>NC_071505.1:190466589-193151589 GCF_027887155.1 Malaclemys terrapin pileata
AGGCAACCCGCTAGAGAAGAAGTCAGCGACCCAGACAGGGAGGGCAGCAGGGGTTACTGGTGCTCCAGCGAGAGGGCGGTACGGGGGTCCCACCGACGTCGAGGGCCAACCCACCTCCCGCGGCCCGCGCCGCGTGGTGTGGTCCTGTCGGGGGGGGGACCGCAGCGCGCCCCTGCTCGCTCTCGCGACCGTGTTTGGCCCTGCTGAGCCTCGCGGCTCTCTGGGTTTTTCGGACCCCTGGGTGGTCTGCCGGAACCGCTCGACCTCGCACGGCGGAGATCTCGGCCAGACGGCCCCACGCACGGAGGGCCGGGCACGTGCCCGGGCCGCCCCGAGGAGGGAAGTCCCCATCAGTCCCTGGATCCGTGCACGCGAAAAGGAAGAGGGTCCCGATCCGCCTGAACACCGGACGGCCCCGCGGTTGGGGTGCCGGCCCGCGAAGGGCCCTTCCCGTCGCGAACGTCAGCGCCACATATCAAGCATATCACTCCCCTTGTTCTTGGGAAGGAATAATAGAAACCAATGGAACCCTGCCAAATTTTATTTCCTACTGGTGTTTTTTTAACTCTCTTGAATCTAAAATAGGCTTGAGACCACCTCTTGCTTTGGGCATGAGGAGTCTAGGGAATAAAAACCCTCCCCCCTGCAGAACAGAGGAACTTCCTCTATGGCCTCCACCTGAAGGACAGCCTGCTGGGGCAGGAAAGTGGGGATAGCAACAAACTGAAAGGAGTATCCCACTTGCACAGTGCTTAAGACCCACTGATCTGATGTGATGAGAGTCCAAGCACGTAGGAAGTAGGATAGATGATTGGCAAACATTGGGGTAGGAACAGATGGCACCATGGGGGAGAGTCACTCACTGCCCCTACAACTGATCTGATGATGAGGAAGAGGATGCAGCAGGATGCTGAGTCTGAGCTGTATCCATCTCCTGTGATGGCAGAACTGCTAGAGTGGCTTCTGCTTGTTTGGTACTGGTCCAGTTCTGACTATCAGAGGATGTTTGTGGTGCTGATGCTCATGGTGAGATCTCAAGGAGACCAACTGAGGTGGGTGAGGGAATGCCCTGGCAGGAAGAGGGAAACCCTACAGGGTCCAAGCCATTGACAGTCTTGGAACCCATCCTTGTGTGGACCATTGGCCCTTAACAGATGACCATTGCTGAGAGATCTATGGCCCACAAAGGATATATGTCCTATCTAGTTTGAGACACATATGACCCAGTCTCTGACACTGAGAAAAATGATGACTCCAACTGCTCTAATAACAAGGCAACAGACCCTATCAGTACCATAGAAAGACAGCCACAACCCAGAAATGGGGGAACCAACCAGACTATCGGCAGCTTCTCTCTCAACCGTACTATCTTCTGAGATAGGGAAAGTATAGATGGCATTGGTACTGCATTCTACGAAGAACAGAAGTAGGAACCTTAGGTATGAGTATTGGCTGGAAACCTTCCTGCGCCGCAGGGGACATCAGTACCAAGAGGTTAAGTAGCTCCTTAGAGAATGCAAATATCTCTGGAGTTGTTGGTACCAGTAGTCACTCATGTTTTTGAGACTTTTCCACAGGCACTTCAGATGTCAGCCTTGATGGACGTGGTAGAGGTTCCTTCTTCTTTAACAGGGAGCCTATGCCTCCTCACAGACCCCCATCCAGAATATTTGCCTCTAGGTGACTTTGGTACCGATTAACTTGCTGAGCAGGACACTGAGTCTTTTAAAGCTCTGTGCCGCCTTTTTGGCACTGATGACAGGGAACATGCTGCCAACTCAGGCAGTGCACTCTGGCCAGAAGCCATGGTACCTGGAGCCAGCTCCGAATATGGCCATCTCTATCAGAAGATATTTAAGTCTGGCTGCTCTGTCCTTCTTGGAGTGAGTTTAAACCCATTGCAAATGTGACACTTGTCACTTACATGGGATTTTCCCCAAGAATTTCAAGCAGGTGTGGTGTGAGCTGCTTACCAGCATTGGTCTACTACATGACCAACAGGTCTTAAACCCTGGAGAGTGAGCTTTGCTACTGGTCCTAGTACTGAAATTCAAATTCAGTGAGAATAAGGACATAATTTAAACTGAAACGTATCGTTAACTGTCTATAGTATAACTAGCTAACCAACTACTAAATCTAAGAAAAACAGGCTCTTTACAAAGATATGAGGGAAGAACTTGCAGTAGTAAGACTGAAATCACTCCAACTCCAACGGTCACTGATGGTAAGAAGGAATTGTGTGGGGGTCATGGTTGGCTCCACATTTTAGATGTAAACAAAGTGGCACGTGGCAGCAGAGCGCTCTCAAGCCACCCCGACAGGTATCGCTGAAGGGAAAAAAATCTCAAACTGTGGATTAGGTGCGCACTCACCTACCGTGGAATGGACATGTGCAATCACTTGAAGAATATATGCCACAGGAGAAGGTAATTATAGAGGGGCAAGACAGCTGACTTGTTATATAGTAAATGTGTTGCACTTAAATATGCATTTCATCTTCCAGTCATATCTTTGAGGTTCTGTCTTTGTTCAATTTGATTGTGTCTTTTGGATAGTTAATCACTGGAATATAGAACGTGTCTGTATGTTTAGATCAGTCTTAATTGCGTATATTCCTTGTAACTAAATTAATTAGTACAGTGGTGGCTCCTCTCCTCCATTCTACTCCCCACTCCTCCAACTAGCTGCTCTGCTGCAGGTTTGGACGTCCTTGCTGTGGCCTAGATCTAGCCTGGCCCACCCAGACCCTGTACCAACTTTGGTACCTCTTGCTGGTTTCTTGCTGGGAACAACGATGGCTGCTATACACTCAACATCTCCCTCCACACTTCCCCAGTCTCCTGTTTCCCATTTGTCACCTCAATTCCTTTGCCTCCTGCCCAACCCTTGCCTCCCTATTTCCCTTGTCTCTTATCTAGCAGAGTGTCTTTCTGCCACACCACACACTCCTGGCATACTTTGCTCAGTCTGCCTACTGCTCCCCATGTTCTGCCTGCACCCTCTTCAAAAACTCAAAATTGGTTTGGTAATTTTAAGAGAAGTATTGTACACAGTGATGCTGATCAGTTTGTATAAACTTGCCTGTGGCTCAATAAAGTGCCATGAATGGCAAAGGAAGCAAAGTACGTTTCAAACAATTCTTCTTTCTGTAATGTATCTGAAAACAACATAACTGCTTGAGAACTGGACGTTAAAATAACCAGGGCAATCACCATGTTTCAAAACCAGCCACTTTATGCTGAATGGATAAAACAATTACAGGCAAGAGAGGCACCAGTTTTCCCACAGCAGAATTTCTACTTACAAAAATAGTTTCCCCCCCCCCAATCATTCTTCAGCACAAAATAGCCTATATTCTTTCAACCAGAATATTTTACATTGTAACATTTTTAAAATAGCCCTCACCTTCTCAATATCAAAATGACAATTCAATATTACAATTCCATTTCGCAACAAAACATTTTATTCCTTTTATTCCTTTTCAGGTCTTGTCCTGAAACTATACATACAGTAGGTGCAAATTGACTTGGGTTCTCAGTGTTTTTTTTTTTTTTTTTTTATAAAAGGTACTTGGCTGAAGAATATTTTCATAAAGCATTTAGTTTAAAGGCAGTCATTCACTGGCTGTTCATTTTTGCAATATCATACAGGGATTAGGAACAACTTTTTTCAAATGCATCCTTGCATGAGAAATAAATTACATGTACATAATGGAGAAGATCTAATACCTTGAAGGATATGTAAAATCTTAGACCACATAAATAGATAGGCACACAAAGCCATTGTCCATAATGGACTTGTTATACACTATTTGTCACCTAACTGCCAAATAATTCCTGATACAATTTATTCATTTTGTTTTTCAGGAATATTATGACATCATAGCTTAGTATGGGCTCAATCCTACACGGTATTGAACACTCTGGCCTGTACAGCTAAACACAAACACATTGAAGTCAGTGGGGAAATATTAAAGTTAAGCAAGTGCTTTGCTGGATCAGGCCAAAGTGCTTCGCACCCTGCGGGATCAAGCCCTACATAAGAATAACATAAGCTGTTTCATCAAATGTGCCTAACAAATCGAGAAAAAGTTCAGTCTCAGGGCTAGATTGCTGCACTTTTACTCATGCTGAGTAGTACTTTTCTCTGTGAATAGCCCCATTGGTGTCAATACCTTAAATAAAATAAATAAATTGCTTAAATACCATATCACAGGCCCAAGCCAACACCAACTGAAAAACTTCCATTGACTTCAACGTTGGATACTGATGCAAAATTCACAATGGTATCTAGAGATTAAATGCTGCATTTTTTTGAAGTTGCTTCCATTGTTCACTCCCGTTATGAAATGCTTTTGGCTGAACCAGAGCCTAACTTTTTAATATATTTACATTCCATATCGCTTCTAATCTTGCAACATTTAAGTCATTATTTAAAAAGGCATGAATTAATATCAGACATTTCTAATAATCTAAAAATTGTTCATGTAGGTTAGGATATCTTAATTTGCAAAATAAGTGTATTTTTTCCTCATGATCAATTTTCTATACATTCATTTACAAGTGAATTAACCATGCTAGAAAGATCATTTTAGACAGCTGAAATGTTCTAAAAGGCAGATTAAAAATCCAACATCCAGACTCATGTTTTTGTAAACAGTTGTGATAATTCCAGAATTGGAATATCTAACCTATAATATTTTTGCATAAAAAGTCTCTATGTGGCATATAGATTTTCATGACTTTTGTATATACAGTATATATGCACAATACAATGTGTCAGAGGCAACATAACTATTAGAAACCATACTGAAGTTCATGCTCAGGGCTAGATTGCTGACATTACTGCACCACAAACAACATAAAACTAGCTTTAAGTTTTTCTCTTTTAACATATAATTTCCCCTTTTTTTAATATGTAGCTTAGTTTTTGGGTTATATGTGCTCTGAAATAGTCTTCAAATCTGGGGTTTAGAATAACAGTAGTCTGAAATTTTGCAATACAAAGACTTTTTTAAAAGTAGAAGCATTAGTTACTACTATATATCAGCATATAATGCATGCAAATCTTTGTATACCTTTCTTTTCACATGTACCATGTAACCTTCATGTACCCACTAACCCCCATAAGAAGAACCTCACACTACAGATGAATTTCACCCAAGTGTTGAGGACCTACACAAGATGTTCTGTCCTGCACCACTTGAGCGCCGTATGCAAGAGACTCTGCAGAAATAGCACAGTTGTGCAAAAACCCTAGTCTATGAGTGGATGTAGCCAAGGAACTATGTTGCAGCCCTCTGGCTCATCCACAGATTGAAGATGTGAATTCTGTTCCCTGACCTAACTCCCACTGAGTTTCCTGCACCTTGGTTCTACTTATGAGTGGAAGTCCATTACTTTAGGCTCTCATCCTGTTCAATGGGACTACTCAGGGGAGAATGGTTTCACATGTATAGTGTGACCAGACGGCAAATGTGAAAAATCGGGACGGGGGTGGGGGGTAATAGGAGCCTATATAAGAAAAAGACCCAAAAATCGGGACTGTCCCTATAAAATCGGGACATCTGGTCACCCTATTCACATGTGAAGTCACAGAGCTCCCAGGGTTGGGGCCTAAGATGGCAATTACAATTTCTACATTATAAGTTTAGAATTTTCATCGCTAAAAAGAGAACATCATTACACAGTGGTCACTAAAAATCCCATTAAACAGTTTATATTTTAATCAGCCATATTCAAAAGGGACAGAGGATCTGTGATGGCCACATCTCTCTCTTCTACAGTGGTCTTGCTATTGTGAGTTGAAAGGTGATCAGCAGCTTGCAGGACTGGGCCTTTATTTTGGCTAACTGGTAAGCAGTTTGATATTGCTGGATATTTAGCTCCACCTACTGGGCACCTACATATAATATTACTTTCTAACTATAGGCAATGGGACTAAACTATTTTATTTATATTTAAGACCTGATCCTGCAAGTTTTCTACACAGGCAGATGTAGAGGTCTGATCAGAGCAACATGCAAAATCAGGGTGTACTTTAAAAACATTTTTGGCCCCAAAAGCATGTTTTGAGACTGTTTTCATTGTAAATGAACTAGGAAAAAGTTAGAAAGCATTCAATAATAAAAGCCATTAGATTTTGTAGATCCTTAAAATGAAGCATAAAGAAAATATTTTCAGTGTGTCTTTAGATTGCTTTGGGTTGGTTGCAGAACCATTTAAATTTTGCTTTCAACAATGGGTTGGGAGCTTTTGTTTGACATATCAGAGAGAGAGCTTGAGCTGGACAGCCAGTAAGAACTGTTTGTAAAACCTCTAGTTTTTCCTCATTTTATTTTGGCCCACATGAACTAGATTATTACAGTGATGGTATCTATCTTTTTTACAGAAAAGTTGGCTTGAAATCTATGTTCCAAGTTTGGATACCTCTAACTTTTCAAAGATTTGGACAATTCAAAAATCTAACCTGATAGGAAATGAAAATCTGAAATAATTCTGTAAATTGCAGTTTATACACTACTGCACAAAACAGAGCATAAAAAGCCCAAGCTATACTTATTTTCATGGGAACAGTTGTTTTTTTAAAAAAATCTTTTTCAATCAAAAATAGGGTGACCAGACAGCAAATGTGAAAAATCGGGAGCAGGGGTGGAGGGTAATAGGAACCTTTATAAGAAAAAGTCCCAAAAATCAGGACTGTCCCTATAAAATTGGGACATCTGGTCACCCTAATCAAAAAGCATGGATAAAAAGACATCTAGAAATGGTGAGAATTTCTATCAAGCTGGATCCCTGATTTTCATTAGATTCTCCAACACCAAATCTTAATTCAGTGAAAGCTCAAGGTTTCATCTGGCTCTTCTTGTGAATGAAGAGGTCACAACCACCAGAAAAAACTGGAAAGGCAAGATCTCCAAAAATAGCTATTCTGCTCGGGTTTTTTTAATTAAAAATCAACAACATTAAGGAGATCTGAGAGTCTTGTGAGGAAAACGATTAAATGCAACAGACGGATAGTTAAATAGATTTTAATTTTTGCCTGATAGTTTTCAACTTCAGTCAGGGCTTGAAAGATGAACCCAAGAGTTTTAAGAGAACTAGCAGAGGAAATCTTGGAACTTCTCAAAATAATTTTAAGAAAAATATCACTAGAGTCAGAAGAGGTGATTTGATGATGATGATGGGAAACCCCCCTCCGCCCCCCAAGCTTTAGTGATGGCCATTAAAAGGCAACTATTTGTCCATCAAAACAAGGGCACAGAGTGAAGAGGTTCAAAAGTGCAGAGTACATAGCATACATAGAACTAAACGGAGGTTCTAGCACAGGTATATACCTGAGTGTAGTAGCTATATTTTCTACAGCCAATAATAAAAAAAAACAACATTAAATTGAGTGACTCCAAACCAGGTACTCCTTGGGCTCTCCCTGAATCACTCCTAGAGTAGAGGTCCTTCCTTCGCAGCATTGTCAAGATCTTGAACCAAGAATGGAAAAAACTCCAGGCACTTGGCTAAAAGGGTGGAAGTTTGATTTCCATTGGTCAGAGAGAAGTGAAAGAAGGCATCTCAGATACTATGGTGAGACAGATCTATACTTAGACTGGAAAATGTTCCAGAATATATATTCAGAAGTTCCACAATGTTTCAGTGAACATCATTCACTGACTGCACCTTAAACTGAAGCTTGTCTAATGCTATTAAACAGAGCCCCACAATAGGAGACCTGGAAATAATGAAGAGTCTGAATAGAGCTTTAATTACCAGTGGAGGGGTGCTGAATACCACAACCAGGATGCCTCGTCTAAAGCACTCCTATTTAGAGATTCCCTGCCTACTGTGGTATTTCCAAGAACTCAAACTTAAAAATGAAAAGGGAACAGAGTAGGGGACTACCAAGGAATTACAAATAAAATTAACGCCTGTGCTTTGGGCTCCCTGTACATTCATTTACCTTAAGAAAGGCTTTTTCTTGGGCTGAAAGTTCAGCTTCTAGGCCTGTAGTCTAAAGGAAATGTCTTGTTGTCAATTGTCTGATGGGAAGCAGGAATGACAGGGTGAACGTGTCCAGGGATGTATCACAGGACCAAAAATAAATAAAAATCAGCAACTAGGAAGATGTCCTGGTTTTCCCAAACTATTTAGCATCTTTGGGAGCTCTTGGGAGCCAGAAGGCCTAAAGAAGGAAAAGGGAGAGGGGAATGGAACAATGGGAGATAGCAGGGAAAGGGAGAGCCCTGTCTCAGGAAGAAAGCCCATGGTACATCACCCAGTAACTGTAGACCAAGTGCTATGGTAACTCACAGCCCTCCCTCACGTGCTGCAGCAGCTTCTCTCTTCTTCCTAGTAGCAGGGATTCAATAAGAGGGAAGAGCTCAGGTTGCACAACTTAGGATACCTGCTGCTGAACAGGTGAATGAGGCAAACATGAGAGGAAGCACTAGGATGGGTAAGATATTATGGGTTTACTCCCCAAGTTGACCTTTAAAGACCCAACTGAGGAACTGCACATGGACTGGGATAAAATTGGAATGATAGCTTCTGCTGCAGCTATGTGGCCCATATTAACCAACATACCTGCTGTCGCCAGCCCCTGCTTGCAGAGAGGTGAAAAGCAACTGCCTTGGTGGCAGAAAGGGTAAGTGAGCCCTGTCACCATGGGAAACATCCCAGCCATGCAGGTTGAACACAGCCTCTATTTCACAACCACCAAGTTTTGAAAGCAGCAGACCTACTTGTAAGTCCAAAATGGACAAAGGTAGAAAACCAATTGGGTAGAGTAGGACAGACTCCTCCTGAGAAGGGCAGGATTGAAAATGTTTGATCTACCCAAGTTACATGAGAAGTTAGAGCAGCTCAGACTTAGGGAGACTTTGACAGGAAATTCTGCCAATGAACATAACATCTGTTCCAAGCAGAATATTCATGTGTATTATTACAGGGGGGGGAACTGGAAGAGATGTTTAAGACTATATATATATATAAAAAAAGAGGTTTATTAGAAAGAGCATGTGAAAAAATCTAGTGGCCTTCTACAACCTGACTGCTAATTTGTAAGGTACATATGTTTCCCCATTTCCATTGTAGCTGAGTGCCTCATTCTTTCATGTATTTATCCTCAAAATACCCCTATGGAGGCAAGGAACTACCATCAAGAGTCTATGACTTGACCAAGATCATGCAAAAGTGTCTGGCAGAGTAGGAAATTGAACTCAGATATGAAGTCCAGTGCTAGTGCCCTAACCTCTGAACCATCCTTCCATCTAAAAAATAAAGTTAAAGGGAAGTCTGGATGGATCATGTTAAATTTTCAACAAGACATCCAGTATAGAACCACTGAATAAGTTTGATACCACTATATCAGATTACAAATATAGCACATGTCTGAAAATTAGCCGTTATAAAGAGTGCTCATTGACAGTTAAACCTCCAGGTGTGACCCATACCATTTAATGTGTTAATATATGGTATAGGAAGGTGTATGATTCTCAAGTTCCGAAGTTGTAGACTGTCCAAAATTCAAGGGATAGTAAACAAGAAGAGTGTGGATTGTCTTCAACAAGATCACGTTTATTACTAACAAGTGTAAAGTTATGTAGCTAGTGAGAAGAAAATGATCAAAAGAATCAAAAGGCTGTACATCTGGAAAAGTCACCTGTTTGACAGAAATCGGTAGGAGATAGGTTGCAAATGGACAGATCGTGCATTGCTGGTGCAAAATGAAAAAAAGAAGGCGGCATTTGTGTGTGTTTGCAGGGAGAATTCAATGTAATACCAAAAGTAATAATAGCCCTGTTGCAACCAGACCTAGTAGACTGCATGAAGAGGGTGCTACCATTTTGGGAGAAAAAGAAAATACAAGGAACAGCCAACTATATGGCAGAAAGACTGAAGGATAAAACATAAGGAACAAATTAGGGAGCTATGTTTTTATAGGTTACAAAAGTAGACCGAAGGTCAACAGAAGGGCAAGCGATAAATAACTTTTCCTGTTACTTTGAAGTTAAAGAATATAATTATTCACGGGGTCAGAATTTGCTAGCACAAAAAAGCAATGGGATGAAGACAAGGACCGAAGAGTTTTGACTAGATATAAAAATGTTCTACTGCTCCTCCATGCTACCCTGTCTATATACAAACTCCAAAAAGGAAGTGCTAGGACATCAAAATATCATGGTTTCGAAGCCATGTCTTTTGTGGGAAAAGAGAGGAGCTTCAGGCCTTAAAAAGTGACTAGGGGAGTCTCCCCTAAGCTTCATGGAGCCTCAATCTGCTGGAAGTCCAAAGAGCTGTAGGGAAAGCATTCTATGGAGAATAGCTGCTTCCTGGATCCCCCCCACTCCAAGAGCCTGCTGAGGCTGAAAGAGTAGGTGGGCAAAGTGTCCACTGCTTTGTGACAAGCGAGGGTGTGCTGCTTCAGCTCCACACCCTTCCTGCCCATTCATGGCACTTGATGCCCCTTTCATTGCTTTGCTTCTCTCCCAACCAGTGGAGATGAGCACTGGGGACCATAACAGCCAGGCAGTTAGACCGACAGAGGTGGTAGGGCTCCATTATTTTAGATACTTAGATACCGATTAGAGGGGACAAGTTAATGAAGTAGGCCCCAATGCTGTAGCCATTGTTCAAGCAATGGGAGTTCTGTAAGTACAGAGATTGCAGGACTCTATTTTTAAGTAAAACATCCTGCAATATACAGGGGATTAGACTGGATGATGTGAAACCTCTTTCTGGCTCCGCTACCCACTAGCATGATATACAACATTCTGTAATTTATTTTCAGTGTTAATATGGGTCAGTGACTTGCATTTTTACAAACAATACATGAATTATACTAAATATAATTTATGTGATAATTTTAAAATGATTATCAACAATTTTGGAGCACTGGAGCTAATCCAAGATTGTAATAAAAATGGAAGATGAAACATAAGCCCCAAAAACCTAGTATTTTGAAATTCAGTTCTGCATGGATAAAGTAGCATTCTACCCATTACTTTATTATTCTGATTATTTTGGGACTCCTAGGTGCAACTGGAATACAAACAAATTATAGATAGAGAGCTTCAACTTTAACAGAACTTGCTTTGCTAAGACATTGCTTCTAGCACAATGCAGAATATAGTTTATCTATGCAGGCAAGTACTGTAGCTGGGATTTTTAAAGGACATGAGAAATTCATTGGTGGTTAGGCTTAAAAATAATTTTTGCCCTATGCATTTTTGGACTCATCTTGACTATGAGTAAGGGCCGTATTCTGTTAACACTTAAGGCACCGCACACAGCCCATCTGTACCAATTTCATTAGAATGAACACACATTGGTAACCATTCTTATATGCATGTGATTTCTTGAATGGCAGAGTATCATTTTCATTTTTCTGGAGTTTCATAACAGTGGGCGGGACTCTTATAAAACAGACAATAAGCAAAACAGAGTGGAATTAGCCAAACACAGCAGCTTCCATGTATTTTTTTTTTCTAAAAAGTGAACCGGCTTAAGGAGGTATGCGAGTTAAAGCAGACTGGTCCAATTAATTCTGTAGTTTGAGTTGTACTTTCTGATCAAGAGCCAAATTATTTCCTCAGATGTGTATAAGTGGCTTCCATTGAATCTAACTAGAGATGCTTGTCTGTATTAGAGGCAGAACATTGCTACACACAATAAATATAAATAATGCCAATTGTAAGATACTGATACATCACAGAGTTTCTATGCAGAAGGCAATGTAAAAGACTGACTAACACGGACATCAACAACTTCTTTCTCCACATCTTTATTTTACAATAAAAGAATTCTTGCCCTGGGTTAAGAGGTGGCCCTTTAATGCATTTTGCATGCCTCGTAACGTTTTGTAACGACTAGGCTTGCTGGCTAAGTACATGAAACTATTCAAATGTTGACACTATGAAAAATGTAATAAAATCAGAGTTTTTAAAGAGATTAAACAATGTTGTAAAAGACTATCAAACTGGATTCTCCCCCCTTCCTCCCCGGTAATTAATAAAATTAAATTTGGCTGGCAAGGATGTGAGCGTACCAAGTAAGCTGGGACAAAGTCCTTATCCTGACATAAGTATATTTTTGGATGCTTGAAGTTTAAGCATTTTTACACCAAAATCTTTAATTATTGCTTCATGCATAAACAACACCATGACATTTATAAGTAGACAATCCAAATATTTTAATTTAAATGTCCCATACTATACAATCTTATAAAATACCAGTTTGTCTTAACATAACAGCTGTTATTTTCATACAGAAACAGAGTGACCCATACACCACATTGGTGCTAAGAGAACAGACATTGGCCAGGATACACAACCTGGGGCCAGACAGCAAGATGGGCAGTTACCGTCCAGCAATCTGTGTTCACAAATACAGTTGGGAGTAGCAGACACTGCAGCCAGCCCAAATAATTCATAGTTCTGATTCTGAATGACTACCTTCAACCTCCATCATGCAGAATGGATCAATGTGTACCAATATTCAAAATCATGTCACTGTTTGTTTTACATTCTCTTTTCTATTGAAGATAAGTGATGCATCTTGGCAGTCCCATAGAGGCAACAGTAACAGCACCTAGTGTCCAGGGTCTATGCTGGTAGCAGAAGAGGAGGTGGAGGAGAATGCTACAGAAATTAGGCCAAAGATTTTGTGCTGAATGAAGGGCAAATATAAAACATCTGCATCAAATCTAGCAGCAGTGTCTTGGGCTACATGAGAAGCCTTAGAAAGCTATACTAGAGACATTTGTGTACTTCGATGTTTCTCTAGTTTGGTCATTGCACTTAAAATATAAAAAGAACAAAGAATGTCATGCATTGCAGTCTGATGTTTACACTTCAGTAACACAAAAGTAGCTCGTGTGCCCCTGTATTTATACACTATATGAAATCAGCAGTAAAACAGAGCCTGACCTAAAGCTATGCTGGGTGACATTCTACACCTGCAAACTTTGTGTCAAATAGCATAACATACACGGGGAGAGCGTATCTCTCTCTCTCTGTCACAGATAGGAACCAAAAGTCAGCATCAGTCTGTGTGCATGCATATGTACTGTAAGTCTAATCCATGAGAATAAGGCCCTACAACTTCAGACTATTACTGAGGTTTAACAGGTTTCTGTTCTCTTTGGTCACAGTAACATTGTGTGTCTTGGTCAGCACAATGGTAGGCTTTTAGTAGTGTGGAGTCTATACTGTATCATCAGTTGGAATGATTGTACAAATTCAGCAGTACATACAGTATTGTATTCTTTATAATATTTGTTCTATTTCTACTCCAAAGTGTATTATGTTGGGCCTCCAAGCCAACATTAACTACAAATGGCACATAATAATGCATATCATTTTAATGAAACAACAGCTACAATGCTCACCCCGAGCCTAGTCCTACTACTAATGAAGCTAATGGCAAAGTTCTCACTGACTTCAAAAAGAGGATCAAGGTTTTTAGAAATAAAGACATGACTGAACCCCCAAAATAACTCTCCTTCTAAAAGAGAAACATGTCCTCCCCCAACAGTATATTTTTGTCAATATATTAGTGTATTTTTAAAAAGTATTAAAATTTTCCAAAGTTAGAATCTCCATTTTAAAAGCAGATTCTTGGAAACACTTGAACTGGTATAGCATGTATTTGTTTGTTATGTAAACATGACAGAAAGCTTGTACATCATTCACCACTGTCCTTAAAACAGTACCCAAACCAAACACAATGAAAGCTTGTCTGTTCCCACAGCAAGCCATCACCTGAACTGGTAAAGCATGCATTATTACTTGGTACTAAGCATTTTTAAATGCCAGCTTGTTTTGGAAACAAAGCCAAAAGAGAATACATACTTATTGGACAGACACAGCTATTAGAAAAAAATACAAGTGTTCAGCTAGTATAACAATCCCATCACAAATTAATGGGGAAAAGGCACTCCATCCCTCTCAAATATACCACACATCTGTCATCTATTTCACATCATGTGTGTTGAATCACTGTTAAAATGTGTAACTGCACCAGCTAAAATGTACAAGTTAATGTAAAGAGTAATACAGCTCAGGTTATCTTCCATTGCCATACTTCTCACTGAAAACTGTACACTGCTGTGAAGATACAGTACTAGCTTTATTTATGTTTAAGAATTTTGTTTTTCAAAAGGAGAAAATCAAAATAATTGAACCAGTATTACTTAAAAACATATAACTTAAAAGTTTAAATAATTTAAAATCCACTTGAACAATTTTCCTATTGCACAATTTTTTCCATAACTTTGCTAGACAAAACCCCACATAAGCATTTAATAACAGATTAAAATTTTAAAAGCACAAATTATATTGCACCAAAATAAGGTGCTACATAAATTGTATGTCCACTGGAAACTGAGTACCAATAAAACATACATACAGTAAGAGACCCAGGATGCTGAGAGATAAGCATTGAAGACAACTTCCCAGATTTCAAAAAGCGTGAAGTGAGAAACTATATAGAAAACAATGCAAAGTTATTTTTGAACATCAGTAATACACATGCACAAAACAACCTAACATAAGAAAAATGTTTACAATTCCCATATCTTTAAACCCTCTCAGTATCACATGTACTTCACATATGTTTAGCCTATGAATTAGAGGCATATCATGTGAGATAGAACAAAGAAAGCTTTCCCCATCTGTTTTATAATGGAACAGCCTAGGATTCCTTAAAAAGGTATCTTCAGCATATCAATTCTTTCTCAAAATGCCTTTTTCTGATCACCCTAACTCTGATCTGGAAGTTGATTTTAGGTTCCATACATATTAACCAATGTGCAGCATTAAAAACAATGAGGAAACTTCCGGTGTTTTTCTGAGTAACATTACATTGGAATTTCTCCTACTACTGCTGCAGCCACTGCCACCAAAATTGTGACCTGACACTTTCATAGTAAGCATTTTTCTTGTATACGTCTACTTGAAACCCTTGAAAGTTAGAATTACTTCAACTTAAATGAGTAGGAGTATACTCCGGCCTTCTTGTCTGAATAATTTTTGGTTTGGGTTTCTTCGTGCCTTCCTCTTCCTCCTCCACTTCATTTTCCTGGTCACTCTCACATACGTGGACAACAACACTGGGAGTAGTGTCAGTTGCAGCATGGAGTTCATATTTTTCCCCTGAAAGTTAGAACATTAGCAAAACTGGTCAAAAAGGCTCCATTCTACACAGTAATTTTAGACTATATGTTCTGTGCTTAAAGAAAAACAAATAAGAGCTTGCAAATAGTATACTACTGACAAGGCAGTCTGAAGCTAAAGTCCAGCAGGTCAACTTTGGCAGCAACACTTTCACAGATTGTAGCAAAACCAACACCAAACGTTTTAGTCTCCATTTTCAAAGACTGATGCTCAGCTACTTTGCACATACAACTGCACATATGACTACATGTGTTCATATGAATGCAGGGCCGGCTCCAGGCACCAGCCGACCAAGCACGTGCTAGGGGCGGCACCTTGGGGCAGGGCGGCGCTCGATTTATTTATTTGGATTCGGCGGCGCTCGGAGGCGGGGGCAGGGGCTTCAGGCGGTGCGGTGCTCGGAAGGGCAGGGGCTGGCATTGTGCGGCGCTTGGAGGGGCGGGGGCTTCGGGTTGCGTGGTGCTGGGATTTTGGCGGTGCTCGTGGCCGGGAGGGGGGTGTGTGTGTGTGTGTGTGTGTGTGTGTGTGTGTGTGTGTGTGTGTACAGCGGGGCGGCGCTCTTCTTTTTTGCCTGGGGCGGCAAAAAAGTTAGAGCCAGGCCAGTATGAATGTATGGGTATTCACAGTCAGTCATGTGTCGTAGCTAGCTACTTGTGTGCATAAATGATATCCATTTGCGCATGCAGTTGTGGTTTCTCAGCATGCAAATTTTATACACTCATCTTTGATAAGCAAGCCTTTTTTAGTGTATCATCTAATCAGAACCAGAGGTTTAGAAGGGACTACAAGGGTCATCTACCTCTAACCCCCTGCCAATATGCAGGATTTGTTGTGTCTAAACTATCCAAGACAGATGGCTATCCAGCCTCCTTTAGAAAACCTCCAGTGAAGGAATTTTCATTAAGAAGTTTGTTCCACTGTCCTACTGTTCTTACAGTCAGGAAGTACTTCCTGAGGTTTAATAAAAATCTTCTATGCTGCAGTTTGAACCCATTGCCTCTTGTCCTACCCTCTGTGGCAAAAGAGACATCTTTTCTCCTTCTTTTTTATGGCAGCCTTTCAAGTATTTGAAGACTGCAGTCATGTTCTCACATCATCTACACTTTTCCAAACTAAACATACCCAGTTCCTTCAGCCCTTGCTCATATGGCTTGCATTCCAGCCCTTTGATTATCTTTGTCGCTTGCCTCTGGATCCTTTCCAGTTTCTCTATATCCTTTCTATACAGCAGTGACCAAAACTGGACATACAGCTCCAGGTGAAGACTAACCAGCACCAAGTAGAGTGGTACTATCACCTCCTGCAACTTGCATGCTACGCCTCTGTTATTGCAACCCAAAATTGCATTTGCTTTTTTTGCAACAGTGCATTGTTCACTCATGTTAAGGTTGTGATCCAACACAACTACCAGATCTTCTCAGCAGTGCTGCTGCCAAGCCAGTTATCCCCTGTTCTATATTTGTGCATATGGTTTTTCTTCCCAAAGTATAGCCCCTTACATTTGTCTTCACTGAATTTCATTTTGTTGTTCATAACCCAATTCTCCAATTTATCAAGATCCCTTTGAATTTTAGCTCTAGCCTCCAAAGTGTTTGCAGCTCTACCAGGTTTGTCTCATCTGCAAAATTTGAACAGTATGATCAAATCTGACCATTCAGGAAAACTGTCCATCTCCATACAATGAAGATTTAAAACCACAGAAGCAGATTTTTTTCCAAGGCTTCCACTGGCAGAAGTTAGATATGGTTTTGATCAGCAAAACCTAAAGGGCTGGGATTCCTGTGTAATAACAGAATTGGCTAGAAGGGATATTACAACATTTAAATATGTTGTGTTATAATTTTGTTATGTCCATTGATTAGTCATTTGACAGTGTCCATCAGAAACAACTCTACAATTTATTATTTTCAAATACTTTTTCGGTAGGAGAGGGAGGTAGGGGAAAGAAACCAGCACTCATATTTCTAAATGTGTTCCATCGGTCACTTTTTCTTCTGTTCCACTCAATTTGGTATGTTTTATCCTCATGCTTTTAAGACCTCAGTATCTTAGCTGTTGCATCACCATGCAAATTGTGGTGCTTGAGACATCAGCTATTTTAGGGAACCAAAGAGCAAGCCAGCCTGGATAGTGTCCCTTGCACAGTTTTTCCCAAACAGTTCTACAAAGAACTGATGAGAGCTCCCACAGAACGAAGAAGGGATTCTGTCTCCAACTCTGCAGATAAATGGGAGCCAGGCTCTTAGACCTTCCTCTATTCCCCTCTGCCACTGACTCACTGTATAATAAGTCACTTATCCTCTCTGAATTCAAAAAAACCTCTATCAAATGAATACAACACAACAACATCACAGTGGTGTAAGGCTTAATATGCGCAACATCTGCAAACCCTCTGATGAAAGTAGCTAAAGATATGTAAATTATTAATTTACTGTCAGATGGTTGAACAACAGCAACAGTGTTTAAGAAAAAGTAGTAGTTATATATACCTCTACTCTGATATAACGCGACCCGATACAATATGAATTCGGATATAATGCGGTAAAGCAGCACTCCTGGGGAGGGGTAAGGGGGGGTAGGGCTGTGCGCTCTTGCAGATCAAAGCAAGTTCAATAGAACGCGGTTTCACCTATAACACGGTAAGATTTTTTGGCTCCTGAGGACAGCGTTATATCGGGGTAGAGGTGTAGTTAAAATATAAATATTTTACAAGTTTAGTTTTATTTCTGGGGAAACGTATGTTAGAGTTACAATTTTATTTTAAATCTTGGCATAAAAAAAGTAAGTAACTTTGCTAAAACTATTGGCTGGTCAAACCTAATGAAAACATTTAGAAAAATGAGTAGTATGCATTATGTAAGGTCATGACCTTCATGAGATTAGCAAGTTGTAATGCAATTCATGCTGAATGGTTCAGCAAGAATGTTTTGTTCTGGCAAGGATATTCCTATGGACATTTTTATCTTTTTGATACAAAAAAAAGTGATTTCAGAAAACAATCTTTGACATAAAAAAAACTTCAGAGTGTTTTCTATAGTTAGTAATTTAATTGATAATGAACAGATATCTTGGGGGGGGGGGGGAAAAGCTTTTTGAATTATTACTAGTATTCCAAGTCATTTTTTACTCAAGCACAAGTATTAAAACTTTAAGCTCAAAATCCTTCTTACCTGGCCCTAGCTTGGAGATAGCATAGAGAAGGTCATAGTTAATGACTGGCGTAGCATCTTCTACTTGTTTCCAACCAACAGGAGGAGAGGCTGGAGGTGAAATCAAAAACTGTTTGTCTGGTTTTGGTGGAGCCAAACGCGAGCTTCCAATGTGCAAAGTCTGGGAGAATAAAACAAATGATTAACTATTACTTTTAACTTTCCATTAATCAGTCATTTACATAGAATTTAAAGTTTGAACAGATATCGTACTACAACAAGCACTGAAGGTGGCAGTATGTAACCATGTGTGATAACATATCAGACATACAAATTAAAAACCACCATGCTGACAAAACATGCAGGGAAATGTGCACATCTGCTTTTTTCCCCCCGTTTTTGTTTTAATGTATAGTTATTTCATCAGAGAAAAATCTGCTCCTAAAAGACCAAAATAGAGGGAAATTAAACAGGGACTGTAAGATCTAATGATAAAGGGTGTTGAAACTTATTACCACAAGAGGTGAAAATTCCGGAAGGTATATAAATAAACTGGCTCCTTCAGGATTGTCCCTAAGGACATTTGAAACAAACACAAAGGATACAAAGATGAAAGGGACACGCAGATTGATTTTTCCCATTAAAGTTTTAAAAGGGGTGCCTAATGATAGCAGCCGAAAGTGCACACATTTTCAGAACTGAGGTACAGTTAGAGATCTCCTTGGTCTTTCCTACACTCAGGAATCCAGCAATCAGTGACCCACTGACCACCCATATAGGTGCACTAGTGGAAACCCGTAAGCGTAAATAAGAGTATGCAGGGGTTTGCACCAACCAGTGCAACCATACAGGTTTTAGAAAGTATTGACCAGAAATCAGTGTAGCTGTATATACTGGTACAGACCCCTGCACACCCTTGACTATATTTAGGAATCACTGCCAATGCAGCTCCCCAGACCATGTCTGCTGAATCAGAGCTATTTTTGAGAATAGACAAGATTTAACTTCCAAGCCAGTGTTATTTGCATCTCTGTATAACAATCAGAGCAGTGTTTTCTTTACAACTCCACAGACATCAGGTTTGCTGAGAACCCACTCCATGCTACAAGAACGGTGCTCAAGAATGTAAGCTCTGACTGAAGAAAAATTACATTTCTAACTGTTATGATTGCAAAGAGCACCAAACATTAACCAAGTGTAAACTATGCAGGTATGTGTAAGAGTTTGTGCATAGCCAAAACAATTGGTCATCTCAAAGGGGAGTTAACTTATCAAATGATTACCTTATCTAATATTACAAGTTAATTCCCTAATATCATTTACTATTAAGTTGCTTTATGTAGTGTAGTTGGGTCCCAGGATATTAAAGATAAGGTGGGTGAGGTAATATCTTTTATTGGACCAACTTATGTTGGTGAAAGAGACAAGCTTTCAAGCCATACATAGCTCTTCTTCAGGTCAACGGTACTCCAAGTATCACAGCTAAGTGCAAGGTGGAACAGATTGTTTAGCATAAATTGTTAGCACATATTCTATTCTAAGGGATCATTCAAGGTACAGTGGCCTGTTAACACCTTTGCAGTCATAGGACAAAAAAGAGGACTTAGTGGGTTACATTTCATTGTAATAAGCCATGGCTCAAAAAGCTTTGGTCCAATAAAAGATATTACTTCATCCACCTTGTCTCTCTATTTAGTTTCTTATAATTTTGGCAGAAACCTCCAGCTAACACATTTATCCAACATAATTCCCACACCTTCCCCCAAGTGCCAAAGCTCTAACTGTCACTACTCAAGCTGCCAACTATGTTGTCAGTACAAATCCCTGTAGCATCTTTAAAAATATTAAACACCTCAAACTAAACTAATTAAACACAAGGGACAATACTAGTACAGTAAAAACTTTTAAAATCTGGCATGTTGGGGTAATGGAGGGGGAGGGGGAGTGCCGGTAAGTGAAAAATGCTGGTTAAGAAAAAGAGAGTTTGGGTGCGGGTTCCCATTGGTTCCCAGCCAATGGGAGCTGTGGAGCCAGTGGACAGGGTGGGGGCATCATGCAGAGCCGTCTGCTGGGCCTCTGCCTAGAAGTAGCCAGGACAGGTCGCTGCTTGGAAGAGCCTCCCGAGGTAAGCGCCCCCCCGGATCCTGTTTTTATGGCAAAATGATTACATTTATACAGAAATGCTTGGTAAAACATACCTGAGCAAAATACAGTTTTATTTCCTTTCCAAGAAATTCTGTCTTATGTAGCTGGATTCTAGCATCTGCTGCTGATAAAGGGTTGCTGAAGTTTATTCGTACTCTTTTGAAGCTCTTAAAATACTGAAAGGTGATATCTTTGTCATATGTTCTAAAGAGAGATTCAAATTTGGCCTGTAAAAAAAAAAAAATACATATATATTTTTTTTTACAAAACAAGCCATGTACATGCCACATCCCTTTTTTCTTGTAATTTATTCTCACTCCCTCAAGGACAACTGGTGATTATGATGGTTAATAGCGGCATGCTAAAATATTTTAGTAGAGAATACAGTAAGCCATTCAAAATAAACCAATCATCATTTATTTACAACATAGCAGCTGCTTTTTTCTTGCTGAAATAATACTGCCTTCAAGGTAGAAGAAAAGATTACAAAAAAGTTAAATATGTTGTATGTCTACTGACTTCTGTCTCAATTTTGTGGCATGCAAAAAAAGGTCTATTTACAAGTGATGAAAATCATGGAGTTTTAATTGCTTAGTTTAGTTTATATAGAAATATCGATAAAAAGCAGGCAAAGTAAAGTGAGGGTCAGAAGTCCTTACTCAAGTAAAACGCCTGTTCAGTAGACATGAAAACTGAATATTGTGCTGTACTAAAATGTGCTTATTTTTAAGGTAACCAGACACCTCAGTAATGTTAGGACATATGAAAACTATTTTTTGTACTTGCTTTTAATTTAGGGAAATGAAGTGTGGTTAAGGAAACTTCAGTTATAATGAGACACAGTAATTCTGTAACACCCTCCATCTATGGATCTCAAAGACCTTTACAAATGAAGACTCAACTCCTTTAGTAAAGAAAGTATTGTTCTAATTACGCAGACATGGAAACAGAGGTGAGGGCCTTGCCCGAGGTTAAAACAGTACATTTGTTGCAGAGTGGGAACAGAACCCAGCCCTTCTGACTCTGAAACCTTGTACTTTTATCGCTGTTGGCCCAATGACTTAGCCATCCTATCCCGATGACAGTACAAGAGTAAGTCCATCAAAAGTTGGCAGTTTTCACTGACTATTTGCGTAAGGCCTTGGCTACACTGGCGCTTTACAGTGCTGCAACTTGCTGCGCTCAGAAAAAACACCCCCCCGAGCGCAGCGAGTGCAGCGCTGTAAAGCACCAGTGTAATCAGCGCCTGCAGCACTGCACGCTATTCCCCTCGGAGAGGTGGAGTACACACAGCGCTGTGAAGTCCTGAGTGTAGCCAAGCCCTCACTAATGTTTGAGCTTTTAGAGCACATGGGGCAGCTATCCAAACCAAACTCAGCTATTTTTACATTATTTATGAAGAATGTTTCCATTTTTACTTCAGGGTGCTGAGGGGAGAGGAAGGGAAAAATGAGTCTGTGGCTGGCATGCTTGCTGTTTCAGATTTATTTTAAGCACAATGACTCGCTATGTACAGCCCTTAGTAGTAAGTTATGTTTTATGTATTGACATTTTGTATGTTACTAATTCACAGAATCTTACTGATCAGAATGTTCTGACTTCATGTTCATCTTTCAACTGCATTCAGTCTAATCACTGAGTTTTGGATAAGACTACATAGAAGGGTATAAAAAAATAGCGTAATAAATTGTTTTCTTGAACACTTAATTTCATTATTCTCGTATATAAACCTTTGGTTATAGTTTTTATTTAAGCTAAGTGTGGTTCTAACTCACAACAACTTGCTACTGCTATCCCAGGACTCTAAGTAACAAATATTTATTAGACAAAAGCCAAATATTTCATGAATGCATGTTAACTCAAAACTGTCCTGTCTCTTGTTGGGCTACACTTAGTGTTCTAATAAAAGCAAGTTGTATGTAAACTCCAAGTAGTTTTAATACAGTTCTCAAGAATAGAACCCTTAGCACAGGAATTACTTGTTATTGTTAGCCTTCTACACTGGAAAGAAAGCTGCTTTGTATTTCTGAAATCTAAGCCTTTATTTATCCTTTTTCTATATTACACTACGTGGTGCACTAATATTTCATTCATATCTATTCAGAAAAACAGTATGGTCTATAATTCAGAATTCATATGCACCACTAAACCTTTGGAGACCTTCTGCATGATTAATGAAATGTATGGTATCTTCAATTTTATGTTAGCCAAAAAGAAAAGTCTGTAGTATTATAAAAGGATCACTTCACAGATCCAACTTCCAGATGAAATCAGATGTTAGCATCAGTGTCTACTAATAAAATCCAATTGTTTTGTGCCTAACAGGTGTCTTAGGACAGCTAATCAATAATTCACTGCTGTAAGTCCAACATTTATGTGTTTGTCACGCCTTCATTCTCATCAGTTATATAACTGGAGTGATTGTATTATGTAGCATTCCAACACTGCAGCAGTATCACCAATCTTAACGATTACAGTGCTACACCAACTCTGTAATTTAAACATCTTCATATATTCTAATATAAATGATCCTATTAGCAACATTTTGAATCTGAACATTACTGAAAATGCCTTCAAATGACATTTTTTCAACTCATACTCACATACACATGCATATATACACAGTATCTTTATGGACAGACTACAAGTATTTGAAAAAGCAGAAGATAAAGATCTTAATGTATCACATGGAATTTAAGACTGAAACATAATACATGAAATACACATTTGCAGACTACAACCTGTTAACTCTGAAATAGTTCTTCCCTACTTCTTAAGCATTATCTGTTTAATGTTTTAAACAGCACAATATTTTTCAACTATTTTAGAACAGCACCTATCCTTCAGTATTTAAAAAGTTCACAGAACTAAAACTCAACTTTAAAAAAGCCTTACCCTCATTTCAATTTGATTGAAGACATCGCTGTCTGCCACATAGGCAATTAGGGAACCAAAACTGTAGTTAAGGTTCCTAAAATGCATTTTGTGCTTCACTAAAGCAACGTTAGCAGTTCAACACAAATCCAAGGCAATTACTTTTAAGGAAGCTGTTGGTTCTGCAGACTGTGTTTATAAAGGAAAAAAGTCCAACCCCCTCAAAAAAGCTTTCAGTGCATCCCGTAAGTGACAGCAAATTCCTGAACAAAGTCCTGCATGCTTTAAGGCAGGCAGGGACAAAATGTAAGCGTCTACTGGAAAGAGGTGACATCAGCACATTAGTCAGCTTTCCTATGCTAATTAACTTTGCTTTGGAAGATGGAAAAAACAGCTGAGGTTTGCACAGCAGCTGCTTTATCAACTCCTCTTGCAGCATAGTTTCCATTGGTAGTAATTCCATTCAGCACTCAGACAACATGCTCTTCACTTGAATGGGCCAACCCATTTTAAGATGGAAAATGTTACTGCTAAAGGACCAATGTCTACAGTAATAAGCAGTAATTAGCCAGCAGGGAAATTTCAAGACTTTGGAAACCAGAAAACAAATCCCTCAGTAAATTTAGTCCTTGTACTTTCTGAAAACGTACAAGAAGTTTTAAGTTGGGGATTAGAGGAAATCTATTTTGAAAAATATTTTTTCCAATGAAATATTTTATAGTGGAAATTCATTTTGAAATACTTTTTCCAATTAAACTTTATGGAGAAATTTCCTGCTTCCACTTTATTTGATTCTCTTATGGTCTCAAGGCCCTGTAATATGAAATCATACAAGAGCTCAATTAGTAGTTTACTACTAGGATTTTAATACAAAACCCTAATTCTCATTGCTATAAAACTGTAAAGCCTACACTTATATCCCCTGTTCAATGAATTCAGAGTGTTGTTTAAAGAAAGTTTCCAGGGAATAGAGCAAGATGGAGAGATTTAAATCAAGGCTATTTAAGTCACTAATTTAAAATATTTATATCAGATCAGATGGAGCCTTTGTAAAGCTAATTTGAAAATCTGTGCTATTGCAACTATAAGTTTTAATCTAATGAACAAAATTACAAATGCTTTTTTTAGTTAGTTTATTTTAGTATAAATTCTACTACAGTTAAGGTATCTTATTTGAATTTTACAAAGCAGTTACAGGCAAAAAACAAAACAAGGACAATTAAGAGTTTGTAGGACAAGGACTAAAACCAGCATGTAACTTTACTCAAATGAAGAGTCCCTTTGACTTCAGTGGGACTACTCATCTGCTTAGTTAAGTATGTGCATAAGTATTCGCAGCACCAGAGGCTAAAAGTTCTTAATATTTGTGTACAAAATCTTTGTCACTTCAAAACAAAATTAAAAAGTTTACAGTAATTTAATGTATTGAAAGTGTAAACTATTTTGTACACAGGCCGAAGTTTTCAAAACTACGAACCTAAAATTAGGCTCTCAAGCCCATACATAGGCACTTAAAGGTGGAATTTTCAAAACCACAAGTTACACTGAGTTCATCTGAGAATAGCCTAGCTCCATCCTCTTTGAAACCCCCCTTCAGGTAGTTGAGGGCTGCTATCAAATCCCCCCCTCACTCTTCTCTTCTGCAGATTAATAAGCCCAGTTCCCTCAGCCTCTCCTCATAAATCATGTGCCCCAGCCCCCTAATAATTTTCGTTGCCGTCCGCTGGACTCTCTCCAATTCGTCCACATCCTTTCTATGGGGGGCGGGGGGGCGCCAAAACTCGACACAATACTCCAGAAGTGGCTTCACTGATGCCGAATAGAGGGAAATAATCACTTCCCTCAATCTGCTGGAAGTGCTCCTACTAATGCAGCCCATTACGCCGTTAGCCTTCTGGCAACAAGGGCACACTGACTCATATCCAGCTTCTCGTCCTCTGTAATCCCCAGGTCCTTTTCTGCAGAACTGCCGCTTAGCCAGTCGGTGCCCCAGCCTGTAGCAGTGCATGGGATTCTTTCGTCCTAAGTGCAGGACTCTGCACTTGTCAAACCTCAGATTTCTTTTAGCCCAAACCTCCAATTTCTCTAGGTCACCTCTGCACACGGAGCCAGATAGGGAGCCTGCCACCAACCAGACTATAAACCGGACTTTCAATGAAGATCAGAAATGCTGATTATATAAAAATATTAATGTTAGCATTTTCTTTGCCAGTAATGCCTGCCATTTGCATCATATGGAGTGAACAAAAGTATTTTAAGAACTCTAAAAACAAGAATACCTCTTTGAATATACATATATATCCCAAACCCCACTTACTTCAAAAGTGGAAGACTAATTTAAAAATTTCTCTATACTGATACACCCAGAAATCCAGCTTTCAGCAATGAACTGAACAAGTCAACTTAAATCACAACTGTGATATCACAGCATTAACTGACCACATACTTAGTCAATTTATTCTAGTTCTTGATGCAGAGTTCTATATTCAGTTTATTTCTACTCAGAAGCCGTTTTTTCCTGAACGTCACCTTCATGGTATAGTAAGTGTTTACTAGTAGTCTGCCCAAAGCATGACGTTGTATTTGAATGTGGGGGGGTCAATTAAGAGACAAGATTTTGACCGTGTAACAACTGTTCTAGATATAGTAACTCCTCGCTTAACGTTGTAGTTATGTTCCTGAAAAATGCGACTTTAAGCAAAACAATATTAAGCGAATCCAATTTCCCCATAAGAATTAATGTAAATGGGCGGGTGGGGAAATTAGGTTCCAGGGAATTTTTTTTTCACTCGACAAAAAAGACTATATTTTACACACACACACACACACACACACACACACACACACACAGTATAAGTCTTAAACAATTTAATACTGTACACAGCAATGATAATTGTGGAGCTTGGTTGAGGTGGTGAAGTCAGTGGGTGGAAGAGGGTGGGATATTTCCCAGGGAATGCCTTGCTGCTAAATGATGAACTAGCAGTCAGCTCAGCCCTCTAGGGTTAACACATTGTTGTTAATGTAGCCTCACACTCTACGAGGCAGCACGAACGGCAGGAGGAGAGACAGCATGGAAGACAGAGACAGAGACACACACGCTGTGTGAGAGAGACTCGCATTACCCCTTTAAGTATGCTCACACCACTCTAAGTACATTGCCGTTTTAAGTAGATTAGCAAATTGAGACAGCAGCTGCTGCCAGCAAGCTCTCTCAGTCCTGAGCCCTGTAGTGTGTCCCCCTGTGGAGATAAAGTACAGGAGATGTGGGTACAGGAGTGGGGGGAGGGAGACACCCTGACATTAGCACCCCCCATCCCCCCCACCCCCTGCACAGCAAGCAGGAGTCTCCCGGAAGCAGCTCCACGGCAGAGGGCAGGAGCAGCACACAGCAGTGGGGGGAGGGAGAAGCTGAGCTGCCTGACAATTGATAGCCTGCTGGGCGGCTGCTGCACAGGGAATTTAGGGGAGTGGGGAGCTGATGGGGGGCTGCTGGTCCACCCTGGTTCCAAGCCCCCACCAGCTAGCTGCAACGGGCTGCTCTTCCTGCACGCAGTGGACAAAGCAGGCGGCTGCCAAACGACATTAGAAGGGAGCATTGCGCAACTTTAAATGAGCATGTTCTCAAATTGATCAGCAACGTAACAACGAAACAACGTTAACTGGGATGACTAAGTGAGGAGTTACTGTACATAGTTTTAGGGCCTAATCCTGCTCCCACTGATGTCAATGGGTAGCATTCCTCTTGGGACTTTAATGGAAACAGGATTGGACCTGAATTTGCTATGGAAAACACACACGGCATTTTCTCACAAAAGCAGTTTCCATAAGAGGTAATGGAACTAAGGAGAGCTTAGTTCTATGGGAAATGAGGCATAAAAAAAAAACCTATCAGTCTTCCTGTGCTAATGCTCCTCTTCCTGTCACTATGGCCCAAACAGGATGACTTCATGTTTCTTCCTGATGGCACAGTCACCCACCTTCTGGAGATTACTTTTGAGGCTCAAAACCTGACTGAGGCTTCTGGGTTATTGTAATACAAGTCAACAAAATCATCAACGTTCCACGAAAGTGTTTAGCATTCCACAGGACTGATTCCTTATACTGTACTCCTTGCACTTAAAACAGAGCATCCTGCTTCCTGAATGCATGTATAGTACTTTTTTTTTTTTTTAAACAGCAAAGACACATAGGTATGGGGAGAAACCAGTTTATGTTGTGCTCTATATTACCCTTGCACCCCAGTTAAGGTTACATCATCACTTAAGCCCCAAGGAGTTAACTCTGCCCTCCCCCCCACAAAAATAACTAACCAACCAAACAAAAACCAGTCCTGCTCCAAAACTTCACATATAATGCATCTGTCAGAGAACAAACTGTTTTGGCTTCAATCTGAAAAGTGAAGTTTGGTAAGAGATTAGTTTAAAACAGAGTCTAACCCTTTGGTGCTGTATTTTGATTAAAAGAAACCGTCTACATGCTCGGAGATATTCTGTTAAAAATAAGATAGTGTATTATAACACAATATCTTATTTTTAACAGAATATCTCAGAGTATGTAGACTGTTTCTTTTAATCAAAATAACTTGCTGTGTCTTTATACAAGAAAATAAATGTATACTGTCAACTATTCTGTTTTATCTAATAAAGCATTAGTAATTAAAGCAGTACTCTGCCTTGAAGAACTGAATATCTATTTTAGAAGCAATCAGAAGTTACAACAAAATAACTATTACAACTTCCTGAAGTGTGTGACAAAGTTTACTCGGTGGCAATGTTGTTTTATAGCATTTGATATCACCACACAAATGACACATCATGAAAGAAACACTGAAAAAATGTAGGATTTCACAGAATCTGTCTCTGGCTGCTCTATTGCAATATCACCTTTCCTTCTTCCCCACTCTTGACTACTAGGGACATGCACAATTTGATGCTTTGCCTCCATGTTGGCCTAGTGCACCAGCAGCGGGAGAAGAAAGGGGAAGCAGAGAGGGACCCTGCCTGCCTAAATCGAGGTGCCACAGCAGACTTTTGTGGCTGATGGGGAAATGGCAGCACCCACGTAAAGACACTCCAGTAGGGTTGCCAACCCTCCCAGTTTCGCCGGGAGTCTCCCAGAATTGGCTCTATCTCCTGGAGACTACTGAAGCCACACAGGGAGATTTTAGGCCGCTAAAAGTCTGGTGGTGCAGCAGGGATAAGGCAGGTTCCCTGCCTGCCCTGGCCTCGCACTGGTCCCGGACAGCCCCGAGCGCTGACTCTGCAGCTCCCTCCCATTGGCTGGGAACTGTGGCCAATGGGAGATGCGCGGCGGTGCCTGCAGACAGGGGCAGCACCTGGACCCCCCTACCCCCTCAGGGGCCACAGGGACATGCTGGCTCTTCCGGGAGCAGCGTGAGGTAAGCGCTGCCTGGCCGGAGCCTGCACCCCTCACCCACACCCAAACCCTGAGCCCCCTCCTGCACCCAAACTCCTTTCCAGAGCCTAAACCCCTTCCTTCACCCCAACCTTCTGCCCCAGCGCTGAGCCCCCTCCTGGAGCCCACACCCCATGCCCCCTCCTGCACTCCAACCCCCTCCCCCAGCCCTGAGTCCCCTCTAGCACCCAAACTCCCTCCCAGAGCTTGCACCCCACCTACACCATCCTGCACCCCAACACCCTGTCCCAGGTGCAGCCTGGAGCCCTCTCCCACATTCTGAACCCCTTGGCCCCAGTCCAGAGCTAGCACCCCCACCCACATCCCAACCCCCTGCCCCAGCAACGTGAAAGTGAGTGAGAGAGAGTGAGCAATGGAGGAAGTGGGGGTGGAGTGAGCAGGACAGGGCCTCGAAGAAGGGCGTGGCTGGGGTGTTTGGGTTTGTGTGATTAGACAGTTGGCAACCTTACACTCCAGCTGGATTCAAGTGGAACCTGCTGAACATGTGACAGGGCTATCAAACATAGAAATAGCACACGAGATAAGAGAATCATGGCAGCTTTGCTTTCTTAATGTTTTCATTTCCAGCCAAAGCCTCAGGGATTGTGACTGATAAAGCCCAAGTTTCTAGACGCTGATTTCTGCCACTAAGTTGCTGTGTGAGTAGAGAAGAGGCTGACCGGAGACTGCAGTCCCCTATTCTTGTACCCTCTAGCTACTCCGCCATGATGCTTAGTTGGTAGCAGTTTCAGGACAGAAAAGCAGACCTGAGTGGAAGCCCAAGCAGCAGGGTTTTTTTGGAGGGTTGGGGGAGAGAGATGATGGGTCACAGATAGGTAACAAGTGGATAGTGGAAATAGGAATGGACAAGTGGAATAGTGGGAACATGAAGGGGAATAAGGAGACAAAGCCACAGATGGTGTATAAAAGGATATCAGGAATTCCAGGGGACACATGCAAGACAAACATGCAGAAGGGGGCACAAAAAAGAGGAAAGCCACAAACATCACTTTTTTTAGTTGACACCTATGCTATCACTGACTGGGAAACCAAGGAGGAAAACCTATGTAATATCAGAAGTTACAGAATTGACAATGCTGTTAAAGAAACGTTTGTCCTACAAGCAACAAAACCAGAATTTCATAATCCAGCTGATGCCTTCTTACACTTGGGGAATGTTTACACCAAACCTCAAAAGGTTCATAACCCAAACACTCCCACCTTATTATACAGTTGTTGATTTTCTGTGTCTATGTACTGTTTCCATTCATGTTTTTATGTACTACATAAAGTTTAAGATAATAAAGGTTAAACACTACCCTAGAGTATTCTGGAATGAAATTTCCTAATAGCATTGATAGATTTTGTTTTTCAAAGTCAGGGAAACAAGATTATCTATACATGTCTGGTATCACAAAAGTATATTTTTTGTGCATGTGTGAAAATTGAAGTCAACCTCTTACCCAGATCCCAATAAAGGAACAGGAATGCATAAGTGTGTGAAAGGCATTCTAAAGAACAGGATGTGAAAGACAGCCTGCATTCCTATTTTGCACTCTGGATAAGAGGTTATTTTTAAGACACACTGAAAAAAGAACTCAAGAAATTACTCAAGGAAAGAAAAAAAAAAAAAAAGAGGCAAACTCAAGTTAGACAAACAGTCAGCCAAAACACTCTTTACTCTGTACCTGTGTAAATGGGTGCCCTGAATACTCGAACCAAATTATCAACATTTTAGTCATACAAGGGACATACAAGAAACCTCTTTGAGCATCTCTAATTTTCCAGTCAGTGGGAGCAAGAAACTTTCCTGTAAGGAGAGAAACTAATTTAACAATAGGCTACTGTCTTTACATCTTTGTCAGCTGGCTGATCCACAAAAGAGTAGTAGGGACAGGGATCAGAACTTCCTTGCCTCCCATATAGTGAAAGAGTCTATGCTGGCAGTTAACAGTAAATGAGGCTTAAAAAAAGTAACATGATAGAGGAAACAGGAGATATGCATATAAAGAGGATGATTCTGCAATAATTTTAACAGTCAGATGTTTTGGGGTTTTTTTTTTTTTTTTTTTTAGTTTTTTAATCTGGATGTTTTTGTTTTTTAATGCCTCTTTTGGCAAGTCTAATAGGCCTTCCCATGACACAAAAACAATTGGCAGATAAATTATGCCTGACAGACTGTTTGTGGGCACCTGACAGCCTTGATCTTTCTCATCCAGCAAGGAAAACAGTGCAAAGTGGATGCATCTTCTTATGTAGCCATGCAAATATACAGCACTCCTGCAGCTATTTTAAGTAAGTCCCTGCAGTGCCATGCAAAACCATACATGAAAGAAGTTAGGCAGTGGTTTTGCAGTTGTTCTCAATTAACACCATAATAGAGGATAAAACAAAGTATATCCCAAATAAAAAATAATTAATAAGACACCAAAAACACTATCATGGCTAAACAGCAGAGTAAAAGGTGGTTAGAGGCAAAAAGGCATCCTTTAAAAATTGGAAGTCAAATCCTAGTGAGAAAAATAGAAAGGAGCATAAACTCTGGCAAGTCCAGTGTAAATGTATATTAGGCAGGCCAAAAAAGAATTTGAAGAGCAATTAGCTAAAGGACAGAAACACTAAACAGATTTTTTTTCCCCCCCAAGTGCACCAGAAGCAGGAAATCTGCCAAACAGTCAGTATAGTCACTGGGCAATCAAGGTGCTAAGGTAGCACTCAAGGAAGACAAGTTTCAGAGTGGTAGCCCTGTTAGAGTCTGTATCAGCAATTGTAAAGAAGCTAAATGAATTCTTTGCATTGCACTGAAGAGGACATGAGGGAGATTTCCACACCTGAGGTGACAGATCTGAGGAACAGTCCCATATTGCGGTGTCAATAGGAGGCTTTGAAGCAAATCAATAAATTAAACAGTAATAAGAGACACTAGGATCAGATGGTATTCACCTAAGAGTTCTGAAGAAATTCAAATATGAAATTGGTACATAACCTATAGCTTAAATCAACCTCTGTACCAGATGACTGGAGAATAACTAATCTAGTGCCTATTTTAAAAAAAAAGGCTCCAGTGGCAATTCTGGCAATTACAGGTTGGTAAGCCTAACTTCAGTAGCAGGCAAATTTGCTCAAACTATAGTAAACAAAATGATCAGAGATACATAGATAAACACGATATATTGTGGAAGAGTCAACACAGCTTTTGTAAAGGGAAATCATGTTTCACCCGATTTACTAGAATTCTTTGAGTCAATAAACATGTGGACAACAGTGATCCAGTTGATATAGAGTACTTAGAGACTTTCAGAAAGCTGTTGACAAGGTCATTCACCAAATGTTCTTAAGCAAATTATGCAGTCATGGGTATGAGGGAAGGTCCTCTCATGGATCAGTAACTGGTTAAAAGAAAGGAAACAAAGGGTAGGTCTAAATGATCAATTTTCCATGACAAAAAGAGGTAAAAAGCAGGGTCCCCGAAGGATCTATACTGGGACCCATGCTGTATAACGTATTCATAAATGATCTGGACAGGGGAGTGAACAGTGAAGTGACAAAATTTGATGACAATACAAAATTACTCAAGATAGCTAAGTCCAAAGCTGACTGAAGAGCTACAAAAGGTATCTCACACAATTAGGCAACAAAATGGCAGATGAAATTCAATGTTGGTAAATGCAACGTAATGCACATTGGAAAACATAATCCCAACTCTACATACAATATGATGGGGTCTAAATAAGATGTTACCACTCAAGAAAGATATTGGAGTCATCGTGGAGAATTCTCTGAAAACATCCATTCAATATGCAGCAGCAGTCAAAAAAGCTAACAATGTAAGGAAATATTAGGAAAGGGATAGATAATAAAACAGAAAATATCAATGCCACTATATAAACCCATACCTTGAATACTGCATGCAGTTCTGGTTACCCTAACTCAAAAAAGATATATTAGTGGAGAATGTGCACAAAAGGGCAACAAAAATTATTAGGCGTATAGAACAGCTTCCAGACAAGGAGATATTAAAGAGACTAGGACTGTACAGCTTAGAAAAGAAACAATTAAGGGGGTGAAATGACAGCGATCTATAAAATCATGAACGGTGTAGAGAAAAAATTAATAGGAAGGGGTCATTTGCCCCTTAACATACCAAAAACCAGAGGTCACCCAATGACATTAATAGGCAGAATGTTTAAAAACAAACATAAGGAAGTACTTCTTCACACAATGCACGGTCAACATCATTGCCAGGGGATATTGTGAAGGCCAAAAGGATAACTAACTGGGTTCAAAAAAGAATTAGATAATTCATGGAGGAATTAGGGATATACAGAAACTATTTTAACACAGGCGAGCCAATCAAACATACTTTTTCCTTAGAAGATTTATTACATTTCCCATATTTTATACATTTATGTCAGCCTGGAAACTGACCTTTAAAAAAGTATTTAAATATCAATTGATTAATATTTACCACAGTATTAATGACAGCAAAAGCTGCGTGTGTGTTTAAATGGAGGAAATTGTGAAGCCACAAGGCCTTTGTAGTAAATTATACAATGGGTTTTGTTCTTCTGGGGTCATAAGTGAGTCATAAGGGAATTATAGAAGCATTTTCCCAGATATACAACACCTTTTTAAACAAGCCTACAGGGAAGCATGTCGTTAAAACATAATGATAGAAATACTTGGGAAAGAAAATCCAGTGACACTAAAGGATGATTCTGTGTTTTTTTCTTTAAAAAATGAGATCATAACACTTGTCTTGAAACAATGAGTACCGCCACTATGAGGAAATTTAAGAGGCTGGTAATGGGAAAAGTGATTTTTTACATTAATTGCTGGATTTGTAGGCCTCTTTAGAATCAACTCTACTCCTCTGTGGTAGAGGGGAAAATATTCCAAGAGAAATTAAAAAAAAAAAAAAAAAAGAAAAAGAAAAAAAAAAAGGCAACAAACCTATCTATTTAGTTTTAGTAGCACATTTAAAGAGTAAGAATTTTTACCATAAAATAGCATTAACAAGGAAATTCTTGTTAAATAAGAAATAAAGATCTGAAAAACAGTTTCAGTGGAGATAAAAGTATCTGCAAGACTACATATAAGAAGAATAGAAATAAGTAGTAAGTAATGTTTTCTTCCTAGAGATATACACCATACATAAAAATACATTTAAAGCCTCAGGGTGAATTTATTACTGTGCTGTGGAATACAGGAAGCATCAGATATTCTTCCCACTACTATACCTAGGAAAAAAATGAAAGACGCTTGAAAAGAGAGTTTTAGAGGGTATTAGTTTGAACATCAGGTCTGGGGAAAAGTTATAGACAAAATTATGGGTATTTAAGGCAAATTAAATATTAGAAAGAAAAAAGGGGACACGCAGTATAAAACAGGAACTAAAGCCAAAAAGTGGTCCATCAGAAATTTGAGGGAGGTTGTGTACATAGCAGATGAATACTTTGTTTTGTAAGGAGTAAACAGCTATAAAGTTATTTAGAAAGAGATACTTTCTGTATAATTATTCTGTACTGTATCGCAGTAGCATCTAGAGCCCTATTGTGCACAGTGCTGCATGAACTCAGAATGGAGCAATATTCCTTGCCCCAAGGGCTTACAATTCAAATTTGGACCCGATAGAACTGATTCTCCATCTTACCAGAGCTCTGTTTGGCTGAGGAATAGGAGTAGGTGGGGAAGAGGAAGGGGAGAAATGGGGGGAAGGGAGGAAAGTGGCTTCATGCATCTTTACACTTCTTCATATTGACACTTCCCACAGCTGGAGTGCTGCAACACTCCAGCACTTCCCCCGTACAACTCCTATGCCAGGGGCTTGTGAGAAGGGTAGGGTCACGTCTACATCACCTGAGGAAATCCCTATGCTAGGCTTGTATCCTGGCAAGAGAAATATGTCGTCATCATGCTACTGGAGCAGCATAAAGGGGATATTGTCACAAAGAACTGGCCCCCAGTAGTTCACTGTTGGCCAAGTTAATGTTTAAATTAGTGGCGAGGTATCTAGGAGACATCTTAGACAGGTACAGACATGCACCTGGATGGAGGAGGGAGAGGAGAGGTAAGAAGTGGAAAAGCAGGTTAGAGAGTCCTGGCATAAAGATGATAGAACCACATGAGCTGATGAAAATTCCCAAAGTAAGGGTGCAGAATGACAGAGGGAGGCAGAGCAGCTATGTGGAAACCCCAGGTGGTGAAAGGGGAAGAGTTTTGGCAGTGGATCCATATTGCTGTGTATTTAATAGTCAAACCTAAACCCCAACACCTAACCTGCCTTACTCCTCAAAACCCTCTGATGCTATTACATACCAAGCCCAGGTCAAGCGAAGCTCCATAGCACACAGGAATTTTCAAACTAGACCTTTCATTGTCTGGCATCCGCTTACATAGCGGCCCCAAAAGAGTTGTGCAGCGTTTTGAGTCCTATGCCTTCCATGGCAATTTGAGCTCAACGTTACTTAAAATGTAGTTTGTTTGTTTATTCTGATGTGTAGTTTTTAAATTACACTTTATAAAAATACTTCCCAGAAAGCTATTAAAGAAAACAGGAGGGGTATATGAAATCTAGACTGAATGGGGGAGAGGGGATAGAGTAATAGCCCAGGCTCCCAAATTTTAACTTTATATGGATAGTGTTATGTAATTAAAAGATTTTAAAAAAGTGTACTGTAGTAGATTGAATAAACTAAGTCTCAATGTCAACCTTTAGAGAGCATTCTGTCCTATTAAATATTTGCTAAGAAATGAGCTTTGTGGATTTGTTAAGCATGTACCTACCTAGTCTTCATTATATTAGGACTATAAAATACTAAAATGCTTATGTCAGTCAAATATTCCAATGTTGTATGCAGTGTTATTGCAGCAGTGTTGGTCCCAGGATATTAGAGAGACAAAGTGGATGGCAATATCTTTTACTGGACAACTTCTGTTGGTGAGACGAGCTGTCGAGCTTATACGAAGACCTGAAGATAAGCTCTGTTTTACCTCACCCACCTTATCTCCCAAATATTCCAACATCAGTTAATACCTTCTGGAAAAATCATATGCGAAAAAGCCAAGAAATTCTTATCTTTAAAATCATAATAAATGGAAGAGAGAGCATGCAAGTTCAATATGAGGCAGAATGAATGGAAAGAATGAATCAGCTGTGTCACTGTTTACCTAGACTTTCAACTCAAAATCTAAACAAGAGCTACCATAAAAGCACTGATCATTATATTGCAGATCCTCAGATACACATTAACCAAAAGAATGATTCCCCCCCTCTATTAACATAGTTTGGATATATTTTGAATCTTGGGTTTGACTCAATATTGACAAGATGAATTGCCTTTTATGGTTTCAGTTCAGCATTCACCTTTGCTTTCACTGGGTGAAGGACCTTTTTAGTTTGTCCCTCAGTCTCCTTGGGAAGACCTAGCTGTTATCGGACTTCTATAAAGGAAGAATGCTCTGAAGCCATTGTTGGAGAAACCTTGTTCTAAATGCATACCCCTCAAGGGTAGAGAAAAAAAGCAGAGAGGTATTTGCCACTGCTGAAGGAGAAAGGCAAGATGTTATTTATTTTTTAAACATAAGGGCAAAGTGCTGACTTAACTCAAAATAGTACTCTTGAGGTCCTTACCCAAGACTCCATCTCTTGACAATTGTACTCTAAATGTTTCCCTTCGGGAGAAGTCTTTGGTGTCACCTGAAGTCCACCAACATTTTGCAAGTGTCATTGTCTGGATGATCGCCAAGTGATGGAATATGGTCAGGTGTCCAGGATTCCTTAAGATTTGTTCTCAATCTTCGTGGGTTGTGTTAAGGTGGTTTCTGGTTGGTTTGGACAGGATTGCTTTGGAGGGGTTTTGTTATCTCTTCTCTAAAAGGATGTAGAGGGTGGTTGGGGGCAGTTGCTCATTGTGCCCCAAATAATTTCTTTTGCAGGAGTATGTGATACTATTTCATTACCACTCCTTAATGTGTGTGAGACCATATAGATTGTGAAGCAGTTTTGCCTATGGTGTCATCAATAACCCCTGAAGTCCCATATCTGTCTTTTCTCCCTTTACTGAAAGATTAAATGATTCTATTAAAAGCACATGAACTGCAAAACCACTTGGCTCTAGTAAATGCTTACTCAATTGCTAAATGTTTTTTTTTAACCCAGATTCAAAAGTTTGTCACAAGATTGACAAAAAAATTCCCATAAAATATTGCCTACCTCTACTACTACTATTTTCAAAAACATCAGGAACAATCCTCCCAAAAGCATAGTATTTAATAAATCACGTTTACTTTAATAGTGTATTGGGGAGCGTACGATACAAGGAGTCCAAATTTTGACTGCAGATCAAAGTGTGTCTTAGCTATAGAGATCAATGGGACTCGTGTATTCAAGGGCAGAATCTGGTCCTTGTTCTGCACAGAACTACTGTATAACTAGTTATTCTGTAGACAATACAGTGAGGGGTAAAAGAATCATAATAAGTGCTCTGACAATGCTTTAATTTATTTTCTTGAATGCACTGAAATAAGTTATTTCCTTCCTGGAAACATTGCTGCAGGGTTTTTTTTAAAACTGTTTATACTGAATAGGCTCTCGTTAAAGGAAATATTATTACAATAAAACATAATATATTTTTATACTTGATTATGTAGTTTTCATGTGTCCAAACAGAGTATAAAAAGCTGTGCTTTTTCATAGAAAGGCTATTTACAGATTGGCTGACCATTAGTTGGAAAACTAACACATTCAACCAGCAGAAAATAATACTTACAGCGCTTAATTCCTTCCTTGGAAAATCCATGACTTACTTATATTTCCAAGCATTAAACATTAAATTCCTGTTCACTGACTGGTAATATTAGAGTGGTAATTTGGAAATTCCACTGCAGAAAATTTTTGCATAACCAGCTAGACACATTTACTAAACTCTGTTTTTTTAATGTGGCATATAAGTTAAAAAGTTTCTTCATTTATGTAGTTCCCCTTTTATGGAAAGTATTTCCTGAAAATACACACATGGAGATACATGGAGCATATATTTTAATGTAAGTGTGTAAAAGTAAAAGAAGAATACATGAAGTATTCTTCATATGCTATATTTACTGGAAAATCCATGATTACCTACATTTCCAAGCATTCAACATTACATTCTTGTTCATATTGTCAAATAGAACTGCATTTTCTAGTGGAAAAAATATCCAGAACTTGTGCATTAGCAGTGACTTCCTCAAAGAGACACACAACTTTTATATTTTTCTATGCTGAAATGTAAGTAAGTATTAGAACAGAGAAACAACTGCAGTTGGGGTATCAAAACTAATTATATCCACTGTAGAATTACTGTAAGTGGTTTTTAAAAAGTCTATATTCCAAGTGAACAAAGTCAGTGTAACTACAGATAGGGTCTAAGTATCATGGTCCATACATTAAAGCAAGATTATTCCAGGAACAGAAGCTATACAAATGCTTGTACATCTGTACCAGCACTAGTGACTAACTCCACAACTCCTAGTAAGTGCATTTAGAAAACTACACATTGTGCCTTAGCAGATCTGTCCTTAGGAAGCCTGACTTCCCAGCTCAGGAAGTGGCAGTGCTTTCAGTAAAGTAGATCTTGACCACCACTACATAAGGCTGATTCTAAACACTCAAGCATCACTGATCCACTCTGATAAGTGAACAAACTCATCAGCACTAAAATTCCCTTCTATCTGTGTAAAAATTCCGAACTCTGATATCTGAGTTATGGAGGCATCAATTATTATCAAATGCCTGAATCTTCACCATTGTATTATCATCATTTTAGTGTGTTTCTGGTAAATGATCTACTTCTTGGGATTCTTCTACATACAAGGAACCTCTGTTCCACCAAGTGATGCCTTCCTAATCTTTGGTTCCAAGAATCTTTTTAGCATAGTTTTTATAATCCCCTTTTCTGAGTGGCAAGACTCAAAGATGGCACCACTCTTGTGGCTCTTCCTTTGTGTCAAGGGCCTAGTCCACTTGTCCCTAGAAAGAAGGCTCCTATGTATCTGGTTTTGCATTTTTCTGGCACTAGTCCTTGATTTGTGTCTCAAGATCCTAACCCTAACAGCCTGACATGTAAGAGTTGTTTCTCTTTCTCCCTTGTTTGGAGTTGACTGGGGTGGTTGGGGGAGAGAATCTGACAAACACTGGAGACTCTTTAAATCCAAAATTTTTATGCTTGCTTTTCCTATAGTAGCTGCCATTGACTAAATTAAAAAAAAAAAACTTTAGCCTACAAAATCTCATCAGTAGTATTAAAAAAAATCCCAATGGAATTGACAAAGCTGTTGCAATCAGGTCCTTAGCAGCCTTTGCTTTTGGGGAGGTGTTTGAACATGGGGGAACCATTCAAAAGTACACCAGAAGACACCTTTTTTCCCAGAGCATTTTTAGAGTCCTTTTTACGTTTAAGCCCAAATGGAGGATGAATCTAGTATTACAAGCTCTTAATAGTTCTCCCTTCAAACCTATGCAGGGTATTCCTTTGAAGTTCTTAACTCCTTTTTTTTCTAATGGCAATTGTCTCTACTTCCCTTGACTAGGAGTTAGCAGCTCTGGCTTAGACTTTCTCCTATACTTCCTCAGAAGAACAAAGTTGTCATCAATACTCTGGATCACAATTCCATCAGTTCCAGAATATCTGTCTTCCCCTTAATAGCTCTCTCCTGAGATTGGAAAGAGATTTGCTATAAGATTGCTTGTTTTTGGGTCTATTAGAAGGGGGGAGAAGTGAGTTCTGCCACCAATATTCAACCATAGCAAAGGCCTGATCACTTGCTAGTCTAAAGCATAACAGTGGGATCTCGAAAAGGTGTTTTATGTGAGTGCAAGATGTCCAGCAGGATGGATGGGCAAAATCTAAAAACAACCAGGCCCCACAATGTGAAGGGCTCTAAAAATAACTGTACTCATTAAGAGAAAAGAAAAAAAAAAGAAAAGAAAAAAGCCATATGAGATCATGCCTACTCAAGCCAGTGAATCAACATACTTCTCCTTTATGAACCTGATGCAAGCAATTGAAAAGAATAAAATGGAACAATAATTGATCCACAGTGATATGGCATATGTTGCTGTTACAAGGATGCCATAGGATTAAATAAAAAAAAATAGGTACAAACCTTTTAAAGGAACAGTAATATTTTCTTTTTCTTTCGAAGCTACATTTCTTGAAAAAAAAAGCTTACGGATGGTAACTGGTTTAAATCGAAAAATGGAATCAGCAATTATGGTTTCTTGAATGAATCACAAAATTTCAAATAAGTTTTACTGTTTATCATCTTGAGGTAGACTGTATTTTTTTTTTTTAAGTGAACTAGTGATCATGAAAAATAAATTATAATATATGCCCAGCAATTTGACCATATAGCCCATGAACATGCATTTCCATTGGCTGAAATGTAATATGCAAATTAACTGAGTAAGAAGCAACCATCCCTGTGATATGCATCTCACTATTCAAAATGAGCAGTCTGAAACATACGTATGTATCTACAGTATTGGCACGCGTACACAAGTGATAAGCCACGTCCATTCTGATATGGCTCATGAAATTACCTTAGGGATGAGTTTGTCCTAATGTCTGCTTTTAAAAAAATAATAAAGTAAAAGCCATATTTGGTTGATTTTTAAAACAGAGTAAAGGTACCTACTTCGATACCTTAAATATGTTTTTTTCAGTCATCATGAGGTCAACTGGCATACTCTGCAAGAGCTGAGCTGTAAACACTCTACAAGTAAATAAATCTTTCCTCCTTGAATGGATCTTCTGAAGTCTGAAGACAAAGTCTCTGGATGTAAAGATCTATGAAACTTGAACTGCAGTACACTCCAAAACAAGGAAAATCACCAGATTGTTTTGATTGGTTATGAAAGTGTTCTACTATAAGAAGCTGGAAGATTTTTGCTTTCACCATATCATACATATGCATAATTAAAGTGCAAAAAAAGTTTTGCATGTTGTAGAGGTAGCACAGTTAAAAGCAAAGATATGCAAAGCTTAGGCTGCCACAGCAACATTAAACATTGCACATGTAATGTTTTCTATTGCTATTCTTCTGTTAAATATATAGATTAGAAGTGGTGCTAACCTGAAAAGTGAAATAAAGTAGGGTTACCATATTTCAGCAAGCAAAAAAAGAGGACGGGAGGAGCCCCACCCTAGCCCCGCCCCTGCCCCTCCCCACCCCCCTCTGAACCCCCAACCCTCCCCCCGTTCCTTGTCCCCTGACTGCCCCCTCCTGAGACCCGCCCCCCATCCTAACTGGCCCCCTAGGACCCTACCCCCTACCTGTACCCTGATTGCCCCAACCCTTATCCACATCCCCACCCCCAGACAGACCCCTGGGACTCCCACGCCCCATCCAACCACTCCCCACCCCCTGACAGCCCCCCCCAGAACTCCCGACCTATCTAAACCCCTCTGCTCCCTGTCCCCTGACTGCTCCGATCCCTCTCCCCACCCCTGCCCCCTGACAGCCCCCCCCAGAACTCCCAAACACCCCCCCCTCCTTGTCCCCTGACTGCCCCCTCCTGGGACCCCTGCTCCTAACTGCCCTCCAGAACCCCACCCCCTACCTAAGCCTCCCTGCCTCTTGTCCCCTAACTGCCCCCTCCTAAGACCCCCCCACCCGAACTGCCCCCCAGGACCCTACCCCCTAGCTGTACCCTGACTGCCCAAAACCTTCTCCACCCCCGTCCAAAAAGCCCCCCCCCGAACTCCTGACCCCCCCCGTCTCTTGACTGCCCCCTCCAAAATCTCCCTGCCCCTTCTCCTGCCCCCTAGCCCCCTTATCCTGCCGCTCAGAACATGGTGTTGGGCTCTGTGCGGAGCCGGACACGTGGCTACGCTCCCCAGCGGAGCGGGGGCGCTGGGCAGCAGGGGAGGAGGAGCTGCCGAGGCCCGATGCAAACGGCCCGGCAGGCCGGCCAGCTCAGAATGCGGGCGGGGGGGCGGGGAGGAGGAGCTCTACAGCTGCTCCGGAGTCCAACCCGGCAAGCTGCGGGGGAAGGGCTCTGGCTGCCAGAGCCCCATGCGAGCGGCTGAATTTCCTGCAGCCCTCCCAGCCGTGCCTCGCTCTGTATGGGGGGGAAATCCCGGACATTTTTAGTGATTTACAAATTCCCCCCCGGACGCTATTTTTAACACAAAAAGGAGGACATGTCCGGGTAAATCCGGACGAATGGTAACCCTAAATAAAGTCACATTATTTGCTTAATCTGTTGCATGTGAAGATGCTATTTTTACAATTACTTCCCAAAACAAATTCCAGTTCTACGTATAATGTTAAATGTGTATCAAAATACACAGGTATGGAAAGTTGATACAGAAGCCTTAACTTTTGCAGTTTTGGTAATTTCAACTGTACAGCCTTAGGACTAAATTTTGGCCTGAAGGATGAAGTACAGATGTGGAACAGAAATAAAAAGGAGCTAAACCCATATATTTGAAGTTTACACCTCCGTGAAGGAATACATTCTGTATATTACTATTACTATTTGGCCAGAGACAGTTTTCTACAATTCTGTGTTAATATGGCAGCAGTGAATCCATTTATTCTGTGATGTGTCTTGGCAAATGGAATCAACGTGGGTGAGGTAATATCTTTTATTGAACCAATATCTGTTGAGGAAAGAGACAAGCTTTCAAACTTACACAGAGCTCTCCCTCAGGTGAGGCCTGAAAAGGAGCTCTTTGTAAGTTTGAAAACTTGTCTCTTTCACCAACAGAAATTAGTCCAATGAAAGATATTACCTCACCTCACCCTGTCTCTCTAAAATCCTGGGACCACACAGCTACACCACCACCACCACCAACACTGGCAAATAGAAACATTTGTCTTTCTGACTGTAATCTGAGAACTGAAGAACATACTGAACACTAATGGAGACACCACAGATCACAGGATCCACAATATAAAATATATATCCATTATTGATCCTGATCTGGATTACTAAGACTGCATGTCTGTCACAAAGATCACGGATTCCTTGACTTTCCATGACTTCTGCAGCAGCTGGTGCTGGCTCAGAGGCTTCCAGAGCCAGGCAACCCTTGGACCAGCAGCAACAGTTTGAGTGTGTGAGAGAGAGTGCAGGACGGTGCTTACCTGGCGGGCGGTTCCCACTGGCATGTCCCTGCAGCTCCTAGGCAGAGGGGTTAGGGGGCTCCGCGCACCACCTGCAGTTGCTGCCCCTGCAGCTCCCATTGGCTGCGGTTCCCGGCCAATGGGAGCTGCGGAGCCGGTGCTTGTGGTGGGAGCAGCGCATGGAGTTCCCCTGGCTGCCCCTTCCCCATAGGAGCTGCAGAGACATGCCTGGCAGAGCTGGGTAGGGAGCCTGCCAGCCCTGCCAACCCTCCTCGCCAGCAGGGGACCCGGGCTATGTGCTCCTGCCCTCCCCCCCCCCCCCCCAAGCACCCATGGAGGGTCTGGGACCACCCCACCCTCCCCCAAGCACCCATGGCCCTCTGGCCCAAGTTTTAGTTAGGGGTATATAGTAAAAGTAACGGACAGGTCATGGGTTTACTGCCCGTGACCAGTCAATGACTTTTACTAAAAATACCCATGACTAAAACGTAGCCTTAATCATTACATTTTGCTAACAATCTTAGATATCCACTGAGCATGTTCTACTCCTGGGGGAATTCTGTGCCAAAATCTTAAAATTGTGCACCACAAAATTAAAATTCTGCAAAATTAAACATTTTATTTGTCAAAATAACACAATATAATCACACCAGTTTAAATTATTTTTGTAATTTATTTCAAAATACCTGTCAGCAAGTGTGCACAAAAAAGATTCAGAAAATGTTTTTTGACAAAGAGATTCCTTCCTGGGCATTAATACAGAACTCTGAGTAATAATTCATTTAAAACTACAATAAAGAAATATGTTTCCCGCACCCCTCAGAAGCAATGCAAAGGCTTGTGTGAGTCAGAGGTAATGGAGGAGCTGAGGAAGAAGGAAGTAATTGCTGGGAAGGGGCCGGGGTGTGAACTTGGAGGGTCGCTGGGTGTGGGTGGGAGAAGAATGGAACAGGTTTTTGGGGGTGAGGAGGGATTGTTAGGGAGCCTCCACCATGCAGACCAGGGCTGACCTCTAACCTCTCTCATTGTCAGGCACATCTGCCCCTGTCCCCATGTTTCCCTGCACGTCCCCAATCCCCTTGTGTCCTTGCACCCCACTAGCAACCCCTCCACCCCCATCACCATGATTCCCTGCATCCCCTCCCCGTGACACTGCTCCCTATCCCCACCCAACCACCCCTCCTCCCCATCCCCATGTGTCCCTGCAACCTCTCCCCATCCAGACCCCCCATTAGCTCTTCTGAACCCCCATCTGTGATCCCCCAGCAGCCCCATATGCCCCATGCTGTCTGTGCCTCCATATCCCATGCCTCCTGATCTGGCCCAACAGCCAGGGCACTGTGAGGAAGGCAGCTTCTTTCTCTTCCCTATCCGCAGCTGGGGCTGTTCCCGCCTGGGAGCAGCTGCTTTCTGTCCTGGTGCCATAGTGGCCCATGATGGGCAAAAGGAGTAACTATAGCACCTTTCCAGCAGAATGTATTTTCTGGGTCGGGGGGTGGGAAGGAATTCTGCGTGGCACATGAATTCTGTGTGCGTGCGCAGTGGCACAGATTTCCCCCAGGAGTAATGTTCAGAAGATTTTTTCACTCCTTCAAAGAGCTGCCATTAAATTTGATCACTCGCATAATCCAAAAAGGCCCTTTTTTGTCCTTAAACAAAAAAAAACAAAAAACAAACAAAAAAAAACCCCCACCACACCCCAAACAACAACAGCAATAAAAAACAAAATAAAACAAAAAAGCCTCTCATGTCAGCTGAGATTAAACATGGAAATTCATTCCAAATGAGTATTTTTGGAAAGTTAAGAGCAAGTTAAGAGTGGTCTGATTGTAAGTGCTTGCAACCTTACTAGCAAGCTTTTCTTATTATGCCATCTGATTTTAATAAAACCATGGAAAGTGACAGTATTTCCTGATAGCAGAAGCTGAGGTGGGTCACTCAAATACTTCTTCTGACTAATTCATTCCATCGTGTTTTCCATAAATGATTCACAGTTGTATTCTACTTTCCTGACTACCTGGAAAACTTTTTCACAAAGTCTGTACATTATGTAAAGCACAACACATTCTTTGTTTAGTTTCTGACTGCAACTTCTGAAGACATTGTTTTCTCTCTAAAAGCAAACGGAATTGTTTTTTAAACAATTTATTTTGGTAAATATTCTTACAGTTTCATGAAGTAAAGTACCTGCCTGGAATAAATTCTGCTATGGAAAAAAAAATACATTTTTTGCAAATGAAAATTTCACTATGTTCTTGCAAAACTTATAGTTACATTTCTCACACAGTTCTACTCAGTTATATATAAAATTTATGTCAAACCTTTATATTAATTCAACTCTTATATGTCATCTCCTGGTCTGAGGTCATTACTTTTTATTTATGGCCTAACCTTGCTCCTGTTTAAAACCAGCACTATAAATTTGCCACTTAAGTGGAAGCAAGCTCAAGCCCTTAATCATAAACTCCTAAACAATGACCGGTCCTTGTCCAGAGAAGTCTGTAAAGCTATGCTGCTGTATAAACAGAAAAACTTGAAACTGATTATATTAACTCCTTGCAGATAAGCATGGATTTACAAGTTGTCTTCTTTTTAAAAAGACACTACCTAGATAAGCACATGACAGGTTGTGAAATATGCAATACGTTATGTTTAAGGATAAAATTATTCTTTAAACAACAATAATTCAGCTCAAAACATGGAACTCAAACAGTGTAATTTAGAGGTTTTGTAGCTTTCTCGCACCTAAATTAAGTTACAAAAGTGAATTTGGTTTTCCAGTATTTCATTGTAATTTCCTCATAAATTACAATGAAATATAACATAACTATGTTTCTCACAATTTTTTTCCAGTTAAATTTTCCATTACACTGCTGTTCAAAAACAAGCTGGGTGATTAGATCTGTGTCACAGTTTGAGGGAGTAGGGTGTCACACTGTGAACTCCCTTTTTGTTTAGGAGGCCACTTTTGATTGTAAACTTTATTGTGACCTTCATTACTGTCATAACTAAAAGGGAAGGGTAACAGCCCTCCTGTGTACAATACTATGATCTCTCCTGGCCAGAGACAACAAAATCCTTTTACCTGTAAAGGGTTAAGAAGCTCAGGTAACCTGGCTGACACCTGATCCAAAGGACCAATAAGGGGACAAGACACTTTAAATCTTGGTGGGGGGGAAGGCTTTTGTTTGTACTCTTTGTTTTGGGAGTTGTTCGCTCTTGGGACTAAGAGGGACCAGACATCAATCCATGCTCTCCAAATCTTTCTGAACAAGTCTCTCATATTTCAAACTTGTAAGTAACAGCCAGGCAAGGTGTGTTAGTTTTATCTTTGTTTTCTCAACTTGTAAATGTTCCTTTTGCTGGAGTGTTTATCTCCGTTTGCTGTAACTTTGAACCTAAGGCTAGAGGGGGTTCCTCTGGGCTCTTTAAGTTTGATTACCCTGTAAAGTTATTTTCCTTCCTGATTATACAGAGATGATTTTTACCTTTCTTTAATTAAAAGCCTTCTTTTTAAGAACCTGATTGATTTTTCCTTGTTTTAAGATCCAAGGGGATTGATCTGGACTCACCAGGAATTGGTGGGGGGAAAAGGGAAGCGGGGGGGGGGTGATTAATTCCTCTTTGTGTTAAGATCCAAGGGGGTTTGGATCAGTGTTCACCAGGGAATTGGTGGAGGAGTCTCTCAAGGCTACCCAGGGAAGGGAATTAGCACTTGGGAGTGGTGGCAGCAAAACCAGATCTAAGCTGGTAGTTAAGCTTAGAAGTTTTCATGCAGGCCCCACATCTGTACCCTAAAGTTCAGAGTGGGGAAGGAACCTTGACAATTACGTATTGTAACCATATTGATTAAGACATCAAGTTTGTGCTAAAAAGTGCCTGATCTTGACAAGGCCAGTCTATTCTAGACATGGGATTGCTCATTATGAGGAGCGGGACTCTTCAGAGAAGGCTACCAGAAACATCAATATTTAATGACTCTTCCCTACTGGAACAATGGGTTTTCTATCCTAGGAATACTGACTTTGAATAACGAAGGGAGCGGTGACAATGCTGGAGCCTGGTATTCTTCCATCTGAAGCACACGGTACACTTATACTGAAGCTGGGAGCAAATCTTCCTACCTACATAGATAGACTCATGCCAGCAGGGCTAGCACTAGTGTGCTAAAAATAACAATGTGGCCATCCCAAATCAGGATCTCAAACATACCTGATCTCCTTAGCTTCAAAGCCTGAGCTGGAACATCCTCATTGCTATTTTTAGTATATTTGTTTGAGCCAACCTAGGGCAAGTCTGCTACTCGGGCTGGGAGGCTTACTCCCAGCTGCAGCAAAGACATACCCATACCAGGAAGAGGTACAAACATGAGACCTGCACCTGGAATGTGCCTTACAGACCCAACGGAAGGAACAGTGACCGTGACTCTGCCAAGACATGGTTGGTTTAGGAGCAGGTTGGGACTACTCGACAGACTGGTGTCCACCGAGAGAGGGCTGTGACTCTCTGCTTCTGCTTACATCCAATCTCACAGAAGTAGGAGGCTCTTATGGCTAAGGCAGGATTTCATCCACTGTTGTTTAGGACTATTACAACTTGTCAGGTGGAAGAGCAGTGAAGGGCCTAAAAAACTGCTCAGAAACTTAAATTCTCATCCCAACAAAAATATTTTCAAAACATGTAATATAGCTCTAAATTGGCATATACTCTGTCTAGACAAAGTGTTGCTTGGGCACCAATCAGGGATTGACCAGGGAATTTCAACCAAAAATATTCTAAGATTATGCCCTATATAGTTAAAGCCACTTAAAAGCAGGATTCTCAATATGGACCTAATAATGTCTACTAGTAGCAAAAAAACGTTTCTGACATGCTTTTTTTTTTTTTTTTTTGACAGAACTGAACTGTTTCAGAAGTAAGTGTGGCTAAAAGTAAGTATGATATTAAATGTTAAAAATGTCAACACCTATTTATCAGGAGTACATCTGTGCACAAGTTCCTAGTGCACATCTAAATTCATTCAGATACTCCGTTAACAGTAACAATTAGAGAGACATTTAATTTTACTTGTTTACCTTGGACCAGGACATGAAATTCACTTACTTCAAATGTCTTTATTACTTACCTAAAAGACATGACATTCTTCAGTGTCCAAATAGGTATGGTAAAATTAGGTATTAAAAAGAAGTATTTCATGTCAGAATTGACACATCTGATCATGTATGGCTGAATTTTCTTGAACACTTCTGACAGTGCAGACCCTTACACAGTCCTCAAAGGTAGAATTCCACACAGGGACATGGAGGCATTAGGCTCCTGCAAGCTCCTCTTTGTTGGGGTACCCTTAGGTGGGAGTGGTCACTAGTGAGGTTTTGCTACACAAGAGGAAGCACTGATTCACATCCATGGCAACCTTCAATGGCAGATGCTGCCCTTACTGGTGGAATCCTCAAGATAGGGCAGCACTGGCAGCAGAAACAATGCCTTCCTTTCCCTGGCACTGAATGTCCCTTTCCCCTCTAAGCAAAGGAGCCTTTGCTGGCATAGAAGGTGTACTAGCAGGGATCAATCTAGCCTACCTACTTAGACCCCAATCCTGCAAAGATTTGTGCATGTAATCCCACTGCACTCCTTGAAGGATCAAGGCTTAATAATTAGCTGTGTGCTCTTTAATGGAGAGTTTCAGTTACAAGCCTTAATCACACACACAAAACTCTAAAAACCTCAAATACTTCTTTCAACGTGTAAGATGTGTGGTCGCTTACAGCGGAGAATTTTTTTTGGAACGTGATGGACAAGCAGGTATTGGTTAGATGTTGATAGATGTTTGGCTGCGTATGTGTTTTTTTCTGTGTGTTGCCCCAGCCCTGCGCAGACAGCTGGCATGGCAGACCTCGAGTGAACCGCCCAATGACCACAAGATTTGTTAAGGGATGAAGGCATCCAGCCAGGTTTATTGTTGTTGAAGCACAGTACTAGTTTCCCACAGACTTTACCGGACCACTAATACATGTATGCTCATAACAATGGACCAGTTCAGTGAATGGCAGGACTTTCCATTCCTCCCTAGGCCAGACAAATATACTCCCTTTGAGATACAACTTTATACCCCGATATAAACAAGTTAGTATTGCCCCTCTGACAGAGTTAGTTATCATCCATCACCTTGTACATATTGGTTTGATTAAAACATTTTTATTACATAATGTTATCCTGACCTTATCTTTTAGAAGGGGGGGTCAGTGCGTTCCTGTTGTTCTTGGGGAATGTTTTTGTACCATCCTTGATATTGGGATATTCTGGTACCACTTGATATCGGGATGGGGTTTACATGAGTACTTTGTGACTAGCCCTTTTAAGAATGTGTATTTTTGCAAGATCAGCCCTGCTCTGGCCAGATTTTGTGAGCAGGTTCTGCCTCATACCAGGCCTCTGATACAATGGCTTATGTTTCAGGCTCTCTTCCTACTACAGTCTCCTGCTTTTTGTCTTTTTATGGGGAGGATGTTTACCCATTGTCCAGAAAGGCCTAATGCATGGACTGAAGATGGCCCAGTGGGCTAAACATTTATGTGGCCACCTTACTTGGGAGACAAAGGAAAGGAAAGGGAAGAAGAGGTTTTTCATATTTCAAAACACCTAATTTTTTGAAATTGGGCCTCAGCTTGGTCTTTCAAAAAAGTGTACACAAGTTGATTTTTTTTATATTTATTTATTTATACACATACACAGTGTGTTTTGGAATATTTAATAAATATTGTAACTTTATTGGTCTTGGTCAAATTTTGTTATCTAGGAATACTAATGAAATGTCTACAGAAATTATTCAGTAAACTTTTTATTCTAGTAAGTCTTTTGTTCTAATAATTTTAGAAGTTTATTCTTCTCTTGATACATGTTGCAACTCTGACCAGAGTTTGTCTGCATAATGAAAGGAGAACTGACTAATTACATGTATTTTGGCTATTCCCAAGAATGGTTTCCACATTATGTTGGAAAACCTTGCCTGGCATAAGCCTTTAGGGTAATTTGAAGTCAATTAAATGCTAAACAGTATCTCATCTAACTCTTTGTCTCTCAAATGACCACTTCCACTGACTATTCAGACGAGTCTAGTTACAAAGGTCCAGTTATCTCTCTACTTGCATACAGAAGTAATGAAAACAGAGAACTTGAGTTTGATTTTTAAGTGATGTATGAATACAAATGATGCTACAAAAGTAAGAGACTGACTATTTTTGTCAATTCTGTACAGTTTTCTAAATGTGCCTTAAAAACTAAGAAAATAGTGCAACTATGACCGATCAAACATACATTAACATTGATTTAATTTCCCAAGTTTCAGGATATTTCAGTTTAAACTTATGATTGATATACAATTTTTCCTTAATTTTATAGCCATAAAAATCCTTTTAATGTCAGCTATAATCATGAAACATTTTCTCAGGTTAAGAAGGTAAAATATAAAGCTTCCTTCAGAGTACTGCTCAAAGTTATCTGTAGTTTGTCTACTATTAATGCCACTCTCTAGTGTATTTCTCGGAGGAGCTTTATTAAATTACTGCAATGAAAACATCTTGTTCAAAGGAAAGACTACCACTGTATATACAGTATATGTACAGTGATTAAAATAACCAAAAAGAGTTGAATACAAAGGGCCTTCTCCCCTTACCCATCTGGAGAGCAAATTTAACCAGAAAAAGTGACCAGCTTCTTGTGCCTGTAGACATAAAATTGCATCAGAAAGTCAACAGTATAAAAATCTGAATCAACATTCATATAGAAACATGTTAAAAGAATGATGAGAGTGTTAATGGAATATGTAGAAGAATAGGGAAGGGAGAAGAAAAAGAAAAGGAAGACTACTAGTAGTATTCTCCTCCCCCCCCCCAAACAGACAGTGGTCTGGAGATCTTACAAGAAAAGCTGGTCAGTTAACTATAAGAAAGAGAGCCAACTGTCTATTTTGAGACTCAGTAACTGACAATTATGCTAAAAATAAATCAACTTGGTTACAGTTATACAAGGGATACAGTTATGCCTGTATCAGGAAAGCTGTAAAACTGGGAAAGTGTATTTTTTATTACATTTTTTTTTTTTTTTGGGAGCAATAAAACACCTTTGATAGTTTCTTGAATCAGGTGTTAAGCTGCAACTGGTGCAGGATTGTGCTGGACATTAATCTGGTCAGATCCCACTCTCTCACATATACGATTTTAATATACAATGAAGTCTAGCTCCTTGGGGATTACTTTTTTATTCCCTCACCCCAAGCCAATGTGTGACCAGTTCATTGAGCTCTGTTTAGTTTGCTTTGTGCTATTTAAGGTAATTCATATTAGTGTTTTCTATAAATCCATCAACTATATTTCTTTGATACTAAAATTTTCATTCTTCATTGTCACACACAGAAGGAAGAGTATATGTGAATGTGAGTGGGAAAGAAGTGTTTGATTTAGCACCTAAAATCCTCACTGGTGGTTTTCTCTTTTGTTACCAAAATCAGAATATACAGACAATAGTGACTTGCTCAAGGTAACCTACCTCACCTACTTTGTTTTGCTCAAGTTAACAGTCAACTGCAGGGATGTGAATAAAGCCTAATTCTTTGCATTATGTCGTGTCCACTAGACAACCCTCCACCTTCAGCTTATTCTTGGTTTTCTGTGCTTTCATAATGGAAACCTAGAGTTGTAGTAAGACATTAGGCAACAGGTCTTATCAAGCTGAAATCTTTGCTTGTTCTGGTCTTTAAGTCTCCTCTACTAAGGAAAACCTTAAAAGACAGAGTTAGTAGTCTCCTTGAAATTTAAAGTTTTATCCAAGTCCTGTTTAGCATATACTACTCCCAGGGGAATTCTGCGCCACTGCACGTGCACAGAATTCATGTCACTCATATATTTCTTTGCTTCCCCACAGAAAAATGACTGACAGGGAAGCAAAGGGAAGCTGCAAGAGCAGTCATGCATCATTCCCTAGCCGCGCAGGTACATTATTTCAGGCACCCAGAGCTGCTGGCGGAGAGGTAAATCACCCCAGGGCTGGTGACATCCCAGCTAGTGGCTCCTACTCTGAGCCAGGATCAGATGCTAGTCCCGGCCAGGCTGAAGGCAGGAAAGGATGGGACTTCCTCTTCCCCTACTATGTGTCAGACCCACCCCAGAAACCTTCCCCAGCTGCAGTAAGCTCAGCATTCTCCCTTGCTTTCTACCTCCATTGCTCCTCAGATGTGTGGGGAGGAGTCACTGTACAGGGAGCTGCTCCCCCATCCACCCAACCCCCGTGTATCTGGCCATCCCATACCCAGACACCCCTGCCACGCCTCACCCCGTACACCGAGAACCCTCCTAGTCCTCCATACCCAAACCCCACCCCACTGAACTTCAAGCCCTGCATCTGGAGCACTCTGCACCCAGACCCCCTGCCTCCAGACCACCCCCCACTGAGCTCCCTGCACTCAAACCCTGACGTGCCCCACTTCCCTGCACCACCCTGAGCCCCCACATCCAGATCCCCAATTAGCTGTACCCAGATCCCCACCCCACCAAGCCCCACTCCCCCAGCACCCAGACCCCCTTGCTGAATCCCAACTACCTTCACCTGGAAACCCCTGAAGAGTCCCATTGCCCCTGCACCTGGAACCCCCACAACAAGCCTGTGCATCCAGTTCCCCCCACACCTAGACCCCCACCCCAATCTGCACCCAGATTGTCCCACACAGAATCCTCTCACCCCACACTTGGATTTCCCCATACTGAGCCCCTCCACACTTGGATCCTGCCTGATTGAGCCTGCCTGCCCCACACTTGGGGCACCTGCCACAAAGGGGCAGGGCCCCAGAGTGTTTCTGGGGCAGGCTCAGGCCCTGTACTGTGTCAGGGTCGGGTGCAACCTCACCACTGAGTCTGTGTCCCAGGGGTGGAGGCTGCAGGGTGATCTCCCACCTTCGTGGAGCCAGTGACCTATGCTCTCCACTGCCATGTGGTGCCTCTGCATTTATTGACAAATAAAACTTGCAGAATTTTAAAATATTGTGTGCAGAATTTTTAGGCGCAGAATGCCCTCAGGAGTAACAGTTTTCAGAAGTTGGTCCTTTAAAAACAACCAGAATGAAATAGTCTGTAGGACCTGAAACAGACTTTTCTGATATGCTGACAAACTCTAAGCATTTTTGGAACCAAACTGAACTTTTCAGATTTTTTGATTTGTTAGCCAAAATGGAAAAAACAATTTTGTGCAGCTCTAGTTATAAACCTGACGAGAATTAGATTTTAAGTATTTACACTGTGTCCAAAGCACATATATGAATCACAAAATTGCAGATGTATGTAAACCCTGAGGTAATATATTCACTTGATGAACAAAGGCATTTAAATATGAGAAGCCAGCAAGACCAGATTCTAATATTAGGGTCATGGGGGCTACAAGCAAGCCACAGCTATTGCGGTTGCTTCTTCCTATCTATCCTGCATACCAGTAGACTTGGAGGAAGTGCAGAGACACCTTTTGGCCCTAACAGATAAGCAGCATCATGGACAAAAGGCAGGAGGTTCTGTTCTTTCTTCTTTGAGCTTACTCCTTCAATTGTCTTCTCAAAAAGCTACCAAAGAGCTCTGAGTTACTCCTAGGGACATTCTGCACCAAAAATTAAAAATTCTGCGCACAAAACAACACTACATAATCACACCAGTTTCGATTATTTTGGTAATTTATTTCAAAATACCCGTCAGTAAGTATGTCTGTAACAATACAGACAAAAAAAAAAAAAAAAAAAAAAAAAAAAAAAAAAAAAAAAACACAAAAATTTCCCTAGGAGTAGAGAGTTAAAGAAACCCCTATGACAACCCAGTTCATATTTCTCTGTCCCCTTCCTCCTCAGAGCCTAGCCATAGGCCCGCCCCCCCCCCCCACAGCCCAGACACGCAACTCCTTCCCCCCAGAGCCCAGGCACAGGCTCCCCTTGCCAAGATACCCAACCCTCTTCTCTCCCCACCCCCCGAGCCCAGCCATGGCCCCCTCACTACTCAGAGCCCAGGGCTCCAGAGGGAGAAACAGCCTGATGCTGGATCTCGAGCTTGTGTGGAGTTTCCTGCGCACTGCCGTCTCCTTCCCTCAGAGCGTGCAGGGAACTGTAGCTACCAGAAACCGTCTAGCTCCTCCTCCTTCCCCAGTAGTGTCTTCTGTGTGTGAGCTGGACTCTGCCATGTCCAGCAGCCCCTACTGGCAACCAGCAGTACTGCAGCCCATTTCTGTGGGGAAAGGAAATTCTGTGCACACATTAATTTCTGCAAAATTCTGCATTGCACAGTGCTACAGAATTCCCCCAGGAGTATTTAGTGTATCTGCCATAAACTATTAACCTGGATATCTGCTTTCCATGATTTTAGCTACAAATGTCATATGGCTACCATATGCATTTGAACCTTACTGGTGAACTTCAATGGGTTCTGTGAACTCCCAAAAGAAAGATTTTCTCATTAAAAGATGCTGCACTAGGTCAAGTTTGGGATTTGGGACACCAAAGGATTTTCCAGCTGCAGACTGACAAGATTTGTCTTTCTGTGCAGAGATGAAGGGTGGCAGAAAAAAGGTACAGTTTCTATTATTTTCCTTCATTCGTTTGGCCATCAATCTGGGCGCCTCTATGAGGAACAACTGCTGTCTATATGGAAGGAAAACTCCTTCCTAAAGGCAAAAATCACTTCAAAAAACACAAACTTGATTTCAACTTCCAAACAAAACAAAACCCCACAAATAAAACAGGCTGAAAATTGAGGGGGAAATCTTCCCAATACACCTGTGCCAACACCGCACTTCCTGCGTAGTAGAAGTCTAAAACTGAACTGAGCTGCCAGAGAGGGTAGAACCAAGTCCTATCCTGATGACTGATTGAAAATGGGACCAGACCCATCTTATTCACAGAGGGGAAAATGAGTTGTCAAAATAAGTCTAGATGTGAAGAACAGGAACTCACCTTTCCCATAAATAAAATCCTGTCATTATGAGATTTTCTAATGAAAGTTTACTAACCTGATTTTTTAAAATCTGAAGAGGAAGGAGGAAACTGACAATGCCGGGTATACTGTATAATGGCATCTATTATGAGCTGCTCCATTTGCATTATCATTAAGCGCTCAATACAAGCAGTACCCAGCTTCTTTAGAAGACCAGATTCCACACTAGGCTTGCTCTCCTCCTTTCCTGGAGTGGTAATTCTAAGGTTGCTTTATGACCCTGGATCACAGATGACAGTGCAGAATGCTGCAAGCCTACAAACCATGTTGCCTAGTTGCTTATATCAGCTTTTTTCAGGGGACAAAAACATCTGACAGTACAAAAAATAAAAATGTGCTTGTGGAATATTGGTTTGGAAGATTTTTTTTTTTTTTTTTAAGTGAGAAGGAGTTCAAACCTAAACAACTAGCAACATCATTCTCCCATTTTCTGAAGTATGCTGAAAAGGGAAGTCTCTTGCAATATTTCCTGTTAGGCTTCTTGGCACTTCAGCCATGTCACTGCAGTCTGATAGCAAACAGATCTGTCCTAATGGAAATAGTGATTGCTCCAGGGAGATACGTGAAACAGCTGCTGTTGCAAGCAATGGAAAGTATGAATAACTCCTGCCTGGGGTTGCATAACAAAGAATAATCAGATCAGAGTTTATGTTAAGTTACCATTACTCTTGACAATTAAATCCACTGTTAGCCAATGTGTTTTCATGCCTCAAAACAACATATGATGATTTAAAAGTGTCAATAGACACTAAGAATAACTGGAGAAAGCCATCAGAGTTCAGGAATCAGACACTTTCCTCTTGACTGTTCCCAATTGCTCCCACGCACAAAAGATGCAGCTATGTCTCTTCGGTAACTAACCAAGGGAGTAATAAAAGGAACTATTGATCTTATCAATATGATAATGCAATAGTAAAGTTTTGAAGCTCCACTGTAAAAGATTAAAAAGCAGCAAAAAGGTGGAGAGAATGAAATGAATAATCATCTCTGGTCTTATGTAATACGGACTAAAGCTTACATTTAAAATTGAAAATCGTTGCCCTGCCAGTTGAAAAAGCTATGATAGTGGAGGCATTATTTCCTATAAGTGATCACTTTTTCAACTTAAAGACGACCACTTTTCCCTATAAACTTTAAAAAAAAATCACTTAATAAACATGTCCTAAAAGTTAAATGCATACTTATTTAAATGCTACATTGTCACAGACACAGACTTTTTCTGCTAGGACATTGCAACTGGAATTACCCTACACTCAGGCTTTTCTATTTAGATCATAGGGTCATATGACCTTGTCTCATTCTATTTTTAGATGTCCAGAAATGCCATCAAAAGTTAACCAAGTACTGTATTGTCAGATCACTGGTGAAACAGAAGGGTTAAATAGTAATATTAGTAAATTAGAGATACGTGTCACATATTCCCTAAACAAGAAGAACTGCTTGCAGTTAGAATTCCAAAAAAAAAAAAAAAAAAAAACCACAGAATCTTAGTGTCCATTATGAAATTTACCTTTTTTGGGCTTGTGCTATCATTAGTGTTAAACAATTCTCAATATATAGTAATTGCATCTGGAAAAATACAATTACTTCTTGAAATTATGTTGTCTGTTTTGCTAACTATCCAAAAATGTTCCACTTCAAAATATATTTTGAAACTAACTCATTGTTCTTCCTTCACTGACTTCAGTGGAAAATTTCATTTGATGGATGCTACAGAACTATAATCCTGCCATTTTTAACATCTATTGTGGTTTTCTGAAGATTCCTAGAGCAGACAGTAATTTTTTCCTTGATTATCCTTAATTACAGAGGATGCAGAGGAAGACTGGTCAACAGAAGATAGATATTAAAAAGTTCGTAACTTATATTTAGCTGTGATCCCATTTCTACCTTTAATACAAGCCAATACTTGTATTTTTGTCTTTGAAAAAAAAAAACCACCCACTGAATCTGCAAGACAACAATTTAAAATCATACCTCAATCCAAGCAGTAGTCTGATTTAAAAACCCAAAGCCTTGTCTTTATGTAGTACAGAGAATCAGGCACCAATTATACAATACTTTAGAATAAATCAGTTAACTGCAGGAGTATGCTTTAGAAAGTTTGTTCAATCATTCAGGTGACTTAGATAAAAGTCATACAAAAAACTAATTTCTTGGTGTTTTGGGGTGGTTATTCTACCTATGAAGATACGAGTTCCTGGATGTAGATAACACCTATCAGAGAATACGCTCCAAGAAGAAAGTCCAGGATATACACCTTAACACACTCAAAACCGCCTTCACCAAACACAGACAATCCTCCAGAAAAGTAAATCGCATCATGGAATGGACCAACCAAATAGCCTGAGAGAACCTGCTTCAATACAGAAAACGCCTTCTGACCGCCCACCTGTACTTGTCACCTACCACCCCACACTGGAACCTATATGGGTATCAAACGACTACAACCCATCATGAAAGAAATCTTTCCTGAACCCCCTCTTCTGGCCTTCAAACCTATGTGGGTGAAACCAGCCAATCACTACACTTGAATGAACTCACAGGAAACCTATAAAAGACAAAAACCCCATGTCACCTGTGAGTGAATACTTTTCACAAAGTGATTGCTCTACATCTGACCTCTCAGACCTTGTCCTCAAAAAGGAAACCTGCACAACATTTTCAAAAGACAAACCTGGGAGCTTAAATTCATAAAAATCATGGAATGAAGAGACACACTGGATACATAAAAGCTGTTTTATCCAGCACTTCAGCAACCAGAAAGTTCTGTAAACCGGCATTTCTGATCTTCATTGAAATTTCGGTTTATAGTTAGATTGGCGCAGGGCTGGCAGGGGGTTGGGGCGTGGGAGGGGGTGCAGGGCACGGGATCTGGGAGGGAGTTTGGATGCTGGAGGGGGCTCAGGGCAGCAGGTTGGGGTGAAGAATCTGGGGGCTGCTCATCTCAGGCATCACCTCACAAGTGGTGACCTGTCCCGGCTACTCCTAGGCGGAAGTGTGGCATGCGACTCTGCTCACTGCCCCCGCCCTGCCACGAGCGCTAACTCTGCAGTTCCCATTGGCTGGGAACTGTGGCCAATGGGAGCTGTGGGGGCGGCGAGCAGAGCCGCCTGCCACGCCTCTGCCTATGGGAAGCTGGGACAGGTCACCGCTTGCAGGGAGCTGCCCAAGGTGAGCATCCCCCGGATCCGGCACCCCGCACCCTCTCCCATGCCCCAACCCGCTGCCCCGAGCCCCCTCCCTCTTAGTTAACAGGCATTTTTCACTTACCGGAACCCCGCATTCCCCAAACATGCCAGATAAAACAGATTTTACTGTATATGGCTTATTACAACACACTATAACCCATTAGCAACCCCCCTAGTCGCCTTCTCTCTCTTCCTTTCATGCCCCCCCCATAATTGGAGGGCTGTTAATGGGCCACTTCACCTTGAATGGTTCCCTGAAATAAGTTAACTACTTATGCTAAACAATCTATTCTACCTTGTATTTAGCTGTAACACACTAAGTACATTTCCCAGACCTTAGGAAGAGCTCTGTATAAGCTCAAAAGTTTGACTATGTCTACACTACAGACCTTACAGCAGTACAGCTGTACCACTGCAGCTGCATCGCTGTAAGGTCTCCTGCGTAACCGCTCTATGCCGGCAGAAGAGAGCTCTCCCACCAGCACCATTAAACTATCTCCAATGAGCGGCGGTAGCTATGTTGGCAGGAGATGCACTCCTGCCAACATAGCGCTGTCCACACGGGTGCTTTTGTTGGTGAAATTTATGTCAGAGGGGTGTTTTTTCAGACCCCTGACCAACAAAAGTTTTGCAGACAAAAGTGCAAGTGTAGACATAGCCTTTGTCCCTCACCAACAGAAGTTGCTCCAATAAAAGATTACCACCTCACCCACCTTGTCTCTCTGAAATCCTGAGACTGACACAGCTACCAAAACACTGCATACCTCCACATATGGGCATTCTATCTGCATGCCCATTCAGTCCCTGGTCCCTCTGCTAAGAATGCCAGCAATGCTGCCAAATGTGACAGCAATTTTGAGATGTGAAAGCATGTCCACTATAGACTAGACTAAAGTCCCCTACTTCTTTTGTAGGGACCACTAAAATAATAGCTTCCAGGCCCTGCTAGTCTGGATTTGAACCTGTAACCTCACAGTAAAACACATCTCCTATAATAATCCTGTAAGTCATCCATTCCCACAAAAAGAGTTGATTTATCTTATGTGCAAGGTTTGAAAAATTTACTCACTTACTAGCCAGTATGAAAACTACCTGTGCCACCACACAGCCCTAAAGCCATGCGATCTGCAATTCAATGTCCCAATCATACAAAGACTTATGCAATTTCTTAACTGTATGCATTGTCTTTGTAGATCCAGACCCAAAAGATTACAATAGTCACATGCTGTCTGAACACGTTGTCAAGCTACTTCCTATTTAAAAATCTTTTTTAAAAGTGTGGATTACAACTGTTTTTTTTTTTTTTTTTTCTGTAAACATCTATTGGCACTATTTGAGAACTTAGACAAATTGTTACAAAGGGGACAAATGAATGAACTAAGCAGGGATCACTGAAGGTACATCTTGCAAATTATAACTTTTTGGCACAGATTTCTTTCACAGTTGACTTGTCTATCCAATGTGTTCCCATATGACACATCTAGAATCTAAGGAACCAGGGCTAACACTCTCAGAATAGTTTCTCTCATTTGTCTTTCAATGAGACACTTTGCTTCACTACATTCTCAGGGAGTGTTTCAAATACTCAGTTTTTACCCAACTAATGGGTCAGAACACCTAATGAACTAATGTATCTTTTAAGAATCCATGTTCCTAAAGAGGATGCACCATTAAATATGATGCAATCAAAGAATTATAATTCTAGAATAAAAACACTATTTTCCAGGCAGAATGCCCACAGCATAGGAATAAATATGGACTACTGAAGAAGTGACTTTACTAAAGATTAGTAGATTTAGTCATGCTATTGGAAGTGAAGTTTACTTACTTTGGAATTCTATGACTTTTTCATTTCAAAGTCTCTGGGCCCAAAACAGAACTTCAGGAAGCAAAGGTCAGAAGTAATGAATTAGGAACACAATCTGCTCCCTCATGTCTACTTAAAAACTGCCCTGGGAACCTTCCAGCAAAGTTCCAAATTTGAGCCGGCAGCAAAGGCTCCTCTCAGAAATACAGCCAACAAAACAAAAATGACTGCAAAATTAATAGCTCAAAAGGCAAAAAATAAGCATTCAGGTGTAAGATATATTAACATTTAGCTCTGAATGATCATCTGAAGATCATCTGTCTTCAGATGATCATCCGACAGGTCTTCTGAAACAGAGTTCAGATTTAAATTTTTCTGGATCAGTAGGGTGGTGTAAAGACTAGGCATTTTTATGGTGGTAGCCATATTGCTACCACCGCTGTAACTGAACTATCAGTACTGTGTAGCAGTAATTTGTCTCGTTCACCTTCACTGGTGGTAGCAATATGGCTTACCTCAGGTTTTTCTGCAATTGTGTTCTCCTTTCCTATTAGGTATATAGGGAGTAGGAACATCCTGTGGGATAGAGGCCACTCCCATATCTGCAAGGACTTCCAGAAACATGAATCACAACCCAATGCCTTCCTGCTTATTTATGTAAAACATGATGAACAATCAACGCACTGGAACCTCTTCAGATAGCAGATCTCAAAATCCTTAGTGCATACTGGACTATCCTTTGCACAGCATTGATGTTCAGCTGTGGTGTCTGAAGAGATTGAGTTTCCTGGTTATGGGGTATATCCATATGCAATTCCCATCGTAAGCTGGATGCATCCATGATCGTTACAATTTGAATGAGTGGCATTTGGAAGTCCATTCCTAACTGCATATTGTCCCTGAACTTTCACCAGGCCAGAGATGTCCAGAGAGGTCATCTGTCATGCAGACAGTATTAAGTCCCTGTGATGCTTGCTTTCACTGGAATGTAAAGGTGCACTGTGGTGGTCCTATGTGGACAGGTGGCACCGGTACATCTCCTATATATCTGTATTTACAGTGTCTAGTAAAATGTGACCCCAATCTCAGGCCTCTAGATGCTACTGTAATAACAAAAAAGTTGCAGCCAAGAGATCAAGGATTCATAGCATGTTTAAAGTATCCCTCTACTGTCTCTTGCATAACTTTTGTTCTAGACTAGTAGCTAAAAAATCCTCCAGGATCCAAGACTAGGTAAGTCTAGTAGAGCTCACATGTATTCCAATTATCTATTGGGGAAAAAACAGAGTTTGCATGGTTGTCATGAAGCTTAGTAATTCCTATACCCTGGTGGTGCCACTGGCTAACTGATACCATCCAAACTGGATCATGCTCTTGTCCAAGAAGTGGTGCACTCATTGCTTGTTTAAGGAGTCCAAGATAACTCAAGTTTTTCATAAAAACATGCAGTACTGACACTAGGAGGCAAGATATAAAGTATGTAGTGCTATATTTCCTTACAACAAATCCAAGTACCTCTATACGCATAACATACTGAGTCCCTACCCAGTCAACTTTCTCTAGTAGGGACATTATAGCTTCCACAGTGGCCATCTTTAATATTTCTTTGACCAAATATTGACTCAGGTCCCCAACATCCAAAATGGTCTGGGGTCCACCTGCCTTCTTGACTATCAGGAAGTTAAACCCCTTCCCTCCTCCATCTGGTGGCATGGGATTGGTGGCTCATTTCACAGAGAAATTTCATGTTGCATTTTCTAACACAGGAGCCGATAGCATTCTTCAGAGGATCTACAATACATTCCCACTGAACACTGCTGAGGAAATTCTTCAAACCTGCGTCCAGGGTCCCTGAAAAACAAGCCCCCACTCAGCCTTCCTGAAGCAGAATAGAAAGACTCCTTGGAAGTGCCAAGGAAGCCAAAATGTAGGGCTTGTCTACATGGCACAGCAATGCACAGTAAAGGGGTGTGATTTCTACAGCGCACCAACGTATTGCACACTAACTAGCCCATGTAGATCCTGTTGGTATGAACCAAAATTCCTAGTTCACATTAACATAGTACTGTTTCCAGACTACAGAAATTTTAGTTCATGCCAGCCGGGTTTGCATGGGCAAGTTAGTGCACAACGCTTTGGTGTGCTTTAGAAATCACACCCTCTACTGAGCAATGCTGTTCCATGTAGTCAAGCCCTAAAATGCTGAAACTCTTACACAAGTTCCTCCATTGTCTCCTCTGCAGTCTCTGGAGGCCAATGCATCATTGGTACTCATTGCAGCTGGACTGGGAGCAAGAGGGAAAAAAAACAATTCAACAGTAAAGGAAAGAAAGTGGACGTGAGTAGAAGGCAGGGACCTGACGCAGTTGAGGCTCTATGGGATGAGTAAGAGCTGGAACAGAAGTTAGAAGAGCTTGACTCCTGCAGAGAACTCTTCACTGCGTGCAGTAAGAGTAGTTTTTAAGCTCAGTGTTAGCATGGACCCATCACTGAAAGAGAGACAGACATGAGTGGACTCATCTTTCCAGTTGCTGTTATCCACAGGGGCCAAAAGCCTGCAGCACGTTCAGAACTCTTTTCTGTGTCCCTCCCAAACTCCGCCCGCACAATCCTTTCCACTTTCCAGAACTTCTCGGTTTTCCCTTCACTTCACTCCTCAGACAACTTTCAAAATGATAGCTGGACCTACAAACAGCTCTGAAAGTCTGCCCTTCCATGGTACCTCCTTTTCCACCAAACATCTTTGTATATGTAAGTTGTTTCTTGAGCAATAAAAGCAAAGTTTTTGAACAGTAACATTTTTATTTGTTTTTTACAAATTGAGATAGCAGGCACTACCAATACATACACAGACAGTTTAATCATTTGTAAGGCTCCAAATTTCACCACTGCTTCCTAGGAAAACTACATGTAACGTAAGAATGCAGCACCAATCACAGAGACATACATTACTGGTTCTCATTTTCAAAGTGTTGCCTCAAAGCCTCTCTAATTCGAATTGCCCCCCTCTGGGCCCCTGATAGCCTGGTATCTGGCTGCTCAAAATCAGCAGCCAAGCGGTCTGGCTCAACACTCTACCCTTGAGCAAACTTTTCACGTTTAGCTTCACAAAGTACAACATGCGGCTATGATCATAGGAATATTATCCTCATTGAGGTCTAACCTGCCATAAAGGCATCACCAGTGTGCCTTTAATCTGCCAAAGGCACATTCCATTGTCGTCCGGCACCCACTTAGCCTGTTGAACCATTCCTTACTGCTGTCCAGGTTTCCTGTGTAAGGTTTCATGAGCTATGGCTGTAAGGGGTACACCGGGTCTCCCAGGATCACTATAGGCATTTAACCACCCCCCCCCCCCCAGGGTAATCTTCTGGTCTGGAAAGAAAGTCCCCGCTTGTAGCTTTCTATACAGGCTGGTGTTCCTGAAAATGCGTGCATCATGCACCTTCTTGGACCATCCCGCCTTAATGTCAGTGAAACGCCCATGGTGAGCCACAAGCGCCTGCAACACCATGGAGAAGTACCCTTTCATCTTCCCTCCATTCCGTGTGTTCCCTTTTCTCTGCAATGGAGAAGTGCAGTACCTCCTGGAGTACTCCTATTGATGTACTCCATCGCAGGGTGGTCTGGTGCCAAAATTGGAATGTGTGCACTATCTATTGCCCCTCCACAGTTAGGGAAACCCATTTCTGCAAAGCTGTCCACTATTTCATGCACATTTCCCAGTCATGGTCCTTTGTAGCAGGACGCGATTAATTGCCCTGCACACTTGCATTAATGCAGTCCCAACAGTCAACTTATTGACTCTAAATTGATTTGCGACCGACCAGTAGCAGTCTGGAGTCGCCAGCTTCCATACAGTGATTGCCACACGCCTCTCTATCAACAGGACAGCTCTCATTCTGGTCTGGTGGCCTTGCGCTGCAGTGAGCTCTGCACACAGTTCCAGGAAGGTGGCTTTCGGCATCTGAAACTTCTGTAGCCACTGCTAGTCATCCCAGACCTGCAGGACGATACAATCCCACCATTCGGTGCTTGTTTCCCGAGCCAAAAAGCGACAGTCCACCATCTGCAGCTGCTCCGTGAATGCCAAAAGCCATCTAAAGTTGCTCCTATCCATATCATACAGCATGTCAAGCAACTGGCAGTCTTCTTCAGTTAGGAACTTTGTGATTAACTGCACTGCCATCTGCAATGTCTTAATGACAGTTATCAGAGCATAGGAGACCAATGCTCTGTAGTTTAGACAAGGCCTAAGGTTATCTATACACTACCATTTATGTCAGTACTACTAATGTCACTCAGGGGTGTGAAAAAGCCACCTCCCTGAGCGACATAAGTTACACAGACCCAAGCACTGGTATGGACAGCACTATAACGGCTGAAGAAGCTCTCCTGCCAACACAGCTTGAAGGGGCTGGAGTAATTAAGCCGACAGGAGAGCTTTCTCCCATTCGGTTAAAGCAGCTACATTAGAGAGTTTACAGTGGCGCAGCTGCACCAGTGCAGCTGCACCGCTGTAAGCTCACTAGTGTAGCCATAGCCTAAAAGTCACTGTTTTGTTTTTTGAGAGCTGCCCACATTCCAGGACACACATCACTTGCGTATCATTTCAGAAAAACAGATTCACGTAACAAAACCATACAGACACCCTTTTCAATACTATAGTTTCTAAGGGGAAAACTATAGAAATGGCAAAGCTGGCGACAACGCACAACATAAAGGTCGTTCAAAGGTGACAGCTACATTAGCTCTTCAGTGTTCCTGCACAGCACAGCTAAAATTGAAACCTTCTTAGGAAATCTAAATGTTAATTTAGCATACAGCACAGGATCTGGATCAGAAAATACATATTCACATGTAGGATCAGAACCTCGGCCGGTGTAAGTCAGTACAATTCCTTTTACGTCAGTGCTGTAATACTAGCTGATGATCTGCCCCCCCTCCCCACGTGCAATCACATTTTTCCATAAATATTAACAGAGAAAATAGTATTGAGTTAACAGATTATATATAGCTATAAAATGTGATACCTGTGGAGATTCTTTCCCCTTTATTAGATGCATGATATGTATGCATATTGTTCTGGAATTGCCACATTATATCCAAGAAGAGGGAGAGGATGCATGCAATGAAAGCAGCAAACTTAAGTATTAATAAAACTAATTCATCTGATCCCAATCTATGGGCTGGACAGTGTACATAGTTTATTTTTCAGTGTTTCTCATGCCATATACTTCGATTACAATTATTCCAACTCAGGACAACAAGCCATTTGATTTCATATCATCCATTTGAACAAAATTGTTGAAAATTCTAAATATTCAAAAGCTAGGAGGACTACAGCCTCCTCTCTACTTCTTCCTCACAAGAACCCAATTCCCTATTCAACATAACATATTAACAAAATTATGCATTTTTTCCTATGGCTATGAACTCCAGAAATGTTTTTCCATCCTTGATAGTTGCCTGCCCATTAAAATGCCAGTAGCTTTTATAAGTTTATGTATGATAACAGACCACCTTTATTAAAGTAATTCTCTTTCCCATTGTCCGTATTTTATGGCCCTTTTAGTAAATGCCTTTTTAAAGAAGTGTACCCACTATTTATTTTACACTGTACATTATATTCACCTATCAAAGCTATTTGACCAAGACATTAAATCAAGGTATTTTCTTTTTATCTTTCTGGACTGTCTAGGTAAAGAAGATGATCTGAGCATTTCTGAAATGAGTAAGAAAGAGCCCTAGGATTTTGAACAGTGCGAGAAATCACTTGCCAGAAATAGACTAAAAATGGAAATGGAATCCTCTATCTATCATGAGACGTTAAGGGCTTAGCTATAAAATTAACACTGCTGCTGAAAAACATGTCCTCTCAAGACAGATTCTTTCCAATCTTTAAAGCTCCAAGCGTATTCATGATGCCCTGGTCAAACACTTATGTTATATAATCTATTTAAACCCTTCTATTCCAGACTTCTTTTAACTTATCTTCCTAGTATGTACAGAAAAAAAGCTATTAAGAGTTACTGCGAAGCCTCTCCTGAATTGGGGAGCCAGGAAACAGGAAAAAAAAAACATGAATCAAAGTATTTAAAATGTGAAATATTTCCATATTTTAGGGACACCATCCTCTGATAAATAGAGACCCCCAAAACCTAACACAATAGTTAGGTATTGGGGTATCTATTAAAAAAAAAATTAAGGGGGGAAATAGCATTTTTAAACACCTAGCTCAATTTCCTGACTGAGATTGTCAGAGAAACTCCTTTGCAACCGTATGAGAGAGAAACAGCAGAGCAGTACCCCCGCACAATTTCTGTATACACACATATATACATGGAATGAGGATCTTGTATTCAAAACTCCTAAAAAACTTGTGTTCAAAACTAAGATTTTCAATGTTTCATCTCTTTCTTTTACTGCTTAAAATTTTTCAGCAAGTATATATGCACAATATAGAGGGGCTTTACATTGCATTAGGCTCATAATACACATGGTTCTGTATTATGAATTTTTTGTAGAATTATGAATAACTATAGAAAAACATTAAGGATAACATTTCCCAAAGCATGAATGACTTAAGAATCTAAGTCCCAAGGACTTTCAATAAGACTTTGAATCCTGAGTGCCTAAATAATTTTTGAAAATTTTACTCGAGGCCCCAATTAGATTAAAAGATTTTTGCAGTAATCTCACTGTTCAAATTATTACAAGAAAGGAAGTCATGGAGTTTTTGTTTATGAAAACTAACATGATCTCAATTGCCAGAATGCAGTGCCACTTCATGAATGAGTAGCACAGGGAGAATTATGTGAATGGGTGTGGTAACAAAATGCATATATGGGAGACCAAAAAACCCCCCAAAAACCCCACTTCTCAAAATATATTTATCCCTGACAGGGAAATAGAATGCATGTGTACATACATTTATTGAATAAAATACTTGAATTGTAAATTCAAATTGCAACAGAATCTCTCACTTAAAAATTAGTATTTTGGCCAAATTAAAAAAAACCAATGGTTTGTAACACTTATCAAGTGCACCTCTTTAAATACTTCTTTTTAAACACTAAATATTTAAATGCAATTCATGACAAAAGAATAATTGTACATGTGAGGGATTAAATGAACAAGTACAATTTTCTAAAGAAATTTTTGTAAACACTTGAATAAAAAAAATAAATAAATAAAGATATCCTGTAAATGTAAGGCTGGCTTTATGGAGAAATTCTTGAATATTTAATAAAAGACAAAATAATGAAAGCTTCTGTTAAATATGTCTTATGATATTTAGTAATCTATAGATCACAAAAAGAAGAACAGGAGTACTTGTGGCACCTTAGAGACTAACAAATTTATTAGAGCATAAGCTTTCGTGGACACAGCCCACTTCTTCGGATGCATATGCTCTAATAAATTTGTTAGTCTCTAAGGTGCCACAAGTACTCCTGTTCTTTTTGCGGATACAGACTAACACGGCTGCTACTCTGAAACCTGTCATATAGATCACAAGAGTTTTAAAAAGCTTGAATCACTTCAATAATGACTTAGCATTTAAAGATCAATTCATAAATGTCTTTTTCAACATTAACCTTTTACACTGCAGACAGTTTTAAAATTTTAACATTATACAGTATATTTGCCATTAAGAACCCTTCCCTATATTACTTCAAACTTGTAACAGGTCAGTTCTAACTTCTGAACACAAATTGTGATCCTTCATGATTTTAGCAGGAACACTTTTTATATATACACACATTCTGTTTGTGTCTGCCCTGGAAGGTCATTTGAGGGGATAGGCTTTGTGAGAGACTGTTTCCACTCTCCATCCCTTACCACTCCAGCAATTGGGGCAAGCTCTCTTTTTTAATCTTTGAAGATAATTTTGGTAAAAAACGAGTTATTCTCCAGAGTTTGAGAAAATGGTCTTAACTTCTAGTTAAAATCCTGTCTTAACCGAGAGGGATAGCTCTGATTGTAATGGTAATGATTTTGATTATTTAAGACAGATCTAGCACTACATTCATTAATTTGTTTTAATATGCAACAAGATTTACAAGTCTACAGCAAACTTAAATCTGTTAAGCTAATTTAAGGTACCTGTACTCAAATGATAGAAGCCAGCTGGATCATACAATCTTTCACTGTACCTGATCTGCTAGCTTCAGAACTACATTTACTGCTGTAACACAGAATTCCTTCTGAGTGCACAACACATGTATTAGACCCATACTCATTTTAAAACCCAAACCATGAGAAAGATATTTATAAATGACAAACCTGTCCATAACTAACTTGAAACAGAAACTTCACTCAGAAATTCTTTGAGATCTTAAATCTGAACAATAGCCTACTTTGCAGGAGCCTAACAAAGCATAAATGAAGTTACTTAGCCCCCTTGTGGCTTTACCTAGTATTATTTTTTAAAGTCATTAAAGTTTGTTGGTGCAATCCTCTAGCTAGGATATATAAGGAGCATATAAAGCATCAATTTACTGTACTTATGCAACAGTAAATTCTATAAAATCAAAGACCACTCCTACATTAAAAATACCATTAAAAACTCCAACTGGAGAACAAGTTGGGGAGGCAAAGAGATGGAGCCATTGTGACAACGAGGAGTCCAGTGGCGCCTTAAAGACTAACAGATTTATTTGGGCATAAGCTTTCGTGGGTAAAAAACCCACTTCTTAAGATGCAGTTAAGAAGTGGGGTTTTTACCCACAAAAGCTTATGCCCAAATAAATCTGTTAGTCTTTAAGGTGCCACCGGACTCCTTGTTGTTTTTGTGGATACAGACTAACACGGCTACCCCTCTGATACTTGGAGCCATTGTGCTAAAGCAAAACATTTAATGTTTTTTGTTAATTGAGTACTGCCACATATATTGCATTGGTACACAGGACTAATATGATTACAACCTTATCATGAGTTGTGATGCTTTCCTAAGAAATTCTACTTCTCTATAAACACACCATTACTCGCCCATCTATTCGTCTGACATTACAGCTGCTAGAGAAGTTACTTTAGAGGAGGCAATTTCAGATGGTCAGAACAGAAAAGTGTTTCAAAGACGACTAAATCTTTGAAGCCCAGGGAAAGGCCCTTGAGAGGAATACATGAACCTGAAATGCAGAAACAGAACCACTTTTTAGTTACCTGGAAATTAAGGAGAGGGGAGGCAGAATCTACAGTGATTCTTCTAACGAGGCATATGAAAACCCTTGGAGATGAACATTCAGGTTTTCTTAGGAAGATTAGCTGTAGGCCATTCTAGAATCCAAGTTGAAGAAATTTTAATAAGTCAGAGATTATTTTTGTTCCTTGATCAGTTATTATTATGCCTGGTAAGGAAAAAGCAACAGACTAATGAGGATACTTTTACTCAAAATTGAGAGTCCAGTCTTTTAAGAGCCTTATATCACAAAACAGGCTAAGAGAATTACTACTCCTGGGTTTAAAATGCAGTATTGACCCCAGATGTAGCATTTTACAAGACAGAGAGAGGAGCATGTGCGCCAACTCCACGTCTCAGGGGGTTTCTAAATAATGTATTCATTATTCTAGTGCTATCAATATGAAAGCAATCTGATGTCTTGTTTATTTTGGCACTTTCCAGAATAGGGGAATTGGGGGGGGAAAATCATGCCTCTCTTCCCATCCCCCGATTTAACTAGAAATTTCACTTTATGAAAAAGCCATTTTGGAGACAGAGCACTCATTTCAGCGTATCTGCTGGCGAGGGGGGACAATTTCCTTTCTATTTTTCTCTGCTGACAAATACGTTGTTCATTGGTCTTCCCCACTCGAAGGCTGTCTGGTTAGGTGAAATTCTTAGCCACCATAAATCAGTGTAGTTCTACTGACCTCGGTTGAAGTATGCCATTTTACACTAGTTGAAGATCCAGCCCTTTACTTTCTAGACTCCACTTTCCTGGGTGGATTTCCTCATTGCTTAGCCTGCCTGTTAACCTGGATGTCCTGGAACATGAAGGAATGGTGGACTGCAAGTAACTCTTGACTTAAAAAGAATTATTACTCTGAAAGGTTTTACTCTTGGACTGCTGACTGTGATATGATACTGAAGTTACATTATCTGTCCTGATTGGTATATGTTGCCGAGTACAGGATTTTTTCCATGAGGAGCAGTAAGTGATTGCTTCACTTCTGAAAGTTGCAGTATACTGCCATATAGTGACAGTTCCCTATAAGGCAATTCTCCCCGTGTAGAAGCTTCAGCAGTTTGACTCCTTTGCTTTCAGATGTACAGAGAATGTATTAGCACAGATAGCTCAAAGGCCTTTTAAGGATGTTCCTATCCATCTACTAAAGCAGGGGTGGGCAAACTACAGCCCGCAGGATTGCCACCCCCGTGGAAGTGACCGGCACCACATCCCTGCAGCCCCTGGGGGCGGGGGGAGGGGGCAGAGGGCTCCATGCGCTGCCCTCGCCTGCAAGCACTGCCCCCCGCAGCTCCCATTGGCCGAGAATGGGGAATCGCAGGCAATGCAACGCAGCTTCGGGGGAGGTACTCACAGGCGAGGGCAGTGCACGGAGCCCTCTGCTCCCTCCCCTCTCCCAGGGGCCGCAGGGACGTGGTGCCAGCGGCTTCTGGGAGTGGTGCAGGGCCAGGGCAGACAGGCAAGCAGGGAGCCTACCTTAGGCCTGGTCCACATTAACCCCCCATTTCGAACGAAGGTACGCAAATTCAGCTACGTTAATAACGTAGCTGAATTCGAAGTACCTTAGTTCGAACTTACCCCAGGTCCAGATGCAGCAGGCAGGCTCTCCCGTCAATGCCGCGTACTCCTCTCGCCGAGCTGGAGTACCGGCATCGACAGCGAGCACTTCCGGGATCGAACCCAGAAGATCGATTGCTTACCGCCGGACCCGGAGGTAAGTGTAGACCTACCCTTAGCTTTGCTGCGCACCGCTGCCACTCCGGAGCAGCTCCAGGTAAGCGGCGCTGGGCTGGAGCCCGCATCCCCAACCCCCTCCCACACCCCAACCCCCTGCCCTGAGACCCCTCCTGCACCCTGCACCCCAACCCTCTGACCTGAGACCCTGCCGCACCCCGCACCCCTCCTGCATCCCAACCCCCTGCCGCACTCCTCCCTGGACCCCTGCCCTGAGCCACCTCCTGCACTCTGCACCCAACCCCTTGCCCTGAGCCCCCTCGTACACCCTGCACCCCTCCTCCACCCCAACCCCTTGCCCTGAGGCCCTTCCTGCACAACGCACCCCAGCCCCCTCCCTACATTCATGGCCCTGCATACAATTTCCCCACCCAGATGTGGCCCTCGGGCCAAAAAGTTTAGTCACCTCTGTACTAGAGCAAGGACAACATTAGTTTTGCTAGGACAGATGGCCTGACATCTAGATTCCCTCCTGCAATTCTGACGGTTGATCATAAAAGTCACTGGAGTTCTGTATGAGGGCTTGGCTACACTGGCGCTTTACAGCGCTGCAACTTTCTCACTCAGGGGTGTGAAAAAACAAGCTGTGTGAGCGCAGCAAGTTACAGTGCTGTAAAGTGCCAGTGTAAACAGTGCCCCAGCGCTGGGAGCCGCACTCCCAGTGCTGTAAGCTAATCCCCTCGTGGAGGTGAAGTACCTGCAGCCCTGGGAGAGCTCTCTCCCTGCGCTGGCGCACGACCACACTCGCACTTCAAAGCGTTGCTGCGGGAGAGCTCCCGCGGCAGCGCTTTGACGTTTTGAGTGTAGCCACAGCCTGAGTTTGGCATAACCTAAGACAGGAGCGTGCAAACTTTTTGGCCTGAGGGCCGCATCAGGATTCAGAAATTGTATGGAGGGCCAGTTTGGGGAGGAACAGCCTCCCCTAATAGCCAGGCATGGCCCAGACCCTGCCCCCTATCCCCACCCTGCTTCTCACACCCTGATGCACCCTCTCCACCCCCTGGGGACTCTTGCCCCATCCAACCCCCCCTGCTCCCTGTCCCCTAATTGCCCCTGGAACCACTGCCCCCTGCTGCCCCATCCAACCCCCCCTCCTTCCTGACTGCCCCCCCGGGACCCCTGCACCCATTCAACCCCCTCGTTCCAGGCCCTCTGACCGCCCCGCCCTCTACCCACCACCCCAAACTCTCCTGCCCTCTATCCACCTGCTCCCTGCCCCCTTACCGCGCTGCCTGGAACACCAGTGGCTGGCAGCACTACAGCTGCACCACCCGGCTGGAGCCAGCCACGCCACTGCGCAGCACAGAGCACCGAGTCAGGCCGCAGGTCTGCAGCTGCATTGCCCAGCTGCCCAAAGCATTGCGCCGGTGGCGCAGCACGCTGAGGCTGTGGGGGAGGGGGAACAGCAGGGGAGGGGCCGGGGGCTAGCCTCCGAGACCAGGAGCTCAGGGACTGGGCAGGAGGGTCCCATGGGCTGTAGTTTGCCCACCTTTGACCTAAGACATTAAACTGCATATGACACCATGGTCTCCATCAGATATGCAGTTTATGGCCATTACTTTTGTAAAGGCTTGCATAGGGGTCAGTCTGATTACCTATTCTAATGTAAGAAAACTTCCTCTGGGCAAAGTATTTTTCCCCCCCTCCTGGGTTCATCAGTGACTTGGAAGAATTGTGTTTCTCACTTAGGACCTGATTCAAAGCCTAGTGAAATCATTCAAGCCTTCCCATTGACTCCAGTGGCATATGGGAATTCACATGGGGCCTAATCCAAAGAGACAGAATAAGGTTAAGGCCATGAATAGCATTTGCTAAGTTGGCCTCTGTACATTTACTGGGATCACAGCAAGTTATCAGGGATAACAGGCAGTGTATGTCAACCTAATGATGTCAGTGTACACACTACAGTCTTGCCCCCGCTGATGTAAGTACCCTACTATACGAACATAACTCCATCTCCACAAGAGGCTCAGGGCTTAGGTTGGTGTAGTAGGGCAATGCAGTGTCCATGTAGACACTCCATGCTGGAGCTGTGAAATTGAAAAGAAAGCTAGGCAATCACCCTGGGATGGGACGGATGCCTGAGTACAGCTGTCTGGACTCCAGGCAGGGAGTGGGAGGAGAGGGAGCCAGGCTCCATGGACAACTACGCAGAGGTAAGCGCCCAGGCACAATTGCCCCACACTGCCCCCAAAAATATTCCTGCTTCAGGCCTCCAATGGGATAGCACCAGCACCGATGGAGACTGGAAGTCCATTGAAGCCCTGCACATTTTTGAAATTCCTTTTCCTGATTGCCTGGCTTAGTGAGGACACCTAGCACCTCTCCATTCTTGAATGCAACTCCCCAGGTGATCATGCTGGTTATGCACTTCAGATGTGCGCCTGTCTAAAGTAGACAGGCGATATTGGATCTCATGGGCCTCAGGGAAAAGGCACAGGTCCAAACCATCCAAAGAAACGTTGACATCTAGAAGAAGATTGCTCAGGTAATGCAGGAGAAGGAGTACAACATAGACTAGCTGCAGTGCCACATGAAAGCTGAGGCAGGCATGCCAGAAGGCCAACAATTGACACTGTGCTAAGACACAGATCTGTCACTTTTACGAAGAGCTGCATGCTATATGTGGCAGAGACACCACCTGCACAGCACAGTGGATACCTCAGAGGAGACTGAGTCATAGGCCCCTGCTCTCAACAGTGAGGAGGTGGTGGATGAAGGAGGAGGAGGATGCGGGACAGGCAAATGGGGGGAATCCAGCTACACAGTGAACCAGGACCTGTTTTTGACTCCAACGCAGTCCAGCCAGTCGAGCATGGGTGAACCCAATGCAGGGGAAGACACCTCGGGTAAGTGTGCAGATAAACTTTCAATTACAGGAATGGCATCCCAAAAGTCGCAGAACACATCTTTTGACTTTTCCTTAATTTACCCATGCTAGAAAAGGTAGTGGTACAACCAAGAGAGGTAGAGTTATCTGCTTTTCATTCCCCTCTAGAGTTAGGCGGCAGGAAGGGTGTGGGGTGGGGAGAACAGCGTGAGTGGTAGTTTATGTATACAGGGATGTCCCTTGAATGCTCCTGAGAGACCTTGATGAAACTGCCATGGAAGTACTCTGCCATCCTCTGCCAAAGATTTCTATGGAGGGCTGCCTTATTTCTTCCTCCATGGTAGGACACTTTCCCACATCACTCAACGATAACTTCAGCAAGCACAATTGCAATACACGGGCTCAGCAGCACATGGGCCGGGGTAACATCAGGACGCCAGCAGCAGATGTGCTCTTTCTGCCATTGTTACCCTGAAGAGTGAGATATCAGCTAAAATCACCACCGCCTGTGGAAAATAATGCCAGTATTCAGTGCCAGTGCCCTCTTCTACTAGAATCAATTGCAACCAAGCAATTCCCCTCTTCCTTTCCCCAAGCCCCAGAGGGCCATATTCACCATGGCTGGTGCTGTGCACAAGCAATCCCAAGCAGGTGTGAGAAGAGTGAGAGGGTAGTGCTTAAAATGTTGGGGTAGCAAGGGGAGTGAGCTCAGCACTATGCTTTCTGTAGTAATTATGCTGACAATGGTACATCTATGTTTTATCTGGAGGCACTGCCATTGCAGCCTTCAGGGTCTCCCTCTCCACACCCACAGAATGCCTGAGCCAGATAAGGAGGAGAAAGAAGAGGACTTGGGATGATGATATGTTCAATGAGATCCTGCAAGCTAGTGCTGCATGGGACCATGAGCACGGGGCCTGGAGGATGGACATTGCAGACAACCTGGAGAAGGAGAGAGTGAAGAATATAAAGGCCCAAGACTCCCAGCAGGAATAGAAGAGGGAAATGCATCAGGACATAATGGGGCTACTTAGGCAGCAAAACACACATGCTGCCGACTCTGGTAGACCTGCAAGTTCAATAATCCCAGGCTCACCTCCCTCTGCAGCCCACTGAGAACTCCATATCGGGACCTCCCTACATCCCCCCACCCCCCCACCATTCCATATGGTATCAGGGGTCACTGCACTAGTCCTACCACTCCACCCTGGAGGACATTAAAAACCAATCAAAACTTCAAACATTGACCTGTGAAAGGCACAGCTGGTGTAAGGGTAGCTGAAATGGACCTGAATGTTCTTTCCCCCTTCATAAGCTCTTTTCTATTAATTTGTTAAGTTTTAAATGTATTTGTTTTAAAATTGTACTTTTTTGCACCGATTTTTTACAGAATAAATTTCCATTCTTTTGAACATAATTCATTTTTATTAGTTCACAACATATGCAGCTGAGTGCTCAGCAGTTCTGAAAGCAACCAATTACCTGTTACTGCACAGTGTCACACCCATAGGATCATTCACAAACGAAATTAATAGATGCATTGAAAGTGTTATATTCCTGCATATACAGTAATCACCACACAATTTCCATCAGGCCACAAAAGAGCAGGGCCAGGTAGAGCACTCTATTCAGGTTCACAGTTAAAATGATCTTTCAAAGCCTCCAAGCCATACAGTTCCATAATGAGCTCTTTTAATAGCCCTTGAATCTGACTACTCAAATTCAACAGACAGCCTCAACCTCTGCCCTCTATCCCAGCAAAGACTTTTCCCCCTTTGCTTCACAGATATTATGCAGGACACAGCAGGGAGCTGTAACCATTGGGTTATTTTTCTCACTAAGGTCCAATTTTGTGAGTAAACTATGCTAACATCCCTTCAAATGACCAAAAGCACATTCAACTGTCATTCTGCACCTGCTGAGCCAGTAGTTGATGTCATGGGCACACAGACTCAGTGCTCCAGAACAGCTCTGAATTAGTCTTAGGCAGGACCCTCTTCAGTGTGGCACTTCCTCAGGGTGCACACTCACTAGGGAAAACCTCCTCAGCTTTAGCACCACCAGGGACTGACCTCAGAGCTTTCAGCACCCCCGTTCCACACCATGAGCTCCCCACAGTAGGGTCACCTGAACGGGACACCTGGGGAAGCTTTATACACCCAGAGGGGCCATGCACCCCAACTTCGGCAATCAGTAGTAACTCTCAGACAGAATTGTAAAAGAAAAGGGTTTATTAGTTGTCTGGAACACAGTGTAAAAGTTCTTTGTTAGCACAGAAAGCAGGGAGTCCCAGCAAAGTCCATCTTGGTTGGGCCCCAAGCCTGGGTTGCCTCCCCAAAAGCCACAAATGGGAGACTGTCCTGTTTCCAGCAGCCACACTCAGTTACGCCCATTTGCCCCTCCTCTGTCTTTTCCCAGGAAAAACTGGTCACCTGGCCTCTACCCCTTTGTTCTTCAACTCATCGCAGCCGTCTGGCTTCTTGCAGAGGATGGGTCCCCCCAGCCATCAGTTTCTAAGTTAAAAAATCTCTAGCCATTGTCTGGGCCCAGGCAGCTAGACAATCACACCTGCTCCTCTAGGAGTCTCTGCAAAGATCAAACACCGTCCCACCACGTAGTTAATCGTGCAACATGTGGGGGAAACTGAGGCACAGAGTATTCGTTCAAAACCTTAAGAAAATGCCACACTTCATCACAACTGAATCATTCCTTGATGCTGTCAAGGTAGCTAGTGTACAGCTTCATGAGCAAGGAGTAGGCTGGATCACCCAAAATTACTATTAATCCACCAATTGAGAAAGAAAGTCCCTGCTTGCAGCTTTCTGAAAAGTCCTGTATTTATAAAGATGCGAGCATCATGCACTCCCATTCTGACCAGCCCACACTGAGGTCAGTGAAGCATCCCTGGTGATCTACCAATGCTTACATAACCATAGAAAAGTAGCCCTTTCTGTTGATGTACTCAATGGCAAGGTGGTCCAGTGCCAAAATAGGGATATGCGTGCCATCTTGCACTCCATCGCAGCTCAGGAACCCCACTGCTGCAAATCCATCCACTATGTCTAGTACATTGCTGAGAGGCACAGTCCTGTGTAACAGGAGGCAATTAATGACCCTGCATGCTTGCATCACAAAGGCCTCCCCGGTGGATTTCTGGACTACAAATTGAGTCCCAACTGGCTGGTAGCAATCTGGCATTGCAAGTTTCCACAATGTGATTACCATTCACTTCTCCGCTGTCAGTGCGGTTCTTTTTGGTGTCCATACACTGGAGGACATTTGAATGTCCATGCACTGGAGGTGAGCTTACTGCACAGATCCAGGAATGTGGCTTTGCATATCTGAAAGTTCTGCAGCCACTACTTCTCACCCCAAATCTGCATTACAATGCGATCCCACCAGTCGGTGCTTGTTTCTCAGGCTCAGAAGTGCCACGCCACCATATGCAGCTGTTCCATGAACACCACCTCCAACCTTGAATTGGTTCTTGCTACGTCCCACAGCAATTCATCCTCCAAGGAACAATCAAGTTCCCCGCTCATTTGGTTCTTTTTGAAGCTCGCCAAATATTCCAAGATTATGCACTCTGTGCTTGTAATGCTCCCAATAGTGCAGAGCTTTGCAAGCTCTATGAGGTCAGACAGCGAGGAGGGTCACACAGGTTTGTAGGATTTTGAAGGGGAAAAAAAAGCATGAAAATTATGGGATACAGATAACACCATGGGATGGAGACAGTTGCAAATAAGAAGTTGACCCCATGCTCCCAGACACCCCTGCTTGACTAGTTTTGGCCCCCTCACACAGTGCCAGAAGTTCTCAAAATACAGTGTGCTGAATGGTGGTGAGTTGCACAGTGGGATACCTACCTCTGGTGCATCACACACTGCACCGATACAAGCATTACTGGCATTACTGTGAGTACACACACCGCTGCCACAAGGAGTCAAGTATGCACACACACAAGCTATGTCTTAGCAGTAGCAGCTATATGCTGATGTAACTTGAGTCAATATAAGTTTGTAGGGTAGACATGGCCTAAAAGTGAGTGAAGTTCTTCATTTCTTTCTTCAGGGGCATTGTGTAACATTCATACCATTTTATAAGGCATTGTTTGGTTGACACGATACATTAAAATGTGTTTCTTAAATTTAATGCTCCCTCACAATCCGACATTTTGCTCTATAAAAATTGTACTTCAATAGGGAAAAAAAGTGTTCTCTTCATCCTCTCTATTATTGCATTAACTAAGACAGTAAATTCCAGATGTTTTTAATGGCTACTGGTCCCTGTATAGGCAAGATTTAAATATGAGAATGAAGACTAGGTTTCAATCTCATGTTCATCTACATAACACTTATAATACAGGCTGGCAACATGCCTACAGCGCTTAGTTTTCCTAAGTCTTGAAAAGAGTATTACACTAAGAAGTCTATTTTTCCTCTGATACATGCATAACTTATCAGTGGCAGTGACACACATTAACAGGATACTAGGCCCTCAGAGATGCATGAAAAGTTAAAACTTTATTTAACTACATAGTCTTTTAAAGTGAATACAACCTTAAACATAAACATTGAAATCAGCAGTTAATACTGTTGCCAGTTTTTAAAAATGTAGTCTCTCATCTTTAATGAACTGTAATTATCTGGGAGCTCAGAGACTTACTACTGGTCTACTGCCATGACAACCAGTAGCTGTACTTAAAAAAAAAAAAAAAAGACACTGTCATATTTGGCCCCTAAATCTGAATATTATAAAAACATGCTTTTGCAAAAGCTAAAAACCAGTACAAATATTTCCTCGAGTTTTAAATCCAGCAAAAACAGTTGATTTAAAAACTAAACAATCCCTTGCAGTGTTTGAAAGGTAGACATTGCAAGTAATAAGATTGTAAAAGTGAAATGAAACAACTGATTTCCATCTTTTTCTACGCTTTTAATAATCCAAGCATTACTAGTAACATAGGCAAAGAGATCGGTTTACAACAGAAGGCCCTGATCCTGCAAACATGTACTCACTCGCTTAAGTTTACTCGTGTGAGTAGTCCCATCAACTTCAAAGAGACTACTCAAACAAGTGAAGTAAAGCCTGTAAGGCTCAGTCTATGCTAGAAACTTATGGTGGTAGAACTGCGTCGCTCAGGGGGATAGAAAATCCACGTTCCCAAGCAACAGAGTTATACCGACCTAACTCCTAGTGTAGACAGTGCTATGTTGACTGGAGCACTTCTCCCATGGACAAAGCTACCACTTCTTGGGGAGGTGGAGTATCTAGACCAACAGGAGGAGCCCTCCCACCTGTGCAGGTCTCGCCTTCACTGCTACAGCAGCACCACTGCAGAATTTTAAGTGTAAACAACCCCTGAGTATTTGCAGGGTCTGATCTTAGTATATTAAGATGTCAATAAAAAGAAGAATAGGAGTACTTGTGGCACCTTAGAGACTAACAAAAAACCTGTAAGATGTCAATGTCTGCTTGTAATTATTTCTTTAGAACTAAATCCTCAGGTTAGGGACCCTCGTCTCAAACCTGAAGACACCTAAGCACACGCTATCTTCACTCATAGAAGTAGCTATTTAAAAAAAAATCAAAATCATTATCTTCATACATTTGTTCAAATTTCAGAATTATTCCTCTTAAGGTCGCATAGGTTAAAATATAACCTATCACTGGTCACAACCAACAACTGCCATTTGTTTAATGCAAGTGAGTTGCAAGCAACAAACGAACAGGAAGTCTGTGGAAGGGTCTCCCCCAGGGGGCCACCCGCCTTTGCTCTCAAACAGCGCTTGGCAATGGACCTGGGGGCCCGGAATCAGGCAAGTGCTGCAAATGCTTCATCTACTGGGCGCCAAGGGCTCCCAATCGGCCTGCGGCCGTCACGCTCCAGCCAGACGCCCGGCCCCCGCCGGCTGACCGGTTCCTCACCAACGGTCTTCCCAACGGCCGCCCAACCGCCCCATGCCCGATGAGCCCCAGCCCGCCAGCGAGGCGCCACAAGAGCAGCAGGCTCAGGCCGCCCCCCGCTGTGCTGCAGCCCCCTGCCGGTGTCCAAGCACAAGCGGTCTGGCAGGCAGGGAGCGAGGGGCACCTCCGGGGCTCAGCCAGCTTCTGTCCGGGGCGGGGCGCTGCAGCCGCGGCGAGCTCTCCCTCTGACAGCCCGGCTAGCGGGGACCCTGTGCGGCGCCTAGCGCCCGGCTCCGAGCCCCGGCGGCCGCCGCCACCCCGACGGCAGGGAAGGGAAAGGCCACAAAGTGAGCGGGGCGGCGGCCGGACTCGCTGCAGCGCCCCGGGGCCCGGCCCGCCCGCCCAGCGGCCCCAGCCCGCTCACCCGGCACAGGCTGTCCTGGAAGAGGCGCGGGTCCAGGTTGCAGGCGATGGTGGCGGTGGGCAGGTCCTGCAGCGCCACCGCCTCCATCTCGCAGTCGATAAAGCTCCAGTCGGACTCGGCCTCCGGCGGCGCTTCCTCCCCGGGCTGCGGCTCCCGCTCGCTGCCTGCCGGGCCGGGCAAGCGGCTGCAGCCAGCGCCCCCGCTCTCCATGGGGCGGTCGCGGAGCCCCTGTCCCGGCCCAGCCGGGCGGCGCTGCTGGCTCCTCCTCGCGTAACGCCGCCCGCGGCCCCGGCGTTAACCCCTTTCCCGCCGCGCAGGCACCGCGGCCCGGGGCAGCCGGAGCCAATGAGGTGCCGCGCTGCCTCCACCTCAACAGGTGACCGACCCGCCCGCGTCAGCCCCGGCCGCCATCTTGGGTGAGGGCAGCGGCCCCGCTTCTCGCCCAGCCCAGTAACGGGCACCCCGCGTCTCCTGCTGCGCTGCACATGGAAGCTCGCTGGGGCATCAGGATCCCAGTAAGGGCCAGCGGCCCTCAGGGCAGGGGTGGGCAAACTTTTTGGCCCGAGGGCCACATCTGGGTGGGGAAATTGCATGCAGGGCCCTGAATGTAGGGCTGGGGCAGGGTGTTTGGGTGTGGGAGGGGGTACGGTGTGCAGGAAGGGGCTTGAGGTAAGGGGTTGGGGCAGAGGACGGATGTGGGGTTTATGAGGGTGCTCAGGAAAGGGGATTGGGCTGCAGCAACAGTGTGGGGTGCAGCAAGGGGTTGGGGCGGAGGAGGGATGTGGAGTGTATGAGGGAGCTTAGGGAAGGAGGTTGGGGTGCAGAAGTGGTGTGGGGTGTAGCAGGGGCTCAGGGCAGGGGGTTGGGGTACAGCAGGGGGCTTAGGGGGTTGGGGTGCAGGAGGGGTGTAGGAGGGGCTCGGGGTGCAGAGTCTGGCCCGGCTTTCCTGGAGCAGGTCCAGGGTGGCAGCAGCGTGCGGCAAGGCAGCTTCCTGCCTGCCCTGGCCCCACACTGCTCCCAGAAGCAGACGGCACCTCGTTCCTGCAGCCCCTGTGGGGGGGAGAAGTGGGCAGAGGGCTCTGGGTGCTGCCCTCACCTGTGGGTACCTCTCCTGCAGCTCCCATTGGCCGCGGTTCCCTGTTCCCAGCCAATGGGAGCTGCAGAGGGGCAGTGCCTGGAGGTGAGGGCAGCACACAGAGACCTCTGCACCCTCCCCCAGGTCCCGGAGCCAGCCTGCAGGCCATAGTTTGCCCACCCCTGCCTCAGGGGCATGATCGTGGATCCCCCTAGCCAAGGAGCCAGATCTTACCCACCCACCCCCCAAAATCACCCCCTGGACTGGTCTGCTAGCTAAGTTTATCAGTGGGAAACGGGGGAAAGACATTGCCCCTCCTGTGGGGGCATGCTCACCCTCAGCAGGCAACCCCTTCTAAGGCTTAACAGCTGTGAAATGGGCTGATTTGTAAAGGCCAGCACACCATTGTGGTGGTGCAGTCATACATTTACCTTCTCCCACAATACACAAGACAGGGCTCCGCCCCTGTAATTAATTAGGCAGCAAGTTTAGTACAAAGAAGAGGAAGTACACTTTCCACACACTGCACAAGGAACCTGTGGAACTCATTACCATGCATGCGCTGGTTGAGGCCAAAAGTACAACCAGTTTGAAAAAGAACTGGATAAGTTCATGGAACATAGGTCCAGCCTTGGCTGTTAGCCAAGATTGCCCCAAACATGGGCTGCACTACCTGAAACCTCTCCCTACAAGAAGCCGGGGCTGGAAGACAGGGGTGGATTACTCCATAAGGGCTCTTTTCTGTACACTCCCGCAGGAGCTCTGCGGTGCACAACTGTTAAAGACAGGAGAGTGGGTTAGCTAGACCATGGTCTGAAGCAGTATGGCAGCTCTTCTGTTCTTCTGTATACTGCAGCGTATCAACCTTTTCCTGTCATTGAAGTACATTTCTCCTTCTTATAGACAAACCTAATGGGGAGCGGGGGGAGGATATTAGACACCACATAAAGGACACATGTTGCACGAACAAAGGGGCCAGGTGATTTATGATCAGTTACACAAGACTTCTGACCCACATTAAGTTTAGTTGTTTTTTTTTTCTGTGCAGAACAAAGTCAAAAATAAGTCTGAAAATCAAGGCATGTAACAACATTACGTGGGCAGGTGCAACTTCTTGTGCTGGAGGAATTATACAGCTAATCTTATTCATGAACTTATATTTGTGATACCTTATTTCTAAGACAAACTCTTTGCTTGACATTTGTTTAATGATATTTTGGATTTAAATATCTGTTGTAGGGGGGAGTGTAAATATGATTTAAAGTCAGCCTTATGTTCTTTCCCTCCAACCTCAGCTATGATGTTCGTCCATCGTTATCAATGAAGACCTCAACAACTCATTCTTTCGATGACCGGGCTTTGTGCGTCCGAAGATGACTGATCAGTCCGATTCGGGCGTGGAACGTCCTGTCACACGTCGGGCAGACATGTAATGGCACTGTCGATGATGTACGAGCAGCTCTGGACTTGCGCAGCTCACGCTTTTTTTCAGCCTCAGCAATACGCCTCGCCTCAGAGGTATTACTGCCTGTGTGAATGAGGCTGTGCCATGCTGAACGGTTCAGTGCGAAGGTTTCCCATGTGGCGGTGTTGATCTCGAAGGACTTCAAAGAGGTCTTCAGCGTGTCCTTGAACCGCTTCTTTTGTCCTCCATGGGAGCGCTTTCCCTGAGTGAGTTCTCCGTAGAAAAGCTGTTTAGGAATGCGTTCATCTGACATTCTCACAACATGTCTGGCCCACCTGGTCTGGGCTCTCATCAGCAATGTGTGAACTGACGGCAGACTGGCTCTAGTAAGGACATCAGTATCGGGCACTTTGTCCTGCCATCTGATTTTTAGAAGCTTTCGCAGACAGGAAATGTGGAAGTGATTGAGTCTTCGTGCATGACTCCGATAGACAGTCCATGTATCGCAGGCGTACAGCAGAGTTGGAGGCACCACTGATCGGTAGACCCTCAGCTTTGTTGGTATGCTGATCCCTCAACATTCCCAAACATTGAAGCGCAATCGGCCAAATGCAGAGCTGGCTTTAGCAATTCTGCAGTTTACTTCATCATCGATTGACACTGCTCGGGAAAGGGTACTGCCCAGGTACGTGAAGTGGTCCACTATCTGAAGTCTCTGTCCATTTACAGTGATGGATGGTTCTGAGTACGGAGCGTGGGGAGCTGGCTGGTGCATGACCTCAGTCTTCTTGATGTTAATAGTGAGACCGAAGTTATTGCATGCAGTTGAAAACTTGTCCATACTGGCTTGCATTTCTGGCCCTGTACTAGCATTCAGAGCACAATCATCGGCAAAGAGAAAGTCTCAAAGTACAGTTTCCTTCACCTTGGTGATGGCACGTAGTCGCTTCAGATTGAGTAGTTTCCCATCAGTTCTATACTTCAGGCCTACTCCTTCAGTGCAGTGTTGAAAGGCATCAGTCAAAGTGGCAGATAATATCATGCTGAACAAAGTGGGTGCTAAAACACACCCTTGCTTGACGCAGTTGGTGACTGGGAAGGCCTTAGATGTTTCACCGTCATCCATGACACGAGCCATCATACCGTGATGAAATTGATGTACCATTCGTATAAATCTGTCTGGACAGCCAAATTTCGACATGATCCTCCACAGGCCCTGGTGACTGACAGAGTCAAATGCTTTCGTGAGGTCCACAAAAGTTGTGTAGAGTTCACGATTCTGCTCTTGACATTTCTCCTGTAGCTGACGCACAGCGAAGATCATGTCAATAGTCCCACGTCCCTAGCGGAAGCCACACTGTGATTCTGGCAGTAAGCCCTTCTCCAGGTGAGTGATCAATCGGTTCAACAGAACCCGTGCAAGAACTTTCCCCGCTGTAGAAAGCAGCGAGATTCTACGGTGATTGTCGCATACCTGGCGATTGCCCTTCCTCTTATAGAGGTGCAAGATGGACGCATCTCTAAATTCTTGTGGAATGGTTCCCTGCTTCCAGAAGGACTGAAACAGCTCAGTGAGTTTCCGTAACAGCACGGGTCCACCGACTCTGTACACCTCTGCTGGTATGGCATCTGACCCTAGGGCTTTGCCACTTGACAGCTGACTGATAGCTTTCTTCACTTTGTCCTCTTGGTGAAGCATCCATGGAGTCATTGACTGCAACCTGGGGCATCTTGTCAATGGCCTCATCATTGATGACCGAGGGGGATTGAGAATTGCTTCAAAGTGTTCAGCCCATCTCTGGAGAATCTGCATCTTCTCTGTAAGAATTCAGGAGGGGAAAGCTCCCAGAAGACTGTGGACCATAGAGTGTGTTAAGGGCTTCATAAAACTGCTTATAGTCGTTCCTGTCCGCATATGCCTGTATTTCATCTGCTTTGGCGCTCAGCCACAAGTCCCGCATTTTGCGCAATCGGTTCTGTACTGTTCTGCGAACGCTGATAAAGGCGGTCTTCTTTGCCGCCGAGGATGGATCGTTTTGATATGCACGATGATATGCAGCTATACCAAGTGAAGCAATGTAATAGCAGAGGATCTGCATCAGTATCTTTACATCTCCTTCACTTCTTTCCTGTCCCTTCCTTACAAAGTCCCAAGCATGTAAACATCAATGTCCCTAAAATGGAGCCAAACTAGAGCACTATTTATGCTCTCCTCTCTCCCCCTCATCATCTGGACTCTGCTTGGAATTCAAGTCTTTTTATCAAAATCATTTAAAAAAAATCTCAGCTATGTGTTACATATCTCTCTCCGAATACACACAGTTTTCCGTGTGCAAACATACAGCTGCTAGTTTAAGACATTCCTATTAAAGAGAAAACAGCTCCTTATAGGTAGGAGAATTCAGGTGCTTTACTGCTCCTCTGGCCTGTAGGAATGGACCTGAGTGATTAGCATCTCCCATAGATTAGCTGGCTAGTTGAGAAATGTGTTTAACCTAAGTAAACAAATAGATTTTACAGATATTTAAGTGGGATCAATTTCCAGGGGAGCTGCCAAAGACAAGGAGTTTTAAAAGCACCTCTTCACAAAATTTGCATGGGTGTCCAACTACATAGTCTGAGCAACTTACCCCCGCACAAGTTTAATGTTGTGTACAAGATAGAAGAAGTACGTTAATAAATCCATCTAATTTTCTACACCTGCATATGACAGGTAAGGGGAGAGAAGGTTTTTTTAAATAAAAATAAAAAGTGGAAGAACAGTTTAATAGTCCAAGGACATTAGACTGGTCTCTCACTTCAGGGACCCCTCTAATCCTGAATACCTGGCCATTAACTGAACATACCTACTTCCTTATAATGAATTAGATGAGATGGGGCTCTTATTTTGGCAAAGTACCTCAACTTCCTTCATAACTAGCTCCAGTAGGGAGTAGTGGCTCTTTATAGGCTTAAAGTAGGCAAAATTCCCAGAGACATGAATAAGGAGACAATTTGGTCCTATGGATCAAGGCGCCATAGTGCATCAAACATTCCATTGTGTAGAGGGTATTGGTATATACACACAAGTCAATACATCACCTGTTCCCAAACTAAACTCATATTTTATTTCAGTTCAGACTTCTGGAGTTCAGTTCTTTGATCATTCTCCTTAACTCCTGACTACAGAAACATACTTTTTTGTTAATGTACATTAAAGTCTCTAACTACCTATGTAAAATATACCACCGGGTGTCATAACCAGGCTAAAGCCTAACTTAATGTAGACTATTTTGGCGCAGTTCTTTAAAAAAAATTTTTTTAATTAATTTATTAATCATGGTATGGTGAACAGTGAAACCATAATTTAAAATATGTTGTTGCTATGGTAGGCAAATCTAGTCTTCCAAAATGCAGCATGGAGCCAGTGTTTATACCAGAGTAATGAACTTCTGAAAAACTACTATAGCATTCACATGCCACTAATGATCAGCATTGTGTAAGGTTTATGGCAAGAACAACAGCCCCACTGCTTGACTTATCTCAGCTACTGCATCCTGAGGCAGTACTGTTGGTCTTTTTCCAAAACGATCTACATGTCAATAGACTTTACAGTGGAACATAGTACTGTGTTTGAAACTGATAAGTTACTGGTTTTAAATTAATTCCAACTTCATCCTATTGCAATATATTCAGCAAGAAGGTAAAGAAGATTATAGTGAAAACAGAGTATGGTAATTTCTTGCCATTTAAAAAGGTAAATTTAGTCATACTCAGTCTTCTATCCAGGAAAAAAGCCAGTTTTTAAATCATCTTCCTCTTGGAGATAACTCACATCCTAGATACATCATATTTTTACTAGTATCCATGTGGTCATGTGCTGTACTTTCATCCAGTCTGGACATACGTTTCCACCAGTTTTCACAGACTCCAGCAAGCAGTATGTATTATCAGAATTTTTAAAAAGCCAAAGTTGATATGATTTGCTTTCAACTGCAAAATTTGTCCAACCTCTAAACAGCTAACTCCATATTTCTCTCTCTCACTTTCCCTCTTAGTTCTCCAGTAGGCCTGCATAGCTGCTCAACCAGTCAAGTCAGAGTTAGTTCTTGACAAATTGTGAAATTCATCTCAGTGCAGACAACTTGTACAAAAAATCTATGCACTACTTAAGTCCTAGGCCTTTGCACAGGGGCAATTTCACCTGCAAAGAACAGTGGAATCTGATTTGAGATTTAGCAAGGCAAGCATATTTCTTAAATCTAAAAATGCCTCTTCTGTAACTATATTAGAATTTAATTCAAATCATAATTTCCTTTTATACAAGTGAACAGGGCATTTTCCTCAATAAGAATGTTTTTTCCTTTCAGTAGTAAAGAGTGATTGAGCAGTTCAGCTTCATAATGCTTAGACTGAAATCATGTATTATCATAACATTTGTACATTTATCATACTGGGGCATGAATCCTGTCATCTTTCTTATTATGTATTATATTATAAGATACTTAGTCTTCTACTGCACTCCTCATTCTGAGTGCCCACTGTTTGGTAACTGTAACTCAAATTCCAGATTCCTACAAAGCAACCATATTATTTATTGTTTTTGTATTACAGTAGTACCTACAGGTCTAGCTGAGAACAGGGCCTCATGGTGCTAGGCATACAAATACAGGGTAAGAGATAGGTCTGTGGGGCAGAAACATACAGTCTCTCTCTCTCTCTCTATATATATATATATAAAAGACAAAAAGGAAGCATTATCCCTGTTTTACAAATAGGGCTCTGAGGCAGAGATTAAGTGACTTGCCCCTACATCATATTGAACGTCTGCAGCAAAATTGAAAATTGAACCCAAATCACCTGAATCCCAGTCCCATGCCTTTAATCACAAGACCATTCTTCCTCTTTATTGTTAAATATGCAACGAACACCAGCCTATGGGTGGGCTGAGAGAATCTGGTAAAACCCAGAGGGGAAAATAGAGAGACCCCTGAGCCACAAAGTTCAGATCTGGGGTTTTGTGCATCTCTAGAAGAAGATACATCTAAGAGAAAATAAGATGATCAATGGTACAGGTTCCTTTAGGGTGAGAAGCAAACTTTCTATCATAAAATATGTCACATTCAATAACAAGTGACTTACAATTTTTTTCTGTTTTAAGTACAGTATGGATAGCAAACACCACCACCTAGTGGCTGATGAAAAAAAGAAATGGAAATCTTTTGTAAGGTTTGTTTTTATTCCAAATGACATCACACAAGTTCTTGCCTCTCAAATGCAGATTGACTGGCTATGTTAACATGTGCAAAAACAAACAAACCTAATATACCTATGCTTCTTACTTCTCATTAAGTGTATTCAGTGAATTTTTTGTGAAATCAGATCATGGGACCCAGTGAATGTACGCAGGTAAATGGTACGGTGTAACATGTTATCTATGTGTATTGAGTCTGTCGTTATTCCTCTTTTAATGTCATCCAGATTTTAAACTTAGAGTAAACCAGCACACTATCCCTTTTCTGCAACTAATCAGTTCATTTACTTTGGGATTCAAATGTCATCCAACCAAATCACCAAATTCATACCTCAGTCATCAGATTATTGTTCAGCTAACTATATGCCACATGTAGAATGCAGAAGAGTTGAGGATTTGCAGTGTTTTGTTATATCAAAAGGTCTAATGCCAATTCCCATTTGTCCCCCTGATGTCAGCTTTCTGTGACAGTGATTTAGACCCCCATCTGCCTTCTCATGGTTGATTCTGCCTCACTGGGGTTCAGAGCCAGATTAAGGCACAGACAGCTCTAATGGACGCCATTGTGCCCCCATAGAACAAGAATTTTCTACATATGGGCCCAACTCTCTCCTCTCCTGGCAGCGCCTATATAGGTGTAGGTGCTTCAGTGATGTGAGCATCTCCAGGCTTTTGTAAGATCTCTGTGGGGTTGGAAGAGTTACCATTGGGTGGGCAAAGCATGGGAAAAGAGAGGTACCTGGTATGAGGAAGTTAGGGAATGGGCAGGGCCCAGCACCTTCATAACTGGACAGCCATGACAATACAGCACACAATCCATAATCAATAGACTTTCTTTCCTCTTACACTTAGCACTTACAAGGACCTATTCCTGCCCCCAAGTCAGGAACAACTTTGGGTACCTGGTAGGCTCCCAACTCCACATGGAACGGGTGGCTTTTCTTTCTTCTTCTTCATCTGAGGGAAATGTGGGAATTGCTGAATTTTTTTTTCAAAGGGACTAGTAATATTAGGTATAGTGGAAGTCATCTGTATGGGGGTGTGACGGGTTGGATCACAGAAACCCCCTTGGGAGCTGCCACCAGATGTGCAAAGACTACCCCTGCTTCTGTTTTCCCTGCCAGCTCAGGACTCCTGCACCCTGTCTTGCTGAGCCAGACACTCCCGTCTGGCTCCAGACACAGACCCAGGGTCTGAATCACTTGTCCCAAAGCTGCAAGTTTACCTGAAAACAGCTCGCAGTAGCGCGCTTGTCTTTAGCACTCAGATGCCCAACTCCCAATGGGGTCTAAACCCAGATAAATTCGTTTTACCCTGCATAAAGCTTATGCAGGGCAAACTCATAGATTGTTCGCCCTCTATAACACTGATAGAGAGATATGCACAGTTGTTTGCTCCCCCAGGTATTAATACATACTCTGAGTAAATTACTAAATAAAAAGTGATTTTATTAAATACAGACAGTAGGATTTAAGTGGTTCAAAGTAGTAACAGACAGAACAAAGTAAGTTACCAAGCAAAATAAAATAAAATGCGCAAATCTATGCCTAATCAAACTAAATACAGATAATCTCACCCTCAGAGATGTTTCAGTAAGCTTTTCTCAGACTGGACACCTTCCAGGCCTGGGCACAATTCTTTTCCCTGGTACAGCTCTTGTTGCAGCTCAGGTGGTAGCTAGGGGATTCTTCATGATGGCTTCTCTCCCTCTCTGTTCTCTTCCCCCCCTTTATATATCTTTTGCATAAGGCGGGAACTCTTTGTCTCTCTGGGTTTCCACCCCCCCTCACTGGAAAAGCACCAGGTTAAAGATGGATTCCAGTTCAGGTGACATGATCACATGTCACTGCAAGACTTCATTACTTACTTGCCAGCACACACATATACAGGAAGACTCACAGGTAAATACAGCCATCTGCAGACAATGGGAGTCATCAAGATTCCAAACCATCATTAATGGTCCACACTTTACACAATTACAATAGGCCCTCAGAGTTACATTTTATATTTCTAGTTTTAGATACAAGAGTGGTACATTTATACAAATCAGATGATCACACTCAGTAGATTATAAGCTTTGTAATGATACCTTACAAGAGACCTTTAGCATGAGGCATATCCCAGTTACTTACATTCACTTATTACCGTATTTTCTCTAAAACTATCTCAGTTACATTATATTGACTTATCAAGTTTTTATAAAACCATATAGACTGCACAACGTCACAGGGGACAAGGCAGAAATATACAAATTCAATGAAGTAATAGGTAGCAAGCCCAGAGTCCCTTTATCAAGGCTGGGAAGAAGTAGAACACATGAAGGGAGCACAGGTGGTTAAGGAGTCTTCAAAAAGAGAAATTAAAATACAAAGTTTAAGTAACTGATTCAGAACCATCAAGTTGTATTGCTAGCCTATGTAACTGATCACGTTACTGTTATCCTCATCCTCAGTTCCCTCCTATTGTTTGTTATGCACACTTGTTGCAACTTGTCTTTAATTAGATTGGATGCTGATCTGGGCATGGAATGTGTCTTCCTGTATTAGTCTGTATTGTGAATAGCACCATGAAGCCACCAATGTCACTGGCAGCTTTGTATCCCATACCAGATTTAGTAGCGACATGTCAATACCTCTTCATTACAGGAACATACCAGGTTAACATGTATGCCTTACTGACTTTCAAAATATGCTATTGGCAAGTTACTTTCTAAATCAGGAAAAGAAAGGCAAAGCTGATATGGAAGTAAACAAGCCACTGACTTCAGGGGCAATCAATAAGATGATCTCTGGTTACTGATTTAATTTATAGCACATCTTTACAAAATGTTATTGAGCAAATAAATTGAATCGGTAAACACCTTTGAAAAGGCATAATAAAATAAGACTATAATAGCAAAGACCAGGTTAAAAGCTGTTAAAAGAAAGGCTAAAGTTGGGTTCTCATCTGCCTGATCCTGTGGGGAAAAATAGGTGGCATCATGCTACATAGTAACCTGCCACTGGTTTGGACATTAATGATAAATAGAGGATTAGATCTCAAACAATGAGTGTTACCCTAGTCTGGGAGTGTCATACCTGTCTCTGACAGACAACTAAAGGGTCTGCCTTTTTCTTACACTTCAGCTTCATTTGTGTAACTTGTTATGCCAATAAAGTCTCATTGAATTGAATTTAAAAAAATAATAAAATGAAACCTAACAAGAGTCAGCTGTATGGATTTCATGGGAATTCTACATCGATGTCAGATGAGCAGAATCATGGATGTTTTAAAATTAAGATTTTAAAGTTATTTCTATGATTTTAGCAATAAGCGTATCAAATAGCATTCACCTAAGTAGAACTTTCACAATCCATGCTAACTTTCAACAACTTTAACACATTTATATTGAGAATTACAAGTGATCTATTCAACTTTTTAATTATTTTTATGTATGATATTCAGTAATTCATTTCTTAGTTACCATAAACTCATAAGACCAATATTTAATATACATCTCATTGCATGTGCACCTTATTTCTATATAACCCATGTAATTCAAGTATTTAGAAACTTACTAACTCTCCAATCTGCTCATGTAATTTTTTTTGTAATATTTTATACTTGATGTTATAGCACAACTTTAAATTAAAAAGCATGATTTTTTCATACTGGTGGTGAGACTGAGGTGTGAGCATTTCATCAGAAGCCAAATTAAATTGAAAGGGATAGAGAGCAACCCAATTCTGCAAGGGATAAAAGCTTGTAAGAGCTAAGCTAAAATTTAGAACATAAATCTTAGCTTTGGAGGTAACCATAACAAACAACGGTATAAATGAACAGTGATGGGGATGCTGAGCAGTAGAAATTTTAAGCAATTGTTGCAAGAAACGGAGGCAGCAGTAAGATGAGAAACTGGAACTAGAGTAAGCCAGAATTTTATTAATATAAGTCAATAGGACTAATGTGACAAGGGAGAGTCAGAAAAAGCATCAGCATTATTGGGTGGGGAAGTATCTTGTCTTTTTAAAAATCAACCTCCAGTTGTTTCCAAGTTTAGTATTAGAGTATTAGAATATTTGAATACATCTAGTTAGGGTGTTAGGGCAAACATGTATGGTTGTAAGTGTCAGCTAATTTACGAAGGGAAACCTTTACATAGTTAAAAATAGGTACAAAATCCTACTGTACATTGTTTAAATGTTTTGAGAACCCAGAACTATGCCAGACACTTTGCAAAAGAAGTAAAGGCATGTTCCCTGTCCCCAAATAGCTTACATTTTACAGATTTGATTTTCAGAGATGCTAGGCACCCACAGATAAAATTGACTTCAAGTGGAGTTGTGATTGCTCAGTGCTTCTGGAAAAAAAAAATCAAGCTCTAAATTTAACATGAGTGACACAAGAGGCGAGACTCAAACAGAAAAAGAGGACAGGAGAAGAGAGGAAAGAGAAAGATGTCAATATTAAGATCATACAGTTACTTAGTAAGACCCTAATCCTGCAAAGATGTATAGAATCATAGAAATATAGGGCTGGAAGGGACTTTGAGAGGTCATCTAGTTAAGCCACTTGCACTGAGGTAGGGCCAAGTAAACCTAGACCATCCCTGACAAACGTTTGTCCAACATGTTCTTGCAAACCTCCAGCGATAGGGATTCCACAGCCTCCGTTTGAAATCTATTCCCAAGCGTAACTGCCTAATAGTTCGAAAAAAAAATCTTCTATCTAACCTAATATCTCCTTTGCTGCAAATTAAACCTTTTACTTTTTGCTCTGCCCTTAATGGACATGGAGAATGTACCATTCATTTTATTTAGTCCTTAACATATTTGAAGTCTGTTATAAAATGTTCCTTCTCCCACCCCCAGTCTTCTTTTCTTAAAACCAAAATGTCCTTTAAAAAAAAAAACCAAAAGATAGATCAGGTTTTCTAAACTTTATCATTTTTGTTGCTCTCCTCTGGAGTCTCTAATTTTTCCACATCTTTCCTAAAGTGTGGCACTCAGACACAGCACTCCATCTGAGACCTCACCAGTCACAGTGCTAAGTAGAGGGGGACAATTACGTCCCATGTATTACATGTGGCACTCCTGTTAATATACTCCAGAATTATATTAGTCTTTTTTGCAACTGCATGACATTGTTGAGTCTCATTCAAATTGTAATCCATTACAACCCCCAGATTCTTTCTGTAAAGTAATACTTTCATTTGTTTGCATTGATTTCAGACCAATTATCTAATTTGTCATCATTATTTTGAATTCTAATCCTATAAAGTGTTCGCAATCCCTCCCAGCTTGGTGTCTTGTGCAAATTTTATAAGCATACTCTCCACTCCATTATCCAAGTCATTAATGAAAATATTGACTAGTAACAGACTCCTGTGGGACCCCACTAGATACAACCCTACAGTTTGACAAACTATTGATAACTACTCATTGAGTATAACCTTTCAGCCAGTTTTGCACCCACCTTATATTCATTTAATCTAGATGACATTTCCTTAGTTTGCTTATGAGAAACTCAGTGGTAGTGTTTTAAAAGCCTTACTTAAAAAAAAAATTAAAAATCAAGTGATATATTTTTATCTACTACTTCCCCCATCCACTAGGCCAATAACCCTGTCAAAGAAGGAAATTAGGCTGGTTTGGCATAATTTGTTCTTGCCAGATCCATGCTGGGTATTCCTTATCACCCCCTTATTCTTTAGGTGCTTACAAATTTATCATTTAATAATTTGTTCTCTTTCCAGGTATCAAAAGATGGTATATTGGTGTAGAAATCCCTAGGATCTTTTTTAAAAATGGCCTTTAAAATACAAGGTACAAGGTTTGCCCTTTTCCAGTCCCCATGGACCTCATTTGTCCTTCATGAGTTCTCAAAGATAATCACTAACAGTTCTGAGATTACATCATCTAATTCCTTATATATCCTAGTATGCATTTCATCAGGCCCTGCTGACTTGCATGCATCTAACATATCTAAATATTCATTAACATTTTCTTTCTCTGTTTTGGGCCGTGTTCCTTCACCTTTATTGTTAACACAATCAATAAAAGTATCTGATTGCAATTTACCTTTTTTGTGAAGATTGAAACAAGCAAGGCATGAAACACCTCAGCCTTCTTGATGTTTTCTGTTACTACCTGTCCTCCTCTGCCAAGGAGAGGACCTACACTTTTATTCAACTTACTCTTTTTATTGCTTTTTTATGCCCCTTGCTAGGTGTAACTCATTTTGAGCCTTAGCCTTGCTAATTGTTCCCACATGCTTGTGCTATTCTTTTGTACTCATCTTTTGCAATTTGTCCCCGTTTCCATTTTTCGTAGGATTCCTTTTTGATTTTCAGATCATTCAAGAGCTCCTAATGGAGCCATATTGGCCTCTTGCTATTTTTCGTATCTTTCTTTTACATTGGGATAGTTTGCTTTTGTACCTTTAATATTGCCTCTGAGAACCTGCCAGTTCTCCTGAACTCTTTCCCCTTAGACCTTACCTAACAATTCTCTGAGTTTGTTAAAATTTGTTTTTTGAAGTCCATTGTCCTTATTCTACTGCTCCAACTCCTTTCTTCCATTAGAATCATCATGAACTCTAATCATTTCATGATCACTTTCACCCAAATTGCCTTCAACCTTCAGATTCACAACCAATTCCTGTTAGTCAGAACAAAGTCTAAAATGGCTGTCCCCCTTCCTCCACCTTCTGAAACAAGAAGTTGTCCCCCCATACATTGCAAGAACTTAATAGACAATGTGTTTTGCCATATTACTTTTTCAACAGACATCTGGATATGTAATCTCCCCCATTACTACCAGGTCTTGTGTGTTGGATATTTCTGTTATTTGTTCTAGAAATACCTCATCTACTTCCTCCTCCTGATCTGGTGGGTCTTCTGTAGAGCCCTACCATAACATTAGCTTTATTTTCCCCCTTTTATCTTCACCTAGAAACTTCCCAGTGGTCTGCTTCTCACCTCCTTCTGGACCTCAGAACAAGGTACTTGCTTAACCTTAAGCATGTGAATAATCCTATTGAGCTCATGTACAAATCATGATGCTTGTTTAAATAATATTGCTATTATTTGTGGAGGACTTTTAATGTGAATTACCATCAACGGGAACAATACACGCTTCACTGAAAGGGATGAGTGAGGGCAAGTTGTGAAGCCAGGGACCTCCATGGTCTATAGAGCCAGGGAGGAGAAGTATTTGTTTGGTACCCATTCTTCATCTCACTTCTTGTATGCAAGACAGGACAATTGAGTTTTCAGAAGGGATATGGATGTGGTGGCAGAAGGGAATATTGAGGCTGGCATTATTTGCATAAGGGAGGAGGTGAGATGATGAAGGAATGGCTACTACTACAGGCTTTGCAGAATATTGAAATTCCTGCAGCACATAATAAAATAAAATAATGGTTTTCTAAGTAGGATGTGGGACAAGAGAAACAGTACAGTTCTAGTGGAGATTTTATTAGTTTACTTTTACATTAAGCAGTAGAGATTTTAGACTGTTTTTCAATGTATTCTATTTCCATTTTTTCAATGTGCTGCAGAATTTTGTATTGAAAATAAAACTCTGTTGTATATGTTTTGTGGTGAGCTGGAGGTATCAAGAGCTTGTGAAAGGCATGTGGGACATGTGGCATCTGGAAAGGAAATGCATCTATTTCTTTCTACCTTGTCAGTTGAGATGGAGGGAACTTGAGTTCTAGATTTCCATCTCATCCTTGACAACCACCAGCTTGTTAGAGGTGCCTTATACTATTTTTTGTTTATGTTTGTCTATTTTAATTTTTTGAAGCAATGCAGAAAGGATTTCCACATACAGGATCTATCTGTGTGCACCGAGGACACTATACTGCTTTACTAAAACTGTACCAGTAAGCAAGGAAAATTAAAACCAAAGTAAAAATAAAGAATACAAAACCTGTTTGCCTCAAATAAGTTACCCAACACACTGCTTTTTCTTTCTGTTAGCATCAGTCTGCCTCCAATCTCTGTTTACACAAATGTTTCTTCTGTTGCACATAGCTAGCTCTTCCCCAGCAGACTGCCTCTAAGCAGCTGTGAAGGGAGCTGATTGCCCCTAATCAGCTTAATGCTGGGGAGCTGAGAACACTAAACACAGATGGCATCCTTTTTTCCTTGTTACCTCCTCTATGAAAAATGAGATATCTGTTTTAATTTTGTTTGGCTGAAGTGAATACTATGAAATAACAAGATGATAGAATACCACATTAAATACTTGACTAAAATTGAAAGAATCAACCAAAGAGTGGCAAATCTAAATTTACATACTCAGTGGTAAAGTAAAAATTAGAGTAATCTAAAGCTATTAAATGGGACTCTTTTTTCCCTACCAGTAACACCGTAACATGGAAGGGAGAAGGGCAGACATGGATTAAATACAAGTGTAATAATACTTTGTGAATATAGCACTTTTCATCCCAAAGGGATAGATTGTGATATGCATGTGGTGTAGAGCAGTGGCTCTCAACCTTTCCAGATTACTGTATCCCTTTCAGGAGTCTGATTTGTCTTGCATGCCCCCAAGTTTCACCTCACTTAAAAACTATTTGCTTACAAAAATCATATGTAAAAGTTAGCTATCAACCGATTAAAAAAATTAATCATAATTAATCACACTGTTAAACAATAATTGAATACCATTTATTTAAATATTTTTGGATGTTGTCTACATTTTCAAATATATTGATTTCAATTACAACACAAACTACAAAGTGTACAGTGCTCACTTTATATTTATTTTTGATTACAAGTATTTGCACTGTAAAAAAAACAAGTAGTATTTTTCAATTTGCCTAATACAAGTACTGTAGTGCAATCTCTTTATCATGAATGTAGAATTATGTATAAAAAAAACTACATTCAAAAGTAAAACAATGTAAAATTTTAGAGCCTGCAAGTCCACTCAGTCCTACTCCTTGTTCAGCAAATTGCTCAGACAAACAAGTTTGTTTACATTTGCAGGAGATAATGCTGCATCCTTCTTGTTTACAATGTCACCTGAAAGTGAGACCAGGCATTCTCATGGCACTATTGTAGCCAGTGTTACAAAATATTTATATGCCAGATGTGCTAAAAATTCATATGTCCCTTCATGCTTCAACCACCTGTCCAGGGGACATGCATCCATGCTGATGACAGATTCTGATAGATAACAATCTAAAGCAGTGGGGACTGATGTATGTTCATTATCTGCATCAGATGCCACCAGCAGAAGGTTGCTTTTCTTTTTTGGTGTTTTGGGTTCTGTAGTATCCGCATTGGAGTGTTGCTTTTTTAACATTTCTGAAAGCATGCTCAATACCTCGTCCCAATCAGATTTTTGGAAGGCACTTCGGATTCTTAAATCTTGGGTCGAGTGCTGTAGCTATCTTTAAAAATCTCACATTGGTACCTTCTTTGCATTTTGTCAAATCTGCAGTGAAAGTGTTGTTAAAATGAACAATATGCTGGGTCATCATCCGAGACTGCTATAACATGAAATATATGGGTGTAAAACAGAGCAGGAGACATACAATTCTCCCCCAAGGAGTTCTGTCACAAATTTAATTAATGCATTTTTTAAAAAAAAAACAAGTGTCATCAGCATGGAAGCATGTCCTCTGGAATGGTGGCCGAAGCATGAAGGGGCATACGGATGTTTAGCATATCTGGCATGTAAATAGCTTGCAGTGCTGGCTACAAAAGTGCCATGCAAATACCTGTTCTCACTTTCTAGTGACATTGTAAATAAGAAGAGGTCAGCATTATTTCCTGTAAATGTAAACAAACTTGTTTGTGTTAGTGATTGGTTGAACAAGAAGTAGGACTGAGTGGACTTGTAGGCTCTGAAGTTTTACATTGTTTTATTTTTGAGTGCAGTCATTTACAAAAAAAACAACACAAAAAAAACACATCTACATTTGTAAATTGTACTTTCATGACAAAGATTACATTGCAGTACTTGTACGGGGTGAATTGAAAAATACTATTTCTTTTGTTCACAATATTTGCACTGTAAAAGATAATCAAAAATAATATACACTTTGATTTCAATTAAAACACAGAATACAATATATATGAAAATGTAGAAAAACATCCAAAGTATTTAATAAAATTCAATTGATATTCTCTTGTTTAACAGTGCAATTAAAACTGTGATTAATTTTTTTAAATTAATTTTTTTAAAAATACAAAACTGTCACAGCACACTATTACTGAAAAATTGCTTACTTTCTACTTTTTACCATATAATTATAAATCAACTAGAATGTAAATATTGTACTTATGTTTCAGTGTATAGTATATAGAGCAGCATAAACAACTCATTGTCTGTATGAAATTTTAGTTTGTACGGACTTTGACAGTGCTTTTTATGTAGCCTGTTGTAAAACTAGGCAAATATCTAGATGAGTTGCTGTACCCCCTGGAAGACCTCTCCATACCCGATACACATACCCCTGGTTGAGAAGCACTGGCATAGAGTACTATTCAACATAAGTAACTTGTGTTGACTTCAATGGGCCTACCTGTGAGATTAGGTACTACTCAGTGCTATGAGCCATAGTGTTTCCCAAACTAAGGTCAACATATTCACACAGATCCTTAAGTAAGTTAATCACTTAAATCGACGCTGAGGAACCTAACCAAATATTGCCTGATTTTCAGAGATACTGGGCAGCCACAGCACCTCTCAGAACCCAATAGGTGTCTAATTTGCTGTATTTAAGTTTGAAAGCCTTCCCATGAGCAATAGAAATCTGAATAGAGTTTTGAGATTAAATATTGTATCTCACTCCAAGAGCAAATTGGTGTGGTCTGACAGGTCTCCGTAGGGATATAATATGCATTCTACAACACATTGAAAAGGGATCTTGAAAGTATCCCTCGTTAGGTCTTTCATTGGGATGTCTGTCCATACTCTTGGCTATGTATTAACTGCTGTATTAATTTATTTTCAAAATGAACATAATGATGCAATAATCTTTTCTTAACCCAAGATGGCTGAATCATAACGGCAATATATATTAGAAAAAACCTTCATTAGGTTTGCGGTGGCATGTTTTAGAGACAGATGGAGCATAAAGAGTGTGAAGGTTACATAGCAGTGCAAAAAGGGAGTCTGCAGTAGGAGCAGAGTAATCTTCAAGCCATGAAGATATAGGACTAAGTCTTTCAGTAAACATAGTTTGTCATTCTATGCTCTATGTACAAGTGCTAAATTTCATTGATTTGGTCTATTGAAATCAGATCCATCTCCAAATCTACGATGCCAAGGAATGTGGAGGCCCTCTACTGGGCTGATTGGTTGACTCATAGCTGCCTTCCAGCTCCCCCATGCCTTCTGCTTCAGCCATTTGCTTGCATTTAGAGGTATATGCAAGTAATGAGTCATGGGAGTTGGGAAGCATTAGGAAAAAAAAAAAAAAAAAAAAGCAAGACATAGCAGTAACTACTGAAAAAGCCCTTCAGTGACAGGAGAGAAGATGGGGAAAGGACCAGTGGAGAAAAAGGCTGAGGAGGCAGTGAAATATAAATAAGGGTTCCAAGGAGGAAAGAAAAAGGCACTTCAGGACCATGACTGGGAGGTCAAGAGATTAGAGTAGTGTTTTCCCCAGGAATTGAAATGGGGTGGGGGGGGGTTGAATTTATGCGGGGAGGGGGGGGGTCGGTGCCGATGAGGGGTGAGACCATGAGGGTGAAGATGGGCTGTATGGCACCATAGTAAAAATGGAAAAGTGTTTCATGACTATTTTATTAGATTTAACTCATGTTTTAAAATCATCGCACAAATTAAAGTTGGCTACTCAAGCCTTCTATGAAGCATTACATCTACATCCTTCTTGGTTTCTTGTTATAATTTTGCACAACTCTATTAATGAACTTCTTGAATGCAATGCGTTCATCTTTGGTGGCTTCTCATGTGTCCAGTACTTCCATTCCTTCAATTGATATGCTCATTAGTTCATTCACATGATCAGGCAGAAGGTGACTTCTTTTAGAACACAAAATTCTATTCAATGATGAAAAAGAACACTCAACTGTTAGCTGTGACTGGGAGTAGCAAGAGATGAATTCCTACTTCTTTCATCCCAGGAAACATAACACAAAGATCGGTTCGAGCCACTTTGATAAACACTGCTCTACAGCCAAAATGCTTCTGAAATAAATGTAGTCAAACTTTACTAATTCTGGGTCACTGAGAACGAAAATGATGCTTAAAATTGTTGATTGGCTCTAGTTTTCAAGATATGCTCTTGGGTCAGTATATACGACCCTTGACTTGGGAATGGCGGAGGATAAGTGAGTTATAAAGGGAAGGGATCTCAATTTAAACCAGAAATGACTAAAATACATCTTTGACGGGATCTATGAATAAATCTATGACTGGGTTTGGACAGTACTTGCTTTTTAGGCAAAACAATGAATGATGCAATCTGAAGCTGGTATTGCATCATACATGATATGAATTGCATCATGTTATTCCTAGAAGTCATGGATGATGCAATCATAACGAAGCTTACATCACTCTGCTGAACAAATTGCCCTATATCAGCTCTAGAAATCATACAGTGTCGTGCTCTCTTATTTGTCAGTGTTTGATTTTGCAAAGGGACACATTTCTGTTTAGCCAAAGTGAGCAGAGATGCCTCGTACTTGTGTGAACAGTGCAGATAACTTCTGCTATGTTTGTGGTGAAGTGACTTTTGCATCACAAAAGTGCAGTATAACCACTATGGTTAAGAAAGCCTATCACCTTTATTTTGGCTGCAAAATTGGAGATCTGGACAAGAGGTGGGCCCCACACATATGCTGCAACACTTGTGCAACAAATCTTCGCCAGTGGTTGAACAGGAAAAGGAAATCTATGCCTTTTGCAGTGCCAAGGATTTGGAGAGAGCCAACAGATCATACCAGCAATTGTTACTTCTGCATGGTGCCTCCAGTTGGGAAAGGTGTGTCAAAGAAGAAAAAGTGGACTGTGCATTATCCAAACATTCCATCAGCTATACGCCCAGTACCCCACGGAGAAGGACTGCTGGTTCCTGATGCACCAGAATCATTCTCACTTGAGTCAGACGAGGAAGAGGATGAAACTTCTGGTCCTGAACCATCAATGTCACAGGACCCACATTTTCTCCCATCCTCCTCCTCTGAACCACACCTCATAACACAAGGTGAACTGAATGACCTTGTCAGGGATTTGGAACTACCCAAGAGTAAGGCAGAGCTGTTGGGCTCCAGACTACAGCAGTGGAATCTCCTGGCAGGTGATGTTAGGGTTTCCATGTTCCATGACCGTCAAAAGGATCTTGTCCCATTCTTCTTCATGGAAGGTGATCTTGTAGCCTGCAACAACATCGATGGTGTGATGGCAGCCCTCAACATCGTTCACGATCCAGATGAATGGAGATTGTTCATTGATTCATCGAAGACGAGTCTTAAAGCTGTTTTACTGCATAATGGCAATGTTTTGCCATCAATTCCAGTTGGTCATGCAGTCCATATGAAAAAAACCTATGACAACATGAAACAACTTTTGAGGTGCATAAACTATGACCAACAGCAGTGGCAGCTTTGTAGCGATTTGAAGGTTGTTGCTCTCTTGCTTGGTCTGCAGACTGGATACACAAAGTACTGCTGTTTTCTCTGCGAATGGGATAGTCGTGCAAGAGATTCCCACTACATCAAGAAAGACTGGCCACTCCGACAGTCATTGGAGCCTGGGAGGAAAAGTGTTCAGCATCCACCACTTGTTGAATCAAGGAAGATATTGTTACCACCCTTACACATCAAGCTGGGTCTGATGAAGAACTTTGTCAAGGCCATTGACAAAACACAAGCAGCTTTCAAGTACCTCCGTGGAAAATTTCCAAGGTTAAGTGAAGATAAAGAAAGGTGTCTTTGTTGGTCCTCAGATACGTGACCTTCTTCAAGATGATGCATTTGACCATGCACTGCATGGCAAGGAAAAGACGGCATGGAAAGCCTTCCAGTTAGTGGCAATAAATTTTCTCGGAAACAACTAGACAGACAACTACAGGTTGTTGGTGGAAAACCTCCTCAAGGCATACAAAAGCCTTGGTTGCAACATGTCACTAAAGATACATTTTTTTGCACTCTCATCTAGATTTTTTTCCACCGAACTGCGGAGCAGTGAGCGACGAGCATAGTGAGCGATTTCACCAGGACATTGCAACAATGGAGAAACGCTATCAGGGCAAATGGAGCCTATCAGTGCTTGCAGACTATTGCTGGACAGTGACAAGAGATGCTCCATTTAATGAATACAAGAGACAAGCCAAGAAGCGCCAAGTAGACACTGAATAGGACTAAACTATGTACAGAATAGTTTTTTGCCTTTTGTTTCATAATAAATTTTATTTATATAACCCTTTTGCTGATTTTTAAAGTGTTACAAAAACAGGACTGGTGAAATATCATGTAAAGCAACCATAAACACATGAAAAGACATAGGTTTACAATTTATGATTAAAACTCTACTATCTACACAATATACATAGACATAAAATGTAAAAACTTAAATATCTTAGAAACAGTAGCCAATCAATTGTTTTAATTGTCATATTTGAATTCAGCACATCAAAATACATAATAAATAGCACATTTTATCTCTGAAGCAGACGACTTCTCAAAAATTGTAGACCAGTGTAATATAAAAGAAGTCGAAGTTAAATCTTCATTCATTCATCGTATGATATTCCACTCTGTGTTCAAATTCTCTATTCTGTCCTGAGTACATGGGAGTCCCATTCGTCATAGTGCCTCACTCCGCTCAACTGTCAGTGTTTTATAGGACAGGGATCTGTAAAAGCTATGAAGGAAGTTGAATAGAATCTAGAAGTCGCTGTTGTATATTTTTAAGAATCAAGTCTGTGTACTTTTTCAGTTGTCTTAACAAATACTTCTTGTCCTCTTCACTTAAGGATTCAATATAAATGCCTTCATTAGTCAACTTCTGGACTGACGTCTTTGCTTCTTCCAGTACTTTTTCAATGGATAGCTCTCTGATTGATCCAAATGTAACTTCTATTGCTGGACAAAGATCTACTACTGTTGTAGCAGATGCCTGGATGGCATTGTGTAATAACCCAAGTGGTTTCAACAGTAGACTTACGAGAGAGAGAATGGCAATAGTCTTCTCTGAACGTAGTAGCAAAAGTAATCCACCAGTCTCACTACTTAGATCCATCCCATCTTGGTAGATACTTTCCAAAGCCAGTAATAACGGCAGGAGTAATTTTAAGACAACAGCCTAGGATCGTTCATGAGAAAGCCAGAGGGTTTTCCCAGGTTGGACTAATTTGAACTTCAGTCCCAGTGTATCTTCTATATTTTCCAAGATATTCAGTCTTTTTGGACTCTTGCTGAAAAAATAATATAATGAAGATATTAACTATACAGCTTTTTAAATGTCTTTTGAAGAGTCTGCAGCTCGTACTAGCACTAGTTGGAGTAGTTGGCCTCTGCAGTGTGTATAGGAGAGATTAGGTTTACACTTTTCTCTGAACAAAGCTTGTACTTCACCATGTCTTCCAGAGAAGTTTGCAGCTCCATCAAATTCACAAGCAGCCATCTGTTTGGGGTCCAATTGACAAGCATTTAACTCTAAGATGTGGGTTGTCACAGATGCAGCCGATGTGTCTTCAATAACTTGAACATCTAGAAATGCATCTACTGGCCTACCACTGACATCAAGATAATGTACACAATGACTTAATACTTCATGCCTATTTGTATCGGTGCATTCATGAGCCATGTATGCACATTTTTTGAATGTAGTGAGAGAGTTCTTCACTTTTTCAATTGTTGAGTCTTTCACTGTTGCACCACATGCTTCTAGCCAGTCAGTTGAGTTTCTTGCAGAAAGATAGTTAGCATTTGCTGGTCTCGTTCGGAACCAGTGTTCAACTTCAGGACGAACAAGTGACAATGCACTTAACATTGGCCTCCAGTTTGTAGTGTGTGGTATTTCTTGCTTAAATAGAAAGTATGATTCCACAGCCATGTTTGTTTGCATTAACTGTGTTGTGTTTCCTGCATTCTTAATAGCCTCATTAACACTCACCAGTGTTGTCCTTGGTCAGTGGAGACTCAGAGTTCAGAGGTGCTTTCACATGAGTTCACCTCCCAGGTGGGGGGCAAGAAGGCACCTTGCTTGTTCCTCCAGCTGCTCATTGTTCGCTCTGGACACTGTTGTTCATTGTGACACCGTTCACTCCATCACTCTATTGCCAATGGCCCTGCGCCATCATCTTCTGCTGTCACCTACCACTGTGACCTCTGTGAGTTGGTCTCTTGAGATTCCACCCAGTTCTCAGTGATTTCAGCTGAGCTCACAATGGGGGAACCTCACTGCTAGTGCAAACTGGGCTGGCCCTTCCACAGAAACAATGTCCCACAGCAGGTCTAAGCATTTAGACCTGATTATCAGTGATTTCAGCTGTAGTGGTCATTTAACAAAACAAAAAACTATCTATGGCAGGGGTGGGCAAACTTTTTGGCCTGAGGGCCACATATGGGTATGGAAATTGCATGGTGGGCCATGAATGCTCACAAAATTGGTTGGGGTGCGGGAGGGAGGGCTCTGGCTGGGGGTACGGGCTCTGGGGTGGGGCCAGAAATTAGAAGTTCAGGGTGCGGGAAGGGGCTCTGGGCTGAAGAAGAGGGTTGGGGGTGAGGGCTCTGGGTTGCAGGAGGATAGGACTGAGGGGTTTGGAGGGCAGGAGGGGGATCAGGGTTGGGTCATAGGAGGGGGTCAGGAGTGAAGGCTCTGGGCGACACTTACCTCAAGCAGCTCCTGGAAGCAGCAGCATGTCCCCCCTCCGGCTCCTATGCAGAGGTGCAGCCAGGTGGCTCTGCTCACTGCTCCGTCTGCAGGCACGGCCCCTGCATCTCCCATTGGCCCCGTTTGCTGGCCAATGGGAGCTGTGGAAGCAGCGCTTTTGGCGGGGGCAGCATGCAGAGCCCATTGGCTGTCCCTATGGGTAGGAGCTGGGGGAAGGGGAAGGATGTGCCATTGCTTCTGGGAGCTGTGCAGAGCAAGCCCCTGACCCCGCTCCCTGGCAGGAGCTCAGGGGCCGGATTAAAACATCTGAAGGGCCGGATGCGGCCCCCGGGCCGTAGTTTGCTCACCCCTGATCTATGGAGCCTAATCAGCTCTGTCTTTAAACAGTGGAGAGGGGCAGATCAAATAGTACTTGTGACTCAGGCAGACCATCAAGCAAAACATCTGTCTTCACCCTCTCTCTTGATGTCCTCAATCAGCACAGGCTAAGTACAGTTCTACTGCCCTTTACTCATACAATAAGAACAACAACATTTCATTACCCTCCCCCCAGCCCCCGCATTCAAGTGATTTGTAACCCAACCCCAGCCAAAATCTATCACTTGGGCAACACAGCTCTGTTTGATGGGTACCTAGGTAGATTAGGGGTGAATGTAAATACAATCTGGTCCTGAAGCCTTTTCCCCCAGCCCCAGCTCACCCCTAGCTGTCAGGGAGAGCTCATTTAGACTTTGCTTACAAATCATAATTTGAAATTATTAGGTTGGCCACCATCACCGAAATGAATGCACTGACATTGTCCTAAAAAACAACAGCTGTATAAGGAAGCTAGTCTATGTTCATACTTTTCAAATCTATTATACTTTTTTCAGAAACACGTATTTTATTATACACTTTATATACTTTTAAGTGTGTATTAATGTTTCAATTTCAATTCAAATTTCCAAACAATCACTAAATTGGCAACGCTGCATGTAACTAGTTCACAAAACTGTGTGTGTGGGGGGGGTGGTGTTGGGGAAATTCAGGGGGGGTGTACACCCCCACCACCACCTGGGGCGGGAGGGATAGGGAAATCCCTGGATTAGAAGACCCACGGGGTAGGAAAAGCATGAGACATAGGGAACACGTTTGTGAGGGATCAGACAAAAAGATGCTAGGGCTAAGTACAAGACAGAAAAAAGCTGGCAAAGGGGAAGAAGGAAGAGAGATGGGAAGCCAGAGGGAAAGTGAAATAGAGAAAAGGAAAGTAGAAGTGATAGGGAGTGTGGGAAAGATAAATGGGGGATCAGGGAAAGTATGGAAGCATCTAGGATCTATGGGGTAGGAAAGAATAGAGGACTGATCTGAAATCTTTACACAGTGTAGGCATGGAGATTACCCCAGCATGCCCCCTGTGGTCAGGCATGATACCACAAGTGAGCCCTTGCCTCAATTTCTCCTCATTCAGAATATAAACAAGTCCAAGCAGGCCTTGCTAGTATTACAGTGTGCCCTCTTCAGAGGGTCTCATTTCTTTAATAAAAACATAAATAAAAGCTTCAGTCACCTACTCTGCCAAAAACTCTCTTCTGGGTTAATCGGTCTTAAGTCTTGCCCTTCTAGCCATGGGGGCACTCCAAGGTTGAATTCCGTGCCTGGACCTTGTACCTCTGCTGGGCATTCAGCCAAATGCCATTCTTCTCCTGACAGTTCACTGTTCTTTGGCAAGCAAGTCTCTACTAGCTCCCCAGGACGTCCTAAACTCACTTCATTCTCTTGGGTAGCACCAGTCCCTTACCTGGGAACATTTTCTCACCAGGCTTGTTCTCTGTCTGTGAGCCTCTACTTTCCAGGGAGGCACTGCTGGGAGTAGCTTCCTAACTAGCTCCCCTGAGGAGTCTCCTCTGTTCTGGCTTCCTGCCTGAACCCTCATATGCCTTTATTAGGCCTAGGTGTTCCTTAACTAATTAACTGGCACCCAGCCACCTAGTTAATTAACTACTCACAGGTGGATCTGGGTTGGCTCATTCTTCTTAACTGAGCCAGCCACAGAAAGGCTGGGTGCCTGATCCCCTCAGGCACCAGCTAGCCTGTTGATACACAGCATGCCACTTACAGTGAGCCAGTCAATAACTATAACAAACATTGCAAAAAAAACTTTCCTTGAAAAATAATTTTTCAAATAATCTGTACTGTGTACCAGTGTATTTTAAGATCTGTGCATGTATGAGTTTGTGGGTATAGAGGAGGAGAAAGGGGAAAACATTAGAGGGATGTGAGTGCTAAATTAAGGCTTGTAGTGAACACCTGATTTCAACCTTAACAAGGAAGCCATGCCCCTTCCCTCCTTATACATATTATATCACTTACCATGGATGAATGTAAGAAAGAATACATTATAGTGGAGTATGATATACAGACTATATTGGCATAAGTTAGGGAAGCCTGCATTACTTGTGAATGGTTACATCATGAGTGAGCAGTTTAACACACCATCTGTACCACATTGCTTTATAGTGTACCATACCATCGTTGTATTTTTTCCCCTTCTAAACCACATCTTTTACAGAAAATCTATTTTCTGAATTGTAACAACCAAGCAAGGTACTAACAAACTTCAACAGGACTTTATTTTTAAAGTGGAAACCTCTTTACCAAGCTGCAGCTGCACCCTCTATAACTCTCACTCTGCCTCCTCAACTCCTCCCCCCTCCTTCCTGTTTCCTGTCCATTCAGACTCCCAACAGCCAGTGCTCCCAGTTCTAATAATTACAAGCAGCATCTAAACACCACATTCCCTCCTCTTGTAAGAAATGTTCCCAATTAAAATAAACATTGTTGTTCTAACCACAGGAACAAATAGGAAACAAGACACTATACTGTTGGCAGAAATATTACACTGAAAACACTGTAGATACTACATAACATCTAGTCCAGACAGGTGGTCGTCTGGGTCTGACAGGCCGTCTCTCAAGCCCCGGTTCCAGTGCAATATCTTGTTGTGTTGGTATTATAGTGAAGTCATCCAATACAGACTGGGTGTTGGCATAATCTCCTTTTGGTGCATAGGCAGGTGCAAGATAAGAAGCATTCCATACCCACCCATCAGAAAGTCGATAGGTGTAAGGTCCCTTCGTCTCTATGATTTTAAGAGGAGCTGTGAATTTATGGTCCCCCTTGTGTAAAATTCCAGGTTTTCGTATTCTAAGAAAGGAACCACACTCAAACTTTGGTTCCTTAGCACCCCGCCGCTTGTCTATGAAAGCCTTAGACTTTGCTTGGTTCTGTTCAACTGTTTTTCTCACATCATCCTTGTTTGGGTCATTAGGTCATGCCTTTAACAATCCAGCAATGTTCAGTTTAGTATCCATCTGTTTCCCATGCAGTAACTCTGCGGGTGATCTTTGCGTTGTGGCATGTCGTGTAGCCCGGTATGCTTGCAAGAAATCAGTAGTGAAGGATATCCACAATCGCCCTTCCAGTTTAGCCATTTGCAAACTCTCTTTCAAACTTCTATTAAACCGTTCGATTTCCCCATTGGCTTGAGGGTAATATAGGGATGACCTTCTGTGTAAAATGTTCCTCTGTGCTAGAAAAGTTTCAAACTCCAGGGAAGGAAATTGACTACCATTATCTGAAACCAGTTCTTTGGGGTTACCTTCCCTGCTAAAAACTGAAGAGAGGAACTTAATTACTGTAGCATAAGAGATTTGCGATGTAAACACTACCTCGGGTAATTTACTGAAATAGTCTATTAAAGTGATGGCATAACAGCAGTCAATTGGAGCAGTATCAAAAGGTCCTACAATGTCAATTGCCACTTTTTCCCATGCAGATTCAGGAAGAGGAACAGGCTGTAATGGAGGGGTACATGTCACTGCTGTCTTATCATGCATGTGACAAGTGACAGGATTTTATGAATGCTTCCGTTTGAGAGTCCATCCCTGGCCGCCACCAATACAGATCCCATAGTCATTGTTTGGTTCGGACAATTCCTTGATGAGTATTGTGTGCCAGGTGTATGAGTTTTGACTATAATTCGTCTGTCACAAGTAGCTGGTGTGTACCTCGTAGCACACAGCCATCGAGCAAAGAAAGTTCATCCCAAACTCTAAAATAAGGCAGCAAAACTGGGTCAAGGTTTTTAGGGTTACTGGGCCATCTCTTTGTCAGAAATTTCCATAGTTTTTGTTGAATTGGACACGCTGAACAAGCAGCTTGAAATTGTTCTCTTGTAACTGCAGTGAGAGTGCTTGTAATAAGCGCAACTACTACATCCTCATCCTCCAGTGGACCATCTGGTGAAGGCAAAGGCAGGCGAGAAAGGCAATCAGCTACAACATTTTGGCGACGAGGATGGATCTTCTGCCTCTGAACCAACCTGCACCCTTTCTGCAAAGCCCAGGTGAGCCTCCAGTTGCTTTTACTGCCTGGATCCATAAGTTTGAGACTTATCTGCTTGCAATCAGTGATACAGAGATTTCTGAAGTAAGAAAGCGTGCTCTGCTAATCCACTGCCTTGGAGCAGAAGGGCAGCATATATTTTACACTTTTCCCCTTGCAGATGATAAATATGAGACTGCACTCACTGCATTAAATAACTTTTGTGCCAAAAGTGAATGTAGTAGCTAATCGCTACAGATTTTGCCAGCGTGAGCAGAAACCAGGGGAGACTATAATGCAATATATTGCTTCCCTGAGGAGTCTGATTGTAACTTGTGACTTTGGGAATATGGCAGATGAGATGATTAGAGACCAGCTCATTGAGAAAACAACCATGCTTCGTGTAAGAGAACGCTTACTTCTAGAACCACAACTTACACTAGAAAAAGCAATAACCATTGCTACTCAGATTGAGTCAGCTACAGCTGAAGCCAAAATAATGAGCAGGAATACAGGAGGCACAGTCTAGGCTGTGACTCCTTTGCAGAAAAGTTCACTATTGCTGCAGACAAACAATTGCAAGAGGAAAACTAATGAAAAGCCACTGAATCAGCAAATTCAAAATACAGTAAAAGCATGCTTTCGCTGTGGATCCCCACAACACCTTGCAAGCTACATAGGATGTCTGGCAAAAGTAGCTCAGTGCAATCATTGCAAAAAGATTGAGCATTTTGCTAAAGTATGTCGCAGTAGCCAGTTCAATCAACAGGTGCATGCAGTTACAATACCAGATGTTACTGTGCTGAGCGTGGACAAAATCATTACTGCACATATTCCAGAACAAATAAAGTACACCGTAAACATTTCCGCCATACTCTCAAGCAAATCACACTCTATTCAGCTAATGTTGGACGCTGGCTCAGCAGTATCTATGCTACCTGATTCCATCTATTTGCATTATTTTAAAGATGTGCCTCTTACTGAACCCAAACTTCACTTGGTGTGCTATTTGAAAAAAACATTTTTCAGTACATGGCTGCCTGCCAGCAATAGTTACTTTTGGTGATTGCTGTGTAACTGCAGAGTTCTACATTGTCCACAAAGGCACTCCTATCCTTGGCAGAGATTTATTGGTTGCTTTAAATCTCAGGGTAGTTAATGGACGAATTGATCTTCCTCAGCAAAGCACTCTTGCGGTACACACACCAGTTTCAGCTGGGACCCAACACCAGGTTGAGGAGAAACTCGCTGTGCTTATGGGTTTCTGCATAAAGTTAAAATGCGGAATAATGTGATGCCTGTACGACAGAAGTTACAGCGCTTACCATTTTCAGTCAGGGAAGCTGTTTCAGAGGAATTTGGAAAACTTGTTCAAAAGGACATTATGGAAGAGATTGACTCGTCGGAATGCGTTTCACTTATAGTAGTGATGCAGAAGAAGGTGGAGGCATTCACCTTTGTGTGGACTTAAGGGAGCCAAATAAAGCTACTGTGATTGACAGCCATCCTCTTCCTCACATAGAAGAAGTATTTGCAGAACTCTATGGAGCAAAGATGTTTTCTACTCTTGATTTGCAGAGAGCATACCACCAGGTTATGTTGCATGAAGATAGCAGAGACCTCACAGCATTTATTACACATGAGGGACTATTCCATTTTAAATGTGTTCCATACAGTCTCACATCTGCCCCAAGTGCCTTCCAAAAATGATGTCATTGATTCTGAAGAATCAACATGGCGTTCAGTGCTGTCTTACAAAATTTTTACTGGTAAAAACATAAGAACAGCCATACTGGGTCAGACCAATGAACAGAACAGGCATTCATCAAGTGATCCATCCCCTGTCGCCCATTCCCAGCTTCTGTCAAATAGGGGCTAGGGACATCATCCCAGCCCATCTTGGCTAATAGCCATTGATGGACCTATCCTCCATGAACTTACCTAGTGTTTTTTTTTTTAACCCTGTTATAGTCTTGGCCTTCACAACATCATCTGGCAAAGAGTTCCACAGATTAACTGTGCATTGTGTGACAAAATACTTCCTTCTGTTTGTTTGAAACCTGCTGCCTATTAATTTCATTTGGTGACTCCTAGTTCTTGTGTTATGAATAAATAACACTTCCTTATTTACTTTCTCCACATCAAGCATGATTTTATAGACCTTCATCTTATCCCCCTTAGTCATCTCTTTTCCAAGTTGAAAAGTCCCATTTGTATTCCTCTCTCCTCATGTGAAATCTGGTACCAGATCCTCAGATGATGTAAATCCCTGTAGTTCCTTGTATTTCAATGGACCAAAACCAACTTATACCAGCTGAAGATCTGGCCCATTATGTCAGCCTTCCTTACTCCTGGGAGACCTCTGTGGGTGGAGGGGGAGAATTCTCACTAACATATTCCATATGCCTGTACAAAGGTACCTTCTCCATATATAAGCATGGGGCAAATTTAAAGACTCATATTTCAAGGTCTAATAGGACTAAACCCAAAAACCTTATCCTTTTGGAAAAGGAGGATTTCTGGCTTTCTAATGTTATAAATCTCCAGTTCCAGCTGTGATGTGTTGACAGATACTAGTCTTCACATCTCTTACTGGTCCAGGATTAAATGTTGCCCATCCTGCTCCTCCAACTTGGCAGTCAAATATTTAACATATGGGTCTGCAATTTATCACATGACTGTCACCATGTATATGGTAGGTACACATGTATCACATCAACCCTCCATTTAGAGTCCTTCCACTTGTAGCTACTAGGAAGAGATAATATAGAACTATCAAAATATTTTTTCAATGAACAATTATGTGCATTTTAAGATCACTTGATTTCAGTATAGAAAGAATGGAGGAAAAGTACTTAAATCAATTTAAAAAAAAACTACCCGCACAAACCACATTGTTAATGTATCTACCCTGGATCCACAAAAGATCTTGACTCAACACTTACTCTGTCCAACAACCCATCCAAAAAGTTATTTTCTTTGCACTCGAAGAAAACTGTTCACTAGATATTTGAAAATATCATTGCCAGACCTCAATTATGTCATCATTAGAAACATTTGTTGGGTTATAATTAAGGAGAACACAATGGGATCTGTCACAAGTTATTTATTAATTTCTCCATAAAATTGCCAATTTTATTAAATGTTATACGGTACCTATGCTCTTCCCCATGGTACAAAGATAATAATTAACAGCTTTCCAATGTCAGCTTGTAGTCTTTTTCCACTTTGCCTTTGTCTCACTCTCACAAGTATTTAAGTAGCTAATCTATTGTTGCTCATAAAATTGCCTAACATTTGTAAGCAAACAGTGTTAATCTTTGGAAGTTTTTGCGCTGACCTTGAAAGCCAGTGATGGCTTGAGACCCACTGGCCAGCCTTCAAAAAGATACAGAAGTATGGGTAATATAGAATTTAAAACTGATCTACAATGAATGAGCATTGGCCAGAGCCAATTATTTTTCATGTAGAAGGCCAAAATCAGCTTGAAGAAGGTGGGTTCAACTTCCACTGAAAACAATGGGAGTTACATCCACCTAAGCAGAGAATAATTTGCCACACACTCACCATCCCAGAATACCAAACTGGTGTAAATTATCCCTTTTCAGTCACCCACTCATTACTAAATGATGTAATTCCACTACTAACCTACTTCCAACTCACCCATCTTTGGCTGATTTACACTTGGGCACATAATTTATATCATTATTGAATTTGGGCCCATTAGCCAAAATTCATCTCTGTTCTAAATCCATTATAAACAAAGGGCTTGACTGGGTCCAGATCTGAGCTTCCAAGCTCCCATGTTGGAATGGCAATCTGAAGACAAACTGAAATTAAGACTAAAATAGACAACTGGACAAGTGAAGATTTGCTATCCAAAGGACAGTTTGAAAGAAGAAGTCTCCTATAACTACTAAGAACAAAGGAGTAGGAGCTAACAGGATGCTATGATGCCTATTGCCACACAAAACTAGAGAATTGTGCTGATTGAAAGTGGATTGTCATGGACACTGGTAAGGAATCACCACTTAAGAGCACAGAGCATGCAATACCAGCTTTCAGAAGCAAAGGGACCATTCAGGAGCTACCAAGAGAACACTGATGAACACAATAGTTTTTTGAAGTCAGACAGAAGCTGAGAAGTGCTGTGCTGAAGGTGAAGGAACACACACAGTCACACTGAAAGGCAAACAAGACATCCAAAAGGACATTGGAGTGGTCCATGAAAGTGAAAAGCAAGGTCCAAGATCCAGAAGAAAATCTCCAAAGGTGATTTAGCAAATTCTGCCTCTCCCTCTTCCCCCCCAGATAGTGAGCCAGTAAAGAAGTACCAGAGACAGGGGAAGATCCAGGATTCAGAGAAATAGACTAGAAAAGAAAATAAACATTTAGGAAAATTCAGAGTTCAAATTGTTTGATATATTGTTCAAGTTTAAATTTTAAAAGGGAAAGTAAGCAGGTTTCTAGAATAATAAACTGATAAAAGTGCAAGGGAAGATATGGATGGTAATACAAACAACGGGGTTTTGATGTGGTATACAAAAATAAATCATTGTTTTAACATAAGATAACTGTTTTCTTCTAAAGAATGACTTTCTGTTCTATGACAGTAGTATATGTATATGTGTCTATGAGCAAAAAGGGAACAAGGATACAATCATTGGGCAGCTATCTCAACATCTTGTTTTTCCTTGTGTGTAATAGTGGTGCTAATATGTGAAGGGGACCCTATTTTGGCAAGAGAATTTTTTCTAAGTTTAATTATATATTTAAACAAGTGGGGCCTCATTAGTGCTCTCAGTGAAGTCAATCTGTTTACTTCAATGGCTGTGTGCATACTAGCATTTGTCTACAAATTTCCCACCATTCCTGTACCATTGATTGCTGCTTCACCATTTGTAGCTCTGGTGGGAGCACCTCTGTAGACTAATCATCATCCTTTTAGCCACTATGCCATCTAACCTTAATAAGAGCAGATCAGACAACATGATGGCTAAGGCTAGTGGCCTACCTTCACTATTGTCTTCAGCTGCACTCCATGTAACACCTGAAACGTTTGCAAAATAATTAGGGGAGCAATGTATGGTGTGCATGTGACTGGGGGACCTGACCAATCTTCAGTTAACCAGACATAAGACAAATGGAGCTATGGAAATACTCACAAATGACTACGAATTAAGAGGCTGTACATTCATCAAAGGATGCTAGTGACATGAGAAACTAAGAGAGCAAAGCTATTCTTCATCCCACCATTATATTTTTCTTTTTTGTTCACCATCAACCTTACTATAAACACATATGGAAACCACTAATAAATTATATGGTAATTTATTTGAATCATTACTCAATAGTTTTAAATAGAGTTGAGCTTTCATTTCATCCTGTGATTTATTCCTCCAGATCTTCCACTCTTTCCCAGATCTTACTATCTCTCCAGATCTTCTCTCTTCCCATCTCGCCCAGAGTCTTATGTTGAGAATCTATCTCCTTTCCCCACCCCCAAAACACTGTTACTCTTATTTTTAAACTCAGCTACTCTCATCTTTAAAATCTGGCATCTCATGCCTGGAGAACTTTCTTCCTAATGAATCCAGCCATGCATATAAGAAGATGAGAGGATGTTTCTGCTAAATTGATTAGCCATGAAATAGTTAACGTTGACATTTAAATTGTCATCACTAGACTTATGGTCACACCTCTCTGAGACCCGTAATTTCAGACCGTCTGCAAACAAATGTTCACATCAATTCACATTCATTGGAAGGTTATCTTTATAACAAAAAACAGCTAAAATCTTTGTAAAAAGTTTAAATTATGCCATGAGCAAGAGAAGTACAAAAAACAAACAACCTCCTAACAAAAAACAAAACAACAACAACAACAACAAAAAAACAAAACTGCTGGGATACCCTAAATCAGTGCTATATAACCGAATTTATGCACCTTGAATTTTCGGTATCCCTACCATAATTCAAAGTTACTGGTAATCCCTCCTTATTATATTTTTATATCCATTTCAACTCAGTGGTAAACTCAGAACTCTTATATAGTATTACTATAATATATAGCTAGATAATATATGAATGCTACTTACAATAAGGATTGCAGAGCTAGTGTTTTTCACAGCATGATCCAATGCTCATTCTTATGACTGCATGCAAATTGGTATTAATACTTGAATGGCTTTATGCAAGGTTAATATTAATATAAAAGTAGGTTTGCTTCCGAAAAAAAAAAAAAACAGCCCACAAACTGTTTGGGAATATATTTCAGCTTCGAAGTAACTATTGAAATTATGTAAGTGTTCTTTCGCTCTTTTTTTTTTTTTTTTTTTAAATAATTGTTTGCTTAGGACCTGCGGTGTTGTGCGCTGTTCCGCTACTCGGTGATCAAGTGGTTATTCTTGGTACAAGGATTTTGAGAATTTGTTGCATGTTGCCAAATAGATAACAATGTTAATGGATACTGGTACGTTTGGTAAACTTGGATTTATGCAAATGAAATCATTCTCCTTGGTCTCACTGCAGCCTGTGGCACTGTGGAACACCGCTGGACCATGTACATAGCTATGCAGACAACTCTGGTTCCCTCTAGCTATCAAACCACTCTCTTATAGTGGGTCCACTTCTGTACCACAATCTTTAGCCCACGACGTTCAGTTCTCTACTTTCTATCCACCTGCTTATCCTTGGCCATACTATCCAGAGCCTTGAGTTTAGTTCCCATACAGGAGTTCAGAAATGTAATCAAAATGATCAATCAGATATCCCAATATAGCTATCAATCACAGTAACCTTGGTGCTATTTTTTCTTCTATATCCTCTTCCCACATCAGCTATGCCTGCAAGTCTGCCTGGTCGCCACTTTTGCAACGTTATCTGCATTCAGCACTATCTATGCAGAAATCTTTACCCATGTTTTATATCCTCTTTCCCACTCTGAACAATTTCTTTCCTTCTATAGGGCCTGCCTAAGACCCAGCTTCTCAGACTCCAGCATGTGCAGAATGGAGTTTTTTCACCCATACAAAGGGCACAACTCCATCATCTCCATCCCCCAACAACTCCCGTGGCTTCCCGTGCAGATCAGAATCCAGTCCAAGATTTCTCTCCTTAATTTTGAAACCCTCCCTGGATTTGCAGTTGTCTCTCTCACAAACTTCTTTCTCAAGTAGAAATTGCCTAATCTTCCCCCACTCCCAATATCACCTCCTCCTGCCTTTTGGAACAACCTTCTTCTGTCTCTGCAGCATTAGCTCTCCATTTCTTTTCAAAACTCATATGTGGAGGTAGCTTTCTTCCTTTCTCCTACTTCATTTCTCTCTGCCTTGGCTATTGTTTATAATGTAGCCCAACCACTGTATTGTTTAACTCGGTGAAGCATTTTGGGATACAGTTACAGTTTGGGTTACTTTCTTACGTTCGTCAATGTCAGGCCACCCAAGAGGTTACGTCCTGCCCAAAACACAATGAAGGTATGAGGGTTTCTTCAAGGACTTGTGAGCAGGATACGTTTGTAGTCTGGCAAGGGCAGGATATTTGAAGGACTGCAAAGGGCAAGTTGTTAAAACTTGGCAAGGGGAAGCCAGAGCGGGAGCCTGAGAAGCAAATGCAGCCTGCGCAGCCGTAGGAGAGCACAGCGAGCGGATTTTGGTCCCCAGTTGGGAGCTTGCTGGGGAGGGAGCGCCAGAGTACCGAAGGAGCGTGCTGCGCTGAGCCGGAGGGTATTTAGCTGCGGAGTTGGGAGCAGAGCAACCCAGGCTGCGCAGAGTTGACTGCGGCCGTACATAGATCCTCCTGAAGGATCGGGAGTGTCTTGGCTGCTCTAGCGAACCCGTGTTGCCCACTGAGAGCTCTGACCCGCCGGTGAGAAAAACCAGGAGGTTTGGTCATGGAGAAACACGTCTGTTTTGTGCCAGCAGCAGTTCCCCACCAGTTTCCTGCCTCTGCTCTGCATGCAGAGGGGCAACTGGCTCCTCCGCTCCCCCCTTCCCCCCGAAGCAGTGTTGTTGTAGCCCTGTGAATCCCAGCAGGACATTGGCCGGGAATCCTTTTTCACACCATAAACCCCACGGCAGAAAGTGCTGAGTCTTTGGGGGATAGCTAGTGGCTTTGCTGCCACAGTTCAGTGCAGAAATAAAACGTCTAAGGAGGAGCGCAAGCCCAACTACTCCGGCCCCTGTATCCCAGTTTTTCTCCCCGCGCCCCAATCTTCTCTACTGTGACTCCCTTTTCCCCTCTCCCCCCAGGGGTGCTGGAACAATTTGTACAATGGGGGTGCTGAGAGCCATTCAACCAAACTGCAAAGCTGGTCTATAATGGGAAGCCAGGGGGGGTGCGGCAGCGGCAACACCCCCCCAGCACCGCTAGTTCCAGAACCTATATCGCCCCCTGGCTTTGCCACCCCCCCCCACTCCTGTTGCCACCTCCCCCACCCTGTCCCTGCCTTGTCCCCGCCTGGCTCGGGGAGCAGGTTCTGAGGGCGAGCCAGGGTCGAGCTAGGGCAGCCGCTTCAGCCGCCGCGACAGAGCATGCGCAAACGGCCCCGTGGCGCTCTCGGGCGCAGAGCAGGTGCTGCTGGCCCTGGGCGCGGGCCAGTCGCTAATCCCCGCGGGTGCAGCGAGGAGTCGCCATAGCCAGCGGCGCCTCTCGCAGGACCCACACTCCGGCCCCTTGCCATGGAGAGCAGCCCCCCTTCTCCTGCAGAAGAGCCTCGCGGGGCGCAGAGCCCGGAGCCGCTCGGGGCAGAGGGCTCCCAAGAGCCGGTGGAGGGAGGGAGCGAGGAAGGGGCGGCGGAGGAGAAGTCCCCCGGCCCCTGGCGGGAGGAGGATGCAGCAGAAAGAGCAGCTGAAGGGAAGGGCCAGGAGGCGCCCGGGGATCGGGGCGCGGCGGAGAGCGGCGGAGAGGGGGAAGAGGAGGCAGGAGCAGGGAGCCCCGAGGGGCAGCAGCAGGAGCCTGCCCCCGCGCACAGCCCAGCAGGGGAGCGCGCGGAGGAAAGGGCCGAAGGAGACGCCGGGGGAAGCGGGAAGGGCGAAGGACCTGCAGAGCTCCCCGCGGAGGAGATCACCGGAGACGGGAGCCCGGGGCCAAGCCCCGCGGGGGAGAGCACCGGAGACGGGAGCCCGGGGCCAAGCCCCGCGGGGGAGAGCACCGGAGACGGGAGCCCGGGGCCAAGCCCCGCGGGGGAGAGCACCGGAGACGGGAGCCCGGGGCCAAGCCCCGCGGGGGAGAGCACCGGAGACGGGAGCCCGGGGCCAAGCCCCGCGGGGGAGAGCACCGGAGACGGGAGCCCGGGGCCAAGCCCCGCGGGGGAGAGCACCGGAGACGGGAGCCCCGGGCCAAGCCCCGCGGGGGAGAGCACCGGAGACGGGAGCCCGGGGCTAAGCCCCGCGGAAGGGGGACCCGGAGAACGGGCAGCCCCCGGGGCAGAAACCCCCCAGGCGGAAGATCCTGCGGAGGCTGCCGGGGAGGAAGAAGAGCCTGAAGGAGACTCTGGGGAGGACGCGAGAGAGGAAGAAAAGCCTGGGGAGGTGGCAGGGGAGGAAGGAGCCCCCGAGGGAGAAGAGCGCGAAGAGGAGGAGAGAGAGGAAGAGGATGGCAAGGAAGATGCAACGGCAGAAGCAAAGCCCGATGAAGGGGAGGATGCAGCTGAGGACGAAACTAGGGCAGGAGAAAGTCCGGAAAGCAGTGCACCAGCGGGAGCAAATCCCGAAGACACTGAGCCAAGCGAAGAAAGCCCCGCGGCAGGAGACGCCGCAGGCCATGCAACCGAGGAAATACCAGCAGCAGAAGAACACGCAAGCACAGAGGACGCTGCTACAAGAGAAAGCCCAGAGGACACCCCAGGTGGGGATGAACTGAGCAACCACCTAACAGAGCCACATGCAACCGGGGAGCCTGCGGGAGCGGAGAGAGGCGAAGAAGCCATGAACCTGAACGGCATGCAGGGCAGGGGCGAGGAAGAGGATGAGGCGAGCACACCTGGTGAACCCGGGGAAGAGACGCAAGAGCATAACATCTCCCTCTTCGTCAAGGTAAAACTGCCTGGTCAGTCAATCCGCTCGAACTCTTGCTCTTCCCTTAGACCAATAGCCGGCTCCCTGCCGGGGGCGATCCTCAAGCTTGGGGAAGATTTGTTGTGTAGATCATGATGACCGAGTCATGGGCTGGTGTTAGCAGTTTCCTAGTATCATGGGTGGTTGGGGGAGATCTAGACAAAGCGGTCGCCCTGTCACACCGCCTAAATGAATGTAGTGACTCCTCTGCCCAACCATATGTGTATGGAGTTTTGCCCCCAAACGTGACACTATGCAGTTCAGCGTTACAATAACGTGGAGTAGTTTGAGGGAGCGCCCTCTAGTTCCCCCTCCTCCCCCCATATTCCTTACAGATCGCAGCTGTAAGGGAGGGAGCCGTTGGTTGTGCATTTGCTGTTACTAGTGTCCTTTAAATCTGCCAGACGCAAATCCAGTTTTGTTAAAATGGTTTGGTTATTATTTAATCCCGAGATTAATCTCCTTTGACTTTTCATTCCTTCTTGGTTAAACATAGACATGTTGCAAAGTTTTCCACTCTTGGTTATGCTGCAAATCCTGGTTTTGTTATTCTAATAGTTACAATAATTAATAATAACACCAGCAAGAAAAGGAAAAGTGCAAAACTGTCAGTGAGGCAATTTCCCAAAGGGCTTTCACCCACAACTATTTTGACATGTTTTACTTTTTTGGTCTAGATATCTCTATATGTTTAAATGAAAAGTGTATGAGAATCTACGTGTCACTCTGGATTGTTCATGGGCTTCTCTGTTGTGCTAATCAGTGTAGTGTCTGAGCATGACATAATTCTCACAACATTTTGTGAAGTAGAGAAATACTTGTTAAAGGTCCCTGGAGAGTTTAAAATCTCCAAAGTAGGAGGAGATAGAAGATGCACCACCATTACCCCGAGAGAAAAAGACATAAGGAGTGACATTATAGGAACTTACTTGGAAGAAAATAGAAAATTCCTTTTTAAGAGCATTGATAATATGATGTCACATTTATACAGCATGTTTTATGCTAACAAGATCAGGGAGTACTTGACAGATACTGAGAATTGAAATTAATTTCAGATAATAAATGTAGACAAATGTGGCAATTCTGGATTCAGACATTTTTGGGGAAAACAAACAACCCCATGCTGCTATGTAATGTGTTAGTAGGTCAGTTAAAGATACACAATTTACATACATTCAAAATACCTATAATTCAAGCAGGTGAAATTTAATTTAGAAAAAAAACAGGCAAAATAAAAAACTAACATTTATGAAATGTTCTGAAATTAATTTCTGCCTACTTGCTCAGTTCTACAAAGTATAGCCTTGATCCTGAAGTCAGATCAGCATGGGTGGACCCTTAGGTCAGCACCATGAAAACCAAGTCCCCCACTGGGTTGGAGGGCAACAACCAAATTTAGCAAGCACAACAGTGAGCAGCATGGAGCAATTTGACCGAGGCAGGGCCAGCCTTATAAACAAAGAAAACGAGGGGCCACTTTGGGTCTTATGCTACTGGAAGTCATATTTCCAATGCAGAATGTGCAACTCATTCATGGGTTGACCTGGTCCACAGGCACAAGAATGAAGTGGGAAGAAAAAACTCAGTTTGATCTCCCCCTTCTATTTGGCAATGAATCCAGAAAACCAAGCAATTTATGCCTTGATTTCTCTCCCTTTCTTGAAGCTTAGGACTGCATACGTAAAGCTAGCTCTATACCAAACAAAAACATGGGAAAAACCCTATTTTTACAAGTGCTATTGAGTCTTTAATATCCAATGTACTGTATATTGCCATACTGGAAAGATAAATGTTGTTCTCTATTTTTATGCCCCCTTGCTCTCTCCCCACTCCTCCCCCTATAGCTTTTTTTAAAATACAAGCTTGATTGCGATATAAATTTACTGTAAATAACTTAGCTCTAGCATATTGATTTCCATTAGCTGAATGCAGCGGCTAGAGTTGAAATTAATATTTCTGGGGCAAAGTAGAAATCTATACAGCAGAAGTTGTATAGTACAGCTTTACTCTGAAAAGTGACTATGAAAAAATGTTACCTTCTTATTCAGTAGACCTGCACCCTGTGCATGTTCAGTCGGGTGTGCTTTTTTTAATGACAGTTTCATTTTTACTACTGTGAGCCATGCAGGGCCAACTCAGATCTGGGAGAGAGAACTCCATTCTTTTCTGGCTCATAGGTTGAGTGAACAACTGTAGGGCCACTTATGCAACCTCCTTTTTGTTTTGTATTGTGATTATAGATCTATCAATAAACGGAGTAGGATTGCACAGGTGTAACTAAAGTCCTAATGTGGCAGAAGTTTCACCAGTATAAATGAGGACAATTTCTGTCTTGCAGAAAGAGCCCAGTCTGATTTTCAAATCCCAAGCAGAGATTGAAGGGCTGGCAATCAGAAAACAACATCTTTTTGTGTGTCGAAAACTGATAGTATTTGATATGGATTATCATGGAGACATAAATGCAGAATCCCATGTCGTCACTTTCATAAAGTCACTTTGCAAAGGCAAACCACACTTGGAGCATGATTCCAGTCCTTGTAGAATAGCTGAGGAATCAGAATTGGAGAGCAGGACATAATAAGGATAAGAATGTGAATTGTGCCATTATAATCCAAAAATAAGGCTTAAGCATAGTTAACTGAAATATTTGTGAACTTCTAAAAGGAAGGAGGAACATTTTCATGACTGATTTAACATTAGTAATTCACGACTGCTTTGAAAATAATGCATTCATCATTCTAATGACTTCACTGGCAGGACATAACCAGACCTGAACATTTTACTATACACCTATTTGGTAAATGACTACATTTATTAGCTAAGACTGGTCTCTTCTTTCTCCACCTCTGAGGCTGGCATCCTAGAGCAGCTCTGTATTGGGAGCCCAGCACCTCCCCATTCACAGCATTTGGGAGGACAGAGAGCCCCTCTCTTTCCTACTGCTGGAAGGAATCATGCCTCTTTCTCCCTGCTGCTATGAGGAGCTGCACTGTTTCTCTGTACTCCTCCTGCCCACTGGGAAGGGATGGGATAGAAAAGGTGGGTCCCCACTGTGGCTCAGAGTGGGCTCAAGATATTTAAAAAACACAGGTATAATGTTTAGGGTGTACCAAGTTACGTAAGCATTTAATACTAAACAGAGGCAGAGTGGATACCAAAAATGAGTACTGAGTGACTGCATCAGCCCATATAGAGTGTAGTCGGGGATGGTCCCAGTGTGGTGATGCAGCAGAGTCTGACATGGTATTCCCCCAATTAGTAAATGCTTATTGCCAAAACTAGAGAGTTAAAAAGTGAGAAGCAAGCAAATTGAATCCCTGGGTTTTATTTCCAGCATGAAATGATCCCCCCGAAAAGAGCCCGACCCAATGCATCCCAGTGCACATGTCTCCAGCCCACTGCTGCTCAGAATAATACCATTATGCCAGCCTGTCATCTCTTCTGTACGGTTGGGCTGTTGCCCTCCACCCCTTTTCTACCATTTAAATTTTTTTTCCCAACAAACTTTGTTGCCCGTTATGTATAATAAGAGCTCCCTGTAAAGAAAGCCACCTCATTGCCCTCTCTCAAATTCCTCTTTAAAACTTTCCTCTCTTGTGATGCCTGCAGAAAATTCGCTAACTGTTAGGCCGAGATTGCTGCCTATCATCCTGACCACTATTGTTTCATTGTTACCTTGTGCTCCCCCAGTCTGCTGCATTCACCTGTTGTCTCATGTTTTATACTTAGATTGTAAACTTGCAGGATCAAGCCAGAAATTATTTTGGCACTGTGGTAAAAGTGTAATGGTGTTAAGGAAGCATGAAATTAATCTAAATTATTTCAACTCTTCTCTGTTGAAAACTGAAGGCAACAACAACTAGTGAGAGCATGAACCAGTGCAATATCCCAGGCCAGATTCTGCTCTTAGCTGCACTGTAAGTCCAGGAGAACTCCTTGTGACTCTAGTTTTGTACTAGTGCAAATGAGAACAGTTTGGCTCACTAAGCCTAAACATTACAAGCAAATAGATTTGTGATGTTAATTTAAGACTGAAACAAGGACATTTGTTCCTACCTGAAAATTGGATTTCTGTAAAAAGCCTCCACCAATCTGACATCATGCTTAGCTCCACCTTGTCCTGGGATAGACCAGATAGACAATAATTTTGTGGCCAGGTCTTAAGGGCCAGATTTTTCAAGCTATTTAGGCACCTAAAGATGCAGATAGGTGCATACTAGGATTTTCTAAAGTGCCTAGGTATCTAATATCCACTAGGCAACTATCTGCATCTTTAAGTGCCTAAATATCGTTGAAAAACTGTCCCTGAGTGACTTGCCCAGGGATACACAGAAAGTCTGTTGCAGACCTGAAAACATTAGTTTGAACCATATCTTCACATAAAAGATTAAAAAGTTACCATTGTTACCTATTTTTCTGAATTACCAGCACCATCGTCTCCCAACATGACACCTCATCATATTTAAAAATTAAGTTGCCAACCTGCCCAGTGTAGTAAAAACCACCACCTATTTTTTTCTAGGGAACCTTCATGCTTCAGCTGGATTCCTTGGTGGTTGTACTGTCACCATCCTCAGGTATACTGGGATATCACTCATGGGAACCAGGGATCTGTGACTTCAGGGGCCATAAAACTATCATAAAGAAGGGTGAAGGAGATTTTCAAAGACACAAATGGCAGCGATGCACTTAACTCCCATTGACTTTCTGTGGGATGTGGGCACCTAACCACCATATGTGCCTTTGCAAATCTTCTCTGGTAAGTTTAAAATTGCCTAGGAATTGAATACTACTTCTAACTTTACTATTTAGGATATTCAGGACATAATTCTATACCTGGTTCATTTAAAAACATACTTGCAAGTCACCTTTAAGATATTTCAGATAAGAACAGAATTAAACCTCAGTTTTAACTACAAATTTCAGTAATTCTGAAGATCAGAGGGTCTAGTAATTTGGCTGTAAGTGCAGAACTCAAACAGCTGGACTACTCATTTCAGTATGAGATCTTCCATCAAATTAATCCTATGTCAAAAGAATCCTGTGGCACCTTATAGACTAACAGACGTATTGGAGCATGAGCTTTCGTGGGTGAATACCTACTTCGTCGGATGCATGACGACGAAGTGGGTATTCACCCAGGAAAGCTCATGCTCCAATACGTCTGTTAGTCTATAAGGTGCCACAGGACTCTTTGCTGCTTTTACAGATCCAGACTAACACGGCTACCCCTCTGATACTATGTCAAAAGAGTTCTTGCTCAGATTCTGGGTTAACAATAAATGGTGTATCTTAAGAGCTCTTCAAAAGGCTAAGATTAAAATAACAGACTTCATCCAATCTTTGTGACCTTTTTGGTCTCTTATTCACAGGGTGATTCATTTCATTCATCCTTCCAATGCGTGAGTTTTTGATCTCAGTTACATTTGTGTAATCTGAAGTAACTCCATTGATTTCCAGCCTTCATTGCACCCTTCCTGAGATGTGTTGTGCACCAAATAGCTGATTCTCAGGATCTGGCCCTATATTCTTAGAGATTTGCTGAATTATCAGAAATTCTGATACACAAGAAAGTAAACAAGGCAGAGAGATTTTGGCCACTGAAAGAAACAGTAGGAAAAAAATCAGATACTGCACCATGCTTACAGATATCACACCTGATGCATGCTTCATAATGCAGAAGAGGAGGAACCTTTACTTTCCATGAAATGTTTATAGGATCCAGTTATGGAACTGTGGTCTAGCCTATGTATTAAGATTAAAAAAAAAAAGACTATTCTAAAATTAAATTATTTGGGCTTGATATCTTTCTTTAAGTACTCTGGCTGTGATTTTCAAAGGAGCCCCTAAGAATTAGGTGCTCAAATTCCATTGAAAAAAAATCACAGCCTGTATTTCCATCTGATATTCTTCACTCTGTGTCTGATGTTTGATATGCAGATTTCCAGGAAAAACTTACAGAGGAAAGATTTATATCTCAGATTTGGATTTTTGCTTGTCCCTGGGTGAAAATCACTTCTGGTACCCAAACAAAAATATGTTAAAAAAAAAAAATCACTGTTAATCATTATAATATAGACACATTGTTATTGGGGGGCCAGAATTTAGATCACCTTTAAAGGTTATAAATACAGTTTCAATTACGTGAGGTTACATTGCCCTGTTTTTTATGGATTTCTGTTCTTGTTAAAATATGGGGAATCTCACAAAAGGCCTCTTACTGTGAAGCTTCCAGCCCATTTTGCAGACTAAAAGGTTTTGGGAAAGTTGCATGCTGATCCAAAGCAAAGCAAATCATTTGAGATTTGCCTAAGGTGACCAGATTTGTTAAATGCAAAGCCAGGACACATCACTGTGGAGTGAGTAGAGGAACATTTGATTACGTTTAGACAACAGTAGAAAGGTCCCTGCTTCTTTTCTTCAGCTGCCTCCCTAATAGGGTTGCCAACTTTCTAGTTGCACAAAACCAAACACCCTTGCTCCATCCCTTTCCTGTCCCTTCCCTGAGGCCCCGCCCCTGCCCTGCTTCTTCTCTGAGTCTCCACACCCCAACTCACTCCAGCCCTCCATCGCTCGCTCTTCCCCACCCTCACTCACTTTTGCTGTGCTGGGGCAGGTCTGAGGTGAGGGCTCCAGCTGGGGGTGTGGGCTCTGAAGTGGGGTCAGAAATGAGGAGTTCAGGATGCAGGAGGGGCTCTGGGCTGGGGCAAAGGGGTTTGGAGTGTGGTCTCAGAGCTGGGGCAGCGGCTTGGATGCAGGAGGGGTTTGGGTTCTGGGGTGGGGCTGGGGCTGAGGGGTTTGGGGTATAGAAGGGGGCTCAGGGCTGGAGCAGGAGATTGGGATGTAAGAGGGGTTTTGGGCTGCAGGCTCCAGGAGGGAGTTTGGGGTGCAGGTGGGCATACGGGATCTGGGAGGGAGTTAGGGTGTGAGAGTAGGGTTGCCAAATTTCTAATTACACTAAACCAAACACTCTGCCCCGACCCCTTGCCCGAGGCGCCACTCCCTTCATCCCCCCTTCATTGCTCGCTCTTCCCCACACTCACTCACTTTCACCAGGCTGGGACAGCGGGTTGGGGGGTGGGAGGGGGTATGGGCTCTGAGGATGAGGGGTTTGAGGTGCTGGAGGGGGCTCTGGGCTGGGGCTCTGGGGTTCAGAGTGTGGGAGGGGGTGAGGGCTCCAGCTGGGGCTGCAGGCTTTGGAGTGGGGCTGGGGATGAGGGGTTTGGGTTGAAGGAGGGGGCTCCAGGCTGGGGGTTGAGGGCTCTGGCTGGGGGTGGGGCCAGGGATGAGGGGTTTAGGGTGTAGGAGGGGGCTCTGGGCTGGGGCAGGGGATGAGGGGCAGGGGGTTGGGTTGCGGGAGGCGGTGCAGGGTCCTGGCAGCACTTACCATGGCTCTGAGGAATTGGCCGCCAGATCCCTGCGGCATCTAGGCACATGGGCGGCCAGGTGGTTCTGCGCGGTGTGCGCTGCCATCGTGCTCACAGGCGCTGCCCCGCAGCTCCCATTGGTCATAGTTCCAGGCCAGTGGGAGCTGCGGAGCTGGCATTGGGGGTGGGGGCAGTGCATGGAACCTCCCAGTCCCTGGCTGCCCCAGCGCCCAAGGGTCGCAGGAACTTGGCAGCAGCTTCCAAGAGCAGCGTAGAGCCAGAGCAGGTAGGGAGTCTGCCTTAGCCCCAGGCTCCCGCTGTGCCGCCGACTGGACTTTTAACGGCACGGTCAGCGGTGCTGACTGGAGCTGCCAGAGTCCCGGTCGAAAACTGGAGGCCTGGCAACCCTACTCCCTAAAGTTCCAAATTCCCTCTTCTTTCCACACTCATTCTACATGCTTTCCTCAATGAATACAGCCCATCCCTACTTGTCTTGCATCCTACCTGTTCTCTATGTGTTTAATTGAAACCACCAAACCTCCAGGGACAAGATGCCTTTATTTGGTTCTGTACTTCCTTTCTTCCTGGTGCTGCTAAGTTCAGCTGGGCTCTCGTGTGTTCCTTCCCTCTCCCAGTTTGCCTTCTTATATTTCCCCAGCACTACTGCAATGTTGATTATAGGTAAGGCTGCGAGTCTGTCACGGAAGTCATGGATTCCGTGACCTCCATGACTTCTGCTGCCGCAGCAGCTGGTGCTGGCTCAGGAGCTGCCCCAGCCGGGCAGCCCCTAGGCCAGCAACAGCAGTTTGGGTGTGTGGGAGGGGGGGCCTGGAGGGTGGTGCTTACCTTGGGGTGGGGGGCTCCCAGTGGCATGCCCCTGCAGCTCCTAAGCAGCGGAGAGGCTGGGGGAGGCTGGCTCCGTGCCACGCGCTGCCTGCGCCTGCAGGCCCTGCCCCCGCAGGTCCCATTGACTGTGGTTCCCGGTAGCCTGTGCTCCTCCACTACCTAGGAGCTTCAGGGATGCAGAGCCAGGTAGGGAGACCTGCCAGCCCCACCAACCCCGCCCCCCTCAAGCACCAGTGGGGTCCCGGGCCACCACCCGTAGAGCACCTGCAGCCCCCCGCCCAAGTTTTGGTCACAGGTATTTTTAGTAAAAGTCATGGACAGGTCATGGGCCGTGAATTTTTGTTTACTGCCCGTTACCTCTCCATGACTTTTACTAAAAATACCCATGACTAAAACATAGCCTTAATTATAGGGTCTTCCAATCACACCCCATATTTCATATCATAGCAGCCAGCCCAACTTAAAAAGGAAGTAGCCAGAAAAGAGTCATTGCCCCAGGCAGAGCAGAAGCACAGCTCAACCTTATATCAGGGAATGGGCGAGGAAAGGGTAACTATCCATCAACTAGCATGTTTTAATGAAACCAGAACAAAACCAAACCGTGCTTTCATTCAAACTGGCCACCTGCTGCTATCCATCACAAGCAGGGCAATTCCTGTAAAGTAGCCATTTATAAAATATTTGTATTGCAGTTTCAAATCTTGTATATATTTTGAAGTGCTGAGTTTGCAGAGACAATTGTGTGCAGTAGTTAAACACATTAGCCAGGGATTCTGTTTTGTTCCCAAGATTCACAAAACAGGAAACTGGCCAACTTCCCACAAGCATTTGCCCTTTCTCAGCTATTTTGTTGGATGCAGTATGGCAATTTAGGATGCCATAATACAGCTTAAGAGGAGCGGCATTATGAATTCCTTTCATAACTCTTCAGGTTATTGTGTATACTCTATGCACCGGTTGCAGATGCTTATAGAGTTGACTACTTATTTAGAGGTCTTTTTTAGTTTATTAAAGTGGTACACTTTTAGAGAAAAGGACCAATGTAAATTTGGCAAACAAAAGTTACACATTTTAAGGAGATATGAAATTGAAAGCCTGTTTCAATGGCAGCAAAAAACAGTTTATTAATTCTAAAAGTATGGGGAGAGGTTCAGCTTTACTTATGGTTACAATTGCTCTCCCTCTCCCCCCCCTTTTTTTTCATAGCTGTTTTAGAACTTAAAATTATACAGATAAATGTACTCCCTGAACCTGTTCACTGAAAAATAGCTTTAAAAGCTATATACTGAAATAACTCTTTTTTGCAACTTTGATCTTGAAGGCATGCTTAGACACTATGCAGTAATTTAGTGCTTTGTTTAGGTATACTAATGCCAATTCTGACAACATACAACCCAAACCCTGCTCCAAAAATAGACAAATTAAAAGACACAACCACAAAATTATAGAGGTATCATAATGTGGTCACATACATAAAGCTGAATGCACCCCTGGGTCGATTTTTTCTTTTCCCCACAATCCCTCCAAACATCTTGAGTTCCCTTTCTGTCCTGTAATTTGAGGATTGCAAATTATAAGATGTATAAATTTTGTTTATTTGGTTGAAGTCTGTAAAGGCCCCAAGAGTGGTTTATGCACACAATACTCCATCATTCTCCAGCACCTATCCTCTGTAATGTCACTGCAAATGACTTCTTGGTCTAGAATTATTTTAGTCAGAAAGTATTAAAAATAAAAAACTAAACATTTTATGTCCTCACAACTATATTCTTAAACATTTATTACATTCACTTATTGAATTAGTGTGTTTTACTTTAAGCATGTGCTTAAGTCACATGGGCCTTAAACACTTTGATGAACAGAGTCAGGGTCTAAGGCCTGATCCGATGTTCCTTGTAACTGATACTAGTGGTAGTTTTAAATGTTCAAGGAATGCAGGATGAAGTCCCTAGAGGCTCAATCCTGCAACCTTTGCTCCTCATGTGAGCATTCTTCTCCCAGGTAAGAATGTCTATTGACCTCACTATGGGTCTGATTCTACACTGTTTACAGACAAGACTCCCAAGGGCAAAGAAAAGAGTTTTCCTTATCTCATTGCTGCCAATGCCCTGAGTTTGGCAGGAACTAGCCTTGGTTTTGTAAATCTATCTGGGTAACTGCAGCCCTACTTAATGTCCTGTGGCGGCAGAAAACAGCTGTATTGCTGTGCTCAGAGCTTTGCATTCTGCTAGTTGTTTAATTTTATATGTTTCTGTAGTTTAGGGCAGGGAGGAGAGGAGCCACTTTTTATTTGTGTAGAAAAAAAAAAAATACCAGTGCACACAACTCCTTCTGGCCTTCAGATGTACAGCACCACTATTCTATTACTGGGGAGAAAGTTAAGTAGGCTTATGGTTACTACAGAATTTCACACAACGTTATCTTGCTTTACAGGTGTCTCACACACATGGCGGCTGTGGCATTACTCACAGTCATAGCATGCACAGTGGCTATGCTGCATTTTTTTTATGGTTCTATGATTGTGTAAAAAAACCCAAAAACCCAATTCTCTCTCATGGACTCGTACACACAGAGCCCTATTTTTGAAAGCAAAAAAAAAAAATTTTTTTTCTAGTGGTTGTGAGGACATGCAGAGGGTATGCAGCCTTGCCATGATTATTATTATTAATATGACAGTAGAACTGAGAAGTCCATCTGAGATCAGGGTGTTATTGTACTGTGCACTCCAAGAGACAGTCCCCACTCCAAAGAGTACAATCTTAATACAAGCAAATATTGTTTCAGTTCCCTATCTGTAAAATGTGGATAACAAGTAGAGATTTAGGTCTTGATCCTCAAAGGTATTCAAATGTCCAAATCAATGGGAGTTAGGAGCCTAAATATCTTTGAGGATTCTGGACCTTACTGACTTTCTATCATTGTTAGTGTTTCACATAGTTTTCTGCATATTTTGATTCTCTGGTCTAAAATAAAAATGTAACCCCAGCTGAAGAAAAAAAAAAAATCACATATCCCTTGGTTAGAACACAGGTTATTGTAAGGAGCACAATTAAATGGCATATGAAGGTTATATGATTTATTTTTTTTGCTGCTAACTGATAGTAAAATGTCATGATGTGATAAGGAGTTGTTTGCATTTCCATTTGCTATGTTTATTTACTGATAAAAGACTGAAGAAGTTGAATGATTACATACTAATTGATTTTTCAGTAATTAACCTTTTTAGCCATTAAGCAAACTTTTTTTAGTTTTCAAAAAAAGTTTCTCTAGTTTTGTAAACAAAATGTTGATGCTTTACACAGTGCATGCCATTTTAATTAGTTGTTTAAAATCTGCTTATGATAATTTAAATTTATATAGCATTTTATCAGAATGAATAGTTTGAGCCTTTTGATGCTCACACATGATATGCGGTTATGATATGTTATGACACATGATATGCGGTTATATGTGTGAAGCAGAAAACCCAAGGTTCCCTGGAGAGGGCCTTACTCAGAAATAAGCGCCCCTTTCCATGGAAGAATCAGCTATCAGGCTATGTATTAGGTGAGCCGTAGCAGGTGTGGGAAGGAAATTGTTGCTCAGATCATACAGGGAGGAGAATTGCCCCTTCCAGTTCTCCTTTTACAAAACCTTAGAGACACAGAACAATTTTGTATCATTAGCTTAATGACTGGCGGTTACTTATTTCCTTTTCCTATTCATCAGGAAGGGTAGTATTGGCACTGGCAGACTGAAGCTACTGTGGTCATGATGTTTCCCTCTCTGGTTCTGTTTCCATTCATAAACTGGCATTTCAGAATATAACAATACTACATTTTTCATCTGGGACCAAAGTGGAACAGGACTATACTGGTTATTTAATGAGTTCAACAACAGCAGAATAGAATATCTTAAATTTACATCATCAACATGGGACATGGTTTCTCAGAAATGCTAAAATAAAATAAAAAGAAGCCTGCCACTTTCTTTACTTGAGGCCCTGTTCACATTAGGACATATAATCATGTCTGGAATTATTTTCAAACACTTTTAACCCCAAACCAAGTTGTAGTACAATTTGGTTTCACACCAGCAGACTACAGGCTACTATATACAATGTAGTAGAATGAAGGTGTGAGGGGTTTGCAGTGTTTCCAAATTCTGCAAAACCTGGTGTTTTTTCTTGAAGCTCCAGCCCCTGGAGTGGAGCAATTACATGAGAATCTGAGATTTCATTACATAAATAAGGTTCCTAGCCCTTATGGTTGTATACAAAAGTTTAAAAATGTGTGTTGAATGCCCCTGAAAGATTAAAAAACCAGCAGGCAAATACACCTTCCCCCCAAAATTAGTCATGGGAGATGGGGAGAGAAAACAAACCCAAACCATTTTTAAAACCAAACTTACAATGTTTCGAGGCTTGAATTCTGATTTTTGAATACTTGGGGTTGGTTAGTCTGTAGCAGGATTTCTAGAGCATGTTTACTTAAAAAATTGTTTATTTAGCAATAATTGATTCCCACAGATTACAAAGTATTTCAGTTTGGGGGGAAGGGAAAGGGAAGAGAAGATACCCAGCACTGGGCGCCTCCAGTGGGAAGGAGAGGAAAGAAGATCACTTCCACCAGATCCCCCATTACCATTTTGCCACTTCGGCTGGTATTTTTCATTGCCAATATTTCACTAGGTGATGTACCCAGATATTAATGATTTGCGGGAGGTTCTGAGCCAACAGGGTTCTTTATTTGTAACATTTTGCATGAATGTTTCATTTATTTTCTACTCAAAAAAACAAAACAAACACCCCCACACAATTAAAAAAAAAAAAAAAAAAAGCGCAGCACACAACCAGCCTCTTCTTTCATCTTCCTTATTTGGCCAAAGTGTAGGAATTAGGATTATCATTGCAAGATTGCTTTCTTGTCCACCTCACCACCCCCTCCAGCTTTTTTCCACTCTGTAGCTTATTAAATGCTTTTTTCCCCCCTTACAAGACAAATTATAGATATTTTATAGATGTAATTTTGCTTGTAGATTAAAATAATGTGGCTATACAACATGTTAAATATCATGTTAAACAGGATGTGTCATTAAAATATCAGTTAATCTGTTTTTCCCAGACCTATAATGTGTTCCAGAATATAATGCTCTTTTGTTGCAATAATTCCCTGTAAGAATTTAACAAGGATATAAGTTTTTTGTCTCGATTTAAAATGTTCAGCTGGTATTTTGCCATGTTATTAAATACGGATTAGAAATAGCATTGAGGTATTTAAACCATAATTCTTGTAACAGGATAAATAGCTAATAGCATTTGGTTTGTTGCTTGTGTACTTGTGACCTGGTTTATAGTCAATTTAACACAAACGCTGGTGAGATGTCTCTCACCAGCATTCATTGTGAAGGGGTATTCAGGTTTTGAACTATGTGGGGTAAAAGTACCAAACCCTTTAATTCAGTGATCTATAAATGGGTACAGCATTTCCAAGGGTTCGCAAAACCACAGATTGCTAGCTATGTGCAGATTCAGAGCATTCAGGTTTCTTTGGCTATCATTGCCTATATTTCTGTAGGTTTTGAAATCTAAGAATACAGCCATGTGAAGAGAAGAGTTAAACAAAGCAATATAGTGTGGTTCTTAAAAAGAACACAACTTTCTTTTCCAGTAGGTTTATTTCTGCAATGGTTAAAAGTAGATTGAAACAAGAGGGATTCCCATCTCAGCAGCTAAGAGAGGAGCAATGGGGAAGCAATGCTTACCAAGCTAGGGAGAAGAAGGTGGGTTTGCTGCTGCCACCACTCTTATGTTAAACCTGCCTCTATGAATGAATCTTCCAGCAGTCTACGAAGCGGATTACATTTTAAGCTGTTTAAGGAATTTAGCCACATTTTCCACGAAAATGAAATGGCTTCTGTTTTGAATGATTCATAGAGTCCAAGGCCAGAAGGAACCATTATGATTATCTAGTATGATCTCCTGTCTAACACAGGCCATAGAACTTCCCAAAAATAATTCCTGTTGGAACTAGAACACATCTTTTTAATAAATCTGGTCTTGATTTAAAATTGTCTGTGGTGATTTAGCCATTCTTTCAACTACACTGCTTTGAAGAAGTCTTAACCACTGTGCTTAAACACTTATGGAATCCATTGTAAACTATGTTGAAAACAGTCTTTAAAAGAAATGCTGGTTTATGACAGGACCTACAACAAGCACCATTACCATGGTGTACAAAGTCTTTTTTGTAATTAAACTATACTTGCATGTTTGGCAATATTTGTTTAATCAGCACTGAGGTGTATTTGAGGTCTTCAGTCTTTATTAACTTACTGGCAAATTAATATAAGGTTATTACATTTAAAATATTCCATGCACATTTCCTAAATATGGTCATAAAATCATCTTTGTAACAGCAATCATAATTATTTAATTCAGGAGTTGTCCATAAAAGAATATGTAAATTACTAACGGGAGAAAAATACTTTATTTGTGGACAGGATTGTTAGAGCTGCTTTGAGAAAGAGCAGCATATTACAAGCTTCTGATTACTAGATTCAAGGGGTAATCAGTAACTGATTACCTTACTATTACAGTTTGCTCAGCACCTACCAGACCATAGAAAAAACACACTGAACACTTTACAATCTCAGGACAACAGAACAATTCTCAGCAACAAGACTTGGGAGAGGAAATCTCTGCAGAGCAAGGAATTTCTCACAGGTTGGCTCTTCCCCTTGCAGAATGGGAAGTGTTTTCATGCTCTTGCGCTCCCATTCTCCCCACTACTCTCTGGCAGACTGGCTTCACTGGAGGTGTTCTGCCTAGTGTCTTCTAGCTGTTGCTGCCCACTGACTGCCATTAAAGGGAGGGAGACCGCCTAAAATGTACTTCAGACCTAGGCTGCATGACCTTTTTTGAGTAATCTCTTTAAAAATGATGGAGACAGATTCATTCCCAAAATGAATCTTGACCCAATAGGTTCCTGAGAAGGGCTAGCACTGTCACAGAGGCCGCTGATTGCCCCTCTTCCCCAATGTAGCGCAAGAGAAATCTGCATGTAACGGGAGCCCTCTGCCGATACAGCTCCCAGATCTGATCTGGGCTTAAGTTATTTATTTATATAAGTTACTAATTAATTATTTCTCGGTCAGAAAAGCAGCAGATGACTGCATACAGATTACTTTTGCATCACGTACAACGTTGGATTTCAGCTACCAGAATTAGGAGGCACCCACTTTCAATTAGTTTGACCTCCCATCGTGATATACTGGGGGTTTCTTCTTGAATTACCAACATGATTCCAATGCAAGTTCTGCATGTTCAGTACATAGTATGTCATAATGTTGACCCTTTTTGACCTGAGCAGCCAGTCAAAGTTTGGGGCCCTGAGGATGTTCCAGCCGGAAGCAGAAATTGTTGAAGCCTGGTATTTCTTTGGTGCAATCTTGTTTATTTATAAAAAACTTACGAAGTCCTGGTATCTGAATGTAGAAGGAATCAAGAACAAAAGGAGCAATTTCCTTCATTTACAGCCCCCAAGTCTTAGCTAACACCAGACCCGCGATCACTCTTCCTAGCTTTTTCCAGTCACACTGTGCTTACAGGCTCCTGCTTGGCTTTCGTGCACCTCTCCTTCTCTGCTGTTGCCTGTTCTCAGTTTCTGTGTGGTCTCTTCCCCCTCACCCAAAACAATACTCAGCCACAGCTGACAGGTGGGTCACACACCTCTTTTGTCTTGGGTGGTGGTTTATGCTTACAGTTATGCTAATTAAAGGGTGAGTTCACACCTATCAATCTCAATGGGGGGTTAAGTCAACCCATACATTTTACCTAGCTCGTATAACGTACCATAGCTAGCATGGTATCATTACTCACACATTGTAGGATTACCAACATGTCCAAGAAAAGTAATTTAGTAAATCACATTCCTTTTCAACCTGTAAAATAATCTGATTCTATTGCAGGATTAAATCTTTTAAAAGCTGCCTGCAATTATTTTCACAGCCCTGCTGTGAGCCACAATTTTAAATGAAAATATCCTAATTGTATGACAATATTTAGGGCCCCTGCTCTGATTAAAGACATTGGTAAAACTCCCCTGGCATCACTGAGAAAAGTATTGGCCCCAAGATTACTATGTACACAACTTATTTGTTTATATTTCATTTTTCTTGTTTCTCTGGAAAATCTCTCAGTTTGTAATGGTGTGGGAGGTGTATATTTGAGAGCAGCACATGTTTTAATAGTAAATAGACAAGTTACATGCTATTATTCATTTTTTAGTTTTACTTACACTGTCTTGTCTTTGTATTTCATGGAGTAATCATTTATTGGTTTGCTTTATGTAATCCAGATCAGAATAGGATAGCCTGTTTGTAGACAGGCTGGGTAGGTGCTGGAGCACTGGATAGGTGGTAAATATTGAACATCAAAGGTAAATGATGGTCACAATCCAGCTCCCATTTAAGTAATTAGGAGCAGCTGTAGACCTCTTATTTCTAGAAAAGAAATAGTAATAAAGGCTCCTTATTAACTTAATTGGAATTATACCTTCATGCTAGCAACACTATAATCATTAATTGTTATAGAAATATTTTCATTACAAATCCATATATCCTGGTGAGTATAACTTAAAAACATTTGATTGATATTACTTGTGCTTATTCTAGGCTTAAAGATTCCTCCTTCCTCTGGCCCCCCTGCCAATGTTTGGAAAGATTTGCTTCTTACTGCATTTGATTCAGTGAAGGTAAAGAAGAGTTCCCTCTTTAGCAGTGAGCAAGGTCTTTAAAAGTGACCCTATAAAGCAGTGGTTCCCAAACTTTAACAACCTGTGAACCCCTTTCACTAAAATGTCAAGTCTCGCGAACCCCCTCCTAAAAATGAATGTTTCTGGGGATTTTCTCCTGAGTATGAAATATAAAAGTAGTGATCTGGGAAATATAAAATTTGTTTTTATGACATGCTTATTACACACTATTTATTATGAATTATTATTGATAATTACAGTATTTTTATTACATTATGAAAACAGCACTCTTCCAAGTTCTCACTTTTGCAGCTTGTATCACTTTGAATAAGACTGTTCTAGGACAAGACTCCTACATTTCATCAAGCAGTATCAGATGTGAAACAGCATGAAGGTATTTAAGAAGCCAACTCAAAGAGTTCCTCCTACACAAGCATTCAGGTCTTGAGCAGTCCAGACAAACAACGCACGTTACAACAAAGCTTAAACTTGTTTTTCATAATAATTTTAAAAACAATACTAGCTGCCCATTTAGTTTTAAAAACAGCAAAAAATATCCACCTCCTTTTCCATTTCTTATAAGGAGTCTTGAAGTTTAAATCTCCTCAATGCGATAGATATGCTTGTTTTGATCTGCTTAGCTCTTGGAAGTCCAAGGCTCCGGGCTGCTGGCCCCCTGCTGTCTGGGGTCCCTAGGGACAGCTCTGTCCGCCATTAGGGAATTTTTTCCCCCAAGAACCCCCTGTAAAATTTCGCGAACCCCCAGGGGTTCACGAACCCCCGTTTGGGAACCACTGCTATAAAGGGAGAAAGTGAGCTTGTGACCTTTTGTAAAGGGAAACTGGAAGATTTTCTGTGAAAAGTTCTTTTTTTCTGCCTTTTTTATGTTAGAAATTTTGATTCCGACTAGCCTGGATGACTGGACGGCTAATGAAATGTCCACATTACAAGTGTCAATGATAGCAATCAGAGGGGGGAGAGATTTTTAGTCAGACAGTTTATAATTTTGTTTTGTTAACGCCTATTTAACTTCAGTTGCTAGTTAACATTTGGGACACAGGCTATCTTGTTAAAGTTAAATTCAACACCCTTGTCCCTTCAACCAAGTTGTGAGAGGTAACAGTATACATTCTCTGAGCCTTTTAACAACTCCACCAGCAAAGCCTTTCATACTCCCTTTCAATATTATACAGGAACAAAAATAGTTGATGGCATAATTTGGTTTTGTTTTTGTTCTTTTCCCTAAATGTCAATCCAATCCATAGCAAGGCCTCTATCCTGCCTTGGAATCTGCTAGTGTGGATCCCTGTGCCCATGCAGAGTTAGTGCATGAGTCAGGGGTCCACACTAGCAGGCCACAATGCACAATCTATATGCAAGTGTTTCATGACCTGCCAGTCATATTTCACCGTTTCTAATTCATTAGATAAATAGAAGCTGCACAAATCTGTCTTAAATAAGATTGATGTTAATCAAGTAGATGAAGATATATGTCTGTTTAAAATAATTTTTGATAGCTAAAAAGCCCAAACAATTTTACTCCAAGCTATTTCAACGAAATACTTTTAACCTACAGCAGGATGTTTTTTGACTGCTTTAGCTCAAAAGTTTTATGATGAATTTAAAATTTCTACAGATTAAGATCAGTATTAGCTCTTATATATAGAATTCAAGGCCAACATCTAAGGTTTTCTTGAGAGGGAATTTAATAAAAAAAGGAAAAGAATCTACATTGGGACTTTGCTCCCAAATGACAGATAAAACCTGTTATGTGTTAATATTGAAGGTTACCATTGTACAGGGTATCATATGAATGGAAGTAAAGATAACAAGGTGGGTGACCTGAGGAAGAGCTGTGTGTAGCTCAAAAGCTTGTCTCTCTCACCAACAGAAGTTGCCCCAATAAAATATATTACCTCACCCAGCTTGTCCCTCTAACAGCCTAGGACTCACACGGCTACAGCAACACTGCATTCAAGGAAGTAAAGATGTTCATTATAAAACCACTAGGTGGCATCAAAACAGTTTGGCAAAATTTACAGAGCACTTATGCCCTAAGCCCCCAAATGAACATGGTTTACATACAGAAAAAATTAGATTGTTTGCCTCTGCCTCACAAAAAGCTTTAGTCTGACCATGATATTACACAGATGACAAACCTATGATGCCTTTCTGATCATCACAATGTATTACATGCTACTAATATGCATTATATTTGCAGCCAAGTGAACCAAAATGATTTCTATCTATATTTTCATATATTAGTACTGTAGGAATCTGGTACATTTTGCATTTTGTAATGGTACAATTCTATCACTATCTGCATAAATAGTACTGTATAAACATCTACAAATATTTATAAGGTTTTGTAAACTCAGGACTAACTCTATTTCACATATTATTCAATGTCTGTTACAATAATTTATACTGGAGAACAAATTTCTAGATAGAATTATTGTTGATACACCTCTACCTCAATATAACGCTGTCCTCGGGAGCCAAAAAATCTTACTGCGTTATAGGTGAAACCGCGTTATATTGAACTTGCTTTGATCCACCGGCGTGCACAGCCCTGCCGCCCTGGAGCACTGCTTTACCGCGTTATATCAGAATTCGTGTTATATTGGGTTGCGTTATATCAGGGTAGAGGTGTATATGAGGAATATATATATTTTTAGGTAGATGTTAGTGTAAGTTACCAGTTACTGTAAAAATCTCCCAGCAGTCTAGGAGCTCATAATATAACTCAAGATCATATAGGACTCTTACCAGAACAAAAAGAATTTTTGTGCCAGGAGTAATAGTAGAGATTGTGATTGAGTTGTTTCTCTCTGATATTATCATTAGTGTTTCTTTATCACTGTAGTAGGAAGCTAGGCAGGAGGGGGCTGAGAAAGTTTCTAAGCAGAAACTGTACAGTGAAGCAAACAGTGTATCTTTAGGGATAATACTGTTTCTTATCCTAATAAAAATCCTTGCTCAGAATTAGGACAAAGTTACATTACAAAAATAAAGAATCACAGAAAAAGTGACACTGTCAGAAATCAATTCACTTTGAACCAACATAAGTAAGGACTAGGAAATACTTTCAGCCTTTCAAAAGACTCATGGTGAGAAGCCAACAGACTGGCTAATGAAAGGGACACTTCACCAGAACCACAATGAAGATTAAATACAGAGAGCAGCAAAGTCTTGGTCATCCTGTTAGCTTAAGGCTTGGCTACACTGGCACTTTACAACACTGCAACTTTCTCGCTTAGGAGGGGTCTGAAAAAACATCCCCCTCCCCCCCTCCCGAGCACTGCAAGTTTCAGCACTGTAAAGTGCCAGTGTAGACAGTGCACCAGCGCTGGGAGCCGCTCCCCCCGTGGAGATGTTTTTTATAGAGTGCTGGGAGAGCTCTGTTCCCAGCGCTCTTCCACGACTACACAAACCACGTTAAAGCTCTACCGTGGCAGCACTTTAATATTGCTAGTGAAGATATGCCCTTATGCAACAAGTGAAGTAGAAGACCATCTATTAGTCATTTACCTTTGATAGTGATGAGGAGATAAGAATAACTGGGATAGCATTGTTAAAAAGTTTGAAGAGAATTTCTTTTCAAAAGGAACATAACACATGGATGGTCATGCTTTTACCAAAGGTGCTAAGACCTGGAGAAAGTGTGGAAGCATTTATAGAAGCCTATATGAAAAAGAATTGTCACTTTGGTATCAGTAAGGAAGATTACATAAAAAGTTGGTTAACAGTTGGGGTTTAAAACAAAACACTTCCAGAAAAATTGCAATCAATGTCTGAGCTAAGAAGCAGGGGGACGGATCCATATAGGGCACGCCCAACTTGGACAATTCTTCAGGTGATAAGAACAGGAGTACTTGTGGCACCTTAGAGACTAACAAATTTATTGGAGCATAAGCTTTCGTGGACTACAGCCCACTTCTTCGGATGCATATGCATATGCATCCGAAGAAGTGGGCTGTAGTCCACGAAAGCTTATGCTCTAATAAATTAGTTAGTCTCTGAGGTGCCACAAGTACTCCTGTTCTTTTTGCGGATACAGACTAACATGGCTGCTACTCTGAAACCTTCAGGTGATAGTTCTGCTCCACCTCCTGGTGGAACTCCCCAGCCAGGCACCAGCTCTTCCTGCTCCCATTTCAGATTCTTCTACCTCCTGCAGCCTCATTTCATCAGCCACTGGATGATGGGAGGGGAGAGAACTAAACTTCCTAATCCTAAAGGGAGAAAGTGGAAGGGGAAGGGCCCATGTGCCCTTCAGTGAAGGAAGGGAAGTTGTGCTGCCAGGTATTCCTCCTTACATGAACCCTATTATGAAATATTTGAAAATAGGGGCAAAAAGAAGGTATGTCCCCCTCCCCCTCAAAAAAATCAAACCATTTTTGGTCAAACTAGGGATGTCAATTAATCGCAGTTAACTCAAGCAATTAAAGCAAAAGAGATTAACTAGATTTTTAACAGTAATCGCAATTCATCAGTTTGAATCAGGACTAAACAGAATGCCAATTTAAATTATAAATATTTGTGGATTTTTTTCTACATTTTCAAATATATTGATTTCAATTACAACACAGAATACAAAGTGTACAGTGCTCACTTTATTTTATTTTTGAATATTTACACTGTAAAAATGATAAGAAATAGTATTTTTCAACTTATCTCCTACAAGTACTGTAATGCAATCTCTTTATCATGAAAGTGCAACTTACAAATGTAGAATTTTTTTTCCACATAACTGCACTCAAAAAACCAAAACAATGTAAAAAAAATTAGAGCCTACAAGTCCACTCAACCCCACTTCAGCCAATGGCTAAGACAAACAAGTTTGTTTATATTTATGGGAGATAATGCTACCTGCTTCTTATTTACAATGTCACCTGACAGTGAGAACAAGCATTTGCATGGCACTTTTGTAGCTGGCGTTGCAAGGTATTTACATGACAGATGTGCCAAACATTCATATGTCCCTTCATGCTTCAACTTGTAGATTTTTAAAAAATCTTTTATCAGTGCAAATTTGTAATAAAAATATAAAGTGAACACTATACACCTTGTATTCTGTGTTGTAATTGAAATCAATATTTTTGAAAATATAGAAAAACATCCAAAAATATTTATAATACATTTAAATTGGTATTCTATTACTGTTTAACAGTGCCATTAAAACTGTGATTAATCGTAACTATTTTTTTACTTTAGGGATTAATTGCAATTTTTAAAAATGGTTTGATAGCTCTAGTTCAAACTTCAAACCAAAAAAAAACAGGAAATACAAAATTTCATCCTCAGGCAGAGGTGAAAGTAAACATGTACGCCCCGGTACGGCGTACTGGCAAGAGCCGGTGCGCCGTATCAGGGTGGCCCGGCTTCCCCAGGCAGCAATTTAAAGGGCCTGGGCTCTCAGCAGCGGATGGAGCCCCAGGCCCTTTAAATTGCGGCCAGAGCCCCGCTGCTGGAGCCCTGGGGTAGCGGCAGCGGGGCTCCGGGGTTATTTAAAGGGCCGAGGCTCCTGCTGCCTCTACTGCCCTGGGCCCTTTAAATAGCCGCCGGAGCCCCGCTGCCACTACCCCAGGGTTCCAGTGGCTATTTAAAGGGCCCAGGGCCCTTTAAATAGTCCCCAGAGCCATGCTGTCGGAGCCCTGGGGTAGCAGCGGCAGCCGGGGGCTCCGGCAGCGATTTAAAGGGCCCGGGGCGGTAGCGGCGGCTGAGCCCTGGGCCCTTTATACTGCTGCCGGAGCCCCCGGCTGCTGCTGCTACCCCGGTGGGGGAGGGCACTTACAGGGTGGGCCGGGGCTGGCTCTGACCCACCCATCCCAACCCCTTCCGCCCAAGGCCCCGCCCCTTCCAGGGGCCAGAGCCGGCCCCAACCCAGCCCCGTACTGGTAAGTCCCTATTTCTACTTTCACTCCTGCCCTCAGGCATTTGCGAGACACATGGAAAATTTTAGCTCAATATGTGAAAGTTTCAGAAAGTTATGAGTGACTGAAATCTGAGAGGTTCTGATAGAAGCAGTTATGGAACTTTAGCTGCAGAATACATGAAACCTTAACTATTGGATCATACCATATATACAATATAAAAACAAATAATAATACTACTTAACTCTTATGTAGAACTTTTCATCTGTAGATCTCAAATGCTTCACAAAGAAGTGCACTATGAAAATCTCCATTTTACAGATGGGGAAACTGAGGCATGGGGATGGTATGACTTGCCTTAGCTCACCTAGCAAACCCATGTCAGAGCCAGGACTTGAACTGAAGTCTTCTGAGTCCCCCTCCAGTGCCCTATTCAGTAGGTCACACTGCCTAGTAAAAGCCCCTTTGTTAGCATGTTGAAACAAATGGGGGGGGTAGGGGAGGGATAGCTCAGTGGTTTGAGCATTGGCTTGCTCAGCTCAAGGTTGTGAGTTCAGTCCTTGAGGGGGCCATTGAGGGGAGGGGAGGGGAGGGGAAGGAAAGTACTTGGTCCTGCTGTGAAGGCAGGGGACTGGACTGGACTCAATGACCTTTCAAGGTCCCTTCCAGTTCTATGAGATAGGTATATCTCCATATTAAAAAAAAGCTTAAGACAGGCTTACACCCAGCCCTGTGAGCTTAAATAGAAGAGGAAAGAATGGTGCAAGGAACTTTTCCCTCCACTTTGGACCTTCGTGCTGGTCCCATACACAAAGCAAACAATAGGAGAGTAGAACAGCAAAAAATTGATGAAAATAGTAGAGCATAAGTTAATAATCCCATTAAGCAATAGCTTGTGATTACAAATAACAATAATCAAATGATACCATCACAGTATACAGATCATTGCCTAAAAGGGGACTTAATGAAAGCTTTTATACGGGCTTTAATACTTTCTTTGTCTGCAGACACAGCCATCATAAATGTTTGATTAATGAACTCATTAAGCCCTGACATGACTAGGAAAGACATACTTACCCCATGACCCATCATAATTAAAACGTGAATGCCATTTGTTCAAGATAGTAGCTGGAATCATTTATTTAAGTAGCAGAATGACATAAAAAACAGCTTTTGACTTAGCCTGATGAATTAGCTCACCCTCATGGACAAAACTGAAAGATTAGGCTTGTTACATCAATCACAGTGATTCACGGGTAGAAGGCAACTTGCAGTACCACCTGGTATTCTGTCTATATTTACATGATATTAAAATTATAGCTGCTTGGAAAATTTCTATGAACTATTTTCTGTGGACAATAAAAAAAAAAAATGAAAATGTTAGCAATTTCCCCCCCTTTCCTAACCAGCTCTAAGTCACGGTGATAGCAAAAAGGGGAAACCCATTCAGTCCTTAAGAGGACAGTGAGAAAGTATAATGAAGTTCTGTACGCACACCAAGCAGAGCTTGCAGTAGTAGAGCACTGATCATCACTGCAGAGAAAGTTACAGGGATTTCTACTCACAGTCTGCAAAATTCCATAGCTACACTACGTGTCTCACAGCATTAGCAAGTCAGGCAGGTGGGCCATACTTGATTCTCTTACCACTGCATCAGGTTCCTGCAGTGTGACATAGGAAAAGTCTTATTCTCCAAAAGAAGCAGCACTTACTATACAGAAAAATCCTTCATGTCAGGATGGAGTGGTTCAGTCAAAGCTGGATTGCTTGAGCCATAGACAGACAGACATATTTTTAAAAAACCCATGGTTAATAAGAAGCGTACAGGCACTGTGGATGAATTCAGTCCTTTGCAGAGGGCCTGCAGAGGACTATATACCATTTTGACCCTCAAAATAGGGCTTAGGTGACACATGGGCCTTGCGTAGACCTGCACAGAGGTGAATATGGGATATACTATTTTACAAGGCGACTTGAGGAGCATGATGTGTTGTCAGGTCTCTTAATTTTATTTTATTACAGGTCCTGATATTTTGTGCTTTTCTTAAAGTCTCAGCTCCAGGAACCATAATTTTGTGATGATCGCAACTTGTACTTTACCCCTGACAATTTTAATCCTCTATTTACTAAACCTCAGTGTCATAATTAAAGATTTCCTTAATAGCCAAAATATCTGATTGACTGATTTAAATGAATGATGGAGGTTTTATTTTACTGTGTTGAATGTACTTATTTGTTAACCTGTTTCTGACTTGTGAAAGTGACTTTGTAAACACTATTAGGCTGGGCAGATATACCCAAAACATGTTAGAATAAGATAATTGTACAGATTAGTACACTGTACAGTATTTTACCTGTGATATTACTGTATGTATGATGGGATTTTCTTCTTTGGGGGCAGCTTAGAAAACGTTGCATTAGCATTTTAGTGAGGGTAATAACATGTAATTTTTCGGTGCTTTGGTTGCTCTGGAAGCTGTATGTGTGTGTGGAGGTTGGGTTGACGTGGGGATGGGGAGGAAAAGAATCAGGCAGTGTGTTGATCTTAATTAGAATAATTAAACCAGCTTTTGATTCTGGCTGTTAGGCTGTCCTAGCAATGTGGCAAGCTAGAATGTGGATTCATGGATACAAAAGTTCCTGGTACCAGATTCAGGACAAGCTGCCCTGGAACCAGTATTGCACATAGATTGAAATTTGAAGGCAGGGGCCCATTTTAACAACTTTATCATCAGAGGGTTGGAGTCTGGACTGTACAGAGCCTTGGCACGCACTGGTACCGTGAATTAAGCTGATTGAAAATGAAATGAGGAGAAAGTGAGGCACATGAGCTGGTGTGCCATACTAACATCTTTAGTAGGGCTCTATACCAAAATTTTATTTCCCCTCCACTGCCACTCAGCTCCCCTATGCAGCTAGGAACTGGGTCTTCATTTGCGTCTCACTCTTCTGTGAAGACTGGGGTACAATGTCTAGTGGTAGCATTCTGTATTGTTACACGGGGGCCCCAGATATTTGCGGTTCTGAGGGTATGCCTGCACTGGGGCTGGGGCTGTAATTACCAACTCAGGCAGTCATAACCAAGCTAACTCTGATCAAGCTAGCCTGCTAAAAATGAAAAGGGGAGCCATGGAGGCACTAAGGGCAGTAGGGGCTAGCCACCTGAATACATACTTAGGGTCTCAGATGTGCTCCTGCTTGAGGTGGCTAGCCCCTCTGGCTGCTTGCGCTGCCATAGCTACACTTCTAGTTTTAGGATATTTGCTCAATCAGAGCTAGCACACATACGTCTTCCTGAGCTGGAAATTACACCTCCAGCATAGACGTATCCCTGAGTCTCACGCCAGGGGTGATAGGAACAGGGAATGCTGAAGACAACAAGCTCAGGCTATTGAGAGAGAGCTAATGATATCTGATTTGGTGGCATTTCTCACGCTCTTTGTACTGGTATGTATGACTATGTAAGGTGCAAGGCAGTGGAGAATCAGGCATGCCTGGCATCTCTGATTCACTAAAATGTGAACATTTTTGTTGCACTTTGGATGTAAAGATATTTGTACTAATTTGTTCCTGTGTCTAAAGATTGGTATATATTAGAAGGTGTATTGGGCAAGTTTATCTGGAGAAAGAATTTAAAATTCATATTTACAACCTGAAGATTATGATTTTATCATTATTAGAAATTATATGGTTGGATGGTATCTTCTGTTGAGTTTTCTGCTTATAACATAGAAATTCACTGGTAACAGGGTTCACTCACCACTGCAGCACCTCCTGTTGGTTGTCCTGGGGATTAGCTCTGCTCACCAATGCACCCTCTTCTGGTGATGTCTTGCCACAGTCATGTCTGCTCCAGGACCCATGTCACTCCAAGGATCATGGTGTCCTCTTCAGGACAACCCTCTGGCTATGCTACACTCTGTGTTCCCTCCCTTCCAGGGAATGTACCACAGTCCTCAGTCTTGCTACTGCCTCAGTTCATTTCTTTGGGCCACTTCCCCATGACCCCCCACATTCTTCATCCTAACCTCAGGGCTTCAGCCTGCTAGTCTTAGTAGCTAGCCAGGAGCTCTCTCTAGCTTCCCCAATCCTTGCTGGCACTCCTTCCTCCTACTAGGAGCCTAAACTTCCCACCTCAAGCTCCAGGCAGCTACTGAGGCTGCTCTGCCCTGCAGCCCTTCTTATATGGGCCTGCCCAGCCCTCATTGGCTCCTCTTCACAGCCCCTCTCCTATTGGCTGCTTTCTGCGCAACATCCCTAGGGATCCATTAACCCCTTACAAGCCAGTCTGGGGCAGATGCTCCATCACAGCACTTTAAACTAAAGGGAAAAAAGATTCACAGTCAAGGTTTCTGCTTGATCATTTCCATCCTAACCTTATAATAAGTCACGAGTTGCTATGGCATCTTTGAGCTCTCTGGTATCTATCATAGGGTTTTCTAAGGTCCCTAGGAACCTATTGTGAGTGTACAGCATAATATTTCCCACTACATGTAGGAAAATGGAGTCTTCACGAGGTTTTCCATTAACCCTTTACTGCCATCCCCAAATAGAACTTTGAAGCACAAAAAATGAAGTTCAGGTTTCAAAGGATATTAAGTTCTGCATCAGATTCATAGACTGTTAAAATGACAGGAAAGAACTTAGACAACCTAGGGTCATCTGCCTCAGGTCCTGTGTTCCACCTCTTGCAGTAGCTGTAGGTCAATACCTTCTTGTGCTGCTGATGGCTTTCAAGATTTGCTGTCTCCTTCCTCCAACTTTGCTGTTGTTAGAGGCTGTCCCTGCAGGGTTGGAGGCAAGCTATTGGCATCCATAATTGTATCAGAGGTGGCTAATGCAGAGCCCCTGAAGGCCCATGACAGCTGGTTTTCTTCCCATTCCATGAAGTTGGGGCCCCCTGCAGCTACAAGTCTTTCAGGCCTTTAAATATGGTGCTGTCTACATGACAGTCCTCCCCAGTAATAGGAAGAGACAATGGTTTGGGTATGACTACACGAGAGACTGCCTCTCTCCTTGCAGTAGTTGAGATCAGCTGGGACATCTGAGTGAGTAGTTCCCTGGTATAAGTAGGAGACAGCTGTTGGCAGAGTATTCTCAGTTTGGGGCCCTTAGCTCTAGAACTCACTTCCCTGACTTGGGCTTACATAGCCAGAGTTTGTGGACCTTCAGGACATGTTGCATTACAGGGCCATCATTTTAGAAAAAATTAGGAGAGACGGGGAAAGTTTGGTCAGCATTTTCACTTCATGGCTGCTCTGGGGGAATTAGAGGGCTGATCCCATCCTGGGGGTGTGGAGTGGAACGGGGAGGTGGCGGGCTGGTCCTATGTCAGACGTTGGGAGGAAGATAGGCTGAGGTGTGTGTGTGTGTGTGTGTGTCACCGATGGTTGGCGCAGGACAGAGATTGGGGCCTGGCCCTCTCCAAGCTGAGCTCAAGCCCAGGGCGCCACCGCTGTTTCCTGTCCAGCCAGTGTGGAGAGGGAGTGGTGCTGACAACACAGTGATAAGGAGCTCTAGCCCAGCCTGCCCCACAGTGGCCCCCAGAGACCTGAGGGAGACACCTCATCACTGGCTAGCAAGGAGCTATGAAAAGTGAGGGGGAGGGACAAAAACAAGGTCTGGGGGCATTTGCCTTATGCCCCCAGACCTTGTTTTTGTCCCTCCCCCTCACTTTTCATAGCTCCTTGCTAGCCAGTGATGAGGTGTCTCCCTCAGGTCTCTGGGGGCCACTGTGGGGCAGGCTGGGCTAGAGCTCCTTATCACTCTGCCCCATAGCAAATGACACCCCTATTGCACAGCCTGTATGCTCAGGCTTCTGGGTCAGGAGGGGTGAATTGATGTGATGCCAATGTTTTAACAAGGAACTCCCACAAAGCTTTTTAGCTTGGGAGCTTTTTAACTTGTTATAAAACTTGTGTCCTAGAGGGAAATGGAGAGACATTGGGAAACAATTTAATTTACTTTTGGGTTTAAATCAAAATGCTGTTTTTGTAACCACAGGAGGCAGCACCACTGGACAAACACAGTAAACTACATTCACTAGAAAATTCATAGTTGGTTCCTGAAAATATATAGACTAATATCATGCTGCTAGTATACCTTGGTGTTCATCTTGCATAATATGGAAAGGGACAAAACCTGCAAACTGTTGGACTTCAGTGGGAACCAAAGAGCCCAACAGCATACAGGACTGGGCCCTAAAATTATTGAAAAAATATTTACATTATTTTCAAGACATTTAGAGCTTGTAGTATAATTCTTTGGCAATGTTTTGTCCTTCATTTTAGCCATTTCCCCATTATTTTAAGCACATCTCTCACTGGTGGTTACCAGCAACTTGATAGATGTATAGGAGAAAAAGGAAAGAGGTCAGCTATTCGTTATTGTATTCATAATCTATTGCAAAATGGACAAATGGGAAAATCAGTATTATTCCCCTAAATCAAGCTGATGCCCCCAGAACATAAAACTTTCTCAATCATTAAAACATTGCGCTTATAAAAAAGCCATCCTGGTACTTCTATAGTAGTTCCAAAAGCTGCCGATTCCTAAGCAAACAGATAACTACGTTGTTGGTAGACTATTTGTCATTCCAGTTTAATAACAAATTGATGGACTCATTGTCTACTTCGCTTCTGCATTTGTCATGGTAACGTGTCTGTCTTCATCTGGATCCCTGACTCCACCTTATGGAAAGTTACACAGAAGAGCAGGATGGAAGCTGCTCTTCTGAGTCCCTGAAATTTACTGTTACCAAGGTGATGGGAGACAAAACAAACTGACAGCCTGGCTGTCTATATTCCCTCAGCTTCAGTAGCAAAAGTTAGAGGGACCCAAGCTTCTAACTTTTATGTCAAGGGAAATTGGTACAGGATCATGAAAAGAAGTTCATTCCATTGTGATTGTTGATCACTTAATGATCTGTAAAGTTCTCTGAATGCAACAGTAAGCCTGACGAGGGGATTTCTTTTGCTATTAAAGCCCTAGTGAATACAGAGTGAATGTCCGATTGTTTGGAAAGAATGGGTATATGTATTGCTTTTCAGGAGAGATGCCCCTTGTTTCCTCAAGGTCCAACAATTTACTATCATTTGAGATTATTTTTAATTATATTTTTATTCTGTATAAATCAAATTCCCTTGTCATAAATATATAACTGCTTTTGATGAGTTTAAATGCCTTTGTACCTTACTTTTCAGCACTATCTGTAAAACTCTAAAATTCCATTTTCATTTTAGTTTCATTTTGAAATACCACCACTGATCATTACCTAGTAGCAGGGACAGGTGTGGTGTCCCACCATCCCAAAATAAAATAAAAATTAACTGACTTGTTCACCATTCTCACACCTCCCTCTGCACTCTCTGGGTTTTTTTTATAAATAAATAGGGTAAATATGTGTCCCTAAAGAGAGGCATATCCCTGTTTTCAGGGCTGGTTCCATCAGTTTTTTAATAGAAAACAGTGTTTTGTCCAATAGGCACTGACTCCGTGGGTGCTCCATCCACTGGCGGCCCTGCCGAATAGCTCCTGCCCCTCCCTCCCAGCGCCTCTTGCCTGCCACGGATCGGCTGTTTAGTGGCATGCAGGAGGTGCTAGGGAGAGGGGGCGGAGTGAGGACAGGGTGCCCAGGGGAGGGGATGGAACAAGGTGGGAAGAGGCAGAGCAGGGGTGGGGTCTTGGGGGAAGGGGTGGAGTGGGGGCAGGGCCTGGGGGACAGAGAGGGGTCAAGCACCCCGGGGGAAATGAGGAAGCTGGCACCTGTGTTTTGTTCTTACTTTGGTAAGTCATGGCAGACAGCTCACTTGAAGGAGCTGACTGCCAGCTGAGCTGGTGAAATTAAAAGCAGCCTGGGTAGGCAGATAGGCATCCCCAGGTCTGTTATACAATAGCACCCTTCTTCAGCCAGAACATGAAAACAAAAGCTTAGAGTGATGTATAACTTTGTATTACAATATTTATATCCTATTTAACTAATGCTTCCAAACAAAATTCTCCATGATATTATGGTGGTGTTTATCAGCTTGATAATCATAGCCTTTATTAATGTGGATGCATCCTAGCAATGGAGCATAATAAAGTCAAGAAGTTAGGTGTGCCAGTAACTCCCATCTTGTTTTTGTAAAACCCTCATGTGACAGGTATGGAGTCCATTGTATTAAAAATGCAAAGTTTATGTATTATTGTGAGATTGTACGTAACTTCTCTAGGGAGGAAACATGGCCAGTGTAAACCTTGGAAAATGTTATAAGCTTCAAAGAACTATACTGAACAATGGGCCAGACAAGAATGACAGAGTTAAGAGGGAATCTCTAGCGGGAGGTAAATACAAATTTATCTTGTTCTAGTTATGCCAAAGCTGTATAAAGTAGTGGTTCTCAACCAGGGGTATGTGTAACCCTGGGGGTATGGAGAGGTCTTCCAAGGGGTACATCAGCTCATTTAGATATTTGCCTAGTTTTACAACAGGCTACATAAAAAGCACTAGCAAAGTCTGTACAAACTAAAATTTCATACAGACAATGACTTGTTTATACTGCTCTATATACTATACACTGAAATGTAAGTACAATATTTATGTTCCAATTGATTTATTTTGTAAGTATATGTTAAAATGAGAAAGTAAGCAGTTGTTCAATAATAGTGAGCTGTGACCCTTTTGTATTTTTATGTCTGATTTTTGTAAGCAAGTAGTTTTTAAGTGAAGTGAAACTTGAGGACACACAAGACAAATAAAACTCCTGAAAGGGGTACAGTAGTCTGGAAAGGTTGAGAGCCACTGGTATAAGGAAAGACAGAGGGCATATCTACACTACAAACTTTTGCCAACACAAGTTACATTGGCATAAAGCCACCACAGTTAGTATATTGCTTGTGCGCGTACATACTTGGCTTCTTGCATCGGCGCTGCTCATACTCACCAGGAGCGCTTGTGTTGATTCACAGAGAAGTGCACCATGAGTAGGTGCAACTCGCCACCATCCACTACATTATCTTTGGGAAGTTTTTGTAATGCATGGTGAGGCAGAAACAAATCACACAGAGGTCACTGGGAGCAAATGGTCAACTTCCCAGCATGCAGCTTTCTCCCTCCCATACTGTCATCTGCATCCCACAATTTTTATGCCTTTGGAAAAAAATCCCATGAACCTGCATGACCCTCCTCACTGTCCACCGTCTCTGACAGAAGCATGGAGCCGGCACTACTCTGACAATTGTCATGAGCATTGCAAACACAGGATGCAGGCAAGATTTATTTGAATTAGCCTCCTAACTGCTCTTGGCACTACATCTCAATTAATGATGTAATATATTTTGCTACATCTTTTCGTACTGGTGTTTCCAGGAGTCATAAGTGGTATAAACATGTTAAGAATACATATAATTATTTAGAGATATTTATGTTAACATGGAATCTTTCTTTTAAAGTAATGCTATGATTTGAATTTTGTTCTCTAGTTTATAAAAAACATTAGTTATACACTGAAAAAAACCATTTTAGAACATCCATTTCTAAGGAGACATTACAAGTGCTTGGAGGAGTATATAAAGAAACGTATAAAACTATTTCATTATAAATGTGTCAAGTATCAGGTGGTAGCCGTGTTAGTCTGTATCCACAAAAACAACAAGGAATCCAGTGGCACCTTAAGAAGTGAGGTTTTTTACCCGCAAAAGCTTATGCCCAAATAAATCCGTTAGTCTTTAAGGTGCCACCGGACTCCTTGTTGTTTTCATGATAAATGATTACAGTGAGTTGCACCTGCTTTCATCAGATCTGAATTTTGTCCATATTCTTTAAACAGCAGACAGCTGACTGATTTTGCCATTATAAAAATAGTTTAGCTAAAAGCATATATTATTGTTTTTCATTGTAGGCTGGTAGTGACGGGGAAAGCATTGGCAATTGCCCATTTTCTCAGCGTCTCTTTATGATTCTGTGGCTGAAAGGCGTTATATTTAATGTAACAACTGTAGACTTGAAAAGGTAAGATTACAATATATATTTTCATTTTCAGAAGAACATTAGCAAAAATGATTATTTTAAAGAATGTATTGCTTGTGGTAACTTTGAAATACACATGCAAACTGACTGACATTATTTATATAGCTAATTGGTATTTTCATAGCTCTTTGTAGGCCAGATTTTTATCTGATTTAAACTGATGTAAAACAGTAATAATTCCACTGAAATCGATGGGGTTACCATGATGTAAAATAGGTGTAAGTGAGAGGAGACTCGTGTTCTATATGGTCAATGCATGAAACAGATATTAATTAATTAATACTAATGAATGCTCACAACATCTCTATGAGGCATGAGGTTACATCTTACCTTTACAGAGAGGTAAGCTGAGATAGAAAAGGGGAAGTGATTTGTCCATGGTTACCCGGTAATTGCAAGGATAATTTAAACTATTTTATTTGCTTTAAATAATACCAGTATACTATTGCGAAGGTGGAACAGATTACTACTACTAAGTATAGGAATTTAAAATGTCTCTCACATAGCTACTTACCCAAGGTGTTTGTACCCTTTTAGAAAACCTGCAGACTTACAGAATCTAGCCCCAGGAACAAACCCTCCCTTTATGACTTTTGATGGTGAAGTGAAAATTGATGTCAATAAGATTGAGGAGTTCCTAGAGGAAAAATTAACACCACCAAGGTACTGTGCTCTTGCGTGTCATATTTTGCTTTTAGTCCTTCATACTGCCTTCACTGCACTCCCTGACAAAATACCCACTGGTTTCAATGACAACAGGATCAGGTCCTTGGTTACTTTCCTGCCTCAAAAAATATATATGAAATATATTAGAGTCTGATTCTGCTCCGATTGAACTCAATGAGCGTTGCTGTTGACTCCACTGGAAGCAGAAGGGAGACCTAGCATAATGGTGTTGTTCCTGTGAGATCGTGAGTGTTAGATGCTGATTGCTCGACTGCCAATGACTGAAGTTAATGGGACTTGACAGTGCTCAGCACCTCACAGGTTTGGACACAATTACTGTAAATTAAAGAAACTTTTTCAGTGTTAAAAAAAATCTCTATTTAAATGTGCTCTTCCAGCAGTATTGTCTCTGGGCCAAATCATCAGCTGGTGCCAATTGGCACAGGTCCATTGATTTCAATGGAGCTATGCTGGTTTACACCAGCCGAGGATCTGGCTGTCTGCATGTGCTGTTAGTTAAGGGCAAGTCATCAGAAATTATTTGGTTTTACAGTCCATGCAATGGAGATTAACTACTGATTTGCTTTGTGTAATGTGCAATAACTGTCTGCAATTTCAGTATCAAAATTTCCTTTTCAAAGAGATGGCAAAAATAGCAGCTCTCTAGAGCTAATAAAGGGTCTGAGCCAACACCTATTGAAATCAGTGAAAAGACTCCCGAGCCAAGTTAAGTCAATAGGAACTGTCCTTTATAGCACTAATCAACTGATGATATCCTGCAAGTTTGTTATGCTGCAGACATGCCAGCTCTCGCGAATTGATGGTGAGAGATGCAATTTCTAATTAAAATTAAGCCTGGCTCCCACTGCCAGACTGGGAAATAGGAGAGGGGATCCCACTGCAGCTCACCCTAGGCCTGGGGAAGGAGAAGACCCCTAAGAGGAGCAGAGGTAAGGCTGGTAGGGCTGAAATATGGCCTGGAGGCTGCAGGGGCACTGATTGTGTGTGTGTGTGTGTGTGTGTGTGTGTGTGTGCGCGTGCATGCGTGTATTGATGGTGGGTTCTGAGCAGATGCGGTAAATGCTGGGTGGGCGAACTGAGTGCAGTGGGGGTCAATGGGGACTGGGATGGGCGGCTGATGGGGGTTGGGGGGCTGAATTGAGGAGGGTTGGGTGAAGACAGAACTGATGGGGGGACTGGAGGACAGGATTAATTGTTGGGCAGGAGACAGACAGATGTGGAGGTAAGAGCTTCTGCAGCAGGGGCCAAACTCACAATATCCAGTACATGTGGGAGAGTGGGCAACACTAATTGTCACATGCACACACCCTGGTGAAGGGCGAGGTGGAGTTAAAAAATCAAGAGACTGACCTAAAACACCACAATATTATCTTTTTTTTAAAAAAAATCTCATGATTATTGAGGGTCCGACTCACCATTTTTGATCTCTTGAAGTTAGCAATTATGTTCCTGAAAAATGCGACTTTAAGCAAAACAATGTTAAGTAAATCCAATTTCCCCATACGAATTAATGTAAATGGGTGGGGGGGAGGGCATAGGTTCCAGGGCAATTTTTTTACCAGACAAAAGACTATATTATATATACACACATATACACAGTATAAGTTTTAAACAAACAATTTAATACTGTTCACAGCAATGATGATTGTGAAGCTTGGTTGAGGTGGTGAAGTCAGAGGGTGGGATATTTACCAGGGAATGCCTTACTGCTAAATGATGAACTAGAACAGCTGAGCCCTCAAGGGTTAACATGTTGTTAATGTAGCCTCACGCTCTACAAGGCAGCACAAATGGAGGGAGGGGAGACAGCATGGCAGACAGAGACTCTCACCTGTGTGTGTGAGACAAAGAGAGAGATGTGCATTACCCCTTTAAGTACGCTGACCCCACTCTAAGTACACTGCCTTTGTAAGTAGATCAGCATGTTCAGACAGCCCCTGCTGCCAGGGAGCTCCCTCTGTCCTGAGCCCTGTCGTGTCTCCCCCCTGCTCTATGGAGATGGGGTAAGTGGGGGGCAGGAGCAGGGGGGATGGGGACACCCTGACATTAGTCCCCCTCTTCCTCCCCCCCCCGTACAGCAAGCAGGAGGCTCCTGGGAGCAGCTCCAAGGCAGAGGGCAGGAGCAGCACACAGCAGTGGGGGGAGGTGAGAAGCTGAACTGCTGGCAATTACTAGCCTGCTGGGAGGTTGCCGCACAGGGAACTTAGGGGAGCGGGGAGCTGATAGGGGGCTGCCAGTCCACCCTGGTTCCAAGCCCCCACCACTAGCTCCAACGGGCTGCTCTTCCTACAAGCAGTGGACAAAGTAGGCAGCTGCCAAACAAAGTTATAAGGGAGCATTGCACAACTTTAAACGAGTATGTTCTCTAATAGATCAGCAACGAAACAACATTAACCGGGACGACTTTAAGTGAGGAGTTACTGTATTGATGATGTCACTACAGTAATTCTCAAAGAGTGAAATTCACTCAAGTGCAGAGGGCTCATGCAAGGACCTCCACACCATTATAGTAACCTACTGTTTCTCTATGTTTGTGCTTTGAGATTTCCCTCATTTTCTTCAAGTTGTAAAATAATGAAAGTTGATGAGTAGTTATGGCAAGAAATAGAATTAAACTTCTGGATACTAGGAGTAATTGAAAAACATTTGACACAGTATTTATTTTATATGGTCTAAGTGGTTTCCATTTTAGGAATGTTTCCTATGAAAAATACTTAGCCATACTTTGTTCGCAATGGGGTGGAATAAACTGCTGTTCATATAATACTGAAGTTGCTGAATGTCATAAAAGAAGGTAATTGTATGAGATCCTTGTATTTTTAATTCCTCAGATACCCCAAACTTGGGCCAAAGCACCCCGAATCTAATTCTGCAGGAAATGATGTGTTTGCAAAATTCTCTGCTTTCATAAAGAACACAAGAAAAGATGCTAATGAAAGTAAGTACCTGCAATCTCTGCATCATTACCATTGATAACTGGAATGAGTTGGAGTTACATAATTGTAGCATAAAGTTTTCCACTAACGTTTTGCACTAACGTTCAATCTAGAGTAACAAAACCTATCTGTATTTGCACTAAGGACTCATTCTAAGCAAAAACTATCTATGGCTTTCCAGGACATGGAAGCTCTGGAAAGCTACAGATCCTGATTCTAGAGGAGGGTAATCTGTTCAAGAGAAAGACCAACACATATGCACTATGGTGAAAGGAAGAATTAGTAGTTTGTTGTTTTTGTCAACAAACTTCCCCATATCGCAATGGCTTGGCTGAACAGTACACCTCTACCCCGATATAATCCTGTCCTCGGGAGCCAAAAAATCTTACCGCGTTATAGGTGAAACCGCGTTAAATCGAACTTGCTTTGATCCGCCGGAGTGTGCAGCCCCGCCCCCCCTGGAGCACTGCTTTACCGCGTTATATCCGAATTCGTGTTATATCGGGTCACGTTATATTGGGGTAGAGGTGTATTTAAGGACCTGATCCTGCAAATGCTTAACTTGCTGAAGGTGAGTAGTTCCACTGATTTCAATACAACTACTCATGTCCAAAAAGCTAGGCATGTGCCTAAGAATTTGCAGGATCAGACCTATGAATGGAATACAAAAAAGCAAATGCTTTTTTCTTCAACTTTAAAAGAAGTGGTATAAATTTAATGAAATGAACATACTAAGTAAGTATATATAATGTGACGGGGCAAGGCCAGATGGCTATAGAAAAATAGTGGGAGATAGATAAATTAGCCCCAGGTCATTATTATTATTGTTATTGGGATAAGTAAATGGCAGCTGCTCCAGGTCAATTAAGACACCTGGGGCCAATTAAGATCTTTCCAGAAGGCAGGGAGGATGCTAGGTTGATTGGGACACCTGAAGCCAATTAGGGGCTGGCTGAAATAGGGTGACCAGATCACCCAAGTCAAATATCGGGATGCGGGGGGAGGGGGGCAGGGTAACGCGGGGGGGGGGGGCGTGGCAAAAAAAAAAAAAAAACAACCACCCTTCCTCCACAAGCGCTGGAGGGAGGCCCAGGAGACGCAGGGGAAGCGCGGGGCCAGGGTGAGTGAGAGTCTGGCCTGGCCCCGAGCAGGCAGGACTTAGTTGGGTGGTAGGGAGAGGAGGGGGGCGGCCCGCGGGGCCAGGCGGCGGCTGTTCTCCCTCCCCGGGCAGCGGGACTCAGGAGCAGCCGCTGCTGCAGCTCCCACTGCCGCGGGGGGAGGAAGCGGCCGATGGCCAAGCTCGGCGGCTGCGGCTCTGGCGCCCCCGAACCCCCCGAGCCGGGGCCTGCTGCGGGGACCCAGCAGTGCGTACGCTGCACCCAGCCCCTGGCCAGTCATGTCTGGGCTGCTGCCCAGCTGGTACTATCCCGCGGCGGCCCCGGAGTGGGGGCAGCAGGCCCCAGCCCCCCCGTCCCGCTCGGGTCCCGCAGGGGAATGAACGGGGCTGGGCTGCCCCAAATCACCCCACCCCAAATCAGCTGGCCCATGCCAGCTGATTTGGGCTCGAGGGGCTCAGGCTAAGGAGCTGTTTAATTGTGATGTAGACGTTTGGGCTCCATCTGGAGCCCAAGCTGAAGGGTCTGAGATCTGCAGCCCGAGCCCGAACATGTACACAGCAATTAAACAGCCCATTAGCCCCAGTCCCACAAGCCTGAGTCAGCTGGCAAGGGTTAGCCATGGGTTTGTAATTGCAGTGCAGACATAGCCTAAATTACAGCTCTTCGGAGGCACCATGGCAGCATTTCCAAATCAAAAGCTTGGGTTTTGGCTGAAATATTTCTATTTTCAGGTGGTTGGTTTTTGACGAAAAATCAAATTTTTCTACAGAAAGAAAACACTTTTCACAAAAAAATTGTTAGTTGCAAACCCAATTTTCTGTCAAAAACTGTTTTGACTGAATATTCTCAATCAGCCCTTCATGCTGAAATTTGGTATAAATGTGTCCAAAAGGATATTTTGTAAACCATTTCAACTCAATTGGTTTTACCATTCTTCTAGAGAAAGAAAAAAGATAAGTTTTTGTTTGATTTGCAGACATTCCCCACCCCCATCCACCACTCTAATAAAGAAAAAGGGCAAACTTTTTTTTAAATTGCACTAAGCTAATCTTTTGAAGTGATGTACTTTTATGTTAAAGTATGTTTCAGAGGGTTTGAAGGGTGTGCTGGGTTTTTTGTTTTGTTTTTTTATAAATACACCTTTTTAAATGGGGGTAAAGAGGAATAGGTAAATAAACATCAGAAGGAATCACAGAACCAAATTCATCTTTAATATAAATCCATTAAGTTTAGCTACACCAAACCTGATTTTAGTAATTCTGTACCAATTGACCTCAGCGGGGGAGGGATAACTCAGTGGTTTGAGCATTGGCTCACTAAACTCAGGGTTGTGAGCTCAATCCTTGAGGGGGCCATTTAGGGATCTTGGGCAAAAATCTGTCTGGGGATTTGTCCTGCTTTGAGCGGGGGGTTGGGCTAGCTGACCTGCACAGGTCCCTTCTAACCCTGGTATTCTATGATTCCCAGCCCTGCACTGGGGGGCTTCCTTTATTTTTTCAGGGGGAGGGATAGCTCAGTGGTTTGAGCATTAGCCTGCTAAACCCAGGGTTGTGAGTTCAATCCTTGATGGGGTCACTTAGGGATCTGGGGCAAAATCAGTACTTGGTCCTGCTAGTGAGGGCAGGGGGCTGGACTCGATGACCTTTCAGGATCCCTTCCAGTTCTATGAGATAGGTATATCTCCACTAGCACTTTTGCTATTCCCTTATTACATTAACACTTAGCAAGCCCAGTAAAGGATCAGGGCCCCATTGTGCTGGAGAGGGTACAGATATGACAGCTGTACTTAACAAACATCATATCCCAGAGAGCTCTATGGACAGGTACACACTTAAAACTTTTGCCTCCAGAGTATTACTGGTTATGGAGGAGGTGATTTTTTTAATGACATTTCTATCCCAGCAAAAGCCCTTGTGTAGATGCAGTTAAACCAGCATAAAAGTGCTTTTACTGATGGCGCTTATTTTGCTTGAGGAACCAGCGTGAGCTATACCAGAAAAAGCACTCTTCTGCCAACAGAAGCCGCATTTACAGTAAGCTGGTTTGCCAGTGTGACTATTGACTATTCCAGTACAGCTATACTGGCAAACCTTTTCTGGTGTAGACTAGGCCTACCTTTCAGATAGGATTAATGGCAGAAACGGATAAACGATGTGGATGGTTTCAGAGAATGGGGTAATAATAAACTGAACAGATTAGGAAAAAAAAAACAGAAGTCACAGCTCACCTGTTGCCTAACTAACTAATGTCAGATGGAAATGCTTTATAACCATCCTAGCACAGGTAGTTCTCAGGAGGGATTTGAATTAGGATAAGGGAATATAACAAGAGTTTTTCCTATGCATTGAGGTTGGCATGGGAGGACTTCTGTGTGAGTGGGCTTAGTGTTTGGAAATATCCGATCTCCTGGGTTTCTTCTACTTTTAGAGTGAACTCAGTTCACTTTTCTCTAATCTCTATTTTTCTGACTCTAGATTTGGAAAAATCCTTACTTAAGGCTCTAAGGAGGCTGGATAACTATTTAAATACCCCCTTGCCTGATGAAATTGATGCCTATAGCACTGAAGACATCACTGTTTCCAGCAGGAAATTCCTGGATGGAGATGAGCTCACCTTAGCAGACTGCAACCTCTTACCAAAGCTCCACATCATTAAGGTTTGGATTTTCTCTTCTATTATGTGCAAAGACTGGCAACACTGATGCACAAGTGCATTTAAAAATGACAAAAAAACCCACATCTTTACTGAAACAGACACACAAATGCTATCTCAACCCAGGGTGAGAATGTGAGTCAGAGTAAAATTTAGTCTAGCATGTCTAATATCCTTTGGGGTTACTCAAACAACAGCATAATGCCCTAATTCCATTTTTTTATCTGACAATATAATTCCTAATGTCTGGATTCCACACTCTTGTTAGATGACCTAGCTAAAAATAAATAATTTAGCTAAGAGTGCTGCTGCTAGCAGATAGATGCTCTGCAGCCTCTCACATTAGGCAGCAGTGGAGGCTATTATTGATTCCAGGATAGCATTACTGCCTTGGCTACAGTCACATTGTTATAGCCATCGCCGAGGCTCTCCTTGTAGCTGGGCACAAGGGGCTGAATGCACAAAAGGAGTTAGGAGCCTAAGTCCTTGTTTTGTGTGTCTTAGTTCCAGTTTTGGGACCACTGTGTGATCATAAAACTCTTGCTGAAACCTGTAAGTGCCTAATCTCACTCGATGCCTAGGTTTTTTTCAGTAAAAGTTCCTTAGGCACCTACGTTTCTGCCTCTAAGCATGCACCCTGTTGCCTCCCTGTGGGCATCTGGATGCCTAGCTTCTGCCTAAGTCCCAGAGTGATTCACAAACCAGGGGAAGTCATGTGTTTGGTTGTTTAACTCATGTGTGGGGCCTGAAAAGGTACATGTGCTCACTCACTCTCTCGCTTTCACTCTAAGAGGCATTTGGACCAGAGAGAGTATATGCATGAGCATGACTCTGTAGCCTGGTGGTTAGCACACTTACTGAGGATATGGGAGACCTAGGATCTGGCCCCCCTGCTCCAATGAGTCTTTCATTATTTATCCGCCGTGCAACAGCTTAAGTAGGCGAGATTGAGGGACTCCGTACATCAGAATATTTCATAGCCTGATGGTTAGAGCACTCTCCTGAGAGGTAGCAGATCCCTGTTCAAATCCCTTTTCCCCTGAGGTGAGGCAGGGGTCTCACTTATCCCAAGTGAGTACCCTAACTATTGAGCTAAAAGTTGAGGGAGGTCCTCCTCTGCCCCCACCCCTGACTAATGCCTTTTATGCATTCAGGCCCTGGCTGCTTTATTGGACACAACTGCTGGATCCCAACTGCTTCCTAGTCTACCAGGTCAGAGCAGCATCCAGCCTCTCTGGCAGACTCCTAGGGTACAGAGTACATGTCTAGTACCTCTTCTTGGGCTGTGGAACCCTGAAGTCCAATGGCCCTAGGCCCAAGACCAGTGCTGATCCCCCAAGTCTCCCCAATAGCTTATGCACCCCCTCATAAAACAAAATGAAATCCATAAGACACCAGACAGATTCCCCAAACTCACACACACATAATGACATTCTGGCCTTACATGCCTTCCTAAGTCTGCCCGGTTCCCTGAGGTGGGGACTGCGCCCACCCAATTGCCATATATGGACTGATTCTGAATATTTTTCTCTTTCATTATTCCCTCATAAATTTGGGGCTGAAATTTGATGTGTGAGTTCTTCGGTACTTCTCACAGGCAATGAACTCTCTCTGTAGTGCCCTCTCCTGTCAATGCCTAAGACCATGCAGGTTGACTGCTGTGTCAGGTAGCAGGACCCAGAGGTGCAGGAGCTGTGCTTTTACCTGACCAGGCAAAGTCTTTCAGTGAGAGGGAAGGTACAATTGACACATCATTTGTGAGTACGCAAGTGCATTTTTTATTCAAAATTTGCTTCCATCTTGGTTTTAGATCACCTCTGGTAGGGTATATTCCTCTAATATCTTTTATCTCAAGTTTCAGTATGTGAAGTAAGTATTAATTAAAACTGGCATGTGTCACAAGTTGTATATGTTCCAAATAAGCTCTTTGCCTTAAAATATCAACCAAACATCTATTAAAATATTTCTGTTCATAGTCGGTGGGCTTTTCAAATCCACCTATGGAATTTGGGTATGCAGTTAGAAATGAATGGGAATTGGGCAACCAAAGTCCTTAGCCAGCTTTGAAAATCTCAGTTATTTGGTTTTGTAAAGTCTTTTCACCCCAAAACCTAAATTTTTGATCTTAAACTACTTGACAGTCCCTCCCTAAGGCTTGGCCTACACTAGGAGGGATCGATCTAAGTAACACAACTTCAGCTACGTAAATAATGTAGCTGAAGTCAACGTACTTAGATCGACTTACCGTGGTGTCTTCACCACAGTGAGTCAATTGCTGCTGCTCCCCTGTCGACTCTGCCTGTGCCTCTCGCAGCGGTGGAGTACAGGAGTCGACATGAGAGCGCTCGGGGGTTGATTTATTGTGTCTAGACTAGACACGATAAATCGATTCCCACTGGATCGATCGTTGCCTGCCGATCCAGCAGGTAGTGTAGACATACCCTTACTAACCAGCCTCCCCACGTCTGTTATCTTTCTCCTCTTTGTCTTTGTTTTCAAAATTTAAAACATCAAAAATGGATTGCTAAACCAGAAGAATTGAAGAAACCTATTGATTACAAGCATTGTGTGCACTTTGTTTACACAGCTCATGCCTCTAGCAATCTTTTTTTTCTTTATTTTTTTAAGGTTGTGGCAAAAAAATATAGGAATTTTGAGTTTCCATCTGAAATGACTGGGATCTGGAGATATTTGAACAGTGCTTATGCTAGAGATGAATTCACAAATACTTGTCCTGCCGATCGAGAAATTGAATTTGCATATTTGGATGTTGCAAAGAGAATGAAGTGATGGATTAAAAGATATCTCTATTCTACATTTCTTCAGAGAGCTGGATGGGAACAAACCAAGATAAAAACAGAGTACATTATGCAGCATAATTTTAAATTCTGTGACTGGCCAATCCTTTTCTTTTCTTGCATTATATTAAGCTCAGTCTTAAATTATATGTATGTATGTCTGCTTGTGTGTGTATACACATGTGTGCGCACGCGTGTTACACATTCTGTGTTAAAGGTATCAGATCAAAATTCAAACATTTGTTGAAATTATAGTAATGGGCTAGGCACACAATTATTACACTGTGGCTGGTTACTCATGGTAAAAATACTTAATTTTGAGAGTAATATTCCCTACTTCTTAAACATCTAGCGTGCTTATTGCTGCCCCTAATTTCTCAGTTTATTTCAGCGCTATTGTCAAAACTGACAGTTGACCTAGAGATTTGTCTGAGAGGCAGAGGAACATTTTTCTCTCAAGATGTACCTAACAGAAAGTATCTGTGACCTTCTGGGCTGCATAAATCTTGGAAGACAGCACTATTGCTGTTGGCTGCACACCAGGCTGGTTTATCCAGGAGAAAGATCTGGTTTGATGTGGAACCAACTCCGTCTTTCAAAAGCAACAACTCTATATGCCAGGGAGCTGTGGATCAGTTCAACAAAAACCCTGTTTCTCCCACTGCACAAGTCCCTATTCTGAATATGTCTAGCCCTCATCTCTCTAAGATCTGCACAACCCATGGGACTTCCTCCTGCCCTAGAAGTGGAGAGGAATAAATATTGCAGCTGACCTGTGAACTATGCAATAAAGTTACTTGGTATAAGTGAAAAGAGAGGGGTCCTACCCCCTGCACTGGGAGAGGAAATGGAAAACCTCCCAGCCCTGATTACTGAACTGAGGCCCCCTCCTTGCCTCCTACTTGATATTAGAAAGTAATGAACATGGGTGCAGGAGGGCTATTTAGGAGGTAGCCCTTTCCTTCTTCCTGACCGAACTCCAGAATGTGCTGTACAACCAGTACCAGTGAGACTATCCCATTCCCTTGGAACAGGGAACATACCATCAGAGATCTATGGAACATGATTGGGCTACAGCCACAGAGGCTGCTTTCTGCTGGTACAGCCCTCAGAGGCACAACCTGTGCAAACCACAGCCCCTGCACTTGCCTGGGAGCAAGAGCTCCAGCCCAAAGCTGTGTTATCCCTATGGTCACCAGGGAGTCGGTCTCTGATGCTTTTGCACAATATATTTTTGATAGGGTTATGTGCATCTAAAGATGCAGTAGATCTATGCATACTAGATAGATATGAAATAGATCAAAGGGTCTAATATAATAGCTAAGTTTATAAAAAAAAAAACCCTCTATTTTAGAATAGACAACCTATTCCATATCAAGCAGACATCTACTTTTCTTACAAGTTTTACTTGATTGTATATTTCCAGTTTTCAGGTATACTTTGTCTGCACTGTTTAATTATAAAAATACTCAGTTCTAATGCATATCTTTTATCACAGTTATTTTTAAACAGTGTTAAATATTGAATTTTTATTTTGTTTTCTTTAGAGAAAACAGACACTTAAACCTGTTTTGCAGTACAGAACTTAAATACTGGGGTTGATAGCTGAGCAATCACTCACCAAATGTTACTAACTGCTGCTTTGTATTTTCCAACATACATATCTATATTCTATATAATCTTTTCATATGCCTTACAAATTTGAACAGAAAATACAAATTGATAAGTAAATTGAATATCCTGTGTTTATTTCAGTGCCAGTTTCCTGACTACGTGTAGTCTATCATTAGCCGGGATTTTGAGAGAGAGAGATTAACAAAACCTTGATTTGTCTTTAAGAACTGGAAGAACATTTTAGGCCCCATCCTGCAATCAGTCTCACACGGGTGCAAGGATCTGCACACACAGATCTGATTTCAGGATTCAATCCCCAATCTTGCTCTGTGTGTGTGTGTGTGTGTGTGTGTGACTTATTGCTGATTCAACTAATAATAGGTTTACTGTGTTAGCTACATTTTTTTAAATCAGTAAAGACTATCAGCTGTTATCCACCTTTAATCAATATGAAATTCAACATTACTATGTAATATGGTCTGTTGTATAGCAATATTGTATGTGCTTTACTTCTTTTTTTTTTTTTTTTTTTTTTGCCTTGAGTTCATCTGGGGCCCTCCCTTAGACACAAACCACCCTCAAGTTTGTGCCCTGTGCTCTTCTGAGCCTGCAGTCTCATTCCTTTCAGCCAAGGGGGCATACCCTGGATAAGTTTATATATATATATATATATATTTAAAATCCTTCATCATTCTGAAGTATAGTTTGTCCCTGGATAAGACTGAAATCTGTTTTTTGTTATTCCCATGCTCCTTTCCCATCCAGCTGGAGGAAGAGGTTTATGGCCCCAATCCTACAATTCATTTCTCCTGGGTGGAGTAAATTGCAGGATTGGGGCCAACCTCAGCCTCAAATATAGTGCTACAGAAAGAACAGAATACAACCGTGAGTTAAAGATTTCAGGAAATATAGTTAGATGATAGTATAAGCAGGGATGGTCAAAAAGTGTAGAAAACTGAAAATTTTTCATAATTTTTTGTGAAGCATTTTCATTTAAATTTTAAAAAAGATTTATATTATATAATGATGGTCAAAAATAGCAACAACTTTTCACAAAAAATGCAAAAATAATTTCACCTACATTTCAAACAATGGAAAGTTCTTGATCAACTCTAATTAGCTGTCTGTCCAATTAGGGTTGCCAACTTTGGTTGGATGAATTCCTGGAGGTTTCATCACACAACATTATCTTTAATTAAAGATGAATCTTTAATTCCTGGACACTCCAGGACAGTCCTGGAGGGTTGACAATCCTATGTCCCATACATATAAATGATACACCAGATTGCAACAAACGAAACCTTCACGTTTGTGATGGGCTTTAAAAGCAGAATGAGAAAGACATATTCTGTGACAGGCCAGCTAGGGCAGGAAAGGATTCCACACAGCTCATTGGGGGCATGCCTCACGCTAGAACAGAAAACTAAATGCCCTGCCCCTTTAAAAGCCAATTGCAACAACAACAACAACAACCTGTTTTCCCTCAGCCAAAGCAAAGGATTGCTTTAAACAAATCCCAGAGGGAGGGATAAGACCTCACCTCAGCGCCAGTCCCCTTCAGAGATCCATCTTCTCACGACCACATTCACCTCCTAGTGGGATAAACCTCCCTCCTGCACTAGCAAGGGGAATTAATAAATTCCCCACAGCTGGCTGTGCTCTACTATCCTACACATAGGAAATGCCCTAGGCTGGGAACTCCACCTTCCCCATTAACCTACTTTAATTCAGCTGCCCTTTTCAGTGCTTAATTTTTCTATTTATGGGACATCAGTGCAGCATAGTCAAGCGTTCTTGTAAAAGCTCAAACCAAACTAACAACAGAGAAACACTCTTACCACTTATTTGGGAACAAACTTAATGGGGAATCAGGTAGTGCTCTGGCAATACAAATGTGATAAGGTGTGGTCTCAGTCTCAGCCACAGGGTAATTGTAAAAATAAAAAAGTTCTTGTTTTGTGTTTAACTGTTTTTGATCATATGCTTGGATCTGTTCATCGAGGTGGCACCAGATATCACTGCAATCAGAGGTGAAACAGCTCCCTCTTTGGTCCAGCCCACTCTCTGGTTACTGTTGTTATAAATGATTTGTACTAAAGTTGTGCTAAGAGGTCCCATTCTACTAGGCACTGTAGAAATGCCCTGTAAGAGACAGCACCTTCCCCAAAGAATTTATAATCCCAGGCTCCAATCCTGCAATTAATAAAGTATGGATGAACATGCTGCACAGCCTGGGGAACAAATAGAAAACAAGGGAAACAGGCAAAATGCATTGCCTGGGAGCACACTACAGGTCTGTGATAGAACCACTCAGAGCTCTTTATTATCCGGTTGGTGTGCTATTCATTTTACATCACGCTGCCTCCACTCTTTCTTGTCCAGCAGCACTAGGCCCCACATGAATTCCTCCCTTGTCTTACAGCATCTGCAAAAACATTTATGGCTCTGATCCACAAAGGTACTTAGGAACTTAAAACACAAGACTCAGGCACCTAAATCTTCTGTTCAGGCACCAAATTTCCAGTTTTAGGCTCCAACGTGATCCACAAAACTCCTACCGAATACTGTAGGTGCCTTAACTCACTTGGCGCCAAAGTTTTCAGGGTAAATGTTCCTTTGGTACTTACGTTTCTGGCTCTTAGGGTACATCTGTCTACGCAGCAGGTGGAAGTGAGGTTCCCTGCTTGGGTAGACAGACACAAGCTAGCTCTGCTCAAGCTAAAAGTAGCAGTGTAGCTGGGGATAGCCCAGGTGGCAGCTTGGGCTAGCTGCCTGAGTACAAAGATGCCTGGAACCTCGGGTGGCTAGCCTGTGCTATCCCAGCTTCACTGCTATTTTTAGCATACTAACTCAAACAGAGCTAGGACTGCCTGCCTAGCTGAACTGGGAAGCACACTCCCAGCCACAGTATAAACATATGCTGAGCATGTGCATTGCCGCTGCCCTCTAGGCACTGGGCACTTATCTCCTGCCTAAGGATAGTGGTTAGGCACCCACTGTTTACATCTATCAGCACTCCAGCTGCAGCCTGAGTGGCTACAGCTACACTGTTGCTTTTAGCTCCATAGCCTGAGCGGTCCAAGCTTGAGTCAGTTGATTCGGGCTCTGAGACTCGCTGTCTCAGGGGTGTTTTTGCAGTGTCGATGTACCGGATATTATTAGGTTTTTGCTTCTTAAACAAAAAAGTTGCAGTAATGTCACTTGCTAAAAGCCTAAAGGAAAAATGAAACAGTCTCATCTGAAACAAGTTTTCATAGGGCTTGATTTTCAGAGGTGTTGAGCATCTGCAATTCCCCTTGACTTCAAACAGAATTGTGAACACTCAGCACCTCTGAAAATCAGGCTCGTGGGGCCTGGACCTTCACCATTTAGTCACACAGGAAGTTCACTGGCTCACTCCCTAGATCCAGAAGCATCGATCAGTCTCCTCCTTGCCACATTTCTCCACCTCCAGACCCCATGGAGCATCTGTGTGGGGCTTCCAGCGGAGAAGAGGGTTAGAGTTGGCAGGAGGGGGAAAGGAGTGGGTCGGCCAAAAAAACCCAAAGAGACGACAGCCTTGGGAAGTTCTGAGGACAATGCAGGTGGTGGGAGTCCCTGGTAGCACAGGGCTTCCACAGGGATAGCCTTGTCTCCCTCAGATTCCCGCACCAGGAGCTGCCTGGTCTGGGAACTGGCTGGCCCTGCAGTGCTTTTCACAAGGGAAACCCCACCCACTACTCTGAAGGGACTCCATGGGGAATCTCCGAGATGCCAACTCCATGAGAGGATCTTTGTTCACAGAGATCCCCTGAGCCTCCTTCTTCAGGTATCAGTAAAGAGAAATAATGTTCGTTGATTTCAGCCAGACTGGTTGTATAACTAGGGTTGCAGCATTGGGATCATGCTTTAAGAGTATATGTGAAACTCCAACTATCATAAAAGCAGAAATAAATTCTGGTTTGCTATTTCTTTCAAAGTGCAAAGCAAGGGGCCTAGTATTTTCTCCAAAGATACCTACAGTGTATATTAGGTTAAGAAATTTTGTTATACAATCTTGCTTGTACAAAAATTATTTTATTATATTATTTTAAATAAAAATATTTACATTTTTCCTTTAAATACATATTATACGCAAGGCAAATATGGTCAAATAGTTACTTTATTACTTGCTGTTTAATTGTTTGTGTGGAAAAGGCTTCAGATTTTGAAGATTTCTTTGTCAGGGTCAAATTCCTTAGTCACCAAAATGGTCCGTTGATTGAAGGGCTAAAATCTATTTGCTCTGAACACAGTATTTCCAAAAGCAGGCTGAAATTGAACAAAATACATAGTTAAAATACACTGCAATATATTTCACCTTGTGCATTCTCCTTTGAAATAACTTTAAAGCAATTTAAAAAACCTGCATAATTGCACAGTATCTAATTGCACCCCATTCTCCATGTTACGTGAATCAACATACTGAATTTTTAAAACTCACCAACTCTTTGCAACTCGCTAGAGTTTAAGTATCTATAGTCAATTTTAAGCTCTTACGGACAAAATGACCACTAATAACTTCCAAGATGAGGAAGGACTCTTAAGTTTCAAACCATTAGAAAATATCCAAGGCCTTCCAGAGGCTGTAACTCGTGGCAGAGTAAGCAAAGCAATCCCTACTTAATAATGAGTTTTATGGCAGGGAGGTGCAAAGCATCCTGCATTCTGTCAGCAATGCAGATCTTGGCTTAGGGCAATCTGGCCTCTTATGCAGTTCTACAGAATCTGCAGCTTCAGCTGGAATAACTTCTCTAGGTGACCTGTAGTTGGGGTGTCGGCCAGTTCCAGGCCCAGCCTATGAGTGACAGTGATGAAACAAAGAAGTAAAATTACCCACATGCGGGCATGAAGTCATTCTGTTCACCCTGACTAGCAACATGCTGCTTTGTAGGAAACAAGAGTGTGATTTTTTTTTTTTTTTTACAGCACTCAGGCTCTGGGCTGACTCTGCTCCTATTGAGTTAATGGGAGTATTATCACTAATGGGACCCCAGTTAGATCAAAGGTAGAGCTGGTTAGAAAATAGCACATACCGTCTGTGAAAAAGTTAAAAGAAAATTTCATTTTATTTGAAAATTTACAGATTGTATCAGTTTTTGGTTAAACCGATGAACAAAAAAATCAGTTTTCAAACAAATGATTTTGTTTTCCCCTGGTTTTATTGCTCCCTTTCTCTCCCTTCTTCTTTACCCCCACTCCCACTCCCACTCACTAGAAAAGGGAAGGCGGGGGAAGGAAATAAGAAACAGAGGTGGGTGGGCGGAAGAAACCAAACCATCTTTCAGATGTTGAAATTCAGTTTTTCATTGGAAAAAAAATCAACCAAAACAAAAAATGTGCTTGAAAAGCCATTTCCCATTGAAAAAAATGTTTTGGTGAAATTTCTTCAACCAACTCTAGTCAGCACTGAGTGCTCTTGAAAATCCTGCCTATCCTGATTAGCAAACAGGCTGAACATCTACGCTGCAATTAAACAGTCCCTGAGCCCGAGTCAGTTGGCACGGGCCAGCCACCGGTGTCTAATTGCAGAGTAGAAAAACCCAGACGGACCCGAAAGGGAACTAATGTGCTTCAGAACCATGACAGTATATTTTTTGGTTTTTAAAAATTGTTTTTCTTGTCATTTGTCATTTTTACTCTAGTCGTATATTAGGAATACAGTCCATTGTGTTGAAGTGCTGTATAGCTGCACTCAGTAGTAGGTACTCCTATCAATCATCTCAGCTTCCGTTTTTATCTTCCAGTATTACCAGCCCCATGCATTCAAAAATCATGAATCAGACCGCCAAAATGTTGAAATTGGCTTAAAAAGATCAGATATTAAAAACAGTATTGATTTGATTTCTGGAGTCTTCAGGGTGCACTTGGGTCATGTAGTCAAGTTTTTCTCTGCCCCCTCAAGGCCTAGACTCTTATTTTTTGAAAAATGAAAGTGCCGAGAGTCTTATTCCAAGACCTGGGACATTAAGAAGCACACCATATATGAGACATGATAAAAATCACATTGAATTATCCTAATGCTTCAAATAACAACAGTAGGGTTACCATATTTAAAAAATAAAAAAAGAGGACACTCCATGGGGCCCTGGCCCCGCCCCTTTCCCACCCCACCCCAGCCCTGCCCCAGCCCCGCCCCTTCCCCACCCAACTCCGTCCATTCCCCGCCCCTTCCCCAAAGTCCCCGCCCTAACTCCCCCTCTTCCCTCCCAGCCACACGAAAAGGGCTGCCCTAGCGCTATCGGCTTCACGGTTTGCCGGGCAGTCTCCAGACCCTGTGCCCCCGGCCAGCGCTTCCCCAGCGCAGCTGGAGCCTGGGAGGGGAAGCGCCCATCTGGGGGCGCAGGGTCTGGAGGCTGCCCGGCAAACCGTGAAGCCGGTAGTGCTCGGGCTTCGGGCAGCCCCCTTGCCTCCGGACCCTGCATCCCCAGCCGGGCACTTCCCCTCCCGGGCTCCGGGAGTGCAGGGTCCAGAGGCATGGGGGCTGCCCGAAGCTAGTAGCACTCGGGCAGCTCGGCTCTTAAACAGAGCCGAAGAGTCAAGGTAGGGAGCACAGCAGCCAGAGCCTGGGAGGGGAAGTGCCCGGCTGGTGGTATCTTTCCCGGACATGTTCGGCTTTTTGGCAATTCCCCCCAGAGGGGGGTTTGATTACCAAAAAGCCGGACATGTCCGGGAAAAAACAGACGTATGGTAACCCTAAACAACAGTTGATGAGGTATGATCTAGTCTACAATACACTACCAAAGTTTATGTGTCTCTCTCTAGCTTCACAAGACTGCCCTCTGCTGGATGGAATGTCATTCTTACATGAGGTCAATTGTGTGTGATTAATTATTGCCTTTTAGATCTAGTGAGGACATAAACCCTAAGGAAGGGAATTGGAAGGAACTTGGAAAAGAGAAAAAGGGTGAAAAAGGGGAAGATGGAGGAACAGCGAAGTGAAAAGGAGGAAAACAGGGAGCAAGGAGGAGGGAGAGCTTGGAGCTATTTCTGAGGCTATAATCCCACCAATCTGTGAGCGCCAGGTCATCTATTATATAAACTCCTATACATACTTATGTATAATACACACACGTTTATAGAAAATATACTCATGCTTATCAAATGCATGCTGCTTGCTCTCACCAACTATGACCATAAACTGATCATATCGATCTAGCTAAATTATATGACTAGAGTTGCATGGGAACCTGATTTTTTGTTTCACTGGAAAATGCACTATTTTGAAAAAAAATATCATTCCAAAATGAAACACAAACATTTCAAAATTTCCTGTGAAATAAAATTCTGAACAATATTGTTTGGGTCAAATAATTTTGTTTCAATAAAATCAAAACATTTTGGTCAGATTTTTACACTTGAAAATTTTTTTTATATAAAATAAATTTTGAAACAAAAAGTCATTTTGAACTGAAAAATCAAAACGTTTTGTGCCAAAAATGTTGAAATGGAACACTGATATTTTTGAAATACTTCATTTTGATTTTTTCTCCAAAACTAAATTTAGTGTCTGTGCCTCTCACAATCTTCAGTATATTTATCCCCACAACAGTCGCGTGAGGTAGGACAGCACTATTAGCCCCCTTTTACCCATGGGAAACTGAGGCGTAGAAAGACTGTGTCACTGGCCCAAGCTCACACAGAAGGTCTGTGGTGTGAGCAGGGAATTGAACTCAAGTCTCCTGACCTTGGCACAAAAAGCAGGAGTGTGTTAATAAAGACTGTGGATGACACAAAGTTGGGAGGTATTGCCAATACAGAAGAGGACCAGAATATCACACAAGAAGATCTGGATGACCTCGAAAACTGAAGTAATAGTAATGGGATGAAATTTAAGAGTGCAAAGTGCAAGGTCATGCACTTAAGGACTAAAAACAATTTTTTTTTGCTATAAACTGGGGACCGATCAGTTGGCAGTGACAGAGAACAAGAAAGATCTGGGTGAATTGATCAATCATATGATGACTATGAGCCGCCAATGTGATGCCTCTGTGAAAAAGGCTAATACAATCCTAGGATGCATCAGGCGAGGTATTTCCAGTAGAGGTAGGGAAGAGTTATTACCATTATGCAAGACACTAGTGAGACCTCATATGGGATACAGTGTGCAATTCTGTTCCCGCATCTTTAAGAAAGATGCATTTAGAGTGGAAAAGGTACAGAAAAGCGCTACTAGATTGATCAGAGGAATGGAAAACTTTTTGGCTTGTTTAGCTTAACCAATCGATAAATACATCAGAAGAATAAATACAAGGGAGAGAGAGGAGTTATTTAGGTTAAGCATCAATGTAGATACAAGAACAAAGGGATATCAGCTGCCCATTAACAAGTGTAGGCTTGAAAATAGAAGAAGGCTTCTAACTATTGGAGGAGTGAAGTTCTTGAACAGCTTTTCAACTGGAGCAGTGGGGGCAAAAAACCTAACTGGTTTCAAGATTGAACTTGACAAGTTTATGGAGGGGATGGTATGATGAGATGTGACATGGTGCCCATCTGTGACTGCTAGTAGCAAATATCTCTAACAGCCACAGACAGGACACTAGATTCGGAAGGCTCTACAGCAAATTCTTTCTCAGGTGTCTGGCTGGTGGGTCTTGCCCACTTGCTCAGGGTCTAACAGATCACCATATTTGGGGTTGGGAAGGAATTTTTCCCCCATGTCAAATTGGCAGAGATCTTGGGGGTTTTTGCTTTCCTCTGCAGCATGGGGCATGAGTTACTTGCAGGTGTAAACTAGTGTAAATTATGAATTCTCTGTAACTTGAAGTCTTTAAACCATGATCTGAAGACTTCAGTAACTCAGCCAGAGGCTAGGGGTCTATTACAGGAGTGGGTGGGTGAGGTTCTGTGGTCTGCAATGTGCAGGAGGTAAGACTAGATGATCATGATGGTCCCTTCTGGCCTTAAACTCTGTGAGTCCCAAGCTAGTGCCCCAGCCCCTGGAACCTAACCTTCTTGGTATAAAATTTATAATTAATTTGTGTATGGATCTGAGGAAGCGAAGCTACAAATCCTTTCACCTCTGGGACACAAGTCCAAATATGACTCAAGGAAACAGAAGGCTACTGTCTGATGACTGTTCAGTGGCTTTTATATTGAATGGATTTGGTGGTTTCAGTCCAGTTTCTAGGCAACAGATATCCACATCACAGAAGAGGGCATCATGAATGCTACTTGGCACTTTCCGCAAAGACCAAAGAATGGATGACCAGAGAGAGGGAACTATCTGTTCATCTATTGAAGCCAGGGTGGAAATCCATTAGTGAGAAGCAGTGTGGGGATGTTTCTGCCTATGCTCTACTCTTCTGTGGCTAGAAGAGTCCAGTCGCCAGTGTGGTTAATCTAGCACCTTCCAAAAGCACCAAATTACAATAAGCTTGCAATGTATCAGGTATCAAAGTGACTCGCACTGAGGTGAGCAGGGTACATCATCACACTGCTGGAAGTCCTACCTCTCTTCTTGGATTTCCTAGGGGATTGTGGTGCTGACTTCCTGAAGTTCTTCCCACTTAGAAGATTTATATCCAGGAGATCCTTGCTCAACTCAGCAGCACCTTCTCGATGGGCAAGGGGATTGGACTGCCCTTCATTTAAACCTTCCTGCCCCAAACGAAACACACGAAGGACAATTTGAATAATACAATTTCTAAAAGCTAGGAACACAAAAAATCCAGAGAAGCAGTGAAATAAATAGCCAGCCATTAGTGAACCAGCTGTGGGGTGAGGAGGTGAATTTTACAAGTATTAGATGATGACTAGAGCTGGAAATTAAGAAAATATAGAATTGGTCTTACCATTTTGACTTTCTTCCCAAACATCTTGGCATAAGCTGAAATGCAAAGGGGTGGGGGGGAAATATTTAGCAGCTTTTCTTTTGTGAGATGGTATCTGCTTTCTTGCAAACTTAATTGTGATGCACCATTTGACAAAACTGCTGGAAGAGTCTCATTTTGGTGGGGGATAGTAAGGAGGATATATAGATGGAAGGGGCACACCATGTAAGTACACCAAGAAATCAACCCTACAAGCTCCTATGGGTGGGAATTGTCCATACTCACCCACTGAAACCAGTGGGCCTACTTGTATGAGTAGAGATCTGCAAAACAGGCCCCCGACATAGTAGAGGCCTTCCATCAAGGCCATTTCCCTGGCTTCTTTTTCTGTTTTGATTTGAGGTGTATATTACTGCCCACCCTCAATAAATGTCATTCACTGAGTTGCCAGGTCACCCTTTTACAGATGTGGAAAATGAAGGAGAGATGTTAAATGACTTAACTGAGGTGACAAAGGACATTAGTGTCAAAACTGAGAATACATGAATACGTGGCTCCCGCGCCTGTGTTCAGACCATTAGCTCATACTCTCATCCATTGTTTTAATATAGTTTAGTCCTGGATGTAAAGCCCAGTGCAGCAGTCCCAGACCTGCACGAGGCTCCTTGGGGTGAAGGCCTTTCCAACTGTCGGAGAAGGGCAGAGGCACTGGGAATCAGGGTGGGGAATAAGGAGAGCATGCTGTCAGTTGGGACGGACATTTTGAATGTGTGACAGAAGGAATGGGGACAGGAGGGGATGCTTCAAAGTGTGCAGAGAACCTCCCCTGCCCTTTGAATTTGTGTCTGGGGCCCGTCTCCATGCCATACCCCTGATTTTAAGAACTTTTTGAAAGAAAAAATTTAGAATAGAGCACAAAGCACAACGGTTATGCAGCCGTTGTGCAGTGGCCACTGCTTATCATGCTAGCCAGCACTGCCTTGTTGTTTCCTTGTGCTCCCCCTGCCTGTTTGTTGTATCCAGCTGTTGTCGCTCATCTTCTATTTAAATTGTAAGCTCTTTGGGGCAGGGGCCGTCTCTTTGTTATATGTTTGGACAGCACCTAGCACAATGGAGCCTGCAATACAAATCATCATCATCATCGATGCCCAGAAGAGGGAACTGAGGTGGAGTAGCCTTGCTGGGAATTTCAGAAAAAAATTGCATAATTAATAGGTTTTTTTTTTAATCTGCTTTAAATCATAAGAGAGCAACCTAGAGCCAGAAGCTACTAAGTGCTCAGAGTAAGGGTTTTCTATACAGAGTTAGTGCACGGCGAGCCAGGGTGTGAATCTACAGCACTGCAGTGTGGCTCTCACTAACTCTCCATGTGGACTGTGTTACCACACACTGAAAGCTCTGTAGTGTGCATTCACGTGCTGCTGTTTTGTTGCAGGAAGGCAGGATTTGCTGGTGCATGAGATGGGTGGTTGTATAGTGCCCCTCCCCCCCCGTTAAGTTAATAAAGTTGTGGCTTGCTGCTTAAATCCACCCATGTGTCTATCTTCTATTTGCCCATGTGTCCTGATCCATAGCAAACGATATAGGAAAGTGTCATCTCTGCCAGTCCTTTTGGGTCTCAGTGCAATAAGCAAAGTACATATGAATTAAATTTCCATTCATTGGGCTGGACTCTTTTCATGCTAGTGTAACTCAGGAATAACCAATGAAGTTACACCAGTGTAAAACTAGAAAGTGAAAGGAGGATGGGGCATCATTATCCTTTTAGCAGACACAGAAGCTGTGATGTCGCCCAGCATGTACATTTTCCTTCTGAAAGGAACAAAATGTCTCTTCTTTGGGCAAAACAAAAGAATGCAGGCTAGAATCCAGCAGAGATTTAATAAGAGAATTTACTGCCGACAAGAAATTAAATAACCAACTAGCCTATGTATTTATCTCAGTTATCGTCTGAGTGAATTGCTCATTTATGTAGAAAGAAAGTGTTGATGGTTTTGAGGGTGAGATGTAACGGCACTGGAATTGAAACTGGGGATTACTGGGGTTGGAGACAAGGAAGCTGTATGGGGGAGTGTGGCAGAGGAGGGCAGTTTAGACCCTGGTTTTGTATTAGGGTCTGCTAGCATGGATCCCTGTGTCCCTGTGATGTTTCATTGATTTGGACAGGCCCTCTGCATTTGAATGAATTTTATCCTGAATGAAAATGACTATTCGCCTAGGGCTTGATCCAAAGCCTGTTGAAATCAATGGGATTCTTTCCACTGGCTTCAATGGGCTTCAGATCAGGCCCCTAGTTTCGTCCCTCTCTTACAACAGGCACAACTCACAGGTCAGCGAGGATAGTAATGGGGCCTGTATTAAAGCAATGCTGGGTTTGCACAGTTAAAGTTAGAGAGTCAAGAAATACAATATACAGGGCCCGATTCTCCACTGCTTGGAGCCTTGTGTCATTTTTACACATGCAAAGGGACCATAAAATGCTACCATTCTAATTTGCACAGGTATAAATGATTACACAAGTTACAAGGCAGTGAAGAATCAAGCTCTCAGTATTTGCATACAGTGATCTAAAAAAAAAAAGAAGCAATCTGGCTAAATAAGACTCAAATCTTGGGTAGTACGTGTCGAAAGATGTGTGAGGCAGAACATGCTAGCTGCCTCAGGTCCCCCAGATCACTGCACCCACAGAATACAGTAGCAAATTCCACAACAAGCTGGCAGTTTGGAAATGTACATGTTGATCATTTTGCTCACTGAGAGAGCCTTATTATCAGGAAAGGGTCACAGCTAGCCAATCTTACTGAAATGTACACAAGCAATGTCATGCCAGACACTTCAGGCAGAAACTGACCCTCAATCAAAAACCAGAAGAAAACATCAGTAAACAGCCCCACCTGCAGTACATTTTATAAGGTGATATAAGCATAGTCCTAAATCGAACTAAAGATGTTCAGTCTTTCCATTAGCTTTAGCAGGCTTTGGATCAGGCCTTAAGTTGCCATGGGTTTGATTCTGTTCTCACTTACACCAGTGTTATACCAGTTTAAATCCACGAACATCAATGGTGACTTCCAATTTACAGTGGTGTGAGTGAAATCAGACCATATACATCAAATCTATCCATCTACACATTGGTATACAGATGAAAAATAGCTGACATAATATTAATAGCTTGAATGCGCTTTTTTAGCTCACATTTTTGACCAATACTAGAGTTTATTACTTATTTGTTGATTTCCCCCCCCACTTTATAGCCCCAGAGTTACCTGCCTGGCAACAGGAGTGGGTGGTTCTGTGGCCTGCAATGTGCAGGAGGTCAGACTAGATGATCACGATGGTCCCTTCTGGCCTTAAAGACTATGAGTCTATGACACCACTGAAAGGTATAACGCACACACAGATTTGCCATAGGCTGAGATGCTTCACAGTTCTCCACAGAGGACTCATTACTTAGATTGTAAGCTCTTTAAGGTAGGGACTGTCTTTTTGTTCAGCACACAGTTTGTGAAAGTGAAATTAATTATATTAAAGAAATAGAATGAATTAAAGAATGCTGTATGTACCTTTAAGTAGAAATGAGAAATGCTGCAATCCAGGTGTCAGGAAAGCAGACATTAACTGTTAATCAATTGCTCCACTTAAGGGCGATTGGTGAAGCATTAGCCTTAGATCGATAAGAGTTAATAAGGAAGCAGTATATGCATATTGTGCCCCAGGCAAATTTTACAATTTTGCTCTCTCTGTCCCTTTGTTTAGTTCGCACCCTTTTATCTGTATAAATAAGACTGTTTGAATCTTGCATGGTGCTCACATTATCTGAGTGTTATTAGCAGAGCGCTGTGCTAATAAAACAGAGTGGTCTGACAAACTGAGTCCTGAGTCTAACTTTGACAAGTTCCTAGTGCAATGATGCCCTGATGCATTACTGGGGTCCACAGGCACTACCATAATAATAATAGTAATTAAAAATAAGATTGTCCCCTTTAGGCACAGCCAGAAAGATCCAGTCCAAGAGGTGAATATAGCTGAGCTGCTCGGTAATAGTGACCGTAATGTCATTAAATTTAACATGCTTGGGGAAGCGGGGGGGGAGGATTACCAAATAAATCCATCACAGAAACATATAACTTCAAAAAGGGGAACTACATAAACAAATGAGGTAGCTAGTTAAACAGAAATTAAAAGAAACAGTCACAAGTGTGAAAATGCCTGCAAGCTGCATGGAAACTATTTAAAAACACTGTAAAGAGGATCAGGCTAAATGAATATCCCAAATAAAAATAAATAGTAAGAGACATTAAAAAAATGCTACCATGGCTAAACAACAGTGTAAAAGAGGCAGTTATAGACAGAGACATCCTTTAAAAATTGGAAGTCAAATCTTGCTGAGGAAAATAGAAAGGGGCATAAACTCTGGCAAGTCAAGTGTAAAAAAGTATAACTAGGCAGGCCAAAAAAGAATTTGAAGAGCAACTAGCAAAAGATACAAAAACTATCAGCAATTTATTTCTTTAAAGTCCAACAGAAGCAGGAAGCCTGCCAAACAATCAGTGGGGCCCCTCAAGGATCGAGGTGCTAAAGGAGCACTCAAGGAAGATAAGGCTGTTGCAGAGAAGATAAATTAAATTTTTGCATCTGTCTACACTGCAGAGGATGAGAGAGAGAGAGAGTCCCACAACTGAGCCATTCGTTTTAGGTGACAAATCTGAGGAACTGTCCCAGATTGAGGTGTCAGTAGAGGAGGTTTGGAACAAATTGATAAATTAAACAGTAATGAGTCACTAGGACCAGATGGTATTGACCCAAGAGTTCTGAAATAATCCAAATATGAAACTGCAGAACTACTAACTGTGGTATGTAACCTATTGCTTAAATCAGCCTCTGTACCAGCTGACTGCCAGACAGCTTATGCAATGCTGCTTCTTAAAAACGGCTCCAGAGGGGATCCTGGCAATTAAAGGCCAGTAAGCCCAGCTTCAGTACCAAGCAAATTGGGTGAAACTATGGTAAAGAACAGAATTACCAGACATATAGATGAGCATAATATGTTGGGGAAGAGTCAACTTGGCTTTTGTAAAGGGAAATCATGCCTCACCAATCTATTAAAATTCTTTGAGGGGGTCAACAAGCCTGTGGACAAGGGTGATCCAGTGGACATAGTGCACGTGGACTTTCAGAAAGCCTTTGACAAGGTCCCTCACCAAAGGCTCTTAAATAAAGTAAGCTGTCCTCAGATAAGAAGGAAGGTCCTCTTATCAGTAATTGGTTAAAAGATAGATAACAAAGAGCAGGAATAAATGGTCAGTTTTCACAATGGAGAGAGGTAAACAGGGAGGTCCCCCAAGGATCTGTACTGGAATCAGTGCTGGTCAACATATTCATAAATGAGCTCAAAAAAGGGGTAAACAGTGAGGTTTGCAGACAATGCAAAATTACTTGAGGTAGTTAAGTCCAAAGCTGACTATGAAGAGTTACAAAGGGATCTCACAAAACTGTGTGACTGGGCAACAAAATGGCAGATGAAATTCAGTGTTGATAAATGCAAAGTAATGCATGTTGGAAAACATAATCCCAACTATACATACACAATGATGGGGTCTAAATTAGCTATTACCATTTAAGAAAGAGATCTTGGAGTCATTGTGGATAGTTCTCTGAAAACATCTACTCAGTGTGCAATGGCAATCAAAAAAGCTAACAGAATGTTAGGAACTATTATAAAGGGATAGGTAATACAACAGAAAATATCATAATGTTACTATATAAATCCATGATACATCCACACCTTGAATACTGCATGCAGTTCTGGTTGCCTCATCTCAAAATATATATATTAGAATTGGAAAAAGTACAGAGAAGGGCATCAAAATGGTTAGGGGTATGGAACAGCTCCTACACAAGGAGAGATTAAAAAGACTGGGACTGTTCAGCTTAGAAAAGAGATAACTAAGGAGGGATATGATAGAGGTTTATAAAATCATGAATGGTGTGGAAAAATTGAATAAGGAAGTGTTATTCATCCCTTCACATAACATAAGAACCAGGGTCACCCAATGAAATTAATAGGCAGCAGGTTTAAAACAAACATAAGAAAGTACTGTGGAACTTGTTGCTGGGGATGTTGTGAAGGCCAAAACTATAACAGGGTTCAAAAAAGAGTTAGATAAGTTCATGGAGGATAAGTCGAGCAATGGCTATAAGCCAAGATGGTCAGGGATGCAACCCCGAACTCTGGGTGTCCCTAAACCTCTGACTGCCAGAAGCTGGGGCTGGACAACAGGGGATGGATCAACTGATAATTGCCCTGTTCTGCTCATTCCCTCTGAAGCATGTGGCACTGGCCATTGCCAGAAGACAGGATAGTGGGCTAGATAGACTATTGGTCTGGCCCATTATGGTCATTTTTATGTCTTATGAAAGCTACACTGCCCCCGGAGACACCAGAAGAACTGAGCCTCAGAGACATGCAGTACTGCTGGCATGGGGACAGAACAATTTGCAACCCCCCGTTTCTGGGGTGCAGCTGTCTCTCCATCCACCCATTACACTGCCGACCAACAAGTAGGGAGTAGAAGACTGGCTCCACTCATTCCCCACCTACTCTCTGCTCAGTGGCTCCCAAGGGAAGTATCTGGGTCACAGTTGCTGTGCTTGGACTGTGAATCTGGGCAGCCCTTATGTGCATGGAGTAGGGAGTCCTTAATCTTTCCTACTCCCCTGTATAGCCACAAATTAATAGGCGAGGGCAGGATCTAACTCAGATTGTGCAGTGTGCAAACTGTACATTGATCACCTGCAGTTGGAACCAGTGAAATGTGCAACAGAATTATGGGACAAGACCAAATCAAGCAAAATACTAGGAGAATAACTAGAAATCCTATGGCCCAAAGGATAATTATGCAGTAATTACAATGCCAGATAAATTGGTGAAGCAAGGGAGTGAATACATTTAAGAAATGAATTCACAGCAGACATGGAAACGCAATGACTATTCCCATACGGTAATGACATGAGACAGATGAGCAATGTATAACAGGAAGAAAACAAGTGCAAAGGAAAATGAAGCAGCTTTCCATTGTTTCAAGACATTAAGCCCACTAAACCAATCAATACCATGCCACTGCAATCACAGTTCTCAGCAGCAAGGAAGTAAGAAACAGTCACTTGCCAAGAATGAGAGAAAACTGCCAAATTAGAAAGACTAAAAAGAAACAAAGTCCCTAAGCACTATTTTTTTTAACCAGAAGATAATCTATGATTAGCCTCTCTAAACCTCTATTTAAGAGCACCACAGTCAAGGGACATCATCATCATTTAAACACACTATTACATATAATAGGCAAAGTCATAAAATTACACCCCCAGGATAAGAGTAGCTTAGCTAGGAGAATCAGCTAACACAAGAAAACACAAGCAGTCACAGATCATAATGTCATGTCCAGTTGACGAAAGGCTGAAGAGGTTCTCAGTTTTAAAGCACTTTTGAAATGTTTGAATTCTCAAACTGTAAAGACAGGAATATGTACAAATATATGACAGGTGCGGCACCTTGCAGCACCAGCTATAGGTACGTTTGCAAAACAGTTTCAGTTGTAATCCCTGTTTTCACATACTCATAACGTTGCAAAAAAATGCCCTTTTCGGGGGGAAACCTTCCATGCTTGGGTTTCTGCCCCAAAGACAATTTTACTGGAAAATTTCAGCAAAATTGCCCCAGCTTTTTTTGAGTTCTGAAATGATGAAATAAATACAGATTTCCTATTTAAAAAATGGCCCCTCCCCCAGTGCAGATAACGCCAAGAGGGGTGAACTTGGAAACTTGAAACACAACAAAATTGATATGAGGTTTAGAAAACATGTCCCATGAGGAAAGGTTGGAAGGACTGGGCATGTTTAGTCTAGAGAAGAGAAGTCTGCAGGGGCACATCACAACAGTCTACAAATCTGTAAACGGTTGTTTTAAAGAGGATGGTGATCACTTGTTCTCCATGTCCAATGAGATTAGGATAAGAAGTAATCAATTTAGTTTGCAGCAAGGGAGATTAAGGCTGCTCTAACCCCTGGCAGCCCCCAATCTTTGCTGCATCAGGAATCTGGGACAATAAATACACATTGTGACACTAATAGTCACGATGATATTAATAGTATTGTTATTAGGAGATAATTTCTCACTCCTTGCCAGAGGATGTTGCGCAGGTCAAGACTATAACAGGGTTCAAAAAAGAACTAGATAAATTCATGGAGGATAGGTTCATTAATGGCTGTTAGCCAGAATGGGCAGGGATGGTGTCCCTAGCCTCTGTTTGCCAGAAGTTAAGAGTGTGCGACAGGGGATGGATCACTTGGTTATTACCTGTTCTGTTCATTCCCTCTGGGGCACCTGGCATTGGCCACTGTCGGAAGACAGGATACTGGGCTAGATGGATATATTAGTCTGACCCAGTATGGCTGTTCTTAAGTTCCCATGACCATATATCCTTGATTCACATAGAAACTACTGCGCCTGATAAATAAATCAAGCAATAAATCCTGCTGGATAACATAATGACAGCTATAAAAATAACATGGATCACGATTGTACATACAGTATATGACACTTCAGTTGACTATAATATATGTAGTCCTTCTAAATAACTAAATATATATTTTAAAATTCATATTCGGCAGAGGCTTCAACCCTTGACTAATTATTCTCTGGTGCTCTGATCCCTTACAGGTTCAAACTAACACGGCTGAAAATGTCTCTTTTTATTTGGCTTGGTGTTTAGCTGGATGGTTTGGTTGCCTTGACTTTATACCATTTATGGATAAGTAACATTTATTGCTGCTTCCCATGCCAGCCCCTTCGGGTAGTGATTTAGAAGAGTGTTCAGTGCACACAGGTTCACATTCTTCCTTTAAATGCATCCAGTATCTCAGCAATAGGGTTAACTTCAACCATTCAGATAAATCCCGCTCTTAGGTTTCATTTGCACACTTTCAGTACTTGATTAATTAAGTTAAAATGAGTCCCTGTTATTTTGTGTCTCGTGTTTCGTGGAGAAGTTTTATAGCAGGACCGTGAACAAATATTTAACCCAAGCCCTAGAAGTTTGTGATTTAAATGGCACTCTCCATGTTTCACGTCTGAACCCTACAATTTGCTGCATATGAAACATTAAGATGCAGTAATGAAAAGTTCTTTATTTAAACCTTGTTTTAGAAAGGAAAATACCCTGATTCTCATTAACACTAAAATAATTTTATAGATCTCTGGTGACAGAAAAGAGCCTTAAAGTGACACATGTCATTTGCACTATTTTTGGTCCATTTACTTGGCTAAAGTGGTATAAAATGGACATAGTGTACATGAGAATCAAATCATATAACTTTAAGTTCTCAAAGTTAGAAAACAATCTCTAAGGGTATACATGTGGGTGTGATTTTCAAAAGCACCTAAGGGATTTAGGAGGACCACATCAATTGCCAAATGAAAGTCAATGGGACTTGTGCTGCTAGCTCCTTTAGGTGTTCTTAAAAACTTTCCCGTAAATGTATTATTGCTTCCAAACATGACTAAACTTGAACTATCCACAGCAGATATGACCCCTAAATTATGCAAAATTTGAGCTGCATTGAATATTTGAATAATATTTAATATGTGAATTACACCTTAAATAATATTGGGAGTAAAATTAATACTAGGACTCATACCACCCATGAAAAACTAGAATACTTTCCCCCATTAAGTGCTGGCAATAGCATATATTTTGTTACACACACTTCCCTCAATTTTAGCATCTCATAGAAAACAAACCTCACTAACATTTTAAATACTTTGCACTTCTATAGCATCTTCCATCAGAGAAAACTGAAGGGTTTTTGTACATAGTACTCTTTGAACTAGGGCAGTATTATTGTTCCCCGTTTTATAGATGGGGAAACTGAGACACCAAGCAGTTACTGGTAAGTGACTTGCCAGATTATACTCAAACACTGATGCTTCCTTCAACCTTCCCTCATTTCCTCTCCTACCAAACAATCAGAAAACAACTGTACCCCATGCAGACTTTTTATACCCCCTCCCCAAAAAAGCAAATCAGAGATTCATGAAGTCACTATTGTTATCAATTTTATATAGCAGGTGCTCAGATACTGTGGTAGCAGCATAAAAACTTAAAATAGATAGATAGATCTCCAGACCTCCAATCTTGAGCTTTAATCCACTAACTCATCTTGTAGGACTATTGCGTACATTTTAGAGGTGGGTAAAAAATGAATGAATGATCTGACACTCAGCTAGAATCTAGGGGACTCATAAATAAGCCCCAGATCTGAACCACTGTGCGTCTCAAAAAAAGTTGATTTACAAGATTTTGAAAAATCCAAACCATCTCCAGTTTTGCTCATTTCTATACAGAAATTAGTTTTGAAATAGACTATACTGTAGCTATATTGAAACATGTTTACTAGACTGCAATCCATTATTTATGCATAGAACTGGGTGAATAATAGATATTTTTAGTTTGCAGGCAATTCCAAAAAAATTGTTTAGAGTCTAACCAAAAATTAAATGTTTCATTATTTTCATACCTCTATGCATAAATACAAGCTAGCAGCCTATTAAACATATTTCAATATAGCTACATTACAGGATATTCAAAATGATTCAGTAATTCACATACATATTTTATTTCAAATACCTACCTGGAAACAAATTGGGTACCCTATGTATTGAGATCTGAGCAGAAGGTGAATTCTCAGAAAAAAAAATATCTCAGCATTTCAAAGGTTACCTTTATGTGTCTACCTTCTAAATTGCAAGGCAGCATTTCAGACAACTTTTGTACCTAACCTCTGTCTGTTTTCGATGCACATAACAATCATGCAAAAAAACAAGTGGCATCCTAACTAAGAGACACCTTCTGAACCAACTGATATTTTTGCGATTACCTTTTAGTCCAGTGGTCTTGGGGCTTAATCTGGGATTGGCACGTTTTTGTGCCTCGTCAAATGCCGATAAAAATTTCAGAATCTTCCCTTGTTGATCAACTGCAGGGTTTTCCACAGCTGTATGCCTTTTGTCTTATTTTAGGAAAAAGAAGAATGTTATCACTTCTTTAAATGACTTATCTAAAATGTTTTCATACATATATAAACACTGCCAAAATATAGATTATCCTCAAATTAAGAACTCACATAACGCTGTCTCTGCGTATATAAATTAACCTTTCCTCATGTTCTTACGCTTGTAACCCAAGGAACTCATTGCATTTCCTAAAAGTGCAATTCTCAAACAGAGTTTTAGAACAATTTACTCTTAATAGTTCAACTAACCTGAACAACTGGATATAAAAAGTCCAGTCATGATAAGCTTTCTGTCCATATTAGCCATGCATTAAAAGGATACACTATATTTGATGGGCCAGATCTTCAGCTTATGTAAATCGGCATTGCTCAATTATCTTCAGTGGAACTATCCTAATGTATAGAAGCTGAGAATCTATCCCAAACATAATTAACGTTGTTCTTGTTATAGAGAAACAAATGGTCCCGTCATTGTTTTAATTAAATCTTATGAACTCTTTCTTCATTCAAACTCACTTACTATCTAAAAGCTTCATATAGTGCCAGGATTGCACTGCGACAACGTATTGCACTGCGGCATGGTGTGAAATGGCACTGCAGCATTGCTTACCTTCTTGAAGTTGCAGTTTTTCAGGCACCCCTGGGGAAGCAGATGCCTGAAAAGCTGTAGAAACAACAGCAGCTAGAAGAATGCGAATTAACACACTAGTTTCCATTGTAGCCAAATAGGATCTTTTTGGGTCCTACGTCTCTACTGTGAGCACCTTTCTACAAAGCTTGTCAAGACTCCTTCGTCCACGTTTTCTGTCTGGTTGAACGAGCCATCCCAGCTACCCTCTTTTAAACCCCTGCTTCCCCTCATTACCTAGAGAACACATTGCCAATCAAATTCCACTTTACTAACCGACATTTTGACATTTGGCGACATGTCTCTTTCTATTTTCGGTGGTTTGCTTTGTGCCATTCTGGTAATAGAGTTTCCAACGTCAGAGCTCTTTTCTGTTCTTAAGCAAACACATTAACTTTGTGTTATCGCTGCTTGAACAGGAGAATCTCCCAAACATGTCTGCACACTTTGGAATGGAATAAGGGGTCAGCTATCGGCAGTGCAGGAACTAGCCCCAGGTCTCACATTGTCTCCTTTCTGCATCTTAACAAGGATGCCAATTAAAGAGCAAAGATTTCAAACATCCCAGTGACGCCAGCGGTCGGCATAGCAAACAGCCAAGAAACAGAATAAACAGCAAAGTCTCCAGAGTAAGCCAAATCACCAGGACTAAATAAAAGTATGAGATAGATGCATGAGGATGAAGGCAGCCTGGATAGATTTGTCAGAAGTGGGAACACGTCACTAAATATTTGGAGTGTTAATATCATTCTACCTATCAAGCCAAAAACTTTGCTCAGCTTGAGTCTTCTGACAGCTGAGCACTACTGTATTACAGGCATTCAATCACTTTGGTATCACAAATTTCCTTAGGACAGCAAGAGGGTTTCTTCCCACTGGCTGAATGGAATTCAAGCTTCATGCTATATAATGGCTACACATAGCTGCATGTTTGTTTATTTACTTTGCTATTGCACTTTGTGATGGGGTGTACAAACCCCATCATGGGGCAACAAGGGGTTAAGGAGCTGCTCTGAGTCCAGTCAGCCCCACCCCACTGCCCCTGCAAGAGATGCACAGGCTGGAGGAATAGTTAAAGGGGAGCAGAACAGCTGACTCCTGGGCAGGCCAGGGAAGAGAGCAGACCTGCAACTTGCAGCTCCTGAGGAAAGGCAGGGTAACTCCCACCAACAACTGCTAGAAGGTCCCTCTCTGAGGGAAGGGATGATCTGCTACAGATTCACCCATTTGTTTGTGCTAATTCCCCATGTATTGTTTATGGATTATCCAGTCAGGGGAGAGACATGGAACTGACGTGGCTGGAGGGCTGAGTCACAGGAGGAGGTACCCTGTGAGCTGACCTCCTTCAAGTCTCCTTGCCACAGACTACAAACTTTGGACAATAATGGCGTAGTAGGACATGTCCCAGGGAGGGCAGCCTTATGGAAATCCTGGGTGTCAAACGTGAGAACCCTGGCCCAGAGCCTAGTGGAGTGGGAGGGCCTGGGCTCCCCAGTCAACCTCACCCCCCCTGCCGCATGTCGAAGGACTTAAGACCATGGCAACTAGATAATGCTCCCCACAAGCGCCATGCATCACACACACTCACCACCATTAAATCTGAGCACTTCACAGACTTTGAGACATTTACCCTCAGAACTCCCCTGTGACATAGGGAAATGTTATTATCCCCATTATACACATGGGTAAATTGAGGCATGGAAGTTCAGAGCATTCCCCAAGGATACACAAGGAGTTTATGGTACAGCTGAGAATGGAGCCCATCTCTCCAGTACAGGGCCTTACCCACAAGACCTTTCTTCCTCTTTTTACACTCTATGTTTATTCATAGATTCTAGGACTGGAAGGGACCTCGAGAGGTCATCGAGTCCAGTCCCCTGCCCTCATGGCAGGACCAAATACTGTCTAGACCATCCCGGATAGACATTTATCTAACCTACTCTTAAATATCTCCAGAGATGGAGATTCCACAACCTCCCTAGGCAGTTTATTCCAGTGTTTAAACCACCCTGACAGTTAGGAACTTTTTCCTAATGTCTAACCTAAACCTCCCTTGCTGCAGTTTAAGTCCATTGCTTCTTGTTCTATCCTTAGTGGCTAAGGTAAACAAGTTTTCTCCCTCCTCCTTATGACACCCTTTTAGATACCTGAAAACTGCTATCATGTCCCCTCTCAGTCTTCTCTTTTCCAAACTAAACAAACCCAATTCTTTCAGCCTTCCTTCCTAGGTCATGTTCTCAAGACCTTTAATCATTCTTGTTGCTCTTCTCTGGACCCTCTCCAGTTTCTCCACATCTTTCTTGAAATGCGGTGCCCAGAACTGGACACAATACTCCAGTTGAGGCCTAACCAGCGCAGAGTAGACCGGAAGAATGACTTCTCGTGTCTTGCTCACAACACACCTGTTAATGCATCCCAGAATCACATTTGCTTTTTTTGCAACAGCATCACACCGTTGACTCATATTTAGCTTGTGGTCCACTATAACCCCTAGATCCCTTTCTGCCATACTCCTTCCTAGACAGTCTCTTCCCATTCTGTATGTGTGAAACTGATTGTTCCTTCTTAAGTAGAGCACTTTGCATTTGTCTTTGTTAAACTTCATCCTGTTTACCTCAGACCATTTCTCCAATTTGTCCAGATCATTTTGAATTATGGCCCTATCCTCCAAAGCAGTTGCAATCCCTCCCAGTTTGGTATCATCCGCAAACTTATAAGCGTACTTTCTATGCCAATGTCTAAGTCGTTGATGAAGATATTGAACAGAGCCGGTCCCAAAACAGACCCCTGCGGAACCCCATTTGTTATACCTTTCCAGCAGGATTGGGAACCATTAATAATGACTCTCTGAGTATGGTTATCCAGCCTGTTATGCACCCACCTTATAGTAGCCCCATCTAAGTTGTATTTGCCTAGTTTATCGATAAGAATATCATGCAAGACTGTATCAAATGTCTTACTAAAGTCTAGGTATACCACATCCACCGCTTCTCCCTTATCCACAAGACTCATTATCCTATCAAAGAAAGCTATCAGATTGGTTTGACATGATTTGTTCTTTACAAATCCATGCTGGCTATTCCCTATCACCTTATCACCTTCCAAGTGTTTGCAGATGATTTCCTTAATTACTTGCTCCATTATCTTCCCTAGCACAGAAGTTAAACTAACTGGTCTGTAGTTTCCTGGGTTGTTTTTATTTCCCTTTTTATAGATGGGCACTATATTTGTCCCTTTTCCAGTCTTCTGGAATCTCTTCTGTCTCCCATGATTTTCCAAAGATAATAGCTAGAGGCTCAGATACCTCCTCTATTAGCTCCTTGAGTATTCTAGGATGCATTTCATCAGGCCCTGGTGACTTGCAGGCATCTAACTTTTCTAAGTGATTTTTAACTTGTTCTTTTTTTATTTTATCTTCTAAACCTACCCCCTTCCCATTAGCATTCACTATGTTAGGCATTCCTTCAGACTTCTCGGTGAAGACCGAAACAAAGAAGTCATTAAGCATCTCTGCCATTTCCAAGTTTCCTGTTACTGTATCTCCCTCCTCACTGAGCAGTGGGTCTACCCTGTCCTTGGTCTTCCTCTTGCTTCTAATGTCTTGATAATAAGTCTTCCTGTTGGATAAATACTCCTGGAAAGAGAAGCACTGTTGTTACTAAAATAAATAAATAAACCTTTCTGAAAGAAAACAGGCAACCTAAAAGCCTTTAATGATGTCTACCTAATGCTCTGATCCTGTTTGAAACAGCAATAAGTCACCATGGACGGTGGCACTTTTAGTGTGTTTTAGCAGGGCTTGCATGGCCAGTTAGTTCATGCCAGGGTAGTGCGCTGTAGCTTTACACGGGAACTTGCCGTGAACTAGCTCCCCATATAGATAACTCCCCCCCCCCCAGATTTCAGAGGGATTTTAAGTACCCTGTGGTAACATTTTGCAAATGGTTGCAAAGGCTACTTAGTTTTACTGTACGCCTCTTTAATTTGTTACTGAGCTCCAACAAACAAGTGCTTTCTGTATGAAACTGACGCATATCATCCATTTAGCAGCTGTGTCTTGAAATAACTGGTGTGAGTACTGATCATGCACAGACTAGCCAGCACTTTGGAGTGGTTAAGGAAGCAGCTAGAAAGCAACAAGCAACCAAAGTGTTTTGACAGGCTCCCAGATGGCCTGTATGGGAAAAGAAACCTAAATTGCTCTTGATGTGCCTCAGACATGGGACGGGGGCAACCTAGCTTTTATTTACTGGGAAAAGATCACTGCATTTACAAGCAGAATTCCATGGTGTAGGAGCACTTCACTGATGCATGGATATTGTAGATTACTCATGTTTCAGAATATGAATGTCAAATCTTTTGGAACCTTCTGAAGAAAATTCTGTGCAGGGCTGCATTCTTTTGTGACTCTTGCATAGAAATCTGACCTCTGACTTTAGCTATTATTTAGTATTTGAACTTACAGTAATTAATAAACAAATCCTCTGATGCTGCACAAAATAGAATAGACTACAGCTCATCTCCCCATAGCTGTGTTGGCTCTGTAGGGCTAACAAGAGTCAAAAACAGTGAAAACTTATTTTGGTCACTTAAATAAGTAATTATGGAATACACATATCAAACAGAGCTGTAGGGGCTATTTTTACATAGTCACTTTTTAGGATAGAACTTTAAACTGTAACTCTTTAGACTGGCTGATGTCAAAGTTTCTCTAGTTCTGCCCATGATAGTGGGAATCAAAGAATCTAGCACAAGTTTGAACTCTAACATGGAATCTGGTAAAGCATGGAGTTCTAGACAGTATATCATGCCCGCTTATAAAGCATGGAAAGGGATGGTCCGCTGGTTAGCCTGCTAGTCGAGGAGTCTGGAGACCTGGTTTCAAGGTCCTGCTCTGCGGCAGACTCCTTGTGTGGCGTCAGGCAAGCTATTTAGTGTCTGAATTCCCCTTGGGGCTGAAACATTTCCCTACCTCGCCAGGATGTTGGGAGGCTAAATACATCAAAGATTGAGGAGTTCAGATATGACATGGATTGGGGCCCAATAAGTAGCTTAGACAGATAGTAATGTAATTTCCTAAATAGCTATGTATTTAAATTGTGGCTTTTTATTTTTCTGCAAGAAAAATATACTCTCTTCTATGAAGAGTTGGGAAAATGCCCTTGTTTGATAACAAATGTATTAAATGACTTCTTTTTAAAGGCCCTGATCATGCAAACATGCACTCACTCATCTTTAAGCATGTGAGTAATCTCACTCAAGTCAATAGGACTGCTCACCGACTGAACGTTGAGCATGTGTGTAAGCGTGTGCAAGATTGGAGCTATAGATTCCTGGCCAGCTTCAGAAAAGCTGTTACAAGCTGAAATCTCTCTGTGCCTGATAAACCACTCAGGGATTCAGCCCATATAAGGACAGTAGTGTCACCAGAACTCTCCCTAGGGATTACAGATTGGCACTTAAATGTAGCCAGAATTCTAGTGGCATCAGCCATTTACGGAGGAGCTAATTCAGTGTCCTCCTTAGCTCTTGTGACCAGACCTGCCCAGCTTTGAGAGCAGAGCTGGTGGCTTACAGCTTACCTCTTGCTATAATAGAGGTTACAATTTCTTCCTCTACCCGGGACCTCTGCAAAGAGGCATTTGTAAGGCTGGCATTTCTTTATTGTCATGCCTGCTATGGAGGCCTTTCCATGGTTTTGATTACTGTGCCAGCTGCTAGGTACATATATGCATTAGAGCAGACGGAACGGGTGAGTGTATGAACTGTTGTCATTTGGATATTGGAAAAATGTAAATGACATGAAAGCACTGAGTGTCTGAGGTGGAGGGCAGCAGCAATATTGATATAAAATCCAGAGAAGCGAATATAGTTAAAAATGTACAGCTGAGACCTAATGTATTTGGGAGTTGGATAATAAATGTTACCTCAGAAACAGGTTTAAGTTAAGTCCATTTTAGTGCTTCCCCACTGATAGCTCTGAAGACCTCTGTGTACGCAGAGAACAGGTATAGCAGAGGAAGTGATGACTAATGTGCTTAAGCTCTGAAATCAAGAAACCATTTTTGAGCTGAGAGGGCTGTTCATTTCTATTTCTGGTCAAATCTTGGCCTCCGTGTTGAGGCTGCTAACAATGGTCCCATTAGTGCCAATTTTCATGTGCACACAACAGTGGACCTAGAGATTACCAACTCGTTTCATGCGGCCCACCAATCATCCAGCAGAAGGTAACATCATTAATGTGGTAGGACATGGAGCTGATTCAGACTGCAGCTAGTAAAAATGGATCCTATGACCAGTCATTTGAGCAAACCAATCTCATTACTTGCAGCTATAGAGCAGTTCACTTCTCACTAGAGGTATGCAAGATTAAATGAGACACTAATTAATATTTTTACTTACAAATAATCTTGCCTTTAACTGGGTACAGAACCACAGCAGACATCCACTTCTCCTCAAATATCACTTTGCTGTAGCCAGCTCCTTCCTCCCCATCTCAGTATCAGGATTTAGGTTGAAGCAGGGCCGGCTCCAGGCACCAGCCCAGCAAGCAGGTGCTTGGGACGGCCAACCGAGAGGGGCGGCAGGTCCAGGTCTGCGATCGTGGCTTTTTTTTTTTTTTTTCCTTTTTCTTTTTGCTGCTTGGAGCAGCAAAATCCCTGGAGCTGGCCCTGGGTTGAAGGACGTCAGTAATTTACACTAGTGGTATAACGATAGCAGGAACTTTGGAATAGGAACAAAAGTTACATAGAGTGTTGTATGAGGGGAATCATTGTGAGCATTGACTGCAGTTGGAATCAAATAGGCAAGCCTGCAAGATCTGGCTTGGCTGTATAGATCTCGGCAACAAGTTAAGTAAATATGTCACTTAAATATTCTCCAGTATTTTTTCATATGTTATAATAGCAAGATGCTAACAGCTGTTACACCTGGCATCAAATCATTTTTCTCCCAAGCAGCTGCCAAGATAATTTCTTTCTCCTGAATGTGATCAAGATGGCAGTAACTATGAAGTCAGTGGCAGTCTGACCCTGATTTCCTATGCCAACAGGCGTGATGAGTATAGACAAGCCCTCTGAAAGACATAAATTATACTGTGTGTGGATTGTCTTCTGCAGGCCCACCACATTAGCAGGAGTGTTGTAAGCAAGACACAAGAAGGTCCCTTCCAGTCCTATGATTCTATGTATATCCCCAGGACCTAACTATTTCTGACATTTTCCAAAGATCCTAATCCCTGATCATCTGCTTAACAACTGTCTTGCTCATACCTGACCTCCTTCTTCACCACTGTGCTCTGAAACTTGTCTTGCTTCTTCTTTGGCTCCAGCTGAGTTTCACAGTCCTTTACATGTATGCATACAAGACAGCTATTCACTTTTGCATTCTGCCACTTCCCTGGTCTTCTCAGGTTGTTAAGGTCCTATGCATGCTGTCTCATTTAGTGTTTAATATTTCTAAAAGGCTCTAGAATTCCTATATTGGTTGGTGTTATTGCCACAGCATTGCAGGCCAGAACTGCTCCACCTCCACCTCCTACCAGAACTAGCCTTTGTAAGACAGCATATTTTTCTGAAATCCTTTCCCCCTCCATTATAGCAATGGCAATTGTTAGTTCTAGTAAATATCCACATACCATTAAAGTTATGGTACTGGTGTGTTGCTCAGGGGATTGATAATGATGAACTATGGAGCCTCTCTCTATTAGGGTGCCGGTTCCTACATAGATATCAAATCAGCACTGACCAAAAATCATTATTCTGGGAAGACTGATCAGGGCCTATATGATGGTGGTCTCAGTCCAGCTTCTAGAGGACAGCCATCCATGTCAAAAACACCAATACAGACACCCTGCTTGGCAGTCTCAGGAGAGGGACCAAGAACTGAAGAAGTATGGCAGCTGATTTACCCCCTTCAGGTAGAGGTTATGGAAAAAGCACAGTAAGGAGCAGAGTGAGGGAAGCCGTCACTGCCAATGCTGTGCCTGTTTGGGGTAAGAATAGAAATCTGTATGCTTAGCACTGTCGCGCCAATGCCTTCTGCTAGCACTACTTTAGCTTTATAAAAAAGAAAAGAAAATGATGGCTGAGACCCTGAATCAGAAATTATTACCGCGCTAGGTTCTGCAATGAGAGAATACACTGCAAGTGACCATCACTTTCCAAAGCTCATATAGCACGAATCGAGTTTAGAGGATGTGCCACTGCATGTCACAGAAATATACAAACTCCTGCTTTGTGGGATGAGTGCGTATTGAAATAATAGTATTTTAAGACGTGCACAGATGAAATGGCTGAGGCTGATGATGGCGCATGCCTCTGTGAGACATTTTTTCATGTCACGGGTTGGACTGTGGGAACCTTAAATGGTCCTACTGGTGTTTTTATTTTGTCACTGTTGCCATTTTGCCAGAATACCCTTGAAACAGAAGAGGGAAATTCTGCCTTTTGTTACCCTAGTGTACATCAGAAGTAATTCCTCAGCTCAGATGTGTTATTCGGGCCATACGCTGTTATGAGAGCAGAACTGGGCCCAAAGCCTCGGCTTTTTCAAAGGTTCCTAAGGGATTTAGATGGCCAGATCTCATTGGGAGTCTCATCCCCTTAGGTTCCATGGCAAATCCTAGCCCAAGAGTCTCTCTCACAGATTTTTACACTGCTTTATATATATGTGTAAATAAAATCATTTGGAATATTTGAATATTCCACTCATCTGTCCTCTGACCTCTCACAACAATATTTCATTAAAATGTTTCTTGTCAGCCCTCCCCCTCCCTGCTATTTTCTTTGTCTTTTTTAAAAAGTATACAGTAGGAGCATTTGTTTGGGCTATATTTATTGCATTTGTGGAAGTCTTAGGCTTGGGCTACACCTACATAGTTACTTTGGTATAACTACATCGCTCAAGGGTGTGAAAAATGCACACCCCATATGACATAGGTATATTGACATTACTCTCCTATGTAGCCAGCGCTATGTTGGTGGGCGAGCTTCTCCCATCACCATAGCTACCATCTCTCATGGAGGTGCAGTTATCAAACCAACAGGAGAGCTCTCTTGTTGGCTTAGAGCATCTTCACCAGAAATGCTACAGGAGCAGAGCTGCACCGATGTAAATGTATAGTGTAGCCCTGCCTTTATTTTAAAGAGAATTTTAACACCTGTGAAAGGTGCTGGCTGGAATAGGCACCAGCTTTCTCATGTCCCCAGAGGTGCTCGACCCCTGCTGCACCCCAGGCCCCACCCCCACTCCACCCCTTCCCCCAAGTCCCCACCCCTGCCCCACCTCTTCCCGCCTTGCCCCCTGCCCATCCCCGTTCCACCCCACCCCCTCCTCTTCCCACCCCGTTCTGCCCACTCCACGGAGCATGCCCCATCCTTGCTTTGCCTCCTCCCCTCCAGCGCCTCCTGCATGCCGTTGGAGGCTGATTACGGCAGGTTGGAAATACTGGGAGAGAGGGGGAGGAGCTGATTGATGGAGCCGCTGGTGGGTGCTGAGCACCCACTATTTTTTTTCCAGGGGTGCTCAGCTCTGGAGTACCCACGGAGTCGGTGCCTATACTGGCTGGACAGCCCTGGTGAGAACCATGCTCTATGTAGCCGCAGAGTACATACAGCCCGGGCAGTAGCGGAGCAAGCTTCCCTGCTCTGCCCTGCCAATCTGACTCAGTACTGACTTGGAAAGGCCACTCCTAGGGATCCATGTCTATTCAGCTCTTGACCACTCTGCAGAGATTCTCAACAAGAGCGCGGTCACAAGGCAGGACTCCTCCCCAGCTTGCTCTTAGACAGTTTCATTGTTCATGCTTAAACAAGCAGTGGCTCAGTTCACATGGTACATCTCAGGCTCTCACTGCCTCCCCTGCCAAGAGACTCAAGCAGTCCTCCAGCTTCCTAGTGCTCAGTTCTGATGTACTGGTTCTCTCGGACCCTTTATAGCCCCAGATGCAGTCCCCATCCCCTTAATTGGCCTACCTGAGAGCAAAGGGATGCTGTACCTCCTTCCATTACAGGGGCCAGTGCCTATTAGCGCTAATTGTGGAGCCTGTTAAATGAAATGAACACGTCTCCACTAGGAACAATGGGAGATCTTCATGAAGCATGGCCCTTGTTAAACCAGGATGTGGATTTTGTTTGCCTGACTGATTTTTTTTTTTAAATCAGTTTTTGCTGTTTACAGGTTGACAGAACTGGATGTTTGTTACAAAACATGTCTGCAGTTTGTCTGCCGTCCCTGGATAATTTGCCTGATCACTTCAAAGGGTGGATTGGAATTTCTGGGTCAGCAGCACAGTATGGGGAGGAGGTGACCAGCCCTCTGTGGAGAAAGAAGGGGTTTGGGACTATTTAGAAAAACTGGACGAGCGTAAGTCCAAGGGGCAGGATGCGCTGCATCCGAGGGTGCTAAAGGAGTTGGTGGATGTGATTGCAGAGCCATTGACCATTATTTTTGAAAACTCATGGCGATCGAGGGAGGTCCCAGATGACTGGGAAAAGGCTAATGTAGTGCCCATCTTTAAAAAAGGGAAGAAGGAGGATCTGGGGAACTACAGGCCAGTCAGGCTCACCTCAGTCCTGGAAAAATCATGGAGCAGGTCCTCAAGGAATCAATTCTGAAGCACTTAGAGGAGAGGAAAGTGATCAGGAACAGTCAGCATGGATTCACCCTAATTGCCTTCTATGAGGAGATAACTGGGTCTGTGGATGAGGGGAAAGCAGTGGATGTGTTATTCCTTGACTTTAGCAAAGCTTTTGATACGGTCTCCCACAGTATTCTTGCCAGCAAGTTAAAGAAGTATGGGTGGATGAATGGACTATAAGGTGGATAGAAAGCTGGCTAGATCGTTGGGCTCAACGGGTAGTGAGCAATGGCTCCATGTCTAGTTGGCAGCCGTTATCAAGCAGAGTGTCCCAAGGGTCGGTCCTGGGGACGGTTTTGTTCAATATCTTCATTAATGATCTGGAGGATGGCGTGGACTGCACTCTCAGCAAGTTTGCAGATGACACTAAATTGGGAGGAGTGCTAGATACATAGGAGGGTAGGGATAGGATACAGAGGGACCTAGACAAATTAGAGAATTGGGCGAAAAGAAACCTGATGAGATTCAACAAGGACAAGTGCAGAGTCCTGCACTTAGGACGGAAGAATCCCATTCACTGTTACAGACTAGGAACCGAATGGCTAGGAAGCAGTTCTGCAGAAAAGGACCTAGGGGTTACAGTGGACGAGAAGCTGGATATGAGTCAACAGTGTGCCCTTGTTGCCAAGAAGGCTAATGGCATTTTGGGCTGTATAAGTAGGGGCATTGCCAGCAGATTGAGGGACGTGATCATTCCCCTCTATTCGACATCGGTGAGGCCTCATCTGGAGTACTGTGTCCATTTTTGGGCCCCACACTACAAGAAGGATGTGGAAAAATTGGAAAGAGTCCAGAGGAGGGCAACAAAAATGATTAGGGGGCTGGAGCACATGACTTATGAGGCGAGGCTGAGGGAACTGGGATTGTTTAGTCTGCAGAAGAGAAGAATGAGGGGGGATTTGATAGCTGCTTTCAACTACTTGAAAGGGGGTTCCAAAGAGGATGGATCTAGACTGTTCTCAGTGGTACCAGATGACAGAACAAGGAGTAATGGTCTCAAGTTGCAGTGGGGGAGGTTTAGGTTGGATATTAGGAAAATCTTTTTCACTAGGAGGGTGGTGAAGCACTGAAATGGGTTACCTGGGGAGGTGGTGGAATCTCCTTCCTTAGAGGTTTTTAAGGTCAGGCTTGACAAAGCCCTGGCTGGGATGATTTAGTTGGGAACTGGTCCTACTTTGAGCAGGGGGTTGGACTAGATGACCTCCTGAGGTCCCTTCCAACCCTGATATTCTATGATTCTATGACTTTGAATGCATTTATGCCAGCACTGCTTGGCCTATTATTTTTGTGTGTCTGCTCTTCAGAAACACTCATTGTAAACTGAGTTTCTCTCTGATCTGTCCTTTACTTCTTAGAGATGGGTCTGAATCAGAGCCCCAGAGCTGAACCCCCGGTATTTTTGGGGGAGGTAGTATCTTTTATCGAACCAACTTCTATTGGGTTTTTGCGTGATATATGGATTTGGGTCAGAACTTCACCAGTTAGTGCTCATCTCTAATTGATTTTAAAATTGCCTGGTTCCTCTTGGTGGTGCCATTTATAGAGATGGGCTTTAGCACTGCAAACAAGCCAGTGAACAGATTTATTTGTCATTTCTGTTGATTCTGGGGAGGTGAAAGTATGTCTGAGCTTGAATGAATGCAAACATTTAACAAGCAGAATGCCACTAAGAGAAATGTTCTGATTGTCACCTTGATTGCTTTGTGCCTTTACTCTGTGCCCTTTGTGCTAGTTCTGGTTCCACCAGGGAAAATTACAAATCTCAGGGTCACCACATCAGGGTGGGATCCTGCCCCACCCACATTGTCACAGAGTCAAAACAGTCCTTAGAAACCTGCAGCCATGCAGACCAAGGATCACAGAATGCTGATACCCCTGACTGCCAGACGTTGGGATCTGAAAGAGTTGGAGGCAACTACTGGGCAGTAATGTTCTGAATGTTGCCAGTGAAGCGGGCATTGTGCTGCTTACAGAGCACTTTAGAAGGCCTGTACCATGCTGAGCCATGGCACCTGATGCATAGCTGTGGCAACAGCCCTGTATAATCTTGCCAGAGAATTTATCCTATTTGCCTTAAGCCTGGAATTATAATCAGGTCTTGACTTCTTCAAAGCCTCCTTGCTTTGGGTTTTCAAAATCTGAAAATAAACCCTGAGACCCATTACCTTAGCACAAGATCTCTGATGAATGGAGGGGAGTTTTTTCAGCCATTTCCCATTTGGAAGTTTTTGATGGATTTTGATACTTTTGACCCACTCCCTTACTTCTTGAAATGTTACCCTGCATTGGTTTCCATGGTTCTGCCCTCTGGTGGTTCTCCTCCTACCTGTCTGATCATTCTTTCAGAATTTCATTTGTCTTCTTCCTGTTTTCTGAAGGTGCCTCTAGAGGCTCCATCCTTGCCCCCCACCCTCCTTATCCTATTTCTAGGTGCTCCTAGCCACAAGCATGTCTTTAGCAACCATCCTTATGCTGATAGCTCGCCACTTCAGAGATAGATTTCTGAGTTATCTCCTTTCAGCTCTTCTCAGCCTGTCTTCCTGACATCTCTGCAAGGAGAGATCATCAACATGGCCAGAACTGAGCTCTTGACGTTCCCACCCCTTAAGAACATAAGAACGGCCATACTGGGTCAGACCAAAGGTCCATCTAGCCCAGTATCTGTCTTCCAACAGTGGCCAATACCAGGTGCTTCAGAGACAATGAACAGAACAGGTAATCATCAAATGATCCGCCCCCTTTACTCTCTCCCTTCTTTTTCTGTCTCTGTGTACAGTGACACCATGCTCCCAGTCACTCAGGCCAATGACCTGGGTGTCATCTTTACTTGGCCCTTTCACTGGACCCACATATTCATGCCTTTGTTACACATCATCTCTAAAATCTGGCCTTTCCTCTCTGTCCACACTGTCAAAACTCTCCTCCAAATCCTCATCACTTCACATCTTGACTGCTGAAACCACCTCTTTTCTGGACTAGACTACTGAACCTTGCTGGCCTCAACTCTAATCAGAGTACTGCTGCCAAAAGAATTTTCTTGGCTTGTCACTCTGACCACACCAATGCCCTCTTTAATTCCCTTCACCCGCTCCCCCTTCAACTCCACATCACATACAATCTTTGTGTCTTTTACCACGTCACAATTTACACACACCCCCGATATCCTAAGTTGACCTACTCACCTATCATGATGTTGACCCTGCCAGCATTCACCGTCCTCCAGTCAGCTGATCCCTCTGGGTTTTCTTCCATGCTGCCGAATGTGCATGGGGAAACTCCCTGATAAAATCCAAACACCACTACCTTCCTCATCCCTTCTTAAGACTCACCTGTCATGATGCCTACAATATCTGGCCTGCTGACCATGGCTAGGCAGAGCTAAGATGTGACCACTTTTCTCTTCCCCTTCTTTCCATGTCCTACTCCCTTCCTCTGTACTTTCATACCCAATTTTAAAAAAAACAGTAACAAAATTGTGCCAGTTCTGCACTACATTCATTTGTGTGTTTGCTGTATCCCCATCCACCTATCCTTCATCTCTGTGTTTCTCTAGACTGTAAGGCCTTCAGGGTGGGGTTTGTCTCTTTTCTGTGTTCATACAGCATCTGGCACAATGGGGCATCCCTCCTTATTGGGACTTTTGGATGCTACCATAATACAAATATTTACCTTTAATAATAATGAAAGAACCAGAGTCTAGAAAACTTGTTCACTTAGTCTCAACCTCTAATTTCTTTTATGCTGCCCATCACCTTGCTCTCTCAGGCTGCAGTTTTACCATGCTCACACTGCACAGAGTTAAAGATTACACAGATTACTCACACTGTATAAAGTTAAATATGAGCATAAATCAGCACTTAAGCGCTGCCTCCTAATTATAAAGCACTCACGCAAAGATATACAGTATTATTCTGTCTCTTCCTTCCAGACAGCAGGGCCTGGACTTAGTTTATTAGTATGCTTATTGTGGGAAGTCTAGGCCAAAGAAGTGGCTTTTGCTTTTCGCTCTGCAGGCTCAGAGGTGTATAGTCACTCTGCCTGTATAATCCATATTGTCTCAATTATATCCCTGCTTTTTTCCCACTGAGTTTGTACTTTCCCGTGTTCCCGAACTAAAAGTTGTTTCATTGCATCACTTGCTTTATTTTCAGTCCAAACGCATAGCAATGCTCAGATAGGCCACAAGGTGGCACTACATCACAACTGGCCACTCCTCTCTTCTGCACGTACAGAAGTAAAACAAAATCAGAAAAAAGTGTAGAGAAGGGGGACAGAATCAGTGGTTGAGATGTTCAAAGCAGTGTGGGAGAATGAGCCACATGTTTTCCATTCATTTTAATAGAAGTTGCATGACTACATCCCCTTTGCCACTGTGGAAACTGTTTAGCTAAATCCCTTGGTGCTGCTTTGAATAGCTCAACCACCATCATTCAGTACACTAGATTGAAATGGGTTTACAAACAAGGTCAATTAACTTTTACTTAGTTCTATCAGAAAAAAGAAGCACGTGGTTATTCTTACTAGAGCTACCACTAAAACATTTCATTCATCCCCCCAGTTAGTTCGGTGTCACAGTTCATCCGATTTGGAGGCCCATGAACCATAGCTGGATCTTTGCAGTATGGTAGAGATCTGTCTTACTTGCAGTTGCAGTTTTCCATTCAGTGCTGGCACTAGTTACTAGTTCTTACAACTTAAACCCAGCAAGCCAGCTCCATGTGAACCAGGAAAATATCTGCTAAGCTCACAGACTACAAGCAAACTTTGCAAACACTCCTCCCAACTTTATTGATTTGCCAGCATACCAAACAGCATTCAGATTCCCAGCAAATAGCTCAGCCCTGTTTGAGAGGTTGAGCTTCCATGTACCATTAGATTTAAGGGCGGACAATTACTTATATTTGCTTCATTTCAGTTACTGTTGCTTTGTCAGTGCCACAATGCTTAAACTACCAGTGGCTGATAATCAAGCCTTTGAAAGTGTAGTATAAGGTTAACTCATGATATTTTAGATGTCTCTACTAGAACCTTTCATCCAAAATGACCACCAAATGCTTTATAACCTAGGCACTCAGAGCATTAATGGAATGGGTAGCGGCCAACTGCGTGCCACACAGAGTGGAGAGAGGGGAAATTCTGATAACACAGCAAACCTCTGTTAGTGACATGGGATTTTTTTAATGTCCATACAGTGCAGACAAGACCCCTGTTTTTAAAGTCTCAGGCACCTTTTATTTGCATAGTAAATGGCATGGCTCACAATGTATCTATTGCAAATAGATGAAGGGCTGAGACAACAGTGCTTGGATTTGACCCTGAGAGTCCAAGAAATCTCGACATTTCAAAGCAGATGCATAGAACCTTGAGTCATTCTTTATCTAACTAGATATTTACATGGCCCCCCCACCCCGACACCACAACCACTATAGCATCTTGGTACATAACCATCATTAGTGCACACAGCCCCATGACACTCCTGTGAGGGAGGGAGATATTAGTGCTCCAGTTTCACAGATGGGGAAGTGAGGACCAGAGAGAGGTTAAATGATTTGCCCAAAGTCACCCTGAAAGACTACAGCAAAACTGGAAATTGAGCCGAGGTCTCCTGAGTTCCAGGACACTGCCTTACCCACAAGCCCATCTTTCCTCCATCTCGGCTGGGCTGATGCCTCTTATTTTCAGGGGAAGGAGCAGTGGTAGTCTAGTGATTTGGTGCTGTGCTTGTCCAATCATATCTTTTGGGGAGACACTGCTGCAATGAGGGGGATGAGAAGGAAAGAATAAAATCAGGCATAACACTTGGTAGCTGCCTAGGATCCTTTGGGATCGCCAGTTCTTGCCAACCAATAGCACAATAGTTTCCAAAAATCTGGGCTGCTCTCTCTCTCTATATATAAACACAGACACATACAGAGGTTTTAGCTCACTCACCATTTTAATCTCAGTAACTCTCCAATCTGAATGTATATTTCATGTGGTGTAACATGTGTAACAGCGTAGTATATGTTATTGTGAAATGACAAATCTGTTGTATTAAGCACCTCGTGGAAACTGCTGTACCCTCCCAGAGTTAACAGTGACTGCCCTCTAGTGGTACAATTACTAACTACTTGTCTGACTGCCTACAGGACTACATGGCACACTTCCTTCAACAGCATGTACTGTACACATACATGTAGCCCCCCTAACAGGGTATCAGTGGCAGTGTAGAAATGACACACAGCTTAGGCAAGTAGAGAAAAGACACGCCTGAAGGGTGTAGGTACATACTGGAGTACATACCCGACACAGCTCTCAACTCCCCCAAGCTGCGCCTTCCTCTCTACACTGCTATTTTTAGCAATGTAATGTCCTGCTGCCAGAGCCTTTCCCCTCATCAGGGGAAGACTCCGGCAGCTCCCCACTGATGGATCCCTAACCTGCTGCCTCCCCTCCATCAGAGCCTTTCACTGACACATGCAGCTACACACTGCAGTGTGGACACGGCGTGCTTTTCCCTGGGGTGTGTAGCACACGACACGCTGCCACAAGTGGTGTGTAGTGTGGATGTTGCCTCAGAGGTTTGCTAGTGTAGCAACCGGGAGCTGAGTTCACAGCAGGATAAAATAATGACTTCAGCGAGGAGGAGGAGGAGGAGGAGGAGGGACGGTTTAAATGACATTTTAAACGAAAACTGTAGCTCTAGTCCGCCCTGAGGAGTTAGTAAAGTTAATAACCACGTTAGGAACAAACACGTGAGAGCACGCTGGCGAGAGATTCACACAGCGTAAATTGCTGCGTGAAAGAAGAACAAGTAGGTCATGTTGCTTCATCAGGCCTTTATTACTCCAGCATCTTCAGTCCCTGTGTGCCAAATGTTCTGCCCTTTGATGCACGTGTTCAGCTCCTGCTGAAGTCAAGAGCTTTTCAATGGGAGACAAAGGCTTCTAAGGGCAGAATGTCTAAAGTTTAACGTCTTTGAAGTCTTAAGCAATGTTCTTGCACCCTCACTTTGTTATTTCACAGACTGGGTCTGTCTCCCCTCAGTCTCTGTCTTCTCCTCCCCATTGCCCCCTGGCATCTGTGCTAGGTGTCTCCTCTGCCCTTTCTGTTGTCTCTCTTTTTCTGGAGAGCACTCTGTTTCTCTAGCTGCTCCCCCGAAATCTGTACTTTCTCACCTTTTCACTTCTTCCCATCCCGTCTCCCTTTCCTGATGCCACAGTGTTTCCTTAGAGCCTGATCCAAAGCCCATTAAGTCAGTGGGAGTTTTTCCATTGACTCTAGTGGGTTTGGATCAGGTCCTTAGTTAGGGGACCCAGGTGGTCTGCAACTGACTTATAAAAGTGCATGCAGAGAGCACAGCTGCAGAAAGTGGAGAAACTGAACTCTTTTCTTTCCCTTTCAGCAAGGTCTCTCGCATATTGGAGTGTACATGCAAGTAAAGGATTCACTACTCGGACCTAGATGTTGTTATGTTCACAGTATACACATGGAGAAGCTAGCTAAAATCATAAATACTCTTGCTGGCAGGTTGCAACATTACACTACTGTGTTTCTTAGAATTCAGAACGATAACACACAAGAACCCCAAAACAGAGGGACACCAAGTAGGCTGTTCCCTAAAGCAGAAAGGCACAACTCACCCACCTTACTATCCACTGTCTTTCTGCTGATAGGCTTCACTATAGAGCTTCCTAGTCTGAAAGCTCCCTCCTCTTAAAGTGATAGCTTACAATTCCAATACAGTCCTCAATACACCACATATCTATAATGGTTGAATTAAAACAAAAAACCCTTGAACGCTGGGGTATCTAAAGACGGGGATGAGATTCCAGATATGCTTGGCCCCTTTCCTATTTTACGAATGTTGTTATGTTGCTTCAAAAAGAGGCATCTAAGAAATTAAATTATTCTAACTTACCCTAGCATGGTTACGGGGAGTAGAAGGGAAAGTTGCCGGCAGAAGAACACGAGGCAACAAAAGAAGATCTCGGCTGGATGATGTGGTGTCCTGGGTGGATCAAAAGGGCTATTCATTCACAAAGAGATTAGCAGCAGATCATAGTAAATGGACTACCATGATTGCAAACCTCCAATAATGGAGCTGCCACATAAGATGGAGTAGCCTAGGTCAAATTCTACAGGCAAGTCCAATCTCCTACAGTGGGAAATGCATGTGTGTAGCTGAGGGCAATATTTAACACTGTGTGACTTGCTCCTTTCTAAAATAATGCAGTTGGTTCTGGCTTGATTCAAAAATATTGCCTCTGGAGCTCTTTTCTCTCAGAATAGAGGTATCAGGAAGTCATAGATTTTAAGGCTAGAGTGGACCATAATGATCCTCCAGGTTGACCTCCTGCATAGGACAGACCATCAGTATAAGTTCTATTTAACTTCTCCATTGAGGGGCCAATGCAGGGCACTGGGGTGTGGTAATATCCTATGCTTTTATTTCCTCAAGGCCTGGGTTCCTGGAGGTAACAAAACACCCCATTAAATCGCTCTACATACAAGCAGGGAAGAGTAATTCACTCTTCTATACAATAGACTCAATCAATTGCCCAGCAAGACCTGAGTCAGATGTTTGGTACCTGAACCAAATACCTGAGGAAGGTGGGGTGAAAGGAGTCATGTGCTGGAGGGAGATACACAGTTACTAAACCAGAGCTAAACAAGATCGAAAGCAAGAGTTGGAAGTTATTAAAGCAAGTGGGAAATGCTGATGAGGGAAATTCTTCTTCTATTCAGTCACCCGACTTCATAGCAAATGAACCTTCTTTACCATCTGTGAAGGAAAATTTACTGGTGTGTTTTGAAGTGGCAGATGTTGAAGTAAGGTTCTAAAGTGGGAGGTGAGCTAATGAGATGGTTAGCCCCTATTCAAGCTGGTCAAGGATACTGAATCTTTCCTTTATGTTGTGCATGGATAAATGTGAAAGCAAGAAAAAGGTAGTGTGTGTGTGTGTGTACCAGTGATAACTGGGCAAGGCTAGGGGAAAGATAATGATTCCAAAGAACTGAAAAGTACTAGAAAAATCTGCACTTAAAGCCACATCATGGTCAATGCAATAATCTATGGATCTATGTCAGTTTCTAATGATCAGTAATTGAGAGATTGGATCATACGATTGTACAATTCGTATGGGCTGTGATACAAAGTACACTGTAAGGGCCCAGTCCCGAGAGGTACTGTGTCCCGATATAAAATGCTGAGCACACAAAGTCCTCTTGGCTTGAGTGGGAGTTGAAGGTACTCAGCGCCCTATAGGATCTGGCTTTGTAGTGACACAAAGGAGAATATAACCCACTGGATAGTTTTGTTGTAATGGTTTATAATGAGCTGTTTATTTTATCAGGGATATAAAACAAAACTTAGGGGGGTTCTCTTCAGTTATTTACTGCCCTGTTCATGCGCCCCTAGGAGCAATTAGCCTTTAGACACTCGGCTTTTCATTGCATCTTGACAACAGTGATTCATAAGTCTGCATTCTATTTTTCCCTTTCTTTCCTGATGTTGCTTTTCTTTTCTAGTCAGAAAACAGGTGTGGGAAGTAAAGGATGCAGAAAAAATATTTTTTGTTTGAATAGGTCAGAACTAAGAAAAGCAAGATCCTGGGCCAAATCCTGCTTGCCTTACTCACATGATTAGCCCCTCCTCCCCCGTTGAAGACAGGCATCCAGGATTTGGAAGGTGAACAGGATTTGACCTTTTATGGGCTTATGATTATTATAGCAAACAGGGCTTAAAAAACATTGCACAGTCCAGAGTCGCACCCAGGAATGACACAAGAGCAATCTCTCCTTTGGTCTTTTTACACTACCTGCTGTAGTCAAAGCAATAGTGGTTGGTGACATCCACCACTCCAGATGTGGGATCTCAATGAATGACTGGCCTCCCAATCATGCAATGTGATTCACTGAATCAAAGTCTGGTATCATCTTGGCCATTGAACGTATGGGTATATGTGGTAGGGCAAGGCCTGGACAAATTTTTGGCCCAATACCCTAAAATCTGACCAACATGTCCTGAAGAGTCATATCTCAGTCACTTGTTAAGAGACAGGAAGTAATGGAGACAGAGAGCACTTCTGACAACAAAGATTGCCTCCTGGGCATGTCTGGAGAACAACCCCCCTTTATGAACAGTGCACCCACCATGTTTCATTGCTTTTCACCCATAGCTTTTATTTTGTCTCAATAATGGTGAATAAGACTTTGGGGCAATAGGAAGCAGCAAATTAGACACGACTCTGCAATGAAATATGGCAGCAAAATGCCAGTGCAATTATGGATTGCCCACGGAGAAGCATCAAATTACAAAGCAGGGAAGTGATAGTCCTGGATTATCCCCACCCTGCCTATCTTCTCTTGTATGCTGTTGGGATGTTGACTCCTCCCTCTGTTCTCACTTCATTGCCTGTGTGATAAATTTTCCAAGAACCATCTTTGGTGCTTTCTCCCAAGCTGCCGCTAAGCCTGGGAGGAGCTCCATGTAAACATCCGCAATGCCACCATGTTATCCCTTATCTCCTCTGCTGTGATGCCTACAAGACACAGAACAGTGGGTAGGCAAGGTGGTGTGGTGAGATCGCTGCCCATTGTGCTGACCAGTTTCGTCTTTTTGTTTCCTTGTGTTGCCCCCATCTCGTCCCCATACCCACCTGTTCTTGACAGCATTTCTCTTAGATTGTAAGCTCTTTGGGGCAGGAGCCATCTTTTTATTGCCTGTTAGTACATCACCAATGGGGCCGCCATCATTCCCACAATACAAGTAATACATGATAATAATAGTCCTCCTTTAAGTAGCTTTGGTGAGACTACGGGTGAAATATGACATTCACCTCCGGGCATCTCAGCACCTTGGGGAGGAAACTAGACTTGGGCAGAATGAATGCCATGTCTCCTAAGTGAGAGATATTAGTATTCCAGGGAAAACTGGATGAGATTTGGCAGTTAGGAGGCATTGGCCATCACCTCTTGTGTCTGCCCCAAATGGGGAAATTTCCTCTCATGCAGAGGGACAGCACAAGGCCAATGCACCATTTCAGCCCTCAAAGTAGCTTTTCAGTGCTACGTAGGCTGTATGGTGATCCCCCGTGCAGGAGTGAGCATCATCCCCTATTGTTAACCATGGTCTCCCAGTGTTCAGCAGGGAGGTAGGCTGTGTGGGGCATGCATGGAGCATAGCTTCCCAGCCAAAATGTACAAGCCTTCAGGGCACACATTGGGACCCTGCCTCACGAGCTACATGGGGAATATGGGACAGCTCCATAGGAACCCTGTTTCAGTCACAGCATGCTAACCTGCAGATTCCAAAGGACAAGGGCTGTATTTCCTCTGTTTGTATTGCACTGAGCATAACAATGGCGTTCCATACTCAGAGAACTATAAGATGGTGGAATAGCCTCCAAAAGAAAAGCCACAGATGCTCCCTCACTAAGTTGGGACACTTAAAACTACATTAGACAGAAGCTCTTTTACCTGCGTGATAGGAAGCAGTCCTGTGTGGCAGGGGATGGGCCATATGACTTGATATAACTTGTCCATCTCTATTTTTTTTTAATGACTCTCTGTTTTGTGAAGCCCTGAAATCGAGCATAACCCCCTCATAGCTTCGAAAGCACGTTGTGTTTGAAAACACTGTATTAGCTTTTCTTTCTAATTTGTTTTATCCTCCTCTTGCAAACCCAAACAATTCCTAGACAGTGACTCGCAATGACTAATGCAGTCTGGGAGACTTCTAGGTGTCCCTGTAACTTAAAACCAGAAAACAAGCTCCCTAATTCAGTAGCTAGACATTCCATTGAAGACCTGTAGCTTCTGAGTTTTTATTTTCCTTCTCCTCAGGGTTAAACATGCTTTTATCTACAGCTTGTCTCCCTCCCACACAAAGCGATAACATAAGATCTGCAGTAGTTTAAGACGAGCTGTAATTCAAACATTCTTTGGCTACGGTGCTGCCTACATTTTAAGTTCTACTGAGCTGGGGAGCTCCCAGACATAGTTAAAAAAATGAAATGTGCTATGATCTTGCCATAAAGAAGGGTGGGAAGTAGTTTAGGTATGTTCCCAAATCATTCTACAGCTCTGCGAGACCCCAAACCTGTCGCATAAAGCAGGAGCAAGTTTAAAATACAGTTTTGGCACATTTACACTGCCATGGTTTAGCCGGGTTAGGAAACCAGGGTGTCATAAGCCAGTCTTCCAACATGGTAGAAACGATAGTGTTGTTGGAACCTTACAATGTAAACACTGTGAATAAGGGCCTCCCATGCACAAGAGGATTTTACTGAGTTTATAGCCAGGCATGTGTCGTCACCAACCATGGTTTCAATGTGATTTTTAACTATCTGGGTGTACTGGGATGTTTCATGTCTGCTCATGAGAAGGGCTGTAACGTGATTTCCAGGCTTAAACCAACTGTAACACCAGCATCAGCCTCCAAATTTGCCAACATGTAAGACAAACCATGGAAATGTGTGACCAAAATGTGGCGCACACCTGTGCTTTGTTGTGTGTTATCCCCATGGCTGACCGGATTTAATGGCGTCTAGTCTTTAATGGCTTCTAACCTGTGTTTAAGGAAGTTTTTTCTCACTGTTTGAATTAAACTTCAAAACTGGTTTATTATTTGATGCATACGGTAAGGAAACCTCCTTAACAACAGGCTTTATAATTATAAGCCATTAAAATCTGTCAGTCACAGTGTGACACGCAACAAAATGCAACAGCTCATTTGTCCGCCATTCCTCCTCTCACAAACAGCCGCTTCTGTCCTTTGTCTCCATCACTTTCCCCACTTGGCTACATCTCCCAGTTCTTTACCCGCTTCCTGCCATTCCCAAATCAGCCAGAGGCTGAAGACAAGAGTGCTCTTACTCCACTCCCAAAATAAGGTATCAGGAAACTACCTGGAGCGATCAGGGAACAGCAACGGTGGAGTGTTCTGGTGACAATGGCTCCTCTTGAAGCTCTCACCTTCCTTCTTATCTGCCCAGACAGCAAGCTAAACTTGGGAGGTGGAGGTGGAAGGCATAGGCAGCTCCTCAGAGTCCTTCCCAGCTCCATTTTTCCTTGGGATATACATGGGCAGCAGATGGTGGCTTGCAATGGCTCCTTCCATGTGCATGAAGAGGGAAGGTGCTGCCAACACACACCTGGGATCTGCACATAGTGATGTCACCACTACCACACGAGCCCGGGGGTGTGCTCCTTGAACAGTGTCTCTTCCTTCCACCCCCACACCAGTTGGCAGCTGATGCGGACTATCATCCAAGCTGCTGCAGTCCAGTTTACACTGTCAACCTTAGCAATACTGTGGGACAGGGAGTCTCAAGGGGCTCCAAAGTGGAACTTATTGTGAAATGTGTTACAGTTGAAAGCTCTGGGTTGGATCCCCCTGGACTCGTCTAGCAAGGCCTCACTCCCACCCACTCCCATCAACCTAAGCAAGCTGAGAGCTCCGCTCTATTAGCCTCAGTATTGTTTTCAAGAACTAAGATAAACATTTTCACTGAACAGTGCCCTTGATATAATAGTGTTTGCTAAATGGTGTTTGTTGCCCCCCTGCATGGCGTATTTAAGTGAGAAACCAAATGAATAGATTCTCGGTACCTCACCCATTTCTCTACAAGTGCACTCACTCCAGTTGTGTGGCTTTTCTCAGGCAAAGGAGAAAAATCTTTGTGAGGGACTTTTGCTGAAATAGCAGCAGCCCAATACTAGTTGACATGTGTTTGTGCTGAGGAAAGTGCTGCTGCGGGGTCATACTGAACTGAGTTACCAGTAATTCTGTCAGATGAGCATGTCAGAGCAAGCTTCCATAGAACATGGTTCTGTCTGGAGTGTGGCTTGTATGGTTACAGCGCCCAGTAAGAGAGTTTAATGATCTGGAATTCGGAAACAGTTTCCCCTTAGTTCATGTTTCTGATCATAATTTTACAGTGATTACATGAATTATCACGTGAGGGACTGTGTGGTGTCTGACAAGGTATCATATAGCAGAACAGATTCTCTTTATACTGGCTTGTTTTGTAGATCTCATTGACAGCATAAATGAAGGCAAATCTGATATATACTGTACTGCACCTTGCTGTATGGAAGGCTGTATAAGAGGCTTAATTTGTATTATATAATATAGTGTATTGACAAATTTAGTGTGAAGCTACAAAAACATATTTTAAAATATATGCACAAATGGAAGATTTAAGATTGAACTTTCAGTCTTAGCTCTGTTGATCCACTTGATTCTCTGACATTAATGTTGCATTAACGCTAGTCGTTGGCATAGAATTTCTTCATTATTTTTTTTTAAACTGCCAATGCCCCTTGTGAGTTACATTATCTAGAACTATTTGTTTTGATGCTTCCTGAATTAAAGTACTGCTCAGCAGAGCTAGACAGAATGCATCCTACAATGCCAAATGAAGTGGTGAAAGAGATAAGATACTGTCGGAACACCTACTGAGGACAGGTTTCAGAGTAGCAGCCGTGTTAGTCTGTATCCGCAAAAAGAACAGGAGTACTTGTGGCACCTTAGAGACTAACGAATTTATTTGAGCATTTCTTCGGCTGCACAGAATGGAACATATATTGAGGAGATATATATATACACATACAGAGAGCATGAAAAGGTGGGAGTTGTCAAAATTGCCACCCGCAGGTCTGTCATTGAATGACCAGACAGGTTAAAGTGTTCTCCTACTGGTTTTTGAATGTTATGATTCCTGATGTCAGATTTGTGCCCATTAATTCTTTTGCGTAGAGACTGTCTGGTTTAGGTCATCATCATCATAGGACCTAATCACATCAGCCATGCCATCAGGGGCTCATTCACCTCCACATCTACCAATGTGATATATGCCATCATGTGCCAGCAATGCCCCTCTGCCATGTACATTGGCCAAACCGGACAGTCTCTACGCAAACAAATTAACAGATACAAATCTGACATCAGGAATCATAAGATTCAAAAACCAGTAGGAGAACACTTCAATCTGTCTGGTCATTCAATGACAGACCTGCGGGTGTCAATTTTGCAACAGAAAAGCTTCAAAAACAGACTCCAACGAGAAACTGCTGAGCTGGAATTGATATGCAAACTAGATACAATCAACTTAGTCTTGAATAGAGACTGGGAATGGCTGAACCATTACAAACATTGAATCTATCTCCCCTTGTAAGTATTCTCACACTTCTTACCAAACTGTCTGCACTGGGCTAGCTTGATTATCACTTCAAAAGTTTTTTTCTCTCACTTAATTGGCCTCTCAGAGTTGGTAAGACAACTCCCCACCTTTTCATGCTCTCTGTATGTGTATATATATCTCCTCAATATATGTTCCATTCTGTGCATCCGAAGAAGTGGGCTGTAGCCCACGAAAGCTTATGCTCAAATAAATTTGTTAGTCTCTAAGGTTCCACAAGTACTCCTGTTCTTTCTACTGAAGACAGCAAGTCTCTTCTGAAACAGGTGAAATTTACTGTACTGTTTTGTATCTGAAGAAAGATCTAGAGTGGGAGAGAAAATATAGGACTTCTTGGAAAGTTCTGATTTAATTAAGAAGCCAAAAACTTATTTCAATTGTTAGGCCTCCGCAGCACTTAAAGTTCTATTTTGAAGACTTAAGTGACCTAAGAGGTCTTGTGCTGGGCTTCTCTAGAAGGGTATGGAATTAAAAAAAAAAAAAAAAAAAGAGTAAGCATGTCAGCATATGACTGGCAAACTGTAAGGAAAATCTTTTTGAAATTGTGATTGATACCTTGCCAATGGCCTTTCACTATTGGAGTTACAGGCTATTCCCTTCCTAATAAAAGAACAAACCAATCCAGCGTGGTTACTTGTCAAACATTTTATTTGTCATTCACACTAATTATAATATTGAATTTACAGAAGAAACTGTGGTACAAAGAAAGAAAGAAAGAAAGAAAGTCTCCATTAGAACTAAGTTAGCAGTCCAGCTGCTCGGCATGCTAGTCATCATGAATTTTCCTGTAGCACTGGATACTGCCTTCACTATGTACAGTAAGTGTCTACTTTGACGTGGTATCTAGAGACATCTTGTAGTGGGGGAAATCTACTCCATTTTCTTTTTCTATCTGGTTAAAACAACAACAACAACAACAAATAAACCACCAGTGCTTAAAAGTTTCCCCTTCTGAAAAAGTTCAGGGTGACAGTTTTGAAGGAAAATGTGACCATTCCAGTACATTGCAACATCTGTTTTGTAAACATATCCAGTAAATGCTGAACAAATATACTCTGATGCTGTTCTGATAGGATCACATTTCCCATTGCGTTCTCTATCAGATTTACCATACAGTCATTTCAGACTGAAAGTTTCTTTTTTTAAATGAAGTCATAACTGTCACAGCCAGAAAACCACAAAGAACCCACAGTTTTTTGCACATTCATTTCTCCCCTACAAAAAAAAAAAAAAAAAAAGAAGTGAAGTGTGTTTGACAGAGACCATGCTATAACTGTTTATAAAAGTGAATAAAATGTAGTTAATTTTGAAGCCTAAAATAACTAAGTTGGAAAGAAATAAGCTTCACTTCAGTATTTTGCCAACACAAGGATAAGTTCATTAAAAACATAGAAAAATTAAAAAAATGCAGAGTAATTACAAGCACTAACAATATTTTGCTATGTAGCTTTTAAACTCTATTTACATACATAAATACAAGTAAGTCTGTTGATGCAACTCTTCTACAATAAGGAGAAAAAAATGCCAAGTGATCAGTACTGACCAAGCTAAATTAACAAAAAATGTTATGATGCAGGTAAACAAGAAAGTATTTTGCTCAAATAAAAAATAATCTATTATTTCTGAATTTTCAAACAAATCAATGAAAAAGGTCACTCAGAAAATAATCATGAATGTTTCAAGGACACAGGCAAACCAGGACACATTTCACCTATCTCAGACTGTGGGCCACTTTCTGGAAATTGCTTGTCTCCTTTCCAAAAAATTATTTATCATAATTATGCATGAAATCCTCAGTAGCAGTAAGACAGGATGGGCCTGACAGCCACTTACACGAAGGACTGTTCTGGCTGTGCAACGTGGGGCTTAGCGTGGGTATAAATGTAATTTACAGAGCAGTGGAAAGGGGCCTTCATGCAAATGAGAGTCAAGTCCTATATTTACTCAAGTCTAATAGTACTTTGACTGCTAAGCAGGGTTGTTTCAAACATGGCTACAAATTATATTTTGCAAAAGGAACATTCAAACCCAACCCTTGGGGGAAAATATGAATAATTGTCTATTTTAGTGGGATTAGAATCCTGAGCCATCTGCGGGGGCAGAACAGTTTGTAGGGAAATGGAACTGTCCTTTTAGGTTTAATTCAACAATGGGAATGATAAAACTGAATTAATTTAGAGAGGCACGAATACAGGAAATGTCTTGCTTAAGCTTCCTTCTTTCATCTGCTAAGTGCTTTTGTACAGTCTCAAAGGTATGCCACATATATCGTCCTCATCGTTTGTTGATGATCAAGACAATTCTTTAAACACAAAGTACGTGGCTACTGGGCATGAAGGGGGGATGGTTTTCAAAAGACAGATGTGGTTTGTTTTCTGGCCAATTTATGATTTTTCACGTGGACTTGTGTGGATTCTCCAGTAGTGCTACAGTCTAAGCAGTGAAGAAGGACTTTTTTCAAGGTCACTGGAGACAAGAGACACTGACTATGCAAAGTGTCACAAAGGCTCGTTAAAGTTCAGTGTGGACACTGTATTTTCAAAATATACTTTATCACTTTGTGTCTTCCACTTCTTTTGTTCTTAGCAAATTTAATATATAATTATGTTGAACTAAAAGGACAATGCCAATTTATGTATTTTAAATAATAAGAAAACTTTGAGCTTCTACTGATATCCTTTGAAACATTCCCTCATTTTCTGCACGAGAATAACCTTATTGACCATGTTAGATGCTTCAATTTGTAACTTGTTTTATTCCAAAGTGCTTCTGCATCTGACCAAAACAAAGAAGCAAAACCTAATATATATATATATATATTTATATAAAGAAAACTCGAAAAACAAATTGTTTTAAATAAGTCCAGCTGTTTTGCTGCCTGCAGCCAAGGATCTTTGTAATTCAAATCCTTTAAAATTTTTTTTTAAACATCAAACACTGATCTGAAGTCCTGCTTTCAAATACTCTTCTGAGCTGACCTGCAATTGTTTCACTAATTTAAGAGGTACATTAAATAACAATCAGATCATTTTGAATGCACACGTCAACATCAGCAGTTTGTAATTAATGAGTAGTACAACAAATGCATTCAGACCAAACCCTCCAATAAAATAGTGCCTTAAAATTTACAGTGACATCTGATATGTTTGTGCTGTTAACGATGGGCAACAGTGATGATTCCATAATAGCAGATTAGTACTATTATAATGCATTTCAAATTTTCTACAGGACAGAATATTCTGTGCACCAGTTTTGAATATTCCTCTTCCTTCAGAACTATATGATCACAGAACTTTTAAACTCCACTTGTTTGATATTCTGGTTTCCAGTTGCGTCTGATAGCACTTTTCAGCTCCATTTACTTGTGATTTGTTAATTTGCTCTATTTTTTAGTACAGTGGTATGTACAGTGTTGTGGTGGAAACTTTGGGTGACATTCTGACCCCATTTAAGTCAATGGCAAATCTCCAATTGACTTAAATGGCACCAGGATTTCACTCTTGGCATGCCACCTACATGCTAGATTCTGTCCTTGAATGAATACTTGACTGCTGCTAAAGTCAATAAGAAGCCCAGGCAGGATCAATAGCAGAATATGGCCCTATATATTTGGTTGAAGAGAGATGCTTGACACCATTGTGTCTGCTTTACAAATTATATACTTCCACAATGCTGATCCTTCAAGTGACTGTTGGTGTTGAAAGACCAGCAGAGGAAAAGAATTACTTTATAGGGTTTCAAATGGCAAATTAAATAAATGGAGCAAAATGTAAACAATATGGCTAGATAACTAGACAACACGTTACCCATCGTTATCTCAGCCTTTTTTCAATGTTATAAATTTAACTTTGGCTGCTACCAAAAGAAAAGAGCATATTTAAATAATAATAGTATCAACAAATAAGAAAAGTCTAAACATCAAGCATAAATATTGAGGAAATCATAATAGTACAGTAGTTGAAAATGACCTAAGGCTGTAGCCATTGCATTACACAAAGTCCAAAAGAAAAAAGTTAAATTACCTCATTGAAAAGGGGCTGATTCTTTCAGTTGACAAAGCAATAAAGAAGCAAGCATGATTTTAAAAAAAAAATGAAATCTTTTTGCAATATATAAGGTGCCAAAAAAGAAATAAAGGAAGTTAGATGCAAAGCAGGATGAGTTGCATCCTTAAAAAATTAATAATAATAAAAAAATCCATATTCTTTGGAATATATAACTTGGTAAAAAAGTCTATGTCCAAGATATAAAACTTCTCATTCACAGCATTGCTAAATCAGAAGCATTCACAGTTTCCCTCTGGGAATCTTCCTATACTTCCTTATAACTAACACGCCCATATGATTAACTAAGATTGTGTTAGATTTTAAGTCTTTAAAATTAGACGTGAACTAAAGCACTTTTTAGGACTTTGTGAGACCTCCAAAATCAAGGACGTTTGGAGGCCACTGGTGTGTCTATCTACCCACCTTCCCTATCTCTAGACCAACTTAAATGTTCTCCTTTCCAGAAGTTCAGCCCTTGAAAAAGGCTACTTTTCTGGAATGACATCCCTTCACTGATTGGCTAACACCATGACATCATTCCTGAAGTACTGACTTTTGGATCGTTTGCTTCTGAAAGTGATGTATAAACATGGCAGTGCCCACAGGCAAGAAAGGTATTTATGGGATACCTATGGGCATTAGCAAATAAAAAGCACGTTAGTCCTGGCCCATCTCTACTTATAATTAATTCAATATGGTCGCCATACTGCTTCTTCCAGCCTTGCTGTGGTGCCCATGTTGGTAGGGGAGTTGCTGTGACTACCTTCTGCCTCCACCACATCGCTTTGGTTTGGAAGATTGGGGTTGAGGAGAGTAGACCCTGTGGAAGCATTAGTGCAAGGAGGGAGGATACGTGGGGGTGACCGATCTCCCCCAGACATCATGGAGAACTGGTATGACCCTGCTGATGTTCCGTAATAGAGATGGTAAGAAGGTGAGCTGGTCTGAAATGGGCTACCTTGAGACTGCGAAGAACCAGGATATGGAGGAGGGAGATAAGTGTGATATCTTGTGGCAGTGGTCATAGCAGACATACCAATTCCTATTCCTGAACTGACAGGCGTTGGGGTGTAGGTGAATGCTCCAGGATAGTGCATACGAGGATCAGAAATTGAAGGAAGAGTGGAGAATGGGCGATCAATTCCCACCCTGGGATCACTGAATGCTGTTAGGTCAGAAGCACCTAGTTTTTGAGAGAAGAAAAACAAATCAATTTTAAATGGAAAGAACAAGATTTTAATGAGTCACGAAAGGACAATGCTTTCTCATGGTGGATCAGTAATAGGGTATTGATAACACTGGCTATCTGAAACTTTTGAATTCATTTCAGTAAAGGGGCAATTAAGAGGGATTACCCTTGCCCTTTAGGTTTTTATTTGTTTGTTTTCATAGCACTTACAGCCTACGCAATATTTACAGCTTCAGAGTGCTCTATAAACATTAACAAAATAGTCATCACAGTGCCCTCGTGAAGTAGAAACACAACAGTAACAAGTAGTTTTGGAGAGGGGGAAACTGAGACACCAAAGCTAAGTAATTTGCCAAGGACCACACATTGGCAGAGGTGGGACCTTGAATGCAGGTGTTGCAGGTTTTCACTCCAATGCTTAGTCTCTTGTTGTAACTGCCTTATTTGTCTGTCTTAAAGATCGAAAGCTCCTTGGAGCAGATTCTGTTTTTAGGTATACATATGTGTGTTCTGCACACTTCAACTAATAATAGTGGTCCACATTGTCTATCAACCTTACTGAAGTTAAGAAAAATCAGGCCTCTTTAAGGTGTCCGAAAGTTGGGCACTGAAAAATGGAGTCTCCTGAAATCATTACTGACTTTTGAAAATCTTGGCTTTAGGAAGTCAATAAAATGACATCTATTGCAGATTTGTTTCCAAGCAGGATACTTTGGGATTAAAAGATTGAAGTGGTTTTTTTTAAATGGAAATGTTTCACACCTGACTGAGCTGAACATCTGATATGACAGCTAAACTCTGCTCCCATTGGTTTAACACAGATGAAAGTGTGCTCCCGCCCACCATCGTCTCCTCCAAAGGGATTAAACAACCTGAACAGATAATGGCCTCCTTAAAAGGGTCTTCATCCTGACTCAGATGAATGGAAGCTGTCAGTCCTCTGATGTGGCAGCTATGTATTATCAAAATAACAATAATAAGAAAACTTTCCCAAAACCAACCTTTTCAGACAAGGGGTGGATACTTTATGAAAGGAGTGTGTGTGCAGAAGGAAGCACTAGTATGTGGAAGAAGGAAAACAAAGCAGTCTGCTCTGACTGGATTGAAAGGTAGAGCAGACATACTACAGTGTCAGGTTCTGAAAGCTTGTCATAGCCAGATTTCTTCAATGGGTTTCGAAACCTTTCTTAGTTCCTTACGGTGTTTTGGTGTGCAAGTGTGGGTTTTACTGGGGGAGTTACAATGATACAAAGAGATATTTTATGTTAATACGGAAGAGTGTTTAAAATATAAATAATATCCCACAAACAAAAAACTTAATTACAAACCAGTTAAGGTTGCCTGAAGGCAAAACCCACCCAACTAGACCCATGAAAGCAAGGAAACTGCAAGTGAAAGAAGCACTCAGATATCACACTAACTCTGGTCACTGACAGATTCTGCATCTCCACAGAGAAACCACTTCCACCTCCAATAGATAGAGAAACAAATTACACTCCCCAAATTCATCTGATGTGCTGTAATGTAAAACCTTTTCACCAATCTCAGTTTCCCACAAAAAATAACTCACCGTACAGTAACCTCGTGTGCGTATTTCTATAGTAACTATAAGTGAATTTCCTTGCGGTCAGAGTTAAGGTTTTGTAATACTGTCTGAGTGAGATGAACTCAGGGCATGTGGTGTATTTCTTTATCTGTTGGAGTTGGAAGTGATTTTCCTGTCAGTGATAATGTTATGCTGGAGTGGTAAGGGAAGATGAAAGAGTGTTCCCTTTACATAGACACCTATACGCATGTACGAACTGGAAAAAAATGGGGGCAAAATATGTCTTTAAAAAAAAGAGTTTAAATTAGTTTTCCTAACTTCTTTAACACACACACACACACACACACACACACACACACACACACACACACTATGTTAAAGCTGGTCAAAATGTTTGGTTCCAAAACAATTTTCAACCAAAAAATGTTTTTTCATTTGTAAATAAAATCTTTCCTGGACAATTTTAGTTTTGTTTGAAAATTTCTGGTTAGTCAGCAAATTATTTTTTTCCCAGTTTTTTCTTTTTTCTTTCTCACTTTTTTTATTTTGCTCATGGAAAAGGAGGCGATGGGAGGAAAAAAAGGAGAGAAAAAGGGAAAAAAAACAAAAATAATTAAAACATTTCATTGCTTTGGTTTTAGCTTGTCAATGAAAAACAAAACAAAAACATTTCACAGAAGATTTTTTTTTAAATAAAGTTTTGATTGTCTACAAAAATCCATTATCAATTTCCAGCCTGCTCTAATATCTAGCTGTCCCCTAACCTTAACAAAATAACCTATTTCTACTGAGAAGCCCAGATAAGGATAGGTAAGTGATTAAAAAGTGCATCATTGAAAACAGTATTTTTAAGCAGGTACAACCCACTATAAATCCAACAGCAGCATAGACTATAGGCCATTCGAGGGGTCCCACCTACTCCAACAAGGCCAACATTTGCTGCCACGGGGTAAAGTTCCAAAGAGCTATGTAGGAACTTTAGTTGTGTGGTTCCCATTCATTTAAAGAGAATTCATGATGGTGAACACCCAAATGTTGGTTCAAGAGGTGGGGGTTAATGTCAGCAGATGGACTGCGGTAAATGATACAAAACTAGGTGATAAGTGTTCATTTAGAGATACATTTTTATGTTGGCCTGTAAAGTTCTGCAGTGCAATTCGACAGAGACATAACATAACACAGTAAAACACAACACTTAAAATGTCAAAAAAAACCACCATCCTCTGTTCAGCTCTAAGCCCCTAATCTGCTGTGATCTGCTCTGAATTTAGTGTGAGAGAAGGAAGCAGAGATTAAACATCCGCAGCATTCATTTCTTGGGAGATATTGCAGCTCTCCAGCTATCTAAACTATTTTTATAGTTCTGCATATCTCCCATTTCAAAGCAGCTAAAATTAATTTCTCTTCTGGTTTTTGACAATGACATTCTGGATTTCCCCATCACTTATCCAAAGCCAAGTAAACACTTGAAAACTTTTTCTTGCAGACTCAAAATGTATTTCATCCTGATTTGAGTAAAAAGGTAACAAGATGCTAAGAAGCTCCAACCACTGGTATCACTGTGGTTTGGAAACTGCCACATGGCTATGGTGGTACCTGTTTAGTGTGAATAACTTTTAGGTACTTACTTGAGAGTCGGCTTGAGAGTTCCGCAGTGAGGGATGTCATTCCACTAGCTCTCCCAGGTGAAATTGGAGTGGCAGGGTGCACTGAGGGCGTGGCGATTGATCCCAAGTATTGGTAGGACTGATCATAGGACCATGGAGGAGATGGCTGTACTTGCCTTGTATCTGCAAAGGAAAAGAAGTATTGAGAGAGAGAGGTTATTTTTAGCCTCTAAACACCGTGATCAAACATAGGAACTGAACCAAATGGTTTATACAGGAACTTATCATTTGCTTCAATTCACAATTTACTTCAAACATTCCCCTTTGTTAAGACACCTTCAGATGAATCGCTCTTCAAAATGTTATTTGTGCTGCTGTGATTTTTGATCAGTTGAAGCTTTTTGATAATTCACATTGATGGTGGTCAGGGAAAAGCGGATTAAGCTTCCCAAGGTGAAAGTGTCAATGCACAAACTGTTCATGGTTGAGGTACATTAGTATTTCAGTCGTGCAGTGTTGTTGCTGCCGTGCCACAAAAGTAAGACTCACATGTCACTGAGTAGAAGACAGCCATGCTAAATTGTGACAATTTAGACTGGGATTTTCAAAGGATCCTAAGGGAGTTAGGTGCCCAGTTCAAAAGGATGTGGGGTCTAATGCCCTTCGGCTTACTTGAAAATTCCAGTCTTAGTTCTGTGACAATTTATTTTGTTAGAGATTTACAGTGATTACGGAAGGTCTGTTACTAGAGATGAATGAAACTACTAGAGCTGGATGAACTTCAGAATTAGGAGTTCTTGTGCAAGCCTCTTGGAACTGAAAAATTGGAAAACAGGATATTTCATGATTTCTGGTGCTTCTAGGTGAAATCTGGAAATGCAAACAGTTTTTTTTTTTAATAGAGAAGAAAGTTAACTGATTATTTTTTAGCCTCGGAACGAATTTGGCTTAAGTATGGGGTCAAAGATTTGTAGCAGGGATGAGGGGCAGTATTTATATTCATCCAAAGCAGTTTGTCCATCGTAGGAACCACCTCTTTTTGCCACGTGAGCGTCCACATCTGGAACTGCCATTTGCCCCATCTGCACAAGCTGCCTTTTTACTTTCAGGAAAAAACACAAAGCAAGAATGGAAATTGTCTCTTTTTTCCACAAATCTGGGGTTTCTCACTAGTTTTCCCAGCAGTGAGAATTTTCTCCGACCGCTCAAACTGACTAATTGTCTCTTTGAAAGAAGCAACTATCAGAGTGGCAAAAAGCTGATACTATGCACAGGATGGATACCAGCATGGAAAGAAATGCTCTCAAGTTCGAGGTGAAGGACATAAAGCTTCCATAAGAAACCACATTTGGAGGTTTGTTGTGAATTATGGAGATGAGATTTATATTTCATTTCTTTCATTTGTTTGGAAGTGGAGATTTATCCAAAAGCAGAGTGGAGTAACCTGGCCTTTTTAAAAATTACTTGTAAGGCCACTTGCAGATTAAACCTACTAAATCAGTCTAGTCCCATTTCAATATGTCTATTCACCTGAGTACCAGGATAATTGGATCCTGGAAGGACCAACTCTAGCAGGGAAACTGTATAGTTCAGTCTTCTTGCCCATTCAGTCATTGGTGAATCTGCTGAGACTGCTATCCCAGAAGCCAATTTTTGTTTACCTATTTTATCTGAAGGGTTTTCTAATACCCACACCACTGCAGAAGAAGGTCCCTAGTGAGCTTCCTGGACTCTCTGTCTTTCTTCCTTCCTTGGAGGGAGGAAGCTCCACTTCATTTGTATTTGCTTCTTTTTTCCTTCACCACCATTTCCAGTTATGGTAGGAAAACTATTTCAAAGAGGGAAGGATCTTGTAGCATGCCCTAAAAGTGGTCATACTCTGAATTAGTCTAATCTGCCCTGGAAGTTTGTTTCACAGCGGAACCCCCATGACTCAGCATACTTTTCTCCTGCTCTCTGATGCTCTATCTTGGCCTGTAGGTATTGAAAAAGAGTGAGGAAGGATCTCTACCTATGGGAATTGACATGTGAGTGCCTTTGGGAAGGAGCAGCAGCTACCTCTCATCATTCTCTGGCTCTTCATGGAGAGAAATGATAGGAGGCATTGTCATACCACCTATTCCAGTTATGCCATGTAGATGGGTCAGCACCACCTTCTCACTGATTGTGTCTAAAACTGAAGGAGTCAGCAGTCTGAAGACTGAAATATGAACTCTACCCCTCTTTTAATGCCAGTACAACTGCCTCAGTGCTGTGCCCTGGCCAGAAACCCAAGAGTGGTATATTTTGTGATGCAAGCACATGCCCATTAGCAACTGGACAGAGGCTACCAATATATTTGATCTAGCTCATTCAAGATCCACTGTCAATTACTATTGACCTGAGATGGATTTGAAGCAGTGATTGAGAGATGAAAGGCTCTGTATCACATTACTAACCCCATAGCCATCTAAGTCTTCATCAAGTAAAAAAAAATCTAATTGCCAAAAATCAACCTTATATTTTGTTACTTGAATTCCCAAACACATAATTTTCCTTAATAGTTGTCCTAGAATGGCTTTAAAAATGAAGAGCTCTGATTGGTTAACAAATTGCATACCATTCAATGATGCTAATGCAGCATAACCACAATACCTGGGTTAGAAACTCACTGACCCCATCCGCCTCTTCCTTCAGTCATTTACTACCAAATAAAGCAATGAAAATAGCACTGGAAAATTCTGTAGGTTTTTTTTTGCCGGGGGGTGGTGGGATGGTGACTTCTGCCACTGTTTCAGTATTTAGGGCTTCGTTCAACTCCCACGAAGGTCAATGGGAGCATTTCCACTGACTTCAAAGGGAGCTGGAAATATTTCTGATATCCTTCTTTCTTTAGGACCCAATGGTGAACTTTCAGTTTATCTTAACTTAAACTGGAACCGCAAACTGCCACAGTTTAAAGAAATACAATTCCCCCTCCCCCCCAACTCACCATTCTCTTCCCAATCAGAGTAAAGATTTAAATGTTTCAAAATGTAGCAACCTGTGTGTGTGTGTGTGTGTGTGTGTGTGTGTGTGTGTGTGTGTGTGTGTGATAGAGAGAGAGAAAGAAAGTTAAATGTATGAAAACCTGCTTTAAAAAATCTGAGTTTCTTCCCAAACTTCAGAGAAAATAATAAGGCCTTTAATGCCAAATAGGATTGCAGAATTATTTAAAAGGAGAGTAAAACAGCATGAAGTCAGTGGAGCTGAAGCTGTTTACACCAATCTGAGGATCTGGGCCCAATTCTTCCTGCATTTCTTCTATTAGCATGTACTTTCATTTCTGCTTTTCATCATAGGAGAAAATATATTTTAAAAAATGAAAACAGTTACTAATTGCAATAAAACACTCCAGGGCAATAATTACAGCACTGTAATTCACACCTTGTGTAGTCACTAGCTCTCAGGCTCCTGTCTACCAAGCTATTAAGCATGATGTATTGGACCATCTTTCATGCCTCATCATGTTGTAGTGCCATGAAAAAGTTGTGGTGTTTGGTTTTTTAAAAAACACCCTCATAATTAAACAGTGCCAATGTTGTATACTGTTTAATGATTAATCAAATAAGCTTTGGTAAAAGACTCAGGTAAGAGGGCTAAAATCTCTTTCCCATGTTGCTTCTTGGGGTCTCATATATAGCATTTTTCTAAGGATTGTTGCAGTGGAAAATCAAAGCCTAATTTGCAGAAGGTTGGCATCTTCACAGAATGTTGATAATTCTGCCTTCTGACCTGAGATTTCACTGTCAATGGTTTGTCAACAGGTGGTGCTGGAGAACTTTTTGCACTGCCCCATAATTGTTAGCACATATTTCAGCTAAAGTGTGCTTGGCACCAAATAATTGCACTACAGAAGTATCATGCCTCAACAGTAGTGATTTTCTAGTACTGTATGACCCATGATTGCAAACGGTAGTAAGGTTGGCTTTGAGCCCACATGCAAAATGCCATGCAACTATCCCAAGAACTGTCTAAGCCATTTATATAATACTTGTAACACTCTTTAGTCCCGTACAAACCACAACACCTCTGGTTGCTTTAAGTACAACTGTACTCTGAAAAGTGACTTACTTAGCAGATCTGTTCCCTGTGGGTATTCAGTCTCAGTTGCTGATTTTAGGGACTTTTTCTCTTTTTTTATTGTTTGTTAGCACTGCAGAACAAGAGTGAGCAAATACCTGCCAGGCAATGGAGTTGCACAGATATAAATCAAAGCCAAATTTGGCCTACAGAACCTTTATTAATCGCGAGGATGCATGAGGAGGAGAGAACTCAGCTTGGCTTCAGAGCCCAAAGTGATTTTGTGGGACAGTCATTAAAAATTCTCCCAAATAGCTTTTTACCTGTAAACTGAGCACATATGACATAGAAATCAGTGAGACAAAACAAACACAGAGCTCCTGTGTTTCTATAGAACCACTTTTCAGAGCAGATTTACACTTCAAAATGCACAGCAAAATAAAGCGAGGTGCTCGGTGGTGTAAATCAGCACAGTTCCACAGACTTCCATAGAACTGTGCCAATTTACCCAAGCTGAGGATTTGGCCCCTTTGTTGTGGTAGAGGGTGGGGTCTGTTTTATTCACCCACTCATTTCTAAGGTAAAAAAAGATCTTACAATCTGAAACTTCTTAATCATTGTGGTGTAAAACTAATTCCTTAAAGAGATTGGAAGTTTTAAGTTTAACTGGTCAATCAGATATGGAAATCAGATGGCTGGTACCACTGTGCCTATGAGAATGAAGAGAACTTGCTTAATGATTATGTGAATTTCTGTCTTGTCTGTGTTTGGTAGGATACAATCTGCCTTTGGAGCTGGTTTGTGCCACCATAGTACAGAGTGAGACAGCACTCAGTGTGTCATTGCAGATCAGACATTACAGTCTAATCTTAGCCAAGTGGAGCAGTGTGAGCCAAATCTCACTATGACATAGTGTGTTTACTGGAAGCTTCAGCAAGGAGCTGCAGGATGTGAGTCAGTACTTTATGGTGCGAGTCAGGATTGAGAATGATGCATCAGTATTCAGCAAGGTAATAGGTACCCCCTTGACTAGCTTTGGGTGCATTTTACCTGGAGGCCCCTGTCTAAACTAGGGTAAATTCCAAAGGCACCACGGGAAAATAATGTTTCATTCCCACAAACAATACATACCTAGCTAAAAAGTCTTATTATCTTGACGTCTTGCCTTCCAGAAATGATTTTACAGCACAAGGGTCAATGGGTAAAAGGGAGTCACCCACAAGTATATACAAGTAGCAAGCAGTTGCTTAGCCAGATATCTGTATCAGTTAAAATTCCATAATAACATGAGTCAGACAAAATGTGAAACAGCCTCTGCAGTTGCCAGCCATTTCTCTCAAGTTGCAAAAATGTCTGTCAGTCACATGCAAAAATTTCTACCAGTCACATAGTGTCAAGCTTTGCAATTCCTCCACCATCCTGGCTAGCACCTTAACGGGAACATCTGGCCCAAAAGATGGGATGAAAGAAGGCTGGGATCCCATCTCAATGGCTAAGCAGGGGCTTACTAATGTCATCCCAGAGGGAGATAAGAAATGACTAGGGCCATCAACTACTTTACAAAGCTTCACTGACTCCAGTATTCATTTGCTTTTTCCCCACCGCCTTCATGATTTGCCAAACTTTCCAAAGGGAAGCAGTTCTCATAGTGCGAATTTCCCTCTCTGCCAGTGTGAATAAGTCAGGAATGGTCTTGATTAGACACGTTCATTCAGAGAGGTTTCTTGCTGAACGGGGCAATGGGCTGAGAGGAGGGAAGTTTTAGGCCTCAAGAAAAAAATGAAGACATTTTGCAAAGTTCTTTTAATTTTTTCTCTCACTCACATTCCTTTCTCCGCTTCATCCACTGCCACCCTCATCATCTTCCATCTTCCGTTTACTCCTTCCAACCCCAGGTACACAAAGGACAGACTGGGGCCCTACAATCTTGCACTGATTTGACCTGATCTCCCATCCAGCAGCATGACCAACATGGCTCCATCACTCTCTCCCTTTCCTACCAACTTGGGGCCCAACAAATCACAAAGACAAGCCTTAAATCCCAGCCTACAGCAGCACTTTGGAAAGCTGTGTCACCTCTCAGCAGCTGAAAGGATTAGTCAGTGGCTTTGAGAAGGTAGCACTTTCCAAAGGGCAAGGTCATTGCTGGCAGCAGCAGACACACAAGGCAAATATTCTAACGCTTCTCAGTGCTGGAAGATGAGGAACTGGAAAATTACAGAGCAAACTGTAAAAATTCCACCCTCAGCTATTTCATTATACAGGGTGCTTCCCCTGAGCATGACACATGGTGGAAACTACTAGGTTGCGCTGTCAAACCACAGAGCCATTTCCCAATGTAACGGTGAGGAGATGTTTGGGATTCATGGAAGTGGGCACAAATTTTAGAGACAGAATTTTTAAAGCCACCTAAGGGCTTGAAAATTGGAAATGAATGGGAATTGGGCATCCAAATCCCCGCTGCGGCTTTGAAAACCTCACACTAGATTTGCAATGGTTGACAATGGGTCTTTTGGCTGAGAATTCCAGTGGCTGCCACCACTCCATTGTCTTTACATGCTCAAGGTTGAGCTGTCTGTTCCACATCGACTGCACTGCCTTCCTTCGTGGGAGCCGCAAGATAACCTTCCCCCCCCCCCCCTTATATGCACTTCACGGCACACTGTTGGCTTGAAATCTCTGATTGTGTGGAGCCCCCAGATTACGTCATGTAGCCCTTCCACTATATGAACTGGTGTAAATGAAGGCCACATTGGGTTATGGTGCACATCATGTTTTCATGGCACTGCCAAAGCTACTCACTCTTCATAAAAGGCACCTTCAGCACTGGCCTCATACCCCAATATTTACTTTTATTTCAGCACTTCTGAGGTTTTGTGAAATGTTCAAACTGTTCAAGGAGTTCTAGAGGAGTCTGAGCCTCGTCTCCCATGGGACCATGAAATGCATGCAGCTCCACACAATTCCTGCAGTAGCATAAGTTCCTTAGGTTTTAGAGCACAATATGGGCTAGAGTGGCAACCTTTCAAAAGGTTACGCTTAATTGCACCATATTAATTTACCTTTACTACGGTTTTTGTGGAATTCCCTACGCTTATTATTAATTAATTATTATTATTATTATTATTGCAACAGTTGCCAAAATATGCTGGGTATTCTACAGCTATGTAAGAAGATACAGTCTCTACAAAGTGGGCAGCCTATAATGTGAGAGAGAAAAAAGAAACACAAATATTGGGGAGGATGAGACACAACAGGCCAACAGGCCAAGGTGATGGCTGGAAGTTCTAGTGATAGTTCTGCTTTTTATTTATTTTCTGTGTATCACCAGTCCCCAGCTTCCCCCCTGTGTAGCACTAATTTGTCAGTTAGCTACTTTCTTTTAGGCATTGCCGCAGAAATGAGTCTTGAGGAGGCAAATCCCGCAGTGCCTCTAACTACTGGGGATCATAATCCTCCAGTTTTTAAGGCGCCCCACTGCAATTTTGTAAAATAACACATGAACAATTCCAGCTGCTTCTTCTTTCAAAATGGGTGGGACAGGGGATGTCACTGGGCGGCTGGCCCCAGTAAATGAAGTAGGTCCAGAGCCCTGTGCCAGAGCAAGTTCTCCTATTTGGCCGATTAAGACCAGGATTGCAGCTGGAGGCTAAAAAGGATCAAGGAGAGACCCAGTGAAGTCCCTGAAGGAAGTTAGGAAATACAGTCCCAGTGAGTCAGAGCAGACTGGTTCAGTCAGAGGCAGGTGAGAGCTGCCAGAGGCCAGAGGGACTGGAGAATGTCCTGGAAGGAAGCAGAAGGTGTTTTCAAAGCAAAGGAAAGCAGCAAGGGGGAATTGCTGACTGGTGTCTTCAAGCCAGAGAGTAAGGGCTGGAAAGGGCTGAAGGCAGGAAGAGCAGCAGAGGGAGATGCCTGCTGGCTCTGAACCAGAGCCAAGGGACAGAGGGCTCAAGGCAGGGGTGCAGTGGAGGGACTTACCCGCTGACATCTCCAGGGCTGGAGAGCTGGGCCCAGAGGCACCATGAGAAGTGATGCTCCACTGGTTAGGATGCTCCCAGCATAGAGGCTGAGGGGTTCCCACTAGGAAAAGCAGGGGTGCATCCCAGCTGGAAGGGCAGGGCTGGCTCTCCTGGTACCAGGACAGGAGAGGACGAGGCTGAGTGCTGGGGTGCAGTGAAGGAAGCTGGGGCTGTGGTGGAGAGCTGGGGCTGAGGTGAGAAATGGCAGGGTTGTATGTTGCTCTTACTGTTTGGACTATGTTGGGGAACTGCTGGTTTATGGTGTTCGGACACGTTCTGTTATGATTTACGGCCACAGTTCTTTTGGAATACATGAACTCCATACAGGCTACGTGTATATTTTGGCAGATGCTTTGGACTATTTCTGGGGACTCAGAAGGAGGGAAAACTAAGGCAGGTGTGCTTGTCACATGAGGGCGCTCTGGTAGGGCTGCCCTCTTACAGAAGGGAAAAAACAAGCACTCCCTAACAGAAAGAACAGGAGTACTTGTGGCACCTTAGAGACTAACAAATTTATTAGAGCATAAGCTTTCGTGAGCTACAGCCCACTTCTTCGGCTGTAGCCCACGAAAGCGTATGCTCTAATAAATTTGTTAGTCTCTAAGGTGCCACAAGTACTCCTGTTCTTTTTGCAGATACAGATTAACACGGCTGCTACTCTGAAACCTGTCACTCCCTAACAGTTTGTTTTAACTTGTTTCACTCTATTTCCAGGCCATGCCAGCAAGTGAATGCTGCAAAATAGCTAAAATGCAAAAAGGATACCAAAGGCAATGGAAGAAAGTACTTGCTGAAGGGATCTCCCCACCCCCTACATTCTCTTACACTGCGGCTTAGGGCCTCCCTAATGAACTGTCCAAGCTAGAAACCGAGAACAGCTTGCATGCTGTATTGTACTGCCAAATAAATACATAAATAATAATGATGGAATGCTTATGAAATAGTGATTGTCTGGGGGCCCCTGGGAATCTTCTGCAGTTCTTCTTGCTAACCTGCTGCCAACACTGGGAGGCGCAATAGAGCAAGCACCGAACTGTGAAAACTGATTTCACAATCAATGTGTGTGCTGTTCTAGCAGGTTAGTACATAAGCTGCTCAGATGAAATATAAACCATCTCTCCCACTGAGTAAGCACACTCTTTCTGGGCTGGCGTCACTGTTGCTTTGAAGAACATGACTGCGTTATGTGCAAGCGGCAGAGTCTGACAGTGCCAGCGACACACAGAAATCAGAAAGCTGAGTTTTGTAAATTAAGGATGCATTGTTCTTTGTCTTCTGAGGTATGACTCACCCTGGAAAGTGATTTATTTATTTATTCAAAAAACTCGATTCCTTCTCCGCCCCCCCCCCAATCTTCCTCACTCTCCAAAAAAGAATATTAACAATGAGTGAAATCAAAGAATTCAACCCTGACCTTCCACTTTTTTGGCTTCCTGTGAAAGGCACTCAAGCAGACTCTGGCATGTTGCAGTTTTCCCCCCTCCCTGTCCTCAAATTCTCTCCTAGAACATAAAAAGAATTGCTAGGAAATCACAGCTCTAAGAGTCGGGAGTCAAAGAATACCTTGGCTACCCTGATAGCTTCACACAAGCTATTGCTATACTCTTTATAATAAGCCATGGCATATAACTGACCCTTAGTATTAATTATTATTATTATTTGTAGTACTGTAACTCCTAGGAGCCCCAGTGGGCTAAGCACTGTACTAACACAGAACAAACGTTATTATTGGCCCACCTTTCAGCTCCACTGCTTCAAACATCTGTTTATCTAGATACTGATATGTTCCTCATCATTGTAGAATTTTAGCACCTCACAAATGTTAATGAATTTATCCTCACACCACACCCACGAGGAAGGACAATATTATTATAATCCTCACTTTTACAGACAGGGAACTGGAGCATACAGATATCAAGACTCCAGTTCAGCAAAGCACATAAGTGTGTGCTTAAATGATTTGCTGAATCAAAGCTTCAGTGAATTGCTCAAGGTCTCTCAGTCTGTAGCAGAGCCATCTAGCTAGAGTACTAGTTCAGTGCCCTAACCACAATACCATCCTGTCTGCTAGTGACTACTACAATATTTTTCTTGTACAAGAGAGGGGAGATTCAAGGAATTCACCAATTGCCTTCTGGTGCCAGTCCATGGGGAATGGTGGAGGAAGAGTAGCGGTGTGGTTAGCAGAAGTGGTGTTGCTCTGACTTCATACCTCCACCATGCTGTGCCTGCTCTCAGCAGCCCTTGGCTAAGGGTCACTGGAAATGTAATTTGCCAGTGCCAAACCATTAAGACATCTTCTTGAAAGGTCATAGAAAGATTTGGGACCTTGTGTTCGAAAGGACAGTCATGAAGGCATATAGCCTGGTTTTAATTCATGTGGAATTGCCTCCTATATCTATATATGTGTTTGAAGACCATTTAATTTGAGGTTGGACATTGCTTAGAGGAATTATTCCCCTTGGAAATAAAGAGTAGCAAGGAAGCAAGTAACCTCAACGAGTCTGTACAGACTGCCGTGGGACACAGTGACAAAGCAATGACTACAACACAGCATCAGGCATCTCACAGGTAGCTCCTAAAGATGTAAACTAATTACACCATATTAAAGTTCTCTAGCCCACAGATAAGCAAAGACCCCTTCCCAATCTCATCTTTCATACCTTCAGCACTTCTCTCTTTCCCTTTCTCCACATGAAAGCTGCATAAGAAAAAACCTGCTCTCTGGAGTTTGCAGTCATTTTATCCACCACAAAACTCTGACCTTGATGTGTACTAATTAGGATTAAAATAGACTAATAATACAGGTTGGCAAGGTGGAGCTTTGTCAGTATAAAAGAGGCCTTTGAAGATAACAGCCATTTACACTTTCATGATCTCATCCCTAGTGCTCAGAAGAGAGAACATAAACTAATAATGTGGAATTCATCTAGGGGCATTCTACACACAGCAGCAGAATATCATGCCCCCCTCTCCCCCAACTTTTATTCAGCATGGCAAATTAAATCTGCCTGGATTCTTTTAAATTCCAACACAGATTATGATTAAAAAAAACTTTTGTTAATAAGCAGACCTCTGATGATCTAAAGATGCCCTGGTTCATTTTATTGACTTAGAGAAAGTAAGTGACATATCAAATGCAACCTTCACACTTTAACAGATGAAGTCACCTTGAGAAAAATGATACCTATCACAGTAGTATGAAACCTCTCTCCAGAGTACAGCTTTGATTTACAAGGTGAAGTAAGGTCTCCATCATGTGAATATATATTTTTAAAGTTACTTTGGCTTAGACTGTACCGTGGGTTTTTTAAAGTAGATAACTGAGAAACTGTTGCTCATTAAAGTACTAAATGAAGTGGGTGACTTGTGAAGAAAACAATAGCTCTTGAAAACAATATTAAAGTCTCTGCTTTTCTAAACACTGAGCTAATGATTTACATCAAACTGGTTTACAGAAGATCTGCAAAGCTGAAATGAAAAATGAGTTAAGCCCAGAAAAATGTGCTGAAAGCCCCAACTAACTGGGCTGAAGGACACATTCAACCCATAAATACATTTAACATACCTTTTAAGAAATGCTTTCCTCTCTCTGTGAAATCCTCTGGCACTTCCTATTTAGTTGAGGAATGCATCTTACTGTAACATTGTGGATATCAGAAATTCCATGCAGCCCTATGGCACCAGTGAAGTCACAGAAAGCTGTATCTTGTGATTCTTTAGGCAATCGGAAAATGCCAGAGGATTTCATTTAGAGAAAGAAAGTAGTAAGTGAAAATTTAATGGCCTCCCCTCCACCCCCAGGTCATATAAGTGGGGGTATCAGCACACGTATCTGGGTTTAGTTCAAAGTTACGGTTAACTTTGCAATTCACCTTTCAATGCTACATTGACTAATTTCAGATCAGGACAAATCTAAATCTGAAGGAGAAGATATAGGCTGTAAACTTTGAAGTCCAAGTGTGGGATTCTCAAAAGCACCATGGCATTTATACTCCTAAGTCACTTTTTGAAAATCCCATCCAAAATGCACAAAACGAACCACGTGCACAAGTCTTTGTAGGACTGGAGCCATTGACCAGCATCTGCAAAGTTAGGTGCCTAAAGATAGGCCCCCTAAATATGTGGCCTGAGTTTCAAAAGTTCAGAGCACTCTTGGCTCCTCCTGACTCCCAGTCACTTGTAGTCATTTCTTCTCTTAGCAATTTGATGTCAGTGGGAGCTGCAGGGCTCTCAAAAACAGGCCATTTAATATAAGTGATGAGATATGGATTTGTACTCCTAACTGTAGGTCCCTCCATTTAAAAAAGAGTGGCCTTCATTTCCATTGTGTGCCCAGGTGGTATTACAATAGACTAGGGAATGAAAATAAATTTACATATAGCTGGAACTACACAGTACAATGAAAGGAAAATTGCAATATAATATAAAACAATCTTCAACTTAATATCTGATTACTATTTACTAAAAAATGTTGCAAAATGGCACATATGAAGAAATGAATAATTAACATTAGTAATTAACAAGAAGCCAGAACTTTGACAGTCTGAGGATATCGTTTTTTTGCGTAGCTCAGCATGAATAAGGAACACTATTGTATGTTCAGATTATTTGTGTACCTAATATACAACTATCTGCATTAAACCACTGATAAAGTAACCACAACTCTTTTCAAACAACTTGGAAAGGCTCCTCCCTCCTCCATGTTTCAGGAAGACGAGTTGCACTTCCTGTGTCTCACATTATGTCATCTGACTAGATTTTCTGCTGGGAAAGGTCAGTAAGATAATAGCTCTTGCCATAATCATGGATACTTACACACCGGCAGCTATATCTAAAACTTGACTGATCCCAGTGAAGTCCCCCTAAATGCATTGAAGCCAGCGGTTTTGCCGAGGTAAGGAGTACACAATAAGGTCTTTGGAAAATGATTGTTTAACTCTTTAAGAAACCACCTCGAAGCTGAAGGAATCTTGATATGCAGTTTCCTGCTTTATTTAAAGGGTATGTCAAGACTGGTAAACCCCAAATTTGACCTACTATACGTTTTTGTTAATGCCTATGTGGAAAGTCCAGGAACTGTGCGTGTTTAGTTTTAAAAATAAATACTTCAAAGCTCATTATTTCTAATGGGGGAAAATAATGGCAGTGGCTGAGCACTCCTATGTAACCTGGTCTGTGAGTACAATGGAACAAAAAACAATTTCAATCAGGAAATGGATTTCATTTTCAAGACTCCTAAGAATTCTGATAAACACTAGTAAGAACAAAACTGATCAAAGCCATTTTGACTGTCTTTTTAAAATGACCTAAAACTGCAAGGTGACGGCAAGAAGCCAATTTAAATCCCTTTAAAAGAAAGTGCCATATTTTACATATTTTGCTAAGATGATCCCAAAATGATGAGTTAGCTGCCCTTGTGTTAGTCTCTCTTGCAAGTGAATTAAATACAAAATGGCTTGCTCTCACCCCATCCTCACATGCTCCTTTAGCCAGTCTGAACCTATAGATAAGCTGATGATGAGACACTAAAAGGCAAAAGCAGACAATTACCTAGGCAAATGTTTGAAGGATTTGAGCCCTGGAGCAAAATGCTGTTTACTAATGACTGAAAGCGCCATTTGTACTTAGCACAACCAAGTCTGTCTGAACTCAGTCGTTCTGAATAGTGGCCACCAGTGGACTCGGAGCAAGGTTTATAGGTGTGAGATAACATCACACTCCTGTCTGTGTTTCATCGCCTCAGGGCTTTTGCAGTATTTTTAAACAAGAAAATGCAAGTACCAACAAAAGCATATTATAACATCTGTCTTTATGTTCATTTATTGCACTGGTTAATTATTTATTTTTATGCTGCAGACCATCCTGTCAAGATTCAGAGCCAGATCCTCAGGTGATGTAAATCTGCGTAGCTCTCTTGAAGTCAGTGGAGCGATGCCAGTTTACATCAGCTGACAATCTGCTCTATAGTTTTCACTTAATTTCATCTCTTTCAAATCTTACTGCAAACCAATAGGGTTTCCAATACGTACGTCTTTCTTCTTTTCCTTTAAAAAACCCCTTGTAAACATACATATCGGTCAATTTGTGGGAAGAGTCCAGAGAGATCAGTAAAAGGGAAGGTAAGGAGAGATAATAGACTTTGCAGCAGAGGGGCCACCCCTTCCCTCTCCACTTCTCTCCACACTTCATATACAGATTCATCTCTGCATGGTTATTATCAGTGATGATATGGACAGAAAATGGAGGAGTCAGGACATAAAGGGAGGGGATAAAAAGATGGTAGGAAAATTGTTACACAGATGAGCAATCTTCCACCTGTACTATGGCCCAGCACCATAATATCTGAGTGTTGCATCTACATTAGTGGCTGTCTCCTCACAACATGCCTCTAAGGTAGGGAAATGCTTTTGCCCCTGTTTTATAGATGAGAGAAGGAGAGATTAAGTAACTTGAACAAGACCTCACAGGAAGGTTGTTGCAGAATTAGAAATGAAACCCATATCCCTTTAATTCCAAACAAGTGCTTTAACCACAAGACCATTCTTCCTCTCCACCTTCCTGGAGGAGGAAACATTGCCATTAACATACCTGACAGAAAATAAACCTTGATGGGCCATGGACCACAATTCCTTTTTCCTCCACACCTGAAAGACCTTGAGAGGAAAAGTACAGCAGAAAGGGCATGTACCGGTACAGGGTCAGGACCAATAACAGAAAAAGAACAGAGCTAGAGAACAAATTAGAACTTGACTCTGACATAACATTTTAATATGCAGGACAAGGACTAGCCAATAGCAGGGTTTCTGAAGGTCACAAGTCTATCTATGGTTATGTCTACACTACAGACACTACAGCAGCACAGCTACGGCACTGCAGCTGTAGTGCCATAATGCAATTAAATTGCCACAGCGATGGAAAGGGTTTTGCCATTTCTGTAGTTAATTCAGCCCCTCAGGAGACAGTAGCAAGGTCTATGGAAGTATTCTTACATCGACTTAGCAATGTTTATACCAGGGTTTAGGTCCACTTGATAGCTCTGGCAGGGGTGTGAGTGATGTAGCTAGGCTGACCTACATTTTAGGTGTAGGTCAGGCCTAAGATACCTCAACAGGAGAACTGGGGCAGGGAGGGGACAAGAGAACAGAGAACCAAAGATTGACGGAAGATGAGTTGATGGCGAAGGGAAGCTTGCATTGCACTTGCCCATGTTTGTACCACTTCTGTGTCAACAAATTGACAGGCTTGGGGACTGGAGTACTCTAACATCACACCCCAAGCACTAAATTCTCAAGAAATGGAAGGAGCAGCAGCAGCAGAAGAGCAAGACAAATCCATGGGAAGATACTGATAATACTAAAGCAGCAGGAGGTATGTTTTCAGTGATTGTGTGACAAACTAGATGCATGTCTCCCATGTCTAATCCACCAGCACAGTCCTATAAAATTGTCCCTTAGAGAATAGCCGTCCCTTATGTTTTACTGCAGGATTAAGCTGTTTTTGTTTTGTAAATCCATTTTCCCTTAAAATATATATTTTTTAAAGGATGCTGCATCAGAGGATCAGGAATGTGTCTTTTAAAGAGACAGCATTTCCTCAGTCTCCTCTCTATTTCCCCCCTCTCCAAATGTGAAAAATAAGTAATATGACAGACTTTGCTGGAGATGTGTCTAACAAGGCCTTCATTGTTTCAGACAGGTGTGAGACTGGAACTGATTCAGAACCAACAACCCCAGTATCAGAGCCAGCTCTGTGAGCTGAAAACATGCACCAACCATCCAGTAATACCACTGCAGCCAGCCAGAGACTCAATAATTTAAGGCTTAACACACACACAACATAAATCAGATGAGGATGTACCAGCCAACCGTCAGCTTCTTGGGCAGATGCCTGCAGACTGTCTGTACAGATCAGACCCTGCCTGTTTGGGTTATTAGAAACATTTTTTTTGTCATATAAAGAGAGGCTGGGTGGAGCAGCTAGCACAGACACATTTATGTTTGCCCTATCTTGTTCCAACAGCCCTCATATGTACACTGTTTGTGAGGTAGTACTTCTTGTAAAGTTGCTTCATTCAAAGCACAGGAGGGAATGAATTACATCTTGGGGAAATGCTTAATGTCTAGAAATCATACGTACATGCATTCTGTACTAGCTACTCTCTCAAACAAAATCATTCCCTGTCCATGGGCTTTTATGAGGCTCTAAACATGACCAAACAAGCACAAGAATTAACACAGCTGCTTACTCTCATATACATTTCCTCCACTTTTCCAGGAAAACCAGTTTTTACTCTCTCTTCTCCATCTCCTGATACTTGCTTTGAACTTGTCCCTAATCTGCATTTGGCTATAATTTGGATCACTCCCAGGACAGGTTAGAGCAACAATTCAGAATCTGGGACTAAGGAACCTCTCGATTATGCTTGGTTATCCACAGTCTCATAAACCTGCCCAAAGAATTATTCCTTCTTTGACACACTACTGCTGGTTTTGTAGGAGCCAAGAAGGCAGAGCTGTAATAAAGGCGTGATATACAGGACTGCTGATGAGAGACTAAGCTTTGATTCCTGGCCCCAATCACATGGGCAGGATAGAAAATTTCACTCAGAGTTCTCTGCTGTACTACTTGCTTTCTGGAAAATGATGGAACCCAGCGGCCATCTCCTCCAGGTTCTTTTCCAGATTCAGGCGGCTTCGTTTGCTCTATTTTCAGTAAAAAGATTCCATTTATTTCTGACACCATGTAATAAAGGTGTGACACACAGAAGTGCTAGTAACAAACTGGTCTTTATTTTCTGACCTGTCACGTGCACCAGTCCTGCCTCTCTGCACCCTTCAGTGGCTGTGTCCAGTGTTTGAAACCCTGACTTGCCAATGGCTGCAGTTTGGAACAGCCACAGCAGCTCTAGATCTCTACAGCCATTTTTGGCTGCCCAGACTCCGCAGCCCTTACCTTCTAGTGACTGCTCGCTGATACAGCAGTCGGGGCTTTGTGCACCCCTCAGAGGCCAGGACTGGGCTCTGAAGTCCTGGTTTCCTAGTGGCTATAACAACCCCTCTGAATGACTCTTCTGTCCCAGGGCAGCTAACTAAGCCATGCACGGCTCTCTTTGTGATTCCTCTGCTTCTGTAACACTTATTGTCAGTGCTCACTTTCCCTTGCAGAGTGAAAGTCAACAGGCTAGCTGCTGCTCCCCCAGTTCAGAGCCGATTCATATCCTTTCCAATAATAGATCAGGGCACTCACAGCTGTGGAGCTGTGGCCATTTTCCTGTCACACACACCTGTTTGGTTTTATGCTTTTGGCTGGACAGTTTGAGCCACAGCTGCGAGTGGCCTTTGAAGGGTAGAGGCTCCTGAGTGGAATCAACATGATAGTCTGGCACAAGCAGCGAGGTATGCACTTAAAATAATAAAGAAGCTGAAAGTGAGTTCACAGAAGTATTTGGGGGGTGGGGGTGGGGAATGCCAACATGCTAATAATCAACCCATGTTTATATGCAAGCCAGGCAAATATAGTTTGCAAGTCCTGATTTGCAGTCTTTACCTGACTACTTTCTTTTTTTCACCTTTATAATGTATATAGCAGCTACAGACATTTCTAGGTGATACGGTTGTTCATAAACTAAGGCTAGGTCTACACTACCCGCCTGAATCGGGTAGTGAATAGAAATCGATCTCTTGGGAATCGAATTATTGCGTCTCGTCGGGACGCGACAATCGATCCCCGAATCGACGCTCTTACTCCACCAGCGGAGGTGGGAGTAAGCGCCGTTGACGGGGAGCCGCGGAGGTCGATTCTGCCACCGTCCTCACAGCGGCTCTGATAGGTCGAATTCAGCTACGCTATTCACGTAGCTGAATTTGCGTATCTTAAATCGACTCCCCCCACATAGTGAAGACCTCCCCCCAGTAACATAGGGCTCAAATATGCTAATACTGTTGCTTGTGAATTTGCACATGTGTATAGTCTCATTAATGTCAAAGAGACTGTTCCTATGAGTAAAATTATTCACATGCATACGTGTCTGCAGCCATTGGGCATATTTTGTAATCAGGATGTTTAAAATAAAACATACTGCATTTCAATACCTTTGTACATGGAGCTCCTGGGTAACTCAGAGGGACAACTGAAATCAACTTAAATGGTATGTTAGCCTAGCTTTAAACCATATTACACAAATAAATAATCACTTCTGTCAAAGTGTTGCTATTTCTACAATTCTGCTTGACAAAACAATATACCAAGGGTTGGCAACGTTTGGCACGCAGCTCACCAGGGTAAGCATCCTAGCGGGCCGGGCCAGTTTATTTACCTGCTGACGCGGCAGGTTCGGCCGATCGCGGCCCCCACTGGCTGCGGTTCGCCGTCCCGAGCCAATGGGGGCGTCGAGAAGCTGTGGCCAGCATATACCTCGCCCGAACTGCTTCCTGCCGCCCCCATTGGCCCGGGACGGCGAACTGCGGCGAGTGGGGGCCGCGATCGGCCGAACCTGCCGCGTCAGCAGATAAATAAACTGGTCCGGCCCGCTAGGGTGCTTATCCTGGCGAGCTGCGTGCCAAACGTTGCCGACCCCTGCAATATACTAAAGAAAAGGGGAGCTTATAACAACTTCTCTGAATACTGAACACTTAGCAGTGAATAAAACAAAGATCAAATGACATTATTTTTAATAATTATTTCTATAACTTTTTATATCATTATTTTGGTTTGATTTTATTTTTGATGTTCAAGAAATTAAGAGAATCTATAATTGACCAAGTCACTTCTAAAAGCTTTCATCAGTATGATTGTTCAAAAGAGCAAACAATTTAAATTACTGTGGCCTAAATTTTCAAAAGTGAGTGGTGATCCATTTCCATTGCTGGATGCTCATCTGAAAATCTTGAAGTGTCTGATTTTTCAGAAGGTGGGTGATTTGAAGTTTCTGAAAACCAGGCCCCTTTAAGGTGTCTCAGGATGGTCATCCAAAAATGGAGGCAACCCAAATCACTACTCACTAGTGGAAATATCAGCCGATAGATAAAAATGAACAAATCTCTGAAACAGAGACAGAAAGAAAGCACTTGTTAGAAATGTCAACTTTCTTTGCTAGCGTAGATTTCACACAATGTCTATGAGTACGTTTCTCACTACATCAATTCTTATATTTGAGATGTGTTAATGGAGGAAGAACGGTCATATTGTGACAATAATCTTGTTGAGCATATAATATGCTCTTCTTCATACAATTTATTGTTTTTCATGATTTATCCAATCACATTTTATTTTGTATGTAATCAAGCCCCTATTTCCTTATGCACCACATGCTGTATGGGAAGCATAGGGAGCCTCTAAAGACAGGCAGACTCCAATGATTTGGGTGGCTGCAGTGGTGTACCTATTTATAGCTATGCTAAGTGCTCAATGTGTATTTGTTATGCTATTCATGGAGAGAGTTTTGTGAGCCCCTCATGACCATTACAGCAACTCTGTCCACACAGCTTCTTGTAAAGGCCACACCTGCTAATGTGACAAGGGAAATGTGCACTTTATATTTTATTTTAAGAGAAAAAATCTAGTGCATAATCCCCACCCTTAAAGAAAGCAAAGACAGTGAAACTCCTATTTGCAACAGGAAAGTAGAATGAGCAGTCCAGATTGTTTCACGGCAAGAATCTCTGTATGAAGAGATTAATTATATTTGCACATTGCAGATCTGAAATTCACCCTCATGCAGAGGGCCAACACAAGGCCCTCCATGCTATTTAAACCCTAGTGTGTGTAGGCTAGGGCTCATGGATGAAAAGGAGGGTGCTGCACTTTCTGGTGCTATAGATTGGGGGGCAGTCATGCTAGCTCAAATAGTCTTGTGTGGAGGCAGAGTTGTGGGGGTGAACCTGGGAGGGGTCATTGGATCCGTGACTATGTGTATTTAGCATGTACCCCGTGTCCACACCCTGCACTCTATTGAATCTTTGTATAAAATATGCCTTTTGAGGTATCATTTGGAAATTCATAATTTGCTGGTCATTATTGTCCTGATAAAATGTATGTGGCCATGTCGTATATGAAGTTATAAGATTCCACATAATGGTGTTCTTAACACATGTTCCAAACTGAGGCTGGCAAACAGGCCTGTGTCAAACAAAGGAATCTGTGCTCTGCTTAATTTGCATTTAAGCACTAAACAGAGTCACTAAGCAGGAAGGGAAATAAAGGGTGCTCAAACAAGTGAAGAAAAAGCAGCAGGGAACATGCTTCCCTATAGACTCTTTGTTTCCTGAATGTCAGCTGGAAATGTTTTTCATGAGGGGAACTGACACTATAAAAAGGAAGGAGAAACACCCCCACAGCACTCCCCATCTCTCTGCCCATCGCCTTCACAGCACCTGAAGAACGAAGGCAGTAGCACTGGACTAGGAGAAGGGTCCCGACCTAAGAAGTTTGGTTAGTAAGACTGCTGAGAGCATGTGGTGAGAAAACTTTGTTTTGAGTTTAACATAGTTCGGTATATTTTTCTTATAACCATTTCTGACTTTTATGCCTCATTACTTGTACTCACTTAAAATCTCTCTCTTTGTAGTTAATAAATTTGTTTTATTGTTTTATCTAATCCAGTGTGTTTAAACCAAAATGTCTGGGAAACTCCATTTGGGGTGGCAAGTTCTGGGCATATTATTTCTATTAAAGCAATAACGGACTTTATAGAAGCTTGTATTGTCCAGGAGAGGCCTAGGCAGCACAGGGCATAAATGTCTGGGGGAAAACCTAATACTGGAGGTGTGTTGGGGTCACCCTGCAGTATAACCAAGGCTAGTAAGAGCCAAGGTGTGTCTGGCTGCAGCACACACATAGACATAGCTGGGAGTGACTTGCATGCTTGTGAGCAGTCCAGGCTGGAGGCTACAGCCACAAAGCTTTGTAAAGGGCACCCCGGGTTAGAGGGCAGAGGTGATACCACTACTCCTTTTCTGGATTGCACCCTGTTTTGTCACATATGGCTTGGGGGGGCAGTCATGCCAGCTCAAGGAGTCTTGTGTGGTGATGGAGTTGTGGGGATGAACCTGGGACGGGTCGTTGGATCGGTGACTATGTGGATTTAGCAGTGTGGATCTCACACACCGTGGATGTGAAGACTGTGGTTGCTACTCCAGCTAATAGGAATTGTAGCCTCATGAGCTACCTGTGGTTTAGGTGGGTTGACTTTACCCCTGGGCTAGTCTGGTCTGTATCTAGAGCGGGGTGAATTTCACTCAGGGTAAAGTCATCATGGGAAATATCTGACTTCTGCTGGACTCATTTACAGTCAAAAGAAACAAATATCTAAAACTTACAATTAAAACAATATTCTCATCATTTTATCTTTCTTTATTTTAATGGAATTATAACATTTAGAGATGTATGTGATTTCCATGGCACAACTGCTGAGCATTTCGGCAATTTGGAGAATATCTACACAGTACAACCTGGAAAAAAAAATCAGTTGCAGAATCAAATTGGTATCTTCTGGCACATGAATGCCATCAGATGAATAATAAGCTAGTTTCAGCTGGTTTTATTTTTTAGGATAAGGAGCTCTTTTTTTATTTTTTGTTTATTTTATTTACCATGCGAGGTAATTTGAGCTCTGGTATCAAACATGAAGTGTTCTGCCAAGAAGGGATTAAAGGAGCAAATTCTATGGAAAGAAACTGGGTTTGTCAGTAAAAGACTAAGAGATTTTATTTACCAGAGTTTTGCAATCAGCACTTTTAATCTTCATCACAATTGGGCTATTCAAAGGCGAAGAACATGCTTCAAAGGCCATTAAAGAATAATCCAAAAACTAGTGGGTGTAGGATTTGAATGTGAAAATGTGATCAAATAGGCAACAGCTTGTGAGTGTCTGAAGTCCAGGATAGTCAGTGCACCTGCTTGTTAGGCAGGAAGGTATTTTCACTGTCAGCAAGTTCACTGTGTTAATGTGAAAGGTGAGAGTAGTGGGGGAAGGAGCCGTGCTAGAGCTCCAGAATCAGGTTGTCTAGTGAAAGAATACTAATTGCTCAGTGGCACAGTTGATCTGAATAGCAAATATGAAACGCAAATAAATAGTATACTTAAATAATTGCATTAAGGGCTCAATCCTGCAAGGTACTGAGCACTCTTAACTCCCACAGAAGGCAACAGGGAGGGAGGGAAATCAGAACCTCTAAGTGCTCAGAATCTTGCAGGATCAATCCAGAAATTATTTTGGCACTGTGGTAAAAGTGTAATGGTGTTAAGGAAGCATGAAATTAATCTAAATTATTTCAACTCTTCTCTGTTGAAAACTGAAGGCAACAACAACTAGTGAGAGCACGAACCAGTGCAATATCCCAGGCCAGATTCTGCTCTCAGCTGCACTGTAAGTCCAGGAGAACTCCTTGTGACTCTAGTTTTGTGCTGGTGCAAATGAGAACAGTTTGGCTCACTAAGTCTAAAAACTACAAAAAAGATTTGTGATGTTAATTTAAGACTGAAACAAGGACATTTGTTCCTACCTGAAAATTGGATTTCTGTAAAAAGTCTTCACCAATCTGACATCATGCTTAGCTCCACCTTGTCCCGGGATACACCAGACAGACAATTTTGTGGCCAGGTCTTCAGGGCCAGATTTTTTAGCTATTTAGACACCTGAAGATGCAAATAGGTGCCTACTGGAATTTTCAAAAATGCTTAAAGAGCAACAGAGGGTCCTGTGGCACCTTAGAGACTAACAGAAGTATTGGGAGCATAAGCTTTCGTGGGTAAGAACCTCACTTCTTCAGATGCAAGTAATGGAAATCTCCAGAGGCAGGTATAAATCAGTGTAGAGATAACGAGGTTAGTTCAATCAGGGAGGGTGAGATGCTCTGCTAGCAGTTGAGGTGTGAACACCAAGGGAGGAGAAACTGCTTCTGTAGTTGGATAGCCATTCACAGTCTTTGTTTAATCCTGATCTGATGGTGTCAAATTTGCAAATGAACTGGAGCTCAGCAGTTTCTCTTTGGAGTCTGGTCCTGAAGTTTTTTTCCTGTAAGTTGGCTACCTTTACATCTGCTATTCATAGACTCATAGACTCATAGACATTAAGGTCAGAAGGGACCATTATGATCATCTGGTCTGACCCCCTGCATGCTGCAGGCCGCAAGACCCTTCCCTGGACTCTACCGTTGAAGTCCCCAATCCTGTGTTTTAGTGACTTCAGTCGGCTGAGACCCTCCTGCTAGTGATCCCTGCCCCATGCTGCGGAGGAAGGCGAAAAACCTCCAGAGGCTCAGCCAATCTACCCTGGAGGAAAATTCCTTCCCGACCCCAAATATGGCGATCAGTACCCTGTTTCCCCGAAAATAAGACAATGTCTTATATTAATTTTTGCTCCCAAAGATGCGCTAGGTCTTATTTTCAGGGGATGTCTTATTTTTCAGAAATGAAAAATGCCTTATTATCAGTGGATGCCTTATTATCGGGGAGGTCTTATTATCGGGGGGATGCCTTATATTACAACGAGAGGCAAAACTGTAAGTAGGCCTTATTTTCGGAGGATGTCTTATTTTCGGGGAAACAGGGTAATACCCCGAGCTATTGTGTGGCCAGGGAGGTTGAAGTGTTCTCCTACAGGTTTTTGTATATTGCCATTCCTGATATCTGACTTGTGTCCATTTATCCTCTTGCGTAGTGACTGTCCAGTTTGGCCAATGTACATAGCAGAGGGGCATTGCTGGCATATGATGGCATATATAACATTGGTGGATGTGCAGGTGAATGAGCCGGTGATGTTGTAGCTGATCTGGTTAGGTCCTGTGATGGTGTTGCTGGTGTAGATATGTGGGCAGAGTTGGCATCGAGGTTTGTTGCATGGGTTGGTTCCTGAGTTAGAGTTGTTATGGTGCGGTGCGTGGTTGCTGGTGAGAATATGCTTAAGGTTGGCAGGTTGTCTGTGGGCGAGGACTGGCCTGCCTCCCAAGGTCTGTGAAAGTGAGGGATCATTGTCCAGGATGGGTTGTAGATCACTGATGATGCGTTGGAGAGGTTTAAGCTGAGGACTGTAGGTGATGGCCAGTGGAGTTCTGTTGGTTTCTCTTCTGGGCCTGTCTTGTAGCAGGAGGCTTCTGGGTACACGTCTAGCTCTGTTGATTTGTTTCTTTATTTCCTTGTGTGGGTATCGTAGTTTTGAGAATGCTTGGTGAAGATCTTGTAGGTGTTGGTCTCTGTCTGAGGGGTTGGAGCAGATGCGATTGTACCTCAGTGCTTGGCTGTAGACGATGGATCGTGTGGCGTGACCGGGGTGGAAGCTGGAGGCATGAAGGTAGGCATAGCGGTCGGTGGGTTTTCGGTATAGGGTGGTGTTAATGTGGCCATCGTTTATTTGTACGGTGGTGTCTAGGAAGTGGACCTCCCATGTAGATTGGTCCAGGCTGAGGTTGATGGTGGGGTGGAAGCTGTTGAAATCATGGTGGAAGGTGCCACAGGACCCTCTGTTGCTTTTTACAGATTCAGACTAACACGGCTACCCCTCTGATACTCAAAAATGCTTAGGTATCAAATTCCCACTAAGCTACTATCTGCATCTTTAAGTGCCTAAATATCTTTAAAAATCTGGCCCTAAATGACTTGCCCAAAGACACACAGGAACTCTGTTGCAGACCTGGAAACAAAATCCAGGTCTCCTGACTCCCAGCTTTCTGCCTTTAACCCAAGACTATCTTTCCTCCAGTCAGATTTGCTCTTTCTGCTAGGACCTTCCTGCAAACACTGGGAATGGAATAGATAAGAGAGAGCTTGGGTAGCAGAAGACCTTGCTAGGGGACTGAGAAGCTATTTACTGCCCCTCCTATAGTACCTTTGAATCTTTGGAATTTCAGAGCCATTGGAATATGAAGACAAATATCCTTTAAACCTATAAACACCAGGAAATCGCCTGGCTTAATCCACACTATGATGGGCCTACCTCTCTCCATCGAAGTCTGCAGTTGACTAAATAGCTGAATCACTTCAAGTCCAGCACAGAACTTTTTTGGGAATTGAAAATAAGGGGAAAGAGAAAGGCTTCTGCCTTGGAGCTGGACATTTTATTGACAAAACAGTGGAGGTGTACACATTGAAATGCTCCTCCTGCCGATGTAACTCCCCTGCTATGCTGACATAATAAGCCCCAGGCCTCTCGTCAATGTAGTTTTATGTCGGTGGAGTTGAGGCGATGCCGTGTCTAATCACACAAGCCCAAACACCCTTATCCTGCCTCCTGTCCCACCCCTTCCCCTTTCTCTGGGAGGGAGTTTGGGTGCAGGAAGGGGCTCAGGACTGGGGCAGAAGTATAGGAGGAGGTGAGGGGTGTGGGCTCTGGCTGGGAGGCGCTTACCTCAGGCAGATCCTGATTGGTGGCGCCAGGGCCGGCTCTAGCATTTTTGCCGCCCCAAGCAGGAGAAAAAAAATAAGAAAAAAAAAGCCGTGATTGCAAGCGGCGGCAGCTCTACCGCCGCTTCATTCTATGGCGGCAATTCGGCGGCAGGTCCTTTGCTCCGAGAGGGAGTGACGGCCCTTCCGCCAAGCGGCCGGACGTGCCGCCCCCCTCTTCATTGGCCGCCCCAGGCACCTGCTTGCTAGGCTGGTGCCTGGAGCCGGCCCTGGGTGGCGCAGCAGGGCTAAGGTAGACTCCCTGCCTGCCCTGGTCCTGCGCTGCTCCCAGAAGAGGCCAGCATGTCCCTGTAGCAGAACGCTAATATAGCTACAGTGGTAGTATGCTTACCATGTCTTACAAGAGCTGTTTTGTGACACAATAAATACATTTGATATCGAGGATTTGGTTCTTTTGTAGAACACTGTTCATTTTTAAAAGACAAACCGCTGAGATGATTTATATCAATTTAACTGATCAGCACTTAAATGTGAGTCAAAGAAACACTTGGACTCTTGGAAAAAACAGATTTCTCTGTCTGACATTCACTAACACATTTAAAAGATAAGTGAAGAGATCATTCCTCTTAGGCTTGAAGAAATCTCTTTGCCCTATTCAGGAAAACCTATAGAGTTGGATTCTGGCTGCCAGGCATACACAGGTATGTGTGCACACTACACACACAATCATGAGTCCATAAGGAAGACAGGGTGCATGGGACAAAAGTTTTCCAGCCCTCTCTTGAATCCTCTCCAAAGCTATGGAGAGGATGCTCTGCAAACCATCTGCAACAGGAATGATGGCAGAGCGTTCTGGGGTTAGGAGTGGGGCAAAGGTCCATACCTTGGTGTTCAAACATCCTTTGACCCAGTGGCAATGGCAACTATGTTTTCCTTCCACCAAAGCAGATTTGTCATGCTCTGAACAGGAATAATCTGTATCAAGTGCCTTTGAATATTGCTGCTTAGAATACTGTACAGGTGTAGGTATGGGGAGACGTTGGTGTAGGAATGCAGGCACACAGTAATGCTGCTCTGACAGCAAATGTGTACACCTGTTCTTGCAGCCATTGACTAAGGAAGTCTGAATTTGATCCACACCCCTCATTATCCATTTCTTTTTTTAGATTATATAATTATCACAATCACAGATGCAAAGAAACCAGCATAAATATACAATCCAAAATTGTTTGAAAATATAGTGCAGACATGTAATCAGTAATGCTAAGGTATGAGATATTATATTTAACCTTTTTTATATAGCTTTAGTGGTAGAAGTACAAAGTATGCAATTACATAAGCTATGGGATATAAATCATCGTAATAAACTACTCAGATTAATCAAAGAAAACATTATGATATTCCATCAATAAGCTATATACTCATTGTACGCACCCACAATTAAAGGAAAAATACATTAATCGAAGAAGAGGGAGCTACAGAGTCACCCAGAGAGAACATATTTAGAAAAATAAAAGTATTTTTATATATTACACAGTGAAAAAACAATTCACTGTCCTGCTCTTGAGTGTCTGCCTGTCTGTCTGCAGTAAGATATCCGTCAATTAGAACTCTCTAAAGTGCCTTAAAAATTACATTTTACACTTAAGCCAAAGATGTTCTCAGCAGCAAATGTCACTGACTGCCAGACCATTCTGAAACCCTATCCTATGAACACTTCTAACACTGTTAACCTATTAGAGAAACAAGGTGGGATCAACACGGCTACAACAACACTGCAAACTATTAGCCTATGACCTATCAAGCTGATTTAAAAGTGGGGGAAAAAATTGGGACAGGATACAGTTGTAATAGGAGCAAAGCCATTTAAATTCCTTGTGCTTACACATAGCCCTTGATTCCACTACAGTGTTTCTTTAGTACATGGGAACCCTGATAAACAGGGCTATTTTCAGTGGAACAAGATTATGATAGTATGGACCTTGAAATGTCTCTTAAACAAAGCATACTGCACCTGGGAGAAGACAAAAGGCTGGGTTGTAACAAGAAAATCTCAGTTTTTAATGTTCCTTACTCATACGAAGAGTAGATCTTTACATTAATAAAATAAGCACATAAATAAATAAAAGTCTTTGTTTTGTTTATAAACTGCAGCATTGGTTAAAAATCTGTCAACATTTTTATTATGAATTCTTGTTTCCAGGGTCTTTAAACTTGGCCATAAAAATGTAGTCCCGGATGAAACTTAACATATTAGGTTACAGGTTTTTTTAAAAAGCTGTGATTTTTTTCAGGCTATCAAGGTGTAAAAAGAACCAGAAGTGTGTTGTTGAAGATAATTATTTGCTTTTTCTAGACAGGAAAAATAGCTCTCTCTTATTTATTTTTCAAATTTATAGGTGATTAATAAATTGTGAGTTGGAAACACTGTTTTAGCTAATTTAAATAAACCAAAACTATGAAGTTCTTTCATTGGAAATATATTTAAATATATTTTACCCCTTAAAATGGCTTATGGTAGTTACTGTGCATTGGCTGAACTCTAATGGCCCCATAGGAGCAGATTCTTGGGTCAATGATCTACACATTTAAAAATATTTATGTTGGTCCTGACAAGACAAATTGTAATGGAACCATATAATCCATATTTTTAAAACTTTCTAATTATGTATCCACCTACTCCAGTCAATATTATGAATAGCAAACATTCTGGTTATGTATTTACTCACTAGTCCACAATGACACCACAGGAAACTCAATCACAAAAGTATATACTTAAATCATGGTAAAAGGCCTTACCTAACCTTTCAAAAGCAACAATCTGGGCCCAGCTCACACTGCTCTGCCTGTTTTTAGTTTTTTCTTTTCTCTGCACAAAAGGTGGGTGCGTTAAGGCTGAATAGTTATCTGGATCTTCAGCCTTAACTGAATTTCCTTGTTTTTGGGATGTTAGGTTAGGTCGTTAACATTATAGGCTTGGTACTAGCACAAAGTAATCTTTCAATTTGAAACATGTGTGATGTGGTAGCCGCTCTTCTCCCCCTACCAGCTTTTGTCGGTGAACTGGTATGGTTAGATCTTTCAAATGAACAGGTGTACTTTCTCCCTTCTTGTGATACGAAAGAAGCATAAAACTCGATTATAGCAATTTATGATCTCCTAACTTGCATGGACTTGTATCCATGACACAAGCAGCTTTATGTTCAAATTCAAGACCTGGTAAAATAGGAAGTTAAAATTAACCTCGAGCCCTTTACAGATGAAAACCTCAACAAATAAACAGTGGTTTAGTGGCATGGCAACCTGTCCCTTTAAATCTAGGAACTAGCCCAAGATGTCTATTTTGAGTTAGTGGTTTTTTTTAAAAAGTCAGATTCTGATGAACAGAGGAGTAGCCTGTGATTCATACTGGGGTGAGTTAAAGCAAAGTTTAACACCACCAATTAAAAGCCTGCACTATACTTCTTGCCTTCTGTCTATAAAAAGCCTAATGCTCTCTTCATTCAATAGGTGGTTACATAAAGTATCTGAAGCTGCAAATATTTACACATCAGCAGAGTAATAATATGGAAAATGTCAGAGGTATTTCATTTCTGTTGGACTATAGTCTGCAATTTAATGATATTAAAAAAACACCCACAAAACCCTGGCTCCTTAAATGTAACATCGGAGCTCAATCTGGAAATCAGACATTCTTCAGATTTTGAGAAATAGATCAAAGCTCTGATTCTCACTCTCAAGCCTCTTTACACTGCTGGGATAGCACGGCCTCAAAATGGGTGTAAATAAAAAGGAGTCTTTGCATAAATAGCCCTAAATTTTGACTGAAAGAGGCTTTAGTCTTAGCCTTTATGTTAGTGGCTACAAGTCTCACCAAGCTGTTCAAATTGTGGTCAGGCTAATGTGTAATTTTCATGGAGGGGGGAAAAAAACAACTAAACTGGTGATTTAGCATGAGACTGTCAATGAGGAAACATTACCAGTTCAATTGCTATCATTTTCTGACCTATTCCTATAAAGTCACAGGCTAAATGTATCAAAATTGTATTTTAAGAAGCAAAGCAATATACTAAATACATTTCCGGAAGTAGCAGCTGAATCCCTAGAGGAGTGTGAAAGAGTTATATTGCTCTGAAGTTGTACTACTGAAGAATTTTAAAACAGAACAAGAAAAGAGGGATACTTGATGTTAAACCTGATACTCTGCTACGCATATAGTGTTCCAAAGTAGTTGAAGAATGCAAGTCTGCTACTAATACCTCCACCCATGTAGCCATAATAATACATTCATTTTCTTTTATAGAATATATCTGAAGGCAGAAAAAATCAAACTTACTTTGTTCTCCAAATCAGACTCTAAGCAAGGTGACTGCCAAAAGCCGTTAGAGAAGTAAGACCAGATCCTCTGCTGGTGTAAATTGGAGCAGCTCCAGGAAGGACCTATGTGGTCCTTGAACTTTTCTGCATACTATTTTTTTGCAATGCAATTCACGATAGCATGTTGACTTAATTCAACAACTCACTTACTTCTCAGTAGTGGCCAGACCCAGACCCCGTACGCACTGAAGTCAATGGGAGGTTTGCAAGTGACTTCAATGGCCCCACGATCAGGCCCGAGAAGATAAGGATACATAACGAACACTTTAGTTATGGAAGTAATACACTTTTCTACAAGTAGTGCAAAGAGTGCTGCACACTAAGCCTGATTTTAAAAAACAGAACCCTAAAGAAAAACTATTGATTCAAAACCACTGTAACTAGTTCTATCCAGAACACCAGGGGAGAAGCTTGATCAAATCTATTTCATTGTGACTGGAAGGACGAAGTTCAATTCCATCAAGAAACAGCATTTGCTAAGATAAATACGGTCATTTACCTTAATTTTAGATGTGTTTAATTATGCATCTGCATTTTTGACAATTCTGTAAAATATACAGTAGTTATCCGGATAGCTATCTGATTCAATGCCCACTGAATTTCACCTGAGTTAATGGATGCAAAGTAAGAGGTTTTAATTAAAATAAAAGCTATAGAATATCCTTTTATCACAAATGTTTGCTCTTTCTAGCAGTGCAAGTACTTAGTTCTAGATTGGTCTTCTCTGCTGAACAATGGGTTCTGAGAGCTTTTGTGTGTGAATGGTTTCTTAGGAAAACCACTGCAAGCTGTTGACAGTGTCTCTCCTTCACACATGCATATAATTAACTGACTAAATATTCAGCAGGGAATACAGCTACATATACAAAAAGATCCAAGAATACAGCATCTTTTTTTCTAAGAAGGCTTGAAGAATTACAGTCCCAAGATATCTGAGGATAACACAATGAACTCTACTGTCCAAGTGAAAGTTGCTACAGTAGATGCACGTTCAAAAGGTGCTAGACTTTAAAAAAAATATATGGTCACTTGTTAGAAAAAATCCCACAGCTTTGTAAGGTAAGCGAAGAAAAATTGTTCTATGTGCCTTTCTCACCCCCATCTTCCTCCCACTGTGTTTTATCAAAACGTCACAAGTGACCTTTGGAAATGGCATTGCCATTAGAGAGACAAGATAGGGGAGGTAATATCTTTCATGGATCAACTTCTGTTGGTGAGAGGAACAAGCTTTTGAGCTACACAGAGCTCTTCCTCTGGTCCCAAAGAACTGCTTTTCATGTAGGCCACCCTACCATCATAGTTAGTGTGCTGTCTTCCATGCATCTCCTGGTTACCAAAACAACATGGAAGTTATTTGTGGCAGGGGGGAAAGCATCCTGAAGGGCCATCTAATACTGCAGACTGTGTTAAGACTCTGATGACCAACAGCGGTTCCTTCACTGTAGGGGAGGGTTTCAGGTACTTACCCTGAATCTGACTCTGAGGCTGAGGGTTAAAAGCAGTGGTGTGGCTCAAGGAAGCTCGTGGGTTAGGTGTGGGGGCTGGGTGATGTGGGCTGACCCTCATGGCTGTGCGACGCAACTGCTCCAGTTCACTCAGACGCTCTGAAAAGGACAAGCTCCCGGGCTTTGTCTGCTCATCTAGTTTCTGACGATGTCCTAGTGTGGGAGGGGGGGAAAAAGATCAGAAAATCTCACTGACATATGCCTTTTTTCCCCCTCGATCCATTGGCAATGTACCTAACTGGCTAGTGGCCATCTGAAATTCAGCAAAGACTATTTGCTCTGTATTAACAGGAGACACAATCAAGTCATGCACAGTAACAGTATCACAAAGCGGTGTAACTCCTATGAGGTATGGACCACTCAAAAAAAATCTGCTACAAGTCACAGTGCCCTATTATCGTGTATAAAAAAGCAGGGCCGCTCGGGGGGTTGGGGGAGGGCAAGTGGGGCAATTTGCCCCAGGCCCCACAGGGGCCCCCACGAGAATATAGTATTCTATAGTATTGCAACTTTTTTTTATGGAAGGAGCCCCCAAAATTGCTTTGCCCCAGGCCCCCTGAATCCTCTGGGCAGCCCTGTAAAAAAGGAACATTTGGTGTGGTGAGGGCCTTTAAAATACATATTTTCAGCTTCTCTGACTTAAACCTGTACTGCAGTAGCTCCTCAAGCATTCAAACCCAGATTGTCATAATTCACTGCAATTAGACAAGTATATGATACTACAGAAATAAAACCCCAACCCCAAACAAATAATGCTCTAGGATGCTTTAGGAACTGCTCTTTACAAATAAACAGGAAAGGAATGGAAGAAACAGTGTTTAACAAATGGAAATTATGGGAAAACAAAGTGTCTTTTACTAATATCGGGAGTTTCCAAAACATTAAGGGTTGGACTGGCCCCTCCCCTGCTGTGCCCTGAAGAACATCTTCTTGCTAGATAATGCTGATGTATTCATTTCTATCTTAAGTGGTGTAAGCCCATGCACAGTGAACTCAGCCACCATCCCATGGGAGTTTCAGGGCCAGTGGCCATGGGGGAAGCCCTGGTGAGCCCTGCTCCAGCCTCCTGGTAAAACTTTGTTGGGTTGGTGGTGGTGGGAGGGTGAGGTTTGGAGTATGTGTGCTTGGGGGACAGCCTTTGGAGAAAGCAGAAAGCAAGGGAATGGCACAGATCCAGCACAGAACTTCCAAGGTCTATTGGTTCAGGGGATGAAAGCTTTGTTCAGATGCACAAGAGCACCATGAAAGGACAACTTTGCTTCATCTCTTTCCCGCCTCCTGGGGGTGGAGAGGAGTTCACTAATTGCCTAAAAGTTTACATATTGTCACCACTTTCCATCCCATTTGTGTCCCTTTGCTTCCAGTTCTATATGATTAAGCTCACTATCAAAGTATCTCATCATTAGAGCCTGACACCATGTTGTTGAATGGAAATGAAAGATTCTAGGTCACTGGTTTCAATGTGACCCAGTTTGAGAGTGACCAACCCTGTTTGCCAGACAGTGTTTAAAATATAAACATACAGCTACCAGTGTTGCTCCTGAGACATATCACCAAACGAACAGAAAGTGCTCTTTGAAAAGTTCTGTCTGTCCCCTACTGTACAATGCACTCTTTCACACAGCTCTAACAACACTTTAATCAAGACATAGGCTTTTTTTTTTCCATTCTAGGGGGGAAATGTACATTTAAAAACAGTTCCCAGTAGCTGAAATTCTAAAATTAAATTCTATAACTCGCATTATGGTTCCAAATCTCATTGGCTCAGTTTTCTTCCTCCTACCAGACCCTTTGGCACAGCTTGCACTTTCTCAGATTCCACACTGCACTATAAATTATCCCAGGGAAAAAAAAATAAAAAGACACAGTATAGAGTCGTGATTTTATCATTAAGAAGGCTTCAAGGGGAAAAAAAAGAAAGACTTTCATCCAACATTTTAGTAGTTCAAACACAACTTTCTTTCATTTGTCAGCAATGCAAATCGGGATTCTGATTCAAGTCCTTTGCTTATGGCACTTGACTTGAATGCAAACACACTGAGTCACGCAAGCTGTGTGCATATGTAAAAATGTCTCGTACATTCTGATTATATTAAACATGAGCCTGCTGGATTGAAGGCCCCCGGGCCAGGAATCAGAGTCTATTGCCATAATATACATTATTCTCAATCTGAAGTTCAAATCAATCAATTTATGCTTTTAATTTAGTGCTCTGTGTAATGTTTTACCCCTTTAGCCTCCCTCCTTCTCTGTCAGGTGCTGCTCTCATGGCATCACATATTATTCCGGTGGCATGGAAATTAAGGGCTTGTCTGTACAACCCCTAGATACCTGGTGATCACTTGAGTAACCCCATGGAAGTCAGAGGGATGAGGGCTGGATAAAAGCTGGTGAGATGAGAACTCCCCTTCCTGTTTCAATTTACTTTAAGCACTGTGAGAGTACCCCTGCTCCAGTACCTAGGATTCTTTAAACCCATTCACAAAATCCTCTCTCTAAGGCCAGGTCTACACTTAAAAATTAGATTGACCTAGCTATGTCACTCCGGGCTGTGAAAAAATTGTGCGCCCTGTGCAATGTAATTACATCAACCTAACCACCTGTGTAGACGTGGCTAGGTTGACAGAAGAATTCTTCCATTGGCCTAGCACCTCTCTGAGAGGGGGATTAACAACATCGACAGAAAAAAATCCTTTCTGTCAATGTAGGAAGCAATGTGTCTATGTGCAATAACTGTGCCACTGTAGTGTAGATGTGCCCTAAGTTAGCAGTGCAGTTTAGTGCGAAAGCCTGGCAGCAGGAATCTCTGTGGTGAAAGCAAGGGATTAGAAAGGGAGGATTCAAACCGGGACTTTTAAAATTCCATTGATGTAAATGTTATTTAGAAGAATTACGGGATTCCACTGGCTCCGTCTTGAGGAAATTGTCATTTGTTTTGTGTGGCAGCTTTGTGACGGGAGCTACTGAGGTATCACTGGAAACATCATTTCAGGTAAGTGCCACTTACTGGAAAAGTGGGTTGTTGTTGTTTTTTATCAGCTGAGCTACTCAGCCTTTTTCTACTAGATGACCCTGGCAGGCAGCAATATAAGAACTTTAACTTCACAAAAGCCTACAGTACCAATGTGCAGTATCAGAAAAATATTACTAATATAAATGGTTTCCCCAAGCTATAAAAATGCATGGGCTGGGCATTGCTAGAATGATGTATCTATTTATTAGCTTTACTCTGAGCAATTTGCACACATTGGTAAATGTATCCTCATATCACCTCTATGAGGGAGGGATTTATTATTATCCCCATTTTATAGATGGGGGAATTGAGTCACAGAAAGAAGAATTGACTTGCCCACAGTCACAGAGTGAGTGGCAGACTCCTGACTCCTAATTTAGTGCTTAATCACAAAACCATCCTTCCTCTCTATGCGAGGGTGGAGAATAATGGAACAGGAATTCATTCACAAAGCAGTCCTCTCACACTTTATAGCCCATGAAAATAGTGGCAGTATTGAGTTTAAAGGGAACAAAGGGAACCAGTCACAGCAGAGAGGCAGAGAGAAAATAACAGAGAGGTAATAATATTAGGGTGAACATAAAAATGTGTAGGTGTTCTGTAGTTATAAAAGAATAATTTGTGGCAGGTCACTTGCCAGACGGTGATTTGTTTTTCCCTCACATGGGTTAGTCAATTTAACAGTCTTCTTCTTGTTATCTTGTGGGCCAGACCCTCAGCTGGTATCAATTGGTGCAGTTCCATTGATTTTAATGGAGCTGCAGTGCTTTATAGCAGTTTAGGATTTGGCCCTGAGAATCTGATTCTCGTCTCACTCCAGCTTGTGCAAATCAGAAGTAACTCCACTGAAATCAGTGAGGTGGAAAACTGATGTAAGAAAGAGGAGAATTGGGCTCAGTGCTTGTAGTGCCAAATGATAGATTACACTTGACACTGGGACCCAATCCTCCATTCCTTGCCTTCTCAAAACTCCCTCTGCTCTGTTGTGTCAAGTGTCCTCTGAACACAGAGAGGGAAGAAGGGGGTTGCCGTTTTTTTCCTGGACTGCAAGGTCATGCTATTAATGCAATATTTAGGACTCTATTTAGAATAAACAGGGCATCCAATCTGTTTTGTTGAATCACATTTTTATATCCCTTTTAAATATCATCTTCTTTGCACAGAATTTGAAATAAGATGCATAGTGAAAACACTAACTTTTCTGATATTTTTACTGAAATACAACATGAAAGTCATTTCCCTCTTAATGGGGGAAAATGCACTTTTATAGGCTTTAAGAGACTGTAGAGCATTCAGCTTGGACCAGGTTCATCTGGCTGGAACACTGGATTTTGAAAATAACAAAAACAAAATATCTTGGCAGTCCCCATTTTTCTGCACACTGAATGTTAATTGTAAATGTTTACTCATTTAGTGTTTAATATTGTGGCTGGTCATAGGGATACAATGTCAGCATTTCTAGCTGCCTCGAGGTGTGCAAAAAGAAATAAACTCCAGAATTATCTTCCTTTAAACCTACTCTATTATTTATTTCTTTAAACTTCTTTCATATTTATATTTACAGAATCAGGTGGAAAAGAAGAGAAGATAACAAGATATAAAATATAAATATGTTTAGTCTTCCAGTCCAAAACCTCAAGCTACATTAACTCCTCTTTGAGACTGCATATTATTTTAAGAGTAGCCTTGGCAGAATTCAATTTTTATTTTTTAAATAATTCTGATGGACAATATCAATGTTTATTTTTAAGCACATTTTTCAATTTTTATCAATTAAAATTTTCACCATTGTGGTACACTGGGAGGGGGAGGGTCAGCCAAGAATGATTTCATGACAGTAGGCATTGAAATGCAAAAAGTTAAAGCTTTATAACCATTACAACACAAATTGTCAATATCACATGTCAAAATATGCAAAGTAAATATCCTCAAATCAAACTTCGTAAGTTCTCAAGCAGCATTTTTCTTTCTTTGCCTACCTATACATTTCTGTGATCCTCAATGGAATTGTTTCTCCATCAAGTTTGTGTGCATACGGTGAAATCAACATTTACTGACAGTGACCATTAAAAGGCTAATCCTTCCAAGTCAATTTATGAGTAAACAATACGACAATGGTTTACAGAAGATAGATAGGAATATCCTTCAGTTTTATATCTCAGTTCCAATTATTGTTACAGTGAGAAAAAAGTGGGTGGAGAAGGGAATAATGCATTCAACTTAGCACATGGCAGCAATAATGGTTGTTTTTTTTTTTAAAAAGTACTGTACATCCCTAACGCCCACCTTCCAGATGGTAGTAATATCAAGATAGATACAGTTTTATGCCAAACAGCTTTGCATTGTGTCTATAATTCTGAATAGATTCAGTTGTCAGTCATCCATAATATCCAAACTAACCACAGACTTGGGGGTGCTGGGAAGTGCATGAATAGGCTGGATATTACGTATGTGTGACATTCCCCTGAGCACTCACTGGCATCCAGATGCTCACCTAAAGTGGAATGTGTAGTGATGTCACCACAGAGTAAAGCCAAATACAAACTGACTGATACTGTGATATCATTCCTAGATGCATCTTCTTTGGCCATTCACATAGCCAAGCTCACCCATTTGGTGTCCTTTTGGGAGGACAGTTTATTTTTGTGGGTATCTGCAAGCATTTATAGATATTAGACATTCCCACTATGATCTCTCTCTACTATGGGACTCAGACTTCACAACCTTAGCTGTCTTTCTGGCAGCTCCTGAACTTGTCTGGGCATTTCTATTTCTCCATCCTGATAAGCCAACTTGTACATGTGTTAAATTATTTTTCCATGTTTATTTTTTCCATCCTCCTGTTAAACCTATTCTGTTAAAAAAAAATACATGTTGGGTTGACAAGAACTGTACAGCAGTGGTTCTCAACCAGGGGGCCATGGCCCATGAACCCTTTCAGGGGGCCACAAGGTCTTGCAGCTGAAACCCGGTGCCCCGAGCCCCAGCACTGAAGCCTCCCCCCCCAACGCTGGGAACAGTGCAGGGCTGAAGCTGGCGGCCCACATCAAGCCGGGAGTGGTGCGGGGCTAAGGCTGGCATCCCCCCCCCAAGCCCCTGAAGCTGGGAGCGGGGCAGGGCTGAAGCTGGCAAACTCCCCCCCCCCCAAGCCAAAAGCACCAGGTGGCCCCAGCACACACCTCAAATGCTGGAAGCCGCACTGGAAATCCTACCCCCCTGCCCATACACAGCCCTAGCTACTCCGTCCCTGCACCCTGAGCTACCCCCCTGCATGCACACAGCCCTTAGCTACCCCTGCATGCACACAGGCCCTACCTACCCCTCTCCCTGCACTCTGAGCAGTTTTTGAACTTTTTTAACTGAGTCCCCATTTGGAGTTACATTTTTTGGTTGCATCCCCCCACAGCCCAGACAGGCTGGGTGGCCTCCTGAGTGAGTCAGGAGGTGGAGGTGGTGCTCCCTCCCTGGACCCCGCCATGCAGAGCTGGCTCGAGCCCTTGCCCCCCAAATAGAAGTAAAACTATGCCTATGCCCAAGGGTCCCCCGCCCCCGGCCCAGAGCCCCTGCTGTGCCCTGGTGTTTTTATAGCATGTTGAGGGTGGCCTCAGCAAGAAAATGGTTGAGAACCCCTGCTCTACAGTACTAACTGGTAGCTAGAATATATCCTACCTAAACTTTAACAAGGGAATTTGTTTTGTTTCCCATTCCTCCACCAACATTTCTACTGAATGGTGACATACATGGATATGGATGCTGGCAGGCCAGGTGCCAGTTCATGCTAAGGTCCTCATGTTTCAACTGGATACTGACAGATACAGAGCTGGAATCTGACTGGCTCACTTGTGAGTTAATATTGATAAAATAGGTATCAGAATTATAAGAAAGTGTTTAGAATTTAGACTCTACTGAATGCTTGTGAGTTGCTGCATGCATTAATCTCACTTGTAATATCTGTGCTCCATTTGGTAATGTAATATTTGAGCAGTTGTATGGTGAGCCTCTGTGATCGTGTGAATTGCCATTCAGGAGAGGGACACTAACTGGTGTGGAGAGCTGCTTTTCTATAGAAATTGTTACGCCACTCTCCAAAAAGGAGACCTATCGATACCAGACAGGCTATAGCTGCATCTTACCCTCCCTACATGTAGATTGAGATGCCATCAACAAAAGGACTAAAGACTATTCTGCTCTTCTCCCCATGAGTCATGTAAGTGGACTTCTCCCATCAGCTGAGTTTGCATATAACAGGAGGGGCACAAAACCCCCCAAACCAAAGGTAGTTGGATTCTAAGGGGTGGGAGAGGCAAGGTATTTCTAGGCATAAGCAAGAGATCTCCAGCTGCTTAGCCTGGGTTAGCCCTAAAGGACTAATAGAGTTTGCTGATTATAGAAACCTATATTACCTTTTGAAATCTAAGACAGTAACTCATTTGTGTAGCTATGTGTGCTTACTTTAAACTTGTAAAAACCTCTCTAATTTCCTTTTGCTATTTAATACATCTTCATATAGTTTACTGGAGGATTGGCTACAAGCATTGTCTCTGGTGTGAGACCTAAAGCGCAATTGACTTAGGGTAAGTGACTGGTCCTTTGGGATTAGGAGTACCCTGAATATTGGTGTGATTCATGTTACACGGGGCCATCTATCATAGAGAGATGCTCTCCTGGGTGGCAAGACAGACCGGAGTACTGGAGAGGACTGTCTGGGACTCCATGTTAAGGCTGTTAACGTGCTTGAAGTTCTGCACTTGATGTAGTTGGTTGGTGAAATCTAAATTCAGAACTCACCAACAATTTGAGGTTTGTGCCCTGGTTTTTAACCGTCTGCCCTGAGGTTGGTACTCATGCTTGTGCATCAGCGTTGGGAGCATCACAAGGTTCATGTGTGGAAATAGGCCAGCTCACTGAAGTAACAATAATGCAACAGAGCATATGGAATGTTTTAAAGAAGAATCAGTTCATGGAAGTTACATTAGTTTGCAAAATTATACCCTCATCTTACTTTTTTTTAACCACAACATATGTACTTTTAAAAGAGCTAATCCCTGCCAAGATTAGAACACGACCAACACACTGCCAAAAGCCTCCTTTATTTCTTTATTGTTTGCATTTTTCCTCACAAAAACTGCCCTAAAAATATACTCCAGCCATGGGATTAAGGCCTGGTCTACACTTAAAAGTTAGGTCAACATGGCTACTGCACTCAGAGGTGTGAAGAATCCACACTCCTGAGCACAAGAGCTATGCCAGCGTACCCCCAGTGGTGACACAGTGAGGTTGATGGAAGAATGCTTCTGTCGACCTAGCTACCATCACTCAGGGCGGCAGTGTTCCTACACCGACAGAAAAACCACTTCCATTGCTGTAGGCTGTGTCTACACTACAGGGTTATGCCAGCAGAGCTACAGCACCTTAGCTATGCAACGATAGTCCCTGGAATGTAGATGTGGCCTAAGACATAATTGCTGGCAACATGAATAAATGAACAGGTGTGGAAACAAAACAAAAGTATAAAATGATAGCTCTGTCCACAGTAAAACTCTAAAGAGACATTAGTTTCATACTGTTATTCCTTTTTGGTTAAATGATTTAATCAGTACATTTTAGGGCTTGCAAAAGGTACCAGATTGGGAACCTGGGAGAGTTAATTACTTTAGGCAGTATATACTTCCTGATCCTACCTTGCCTCAACTGGAATGACCTGGCCTAAACTTAAAGTTAGGTAAGGAAAAATTCCAATCCCCACCTAACCCCAAGTGTAGGCACAGCTGTGTAGATGTGCAATAGTTCAGAATACCTGACTTTTCAGTGAAATGGCTTGAACATTTTCTTCTTTGACTTAACAGTCCCTCCACTGTAGTAATACTATGTAGTGCCCAAGCAGGATTCCAGCTCATCGAGAGCTCATAAATTTCTTGTGGTTCTGCCTAGTCTTTATTTTATATTTTTGCACCACTTTTATTTCCTTCATTTTCTTTGCAGCTGCAGAGAGATATAGTAAGCTACTGTATAGTATTTTGAAAGCAGGGCCTCTGAGTAGTTTCCAAACTGCATACAAGCAGGTTATTCTTTAAGCTTGTTTTCTTTGGCTTGGTGTTAGCAGCATAGAATGAGTCAAACAGTATTAACTTTCAACAGGGAAGTGATGTGGTCAACCAAAACTGTTCGCGGCTAGATTGTGAAGATAGGTAGAGCAGGTAACCAAGACCAGCCCATAATGCAGTGTGTAGGCAGGAAAGGCAGGCAGATTCTTAGTAATTAAGTCAATGTTACAGCCTAAACTTTTCTGCCAGTTTGTGTTAAGGTTACACCATAGCCTTACAGTTCCTGATCAGTCAGTCTTAGAAAGATGGTCAGATGAGTTCTTTGCCTCAAACTATTATACTTTGGATCAAAAGTTTTATGCTGTACAAAGAAATGGGAGCACTTTCCATCGCGGGCTGGTTTAACTTCCTTCACATATCTCCCCTCCTCCATTTGTACATACTGCTCCTCACCTGTTCAGGGCTAAGGAGAACAAACAAGTTGCTCTTTCTGTGATATGCAGGCTAATATTGTTTCAGATATCGACAGAGTGTGCAGTAGGACAGACAAATCTTTCTCGGTTACTCCACAGATAGACGTACGCAGTCTCCTCTATACACCATTCTCCCTCTCTTAGGACATAGGAGTCGAATTCCACTGGCAGAGGCCATTGCACAACCAACATGTGAACAGCCTGGCCCCCATGGAACACCTTTTAACATTTGTTAAAACTCAGCTGCTTCTTCATTTTGTCCATTGTGGTTGATAGGCAAAAGGCAAGAATCTGAATCACCTCTGGAGCAGAAATCTTTTTCCAGGAACTTGTTCATTCCAGTGTATCAGAGAAGGATATAACGATGACAGCCTCCAGTGTTTCTGTCTGTGTCTACATGAAGGAAACAACTACAGCGTCCGATAACAGAAGACAAGTTGAGCTCTGACTGCAGCATAAAAGAATTTTTACTTCTGGAAATTAACCACAACGTGAAAAACATGGCTGCTCACTGAGAAGCAATGACGTTGTGCAGACACAAAGCTATGCCTTCACCCTGAGTGCCTACCGTTCTGTTAAACCCCATAACTAAGAAGGCCTGGAAAACAGAAGAACCATAGGTGTTCAGCTGCATGGAGGTGGAGAGAGGAAGTGGACTGTGGAAATGTCGTGTAACGGGACTTGGTGGAACTCCCTTGGCACACACCACTGGACTTCGCTCCAGGGCAGCTCTCTCAACAGCAGTGCAGAAGGCATTTGTGGGAGGATGCAGAACAGGACAGAGGCAACGTCAGTAGGTCCACAAACTATATAGATCCATTGGCTAACCACCCTATGTGGTAGGTGCATAGACAGTTTATGTGCTGCAGCCTGGAAACTGCAGTTAGTTGATTGCACAGCACATCCTAGGCTTGATTCCATTTCCCCCGATCCCACGCAAGGCCCCTACAGAAGCTTAGAACCTCTCATTGCCTCAGGCTTTAAATCAAGGATCAGAATATGGTCCTTAATGACAAAATGAAGACTAAGGAAAGACAAGACCGATAAATCTGAGAATGTTAAAGGGCCCAGTCTTGTGAGATGCTGAGCAACCTCACTCACATTGATTTCAGTGGAAGCTGAGAGTATTCAGCACTCCTCTATAGGATTGGTTCCTAAGTGAGAAGGAACAATCAACACGTATACATCCAGCTGTCTACTTTGCGCTCTTTCTTCTGCCTATTAAAGTAAATATATTATGTTAAATAAAATAACTTGATTAGATTGCCTATTAAACACCTTTGCTTACACACGTCTACTTGGTATTTCCCCATATTCCTATGGAACAGTCAGAAAGATGTACTTGTACACCAGCCTTAATACTACAAGGTTCTCCTTGGATAAATGATGATCACCTCTCATCTGTGTGCTGCAGTGGTTTGGCAGTGCTGCAGAATCAGCTGGTGAGGAAGTGGAGTATTTACTGCATTTTTAGGGAGTGATTTTCAAATGCATTTGCACTGGCCTAACTCTGCTCCCATTGACCTTATTGAGAGTTCTACCATGACTTCATTGGGAGCCAAGTTAGACCAATGTTGAACATATCTGAAGATCCCAGAATACCAATACAAGTACAAATAAACACTTAAAAATATGCACCACCGTCAATAAATGAGAACTATGGTTGTAAAAGCAAATACCCACTACAGAAATAAGGTCAACAAGAATGAAAAGATTTAAGAGAAATTGAATGATTTGGTGACTGTTTTAGATTCAAAATTGAACAGTTTGAAGAAAGATGCATCAAGTAGGATGAATTGATGATTACAAAAAATAACTGAAATAACTTTTATAACGAAGTGTATTCTTACTGCAACTCCTGCCCTATGCTCCCTCAACTCTGCTATATATCTGACATCCTCTCATTTACTGTTCATGTAAGAAAGGAACTTATACTGTCAGCAAAACTAGAGACAAAGTGGTTGAGGTAATATCTTTTATTGGACCAACTTCTGTTGGTGAGAGAGACAAGCTTTTGAGCTACACAGAGCTCTTCTTCAGGTCTGGGAAAAGGGACTCAGAGTGCCACAGCTAAATACAAGATGGAACAGATAAGGAGTAAAAACATGTTGCAAGAGACCATTCAAGGTAAAGTGGGCAGTTAGCACTTCTACAGCCGTAGACTGTTGTAATGAGCCACAAATCATTTTTGGTGTCTATCAGAGTTATGAATTTAAGCTCTCAGGCTCATGAAGATGTTGTGCAAGTTTCCTCTGAGGATGAGGACTAAGTGGTCAGATATGGAGTGATCATTTTGTAACAAGTGTTCACCCACGGATAATATGGTGTTTCTGTCTTTTATCCTTTTTCTGTGTGAGTTCATTTGAGAGTGTAGTGATTGTTTTGTTTCATCTACATAGTTGGTTGTTGGGGCATTTAATGCACTGGATGAGGTACATCACATGTTGTGATAGGCATGTGTATGACCCATAGATCTTGAAAGGTGTGTTGTGGGGGGTATCGATCATTGTAGCAGTGGAGATATGTCTGCAGGTTTTGCATCTGTTGTTATGCCAGAGTCTGGTGCTGCTTTGAATTGGTGTCCTGGTCTGTGGGGAGCTGGCTTCTAATGATGAGCTTGGTGAGGTTGGAGGGTTGTTCGAGTTCCAGTGTGGGGTATAGGGAACAACTATCAGTGTGCAGTCAGAGGTTTTTATCTCCTGTATTAAAGCGAGTTTTCCCGGGGTATTTGCAATCTACTTCGCCTTCATTTTACAAGGGCATTCCACCAGAGGTTTTAAGTGTGTTAAGGTGTGTATCATGGACTTTCTCCTCGGAGCATATTCCTCAGTATTAGAGTGCCTTGGTGTGTTTGGGGTGGTTACTTGAGCGGTGAAGATAATCTGTGTGTTTCTTGTTTCATCTTCAAAGTACCTTACAAACAACAGTCAACTGATCCTCTCGTGAAGTAGATGCTGCAATTAGCTAATTAAAACACCTAGGAATGTAGGTGGGTAGATCCTGTCTATACTGAAGTTTTTTGCACAAGTGTATCTACACCAGCATAAATGTTGACTTACACTAGTACAACTTATCCCACAGTAAGTTGCACTGTTGCAAGTCATGGCTTATGATGGATGGCAGGAGAGAGATCACTTGATCATTGCCCGTTAGGTTCACTCCCTCTGGGGCACCTGGCATTGGCCACTGTCGGTAGACAGGATACTGGGCTAGATGGACCTTTGGTCTGACCCGGTACGGCCTCTCTTATGTCTTATGTTCTTATACCAGTGTAGCATATCTACACTAGGGATTTGCTATGGTGAAGCTACATCAATTTACCTTCACTGGTGCAAAAAACTCACTGTAAACAAAGTCTTGGTATTAATTTATATTTTTGTTACCTGCACAATGGTAAGACACAAAAGGGTTAAGAGATTTGCCTAAGACCACACATAGATGCACTGGCTAAAGAAGGACTAGAACTCTGGAATTACTGTCTTTTAGGGCTGGTCTTCCCTATGGGGATACTGATACTGATGCAGGGTTCGATTTAGCGGGTCTAGTGAAGACCTGCTAAATTGATGGAAGAGCACTCTCCGGTCAACACCGGTACTCCAGCTCTTTGAGAAGAGTAAGGGAAGTCGACCAGAGAGTGTCTCCCATTGACGCAGCACAGTGAAGACACCAGGGTAAGTCAACCTAAGCTACGTTGACTCCAGCTATGTTATTCATATTATTCACGTAACTTAGGTAGACTTACCCCCATAGTGAAGACAAGCCCTTAGTCTCGTGCTCTTGCCACTGTAACATGTCTTGTCTCACATCACGAGTCACTATACCTAGCCTTCTCCTAAAATAAAATATTTTCTCAGTGAAATGCAAACACACACGTCAGTGTGTCATTTATAAAGCTGCTTATATTATTATGAAAGTTATAAAATAGGTGTCTATCACAAATGACAGCAGAAAAATACCCCACATTGAATAGATCTAAATTACCAGTCATATCACTCTGTTACGGTCTAAGAATAGATGGGCCTTGCTCCATGCCCTGAAAGTCAACAGACTTAGGCCCTACCAGCCTGGTGGTGAGTTTCAAAGTCAAGGGCTCTCCATTGAGAACACCCTGCCACTGGCCACAAGACAGTCAAACTTTGAGACGATCATGAAGAGTGGCCTAGCACACCTCAACTGTTGCAGTATCACATAAGGAGGGAGGAGAAGGGGTCAGGATCCAAACCACAAAGGCTTTTATAGATCAGTTTCAACACCTGAAATTGCACCTTCAATGAGAAGTCAGTTCGGACTTTGAAGAATTTACTTAATATTAACCTCTGAAGCTGCCACTGCCAAGCAGGTAGCCAGCAACATTCCGTACCAACGACGTCTTCCAGATGGTCCTAAAATGCAAGCTCTTGTAGAGCGCGTTGCTATAATTCAGTGCCATCATGTAAACATGTGTGTGTCATAGGCAGACCTATTTCCTCATAATTCAGATTCTTTTCAGACCATACTATCACTAGTCACAAACTGACAACACAATTTATTTCTTTTACCTCTCTTGCTCTCATTATGCCCTACAGCAAAATGATTTTGTTAACAAAATAATTTTAAAAATTAGACGATGGAATGGGCAGTATACATACTTGGGAGGGACAATTAGCATCTGCATGACATGAACTTTATCTTTTGTGCCAACATTTCCTTGCTGCTTTGGGAGAATGCAAAGCAATCCCAGCAACTGATAGATTGTTGGGAATGCCCTGCATTTTCCATCTGTTAAGATGTCTTTTCTTCAGCATGCTATGTTTCCTTTTGTATATGCTCACATAGTGCAGTGTTTTAGTGCAGTGTTTTATTCTGCTTAAAGCTGAACTCAGTCACTGTTCCTGAATGGTTTCTCCAACATGACTCACATTCGGAAAAAAATGTAAAAAGAACACAAGTAATGAAATGTGTGTATATATATATATATACACACACACACAACATACATATTAAGTTGTATAGTTTAGATTTGAGCTAGAATGTTTTGTAATTTCACACTGCTGCTGTACACTTCTATATGAAAATTACATAAGCTGTTTAAAAAAGTCTTTGTTGTGTACTCATAATTTAAACCCAGAACTCCTACTCCTCACTAAGTGTTAATAATACAAGAAAATACATGAATACAGAATATGCACACATCGGTGCTCAATCATTTGTGTTCATTGCAGCCCATTGCATTCTTTGTCTATACATGATCTATTTACATTGGAAGCTCTTAGGGGAAAAGTACCTTGGCCAAGATTTTTTAAAAGTAACTAGCAATTTTGGGTGCTGATCCTTAGAGGACAAATGATCTGTGAAGTGCTTAGCACACAACTGGTTTTATAGAAGTAATAAGATTCTGACTCACTCTCTCATTTTATTATCTAGCAAGCCAAAAATATCATTTAATTTTTTCATTTGAATTTTCTGCCAAATAATTTGTGAAATATTATAAATCCCCAGGCGAATGAAAGGGTCTGATAAGTAATCAGTGAAACCTGGGGGGTACGATCTTTTTATGATGGTGACACAGCCACTTATTCATATGTGATTTCTAAATTACAGTTTGATACAAATCTTTTCTTAAAAGTTAGTCTCAGTTCCAAGGAAGGAAAGAAAGGATTTGAAGGCATTTAACATTATTTTAATTCATTGAGACAAAAGGAAAGACTTGAAAAATGTTTTGGCTTTCAGTCAAAGCTGTGTTTAATAGAAACTGAGGACAGACACAGAAGTCCCAAACTAATGTATTATCATAAATTAACTCTATAGGGGTCTAGGGAGTTAGCAGATTAATGCAATATAACTAGTAAAATGTTTTCACTTTTGGGACCTAAAGCTTTTATCTAACCCTCACTTGACAAAATCTAACATATATTGTAAAGTCAGGTTGTACAATACAGTAGGGTCCCAAAGCAATGCAATAGCTTTTCCTTGTATACAAGCCCTAAAGCAAGGTTTAAAAATGGTAGTTGTATAAAAACCCAGTGAGATCATCCATCCCAGATGTGAATGCAGAGGGGACCATTTATGCACAGATCTCCCAGCTGCCCTGGGAAAGAGAGGCAGAGGTGATGACTTTCTGAGTTCCTGGGGGGTGCTCGACCTCTGCTTTGCCTCAGGCCCTGTCCCACTACACCTCATCCCCCAAGCCTCCACCCCTGCCCCGCCTCTTTCCGCCCCCACGGAACAGCTGATCGTGGTGGGTGAGAGGAGCTGATCGGCAGGGCAGAGTGGGGGCAGGAGGGCTCGGGGGGAGGAGCAGATTTGCAGGGCTGCTGGTGGGTGCTGAGCACGCACTATTTTTTTTCCATGGGTGCTCCAGCCCCGGAACACCCACAGAGTCGGTGCCTATGAAGAGAGGGATCATCCAGTTGTGTGGCACTGCCCACCCTCCTCCTCCAAGGCCTGTGGAAGGTGCTCTGTGGATCCAGGGTCTGTGTAGAGAGCGAGGAACAGACTATATAGGTCAAGGGAAGGAATGGACTGGCCAGACACACAATGTCTCCTCTCCAGCCCTGGGGAGAATTCCCAGAAAAGATACCTGGGAGAGGAGGGGCAATTCCCCAATTCTCCATAAGCAGGGCCGGTGCTACCATTAAGGCAAACTAGACAGTTGCCTACGGCGCCAAGATTTGGGGGCGCCAAAAAGCAGTGCCCCCAATTTTTTTTTACAGCGTTCCTGGGCTGGGCTGCCGGCGGCGCGCTGACACGTGCGGCTCAGACTCCCTCTCCCATTGCAGCGGCCGCTCCACTTCTCCTGCCTCCCAGGCTTGTGGCGCCAATCAGCTGTTTGGCACCGCAAGCCTGGGAGGGGAGGAGAATTAGAGCGGGGGCAGCGTGCTCAGGGAGGAGGCGGAGCAGAGGTGAGCTGAGGTAGGGAGCTGCCGCGGGTGGGGGCACCTCAGGGCGGAGGGGGGGGGCAGGGAGCTGCCGCAGGGCTGGGGGCCTAGGGCGCGAAACTTCCTTGCATCGGCCCTGTCCATAAGAGGATCCTTGGAGAGTTCCTTCCTCAGAGCCACCTTCCATAGGTTTTTCCATGGAAAGGGATGATCTGATCCCTGCTCTTTACAGCTGGGATTTAATCACTTACTAGCCTCTGGACAAGTGCTGTCCTGCACTTAAATACACTGATTGATCAAAAGTGGATCACAAATGATCAAAGGTGGAGAATGAATACGGGCCTCAGTCTTCTTGTTAACGCTGCCAGCTGGCAATAGAATTGGATAATGTTTGTCTGGCCAGCCTCTTTGCCCTGGTCTACACTACACAGTTAGGTCGACATAAGGCAGTTTATGTCGACCTATAACTATGTCAGCGTAGACACTACAGCCTTGCTCCCTAATACATGTGCCGTACTACACCAACATAATAAATCTGCCTCCACGAGAGGCATAGGGCTGATGTTGGTGTAGTTAGGATGATGCAGTGTCCACGTAGACACTGCATTACTTACATCGGCCTTTGGCTGTCATTCTTGCCAATTTCATGACTCCATGCTGGAGTCGTAAAATTGACAAGAAAGTCCTCCCCACTCTCAGCCCAGCTGCTGCCTGCTGCCTGGCTCCTTGCTGAGAACCCGCCGGGAGCCCGGGCAGCTGCCCCACTCCCAGTGACGAGCGGGCAGTCAAGAGCCCAGATGGCTGTCCCGCTCCAGGTGGGGAGCATGGAGCTGAGAGTGGGAGGGGAGTGGGGTGCAGCGGAGAGCAGGGAACAGAGAATGGGGAGGGGCTGCTGGTGTGGAGCTGGGAGCCCACGGGGAGCAGCAAACGGAGCTGAGAGCCCGGCAGCTCCTCACATTGCCCTTCTTAGGTCAGTGGAAACGCTCCTGGTGAGGACATATATCACCGACTGAAGGACAACAGTGTGGACATGCACCACCTCAGTAAGCTGTAAGACAACCTAATATAGGTTGACTTAAGTTTTTAGGACAGACATGCCCTTTGTTACATTCTTCCTCAAGTTCTGCTCAGCAACCTACACCCCAGACTGCTCTTTGAGAGGAGTTCATACAGTTAATTATGTATGGCCAAAATTAATTGGGACAACCATATATTCATGCTGGACAAACACCTTTAATATTCAGCTTTTGCCTGGACAACTCAGCTTAAAAAAAAAAATCTGGCGTAAATCTACAAATCCTTTGGAATTTACACAGTGTCTTCAGCACACAGCTCTACTAGAGAATCACTTCAGAGCTGTATAGTTAAAACAATCCAAAAGGAAGAACTAAAAGAAGTCAAAAGAAGGAAAATAGTTTTTAAGAGCAGCCATATGTCAGACAGGCTTAGGGCCATATTTAATTTAAGAATCATAATATTTCTACCAAGTTTCCAGGAGCAATTCTCTTGATCTGGATACTGCTAATGATTTTTCCCATGGACTTAATTCATAGAAACACAACTTGCTTTATGAGTCATAGAATCAGAGAAGATGGAGTTGAAAATGAGCTCTTAGGTAATCCTATCTACTTGCCAGTGTAGGATATTTCCCTCTTATACAAAAGTTAAAAATAACCATTTATTAAAAACTGGAAAATGAAAACTTTTAAAAAATAAATAAAAGTAGTGGAGGAAGAGTCATGTCCTTTTGTGCTTTGGCTCTATGCACTACGATAATTTTACAAGAAACACTGCATAGATATGCATATTCAGAAATGCAGCAAAAAAAAAAAAAAAAAGAGAAAAGAAATTAAAACTCGATACAATTCTGTAACTAATTTGTACATGCAGTTACCACACATGGAAATCTTGTATTTACATATGCAAATTGACTAGAAAACAAATAATTGGCCTTTTCCACTCACAATCATTGTAATCAAGTACCCATAAAGTACATAATTGTGCAACCATTTCAGGATCCACATCCGAGAAATTTGGTTTTGTACGTATCTATGCAGGCATGCACTCACAGTAGTACGTGACACATTATTCACACCTTTACACATCACAAATACTTAATCAAAAAAATCCAGGCGCTAATGAATATATGCTTTTACATCCCTGGACAGCTGTACTTTTCTACTTGACAAAAATAGCTTAAAATCACATTACATGTTTTTGTTTCACCTTTTGCCCATACTATACACATAAATTAAGGAGGCAGCCAGCTTCCATTATAAAACCCTAATATCACACCCCTATAACTTTGCATCAAACGTGTTTTGACCAAATAATCTCTGAAGACAAGAGAACACATTTCTGCAAAGTTTGGAGAAAGGGTGTTGATCTGTGTTTGGTTCATTTTTGTTTTTTGTTTTTTTTTTTAAGTTAAATCTCATTAAAAATTATCCTGGTTTGAATTTTGACCTTTGTCTGAAATTTATTCTTAGCTCAAAAATGGCTTGTTGCTGCTTTTTTAAACTTTCCATACAGTGGAAAACTTAGGCACTAGTTATATTTGATGACTATAAAGTAATTATATTGTAAGTATAAAACAAAGTTAGTAACAATTTTTGTTGTTGATAGGTTTAGACCTAATCCTGCACCTATTGATTTCTATGAGAGTTAAGGGCCTACTCTTGTTCCCATTAATGTTAGGGCTTGTCTACATTACTCGCAGGATCGATGGGCAGTGATCGATCCAGCGGGGCCAATTTATCTCGTCTAGTCTAGACACGATAAATTGACTGCCGAGCGCTCTCCCGTCGACTCCGGTACTCCACCGGAGCGAGAGGTGCAGGCGGAGTTGACGGGGGAGCGTCAGCTGTTGACTCACCACTGTGAAGACACTGCGGTGAGTAGATCTAAGTACGTCGACTTCAGCTACGTTATTCACGTAGTGGGAAATGTTAGTTATTGATTTCTGTTGGAGCAGGACTGTGTTCAGTGTGTGAAAACGTTGCCCTCTATTGATTGATTTCCACTTAAGGTATGTCTACATTTATGGCAGGGTGTACAGGCAGTATGGACAGTGAGGCATGGCTTAGGCAAGCAGGGTGCCCAATACACATGAACCCTCAGAGTGTATAGAACTCCATGGCTCTCTAGCGGCCCAAGCAATACCTCCAAAGTCTCCACTGCTAGTTTTTACACTGCCTCCTTGCTGCCAGAGCCTTTCCCTGCTGCTTCCCCACTGTCAGAGACTTTCACTGCCACAGGGAGCTACACACTGCAGTGACAAGTGTGGACACAGCCTGCCTTTCACTGTGACATGAAGCTACACATACTCTGTGTGCTGCTGCAAGCATAGACAAGATCTTAGAAAGAACATCAAGGTATTTATACAAGAAGTAGCTCATAGAGGTATTGCTTTGGCTCAAGTGGTAGAGGCTTGTGGTTTTAGTTTTAGTTTTGAAGGATTGGGGTTCAAGGATCAGGTGTGCGTTGATTTATTGTGAAGAGGGGATAACCTTTCCAAAGTTAATGTTGCAACCACAGCCCCATTATAAGGCTGATTTTGCGCTCTTGTAATTCTGAAGGCAGGGGGGAAAAAGAAAAGAAAAGAAAAGAAAAGACCATAACAAGTTCCTCGTGTTTTCAAATATTTTGGGTTAATACTCATTGGTAACTAGAACAATTAAAATTTTGTATTAGGATTACTACCTTAATTCCGCCCCAGCCTGCTATTGTGAAAAGTAAAATATGAGAATTGACATTTTTCAGTCTGATCCTTGGGTACAAGACCAATGCTTGGGAGAGATTACTGGTCCTGAAAGCACTCTTAGTAGTGTGCCTGCCCAAGTGTTTCTAGCCCTGGCAGGCTGCGAGATACTGCACCTTAAAATCGTATTATTTTGATTACCATCTTGGGTTTTATTCCCCACTTAAATTTCAACATGATGTTTGCAGCCAATATCTCACAAGCCACTAGAGTTAGCGATGAGAGACACTGTCAAGTCAAATTTGACCCTCAATTTAAATGTCGTAAAAATAGGTTTTTACAAAATACAAAACAAATCAAAAAAGCCCATCCCTTAAGACGACCAGAAACAGTACCATAACTTTAAAGATTTACTATAAAAATATAACCCCTTCCCAAAACATTTTTATTTAGGCCCCGATTCAGCAAATCCTTGCAATAGGTACAGCACATTGGGCAAGGCTATTTGCGCGTCAATGAAAATGCAACCTTAGGCTATGTATGAGCATATGTAAGGCTAAGCACTAGGGACAGGCCTCCAGAATGGGCACTGATATGCCTCCCATGTTACCTGCAAGTGTACAGCGTTTAAAAAAAAAAGTGTAAAGGAAAATGGGCATATCTGAGGGACCCTAGGGAAGGGCATGCTCATGAGGCAGTTAGCTATGTCCTGATCCCGCAGACACTTATGCATGTGTATAATTTTACTCATGTCAATAAAGTTTTGAACTAATGTTTCCTTTTTAAGTTGAAACCTGATTGTGAACTATTTATTTCTAAGCATGGCAAGCCTCAAGATACTGGAGCTTACATCTTTCATGATCCCCTCAGTCCAGCAGTGCTTCTTTTGATACTGGTCCAGGTCTGAACATAGCAGAGCCCTGACCTTGGAACAGTGTGATTTTCAATCCCTGCAACACACGGCATGTACTACAAGGAACCCCTTAAAATATGTGTATGCAGATAGCAGTAATACAAGCTATTTTGTACAGATGACTGCATTTGATCTAATTGATTCAACAAATCCAAAGTGCCATAAACATAAAGAGTGAGAGAATATAGAAAAATAAGGTATGGTTCAGTACTGCCTCAATTGCCTGAATGTTATGAGAGACACTGAATAGAATTAGACAGTGGAGGAATTTTCAGCCTAATTAATAAAAATCAGGTGACATGACGCAGTTTAGGAAAACTGAGGTTTACCCATAAGCCTGTTATAACATGCGCTCTGGGTAGCATCTCTTCACTGCATTGACTAGGGCTGGATTAGGCCCATATAGTCAAACAGTTTGCTGCATTTTACTCAACTATCTAAAGAGTATTGCAGATATCAAACTACAGTAACAGTTGCTGCAATTCAAGAAACTCTTGATTAGATATCAAACTACAGTACTTAGTAGCAAATGTTCTGTTCTTTTATATACAACAGATTATCTGGCAATAATGCGAGTTATGTGTCTCTATCAAAATGAAATTTGACCCTTTAGTACTATGTGCATAAAACTTCCTTGTGTGTACTACTCATCTTATATGTTTGACTTCCCTATGACAAATTGAAATTGCATACAAAAAGGCTTTTACATGTGTTTGAGTTGTGAAGATACATATGTAGCTTCAGTAGGGATGATTTCTTTACTTCCTCTCTTAAATGTAAAACCTTATTAAATATTAACTATTATACCAACTGAGCAATTGATCTAAACCAACAGGTAGATCAGCAGAATGATATTGTTTCTTAGAACTCTATCAGACACATATTCAAAAAACCTAATGCCGACTTGATCTCTGTAAAATCTGAACACGGCCAGGTGACTGTGCATGCAGATCTGGTATTTGCATATACAAATACTTGTTTTGCATGCACAGTTGGTGGTTTTCTAGAGATATTTCTCAGGAACCATGTATACACCCATTCAAAAAACAAAACAAAACATCACCACCACCACCACCACACACACACACACAAAGAAAGAAAGAAAGAAAGAAAAGGTCCTCTGTGTTTCAAAGGCTGGCCTCAAATCCTAAAAACCCAGGGACCTGATCTTCAATACATTAGTATAGCTGCATATGCTGATTTATACCTGCTGAGGATCTAGCCCATAATTGCAGGCAACTATTAAGAATAAAAGGCAGCTGAAAGCCTGAGAGTTTTCTAACCTACTATATTTATCCATTTGAACCTCACTGTTCTTCCAACACTCAGTAAATAACCCTGGCTTACAAGGATCACCCTCTAGTGGGTGTTCATTTCTTTCTGTTCTCCTCTCCTGGGATGACTTCTCTTAAGCAACAGTTAGAACCTATGCCAAATGTGCAGAGGGAATAAAAGAAGGAAACCACAAATCTCAATTTACATCAGGGCATTTTGATAAAAAATATGAAAATTCTACATGAAGGTTAGTGACTGAGGTTAATTATTGCCCATGGTAATAAGCAGAGCACATGTTGCACAAGCATCTGATGACTGTACATCTGTTTTTTCCAAAAACTGTACTTGTGTGAAATTTGTGGATTTGTCTCTACAGATATCAAATCTTTCATCTTCTATTCATACTTAATGCTTTAAAAAAATTTGGCAAGAACTACTGTCTGTGAAAATGTGCGCCCCGGTGGAGTAAATTCCATCTGTCTGTTTGAAGGGCTGTTTTTAACAATTACAGTTTTCCTAAGTTATAAACCAGCATGAAGCACAATAAACTATACAGAAGAACAGCGGTTGTCATCTTTCTGAATTTTTTTTTTTGCTTTTGTCTGCCAACTTTGAAAAGTTAGACTAATGGCATCTTGGGTTCTAAAGTTAAAAATCCTATGACCATCTGAAAGTCAGAGTGACCAGGAAATGCTGCATAATGTACATCCTGTCCTCTTTTTACCCAATATCCCTTCGGTGTTGTGTAGTATACAAATCATACCTGAGTTTGTTGCCTTCAAGTGCAGAGCACTTCAAATACTTTTTTGAACAACAGAATACACTCATGCAGAACTAAGCTCTAGAGAGGCATATTTAAAATCATTAGTGGATAGCCTTAGTTCAAAGTACATCCATTGCTCCCAATTAATCTGACAGGTGATGAACCCCTGTTCTAATATGGAATCTCACACCTGCATTAACATTGTTGCCAGATCACTTACTTCTGGGTTCTCGAGGTCCATCCACCGTTATCTTGATGGCTCTGTGATACGTGGCTACTTGTGGAGGATTTGTAAAGACTGTGATGGTTAGGGTGAAGCTCTTCCCTGCAACAGGAAAGCACATTACTCTCTTACTGATGATTACAATACAACATGCACTGAGATAATTTGTATCTGTCGTTTTCAACAGCTCGAAAACACATCATATTTTAGTCTCTATATATTATATATGTGCCCATACAGTGCAGCATTTCACATCCACTTCAGGGCAATCCAAGGCTGTGTATATTCCATACATGGCTACTGCTCCAAGCACGTATAACGAATTGATTTACATTTAATGTTATTTGTACTTTGTAAAATACACAGTTTACAGCTGGACAGTTATATTTTAAATTATCCACACTACCACTTACAACTGATCTATGTTTGTTAAGGGTGTTAGTTCACAGAGCCCTATAAATTATGGCTGAGTTCCAAAGCTGCCTAAGGAATCTGAACACACAATTCCCATTAAATCAAAGGGATGTTCAAGTCCCCTAGGAAGCACTGAAAATCCCATGGTAGATGGTTAAAGCTAGTGTTGGATCAATTCTACAGAATACACAGGAATCCTTTAAAATACAGAGAAATCTACTGCCATAGCTCCAAGAAATTATAGAGACAAGATAAAAAGAGATCTCTATAGTTTGTCTGAAGGGAATTAAAGAGTTCCATGAAGACATAACAGTGATCTGATTGTTCTGGATTTCCTCCACTTCCTCCCCCTTGTTTTAAATCTGGACAAGAATATTTTATACAAACTCAGCTTTTTTATTTTATTGCTTTGTGGGTAAAAACTTGCTTCCTGGATTTCTATGGAAATTTTTGCTAAGATATTATGATGGGTTTCACTATAATTCAAAGGGAAGACTTTTCAGATATAGTATGTGCATGCCATAGTTCTGAGTTTTGAAAATTAGTCGTTTGGTGGTTCAAATGGAGATAAGAAATTATGATATAGGCCCTCATGATTATAATGTATTTAAATATTTCTGCTTCTGTTTTGGTGCGAACTCCTTTTACTCTCATTTGTAAAATGGGGATACTACTATTACTTGCCTAGTGTTCTTCAGATTATTTAGTTATTGAATGTGTGGCATATTGACAATGTAAAGCACTGTATAAATATTAATTATTACTTTGGCATTTACAGAAATAAAAGGCTGACAGCACTACCTGTAGCCAGTTTTAGTATAGTTCTCTGAATGTCATGGGGGACATGGATAATCATAGAATTTTCAAGAAACACGGCCCTGATTTGGACAATGGGGAGTTTCAGATAATTGAGGTTATACTTGCATAGGCATGTGCTGTACAAACTTTCCCACACACCACTACAAAAAGCACCTCATTGCTGGTCTCCAACATTCCTGTCAACCAAGTCTCAGGGTTCTTCTGATGAAAGCTTCCAAATGTTATAGTTTGCTTTGTTTATCTAGATGTGGGTATACATCCATGTGTGATGAGAATAAGACAGTTTCACTTTCAATAGTATCTGAACTCAGTTCTTATCTAGGTATTGGTATGGCCCTCAGCACTAATATCTGAGCACTTCATAATCATTAATGGTTTCTGTCCTCACAATGTCCCTGTGAATTAGGATGGAGCAGTAAAGCTCAGGTTAAATAAGGGCTTGTTTACACAGTGCAGCAATGTGCTCTACAGGGGTGTGAATTCTAGAGCACACCAATGTGTTGTGCACTAACTGGCCCATGTAGATCCCGCTGATGTGCACTAAAAGTTCCCTAGTGCATGCTAATGTAGTTCCTTTCCAAACAGTAGTACATTAATGTGCCCTAGGGAACTTTCAGTGCACACCAGCAGGGTCTACACGGCCAGTTAGTGCATAGTGTGTTGATGTGCTTTAGAATTTGCACCCTTCTAGTGGGCATTGCTACAAGCCCTAAGTGTCTCAGCCAATGTTACACAAGTCTGTATCTGAGCTGGGAATTAAAACACAATTCTTCTCCATCCCAGTCCTGTGCCTTCCTAATACCCTTCCAACCTCTGCTGAAAAGTAGCTCCAGGTATCGGGAGGAGCTGTAAAGGTGGCATAAAAGCCACCTTTGATCCATGCCTCAAGACCGTTGACCCCTGACTTGGGTCCACTCAGCCAGACTCAAGGCCAATGTGTTTTTGACATTTTCTAAATACCAAATTGTATGACAGATCATAACAATTAGGTTACCAATACTCAGACTTTTCTATGAGGGATCAAAAATAACTACTATTAAAAACTCCCCAAGAAAATTAACACCCAAACCATGAGCTTTTAACTAATATTAAAGGGACATAATCAAGCCAAAAACATATCCTGCTTCTTTAGGAAAATATTTTACGTACTGTTATTTCAAGTAGCACCTAAAATGCCTATAACTGAAAGAAATTAGAGAAAAATAATACTTTTCTATTTATTAATCTATTTCTAGCTATAATGTTTCCAGTTTATTTACTTGGGACATTTAAAAACACTTACTGGGGCGTTTTCACTGTTTCCCTAACACATTCAATCAGTCCCCCTGTTATTTCTGTAGGATTTTCACACAGCACAAGGAATGAGAAAAATATTTTTAATAGTTAAATGTGATTGTAAAATCAAAAAAATTACCATAGAGAATCAGGGCCAGGTGCAATATTTGTAACTCCTTTAAAGATATTCTTCAAAACTTATTAGATTTCAAAATGATGGTGCCTGTTGTGACACAATTCGGCAAAAGCAGGAAGACACTCCACTTACCTTTTACTGTTTATAGAAGTCTACTCATTAACCACATGCTGGTTAACCACAGGACTACATAACCATATGCCTATGTGTCACTTACTGTTACTCTCTGATAATTCCACTGTAGTCCTCTGGCCATTTTGTTTAATTTGCATTTAGTTTTACTCATTACACATGTATTAACTATATGTCTGGTTGATGCAGGTAAAATTAGCTAGAAATGTATCCAACCTAATTTTACGTGAATTAATCAAACATATAGTTAATACATGTGCATAAAGATCATAGGATGAATGCACACCCAAACTTTCCCCTTGCATCTGTGTATTAGCATGCAGCCTAAACCTGTGATCTCATTTTTTCCTAGATACACATGTGCCTATTACACACAGAGATGTATACAAACACACATGATCTGTCAAAACTGGTGATTAAATTTTGGTTCAAAAGAAATATCAGATTAGTTTCTTGATAAATGACAATCAGATTTCCCCAGCACACAGCCCTTTGTTAGCTAATGGGAAGAGATGAGACCCCTGTTTTAAACAATCCACAAAGCACAAATGGAAAGACTATGCACAAATGGACTAGGGATCATGCACACACAATATGTGGTAATTAAAATTGGAAATTACTGTGCATATGTAGGCATATTGGTTGAGAATAGTGAAATGATCTCATATGAGGTCCTTTCTTTAACACTGCTAATGAGCAAGATTTAGAGACTGCCTCTCCCTCTGTAATTATCCATGGCAGCTCCTAACATCAAGGATGTGGCATCTCCTGGTCCCAAGGATAAAACTTTCAGGAGCCTGGGGCTTTTTCCAACAGAGGGACCTTGGCTTTGGAATATACTCCCAGCACCAACAAGATAAGCCCAAGTCTTGCATCTTTAAAGGTACAGTACAAGATTCATTGTTTCAGTCAATCAGATCTGTCCCCAGTATTAGGGTAGCACAACAGCCTGGCAATATTTCTCTTGCAAGATCCCCACCATGATTCACTTGAAAAAACAATTTAACATGGGGAAGAGAACTAGCTGTATTTCTGGACTGGCAATAAGTAACACTTAATTTTGTATATGGTGTCTATATACTATGTTGATGGCTGCATTAGAAACAACACAGGAATGCTCTCTAGAGCCACTGGTGATTAAAATGTAAAGGAAAAGATAGATTAAAAACATCTTCTAAAAATCATAACTTGATGGTCTAATGATAGTGCACTGCTCTGCCAGATAGGCATCCGTACTTGTGTCCTGAGCTCAGTCATTTCCAGTCTGGCAGGGACTGGAAATGCAGTGAGAACCAGGAAAAAGTGAGACACTTGAAGTGCCCTCCCTGTGCAACCTCTGGATGATGGTTGACATTGTGTTGAAGGGCTCTTCAGGGAGCTGCATTCCAGCCTCTTTAGCTGGAGAGGGGGTTGCTGTAATCTGGGGCAGCTTTTGAAAGGGAATGAAGTCAAGGTGGGAAAATAGCGAATCCCGGACAACAACCTAGTAACATGCAAAGAGGTTTTGTGTATTGCATTAGTCATCCCTGAGAGATGTAATTACAAGAACAAGATGGCTCTATGGATGGGAGGCATTTTTTAGAATGTGTGTGGATGCAAAGCAGCACACCCAGGCAAACTACAGAGAATGGCAAACAGAAAGTAGCACAGAGGACATGTGGCCAGCAGGGCTCGCCAGATGTTTTTAAAGGATGGTTTTCTGTCTTCTCATGTGGGTTGTGGTTGTGGAAGAGAAATAAGTGGGGGAGATGAGAGAAGAACTTTAGCGATTACAGACCATATTATGAGTGCCCCATTCCATTTTTATTCAGTCTTTTCTCAGGCAAAAACTCCCAGCTCAATCAATTGGGGGGGGGGGGAGAGGGGGGGAAGGAGTGTCTGAATGAGGATTGGACAAAAATGTAGTAAAAGCTTCAGGATTGGGCCAATAAGGTGCAGAAGGGAAAAAAAGCAAGAGAAGCTGATGATATGGTTACAATAGCAATATGCTGCTTTAAGATTTCTTTTGTCATAGAATATTATTGGTTTTCTTAAGTAATTACAATGCATTATTTTAACAAACTGGAAAAGAAACAAAAATGGGAAAGGAGCCAAGAATGTTTGCACTGACAAGGCCAAGCAATATGGATGAAAAAACATGAAATGTAAAACAAAAATACACATTACAACACAGATGATATTATGGCTAATTCCATGATGTCTGAGAGAGGTTTCCACATTATAGTAAGAGAAATTATGGCACAATATTTTCTGCTACTACTTTTTCATACTTATGTGTTCATCTGATTTTATTAAAGCGTGCTAAATGATGATTGTTATATGTCTTTCAAACTTCTCATGACACTTCCCTAGGGATCTGCCAAAGTGCCAATGTAAAGATGTCTACTATTTTTTTTTATAATGTGTGTGGCTGTATATACATGCAATATATACACACATACGAACATGCGCACACTCACACACAACATTAACAACTATACATTAGGGAAACATTCTGCCACTCTTGATTAATAGCTTACTACTTGAATATTGAAATTGAAATTGATGGGATGAGTAAGAGTAGTAGAACTGACTCTTAGTTAGCTGTTGCTTAGTGCATGGTTTATTTTTTTAAATGCTTCACTTAATTGTATTGACAGTCTAGAAAAAACTAAACAAGGTAAAATTCTATCCTCAGATGTCTGTCTTGTTCCTGTTGTCTTCAGTGGCCATTTCATACAACTAAGGACACAACTTTGCCAATGGCATTTCATTCAGTGGGCATCTCATAGGAGAACAATTATAGTTCAAGGAGAAGATATTAAAGAGTTAACTTTTGTTAACCATTGTCACATAGATACCACAGACAGCTATTATTTCAAGCACAAGAGAAACTACAGTAACTTCATATACTACTGTGTGGTACCTGTTGTCAAATACAGAATTTTTAATGGTGACCACTGCACTATAAGCCAAATTTGACAATGAGAGCACAATGGGTATGCCTGCAAAACTGTGTACAAATGATTATTTGCACCTAGAAACCAAATAACTGTGTGCACAAACAGGTAGTTGCATGTACAACAGGACTTTTTTTTTTCCACATGAAAATAGAGGCCTGTGCGTGTGAAATGTGGGATTTTGGAGATGCAGCTGTTGCACCCTTCCAGCCAAGTGATCCCATCAACTTAATCTTATGGCTATATTCTGCAACATTTCTACTGGATAATTCCAAGTGTCTCATTGCACAAAGTTCTTATTTCTACATTTACCCGTATAGGGTGAAATTCTGTCCCCAATTAAATCAATAGATGTTTTGCTATTGACTTCTTTAGGCTCAGGATTTCACCCATCGGGCCAAATACTGCCCTTCCTTCTCTGCCCCAAATAAGAATTACAGAATTTAATCCACTGTGTGATAAGATTCTGAATCATCTGAATACTAATGGCTCAGCAACGCAGACACTAGTAATTTGGGTGCAACTCAGCTACTGGCTTCCACTCTTTGCTTTCATTTCTGTTCCCTGCAGCACTCCATAAAGTATGTCTACTCTGGAGCTGGAAGGTGTAGATTCCAGTTTACGGAGTCAGACCCATGCTAGTTCTGATCAAGTTAGGAGGCTAAAAATATAGTGCAGCTCAAGTAGTGATAGGGGCTAGCTGCCCTGACTGTGCACCCGGGTCTCACATGGGATTGTACTGGGGGGGCTAGCTCATCGCACCACTGCAGCTACACCCCTTATTTTAGTATGCTGGCTCAGAGCTAGTGTGGCTTTGTCTCCTCAAGCTGGAATTTACCTTCCAGCTTCTGTGTAGTCAGACCCATACTGACCAACAACAGATGCAAGCTGTACTCTCACATTTCCCCCGCTCATACACCCACCTTTTCTACAGCGAGCAAATCAAATGCGTTTGGGATTTATAATTAATTTTCCTGCATGTTGAATTAGTTTCTCAAAAATTTTCAGAATATGTGTGGTAGCGGGGAGAGGGGGTATTTGGATTGAAACAATCTTCACTTTATTATTTTGTGAATCATAAATAGGTGTATTTACCTCACTCTATTAGAAGCATGGTGTGTGTATTAAGTCACTGAATTCCAAAAGTGAAAGTAAGTGATATTAAAAGGGACACCAACCTTTTTTGGGTCCTAGAATCCAATCTACCTTAAAAAACGTTACACATAGGGTGAGGATTTTCATTAATGCTATGTTTTAAGAAAGCCATCCCACTACAAAGAATTTTTTTTAAATGCACAATTTTGACATAAAATATTAAAACTAATAGATCCAGATCTTGGGGCCAGTCAGAGGCTGGTTCAGCCCTCAGGACAATTTAGAGCAGACACAAAGGTCTAAAAATGTGCCTGGCTCTCCACGCCCCTTGGGGCTATTCTGGCAGACAGGTATTGCTGATGTACAACAGTGCTCTGGCCACAGCACCAGCCATGTGCCCTGTGCTACCACAGCTATACACTACCTGAGGAATCCTCTTACACTGGCAAATCCCCAGGTACCTAGTTAAAATGGATTTTTTTTTTACCCTTTGCCCTGCAGTAGCAGAGTTGATAATCTGTCCTAGTGTGTGAATGCCTCCTCTTTTCTTCAGAAAGAAGTAGACTAGTATCCCCGAGCAGTACACATTCCAACTAGCATAACTGAGGATGCTAGCATACAGACAATAAATGGGACATGATGAACTCAAATATCACATTTCTGTCTGAACACTTTTTTATGTATTACTGTAACAACTGTTGCTTTAGGGTTTGATCCTGCAATTCTTGGAAGAGCAATCCTTGCTTACATGAATAAGGATTACTCGTGTGAGTAAGAGCTGCATGACTGGGCCCTCCGATTATGAACAGTGACAGATTTTCTCTCTATATATTTTTCAGTTGTTTACTTTTTCATTTGACAGTGTTTTATGTAGAGTCAGTTTCATTTCTGCATTGATAGTCAGTTTCACTTCCCAGTCTCAGGCACTAGCATGATGCCACCCTTCTCCTTCACTGCTTGGGGAGTCCCTATGCCCAAGTTTTCCCTGCCACTCTGAGAATGTGTGTCACAGTGCAGCTGGTGCTGCTGTTCCATTGTTTGCCTGGCAGAGACTTGATAACCCTTTTCCCATTTAAGAATTGAGATTATTCATTATCAGTTTTTAAACATTGATGTTTTAAATAAATGTGAATTCCATAGAACTTAATTTAATTCTGATTTTTTTTAAATGTAAATCTTGCTTGTATTTTATGAATTTTGGAACAGGACAAGTGAATTGACTAAATCAGAGACGTGACCAATGCACGATTTCCGCACTTTTCTAGATACCAAATGGTGATTGTTAGTAGACCCCGGCTGGCTCTACTATCACCATGTTCTCAGAGACCTCCCTCTGCCATCCTGGTCCCAGACCCATAGACCTCATGCATAATCTCCTCCCTTTTGCTCAGTTACTTCCTGATACACATCTTCCCTCCTGATTTGTCTGCATACTAACATCCTCAGTTATGCTAGCTGGATAAAGTCCACAGCCACTTATCAGGCAGGAGGCAGTGGGAGGAAAGAAGTGTAACAGGAAGTAACGGAGCAAAAGGGAGGAGATTATGCATGAGGTCTACAGATCTGGGACCAGGGTGACAGGAGGGAGGTCTCTGAGAACATGATGATAGTAGAATAATTATCTTACATTGAATCACTGATTACCTACGGGGGATTACATCAATATCAGCAGTACTCTCCCCCACAAAAAAGCAATATATCTGGAGATGACATCATGGCATTGTTCAAGTTCATAGGTCAGGTTTTATTGGGGGTAACTACAGGAATTTGGCCAGATGTGTATATTTGTACATTAACGTCTTTAATTTTATGTGTTTCAACTTTTAAGCATCCCAGCAGTGTGGTGTAGTATAGTGTAGCGTAGTGTACGTTAGAAGGAAGAATGTTGGAAACTAGAAAAAAATATATATATTTCATCCTGCCCTAAGAAATAACAGATCCACTTTATAGGGAATGTTGTGTGGGAATGCTTTGTTAGGCTGGAGGCCTGCAGATCAAGTTTTCAGCATGAATTAAAGCATTTGATTAAAAGACTGAAAAGAGAACTCTTAATGGAGAAGCCAAGCAGCCTTGAACTGTAAGTAGAGCTGCTGCAGCCCCTCTATAAAATTCTTAGGAACATGGGTGGAGACAATAATTACAGTACAGGAAGAATGAGAAGCTGTTGGGTGCCCAACCTGTGTGGCACAGTGGCAGTACAAAGAGATTATACGGCTTTATTGCTAAAATGTGATGTTTATTGCAAAAATATTATTGAGCACTGAAAGGCATACGTGGACTTCATAAATATTTGCATGTTACTAATGTTTGTAAAAGGGGTTGGGAGGGTTGAATTACAGAAGAGTGATTTTTTTCCCCACAAAGATCAGCCTGACATATAGCACTTCATTTCTGCCATTCGGTAGCTAATTTTCTGCTCAAGATACTGGGTTGGTCCTTTTGAGTAATGGCCACCTATGTACGCAGAAGTGCTGCTTTTTTAGACTCATCCAGCATGATGTTTTATATTTACACAGATCCTTTCACTGCAAAAGAGCCCCCCAGTACTTTACAAATATCCCGAAGTCACTTTGTCCACCAGTGAAATGCAGCCATCTCTGGGGTGGAATGTAGCAGCTGTTTAGCAGAGTGCAGTGATGCTACATAATAATATAGAGGGGGGAAAACCCACCGTAAAAAAATGAAATGGAGAGGAGAAAATTACAATGTGGCCTTATCCTTGCAAAAATACCTTGGGATCATTAATTCTAATAATAGTATTTAAACCTTCTGTAACACTTCATAATTTCAAAATGTTAATGTGTTGTTACAACACCTCTGGAGGTAGAAATTATTGCTCCCATTTTATAAGTGATGAGATAAGACTAAAAGGTTAAGTGATTTGCCCAAGGTCACAGAACAAGTCAATAGCAGCGGTAGAATTAGAACTCAGGAATTCCTGTCTCCCAGCCCTGTACCTGCTAGAATATTACTAGACTTGGAAAGATTAGATTTTTATTGGGGAATGCCGGTAAATGTTGATTTCACTGTACACATGCAAACAGATAAAAAAAATTCCATCTAGAATAATCAAAATATACAGCTAAACAAAGTACAAAAAATGCTGCTGGAGAACTCATTAGACTGAAGCTGGATTTTGAATTAGGCTGGTTACAAATGGACTAGCAAATTAATAGTAAAAATAAGTACCATTTGTTGTTTTAAGGATATTGACTTTTTATATTTTGACCCATGACATTGACAATTTGCGTTAGTCTATAAAGCTTTAACTTTTTGAATCGCAACTGCCATTAAATAATTGTCTGACCATCCCCCATAATTTCCCACTACTTTGAAAATTTAAATGGATACAGATCTTAAAAAGTGATTAAAAATAAACACTGATATGATCCATCAAAATTATATATATAAAAAAATGAATTCTGCCAAGCCTAAATATTGCCTCTCTTTCAGAAGCATGTTTGGAAAAACCTTCATTTTTCCATGTAAAAGCTGGCATTTTCCACCTCTCAGTATGGCCTATTCCCAGCCTAGGGTGCTTATTGTGTAATAGCTTAAAGAGTACCAGCTATTGATTCACCTGCTGTAATCCTTACTGATTTTGTCTTGGCTCCTTGCCCTTTTGTCTGCACTGGTTTTCACTTTGGACAAATCCCAGTTCAGCCACCTGTTCAGACAGACACTGGAAGATCTTAGCATTTTGGCGATTAGTTCCCAGCTGGGACTGGGCACACTTCTCACCCTGCAGAACAATGAAGCCAATGACCATCACATGGCTCCAGGCAGATGCATGAACAAAGATGGTGTCAGTACACAGGCTTCAAAAGAGTGGTGTGCACCAACTCTGAATATGGCTGGCAAATGGCACCTGTGTGTTTGTCAGCACTAGTTGAACAAGTGAGTGACCTCCAGCCCAGATGACCGCCGAGTAGTGGAGTGTAGAAAGATGACCAGAGAGGTCAGTTCTGCAGTGAGTGGTGCAAATGTGGAACATCAACAGGAGGACTGTTTGCAATGACTCATTTGACGTGGGAGTAGGACGCATCTACACTGGCATTACACTGATGTAACACCCACTGATACACAACTTGGGGTAACTTGTATTAATGGATGTCCAAGAACCACTGATACAGATAGATTTCTGTATGAACACCTGGCACCTCCCACTAATAGAAAGTTCCTTAAAGGGACTTTCTAATGTAGCTAAGTCTTCAATAAGACTTCAAAGCATGGACATTACTATGTTAGCTTTTAGAGCTGTGGTGCATTACCTTCAGCCTGTCAATTATACATGGCCGCCTATCAATGTGTTTCCTGCAGCTTCTCACTGAACTTCAGGAAAGTGGACAGGAAACTCACTGCATGCACTTCCTTGCAGAGCTCTAGTAGCTTCATTTCTTCCTTCCAGTAGCTGCTCCTCCCCACTTCCCCCTTGTCAGCCTCCAGGAGTTCCTCCTTCTACACCCACTCCCGCCACCCAATGCCTCTCCCTTCCTTGCATAATATTAGAAGCAACCCCTTGACCACAAGGAGGGAGCAGAAGTACTACTGCTAGTTGACTGGGTGAGGCTAAAAACTAGAGGGCCTTATTTTCATCGACATAAAAGCCATTTTGGTACTTTGCCTAGCACAATGGAGCCCAACTTGCTTGTGGCCTTTAGGTTTTATCACAATCTAAACATTAAATAACAATAATTTATACCACCTTAGCAGGATAAAGTGCCTGAAGCTGGTAGCGTAAGAAAGCAGAGCTGAGCTTCAGGCTACAATTGGCTTGGGAAGAGGCACCCTGAAGGCAATGGGTAAAACCCAGGCCCACTGGAGTCAATGACAGAACTCCCATTGATTACAATGGGGTCAGAATTTCACTCAGTGGCTCTAGGACAAGAAATGGAGGGGGACAGTAATAGAGTAATAGAGGAGCAGGAATAAGAGAAAAAATTAGATGGAGAACACAGAAAAAGAGGAGCGATTTCAGTTAAAGAGACAGAGAACAAAAGGGAAAGAAATGGTCTGAGAAGGAAAGTCGTAGTCAAAAAGAGAGAAAAGGGATTAAAAATGGGAGAAAAGAGAAACAAAAGATTTAAGATTAAACAAAATGTTCCCCCCCACCCCATTTACTCTAAATGCTATATGAGGGGACAATACAAACTGACCCCAAAGTGCTGGAGGCTTATGTAAGTTTATATGCACATTATATTATCATGGCCCTCCGTATGGCAACAGTTGTGCACCACTGATTTAGAACACCCTCTGTTCTTTTGTTAAGTACAAGAGAGTTGATGAGAGCTGCACATTTTAAAGTAGTCATTTGAAGTTCATGAAAGTGCCCTGAGGCCAGCGCACTAATTATTTTTCTCTTAATGATTTTATTTTGACTACAAATCAGCAGCTGTTCTTGGTGTGACTTTTTTTCCAGACAGTTTTGCTTGAGAAGATGTCTAAAAGAGGGCACACAAGAAAGAAAAGCAACCCAAACCAAATACAAAACAAAAAATGCTTAAAGGCAAACAGATTTCTTGAAACAATGTAACCTCTTCTTTCAGTGAGATACTTTGTTTTCCATAAACAGTATCCTCCTAAGATGAACTTCTTTTACAATCATACAAAATAAGAAGACTCTCAGAGAACAACACGCTATCTCATCATCATCATCCCAAGTTTAAAACAAAATGTTCAAGCACGGCTCCGTGCAACCAAAAAGTAGATTTATTGTTATTGGAACTAGGCCAGTAGTTCAGCACTTGGCATGATCGCTGTTTACAACCATAATGCTCCCAGAGACAGGAAGCTCTAAAAATCACTCTACCATTATTTTTCTCCTATTGACACTTTCTGATTGAAACTTCTTCTGCCCAGACCAAATGTAAGTAACCCAATAGAATGTCTGTCAGCTGGCAAAGATAGCAGGAGTCATGCTGAACCCTCCGGACCACATGATGTTTTCAATTCAAATATCCTCACTGAACTGTATCATATACTTCCTTAACAATCAGCAATTCATACAGAAATGTCTACAGTTATATATTCAATGCAAACATAAGTCAGTTTTGGTTGTACAGTTTTGTAAAGAATTCTTCTCCCCTCTCCCCACTAAGTTTCCAATGAAAGCTTGCACCAAGAAAGTGACTTTGTCTAAAGGACTGTGTTATTAATTAATATAATTTGCATATCTTTCCCCACACTGATGGATCACCACTATTTGATTTGCAAGATCTATGATACATTATATAAATGCAGAGGGTTTTCATGTCAGATTTTGCCATGACACTTAATTTTACAGAGAAATCTAAAAGAATACTTCAATCCTACCTGAAATGATGAGCTGAAACTTGCTTATATTGTATTTCATCTCTGTGCTTACATATCTTACTCACATGGCACAGTATCATTCATAATACATATTTGTTAAGCACTAAGAACATGCTAGATGCTGAACAAAGTTAAAGACAGTCCCCATCCTGCAGAGTCCTGCTTTCTAATAATTTCTTTACTAACAACTTTTACTTTCCCAGTCTTAAAAGGTCAATGACTTTTGAGTAATTCTCTACAAATAAACAAAGAGAAAAAGAAAACCAGAAAAAATGTTTTAACCAATTGAAAAACAGTTTACAATAATATTAACAGACAGCTGCACACAGCCTTGGGAATAAATACCCCCTCCCTCTCTCTTAGGGTGATATTCATTTTACTTATACAAAGCATGAATAATCAAACTTAATGCAGGTGAAATATGCAAATAGTAGGAGGCAAAATTTACCCCCTCTAACCCAAACTCAGGGTCTGTATCTACAGTCCAATATGCTGTGGTGACCACAACCTATGGTCTGGAGTAGTGACCACAGCCCCTTCACCACTTGCAACAAGTCTTAGGGACACTGGATTGGCACACTCAAAATATCCCAAGGCTCCTCCCCAAGCTACTCTCCAGCACCACTTTCCACAGCACACAGGGAAACACAGCTTCCTCCAGTCACAACTCCCCTTCCTCCCCCCAGCAGAGTCCCATTGTGTAACATCAGTGGTGTGCTGGCCCTCCGTGCAGGGAGGGATTTCACCCTTCGGAAAGTCAGTGATGGAGGATGATACTAACTGGACAGACCCGGAAACAGAAGTCCTTTATTAATACACAGGATATGAACAACACAAGCAACAAATAGTTCTGGCTTTGTATCCTATTATCAAACCCCTGGACCATCACCTCTATCTGTCTATCTTGCTGTTTATCACAATATCATATGTTATACAACAATGTTGTTTTTAGACTGCAACTTTTCTTTTTCAAATACATTGTTGTTACTTTTCTTCTCTTTTCAGCTGATCAATTCTAATACAGTGAAATCTATATAAGAGGCCATCCTTTTCAGGCAACCTCCTGTTTCAAGAGACTCCCCTCCCCACAGTATTTTCTTTTAAAACCCCAATTAATTGTTATCCAAGGGTCTGATACAAAACCAACTGAAGTAAATGGGAGTCTTTTCATTAATGCCAACGAGTTTGGATCAGGCCCCAGGTAATTGCTTAAGACAAGTTTTACTGCTTTTTATACTCTGTTGAGTTCCAGTCTGCACTCTGAATACTATAATTTTAAATGAGTTTAACTTTTAGTAAAAGCAAAGTTTAACAAAAATGCCCTTAAATAATATGTCAGAAAACAAAGCTACACAGAATGAGTCAAATTCTGCCATTAGAAGGCAAGTAAAAACCAAATGAACTCAGAATCTGGCCCAGTAACTTGTTAGCACATTTCTGTCATCTACATTCCAGTTTAAACTGAGATTTCTTCCTCAAATGTATGTCTTGAAGAAAGAGACCTAAAATGAATATGTCTGATTATGTCTTGTAATATCCTCCAAGTGTTCTCATATAGGCCAGTGAAGTGAAAACCAGTGGCACAGACTTACATTTTCTTATGTTTCATAGAAATGAAAAATGGCATATTCTTATCTGCCAAATTATTCATGTGGTTCTGACCCTGCCAGTTGCTGAATTTTTAAATTTCATTTTTATTTCTTAAAAAAAACTATTTAAAAAGATCTTGCAATAAAACTAGTTATAATAATCATTAAACTCCAGAAAAATGTTTAAAGGTAAGATTGACAGCTTCTGCAGGTAAACCAAGATACATTCACATCAATTACTAATATATTAACCCATTCAAAGTAGTTTTCACCCAGAAAGCATGCAAAAAAATGTTGCCACCTACAAAGCAGACAGTTATTTGGATAAATGATTCCATGTGGAATCAATGTAGTGTCCACCAGACCCTGAAACTTTCCCTCTCTAAAATAACTATTTCTTTTTAATTTTAGCCAGTGAACTTCCTGTGGGGTATTTGGCTTTCCGTGTTAGCTTTATCTTAATATAGCTTATTATGATGAAATAGCTACATACTTTGCATTGGTACAGAATAATTACATTTGAAAAATGAATGAATGAAGGGAAAATTTGGGAGAAAAAAATAAAGGAAGATGTTTACCAGCTTGTCAGGCAGAGAAGCTTAAAGTTTCTTAAGCCTTAAACTACATTGTTCTTTTAGAAATTACTTACTAAGGCCTACAAGCCAGACAGGCAGGTTTTCCCAGTGGCATTCTGAACTGAGGGTGAGGAATAGTAATCCTGGACATCAGCCAATTCCAATGCAAATCTGCTTTGTACTGGAGGGCAAGCCAAGTCTCCTAAATACAACATCCTGGTGTTTCTGAAGATCTGTGATACCCTCACTTTCCTGTGTTGGTATCAAGAAAATCAAGTTTTTTTTTTTTTTTTTTTTTTTTTTTAAAATAATGAACATCACACTGTATGCCCAGCAATAGCAATACAGGCCTGTTGCTTCACTATTAAATGTAAAATGAACATCGAAATATAGCTCAGTTATTTGATTATCTTTCAGCCACTATTTGGCACAAACTTGTGCATCAAAGTGCACACAGGCCCAGATCCTCAAGTGTTGTAAACTAGTGTAATTCCATTAAAGTCAATGGAGCATCGTCAATTTACATAGGTGAGAATCTGACCTATTGTCTTAAATAAGGACACATGAAACAATAGCTATAGTTACCTATATTTACAGTTAATGTCTCACATTCCTTTTACAGCACCGCCGAGGGTCAGAATTAAGGGTAATTGTTAAAATTAGTGAGAATGATTATTTTCTATCCTCTGAAAATGAGAAGTGGATTGTCAACATTTCTGTGAGGTTTTTAACAGTGATGTTTACACCTCCAATGATAACTGACATATCATAAGAGAAAGTGAGGCATGAACTTGAATTGTCACAGTGTAGAGCCCTTCTTTGTTACATCAGAGTAGTGATTTCAAGTAATTCAAACCACACAAATGGTATCCACAATGACCATAACTGACTCAAACTTCCAATGGCTGTTCATGTATAATTGGCATCACATTACCACTGTTGGGAGCTGAATTTACCCAAGCTCAAATATTACACAGCAAACAGAGTTTCACTTGATTTTCCTATACTAAAGAATCAAAAGAAGCAATGCACTTTGATGCAGCAGCTACCTTATTATTTAGGCTTTATGCAAACGCAACAGAACAGAACATCAGAAATCATGCACCCAAATGCAAACAAGCCACACCTTTGGAAAACAGTTCAGTGTTATATGAGTAAACAAAAACATATATTAGTCATTCACTCAAAATTTGGATAGCTAATGGAGTTTATGAGATTAAACCTCCAAGACTGATTAGTACCATTCAAGGTCCCCATATAACCTTTTTTAAATCTAAGATATCACAGCAAGCCCAGTATTTTTTTAAATAAAACTTCTAATTGTATATAAATGATTGTTGTTATTAGCAACCAAAAGGTATTAGCAGAGTAAATGGTTACAAAAATCTTCACTACAAGGTTTTTCTTTTGGACAATTAGTGTTCTCTCTCAGCTATCAAATTTTGACCTTGAAAAATCATACAGACCACAGTTGTGATTTCTAGCTTCATTAGCATGGCCAGGAACCAAACTGCAAGTCTATTTTTATTAGCTTCTCAACCACTTTGCCAGCTATTCATTTGAATCTTCAAAATGTTTTCTAAACACTCATCTCTGAATCATAATGCAAATACCATTTACTGAAAAGGTGGAACCTTTAATATAACAAATGAACATGTTTAATGACTGATACTTTTATACATTACAGCATCTCTTATGTTTTCAGTAAATGGATATAATTATCCCTGCATTACCCTATTATTATCCTTCCTTAGCATTACTAAGCTACATTTTCAACTGCAGTCTCCCCCCTCGCATTGGATTCTGAAGCTAACCCAAACAACCAGGTTTGAATGATATCAGGCTAATGAAGCTACAGGACATTTCAGGCCTGGTTGGATATTTTACACTTAAAATGTATTTGCTTTCTGAATTTATGTCTCATTTTTAAATCTGTTCCAGGGGGTATGGTTTTCTCAAATTGTACATGGATTTTATATTAGAAAAAAAATCTACAAAATACAAGTTTCATTTCAAAAGCAAATAAATTCTGCTGTGTATAATCAGTGTAACTTCCTCAGTCAAAAGACTGATCTCACTTCCATTGTAATATGAAGCTTTGCAAGGAACAGGAATGGGCCAGCTATGCAATCCTCCTGAAGTATGCTTATAACACCGTTCATGTTTATAGGAGTTATGCACACACACATCAAGAGGAGACTAGGTCACTCAGAGAGTACACAGACGAATAAAAATGGGGGTGGGGAAGAACAATAAGCCTAAAGGGCTCTGTCTGGTTCCAAAGAGACAACAGATCTCAAAACAACTGGTAAAACTAACCTACTTGAATGCACCAGATAATGTCAGTTTTGGTTTATAAATTTAACAACACTGAACTAACCTTAACTGACAACATTGTATTTAGTCAGCCAAATCTTATGTTTTGACTTCACTTTAAGATAAGAACTTAACAGAAGAACAATATATTTGTAAGCACTTTATGAAAGCATGCTGAATATGAAATACTTTTAGTGCCTTACCCTAAAACTGGAAGGCTGTATTTTCAAATTTTCATCGGCTTTTCTGCTATGGGCCTGATTCAGCAATCCTTATTCAGGCAAACAGACCCTATTCACATGAACAGTTCATGGGACTAATTACATGAGTTAGGAGAACAGCGTAAGATGAGTTCATAAAATTATCTTGTTATATAAACATGGCTGTTTACAATTTGGGTTTTCTATGATTATGGGCTTGAACTAAAGCCCACTGAAGTCAATGGGAGTCTTTCCCATTGAATCAGGCCCCATATCATCTGTTCATGTGTTAATGAATGAACTGTGTGTGTGCTAATACTATAATTTATGGATTTTAGCATCTTTTGGGGTGGAATTATATTCTATATCAATTTCAAATCTCAGTTGTTACAAATAGCAATGACACCTTTTTATTCTTACTTGGAATTAAAAGTCACCAAAGAGATACAGAGGACCAGATCCTCAGCCAGTGAAGTCTTCCATTCTCGTCTATTCAGGTTCTTATACTATGCTCATCATTGTAGTATCTCAGTGCCCTACATTAAGCAATGTGACTAACATCTGCCATGTGTTTGTTCTCTCTTCCTCTCCCCAGGGGGAAAAGTGTGTGCAGTGGAGTGTTTTGTGGTGGAATTTATATGTAAAATATAAAAAAATAAAACCTATATAGATACACCTCCCCCCGCATACATACATACATATACACACATGTTGCTATATGGTTAAAGTTAGAGAAAGCAAGGTCAAGGAAGCGCACGTTGCACTTGGAGCAGAAGATGGGGAGGTCTGGAATGGTCCTGAGCTCCTGAGTGAGCTCATTCCACAGCCTGGGGGAAAAGACCCTGCACCCCATCACGCACCCCCAGAACATTGACTCCTGAACAGACAAGCTTTATCTTTACCATAGAAAGTTTCATTGTCCCTTAGGAGTGGAGTTATCAACCATTGCTTTGGACAATAAAGTCATGTCGATTTACATCAGCTGAAGCTGTGGCTCTGTTCACAAATTAATATAATCTGAAGTAGGGGCTATGTTCAGCCCTTAGTTACACCAATGAAATCACCTTGATTTCAGTAAAGCTAATGAGCTTGCACCGTGTAACTAAGGGCACAATCAGGATTGTCTTTTGGATATGCTTTTAAATAAGAACACTGTTAGGAAGTGTAAATCATAATGAGGATTGGCTTGTGTAAAACAATACAAATGTGTGCTCAGTTTCTGTACTGTGAGAGTCTGCACAAGCCAGATCTTGCAGGATTCTCCAGTGCCGAAGCTGGACATATTTTGTGTTCAAATAGTCCCTAAGTAATTGAAACTTGATTCAAGTAGTAAACATAGTCAAAATATAGATGTGAGCAAATACGTACCTCTTCCACTTCTACCCACAAATCTGAGGTCATTGAACCTTGCTGCTTGGTTTTTCATGGCAGCTGTAGCATTTCTGAGCTCTGCAGAGTAGTTTTCATCATTTCCAGCCATTACTGTGACCAGTGTCCCATCAGGAACATCGCCTAAGGCCACTACCTGAAAGATTAAATAGAAGAATCCTCAGTCTTCGTAAGTGAAATGTATCAGTAAATACCCTGATGAAAAGGGGAAAAGCAACAAATTATATAAACTAAAAAGCTACTTGGAGAAAATAGGATATATTTCCAAATGTAGCTTACAGAGCCAGATAAAAATATTTGTAACTATACATGTCTAAACCACCTAAATGCACATAAATATGTACAATACACATAACATGCATACATTTAAATTTACCAATACATAAATAAATCAAAACAACAGGGCCTGATTCTGATCTCAATTGCATCAGAGCACGTCGGGAATAACTCCATCAAAGTCAATAGAATTACACTGGTATAAAATTAGTGCAAGAGCAAAACCAGGCCTATTGTTTCTTGGACATAACAGAATTGATTCCCCACAGTGTCAATCCAGTTTTGTGTCATGTAATTTCATTGATTTCAATGCCGATACACCAGTGCAAAACTGTGGGAAGTCAGACCCAAAATATACATTTGATCACTGTTCACAAAACCATTTCTTTTTTCCTTTTAGAAACAAGAAAGCAAGTTAATGAAATTAGAACGGTCTCAAACCTTTGTTAAAATTGTAATGTGAACTGATAAAACCCAAAACATTTAAATCAAAGGCTTAAGCTCTGTCACTAATGTTTCCATTGTGTTTCAGCAGTGCCAATATCTACAAAATATCACCTAATATTTAGGAACATACATGATGCTACATTTCTGATACAATGTGCTACATGATATTTAGATTTCTAGCCTCAACTTTTCTGATTTCTCTCAACTGTGTCACAGTTCTCATTTCATTAACCATTTTAGTATTTAATTTCATTTTAAACTCTTGTGCAAGACCCAGTTCTGACTGCGCTTAGACCAGTTTTACACAAGTGAAATAATAAAATAAAATAAAATGATTATAATAAAATCTAGCCCTTTTTAGTTTCTTCTTGTATAGATTTTAAGAGGAAGTAAGCAGTCCTGCTTCGTGTCCTCAGAAGTACTGCTTGATTTTTTTCCCTTCCTCTTAGCATTTTCTAGTTCATGTTCATGTAGTTAAAATGTCTCATTACTTTTCACAACTCAGTTTATGTGTTTCTCTCACATCACACTGATATTTCTAAACAGGTCCACAGCTCCTTTACCTATTCCTTTTATTATAATTATTTCTTACTCATAATAATTCCCATAACATTTCAAAAGTTAGTCTCTCCTTCTCTTACATAGGCTACACTCTGCACCCTAATGTTCTCTGATGTGTTCTAAACCCTTATTCTTGATTCCACATATAGAGTTGTGCTCATTGTGTCGAAATTCCCTCTTTGTGCATATATTTCTACTTCCTCTTCCCCAGCCCTCCTCAGCAGCCCATGCTTTTGTTTTTTGTTTTCATCTGTACACAGCAAAAATGCCGTATTATCAGCACTATGTATTTCAAATCCTCCTGTTCTTGGTATGCAATGTTTTCTCTCTCCAGACGGTTGTGTGATGTGGCAATTTGGCTTTCAAAATCCACACTCATGAACCTGATGTGCTTACCAAGTTATTTTTTAAAAAGCCTGTAATAAAATAATTATTCTACATGTATTAAAGACTTCAGGTATAAGGAAGAACATCTAGGAAAACCCTGTTTTACATGAGTATTTGTGTGATTATTTAAGGAATTTTGCATGCGTATATTAAGTGGCGAACAAACCTTCATGAATTACTGAGATAATGCCCTTAAATTGAAAAAAGAATATGTTTAAAATTCACCATATTTACAATTCACCAAAGAAAACTTCTATGATAAGCTATTTGAAGAAACTACTATAAAAATAGTATAAAAACGTGTGCATACACACAAGAAAAAAGAAAAACTGGAATGAAAAGTCATAAACGATAGGCACTGACGAAATACAAACATTTACATTATAAAACAGACTAAACAGATAAGTAGGAACTTGCTGACTGGAGATATCTAGTATTTTGTTTTACTGTTCAGCTTTTAGAAATATATCTTCAGAGAACTGGGCAGAATATCAGCAAACCCATGCCACAGCACACCTAAACCTCCCAATCTTGGTTCACCAACCAACCAAAATTGGTCTTTTAAATTAGGATTTAGATGATTTCCTAACAGTATATTGAATAATTAACCTATATTATAATTTGTTATTAAACTGCATCAATCATTGCAATTTACAATATTTAAATTCCTTGTTAACTTTCCTTTATTTTGAAAGAAAATCCTGGATGTTTTTGGTTTAAAATGGAATTCTGATTCTAAAGACTATATGCAAGAAGTGATTTTTAATTTTTTATTTTATTTTATTGTGTGGAGTGTACGAACAGGGGGAAAGAGATCATATCAATCTGTAGAAATCTCTTGGTTTTCATTGGTACAATGAATATTACCAAGTTCCCTAAAAATCCCACTCCTATATTTGAGCATAAGATCTTGGCAGTATATAAATGATTTGAACCGAACTCTGTGCAACTAGGTATTATGTGTTACCCAGTTTTCGCACGATATAGATTATTTTCAAATGGATCGGAATACTTTCAAAAGGGACGATTTGGAAAACACACAGTAATATTTACAATTAGATTGCGTTTGTTTTTATAATTAGTCAAATACGTCAGGTCTCATTCCCCAGGAGTTCCCACTAGCCGGGGAGTTTTGGTGATGGTGAGCAGCGAGGCGGGGAGCGGAGCTGCAGACCTAGTCAGAAGGCAGATGGACTCAGGATTTCAGAGGTTCACCAGGAAACGCTGTACCTTTGCTTGAATGTGTGTGTGGTTTAATGTTAGAAATGAATAATCTTGTCAGGTTAGAGCGTTTGACTCCCCTACTTTGTTTGCAAAAGTAGCGGGGAGGGGGTGTAGTTATCTAAAACATAACGCGCGAGTTCCTAACAGAAAAAAAGCTGAGGGCAGGTAACCCCATCAATCCACCCTCCCTTCCCCTCCTCCTAGCCTGGCCATTCACCTGGCTGAGAAAAGCTCACTCTTCATTCAAACATGGCATTACAAACGATCCGCTCAGAAACAGGAGCGCGGAACTGAGCCCTTTTAGCTGCGGAGCTCTCAGCTCCAGTAGGAACCAGACAGCAACATTTCGGAGGCGCTAGGGGAGAAAAGGTGGCCGGGTGGAAACACTGCGTGCTCCGTCTACGTTTAGAAGGAGCGGGGCAGGCGTTGGGTATTAATCACATTATTGACTCATTCCCCTTCCAATACAGGGTAGGAGGAAACGGTTTCAAACGCGCCACGCTGGCCAGTCCCCAGCTGCTCTGCAGCCTGCGCCAAAGAGCGCATTGAAATAGAAGAAGTGAATTCAAAAGTATCAGCCAGATTTCGAGACTTCGCTTCTCTAGCTCCCTTAGGGACCCAGAGGGTTTTTTTCCCCAGTCTATTTTTAAAGAATTAACTTTGCCTTGTAGTGTTATAGCGTCCCAGCAACTTACCTGCAGTTGTGTACAGGTTAGTATGGTTAATGGTATAAAAATTCATCAACTTGTGTGAAGGGGGATTTGGTAGGGTGACCAGACAGCGAGTGTGAACAATTGGGACGGGGGTGGAGGGTAATAGGAACCTATATAAGAAAAAGCCCCAAATATCAGGACTGTCCCTATAAAATCGGGACATCTGGTCACCCTAGTTGGTTTTCGGAACTGATCATTCCGACTTGACCTTCCTTTCTCCCACCTCTGCCCTCTCTTCCTAAACAAAACCCTCGGGAGGCAAAATAAACACTTGTGCTTATCCTAAAAGCCCTGTTCTGATACGTATTAAGGCTTTAAGAGCTCAACTGATTACCCCACGTAATCAAATGGATACTGCTCTGATCTGGTTTGGCAGCGGTGAAGTTGGTGGAAAGAACCCTGTCCCGTGTGAAAGGAACAGGCTGATTCAAACTGTCCTACTCCCGATCTTAAATGTAACCATTTAACGCCATTAAAAGCTTTAGGGGAGTAACAGGGGCTCATCCTTGGGGACAATTAAAAACGTGTTGTTGTTTTTTTCATGGTTGGAAACATAAATCAATGGGAGGGAGTTCAGCATTATAAACAAATTATTTATAGGCCAAAGTCTTTTTTTTTTTTTAAAGCGGGTAAGGGGGACTGAGTACTTGAATCCAAATAAGAGGAAATCGGAGCACGTAGACAAGAAAAGCTATACCAATTATATTCTAAATGTAATCTACATTCTTTACTCTTCTTGATTGTAAAGACACATTGTACTGATTATCCAGGGAGGCAGACACAAAACTTCAGTGGGGTCGATATCAGCATATAGAACAAGCATATCTCTTAGATGGGGTCCTGCTAAAGTTTTACACTTGTGGGTTTTTCTTTGTTTTTGTTTTAAGAAAACAATCATACATTTTCAGACAGGCTGGGTAAGTGTACTACAGCAACTCCAAGTACGAACAAAATCAAAAGGGAAAAAGAGCTTCTAAACTTCTCTCTCTTCTCTGTTCATTTTAAACCACCACCCTCGGTGGAAAGTTGATGGTCTATGAAACCGCGAGATCATGCATCCTTTTTCTGCAAGAACTGCAGCATTCATAAATAAGGGGCCTTACGCGAGTGTTTCGAACCTTTGAAGTTTTAGTGACTTCCATCAGGAGAAAAGCCAGCACCTTTCATAGATGGAGCTGCCAAAGGTGGGCTGGATTTAAAAAATAATCTGGAAAAACATTGATATATTTAACAACAAACGAATTATTTTCCAACTCACTATCTGCTCAGAATAAACCGCTGACTAAACTGGGTACCAAAATAAAAAAGAGCTGACTTTTAAAAGGGATGTACACCTGCCACTCTACACAAATGGGGGCTTAGCACCTCTTAGTTTCCATTATTTAGGCGCCTTCAACACAGTGTAAGTGCGAAACTTTACACAGAACTTTGAACATTGTGGCCTGTAGTACTTTATGGTCTTACAAACATATTCATCCAGAAGTACCCAAAACTCCGATTTTTAAAAGTGCCCTGTTCCCATTGTCGTGGGTTATTTCTATGTACAAAACACACTACCGTCCAGAAAGGGTCATTTTAGGCTATTGATACTTGTATCCACCCTGTGATTGATTGTTGCATCCTGTTACACAAGGTAGGGAGACACACTCAGCTCCTTGTTCTTTGCTTGTTATAGAACCACTCCTTAATGGTATGTTTATGAATGAGAAGAAGAGACAGACCAGTTGGAGAGAGAGTCTCCACAGCTAGTGTCCTGCCCCCACGCTTCCTTTCTCCCAGTGACTCATGTTAGCAAATCAATACACTAATACTGTTAAATAGGAGGGCCCGCTATACTCACCGGCGTGCACCACATTGCATAAAGGGCAACACAGTGAATCAGGATACCCAGAGCCGGTCCCTACAGCAACTCCGGCCTCCTTATGTGGGACTACGCCTAAAACACATCTCCAAACTCCAGATTAACAGCCCCCGTCCGGGAAGGAGTTACATGAGATGCACGCTGCGTTTCTAGTCTGACCGTGTGCACACCAGAGGAGTTTGTATGTTGTCCCAATCCCCCCCGCTCCCCTGGCTCCCACTGATTCCCCCCTCCCCGGTTTAATACCTCCCTCAGAGACATGCTGAAAGGCCAAATACCTTGAAAGCAATCGGCAGTGTCTTGTTGCACCTCCAGTGCGTCGGGAGCACGGAGCAGAGGAAGTTGGGGCTGTCAGTGCGGACCAGCTCCCCTGGGTGATCCGCTAGCACCTCCACCATGCTGCGGTCTGCAGTTCTCAGCTTCCCCACCAGGGCGCCGCTGTTCTCCTGGCCGGCCAGCGGGAGCGCCTCGCTCATCTTCCCCGGGCTCAGAGTGGTGGAGGGCGGCGTGAAGCGGCGGCTGGTGCTGGTATCTACGGGGATACGCATCACAACAAGCCTGTTGAGTGAAAAATCTCCCAAGAGTTCTTACAAAGCAGCGACACGAGTGTAACTCTTCAGCGATCAGCCCTCTGGAGACCAACATAAACGGATACAGGCTTAGCACTCGGGGTGGGGGGAAGGAGGGGAGTCGTTTCTATGCCTGGCCCAAAGTTAATTTTGCTGAGCAGTTTGAGGCAGCGAATAAACTGAGCTTTAACTCTTTGGCTTCCTGGGCCTGCGAAACAGAAGAGTTAATCCAATAATCGAAACAATCTTCCGCACGGGGGTGTACTGTGAAGGCTGCACATTTAGTCTTTGGTTGGTACAAGAGTTATTAGAGGCAAAGCTCCCTCCAAAAATCCCGCACACCAGGGAAATATTTAGGCAGGGGAAAGCTAAGACACACGTTCAGACACACAAGCAAAACCTGGAGTTAATTCCCTATCAGTTTCTTCCAGGTGATTTTTCTAAAGTCCCAATAGAATACAAAATACATCAGTATCTTCCATAGACAACAGCCGCTCTCTAAAATGGCGAAAATCGGCTTCAGTCTTCAAAGAATACAATGCGCGAGCTAGGATTTTCAAAGGTCAGCTGACTATAACAATGTATATATACACAGACACACACATATACTGTACTTCATCAAATATTTACAGTATAATCTGCAGAGAATTTAAACACAACAGAAATCCATTAATGGTCTCTGCAGGGTTTTTTGTTTTTAAAGTAGCCTTGAAAATCAGCTCCAGTAGTTCGACTTGCGTTGCTCTAGAAGTACTCGTGTCATGATCTGTCAGTAATTTTGAAAAAATGTTCAGTGCATGGAATTCAATATAGATATAAATGCCTTTGGTACAAAGTCTCTCCTAAATCTTAGAAAGGTCGCAGCCGATCTCAAGCTCTGAGGCTAAAAAGTCCACACATGAAAACGTGGTTTTGGGGATGTTGGTTAAATTGTGGGTTCTCTCTGTGGTTTGGTGTGTGCAACAGCTCTCTCGCGCGCTCTCTCTCTCACACACACACTCTTCAGAAGTCAACCAACAGTCTGCAGCAGTTTGGTGAGTCACTGCCAACTTTTTGTGTGTGTGTGTGTGTGTGCAATCTCTGAGACAATCTTCCTCTAATTCGGCCACAGAAGCCAGCTGCTTGACAATATTTTAACCACAGCAGGTGGAACTCTGCTTTCGGAGACACGCTTTTTTCTCTTTTCGCCTGAACGAGATCGATACTGAAAGCTGGCAAGTAAAAACTAATGTCTGCTTGCAAAGGACCGCGAGCGTCCCTTCCGAAAAGAGAGAGGAGCTGGAGCACTCACACACATACACACAGGACAATGACAAAAGTTCACAGACTCGGTAGAAGTTAAAATATCCAGCCCCGAAGATAGTTCTGAAAAAAGCCCATTTCCACAGCTGAGAGAGCTTGAGAGTCTTCACGTGCTCACAGGGAACGCTTCCTCATGGCTGCCTACTGAACACAGGCTACACAGCTTTATGACCTTCTGTGAGGAGCTGTTTGTTTGCTCATGCTGATCTGGAAAGCCTGGTCCTCCCGCCTCCCTTGCGCCCTTCTGGCTCTATGAATGGAGATTGACTGGAAATGAATTTGCTTTTACAGTAAGAGTGCGGAGGAATGTCATTCCCTCAGCTCTTTTGCATATGGGGAGGACGCCGGCCAATCAGATCCCTTTCCGGTATCAGCCAGGGCGCGGCTCCAGTCCGGGGGCTCCTGGAATTGGCCCGGGCGCTGCCGCCGGAGCTACTGTAAAGAGCCCAAGTGTCAATGGGATGCCGCGGCCACCACAAAACACACACAGAGGCAGAGAGCATGTGCGGCTGCTGGTGCTCCTCAGACCCCACCGCAAACACCGACTGCGGGGGCAGCGGCAGCAGCCCTGTGCATAATGCACTTAGCTCCCTGCCTGTGGTTTGCTAATGCTAAAGGATATTATATGCAGTGACACCAGCACCAAGAATGGCAGCTGACAAGCAAACCCTGGCCTAAGCCAGCCTTTCAGACCCCCCCCCCCCCGTTTCACTGCAGTTTTGTCTGAACTACATTTAAAAGCCACCTCTACTAGGCAATTGATGATTGGTGGGTTCCTGGGATGTCTATTAGGACCAGGGTTAACTGTACATAATCAGCCTTGCCTTGAAAAATTACTCTCCCAGGCACCAAATATAATCACTTGAACTTTATCACGATGACTGACTATATTGAAATGTGTAATGATATTTGCACCCACTCGCCCCAAAATACACAGTTTTGCAAGTCTATCCCGCCTCCCCCACTTTAATCTGTCACTTCTTCCTTCCTCCCTCTAGGGTCCTTTCAGGTTTATACAATTTCAATCTCCGTCATATTCCTGAGCTTTTAACATGTGCACAACAGAAGCTGGTCCAATAAAAGCTATTACCTCACCCACCTTGTCTCTCTAGAATCTCTTTCACAGGGGAGGCCAGGACAATTGCAGTCTTTGGCAAATGGCCAACATAGATATGCCTGCAAATCACGTTTTAAAAAGGCACAAATCATGCTATTTCAGTCACAAAATATTCAGCCAGTGAATGGCACTACCTGTGTTCCCACCATGTCCTTCTGCTGTTACACAGTCCCAAGTTAAATGAGGTTTGAGTAACATTGTGGGCCCAGCAAACTACAGCTTGCACAAGCATTCACTTTCTTTTTTTTTTACCACAGCAGCATTTGTTCCAACTGTCCTTTCACTCTTGAGAACCCAGTGACTCACCCCCAGTCTAGCAACAGCTAGGGGCCTCTACCCCTCTCTCAAAACTACTATTATAGTCCCCTTCTGCCTCTCCCTCTCAGGATCTGCCCCTGAATGACCACTCTGGTAGTGCCATAGACACAGCTAATGTCATAGACCCAGCCAAAAAATACAGTTCCCTCTGCACCACTATGGTGGGATTGGTGATCCAGTCACTTCTAAAACACAGCTCTCCAATTTTCGAACAGGGAGCACAGCACTGGCCACCCTGCATCCAGGGTATTTTCCTTTAGAAGTCCTGCTTATTTCAGGACACGAAGGTAAGCCATGCTGTTAGACTGCCGTTGGTCAAAATGGAAGTAGTGGGATTTCTGTTCGTAGCATTTCACTGTGGACATTGATGGCATGGGTTTAGTTTAGTTTTTCTTCTGATTTTTTTAAGCAGTTGCCCTTTGCCAAATACGAGTCACTCCTGGCAGAGGGTGCTGCAGAGCAGCTCTGGGCCCAGCTCCGGCTGCCCTCTCTCATGGCTATGTCCTGGCTAGCCTTGCCCCCCTGAAATTTCACACCCTTGTGAGCTAAATAAAACAGAGGTTACCAAGGCAGGCTTCTGCTGGTGCTTTTTTTCTACACTAGTGCTCCTCCTGCTGATAGGGCTGGGGGAGTTGAATTGGTAGCAAAGATGTGACATTTTGAGGGGAAAATGTCAAGTACAGACAAGGCCAACATGAGCTAATATAGCCACTTGGCAGACACTGTTTGGCCCATACCCTCCTTGCCATCAGCAGTATTTAAACAAGCCAAGACCTAAAACTGTGCTAATGATTTAATGAAATTACATCTCTGGGCCATGCCAGAGCCAGCACTCCTTTGAGATAACCATCCTGCCTGTGCCTCCTTATCCTTCCCAGGAGATGCCCCACGGGCCTAGAGGCCACAAAGTTGTCCTCTCCTTCCTTCCTGAAGCTGCTCCTTCCACCCCTTCTCTCTCTGTGTCACCTCAAGGGCTATTTCCTTACCCTCCTCCCCAGTCCTGGCCTCAGCTGCAAGGGAGGGCCCTGCAGTTGCTCCCACACAGGGATATATGGGGTATGGTGCAAGGCTAGACAGCAGTTCTGAACAGGGATAAGGGCAAGCAACAACAGCTGGTCCCCCAATGACTGAGGGGAAGTGGGGGAGCAGGCACGTTGGTTAATAAAAACCATTGCTAAAAGCTGTACTGTGGAAACAGGAGGGACAAGCCCTGCCTTTAACAGCAAAGAGGAAGCGAGCTGAAGGCTTGTTCCTTGAGTCTCTGAGCTGCCTACGGTTTATTGCGCAATCCAAGCCAAACCCGTAATGCAAAATCAAACAGCAAATAAACCCCGGGGAAGGCGGTGGCGCTGCACCGCCTCCCCCCTGCAGCAATGCGGAGCGGACAGTAGAGGGGGCCAACAGCCTTTTTTCCTCGGCACTCTCCTGCAAAGCTGGGCGAAGCCGCAGGGCGCGGGCGGGGAACGAGCCCGGCTGTCCTTTGCCCCGTGCAGGGAACCGCAACAGCTCAGCCAGCTCTGGTGCAAAACACGCCGGAGCTAGGCCAGGTCTTTCCGCACAGCTTCGCACAGGCTACACACACTCACACACCCGGAGAAAGGCTGCCCGAGACACACACAACACCCCCCCCCCCCAGCCCAGAGAAAGGCTGCCCGAGAGCGGATTCTGAGCAGAGAAAAAGAGTCCGGGTGATGAACGATGCCATGTATCTAGCGCTCGGCTGAGCCAGGCTCTGGGCGAAATGCTTCTTTCCCCAGTTTATATCTGCAAGTGTGGCAATGTTGAGCGGGTAACTGGTAAAGAGCGATCCTAGCCTCGGGCGGCTCAGATAGGCAGGGTGGGGCCCATTGCTGGGAGGGGTTCACCAACTCCCCCCTCCAGAAACTAACAAGCCGGGAACCAGGGACTGGATTAGATGGCGGGCGCAGAACTGTTTGATCCCTGAGCCACACAACTAAGAGCTCAGGGGTTCAACTCGCAGGACGCGTCCCTGGCAGCGCCCGCTCTGCGGGCGAGAAGACGTGGCTGAAAGAGGAACAACCGTGTTAGGCGTGTTTAGCCGCTCTCACGACCCCCCTTAGTCGTGTCCCCTGCGGGCACAGGCAGAGAGATCTCGTTCCGCGCTGCATTCCCTGTGCCAGCCAAGCCTGGGCTGTGCGAGGAGCGCAGGGCAACACACCTGTTCCCCACGTGAAAGCAGCTGTTAGGAGGGCGTGTGCCACCCAAGTTATGGAAAGGGGCACATTACACACTCCCCACCCTGCCGGCTCAATCGCCAGCCGCTGTCCGGCTCCAGCGCCCTTCTGTTCATGACAGAAGAGGGAAAAGTTCAACTTGGCTAACACTTCGCATTCAAACACAACCAGAGCCCGGGCGAGGAGCTTCACAAGGCTGGTGCTAGGAATAATTTTTTTTTAACAAAAAGAAAAGCACTACAGTTGCACCCGAACTTGTTTACACAAAATGAAGCTAACGTGGATTATTTCTCTGTGTAATTCTCCCAGAGACAGGGAATTCATGTCCTTCATTGGCATGTTCATGGGGGGGATTTAATTCCTAATATGCCGCCTGTTTGGTTAGTCAATAATCCTCTGCAGAAGGCTTCCGATGGGTATTTAATTCACCGGAGATGAGCACAGCCTGTGATCTTGCAAATTCACTAGACATTTGTTTTAAAATTGCTCCGCTGTTGCACGTAGGAGCGTTTTCACATTTCATATTTTCAGGATCCCGCTTCTTTTATGTCTCCCAGAAGCTGCAATTTCCCCTTTACTGGGAGCTAAACGTTATTGAAAGGCAGAAACTGCATACTTTCACTGCGTTGCAAACACACTACCACCACATTTACGACGCGTCCTGAGCGGTATCTCCCGTTCCCTAACGAAAAGTTTCTTATGCATCATACAGACGCAGTTCTTTCTATACAAGAGAACAACAGTTTCATTTTAGAATGGCTTTTCGTCGCTCTATAGCTTCCAGTTTTTTTAGTAACATATATAGGTGATGCAATTTTAGTATTTCCCCCAGAACTAACAGGGTAAGATCTTGATAGTTGTTCGAAATTTGTTTACAACATAAAAAGAAGAACAGGAGTACTTGTGGCACCTTAGAGACTAACAAATTTATTAGAGCATAAGCTTTCGTGGGCTACAGCCCACTTCTTCGGATGCAACATAGTATCTTCACAGAACCTTCAGTGGCAAATATAAAATATGTCCTTAAATAACAAATTGAATGAAGGATACATGGGTTACTAAATATACTTATTGGGGAATTACAGGGTCGAGGATTTAATCAAAAAGCTTTTTAAAACCTCATCATTTAACAAGAGCACGTTTTGTGTATTTTTTTTAAATTCTGCCACTTGTAGTATTAAATCATTGCAGTGAACTGTTCACTGTTCAACTTTCCCTTGTGCTAAATTATCTCAAGTCTAAATTACTTCTGATCTATTTCGTTATATTTTTAGGAGCAATTAAAAAGGCAAGTGGGGATTTATAAAATACAGTTTACTATGTTTATTACATATGGGATATATTAGTGGTGGATAACCTTTTTATAGACATTGAATAGATAAGGAGAATAGTTTCAGTGAAGTAACATCTCCATAGTTGTATATATTACATCATGTAAAATACACACACCAACAGAATTTGATTGTTTTTTGAATCAAGTAGGATTCTTCAGCTTTAGTCAGGTGGTTTTAAGGCATTTTAGTTTTAAAATTCATTAGTATACTGAGCTGAATTTCACTCATTAGTGATCCTTTCTTAATCTGAATTAGTCACTTGAAATGGAAATGATATAGAAATACAAAGGAAAATGGAAACACAAAATTTCCATGTTTAATAGAAGACATGGGAAATATTTCATCCTTATAACCCTGCACCATTTAGCTGGCATTATCCATGTTGAAAAGAAATGTATTACTAAACCAAGAGTAATAATAAAGCATTTTAAATAGCTTGAAGCCAGGCTTTACATTAAAATAAGCTGTAACAAGGAGTTATATGTGATGGAGATAATTGATAAAGTTGAACTTGAATGTTGTATATTACATGTCTATCAGGGTTAAGGCAGCAGTAAGAATGTTTTAATCTTTTGGTTAATTTAATTTATCATCTTCCATTTTGCTGAACTGTGCATGATGAACAGAGAAATATAATTTGAATCTACTGTATGGTGAAAATCTCTAGGTGGAATCATTCTGTGTAAATACTCTGAAAGAATAGAAGTTAATGAAATAAACAGGTTGCATGAATAAAATGAGAGTTACTAGTGAAATGATGGTTGTTATATATGAAGGTAAATTATACATATATTAGGCAACATTTTTTGCTAACATAATCTTTCTTAGTATTCCAAAGGCTAAGAATTGTCATAACATATTGTGAAGGTTATGCGTAAGAATCAGTTCAGAACAGGAGTCACAACTTGTATTTTAATGATTAACAGCATACTGCACTGCTTATATTTGTATTTTAATATCAATTTATTACAGCTGTAAACAAACCACATATGACTCTCTAGCCACTATGGGTTGCTTTTGTCATACAGATTGCTAGACCACAAAGCACTGAGCTTTTTAAACTAATGCAGTTAAGCAAAAGCTTTGGAAATATGAGAAAGCAGATTTAGGGATGAATTTTAAACAATATAAATTGCACAGGGAAAATTGAGCATGAACGCAATGCAAGTTACAGCTACTGCATGCAAATACTCTAAGGGCAAACATGAAGAAAAATATACTTGTTCTGAATTGCGTAAATGCATGTGTTTTTGAGCATATTTTACAGAGGAAAAGGAGCAAGTAAAAATACTGTGAAAAGAAAAAAGATGTAGACCTTAACAGAATTGGCCCATATAATATAAAACTACAATCTTAAAAAATCCTGCAAACACTTACACTGCTGTGTAACTTTACTCTGGGCAGTGGTCCCAGTGAAATTAATGGGACTGCTCATATGAATAAAATTATACACATGCTTAATTGTTTGAAGGATTGGGGCCTAAAATAGAACTATTCTCTGGGTCAGCTAGTGTCTGAATTGTTTAGCTTGTCTATTAAGGCCCTGTTGCCAAAAACTCTTAATTGTGTGAGAAATCTTTGCTTCTACATGTGATATGTTGAAGGTGAATAAGGATTTGTAGGATCAGGCCTTTACAACTGACCCTGCAAACACTTAATGCTAGGAATAGCAATTGTTATCATAAGTAGTCTGATTGAATTAGCTAAAAACAATTACTCTGTTATTTAACATATTAAAATATTTTTGTGCTGCTTGCCTTTGAGTTTTATGATTGAACACAGCATTGAGAAAAAATAGTATTCTATAGTTACAGCCATATAATCCTCACTATATCCCACAATGGCCTTGTATATACATTGAAATATATATATTTAATCGAAGTAAGTTAATGTGTATGAGAGGCCATTGAGACAAAATAGGCTGTGAGGTCTCTAATATGTGGAAGACATTTCGCTCTATATATTTAATTGGACTGGCTGGTGCTTATCCATTGTTATGCCAGGACTTTGGCTTGGAAGAGGGTAACTTGGCTGCAATTCAACCCAGGGAAGGCTGAGGTTGTGCAGGTATGTTGGGGAGCCAACTAGAGAAATGGCACAGTTGATATGAACTCTGGACATCTGCCTACCTTTTGTTGGTCAGGTTTGCAGTGACCAATGCTTTTGTCACTTCAAAACTCTATTACTGTAATATGGTTTACAGGAAGCTAAGTCTTGGGCAAATCACTTTCCCCATCTGCAAAATGGAGATTAAGACATCTTTGTAAAACCCATTGAAATCTACAGATGAAAAAGGCTATGCAAGTATGCAGCATTATTAATGATTATTATTATTACACTTTAAGACCATCCAGAAGGTGCAGCTCTTAGTGGAAAGCCGTGCTGGTTAAAAGGTCTTTCTTTTTGAGGTGCTCAAACTAGCACTGCCCCTGGTGTAGGCATTTGGGGGAGTTGGATACCCTTATGATCAGGGAGAGATTTTCATCTGTGGAATATACTTTCTGCATCAAACCCCAGATTTGTTCACCTTCAGCAGGCAGTGACACGCCCATTTGTTCTTCCAGGCTTTCCCCATGGGAAGGAATGAGTTGATAGGCGAAAGTAGGAAAGAGCTCAATTGTGGGGAGATTTCAGAGGGGCCAGTTTGTGCGGTCCTACTTATTGCTTTTACCATGAGCACCCTGAACGCTGGGTCTGCTGCTTTAAAAAAAAAAAAGTAGCTATAATTCAAGGCTCGATTAGGCGCAGCTCGATGTAAACTGCACATCCTGAGTGGTCCCCCTCGGAGGTACTGTGTCTCAGAGACACTGTTCTGAGGCACAATCCACTCCCTGATTCCTCTTTTCTCCAGGGAGGAGGCAAAGGTGTAGTAATTTGCTGCTGGTCTATACCAGCAGTCAATTATGGATACTCCCCAATGGTGGTTCAACTTTTCTGGGAGGCTTGTTAGGGGTCAAAGCCAAGGTTCTGCTCATTCCTGGCCGCTCCCTGCTCACCTGCTTCAGAGTGTGTGAAAATAACTGGGTGTGCAGTCCATGCAGACACCAGCATGCCCAGTTCCAAGATCTGCATAGCCCAGGCAGGGGCAAAGGGCACTCTTACTCCTCTCTAGTCCACTGCACGTGGATGTAGCTCAAGTCACAAGCTGGCCCTACATCTACTATAAACTTTTTGTATACAGGATATTTTTACTTTGTCTACTACATTGATGTCCATAACTGGCATGCTGCAGTGAAGGATTGGTCAAAGTTTCCATTGCAAAGCCATTCTTCTGCAGTTTCTAATCTGTGCATTCCATATTGTGTTGGCTAGAAATTTGAAATGCAGGTTAGATGCAACTTTAAAAAAATAAAGTTGGTTACTCAAGGTAATGCTGTAGACTAAGCAGAGAAGTGCTGTTTTGAAATGCATAAATAGAGGGATCCCATCTAAGACCAAGGAGGCAACTATTCCCCCTTTCTCAGCACTCAGATCACAGCAGGAGCAATGCATTTAGTTCTGGGCATCATACTATTGGCAATATATCAGTAAATGAGGGAGATTCCAGAGAAGGGTAACTACAGTGATTAAAGGTCTGGAAGAGACTACCTATAAGGAAAGATTAAAGGAATAAAATATCTCCATTTATTTGAGGTAAAAAAGAAAGCCAAAGGGGACAGCATGACTGAGGTTTACAAGTACATAAAAGGGTACTATAAAAAGGAAGGAGAGGAACTGTTTTCATTAGTTTAAAAATGATAAGACAAGAAATAACAGATGCAAACTGAAGTAAAATAAGGTCAGGTTTAAGAGCAGGGGCAATTCTGATTATAAGATCAAATAGACAGTGGAATATGCTGCAACGTCACGTGAACTTTTCAAGTCACAGCTGAGAAGCATCTTTACAGACAAAATTTAGTGGTGCCAAAAACGCAGCGATGCACGATGACTTGGAAGCCCTAATGATTTTAAGCCAATTTACAGATGCTCTAAAAATGAACTTATACAAATACTCTCTGGTTTCTGATGATTTCTTTCTTTGCACAGCTCAAAAGCAAGAAAATAAAAGGCTGAATTAAGCATTTCCCCTTAAAATTATAATATTGTAGCTAATCTGAGAGTAGAAGCCCAGTTACTTGAGATACATAGGAGTGTGGGGTGTAGAGAGGATGGAAGCGAGTGACCTGAATAATTACTACTGTGTATGTGTAACAACTGGTTTTGAAGCCTTAAATGAGGACTGCATACCATTATATTGTGAGTTACATGCCTCTGTTAGTATAGATAACATCTTTCACACCTAGTGATTTCAATGGCACCTTTCTATACCAACATTTACATAATATCAACCTACATAGGTTCATTGTAAGATTTAGGCTTTTGATGGGATTTCATAAACTGTGGTTGTAAGGACAGAGTGAATTGCTTTCTCCCCTTTCTTTCTTCCTCCTGGTACACTGGTTCTAGGGTGAGGAGACAAGGTGAATACTGGCAGCTCCTTCACTTAGCTGCCCATAGTAGAAAGCTCTCCTCAGTGAATTTGCTTAGCATTTTCAATACTGTTTCACAAGTGAGCACCATGGAAATTGATTGTGCTTTGTGCTCTTCCTGGAGCTCAAGGAGAGTGTGGATAAGACACACAATGACAAGTGATTGCATCATGAGCCTCCGCTTTAGTTTTATTGACTGAGATATAAGGCTGCCATTCTGTCTCTAACCCACTTTGCTATTTCAATTACAATAGAAGACATGATGTAGTAGATTACGTACGCCTCTGACATCTTGGCAACACCCAGGATCTGCAGAGTGAGGTACACACACAACATAAGTCTTAGCTCCAGTTACATTTCTCACAAAAATGAGTATGTATCACAGGACCGATTCTGCCACCTTTAATCACACTATTACCTTTAGTGTGATGGAATACACCCCTGTATTCACACCCTACACACTACTGGAATACTCTTTGTACAAAATATGCCTTGTGAGTTATCATTTGAAACTCATAATTTGATGGTCAGCATTGTCCTGATAAAATATGTATAGTAACATTGAATGTGAAGTTATAAGATCCCCCTCTCTCTGTCCCTACCTTCCACATTTTCTACACCTGAGAAGACAAAAGGAAACAGCTGTTGGACTCTGGCGGAAGGGAGGTTCTGACTGAAGAGTTTGATCAGTAATTTTACTGGAAGCATGTGGTGAGAAATTTGGGTTGAATCTAATATAGTTTGTTAAGTTAGGCACTAGTAAGCAATTTATCTTTATTTTTCTTGTATCAGTTTCTGACTTTTATGCCTCAATACTTATACTCACTTAAAATATCTCTTTTTGTAGTTAATAAACTTGTTTTATTGTTTTATTTAATCCAGTATGTTTAAGTTGAAGTTTCTGGGTAACTCTATTTAAGATAACACGCTAGTGTATATTATTGAAAATGAGGTTGGAGTAAAATGAGGCTCAAATAGGGAAAGAACAAGTTAAAAATTACTTAGACAAATTAGATGTCTTCAGGTCACCAGGGCCTGATGAAATACATCCTAGAATACTCAAGGAGCTGAGTGAGGAGATATCTGAGCCATTAGCGATTATCTTTGAAAAGTCATGAAAGACGAAAGAGATTCCAGAGGACTGGAAAAAGGCAAATATAGAGCCAATCTATAAAATGGGAAATAAGGACAACCCAGGGAATTGCAGACCAGTCAGCATAAGTTCAGTACCTGGAAAGATAAAGAAGCAAATAATTAAGCAACCAGTTTGTGACCACTTAGAAGATAATTAGGTGATAAGTAACTGTCAGCATGTATTTGTCAAAAACAAATCATGTCATACCAACATAACAGCTTTCTTTGACAGGGTAACAAGCCTTGTGGAAGGGGGGAAGTGGTAGACATGGCATGTCTTGACTTTAGTAGGGCTTTTGATACTGTCTCGCATGACTTTCTCATAAACAAACTAGGGAAATACAAGCAAGATGAAGCTACTATAAGGTGAGTACAAAACTAGTTGAAAAACCATTCCCAGAGAGTAGTTATCAGTAGTTCACAGTCAAGCTGGAAGGGCATATCAAATGGGTTCCCACAGGGATCAGTTCTGGGTCCGGTTCTGTTCAATATCTTCATCAATGATTTAGATAATGCCATAGAGAGTACACTTATAAAGTTTGCGGAGGATACCAATGTGGGAGGGGTTATAATTGCTTTGGAGGATAGGATTAAAATTCAAAATGATCTGGACAAAGTGGAGAAATGGTCTGAAATAAATAGGATGAAATTCAATAAGGATAAATGCAAAGTACTCCACTTAGGAAGGAACAATCAGTTGCACACATACAAAATGGGAAATGACTGCCTAGGAAGGAGTACTGCAGAAAGGGATCTGGGGGTCATAGAGGATCACAAGCAAAATATGAGTCAACGGTGTAACACTGTTGCAAAAAAAGCAAACATAATTCTGGGACGTATTAGCAGGAGTATTGTAAGCAAGACACGAGAAGTAATTCTTCCGCTCTACTCCACGCAGATTAGGCCTCAACTGGAGTATTGTGTCCAGTTCTGGGCGCCTCATTTCAGGAAAGATGTGGACAAATTGGAGAAAATCCAGAGAAGAGCAACAAAAATTATTAAAGATCTAAAAAACATGACCTATGAGGGAAGATTGAAAAAATTTGGGTTTGTTTAGTCTGGAGAAGAGAAGACTGAGAGGGGACATGATAACAGTTTTCAAGTACACAAAAGATTGCTACAAGGAGGAGGGAGAAAAATTGTTCTTCTTAACCTCTGAGGCTAGGACAAGAAACATTGGGCTTAAATTGCAGCAAGGGCAGTTTAGGTTGGACATTAGGAAAAACTTCCTGTCAGAGTGGTTAAGCACTGGAACAAATTGCCTAGGGAGGTTGTGGAATCTCCATCATTGGGGATTTTTAAGAGCAGGTTGGACAAACACCTGTCAGGGATGGTCTAGAGAATACTTAGTCCTGCCTTGAGTGCAGGGGACTGGACTAGATGACCTCTCGAGGTCCCTTCCAGTTCTATGATTTTATAAAGCCCATGACTGGGAGTGTGTTGGGGTCACCCTGCCATATAACCAAGGCTGGTAAGAGCCAGGGTGTCACTGGCGGGCTGCAGTTAAAACAAAGACATCTGGGAGTCACCTGCATGCTGGTATCTGGTTGTGAGCAGTCCAGATTGGAGGCTACAACACAAGATATTTCAAGGCACTCCAGATTACAGGGTAGGGGTGACACAGCACACCCCTCACTGGTCTGGATTGTACTCTGGTATGTCAGACTGACTCCTCAAATAGACAATATGGGAGACTAGACTACTTACAGATAAGTAGTGTAAGGCTATACTCAATACACATACTTTTAATATACACACAGCAAGGAGATTTGCTGAACTAGTGAGAAGGAGTTCTGAGAATGTCCATTTCTTATTCTTCTGTAGTGCATACAAGACCTCAGATAGTCAGGTGCAAAAAAGCTTCCAGCCCCAGCAATTGAGTTGCATGTCATCCACATACCACTGCCTTGGTGAACCTAACGTTTATTCCTTCTAACATTAGTGGTACACATCTAAAAATGACGCTCCACAGAGAAGGCATTTTTGCCTCCGAGCTGTTAAGGGACCATGCTCGGGATTTTCACTACAAGATCATTTGCCTGAATCAGAGATGGAGGAAGAAAGCCTAACTGAAATGCAAAGGCCTATTAACCACGATCATCACCACTAATGCATTTTCACAGCCACAGACGAAGCCGCAAGTTAATCTCATAAATTGTTTCTTTTCCACTTAACATTCCACCTGCAACTGATTGTTCAGTGTACCATTTAGATGCTCTAGGCTCTGATATATTGTTGCCAGTCTTATGAGAACCTTTTCCCCACTATGGAACAACTTTAGTATATAATCTAGTTTACGGTAATGTATATGCAACAGGATTAAGAATAGACTTGAAGAAAGACATCGTTTCAAATAATCAAGATACAGACTTTAATGTTAATAATTGGAAAATATTTGGATTATTATAAATATTTTACATACATATGTAAGATGAATTCCAGTTAAATGCTGATTTGTTTAATCCAAGAAATTAACGTAATTTTAATATATCAATATGTCACCTCCCTCTGGAATTCATCTTGTAAGATTGTTTGCAATGCTGGCATGAGTGTGTACACATTATATAGAGTGTAGAGAGGGATGAAGCTATTAAGTCATTTAGTCCATCTCCTTGCCAGTGTAAGAATGTTCATTATTGTGTTTTTTCTGGTTTAGCTGTGTTTTGTTTTGTTTTGTTTGAAATATGGCTGTGGACTTTTGCTCTGTGTTTGTACAGTATCTAGTACAATGGGGTCCTGGTTCATGACTGGGGCTCCTAGGTATGGCCACAAAACAAATAACAACAATAAAAGGGATTTACAGGCAGGATTTGCCATATGTATATGTATGCACACTGTGACAGAGTGCTGGGCAAAGGGTTGCAGATTCAGCCCTCTGTCACGCCCGCTCCTTGTTAGGGGAACAAATTAGAGCAGGCTGGAGGTTACCTGGCCCTAATTGGGGAGGTGGAGACAGCTGCTACCGAACTAGCCTGGGGCTGCATAAAAGCCACAGGGGAAGGAAGCCAGGGGAGAGCAAGAGAAAAGGAAAAAGGCAGGGAGGTAGCTCTCCACTCCCCCCTGCCTGCAGATGGTGAAGGGTAATTTGTACATGGTGAAACGGTAGTGGGAACGAGCCTGAGAATAAAGTACATCAGTGGTTACTAAACACAGGGTCTCCAAGTGCCTTTATTAACCCAACAGGGGCAGCACCCAAGAGGCTCCTGCATATCAAAACAATAAAGTATAATAATAGAAAAGATGCATATAAGGGCCTGATTCTGCATTCTTCATGCAACTGATTCTTCCACTGAATCAAATGTGTATCCAGGCAATGCAGAATTCTGGCCTTTCATGATGCTTTTTATGACATGAAATCTTTTCCTAAGCTTTATGTTTGTTAAAGTGTCTAATGATCGGAGCTTATTCTTTCCCCATATTATTTACATTTTTGATTTTTCATAATCTTCTCTTTTTCAAATGGTACTCAGTTTTCAATAGTATCCTTACAGTGTAACTCACTAGAATAGTTTTATTTGACACTTCATTAGCTATTATTCAATTATTTTTTGGGCTGACACATGCAGGCATCTGCAGTACTTCCGAAGTCAGTGAGCTGTGGCTACATTAGGACTTTTTTTTATCAAGCAGTGAGAGGAAATACTGGTCTCCACCACCACAAAAAAGCTAGGGGAATTTTAAACAAGTCTGGATATCCAGAACCATGATCCCAATGAGTAATTCATTCTGGAGATGGATTAATTTTTATTTAACCCTCCTCCCCAAAAATACCTATCTTTATTGCTATAGAGAGAAAGATTTTTGAGCCTTAAGAATCAGGAAAGAAGATGCTACACAAATTGTGGCAATTCCCTTTGGCTCTCCATGATCGAACACTCTCCCCCTTTCCAACTCCAACTCCCATGAAAGAAAAAAGGCCCAATCCTCAACTGATGTAAATCAATACAGCTCCATTACACCAGCCAAGAATTGGGGCCAGAGTGGCATTTCTGACATTGGCTGTTTATAAAGCCAAGATCTGACCGTCTAAAGACACATTCAGTAGGGTATAGATGGCCCTCCCCGTCATTTTGGATAAGAGCACAAATTGTAGCAGAGATAACATTTTAAAATAATGGTACACTGACTGGCTCAGTAAACTGTTAGTGGGATAGGAGAGAAGTTGTTAGATTCATGGTTCAAGCCCAGGTCAATAGAGAACATTACCATTTAAGAGCTATTTGGTAGTTTGTGTGAAACAGATGATGGTATCAGTTCACTTTCCACTGGACAAGGTAGCCCCAAAATAGTCATTCCAGTGTGTAGCCTTAACAGAACGGTCATAGACTGAACTGCTGTTTGACCTTCCAAGGTGGAGTTGAGGCATACTGGTAGGGCAAGAGCTTACACTGTTGCTGCCTATTCTAATAAATACAGGATTGCATACTCCTAGACTGTCAATCAGGCACCACAAAATACTAAATTGACTTCAAATATGCATAAATAAGGATATCATTTTGACACAGAGGTCACAGAAATAGCAACTTTGAATAAAATCAGTGAAATCTTGGAAATGGCTGTGAAATCACATTTGCTTAGGCCTCCAGATTGAGTGGCGTTGTGACCTGGTGCACAGGGCTGCAGTGCCACTCAGGTTGAGCCATATGCGTAGATGGATATGGAGAGGAGGACCAGCCAAACCTGAGTTGCACTAAGACCCTGTGTGCTAGGTTACAACATCTGGAGTTGGGAGCCAGCCTCAGCCCCATGACTCAGGAGCCACCACTCCAGGGTGGGCTTGCTTTCCAGCATCCCTACTCCCTGCCCTGGCCTTATCTTTCAGCACCCCCACTATACTCCTGTGTATGCTGCTGTACCCAAAACGATATTATTTGGTGACCTTTCTGTGACTTACTGTTTTTTTCCTGCACCCCTTCTGTGAAATTTACTAAAAATTTCCATGCAAAAATCATGGCTTTAAAAACAAATAATCACAAAAAAAGGATTACTTTGTTTTGATTGGAAACCATCAATATTTCTTCAGGAAGCTTGTTTTTTAGAACACGTTTTTTCTTTATCCAGTTAGGTTGCTATAACAGCTTCAATCTACAATAGATCTCCCGTGGAGGTCACAGCGAATCATAATAGACAACACTGGTCACTTCTTCTCCCATCTCCCACCCTCATCTGTCCATGATAAGATCTGTACATGAGTGAAAGATGAGATACACTCCTCAGTGAGAGAGATGTGAAAATTATCCCCCGTTATCCGAGGAAGCGGGATTCTGAGACACATGATGTGAGAATATAGTGGGTTAGACTGAGTTAATGCTGCCTTCTTATCCTTTCATGTAATTGCCATAGAAAATGAAGAAATACAACAAGGATAACCAATTTAGGTTTCTTAACTCAAGTGTACAATATTTTAAACAATCTAACTATAAAGTCTTATTGGCCCTGATTATCTGATCCATTAACCCCAAGTGTAACTCCACAGTGATCTAGTAGAGATCTTCTTGATTTACACCAGTGCAAGTCAGAGGGAAATTGAGCTATTTGAGTTTAATTGTGTTAAAATAAAAAAATCTGCAAAGTTTCAATTGCTTATTTACAAATCAACTCTCAAATAGCTATTAAAAGTACAGAACATTTATAAGCATGAACAAATCTGTATAGGGTAGCAAGACATAGTGAATTGTATACCAACTATCTTAATATTAGCCACTCCATAAGCTACATTTATATAAAAGGGAATTTATTGTATACTCAGGCAAATATCTTAGCAAGTTTGGCTTGGGAGCATATCTGTTTACAGCCTTTCATTAGCAGATGTGGTGTATGATACCAGTGACACAATGGGTTATCTATAAATTGCCAAGTTTATTTTGAGCACAATGCTACACTGTAATCTGTTTTTCCCTTCAGTATTTATGTTGGATTATGAAGTTACACATTAAAAGTGCTTTACCCCTGTTCTATGTTAGGCAATATTCAAGCCTTTCTTAGCCAGTGTGTATTTTGTTTGCATGGTTTTTAAATGGGAATTATAAAACGGGGAGTGTCCAGAGGAAGAATGATCACCGCTAAATTGAGCCTAAACATAACTGTGTCAAACAACTTTATCTACTCATGTGATTTAGCACTAAACAAAGCATTTCTCATGCGGTCCATTTAGGAACCCTATTTATTTACAGTGTATCAAAAGGGATGTTTTTTCAATCTACTGGACAACAAGAATTACACCCACCACCTGAAAACTAAATCTAAAATACAGCAGATCTTTCCAACTTTTATCATTTTATTAAAGCTTAATTTGTATGCAGTAGTTGTATAGTGCATGGACACCAACCACAGTTTATGGTGTTGCCTCCTAATCACTTCCCTCCCATCACCTCATAAATCACTTCTTAGACCATGGTGCTGGAGAAAGCACCCTCTAGAAGGACAACATGCCGCTGCTTTAGAAAGCAAAAAATATTCTTCAGAGGTTGCAAACTACTTCAGACATAGGGTAAGTTTATCACTTGCACTATGCCCTGAAAGAAACATTGGGATGGTGTCTCATTTTCTTGGCTGAATGCTATTTTTGAATAAGTGTACCAAACTTCACATTTTCTGTCATTATTTTTTGTCTTTCTCCTCAGTACATGCAAAACAATGCTACTGGGGGTGGGGGGAAGACTAGAATAGCAACTCTTATGGACTGAACTAGTATATGTCTTGTAATTTTACAGCCATATGCCATGTATTATGTCTTAAAGCCCATATGGAAAATTGGCATGGTTGAACTCTGATCAGTATGTACATGTTATCACCAAATGATTAAACAATACCTCCAAAACACTGTATAATGGAACAAGGAGCATACCCCCTCTCTTGACAGAACAATAGTATATGTTGACTTCAGCACAGAATTTGGCCCTGAATCTCTGATTTAGAACCAATGGGATTAGGACTTTGAAAGGGTAGCATGGGGTAGAAATCAGTACAGAATGTATTCCCTTGTTTAGTTTAAATATAACCTTTATAATGTTAACAGTAAACACCTGAGAATCACACCGTGCCAACTGGTTGAAACAGAAATCGATAGGAAGAAAGTGAAGGAATTGTAAAATGGGAATTAAAAATAATAGATGTGACAAAATTATTCTAGAATTCCTAAACCTTATTCTGGCTTTCTATCCTTGTTCAGTATGGTTTTGAGTAGAACAATAACTAGCCATATTAATAATCATACTAGGGTCATATTATGCAACCCAGGTCCCTTTTACATCACAATGCTGCATTGTATATTATGGATATAATTAGTGGAAAGGGACAACTAAGAGCAGTGATAATACCAGGATGATGTAAAAGGAAACAAAATTTGCATTATGTCAAATATATGAAAGACTGAATATATTGTATTTTATTCTGGCAAATGATTCATTTGAAAAGCATCATAAATAACATTCTCAGCCTATATAGAACTACAACAGAACTGACATAAGTGGAACCTACTGAACTGACCAATGTGTCATTCAAGCCAAGTTATTTTGTCAAATTATATTTTTTTTCTTTAGCTTTGATATGAAACAAAAACTCTTTTTTATTCCATTAATATTTTTGAAGGATTTAAAGATATAATATATGGGCCTAGGGTGACCAGATATCCCAATTTTATAGGGACAGTTCCAATTTTTGGGTCTTTTTCTTATATAGGCTCCTATTACCCCCCACCCCCGTCCCGATTTTTCACATTTGCTGTCTGGTCACCCTATATGGGCCAGATCTTCAGCTAGTGTAAATCAGCATAGCCAATCGACATAGCTCCATAGATTTTAATATACATTTATTGACAATTCCCATTTACACTAGTTGCCCCTGTAGGGTAACATTGCTTTTCTGAAGTAGCTAAAATGTCAAACAGCAAGTACTGCCTAATGGACTCAATCCTAGCCCTAAAGTCAGTAGCAAAATTCCCACTGACTTTGATGGAACCCAAATCCATAGTGTTATAACGAAAATTACCTTTAAATTTCTTCAGAGGAACACTTAATTCATTTTTAAGAATCTTATAACATATTTAACAGACTAGTGAAAGCCAATGTATATACACTAATGTATTTTCATATTACTTTTAAGCTCTTTCCCATCAAATAGTTCCCATGTTTACACAGTAGTAGAGATCTCCAAGATAACACACCAACATAAACTTTTGAATAAAAAGATAAAATAAACCTTTACCAAAGATACCAGTGGTTGCTCTGTTTTTCCTCATCAGGTACATGGCCCAGGATAGAGGAGATGACATGCCAAACTGTCCATGGTTCATGTTTAAGTTTAATATGACAACCAAGAAGTAGCCAGACTCTGCAAAAGACCAGGAAAAACTAAACAAGACCAGAGTGGAGCTCTTCCTTTTCACTTCACTCTTTTTCTGCCCTAGAGATCATTATTTAACACAAGCAAATTGAAAAATGACATGCAGTCATGCTTAATATGTTTTTTTTTCTTTTCACTAACCAAACTCACAAGAGACTTCACTTCTTTTTTTTTTTGCCTCAGGCACTTATAGACTTGAAATTTTCATTTAGCTACACATATGACCCCCCCCCATCCAATTAGAGTAGAAATGGATGAAGATTTACAGTCTACAGGTTTGCTGCTGGAAATGAGGTTGGAACTGTTTGGTGGAATATTTTGTTGTTATTTTTGCTGATAGATTTTCTTCAGGATATATCTATTACCAGTAGATAGAGTAATAAATAATAATAACAATAATGATTTTAATATAGTGTTTTCATATTCAAAGCACTTTACAGTGATGAACACCATATAGTGGTACCATAATAGTGCTTTTATTTACAAAGAGAAGATTATTTCAGGGACTATATTATGCAAGTTATGGCCAAACCCTGCTCAGTCTATTCATGGGAATAATCCTATTGGAGTCACTGGGACAAGTACTTGTATGAGTCAGGAGAGAAGGATTTGGCCATTACTTTGTGCTGATAATTGTAAAACAGCACAAGAACAAAAGTTAGCAGGTACCCGTGCAGCTTGCAACTGTACTAACAGACAAAGTTATACACTTTACTACTCTAGAATGTAGAAGGATATAATCCTTCATAGGAGCATATGAATTAACATGATAGACTGAAAAAATATTACATCTGTTCTGTCACTATGAAATTCAGTGACTTCATAGAGTAGAGCATAAGTGCTCATGAAAATGTGTATTTGTAAATTTTTGAAAATGGTAAGCCAGATTCACCAGTACATTCTGCTTCTTTTGCAAGCCGGATTTAACACTGCTTTGTGTCACTGAAGTGGAGCAAGGAGGCAGAGTATACCAGTGAATCTGGCCTGTTGACTTCACAATGTGAATTTATATTGCACTGTATTTAGGGTAAAGATTTGGGGAATGACACAGACACTATTAACACAATGAGTGTGTAGGCCAGGGTAGCAGTCATGAACTCAGCAGCTCATATGGTGGTTGACATTTGATTTTTGATTTTTTTTGAAGAAAGGGAATTTTGACTAGAAAGCTAAACATATTCCCTATTTGTCTTCACTTAATCTTTTGTGCCTCATTTCTCCATCTGTAAAACGGGGAGACAATTATATACTGTGGTGACAAGGAGGATACAAGTATCTAGATAAGCAATGGTAAATTGCACCTGGAAAACTTCAGAGACAGGCAGAGAGGACATTGCTTTAGGGGACAGTAAAACAGAACTTCATCAAGAGCAGGCCCTTAGGGCCAGATCCAAAACCACTGAAATCAAAGGGAGGCTTTTAATTGACTTCAGTGGGCTTTGGAGCAGACCCTTAATGATAACCATACAGAAGCCCACTTTTGTATTGCACTGCTGACTGGGTAGCAGCCCACATTCTGCTATATAAACATTTCTAAGGACTTCTTTTTTTTTAGGAAGTGTATATGATCATTTTATCGTATCAGGATTTAGGGTATTTTATTTTTTTAATAGCATGGAGAAAGTAACTGCTCATGTACTGAATTTTGAGTTTCCAAATATTGGCTCAATCCTTGCCGTCATTCAGAATGTGGTGCCTTATTGAAGTCTATTGGAGGGTATGTGTGTATGGATTGAGGGAAGCATTAGGCCCTTAGATTTATTATGGATTTGTCACTTACCAAAATTCATATTTAAAGTCGAAGCCACTGTTGAGTTTTTATATATGATATAAAATAAAAAAGCTTCTTTGCAGCTGTAATTTGATGTGAAATTTCAGCTAACACATTTTATGACCAATGCCCTGATCCAACAAACACCTACATTTAAATTAAGTATAATTTTTTAAACTCTTGTTACATATCAGGAATAGCACCATGGCTACCACAAAAGATGCAACAAATTTTAAATTTATGGCTGGCTAAACCTGATATACAGATTTGTGTAGTAGCTGTTTGTCTTTTCATCTCATGCTGACCAGAAAAACAAGCAGCATTATTATTTTTCTTCTTTATTTTAACAGTCTCTCTTAGGTAACAGGAAAGAGATCTTTACAAGCAGTGCACCTAATTTCCCCAGGAAAAAAATGGAGAAGGGGAAAAAATGACATGAAATGCTACAGCACAACCTTTACCATCCTAGTCACTGTTGCACAAGCTTGTGTTGTAACATTATTCAACTGTAACAGAAGGACTGGGAGGGACCTCAAGCAAATGTTTCATCAACTGCACAGCAAGATGTTTCCTGGGTTTTGCAGACAGTGGTTCAGTGAAGGTACAATAATCTCTGTTGCCGACCAGATAAAGCACCATTGCCAGCCACTATCTTCAAATGCTAACAATATGGATAAGATTCTTTCTTTCCATGCCATTGGCTCCGAGCTTTCGCAATTTACAGATCTTTATTACTAGACTCCTTCATTCATGTTTATCAGACAGTTTTCATCTTCCTTTTCCTAATGCTTGTTACCTCTCTATCAGAGTTTGAGCATCTTGTGTACATTTACATGAAGATAAGAAATGCTGGGGCTGCATAATGGACACCTTTGTTGTCACCAGAATGCATAGACCTCTAGGGAAAATGGAGTTCAGATTGTTAATGGAGTTGGGGTTTTTGTTTTTAAATTTGTCATTGTAATATAATGTTTTTGGTTGAGCCTGGTGATATAGTAAACTGAGTAGGATTTGAAAGACTTTCACTTCAATTTCATTTTATTTTGTGGTTTCTGCTATGTAGAGGAAGCTTCCAATTCTTGCAAGAGAAAATTTTCACCCCCATTAAATGTGCTGTGGCAGTCTTGGCAGTCTTATACATGAGAATGAGATCCCAATTGTATTTTTATTGCCTCAGACGTGCTCACAAGCCCATCGGCCTCATCTCAGATGTCTGCGATAGAAACGTCTAGTACCAGAAAGCGGCATGGGCAGAAGAGAGGTAATAGTGGCATTCTTAATTCCTATATATGCACAGTGAAAATCTTTATGATGCTAATTCTAGACCCAGTGCATATTTAAGGAACAAGTACAATAGGCTAAGACAGTCGTTTCAACATTTGGGACCTAAGTTTCAAAGGTGCTGTGTATCTGCAACTCTCATTGACTTCAACTGGAGATGTGAGTGCTCGGCACTTCTGAAAATCTAGCCTTTGATAATGTTTTCATTGAAGATGGTATCACAATAAGCAAAGGCACTGCATGCAGTTTACAACTAGTCCACAATGGTTTTCACAAATTGTTTCCTAAAGCAAAAATATACATGCCAAGTTAAAATAAGAGAGCAAGACTGTGCTATCTTGTGGTGCTCCATTTGTACGCATATGAAAAGCAAGCACAAAACAGTGGTGGATTCAGGTTTTCAATCTGATGGTGACATTAGTAATACATCTTCAAACTTTTGATCTTAAAAATCAGTTAACAAAAACTGGTACTTTCCAAAGTCACACAGTATTTTAAGCGTCATCTTAGATGTCTGTTCTCAAAGTTCAGAGTCACCCTAAATCTATTTATTTACTTGTAATGTTGATGTTTAATCAAAAATGTTATTGGGTTCTATATAGGAGTAACTGGATGAAGTTCTATGGCCTGCGGTCATCTAGGAGGTCAGAGTGAGGCTTAAATCGTCTCTTCCAGCCTTAAAATCTATCTTTAAAAAAATTCCAGAAAGATTATCCAAGATGGTCTTGAGAGCCTTACTTTCTGGTAAAGAGTATTTTTAGGTTTCTCTGAACTGAGCTAAGTGAATTACATATTTTAAAATATAATTCCAACAAAAAGAGAGGCAGGTAAGAATAAAACAGGATGTACTACATGTCCTGTTTTCAATGTACAGCACCATCTTTAACTGGCTTTGAACCACTGAATCCTTCTTGCAGAGTGTTTAACAACTCTCCAGTGAAGCAGGTTATTTTTCTATATGCTAGATGTCTCACGCATTCTCTGTTGATTCTGACAGGATTGGTAAAGTGTGGTCGAGGGTGGGATTCCCTAACAAATACATAGAACTACTGTGTAAAATCCTAAAGACAATGACTTCTTTGTTGAGATGTTTGCACAGGCTTCCACTGTGCAGAAACTGGGCATACTCTTCTAAGAGGCCACACCTTGAGAGACAGTTTGAAGTTGCAAACGTTTCATTTTATTTATTTTTTGGCGTCTTACTGAATATTTAAAGTTATCAAAAGCTAATATTTTGGCAGGCTCTTTTTTGCATTAGTGCCTCCTTTAAAAATGGTCTAAGTTGTAAACTTGTTACTTTCAGAAAAATACCAGTATTTCAAATCTGCACGAACACATTTATTGTGTTTCCTGTGAAGAACAACAGTCTGGAACGATGTGCCTGAACAGTCCAAAATGCTGAAGTTTCAGTATGAAATAGCATCATTTAAGCTATATCATGAAAGACAACTTCATGTGTAAAATCTACATATAATTTATTTAGTTATTTTTTACTTCCCATTCTTGCCTTCATGGCTTCTGCTGACCATTACTGCAGATTTGCCCAGAAGCAGGAAAATATTGCTTCGAGTGCACACATCAGCCAGGAGGGGGAGCTCCTTAATGGCCAGCCAGGCCAGCAATCCCCAAATCAGCTAGTTGTATCCACTGCCAGGTGACAACTCATTGTTCATCTCAGAGCATCTGGCCAACCTCTACATCTCTTCTTTGATGTCTGCAGAGACAGAGCTCTAGACTGACAAGTTGTTTCCTTTCCATCTATCCTCAGCTAACAACTATTACCACTAATACCACGAGAGAACTGCTTTGCAATAATATACAAGTGGTAAGTACACATGTGTAAACACACACACACACACACACACACACACGCACACACATACACACTTTTCTCAAGCCAAGCTTAAATTCAGTACACAAGGTTTTCTACTTATATCAAACAAACTTAACCTGTAATCGCTGAGGTACCAAAAGACTGAGATAGGGTCAAAATCTCTGCTGGCACAACTCCAATGATTTTACTGGAGTTATGCCAGCAGAGAACTTGGCCCGTAGACTTAGAACTGTCACCTGAACTGGTTTAAAATAAAGATAGCACTGATGTGCCTATGGAAACCTCAACATGGTCAAATGTGGAGGCTACAACTTTGTTACCATCTAATATCAAACCAGGGCAAATCACCCAGCAGGGTTGTTCCTGAATGGATTTCAACTGGCACCAATGGCTCCAGGCACCCTCAAACTGAGGGGGAGTATGAAGGCCATGCCCCCTCTACACCCTTAGGTCAGGCAAGAGATCCTGACTGGAAGCCAGAGTCCCAACCTTCTCCATGCCAGAGGTGGAAGAGATGAGATAAGAGAAGCCACAAGCTGCACCAGACATAGAGGCCAGGCCACTATTGCCCAAGCAGGTCTCTGGGTTTTAGAGTCTTTCACTGGTCCCTTTCAGACGCATCAACTGCACTGGAAATCACCAAAGCTAAGACAACTGTAATTTAACCCCTCAAAACTCACACAGCAGCTCACCAGTTTTGCCCTATGGGAAAAATCCCTTCCAGACCCCCAAACTGGGAACCAGCCTAACCTCCAGCATTGTACAGATTTAGCAACCTTTTGAAAGGTGGAAAGGGTGGAGCTGAAACAAACAGCTTCCCCACCCAGGAAAAAAAATGTACACTCTCTCACACCCCTCCCCACAGATGGGAGCCAATCATTTGGTCCCACACCATCCCTACTGCCCAATGGCTGCAGTGGTACATGGGACAAGCCCCAGAGCCTGGACTGGGATGCAGCATGTAACCCCCAATGCTATGTCACACAAGGAAGGATGAGGTGGGGAGAACGGTCTCCATGTGCCTGAGGTGAAGAAATGGAGGGGACATGTGGGCCATGTGCCTCAGTTGTTCCATCTGAGATCCTGCCCCAACAGTATCTTCACAGGCCCCAGCTCCACCAAAGCTCCCTCCTGGCTAACAGGCCGAGTATTTTAAAACAGAGCACACTAGTTATTTTAGAACCTTAGCCTGCTTGTTTCCTCAAACTGAAATTTTAAGGAGGGGCCACATCACACAGAGCAGCCTGATGGATTTTGGATAGAAAATATCTTGTAATCAGAGAGGGATGACAGGTGTGCCCTCTGCCTCTAAACAACGCCCCTCCATGGCTTGCTGTGAGGGCTGAACAGAGAGAGTCACAGTCAAACCTTTATTAGATAACCAATTTAAAAAAAACAACAAGTACACAGCAGGTCAACAAGGGAGAGAACAAGTCATGGGATATGGGAGCAAAGGTAGCAACTGCCATATTCCAGTGAAACGAATTTGATTTACATTTATAAGGCTTTATTCTGGCTTTTACATTAAGGGCCTGCATTGGAGAAAGGGGAGGCAGTTCCATCTCAGCACCAGTCTCTAGAGGCATTCTGGCTGACTCAGCCTGTATTCCTCTGGGAGCCTATGCCAGAGAGTGAGTTGAAAGGGGGAATGCATGCTCCCTTCTTTGCTGGTCCTACTCCACTGACAGGTGTGGAAGAGGTAGAGCCATGCTACCACTATTCTCCCCAATCCCACATGCTATGGAGCATCTAGTTCTCATTAAAGGGGATCCGGCCAGGTCGTGAGACTGCAGAGGAATTCAGACTATCCAGAGCGTAATTGCCTTTAGGTGCTTTACACTGCAAGACCTTGTTCTGTGAAAAAGCTTTCCCACCACAATCAAAAACAAAATCCCATCCCTCTCAATCCTAATCATTCTCCCCCCCACAAAAAAACCCAGCAACCTACCAAAATAGGGTCCCCTACAGCCAGGGAAGAGAGAAGAACAGAAGGCTTCTTGAAGTCCACTAGGGACCTCGCCATGCATCCCTAGTTTATCTACAAGTACCTATGACAGGAGGAGCACAAGAACCTAGATTGAGGATGCCCCTTGTGAAGTTCTGTTAGGGGATGAAGGACTGGTTGTGCCCTCCTCATATGGCCTGGATCTCCAAAGATTCACAGAATAGTCTTCATGGTTATTCTCATTGGGAGACTCTCTCATTGCTATGGAAGGGAGTCTGCTATCCACACTTTCTAATTCCTTTAACAGCTGCCTTTGCCTGGCAATCCAGCATTTTCACAATTTCGTACCCTCCACCACTCTTTCTGCCCCTGTAGCCTATTCAATAATGTTGATTAGGCTTCAGGGCAGAAGTAGCATTTTGCACTTTCTTCTAGGGCAGGATTTCAGTTGGGGAGAAAGCTCAATCTTGCTTTCTTTAATAATTCAAATGGCAGTATTGTGTGGATACTCTTAACTGCTACTTAAAAGTAATTAATTGATTTTCTGACATATCAGTTAACAATGTATTGCACTGACATGAAGTTGTGATTTTGCTGTTGATTGGGCTAGATGACTAGATGCATCATACTCAGTTCAGGAGTTTAGCTTAGAAGTCTCTAAAAATATTCAGCTATAAAAGGAAAGACATTTTACAAGTAGTGTTGTCTAAAACTTGAACCCATATGCAACTTTAACTGCTGTCAAGTTAAAGTATTGCATTGTTATTGCAGTGGACTGATAGTATTTAAATTTAGAACATCCAGTAGGTATGAAAACATACACACTGAATTTAAACAAGAATTATATCTACAGATGTGTTTTCTGTATCACCCCCCCCCCCCCGTACTGAGAGAAGTCACTGAAGTTTCTATATTGTTTATAATAAGCCTAGTACTCCATTTGAAACTCCTCAATGCCGAGGACATATATGGATGACTCTGAAGCACCAGCAGACAGAAGGAAGACAAAGAGATGAATCCTGGGGTCAGGAGATGAGCTATATAGACTTTCATCTCTATTGCAGGTCATCACTTCCAATCAACTCCAAGTGAGCAGTGACTAGAACCTGTGCTTGTCTCTATAAATATGTGCAGCAGTCACAGGGTTAAATAAATTGTATGAACCGAGGCCAACCTTTTCAACCCTGGTGTATAAAATTAGGCACCTATACTAAAAGAGATCTGATTTTCTGCACCTTTCGTGCCTCTTGACTTCGATGGGATTTTTTTCACTAACTGAAAATCAGGCGCCTGTTACTTAGCTACCTAATCATGGATTCAGAAGTTTACCTTAAGGTACTCAGGTTTGAAAATTTTGGCCTGAAGACACAGTGGGGAAGATCCTATCAGAAATATTTTCACTTGTTAGGGATGATGTTACATTAGGAACATAAGAACACCCATTCTGGGTCAGACCAAAGATACATCCAGCCCAATACCCTGTCTTCCGACAGTGGCCAATGCCAGGTGCCCCAGAGGGAATGAACAGAACAGGTAATCATCAAGTGATCCATCCCGTCCCCCATTCCCAGCTTCTGGCAAACAGAAGCTAAGGACATCATCCCTACCCATCCTGGCTAATAGCCATTGATGGACCTATCCTCCATGAACTTATTTAGTTCTTTTTACCCATTTGTGGCTCTGCTTTGCTCTATCATGTGTAAATCATACAATCAAACGCCTAACTTTTAAAAATACTTCTCATAATACTTCACACTACTTAGTATAGATTTGCCATTATCTTCAAAGGGAGACCTATTCTCCATCTCTTGCCTCTGCTTACACAACAGCAACGGAGCACAACTTAAAGGAACAACTCAAATTTGCCTCCAAATTTAGACTTTTACAATCTATTACTACTATGTTATTTCTTTTCCATGTTTATTTCAAGAAAACCCTCCATTTTGGGATTTACTTGACGCTGCCACAGAATTTCCAGTTTGCCACAGGTTTTGCACTGCAATGCTACAAAGCCGGGGCCTTGTGGTAGAATGTAGATTCATTCGGTCACATAGTCACTGGGTCTTGAGCCTATATAAGAAAAGTGCTTGACAGAACTTGAGTTGTTAATACATGGTTCAGGTTAAAATTTTCTCCTACAGTTTTAGTAAGTCATTCTTGTCAAGAAGATGCCAACAGCTTCCTGCATTCCATCATATACCCAGTCACACTGGCCACTGAACCAGGAAGCCTTCAGCCACTAATAAACTAAATTCTCCAAGATCATCATCCCTGTGAAAATCTGCTGATATGTGAACTTTACTGTGCATGCAATGCATAGACCAGAGCTTAACATAGTGAAATATGAAATAGCTTAACATTCAGAATTATTTATTATCAGTCTTTTCCAATGTTTTCTTTTGGCTGCTAAAAAGCTTTGAATTACCAGACATTGTATCCTGACTTACTTAAACTTCAGAAGAATGGTAACAGGAGAACCAAGGCAGATTCAGTAATGCATATTCTGTGAGGTGTTTAGGTTAAGAATAGATGAGTTCTGAAAAAGAAGAGAGGCCATAAATAATTAACGTCCCTCTCTGTAGATGGGAGAAAAGTATCAAGATTTTGCTGAAGTCATTGATTGATTTTCTGACACAACAACTGAAAAGATGTGAAAGCAGCCACTTGGAGTGCAGTGTCAGATATGCAATCCATTGTTAAATGGAATTCTGCATTTTAGTTACTAACACAGCTTGTGTTCCACTGATGACACTATTATATAGTACACATTAAACCTAACAGAAATGAAAGAGTGAGAAAAATATAGGCCAAATTGACAGCTAGATGTTTGAATTAAAAAAAAAACAAACAAAAACACATAAAAGAAAAAACAATAACCCAACAACCCAAAACAGAAAAGGGAAGTGTTGCATTATAAACAAGGTACTGTTACACTGATGGAGAAACTGTATTCACTTCTATTTACAAGCAGTTTATTGCCTTGAATATGTGATTTCATATATCACTGTCATTAATAGGAGATAGAACACTGAACTAATTAATTGGTCACTGATGAGAGCATCCTTTCATTTCTTCCTTTTCAGTACAAATTCATATATGAAAGGATCTCTGTTATATGCAAACAGGTGAAAAAAATTCCCATGGAGTCAAACCTTATCATGTATATCCTACAGCACACTGTGCCTTTTTTATATTATTCATGTCAATCTGAATTAGAGGTCAAATGAACAGAGTATAGGCACATCTGAGCTAACAGCAGTATTGAAGAGAAACATGGACCTCTTAAGACTACAATTTATTGTTCATTATGAAGTCTTCCTTATTCCACTTTTCTTCACAGTCCTAGAATTTAGAAACTGTATATTACTAATGTATATGTAGGAAGGCATAACTCTGTGCGCTAAACATACATTCCCCCAAACCCAACATTTCGTATGGTGTAAAGGGAAGGTTTGGTTTTGTTGGTTGCCTTAACCAATCACTGGTGGACTGACAGCAAAATGAAACTTACTAGTACATTTGATCTTTGGTATCTGGTCTGGTGTTTATATAGCTATTTCGAAGTGATCAGATGGTGCATGATAAGCCTACTTTACAAAATTTGTAGAAGGATGTAGGATCAAAAGGAAAAGGAGAAAAAGAAATGGATTGGCTGTGTACACAGATTTATACTGGTTAGTAGACTCCAAAATGAACTATCTGAAGCCATTATATAAAACATCAAAACCCTACTGAACTATATCAAGTTTAACATGTTTGAATTATTCCTGTTGAATCCCTGGCTTCCATGGAAAAGTTAGCATGAGTCTTATGATAGTCTTTCTTTTCTTGATATAATATCGACTATTAGTTATTACTTGTTAACCAATGCCAAGCGGTTAGTACTACGCATGACACAAAATTAAGCCAGTCTCTGTCCTGACGACCTTACAATCTAGCAGATTCTTCTATAGTACAGGGAAATTGTTAATTGAAAGTGTTGTGTGGGCTCCTCCCTTCCCACTCACAATCACACAATATCCTTGTGGTACCTACACAGTTACACACATAAAAAGGTAACATTAGGAAAACATTTAGGGCCTGATCCTTAATTACACGAAGGCCTCTTTGCTCTGCTCTAGGAACATAATGTGGCTTAAATCCATATTAAGGCCCTTGTACATTGTCAGAGTGGTGTAAAAGGGCCTTAGATAAATGAAAATCTGACCCTTAATGTACTTTAATATGATTGAGCAGCAGCAAAACCAGAAAAAACAGCACTTCATGAGCAGCCACCTTTCTGCAGACTAAGAACGAGCATTCTATGACCACCAGTGGTCCACAAAACACAGATTTGGAACCTTTGCAATAGGGAAAGAAATGGCACACACTGGAAAGCCTAGAGGGAGAAATAATTTATAGTGTTTGGGGTATTTTAAAATGTTCAGTCACTTCTCCTGGGCAACCCGAAGAAGAGAGTCTTTAGATGGGACATGAATGCCAAGAAGGTAGGACACAGTGAAGTGGGAGAAGGAAAAAGGTATGAAGATGGAAAGAAGAAAAGACAAACAGGGCACTGACGGCTGCTTTTGATCGCTGACAAAATGAACAGGCTGGGAAAAAGCATTAGTGGCCGTGTGGACAATAAGGTCAACCAGTGAAATCCTGGACCTATTGGCAAAACTCCCATTGACTTTAATAGGGCCAGGATTTCACCCAAGATATTTAAATGTGACACAGTGGACGATGGGAAGCCAATGAAGGAACTGAAAAAGGTGGAGATTACACAATTTGATAATATATTATTAAAATAACAGTCACATCACATCACAGTATATGAGAAGAAAATACTCAGAAATTCTTCTGTCTTTTTGCCATATCCTGTCATTTGTCTATATCCCAAACTCCTCATGACCTCAGTCAGAATTCTGTAATGGCTGCTGAGTATTAGCATTTGTAGTCCTGCTCTTGCTCAGGTGACTGGGGCAAGGAAATGAGTTTATTTGTCTTCCCAGGACTTTCAAGTACCATGGGGATTCCTGGTTTTTCCTCCTCTCAGAAAGGAGGCTAGTAGAAAATACCACATGAACAGAATTTCTGGTGGTATTCCAGCATTCTGGTAGCAGCTGACTAACAACAGGAAATGCACACACAAAAAATTGAAAAAAAAGGTAAATAGTAAACATTAAACTTATTTGAAAGTTTGATTCTTGTTTAATTGGGCCAGTACCAACTCTACATAAAAGACAGGTGCAAAGTAATTAGCTAGTATCACATTATTTTAACTTTTAGCATCAGCAGCATAAGTAAAGGGAAACAGATAAGAGACTTGCCAGTTAAATCTCGTACTGGCTTTGTAGGATCAGTGTATAATTATTTTACAATACCACAAAGTACTTGGGGGGGGGGGGGAGGGGGGAAGGGGGACAGCAATCATACAAACCCTCAAGCAAATAATTCAGCTGATCTATTTGTTGTAAGAAAGGATTTGCTGGACTGGACCCTTGGGCAGTTGTTGAATGGCATGCTTATCTAGAACACAAAGACCCAATCATTTTTTAACAATTATGACAATAGATAAAAGCGAGATAGGCTCTGATTTAAATGCCTGATAATAAAAGCTTACATTGAGAGATGGTCAATAAAAGCTTAGTAACAATAATAAAAATTTAGTCTCGACTATACAAGAAAATGCATTAGATGTGAACATGGCATGATATCGTGATACTGAGGAAAAGATGGGTGATCCATATAGTAGTCTGTAATCTATTTCCAGTGCTACTAGGAACTCAAAACCACTCTCTGTTTATCAGGTACTAGTGAGATTGTCTGAAAATAAGTGAGTTTGGTGGTTTCTGTTCATTTCTCAATGGTTTGTATTCTACCACATATCTGGCTCATTTCCAATGGAGCCTAACTGCTGGGGGAAAAAATCATTTACCAATTAGCATGGAGATAAAAATATTTCCTTCTCCAATTGGGTGGTCTCTTTTACAGCTGAAATGAAATTAGATCCAGGACATGGCAGGTATGTCTTAGGTTAAAGCTCAAAGTACTGAATATAAAATTCAGTTTTGCCTGAGACAAATATTACAGAATTCTAGGAGACACTGAGTTTGGAACTTTGCACACATATGATTTGTGAAATACAAAGTGAGAAATATTATGATACAGAATAAAACTTGGCAGGTTGATTTGTGTTGCCACAGCATTTCTGCAAGTCTTGCTACTTTAATTTGACATGTATTATGTAGCTATAGACTAAATATACATTACACATATGAGTAAAATATATAGGAAAATCCAACTGCTGTAAAAAAACAACCTTCAAATCATAACTTTAACATCAGTAACCATGGGGCAGATTATTATACCTTTATTGGCGCTGAATAGTAAGGGTATTCCATTAATTTCAATTGAACTTCTTTTCAAGTAAGTATGGTAAGAATATTGCAGTCTATCCCAATGACTTTTCACTAATGCAAATATGACTTTTCATGACCTCAAATTCAGCCTCAGAATTTTGCCCTCAGTTTTGTTGCACAAACATAACCAATCAGAACAAAGAAAAGTTAGACAAGTTATATATGCTATATATAAGTTATAAGCATGTGCTACCAGGCTTTGCTCCAAAAGGATCTTCTGGAAATACTGCTGGTGGGCCCCCTCCCTTCTAGAACAGCAGACATTCATATGGGAAACCACTGGTAGCCCTAAGTCGCTCCCACCAGCAGAGATTCTTGTAGAAAAACTACTGGTGGCCTACGTAGCTCTCCATCAGTAGGTCCTATTTACATTTGTTGCCCAGTGCAACATGACCTTTTTAACTGCATTAGGTTATGGTATGAGCTATAGGACCTATCCCTACGTGTTCTAATGCAGAGCAGTATGAACCAACATTTAAAGCTGATTCGTTTTTTAAACACAGATAGAAGCAGGTAATTGATATGCCAGCATGTATTTTGAGGTTATCCTTCATTAGGTAGCAGGCATTCCACTATGGTTACAGCTTTTATATGTGTACAATCAACACTCAATGGAAAACAACAGAAGTATGAGAAAGTATTTGAAGAATGCTTGTAAATGGTGGCTCAGTAGACTTATGATAATTTCTCTGATGTACAAATCCCTACTCCTGAAAGCATGGAATCTTTTAGCAAAATTTAAGTGATGCAAAAGGTCAGCAGTTTCATCTAGGTGTTTAATGCTAAAGAACCCTGTTGAATACTCACAGAGAATTACTGAAGCATAAGTGGAAAAAGTGTGTGAATTCAAGCATCACAGACAACTTTACTCCTGCTTTGCAAAAGAATTAAAAGAAAAAAACCCTCAAAAATGTGATCCAATTACAGCATTGGGATTTATGGAATTGCACAGGCATAGAAATTCATGTACAGTACTATATCCTCACAAAACAACTCTGAAGAATTAAAGGACTCCTTAGAGAGGCTCTGACCTCATTTTCCCTTATCCCTGTGGGCTGCATACTGTGGGCTATCCACACAGACATCAGTGGGAGTTGTGTGTGTGACTCAAAGGTAATATATGGCCAATTGGTTGTTAAGGTCTCCTACTTGGCTAATTGTTACTGCTAACTTGAAGACAGGTGTACAGTAAAAAAAAAAATTCATGAATATTTTGATGATTTCTAACTAGAATTTTGCTCCAGACATGTTTGTAGCCCCCTTTTGAATTAGCTTTTCATGGACACTTGTGTAAAATCTATAGAAGCCTAGAAGAAATATTTCCAAACACCAGCAGTAACCATTATTTTCAAGGCTAGCTCTTGAAGAGAGCATGCAGTACTATTGTCAGTGTCTGCAGTCATTAATACTTTTGCTTTCTAATGAAAACAATGGCATGTAGTGTTCTGAAAGCCCAGCACAGTGGAAGCTAATGGTTATTACAATACTCTATGTAAATATAACACAAATTTGCCAGGTTTCTTGCAAACTATTACTATACAAAGTGGTGCGTTGGTAGGCAACAGCAGATAATACATTTTGCAGTACAAGCAATGCAAATCTAAAAATTTTAATGTATGGCTTTATTGTGTAGGTCTTTGTGAAGCAGATGTAGGGAAATTCAGTTTCTTAGATCAACATCCCAAAATCCATGCGTCCCAAACCAGGTAGCTTGATGCTATCTAGTTCTAACAATAAACTTCTATATAAAGTACAGTGTAACATAACTTAGTAAGTGGGCCTGGGTTACCCTTATGAGCCAGAGTTTACCTGGTCCTTGCACATGTGTGTAAGTGCAAGAGATGGTGCAAGGAGTCTCTCCTTCCACCTGTGCCCGAATGGCTGACAAGAATCGCATTGGGAAGCATAGTGTCTATTCCCTCCTTGCATTACCTAGGCAGTGAGTAGATGTACAAAAATGGGGAAGGCTGAAGCGCAGTGACTTGCCTCTCTGTCCCTACACACGCCTGCAAAGTTGGGACCACACTCCAAAGCTCAGGTAGCTACTGTTCTGGTGTGAGTGCCCTAAGAAGAATTCTAGCTGAGTCGTATCATCTTCAGCCTCATTGCAACCCCTCTATACCTTCACTATTTAAATAAATGGGTACATATATACATATAGAGGCAGGTTAAGGTGGAAACTGAAAGTACACCTAGCTAGCTTTGGAACATTTTCAAAGTAATGCGTGCTCCTTGGGTTTAGCTATGTGACCTGTGTGAGCATGAGGTGCAGAGTAGAATCCAGAAAACATGCATGGTGTGATTGTAGTATTTTGTGGATATAAATAGCAAGGATTGTCCGTAGTTTGAGATAGTAACTCAGTTTTCAGAATTCATATTCCCCATTTACTTTATGCTGGAAGCCAATATAAAAAGCGCTTGAAGTTTCATAATGAGAGCATTGAGTTTCTGTTTCTTGACCAGTGTGCTGTGTGGTCCAACAGAGAAGGCAGCAGTCCCATTAAAGTTAGCTTAAGAAGAAACACGAGTGATTTGTTGACAGAGCTTAACAATAGGGATCCACATTTCCTTAACCAAGAATAGTTACTGTCTGTTTTGTCACTTTAGAAATGTGATTTGTGGGGCATAATTTTGTGAATCCACAGAGGGAAAATATGAAACGCATAGGGAAGAAACTTAAGCTGGGCAGCTGAATGTTTGGAATGAGCTGCTGAACTGTGCTTAGAATACTCTTTACATTCTAATGTCTCAGCGACTTCTCGTAAGCAGTCTTTATCTTTCAACCTGCTCAATGCCAAGGGGCAGATGAGAAGGTCAGGCAGCATCTTTGGTGAATGTTATAATTTTTTCACAGGACTTTATGTAATTTCTGAATCAAAACCAAAGCACAGTAACAGATGTGAGTATATAAAAATATGAAGATATTGGATGAAATCCTGGCCTTGTGGAAATCAATGGCAAAACTCCCACTGACTTCAGCGGAGCTAAGATTTCACCCACAAATTGCAAAAATATTACGTATTTAGAAACATAAAAATTGCTACACCAGCTCAAGAATCTCCCACAACCTAGACAAGTGCCCTCATCCCTGGGCTATGGAGATGCTCTCTCACTCTCTCATTTTTTTCCATGAAAAATTCTGAAAGATCTCATTTTCATTCTGTTACCAAACTGAAATAAATTTTAAAACCTTTATAACATTTCTTGTTTTCTGGCCAGCCCTCCAACAGTGGCCAGTCTCACCTGCTGCAGAGGAAGGTGCATAAAGCACAACGTTGGCAGTTGTGGAATGGACAAGGCCAAATACTGGTTTAGTGTATGTCCGGAATCATAGATTCTGAGGCCAGAAGGGACCACTGTGATCATCCAGCCTGACCTCCTATATAACAGGGGCCATAGAACTTCCCCAAAATAATTCCTAGAGCAGAGCTTTAGAGAAACATCCAATATTAATTTAAAAATTGTTAGTAATGGACAATCCACCACAGCCCTTGGTAAACTGTTCCAATGGTTAATTACCCTCATTATGAAAAAGTACGCCTTATTGCCAGCCTGAATTTTTCTAGCTTCAAACTTCCAGCCATTGGATCATGTTATACCTTTCTCGGCTAGACAGAAAAGCCCATTATAAAATATTTGTTCCCCATTTAGGTAATTCTGAATTGCAATCAAGTCACCCCAGAACCTCCTCTTTGTTAAGCTAAACAGACTGAGCTCATTAAGTCTATCACTGTCAGGCACATTTTCTAATCCTTTAATCATTCTCATGGCTCTTCTCTGAACCTTCTCCCATTTATAAACATCCTGGAATCAGGATTCCAGCAGCCGTTGCACCAGTGCCAAATACAGGTCAAATAAATACTTTACAACTGCTTGAGACTTCCCTGTTTATGCATCTCAGGATTGCATTAGCTCTTTTGGCCACAGTGTCAGCTGATTATCCACCACAACCTCCAAATCACATGGGTTTATATACTCTCCAAAGTTGTTTGTTTGTTCTGATAATTCTATGTAATGTAAGGATGGAAAGACCCCTCCTATTGATTTCAGTAGAAGCTGGACTGGACTCTGACAGCATTGTAGAAGCCCCTGCAGTGGGTGAGTGGGGGCATGTAAGTACAACTACCTGATCTACATTTATCACAGTTTCTGTTCATATTAATTGGCGATAAACTGGTGAACACAGGTGTAACATAAGAGACATTGTGCTTACTTATTTTATACATTTGTAATATCTACCCAGAAAGCTTTAAAAAAAAATACTGTCCTTTTCATAAAATGTTTCAGATTAGTGAAGATCTTGCCTATATTTAGCTTTTATGGAAGAAAGGATAAAACATAATCAACTGTTTAAAGGATAAAACACAAACCACATGAAGCACTGAAACTTGTTGGCGAGAAATCTAACAGTAGTGCTTGGTAGCAACCCCATCTCCTGTGGAGCAGATGTTCAGGATTTTACATGGAAATAGAAACTGCACTAACATAAAATGCTTTAGTGACTGAAAAACTGATAAATGTTAAATGTTGTCCTTCAGCTTAGGTGCAACACTATCGTTCTGATTGTCTAAAGATGCCCTAAAGAACATTGGGGTGGAAATAAAAAAAAAAAAAAAAAAGCGGCACCAGCAGCAACTAAAATATTGACAGATTAAAAAAAAAATCTAGCAATGTTTCTCCGCCTTCAGGCATCTTTTAGTACAGTCTGAATGGCTAACTACTGCCAGCAATGGGGAAAAAGCTGGATTGTAAGCACATGATTGTAAAGCCCTGGAAATATTAGGCTCTGGTTTCAGTAGAGCCATATATAACATGCTATAATTTCAATTTAAATATTTTTGTCAAAAAAGCCTGGATTTACAAATGAATGTTTGTGCTGTTGACAAGTAGGGGACATTACAAAACCTAAGTTTTGTTTCAAAAGGTGGCTGTTTCATTTCTGATCTTGGGGGTGGGACTATGGCCTGATTTTTCAGGGATAACGTCAATAAGGGTCTTAGGGGTTCAGCACCTCTGAAAATCAGACCATTAGACTTTAGGGTAACAGAACAGAGATGGGAGCTATATTGTACCCTCAAATCCATATGTGCAATGTGAATTGGAGTGACATTCTGAGATCAACGTTTCAACATGTCCTTACAGCTTGATTTAATGCGTTGGGATGGATTCGGTATGGGTATGCTTATTAAAAATAATCATTTTGTTCCATCAGTTTGTAAAATAGAATACTGGTTTAGAGCTTGGATAAGCACTATTGACAGTGTGGAAAAGCATTTTTTTTTGTGCCCAGCGAAATTCCGTTGGTTAAACCTACCAAAACAAGGACAGCTGAAATGCCACAGCAGACTACATGAATTTTCTATGTGGGTGTTCACGTTTTATATCAGCATGTGATACCGTGCAGTTTCATACAAAGAAAGACATCAGTCCCTGCCACACACACCCAGAAGCCAAACAGATGTTGCACAGAGCCCACATCTCACCAAAATTTTCCAGTAGTTAAAATAGAAAACATCAGGCCAAATTTAGCCTCCTCAGGCTGATACCGCTTTCACTTTGATTCAGTTTTCCTGACATATGGTTTCTCCCCTCCCCCCCTTCACATTTTAAACTTAAATAGAGACAATAAATTTAATATAAATATTTGTGATCGACACCAACAAAAAGGGTATAGAAAATCAGGGAAGATGCTTTAGAGAGCAGATCAAAAGTAGGGAATAGCTTAAACTCTCATTAAAATCATCAGGAGTTTCTCAGTGGTGTGAGCTGAAGAAGGAGAAGGAGCCTTGATTTAGAATTAGCATCATACTATGTAGCAATCTGCCATTGGATCAGGAAGGTGTGGTAATGAGAAATGGACCCATGGAATCAAACCCCAACATATAGTGTTTGGCCCTATTCTGGGTAGATTTTACCAATTCCTGGCAGATACATGAAGAGCCTGTCTATAGCTTGTCATGCCAATACAGTCTGATTGACTTTCCCGTCTTTAGTCTATGACACAAGTTTTAATGTCATTTGAATAAGCTGGTAGTTATTTTTTTTAAGCTTGCATAGACATTTACAAAACATAATTTAACTGAAAATCTAGAGCACTGGAGTATTTCCCTGACAGACCAGAACACTTGTATGCGTTTTTGTAACACACACTGATATACTGTTTGTTTACCCAAGTTATTGGAATGGCAAAGAAAATCATAGAAAGTCAATCAAAGTGCTAACTTCCCTCAAATTTCATGAGATGTCAATGAAGGCTGAGAGCACTCAGAACCACTCAGGAGGTGTTCAGTACTTTACAGGATTAGGCCCTTAGAAATCCAGCAAAAATAAATGTACATTTTTAAACCATGCAGTATTCCAGTCCATCTGGTGAATGTGAACATAAACAAACTCTATCTATGTTACCAACTAGTTGATTCTCTTAGTGCTATTTTCTGACATCAGATTTGGAAATGTTTTTGAAAAGCCTACACTTGCAAGATTTTTAGCCCTATTTTGACACTAAGGAGGTTTAGAAAGTTCAAATAATCTCCAGATAAACACTGTAGCTCTGCTTCTCCAAACAGAACTGAAGCTTTTGAGATTCTCCCAACACAAAGTGTTCACTGTGCATGATACTGAAAATGTGGCCAAATCCAGCCCTTTGAGTACATGGGCACAGTTTCAGGTACGACATATGCGTGCGCACACCAAGGCTGAATTTGGTCCATGTTATGCCAAATATCTAAAGCAATTAGATTCTACTATGAAATAATCTCATTTGAATTTTTAGTTTTGAAAATAATGCCCATTTAGTTATATGAATGCAGATAAAAGCCAGAAGCCAAAAATCTATTTTACATTCTCTTATTTCAAGTTGGATTAAACAGATTTTTGCTGAATGTAGGGGAAAAAATGAAATCCTTCTGTGTCTGAGACACTGCATTACAAATTTCAGCCTGGAGCAAAGTGTGTCCATCCTTATGCCCAACTAAATAAATATGGTAGTTAGTAATACTGAATTGTTTATAATCTGACAATGAATTTAAATCATAACAGAACTGGCAAAAAAAATGGAGATGAAAAGTCTTTCCTCCCCTATCCAAGTTCCAATATTTGTATGCATGATTGCTACTGTTTTGTCCTTCTGTGAAGGTACGAAAATTCAATTAAAAAATTTAAGCTATATTTTCTGCACCTCATTTTTAATGTTTTTATATTTGAAGACTTCCCCCCCCCTTTTATCATCATTATAGCAATTTACATTTATATGGCACCTTAAGTCCCAAAGGGGCGTATTGAGCCTTCCAGAATAAACAGAATAAAGAATCATTTCACCCTCCCCACGAAGAAATGCAACTGCACCTGAGGAGGAATTCAGGAACTGTTTAATCAGGATAATTTCACACAGGAATAAATTATCCAACAACTGAGACAGAGAATTAAGGTAGGTATATATAATGCAGTTACCCTCACTGGAGCCAGGGCTAACTTAGTTTAGTGCCAGGGGATCTTCAATGATTAGGCAAGTGCTCACGACCTTGGTTCTGATTCTCATCACTCTAGTAACACAGCACTCCTTTAAGCATTTTCCTACTGGAGCTCTGTTACCCAAGTACTGAGCTTACCTTGCTGTGCTTAGTTTATGAAAGTTGATGAAATCTCCATCCAGGGTAGCAAGGATGAAAATATCATGATGATAATTTATCTGCAGTTTTATGGCCCAATGCTTATATAAGTAACATAATATCAAGCATTTGCATTCATAAGTCTTTCTTCAATCTTCATGTTTTCCCTTCCGTTTGTTTTTAATTTAATGTAATGTGACCAGCTGGACACAACCCATAAAAGAAGCATGATACTGGAACATTCCATTCTAAGATTTTTTTTTTCTGTAAAAATTTTTTCTTAGGTTTCATTGGGATCCAGACAATGCTTAATATCTCAATGCTCTGAGACTAGCGTGAGATGGGACTTATTGTCTGAATATGGTGTCTGAGAATGTTGATAAATTGAGAGTGCTGAATGGCTGCTGGAGCTTTAATGATTTGAAATATAATTAATAATAGTAGATTCTACTTTAGCTTAGGTTCCAAATCCTTCAGATGAAAGGAAAGAAGAACATGTGGTCTATCATGTGCTAAGTATTCATCTGTCCTTGAATGTCCCTCTTAAATGTGTTCTGAATTAAAGATATCTAAACTCCATGAATACTGTATTTTATTTTATGTATCCCTTAGTAACTAAAAATAATCGGAAGTGATAAATAATAACGGCAACATAGTGGAAGCTGCTTTTAGTGAACTCAGATATGTTGAAACTCTGCCTGTAGTAAGGAGGAGTGAAAGTGCCAAATTGTTCATTGCATTTCCATGGAATTTCTTTCCATCTAAGGGCAATCCCTCATGCTAGGAGAGTTAAGAGATTTGGTTTAGGCCCCTTAGGGCAGAATGTTTGCCTTCTCCGCACCGTAATGAATAGGGTGTTTGGCCCCCAAAACCAATGGATTCTTCTACGTATCTCAAAATCGAGGAAGAAGGCCATCTTGGTTAAAAAAAAACTGACCTGGTGTAGAGAGGAAGCTATAAATGAATTAAAGCTGGCTAACAAAATATAATTGTAAATGGGGAATCATCACTGAATGGATATATTTCTAATGGGGTCCCACAGGGATCAGTTCTTAGTCCTATGTTATTTAACACATTTATTAATAACCTGGAAGAAAACATAAAATCGTCACTGATAAAGTTTTCATGCCACAAAAATTGGGGGAGTAGTAAATAATGAAGAGAGCAGGTCTGATAAGGAACAAAGAATGTGGGCCATACTTACACAGTGGGGAACTCTATCCTGGGAAACAGTGACTCTGAAAAAGATTTGGGTGTCATGAGGGATAATCAGCAGAACATGAGCTACCAGTGTGACACTGCACAAAAGGGCTAATGCAATCCATGGATGCATAAAAAAGGGAATCTCAAGTAGGAGAAGAAAGGTTTGTTTGCCTCTGTGTTTGGCACTGGTGCAACCACTGCTGGAATGCCGTGTTCAGTTCTGGTGTTCACCATTCCAGAAGGATGTTGATAAATTGGAAAGGGTTCAGAGAAGAGCTTTGAGAATGATAAAAAGATTAGAAAACATGCATTACAGAGACAGACTCAAGGAGTTTAATCTATTTAGCTTAACACAGAGAAGGTTAAGTGGTAACTTGATTATAGCCTAGAAGTACCTAAATGGGGAACAAATGTTTAATAATGGGCTCTTCAATCTAGCAGAGAAAGGTATGACGTGATCTAATAGTTGGAAATTGAAGCTAGAACAATTCAGACTGGAAATAAGGCCTACATTTTTAACTGTGAGGGTAATTAACCATTGGAACAACTTACCAAGAGTCATGGTGGACTGTCCAACACTGACCATTTTTAAATCAAGATGATGTTTTTCTAAAAGATCTGCTCTAGGAATTATTCTGGGGAAGTTCTATGACCTGTGTTATACAGTAGGGTCAGACTAGATGATCACAATGCTCCCTTTTGCCCTTGGAATCTATGAAAACAAGAGTTGAGTTGGGTTGGGTTTTCAGGGAACTTCAAGGAGGAAAAGACCATCCACAGAGAGGCTGCATGCCTTTTGTACAACCTCTGATTGCCCTGGTAGCAAATCTCTATAATATCTTGAATTGTGATCTGCTTAGACTTCATAGTATCAGAGGGGTAGCCGTGTTAGTCTGAATCTGTAAAAAGCAACAGAGGGTCCTGTGGCACCTTTGAGACTAACAGAAGTATTGGGAGCATAAGCTTTCGTGGGTAAGAACCTCACTTCTTGCATCTGAAGAAGTGAGGTTCTTACCCACGAAAGCTTATGCTCCCAATACTTCTGTTAGTCTCAAAGGTGCCACAGGACCCGCTGTTGCCTTAGACTTCATAGTTACACTGGTTTAATATTTGCCAGCATATGGACAGAAGATATTTTAGGAAGAGATAAAGGTGACACTTGCTTTGCACATTTTCTTCTAAAGTAGAGTGAACCAATGAGTTGAGTTACAGGAGATGCCATTATGATGGATTGTAAACAAAGTCATAAATTAAGGTGGACTTGAACAAAGAACCGCACATCAGACCTCCTTTGAACTTTGGAAAAAATGTAGATCCATCACCTATCTTTGCAGTTGGGGCCCATCTCTAGCTATAACCATTTGTGGTCTTTAAAGACATTATGTGAGAGATGCCAGTTCTGATATCCTGGCTAAGTTTTTATTCTCACATACCCAAATTTCTTATTTACTGTAGATTCATTTGGACAAGTTGTTCTTCTCTTCCTAACCTACAACATCTCTGGCACTAACAAATTACCCAGAGGTGGCTGCATTTTATCATTCTATAAAACATCTTGGGATCTGGTTCCTATGGATGAAAGACAGTACAGAAATGTAAGACATTATTATTTTTCGAATACAGGTGTCTCAGATCTGACACATCTCCACTTGTATGCCTCTTGCAAATAATTTATATCAATGTACAATCTATTTGATGGCTTTACAGCCTAAAGATGATGTTGTATCTTTACTACTTCAGTATATACATTTTTAAAAATGTCTTCAAGACACCCAGAAGTCAAAATAAATGTCCTTTCCTTGACTGAGCAACTGATCTTTTTATCTCCCAGACTTTCTTTAAAAATCATTACTTCTGCATGTGTGATGTTATGTTGATTACAGTAAAACTGGAGAATTCTCTTAAATGTCAGACTGTCTACTCCACAGCAAATGCTTCAGTGCTTTATTCATTCAAACTCTTTTTGAAGGTCACTTTACTAAAACCAAACAACAGTAAGATTAATGCAGGGGTTCTCATTCCTTAATGGTCTAGAAAGCTAATGATAATTTTATTGTTTGATGTTCTGCTCTAGACAATGATTTTTGATGGTGGTGGAGGGGGTTTCGTGAAGATCAGGGATGGATTATTTAATGGAAAACACATGTAGTAACTTAAGCCTGGTAAGCTAAGATTGTCTCTGTATCCTACAAAACGACGCTAAATCCTTTGATTTATGTGTGGTGTTCTGAACCACACAATATAATTATCTTATCCATTGTAGAGAATTAAAAAAAAGCACTTGAGTTTACACACAGAATGCAACCCAGTGTTTAATTTGCACACATGATCAAAACTACATTCATTGAATTTTTGCTAAGATTTGCAAACTTTCCCTCAAACTGCAGCGTGACAAAATCGTTAACTAATCACCACAATAACCACACTCCATTCACTTATCCACAATGTTTTTTTACTATAAATACAGAAGTTTCAGTTTCTATTCAACATTTCTTGTGCTTTCAGTGTTTTTCTTTCTGGTTGTGGTGCCAAGGAACTCTTCAGTAATGAAGATTTTTGTTTTAAGTACAAAACTTGATCTTCTACAATTCTGTTTAGGACTATATATTTTCATAATTAATGAACTGTCCTAAAAACTGTGACTGAAAGGTTAGTAAACAGGATTGTTTTTATATTAGACAATATTATGGGATTATATGACAGACAAGAACTGTCTAAACTGGAGCAGCAGAAGTGCAAATAGGTATAAATACAAATTTTGCAGGCACAGTTTAGAAGGCTCATATTAAATGTTGTTGGCCTATATGCCACACTTAGCACACATGGTCTTCTTGATAAAATTGGGAGTGGAACTGAATGGCTGGCTCAAGTCCACAGTTTGTTTTAAGACATAGGATTTCTCTTGGCCTCTAAAATGTAGGGATCCATGTTTTTTGTTTTTTTTTTTTAATTACACTTCTTTCCAGACTGGATGTAAGTTTAGTGATTAAAATTCCTGTTTCTTGGTCTATGCAAATACATGCCAATATTAAGATGAATGAGTTTATAACTCATGTAGAAACATCAATAATAAATAATAAATTGTGTAATCAGAAAATGTTTTATGGAGAACCATGAATAGTAGTTGGGTGAAATAACTCATTTCAGATAGAAATATTTAAACTAAGACACTGGTAATGAACCCATCACCACAGTAGTCTGCAGGCACTGAGGTTATGTCTACACAGGGCTAAAAAAATTGCAGCTGACCCAAGCCAGACAATTGGTTTTTTTTCAAATCCCTGTGTGGGCATCCCCTGAACGTAGCAACAAAAGGCCCAGTCCTACACTAGTGAAGTCAATCAGAGTTTCTACATTAACTTCATTGGCAATAGGATCACCCCATAATACTGCAGTTTAAAGGAGCCTACAGTTCTTAGCTTTATGAGCACTATCTCTCACTATCAGTCTGGTCCAAGCCTCATTGACTTCAATCAAAAGACTCCTCTGGACTTCAAATGGCTTTGGGTCAGGCCTTACATAGGATAATGAAACAGAGAAATGTGTTTTGAGCTACTCTTTTATCCTATCTATCTTTGCAGATACAGCATCAAAAGTGAAAAAAACAAAATCAAACCCTGCACTATATACTGTGCATATTGGTATATATATTGCACTGTGCATTAATCCTTAAGCCTGAAGATTTTTATTGCCTTATTTGGCAACAGCAGCTTTCCTAAATATCTGTGCATTTGGTAAAAATGGATAATTAATCAACTCTTATTTTAAGAAACTCACAAGTTTACTGTTCTGAGCTCAGAACTCCAGCGAAGCGGTTACTGCTAAAGGCATCAATTCAGCAAAGCACGTATGCATGTTAATGAAACTTTAGCAAAATTTTAACTTTGAGATAAATGGGACTTTTGCATATGCTTAAAGTTAGACATGTGCTCACATGCTTTCAATAGGAATGGTTTGCTGAACTGGGGCAAAACTGAGAAGGTAGATGTGCAAAGGTAAACAAGGAAAACTGCTTCCCAAAAAGTTCCCATCACATTTCAGGACTACATGCTGGAGAGTTTGTTGCATTTGTCCAGTACCGTGTGTTTTGGAATAAATTGTCTGTGACCTGCCCTTTCAGGACGTCACTATTAGAGGGTCTAGATGGTGACATTTTTCTGCATCACAAAACAACTATATTTTCCTGTGTAAAGAAAGATGGTGGTTACTCTAAAAAGTTAAATAAATCAATTAATAGAACGTCTCATAATTGTGCAGCGTATAAACTTGCCCAATGCTCAGACCTTTCCCAGAAGTGTTTCGCTCTTTGATGTCTTTTTTAAAGTTCTGGTTTAGAATGTGGTAAATTTCTTATGTTTGAAAAGCAATTGTCACACGGCAGTGCATGTGAGAGGAAACAGTACAGACCACCCGAGTCCAATCCTTTATGTGGACATTTAATCTCCTTCACCAACATCAAAGCCCTTGCTCTGACATCCAATTGGATTTCTGCATGTGAGGTTTCCAGTTTGTTTTCTCTCCTCTCTCCCCCTTCCTCCCGTCATTTGCCCTACTTATTATTATATTATTATTAAAAGGGATATTTTTCTTCCTCCTGAAAAGGCTATTACTCTTCTATTTGTATATTTATAATGGCTTCAGACACGTGATTTTTCTCTTCTGTGGCTCGGCTCAGTTAAACATCAGAAAGAACCAGTGAAACAAAACCACTTCAGGAACTATGGAAGCTAAGGATTTAAACCCATCTCCTCCCCTTTGTGTGTAACAAGGCATAAGAATAAGAGGACCTGCTGGAAAAGGTACATGGCTCCCCAGCTGCTTCCAGTCTGCTGCACCATCCCTTCTGAGAGGTGGGGCTGGGTGGCAGTGTGAATCTGAGAAGGTGCATAGGCCTCTAATTTCATTAAAGCAGAGGATCAGTGGGATTAGTGGGGGGAGAGGGAGTAGCCTGCAGATTTCAGACCATCTATATGTGTGTTAGGATCTCTGCTTCTGTGCCTTTCTAGCCACATCTCCAGCCTGGCAGCACATACCTTGCTGCCACTGACCAGCTCCCAGCCTGCTATGTATGTTGCCCCTCGTCTTCAGCAGAGGGAATTACCACCTCACTGCAAATGATGCTGCTCTGAGAGGAGAATATACCATAGTCACCATTCCCCAACTCCTCCTCTGCCATGAATCACTCTGATTGGACATTAAGACTACAAAGAGGACAGTGGCTTTGATGTGTTGGGAGTTGTTGCTAATCCATAGCTGCCTTCCTCACCTGGTCCCTGATCCCATTTGTACAACGTTTCCATGATCTGGGTTCCCCCACATCCCCTAGTGAAAACTGATGCTGCACTGCAGAAACAGTGAATATTTTTGGCTTACTGTTACCTGACCAGGAAAAGGAGATGGGCTAGAACGAGAAAGGGGCTGTGATGAGAGAACTCCAAAAAGTGCTTCGCGGCACCTCTTTTGGGTTAGCGAAGTGCTATAATCCCTGATTGGAAGTAAGTCTTCCTGTACAGCTCCTGCTGATGGGCAGCCGATGCACACAGAAGATGTAATGTAATTGAACGACACGGGTGGAAATATTTCAAATTTTGAAAATGTTCAAGAAAAAGGGACAATTTTTTGAGAACATTTTTATGGAAGCTGATAAAAAATTCAATATTTTTGACAAAAAAGGGACATGGATTTTCAAAACAACTTGCAAAATATGTTTCCATTTTTCAGCTAGCTCTACATTTGAATTTTGTTCATGCATATTTGCTGTGTTATAGGTCCCAGCACGACTGTAACATATAATAACAAGGCAAATGAATACATTAGAAATTAAACATCTTTCCATATAACTTACTTACTGGAAGTTTGTGTTAGCAATGGAAATGCTAAGAGATAGCAAAATAGAATTCAGTCTCTTAGGTCACAGCAGATGTATTTCACTTTAAACATGAGCCTTTGCAGCATTTTTGTTTGTTTTGTAATTTTATATGTGAAATTCACGGTATTGGCAGCATTTGGAAAAAGAAAAATATATTTATCAAGAGCTAGAAGTTAAAACCTACTAAACTGAAATGAGAAAACTACAAAATCCACTGCACAAATCCAAACTCCCTACTGGCTTAACTAAGACACTCAGGGCATGTCTACCTGCCTTACGGTTCAGATTATGGGATGTGATTAGCAATGCACACCAAAGTGCTATTCTGTAACTCCCCAGTGTGGAGGCTGCGGGTGCAGACTTAAAGGTTCCTATTTGCACTAATGTAGTCCTCTTCAAACAATTTATATAAATGTGAACTAGGAACCTTTTCATTCAAACCTGCAGCCAGGGGCGGCTCTATGTTTTTTGCCGCCCCAAGCACGGCAGTCAGGCATCCTTCGGCGGCATGCCTGCGGGCGGTCCGCTGGTCACGCGGATTCAGCGGCATTTCTGCGGGTGATCTGCCGGTCCCGTACCTTTGGCGTACCTGCTGCCGAATTGCTGCCGAAGTCGCGGGACCGGCGGACCTCCCGCAGAAATGCTACCGAAGGCTGCCTGGCTGCCGCCCTCACGGTGACCGGCACACCGCCCCCTGCGGCTTGCCGCCCTAAGCGCGCACTTGCTGCGCTGGTGCCTGGAGCCGCCCCTGTCCGCAGCAACCACCTGGCGGAGTTACAGTGCAGCATTTTGGTGTGCACTGATGTTCACATCCCCATAGTCCAAACTGAGGGGCATTGTAGACATGCCCTCATATACCACAGTGATGAATGCAGTATAAGGGCCTATAAACTCCTATGAATGGGAGCAAACTCAGTGGAATTACTCATGGGAGTAAAGTGCTTACAGGCTCAGCCTGCAATAGACAGATAAAAAGACAGACAGAAACTCTACACGGACACTTACTGCACTACCAATCCAGTATCGGAGTCTGGGGCATCACATGGAAGGGCAGTTCACAGCTCTTGGTAGGCAACTCAAGCGAGTCCAGTGCCCTCTCATAGCTAGAGCCACAATTGCAAACATCAACTTTCTAGAGGAAAGAACGTTGCATTAACTCCTCTCCTTCCTACTACTAATGCACAGTTTGTCTCAACTACAAGTCATAGAATCATAGAACTGGAAGGGACCTCGAGAGGTCATCTAGTCCAGTGCCCTGCACTCAAAGCAGGACTAAGTATTATCTAGTCCATCCCTGACAAGTGTTTGTCCAACCTGCTCTTAAAAATCCCCAAGTCACAAAGCTTTATAATATTACATGTGGAAGGATTGGGCCTTTGAAAAATAAGCTGCAAACACAGGATGCATTTCTCCTCTCTGTCTGCATCGTAGATCCAAAAGGAGAGAGAACTCTGCTCCTGATAAACTAAGCAGGAGAATGAACAAACCAAAACATCTGGGACAGCCCCCTGTGAATTATATTTTCCCTTGATATGACAATGCACATGTTCAAATTCATTTTAATGCAAGGCTAGAAAGCTGCAGTGTGGGGTAGATTAAGGACGGTGCATTCTTGAGGCCAACTAGGAATTAATTTGTTCAGGTTTGGATTGGTGCTTTTGCACATTGGACTTTGCTCACATTATTTCACATTTAACTACAGCACAAACGCACCGATGCTAATTGGTGTTCTTTTTTCACCCTTAACCGAGAAGCTCAGGACTGAAAGGGCAGAGCCTGAACTACAGGCTCTCACTCTTAGACGTGCTACCTCCAGAACAAAGTTGAGACACGTTGTTAGTGTGTGCGGGGCGAGGAGGCTTTGCGCTGTCACAGCCTGTGCGGTACCTGTTCTGTGAACAGAGGATGGTCATTGTCAGGGCTCACAATCTGATACATTACACTCAACTGGATTTAAAAAAAAATGTAGAAAATAGTGGATATGTCACAAATGTATAACATTGACCCGTAGCCCTGATTCTTCTTTCTCCTGCATGAGTTTTACACCAGTGTAACTCCACTGAGTTAAATGGAGTTGCTCTGGAGCTACACTGGGCTGAGTTAGAAGAGAATCAGGCGCCACGTGTGCACTCTCTAATAATACAGATGAGTAAGAGGCAGGAGGCTAAGCCACAGAACAGGGAATCCAGTTATGGTTCCATTTGTAAATTCTCTGCTGCTATGTATTAGATTCTTGCCTACAGCCGCATCCTTTAACAGCATTATACCACATACTAGCAAAAGCATTAGTAATCATTTGTGAACCGATGACTTCACATTTCTCTAAAATGCATTAAATATCCTTAACCCTGAAAATCTCCCAGTTCACATTAAAAGTTAAAACACATTGTGGACTTTGGTTTCACTGAGAAACGCCACCCATCCCCATCAACATGAGGGGAAATTCATGGGGCCGGCAGTGAAAGAGGTACACTCCCATTAGCAAGAGAGGGAGGCACTTGCCAAGAGACAACAGGTAGCTCCTCTCATGGGAGTCTCTGACCATTGGCCAGCTGGGGTAGAGGGGTGCTGATTGGCCAGCATTCCCCACCTCCCAGAATTTATCCCAGTGCAGGGGCCATGTTGAGCTTCTTTTATCTCTGTTCCAGTGGGTTGGTGGGTTTCCCAGACCTATGTAGGAATTTTATAGTGTGGAAACTCTTACAAAAGTGGGCTAGGAGGCAGGAGGGATGAGAGGTTATCCATAACACTGGAAACCCTGACAGAATTAGTACAACAACTTACATCCACACCAAGGAAAAGAGGGCAGGGAGTAGCAAAACAACTAACCTAATGTGCTTGTCTGGTTCAGGAGCTATGCAGAGCATATGCAACATCTGGATTTGTGGGCACTCTATAGTGCAGTGTTTCTCAATCTTTTTGATAGCAGGTACCGGCTTGCTGCCTTCCTAAACTGTGTCAGGGAAATCTCAGGGACTGGTAGCGGTCCACAGACCAGTTTTTGAGAAACACTGCTACAGTGCATTGGGCTCACAAAAGGGCAGCCAGGACAGCAGCTGGTTCTCAACTGGGCTTCAGGGACAAAGCAGTTTGGAGCCAATGGTTCGGCAGAAGAGGCACGCATTCAGATCAGCTGATGCCACTTCTGTACTCACCGACAAGCAATTCACACCCACCTCACGTCCTGGTTATTCACCTTGGGGAGAACGATCTCGGGGGCTGTACAGGAGTTAACTTAAGGGACAGGATGCAGAGGGATGTTAGCTTAGTTAGGCAATCATGGCCAGAGGTGAGGCTAGGATGATTGGAAATGTTCACAAGATGGGTCTGGCAGGGAGCTGCAGACCCAGCCTGTGCAGACAAGGCTAGAGAGAAAGTGAATAGAGAGGTGACCAAGGTATTCCTGGACACAGGGGATTCAGCAGTACAGCAGAGAGGCATCTGTTACAATCGGCCAGCAGTTTTCAGGGATGAGGGCGAACGTTTGTCGGACATGGCTACAGGATGTGAAGGCATGAACTGGACAGGAATTGTGATACCCGGCAGCCTGGCTGGGTAGGTGGGGGGAGCGAACAAGGTAGTTGCCAGCACTCCCTGTGGTGGGTAAGAGAATAAAATGAACGGTTCCCAGAGGTAAAAGACCTGGAATTTTGGTGATGGGCCTACGGCTCATGTGATAGGTTGATACCTTGTAGCCCTTGAGGGCCAAGGTCCCCACCCTGCTGCACCCTCTGTCCCCCTAGCAGGGGGGAAGGCTGCTTGGACTCAGACAGAGCTGATTCCTAGGGGGTCAGTTGAGGATACCCTACCCCATACTATCAGTTATATGGTAAGCACTATGACCCCCATAGTGGAACCAATTAAATGCCTGATATAGGACGGTATGGGTGATCGGCGGACAGTGCCCCTGCCTTATGCTAAAAGTTTATTAAAAATTGCAGCCTGCTGTTTAATTCCATGCATATGTCGGTCCTCATTTTGCTGCTGTGTCCGCATAAAAAATCCTAACTTAAAAGTAGCCTTCTTTACTCTTAAAGTGGAGATTACTCACAAAATGGTATTATAAACAAATAGGTGGGTCTGCATAATTTCAGTTCTCAGAGATGTATTTTAATGTACAAGGCACTGCACAGCAATATACATATCGGCAATTTCATCAGGTTTTGGTTAAGCAAGCAAGGGTGTGAACAGAACTGTGCTGATTTTTTGCTTTGCTGGCCATTCTGAAAAATAAAATAAAAACAAACAAAAATTGGTGAACTAAAAGATTGACTTTTTTGGTTTTGAATTAAGCCAAATGTTTTTTGTCAATCCCAAATGAAACTTTTTATTTTTTTTTTTTAAATAAAATTGAAAGTAAATTTCAAAACAAAAAAATTGTTTTGAATCGAAAATCAAAATGTTTAATTTAAAAATGTCAAAACGAAATGTTTTGATTTTTGTCTTCTTTTGCTTGGGTTTTACTCTGAAACAATCTAGCATATTTGACATGAGTTCATGAAATGTTTTGGCCAACCCGAATCTGCATTTTTTAGCAAAAAAACAATTTTTAGCTAAACATTTTCACCCAGCTCTAGTTGTGAATGACTTCGGTTTCCATTGCCTTCAGTGAAAGTAGCAGGTGCACAGCACCACACAGGTTCAGGCCTACACACAACACAATATTATGGATTAATTTCTTTACAATTTTTATGAGGTGCAAGACAACTCTAGCAGTCTTCCCAATATAGCACATAAAGAATGTATTTATATATTACATACAACGAGATCAATGAATTGTGAGTGAAAATATTCAGCCCTTAATAGAGCCAATACTTACTGCTGTCTCCAAGATGTAAACAGTACTCAAATTCTAATGGGTAAAAAGAGCTCACATGATTCTGAAATATTTAGGCCCCAATCCTGCAAAGATTTACACTTAAGCAGGTGACAGTAACCCCACTGGTTCCATATGTGAAGATATTTGCAGTATCATGACCTTGGGTTGTAAGCTCGTCAAGACAGGGCCTATCACCTACTTTGTGTTTATAAAGCACTTAGTACAAGGGGGTCTTGATCTTAGTCAGGATCTCTAGGTACTACTGTAAGATAAAGACAATAATAAGAATATTATTCTCAGCTCTATCTAACGTGTCCAGGCTTTTCATTGTGCCTGTCACTGTGCACTGTATGAGCACCTCTTTGGCTTTGGGTAACATACCATTCTACAATCTCATGGATCTGTTTTTCCCCTTCAGGCAATATTTTATTGCTATTATCCTCAGAGGCTGTCAGCACCTGTATATGTATAATATCTATACAATACTATATATTCCTATTTAATATGCATTGAACATTTAAAGTGCTATAGATTTCATATATGAGAGTGAGTCTTTAAATTGCTTTGCAATGAAGGATACTATATTTGTAAGGTATTACTATTCGTAAATAATAAAGTGAACATATAAAACACTGTTGTATGAGAAAATTACTGTTGCCACTGGAGAAAGCACCAAGTTCTCCCAAATGGAAATAGTATTGGAGTATAATTTTGTTGTAAATAATATATTTCAGTTAAAAGTCCCTTGCTTTTTCTATTTATAAACCCTAATTTTCAAGAGTTGGCAACAAATAAGAACGTAAGACCATAAACATAAGAACATGAGAATGGCCGTACTGGGTCAGACCAAAGGTCCATCCAGCCCAGTATCCTGTCTACCAACAGTGGCCAATGCCAAGTGCCCCAGAGGGAGTGAACCTAACAGGTAATGTGATCTTTCTCCTGCCGTCCATCACCACCCTCTGACAAATAGAGGCTAGGGACACCGTTCCTTACCCATCCCGGCTAATAGCCATTAATGGACTTAACCTCCATGAATTTATCCAGTTCTCTTTTAAACGCTGTTATAGTCCTAGCCTTCACAACCTCCTCAGGCAAGGAGTTCCACAAGTTGACTGTGTGAAGAACTTCCTTTTATTTGTTTTAAACCTGCTGCCCATTAATTTCATTTGGTGGCCCCTAGTTCTTATATTATGAGAACAAGTAAATAACTTTTCCTTATTCACTTTCTCCACATCACTCATGATTTTATATACCTCTATCATATCCTCCCTTAGTCTCCTCTTTTCCAAGCTGAAAAGTCCTAGCCTCTTTAATCTCTCCTCATATGGGACCCGTTCCAAACCCCTAATCATTGCCCTTTTCTGAAACTTTTCTAATGCCAGTGTATATTTTTTGAGATGAGGAGACTACATCTGTACGCAGTATTCAAGATGTGGGCGTACCATGGATTTATATACCCTGTTTCCCCGAAAATAAGACAGTGTCTTATATTAATTTTTGCTCCCAAAGATGCGCTAGGTCTTATTTTCAGGGGATGTCTTATTTTTCAGAAATGAAAAATGCCTTATTATCGGTGGATGCCTTATTATCGGGGAGGTCTTATTATCGGGGGGATGCCTTATATTACAACGAGAGGCAAAACTGTAAGTAGGCCTTATTTTCGGAGGATGTCTTATTTTCGGGGAAACAGGGTAAGGGCAATAAGATATTCTCCATCTTATTCTCTATCCCCTTTTTAATGTTTCCTAACATGCTGTTTGCTTTTTTGACTGCCGCTGCACACTGCATGGACATCTTCAGAGAACTACCCATGATGACTCCAAGATCTTTTTCCTGATTAGTTGTAGCTAAATTAGCCCCCCATCGTATTGTATGTATAGTTGGGGTTATTTTTTCCAATGTGTATTACTTTACATTTATCCACATTAAATTTCATTTGCCATTTTGTTGCCCAATCACTTCGTTTTGCGAGATCTTTTTGAAGTTCTTCACAGTCTGCTTTGGTCTTAACTATCTTGAGCAGTTTACAAAAACAACAAAGAGTCTGGTGGCACCTTAAAGACTAACAGATTTATTTGGGCATAAGCTTTCGTGAGTAAAAACCTCACTTCTTCGGATGCATAGAGTGAAAGGTAGCTAGATAATAAGCTACCTTTCACTCTATGCATCCGAAGAAGTGAGGTTTTTACTCACGAAAGCTTATGCCCAAATAAATCTGTTAGTCTTTAAGGTGCCACCAGACTCTTTGTTGTTTTTGTAGATACAGACTAACACGGCTACCCCCTGATACTTGAGCAGTTTAGTATCATCTGCAAACTTTGCCACCTCACTTTTACCCCTTTCTCCAGATCAAATACACCTGAAAAAGTGAAATTTGGTGATATTTGCCTTCAATTTAATTCTTTAAACGGCAATAAGTTAATTATCTGCCCTCCCTTCCCCCTTGCTCCGAAATAGGACTTTTAAAAAATAAGTTCTCTAGGCTGTTTTAATGGGCTATTTTTACTTTGACACTAACTCAATCCCAGCTAGTATTGGAAGAATTGGGTGACCTTGTGCATTGTATATGTTGGAATACCTAAGTGTGTTGAGTTTAGGAAGCTTGTCTACCAATTAAAGCAAAGCACTGTAAATCAGGTATCTCTGGGTGTATTTTCAGACTGGACACTGACCCATCATGGGATCTTTGGCAAATTATTTAAATTTCCCCTGCTTCAGTTTACCCATCTGTGAAACAGGGTTAAAATCTCCTGTATCACAGGGCATTGTGAAGCTCAATGAATGTCAGTAAAATGCGTTGAGATCCTTGGATGAGTTATGATGTTAGTACTCTAGCTAGGAATGGAGCAGTAGCCTATGCTCTGGATTTCCTTACTAAACGTATTCTGGCATGCCTGGAGCTTTACACCATCAGAACATTCTGGTGGCCTAGCACCAGGGGATCTGCCCGGAGAGCAGCCATGCGAGGTGCTCCACAAGCCCTGCATCCCAGACATGGCTCTGTACTTAGACTGTAAACTCTTTGGTACAAGGACGGTCTTTTCCCCCCGTCTTTGTACAGCACCTAGCACAACGGGATCCCAGTCCATGACTTGTATTATTACACAAATAACAAACAAACAATAATAATATCTGGGCCAGTATAGAGAGAGCTAGGGAAAGGCCAAGGAATCCATATTCACTCTGATGCAGCAGCCGTAGCAGCTTGTGCAAGTGGAGCAGAGGGGCTAGAGATGCTTTTTCAGCCCATAGTGTCCAGAAGGGTTAGGTTGTACCTCTGTGGCCTGACCCCAGATTAGCTCTGTGTTCACAAATCCAATATACTTCAGTGACATGAACCTAACTTTCTGTGGGTGGAGTGAATTTCACCCCTAATGTCAATTAAACAAGTTTTTGGAAATTAACCTGTACTCTCTTTATGATTTGCTTTAGCAGCTCAGTACAATGCTATGAAACTAATCAGTCACTTCCCCCCTACTTCATTGTTATGATGCTAGCCACACAGAAGACAAATCACAAGTTTATGCTTTAAAGAATAAATTCTGCACACAGCATATTGAGGCCTTCATCCACTTGACAGGGTCTCAGTTTGCGTGGCAAACAGGAAAGCACCTCATTTGTACCTAAAACTGTGGATTAAAAAAGCAGTCAGGAGTATAGGAAGTCTCAATATAACACAATATGACTTAAATGGAGGCTTGATGTAAAACATTATGATGTGCTGCATATTCAGTAATGAAAAAACATTCTGGAAATTGATGAAGGAAAAGGTCATTCGTATACTAGTGAAATCCCTTAAGATTCTTAAGACTTTGCTGGGTGCATTTTTAAGCATTGATGGAAATGCGTTAATGACCATGTAAAGATGTGGTCAGATACTGACCACCAGATCTGAGGCTTTGTGCAAAATTATTGACAGCTATATTGCTTATTCTTGTAGCGGTTAAGAAATGAAATGCCTTTCGCTAATCAAGTAATTGCATTAAGCAACTGCTGGGAACATTTTGCTGCTTTTCTTTAATAGCCCAGAAGTCAAGTGTATTTCATATTTGTTAACTGTCAAGAGCAGTTCCTTTCACATTTATTTTTTAAAACTAAAATAACACGGTCATTTCTTCTGCCCTTTCAAGTAAAGCTCTTTTTTTTTTTTTTTTAAAGTCAACTAGTAAACATACAGAAGTGAAAAGTTGGAGCAGATTTCAGAATGTCAGCAAAATGGAATCCCACAAAGGAAGTTTTAAGCAGACTGGAACACTGCAGCAGTGACCTTAGAGTAAGAATAAGAGCATAATTAAAGACATGAAGTTGTTGATTACTGGCAGATGTCATGCTGCTAAGAATGTTTATTGTCTCTCTCTCTCTTTCACTCTCTGTTGCCACAAGAGCACTGGTTGATCAGGGGTTGTTTAAGCTGCAGTATTTCCCTTTTAATTAATTATCAAGGAACTTTTCATTCCAAGAAAAAAGCAATGTCAATACGACATAAGGAAGAGTCATTTTCCTGTTCATTCTCATGGTTTTCTTGAGGCTGAGCTTTGGTTTTCTTATGCCAGCATGCCACAGAGCTACATGCTAATATGGCAGGGCGGTCAGCCTGCTCCATTTGTCACTTATTTTAAACTGTCTACATTACAACCAAACCAACTGTTTAGATTACTGACAGAGCTGCAGTGAAGCATTAGCCTCTTTGGTGAAATCTTAAAGTTCATCAGGTTACTTCCATTCACGAAGCCAGATCATGCCCTATCATCAGAATAAGATGCCAATGAGGCTCATATGGTAGAATGAGTCTGCAAATCATTTAGAGCTACATTCTGCTCCACTTCAATCAACAGGAGTGTTGCCACGGACCAAAAATAGGTGCAGGACAAGACCTTCAGCCATTTTAGTGTGTCACGATGCACCCGATTTTGCGACTGCAGAACGAACAGCCAGCTAGGCTTTGTTATACATTTGGCATTGCTCATCGGAAGGGCCCGCCTTCCATGCAGAGCGTGCTGCTGTCACTTAGGAGTTATGGTGGACCCCCACTGAAAGAATTAAATGTCTATAGATGAGTGAAATAGTAAATGAAAAGTAAAACTCCTCAAAACTCAAGGCTGCCTCCACCCTCTCCTCTCAATTCTTGAGAACACCCAAATAAACAGATTTCTCTAATTTCTGTCCACCAGGTTTTTGAACTTTTTGTTCAACATTGGTCCTTTCCCAGTGAAAATATTTCAATCCCGAGAGAAAGGTGGCTTAAAATTAATCAGCATGTTACCTAGGGTTACGATGGAAAAATACTGTTTTTGCGGAAGAGGTAACTGTAAGAGATGCAGTTGTTTCTTTAGAATCTATCTTGATTTTCTGTATGTATGTATGCTGCATACTCTGGTAGCCAAGTAGTACAGGTATACCTGACACTGGAATGTAATGCAATGTAATATATTCATTCCTATACGTATTGCTGTATATAGTGATATATTCACTTTGGCAGCACATTACTTCTCATGCTAATAAAGATACCGTTATTGACATTTAATCTTGAACCAGTTCCTCCCAAACTGCCAAATGGTGGACACAAGAAAATGTTTACACCTTTTTTTGCATTTTTTCAGGATTTTTTAAAAAGCATAATTACAGTTTTCTATACAGTTATGTATTCTTTCCATTTATATGCTATGCCTATCAAAAATCTTCTGGGTGTTTGTAAAATGTATAACAAAACAGGTTATTAATAAAGGTAAGACTTTCTTTGCGGGGCTCATCACCATGGTATCTGAATACTTTTTTTCCATAATTGTACATTATTCTACAGGTCAGATGTAAATTAATTTATGATAATAAAAGTGAGGAATAGATGCAACTTGGGATCTAAAGAGAGGGGCAGCCGAGAGGTATGATCTAGCTGCGCATGTCTGGTACAGTCTTCTCACTTTAGTCTGATGTGCAAAAAACTGACCTCCGCTTGCACACTCAAAAGCATGCACTTTTGAGGGCTATGCAAGAAAGAGGTTTGACAGTGGATCAACAGCAGGTTATTTAGGCCAGCTGGTTGTCATGGTGAGACATTAGGAAAATCTCCAATGTACAACTGCCCTCCGATCCTGAGGGCAGCAAGAGACTACATACAAGGCTAACAGAAGCACTGCAGGGATCTTTGCTAGTATTCCCATCACCTCTCTGTTTTGATTTTGTCCTCTCTCTCAATCATGAAACATAGAAACAGTTTTGGGGACAATTAAAAAATTATTTGTCCCATTGCTGTACAATCCTAGTAAGGTATTTATCCTTTTATGAACCCCAGCTCACTTTCTTAATTTCGTTAGAGTCCAGATCTCTAGGGTTCTGATCCAAAGCCCTTGCAGGAAATGGCAGTCTTTCCTTCGACTTCAATGGACGTCAGCTCAGGCCTCAAATCAGAGGAAGAACCCTCGGTGCAACAGGCAGATCCTTAACAAAAATCATTTTAAGTTTAAAAGAGAGGGAAGCTGTGGGGGCATAAAACTACTGGGGAGAAAGTGCGAAAGAATGCGGATTTGCATGATTGCGCTTTTATTTTATTTTACACATGTTTTCTGCATGTGCTGGCAAGAAGAATAAGGACCCCTCACATTTTATTGTATGAAAATGCACATCTGTGAAAGTTCCCTCTTTATACTTCACAATATGGTATGTAAGGCTGAATTTGGAAAGCACAGTGAAAATGTAATGTAACTTGTCTTTGCTAAGTAACTTATTCCAATCCATATTGTAAACTAACATATTAAACATATGTTTTCCAAAGCAATTTTTTCACTGGAGGTTCTGTTTTGAGTGATGGAATTATTTATGAACTCTTAATCAGCAGGTCATTTCAGTTTGTAAGCACTGCAGTCATTCACTCATTCTCATAAATATGTCAGCAAGGATGCAGTTTAGAGAGCATCTGTAGCCACACACAACCCTGCTCTGTTACTGGCGGGCTACAGAACAACTGTTTAATAGGCATCTTCTTTGATCAGACAAGAGCAATTGTTATGTTCACAGTTGACATTAAGGGGAGAAAAAAATCCACTTTGGCTCTTCGCAAACAGAGAACATATTTTCTACATTTAAAAAAGTTCCCAAGCCTCCCAGAGGTGAGCTATGGAGCAAAGTCACAGGTCCATGACTGTCAAATGACAGTCAATATTATAGTAATAATAATGCAATAAAACTGATTGCTCTCATAGTTCTGGGATCCTGCTGGGCTTCCTGTGTGTTAAGTACATCACAGTGGGGGCTTAATGATCAATTAAACCACTATTATTCAGTCACTTCTGGACAGCAATCCTCTGTTTCTGTGAACTTTTTTATACAACTGAAAAGCCCTGCTAATGCAATCACATCAGAACTGATTTATCTATTCTACTGACCACCCAGCACGGAAAGCTCCAATCAGACAGTTAACAATTTTAAAGCTTTTTAATACTAAATGAGAGGCAGAGAGCATAGAATTGCTGATCACTTTAGAGTCTCACTTCCTTTTGTAAGTAGTTTATTGTATTTGTCAGGATTGGGGTTTCACATTTTGGATTAAATTTGGGCAAAAAAAAAAAAAAATCACGACGAAGCCAATAATGTGGGCAACCATGAATTATCCTATTTGGGCCATGAAATGTTCTTGCTGTGCTAATCCTAAGAGAGAACAAAAGTTTTCTATTACTGTTTAAAAACCACTCAGTTGAGTGAACTAGGACTCAGGCTTCTTATATTAAAGAGTATATTTTGCTTGAAAAGGCAGTTCAGTTTTCATTTATCTTTTGGGTTCTTTGAAGTACACCCCTCTGTCTTTGTTGAATGGTCTAAAACAGAGATTGTAAGATGAAAAAAGTTTTGTTTTCCACAGGAAAGCCAAGCCTAAGGAGGCAGCAATTTTCCAAACATTCAGGACATATTCAGGAGTCTGGTTTTATAAAGCCCGAGACAATTACCAGAGAATATCTAAAGCAAGCCCAGTGTGGTATGTTAATGTATTGGCAGGGAAGTCAAAGAAAACAGCTTATGCTAAAGGAGGATAGACAGAGAGGGATTTCTAGGAGGAGCTGAAAGCCATAAGCCAAGCTCCACTTCTAAACCTTTGGCTAACAGCTGATTGTTGCTCATCAGGACCAACCCAGAAAGAGAGAAAGAAAAGATGAAAAGAGGAAACATAGGAAAGGGAAATGAAAAGAGCTTTATTAGTAAGGTTCTTCTCCTGCCTGACCCAATTATCAGATTTTGCATTTAAGTTTAAGACAGTAGATCAAACAACAAGAGCTACTTTGTACTTTTGCCAGGAGACCATATGATATCTCTCAGTGACTCTCCTGCATGCCAGGAATAAGAAACTGTGCCTCTATGTTAGTTTGTCTTACATATGGTGCAATGTGCAAAAAATAGCAAAATTCATAAATGACTGCACTCAGGGATGATGTCCAGGATTTATGGTACTTTATCAGTTAGGAGAAGGAGAAGGAAAATCTAATTATAAGTTTCCACAAATAAGCCAAAAAGGAATGAGAACTGAAAGAAAGTCCAAAGGTTGGTGTCATACTAACTTAGCAAAAGAAATTGTCTAGTTATTTTCAATGAGCATTTTACAATGGTCAGCTCAGAATCTATTCTAGATATCTGGACATTTTTGCAGGGACTAAAAATCTATTATATAAATTAATCTGCGAACAGAGCAGAACTGTAGCTGTAAAATTATTCTATCACGTAAATGTTAAGGTCTGCATCCTCACCAGGGTTTTTTAATATTATTTTAAGTCCACCAGCTTTTTTTGCAACACTATACAGGTTGTGGTATTTTAGGATTGGAGTATTTGAAGGTTGGAGTGGGATTTGTGTGCAGGAGATGCCCTGAAAAGTGCATGTTCCTCACTTAATCCTTTTGCATCAGTACTTTTGGTAACAGTGGTAACCATCAGAAAAACCTGACACTCAGCACAGTATGGGTAAAGATATCATTCTCTGCCATACTATCTGGTAGTTCATAAAATACAATATGGTTCTTTCACTTCTGTGAATGAAAGCAGAGTGCCACCGGTTCAGTATTTTAGTGTGTCTGTCTAACGCACAACAGAGCCAAATCTTTCTTAAGGGATTTTATGTGTACAGCAAGATTCAGATACCTCTCACCATTGCTTTCTTTGCTTATGCTTGGGCAAGGTAGACATCTTGCTCCAATGCTAGTACTTTTTTCTCCAAGGACAACTGATCCTGGCATGTCTATACATTTGTTTCTTGTGTTATTTTTTATTTCTAGTGCATTTCATTAACGCTTTAGCTGGTTAATGTAATATCAAGTTTTGTTTTCAGAAGAAAACCTTCTTCTTGTATTTGTGGGATCATTTGGATTGGAAGAGACTTTTTACTGGGCATTGTCAGGGACCCTAAACCATTCCTTGGTGAGGATCATCTAGCCTACCCTTCATTATCTCAACGATAGCTCATTCTGAACTTGTTCCATCACTAAACTGTTCCTGTATAGTTTCACCTAGATTTCATTTTTCCATAGCTTAAGCCAGTAACTTTGTTTTGGTCTTATCGACTAGCAACGATAATTGAGCCTTATCATTTTACAAATTTCCTGTATGTGTAGATCTGTGGGACAATGGTCTCATCTTAGCTGCCTTTTCTCCAGACTTCATATAACCAGTTTTATTTCAAACCTTTTATTGTTGCTGTTGCTCTCCTCCGAGTCTTCTGCTTAGCTGTGTACTTTCTGAAATGACGTGTCCAGATATGAATGGGGAGTGTTTGGGAGGCTGACCCTGGTGACTGGAGAAATGGATGTGAGTTTGTAGCAGGGAGGAGTTAGCACTGAGGGAGTAGCAGGAGGTCCTTGTTACATGGATTCACATGGCTCCTCATGTCAGCAAGGGCTAAAAAGAGGCTGCCAGTGGAATAAAAAGTCAAACTTGTTTCTTTGCTTATCAGCTGAGGTGCTCCGCACTCACCCTCCTTGAGTTTGCCCAAGGAAGGTCCTTTTTTTCCTGTGTAAACTTTCCCCTCACCACACAGTGGGCAAATTAATTTTCACCTTCCACTGGAGCATCCATCAGGGAATAAGAAGACTGAAAGCTCACAGTGGGTACATATGGGCTGAAGGCAGCATTAGCGAAAAATGACATTCAGGCAGTTGCCCTATTCAGGACAAGTTCCGTCCCCTGGTGCACTTAGGTTATGGAGGCTGGGACAGTTGTTAATGCTTCATCTTGACAGGTAGGAATTCCTTGCAGTAAGAGATGATATTCTGGGAAAGGTGGCCAGGATTATGGCTATTTGCTCAGGTTCAGAAACAGATGTGCCAAAGAGGGAATGTCTGAGAGAGGACACAGTAGTCCCTTCCCCATCCCACACAGAGCTCAGGCACTGCCCCTTCCTCCCCATCAGACGACATGTTCATCCCCACTACTGCTATGATCTGGGAATTACTGCTTATGGGGGAAAGCTGTTTCTCCATTGTGGGTTCCCTCATGCTGGATGATTACTTACTGCCAGGGGCCTACTGGCTGCCAGGTAACCCTGCAGTTTGATATAGGTGTTCCTTTAATTCAGTCCCCAATGTGTTGTGTTTTCTCTCCACATCATCCAGAATGGCATCAGTAATGATGTGGTTCTGGGAAGGAAATTATTTTTACTGGAAAGACCTTGGCTTGCCTATGACAGCTCCTTGTGTTGCAGCTATGTATTTCTTGGTTAAAAACAATAACCCGTTCACCATTTGCTAAGGGTTTTTTTGTGAGCCACATTTGAGTAAGAAAATATAGAAATTTAAAAACATCTGTTGAAATGTAATTTAAGAACTGACAGAAGTTTTTGCCAGTTCTCCTGACAGCAAAGAGAGCTGGTTCATTATTTGAACACGCATCTGCCTGAAGGTTCTGTGTTAGGATACCATGTGACTGAAAGCAATCGACTTATGCCTAATGAGCATTTATACCGTATATGTGAGCACTAGTTTTGTCATGTGACGACTTGTGTTAGATCAAAGGAAAAATATCTTCTCATATTTGCTACACAAAGCCTCTATTTTCCAAAGGAAATAGAAGTTAACTACATAAAGGGGGCATATAAGATAATTCTACTCTGCTTGATATTTTGCAGTGACTTTTGCCTATGGTGGCTACGGTGTTAGCATGAGCTTCACTAATAGGAAACAGGCCATTATGAGGCAATACTAGCTGTTCCAGACCATCTGCAGGAGTAGGGGTGGCTGGCACTTTGCTCTATCATAACACACAGTTGGAGACTGGGGCATCCAAGGGTTGAATCAAGCTGTATATGTCCAGGAAGCCTTTGACCCTGGAGTCTATTGGTGACCTGTAGTGGCCACATTAGGAAATATTCATCCAGAGACCCCACAAAAACAAGAAGTGACCACATCATCTCCTACAATAACAATGCAAACTACAGGTGTATATCATGAAGATCCCGTGCTAGGCATAAGCAAGCAATTGCTTAGTCTAGGGCCTCAAGCAGCTCATGCCCCCCTCCCATTAATTATTAGTATGTGTAGTGTGTGGGAAAATATTCCTGCTTAGGGTCCCCAGTGGGCTGGCACAGACACTGATTTATGTACATAGTTAAGGATACATCACTATGCATTTACTGAAACGGAGAAACATGCATAGAGTGGAGAGGTCAAAATAACTAAAAGAGACCTGAAGACAAAGGGAAGGAGGATCACCCCCATGGACATGAAATTCAAATGAACTGGCAGTTGCCTGCACTACACATTAGCCTTGGCTGGCAATCAGGAAAAGGTCAAACCCATGTAACTTACCTTAAAGTGGTAAAGAATCTAATGTAAGTGAAATAGCTTTCTATATTATTTTGCAAAATATACCTTAAAATCCCTCTTTCAGTGAAGAAATATAGGAACAACAAAGAGGTAAAGTCAGTCCTGTTACAGTTCTGCATTGCTTGGATTTTATGTTTTTATAGCAGCACTCTACCACGTTTTATGCTATAGATATTGGCCCAATGACAGACACCTTACTTTTCTCCTGCCTACAGCGTTGCAGATATTTATATCTCCTGGTTAGTACACTCAATGTACTAAATTTGAAAACACCAAGATAATTTGAATAATGAAGTAGAAACTGGAAAATATAACCACTCAAAAGAAAAAAGGTCTCGACTTCAAAATGAAGCAATCTGGAATTTCATTTCTGTTGAGTCTTCTCTTCCAAGCCCACCCTCTAGTATCCCAAAGGAAACAGTTTTCCCCATGACTGATGGAAATTTAAGTATCCTCATAGGAAGGATTTCCCTTCCAGAAATCTAAAACTTAAAAGAGATATCAGGTAACACGACTCTGTGCCAAAGAACAGAACTTTCCAAAGGTTTAAATGGAATAATCTCTCTGTTTTACATGGCAGACCAAATCTACATGGAAAGCAAACACAAAGGAGTGGAAAATGCAAAAACTGGAATAATAAGCATAAAAGGCAACTTACTTTATGTTGGAAAACTTGGAAATCACCATATGTTAATAACTCAAAGAGAGAAAGCAAAACATGACTACATCACAAGTTTCAAGATATAATTTACGTGTAAAGCTAGACAATGGATTTTGAGTATCATATTGAAAAGATATGTCAGTGAATTTGCCAGTTTAAAATGGTGGAAAATTTCGAAGTCCTCTAGCCACACCACTCTCATTGAGGTCAGTGGGAGATGTGCAATTAAATCTCTGCATTCCATTTTGAAAATTTACTCCACAAGTAGTGTGACTTCACTCCTAAAATATCACAGGTTTGCAACTAAACATAATGGGCTAGATCCTCAGCTGATATAAACTGGCATAGTTCCATTCAATCAGCTGGGATCTGGCTCAATGTTTCATCATCTGAATTTCACTGCTCTCACTATTGTAACTTTAGTGATGAATATGGAAACTCACATCTCATAAAGGGAATATGTTTAAAACCTTAGCACTGCAACAGAAATTTGAACTTCAGCTACAGACGTGCAATAGAACCCTCTAGTAGCTTTATAGGTACCTTTCCCTCCAATTTTCCTCTCCCAGAAGTTGTATGCGTGACTTGGGAAGCCCTTTTCCAGCAAGTAATAATATTGCAATATTCATCTCAAGATGTTGATCTTTTGGGCCGAACCCTATTCTCCCTTAAGTGAACAGGATTTGGATTGTCAATTTTTTTCTTAAAATGTGATTATTCCACAAAATAAGAGAATTCCAATTTTTAATGTAAACTGAGTTAAGCTTAAATTTAACCCTGAACATTTCTTTAACCTTTTTATGTGGTTTATTTCCTCTTTATTTCTCTCTCTTCTTTTAGATTACTATTAAAGAAAAAAAACCTAAGTGTCAATACACAGAAGACTCTTTTTTAGTACAGAGTGTTACACAATCTGTTGGTGATTACTGCATAAATGTGTGTTATAGGGTGTTCATCCCACACCATCCCTGAAGGGGTTAAAATGGCTCTAAAGTGGCTAATTGAAAGGATGGGCTGCAGCAAAGGTGGGATGGTATGGACCTTAGCTGCTCATTGTCACATCTCTAGGCTGGAACCCAGTGTAGAGGGAGGAACTGGGTTCCCCTTTCAGCCACTAGGGGGAGGGGCTAATGGGAGCTGCAGGGGTGGCACCTGTGGACGGGGCAGTGCGCAGAGCCGCCTGGCAATGCCTTCATGTAGGAGCCGGAGAGGGGACATGCCGCTGCTTCCAGGAGCTGTCTGAGGTAAGCGCTGCCTGGAGCCTGCCCCCCTCCCGGGCCCCAACCTCCTGTCCTAGCCCTGATCCAATTCCTGCCCTTCAATCCCAGCCTGGAGCACCCTCCTGCACCCCAAACCCTTCATCCTCAGCCACACCCCTGATTCTGCACCCCTTCCCCCAGCTCTGATCCCGCTCCCGCACCTGGAACACCTCAGTCCCAGCCCAGAGCACCCTCCTGCACACCCAAGTCCTCATCCCCAGCCCAAAGCCCGCACCCCCAGCCAGAGCCCGCACCCCAACCCCAGCCCTGATCTCTCTCCTGCCCTCCGAACCCCTCGGTCCCAGCCCAGAGCCCCCTCCTGTTCCTAAGCATGGTTCAGGCTCATAAAAGCTATCAATTGTGCCAGTTTATACAAGCTCAGCACCCATCCAATGATCTGAGTGCATGGACATTCATAATAAAATCGACGTCAAGGACCAGATCCCTCCACAACTAGAACTCTTCCAACACTCCCTCCAGTCTTTCCTCCTCCCACCCACAACCCCCCAAAAGTCTGGGAGAACTAATAGGCCATGCAGCATGACCCGAAGGTCAACACATTTGGGCTTTGGCAAAACAAACAGCAAATTCCACAGCTGAGGACCCCTCACTGAAAACTGAATTGAGCTCTAATTGAGTCCAGACCCTGTATAGCCACATTAAGAGTGTTGTAGTAGCAAGTACTGACACCATCATCAGTGTGTATAATCCCGCTATGCAGTTGCTGCCATTACGAACTGTTTTATTTTCTCTCACGAATGATTAAACACTCCTAATAATCAGCTACACTCGCAGGCTTGTGTGTGATACACACTTGGGGGCGGTTGAGTGAGAGGGTGAATGGGACACTCAACAAATATCAGTTTGGTTACTCATCCTTGTACTGGGAGGTGGCACACAATTTAAATATGGGCACGGGATCTTTTTTTAACCATATAGGCTCCAATACATGCACAAAGGAAAATTGTACTCTGACTAACATTAACTTTCCATTCCACTGATTAGCCTTTTCCATTAGAAGTGTGGGAGTTAATATGGTACTAGTTGGGGTAAGTTCTGGACCTCAGACTTCTGTTCTTATTTTGCCATTGAAATGAGGCCATGACAAGGTCAGGGCTTTAATTTTGCACAATGTATTTTAAGAGAGGGCCACAAAGTGTTCATAGTGAAGAGGGAAAACGTAATAGCCATATAAGAGACCACTCCACCAATACAATATTTACTCTTTTCTTTCCTATCAAGTACAAATAGGGCCTGATTCAAAGCCCACTAAAGTCAATGGAAAGACTACCTCAGTGCATGCTAGATGAAAGCCGGTTTGAATACAGAAGTTTGTCTTACTAGCACCAACGTACAATGAGACTGGACAAGTACCATTTGCCCAATAATAACCACATAGTGGTGTCCTAGATTCCTTTAATATTCCCCCTATACTTAGAAAAGAAAATAACTCTGGTAACTGGTGACAAATGCTGACTTTTTAAAGGCAGTCTGGGTTTTCTTATCCCCCCGCCTCTTTAAAACAAAAAGAAACAAACTTCTGGGACATGGAAGATGTGCTGGGAGCTTAATGAACATTTGGGAGGAAATTCAAGCTTTCCACTAGTCTGGCCTTGTGCAGTGCTGTCACCAAGTTCCTGCTCACCATTTGCCTTGCACTAGCCCAGGAAACGTGCAACACCCCGTTACATTTGTTCAACTGTTCGCTCTTATTAGAAGGTGTCCCATTCACCCTCTCACTCAACCCCTCCAGAATGTCACTGCTCCTAGTATAGCTGCAGCTAAAGCAGAGATAATGTACTGAGTCCAAGTGGATTCAGGTGTAATTTGATATTAAACAAGACAGCTAATAGAATGAATCCCTGTCTTGGTTGTGTATAGTAAGCTGGAGGGTTGTCCACTACCTATGTGATTTTCAGTAGCTCAAGCATGTGTTTCCTGAAGAGTAGCAGCAATACTATACTAGTCCTAAAAGGTGGAAGCCATTTGATCCCCAAACGTTCATGTTAACACAGTACAGTTAATGTGACTTTGAACTTCAATCAATGCCAGACTAGTAAACTTCATTTAGACCATGCTGACTGTCCCACAAGCTCCCGGCTGTGAGAAGTCATGGTCAGACACAGTCAGATCTTTGTTCAGTGAATCATTGCCTAAAGATTCAATTAAATCCAGTTTAGTCTGCTCTGTAGCCACAGTCTGTGTCTGTGTGAGAACACGAGTGTTTAACAAGTTACCAGGGAAGAGCCAGACATGCAAGGGGTAGAGAGTGCTGACACAGAGGCAGGGAGCATGGGGATTAGGGCTCTGTGATGTGTGTGGCTAATGAAGTCACTATGCATTCTGCTTATTAGTTCCAAAGACAGCAGCTGGTTCCTGACACACTATTTTAGGCTCCCTTAGGAGAAAGAAAAGGAGGAGGAAAAACCCTTTGTTTAATCAACTGAGGGAGGTTATACCTCAGGAGAAGAGAGGAGGGTGGCACACAATTTTCCTTTATTGTAGAGAGAGAGAGAAAAACTTGACATTTTAACATAAAACTCTGGTGTCACTTTATGAATTTTGAGGATGAACTGCACAGGGTGAAAATTTCCAAAGTCTGTGTATTGGATATTTATATACTGGATATATATATCGGATATTGGATTCTGTCAAATACACTCAGCACCCACAAACTCATGCCCCAGTGCACATCAGCAGAGCTCTTCCATACAACCAGGCACATTTCACTTCAGAATTTTGATTGGCTGTTTTATTACAATTGGAACCAAACCAAACATCAGGTCCTCTGCTGCTACCTGTTCCACCACCCTTCTGCTGAAATAGACAAAGCAACATCCCTTATGTGGCAACCTCTCTGAATTTCATTCAAAAAGCTGTAAAGCCTGTGCTTTGTCAGGCCAATACACTAGAAAGTGCTGATCTAATGTCATAGGAATGTGCTTTGGATATAGATCAATATAAATGTTTATTTCTAAATTTGGAAACTCAGGTTATGAGTTGATTTTTTCCCCATGAAAAAACTGAGTAAGCTTACAAGTGGCTACTGCATCAGACTGAACAACAAATGAGGGTGTGGCATTCCCTTTGGAAAATCCCACACCAGGAGGAGGGAATCCCAATTTGAGCTCCTCAAAAGAGGTGATGAGAGTAAACAAAATCTGAGGCCCAAATGCAGTTATCAGTTCAATGGAGTTGTGCCTGCTTAGCCCTCCAGTGAAAGAAGGATGTATTTACCCAGCACTCGTGTTTGTTCAAGAAACTGGGGTTTGTTGCTGGGATTGTGCTCTTTAATTAACACTGTTCTGCTTAGCTTTGGATTTTTGCTTTTCAGAATGTGCATTTCTAACCCATGGGCAGGGCCGGCTCCAGGCACCAGCAAAGGAAGCAGGTGCTTGGGGCGACCAACGGAAAAGGGCAGCATGTCCTGGTCTTCGGCGGAAATTCGGCGGTAGGTCCCTCACTCCCTCTCAGAGGGAAGGACCCGCTGCTGAATTGCCGCCGAAGAATGAAGCGGCGCAGTAGAGCTGCCGCCGAAGTGCTGCCGGTCATGTTTTTTTTTAATATATATATATATATATATTTTTTTTTTACTTTGCCGCTTGGGGCGGCAAAAAAAACTGGAGCTGGCCCTGCCCATGGATGAGTGTTACAGGTCCCCCTTCTGTGCCCAGTCCATGGAGGGCGAGAGTCTATTACAGCCCCGGCTAGAGTGTCTTCGTTCTTTAGTTGAAGCTGTAGCAGCTCATGCTTTTAGCTCTGGAGGTCCCTGGTTCAGTCTCCCATGTGTCAATCTCTACAAGATACTCAGCACATTACGAAATAACAGAGTCTTATACAGCAGAGTCTCAGGGGCAATTTACTGGTAGATACGATAGTGCAGCTCACCTTAACAGGAGAGGCACAAGCCCATCTACATCTCTTCCAGGGGTTCCAGTCCAATATACATGCAAACAGAGCACCTGAACATAGTGCCCCTTTGGCAGCCAAAGCACTGTTTGCTTTTTTAAAACAGGGAGATGAAGTGGTGAGAACAGAAGGCTCTTCAGCAGGACAAGGATGGGCACTGGAAGTAGAGATGTGAGGGAAGGGAGAAAATAGCACCACGTCCCTCTGCTTATGGCACTCCTCGGCTTGCTCTACAATGACTGGTACTGATTCCTTCCATCAATAAACACGGTGCAATGAACAGACTACCTTCTATGTGACATTTTTCATGCCGAGAGAGAGAGAGCAAGAAACTCAGCTACTTTTCTTAGGAGACCTCTCTCATTTTTAGTGAGAATTGCATGAAGAATAAATAGGCAGCTTTCTTGCTCTACATTCTGGTTCAAGGGTTAGGACAGAGATTTGAGGCTGGGATTTCAATGGAGCTTAAGGGAGGCATGTGCTACGATGCCCACTGAAATTCAGTGGGCGTTGGGCACTTGACTTCCCCTGGCTCCTTTTCAAACCAGCCTTAAATACCAATGTCACTGAAGAAGACACGAGGAAGAGCTCTGTGTCAAGTCAGAAGCTTGTCTCTCTCACCAGCAGAAGTTGGTCCAATAAAAGAGATTACTTCCCCCACCTTGTCTCTCTAATGGCACTGAACGACACAAATTCGGTGCGTATGATGTTTCCGAACACTTCCCACTAATTAACAGCCTAACAGTGTCTAATGCAGTATAATCTGATGCCAGACAGGGGATCCAAGTTGAAGCCCCAAGCTTGAGTCTTTGCTTTCTGAGCCAGTGGAAGGGGATTACTCCAGAATCAGCATGCAATGTCCCTGTTTTTGAACTATCAGCGCTGGCTACTATAGGAGTGGTTTAGAATGAGCCTTTAGAGAAGGCATCTCAGCTGGAAGATTTGCTTGACCCACACAGGACCTTGGAGGGGAAGCAATAAAGAGAAGGAAAAAACAACATCCATTTCAAATAGTAGGTTTTTAGTTTGTGTGTTTAATATGTTTCAGAGTGTGGCTGTCTATGAGAATGACTGGTTGGGTTTTAATTCTCCAGACAGAGATCAATTGGGGACATTCCCGCTCCAGTACTGGATGCAGAACGCAATACTTGTTGGACAACAAACTACCCCGTCTTACAGGGAACACAGTGTGCCGTACATGTATAGGCACTGAACAGAAATACAAATACAACTGTACAGTCTCCAGCTATTCCAGTCTGATAATAATTGCCAACAAATAACTACATTCAGTGAAAAGAAAAAAAGGATCTCGTGCTCAAGGAACTGTCTTAAGAAGCTGTATGTGAAGTCACTTGCTTTTTGGCATAACTAAGTAGGATTCAGACATATGAGATTGTTACTAAATCTATAGTTATACCTTAAGTATTATGTTGATTACACTGGAGACATTAGTCCAGCAGTGCTTAGTGACAGCAGTTCCAACTAGGTGAAGCAGCTTTGTGATCAATGCACCATAGTCTAGTTTGCTGAACTCAGAAGAGGAAGACAGATGCTCCTGAGTACTATTTCTGGCCATATGGCCTTTGGCATAGCTATATCCTATAAAGTGTGCTGCTGCTCGGAGACAGAAAGCAGCAGAGCTGGCTACCAATACCTCCCCACTACCTGCCCCACTGGACAGGACTGTGGGGCACAATGGAGTAGGTTCTTGATACACGGGGCACCTTGTGTTAATTTATAAAACCACATACACATCTCTATTGCAGATATCCACAAAACAACCTACCACCCCACCAAAAATTACAAACATTTCTCCCTCCATCTTCATCCTCGAAGAAAGTCTGACAAAGTCAACAGGGCTTGCAGTATTCCCAGAGGGTCAATAAATTTAGGTCTGACCAAGCAGAATCAAGGACTCTTCATTGAAAACATCCTCCTTCCAGCATTTAAACCAGGAGGCAGTAAGCTTGAACATCTCATTTGATCACAACTGCCATGTTATCACATTAGGATAGAGGTAGCGTCGAAGGCAAACAAAGACCCAAGCCATTTAGGTGTGTTTAGGTCAAATACCTCCTCTTCACCTAGAACTGCATTCCAAACATTATTCTGATTTATTTTATCGGCGTTAAGGAAACATCATTCATTTCCTATAGCAAAATCTATTCTATTCAACTTGTCAATGAGTTCAAACTAATCAAATTGAAGTTGGGTCTGGTTTATGAGATCAAATCTCGAAACACAAGTCTTAATTTGGAAATACTAGAAATTTGTGGACAGGTATGTGATTATCTTTATAACTAGGGCCCTACTAAATTCACAGTTCATTTTGGTCAATTTCACAGTAATAGGATTTTAAAAATAGTAAATTTAATTATTTGTTATTTAAATCTGAAGTGTCACAGTGTTGTAATTATAGGGGTCCTGACCCAAAAAAGATGTTGTGGGGGAGGGGTGTCCCCAAGGTTATTGTAGGGGGGGGTTGCTGAACTGCTACCCTTACTTCTGTGTTGCTGCTGGCAGTGGCACTGCCTTCAGAGCTGGGCAGCTGGAGAGCCGTGGCTGCTGGCTGGGATCCCAGCTCTGAACACAGAGCTGCCGCCAGCAGCAGTACAGAAGTAAGGGTGGCAATACCGCGAGCCCCCCTAAAATAACCTTGTGACTCTCTTGCAACTCACTTTTGGGTGAGGACCCCAATTTGAGAAATGCTGGTTTCCCCTGTGAAATCTGTATAGTATAGGGTAAAATCACACAAAAGACCAGATTTGACGGTCCGTGACGTGTTTTTCATGGCTGTGAATTTGGGTAGGGCCCTATTTATAAACTGCGGGTCTTGTTTTTTTATTGCTACGACAGACAGAATGAATGGGACTATCCAAAATTAAGCCCGAGGCATAGGTCTCCACAGAACTGGGGACCAAAAGACAAAGCATTACTACAGAGCAGCTTAGGAGGGGAAACCCACATTGCTGAAAGTTATGCAAACTCTGAAGCTGGCCTAGAGTGAATATTAAACATTAGAAACAGTTTGAAGAAAAGACTTCCATTGCATCCAACCCTGTTCCAGCTCCCCACTTTCCATTGCAAACTTGACTCAAACCCAACCAAATGTTTTCTATATTTTATAAAAGTTTATTTTATCTTTCTTCACATTATAGATTCCTTTTTGCACATCTCTGGATTCCAGATTCTAGCCAGGATTAGAAATGGAAGTGCCAAAATACTTAGATATGTACCATTCTCATGGTATTTCTGGCCCTCCAGAAGCTCGAAGTGCTGGAAAGCCCACAAGAAATCCTATTCTCATGAAAATTCCATCCCAGTTCTGAAGGCCTAAGAGTTGTGCTTAGTTCAGATAAGCAGCCTTGCAAACCCAAACTTAAAATCTGCTGATGGCTTACCCATCATTTACAGATGCTGCTTCTGTTTAAGACAGCTGTTTTATGAAAGTGGGGAAAAAAATGTACACCCAATCTTTTTTTAGGGCTGTCTGCACAAAAAGGAACATGTTTCTAATTCAACTTCATTGTTTTTCAAAACCAAGTTTCCAAGCCTGTTAGCTGGATTTGTGCAGAACATATTGGCAGGAATTCTGGTATATTACACTGCAGTTCAAAGGCACTGATTTACAAGGTGGTAACCAGCAACAAGGGAAAACAGGTCAGAAGGGCAGGCTGTGGAGGGATGAGTTTCCCGGCAGAATGGCTGTAGAAGTGGCCAAGACTTGCTCCTCCCAAATATCTGAGCTGGTCTTCAGCAATTAGCAACTACCTCTCTGGCACACTGCCTCCCAGTGGTGTCACAGGCTTTCTGTAAATTGGTCACTTCCCAAGTGATAAATATCAGATAATTAGTTAGTTTCCTTAGGACTAAAGAGATACTGACAGTCTTTGAAATTCTATGCATTCTTCCTGCTAAGCAGAGTTAAAATGTTAAGATGAGAGAGGGACAGCGTCACTCTTGTCTGCTTCCATCTTGCCAAGCTAATTGGTTTTCAAAGGAAAGTTAGCAAAAAATATTGGTAAAATATCTATTGTCATTCTGTCTGAATCCAATTCGATCACATTTCAGGTCTATCTCAGTTTAAAAAATAACAATTAGAATCATAGGCCTGATCCAATGACCAATGGATTCCCATGACTTCAGTGGGCTTTGGATCAGATCCCAGGAGAGCAAGATGATGATGGCCCACAGAGAGAAACCATGGTCAATGAATACAACACAACCCACAGGTCTCAATTTCTTCAGTCATACTCTTGTAAAACAATTTGTCATGGGTGCAGAACTTAGTGTCTGGTTGATGTCACAAAGATTAGTTTGCCTTTTGCTCCTAAATCAACACAACAAAAAGGTTCAAATGTTGGGATAAGTCCTGGTGTCTTCTTAAGCCATAGAAAAATTTTACATGGACTTCAGCAGGACCAAGATTTGGTTCCTTTTGTGCATTTGTATTATATGTATGTATATATATATAAAATCAGCATTTATAAATAATGGTTGGAATGTTTTGGTGCTAGGTGCTGGTGCTGTACTCGTCTTGTGTTGCCTTGTTATTATTATTATTATTATTAGGATGGGGAAGATTGTTTGTTCAAAGAATGCTCCCCACACCCTCCAATGTATGCTAAATCAAATTACTTAGGCTAATATGACAAAATTTTAACCACCTTGAAAAACCAACTACTGGCAATAGCCAAACAAAATTTTAGTGACAAGCACAACTCATAGTGACACAGCACTTCACAACTTCAAAGCACTAAGTTATACCTTAACTAATTACATTTTCAATATAAGGTAGGTACTGTAAGTATTATCTCCATTTTACAGGGGAGGAAACAGGTAGAGAGGGCTTTGTGTCTTCATATGTGATATGGAGCACCTAGCACAGTAGTTTTCAACCTGGGGTCCGCGGACCCTTGGGGGTCCGTAGACTATGTGTACGGGGTCTACGAAAGATTGCAATTACCATAGAAAAATGGTTTTCAAGCTGTGGTCTGTGGACCTCTTGGGGTCCACAGGCTATGTCTAAGATTTCCAAAGGGGTCTGCACCTCCATTTGAAAGTTTTTAGAGGTCTGCAAAAGAAAAAAGGTTGAAAACCACTGACCTAGCACAAATCAGGTTCAATTCCTGAGTGTGCCCTCTGGACATGCATTTAATATAACAGAAATATGAAATAAGTAGTAATAATCATAGTCAAACAATACATTTTAAATTTCTGTCAGCGGCCTTATAATCTTCCTTTCCAAAATTAGTTTCATAACTAGATGGTATTTATTTTCTTCTGGCCTTCTCTTTATAACGCTTGACTTCATTATAATGACTGCAGTCTAACAGGAAAACAATGGCATAATCTCCTAAAATCCCCTAAATTTACCAAGCAATTGCACAAGGTTTTAGGCATGCAACACCCATTAAACCAAATGGGAATCCCATGGCTAATACCCCATGCTCTTTTTTTGGAAATGTGCATTCTAATTGGTTTTCCAGTCTGTAAAAGCAGTTACCACAGACAGGTTAATATTAAAGTGAACTGTCAATAGGTTGGAGTGTATATTATGTTATATGCACAATGCCAAAACTGCAGAGTTTAAATATATATAAGCAAATCTTGGATCTTTTGGAGCAGCAGGACAGCTGGTAGTGAAATCACTGGTACACATGCAAGTGAGTCAGAGAGGAGCAAGGGTAATGGGAGACTCCCACAAGTGGGAAACTCAGTACATTTAGACAAACAAATTTACAATTGCACATAGTTAAGCTGTGATTTGCACTTCAATGATGAGTGAACAAGAAGGGAAAAAGCTGCCTGTAAGAAGTGACTCATCCATTTCTGCTTCGTTTCAATCTTGTGAAAGAGTGCTCCTGCATGACATCACCAGCGTTAGGAATATACAGGAGTCCTTTCTTGTAAAACTGTTACAAGGCTATGGCTTTGTCATTAGCTGCCCTGAACAGCAACATAGCCAACTCGGGAGGAGACTTCTCAGACACTGAATTCCAATCACATCCCATTTATCACAGGAAAATGGATGTAGAAATGATTCAGGTCCCATTTGGAACACTTAATGCTAACTAAAAATAATCAACTCCCATTTTGTGGCATATGTGGAAACAGCCTCCTAAAAGATTTGGAAGATTCTCTCAAGGTTTATTTTAGGAAATGTTTCTGGGATTGTGTGATTTGAGATGGGCAGAGGCAAGGTGCTCCCTTAATGCAAAGTATTCCTCATCTGATAATGTGTGTACTGTACCATATATAACAGTGAAGGGGACAGAAGAAGTCTACTTCGTCACTGAAATAGAGCAAACATCAGCTTATCCTTATCTGAGGGTGCAGGTAGGGATTAGAAGTCCATTGCTGGCCACACATCTGGCAGAATAGGCATTTATGCTCTGAGGTGCTGGTCAGCTTTGTTGGGCCACTGCAGTGTGCTGTCAGGTGCTGTTTCCTGTCCTATGTGGACATAGAATTTCTGTTGTTGGCTTTGGCATATGCACAGCCACCATATAGAGGTTCAAGCACAACAACAGCTGCCACCAGCTGAGGAACTAGACACACCTCCTAATGAGACACCATGTCCTGTTGAGGATATGACACCTGCCCTAGTATGCTACCTGCCTGGGCACTTCTGTGTGCTATGGAGCATCTAAGTGCATGGGAAGTAAAGACCCCCCTGCCCTTTCCACATCTTGCACACCAGAGGGCAGGATTTAGCCATCTGTAACCTATGTGCTTAATCTATGATTGTACCTAGCATGTCCTTCAATTTAGCATTGTATACACATATACATACATAAAGAGATAGCTGTTGATTACTAGGAGATTAATGAGGCAGACAAAACATTCTTTTACCTTGGCCTTGGAATAACTAATATTTAGATAGAGTTAGACTGTGTAACCCTAACTCACATGAGCAGTCCCACTGGCTTCAATGGGACTACAAGTATGAGTCAGTGATCACCCAGGCACAATCCACTCCATACAGCACATGGATCTTCTGGCATCTGTTGGGGGGATTTCTGTGATTAAGTGCAGCTGTGCCTCTGATTCACCTTAAAAAGAATAAAGCCGTCTTGGCTCATCTACCCAGTTACCCCCATCCTCAGTCAGACGAGTGTGGTCTTTTCTGCTGTCAGACTTCATTGTAATGAGATATTGTCTAAAAGTCTAATTTCACATGGAAACTCAAATGAGTTTTATGACAGGCCACCTCAGTGTAAACAGCCTATTTGTTTTAGATCCTTTCTCTTGCCAAAAAGTAGTATGTAATCTTTTGACTGAGTAACATGAAACCCCTACCAGTACGGTGGGATTTCTATTTCTAGGCATGGAACCAAAGCAGCCACACTGGGGTCTGCTAAGGTGGATGCTCAAACGGACTTCTGTGTATTCAGGCTACAGGTATCAAAAGGAGAAATCTGCAGGATGTGGGATGGGGGGGTGTTCAGGGAGAATAGAAGAGTTCACGGACTGGGGAGTCACTGAAATATAGGTGGGCATAACAGAAGTAGGTGGCAGAGCTAGAGATAGAACCCATATTGCTAGGCTCCCAGTTTTGTGCTTAAGCCCCGAGACTATGCTTCAGCCCCCATTAGGAAACATATCCAGGGTACTGCTGCAAGAAATCATACAGAGAACAATATTTCAGGTGCTCCTTCAAACATTCACCATAGGCTAAATTCTACAGCTGGCAACGAGGTTGCACTGATTGTATGTGAAGGTAGAATCTGGACCTGTATTATTTACTGTAATATACAGACTGTTTCTACCTCATTAGGAGCAACAACAATGTTCAGCAAGGAATTACAATCTGGAGTAGTGACTAAATATCCTCCTTTTCAAAAAAACATAACTCAGAGATTTGTTAGTGTTGGCCAACACTTCTCCTTTTAGATTTCACTCTTATGTTCTTTCTGGTATTTTTCTTTTTGTCTTTATCGATCATATAACCTCCTTCCCATCAGGTGGCTTGGAAACTCCTATGTTAGCATGAATGCTTATGGTGTTGGTACATCACAGCATGCAATCATAAGCACTGGTGCAAGATTCTCCCCACGGCCCCACCGGTGTCCCCACCTTCTTTTGGAAGGACCACCTCCAATGGCAGTAAGAAGTTCAGCCTGCATACACATTCAGTCAGTGGCCTCCCTGCTGTGACTTCCAGCAAGGGTGTCAGTTAGTGCCAATGTGAACACACAACTCAGACACGTAATTGTTCATTGGCCTGTCAGAGGATAATCGCTTTCAGACACTACTGGGGAGAGCTGGATTGGACCTGGTGATCTATAGGTGAGAAGTCCATCTATGTCTTTGGGAGTAGTGACTGCCTCTTCCTCTGATTGTAAGGTTCTTGAAAGGTGTCCAAACAATGGAGCTCCAAAACTGATTGGGGCCTTTCAGCATTGCTAGAATATCAGTGATTAATATTCAGCTGTGTAGATACTTATTTAGCCTTCATCGTTGTAGCATTAGAGTGCTTCCCGAGAATTTAAAACACAACTATAACAAACTCTTTTTCTCTTTCTTCACAGCTCATAGGAGAAATAGCTTTATTAGTTTATAAGGGTTTACTTATTTGCTTGTTTATAGTACTGAATTATAGATTCATAGAAATGTATGGCTGGAAGGGACCTCATGAGGGCACCTAGTCCACGTATGTGTCTGTATAGAAATGACTAATTCTCTGAGCCTTCCAGTCCTGAAAACTGGCTTTCACTTTAAGAACACAGCAGATTTACAGTAAAGCTCTCTCCTGTTGGGCTTCCCCAGATGTATGACTGCTGTTGTGTGGCTCTCAGTTCTGATCGCCACCAGAGCTCCCCTTTGCACACATGGCGGAAAGATGCAGGCTCACAGCACACCACCTCAGAGAGAGAGAGTGTGTGTACCTTGGAGGTGACTCTCAGAGGACATTACAAATCCTCCTGAAAATCTGCAACAAAGTCCAGTTTATTTTTTTAAGGTTTTTACCTTTTGTCTCAGAACAACAGCTTGTCTGCAGTCCTGGAAACACCATTAGGGGTCTGTGTGACTCAATTTATGACTCAGGAAACTGCCTATTCTGTCCTTCAAAGCACCACATTTTTGGTTCCAGACTTCAGTCAAATTGAAGTCAGATCAAACTGATTTTTTTCCCTGCTCTCAGTAATTTAATTAGTCTGCACATAAAAAAAGCTAAATTTTACAACAAATACCCATTGATTTACTTATTTCACATCGGGCACTCCTATTATTTATACCATCTTTATTGTGTAAACCTCCCGCCCCCTAGAATTAGAGCAATCCCTCCCCAACCCCATTGCCTGGAACCCGTGGATATTTTACGGGTACACATATATCCACAAGTATGTTATACAGCTGTGCTTTGACATCATGCTCAGAAGTCCTGCTTCCAAGCTGGCAGCACTTTCAGAAACGACGTTACAGTGCAGTTTAGTCTCAGTGCTTCTAATAATGCAAATCCTTCCTTAGGCCGGGGTAGACAAAGCAAGTTGCTTAATTAAAGTCCAAGGAGCATGTCATTGCCCTGCTTTTGGTGTACTGCCTGCAACTAATAAAGCAGCATGAAAAAATGGTTCCACGTTCTCAATGTATCCCCACTCCACTACACAGTTGCATTAACGAAAGTCCAGTATTTTCATCTTTCAACTTTCAGCTACAGCCATTTCCATTTTGTAAGATTCTTGAAAGGGAAAATTCCTCTCATGCTGTTGATTTCAATAGTGAAAAATTATGCTGAAAACTTTACTTTAGTATTTTTGTACTGAGATCCAGGGCCGGCGTAATCCATTAGGCAGCCTACGTGGTCGCCTAGGGCGATACAATTTGGGGGGCAGCGACCGCGGCGGTATTTCGGTGGCAGGACCTTCCGCTGCCTCTGTGGGGGGCAGCATTTCGGGGTGGGACCTTCCACCGCCTAGGGTGGCAGAAAAGCTGGTGGCGCTCCTGCTGAGATCTTCAGAGTTATCAGGATGACCTTCCAGACCTTTTACATTGAGCATTGGACTGTTTCTCGTGCTTTCTGCCATGCTGATCCAATTTCTAACTTCCCTTGAAAATGACAGACAGAAGTAAAAGCACATTGATATTGCTATTTGTTCCTCTAACAACTTAACAGCTGCCATGATGGAGAAATCCACTCTAGTTTAACAGTGTGTATATATATGCATACACACCCACCCACCCACCATGAAGGAGGGGCCTTATTCTTCTCTCACACTAGTGTAGTTCAGAAATAATTCCATTCAAGGAAATAGACTCACACCCGTGTAAGTGAGACAAGAATCAGGCCCCTTCTCTCTCTCTGCATGTATCTACACTGTATTTTACAGATACACATGTGCACTATTTACAGATGTACACACACCAAAAACAGATCCTGAGCCTCAAATTTGAGATCTGGAGGTTTATTTTATGCCCAGCTCTTGAATACACTGTGTTTGTAATAAATACACTATATACATGTGTGGGAATTATATACCGGTAATACTACACAACAAAACCTAATTACACACAAATGAGTTTGAAAAGGCCACATTACTCATGAGCGGTCAAACCACGGCTGAGGTCATCTCAAATGAGTGCCAATAACATCTTTATGCCACACCATCATGTCTTCTGTGCATGACACACATCTTGCAGGAAAACTATTTTAGATTTTTAAAAAACAGAAACCGCTCCTTAAAGCATTATTTTTCATCTCTCTTTGGTAAATTCAGGCTCTTTTAGTACTATGAATCCAGCAGTAGAAAAGTGAAGGAATAAGAAATTATTACTAATATTTTAGACACCTCTAAAAATTACCTAAAGCAGCTTTTCCATACAATGGTATGTGAGGCTCTGATTCACACAGTGCAGAATGAAAGACTTTTTTCATGGTAGAAAGGGTAAGAATAGACAAAAGGGTGATTCACACCCTGGGCCTGAAATTGCTTCCCTTTGCCTAGGTAAGGGGAAGGAAAAAAGCCAATGAGAAAGTAGATGAGGTTGTAGAAGGGGAGTAGTGGCTTTGTTCCATGCTACATACTTACCCCCTTCTTGGTTGGAGCTCTGTGCATAGATAAGAGGGGAAAGCTGGGGAGAATCTTCATCCCATGTTACCCCACACCAGATTTTCTGGCAGAAATTCTGGCAGTGTTAATTCCCCTCAGAACCATCCAGCCACTCAGCAGAATGTTAGGGGACAACCAATGGGGCTACTGTGATTCCTAAGGAAGACATGCTGCCAAGTGGCTGGAGAGCATCATGGAGGTGTTTATTTTTTGCTGGCTGCCCAGCTCTTGGTCACAGCCCAGGAGCTAACATCGCACCCAAGTTGTGCACCTATGTTTCAAAAGGCAGTCAGATTTTCTATCAATGAGCCATGCTGATAAAGTTCTGTCAACTCTAATGGCTGCTTCCCCCAGCCCAACAACATTATCTCTGCTGGGAACAGGGATTATGGGATGAAACGGAGTGAAAGAAAATTTAGAACGAATATTAGGAAAATCTGCCAGTGGTGTAGTCTATTTAGGCTACAGAACAGGCTCCCAGGGGAAACAGTCAGAAGACCCATTGCTTGAGTAATTTGAAACTAGACAGGAGAAAACAATTGAGAACACACAGCAGGAAACTATCTTGCATTGGCAGTGGGGGTACTTGGATTACTGCATATGAGTTTGGTGCTGAGTTTCCAGATGGCTATGAAAACGTGACAAGACCGAGATGACAACAACCACTTCAGACTTTGTAAAACCCAAACAACTCAAAACTCTTGAGAATTTTGAAAATAAGGTTTTCTGTCCAGGTCAGATATTGAGGCCATTGTATATACCTCACCTACTCACGGGGGGAGGAGGGGGACACCGGAAAGTTTAATACATTTGAAGGGAAGAATGGTTTTATGGTTAGGTTGCTGTACTGAGACTTGGGGGGCCTGGGTTCAGTTCTCTGTGCTGCCACAGACTTCCTGTGTGACCTGGTGCAAATCATGCACTCTTTTTACCTCAGTTCCCTCCATCTGTAAAATCAGAGTAACACCATCTCCTTTTGCCACCTTTTGTCAGTCTTGCCTGTTCAGATTGTAAGCTCTCTGAGGTAGAGACGCTCTCTCTTACTAAAAGTGCCTAGCCCAATGAAGCCCTGGTTTTGGTTGAGGTCTCTAGATATTATCATAGATAGTGGGCTAAATTCTTAACTTCGCTGAGCTGTATATTCTAAGTACCTGGGGAGGAAATCCAGGAGCTGTGTAGGTATATATGGCCCTGTGCTGTTCTGCCTCATAGCATAGGACAGATTGGCCACTCTCATTCCCAGCACTTTGTGCTATGTGGAATAGATCATTTCCAGTCACAAGGAAGCTTACATAAATCAGAGCAGCTCCTGGGGATGCTCTAATTTATGCCAGAGGCTGCACTGGCTTCCAGTACAGACAGATTTTATGCAGCAGATAGGTGGCTTAACGCCACCTTCACCATCATTTCACCTGGACTGCACCTTTTCTGTTGTGCCTCTGAGGAGACACAGCATAGAATCTATCCTCGTAACAGTTCTTGGAAAAGTAATAACATAATTAGCGGTTGTTAGAAATAGCAAGTGAGTGCATGCTGCTAAATCAAATGAATAAGACCACAGTGATTACAGCATGATAATCAATGGGTTTGAACAAGGGAGGTTTGGCGCACAAGATGAAATTTCACTATGTTAGGATATCAAACAGGAACATACATAAAAAGAGCCACTGGTAAAAAAAAAAGTCTCACAATTGTAATTGAGAGGCAGATGCATGGCTTTCGGAGAGAAAGCCAGTCGTGTGTGCATTGAATAACAGACAATTATCAGTGGTTTTACTGTTTGCCCTAAAGAATTTAGAACAGCGTCAAATGGAAATTTGATCTATTCGAAGGAAAACAGTACTGCATCTCTTTAACCCTGTGCCAGTTTGGTTGGGCTGGGGACTAATTTGTTTCCATAGAGAAGTTTGTTTGGGCAAAAAGTTTTGCTACAAAAACTCAGTGTGATATAAAGTTATCTAGAGCAAACATATTTTTAACAGTTAGACCTTCAAGGGAAAAATGCTGGGATAAATATATTGGAACCACAAGCATGAATCAGAAAGGCTTTATACACAGCTGCTGTTTTAATTCCAGTGTAAGGGCCAGACCAGATCCCATTGAAATCTATGGACTTTTGTTCAGGCCCTTAAATGCCCTAGGGACAGACGGGAGTGTGAAAGTCATGACCATTCATGCTTAAGCATTGGCCCAATGAAAATATATTTTAAGCATGTTTACCACGAATAAATAAAAAGTTTAAATAAACATATTTCAGGGCCAAATGATTTTGCAGCTTCTTTAGGCACTTAGGGTACATCTACGCTGCAATTAGACACTTGTGGTTGGCCTGTGCCAGCTGGCTCGGCATGCAGGGCTCAGGCTAAGGGGCTGTCTAACTTCAAGGTGGGAGGGTCCCAGAGCTGGGGCTGCAGCCTGAGCCTGAACATCAACATTGCAGTTAAACAGCCCAGAGCCACTACGTGAGAGTCATCTGACACGGGCCAACCACGGGTATTTAATTGCAGTGTAGACATACTCTGACTGTACTGACTAGCTTTTAAAGTCTCAATGAATATTTGTGATTCTTACTGTTAAAGTGACTGGAAACTAATTGATTTTTACTTCCTTTTCCACAGACTGTGATGTCCTAACGCTGACCCCAGCTTTTGTCCTGGAAAGCCATTCCCTTTAAAGCTACTATATATTCAATTATGCTAATTACGTTGAAGACTGGAGTAGTGATTATGCTAAAAATGGGTATATACTTGAGATTCATCATTTGTGAACTAAAATTGCCTGTTTTCAGTGGTGTGTTTCAGCGACCCTGGATTTGAACCACTTTTTTCTTCTCTTTTAGTGACAATCAATAGATCACAACAATTTATCAGACGGTTAGCATCTTCCTCCTCTGCAAAAAAATCTTTGATCAAGAATTGTTTGGGATTAGAACTCATTGAAAGATAGAAAAACAGTTTCATGAAAATTCTGAAGGGGTCTGATACAAACCTTTTAAAAAAATCAAAATATATTTTTTCCCTAAAAATATTCTAATATTTAGGTTCCCCTCCATTTCTTCCCCATTTTTCCCTTTTGCTACTGAGTGCAATAAAATGGATGATGTCCAGGGTCTTTTCTCCCATTTTTTCATTTCTTTTTACATTAATGCTGTAATTTTTCAAATCTTTTTTAACTTTGGAAAAGTTATAGACTGGCAAAGGGAAAAATGAGACGGAATCTCTGGCATTGTGCAACTTTTCCAAACTTGACATCAGTGAGTATGTTCCTAGGCAGATTGAAAGGAGTATATGGCCCTTTCTGTGCAAGTATCCCAGTGTCTCTGACAGGGATTTTTAAAAGGGCCCTAAGGGAGTTATGAGACTAACTCCATTACCTAACGCCCTTGGGATCCTTTGAAAATCCCAGTCCATCTCTTTAAATAGACCAACATTGTGTTTCATGTTTCAAGTTACATCAGAACACGCCAGCATTATCAATAGTGGATTCTGCCTTGTGGAAGGTTGAGCCTTTATTGTGCTGAAATATAATATACAATTTAAAGTCTCTTGCTAATACCAATTACTAAGATGTGTCAAATCAAAGCCTAGGCATTCTTCTTGGCTTGCTTTTAAAATAGTTCTTCTTCCTGAGCTTTTGTGTGTACTGTGTTTTTTCCAGTCTTTAAATAAAGTCTATAGAAAGCCACAAGAGAGATCTGGACCCTATACTTTGGAAGCCTAACGGATTCTAGTGAGCAGCTGGCTTGTAATATGAGTCACACTGCAGACTCTCTTTTGTATGTTTTCCTCTGAACTAAAGAGTAGGTTATTGGATGTCCTGTGGCAGGTGCTATTGGATTAAGGACGTAGCTGGCCAGGAACAAACTTTGAATTAGTGTTTTTTGTGTGACTAAAGTAAATATGATCTGTTGGCATAATCCCCCTTATCTAACATCAGGTTCAGATATAATGATGTTGTTTTCCCCTGCATACTTTGCAAATAACTGTACAAGGTTTTTTGTATCTGCTAGTAATATTGAAGACTAATGAGAAACAACATATATACTTCAGCCTTAAATCTATCTGCTTCACCAGCTTCTACTGCAGATGCACCCCAGATACAGGGTGAAAATGACGCTAGGCCTTTATAGGAGCAAGAACCATTTTTGGCATCAGCGGTGCAAACTTTTATTAAAGATGGTTGCAAAGCAAGGCTAAGTTCACTTGGTCTGAACTTTGCTATCTTGTAGGGAAATGGAATTAAAGTGATAGCTTCTCTCTGAGTTTGCAACAGGGATGCTGTTGTCTGTGCTGAATACAAAGCTGTAGGTAATCAGCACAGTAGAATACTGAACACTAGTCAACCTTGAGCACAATACATGCAAATCACTTCCCTTGTAGCAACCGGGCTAGAAAGGGAGGAAACTCCTGACAGAATCTTCAGTGAGGTCAGCCCTAGTGTTTCTCTGGCCTTCCATTCTGCAACCACTTACCTCCCTCAAGACACTCTTCATCTGCTCCATCCCACTGCCCTTTACTAGTTCCCCATCCCCTCTTCTCTCCCCTGCAAGACAGCCTTTCCTAATGATCCCTCCAACCGCCCGTCCCTCACCCCCCAAAAGTATCTCCTATTGCATGATCCCCTCTGGGCCAACTCACCTCCACAATCCCTTTTGAAGCTGCCTCAGCCATCCTCCACAACTCCCTCTTTTGATGGGACTAGGTATCGATTTGAGCAGCCTAATGCAGAGTTTGAGCAGCCCATTGAGGCATCTGCACTTGAAGGCTAGGCCTGAAGAAGCAGATGTAGATTCATGACTAAAGGATCCATGTCAGCCTTACAAATCATCCATGTAACTCCATAGTATTGAATTTTATATTAACATGTTGTTCATACAGCAAGCAGGCCTTGCAAATCAGGACAGGAGTCTTTGCCAGCCTACAAAGTATGGTTAATTTGTTGTAATGGGGCAGCATAATGAGTCCAGCCACATTATGGGAGTGAAAGAGAGAAGGTGCCTTTGTTTAGGGTTAATTGTTTAACTTTTATAGTCTTTAAAGGTGATATCTCTTTAAAACTATGCAAATTGCAAACTCCTCCATAAGTGACACACAAGTTCACCTTGGAATGAATGTGTAACGCAGAGACCGTGCATCACATCTTTACAATGAAAGCCAATACACCTGCCCTCATTGCATATGCTGCCGCTCCTTCGCAGTTCGCTCTGTGGTCGAAGACTCTTAAAACTAGCCTCGTGATACCTATTTTTTCACATATTTAAATTGTTATATGTGAATGCATAGAAAAACCACTTCCCTCAACCACGCCAAAAGAAACGTACAGACAGCGGCAGTGAAAGTCTTGTGAGCCAGAACAGAGTTCTACATGTTTTACAGTGTAGCCCAGAATACTCAAAACAGCCCACTGTGGCACACCACAAAAACAGACCTGAGGATGAGGGGTAGGGAACAGTACACACTTCCCAATTTACACAGTAGCTATATCACTCAGTCGTATTCAGAAGCTCTCACAATATTTCTGGTACTTTATTAACTGCACATTAGGGTGCAGCATAAAAAAATGCATGACTAAACAGAAGAATTCATCAGATAAACAACAGGTGGATAAGAGTCTACCCCTGTAGCTCTATAAAGCTATCAGTACTTGTCCTGTTATGAATTTAGACTAAACCGGTTCAACGTAACTTCCACAACCCTATCATCCTGGACAAGAGCACCATTGCACAATATAATCTTTTGTCCCTCACTCACTATGCTAAACGGATTCAGTATTCTGAGAGAGGCAGGATAGTCCGGTGGCTGGGATTCTAGACTCAAAGCCAGTCTAGATTCAATTCCCTACTCTGTCACAGGCTTTTTGTATGACTTTGGGCAAGTCACTTAGTCTCTGTGCCTCAGTCCTCATCTGTAAAATGGGATTTGTGAGGTTAAATACATTAAAGACCATGAGGTGCTCAGATACTATGGTGATGGGAGCCATATAAATACTTAAGATGGAGCTAATCAGTTAGTCCAGTAGATACTGCACACATCTTAAAGATCCATTGATATTTTGCCACATGCCTAAATAGACCTTTCCTCTCAGCTGGGCCCCTTTCTCAACTAACACTTATTTCTTGCCTGAGTCTGATACCCCAGCTACTCCTGCCTGCTCCCAAAGAGGGTGAGGGCTGGATGATATTAATGGAGACAATTACCCTATCTACCCTTCCAAAAAAGTCTTGATTACTAGTAGGGCAATGTGGGAAGTAAGTGCTGCTGTTGCCTCGCCTCTATTTGTTCTGTGGAGAGAGGATTTTGATTTCCAGTGCTCTTAAGCGGGAACCCTTCAAGAACACGAAGGTGTTATTTATTTGTCTGAAGAGGGCAATGAACTCATTTAGTCAGTCCTTCGCTTTTCACACACATTAGAGATGGTCTGGAACAGCCTGACTATGTAGCGATTGCTAAGTATCTATTCTACAGGTGCTTCTAAAAGGCTTGATGATAGAACATGCTGCTTGGGGATGTCTCAGCTTCTACAAATGGTACCAAGAACTTGTGGCACCCACCAATGTTCTAGGAGGGAACGTATCTGCATTCAAAGGTACTGTTTGCAATTGTCTCAAAAGACCTTTTTAGAAATTCTCTAGAATAGATGATACCTCTTTGACTTTCTTGAAATCCCTGCCGAAAGGCTCTGTTAGGCTGGTCGTTAATACAAACTGTCTTCTGTACAGGTTTCTGTTAAGAAAGTACAATACTCAGACCAGCAACAGAACAAAGAAATAATGCTGCCACTTGCCATTTAACTTCTCCTGTAAGGGAGACAATCTAACTTTCCACTGTAACTAAAGTTAACAAACATGGTTTTGTGGCTGTCTGAGCAGAAAAATACCTTATCAGAAGAAAGTCATTTTATGGCAAATTAGGTAGTAGGGAATAGACAGCAAACCACCATACAATTGGCTTTAGAACCTATTAATAGATGTTTGGGGTTTACTCATCAGCCTCTCTCTTATAGGGTCAAGACATGAAAATCCTACTCTATAAGCTTTGGCCTCCATCATATAAGGTTACAGATGGGCCAATGCTGGAGGTTCAACTCTGAACTCCTTAACATTTCAGAGAGGAAAGGAGAGTTGGATTTGAAACCTTGTATCTGACCTGCCTATAAAGTAAAGGAGAGCCCATGCATATTCAAGAGAGGTGGAAGTTGGTGGGGAATAGAGGAAAAGAAGCTAGCAGGAGAGAACCTTGAGGTGGAACAGTGGTGCATGGAGCTTGGTTGGAAGACCTCAAATGTTTGGACAAATTAAATAACTGAAGTCCGACAAAACTGAAGTCTGAACAAGGTGAGGTTCACCCAGCACTAATTAAAAGATAGCTACCATGTATGCACAATAGGTTTTTTGGATGTGTATATATCTATTCTTGTAGAGTTTTCTTTCTCCCAAAATTGATCATTGCATTTGTTTAAAGAAATGATTTTTTTATCAAGAATAATAATAAAAAAAAAATGCATATATTTGTATTCCCAGGAGAAAGCCAGTGACACCGAGTACAAATCAAGGCAGAATTTTCTCCCTTCATTAGGTGCATTTTTAAACTGACTGATGCCAAGTTTTTGAAAACAACAACAACAACAAAAATACAACCCCCCCCCAATCTATTCCCTAACTAAGCCTTTTTGTACCAGGTTTCACCCCAGAGTGAAGTTTGCCACAGCAACACTATTTCTGAGTGCTTTTTTGGGGGAGAAGGCATTACAACTCTCTGCTGCTCGGAAGGACACATGGAAAGATATATGAGGAGACAGACAACTTAAATCTGATATATTTAAGTGCTGAAATATTGTCAGAAAAAATGAGGTCAACTGGTAATATCTGCGGCCTAACAGAATACCCAGTTTACCTTCATCCTAGCCTATCATCAGCAACCGGGGAACGATTGTGGTGGAATTAGTGGTGTACGTGGCTTTTGCTTTCCCACAAGAGAAAACCTAATACTTGTGTGGCTTCACTTTCTCTGTAACTCATCAGGGTAAACATCATCACATTCACTTCTCTGGCAATTACTAAATGAAATCAAAGCCAATCACAGCTTTATAAAGTCAGAACCATTGATTAGCATTGTGGTACTGGATTTCTTTTAAGTGTTTGCTCTTCAGAAAATTAAATAAAATAAAAACTACACCAAGCAAAAGTCATGTGTATGTTTCAGCAGCAATTAAAAAAATAGCATGTTCAGTTAGGGCTCAATCCTGCAAGGTACAGAGCATCTTTAACACCCATCAGCATCAATGGGCATTCAGTGTGCTTACCACCTTGTATGGGTGCTCACCAGCTTGACTGGGGAGGCAGTGTAGCTTAGTAGATAGAGCACTAGCCTGGGACTCAGGAGACCTAGGCTTTAGTCTTGGCACTGGTCTGGCGAGTGATCTTGGCCATGTCACTTGTCCCTCAGTTTCCCTACCTGTGAAATGGAGATAATGTTACTGACCTCCTTCATAAAGCACTTTGGTTTATGCTGATGAAAATGCTAGAAAAGAATATCTAGCCATCTGGAAGAAATGCATTTGATGTGTGTACCTGGTGCATTCATCATGGAAAGGATGAATTGGGATTAGCATGATGTAAATGGGAAAGTAGAAAAGAAACAGTTTCATTATTTGAGAATTCTGCAGTGTTTAGCACGCTGAGGTGTTTTCTTGCATTAGCAGCCAAGTTCATACCTATAGCATTTCCTTAACAGAATAAAGACGTGAACTGAAGGGAGGAAGAGAAGAAAATGTGTACTTTATATTGGCTAGTCAAGCACCTTGACAAATGCCTTTACTGTCAACGCAATGGGTAGCTCTCTCTTATATTCCACTCCCAAAACCACCTCACCAACTCTGTTTCTGTTCTCCCCTACGAGCCCTTACATACACACACATTCTCCCTCCTTGTGTATCTCAGTGAAGGGACTGATTGCTCCATCATCTACCCTCCCCATCAAAACCAGAAGTCTTAGAAATGCTGAACACAACGTAAAACAAATTTTTAAAAAATCACAGCAGAAAAATATGGTTATAACCTCTCAGAATCACCCCTCACATCCCTGTGATTTGTCATACAAGCCTGAGTCAGGGGAGCATGTTGGCAGCTCTATTACAGTGGTTTCCGCCCAGTGTCATATTGGGATGAATGCCAAATTGCTTTGTTCCACCCAGCATTTGGGTCTCCAGGAGCTAGCCCTGACAAATATATCCAAAGAAAAATAATCTTCATACTAGAGAATCACATTCTGCACAAAAATAGCCAATGCAATTTCAGACTGCAAACCACTGACTTGTCATCACAAAGCAATGAGCTAATTATCTCTCTTTATGTAAATCAAGTACCGTTGTACCTGGAACATCAGGCCAGGTTCTCTGTGGACTGCACACACTTTGTGTCACTCCTATGGTGCAAAGGGAACAGACTGGCTACATTCCCCTAGCTGGGGATTGCCTAGCCATTGCATAGCCCCCTTTAGCCTCTGTCATACAAGGCATGTCAGGGGCATGGCTGGAGCATTGCACTTTAACAGTCCCCAGGTGGAGGGCGAACCCAGGCAGATCATCACCAGCTGCTGGAATTCAGAACAGCCTTCGGAGGGGGCCATAGCTAGTGCCAAAGTGGACTCACAATCAGGGAGCTACAACTGGTTTCCTAACAATCATCCGTCTGTGGAGCTCCCGCCAACGAGCACCGCAGGATGTTAGCGCTGGATCCTTTTTACCAGAAAGACAATTTGGAGGGAGTTTAAAAGAGGGCAGCAATAGTGGTCAGGATGCTGCAGGAGAAAATTAAAGGTGGTGTGGGGGGAGAGAGTAATTTGCAGGGGAAGAGGTGCTTTTACACTTCTTCAAACATTTGTGAAACTGATGTGAGCTCTATTCAAAACAATTTATCTTTCTGTTTCGTTTCAAGCTGCATGCATGCTTCAGTCTTTGCAGTATCAGTGTGTCTGTTTGGATGGTATGTACCTTTTGCCTGACCTTTCGCATTGGTCCCTTTTCTAGATTGTAAACTCTTTGGCGTAGGAACTATGTCCTCCTCCCTATATGTTTGCCCAGCTTCTAGGGGCCGGGGGCCAGATCTAGATCTAGAGCTGGCTGAAACTGACTAAGAAGTCTTTGAGGAACATCTGAAAATTCCAAAATGGCTCAGATTTACACCCTTTTGCATGGAATTTATTGGTTGGTCGGTCCCTCCCCACAAACTATACTGACATTTTGTTAAAAATTATTTTCTGAAAGCTGCATTTCTATACTGAAAGCAAAAATTCCCTATGCTGAGTTTGAAACTGATGGCAATAAAAATGTTAATAACATACCAGTAAAATATCTATTAATATTGCTGCCATTTTGTGTGTGCAAAAAACCAGAACATTTTAATAATGTTCACAAATTTTCAGGAAACATTTTGTTTATAATAAAAGATCATTTTACAATGAAAAACAAAAAGTCTTCCACCATCTCTATCAAGCAGCTTTACTGAAGCTAATTGAGTTATGCCACTTTATACTACCTGAGTATCGAGCGCTACTGTCAAAATGTTCAAACCTGGGGTCCCACAGTTAGTCACCCAGATCTATATTTAGGCACTAAATAAAATGGTTGGGTTTTCAATGATGCAGAACACCCACAGTTCTCATTTTATTTTGGTGGGAGCTACAGGTGCCCAGCACCTTTGCAACACAGGGCACAGTTAATTAGATCCTTCAAAGACTTAATGTGTGTGTAATTTTAAACACGTGAGCAGTTCCAGGGAGGGATCACTTACACATTTAAAGTTAATGCTGCAAACACAAACACTTATGTGTGTTCTTAACTTTACTGCCATCAGTAATACCGTTAAAATCAATGGATCTACTCATGGTAATAAAGTTCAGCACATGCATAAGTGTTTACATTATTGGGATCTACGTTTGTGCAGGATCAAGGCCTAAATATGGATTTAGATATCTAAATTTAGGTCTCCAGATTTGAAAATTTTGCCTGTCTTGAGATATTGGATTTTTCTTCCAAATGTATTTTGAGTGTAAGGTTGGATGATACTGACTTCCTTCGTACAACACTTTGAGATCTAAGGATGAAAAGTCTGATATAAGAGCTAGCTCTATTATTATTTATTATTATTATTATTTAAGATACAACAACATTTTTAAAGGAGTACAACTGCACATGCAGTTCTCTTCTTGGGATGAGGGCCTTAGACTCCTAAATTCTAACATTTCTGGACATCTGTGGCTCCCACTGTAGTCATTTAACAAATGTAATCATCGTTTTGAAGGGTCAGACACAGCCTGCTCTGTGCCTGTCACTCTGTTTATAGCAGTGGAGGATACTTTGAAAAATGAGCAAGTAACTGAAAAAATGTGGCATAAATTAACAGCAAGAAACGGCAGTGCTAAAAAGCGTGAAACAGGAAAGAGCCAGTGACACTTGAGCATTTTTTTCATCAGTGTTTAGTAGGGACGGAACTTCTGCAAAAGCTGCTGAGGCCTGTTATCAGCTTAGCTCAGAGACCTGTGGTTTTCTCGCTCTTGCAACCCTGCTTTAACTGTCAGTTGTTTTTCAACAAACAGGATACCTCCCTCTAAGCTGTCAGCTTCCCTGTCACTTCACAGAAAGAGGCAGTGCAGCTCCACCTCAGAGGCAACGCTTATCCACTTTTTGTTTCAGCGGAGTTTCTTCAGGTGCACCGCACAAAAAAAAAAAAAAGGAATGAGGAGCAAATGGTCTCCTCTCTGGAGCAACCAAAACAAGCAAACAAACAAACCTGTGTTCTGGATTCTTTGCTGTTTGGAGTTACGAAGTCCACACTTCCTATTACGGGATTCCAAAGCATTGTTTTAGACCAGACTGTAATTTTTATTGCTGCTGTTTTCTAAAGCATTGCATTTTGATTACTGGGGCAAATCTCATCCTTCCCCAGCTCCTCCCGACCTGCAAAAGAGTCAGTGTGACTCCTTAGTGCAGGGGAATAGAGTCAACACATTTTGATATGAAGCCAGTTCCACAAAGGCTCCCGCTGCATCATTACACAGTGGGACTTGGGGGCAGGACCGGTTGACTAGGCAGAGGCATTAACAGTTGGTCCCAGAGAGCAGAGGTCCAACAGCAGCAACTATGGCTTTGCCCGGGCTGTGGATCAGCTCTTCCCGAGGCCCCTTCCCGTCTTTCTCCTCCCCAGCCTTATGGAGTCCCCTGCACCAAGCTTTGCTACTCGGGTTGGGGCCGGGGAGATGTGTCTATTGGAGGTCATTTAGCCTTTCTTAATTACAATTCTTTTGTATCTACATGAGCACTTAAGCACATGGGCAAGGTAAGGCAAGCATGGATTTCTATTCAGAAGTTAGATATGAGCAAAGGGAAATACTTTTTTGCCCAGGGTACAGTGATCACAATGCCAACACTTATCCTTTTTGTACCACCTAGTCTTACCAGGAGCAAAATTTGCTTTTCAGAGTCATGCTCCAGATTTTAATTACATATTCTTCTCTCAGAACCAGTGTTAAACTAGCGATGGAAAGCTGAATTCTACAACTGCAGAGTATGCCTTGGAGAGCAGCAGCAGAAATCTTGATCTTTAAGGCTTTTTCAAAAAATACCCAACACTGTAGTAGTTCTGTGCTTCTGAGGGAACATTTTGCCCTAAAGCAAAGTTTTTCTTTGAAAATTTTCATGTCAGAAAAAAATGTCAAACGTGTGCCTAGTTGCTTCTGTCCCTCCCCACCCTCCCCTACACTTCCTGATTTCTTGAAAATTTCAGTGCATCTTTTAGTGGTGCACTTTTTAAGTGGCTTGGTTTGTTTTCGTGGCATAGAATCATAGAATATCAGGTTGGAAGGGACCTCAGGGGGTCATCTAGTCCAAGCCCCTGCTCAAAGCAGGACCAATCCCCAACTAAATCATCCCAGCCAGGGCTTTGTCAAGCCTGACCATAAAAACCTCTAAGGAAGGAGATTCCACCACCTCCCTAGGTAACCCATTCCGGTGCTTCACCACCCTCCTACTGAATTTTTTCCCCTAATATCCAACCTAAACCTCCCCCACTGCAACTTGAGACCATTACTCCTTGTTCTGTCATCTGCCACCACTGAAAACAGTCTAGATCCATCCTCTTTGGAAACCCCTTTCAGGTAGTTGAAAGCAGCTATCAAATCCCCCCTCATTCTTCTCTTCTGCAGACTAAACAATCCCAGTTCCCTCAGCCTCTCCTCATAAGTCATGTGCTCCAGCCCCCTAATCATTTTTGTTGCCTCCGGTGGACTCTTTCCAATTTTTCCACATCCTTCTTGTAGTGTGGGGCCCCAAACTGGACACAGTACTCCAGATGAGGCCTCACCAATGTTGAATAGAGGGGAATGATCATGTCCCTCGATCTGCTGGCAATGCCCCTACTTATACAGCCCAAAATGCCATTAGCCTTCTTGGCAACAAGGGCACACTGTTGACTCATATCCAGCTTCTCGTTCACTGTAACCCCTGTGGAACAGAGCAAACAGCGGAGAGGCCAACAGAGAGAGTTTGACAGGGATCTGTCCGAGAGGAGGTACTCTAAGTGCTGCATAGCATGTCTGGCTTTTCTGATTGACTGAGCCTATACTATGTGCTCAAGAGGCTCAGGAAGGCCAGCAGACGCCATTTTGACTGGTGGGAAAATGTGATGTTTTTAAGCCAATCCAAAGAAAGCCCTAGTGCGTTATTTTTCCTATATATGAGATTTTAAAAACTTCCAGCAGAGCTGAGCAAATAATATGTAATGAATAATTTTTCAACAAGTGTTCCTTCTTTTCCTGTTTGGAGAATGTCCACAAACAGCTCTCAGTTTTTAAAAAAATTATCTGTTCAAAATTGTTGGACTACATTTTCATGAATTTCCATTAGTTTATGCCTTGCTTTTTGAGCTGGGTTGCTCAGTTGTGATTGGGCTTCTAAATTTCTGTACCCTTCTGGGATGAGTATAACTCTAAATTTGGTTTCTGGTGAGAATAGTCACTCTAGCAAATTTGAATTCAAAGCACAGAAGAAGGATGGTCTTGTGGATACTCAGGCACTGAACTGTACCTCAAGAGACTAAGGTTCTGTTCCCACTTCTACCCCACACTTCCTTGGGTAAGTCACATAATCTAGCAGTTCTCTGATGGGAGAATGCTACTGCCCTGCCTCTTTAAGATGTTTCTAGAAATTATATCCTATGTGTAATCTGTTACACAAGCTCAAGGTAGATTGCCAACTCCTCTTTTTTCACCCTCCCCCTCATCTTAGGTGTAAGTCTTAAAAAAACTGGGCCAAATTGGTACATACAGTGCATGACAAACCAGACTGTTCACATACCCTTTTCTTGCACACAAACTAGATTTTTCTGAATTCAAATGAAATTAACCCCCCACCCCCAGAAAGGAGAAAGCTTCTGTCTGAAATTTCACCAACCCCATATTTCCATGAAAGGGGATTTCCACATTTTTTCATGCTTTCCTTTGAGAAAAAAACATCAACCAGCCTCCTGAAATTTCCCAGTGAAGTAAAATGTTGGAGATTCAGTAACCACCAGGGGAAAAAAAAATAGCAAATATTCTAATGAAAACTTTTCCACAGATCTAATAAAAAGAGCCTTTCCCAGTACTGTCATCATTGTACTGAATGAGCATACTAACAACATGGTGAGAGTATTTACATTCAACGTTGTCATTATCTGCTGTGCTTGAGGCAGATCTCAATATATTCCAATACAAAGAGTTTCTCTGGCAATATTGCCAAAATGACTGACTGTAGCAACATGCTGGAGATGTAGGCTAACATCGTTCAAAGCATCTCGGCAACATGAAGGAGCGGGAGAAGGACACTGCCCAACTCCCACAAAGGATAATTATCTTAAAACATCAGAGGGGTAGCCGTGTTAGTCTGAATCTGTAAAAAGCAACAGAGGGTCCTGTGGCATCTGAAGAAGTGAGGTTCTTACCCACGAAAGCTTATGCTCCCAATACTTCTGTTAGTCTTAAAGGTGCCACAGGACCCTCTAAAAAAAGAACAGGAGTACTTGTGGCACCTTAGAGAGGACCCTCTGTTGCTTTTTATCTTAAAACATTAACTAACGAGCACAGATCTTTTAGTAGCAATGATTACAATGTACCAGGTACAAGAATGCCACTCTCTAACCCCTGAGGCAGCTTCTGACTGGCACATCACAGGAATTTTATCTTGGTGGTTGACTTCAGTGTCAGCCCAGGGCAAAATACGACTGAAAATGTGCACACATTATTTGTTTACTGCAAGCCACACATTTCAATTTAATTTTTATTTACCACTGCAGCATGGATTAATAGAGGGAAAAACCCTAAAGCCTGAAATCTTACAGACATAACCTTCAGGATGTTGCTTCAGCCAAGCATGTGGCTTAACAACCTTGTTAATGTTTGTCTACTACATTATATGTTGCATCAGTACCCAAATCTCTCATTTTCTTGGCACAAATTTTATATGAAAGTACGTAAGAATAACTTTCTGCTTTTTTTTTTTAGAATCACTTCTGTCTCTGCACTGATTTAATTGCCTTAGCACATCACAAGTGACACCAGTAGGGCTACCACCTTTCCCGCAAAAAACATCCTCAGACAAATGCAGTAGTATGCTGCTTTTATTGATAAGGCAATCTGAACACAAAACCCAATGGTACTCTCTGGAGCATGCAAAATTTGGAACTGCAGGATCTGAAACTCAGCAGAAAGGCTAACGAAACAGCTGGACCATATAAAGGTAGTGGATGAATGTGCATTTTACTGGGCCAGTGCCAGCTGTGAACTTGGAAAACCAACTACTGAACATCACCACCACCAGAGGCCTATTTTTCTATCCCCTTTTCTCTCTTACTCTTTGTACCAACTTGAAAGAGCCCAAGATGTATTGCAGAAATAACAAACAAAGGGGAGCGATAACAGGTGTTAACCACCTGTATCTATCTAATTCTAACCAAAATATCTGTAAAGAAAGGGAGAGAATTTAATAAGTACGTGAAATGGGGCTGAGAACAGTGGCCCTAATTCAATCACCAAGCTTGTTAAAAGATGGCTAAATGCCAATGGATTATCTCCCCATACAGCAACTGTGGGAGTTATTTATATTCCATTATTGTGGCTGACGCTGGCTAACTAGCAAAGGCAACTTTAAACACCTGTGTATCAGATATCAACAGCCGTATAGGTTTCTACCTCCATCCCCCAAAATGTGCCAGTCAGAGTTGGTTGGGAGGGGATTCCAATGGAAATGGAGAGCCTGATTCTGAACTCAGTGAGAATGGTAAACATCAAGGTTACTCCACTGAGGCCAACAGAACTTCTCCTGGCATGTCACAATGTGACAATTAAATCAGGCCTTCACAATAAAATAGATCTTCCCTTCTTGCTGTATTCTTTACAGTGCTTCTGTATTGGATTCTGATGACAGGAAAAGTTTAGTGCAGTTATTTTCATGCATACTCCTTGAATATGACATGATCCACCTACTTAGGATTTGATTATGGCTCACATTATCTGATTAACTACATTTGAATGTTTAAGCACATTTCAATTCAACCATGTTTCTGACCCTTTTAGAATAGAATAATGGAGATATCCTATTGCCTAGAACTGGAAGGGACCTTGAAAGGTCATTGAGTCCAGCCCCCTGCCTTCACTAGCAGGACCAAGTACTGATTTTGCCCCAGATCCCTAAGTGGCCCCCTCAAGGATTGAGCTTACAACCCTGGGTTTAGGAAGTCACTGCTCAAACCACTGAGCTATCCCTCCCCACCCCACCCCATTTTCCAACATCATTTGAGAAAACAAGCTTAACTAGTATGAACATTCAGAAAAAGCTACAATTTTAAGATCGTATGCTCAACTATCCACCAAAACCAAATTATGGATTATACAGGAGACTGTAAAATAGACAGTTCATGCTGTCTTGGTCAGCTTGACAAGTCAGCAAGTCAGTGAACAGAAATGATACTACATGACTTAAGTAAGTAAAAGCCAACCTAATGTGGATTGTGAATATATGTAATCAATGATCTGATCATAGAGAGTTATTTGCTGAAGAAATTTGTGAATAAAGACTCAACAGGAGAATTTTGCAGAGACACAGAGAGGACAACACATAAACAGAAAGAACGGGAAATATGCTGAATAATATTGTCAGGTGTTACTCCCTCTGCTCTGGAATGAAAGCTGTTTTACCTCAGTTTATGATTGTAAAACCAAACACAATGGTTGCCATTAAAAAGAAAGCCTTTACGAATGCCAAATGCCCACCTAGCCCCATTCAACCGTTATCCCAGTTCACACACAGAGGATCTGCCCTCCGAGTCCATCTATTCAGTTATGCAAAATCAGGGGAAGATGAGGATGCCCAATAACTGGATGCAGACTGGACATTGAAAATTCAGACCGCAAGACACAGGCAATTAAAAATGGACATGCCTGCCCTGTGCCCAGTACTCGTCCAGCAATAGTGTATAATGCCCAGTCTGCTAAATAACAAATGCTTAGAGCAGAAAATAGGCAGCATTCTGGCTTAGCGGATCTTTGCAGAACTTAAAAAAGAACCCATCTTTGTAAAGTGTTCTCTGGTTTTACAGTGTGTGGCCCGTAGCTTGTAGGACACTAGGTTAATCCACTGTGACACAGCAGGGGTTGTCAGAACTGATCCAGAGCAACAGCCTGCAGTGTGGGCCTGTTGTATGGTCTAATCCCTTCGGCTGGAGTGGGCTTTCTGCAAGCTGCAAGGGAAGATGAAAGTCTAAAAAAAAACCCCTCCAACTGCTTCTGTTTAAATAATGCTTTTGATCTTAAACTGCTGCCGTTTAGTCAAAGCAGGGCGCGGAGAGGGGCTGGAACAGGCTGAAAGCGTGAAACTCTCATAGGAGAGAGATGGAAACAGGGGGAGTAAGAGAGAGAAAGGGAGCAGGGGGAGGCTGATCTAATGAGCACGTAAAAAGGAGTCTTCCAGTCAGCAGGCAGCCTGAAATGTGATCTCCAATCTATACAATGGCATTTTTATTTAACGGCCCTGGCAAACACTATAAAAAGGAGTGAAACGGCTTCAGAGGGAGCTCCTGAGAAGGGGGCAATGGAGAGGAATTAGCCTCCCTACTTTTTCTTTTGCACTCATTTGTTTGTATAGTTGCGGGATGAGAGACTGCTGAATTGAGCTGCATTAGCACTGTACCCTTATTTTGGGTGGTTAACACTCTGACTTTTACGTGGTGGGAGTTGCCCACTAGGGACCTGATCCAAAGTTGACTGAAGTCAATGGGAGTCTTTCCACTGACATCAATGGGTTTTGAATCTGGGCTTGACTACACCTACCATGTTAATGATACCAATATAGCTAGAACCAGAATAAGCACCTTTAGACGGGTATAGCAGGGTCCACCCCGGGAGGTTGTACAGCTTTAGCTATAGGGGTGTAGTTAAAGTGGTAAACATCCTCCCTCCCGCAAATGTGGATGCAATTATGAGAATATATTGATATAGTTTATTCCCATATGGTAAGGAGAAAAAGCTATACCAGTATATGGCACCTTAATTACAGTCTGGTATATTACAATTGCATCCATGCTAGGGCTTGTACGAGCATAATTATATCTGTGTAAGAAAAAAGGTCACACTCCTACCAGTACAATTTTCAAGTGTAAAAACCAAATGAGTAGACAGCACTTGTCAACTACTGCAATCTAAAGAGAAGAAAAAAATTCTCCCAGAACTAAAGCTACCATGAAGAACAGCATGCATAGAGTTAGACACTTCAAATGGGGATTTTCATTCATTAAAACAATCTACTGCAGCTGAGAGCTTAGCACAGAACTGCAAGGCAGCAAGAGGATCGAATTATCACAATAAAGCTTTAGCAGTTTACCCCATAACTTCACACATGAAAATGTGAGATCTCCTTCTTAATGATAGCCTGGCATACTGTAACCAGGAGACTTCCCATATTTGCTTGGGAGATTAACCCTATTAATGGGGGGAGGTGGGGGGGAGAGGACTAGATGGCTCAGTGGATTGCATAGTGAGATATTACTCACCTCTCTCACTTCTAGGTTATGTGCTGCAGTGCAGCCAATGGTGATGAAAATATGTAACTATTGGTATGTGAAACAAGAATACCTAGCTCTCACCATATAGCACTTCTCATCAGTAGAAATCAAAGTACCTCACACTCTTCGACTCACAACACCCCTGTGAAGCAGGAAAGTGCTATGATCCCCATTTTACAGATGGGAACTGAGGCCTAGAGAGACTAAGTGACTTGCCCAAGGTTACACAGAAAGTCTGTGGTGGAGCAGGGAATTGAAGCTGGGTCTTCCTAGGCCTAGACCTGTGCCCCAATCACTGGACTATCCACAGTGCTGGTTTTAATGAGCTGGTGTCCAACATCAAACACCCACCACTCATTATTACTTTAGACAGTCTCAACATCAAGGCCAAAAACATGAATGGGCATGTAGACTATCACTATAGCACCCATTTGCTCCTCGAGGCAGTCCCTGCAGGCCTGGCTATTAAGGTGCACTAGCAGGTGGATGGAGGGACTTTTGCACTGCTTTCCCCCCCATATGGTACTTGTTCCTGGGATAAGATGACACTACTATCTGTCAGCTTTGAAAGGCATCAAATTCACTTAACTATCCTGAAAGCATGTGTCTCTACTGTCTGGCTAGACTTACAGCATTTAGTTCAGCTGTAACTGTTCTTGCTAAATCAGGTTATATCTCCATTTACAGCAGTGCTCCTACTGCTACACAAGTCCAGGGCTTTATAAATTCTTCAGACTGATTTGGCAGCCCACAGTCACAATTGGGCTGCCAGTTGGTTTTGCTCCTTGGGCTATAAATTTTGTTACACCTAGTTTAAGCAAAATCCGAAACATTTACATGCAGGCCTTAAAAGAAACAAACAAACAAACAAACAAACAAACCCCAGTAACACTATATTGACTATATTGTAACACTCAGTTGCACTTCGTATGGCCTAGGGGTAATATGTATTTACATTTCAGTGTTCTCCATATGGCAATGTGCAATAGGGACAGAACTTCAAGTTGCACTCACAAAATTCCTGTTATAAATGTTTAAGGACCATATCCTCACATTGCTCTTTTGCGAGGCGCTCATACTTAATATCAGTGGGATTTCTATATATGGCTAGAGAATGGTATGTGATAAAGAAAGGCTCGTATCAAGACTCCTACAATGCTCACACTGTTTAGTTCAGGTCCACCACCATATCAGGCCAGTCACTTAGTAACTTTTCTCCTCTTTAACTTTTAAAATATAATCCAATAACTACGAATAGGAAAAACTTACTCTTAAACTCGCTGTATAACATATGTTGTGTGTAATTGTTTAGGGTAAAGATGTTATCGATTAACCCCCCCCCCCACCCCACGCACACCCCAGCAACAATTCTGACAATCCCATTTTCACCAGTTCAAGACATCTGTGACTTAATGACAATTCTCTTGGCTTTACTGGGAGACACTCAGAGGTTCAAAGTTAGCCTTATTCCCACCTTTGAATTTTTCTTCAGGTTTTTATATATAGTTACTACAAGATTAAAGGGCAAAAACTTGGCCCCACTTTAGTCAATGGGAGTTTTGCATTAACTTCAGTGAGGACAGGACTGCACGCTAAGAATTATGCCACGAGTAACTTTTCAACCTGTTACTCTTTGATGTGCAAAGTATAAATACAGACATATCCATTAAGAGGTGAAAAAACACATATGCACATTGCAAATGGTGTGAAGCTACATGCTTCATACTAAGCTCAACATGCTAACAGAAGCTGTGTTATCTGATTATAAAGTAATTTAGGTTTGTGCATGAAGCTTTATCATATGTTTGTTGATACAGACATCTTCATATATGTTTTTTTTAAAGGTGCAAAATAATTTTAAAGTTACTATGAATGACTGATTATCCCAAAGCCACATGCTTTGCCTGAACACCACAGGTGTGCACCATACAAGCAGTTAAAATGCAATGAGAGATGAGGGTGTGACCAGAGTTTAGAATGTGTAATATATTTGTCACAAGGGGAACTTGTGCATCTGTTGCATATTGTGGGACTGTACTTGTAGATTTAAAAATATTTTAACAGATGGACATCTTTCCCCTTTAAAGACCAAAAAAGGGCAAATTAAAGGGTCAAGGGTCTGATAGGGTCAATGGGTTGACAAGGGTGGGTTGGCTGAAATGTTTGCAGCAAATCACATGAAATCCAGCTGGTTTCAGGTTTCCTTAAACTCAGACCACATTCATGGAAAGATTTGCTACGAGATGCATATCTTTCAACTGTACCCTACCCCAGTCACAACCAAACCTGAGGACAGACTATGAGTGTGTCTCAAAATCATGATCATTTCATGACTTCAGCATGAAATCAGACCAAAAAAACCCCTAAACTATTCCGAGTGAGTTTTGGATTCACTGGAATTTGAAACTCAAAACGAAATATATGGGGTAAAAAACCCAGACAGATCAAAACCATAGAACATGGTTTCACAAGTCCCTGTGAAGTGAAACTGACAAATTTCACACAGCTTTCCTCACAAGCAGAAGTGGTGGCACTGAAGATGGTATGAAGGATGAACTGGAAGCATTGCTGTAAGGTTAGCAACTGCATGTTCTCTACTTGCTCAGACTAATGATCAAATCTACTAATGCCATTTTAGGATATTTCAAATGTCTAAATCCAGTTTCGTGGTGAATTCTATATTTTACACTAATAAATATCTTGTACTTAAACCTGTAATTTATCCTGCTGGGACCAATGTGGAAGAAAAGTCATTTATTTTGAAGACTTTATATTGGCAACCCAGAAATTTCTAGCCTCATTTCCATCTCTAACTCTCAGTTTACCAGAGGCAAAGCTGCTGCATATGGTGCTCTTCTAGGGGCTAGACAGACACTTGTTCAGACAAGTCTCAAGCTATCAAATACATGGGAGATACCAAATTACTACAGGCCTTTATGGGCATTCTATTAGTCTGCCACAACTCCATATACATATTATATACACTCATAAGATCAGAAGGGAGGTGGTGGAGAGGGTATTAGTGATACATGCTTGTGGCTTATCAAAGGAACATAGGCATTGTTTACTGAATTAGACCCGAGGTACCAGGGCCAGCTCCAGGGTTTTGGCCGCCCCAAGCAGCCAAAACAAACAAAAAAAAGCCACAATCGCGATCTGAGGCGGCAATTCGGCGGGAGGTCCTTCGCTCCCAGGCAGAGTGAGGGACCGTCCGCCGAATTGCCGCCGAATACCTGGACGTGCCGCCCCTCTCCGGAGCGGCAGCCCCAAGCACCTGCTTGAGAAGCTGGTGCCTGGAGCCGGCCCTGCGAGGTACATCTAGTCAAGTATCCTGGCTCTGACAATGGCTAGCTCCAGAGCGGAAAGTGCAGTAATCCTTCAGAAGGCAATTTTGGAATAACCTGCTTATAAGGGAAAATTTCTTCCTACCCATCAATCAGTAGAGGTTGGCTTCTGCCCTGAAACATTTTTTGGGGGGGAGGAGGGAGTTTAATAACCCTTCCAAAGCTCCTGTTCTTTTAAGAATTGCTATTTTAAGTCTGAATACTGTTATCCATATAAATGTCCAGTCCTTTTACAAATCCTGCAAATTCTTGGCCCCCAACAGTATCCTGTAACAATGAGCTCCAGAGGCTAATGACACATTCTTTGAAAAATTATTTCTGGTATCGCGTCTCAGATACAAATGAATTTACATCAGCTTGAGGACTTGTTTCACAATGTGCTCCTCCTCACCATAAAGAGTAAGGACTGGATGTGTGTATGTAATTTTGAAAAAAAAAAATCAGCCCTCACTCTGAATAAACTTTTAGATTTTCAAACTGCAATACACAGAGTTGTATAAAATCTGAAGGCTTCAGCGAAGAGGTTGTGTCGTATGTCACTAGCTCCGATTGCACTTTAAAATGCTAGAGAATATTTTGTTAACATTAGGAGCCTTATGCTGGCACATTAATTACACCAGTAATTCCATGCAGGTTAATTGAAACCAAAATCCTACTTTGAGGCCTGCAGCCTCACAGCGAACACTGAGGGATTTGGTAGGACTCAAATTTAAAGTGCAGTTACGCTCAGTGATGTGTATACTGTACCTTTTTATTCAACACTGATTTGCTTTCCCATTAAGTCAGACTTGCTTGCTTTACCAACTAGACTAGCTTCTCACTCTGGTGTTAGAGCTGCAGGGCCAACATAACTATGCGTGGGTGAGGCAGGTTCTATTCTAGTTCATCTGGATTGTTAACTCACTTCTGAGTGCAGAATCTTTGTTGCTTTTCATTGAAACAGGAGCCAGAAAAAACTCAGCTTGACTTTGTTGTGTTTTCAGGGCAGGCAAGTTGTTTTTGCAGGGCTGGCCATTAGAAATATCCCCTTCTATTATTATAAACTGAGCAAATTTGATCTGAAAAAATATTGAGATAGATGTGGGTGACATGATGCCGTTTTTACAGTTATTTTTCACATTATAACCATGGTCCACCCTCTGTGAAGAAAAAGGATTTCTATTCCCTCAGTAGGTGTACTCCAATGCTGTATCCTTATATTTAAAGTGAGCATTCAAAAGGCCTGATTCCTCTTCCCTGGCTAAGGTGTCTTTATGCCACCAGAGTGGTGCAGAGGGGCCTTAAACTGATTGCCCCAGCATGGGAAATTTCAGCCCCTCCCAAACCCCTGAACATCCAGAGGGTGCATCAGCACCAGCTGTGGAGTATGGGCATGATGGGGGCCAGATGATGATGAGTTCCCTGATCCCCAGCTGGTAATATGGTTCCATAATATTTTATAGTGGAGGTTTCAAAGACAAGGCTAGAAGCAGAGAATATAGCTTCACTGATTCCTCAATAGTGGTTCCACTTAAGTTTTAACAGCAATTATGTCCATTTATACATGAATCAATAGTAATTTTTTCTCCCACGTTTAGTTGTAGATTCCCCCTTCAAAGATAATAAGATAAAGAGAATGCCTACTTCTGCTTCACAATAAAATACCTAATTTACCTTTCACCACCATGAACTTGCCAACATCATAGGACTATAAATGTCATTTAAAAATAAGCATATTGTTCTTATTATGGTCAATTAGTACTGAAACTTTGCTGTATAGAACCAATATAGGACTACACATTGGCCACAGATCCAGCACTAGGCATAAGCAGACTAAACAATTGCTTATGGTCCTGAGCGGCTGAAGGGGGCCCCTATTTGCTTTTTTTAGTATGTGTTGTAGGGGAAGGAAGCCAAAAATATTCCTGCTTAAGGCCCCCAATGAGCTAGCATCACCTCTGATTGGCAATGAAACTGTACGATGCTCCTCCAGGTTTTAAATCTGTCAAAATAATGCAACTTCCCTTGCATTAATGTTGTATGTATTTGTAATATATATATCAGATAGCTTTACTTCCCACTGGCCAAGTACCTCAGAGCTAGAGTCTGGTTCTCTAGTTGAAATGTAACCCAGAGGCACTGTTGGTGACAGGATAAAGAGTGAGACAATCTTGGGTATCTGTAAATCAGTCATATCCACTGGCTTGTGAATCCTGGCTAACCCTGCCACCACCGCACATCACTTCTTTTAATGCTTGCTTAGACACTGAATTTAGTGTCCAGGCCCAGTATATAATCTTTCAGTCTTACTAAACCAGAGAATTAATCTTTTCTTTAAGATACTTTACCTGTTTCTTCACAGTGATTCCTATGTTCTGGTTTCTCAATGTTATCCAAATCTTTTAAATAAACACACACACACAGTCACTTACTCGTGTGTGTATATAGATAGATAGATAGATAAAATGAGTCTAACACAGAGGAGAGGCTGTGTAAATCAGACATTGTGTAAGCCTTTTCTTTTAGTACACCACAGTTTTTATGAGATTCTTTAGCTCAACTTCCTTTTCACAAGATAGACTACTAACTCTATAGTACTCACACCCGTTAACTTTTTGTTACAGTTCTGACAGTCTGCAAAGAACAGGAACTGTCTTTACCTCTCATCACCACTCAGTGGCAATGTGTTTTTTTTTCTATTTTGAAAATATTCAGTTGTTTTAATCACCCTTAAAAAAAGTCACTGACCTGGGCAAGTGGAGGAATAGAGTTTTCCAAATTAGTATTAATTTAAAGTCAGATGCTGTATATCTCTCAGAGGAAAAAATGCCTTTTCTACAGAGATATTCCCAATATTTACAATATATGAATCCTCTGAATAATGTACTGGGTTCTAGTGGGCTGACATCATCAACTGTCTTCATTTATTTCTTTCCCTTCTGAAAATTCTCTAAGGATCAACACCCCCACAGATGAGCCATGCAGTGATCAGCATTTGGGAGGGGAGCAGAGTTTGGCACGGGAAACACATCTAAACACTAAAGGGGCCCAAATATCAGCAGATTGTCTCAGAAGTCCATAAACTACTTAGTGGGCTGGATGCTATGCCATCCACCATCAGAGTTCTTTCTTCCTTTCTTTCTTGCATGGCCATGCTTACAGGAAATGTTTGTAATAGTATTGGATGCTTCATACTGGAAATCAACTTTGCATGTGGATATTCTCACAAATGTGCAATCCCCAAATGTATACATGCACCAAAACTATGTTAGAACTAAAAGTCTGATCATGGAAACACCACTAAGGACAGTGATTATTACCATGAATAGTACCCTTGACTGCAGTCAATGAGTGTGTTTATTTACACTGCTAAGTATAAGTCGTGCCACATATATCATTCAACATCTAGATTCAAAGAGGGATATCAAGAAAGCTATTCAGATAACCTGCCTTTATGGTAGCTGTTGGAGGACATATTATACCACCATTAGTCCAAAATATTTTAGAGACAAATATTCATATGAAAGGAAGTCTCATACTCTCTAACAAGAGAAGCTATTGAGTGAGTCATAACCAGGAGATATGCATAATCTAGACTCAGATAATAGAGAATTTCTGATTAGACAGACTCTTTTGACCCAAGGAGAACTACTGATTTCCTGGATCCAACTGCAGGACAAGTCAGAGCCATGGACTTTAATGAGCAAAGATAAGCACATGCATAAGAGTTTTCAAGATCTGGGCCTTAACTGCAAACTATTTAGAGCAAGATCAGTAAGATTTTTGTACATTACTCAGAATAAAAGGGTCCCAATCTGGACACTACCATAATATAAATTATAAGTAATAAGACAGCAGCGAGTCATGTACTTTTCTAAGAGAATTGGACCTACCCAAAAGCTTTAAGTGCCTTAATTAAAAAACAAAGAGACAAAATCCAGAAGCAACCTCTTCCATATATGGAAATAAAGAGCCAGACTTCAAAACAAAGGGAAGATGAGGAGATATAACCTACGCTTCCAAAATAGTCCATGCTACATGCATCTCCCTAAAAACCCCTACAACAAGACTTGCGATTCTCTTTTTCATAACAGGCAAAATTATTAGGCCGCATTAGGGAATAGTAACTTTTTTTTATTCCAAGAATGCAAGGAAACAGCTTTCAAATCCCTATTTCTTATTTTATACATTATTTAACCACAAGAAATTCCGAGGGAATTCGTTTTCACGTTCTCCCTGCTCCAAAAATATCATTGCTGCAACCTCATTGATACAACCTGCATGGGATGTTTCTAGCAGAGAGAAAACCTTTACAATAATACGGGGTTACACAGGAAGAACAGATCAGACACAGACTACAACATAAGAGCCTTGATGATATAATCCCATATTCAACAGAAAGATGGGTTGACTGCTTTCTGCTGGCTGCAGTTTAACAAGACCCTTAGGAGTACTCTTCCCTTATACTCCTGCCATCCACCCCAAACTTGCTTTGAAATCATACAACTAGGAATAAGGCACTCATTAGAAGTAGTCCTGACAAACATTTTAATGTGTTCAGCATGCATGATGCTCCAGCAGAAGTTTCAATACAATCTTCATTTCTTTACCTAGTGGCACAAGGGAGGACCTGGTGTGGTGCGATAGAAAAAGGGCCATATCCTTTGTGGTGTACCACATTAAATTAATATGTCAGGCTTTCTAAGTCTGTCACTGTTCACAGACGGTGAAACAATTGTTTTGCTTCCCCACTCCCCTCTTTTTTTCCCAATTTTCACATAGTATCACGCTAAAAAAGAGTTATGGATTTCCTTCTGAGAGGACTGCATGGACTGATAAAGTAAATTCATGGCAGAAAACAACTTGTTATTTTCCCTTTTACCTCATAATTTCACTTAAGAGAGAAAGTGCAATAAATTTTGGCGGGAAAAAAAATACCATTTTGGACATTTTTAATGACTAGTCTGTGTAAACACTATTGAGAAATATGGGTGAGAACAATTCGTCCAGAGGGATGATTATTTTTCTTGCCCCGAGGCCCTAAACAGCACTTTTGTTAAGTATTTTAAATTGTCTGAAGTTCATTTAAGAAGAGGAAGAAGCAAAAAAGGCATGTTTGGAAAACTCTCATAGGCTTTCATGTTTAAATGCTTTATTCTTTGGTGATTATGAAACATTCACTTTCTAACTCAACTGAAGAACTGTTGCCCAAACTTTCCTAACGTACAGTTAGCGGGCCATTTTGATCTCGCTTAGTCAGAATAGCCGAGATCAGAATCTGACCCAAGATATCCATGTAACATCTAGAACAATGGGGTCCTGGTCCCAGACTGGGGCCCCTAGGGGCTACGATAAGATAAATAATGAATAATAATACAGTTGGACACTCTTGCCATGCATACAATTTATTGGAGCTAAATTCTCTGCTAGTGTAAACTCGCACAGCTCCACTGCCTGTAATGGAGCTTCAGCAATTCATGCCCGCAGAGAATTTGGCCCTTGGTCTTTAGTGTTTTACTAGCTTCCCTGACACTACTTAAATATGGGGCCTCGGTACAGCTCCTGTTATCTCCAGAACTCTGCTACAGGCTCACTGGGAATTAGTACTTCAAGCACTGCCCCACAGGGTTCACTCTTTATTACCTTATCAAATGAACAAAATTTCCTTAATAAGTCTTCCTGAACTGCAGATAAAATAGCAAACAAACATTTGGGCGAGTTAAAAAAAAAGCTGACTAAATGCAGGAAGATCCTTCTTGTTATTCTACCAATATTGCTTCCTTTGCTTATTAGTAGCCCAAAGGAAATGCTAGTTCAGAGGGAGCCAGGGGAGCAGTTAGCAGCTTCTTGCTAGAGCTCCAGTATCTCTGCTGCACAGGCTAGAAGATGCTGTAAGAATGTGTGACTCATACAGCTCATCATGATTGAAAACTCCTCTGATGCCAGTAGAAATGTACTTAAAACCTTTCATTTGCAGGGTAAAAAGAGAGTGGCGATGACATTCTTTTTCTGTGCATTCACCCTGTTTTCAAATCAAAGGGGCCCCAAGCTGCAGCAACAACAGGGTGCTTGCAATGTAGCTGGTTGTGACAAGGCAGCTGACAAGCCTTCCGCATTCCACAGCTTGATTATTAATATGAATAACTAATGACTCACGCTGACACTACTGAGGCCGGGAAACTTTCTGTAACTGAAGAGTTATAAAATGTTATTCTCCCACAGCACCACCGCCAAATCGATGAGTGATCTCTGTATGGTTTTGCATTCATTTCAAACTGAATATGCATGTCCCTGCACACATGGCTTGAAACAGTCAGAAGATTGGTGTTTAGGGGAAAGAGTTCAGTTGTATCAGGCTATTTAGGGGGCTAGCTGCAAGAATGCAGAGACATTTCTCACATTAGTCCACTTGCTTACTAATATGAATAACTAATGATTAAAGCATCTGATCTACCGAGGGCTGTGAGATTATTAGACCAGGCTTGTGAAACTTCTTTGTCACTGTCTGGAAAAGCCAGACTTCTCTGGATGTTGCAGTTTAATTTTTTTCCCCTCCTCAGAGGATGTGGTATGGCTTCAGCCAATAATTTAGAATCAGCAGAGAGTGACATGGCATCAAAAGCAACACTAAATGTACTGATCCTCTTCTTCGCCTGGGCTATGTGAGTTGCAACTACCTTTAAGCAAGTTTCTGAGCTTTTCTTACTTGTTTCCAGTGAGCGTGCTTCTTCCTTTACCCAGACTGGCAAAGTAGCAAAAATGAGACAGCATCACGCTCTGCTGGCTGTACGTATGAGCTTGCTCTTCATTCAGTACTGTGCTTGTTTTAGTCTGTGATATGTGTAGCATACCGTTGGCTGTTATTTTTAATGACCGTAGCTCAAAAGCAATGATTCTGCCAAAGGAACCAAACAGGTTGATGCTACTGCTATTGTAGTGTGTGTAACTCACAGGAATAGTATAACATGCTTGGATTTACAAAAGGAAAATTTGTGAGGATGCCATGACTGTTTGAACAGCTTAAGTGAATTATAATAATATCGCTAAGGAACTGACAAATAATGAGCTAATAAACCAATAACCTCAGACATTAGCTTTAGTAAGAATTTTTCAAAGAAAACAGAAGTGGAAAACTATATATTGTAAGCATTTCCTGAAATGTGCAACAAACATGCATTTTCTTAAACATGGGACAGTCCAAAGTATATTTAACAGCACTGAATAGCACTTACCTCTCATGAAGCACTGCTGGTAAGAAGGAAATGACTCAAATACGCTGTTTGAAGCCATAGTTTCCTCTTTAAAACTTACTCTCTCTTTAAAGTGGGGGAATATATGATTTCTTTCACCTTGGGAAGTGAAAAAGTAAGAATGGTCACTGTTATAACCCTCCTCCTGGCCATTGCTTTCTATTTTATCTTAGTGCCTTTGAAGCAACATAAGTCAGATAATAAGATTCTTTTTCTAAAACAAACACTGAAATTGTTAAAAAAAAAATAGCGGATCAGTTGTGGTTTGATGATGCTTACCACTCTACGAAACTCTGTGGTTTGCAGTCAAAACGATTTGCCCTGTCTGCTGACCAATATCCCGGACCCGCTCTTGTGTGACTGCCTCTGTACCCAACTTGTGGTTCTGTGGTTGTTTATGAGGCCCAAAGAAGTGTTTCACACAACCAAAATTACAAATTTAACTGTTCCCCTTTCCACAACCTGTCTCAATTGGTCTGTGCCGATCACATGATTTGAGTGATGTCGACTTAAAAAAAAAACCAAAACTTTCTAAGCAATGCCCTACCCACTCCACCTGCCCTCCCCTAGGCTGAGAAAAGAAACAGAGTAGATTTTGCAGAGGGAGGGGGAAAAAAGTGACTCACAGCCCCTCATTCTGTAAATGGTCTTGCTGATTTAGTACAACTCTGCTTGTTTTGTTGTTTGTGGTTTTTGGAACTACCGATTATTTTGATAGAGATTTCATTGCTGCTTATTCAATAGTAATTCAAACCCTGGTATTAGTCGGCTGCTAAAGGAGGATGCATATGTCATCATTTAAAACCTTAGGAATCAGCTGTAGGAAAAATCCACTAGCTGATGAAGAAGAATATAAATGGATACAAATCTGCAGTGTAGAAATTAAAAGAAGAAATTATGAATTTCAACCTATAGAATCTGTAAGAAAGGACTTGAAGGAAGTCAGTCTATATAAGCTGGCAACAAAGACTGGTATCATTGTAAGTTACTGACAAAGGGCCAAATCCTGTAGTCCTTTCCCAGGCAAAGCTCCCATTGACTTCAGAAGGAGTTCCACTTGAGTGAAAACTGAGTAAAGACTCATCAGTTTTTAGGATACAGTGAATAAGAGATTGATCAAAGAACACAATATTCTAAATTTCTGTCTAAAACAGTGGAGCTCCTTTAGAAACAGAATAGCCCAGCCCATGCTGGTCTGACTCTGGTTAGAGCACTATAGAGAAAAAAAAAAGCTACTTATTTCAGAACAATGAAGTGACTGTTATGCCAGCTATTGTCTCCTTTCTCTCCTCTTCTGAATACTGGACAACTACCTTTTTGCACTTCAATGCAAATCAATCTGATACCTCACACCTGTACAGAAGCCTGGAGCTCAACAGTTTTTTTAAGCTATTAAACACTTGCCAAGGAACCAGTAACAATAGAGGAAATGAACTAATTAACACAACATATCAGAAAGAGTATTGTCTTGCACATGCAATGTGACAAATGCAGTTAAAAGTGTAGCCTGAAGAAAAAGTAGTACACATTGGCTATGTTGCTATTATTTGTATTGCAGTAGTTACAGGAGGCCCCTATTTGGATCACGGCCCATTGAACTGGGTGCTGCACAAACACAAAGGAGCACAAAGTCCCTCCCCTGAAGAGTTGACAATCTAAGTCCACAGTACTGCAATTGGACTCATGCACCCAGACCCTAAAACCACAGAGCCCCTCTGACATCCACGGGCCAAACACAGGAATAAGGATTTCCCCCACCTGAATCATATCTCCATTACATAATAACAAACCCATACTTTTAATACTTGTGGATTTTTCCCTACACTAATTTTGTTGTGGGAAAATAAAATCTCTTCTCCTCCTTGACTTTGTCCTTTCCATTTGGCTAACGTTGACTTATCTCTTGTGTTTCTAAAACAGTTGCAATTTACATAGTGCTGTCGGCTTATTTCCTTGCTTGGTGCTTGAGTGTGACTGATGATACAAGTCTCAACACAGAGCTGGGAACAGCGTCAGGTTGGTAATTGCTATGTCTGAACCAGCAGAGGGAGCTCAGAAGGGTCCTACAAGAACACTGGGATTGGGATGGGGACGCTAGGTATTTCCCCCCTCTATAATCCATTAAACAAAAATGTTGGCCAAATATTTAGAGTCTAAATTACTTGATAATAGAGCTAGATGAATAATGCAAAAATACTTCCTCCAATATTTGTTCTAATTTTCAGTGGTGCTGGAACAATTTTTATAGTGGGGGTGCTGAAAGCCATTGAATCAAACTGTAAGGTAAACCCTGTTTATGATGGAAACCATGTTAAGCCAGAGGGTGCTGCTGAACTCCCAGCACCCCGACTTCCAGCATCTATCCTACATTTTTTCAAACAAATTCACTTTCGTATTTCCAATATTTCCTCCTTTTTTGTGTTCTCTTGCCATGAACATTCATGCAAATGGGTTTTACTCTGTGAATGCCCATTGGAAAATGAGGTTTACGCTTACCCATCTGAACACATGAAAAGCAAATTCCAAATTCACTTTCTACAAGCCTTTTCTCCAGAAACCTGGTTGTGAGAATTAAGCTCAGCTAATTAGACAACAGAAACAGTATCATGTGGCTTATTCAGCCAATCATACACAGCAACACACCTCACAAATTTGGCCAAACAAGTCACAAAAATATGTTTTAAATTCTTATTTTGATAAGGAACACAAGAAAGCCACAGTCTGTTCACAGGCATGCAAAGGACATGCAAGATTTAAGGCAAAATTGGTTGAACAAGTTATTTGTTATGACTTATTAGCTCAGTTCTATTTGATAAAGTCATTTCAAAATAGGATGTGCATTTCTTTTAGGAAGTTCTTACCGAGAGGATACATGCTTTTCTAGTGAAATCAATGCATGGAAATTCTGAAGGGCTGTGGAGGGCAGTGCTTGGACCAACTTACTTTTACAGAAAGTGGAAAAAAATCAGTTTTGTCTACTTTGTCTGGCTCTTGCTTCTGTTCCATTGTCTAGATCACTAAGTAAGAGAAGCTTTCACAGGGAGCCCTAGTAACTCAATGCAGCAATGATTCCAGTCTTAAGATATACAAACCACTGTTAGAATCATAGAATATCAGGGTTGGAAGGGACCTGTCTAGTCCAACCCCTGCTTAAAGCAGTACCAATCCCCAGACAGATTTTTACCCCAGTTCCCTAAATGGCCCCTCTCAAGGATTGAACTCACAACTGTAGGTTTAGCAGCCAATGCTCAAACCACTGAGCTATCCCTCCCCCGCATAACTAAACTAAAGCCACTTTTTATTTCCCTTGTTCTAATAATCACGGGGATGGGAAAGCTCACAGACACCCAGGCAGCTAGATACTCAGACAGCCGTAGCATATGCTATAATGGTCAGCAGGGCTATGGGCATAGCACTAGGGACAAAGTGCCACTGCATGCTGAATGTTAGCTATGTTAATGCCTTCACCTCAGTCATTTGCCACGCCAGCCGTGGCATAACTATGCTATGTGAGAAGCAACAACTGGGCTGGTTTTAACACCTCAGAATTACTGCAGATGATGCAAGAGAAAAAACGGAGTGTTTCAACATGTATCCTGCCACTGCAGTTTCTACTCTGCTACAAAACACAGCATCTGAAAAGGCTTTGCTAACATCCATACATTTTGAACTTTACGGAAAGGGATCATAGAACAGCACACTGGAACCCAGATTTGAGTCGTTTCAGAGTAGCAGCCATGTTAGTCTGTATCTGCAAAAAGAACAGGAGTACTTGTGGCACCTTAGAGACTAACAAATTTATTAGAGCATAAGCTTTCGTGGACTACAGCCCACTTCTTCGGATGTATATTTGAGTGTTTTTTTTAGGTCCATTCTAAACTTAAGTTGAAGAATTAACTACTATATTCCTAGGCCTTTGATATGCCAGTTAAGGAAGCTCTCCGTTAATACTAACAAAGATGGGTTACATCTGGCAATTCTTATCAGAAATACTGAATGTGTTGAGGTATGATTTTGTAGTGGCGTTAGGTAAAACGTAATGGAAATGCTATAGTTATAGTTATATATGTCATTATTTATTGCCAGGTTATTTGGCAATGTACAAAAGAAAGGAAGATGCTGAAGAATTTCTCACAATGACAATCCCTGCCCCAAGGAGTTTCTGAAAATACTACTATGGGCACTGCATTCTAATTAAAATTGGTCTCTGCTAGATTTTTTTAAATCTGGACTCTGGCTCTTCTAAATAAAGTTCCACATAACAATCACATGACTATTATCTGGAGTCCTTTGCTTTCTAATAACAGCTTTTTAACATTTAGGTAATATCATACTTAATTCTGGAAACTGACACATCATGAAGCAAATTGTCAAGTGGCCACATGACACTATGAAAGAGCAAATTAATGTGCCAGTAGTCATTTGTTTAATTTGGTATATGGTGTATTGGGCAGGGGTCAAAGGTCTAGTGATGTTAAAGAATTTATTTCCCATAGTTGACTGAGGAACACGACCCCATTAGCTAGCCATTAGCTGGAACATGACTTCAAGTAAATAGGTCTCGACATTGTACATGTCTGAATACTGTGAAATCTGACTCTAGGTTAAAGGTGAACATGTCCTCTTCAAACTCCGGTGGTGTTTCCAAATTTTGAAAAAGTAAAGAAGTCACAGGGTGAAACTAACAGTTGAAAGCAACAGAGAGTCCTGTGGCACCTTTAAGACTAACAGATGTATTGGAGCATAAGCTTTCGTGGGTGAATGCCCACTTCGTCGGATGGATCCGACAAAGTGGGCATTCACCCATGAAAGCTTATGCTCCAATATATCTGTTAGTCTTAAAGGTGCCACAGGACTCTCTGTTGCTTTTTACAGATCCAGACTAACACGGCTACCCCTCTGATACTAACAGTTGAGATTTTTAAGGGCAAATCCTATTTGCTTTGAGAATTTCATTCAACGGCTAAATCAGGAACATGACCTCATTAGATAAATTATGTGAATATGTGAAAATGCCCACATCAACAGTATTTTTCTCTTAGGGTACATATACACAAGGAAAAAAAAAAACCTGTCCTGGGTCAGCTAACTCAGGCTTGTGGGGCCCGAACATCTACACAGCAATTTTCAGCCTGGAGCCAGAGCCCTGAAAGATGACCTGAGCCAGCTGTGGGTTTTTTATCCTCGTGTAGACGTAGCCTTAGAGTGCCCAATCTCTATGTTGAAACTGTTTGTTTCCTTGAAGAGCATCGTAACCAATGGCAAATCATCACCAGGCTGCTGAGATACCCAAGGCAGAATGATTTGGGGATTACACTGGTCTGTCTCAGGAGGAGTCTTAAGGTCAGGTTTCCAGTTTGAGGTTTGACACAACAATGTAGGGAGGCCCACATTTTTTCCATCTGCCCTACAAGTGACCAGTTGTACATAAACAAAAGGGTTTCTTTTCTCCAGTGACACCAGGCTCTCAGTTTTCACCCTCCTTTCAATTTAGAATCACTTTAATCCCTTGAGGTCTTCCAGACACACAACATACATCTAATGCAGTAGCACTTATTGGGCCCTTGGGTATAGTCTGCGTATTAGACACATCCTGTTGCTACAGTGAAAAGCAAGGGCCCATGCTCTCAGATGTGTGATACTTGGTGTGCTAACTAGTCATGGGCAACCCTCAGTAAGGTTTGGCTCAACACAGAGAAGTATAAATAAGTAGGGAAAGGCTTCAGACCAAGCCGCATGAATAACCACCTCAAAAAGGTCATCAGAAAAGGAAACTACACCGTGGAGGTTAGAAAACATAGAACTAAAGTGAGAACTGCTAAAAGTCAAGCTGAATTAGCTCTTGCAAAGGAAATTAAAATAAATAGGAGGGTTTTTTAAAGTTATATAAATAAAAAGAGAATAAGGAAGGGTGAGGTTGGGCTGGTATGTGGCATGGATGAGTTTAAAGGTAATCCAGGTATGGCCCAAAACTAAATAAATATTGTGCCTCGGTTTTCAATAAGGTTGATCAATATGGACCATGTGCATGAAGGCAGTATGGTTGATAGAAATGCGTGTCTAGAAATGGAAGTTGCCACATCTGAGGTAGAAGAAAATCTTAAAGAGTTTAATGCTCTCAGTTTGGAGGGACCAGATCATTTCCATCCCAGAAAACTGAAAGAAGTAGCACATGAGATTGCTAATCCAGTAGCAAGGATTTTTTAAATAATCTACCTATTTGGGGGTAGTACCATATGACTGGAGAATAACTAACATTGGACCCATGTTTAAAAAAGGGTGAAAAAGTGATCCAGGCAATTACAGACTTGTTAGTCTGACCTCAGCATTTTGCAAGGCTTTAGACCACATTGTGAAGGAAAGAACAATTAAATCCATAGAGGTAAATGGTAAAGGGGATGTAATGTGCCATGGGCTTACCAAAAGTAGATCATGCCAAACTAACTTAATTTCCTTCTTTAAGAAAATAACTGATTTTTTAGGTAAGAGAAATGCAGTAGATCTAATAGATGTGGATTTCAGTAAAGCATATGACACATGGGAAATTATTAGTTACACTAGAGAAGATGGGGATCAGTACAAAAATTGTAAGATGGAGAAGGAACTGGTTAACGGGAGGGGGAAGGCAATGAGTTGTGCTGAAAGATGAATTATCGGACTGGAGAGAGGTTACCCATGGAGTTCCTCAAGGACTGGTCTTGGGACTAATTTTATTCAATATTTTTATTAATAACCTTGGCACAAAAAGCAGGAGTGGGCTAGTGAAATGTGCTGATGATACAAAGTTGGGAGGCATTGTCAGTGCAGAGGAGGATCGGAATATTACACAGGAAGACCTTGAAGACTGGGGTGTGATAGAAATGGGATGAAATTCAATAGTACAAAGTGCAAAGTCATCCATTTAGGGTCTAATCATAAGAATTTCTGCTACAAGCTGGGTGCTCATCAGTTGGAAGTGACAGAGGAGGAGAGAAACCTGGGTGTGTGGGTCCATTATAGGATGATTATGAGCCACCAGTGTGATGTGTCTGTAAAAAAGGCAAATGTGATTTTAGGATGTATCAGGCGAGGCATTTCCAGAAGAGATAGAGAAGTATCAATGTAATTGTACAAGACATTAGTAAGACCCTATTTGGAATACTGTGTACAACTCTGATCACCCACATTGAAGAAAGATTAATGTAAACTGGAGCAAGTACAGAGAAGAGCATGTTCAGGGGAATGGAGGGCCTATCCTATGAGAGGAGACTGGAAGAGCTTGGCTTGTTTAGTCTAGCAAAAAGAAGGCTGGGATGGGATGGGATGTGATTGCTGTCTATAAATACATCAGGAGGGTAAATAACAGAGAGGGTGAAGTGCTACTTAAGCTAATGGATGGTGTCAGCACCAAGAACAAGTGGATATAAACTGGCCATGAACAAACTCAGGCTGGAAATTGGAAGGTTTTTAACTATAAGAGGGGTGAGGTTCTGGAACAGCCTCCCAACAGGAGTTGTCGGGGCAAACTACAGTATTTAATTAGTTTGAAGAGAGAGCTGGACCAGTGGCATAGCCAGAACAGGAAAACTGGCCGGGCCTCGACTTTCAGGTGGGCGGGCAGGCAATGACAAGGGGGCACCTCTCCCCAGCCCCTCCAGCCGGCCCTTACTGCTCAGCAGGCACCAGAAGATGAGGTTGCCCAGGGCATATAGGCTGCGGGGCGCACCATGGGGGACAGGGGGACCCCTCTGGGGCTTGAGCTTCGGTGACTTCGGCTTGGTGTCCGTCCGCCTGGCTGGCTGTGTCCCGCTCCTGCCAGTGCCACATGCTGCTGCCCCAATCTCCAGCCCCAGCACTAGCTCCACCCAGACACGCCCTCTAGCACCTCCCCCTCCTGGAATGACTCACCCCCTCCCAGCCTGTGGATTCAGGGGGCTCCAGGCCCTATTTCGGTGGCCCTGGACACTAAGTGTGGCTGTGGCCCACCCAGGCCCACCTGTGTCTATGTCCCTGCGCTGGACAATATTTTGGTGCAATTGTATGAGGGGGTTGCTTGTGATGGTAGAAGGCTGGACTCAGCCTCCGCAGGGCTCACTTCTGGTTTACATCTTATGTTCCTAAAAGCACATGCTTCTGTGCAAATTCTGAACCATGCTTAAGGATAGGGTGACCAGATGTCCCGATTTTATAGGAACAGTCCCGATATTTGGGGCTTTGTCTTATAGAAGTGCCTATTACCCCCCACCCCGGTCCCGATTTTTCACACTTTCTGTCTGGTCACCCTACTTAAGGAAGCCTTTCCATTCTGTTTTTCAGATTCCCTTACACCCAGTGACAGAGTTGTCTAAGAAGACATGCTGCCACTTTCTGTCCCTACTATGCCTGGACATCATGCCCCCTCCCCCAACTGTCTGCAATGAATGGACAATGCGCCCTAACATGACTTCTTCCAGCCCCACTATCATGTGGCAAGGCTTCCTTTGGATTTTGCAAAGGGAAGGTGGATGGGGGTGGAAGATAGGATTGATGAGAAGCTGCTCACATCTGCTGCTTTTGAGACATTTTATCCTTTTTAACTCTCATTTGTTTACCTTTTTGCTGGAAGGAGATATAAAGGCTTAAATGTTCCGGCTTTTCTCTTAGTCTTCTCCCACCCAGCACAATATTAGAATGAGACCTGTAGATTTCCTCTGACTTTTAAATGGAAAAGCCACCAGTATAAACACTAAACCTCATTATGCGTATAAGCCGGATGCCATTGAGTTAAAGCATTAGAAACCTTAAGTCAGAATTTTGTTATTGAATTATCTGAATGGCTAGACATGTCAATGGGCCATAGTAACCTGGAAAAGCCATATAACATTGCAAAGCATGAAATATGAAACAGAAAATTGATGCATAAATAAACTTTTCAGGGCATGCCTCGACATACAAGAGTTACCAGTGAATTGCGTGAGTGTGGGAGGAGCAGGTCATCTGGCTCTCATCTCGGATGGTAAGTGGCTCAGTAAAGCTTACTGCACATTTTTATACACCGTTGTCCTGAACTGTAGATATTGCCTTACATATAGCATTATCTCCCCTCATAGACTCATAGACTTATAGACTTTAAGGTCAAAAGGGACCATTATGATCATCTGGTCATAATGGTCCCTTCTGACCTTAAAGTCTATAAGTCTATGAGTCTATGAGGGGAGATAATGCTATATGTGAGGCAATATCTAATAGCATCCTCATTTTTTCCCACCCTTGTCGGTGGGTGTTTCTAGCCATGCCGTCTGCCAACTACTGGAAAGATATTTTCCCCACAAATGGATGGCATGATCTGTATAAATTACACAGCTCCGTTTTCTGTTAAATTTGGGCAGCTATTAACCCCTTCTGCACTTATTTACTACAAGAGAACATTACACAAATCTACGCAGCTATGCTGAGGCTGATTAACATTATTCTGTTATTACCGATACTTGTCCTCTAACATTTGTGGATTGTTTCAGGTTATTATTTATTTTCAAGAAAACATTTTGAAAAGGTGACAATTGGTTTTCTTTTTGACTCTTGCCAGTGTAAGAAGAGAGCCAAATGTACACCAAACTAGGGGGCAGCGGGAACTAAATTGCCAAAAAATCTGATTCCAAAGTTGTCAGTACTTATAGGGGTCATATAAAGCCTCAGAGCATTGTGAGGTTTGCCTGTCACTAATATCAATAAGCCAGGGTCAAGAATGCTGCCCCAAATATTATGGACAAGAGTTAGACTCCAGTCTCTCCCTTAAGGATCCCTGAACTATTCAATTGAATATGTAGAACTTACATGCTACTGAAGCAACACCACATAATTTAAATGGATAATGATTCTGTAAAAAAGCTCTCTCACTATCCCCCAAGTTTTCTCCTTCCCTTGACAGCTAGCAGGCTACTAATAGACATATGAATTTTATAACTGGCAGATCATTTTGGGGGTTAAATTTTATCAAATAAATGACATTTCCTAATTATCATAATTATTTGCTTTTGTGTTTTGAACACCTTTTTAAAGGCATAATTTTCAATATTTAAAGCTCCCTCCATCACTTATCAATAAACATAAAAATAATTAAACTACAGCTGTTTAATACAAATTAAAAGTAGATAACCATCCAAATTATTCATTAACATTGTAAAAACCCTTCACATTAGTTATCCACTACATGTTCAGACAGCATTGCTCAGCAGCCACTTTTCATAGGAGATGATCATAGGAACAATCTTACTTTGCCTATCTGGCAGAAATGCTTGTAACAGTTAAGAGCTATCTCCATCACCGTGAGAAGTTTAGTACAACAGTGATGGATCCATAATTGTTGAAATAGGATAGGGAAAGAACTTTGCCAGCTCCCAATTCAGCACTAGAACCACTTGTTTCTGCTTTTTGCCTTTCCATAATGCCCCAGTCATGCACACAACTGCCAAATCCAACACAGTTAAGTGTTCTCCTCCTTAGCACATTTTTTTTTATTGCCCACAGATTGGGATCTTGCCCAGCTAAGAATGAATACCATTTTGATGACTAGTCAAATGCAACCAGATAAAATGGTGATGGGCAGCTTAAAACTATCTAAATACACAGTGGTTAGAAGTTATTTTATATTATTTTGATTGTGGGAGCGCCTACAATCCCCAAACTAAGGAGAAAGGCCTGACTGTGCTAGATGCTGTATGTGCACATAATAAAAAGACAGTCCCTGCTCCAAAAGAACTCACAAAGACAAGCAGCATATAAAGGCTGGGGGGAAAATTTTTTAAAATGGATTTTTCAGGGTAAAATTTTCAAACATACCCAGTGAATTTCATTGGGAATTGGGCACCTAACTCCGGTAAGTGCCTTTCAAAATTTTCACACTTAACTACCCTAATTGGCCTTCTACCTAGCCATTGTTAGATGGTAAATTTCACATAGGCATTGGGGTAGAAATTGGTGTTGAGGAGGGATTCAAAGGGAGAAAAGGAAGGCCTTATGCACTAGTTCAGGGAGGATGTTCTATGCACAGGCAGCACGGAAGAAAGTTCCAAAAAGTTTGTGGGAGAAGTTGGTAATCAGGGGATTGAAGCTGGTATTATTGCTATAGTAGGGAGCGGGCGCCATGATAAAGAGACAAGAGCAGAGAAGTAGGGAAGGGAAAAGTCAGGAAGGGTCTTGAAGCTGAGGACACAAAACTTGACTTTGATGCAGCAGAAAGTGGGAAACCAGGGATGAGGTCAGAGTAATGGCCAAGGAAGAGGGTCTTAGCAGCTGTGTTTCACATAGAGTGGAATGGAGGTGACTGTCGGGGAGGAGGTTGAGTGATATGCCAGACCTTCATGAAAAAATTTACCTGATATCACATAAATGAACCTTTATTGCTTAATAAATCAGAGGAATGCTGTCGTTCAAGTAGCCTGGAACCACTGCAAAAAGTTATTATCACAGTTCTTTTAAGGGAAGGGTTTAATGCCATGATTGGATTGCTGGGGACTAGCTTAACAAAAGAAAGAATGGTTAAAGGGATCATTTACCTTGTTTTCCATGCTGGATTTGCCTGCTTTTTCTTCCATGTGCACTCCTTATGGCATTGTCTGCGTTTGCTCCTTTTCCACAAAGTGAAACGCTCAAGAGAGTTAATTGCAGGTTTGGAGATGTGCTAAATTGAAGCGGATGGCAGCTGTGAACTGGGCGCATCCTGCAAGAAAAGGTTTGAGTTTCCTTTGTAGTCAAACACATAATAATTTACTATTCCATCTGCTACTAACTTTTTGCTGGCCCCCAGTAAGGGCTCTGGCAGAGAAAATAATGCCCTTTCATTTTGTTTACAGCAAATGCTAGTATAACCAGGATAATGTCATTACCTGTATTTCCTCAAGGGCTTCACCTGTACTTTACAGGCTCCAAATCAGAATGGACTCTAAATACACTAACACCCATTGACTGACATTATTGGGCCTGATCCAACCCTCACTAATGTCAGAGTCCTTCCACTGACTTCTAAGGGGTGTTGGATCAGGCCTATAGCTAGCCATCAGACTGTCTTTGGGGGGAGGAATAGCTCAGTGGTTTGAACATTGGCCTGCTAAACCCAGCATTGTAAACTCAATCCTTGAGGGGGCTATTTAGGGAACTGGGGTAAAAATCTGTCTGGCAATTGGTCCTGCTTTGAGCAGGGGGTTGGACTAGATGACCTCCTGAGGTCCCTTCCAACCCTGATATTCTAGAATTCTTAAGCAGAATGAGATTTTGCCTTTTTTCGCAAACCTACTGCCCTCCCTCCCCAAAATACCCACCATGTACCATGTGAGGTAGATTAGTTAATTTAGAATAGAACAGGATTTAGGCAGGTAGCTAAGTAGCATAGTGGTTACTAACCTTGCTTTACATGCAGAAGATTAGACCCTGACCCCACATCCCCAATGCAGCCAGCAACTCCTTATCTGGTGTCCCAGACACTATGGCAATGTGCACTACATAAATCAGTGTAATAATTCCTTTCCTTTTCTTCACTGTGGTATACATGTGCCATGCAGTTTGCCTGACACTGTGCAGCACAGTACTTGGCAGTATGATGAAGTAAATGGAACACTTCATTATGAGAGTTTCCCTTAACATGAAGTTAGTTTAAGCTTTAATCCTGGCAGAAAACTGCATTTTGAATAGGTGGATGGGATACCACGTGGTTGAGATGTCCAATCATCAGTAAAAAAGTGCCCTTCATATCACTTAAAAAGCTGATCATACATTGGCCAACGTACAGTGTGGTACAAGGTTCCCTACAAGCGGAAGAGTGTGCTGAGCTTTCAAAATGCAGACACAAGAGTGAGAGGGAACCTGAAAATAAAATCTTTAGGGGGAGGAAAAATACCCTTGAGTCATAATTTACAACCTCTGAGTCACTTTCCACCTACCGGGTCAAGTTTTACCCTCACGTACAGCACATAGACATAGAGCAAATCCACTGTTTTAATGGAGTTACTTTGGAGTAATTGGGAACAGAATTTGACTCTAATAGCTGTGATTTCCCCCCCCCCCCAGCAACCCTGGAAACCATGAGGAAAACGTTCCCCACAATATCAAATCAGGATCCTCTTCTTCCTGCTGCATGACTTATAAATGATGACAGTACAAAAAATAACTATGAAAAGGCTGGTTTTTGTATCCATAGAGATTGAACTCTGTGTGTTTGGTACAGCTTTGAAAAAAAACACCGGTGCGTTTTGGTCCTTCCTCCCACACCCCCGCTTATGTTAAATTAATTTCTTGATCATACATTATATTTTCTATGATTTGAGTTTCCTGTCTTGGGATTTCTTATTGAAAATAATTAACAATAATATAACTAACAAAACAACAGGTTCATGTACGACAGAGATCAGTGACATTCAGAGCACTCCCTTGCTTGTATGGAAATACTGTTTTAATTAGGAAGTTTTCTACAGACTTGAAGGCCAAGAATTTCAAGTGACTAGTGATTTGGGGTGTTCATTTTGGGACACAACAAAAAGGCCTGATTCTCAGAAGGCAGGTGCTCAGCACTTTCTGAGATCAGGCCCCTTTGAGGTGGCTTAAGGTGGGTACCCAAAGGCTGATGCACTCAAAATCAGTAGTCGCTTTTGAAAATCTTGACCATGGAGTATATCCCTCTATCTAATTCATGGGTTGCCTTATTCCTAGCAATCACTGAGAGGATGATGACTGCTTGTTATCACTCAAAGGTGCAATAGCTTTACAAATAAATCACGGCAGTTGAACTCTCTCATTTCCCTCCTTAATTTTTACTATTACTATTATTTCTATTCTTAAAGCATTTTTATTCTTGATGTAGATTCGGTGAACATTCCATTTAAGCAGTGAAAGTTTGACCTGTAGCCTGAGGCTCTCCCCTTGCTCAAGGTGTACCAATGGTCCTTAATCTGCTAGAACCTAAATGTGGAATGCAGTATGGGACTCAGCTCCAGAATGCAAAATAAGAGGAACAAGAATCTCCAAATCATAAGAGTCTGGGTGGCTCGATCTAATGGGGTAGACAGTCAAAACACTTATGAACTGAACACTGTTGGATGGAGTGAATTTGTGGTTTCAGTTTAATTTCTAGAAGACAAGTAAGTGCCCAACACAAAAATCACTAACACTGACCCCTTTTTTGGTCATTTAGTCAGAGGAGACAAGATTGGACTGATGTGGAAACCACGAATCCTCATACCACAAAAAGTGGTCCCTTCTGGTTAGAATTGAGGAGTAGCAGGGCAGTAAGTAGATGTTTACACCGTTGAGACATAATATTCGGTACACACCCATACTGAGGATAAAAAGAGGGCTTCACTCTCAGGATGCCGTCTCTAAGAGGGTTATTAAATGCAACTAAAAGAAATAAGCCTTTTCTCCCACACCCAAAATATGATCAATTAATTTCTTAAATCATAGAAAATATAATGTACAATCGAGTTTCCTGTCTTCAGATTTCTTACTGAAAATAAATTACAATAATATAACTAACAGAACCACAGGTTCATGTATGACAGAGATCATAGTGAATTCGGAGTGCTCCCTTGCTTGCATGAGCCTCCAAGTCCTACACTGCACATTGAACTCCGAAAACCTATAACTAAATGCAGCTCAAAAATTCTTTTTCTGTAGAAAATCCCATGACAAATGTCCTCAAGTGAGGTCACTTGAGAAATCCCTGGATTTCCGCCTGAATGTCAGTCACACCACACATCAATCTCTAGAATAATGGCTCTCAATGTACGGTCTGAAGACCACATGAACAAACAGAATGCCAAGGGAAGGAGGTTTGCAACAGGTGCCCTTTAGCAAGGAGATCTGTATAAACTGCCACTCCAAAAGACTAAAGGCTGGTATAACGCCTATGAAGGCAGTGGAAGGAATCCAAATGACTTCAGTAAGCAATGGATTGGGCCCATGGGTTTTAAAATGTATTTTACAATCAAACCCATGTAGTTTGGATTTTGTTTTTGTCCTCCAGAGCCCTCAGTAGCAAGTTTGTTTAAAGCGGGCTTTGCAGAGTTTGCACTACTGTTCAGGGCTTCTTAGGAAAAACATTCTGATACTGCAGCCTGATGCCATTGTTTTGAGAGTTAATCCTGGTGGATCTAGAGTAATAGCTACAGGCCCTTCATGCTGCTGTGATCCTTTGAAAAGCTATTTACACTTTCAGTTTATATAGGGCTGCAAACGCCTCCTTGAATAAAAGCATTCTGTATATGCTAGCCAAAATAAGAAAACATGGGGTCAAGTTCATCCTCGGTGAGACTCCACTGAATCAAATCATCTTTCATTAAGGATGAACTTGGCTCATTTTGTTTCCTTTTAAAAATATGAAATGCACTTGTCTAAATGGCTTGATTTCACTTCCTTTTATTTGATGTTTTAGAAGTGGTAACATAAATATCGGTCAAAATCACATGCGTTATTTCCTGTTGTGCTACCCCAGCACAATAAAAGAGAAAAGATTAAGAAATAGCATAATTAAACTCTTGAAGAAATTCTTGCTCTCATTGAAGTCACTGGCAATTTTCCATTGACCACAACAGTTTGAGGAGTGGGCACCCTCTGGATATTGCAGGTCTGGTAGTTTTATAAATGAGCTTCCGCTTTCCTCTATGAGAACACATTACCTCCACCCACATCACAAAAAGATTTCCTGTGAAGTCCATACTGGCTGTTGTCATGAGCCCCAACACAGTGTTCTGCTTTTGCTAGCTGATATACATAGCAAAAGTGAAATATTCTGCAGAAGCTGTATAAGGAGGAGGATAGGTAGGCTACAGTATGTATCCTATGCTAAAATCTTGCCCAGCAAGGAAGTAACCCACTGCTCTAGTCCATAACTGTATAGTTATGACAACTGAAGTTATTCCAAACATTGTCCCATTTCAAGTTGTTCAGAGCGGACTGCTGATGTTACAATCTACACTCTAGTTCATGAAGTCATTCCAGAGATCCAGATGCATGTGAAATTAACACGCTGGAAATTAAATGCTACACTTGAAGTGACAAACTGCTCTTAAGAGGAGACCATGACAGATTAGTTAGCCTGTCTCTGATTTACATTTGATAGAATGCAGAAAAAATGTTAAGAATGAATTTTACAATTATATAAGCCTTGCATCTTTTAAGGAAGATTTAGTTGGTCTTAGTGACACTTCAAAGCATGGTTATTAAGGCCAGCACAAAAAAAGGAGATAGCCTTGGGATGACACGACGCAGAGGTAGAACAGAAGGTCAGGAACTGAAACTGTTTAAAAACCAGCATTCAATACATTCCTGCATGAATTTGGGCACAGACCACAGCAAACACCACTTGGGCATGGGGGAGAGAAAAGGCTGGAGCACCCACGGAAAAAAAATAGTGGATGTTTAGCACCCACTGGCAGCCAGCTCCTCCCTCGAGTGCCTCCCATCTGGCAGTGGGCCCCGCTGATCAACTCCTCCTCCTCCCTCCCGGCGCCTCCAGCCCGCCATGATCAGCTGTTCCGCAGTGTGCAGGAGGTGCTGGGGGCAGGGGGAGGAGTGGGGATGGGGTGCACTAGGGAGAGGAGTGGAACTGAGCAGGAAGAGGCAACGTGCGGGTGGGGGCTTGGAAGAAGGGGTGGAGTGGAGGTGGGGCCTGGGGTGGAGCAGGGGTTGAGCACCCCTAGGGCAAGGTACAAGCCAGCACCAGTGTGTGAAAGGCATAGTTGGACCGTAAGAGGTAAAGAGAGGGGAAAACCAAGAAGGATGTGTCTGAGACAGGTGGTGAACAGGTCACAGGAAAAAAGCAGAAAGCCCTCTGATAAAGTGACAATTTTGCACTTCTACCACTAAACCAAGATCCACTACTTCTTATTTATTATTTGTTTTTATAATAGGGCATAGAGCCCCATCCGAGATCAAGGCCCCCTTCTGCTAGGCACTGTACAAACACATCGTATGCAAGAGTCCCTGTCTCAAAGAGTCTACTATCTAAACAGACAAGACAGACAAGCAATTTTACAAATGGAAAACTGAGGCAGAAAGGCTAAGTGATTAGCCTAAAGTCATACAGGAGCCTGTGATAGAATAAAGTACTGAACCCCAGTCACCTGAGCCACAATTTATTGTCTTAACCACAAGCCCGCCCTTCACGTCTGCTTTACATAGCTTTATTCTTGCTGAGTACAGGACTAGATATGCGAGAGGTACCTTTTTGTTTGTTTGTTTTAAGCTTATTTTCTCTCTTTTCACTTAACTCTCGTTTTTAATTACACCTCTTGAGCCCTAAATTACATTGATGTAAAGTCACTACAGTACGTCCTTGAAAGGGACGACAAATCTTCTGACCTCTTCTGAAAGGTAATCAGGGATAAAACTGTATGTATCCTGGAAGACTGGCCTGAGGCAATCATGTAAGAATTGTCCCCGAGATACTGGCTCAGCCAGTGTGGTAACCAGTGAGCCAAGAGGAGTGGCTATATAGCTATGTCTCAATATCAGCGACTGGACAACAGCCATGAAATTGTCTAAATTGAGGAATATGTGAACAAAACTCACTTTGGTCTAATCCCCCAAGTAAAAGACAATCCCCAGTTACATTTTTTTTTTAAATCATGGTCTGGTTTAAATTAGACACAGGTCAGGTTCATTATGAAAATGTCTACTTAGGTAATATTTTACTTTGCTCACCAGATCCATATGTCCAACTTGGGAATGCAGGTGTGGTTTACGCAAGCATGCTGTTGCTCTCACATCAGATGGGAGAAGCTTTGTTTTAACTCCTTAAGGCACATGTGCAAATGGCAATTATATCTGGGATACATTCCATTTCCCCCTTTTTTATTTGTAGGAATAAGGAAGAAAGCAGCCTTTTAGGGTTAAATTGTGGCTGTTAGGCATGGCCAGCTGGCTGCAAAGGATAGTATGGAGGAGCAGTGTGCTAGGAGGCATCCTGCATCAGACAAGACCAATTATCTCCTGAAACACTCTGTTTTTACAGAGGAGGTGGTCGTGGTGATGGTGGTAAACAGTAATTTAATACTACCATTTAAAGGATGCAGCATACTCTGCCCTTTCTCTCCCCGCCCCCCAACCCTCCCAGCCAGTAAAGTCTGTTAGCTGACACCAGAGTAGATGTCGTTGTTTAAGAATGTGGATGAGCTATAGAGAGCAAAGGTCATCCTCCATTTTGGAAGGCGTAGCTCTGGACTGCAATCAACACCAAGCTCTGATTGCTGTTATGTCAGTAGAATTGCCAACCTCGTTCCATTCAGAGATCATGAGTCAGGTCCCCCAAACTCATGAGATCGGCTTTAAAATACATTTGAAGTTCTTTTAATTTGGTTAATTAATTTGGTTAATGTTCAGGTTTTTGGGCCTTTAGATTACACTGTGGTCACGTTTTCAAACTTTTTTCTGCAACCATAGGTGCTAGAAATGTCCTTTTGGAGTTAATTTTAAATGAAAGCCAAGATTCTCACAGAATCATTTGTCTTCAGGGTTTGCGGCTTTCCGAAAACCACCAAATATTGCAAGACTCACCGGAAGGTTGTGAGACTAGGCCAGGCTGTGTTAGCTATATAATGTGTAAATAAAAAATAATGTAAGTGTTAAAAAATTCTCTGTGCCGTAATAAAGACATGCCCCCAATGTGGGGGCATAAGGGCAAAGGACTCTGCCTACTCCTCTCCCTCTTTCTAGGAAGTTGCTGCCAAAGAGTAGCAACTCAGTTGCAGTCCTTGTAACCAAACTGCCCTTTCTTCCTTTTTCCTGCCCTTCCGCAATGCCCACGCGCACACTGCATGGTGCAATTTGATTATGTCTACAGAAAGACACAAAAGAATCACACTATCACCTCTTGCTACAGCATTTCAGCCCTTTTACTGGAAGCTTTTCTTTCCCACTCAATGCTCTTTGGAGATTCAGATGAAGAGAAGTTTTGCATTAATGATTTCTAAGAACCAGAACACAGACAATAGTTTACAAAGGGCAAACATTTTGCTAGTGTTTGTGTGTCCAAGTCAAATGCAAATAGCAGGGTATCAGCAGATCTGAGATATGACGTGCAATGAAGGAGGGTCAAAAAGCTTAATTTACATGGTCTGATAATATTTTCATGCTATTTTGTTGTTTTATTTTCTGCACATAAAACAGAAAAAAAAGTATTTTATTTTCTTTTTCAGGAAAAGAGTATTTTAAGGGTTGCCTTTAAAAGTATTGTACTTGTTAAAAATACACATTCTTCATTGCAATGCAAATCAAAAGTAACAATAATGCTATGTTTTATAAAAAAGCTTTTCTATTGTTGCCAAATAGCCAAAAAGATTTTGCATGCCTTCACAAGGAACATTAGCACATAATGTCTGATCTAATGCCTATACCACACACACACACACACACACACACACACACACACACACACACACGCGCGGCATGCCAATTGTTCCTTCTATTTCTCTCTTCTTGGCATTGACAAAACTCCATGATGTTGCAGATGACCTTGGAATCATTTTATTACACTGGGCTTTGCAACATTATTCAGATTAAATCTGTAAGAGTCCCTTCTCCCTTTGATGTAATCCTGTTACAATAGGTCTCTGCATGGGAACACACTTGATTCTGGCTTTCAAAAGGCTCAGATCACTTACCTCCAATCAGCACTAACCTTTAGGACTGGGGAGGGGACCCACCTCTCAATTCATATCATCCCAGAGACCACGTCAGGAATAGAGATAAAAAAACCCAACAGGCAGCTTGCCCTGATGACATTCAGCTAGCTACCAGCAGCACGAGGTTAGAACGACAGAGCTATCCTTTCTTCATTAAGTGTATTTATAAACATGCAGTACATAAGCATTTTTCCTTTCTTCACAGTGACGGGTGATTATATGTCTATGAAAGGTTTTCATTTATTTGGCGCCAGAGTAATCAAAATCAGTTGAAACTGTGGCAAAAGAAGGGAAAGAAAACAAGTAGGCGTGGGATTGACTGTGCCTCTCTCTCCCTGGGCCTTCCAAGGGTAGTAGCTGGCAAAAGTGCATCCACTGCAGATGAACTTCTCCTTCAGCTGGTAATTGTTCCCAGTCTTGTTCATGGCTTCTGTCCATTGAGGATGTAGCCCTGCATAACTTTAAAAGCAATCGGCTCTGCTCTGGAAACACTGTGGGAGCTTCTGAGCCAGCATGTGCGTGACTCTGTTTAGACTTTTAAAAAAGACCAAGTGGTCCCAGAAAAGCTTTGTGAATGAAATTTTCATGCTTTCATGTCTGTCCCGGCACAGATTCTGGGTCAGTCCTTGTGATCTCAAAACATCCTGTTTAAACTGGCGTTTTCCACTACATACACACAAAAATATTTCCATTATAAGCTTTTCATGGTTGTGCATGGGCAAGCAAAATGACTTAGGTAAGGAAAGAGAGTTAACGGGTCTGTGTAAAAATAAAACAAATATATAAAATAAATAATAATAATAATAAGAAGAATACTGATTTTTTTCCATGAGTCTCCCTGGCTATTAAATTTCTTAAATTCATCTTGTAAGGCCAGATGTTGAAAACTTCAATGACAAAGTTTGTGTTTTCATTCCTTTTTCTCCCCCTCACTTTCATAATTATGCACCAAAAATACAGTGATTACTCTAACACTACAAACATTCTGCGTTGGATGAAAAGGTGGCACAACATCATTGCTTCCAAAATTATCCTTTGAGGGAGTTTCCAACCCTCTTCGGTGAGAGAGACGCACAGCGACCCGGTTTCCTGCCACTCCATGGAGGACATTTTGTCCAACCGATCTAATGAGCCATTTTACATACAGTAGAACACCTATTTTCACTGCCCTCAGAATAGGGCATCAGCCAAATACAGACATTTTCCTGTTGCAGACTAAGTATCTCGACACTGTTGCTGAGAGAATGCCATGCAGCACAGTGGAACTTACTGACCACCAGCAAAGGGACTGCTATTTTACGGCCATTCTAACAAATAATACAGCAGGGATAGTCAATTATACTTTGTCAATTTTCTTGGTAAAGGGATAGTCAAGGTCCAGACTCCAGAGAAAATAATAATAATAAAAAATCCAAACAATAATGATAATAATAAGTAAATCAAAAGGTTTCAGGGTCTGTTCAAAAGTAAACTGCTAGGTTTGAATCCCATTTTATATTTGCCTTTTCTATTTCTACATCCTTAAGTTTCAAAATAAAAGGCTTGGGGCTCTCCTCTACTATGGGCCTAATCTGAAGACCACTGAAGTCAGTAGGAGTCTTTCCAGTGACTTCAATGGGTTTTGGATCAGGCCCCGTACGGGCACAGCTATCCACATGGGTATGAAAGGATACATGTCAAGGGTTTATCTACAAAATGCAGTAGAGTGCACCAGCTCGGGTGTAAATTCAGTGCACACAGTACTACATCAACACACAGTAGGGATCTTTAAGTGCATGCCAGCAGGGTCCACATGGACAGTTAGTGCACAACACACTGGTGTACACTAGAATTTACATCTCAGCTAGTGAGCACTAACACACTGGTAGACAGGCCCTTCATGGTCAAAGCACAGGCCTGGGTGTTAGATCTGTGCTCGCTTGCTGGTTCTTTCAAAACAGACTTGCTGGGTAGCCCTCTACAAATCATTTAACCTTGCTACCTCAATTTCCCCATCTGTAAAATAGGGACAGTAATGCCTCATTACCTCACAGAGGAGATGTGAGGCTTAATTTGTTTGTTTGTAAAGTGTTTTGAGATCTTCAGATGAAAAGTGCTGTAGGTACCAAGTCTTATTTGTTAAGTATTGAGTTTTATGCATGACCCTTGCACTGGAGAATGATACCGGGGGGCTGATCCTCAACTGGTATAAATGGCTATAGCTCCGCTGGCACTATGACAATTTACACCTGCAAAGGAACCGCCCTCTACTGCTTTGATAGGTTTCTCCAATAGCACAGTCCATAATTTGATTTATACAGTCATCTCAGAGTCACACATATCCCACTTATACTTGATAGCTTGTGTGTTTAATAAAAATCTTTCCTTTCACCCAAAAATAAGTCAGTCAGTGTTAAGATGTGAAGTAAATCCACAAAAGCAAACACGTCCTTCCCTCTGCCCACAATGTGCCTTGGCATGGTCTCATAGCATAGATATATACTATAAGATATTTGAGTGTTTGGAAGTCATTTTAACACAGAGGTTTGAGGGAATGTAAATCTGGTCAATTTGATGTTCAAGTGACTGTAGTAGGCTAACTTCAAATTGTCTTGCTCCGTGGGCTTAGTCAGATACTTAGTGGTATTTGAACATAACTGTTTGTGATTTAGTTTCCCTCTTAGGGTGTTTTTTAAGAAGGGAGTGGGACAGAATGAGCACACTGCTAACTCTGCTCTGTGCTGTGAATGCATACAACCTCTAGAGTATGATGGAACTAGAATACTGAACACACGAGAATCATAAGAGCTAATACCTAAATCTGATTCTAAGCACTTTACAAACATTAACTAACTAAACCTCTCAATAACCCTGTGAGGCAGGCAAAAATTATCCTAGATGGGGGAAACAGAGGCAAATAGGATAAGGGCTTGGGGGTCTTTCCGAAAAAGTCAGGCCACTCTGATTCGATAGGATATAAGTGATCAAATATAGGCACTGAGGTTTGAAAATGTTGGTCTTTATTCTTTTAAAAATAATTGGGGTACAACTTAAATAGCGCTGTTTTAATAGTGACAACAACGGTGTGGTGGGAAATTTTCTAAATCAGCAGTTCTCAAACTGATCTGCAGAGCTGCTTCTGTCACAAAAGCCACAGGGAAATTACGTGTCTGAGCTGAATTTAGAAGTAACATTTTCAAAGACATACCTAGAAACAAAGGTTCCATTTTCAAAATGAATTTAGGTACTTAGGCGCCAACAATCAGCTCCTAAGTCACTTTTAAAAATGGGACTCAGGTGCTTCTGAAAATATTATCCTAGAACACTGGAGGTGCTGGGAGACCATGCTCCTCTCACATAACGCAACTTATAAAAACAGTCACTGAATACGTGAAGTAGCGACTGACTAAAAACTGTTACATAATGGTCATTTAATTTTTTTGGAGATACAAAACCAGAACTGACCAGTTCTAATACAGCATATCCACATGGCGCTTTTCAATTACAGGAGGGAAGTATCTTTACTGTGCTCCACTCCTAGTCCTCCGAGTCTAAACTAGCAAATATCTGTTTGCACTTTTGTAACAAAGATTACCAAACTGATTCACCAGTGTATTATCACAATCTTATATCATTGGAGTTACACTGGCATAAAACTAGTGTAACACGGTGGTGAATCGGAGCCTTCGTCTCTCTGCACTGAGATTTCTACCTCAAAGGAACAAAAACACATCCTATATTAATTTGTGTGCATGCCTCTGCTGAACAGAACAAAGCTCTCAAACGTGCCAGATTGGTTATGAGATACGTGCAGACAGGGCACTGAGTTAGGAACACACTGTTTTTTATGTATGAATTAACTCAAGATTGAGCCCATATAATTAGAGGGGGAAATCTAGTACACCAACTCACTAACCCCACTGCTCTTACCCCTACCCCATCGTGCCCTTTCCGGTAACAAACAAGTGCTGCTGCACTGAATCTGTTCCTTAAAGCAGTCACTAATGCCCACAGATAGTGAGGGTTCATCTGGTTTTCATATACATGTGATTTTTGTTATTAATTGCTGAACTTTTCTTAGAATGGCCAGTCATTCCAGTGTTCTCAGTTCATCTCTTTCTGCTTAAGTTTCTTTCCAGATTTAGGATCTGAACCACACCAAAACATTAAGTTTTTTCCCTCAGAAGTTGCTGGACTCTCAATGGAAATAGATTAAGTTTGCTGGGTTTTGCTTTCCTTGCAAACAAGCTGAGGGGACAACCCTATTTGTTAGCAGACAAACAACTGGATAAAAAGAGCTGGCTCACTCTACCTGGTTCATTGGAGTGCTCACAAACACTTCTTGGGACTGCACCCTGTGGTCAAATGTTTGTTAAGGGAGGGGAGTGGTTATTTAATAGCTGAATTTACAGTGGGGTCTGCCAAACAGCAGCACCTCTGGCTCATCAGGTTTTTGCACTTGTTTTTAATTTTGTTGTCACAGAAGCAGCCGCTGAAAGGGTTGCAGTAGTACAAACTTGACCCTAGACTGATGGAGTAGTCTGGGTGAGACCAAGGAAAGAAAACCTCTTTCAAGAAACAGGATCGTACACCCAGACTCTCACACTGGCCCTGAAGAACAATGTAGTGTGTTCAGCTTGGCTGTTTGTTGCTTTTATCTTTCATAATAATAATAATAAACAAAAAATGAAAACACACTGTTCCCTTCTACAAATAGCTAAGAACCCCTCTCCTCCATGTTCCCTCCTGGCAAATAAAGGCCTGATCATGTTCTCAATTAGACTTATTGGAGTTTTGCCATTGATTTTAGCAACAGCAAGATTGAATGATTGTTTTTATTGTTGGCTCCTCGGCTATAGCAGAACTCTCTAGGAGCAGCTAAAGACCCTGCAGTGGGAGCCAAACTCCATTATTATAATAATACATTTAGGACTCCATACATCACAGTAGAATCCCCAGTGATGGCAATGGAGGTTTGCACAAAGAACAAGAGCAAAATAGGCCTCTATTTAGTAACTAAATGCCATCATTATTTATTATTTGTTCAGTGCCATAATTTTGTATACATCATCACTTGGTGGGAAAATAATCTTTAGGATCCTTGTTATTTTGACCCCCTTTTTGCTTCTCTTCCTTTGCCATCTCTCACTCTCTCTCTTTCCCTTTCCCACTCCCCACCACCTTTCCTGTCTCTGTGTTTATCCTTTCTTTTCTTCACATTTTTTTTTTTTTTACTGCAGCAACTTCCAATCCCAATCCTCTGTGGATTTAGCTCCCACACCCCACCCCATCTGCTGAAAGGAAGAACAGTGAAATAGTTAATGGTGAGATCTGAGTGTCATTGTTAGTGTAACTTCCCCCAGTTAGATTAATGGAAGGTGGGAGTTTATGCCTTGCAGAGCCATTTGGTCCAGGCTGTCTGGAGACTAAGACAATACTGCATTGCACTTTACATTGGAAAGGTATGCTCTGCAACCATGGGGCTAAAAACATCATTAAAAAGAAAAAAGCTGAGACTCAGCCCAATTTGAATACATCGTACAAGCCACATAATGCATCGAGTGGACTGGATACAGGCTTGGAGTCCCAAATCTGATACCTTTGCACATAAGGGGTGTTTTCAGTAGAGATCACTTGGTTCCTCTGACGGCTCACCAGAGCCAGCATTGGGAAGTGTTCAGGGCAGTGTAAGGTGAATATGATTAGGCAAATTTAGATGTACAGAATTAGGTAGGAAGGGCAGTTATTAGGCCAAAGTAGTAGTGGATGATATTGTTCACTTGAACTAAGATAGCCTCAGGCCCAAAAATTGCAAGGCTACCCTTTCTCCCACCCTCTCTCTCTCTCTCGCTCTCACTCTTTTCTGATTTTTTCATTCAGCTTGGCTTCTCTGCATTGACTTCCAGTGCTGATGCTCATGAGCAGTGCCTTCATTCCTTCATACCAGTGCTAATCACATGACCCTTTTCAATACACCAAAGAGCGTAGGATGTTTCACATGATATTTAATACACTACTGCAATAATTTTTTAAACTTCTTATGTGTCAACTCAAAATCTTTTGTGGCTGAGCAGCACTCACTGTGACAATGAGTTGGATTCACAGAGCATGAAACCTTAAAAGGCTCAGTTCTCTCACTGAATTTTGAATCTATGACAGTCAAAGTAAATAGGGGCATAGCATGTCCTCCCACGCCTGTTTTTTTACATATGAATGGAGTATGTTTTGGGTATGAATAGAGACTGTGCAATGTGTCTCTCTGTCATCCTCCCTAAAAGAGGCTTGATGCAAACACAAATGCCTACAAGTCAGAATTTCACATCCCAACTCAACTAAAGAAAAAAGTATTGTTAGAAAGCAGGATGTTTGCACAGATATTTGCATGGCCACTGTGCAAAAGTCCTCATGCATATAATTTAGAGAGAGTTTAAGAATGGTAACAGCTCCATAACCATAGTGACCAAAGACAGGGCAGCTGTCAGAGAAGAATAACAGGGTATGTTAGGTACTTCCAGGCTCCCTTTGATTATATTTAGGGTCTGACAGCAAATATTCCAAAGTGCCATGACTATTTGCAGGCAGCTCATCTTCAATCTAAATGGGAAAGTAACACATTTCAGAATCACTTCTGCTCCAATGAAGGGCCAGATTCTGCCACCCTTGTTCACACTGAGTAGCACCTTCAATAGAACTGCTTAGGGGCTAAAGTTCTACTCAATATGGTCAAGGATGGCAGAGACTAGTCTTTAATTTGGTCTGCATCCTACTAATGTAATGTGAAGAAAATGTATTACAATGAATCAGAGATGGGTCCAAGCCCAAAGCCTTTATCTTCACATTATTCTCCCTAAACACTGGAGAAATCCAGCTTCAGATCAGAACTTTAGGATTGTCCGTCTGTCTCTCTCTAATGGGCCAATGCCAAATACTCCCAAGATTTGGGGAAGTTTGAATACAAGACTAAATATTATGGCTTGGCTCTATTTCTACAAGAAGGACATGATCCTGCTGTCATGGAAAAACTCCCATTGATTTTAATGGAGCAGGATCAAGCACCAAATGAGAATGAGTTACAGTAATTAATACATGCAGAGCTTTCTCAGGACAGTCATAAGACACCATAGAAATTCCTAAATAGACAGATACCATTTCCCTGTTCTGAAACATTAAAAAGGTGTTCACTCAAGAGAAAGTGTAGGAAGAGTCCTGTCCCAGGCCTTGAATAAACATAGCTGCATCATGATCAAACTGCATTGTCTCAGAGTGATTTAAAGTTCTCTGGACCAGTCTAGTGGCAGTAATCTCCACTACTATACAAAAGACATAAATTCCATTCCTGATATACTGTACCTCACTCCCCAGACCAGCAGTGCAGTAAAAACTGGACACTCAGTACACGGGAATAGAAGAAAGCCTTTGTGTATTTCACCTGGGACTCTTTCAGCTGACTCTATCAGGAAGCTTTCCACATCTTGTCCATCAAACAGATCATGTCCATGAAGCAGGGGTCTTAGGAGGAGTGGGAGGGAAAGGAATAGGCTTTCATCATCGTGGCTTCTGTGCACGTTGGGATTATTGTGTAGGAAGATTTCTCTTGTTCTGCAACTCCTGCGCTACCCAGCTCCATTAAAGTCAGTGAAGTGGGGTTGAATGTGGCCTAAAATATTTAATAATTCAGCATTTCTCAGACTGAATCTCGCACCTCTCCCCGCCAATCTTCTGGGAAAATGAATGGGAGATTCACAGGCCTGTTCCCATTTCCTATCTCCAGCGCCCTGCTGTAAGTGGATTGGTTCACCTGGTATCTCTCAAGTGCCAGAAGCACCCTGTAAACCACTGTATTGATTCCTGGCAGTGCCACTTATGGAGCACCAGAAGAATCAGCACAAAGAATTCTGGGACACATTTGAGGAGAGCTATGCATGTGTGACTGAGTGTGGACTGATGGAAGGAAAAGGATTGATAACTTCTGTAAATAGTTTCAGCATGGTGGGCTAGGTGATGGGGATATTCAGATCTTGATTAGGTAATAAATGAAAGAGTCTGGTGGTCTCAGACTATCGAGTCACTAGTCAACATAAATTCCCCATAGACAGTAGTAAAATTGGATCACTACTCAAGTCTCTATTCCTCCACCTGTGTGCCTTGTGACTGCTTTTTTGTCCCCTTTTCCCACTCGCCTCTTTGTGATTTCTTCTGTGCCAACCACTATACCCTAGAATTCCCTCCCTGTTCCTTTGTGCCAGGTGCTGTCCCTTTCCACATTCAGATACTTCCACAAAACAAACTTCTTCCTCAGGCTTTTTCATGCTAACCCCCAGGCACTGGAGAGGTAATTAAAAGGAGAGAAGGAAAAAAGTAATTTTTTAAAAACAATTGTGACTGCATGAAGCAGTCTTGATCCATCTATATTGTACATCTTATGCCTACTTATTCTTGTCACGTGTGCTGGGCTGCACTAATGAGGCCTAATTTAGATTGTAAGCTCCTTGAGGCACAGATCATATCTCCAGATTTTGGATCACACCAAGCACACATCAATACTCTACAGAGATTTTGAATCGGAATAACTGGGACGTAGCAGATTAGGGCTAGGCAGTATAATTCACCTCTGTACAGAGGACTAGCACCACTTAAGTCTCACTTCGGCCCTCAAAACAGGCCTTAAAATAGACGTGAATGGTGTCTGTGGCTTGTGCTGGCCCTCTGCACAGGGATGAAATTCACTCAAGGTCCATTGCCAGAGCTGTGTGGAAAAGCCTGCGTAGCACTTCCCTGCATTTTGAAAGGCTGGAGCTAGTATGTATGGCTCACATTCACCACAAACTTCAAGAAGAGTAAAAACTATTTTCAGCATAAAGCATGTGTGATATCAGCAACTCTTTGTAATTACAGAGCAGATTTTAAAAATGGGTAAGGCTTGATGTAAGACAGTTCCCATGTGTAGCACAGATGAGCATCACTGCAGGCTCTCCTGAAGCACGAAAAAAGGTGACCTTTGGAAACTGTACTTATTTTCCGGTCAGGCTTAGCATTTAATTTTGGGTGATAAGGATGTTATCACACAAAAGAAAGAGTAATAGAATTTCCAGTCTTTCACAGAGCTCCCTGACGTACCAGAATCATCATGGAGTAAGGAGAACCCAAATCCTATGATGATTTTAATCTTTACCACGTATCTTAGCAAGTTTGGTAGCCCGCCAACTGGAAAAATACAGAAAAGAGTTTAAAACTGAGGTCATTCCTTCAAATGACGTGAAAGGCATGTTGGCTAATTCATTCCCTTGCATTGGGTATATCCCAGAAATTCCATTTCCCAGAAAGTCAAGTGTTCATTTAAAAATAGAGTCCTAGGGACTAAAGCTCCGTTCTACTCCCAACTTCTTCACATCTCAAATGAAGAATTGAGTTAAGACGGTCAGCAAAATCCTTGAAGATCTGCTTTAAATTGGACATTCACCCACGAAAGCGTATGCTCCAATACATCTGTTAGTCTTTAAGGTGCCACAGGATTCTTTGTTGCTTTTTACAGATCCAGACTAACACGGCTACCCCTCTGATACTTTCCATAATCTTGTGTGAGTTTCCCTTATGAAATCAAGGTTCAAAGTCACTGAGTACGCACTAGCAAACTCTTTGTGCTTTCAGAAGAACAGCTGCACATTAGCTCCATGCCCATGCAGGTGTCTGACCACATGGAGTTCACTGCAGGCTTTAATTACTAAGGCCTGATTTGGCAAAGATGCTTAAGCACAAGTGTAACTTTAAGCACATAAGTAGTCCCATTGTTCCAGCAGTTTGGTATTGTTAGGTGACATGGACATCAACGAGACTAGGCTCATGCTTGAAGTTATGTAAGTGTTTAAGTCCTGTGCTGAAACAGGGCCCAATTGAGAAATTACATACAAGTGCAAATGAAACTAAATAAAATAGCAACATTGTTCTGCTAATGGGTAATTCACTTTCTGCTCCTAATTTATTATTTCTGTTGTTCACTTTCACCTTCTAGACCATCATTTCTGCCAAATACATTGAGTTACTGTAAATAAAATGCAGCCACATTTTTATTCAGAAAGTCTCCCTATGAAAGCGGATCACTGCTAATAAGTTACAGATTGCTGAATGCCATAGTGTTGGCTGGTATGCCTTATTAAATAAAGGACATAGTTTAACACTTCAAAAAAGAGTTGTGTTATCATGGAACATTATAAGAAAGCATGACCCAGTTCTTTCCCCATTATTTATTTTGTTACCATGGATATCTTCAACTTTCCCCGAGGACAGCACCCAAATCATTCCAGTGAGACTTTTTTCTTTGTCAGACATATGAAAAGGTTTTATATGGAATGCATTAAAACAGAGATTGCAGCTGTAAAGAGGAGCCTTCTGAGTTAACCTTTGAGACTGCTGGATCTGTACATTGTTGTTTTATTGGCAAGTCTAATATCTGGGTTGTCCGCTGAGCTATAAATTTGACGCTGATTGAATGTTTGCCAATGACTTCAGTGAGATCAGGATCAGACCCCATACTCCCTCCTTTGTGTGTAACATTAAACATTCAATCACAGTCAAAATGTACAGCTCAGCAGACAACCCAGATATTAGACTTGCCAATAAAGCAACAATGTACAGATCCAGCAAGATTGAATGTCTTGCAGCAGGATTGTGACTTATGTCCTCTCATTTGTACTTCTGTGCAGTTTTTGGACTAGGAAAGTATCAGAAAGTTGTCAATCATTCATATCAATTATGCATTGAGAGAGAATTAAAGTATTCTGTTCCAACACTAGTACTAGCCTTTACATTAGAGCTCGTTGAAATTCCCTGAATTTTGTGTTTCATAAATTTTGTCATTGAAAATTCGATTTTTGACAGAACCCTTCCCACCCACCACAAAATGTTTTGTTGGAAAATTTGGAGTTTTTCCAATCAGCTTTAGAGCTGTTTGAATGTACTGACATATAACCCAATTTGGATGGAATTTCAAATGTTATGAATTTTTTTTTAAGTAGAGCATTTAGAAAAATTTCCACTACACTTTTTACTTTTTATTTGAGGCGAGGAGCTCAAACTGAGTTACAATTGTTTACATACTTGCATATTCTAGACATGGTCTTTGCACCACACTTGCTTGATCTTTTGCATATTTGCCACTCTGGAGTCGTGAATTTACATCAGTTGAATTACCCTGTATTTTCTTAAAAGACCTATTTCTGCTGTGCTGCCTATAGTGAATCTAGTTGAATTATATATAAATACCCTATTGTTATTCTTTAACTGTTTCTCATACGTAGAGACATTAGAGTGAAAGATGCTACTTCGTTATAGGTAGACCAAGGAATGTTAGGGAATATGCCAAGCGTTTCTGGATGTGAGAGCTACAACCCAGAGGGCTGATAGGTAAGTGTGAATACTGCCATCTTCGTGCAGAAAAGGAATCTTTAAAATCGCAAGGCCTAGATTCTGAATGGTACTGAGTAGCTACGACTTACATTGACTACAGGATCAGGCCATGAGAGTTCTGTGCTTCTGATAACATTGTCCCTTTAAAATTAACAGAAGAATCTAGGCTTTCAAGAACAGAACACATAATGCCTCTTGTGAGTAATATAATATAATATAATATCATTTCCTTACTGGTGGAAACAAATAGCCTCATACCACCACTCACCATAACAATATCATCAGTTGCAAATCTCAGCCTTAAGGGAAAACTACCCTAGGAAAATAGAACAGGTGCTTTTTAGCTTTGGAATGAATAGGAGTCTGTCCAGTCTGTTGAAAACATCCAACTGGAATGAGGTTAGGTGCCTTTCCTTGAAATCCCTAACACAGAATTCAGAAATTAACTCTGTGTAATTTATTGGAGTATTGGAATGTAGGTGTATTTTAAACTCTTTAAGAAGTAATGCTCTGCAATGTGAAATACTGCTTTATTTCCATTTATGTTTACTTTTTTTTTAAGCACAACACACGTAAGTTTGACAGACAGAAACAGAAGTGATAGTCTGTTCTAATAGCTCAAATAAAATTAAAAATAAAATGTTCAAAATAAAATAAAATATGGAGATATCCTATCTCCTAGAGCTGGAAGGGACCCTGAATGCTTATTGAGTCTAGCCCCCTGCCTTCACTAGCAGAACCAAATACTGATTTTTCCCCAGATCCCAAAGTGGCCTCCTCAAGGATTGAACTCACAACCCTGGGTTGAGCAGGCCAATGCTCAAACCACTGAGCTATCCCTCCCCCAAGCTGCCCTGTAGATTCTTATTATGAAACTTGCATGTGCACAGTCACAACTTCCTAGAGCACCGAAACTGAAGAGATTAGTTTTAGAAACACAGTGCTATCTCAGCCTTTGCTATGTGGCTTGAAAAGCCTCATTACTTGGACTTTACACATTAGTTTTTCAATTCTCCGTCCATCTAAATTAAGACCTTCATCTGAGCAATAGAAATGAAGGGGGTGGGAGAAAAGATAATTCAGAGGCAGAGCGTAATTAACTTAGTGCTCCTGAGGCTGTGGTAGGTCTGAGCTTCCCAGAACTCAATAGAAGGTTAACCTAAATCAGTGCAACTAGGAATTCTTAAAATTTTTCTGCTATCCTGCTGAATTACATGACTGAATCTTCTAATGAACTCTCTCATTAAACTAAAGAGATAATCCGTTCTAGTGCGAGGCTGGCTGCCAAAGAGTTCAAGTTGTTAGAGGAAATGAAGGGGTTCAGCACTCCATGTTATTAACATGCCCAAACAACAACAACAACAACACAATCTTTTCTCATGGTCCAGAATGTTAAACAGGCACAACTAACTTTCATTAAAAAGCCACATTTTCTGCACAGCGCACTCCCCAGAGAGACGAACATTTCTTTTTCATAAGTGGGATGAGTTTTGCACTTCATTAAATGTCTTGATCTTTTCATCACATTAGTCTTTAATCCAGCAACGTAATATTAGTTTACCTGGATTAATGATAACGACAAATGTGTATGAGGAGCAGGGGGTGGGAGAAATTTAAAAGGTCCTTAAAAAAATTGTAAGGCGTGAAAATGCCAAATTTAATGCTAAGTTTGCTTAAAAGAAACAGTTCATTTATAATGGATATTTTAAAACTTTTATTTTAGTGGGGTTAGGGTGACCAGATGTCCTGATATTATCAGGACCATTCTGATATTAAGGGCTTTGTCTTATATATGCAACCTATTACACCCCTGTCCCAATTTTTCACACTTGCTATCTGGTCACCCTAAGTAGGGTTAAAGTTTTCAAGGTCTTTAGTTTTCTCTTGATTAAGATTTTCACTCAGATTGTTAACTATCTAACTACTTACTTACATGGCTTCCCCCATTGTAGTATCTGAACATCTTGTAAACAGGGTCTATGGCTCCAGTCAAAATCAGATTCCCTTTATGCAGGCATTGTACAAATACATAGTAAAAAATAGTCTCTATCTCATGACAGCACACTGTTATTTGAGATGATATGCAACAAACAGTTGTGACCAAAAAAAAAGAAAAAAAAAAAAAAAGAAAGGGAAATGGGGAGGATGGAGGATGAGGATTATGAAATTAAGAACACATAGGTAGTTAAACTACAGATTTGTGATTTGTGATGTATGCAAAAAAGTTAAATTGGACCAGTTATTGTGGCCAAGATTAAACTTTATCCACAAAAATTGCTCAGTATCTTTCTACTTTGTATGGCTCTCATATGATTCAGGGTGGAATTTGGCTGACATCACATTTTTTTTCAAAACAAAACTCTGGATGACATGTGGATCTGGAAATCCACTCCATTTCAGAGATAGCATCATACTAGCAAAGCCAAAATGTGATGCGGAAGCTGCTGTCATGATTTATAAACACAGGAATAAATACCACCAAATTTCAGAGACCCACAGTGCAGATCTGACACTACCATATGCCCCTAATAATCCAGGCAATGTGTTTTCAATCTGGATATTGCAGTGAAATAAAGATACAGTAAAAATCTCAGGCTCCAATTCTGCAAACACTTACATATGCACTTAGCTTTAAGCTGTGAGTCGTTCCATTGACTTCAGTGAAACTATTCAGGCAAGTAAAGTTAAACACATGGATACGTTTGCAAGATCGAGGCTTTAAATAGCTTGGCTGCTTGTATTCTAGTATATATCCCTAAAATCCTTCAATTTCCTATCACAACTTTGCCAACTATTCCCAATAAATAACTTAACCATGTGAAGGGTTGTATTTTTTAATAACAGTTCTTAAATGAATAAAAATTAAGGGAAACAAATTTCTAGTAAGATAGGTCTGATATCAAACTCCTGAAAGTCTTTAAATATTGTATGGTATAGATTTTAAGGATGCAAATTATCCTTAAAAGGTGTTGCTTGAAATGTGAGGGGGAAGGGGAGCAGTAATTGCTATGTTTCAGTCCATGACACAGTTTGTAGTTGGGGAGTTTGGAAATAACATTTGAACATTTCCTGATTCATTTGTTGTTCCATGTAGTCGTATGTGTAAATATATAAAAAAGAAGTTTTGGCAAAGCTATATTAAAAACTCAGTCACACTGAATAAGTGGCACTGATAAAATAAAGCCAAATCAAAAAATGTTTACCTGGAATGCACACAAATGTAATTAGGGCCAGATCTACAGTAGAAACTTTTGCCAATATAATAATATCAGTGAGGGCTGTGATTATTTATGACTTTTTTATATTGGCAACAAGCCAGAGTATAGATGCATCTTATATTGGCAAGAGTTCTTTTTGACAGTATAGTTTATACCAGCACCCCAAGCAATGTAAGCTATACCGACAAAAACACTTTTTTGCCAGTAACTGCATCTACACTGGAACTTTTTGCCAGTATAACAATCACACCCCTAAGTGATATTATATTGTCAAAAGTTTCTAGTTTAGAACTGGCCTTAAATTACATTTAAAACCCAGAAATACAGGAACAATGGTGCTGGGTCCAAGCATTGCTAACTAATATTATATAGGCCCTAACTCTTAGGCAGGTATCTAAGGGCATGGCTACACTCGAAACTCCAAAGCACTGCTGCGGGAGCGCTCCCACGGCAGCGCTTTGAAGTGTGAGTGTGGTCGCGCGCCAGCTCTGGGAGAGAACTCTTCCAGCGCTGCAGGTACTTCACCTCCACGAGGGGATTAGCTTACAGTGTAAACGCTGGGGCACTGTTTACACTGGCGCTTGCTGAATCAGGACTATACTGGGGCATGCTGTAGACATTTAAGACCAAATCCACAGCTCATTGATATTACTTGTAATCGCTGATTGACTAATGTGAGCTTTGTATCATGCCCTTAGGGTGTGATCCTGAACTAATGAGGTCAATGGGTGTTTTACCAGCAATATTAGGTGCTTAGTGACTGCTTCAGACAGCCAGAATTATAATTCTGCAAGGTTTGGGTTTGTGCAGGTGTGTTTGTTGGCAAAGTGGGACTGATCTAGACAGAACCAGTGTACAGCCTGTGAATTTATGATGCTATTTGTTTTCTGTAAAGGAAAATATCCCATTTAGGAAATATCACTCTTTTTCTCTTTTCAACAGAAATTAAAGATACACTGGTATAGTGGTTAATGTTCCAAATTCATGGACAGTAATAAAAATAATGTTGCCCAGAAAGCAGCAGGAGGCATGCTGGAGAAAAAGAGACAGGCCAATAGAATGAACAGAAATGTTTGCATCATTGTCAGATGGATGACCAGGCTGATTATTGTACTTGGCTTGCTCAGCTCTTCAATGGCAGACGACTTTCTAGGTAATTGTACACAATGTATTTGGGTATGAAAATGGGACTGCCCCAAAAGAAACAAAAACCCATGGGATTGCAGAAGGATTTAGTGAAAGAAGTGGATGAATAATGTTGTCATATTGATCTCTGACTGCTCTCATTCTCTTCCCACCCTTTCTGTCTCTGTTTCTCTCTCCCAGACATGCTAAAGTATTCAAATGAATCAGCACTAAGTAAATACACTTGGGCAGTCTTACATTAGCTCTAAAAACCCACCAAAAAATCTATGATCAAGTAATACTACATTTTACTGAAATTAACAAAAGAATTCTGGGTTAAGGTTGAAACTCCTCCTTCAGTGATCATACTATAAATGCAGCAAAGAGTCCTGTGGCACCTTATAGACTAACAGACGTATTGGAGCATGAGCTTTCGTGGGTATGTGCATCTGAAGAAGTGGGTATTCACCCACGAAAGCTCATGCTCCAATACGTCTGTTAGTCTATAAGGTGCCACAGGACTCTTTGCTGCTTTTACAGATCCAGACTAACATGGCTACCCCTTTGATACTATAAATGTGTAGGTAAAGTCCCATATGTACAGCCACCATTGTTTGGGACTGACTGCTAAACCTGAACACAGTGGTAGGTTAAAAATATAATCTCAGCCTTTAATCTGGATTTTCCGTTTGCTTTTGTTGGTTTAGCTCAAAATCTTTTTGTTTACTTGAATGTAATTTGTCATGATTTGTAACAGATTTAAAATAAATTTTAAAATTTAATAAAAGAGAATAAAATCAGAACAATGCTTGTATACAACTTGTATATACTATATTGCTGTTAAACTTGCAGTAAATCAATCCCAAACTTGGTAATGGTTTCTCCCATTGCTGTTTGTCAGAGATGAAGAGGTACAACACAGTATCTCCTTACAGTGACTTCCCATTAACATTAATGGGACTTTAATCAAGGAGAGAGCATTCCTTAAAGAATTCAACATTTTTAATGAGCTGCTGGAAACAAACAGTTTCAGTACTATGTCATACATGGGATATTCTCTACAATAAATCTTTTGTTTGATTACCAAAGGAGAAGTAGCATAACACACATAGAATACCTTTAATCTCACCTGCCATTTCTCATCACACTCCCACAGTTCTTCCTTCAGGTGCTCTAGAAGGTAGGAGGAGCACAACACAACAGACCCTTGTTGGGTTTTTGTTTTCAGGGGTGTTTTTTTTTTTTAAACAATTCTACATCCATCAAATTTATTTAGAACACAGACTGGGATCATCATTTCCTTCACCTTGTCTTCTTCAATTTCTTGACACACAGCTTATCTTAGAGCCTTTTGTTTGGTCTCATAATTGAGCAGTGAGTCAGTAGCCCACAAGTATTGTGAGTGGAGCCAGACATGATCAGCAAGCTTCACTGACCACCTGTTCCAAGCAGTTTCCTGTGTGGGCGGCCAAGTTCAGAGGCACTTAAAATATGAGTTACGGTAAATTCTCTTTAAACTTCTGTACACACTAGAGGCACTCTGAGTTGTTAAAACTGGAAGGAATTTTACTTGATTACTGTGGGCCTGATTCTCCTCTTGCTTACACCAGTTTATCATTACTGACTTCAACAGCGTTACTCCAAATTCTATGCCAGGGTAAGTAAGAGCAAGAATCAGGTGCTAAATAATCAGTCCAGCCACATTTCATTGCCATTGTTTGCACATGTACTATTGGTTCTTGTAACCATTGGCCCTGTCTTCCTGCCACTCCCCATAGTCAATCAGCTGTCTCCATGCCCCTACTGACTGCAGCAAGTGTCCATGTGACATTTCTTAGGGTGTTGCCTATCTGCATATTGCAGGACAAGTACTGTTTTCTCCCTCACTGCCCCTCACAAGAGGCGGGTTGATGGATCTCCCTTGAAGACATACTAAGGTGACTTTATGTTAACACACTTTAGGACTGAAACAGTCCCATCAAAAAACAAGAAAGAAAAACAGAGATTAAAATGATCAAACCAAGGGACGGGGGAAGGATATGTAGAACATATCTAGTCTTAACCTTTGCCAAAGGTGTCATTCATGAAGTATTCACCTTTTCTCTCTGACTCTTTTGGGAGTCTGTATGCCAGGGACACACCCTCTAGTCTCATGTTGTTCTTGCCCCAAATTTGATTCATAGCACTGTTATACTTTTCAGGCTTCTTGGATGTGCCTGGCTTATTATAATACTAAAGTCCACAGAGAGACGTACCTGAGTATGTCTCTGCAGATATTGGAGACACAAGGTGGGTGAAGTAAAATCTTTTATTGAACCAACTTCTGTTGGTGAGAGACACAAACACAATAGAAATTGCTCCACTATTACTTCACCCACCTTGTCTCTCTAATATCCTGCGACGAACACAGCTACAACTCTGCATATAACAATTTGCAGATATTGGTTCATCTGTCATGTCACGGTCACCATGCCAGTATGTTTCCCACAGTCATTTGCTATTGCAGTCACTACTTTGGATAAACAGTTTAGGTTTCTGTTTTTCTGCACACCTTTCACATCTTATGTCCAAATAAGCCTCCTGCCATTGCACCGACTAACTGCCCTTTGTTCTGGCCTACCAACTATGCTTCACCATGTGAATTGTCCTGGCTGGTGAGGAGTAATTGAATTCAGCTCAGACTGACTTTAAAGAGACAAGACCCATATCTTCTTGTTGTTGCCTCTAAACTTTATTCTATTCTACATCAGGATGAATTATTGCCAGTTTAATACCAATCTGGCACAGCTGTTTGTATAGACAACGTTTTCTATAGAATATTAGATATGCTCTCCTTTGTAAAATTACTATGTATAATATTATAGATGATACTAAAGTATGTATAAAATATATATCACTGAATGTTTGGAGGTGGATGGAAATGCTATTTTAAAAGCTTTCTCACAAGGATGTGTCAATTAATTGTGATAGTAGGAGTATCAAATAGAAGTCAAAGCCCTAAACACACATGACTGTTATTCAAGTTATTATTAATACTACTTTAACACCAGAGCTGGGCCAAAAAAAGTAAGTTTTTTTTTTTTTTTGCAAAAAAAATTCAAAAGTGTGGACATCTTTTGTTTGATTTGAAATTGAGACTTTTTCATTTTTCTAGATGAAAAATGTTTAGTTTTGGAATTCCTGACTCCTGGCCTAGAACGTGCTTGTCACCACTAATTCCTGTTTATCCAACTTCTTACTGTAACTGATAGTTCTAGGGTCATTCTCAGTTACATTATGGCCCCTTTATAAGTGTAAAGGGGGCCTTAAAGTAGGTATAAGTGTAATTTCTTCTGACTAAAGATTTTAAAGGCCACCACTAGAGAGGGAATATATGTGACATCGCAGTGATGTTAGACTGCTAGTGTTCATGCCCAAGGTTTACAGAACCCCACTGATATTCGGATAAAACTGCACAATCTGTTTTTTCTGAAACAATAGCTACCTATAAATACCCAAAACTGTAACTTATCAGAACAATTTGTTAAAATGTGAAAGCAAATCATGCTTAGGAATGTCATTCATTCACCAAAGCTTGAAATATTGAAAGATCTATTCATTGGGTGTTCTTGAATATGGCCCTATTGCTAAATCCTACTCAAAGGTAGTGCTTGAATGGGGCAGGGTAGGGGTACAGAGAGGAGTTGGGGCTGGTAAACTCTCCACCAAGACTGATGGTCTGTTCCTGCTTTTTCCAACATGAGAAACAAAGGGTATGGCAAAAACTATCTATAACCCCTACTTCCCCACTACCAATCCATGCACTGGTCGTAGGGCTTCAGAATTGGTCTCGTAGGGCTGTGATGAAAAAAGAGCACATCCAACAGTTACCTCCAGAATCTAGGAAAGAGCATGAACTATGAGTATTTTATAGCTGACTGCTTTGATTTCTCTCTTTCTTTATGCTGCTCAACAAAAGCCAATGTCATCTTTCTCTCACACACTCTGACCTATGTCCTTCAGCAAAGGAATCTCTGCATATGCCACTTTGATAAAAAAAACACTTTCCCTTGTTGCATTCAGTGTTCTTGCTTATTGTCAGGGAGCTCAGCACATTGTCATGGTTGTGAGTGAACATATCTCGCTGAACTCCAAGGGCAAGTGAAAAATAAATCAACCAAGTAATTGTCATTTAATCATTTTGGCACCACAGGGAAACAACTGTGGAAAAAGTGGTGGCTGGGATATGAGGAGGGGAATGGTGGCTGTGTGTAATGTTCCTGCCACAGAACTGCCTTCCTCCCTTCTATGAAGGCATGTAGAAAAAATGGGAGGAAGAAAGGAGGATACACCACATGATCCCCTGGGGGCATTGATTGATTAAATAAAATGATTTAATAATTGATTAAATAAATAATACCTACATAAATTATTAAACAAATAATTAAATAACTCAAATCAATTTGCAAAAAAATTAGTAAGCACTACTCTAATCCTACCTGCTCTGGCTCAAATTCTGGTCCAGTTGCATTCCACAGCAAAACTCTCGTTACTTTCAAGACCAGGATTGGGCCCCCTGTGACTCAAGAATCACAGAACACAGCCAATACCTTAGAAGCCAACCAGGAGTAATCATGCTGCCATTTTGTGAGGGCAAGGAGAGAGTATAGAGGGAACATCTCTCTGCATTGCTGGCTTGAGTTGGGGATAGCATTTCCCATTGATCTCCTCTGCAATAATTTATTGGGCCTCTTCACCCATCCAATCCACATCCTTATGAGTCCCACAAAACCAGGGGAATGGATGGGAAATTGGCCTTCCCTCTCACCGCTTTTTTCCCACGATATTCTGGAGAGCTGTTTGAAAATGTGTGAAATGTGAAACTTTTACATTTTTCATCTAAATTTTGAATTTCAATTAAAAAGTTGAAATTGTCTATGGAAACTTGTGGGGAAATAGTGTTGAATTTTTTAACTAGCTATAGAGGTGGTAGAAATTTTTCAATATTTGACATTTTGGTGGCCTCATTCATCAACATTTCAAATTTTCACACGAAAAAGGGACAATTTTGGGGAACATTTTCTTGAAAATGACTTCCCATTTTCAACCAGATTTAATGTTCGGTGACCAGGTTTTTCATGTACAAAACACTTTGACATTAGACGGAAACTGTGGGGGCGTTAATATTTTCTTTTGTTACAGGCAAAGACCTGGTATGGCAGTTGTGGGTCTTTAATTATCTGCTTCTCCTCCCAAAACCTACAGAGGTCACCAATGAAATCTTTACAATTCTGCCTTCATAAGTAATTAATGCGACCACTGCGTGCTCTGCACTTACTTTAGGCAATCTCTAGGGCATATGGAGAAGACTGCAGTAATGTCAATTATCTGCAATAGGCATTTATTAAAATGTCCATGGTGATTGCACAACTGACCCACACCCTCTGCCCCACATGACTCTCTCTCAACCTCATCACTATGACAATTTGTCCCATTTCCCCAAACTGTTCCTGTATCACAGCCTCCCAGCTGTTGCTCCCCCAGACTATTCCTCTCCCTCAACTGCGTGTCATTTCATCCTCTGCTTTTTCTTTCAGCTCCTGGGAGAATGGTGGAAGATCCACTCCCACTCTTCCCCTCTCTTCCTGGCTGGGGTGAAGAAGGCAAGCTCTTCTCATCACTAGAATCTCTTTCTCTCCTCTCCTCCCTAAATGGGAGAAGATCCCTGGTTTTGTATTTCCGCCCCTCCTTTTTGCTCTCAGCATGGTAAAGCAACAAACCACTGGAGGAAAAAATTGCTTGCTCTCATGTTTATTACAAAAACAGAACTTTGCAAAGCACTGGCAGTGGGTGAGTGCAAACATTTTCACTCAAAATATGCAAGACTATGTATTAATCTTAAGAGGGACCATTGACTTCAGTTAATATTTTGCAGGGGCTGAATGACTAGAAAACCTATGGGATGACTAAATATTTCTAGTACTCTGGTGTTTCTTTACAACAACCTAATCTGCAAAAATCATAACTTGATCCAAATAGGAGTAATCTCCACAAATGAGTCAGAGTAAAACTTGATTATATGATGTACAAATCATAAACCTCATAAGGGAGGTTTTGTCATTCTGAGAAAGTATGTGGTAAAACTGATACTGAAAAATGAGTTATTTAATTTTTCCAGGAAGAAGATTAGCCAGGATTTTCCTTAGACCTAGCTAAGGATTTCCCTAATTTTCCATTTTGCGATCTGGGGCTACTTAATTAATTGGTTAAAACAATTAAATTAAAATGCTGAAGTGTAGCGATGACAAATGAGCCATGTAGCCAAATGATAATCACATTTTGGTGTTTCCATTCTGTCCCTAGTTATGATACCTAATATTGCTAAACATGGTGGTATGAACATTATGTAGAGAGGAGTCTAAAACAGAATATTGGAGGCAAACCCCAATGACTTATGCAAAAGTCTGGATCTGACTCTGAGTTTTGCAGGTTGGATTTTTGCTCTATAATGAGCCCAAACTGCAATTCTTAATTTGAGCATCACAAAATTTGCGGGTGATGGGATGAGTAGGAGCTCAGATCCAGGACAGAAGTTCATAGTTCAGGTCCATTTCCTGTATCATCGTTATCTAACTGATAAATGATGGAACAAATTCAGTGGGAGCAATGCCCACTTTTGCCAATATTGAATTTGGTTCAGTATTTTTCTTCTGTGGTATTCTTACACTTAATTTTACCGGTGTGAATGTGGATTAATCCCAGTGAAACCCACATACTTAAATCAGATGTATCCTGATGTAAACAAGAGCAGAATTTGGTTGCTAGTTTTCCTGTCAAACTTAGTTTGTCACCAAAACTGTAAAAGAAAAACCTGGAGTTTTGGTTCTCAAGGGTGTGTGTAAACTGTTATTTAAATTCAATCTGAGTGGATTTGCACCCTACAAATCAGATGCCAATCTCGTTTACACCTGTTGAAATCCAGAATAACTCCATTAAAGTCATTAGGTCTGATTTTCCACTGCCTTCCACCTGGTGTAATCATTTACACCTGTAAAAAATGGATATAAAGTGCTACCAAGCCAGAATGGTCATGCTTTATACCTGCCTTGCAGATGTTTAAATGCCTACCGGGGTAAGGCGCTGGAGATTCAAGGCACTGGAGATATCAAGATTTGAAGATGGCCCATGATTTCTTGGTTTTTAGCAGATTTTTTAAAACATTCAGACTGAAATAAATTCGAAGTGAAATTCAATTGACTGCATATACTATGTTCTGTTGGGTCTGACTACCAATCATGTCAGTCCACTTGAAAAGAGACCCGGTTTTGCTAGAAAAATTTGCAAATCTTCATAAACTTTTGGATGGACCTGTACTGAGTTTCAGGTTTGTAGTGAGAGATGAATTCAGGCAAGCTTCACATGGTCTTGAGGGTTCTGTCATATATGTTTCACAGCTTCACTTCCTATTTGAATAATTAATTCAAATGATGCTTGAAGGACTCAAGCCAATCTCTAACTATTAGGTCAAGGATGAAACTTTCATGGGTGACAGGTTATCCTGTATCTTGCACCTTCTTCTGAACCATCTGGTGCTGGCCACTGTCAGAGACAGGATATTGAACTAGATGGGCCATGGGTCTATCCAGGCAATGGCTATGTTAACACGGCCACATGGATAGAAAATGGCTAATATTCTCAAAAGATGAAACTGTAGCATCCTTAACTGTCTGATGTGTGAAGCTCCTCTTTCCTTGTGATGTTAGCCACAGCAAAAGAGTGCAGATTCAGCAGCCCAGAAACTACAGCTCTAAGGAGTTAAGAAAGCAAGATGAGCAAGCTCTTCACTGTGTTACTCTGATTTACACTCGCTGGGGATCTGGCCTTTGGAGTCTAACTCTGGCATACTGGTCCAGACTAACCGCTGGCATAAGATTCCAACTGTTCAGATGGAAAGAGGTGAAGGCCTGATCCGTGAGGAGTTCAGGACTGAAAGGCTTTGGGAAAGCAAATGAGTTTTAATGAGGAATCTGAAGGGAGAAGGAGAGGTAACTTGGCCTCCCAATAAAGCACTTTATAAGGGAAACAGCATTATATTTTTAAATAATCATTGCTGCAGTACAAGGACTTTTTTCACAAAATGAAATAAAAATAAAAATAAACAGCTTCCATCCTGACTTAGCTTGAAGTAAAAGGGCACAGGCTGACAGCTAGAATTTAATCAGATTTGGGAGGAGGTGGGGGAATGGGAAGTCAGTAGGGACTCTTCTCAGTCAGCGTTGTTAATGAACTGACAAGCAATTAGAAAGAACTCCTGGCATGCAGTACTATGGCACATTCATATGCACATTTTGCTGTAGAGTATTAGACAAAGACTTCCAAAAGGTCACTAGACGGAGTGAATACAATGCTACTGAGAGACTGTTTTCTGGGAAACTGAATTAACTTGTTCACTAAAATTTCACTGCCATGAACTACAAAAATTCCAATACATTTCAGCCATTACTTGCAGAATGAGACATTTTTTGATTCCTGCTCACAGCTACACAAAGCTGGTTTGAATTATATGGTAGCTGAATAGTGGTAGAGTCTGCTATGCTGTTATAACTTTAAACATGGACATGGCTGGATAGGAATTAAATAGGATCACATCAGTGGCCTGGTTTTATCAAGGCTTAAGCTATGGCCAAAGTTTTCAAACCTGGGAATTCCTAACTCCATAGTTAGGCAGCTAAATAAAATTATCCTGATTTTGAAAGATGCTGAGTTCCTGCCATTGACTTTAATGTGATTTGGTGTTATTCAGCACCTCTAAAAATCAGACCACTCCTATTTAAGTACCTAAATATGGTTTTAGGAGCTTAACTTTGGGCACTTATTTCAGAGTGGTAGCCGTGTTAGTCTGTATCAGCAAAAACAACGAGGAGTCCTTGTGGCACCTTAGAGACTAACACATTTATTTGGGCATAAGCTTTCATGGGCTAAAACCTACTTCATCAGATGCATGGAGTGGAAAATACAGTAGGGAGGTATAAATACACAGCATATGAAAAGATGGGAGTTGCCTTATCAAGTTGGGGGTCAGTGCTAATGAGCCAATTCAATCAAGGTGGAAGTGGGTTATTCTCAACAGTTGACAAGAAGGGGTGGAAATCCCTTTTGTAGTGCTAATGAGGCCAATATAATCAAGGTGGCACATTTCAAACAGTTGACAAAAAGGTGTGAGTATTGGCAGGGGAAAATTAGTTTTTATAGTGACCCATCCATTCCCAGTCTTTATTCAGGCCTAATTTGATGGTGTCTAGTTTGCAAATTAATTCCAGTTCTGCGGTTTCTCATGGGAGTCTGTTTTTGACATTTTTTTGTTGAAGAATTGCCACTTTTAGGTCTGTAATTGAGTGTCCAGGGAGATTGAAGTGTTCTCCTACTGGTTTTTGAATGTTATAATTCTTGATGTCACATTTGTGGCCATTTATTCTTTTGCGTAGAGACTGTCCGGTTTGGCCAATGTACATAGCAGAGGGGCATTGCTGGCACATGATGGCATTTATCACATTGGTAGATGTGCAGGTGAACCAGCCCCTGATGGTGTGGCTGATGTGATTAGGTCCTACGATGGTGTCCCTTGAATAGATATGCGGACAGAGTTGGCACCAGGGTTTGTTGCAGGGTTTAGTTCCTGGGTTAGTGTTTTTGTTGTGTGGTGTGTAGTTGCTGGTAAGTATTTGCTTCAAGCTGGGGGTCTGTCTGTAAGCGAGGACTGGCCTGTCTCCCAAGGTCTGTGAGAGTGAGGGATCATCCTTCAGGATATCCTTCAGGGAACCTAGACACTTTAGATAGGACTGGTTCATTTGGAGCCACAGCGCCATATGGGGATGGAGATGGGGAGCCATGAGCACAGAGTTCCTGAATCCTCTGTCTCCATTCTATGGGAAGTGATCCTATAGTTTGTTTAAAATAACTCCATAATGGGACCAAAAATATGACTTTTTGCACTCCATTCAGAGCCCACCACAAGTGTGAAATGCAGCGTTTTCAAGCCTGACTCATAAAGAGTGAGGCATGAAGAGAATCTGTTACCCTCACTCTGCTTCTGGTATTCACCTGTAGACCTATGGAGCTACAACCCCATGGGCTTGCAAAGAGCAGCTCTGTTGGGAGGGGAGGTGATGATTCCCACATGCATTCTACAACCCAATTCTGCACTATTTTGTGTCTTTCTGTTCACATAAAAGTCTCTAGAAACTGTCAAGGGAAATATCAAGTCCAGGACTTGACAATATCTCCTGCCTTTAGTATGAACCCCTTAAACTCCATAATAGTCTCAGCTTCCCCCCGACCCCAGAAAATGGAGATTAATCTCTCCCAATCTTCATCAGGAATTCACTCGTCATCCTTAAACAATCAAAAGACACTGTGCTTTCATAGGGTCTCTCAAACATTAGGCACTTTGGGCTCAATTGTTCCATGCCACCACACAGGGCATAATGGGAGTTAGATTTTCCCCTTTCTTCCTCTCTGCAGGCTATACAGACACTGCCTCCTGCTCCTCCACCCGACACATGTACAGGGGTGGGTCAGTAAGTGAGTGGAGCCTTGATTGGGCCCCTCACACACTGGCCAACATGAATTACTATCCCTCATCCCCTGAACAGAGGGGAAGCAGAGGTCCGGGTCCTTCTTTATGTTGCTCCTCGAGTGGCACAGCTACATGATAGTCTGTAGTCAAGGCTTGTGGCAAAGCTTCAGTCTACTCTTAGAAAATGCCAAAAGCATCTCATCTGCTGAGTAGATAGTACTGAAAAGAGGCCATGCAAAATAAAAGCAATGGTAAAAGGGACCAACTGTAGAACGATCCCTCAAGTTGGTGAGCACTTACACATCAACAGGCCCTCTTGCACAAGTACTGCTCACATATATGGACAAAGATTCCACAATTGGTTCACAGCAGATAGTCATCTACCTTTTCCCTCAGCTAGGACTTGACCATGCAACTCTAACTCATTTTTGCTTAGTCACACAAGTAGCCTGTTGAGGTCAAGTACTACGTAGTGTGAGCAAGGCCTGGTCTACACTGGGGAGGGGGTGGGGGGGGTGGAGGGGAAATCGATCTAAGAAACGCAACTTCAGCTACGAGAATAGCGTAGCTGAAGTCAATGTATCTTAGATCGACTTAGAATTACTTACTTCACGTCCTCGAGGCGTGGGATCAATGGCCGCGGCTCCCCCGTCAACTTTGCTTCCGCCTCTCGCCGAGCTGGAGTTCAGCAGTCGACAGGAGAGCGATCGGGGATCGATTTATCGCATCTACACTACACGTGATAAATCAATCCCCAATGATTGATCGCTACCCGCCGATCCGGCGGGTAGTGTAGGTGTACCCTAAGAGTAGCAGAATCAGGCCTCATATGTCTTATTGAGCGAGATAGTTTAGAAGCTCCTTGGCTTACACTGGCTACTAAGTTTGGTAATACTTTGCTGATAGCTTTGGACTGTTCATTGTTATCTACATAGGGCAGATACTTCACAGACTTTCTCTCTCCCCTAGATTCTGGTACCTCTTGTTGCCACCTTGTAGTATTTTCTGAACATTTTCCATCATCTGCTGTAGATGTAAAAAACCAACTATGTAGCACTGAGGCACTATGCATTGGCATATCTGACCTGACTCACACCATGTTGCAAAGTGGAACAGAAAGCAAACGTAATGGAATGAGTTTTAAGTAAGTTTTGTGACTAAGAGGAGAAGGTACCTGTATTTGCATCTGTATTTGCATCTGTCCTGGGTGTTCTTGGGTGTTCTTGTGTGTTTGTTTGTTTGTAGGGGCCGGCAGGGGCTGGGTGCTGGGACGGACGCCGAGCCCTGAGCAGGGGGCGGGGCTTGGCTGATCAAGGGGCCCATAAAAGCGGCCGCCCAGCCAGGCAGCGGTACAGCTGCGAGCAGCGGCGGCTAACAGGGGAGTTTGAGAGGGAGTTCGCAGGGGGAGGTAAAGGGGGAGGCAGGAGGGCGGGGTGTGCCGTGTGCTCCGTGTCCCCAGGTGCTGTGGGCAGAGACCGCAGCAGCCATGAGCCAAGCAGCAGCAGACAGAATGCAGATGGCCGCATGCGGAAGCTGTGGTATGTATATAGTCCTAGCAGGAGACCCGGAACAAAGGTATGTGTGTATGAAGTGTCGCCTTATAGTGTTACTGGAGGAAAAGATTAAGGGGCTGGAGATGCAGGTAGTGACCCTGGTGGAGTTTAGGCGGGGGTTTGAGCAGCTGATGGAGGATGGGCAAGGCGGGGCTGAAGGGGAAGGCTCTAGGGTGCAGGAGGAGGCAGTAGTAGATGACAGCGAGAGGGGAATGGAAGGAGGAGATCCAGGGATGTGGAAGCATGTGACTGTGAGAAGTAAGCCAAGGAAAAGGAGGGCCAGTGAGGGGGGAATAGAACTCAGGAATAGGTTTGAGTGTTTGGAGAACGAGGTAGAGGGGCAGCAGGTGGTGACTGAAGGTGGGAGGGTGAGGAAGAAGAGAAGAGCTGCTAGTCCGAGAGAGAGGGGGGAGGAGTTGATGGAGACAGCACCAATTATGGGCCACCAGAGGATACAGGAAGGCATAAGGGGGAGCATAAGGGAAGATAGGAGCAGACACAGGTCAGGACTAGAGGGATCGGAGACTAGATTACTAGATCGCACTGTTGCCAGGCGACGGCAGGTGTATGTAATTGGAGACTCTTTACTGAGGAGACTGGACAGGCCTGTGACCAGGGCGGACCCGGAGAACAGAAGGGTGTGCTGTCTACCAGGTGCAAAGATACGCGATGTGGACCTGCGGTTGAAAAGGATCCTAAAAGGAGCAGGTAAGAACCCCTTGATAATCCTTCATGTAGGAACGAATGACACGGCTAGGTTCTCGTTAGAGAGAGTCAAGGGAGATTATGCCAGGCTGGGGAAGACTCTCAAGGAGATAGAGGCTCAGGTTATCTTTAGTGGGATTCTGCCTGTTCCGAGGGAAGGGCAGCAAAGGGCTGATAGGATTTTGAGGATAAATAGTTGGCTAAGGGAGTGGTGCTATAAGGAGGGCTTTGGGATGTATGGCCACTGGGAGGCTTTCGGGGACAGACACCTGTTCTCGCGGGATGGGCTTCACCTGAGTAGGGAAGGAAATAGACTTCTGGGAGGGAGGCTGGCTCATCTTATCAAAAGAGCTTTAAACTAGGAAGTTTGGGGAGATGGTTGGGAGATGCACAGTTAATCTCCACGCCAGTTTCCGGTATTGGAAAGCTGAGTGTAATAAGAGGAGACATAGCCGGGGAGATGAGATTGGACATAGGAGGGACAGGGGGGACGAACACAAAGAGGCCCGCAACATACAGTGCTAGTAATGGGAGACAGGCTAAACGACATACATTAGGCTGTTTGTACACCAATGCGAGAAGCCTAGGTAATAAAATGGAGGAATTGGAGCTCTTGGTCCGAGAATTGAAACCAGATATCGTAGGAATAACTGAAACGTGGTGGAATGGCAGTCACGACTGGAACGCAGGTATGGAGGGGTATGCGCTGTTTAGGAAAGACCGGGATAAAGGTAAAGGTGGGGGGGTGGCATTGTATGTCAATAGTGAAATAAGCTGTAAAGAAATAATAGTGGATGGAATAGATAATACAGAGTCCGTCTGGGCGATACTCAAGCTGGGTAAAAGTACTACTAGAGCCTCTCCGGGGATAGTGCTTGGGGTGTGCTATAGACCGCCGGGATCGACCCAGGATATGGATAAGGAATTGTTTAATGTATTAAGGGAGGTAAATACTAATAGAAACTGTGTAATTATGGGGGACTTTAACTTCCCGGATATAGACTGGGGAACAAACACTAGTAGCAATAATAGGGCTCAGATGTTCCTAGATGTGCTTGCGGATCAATTCCTTTATCAAGTGGTAGCTGAGCCGACGAGGGGGGAGGCCATTTTAGATTTGATTCTGGTAAGTAGTGAGGACCTTGTTGAGGAAGTGGTAGTGGGGGACAACTTGGGCTCCAGTGATCATGAGCTAATTCGCTTTAAACTAAATGGAAAGAGTACCAGAATTAAGTCAAAGACTAGGGTTTATAATTTTAAAAAGGCCAATTTTAACAAATTAAGGGGACTGGTAAGGGAAGTGGATTGGGCAAACGTATTAAGGGACCTAAAGGCAGAAGAAGCCTGGGATTACTTTAAGTTAAAGATGCAAGAGCTGTCAGAGGCCTGTATCCCCAAAAAGGGAAAAAGATTACTAAGCAAGAGACTTAGACCGAGCTGGATGAGCGACCGGCTGAAAGGGGCGATTAGGAAAAAACAGAAAGCGTACAAAGAGTGGAAGAGGGGAGGGATCAGTAAGGAAACTTACCTTAGCGAAGTCAGAGAATGTAGAGATAGAGTGAGAAAGGCCAAAGGCCGGGAAGAGTTGGACTTAGCGAGGGGAATTAAAAGTAATAGTAAGAGGTTTTACAGCCATATAAATAGGAAGAAAGCAAAGAAAGAAGAAGTGGGACCGCTGAAGACTATAGCCGGAGAGGAGATTAAAGATAATCTAGGCATGGCGCAATATCTCAATGAATATTTTGCATCGGTGTTTAATGAGGCCAATGAAGGTATTAGGGATACTAGCACCGTTACAGAGGGGCATACGGGATGGGGGATTACCGCATCCGAGGTAGAAACAAAACTAGAACGCCTTAATGGGACTAAGTCGGGTGGACCGGACGATCTTCATCCGAGAATATTGAAGGAATTGGCGCGGGAAATAGCAGGCCCATTAGCGACTATATTTAATGAATCTGTAAACTCGGGGGTAGTCCCGTTAGACTGGAGAATAGCCAATGTGGTTCCTATTTTCAAGAAAGGGAAAAAAAGTGACCCGGGTAACTATAGGCCTGTTAGTTTAACATCAGTAGTGTGCAAGGTGCTGGAGAAGATTCTGAAAGAGAAACTAGTTGAGGACCTTGAAGTTAATGGCAAATGCGATAAATTACAGCATGGTTTTACGAAGGGCAGATCGTGCCAAACGAATCTGATCTCCTTCTTTGAGAAAGTAACGGACTTATTAGATAAGGGAAATGCGGTGGACCTAATATACCTGGATTTCAGTAAAGCGTTTGATACAGTACCCCATGAGGAACTATTGGTTAAAATGAAAAACATGGGGATCGATATGAAAATCCAGAGGTGGATAGGGAATTGGTTAATGGGGAGAATGCAGCGGGTCGTATTAAAGGGTGAATTGTCGGGTTGGAGGGAGGTTACTAGTGGAGTGCCTCAAGGTTCGGTTTTGGGACCCATCTTATTTAATCTATTTATAACTGACCTCGGGACCGATTGCAAGAGTGGGCTGATAAAGTTTGCGGATGATACGAAGGTGGGAGGAGTTGCAAACTCGGAGGAGGATAGGGATACTCTGCAGGGAGACTTGAATGAGCTTGTGAATTGGAGTATCAGAAATAGGATGAAATTTAATAGTAAAAAGTGTAAGGTGATGCACTTGGGGACGAATAATAACAATTTTAGTTACAAGATGGGGACGCATTGGTTAGAAGTAACGGAAGAGGAGAAGGACCTAGGGGTCCTTGTGGACCGCAGGATGACTATGAGTCGGCAATGTGACGTGGCGGTGAAAAAAGCCAATGCGGTCTTGGGATGTATTAGGCGAGGTATATCTAGTAGAGATAGGGAGGTCCTGCTTCCGTTGTATAAGGCGCTGGTGAGACCTCATTTGGAGTACTGTGTGCAGTTCTGGTCTCCCATGTTTAAAAAAGATGAACTCAAACTGGAACGGGTGCAGAGAAGGGCGACTAAGATGATCAGAGGAATGGAAAACCTGTCGTATGAAAAGAGATTAGAGGAGCTTGGGTTGTTTAGTCTGACAAAGCGAAGGCTGAGGGGGGATATGATTGCTATGTTTAAATATATCAGAGGGGTTAATACAAGGGAGGGAGAGGAATTATTCCAGTTTAGTACTAATGTGGAAACGAGAACGAATGGATACAAACTGGCCGGGGGGAAGTTTAGGCTTGAAATTAGACGAAGGTTTCTGACCATCAGAGGGGTGAAATATTGGAACGGCCTTCCGAGGGAAACGGTGGGGGCGACGGACCTGTCTGCTTTTAAGATTAAGTTGGATGAGTTTATGGAGGGAATGGTTTAATGATAAAACATAGTAGCCAAGGAAAACCAAGCAATGGTACATGAACAGCATAATGGCCAACAAGGGTCAGGCTAGAGACTCTTGCCTATATGCTCGGGGTATTACTGATCGCCATATTTGGGGTCGGGAAGGAATTTTCCTCCAGGGTAGATTGGCTGAGCCTCTGGAGGTTTTTCGCCTTCCTCCGCAGCATGGGGCAGGGATCACTAGCAGGAGGGTCTCAGCCGATTGAAGTCACTAAAACACAGGATTGGGGACTTCAACGGTAGAGTCCAGGGAAGGGTCTTGCGGCCTGCAGCATGCAGGGGGTCAGACCAGATGATCATAATGGTCCCTTCTGACCTTAATGTCTATGAGTCTATGAGTCTATGAGTCTATGTTTACAGCATGAAAAAGACTACCCTAAAAAAAGTATTCACACTCCATAGTTGCTTTCAGGTTAACTATATAGATAAACCAAACTAGGGCAACATTCTGCCAACAGGTCCTTCTATTTCATTACAAAAGAACAAAAGAAAACAACAAAAAAAACCCACGCAATAACTTATCCAAACCACCTTTTGTTTGATTTCTTGGATCTCTATACCAGGAGATGTTACCATCAAACCAAGTTTTTCTAATAGCATTTTTCACCTATATTGCAGTAGCGGTACCCCCTAGGAAAATAGTTTCTGTGATGTAATCCCACAATCATCTTAAAAATTTGACTGTCTTTCTAATCAAAGACTTGTTGAAATAATAAAGAAAGCCAGCAGTACATATTTTTCCTCAGAAATATTTACAGTATGTACAAGTCAGGACTGTATTACCTACAGTCAGTACATGCAGCTGGATAGGATAATGTGAGATGCTCAAGTATTTATTTGGTTCGCATCACCAATACACGGGTGAGGATTTTCAGTAGCAATGAGGGTTTTACAGTGAAGTTCAATGGGAGCAAAGTTAGGCAAACAAAGTACCTTCGAAAATCTCAACTTAATAATAAACAGATGGAGGATTTGAGTGGATAAGCACATCAATATTTGTTTTAGAGCAAAAGTTTATCCACAGCAATCCTTTAAGATGAGGAGCATAAAGATGGAGGACAAATAGTAGTTACTACTACAGATGGACATGGCATATGTTTGTATGCAGTGTTGTTGTAGCCATGTTAGTTCCAGGATATTAGAGAGACAAGGTGAGTGAGGTAATACCTTTTATTGGACCAACTTCTGTTGGTGAAAGAGACGAGCTTTCAAGCTTACGCAGAACTCTTCTTCAGGTCTGAAAAATGAACTCAGAGGGTATGCCTACACTGCAATTAAAACACCCACAGCTGGCTCATGTCAGCTGACTGAGGTCTACACTTGGGGGGGGATCGATCTAAGTTACGCAACTTCAGCTACATGAATAATGTAGCTGAAGTCGATGTACTTAGATCGACTTACTGTGGTGTCTTCACCGTGGTGAGTTGACTGCTGCTGCTCGCCTGTCAACTCTGCCTGCGCCTCTTGTGGTGCTGGAGTACAGGAGTCGACAGGAGAGGGTTTGGGGGTCGATTTATCGCATCTAGACTAGACGAAATAAACCAATCCCCACTGGATCAATCGCTGCCCGCCAATCCGACGGGTAGTGTAGACATACCCTTAGGCTCGCAGGGCTTGGGCTGCAAAATTGGGCATAGGCATGCAGGCTCGGGCTGCAGCCTGAGCTCTGAGTCCCTGAGAGTGTGGAGGAAACCCTATAGACAACTGTATGTAAGGAACCCATGAATTACCCACACCTACCTGCACAGATCCAGTAAATCTCTCCTGAACACCATGTTCTTGCCTTCAAACAATCAACCTCCCAATCGCATCATCAAAAGCAAGCTCCCCAGAGACCAGAACACCAACTCAAAGCAGCACAAGACCCTGTGAGAACAACAGATGCAAAACTTGTAGAAATATCTGCATGCTACAATGATCAACACCCCTCCACACACACATGACACACCTTTTAAGATCCATGGGTACTAAACAACACGAGTACCTCCTTCAGTGTACTAAATGCTCCAATAGCAACTATGTGGGTGAAACCAGACAGACAATCACTACTCTCTTGAATGAACTCACAGAAAAATATAGATAAAAACCCCATATCACCTGTGGGTGAATACTTCACAAAGCAATCACTCTATATCTGACCTCTCAGTCCTCATCCTCAAAGGAAACCTGCACAACACTTTAAAAAAATGAGCCTGGGAGCTTAAATTCATAACTCTGCTAGACACTAAAAATCATGGACTGAATAGAGACAATGGATTTGTAACTTATTACAACAATGTATAACCCAATAACAACCCCTCCCAGCTTTTTTTTTTCTCTCTTCCCCACCCTGCTATGACTGGCGGGTGTTAATGGGTCACATCACCTTTAATGGTCCTTTGAAATATGTGTTAACTATTTATGCTAAACACTATGTTCCAGCTTGTATTTAGCTGTGACACTCTGGCCAGATCTACACTCAAAAGTTAAGTCGACCCAGCTACTTTGCTCAGCGGTGTGAAAAATCCATACCTGAGTGACGTAGTTAAAGTGACCTAACTCCCAGTGTAGACAGTGCTAGGTTGACAGAAGAATTCTTCCATTGACTTAGCTACTGCCTCTTGGGGAGGTGAATTAATTATGCTGAGAGGAGAACCCTGCCCCTCTGCAGGAGCTGGCATGCTAAAAATAGCAGTGTGGATAGCCACTCAAGATTGGACCCAGGGAGTCAAGTGGGCTTATATGGGGCAACTAGCCTATGCCACCGCCTGTGTCACAACTGCCACATGACTATTTTTACCTGGATATTTTAAGTGAACCTAGCACAAGTCTGTCTATCCAGGCTGTGAGGCATGCTCCCAGCTACAATGTAGACATATCCTTAGGGAAACAGTGCATTCCTGTATGTTTGCACAGTGCCCAGCACAATAGGGCCTTAATCCTGATTCAAGAGTTACCACAATACGAGTATTAAATATACGATACATGTAATTTCATTTGTGTATTTTCCATGTAATAAACCGTAGAACCTGCCCCCTCTCCCCAACGCATTAGAACTTCAGATGTCTGATGTTCACGAACTGCCTCTAGTAAATGCCCTGACTGTACTCAAAAATAAATAATAATACAGCACATTCTGTAGTCTGGGTGAGCATGAAAAGGTTCTGATGCTCAGTGCAGTTCACATAAATACCCCAAAATGTGGGTGCTTATTGGAAGCTTTAAACTACCTGAACCTATGAATGCAAAATTGGCTTAGAGATCCCACCAGCATGGAGTAATGGGATTTTGTGCTGTTGGTCAATTACAAATACCACAAGAAGAGTCGCTCTGGCATTGTTTTAGCACTTTTCTGGACCTATCACTCCCCTGTGCCACCCTGAAGAATCTCACCGACAACTGTGGTGGTAGTCATGCCCAGAAAGAGGGCAGATTTCAGTGACTGGTCCTGGCCTCTTCCCACACAACAGACGGGCCATTCCCACTGCAGTAGGAGGTTTGCATGCCCATGGATGAAGACACTGGAATTTCACTCTATGCCACTAATATATCTGTCCCGCAGGAATTCATTATTCATTAAAGCCTCCATTCAGCAAAGCATCTGAGCAACTGAGCGTGTGCTTATGTACTCTGCTGAATAAAGATGGACTTAAGCACCTGCTTAAGTGCTATGTTGAATAGGGCCCTAACTGCTATAGCTAAGTATCAGGGGGTAGTAGGGTGACCAGATGACAGAAGTGAAATATCGGGATGCCGGGGGTGGAGTCAAAAAAAAAAAAAAAAAGCTGGAGCAAAAAAAAAAAAAATGGAACAAGCTGCCCTGACCGCTACCTCGTGCACACTGACCGCACTCTGCTGGAGAAGAAGAAGCGTCTGGTTCGCGGCCAGATCGCGGCCCACATGCGCGGTGCCCACAGGTGCGGCCCCATGGCCCTGCCCGAGGGCCGGCCCCGAGAGCACTGCCTCCATCCCAGCCTTCCCATGGGTCTCCCGTCCCTCGCCGTCTGTGGGCTGCTGCTGCAGCATCATCATCCCGCCCCGCACAGGCTACCCAGAGCGGCATCAGACTCCCCGCCATCCCTCCCTCCCAGAGCCTGCCTGGCACAGCCCCCCCACCCTCCACAGTGCTAGCCTCAGCATCCAGCAGGCAAGTCCCGTCCGGGGACCCCAGCGCCCACCACCCACTTACTGCTGCATGCTGGGTTTGTGCAGCGCTTGCTCTCGGCCAAGTGCCAGTCCAGGTGCTTGGTGGCCAAGCAGAGGGGCCACTGCGCAGGCAGGAGCAGGGCAGAGCAAGGCAACTAGGGCGAGGAGCAGGAGGGAGAAGCGCGGCCGTGCTGCAGCCATGTTCGCAGGGCTGGCGACGGGGGGAGGAGGGAGCGTCCCTCTGGCTCCAGTCCACGTAGCTCGCGCGCGGGTCGGGTTGAGGAGGGCAGGGGCGGGGAGGGCTCGCTGCCCGTGCTGCCAGCGCCTACAAGCCCTGCCCCTGCCTCTGTGCGTGCCTGGGGAGTGGTGCTATAGCAATCTGTAGGCGCCTGCCGGCCAGCGGAAACTCAGCTGCACTGCCCCAGGACCCGGAAGAAGAGGTGAGTGGTGCCAGCAGTGCCGGGTTGCCGCGGTCCCCCGATATCGGGACAAAGTGTGTCCAGACTGATGTAAGGTCGGGACGCGGGACAAGTCCCCTAAAATCGGGACGTCTGGTCACCCTAGGGGGTAGCCGTGTTAGTCTGTATCTACAAAAACAACAAGGAGTCTGGTGGCACCTTAAAGACTAACAGACTTATTTGGGCATAAACTTTCGTGGGTAAAAACCTCACTTCTTCGGATGAATAGAGTGAAAGTTACAGATGCAGGCATAATATACTGACACATGGAGAGCAGGGTGTTACTTCGCAAGTGGAAAACCAGTGTTGACAGGGCCAATTCAATCAAGGTGATGTAGTCCACTCCCAATAATGGATGAGGAGGTGTCAATTCCAGGGGAGGAAAAGCTGCTTCTGTAATGAGCCAGCCACTCCCAGTCCCTATTCAAGCCCAGATTAATGGTGTTAAATTTGCAAATGAATTTTAGTTCTGCTGTTTCTCTTTGAAGTCTGTTTCTGAAGTTTTTTTGTTCAATGATAGTGACTTTTAAATCTGTAATAGAAGGACCAGGGAGATTGAGGTGTTCACTTACTGGCTAATGTATTGTGACAAAGTTCCTCCTCTATCTTGGTGGGTCCTGCGCTTATTGGCAGATTTTCTTGCCCCAGAGATTCACCATGTGGGTTAGGGAACAGCCCAGAGACCTTCTCCTCTGGAAGAACCCACAGTCCAGGTCAATTGGGAGGTTTGGGGGGAACCCGGGCCCGCCCTCTACTCCGGGTTCCAGCCCAGGGCCCTGTGGACTGCAGCTGTCTATAGTACCTCTTGTAACAGCTGCATGACAGCTACAACTCCCTGGGCTACTTCCCCATAGCCTCCTCCAAACACCTTCCTTATTCTCACCACAGAACCTTCCTCCTGGTGTCTGATAACGCTTGTGCTCCTCAGTCCTCCAGCAGCACATCCTCTCACTCTCAGCTCCTTGCGCCTCTTGCTCCCAGCTCCTCACACTCTCGCCACAAACTGAAGTGAGCTCCTTTTAAAACCCAGGTGCCCTGATTAGCCTGCCTTAATTGATTCTAGCAGCTTCTTGATTATTCTAGTGCAGCCCCTTCTCTGGTCACTCAGGGTACAGAAAACTACTCATCCAGTGACCAGTATATTTGCCCTCTACCAGACTCCTGTACCCCACTGGTCTGGGTCTGTCACAGTATGCTACCATTCCTGATGTCCGATTTGTGTCCATTTATTCTTTTGCGGAGGGACTGTCCGGTTTGGCCAATGTACATGGCAGAGGGGCATTGCTGGCAGATGATGGCATATATCACATTGGTAGATGTGCAAGTGAATGAGCCCTTGATGGTGTGGCTGATGTGGTTGGGTCCTCTGATGGTGTCGCCAGAGTAGATATGGGGACAGAGTAGGCGAGGCCCCAACCACATCAGCCACACCATCAAGGGCTCATATTTGGCCCTGTTAGTCTTTAAGGTGCCACCAGACTCCTTGTTGTTTTTGTAGATACAGACTAACATGGCTACCTCCTGATACTTGACACCATGCGAGACACTAAATTTAGCTGTTTGGAGTGGAAATCCATCAACCTCAACAAAAAACTTGCACAGATACAGACAGACATCATCTTCCTCTCCAAATGCAAACAGATGGACATAATACCAAATGGACTGAAGGTAAAAAATCCATTGCAATCAACATACTACACTGACTATGGTGAGAGACTGTGCCACACACTCTCAAAGAAACTGAGGAACCACCTGATCAGCATCCTGTACAGCAGACAGGAGAAGATCAAGAATGAGCTCTCAGAACTGGAGACTCTCATACAATACCAACCTTCTACACAAACTTCCACGTGGCTGGACTTTACAAAAATGAGACAAGCCATTTACAATGCACACTTCACTTCTCTACAGAGGAAATAGGACAGTAAGCTATCTAAACTCCTACCTGCCACAGGGGGCTACAGCAGTGGTACCCTCAACTCATCTAACAACATTGTCAATCTTTCCAACCACACACTTAGCCCAGCAGAAGAGTCTGTCCTATCTCGGGGACTCTCTTTCTGTCCCACCATCCCCACGAACACGATACAGTTCTGCGGTGATCTGGAAGCCTACTTTCATCGACTCCGACCCAAGGAATATTTTCAGCGCACCACTGAACAGTGCACTGACCCACAGGAACCCTCCTACCAACACTACAAGAAGAAGAACTGTGCGTGGACTCCTCCTGATGGTCGAAATGACAGACTGGACCTCTACATAGAGTGCTTCCGCAGACGTGCACAGGCTGAAATTGTGGACAAACAACATTATTTGTCCCATAACCTCAGCCATACAGAACGCAATGCCATCCACAACCTCAGAAACAACTCTGACATTATCATCAAAGGGGCTGACAAAGGAGGTGCTGTTGTCATAATGAACAGGTCAGATTATGAACAGGAGGCTGCCAGGCAATTCTCCAAGACCACATTCTACAGGCCACTATCCTCTGATCCCACTGAGGAATACCAAAAGAAACTACATCATCTGCTCAAGAAATTCCCAGATACAGTACGGGAACAAATCTACATGGACACACCTCCAGAACCCCGACCAGGGGTATTCTATCTGCTACCCAAGATCCATAAACCCGGAAACCCTGGACGCCCCATCATCTCAGGCATTGGCATTCTTACAGCAGGATTATCTGGCTATTTGGACTCTCTCCTCAGACCCTACGCTACCAGCACTCCCAGCTATCTTCAAGATACCACCGACTTCCTGAGGAAACTACAATGCATTGGTTTTCTTCCTGAAAACACCATCCTGGCCACCGTGGATGTAGAAGCACTTTATACCAATATTCCACATGAGGATGGACTACAAGCTGTCAGGAACAGTATCCCTGATGAGGCCACAGCAAGCCTGGTGGCTGAGCTTTATGATTTTGTCCTCACCCACAACCACTTCAGATTTGGGGACAACTTATACCTTCAAGTCAGTGGCACCGCTATGGGTACCCGCATGGCCCCACAGTATGCCAACTTTTTTATGGCTGACTTAGAACAACGCTTCCTCAGCTCTCATCCCCTAGTGCCCCTCCTCTACTTGCATTGATGACATCTTCATCATATGGACCCACGGAAAGGAGGCCCTTGAAGAATTCCACCTGGACTTCAACAATTTCCACCTCACCATCAACCTCAGCCTGGACCAGTCCACACAAGAGATCCACTTCCTGGATACTACAGTGCAAATAAGTGATGGTCACCTAAACACCACCCTATACCGGAAACCTACTGTCCACTAAACGTACCTACATGCCTCCAGCTTCCATCTAAGACACATCACACGATCCATTGTCTACAGCCAAGCCCTAAGATACAACCGAATTTGCTCCAACCCCTCAGACAGACAGAGACAAACACCTACAAGATCTTTATCAAGCATTCGTAAAACTACAATACCCACCTGGGGAAGTGAGGAAACAGATTGACAGAGCAAGACAGGTACCCAGAAATCACCTACTACAGGACAGGCCCAACAAGGACAATAACAGAACACCACTGGCCATCACATACATCACCCAGCTAAAACCTCTCCAGCGCATTATCCACGATCTACAACCTATCCTGGAAAATGATCCTTCACTCTCACAGACCTTGAGAGGCAGGCCAGTCCTCACTTACAGACAACCCCCCAACCTGAAGCAAATACTCACCAGCAACTACACACCACAACACAGAAACACCAACCCAGGAACCAATCCCTGTAGCAAACCTCGTTGCCTACTCTGTCCACATATCTACTCTGGTGACACCATCAGAGGACCCAACCACATCAGACACACCATCAAGGGCTCATTCACTTGCACATCCACTAATGTTATAAATGCCATCATGTGCCAGCAATGCCCCTCTGCCATGTACATTGGCCAAACCGGACAGTCCCTCCACAAAAGAATAAATGGACACAAATCGGACATCAGGAATGGTAACATACATAAGCCAGTAAGTGAACACTTCAATCTCCCTGGTCATTCTATTACAGATTTAAAAGTCACTATCATTGAACAAAAAAACTTCAGAAACAGACTTCAAAGAGAAACAGCAGAACTAAAGTACATTTGCAAATTTAACCATTAATCTGGGCTTGAATAGGGACTGGGAGTGGCTGGCTCATTACAGAAGCAGCTTTTCCTCTCCTGGAATTGACACCTCCTCATCTATTATTGGGAGTGGACTACATCCACCCTGATTGAATTGGCCCTGTCAACACTGGTTCTTGCGAAGTAACTCTCTGCTCTCCATCAGTACGTCTTCACTTACCAGAGGGTCCGGCGGCAGGAAATCGATGTTCTGGGATCGATTTATCGCGTCTGGTTAAGACACGATAAATCGATCCCGGATTGATCCCGGAAGTGCTCGCCGTCAACGCCGGTACTCCAGCTCGCCGAGAGGAGTACGCGGCATCGACGGGGGAGCCTGCCTGCCGCGTCTGGACCCGCGGTAAGTTCGGACTAAGGTACTTCGAATTCAGCTACGTTATTAATGTAGCTGAATTTGCGTACCTTAGTCCGAAGTGGGGGCTTAGTGGGGACCAGGCCCATGTGTCAATATATAATGCCTGCATCTGTAACTTTCACTCTATTCATCCGAAGAAGTGAGGTTTTTACCCACGAAAGCTTATGCCCAAATAAATCTGTTAGTCTTTAAGGTGCCACCTGTCTCCTTGTTGTTTTTGCTATAGCTAAGTATCCTTCTCACTGTGGTATCCAACATTTCACTATATAAACAGTTATGTCTTCTCCCGCCCGCCACCTTCCCCCCCCCACACACACTTTTAAAATATCTATGATGCCTGTCTGCAGAAAAAGGCAGCCATTTTTAGGAGGATACCTGCAGCCTATAACAGAGGAGATACACACTGTACTCTCTAGCAGAGGCCTTATTTTTGTTCTTTCACTGCCTTGCACTTTGTTTAGTTATTTATACCCATGCAAAGTCAGTAAACAGTGGGTGCTAAAAGCTACCTCTCTGGTCGGATTGTCTATCACACCCAGTCTGTATTCACTCTGCTCAGGTGTAAATGTTTCCACAAGGTGTCATGGGGTTTGGTCTACTTCCAGGAGTGGAAGGATGACTTTTTCTATAAAGCTCATGTTCTCGGTCCTTTTCCTTCAGGTTTGGACATGAAATCGCATTCTGTCTACTTTCATAATAATTGGACCACACAGCTTCCTGTCAACACAACACTTTTTGTCACCTTTCAACATCTTGCACTTTCTGCACAGTTCACACACTAAAACAATGTGTAAAAGTGGTGTTCAAGAAAAAACAAGCACATAAAACCAATAAACTGAGATTCTCAGTGGTGTTTTTTACCCCTGTATGTGCTGGAAGAGTCAAAACTCCCCAACCAGCACATCTAGATGAAGACGAATTAAGGTAAGGAAATCTTTCACTTACTATGCAGTTGCTGTTTTCTATTCTGTGACTTACATTAATCTCTGCATTAAAAAGGTACCTTTGTCATGTGGTGGGGCTGGATTAGTTTAACAAGCAGACATTTATCATAAAGAAATGAGAAGTAGAGCACTGTCTAGGTATGGTATATTTCTGGCATGTGTCACCTGGGTATGTCTTTTTAATACAGCAAATAATTAAACAAATTGAATGAATGGTTCACTCCCAGGCCTGTTAATTGCACGATACACTACTTTGTTTGCCCTTCATTCTTTTTACAAGGTTCAAAATACACTGACTAGCAGCTAGTCATCTAAGTGTTTGTTTGCTTGTGAGGTTTACTAAGAGTCCTACAAAGTCGAAAAGAGACTTTTGCAATCAGACTCTCTTTTAAATGTAAGTGGGTGGTGTAAACATAACATGAATTTCATTAAATTAGAGCTTTTACTTTGATCTCCATATAGAAATAATATTCTGTGTATGTAAGGCACCTTCGCTCAGAAGTTGCAATAGCTTTTTACAAACATTAATAAGGTAAGCTTCACAGTTCCTCAGGGAGGCAGATATTACTATCCTCATTTTACAGGAAAATAAATGGGCCCAAAGGTCTTAAGTGACTTGCCCAAAGTCACACAGCGAGGCTTTGGCAGAGCTCAGGATACAATCCAGATCTCTGGACTCCAAGTACGGTGCTTGAGTCACAAGATCATACTTCTTTTCTTTATATAGTACATAGACTCAATAGGCTTGATTCTCTTCTGAGCTGGGGGTCTGCTTGTCAGAGAAGGAAGGTCAGGTGGTTTCAGCGACCCAGCTCCCTGATTCTTAGGGTATCCGTGGTCCCGACACAACTCAGAGCTGGTTCCAAGTACCTTTAACTTGTGCAACTGATGCAACGTCCTTAATAGAATTGATGCCAATGGAAGGTTGCTGTGGTGGAGTTCAGTTCCCACCTTCTATCCTACCCCCTTCTGCCCCTGAAATGTCCCTCCCTCTCTCCCTAAGCATGTAGAGGGGTGGGGGAAGAGGGACAAAGCCTGGCTGCAGTGTAGATGTGCCAGCAGGGAGTACCCCTACACCAGAGAATTTCTGTGCTGGGTATTTTCAGCCTGATTGTAGACCCTTTTGATCCCCTGAATGGTGCAAATGGACTGAAACCCAGCCTGGGCATCTGGCCCTAGCAGTGGTTACAGTACAATATATAAATAAGCAAGCAAGTAAATCCATTTAGTCATGTCTGAATATCGGTGAAATCACAGCAAATTTTCTAAAGCCTTCATGATCCATCACTAGCTTTAAGCACTCGGCAGCTGACCTTCCAGTGCTCTACTATATGCCATCCATCCATGTCTTTGCTGGAACTCCACCATTCCTTCCATAATAGTATTGGGATATATAACTTATAATAACTTTCTCAAAGTTATTTCCATCTTTATACCCATCTCAGGGTCTGCTTCTCTCCAAGCAATAATTATGTGATTTGTGCATTTTTAGAAGCTAAGAGAACAGCTGCTTGGGAATTTTTTGACAAAATATTTTTTCATCAAAAGGCCAGATCATCAAAAACAAACTGTTTGTGTAACATGGTCAGGAATCTCCTGACTTGAAAACAAACATTGGAAAAAAAAATGTCTGACATTTTCAAAACAAAAAACTCCAGTTTTCTTGTTCAAAATGACTTTTCATTTTTAAATTTATGCTAAGTAGACTAAAAAAGGTGAAAATAGACATATAATGTTTGAAAATTATTGAAACAAAATGTTTTGAGAAGACCTGAACTGAAAAATGTTGTAGTTTGGGATTTTTTTGTTTAGGTTCTCACTTTTAGTCTTGATTCAGGATGGAAAAACAATTTGAACTCTGGAAAATATTAAGGGAATTGGAAAACCATTTCTACCTCTACTTGGGAACAAACAGAACCTTGTAAATAATGGCTACCAACACCCTGCTGTCCCACAGGGCAGTACCATATTTTTATCCCTGCTGATAGCTATTTTCCAAAGTACCACCATTCCAAACATTATCCTTCTAAAACAGGCTGGGGAAAAGAATTTTGATTACTAGTCCACTTCAGATGAGGTTGTCTAACAAGTTCCTGACAGAAAATAGCCTGACATAGCCTAAAAATCTGGTTGCTGCTCGTTAAGAACATTGTTAAGCATGCATGTGCACAATCATTTTGTTGTGGATTTGATTGTATTTAAGTGTAATATTAGAAGCAGTCTCTGCCACAGGGAACCGTCCTGTATCCCTCACTAAAGAACTATGTGAAGCAGTCTAGTAGATCGTCCACTTGTACACTGCCATAAGTATTTTTTTTTTTTAAATCTCTAGGTCACTGTGTGGATTCAAAACACTGAAACCATGTGAACAGTGTTTCCTGCAGTCTGATGAATCTGTCTGTCTCACATATGTTCAATCAGGACTGGCTTTAGGCACCAGCAAACCAAGCCCATGCTTGGGGCGGCAGAATTGCAGGGGCGGCATTCCAGGAGGTTGTTGTTGGTTTTTTTTGCTTCGGCAGTTGCGCTCTCGGAGGTTTGTTTTTTTTTTGCTTGGGGTGGCAAAAAACCTAGAGCCAGCCCTGTGTACAATAGCTCCTTTACAGACCTGATTTTTCTGAAGCATTGCAAATAAAGACCCAGAAATGCACATCCCCTTCCCATTTGCCAATCCTAAGGATACATAAGGGCCAAGATTGCCTTTTATTGCCCCTAACTAGATCAACCTCCGCTTCTGAGCCACTCTTTGATGTCTGTCCCAAAGGGTGACAGCAAAATGATCATTTGTAAAAAAATATAGCCTTTAGTTTTTTTGATTGACAAGCAACCCAGCTTGCCTGATGGAGATCTCCAAAACAGCTTGCAATTACGTCAAAAGCATCAAAGAGAGTTTGCCAAGCTGAGTGACTTTGGGTAAGTCACATAACCTTTTGTGTCCCCATTCATCATCTTTTGGGACTTAATCTAAGATTTGTTGGGTTATTTTGTTTTTGTCTTTCAAAATAAATTCACACTGGCAGAGACGGATAATCTTTCCAAAATCCAGAATAGCAAACTCAAGCTAAGAATTGATACAGTGCACTTCCATTAACTTTCAGTGACAGCTGTGAGCACTCAACCAGCTCACTTTTATTTAGGTGCCTATTTCTAGATTTAGGTGTCTAACTTTACATAAGAGCATAAACATTTCCATATTGGGTCAAACCAATCTTGTCCAGTATCCTGTCTCCATCAGTGGTCCAAGCTTGAGCTTCAGGGAAGTGTACAGAACAGGGCAATTTTGGAGTAATCCACTCCCATCTTGCACTCTCAGTTTATAGAAGTCAGAACTTTAGGATCGCACCAAGCACAGGTTTGCATCACTGACCATCTTGGCTAATAGCCATTGATGGACTTATCCTCCATGAACTTACCTAGTGTGATGTTGTATGATTGAAGTGGACCATTTATATCATAGATATTACCACTGTTATACAGCTGCAACAAATCTTGTACAAAGTGTATCATGTAAGGTGTTGTGAAAAAAGTTACAATCTGTCAAGTATGATTATCCCGGTTAAATCCATGCATCATCATCTGAAGTTATGAATACTGACTATGTATTTGTATCTTAAATGTGTTTGTTCTTGAGGTGACACCCATAAGGTAGTTTATCTCCAGTCTCACCAGCCCATTGTGAATGGACCATTCAAGTTTGATTGGCCATTAAGAAGAATCAAGTCTCAAGATAACTCTTCCTGAGGATGCCTGAGACAGCAAGGAGCCAATGGCCACTCCATGATTCAGGAAAACATGCAAGGTCATGTGATGTGGACATGTGACCACAGACTCCATCTTTTTTTCACTTTCTATACAAAGGGGCTGTGGGCATTATTTAAGGCAGAGGATATAAAAGACTCCTGAGACATCTCCATTTTGCCTCATTCCTGCTCCAATTCTCTGGACTGTGGATTTACAACTAAAAGGAGTATTTTGAACTAAGGACCTTCCAATCTTGTGGAAATTACCAGAGACTTTTGCAAGTCAGCAGTCTATTCCATCACTGCTACAAACCTGATCTGAGATCTTTCTTATCATTTGTATGTATATGAGCTTTTAACCATTTATAAGTCGATTCTTTCCTTTTATTAATAAAGTCTTAGTTAGTTTACTAAGGATTGGCTGGCAGTGTGATATTTGGGTAAGATCTGAGATTCATACTGACCTGGGGGTAAGTGTCTCATCCTTTGGGATTGGTAAAACCTCACATATGTTGAATTGGGTTTTCAATAACCTCTCACTATATTAGACCAGTTTGTCTGTATGGGAACCAAGGGCTGGAGTGCCTAAAGGGGACTGTGTTTGGCTTCTTGTTAACCAGTGTGGTGCTACAGAAGCTCTTGTGTTACTGGCTTGGTGAATCTAATTGTAGTATAACCCACCAGTTTTTGGAGTGTGCCTGCCCTGTTTCTTGCACTCTCTCCTGAGTGTGGCATTCTCAGTGTGGTTTGTCCCAGGCACCCAGTCCTTTTTCGATCCCATTTATATTTTTGGCCATCATAACATTCCATGGCAATGAGTTCCACGGGTCAGTTGTACATTGTGTGAAAAAGCACTTCCTCCTGTTTGTGTTATCAATCACTTAAGGCTCAAGAATGTGAACATTTTGGCCTTAAATATTTCCCAAGCAAACTGACATTAAAAACAAACAAAACAACAACAAATCATCAAGCCTGGGTCTAATTTATGAAACATCTCTAGGTGTTTCAAACTCAAGATAATACATACAAACAATGCTGTGCTGCACACATTTCTCAGATATTCTCTCTCAAACACACATATACTTTATATAAAATACGGTATTTGATTAGGGGAGCAACCTGTTTGGGCAACTACAACTGGTATATTTCATAGGTCTATGAGGTTTTTGTACTGAAAAAATAATACAAAAATACACCTCCTTAAAAGACTCCTGGTTTCCTGTCAGTAACCAATTTCTTCTTGATAGATCTCCTTAGGGAATAAAAAAAGTTCTCTCTCAAGGAGTTCATGTTGCCTTCATTTACCTTTTGCATAACAAAAGTTCAGACTAATTCTGAATAGATGTTTTGTGTAGTTGCACCAGGTGTCTTGCTTGGAAAGACAGAAGACTAAAAGTCAGCAAAATGCCAATTTGCTCCGTTTCAAAATATTTTGTTTCAATTGTTGCCAAAGCCTGGGGCAAAAACACTACATTATGTTTTAAGTGTCTCTGTTTTTCAATCAGCAAGTTTTTAAGATTTTCTTTTTATTTATCAGCATACTCAAGAGAGAGTTTCACCTAATCCTATTGATCTGGTACAGATTTTAATAAGTAAAACCATAGCTGCTTGGAATCATGACCACAAGAAATCAGAACAATGAACATGGTCATTATTTTCAATATAATTAGTAAACACATTGGGGGAAAGATCGGAAATACATGTGTCTGGATTAGAAGAATTTAAATGCTTGTGTCAACGTCAATGATTCTCATCATCTGGAAATTGTAACCCAGATTCCTATCTGTGCATCGTACATTTAGTCTCAGTAACTGATTATTTAATCAGAATTTAAACAAATATTGCATGATTATGTTGTATGATCACATACTGCATATAGCTATATAGGCCTCAATTTAGCAAAACATTTAAGCACAGGTTTGAAGCTATCCCTATTCAGCAAAATATATTGAAGTTATTCATTGGGACTAATGCATGTGCTTAAGTGCTTTGCTGAAGAGGGAGGGACTTAAATACCCTTAGGCTTAAAATCAAACACAGACTGAAGGGCTGTGCTGAACTGGGGCAACAGTAAGACTATTTTAAAACCCTGAATCTACGAAGACATTTGCATGTATTTAATTTTATGCACATGAGCAGATCCATGAAATTCAATGAGTCTACTCATATGTGTGAGTGTTTGCAGGATCAGAGCCTTAACTACTTCTAAGCTACTCTGTATTATTAAGTATAGTAGAACTTCATTTAGAGTTTCATTCCCACTAAAATTTTGTGGGTTTATTATTTCCCACATGAACTAAAGTGTCTGGGTTTCATATGGCCTTAGTTTGCTGGGAATGAGAGGAGTCTGGAGTCTAGCTGAATCATCTATGTCTTACAACTAATCTGAGTATCATGATTAGGGCCGTGCCTTTATCACTGCTGTTACTGCTATGACACAACCCATGACAAGAAATGAGTGAATAGATGAAAAACAATTTCCATTAATTTTCATTTACAGTCAACAGCAAATTTCAATTTTACTGGGCTTAACACCTTTTCTATAAATACTCAAACACAAATCTTTAGGGAAAATTAATTTCAAATTGTAAATTCAATGGTAAAAATCACAGATCCTGCTATGTGCTAGTTAGTTACATATAATATACCATTATTTCTGTTCCCTGATTGAATTACTTATGTAACACACCAACACAGCAAATATTAGAATCAAATACACAATTTAAAATTCACAGTGTCCTGGTAGTTATAGAACCATAGAGATGTAAGGCTCAAAGACACGTCAAGAGGCTATCTAGTCCAGCCCCCTGTGCTAAGGGACGACCAAGTATACCTAGACCATCCCTGACAGGTGTTTTTCCAACTGGTTCTTAAAAACCTCCAATGATGGGGATTGCACAACTTCCTTTGGAAGCCTGTTCCAGTGCTTAATTTTTTCTGTAGTTAGAAAGTTTTCCCTAAGACCTCCCTTGATGCAGATTAAGCCCATTACTTCTTAACCTATGTTCAGTGGACATAGAGAACAATTGATCACTGTCCTTGTATTAGAGCCCTTAATATATGTCAAGACTGTTATCAGGTCCCCCCTCAGTCTTCCTTTCTCAAGATTAAAAATGCCCAGGTTTTTTTAACCTTTCCTCATAGGTGAGGTTTTCTAAACCCTTTATTATTTTTGCTGCTCTTCTCTGGCCACTCCAATTTGTCCCCATTTTTCTTAACAAGTGCGACCCAGAACTGGACACAGTACTCCAGCTGAGGCCTCACCAGTGTCAAGCAAAGTAGGACAATTACTTCCTGTGTCTTTCTTACAACATTCCTGTTAATACACCCCAGAATGATATTAGCCTTTTCACAAATGCTTAACATTGTTGACTCATATTCAATTTGTGATCAACTATAGCCCCCAGATCCTTTCAGCAGTACTACTACTACTTAGCCAGTTATTCCCCAAATTTGTATTTGTACATTTCATTTTTTCTTCCTAAGAGAAATACTTTGCACTTGTCCTTATTAAATTTCGTCTTATTGGTTTCAGACCAATTCTCCAATTTGTCAAAGATGTTTTGAATTCTCATCCAATCCTCCAAAGTGCTACCAATATCTCCTCAGCTCAGTGTCCTCCCCAAATTTTATAAGCACACTCTTCATTCCATTATCAAGTCATTAATGAAAATATTGAATAGTACCTGTCCCAGGACTGACCCCTGCGGGCCCCACTAGATACGCTAACCCAATTTTACAGCAAACCATTGATAACTACTCTTTGAGTAGGGCCTTTCAACCACTTTTGCATCCACTTTATACTAATTTTATCTAGACCACATTTCTCTGGTTGGCTTACAAGAATGTCATATGGGACTGTGCAGAAGCCTTATTAAAATCAAGATATGTCACATCTAGTACTTTCCCCCCATCCGTTAGACCATTAACCTCATCAAAGAAGGAAATTAGTTTGGTTTGGAATAATTTGTTCTTGACAAATCCATGTTGGCTGTTACTTATTACCCTATGTGACAGACCCAGACCAGTAGAGTACAGGAGTCTGGTAGAGGGCAAATATACTGATCACTGGATGAGTAGTTTTCTGTTCCCTGAGTAACCAGAGCAGGGGCTGCACTAGTGTAATCAGGAACCTGCTAGAACCAGTTAAGACAGGCAGGATAATTAAGACACCTGGAGCCAATTAAGAAACTGCTAGAATCAATTAGGACAGGCTAGCTAATCAGGGCACCTGAGTTTAAAAAGGACCTCACTTCAGTTTGTGGTGTGCATGTGAGGAGCTGGGAGCAAGAGGTACAAGGAGCTGAGAGTGAGAAGACATATTGCTGGAAGACTGAGGAGTACAAGCATCATCAAACTCCAGGAGAAAGGTCCTGTGGTGAGGGTAAAGAAGGTGTTGGGAGGAGGCCATGGGGAAGTAGCCCAGGGAGTTGTAGCTGTCGTGCAGCTGTACCAGGAGGCACTTCAGTCCACAGGGCCCTGGGCTGGAACCCAGAGTAGAGGGTGGGCCCGGGTTCCCCCCAAACCTCCCAACTCCTGATCAGACACAGGAGGAATTGACCTGGACTGTGGCTTCTACCAGAGGGGAAGGTCTCTGGGCTGTTACCCAACCCACATGGTGAATCTGTGAGGTGAGCAAATCTGCCAATAAGCGCAGGACCCACCAACGTAAAGGAGGAACTTTGTCACAACTATTATCTGCTGGGTGCTTACAAATGGATTGTTTATTTGTTCCAGTATGTTTCCAAGTTTTGAAGTTAAGCTGACAGGTCTATATTTCCCCAGGTCCTCTTTGCTCCCCTTTTTTAAAGATAGGTACTGTGCTTGTTCTTCTCCAGTCCTCTGGGAACCACCTCATCCATCCTCCACTTATCTCAAAGATAAGTTGGGAAAGTCATTTAAATAGGATGGTCACATAGATTACACATTGAACTGCAGATTGCATATTCATCTGTAATAATCATATTTTGAATGACTTACAGGGTTTTTTTTCTGAAGAAAATTGTGAATATTTTAAAATTACCATTTCTAATCCTTTAATCTGGGCCCACTTCCAACCAACTGAAACCAATGGAAAGATTACCATTGACTCCAACTGGTGTTGAATCAAGCCCTGAGGGGAAAAAATATCATTATGGAATTCAAAGAAATTTGTTACCAATTATTCATTCATCTCTACCTATGATTTAGAGCTCAGTCCCACTCAAAGCAAAATGAAGTATCTTCCACTGAATTCAATGGGAACTGAATCAAGCCCCCGCCTTTGAACTGTAAATCACTACTAGCTTAGATTAGACTATACTAATGGTCCCTATATCCAGAGGACAGTGAACAGATGCTCTTAGCTTTGCAGAGACTGGCTGTTGTCAGAGGGATTGCATTCTGGAGTGCAGTAAAGATCACACAACTACTCTGTGATTCTGACAACATGACTCACCCATTATTTCCCCCAAAAAGCTACTATAACTAAAACACACTTTTAATCTTGGGCTAGAGTTTTACTGACACTTAAATTGTTTCAAATAAGCTTTTAATTTAGGTATAATAAAGCAATTACTGCATATTAAATATTGATTGTTTAAGAAGCACTTAGTAAAGTATATTAAACAAAGTACATGCCTTCTATCTAATTTCCATTACAATTATATGAGCAATGAATGTTATTGCACATTTATCAATTTATTAAATGACATGCATATGCACTTTAAATGCATTAAATGTGAAAGCTATGCTAATACTTTTTGCTCACTACAAATATCTAAGTGATACTTACACATCAGTAGCTTGTTCAGTTAAACACTAGATGACTATAAAAGCTCTTTAACCTATGACCCTATAATACTAACTTCTGGACTAGCAGTACCATTTAACAATGTTAATACGACAGCAGGCTTGCATTGCCGTAATCATGCCATGAATCCAAAGATGATTAATTTTTTTATCACAAGACAGTATTTGTAACTTATAACATTAAAAGCAAGCTAGGTTAAAAAAACCTTAATTTTAAGGTTAGATTTGAAAATTACACATCATTGGTAGGTGAAGTTGTTCTTGCATAATATTTAGTCTTATGTACACACATCCATTAAACGGATCCCTTTTTCTAGAAAATCCTTGACAATACTTAAAAATGCAACCATAAAACAGACCCCTTCTGCAACTCCCCTTCAATTGTTAATTTATTAACATAGATATTCATAGACAGATCCTGAGCCCAGAATGGATCATTGTGATCGTCTAGTCTGACAGACAACTCCCCCAAAATAATTCCTAGATTTCTTTTAGAAGAACATCCAATCTTGATTGAAAAATCGTCAGTGATGGGCAAACAACCACGACCCTTAGTAAATTGTTCCAATGGTTAATTACTTTTTCCATTAAAAATGTACACTTTATTTCTAGTCTGAATTTGTCTAACTTCAACTTCCAGCCATTGGATCGTGTTATACCTTTTGCTGCTAGATTGAAGAGCCCATTATTAAATATTTGTTCTCCATGTAGGTGTTTCTAGACTGTAATCAAGTCACCCCTTAACCTTCTCTTTGCTAAAATAAATAGATTGAGCTCTGGCATGTTTTCTAATCCTTTAATCATTCTCCTGACTCTTCTCTGAACCCGTTCCAATTCATCAACATCCTTCTTGAATTGTGGACATGAGAACTGGACGCAGTACTCCAGCAGCTAGCGCACCAGTGCCAAATACAGAGGCAAAATAACTTCTCTATTCCCACTCAAGATTCCCCTGTTTATGCATTCCAGGATGGCATTAGCTGTTCCACAGCATCCCACTGGAAACTCATGTTCAGCTGCTTAGCCACCATGACTCCCCAAACCTTTTTCAGAGTTACTGTTTCCCAGGATAGAGTCTCCCTTCCATAAGTATGGCCTACATTCTTTGCTACTAGATATACACATTTACACAGCCTTATTAAAATGTGTATTGTTTGCTTGTGCCCAATTTTGCAAGTGATCCAGATTCCTCTTCATTATTTACCACTCCCCTAAGTCTTGTGTTATCTGCAAACTTTATCAGTGATGACTTTGTTTTCTTCTAGGCCAAAAATGTTAGTTAGTGTAGGGTCAAGAACCAATCCAGTGGGATCCCATTGGACAAAGATCTGTACAGGGATGAGTGCTGTTCAACATATTCATAAACAATCTGGAAAAGGATTAAACAGGGAGGTGGCTAAGTTTGCAGATGATACAAAATTTCTCAAGACAGTTAAGTCCAAAGCAGACTGCAAAGAATTACAAACAGTTCTCACAAAACTGGGTGACTGGGCAACAAAACGGCAGACAAAATTCAATGTTGATAAATGCAAAATAACACATACTGGAAAAAATAATCTCAACTATGCATTCAAAATGAAGAAAGATCTTGGAGTCATTGTGGATTATTCTCTGAAAACATCTATTCAATGTGTACTGGCAATCAAAAAAGCTAACAACGTTAGGAACCATTAGGAAAGGGATGGACAAGACAGAAAACATCATAATGCCACTGTATAAATCCATAGTATGCCCACGGCTTGAATACGGTGTGCCATTTGAGATGGTTGCCCCATCTCAAAAAACATATTAGAATTGGAAAATGTACAAAGAAGGCTAACAAATGATTTGGGGTATGGAACAGCTTCCATATGAGGAGAGAATAAAAAGACTGGGACTGTACATCTTGGAAAAGAGAAAACTGAGGGAAGATATGAGGGGGTCTATAAAATCATGAATGTGATGGAGAAAGTGAATGAGGAAGTGTTTTTTACCCCTTTATATAACTAACAAACCAGGATTCACCCAATGAAATTAATAGGCAGCAGGCTTAAAACAAACATAAGGAAGTACTTCTTCATGGAAGCACAGTCAACCTGTGGAATTTGTGAAGGCCCAAAGTATAACTGGGTTTAAAAAGAACTAGATCAGTTCCTGGAGGATAGGTCCATCAGAGGTCCATCAATGTCCCTAAACCGCTGAGTGTTGGAAGCTGAGACTGGACAAGAAGGGATGGATTCCCTCAATATTTGCCCTGTTCTGTTCACTCTCTCTGAAGAATCTGACACCAGCCACTGTCGGAAGACAGGATACTGGGCTAGATGGACCATCTGTCTGACCCAGTATGGCCGTTCTTCTGACTATAATCTTTGTTTCTCAGATACAAAACAGATATTATTGAACACTATTGCTTTTGTTTTACCATAGAAGCATAACCAGCTCTCAAACAGGAAGTCACTGCATAGCAGTGCTGGTGCCATTTTTGATTAGTCACTAATGTTCTCTGTAGGGATGATTTTTGCAGAATTTCTAATGCGAACCCATTACTTTGAACTGACCAACTGAAATTCCAGTTAGGGATGAGATGAAGCTATAAACACAAGGAGTGGGTGGGTGGGTACTGTAAGTGAGAAAATCTGTTCCCTTTCTACCTATCAACACAGCATGTAGGCTGTCTGTCTCTGGAAACAGGACTTGGTGTACATTCTTTGTAAATAAACAGGATTGTACCAAAGAAATACACAGGTATCCCTGCTGATCACAACTGTGGCAGTACAGCACAGGAAAAGAGGTGGTACTTCATAAGATCTCATGCTTTTTACTGCTTTATTGGTAAAAAAAATATCACCTAAAATTCTACCTGGTACTTTGCAATCGCCAGGGCAAATCCAAAGTCTCTGGGGTAGTGTGCCAGCAGCAAACTACACCCTGTAATAACCAGCTGAATTCTGTACCAGCTTCACTTTCCAGACAGATTTAAGATGTAGCCTCATATAGAACATGTTGCAGTAGTCTGCTATGGCAGTAATAAGGCACAGATGACAACGGCACGATCAGCATCTCAAAGAAATAGGGCTAATCTCCTGGCTGTACCTAGATGTGAAAAAAAAAAAAAGCTGATCTGGGATATGGCTATAACTACTACCTCATCTTTTAATAACCGCTCGTAGTACAAACTCCTTGATTGTGCACCTGTCACAAATGTTAGGTGAACCATCTAAGTCAGAGGGTATATAGTCTCTGCCATCACTTCTGGTTGCTTCCCCCAACCAGTTATCTTTTCCATCTTCTTCAGATCAAGTCTAAGCCAACTAGCTCTTATGCATGTCTCAATCTCATCCAAAGACTAGGCAAGGCAATCAGTTTCACTGTGTGGATAAGGGATTTGGAACACATGTTTCCAAACAGTCAAGCTGGTGTTTGACTTAACCTTCAATTTAAAATGTACTTAACCTTACTAAGAAGGCATTGCATAGACTTCATTCATACTGTCCCTAACTTCCATAATTTCTTGTTATCCTGTTGCTTTTCCATGTCTTTGTCATTTTTTTTCCTTTTTAAAATTAAACTAGGCTGATCTTCCCCACCAAAAATACAAATTTCAGATAAGTGGGAAAATGTTATGCTTATTGTTACATTTCTGCAACCCTTCACACTTCGAGCATATTCTGTAGGCAAAATTCATCCCAGCTGTTACTTGTTTAGATTCAATGGAGTTACACTAGGCATAAATTTGGCTCATTCTCTTCACTGAACAACGGTGGACACAGACACCACCTCCCCACTCCACCCCCACCCCCCATTACTCATGGACATTGTTTGGCTTCTGAATGGAAGAGCCAATAAAGTTGACTTTATTTAGAAATATGATTTAAGCCATGGAAACCAAGTACAGGGTAAAATGCATCAAGTAAAAATAATTACAAAGGGGGAGAACAGGTTTGATGAATTGCATGGAAATAGTAAATTAGGCAGAAAATCCTTTGGAAACCATACAAAGCTCTTTATGAATAGAGCTGTCTGTGGAATCTGACCAATAAATCCAGACTCTCAAATATATAGAAACATAACTAATTTCATCCAGTTTTCATTAGTGTATTCCATGATTGACAGAGAACAGCTAAATAGTTTAAATGCAGTAATACATCAGTCTTAACCTGGCTTCTTTTGACAAAAAGAAGAAAATGTTTGCAGTGTTTTCCTGGCCTTTAGTATAGAATTGTTAACTTTTCAAGACAATATCAATTTCACATGCCTATGTTGTTTGGTGCTAAGGAATGGGGCCTGACTGAAAAAAAGTGAAGATCTCTATTATTATTATTATTAGTTAGTAAAAAAAAAAAAAATTCTATGAAAATATTTGATATTTGAGAAAAATTTGAATATCAAATAATCTTTGGCTGCAAACAATAACTAATTCAATTTTGAAATACTGCTTTGGTGTCTCCATCTGTTCTTGTCTTATTCTTAGATTGTAAGCTCCTGGGGCAGAGACTCTATTTTGTTCTGTGTTTCTACAGAGTCTAGTGCAATGGGCTCCTGGATGTTATAATGCTAATAAATAATAATACTAATATAAGCTGGGCTCCCCTAACCAATTACTTCTCCCAGGATGCACCATGGTCTCCTTTGTTGGACATGGGAAGTGTTGCATCACAGGCATTTCTGGCAACGGTGCATGTAGTCCAGCCAGGGAGCGTAGCCTATAGAGCAGAATAGGGACATGAGTAACTGAACTGCAATTCACATGAGGCAGCATTTCCAAATCAAAACATCTCAGTTTTCAGTTTCTGAGAAAAGAAAAAAAAGATGTTTTCTGCAGAAAGTAGACATTTTTCACAAGAAATTGTCTTTAGTCAAAAACTAAAAACAAAAATTAATTATCCACCAATAAACAGTCTGAATGGAAAATTTTCAATCCACCCTACTTGGTATATCCACTGAACAGGAGCAGCAGCAATACAAGCGTCCTCACATTCTCCTGCCATATCCCAATTACCGGTATACTTTAACCTTAGAATCATAGACATTTAGGTCTGGAAGGGACCTCAAGAGGACATTGAGTCCAGCCCTCTGTATAGAAGCAGAACCAAATAAACCTAGACCATCCCTGACAGGTGTTTGTCTAACCTGTTCTTAAAACAATCTCCAATGATGGGGATTGCACCACCTCCTCTGGAAGCCTATTCCAGAGCTTAACTATCCTTATATAGTTAGAAAAAACTTTCTATCTAACCTAAATCTCCCTTGGCAGATTAAGCCAGTTACTACTTGTCCTATCTTCAGTGGACAGAGAGAATAATCAATCATCATCCTCTTTGCCTTCCTCTACAGTATGGGGCACAGGTCACTTGCATGTTTAAATTAATGTAAATGATGAATTTTCTGTAACTTGAAGTCTTTAAACCATGATTTGAGGACTTCAGTAACTCAGCCAGAGGTTATGGGTCTATTACACCAGTGGGTGGGTGAGGTTCTGTGGCCTGCAATGTGCAGGAGGTCAGACTAAATGATCATGATGGTCCCTTCTGACCTTAAAGTCTACGAGTCTGATTCTTTATAATAGTCTTCAGATATATTAGGGGCTATCAGGTCCCCCACCTTCTGTCTTCTTTACTCAAGACTAAACATGCCTAGCTTTTTAAACCTTTACTCATGGGTGAGGTTTTCTAAACATTTTATAATTTTTGTTGCTCTTCTCTGGACTCTCTCCAGTTTGTCTACATCTTTCCTAAAGTGTGGTATCCAGAATTGGACACAGTACTCCAGCTAAGGCCTCACCAGTTCCGAGTAGAGAGGGAAAATTGCCTCCTGTACCTTACATATGACACTTAATACAGCCTAGAATGATTTGAGCCTTTTTCACAAGTGCTTCACATTGTTGGCTTATATTCAATTTATGTTCCACCTCATACTTTTCAGCCATACTACAACCTAGCCAATTATTCCCATTTTATAGTTGTGTATTTGATTTTTTTTTCCTTCCTAAATGAAGTACTTCACGTTTATCTTAATTGAATTTCATTTTGTTGATTTCAGACCAATTCTCTAATTTGTCATGGTCATTCTGAATTCAGATCCTATCTGGCAAAGTACTAACAATGTCTCCTCAACTTGCTGTTATCCACAAAGTTCATAAGCATATTCTCCACTCCATTATCCAAGTCATCAATGAAAATATTACCTGACCCAGGACTGACCCCTTCAGGACCCCACTAGATGCATCCATCCAGAATGAGAGAGAACCATTAATACCTATTCTTTGAATATGGTCTTTCAAACACTTTGTATGAAGTGGATGCAAAATTTCATCTAGACAACATTTCCCTAGTTAGCTTATGAGAATGACTGTGTCAAAAGCCTTGCTAAAATCAAGATATATCACATCTAGAACTCTCCTGCCCCCAACTACTAGGCGAGTAACCCTGTCAAAGAAGGAAATTAGGTTGATTTGGTATGATTGGCTCTCCACAAATCCATGTTGGCTATCTCACTTACAGTTCTATTATCCTCTAGGTGCTTACAAATTGGTTGTTCAAATTATTTGTTCCAGTACCTTTCCAAGTATTTAAATTAGGCTGACAGGTCTATATTTCCCCAGATTCTCTTTGTTCCCCTTTTTAAAGACAAGTACTATGTTTGCCCTTTTCCAGTCCTCTGGGATCTCACCTATCCTCCATGAGTTTTCAAAGGTAATTGCTAAAAGGTTCTGAGATTGCTTCAGCTAGTTCCTTAATTAACCTAGGATAATTTCATATGGCCCTGCTGACTTCAATGAATTTAACTTGTCTAAACAATCTTTAACCTGTTCTTTGCCGATTTTTGGCTTGTTTCTTTCCCTTTATTGTTAATTTTAACTGTGAGTATCTGGTCATCTTCAATCTTTTTAGTGAAGATTGAAGCATTAAACATTTCAGCCTTCTTAATGTCATCAATTATTAGCTCTCCTTGCATATTAAGTAGAGGACCTACAATTTCCATTGTCTTTCTCTTGCTCCTAATGCATTTAAAGACTCTTCTTATTCCCTTTTATGTGTAATTCATTTTGTGCCTTTGCTCTTCTGATTTTGTCCCTATATACTTGTGCTGCTCTTTGATACTTCCCCTTAGCCCTTTGTCCATGTTTCCACTTTCTGTAGGATTCTTTTTTGATTTTCAGGTCATTAATGAGCCCCTGATGGGGTTATTTTGGCCTCTTACTGTTCATCCTAACCTTCCTTCACATCAGAATAGTTGGCAATTGTGAGTTTAATTTTGTCTCCTTAAACTGCCAACTCTCCTGAACTTCTTTATTCCTTATATTTTCTTCCCCATCGGATCTTACCTACCAGTTCTCTGAATTTATTAAAGTCCACTTTTTTGAAGTCCATTGTCCTTATTCTGGTACTCTCACTCCTTGTTTTCCTTAGAATCATAAAATTTATCACTTCATGATCACTTTCATCTAAATTGCATTCCACCTTCAGATTCACAGCCAATTCCTCCCTGTTGGTCAGAATCAAATCTAAAATGGCTGTCCCTCTGTTAATTTCTCCACTTGTCCATGAAGGGGCCTCTCTAGAGGTGAGGACCTATTTATTATTTGTTATATTTATAAAATGCACATATTTAAGAGTTTCAGTACAAACTCTCCCTGCCCTTTTAGTCCTTAACCTCTTAACTACTCTTAACTGTGAAACTACTAGCAATGATAATTATTGTATTTATTTTTTTTTGTAACATGGACAGCTGCCTGCTAAGATCTGGTTTGAGACCAGCTCATATCACATTGGCCCCTAAAGAGTTGTCAGATAACAACTCTAGGTTATGACTAACCTTGACAACTTTTGAGCTCATACACAGTATGAAACAAAGGCTCAATATTTCATAACTAAATCTCTGCGCAATCCAGCCTCTCCATTTTGTATTTTTAAAGAAATTGATAGATTCCCAGTGCACATATTTTGCTATATCTATGCATTTGCAAAGACTGTTAAAAAAATCAATTTTAAATTGTTTAATTCGAAGCAAGGCTGCAAGATCCTTCCTGGATTTTGTGGGTATAAAAATCTTGTAAAATCCCTTAGAAAGGCCCACTGAGCTCATCCTTTCACTTTAACTAGATTTCTTGTAAATTTCTGCTAGTGCTTTAGCTCCCACAATAACAACAACAACTAAAAACCCTAACAAGAAACAGAGCGCCCCCCCAGCCCTCCTCTCCCCCCCCCCCCCACACACACACCTATGCCGGAACATTTCACCAGGGACAGGGATCTTCCTTGTGGATTATTGCATTTGAGCAGAGGTTTAAGAAATGCCAGTCTCAGTGAATGTTTGGCTAAGGCTATTGTGCAAGAATGGGAGTTCTTGGAGCTACAGATTCCCAGAATGTAGGCTAGATACAAACCAGAGAGTAACCTAATTGGAGAACTAATGACAGGTCCCTGAGGCTAACCTCAACACCTAGAATCATAGACTTTAAGGTCAAAAGGGACCTTATGGGGCAGCACAATATGGGGCAGCACAATATGGGGCAGCACAATATGGGGCAGCACAATATGGGGAGAAGGTGACCAGCCCTCTGTGGAGAAAAGTGGTTCGGGACTATTTAGAAAAACTGGACGTGCACAAGTCCATGGGGCCGGATGTGCTGCATCCGAGGGTGCTAAAGGAGCTGGCGGATGAGATTGCAGAGCCATTAGCCATTATTTTTGAAAACTCATGGCGATCGGGGGAGGTCCCAGATGACTGGAAAAAGGCTAATGTAGTGCCCATCTTTTAAAAAAGGGAAGGAGGAGGATCCGGGGAACTACAGGCCAGTCAGCCTCACCTCAGTCCTTGGAAAAATCATGGAGCAGGTCCTTAAGGAATCAATTCTGAAACACTTAGAGGAGAGGAAAGTGATCAGGAACAGTCAGCATGGATTCACCAAGGGGAAGTCATGCCTGACTAACCTAATTGCCTTCTATGATGAGATAACTGGCTCTGTGGATGAGGGGAAAGCAGTGGGTGTGTTATTCCTTGACTTTAGCAAAGCTTTTGATACGGTCTCCCACAGTATTCTTGCCGCCAAGTTAAAGAAGTATGGGCTGGATGAATGGACAGTAATGTGGATAGAAAGCTGGCTAGATCGTTGGGGTCAACAGGTAGTGATCAATGGCTCCATGTCTAGTTGGCAGCCGGTTTCAAGTGGAGTGCACCAAGGGTCGGTCCTGGGGCCGGTTTTGTTTATATCTTTATTAATGATCTGGAGGATGGTGTGGACTGCACTCTCAGCAAATTTGCAGATGACACTAAACTAGGAGGCGTGGTAGATACACTAGAGGGTAGGGATCGGATACAGAGGGACCTAGACAAATTAGAGGTTTGGGCCAAAAAAAACCTGATGAGATTCAACAAGGACAAGTGCAGAGTCCTGCACTTAGGATGGAAGAATCCCATGCACTGCTATAGACTAGGGACCGAATGGCTAGGTAGCAGTTCTGCAGAAAAGGACCTGGGGTCACAGTGGATGAGAAGCTGGATATGAGTCAACAGTGTGCTCTTGTTGCCAAGAAGGCTAACGGCATTTTGGGCTGTATAAGTAGGGGCATTGCCAGCAGATCGAGGAACGTGATCGTTTCCCTCTATTCGACATTGGTGAGGCCTCATCTGGAGTACTGTGTCCAGTTTTGGGCCCCACACTACAAGAAGGATGTGGAAAAATTGGAAAGAGTCCAGTGAAGGGCAACAAAAATGATTAGGGGGCTGGAGCACATGACTTATGAGGAGAGGCTGAGGGAACTGGGATTGTTTAGTCTCCAGAAGAGAAGAATGAGGGGGGATTTGATAGCAGCCTTCAACTACCTGAAGGAGGGTTCCAAAGAGGATGGAGCTCGGCTGTTCTCAATGGTGGCAGATGACAGAACAAGGAGCAATGGTCTCAAGTTGCAGTGGGGGAGGTCCAGGTTGGATATTAGGAAACACTATTTCACTAGAAGGGTGCTGAAGCACTGGAATGCGTTACCTAGGGAGGTGGTGGAGTCTCCTTCCTTGGAGGTTTTTAAGGCCCGGCTTGACAAAGCCCTGGCTGGGATGATTTAGTTGGGAATTGGTCCTGCTTTGAGCAGGGGGTTGAACTAGATGACCTCTTGAGGTCCCTTCCAACCCTGATATTCTATGATTATGAGCTCCTGCACAATGCAGGCCACAGAATCTCACCCACCCACTCCTGTATCAAACCCCTAACCCAGGGATCGGCAACCTTTGACATGCGGCCTGCCAGGGTAAGCACCCTGACGGGCCAGGCAGGTTTGTTTACCTGCCACGTCTGCAGGTTTGGCCGATTGTGGCTTCCACTGGCTGCAGTTCGCCGCTCCAGGCCAATGGGGGTGCCGGGAAGCGGTGGCCAGCACATCCCTTGGCCTGCGCTGCTTCCCACCGCCCCCATTGGCCTGGAGCGGCGAACCACGGCCAGTGGGAGCCGCAGTCGGCCGAACCTGCGGACACGGCAGGTAAACAAACTGGCCCAGCCCGCCAGGGTGCTTACCCTGGCGGGCCGTTTGCCAAAGGTTGCCGAGCCCTGCCCTAACCTATGTCTGAACTATTGAAGTCCTCAAATCATGGTTTAAAGACTTCAAGGTGCAGAGACTCCTCCAGCAAGTGACCCATGCCCCACACTGCAGAGGAAGGCGAAAAATCCACAGGGCCTCTGCCAATCTGCCCTGGAGGAAAATTCCTTCCTGACCCCAAATATGGTGATCAGGGACATTGTGCAGAAAGACTTCAGGCAGCACTTAAGAAATAGGGCAGGTCTTCACTACTGGGGGGGGGGGGGTCGATTCGCGTAGCTGAATTCGCGTATCGGAGCCGACTTACCCCGCGGTGAGGACGGCGGCAAAATCGACCTCCGTGGCTCCCCGTCGACAGCGCTTACTCCCATTTCCGCTGGTGGAGTAAGAGCATCGATTTGTGGATCAATTGTCGCGTCCTGACGAGATGCAATAATTTGATCCCCAAGAGATCGATTTCCACCCGCCGATTCAGGCGGGTAGCGTAGACCTAGCCATAGACTCGTACTCACATCTGTTTCCATGTAGTGAGCCCATGGCAATAATATTGAAGCTTCTGGAAATAATACGGCTAGACTTTGTTGAAACATAGATTGCAGAGCATGGGGACAGGAGGGAGGGGAAGCAGGCATGATGCCTCAATACTGACATTTTATAAAAGTGATAGTTCTTATTTTTTCAAGTGAATGGAATGCTTATGAATAGTGCCAGACTGACATCAATGTGAAGGAAAAGCCTTGCACGTGTTCAAAGTGTAGCTACAGTAGAGGCATCAACAAATAAAGCTTCCCTTTCAGGATTCCTTTCTCTCTCTAGGGCTTAATTTATTCTGGCAAGTTTGGGAAAATCTCCCAACACTGCACTAGCACTTGTGCAGCTCCACCCTCCACCAGCACTAGCAACAGTGGGAGCAATAGCGTAGAGTGGCTCGTGCATTTTTACTGCAATGTTGACAAGATGTGTTCTACGCAGAGCTAGACACAGAGGTAAAAATGTCACTGGTTGCTGTATCCTAGCATTCACATGAGTGCAAGTACCATTGGAGCTACACATTTAGTACTAGTATAAACAATTGGAGATTTTCCAAAACTTGCCAGAATAGACAGGATTCCAAAATTCCCAGCATAGAGGCAGCCTGGGTGTGAGAAGGTACTACCTTATCCACAGTGGATCAAATCTTGGTCTTTCTGCAAAAACTGCTTAAAAGGTGCATATTGGTGACAATTTGAACACTGACCCTTGTTTGCCAAGATCACCATTTTATTTTACATAGGCCAAACAGATGCACAACACTTGTGACTTTAAGGTCCAAAGCCAATTAACATCAATAGGAATCTTTAATTTCAGTAAACTTTGGATTTACCCTTACGCCATAAATGACCCAGGTTGGATTTCATTGGATGCCCTCTCTATATGGATGTAAGGGAATTGGCAAGGGAACATAGAGCCTAAACTATCCAGTCCTCTCATAATTGCTTTTTAATATAGAATGTCATGTATTAGACTGGGCAATTAAAAACATTTTGATTTCCTTTGTCTCTTCATACCTCCCTTTATTTAGAACAAATTGAATGGAAGAGTTTTTGCAAATAATGTCTACGTAGTTCTTTTAGATAAAGAATTTTCAAGTCTGGGTTAAAAATCAGTCTTATTCTTGGCAACATGATCTTTCACTTAGATCCTATGAAAACAATCAGAAGAGAAACATATGCTGAATGACTTGGGCTGAAGTTAGCTCTCAAATCTTCTACTCTAATCCGAGATAATGTCAGTCCTTAGTTGCATGTGTGTTCAAAAGACTAATCATGTGGATCAAAACAGAATTTTGTCCTTACATTCCCGTATTGTATAGAAACGCAGAATTAGCACTAGCGATCTTTAAAATGAAGTAACATTGGTAGAAAGATTGCTGTATATGGTAACTTCTGCATTCTGGTGTGACAGAGGGAGCAGCACTGATCAAAAAGCTAAGGAATTAGATTGCTCATGAAAGTAACTCATTCCATTATTGGATTTTTTTCAATACAGACATTGTTTTGTGTATGTCTGTTTGGGTTGGAGTGATACCTTAAAAACAAAAAAACTAAAGCAGTTTAGGGCATAATGTAGTGGATAAAGGATCTGCAAGTATTTAAAATTAAATTCTCTCTGATGCAAAGGGTCTACTAAGTCCAAGCAGCCATGCCCTCTGATAAGCCACAAAGAGAAAATGTTCTTTTCATAAGTGGGAGGAGTGAGGTGGGAAGCTTGTCTATTTCAGAGTCCTCCAACATGTACAGAACCTTAATCATAGCTCCAGGACGTTGCATCATGATGTATTACTCGTCAAATAGATTTGCCCTCATGATGTCATATGTCTCCCTCAGGGACTACGTTGTTTAATAAACGATTTTTATTTTCTGTTTGGAAGCTGCCTGAGGATGTGGGGAAGTTTTACTGGGCTTCTGAGTCTTGTAAAATAATATGGCTTTTTTCAGACAGTCCTTCAGATCCAGCTGGGAGGCCTCTCTCTATGGGACATGGTAGAAATTTTGGCTTGCTAACCAAGCCTGACACAAATATTATATAATGTGCATAATATAATGCATGCACATAATATACACATAAAATGTTTAATGCACAATATGCACACACAAGTAAAGATAGATTCAGTAAATTAGTATATCTGTTGCATTAACCCTATACCGTATGTCAAGTAAATCTGTTCCTGTTGTATGCAGAACACACATTTGAACGTGTGAAGCAAATAGAAAACATATTTCCCAGTAAAATTAGCCTATAGTTTCATGAAAATCTCCACATGTCTTTTTAATTCATCTCATGTTTCCACTATTATTTGAATCCCCCTCTCCTCCTGGCACTAGGTGCAGACTGCTTTGGCTGGGTATAGAGCTATGGCTTTGCCTGATTTAGTGTATAGTAGTGTTTTCTCACTGAAACCTTTAGGTTTTTGCTTTAAAAAAATAGACAGAATCCTCCTTTGCTGAGTAAGACACTCCTACAGAAAAGGAAAGACCCTCCCCACCCAATTATAAAATAGGCTGTGGTCTAAAAGCCATAGAAATTAGAGGTGGAAATGACCTATGAAGTCATCTAGCCCCTACTCGGTGGGTTAGTACATCATACAGTCAGTATTACCAGACAGTATTTAGGTAATAGGCCAATGAAATGAAGATGCTGGTGGTAAATTGTACTGTCTAACCCAATATCTGCACAAGAGCTTGGTTGATAAAGCATCTTGTATTTTGGGAACCTTTTTCAGTGATCACTTCTGTATTAGGCAACAGCACACATCTTCTAATGCAAGTTCTTTTACCTTAACAGGGAACTAGAGTAACTTCCATCAGCACAATAAAATTGAACAGTCCATGTCTTTTGGCCAGAAACTTTTGCCTTGACACCTTCTGCAGATTGTTTCTGCACTCATGCACTTGCATCAGTTATGAAGGTCAGATCCTTACATGCCATTTTAAAGTTCATAGGATTGCAAATCAATTTTATTAGTTATATTATGGCACTGCAGTCTCAGAATCAAGAATGAGAAGAGACCAATCTAAAGGGGCAACAGCAAAACATATGAATGAGCAAATCAAAACAAATTAAAAATCATCTGTGTATCTCCAACCTCCCTCCCCCTCAATTCCTGGATATTGCCCCAGGCCATGGCCAATCCAGAACCTGTTGCTATACCACTTATTGAAATAGCATGGCAAGCAAACTAGTCTCCACACTTCCACTTCTCAGAGCACTCCTTATGTACAGAAATACTCATATTTTATCAAACTGGCTGATCTGTAATTTGCATTTAGCCGAATGATTACAGAGAGACCATGAAACAGTATGATAAGAATTTGTTCTCATAGTGAGGCTGTCATGAAAAGCAGGAAGGTGCAAGCCTAGCCTATTCCTGTTACAGTTTTGAGATTAAAAATCCTGTGGTCTTGTTGGGATGCCATCATATGCTTTGAACTTTGGTTCAAGCTATTTCCATGTTCATCCCCTTACTTCCATGGGGCCAGACACCAAACATGACAATGCACTAGAAATCAGTCTGCTTAAAGTCACCGAAAAATGAGGGGAGGAGGAAAGAGAAGGGAGAATATTTGGTCTGCTGTTAATTAAAACCATCTGATTACGTGCAATGATTTGTCTGAAGCACTTCTGAGCTGTACCCATTTCTGTTTACACTTGACAGCTGTACATTCTTTACTGCCTGTATTGTTTGAACTATGTCCAACAGTGCAATCATTAAATCTTTGATAGTTGATTTTTAAAAACAAAAATCTTTTTGAGAGACAGACAGACATTTGTTTATTACAGCATTCTCTCTCTCTCTCTATTGCAGTCCAGTGCCTCTGGTTATTTCTTGATTGCCTATTGAGAATTTTTCATGTTCCTCACATCTGCTCAGAGAAAAATCACCATCCTGTGATCCCTTCTCCCTGGGGATGCCTGTTGTTGTAGTTAGAGAATAAATTGCAGCACCCAGACTTACTCACTCGAGGTCGACATAATTAGATGATAGGGCTGAGGTCCCATTGGTTGGCATATCACAGGTACTCCCTGCCCAGGGAAAGATAGATCAAGAAAGAGCTCTCACACTTTGAGGGTAATGGATAAAAGTGAAATCCGAGATCTTTGAAACCACTAATCCATTTATCACAAAGGAGAAATCACAGTAAAATCTTTTGGATGATCAAATGTGTCCTAGACATGTTACAGAGTTTCTCTTTGAAGTCAGCCTCTAACCTCCATAATCCATTGGCACAAATATGTGGTGTGGCTATATCCTTAAAAAAAAAAAAAAAAAAAAAAAAAAGGGGAGAGAGAACTTCATTACCATATGTTGTTCTCTCACTAATCTACCTAGTTTATAAGGGAAACTAATGTGGATTATGATTATTTATTGGTTTATTTTTATTATTTTAAGGGAATTTACAAAAACTATGAAAAAGAAACAATTTCCTAATTCACTGTTGATTGTGTGTGTTACAGTAGGGCCTAGAGTTCCCAGTCAGGATAGGGGCTTTGTTATGCTAGATACAGCATGCGTGCTCTCGCGTGCGCGCTCTTTCTCACACACACACACACACACACAGCCTTGAAGACCTTACCCCCCGACACCTGTGGGTTTCTAAATGTGTCCTGTCTCCTACATTGCTGTCGTAGAGAGTCCTTGAGCTTTTTTGAGGGCGAGGACTATCTTTTCTTACATACACATTGCACAGCACTGAACACATTGCTGGCACCAAACAGGTAATTTAATAATAGTAATATTGAAGACCAACAATGTCCTCATATTATAAAAATACAGGCAATAGCACACTCCCTGCCCCAAGGATCTTCATGAAGGATTTTCAAAATTGCTCAGCATTGGCCTAATTGTGCTCCCATTGAAGTCAATGGGAATTTTACCCCAGTACTTCCATAGTTGGACCCATGTCAAGCATATTTGAAACGCCCAACCTGACACACTAACTTATTGTATTCAATTCAGGTATTAGCAAGAGCAGGCAAGATTAGTGCTACTTGATGTGCTGCTCTTTCCAGGAAGAGTCAAAAGTTACCACTTTCAATGAAAACAGGATTAGGCTCATTGTTCCCTTTATGTGTTGAAAAAAATAAAAAGAATAAACTTCCTAGAGAACCTCACAATGAACCAGTGAAGATGTGGCTCAGAGCAGCCCTGTTCAAAGAAACCAAAGATATGTCTACCCTAGAGCTGGCAGCATTCTCCCCAGCTTGGGTAGATAGAGACACACTAGCTCTGCTCGAGCTAGTGTGCTAAAAATAGCAGTGTAGTGAGGGGTAGCACAAGCAGTGGCTCGGGTTAGGCGCCTGAGTACAAAGCCGCCCAAACCCCTGGGGACATTCTCGGGTGTCTAGCCCAAGGTGCTGCCCATTGCTACCCCCAGCTACTCTACTGTGTTAGCATGCTAGCTAAAGAACTAGTATTTCTCTCCCAGAACGGATAGCCAATCACACTCCAAGATGCAGTGTAGATATACTGCAAGAAGCCCCAGGAGTGAAATGAAACTGGATTCTAGGAGAAACATTTACAAAAAAAAAATCAAACAGCTTAATACAAAAACGAACCTTACTGGAGACACAGCCAGGAATTTACAGTCTGTTAGTATATTTCCTGAACTGGTCATTATGGTCTCATGTAATACCTGTCAACGTCAGTGGAAAAACTTCCCCTGTCTTCAGTGGGCAAGTATGGGCTCAAGGTTTGTATCCCCTGACTCATGTTTCTGAAGGATGGTTTCAGGAAAATTGATGGGTGAAATAACTGGTGACAGCTTATGTTCATGACTTCATTAGATAGAAACTGAACAGTTTTTGCTGTACCTCACACACTGCATTAAGGATATTAACAATGTACATTCCCTCAAGAATTCTCCTGAATCATAACATGCTTTCAGCCATATTTTTCTGGACTATATCCTACTGTCACATTACAACTCTTCTTTAATGGACCCTTTTTCAGCCTAGAGGTTTTGTCCCCTTTCTTTCCTTCTCCCTCCTTCCTTGCTGGCCCTTATACCTGGAACCAGAGGCAGATTACTGTTTTGTGGGGTCCTGGGCCAAAGCAAGTGGGGGGCCCCTCCCCACTCCTTCCACCTACATTCTCCTCCCACCCCAGCACTTCTGCTGGGGAAATGGGGTCAGGGCAGGGCAAGCCCCCAATCCCGCTCCAGGGCAGGAATTTGCAGAGAACTTCAGGAGAGATAAGCTTCTTTAACCTGTTAAGTTTAGTCTGTAAAAAACATGTTATGATTTTGTTTTATATGTAACCATTTGTTTCAGGTACTCTTACTCACTATCACTTCAATCTTTGTTCTTTGATAATATACTTATTCTTGCTTTCACTATAAATATATCTCAGCGCTGGGAAGTGAAGAAAAGTGGTGATCCTTAGGTGAATCTTACAAACTGGTGTGTACTGTTCCTTTGGACACAGCAGGTCTGGTAATTCTGTGAGTGTGCAGTGGGTAAGGGGCTGGACACTGCAGGGAACACTCCAAAGCCTCAGAGGTATCACTAACTACACAGAGAGAGCAAGGCCTGCAGAGGCCTGGAAGGTAATGCTTGTGTTGTTAGAGGCTAGTGGTTTCAAGGAAGCAGAACGACAGCAGGCATACCTAAAACTTCCTCATAGTAAGGGGAGCTGGTGGTGAGATGCCTCACAACTTTGGGTACCCCTGGGGAGCATCTCACTAACCCTCACTTCTTGTGCCCCTTCTGAGTTTAGATAGAAAACTGTGTGGAACATGGACTGAAAGCCAAATTCTCATTTACACGAAAGGTCCCTTTCCTGTGCTCTGGCAGCACATAGGGGCATTTACTGTAAATGAGATTCTGGTCCTATGTCTTTACTTGTTTCTCTGAATCACCTAACTCACTTTCAGAAGTGTGAGATTATGAATTATAAAATTCATTTTGTATCTGGAAATGGGCACAATAAATTACAAGTCCCAAACCTGGTTAGCTTCAGTTCCATCATAATCATCCTCTACTGATTCAGCAGCACTACATGTTATTTCGCACCCATGAAAAACAAACAATTGCCTTGGCGAGTTAGCCAGTTCTACATAAATACAGATAAATCAATGGTCTAATCCTAGAGATGATAAAGTACATGAAACATTCTCCACAAGAGTTTTAGACATGATTAGATTCTGTAAACCTTCCCTTTGGCAATGATGTTAGCTAATTTATTGGCTTCTTACCAGTCTACCAAGTCTAGGCTGGCCTTACTTCAATCTCATCAATTTATTCCTACTCTTATCGTGTTAAACTCTCACATTTTAAAAACAAACAGCAACTTAGATGTTTTGTTTATTTTTGTTGGTTAGGATGTCCCAGCCATCTGGATATCAGTAAAGCTCACCAACTAGAGAAACTCCCAGTTACCATACATAGGGCTATAAGAGTTTAGATACTTCAGAAACACAGGCCAGTACTTACACAAGTGACTTCTGATGGCATAGTTATGTCAGTCAGGGTTGGTCTGAGGTATGATTCTTAAACAACGTGGCTGTACCAGCAAAAGCACCTAGCATAGACGCAGCTATACTAGCAAAATTCTGCTTGTAGTGGCATAGCTTATTTTGTCCAGGATGGACAAATAAGCTGGAATGTAGCGTTGCCAGTATAAACTGCATCCACACTAGGAGAAATTTTTTCTGATTTAGTATTCCAATATAGTTATACCAGCAAAGCACTCCTACTGTAGATAGGCCATACTGAAGTAGGGTGGCTTAGAATCATGGAAGTCCTGACATTTAAAATCAAGAACAAACCCAGATTAATACAAGTGCATTGCAGTTTGTACTTCTCTTGTTGGAATGTTTGTTCATTTAAGGGAGTGCAGACTAAGGCCACAGTTATGTCCCTAGCAGGTGGAGCTGAAAAACAGTGAGATGAGTCAACAGAGAGGATACGAGGGGATTCCCTACATAGCACTGAATCATCAATCATTGATTCTGCAAACTGATTTACACACTGAACAGTTAAGGAAAGCAAATGGATACCTTGGTTTTGGCAATGTCTTGCAGGGCATTTGCTGAATCACAGTCCAGTCCTGGGGAAAAAATAAGATGCCACAGTTGGATGCATTCAGATAGAGTGAAGTCAAATAAGAGATCAGTTTCCAGCTCATCCTATTTATTTGTTTTAGTTATTTTATTTATATTCACTGGGATGACATGCAGTGATCAGAAAGAATGAGTCTGTGGATGAATAATTATTCCACCTTTGATAGAGCACAAATGTATAGAGCCCTTTTAATAAACTAAGAAATGGAGAGTTGCCAGGCATCCAGTTTTTGACTGGAACACCTGGTCAAAAAGGTACTCTGCCGGCTCCAGTCAGCACTGCTGACCAGGATGCTAAAAGTCCAGTCAGCAGCGCAGTGGGGCTAAGGCAGGATCCCTGACTGCCGTGGCTCTGCACAGCTCCTGGAAGCAGCCAGCACGTCCAGCTCATAGGTGCAGGGGTGGCCACAGGGGTTCCACACGCTGCCCCTGCCCTGAGTGCCAGCTCCACAGCTCCCATTGGGCCCTCTGGTCCTTCCGCTTAGGAGCTGGACATTCCAACTGCCTGAGGTAAGCACTGCCCAGCCAGAGCCCACACCCTGAACCCTCTGCCCCAGGTCAGAACCCCCTCCTGCACCCTATCTCCCTCCCAGACCTCACACCTCTCACCCCCTCCTGCACACCAACTCCTTGCCCCAGCCCTGATCCTACACCCAAATTCCCTCCCGGAGCCTGGACCCTAAACCCCATCCCACAATCCAAACCCCTCAGCCCCAGCCGAGAGCCCACTCCTGCACCCAAACCCCTCATCTCCAGCCCCACCCCTGAGTGCACTCCAACCCCCTGCCCCAGGCTTATAGATATGCACTCGTGGCAAATGAACCTCACTGTAAATTGTACATCATTTTACAAAATAAACTATAAATGACAGCAGACTCTGGCCCACTGGTTCTGTTTAGGTACAATGAATGCTTTTAAAAGAAATCCCAAATGGGTATCCTGAAATAGCTCAACTGATGCAGTTTCCTGTGACTTATGAGCAAGGAAAGTGACATCTGAAAGGTGATATGATGATATATGGTGTCACCTCCCAGACAAGACACTCCAGACAAGAAAGACTGTGTCTACAGTTTTTGCCATGCCACATGAAGGGTAAGGATAGAAGTTTAACAAAATGCCACAGATTAGCTTACATAGGTTCCAGTTTGTGTTTTAAGTAGCTTGGTGAGATGATGGAGTGAATATTTGGCTATTGCCGTTCACGCTTACATGTAGGCATAGGGGCTCAAATCCCAGTATCTAGCCTCCCCCTTCTGCATGGGTTGTACTTACCCTTAACAGGCATCTCAGGGGGTCTTTCTTTTTCCTACCCTTCGGCAATATTTGTACAGATTGTCCTACCACTATACTCACATTGAACTTTGAATTGCACAGGCATGTTTAAATATCATCAAAATCTACTCTACTGACTTCTCTACAGCTATGTCAATTTACACCAACTGAGGATCTGGCTCTACTCTCGAGAACGTTGTTCATTCAAAAAGGCTAACAAACAAATTGCCTTTTAAAAGTACATAAACTCACACAACATTCACTTTGGTGTGCAGTGACCTCCTGCTGTTCTTCAGTATGAAGAACTAAGTTGTTAAGCGTACGACATGGTGCGGGGGGGGGGGGGGGGGGGAGTTTATTTTTAGCAAAGATGACATCGATTCCCTTGTCCCTTACTTTTAGGAGTATTAGATCAACACCTGTTGGAAATGATGACTACAGCATAGCTATCAGAAACATTGTTTCAGGGTTTTATAACTCATAAAACTTTTATAAGTCAGACAAAATTGTGCTTTGGGAAAAAACTTGATATTCCAGCTCTCAGCATTGGAGTGCATTTTCATTTTTATATTACAAATGTAAAAATAACAAATGTAATGGGTTTTATTCTATTTGAGGGAAGGGGAGATGGGAAGGAACTGCAAATATCATCAGAAACCAAATAATCACAGCTACATATTTTACGAAATCATGCTGAGCTCATGGACATTGCAGAGAATACAAGTAAATATTCAGCTAACAAAACAGTGCCAAATCCTGACATCCTTGCGCAGACAAGAGAGGCCAATCCTGGAAACTCTTATGCTTCGATTCAAAGAAGCACTTAAGCAGATGTTTAAGTCCATCCTTACAGAGGAAAGCATTTAAGTATGTGCTTAAGCACCATTCTCTGCTTTCCTGAATTTAGGCTTTAAGCATGTGAGTAGTCCCATTTTTAATATGCTTAAAATTATTCCCCTGCATAAAGGCAGGAATGGGGGTCTCAAAGTGTAGCTTTGTCCACATGAGTGATGACCAAACCAAGCTTTTCTTAGGAGCCATTTGGCTCATCTAATGGAGCTAATGTCCATGGGATGTCTCCAGGATGAAGGGACTACTTGACATGAGTAAACCCTGCAGAGTCCAGTCCTGTATTTGAATTGGGTACTGGAGTTTGTATAAACACACTCTAGGCTACAGCTCACCCTACAACAGGAAGCAGGCCCAGGGAGGATGAGCAGAGACATTGACAGGTGTTCTCTCGCCATCACAGAGTTGGCACAACAGCCTCGAGGGGGCCCATTGCTGCCCTTTTCACAGAAGCTGAGAGAATGCTCGCCTGCTGCCAGCCCATGCTTGTTGACGATGGCAGCATACATTCAATTTGGCTTCATGGCCAGGCACACTGAACCAGAGCAGGCCACAGAACAGCGTGGACCTCCTCATCGATTCTTCCTCTTTGGTATGCAACTGCTTGCACAGTGATGAAATGTTCCCTGTGACCTCGCCCTCCCTTTTTATGCCAGGGCAACAAACTACAGGATTTAGTCTTGTATGTCTGCTTGTGATGTACAAGCCCAAACAAGAGAACATTGGCAAAAGACAGGGATAGCATAATGGTACTGTTTGGGCTTGGGAATGAAAGGATGGGTCTCGGATTCCAAATATTTGCCTATGCCACTAGGGGTTTTCTATGGGATCTACCGTGGTTTTGACATCAGTCAAGCATTGGCTATCCAGAAGCCACCTTGCCAGACAACAATGCTATAGTGACAGATAACTGGTTTAGTTTTTTCGTGTCAGTTCCTACAGTTTCTGCTTTCTACTGCATAAGCATAATATAGCTGGAAATTAAATTTAAAGTGACGACACCCACCACTTCTGAGGTCAATTAACCCCATCAGTACCCTACCTTGTGCTGCATGACTTTGTATGCTGTACCAACAGAATTTGCCATTGAACTCAAAGGATGGAATCCTGGTTACATTGATTACTCCTAGGGGAATTCTGCACAATGCAGAATTTTGCAGAAATTAACATTGCATGCACAGAATTTCCTTTCCCCCACAGAAATGGGATGCAGTACTGCTAGCCACCACTAGGGATCACTGGACCCAGCAGAGCCCAGCTTGCACATAGAAGACTCTGCTGGGGGGAGAAAGAGGGTTCCTGACAGCTGTAGTTCCCAGCACATCCTGAATGAAGGAGACGGCGTTGCACAGGAAACTCCATGCAAGCCTGGGACTGACCATCAGGCTGTTTCTCCCTCTGGATCCCTGGGCTCTGGGGAGGAAGGGGGCTGGGAGGGGCGCCACAGTTGGGCTCTGGGGGTGGGGTTGTGGATGTCTATCCCCCTGGCTGGGCTCTATTGGGGGGAAGGGGGCAGAGAAACAGGAACTGGGTTGTCATAGGGGTTTCTTTAACTCTCTACTCCTGGGGGAATTTTTGTGTGTGTCTGTATTGTTACAGATATCCTTGCTCCCAGGTATTTTGAAATAAATTACCAAAATAACTGAAACTGGCATGATTATGTAGTGTTACTTTGACAAATAAAATTTGCAGAATTTTAAAATACTGTGCGCAGAATTTAATTTTTTGGCACAGAATGGCCCCAGGAGTATATTGATGTCAATGGGAGTTTTCACAAGTCCACAGACAGTGAAGTTCAAAAATGCTTGGGCTGAAACTATTTCAGTTTTCCCCATGCTCAAATCCCCACTGGACTCCAAAGGTAAACTTAGGTTAGACTTGTTTATGGATTGCACACACAGGTTCATCAGTTTGCTGGACTAATCGTCTTCTTTGACAAATAAAGACAGTGACATTGCCCTACAAACTGTTCATTGAACGAGGGAATGGGAATCTCTCCATGTTCACAGAAACCTGACAGCACAAAAAATGTTTGATTGTATCCAACTTTGATGAAGTTTTGGGATATGGACAAAAGTGGTACAAAACACACTTGGTCCAAGAACATGGGTCAGATTTGAATCAAAGCTGAATTTGAGAGTATTTGGGTTTTGTCTTGAATGTTTTGCTCATCTCTGATGAGGACAAATATGTAACTTGGTCACAGGCCAACATCTGAATACGCTCTTTTGTCCACACCAGGGAAATCTCATGGGTCCATCTCTGTAGCTTTGAATATCTCGAAGATGTATTTCCTTCTCAACATATGAATATGCATTTCTAACGTGCCATTATCTTGAGTACGTGTTTGGAGTGACTTCCTGAGTTACTATCATATCTAGAAGAAACCACATACAATAACATCTCATAAATATTTGATTATGATCAAAATACTAGGAAAGTGCAGGGGTGCTGGGACAATTTGTATAGTTGGGGTGCTGAGAGCCATTGAACCAAACTGTAAACCCTGTATCTAATGGAAACCACTTCAAGCCAGGGAGTGTGGAAGCACCCTCCACACCCCAAGTTCCAGCACCTACGGGAAAGTATGCAGAGAATCAAGTAAGAAAGTAGATGGAAGAACGGATATGGACAGAGCTCAATCAAACCTATATCTTTAATACATTGGTCAGAGCAATCAGTTCTAATCCATTTAAGGGTCAATTGTTCTTTCATTTCTCTGCTAAGTCTCGCAGCCCAGCTAAACCCGCTGAAGAAAGTTTAAAGTAACAAAATCCAAATATTGCAAGTTAACGTAACCCTTTTGGCATTAATGCTGGGGGAAAATCATCTTTCCTGTTTTTAATTCAGCCCATGTGTAAAGTAGCATGCTGTGAGATCTGGCTTCTCATAAGAGCTGCTAACAAGTCTTTTTGATCACAGGACGTGGAAGAGAGCCACTTCACCTAAGAAAACAACTAACATTTATGGACACCTATACTCTCCCTATTGGTAACTGTCAATCATTTGTCAAGCTTTGTTTTGATTTCTAGCAAGCGGCAGTGGTGGTGGTGGGAAGCTACTCATCATCACACTGGCTGGATTTCTATAGCTGTGCTCCAGCTTCCTTCCGTTCAAGGGCTCAAGCTGCTGATGCTGTTTCTGGGCAAACGGCCACTGCTATGATGTTTGCTTTAGATAGGCTACAGCTGGGCTGAGTGGGTGTTTCAGGCAAACTTTATAAAGTAGAATCCCCAGGCCCTGGTTCCTGGTAAAAGATCTTTCTGGTTCCTTTGAATTAAACCTTTTTTTAGAATCTAGGTGCAGTTAGACTTCTTGGAAGCACAATACTGATGAAGACCTGAATGCTCCTCCTGCATGTATTCTTGCTGGTTAGCCCATCTATCTGTCAAACCTCTGCAATCTGCTGCCGTGCTCTCTAGTGCAAATAAAAAGCATTCTCTTCCTCTTCAGAGTAAGAGGCAGCCGTTCAGTCTCCACGGACATTCAATTCATGGCTGTATTTATGAAGGCTAAATAATATCCAGAGCTGCTAGTAAATTATACTGAACTCATGGGGCCAAAACATCTTTAGTGTAACTTCTCTGACTTCAAAAGAGTTACCCCCTAGGGATGAATTTAGCCTATTGTCTGTTATCTCATGATTTAGGACCCAATCCTGCAGTACCAACATGAGTGAATAAACGCTGCAGGATCAAGCTGCAAGGATTTGATGTGCTACTGAGAAACCAGCGTGTGTGTGTGTGTACACCATATGTAGTCATGTTTATGCAGCTTTCCATTCAAAGCAGTTAAGGGAAATGAAAACCTGATTTTGTGAGGCTTCCACTGCAAATTAAATACTTGATTTTTATCCCGAGGAAGTTTGCTGTGTGTGCGCGCGTGCTGGGTATGAAGTCTTTTTATAAAAGGGGGATTTTTTAAATCCAAAAATCACCTTGCTTAAAACAGAACTAAGCTAGGATTGTAAACACAACTATTCTTGTAATGGGGGAAAGCCCCAAAGTATACTGGAACAAAAATATAAAGGCAAAAAACTTGAAATGAAGGATTTTCCTTCACAGTTCCTGTGTTTGTCCATCTATTTGTATCCTAGATGAAAGCTTATTAACATAGCTGTGTTTTGTGTCACTCAGCTCTCCTCCCTTTGCGGTACTTCCAAAATTCATCTCGGCACCTGGTTTCCCTGAGCCCAACATGTTATGCCTACAAGGCAGGATAAATTTGTCAGCTGTTGCACTGCAAGCAGGAGGGGGGCATAACAGCAGAGAATCTGGGTACTCCATTCCCACAGGGGCATCAGAGGGATGTCTGTTGTTTGTGGGTTTTTTGAGTATAGTAAAAAAAAATGTTGCTGGCAACACTGACTATTGGCCTACTCTAAGGAAACTAGACTGTGGTGGGAAAGAATTTTTCTTCATTGGATCACAAAGACACCTTTTCTCCTTACACTTCTACCCAGAGCTCTTGTTTTGAGCATGCTAATTTTTATTATTATTTTTCTTTTGGGAGGATAGGAGACAAAGGAAATTTTTGGCTCAAAAGAAGGGCAGTGAAGGAGAGAAGAATCTGGGCCTGAGGCACTGAAAAAACAGTACTTGAAAATACTATTCCACCAACAAGGCAGAGTACAGCCAAAGAGGAAGAAATAAAGGATGAAATTCTGGCCCCACCAAAGTCAATGAGATTTTTGCCATTGACGTCAGTGGGGCTAGGATTTCATCTGAGGAATGTAAAATTGCAGGTGAATTGTAAGAGTTCCCCATGCCTCACCTACCTATCCACACACAGAGAATACCTAAGTAGCCCTGCTCCTGCAAGCTCAGGTGTGCCGGTAGACCCCAGTATGCATGCCAAACCCCACTGATTTCGGCCAATAGTGGGCTTTGGGAACAATGTACAGTCTTGACTGCATGTGCTCCACCCAAAGGGCAGTACTGGGGCTAAACTGCCATTTAAATTAATTTACAAAGAATCTCAGAGGATTCCCCATTTTCAGTTTGAGATTAGGCAAGCTGGTCCGCCACCTACCCAGTACTTTTAAGTGCCAGTCAGGTCAGACCAACAGCTTGGCTTTGAGGGAGAGTCATGCAACATACAGGCAACTCAGAGCCTAAAGACAGATGGGTAAATCCTGATCTCAGTTAAGTCCATGGGAACATTACCTATTGCCATTGACTTTGATGGAGCCAGGATTTTGCCCAGAATGTAGCTATTTTAGCTATTTATCTGGTTGTGTTAAAAATTCCACTAAGCTCTAGTTTCAAGAACCAAAACCCTTTCCAAAAACAAAAAAAGGAGCGGGGGAGCGGGTACTACCTATGTGGGGAAGTAATCAGTGAAGAAAAATCATAAATCAGCCTTTTTAAAGTTTTAACAGCTCCGCCCCATACACACCTCTTTATTCACATTTTTAAGTAAGTTTAGCACATGTGGAGGGTGCCAGGTAAACAGCCAGGAAGAATGAAGTTCCCGATTTTTTACCTCAAAACAACCACAATGCTGTTTTCTAAATGCGGCCTCGTCAACTGCTTCAACCCTGAAAGGACAGATTGCTTCAAAGGGGAAAGGGTAAGTCATTCTCCATGTCTTTTCAGTCCTTAGCTTCTCTGAGGCTACCCACAGATCTACCGTTGGCAGATTTAGTGATGAGGACACACGTGTACTGGGAACTAGAGTAAGACCACTCAACTCATTTCACGAAATCCACTGAACAGACAGATGGTAACAACTATTGGTTACCACCTGTCAGAGGGGGATTTGTACCCATAAACCTAAAGAGCAAAGCCTCATATCTGGAACTGGACAACAATTTTTAATGAAAAATTTTTTGTGAAAAAAATGCAGATTTGGAGACCAAAAGAAACACCCATTCATGTCAATTTCACTGAATGGTTTTAATTGGAAAAATAAGAATGTTTTATTTCAACATTTTAAACAAAGAGTTTCAATTAGAAATGAATTTTCATTTGTTTTTTAATTTTATAAATAAAATTAAGGAAATGGCTAAGAAAATGCTCAAAATCAAAATAAATTTGTTTCATTTTGGCTCAAGAAAAGGATTCTGTTCAACCCAAAAATGCTTTTTTCAAATGTTCAATTAGCCATTTTCAGTTTGACTTGAAATATTATTTCTATTTTTTTTTTTTTGGATGCTTTGGAATTGACAGTGAACAACAACTACAAAAATCTATGTTTACACAACTCTATCCATATGCCCTTACCAGCCCTCTGCGCTATCCAAACCCATAACATGCCTTTTTATGGAAATGAATTAAAAACAACATCATAAAAATGAGAACTGACAGTCAAAATAAACCAATAGAGTGTACATCCCACTGAAAACAAAAATATTAATATTCTGTCAGGCATTCTGGAAGTCCCCTGCACAATCTAGGGACAGTGGAACTGTGTTTTCAAATTAAGTCTTTTAGGATAGGATCCTTAGAAAATCCCAAAGGCTCCCAAATCCCTCTAATAGTTGGCTGCCTAACTCCCTTAGGGTCCTTGAGAAATCCTAGTCCAAACTATTTCCTCTCAATGCAACTAAATCCTTCTATCATTTATCCCTACAAAAATCAGACTGAACACTAAGATGAAACAAAATGTAACTACTGTTCCATGTTCAGTAACATACTCAGAGACATAAACAATATGTTCCTCAAAAGAAAAACTAGAGAGCTGAAGAACATTTCAATCATTTGGTATTACATATCTAAATACTGAATATTGGAGGCAATTTCCTCTGTGGACATCAGAGACGTCAGGAAAAAGACTGTCACAATAAAAAAACATGGAAAACAATATAAGTCCTTTTAAACTTTGGTAAGATAGAGCTTGGCTGGAAATGAAACAAAAATGGTGGAACCCCAAAAAAAGGAATTCAGAATGTAAATTAATGTTTCCTTTGAGTATGGGTGGCCTTGGCCACATTAGGAAAGATGCACATTTTAACATCTTTCTAGAAAACTGTACCTTTTCCTTACATATCACTTTCATCAGCCTCTCTATATCAACAATTGTGGCTCCAAAAGAAACAATAAATAGTTGAAGATAACCGACAGAGTTATCTAGTACAGAAATCAAGAAGTCCTTATTTAGGGTTTCAGTACAACCTGCACATCTGAAGAGGACTAACACAATCCAAAGAAGTAAACAATTCAAATACACTATTCCAGCCCAGTGTCCAGGAACGAGGAATCTATCCATATGAACTTTATAATTTGTCTCTATATTCATTCCATAAAAGTTAATGATGAATCCAAATATTTTTAAAAGACAGAATATAGGACAATGAAAAGTATGAAAGTAGGACAAATTATCACTATATACAAAAGATCTATTAGGCCAAAGAAGGCATCTAAAACTCCTAAAATGATAATTATTTAGGACATAGTCTTAGCGCAGTAAGATATAAAAACATATTTTCTATTTCCCCCCAGAACACTATTCTGAAATTCTCTTGCCATGTTAAATGAAGACAATCAATTTTTTATTTAAAAACAAAAATAGGTGAGCTTGCTCTAGAAGCAGGTTTTCCAGAGTTTGCTTGGCTTTAGTTTCAGAACCTGTGGGCATCTACATTTTAGTGCTACCAGACCCAACTCTCAAGACCAGCTCTTTAATTCTTGCAACCCAAAGACAACTCTTGTATGTTTGCTGAATGCATATGAGGTGATGGAGATGAGTGCGAGCTATTCAGCAGTCTCACTGGCTCTCTCACTTTGCCTTCTGACACCACTGCTACTGTTCAAGGAGTGCTGATGTGCTGGAGAGTAGTGTCATGACTGCCCACATTAGAAACAGCAGAAGCAGAGAGGGTGAAAACTGAAGCCCATAGCATACTACCCCACACAGAGTGAAGTATTGTGGCTTGTACTAGCCCTAGGTGTGCTTTGGGTCAGGATGAGTAAGCGGACTATCCCAATGGTAGTGCAAAGGGAGACCTAATGTCACTGGGTGTTGTGCACTCAGAAGCAGCACTCACTACACATCTGAGGAGCTCCAGGCACTCGCAGTGCATGACCCCCACCTACCCCTCCTGTCCCCATTGCTAGACACTTTCCTTGCATTCAGGAGGCATCACAAGGGCAGCCATCTGTTAGGAGGAGAAAGTGGCTCCTTGTGCCCTTTTCTCCTCCTCTCTAGTCTAACCTTGCAGGTTCAGCCACAACTTGGTTTTAAATCTCCATCTGAATGTTTCCCTCCCCACTTCATTCCCAAAGACATGTTGAAACAAAGACTAGCAAGAAGGGTGTACAGATATGACAGCACATGGGAGAGCACATCTTCCCCTGAAACCCTGCACAGAGTAGTGCTGCGTGCTACAGAGCAGCACAGGACCAAAGAGCAACAGTACTGACCACTCTCAAGGACAGGATACCTGGGTAGATGGACCAGTGCTCTGATCACGTGCAGAAATGCCTCTGTGCCTATGTAACAGCAGAGGTGTGCCATAAGGGAACATAGGGAAAACGACTGAACCACAGGAATAAAATATTCTTCACTGGAGAGGTTATATAAAGATTCTCCTTTCCCCTTTAAAGTAAACTAACACCCACAGTCAGGAGGAGAGAGTAATAAGGAAGTTAGGAAGGGCCCTGGAGTGCAGTGAATTTGCAAGCCAATCTGGTGTCCACAACAGTGTCAAAAGGGGACTACATGTAGAAGAAGCTAAGGAGTAAGTCATTAGGGGAAAGACTGCAGAAAGTCCCAGAGAAATCACCTGAAAATAGTGCTGTTCATGATGGTTGGAACACCCTACGAGTTTTATCAGAGTCATCTCTCCCCCCACCATCACCCACCCATTCACTATGGGCTATCCAAACTCCACTGAAGTGAGTGCAAAGATTCCTATTAATTTCAATGTGCTTTGAATCAGGCCCTATATGCAATGGATCACAGGAACCCACACTTCTTCCTGAGAACAAGAGCCTGTTACAGTTGCCAAATGTCCGATTTTCGACCGGAATGCCCGGTCGAAAAGGGACCACGGCAGCTCCAGTCAGCACCGCTGACTGGGATGTTAAAAGTCTGGTCGGTGGTGCAGCAGGGCTAAGGCTGGCTCCGCAGTTCCCATTGGCAAGAAACTGCGGTCAATGGGAGCTGCGGGGGCAGTGCCTGCGGACAGGGCAGCGCGCAGAACCGCCTGGCCATGCCTCCGCTTAGGAGCCAGAGGGGGTACATGACGCTGCTTCCAGGAGCTGCTTGAGGTAAGCGTCGCCCAGAGCCTGCATCCCTGACCCCCTTCTGAGCCCCAACCCCCTGCCCCAGCTCTGATCCCCCTCCCACCCTCTGAACCCCTTCGTCCCAGCCCAGAGCACCCTCCTGCACCCCAAACCCCTCATCCCCAGCCCCACTCCCGCACCCTCAGCCAGAGCCCTCACTCCCCCACACATCTCAACCCCCTGCCCCTGCCCCAGCCTGGAACCCCCTCCCACACCCTGAATCCCTCATTTCTGGCCCTACCCTGGAACCTGCACCCCCAGTCCAGATCCTGTACCCCCTCCCACACTCCAACCCCCTGCCTCAGCCTGGAGCCCCCTCCCATACTCAGAACCCCTCAGCTCCACCCCCCAGTGCATAGCCCCCTCCTGCACCCCAAACCCCTCATTTCTGGCCCCACTCCAGAGCCTGCACCCTCAGCTGCAGTCCTCACCCCCTCCCAAACCTCAACCTCCTGAGCCAACCTGGTGAAAATGAGCGAGTGAGTGAGGGTGGGGAGAGCAAGCGACAGAGGGAGGGGGATGGAGTGGGGGGCGGAGCAGGAGATGAAGCAAGGGTGTTCAGTTTTGTGCAAGTAGAAAGTTGGCAACCCTAGAGCCTGTGCTTTGGCTTTTTCCCCTCTTGAGCCTCCCTAGCCCACCATTCAAAAAATATTTACTTTAGTGACAGGGACTCATGCCCCTCAGTCTCTTCAGCTGAGGAACAATAGTCAGGCCTTACCCCTTGCTGCTCCTCCCCACTACATTTTCTCTCTTTTCTTACACATACAACTGCAGGTCATAGTAAAACAGAATTATCTCAGCCAATCAGGGCTGCGGCAAAGTTACTGAAGCATAACTGTCCGTTTCCAGCTCCTTGCTCCAGATTTGATTCTTGGTGTCTGATTTGCATAATCATTCTACAGCTATTTCTCTCCGTAATGGTACAGTATCTTGTACTTTGATTAGCTGACAACAATTTTTAGCCAAAGTGCAATTGTGGGGTTACAGAGAAATAGCCATTCTGTTAATATGCAAATTTCTTGGTTCTGGTTGACTACTGTAATTCATCTGCTCTGACTAGCTCCTCTACTCAGAATTTTCCAGAGACAAAAAAAAAAAAAAGCCTCCTCAGCTTCCTGCAGCTAAGGAAACCCCCACCCTCCCCCCGAATGATAGTTAACAAGTCAGTCCAAAATAGCTAAAGCAAAAAGGTGGTGTTGTTTTTTTAAATTCCTTAGACTCGGGGACTGAATCCTGCTTCCACCGAAGTTAATGGGAGTTTTACCAGGAACTACAGAGAAAATAGACTGGGCCTTTACCCATAAGGCCTATCCTTCCCCACAGACTAATAAGGCTTTCAGACTCAGTCACCATCATAAATTTGGTTTCTTACTATCAAGTGAATCTCAGTCTGTCCCTCCAAATTCTAGTTTGGAACAAAACAAAAAACGTGAGAAAAATAACATGCAGATCAGTAAGGAGAGAATGGGGAAGGATCAAAAATATTTGAGAGGTAGATTTTCCTCTGCAGCTGAATGAAGGAAAAGGAGTGAGGGGAGGTGATCAGGCTCCTTGATCCTATGCTGACGAGCCCCAGCTTGGTTTAGAGCAGCTGAGGATCTGCTCTAACTTATGCCACTAGCGTAAGGGTCCTATGTAGAAGACAGGATAGTGGAGTTTTGCTCCACCACACTCCTTTCCTGCTGCCTCCAGCCTCATACCAGTAGAGAGTTCCCCTACCCAAGAAGTATTCTCCACTGGTCACCTCCAGCCAGAACGTGACTACTTCGCACCACTTGAAGTGCACAAAATGCTTGCAGTGAACCAGGGAATACAAAACGTGGGGAGGAGTTGTAGTTCTCCCTTCTTTCATTTTTAATTTGAATGGTTTATTTAAAATTTCAGTCTAAGAGCCATTTGCAATGGGCAAGTCCTGTTGAGCAATTTTGCTATATCTACATTTGCATGTTAGAGTCACTTTTCCCAAATCTTTTTGAAAAGGTTAGTTGGCTGAACTCTCCTCCCATTGTGGTCAATGAAACTTTTATCATGGACTTCAACAGAAGCAGAGTTAGGACAGTGCTGAAAATCCCACATTTGTACATTTTTGGTGTATAGACTGGCAGGGCCACCCTTCAAAATGGAGCAACTTAATTAGGAGGTCCAGATCCTACAGGTTAACGCTCATGTCAACATGTAGGATTTGTGTGCCTACTCTAAGGGCCAGAGTTTATATTCAAATCATTAAATACCTTAGTGGCTCAGGAGCAAGTCCATCAACCCAAAGCCATAGGGGATTTTCTGACATACAGTTAAGGTGGCCACGTCGAGGCCTGTGTAGCCTCAAACACATACAGACAGTAGCCACATCTTAGCAAGGAGCCTAGAGCATGCTGAAAAGTTTAGAAAGGTTAAATGAAAACCTGGTGCTATCCCAAAATGGAATTGTTTTATTTGGAATGGAGAGCTTAGTCATGTGTCCTGCAGGGGGTTGCTCAGCTTCTTTGGTCTCTCCATCTGTCTGACTTGATTCTTAATTTTTTCCATTTCCTCCTCTACTTTCTTTCTCAGGGTCCCAAATGCCAAGTGCTGACTTTTCATAATGATGTCACCAGTAATAATGATGCCTCATACAATTCTTTTCAGTTTATAACAGAGCTTGCACATCTGATATTTTTGTGGCAAGATCCTCATGTTGCATGGCATATGGATAAGTTTAGAAGGAAAATGATTTTCAAATCGTTCACTTGTCATTAGTTTCATTGCAAAACCAAAACCACCCCTCCCTTTATTTTTGATTCCTGTTGCATATGGTCTCTTAAATTAGGAGACAATTGTATACTCTTGCTGAGATCATTTATGGTTTAGGGATTTCTAGTAGAATAAAAGTTATATTCTGATTTCATCAGGTAATAAGGCAAGTGTTAGAGGATGGAATTTTTGGCAAAGAGCAATATTCCACCAATGTTTGGCTGTTTTATATGACTCATTATGTGGAGGTGGAGGGGTGACATCACCAATAAAAGCAAACACATGATAAAGTAAAGGTTCCATCACAGGATTTAAACTTCAACTAATAAACTATCCAGACAAAGGGGATTAGATCTGGTGGAGGCAGAGACGGTTTGCCTCTGTTAGACATGGGATAGCCCAAAGAGAATACACTGTATCTTTTTTATTCCTTTAGCAACCAGTCTCTCCCCTTGTTGAAAAAGAAACCAGCAATAATTTCAGATGGACAAAGCCTGGCTTGGATTTCTTCTCTTATTAAAGGGACACAGTAAGATGTAGACCAAACAAAACCAGTTTTATCTTAACAAGGGGATCAATATGCAGATTCTATGCCACTGAGGGACTGAGCTGTGATTTCATTGAGCTTCCTCATGCCACCATAAATTACAGCTACTCTAATAAGTGCGGCAGCAAGATCTGAGCATGTAACACTGTGCAGGGATAAAAACATGTCCACACAGCAGCCCTACAATGAATGAAAGAGTGGAAGCAGGGGCTTTAGATCTCTGACTCCACCAACACACCGATGCCTTAATGGCCAGTTCTCGCAGAGCTCCACTGTTGGAAAACAGAACAAGGTGTGATGGGCTTCCCCAGGAGCTACAGCTTTTTATAGCACAAAACATAACAAAAAATTACACAAGGCCAAAACAAAAATAATATTTTTCTTGAAACAGGATCAGTTAATAATCTGCAGGAAAATGTGGTAGACTATAAGAAGACACCTCCAAAAATGTTTTTATGAATGTTTTGGTTACAAATGTGAGGAATATTAGAAAGCGAAACAAAAGCAAACAATGTCAACTTATTTGGTCACAGTTTTAATGCTAAGGGCTGACATTTCTCATGGTGCATGGATACAGTTAATGGATATTGGGTAGATATTGACCCATAAACCAACATGTAGGAGTAGCAACCTATGACCACAGCAGGTGGAGGTTGAGGATTCCATTCCACATATCCATGCACATATGGCTAAACACAATGCTTGTTTACAGGCTGTGTGCTTCGGACCCAGGATTGTGCAAACCCCTGGGTTCAAGGGACATACTAGGCTTGACAGACCACTACACTGCTCCAGTTATAATTCCACTTATTTCACAAGGGCTTAGTTACATAACAGCGATTTCAATGAAGTTACACCAGCGCACAACTGGAGTAATGCAGTGGTGAATTGAGCCAACAAATTCTGCAGGCATAGCTGGAGAAACTTATTGAAGCTGTCCAGAAAAATTTGTCTGGATCTCTTCCTGAAACTGGGGAGATGCAGCCAAAGAACTGCAATGCTGATCCTATGTTCATTGAGGTACAGCGCTCTCCTTGGCTTCAATGGTGCAGGGTAAGGTCCAGAGATACTATAGAATTCTTTTCAGATTTACTTTGTTAAGAACACTTTTCTGTCTGTAGAGCAAAGCAACAGACATGATTGAACCACACCATCGCCATGTGGGGAGGGAATTTCCTACACTACTGTGTTTATACAAAATTGCTCCAATACTATTTTTATTTCCTACTATGTGCTAGCCAGGCCTTAAGAATGAAAACTGTCCCCTGCATTTCATTACAGGAACCGTGTGTGGGGATGAGGGTCCAGGGAGTACCCTCAGACAAACTGCTGCTGCCTCAAGACAACTAGTGCAGCTATGGGTTTTGCAGTAGAAAGCCCAGGAGTATCCGGTGCACTACTGTACATTGCTCTATTGTATTTCGGGTTGTACTGAAGGTTTGAAAAGTAAAACCTTTGTTCACTGGTCTAAATAATCAAATGCACTAGCAAACATTAATTTAACCTTTTCCTCAGTGTTTAAACTTCAAACAAATTACATATATATGTAGAATGATTAATCGATCAGTAAAATATAGCAACTTTCAAACACGTCTCATGTGTTACTAGTTCCTGGGCAGCTACTTCTCATGAGTTTGATAGGAGGTTATTGTTACAGAAGACATCAGCATGTTGCTTTGTCACTCAATGCACCCGTTCTCCAGTCTGAAAATAAAGAGAGGCAAAAACCCTGAACATTTTCAAACAAAAACCCAACACATTTTTGTAAGTTTTCAAAAAGATGAACAAATCACTTCTTTCCAAAAAGAAAACATTTTTTAGTTTGTTCATGATTTATTCCCCCACCTCTTACTTTCTGTCCATCCCTCATTCTAACATTCTCCCACAAAGCACATAGAGCAATGTTCCTAATGACAGGTCAGAGGAATCATGACAGGTTTGCCACAGGCACTCTGCTGGTTCCATGTTTGGCCCTTACTATGGACTAGTGACACTAATAGGAATTACCTAACCGCACCATGCAATAAGTGTTGTGTGGCACATTCAAGTGCTTGAGCGGACAATAGACCATGCTTCAATGTTACTTGGCAGAAAATATTGCTGATGGGGTAAAGAAAGTGCTAAAGTCACATGGTATTCCCAACCTTATATTAGCTGCAGTGATTTACAGAGGGAGAGTGTAAGATGTACAGGAGACACTCTGTAGTGGTACGTGAGAGCTGCCATGAAGAAGATGCCAGACAGACTGACTGACTGGCAGTGCTCAGAAACTTGTCGGCCAGTTTAAGAAGTGCTCACTGGAAGAGAGCTTCAAAAGTAGAAGAAACAAATCTAAGTGCCTGTTAACATGGAATATACAAACTTTTTTGAACAGCTCTCTTGCTAAACTAGAAAGATTATATGGGAGTCATGGGTCAGTATGTGCAGTCTCAGATTCTTCTGTGACAAAAGAAAAAAAAAAAAAAAAAAAAAAGAGGACCTCTCTCTGAGCACAGAGGAGGACCAGAGGGAGTTGCCTGAAATTATTTCCATTTTACAAATCTTCCAGCTGGCCATAACATTTTCAAGTACATAAAAGGTTGTTACAAGGAGAAGGGAGAAAAATTGTTCTTCTTAACCTCTAAGGATAGGACAAAAAGCATCGGGCTTAAATTGCAGCAAGGACAGTTTAGGTTGGACATTAGGAAAAACTTCCTAACTGTCAGAGTAGTTAAGCACTGGAATAAATTGCCTAGGGAGGTTGTGGAATCTCTGTCATTGGGGATTTTTAAGAGCAAGTTGGACAAACACCTCTCAGGGATGGTCTAGATCCGTGGTTCCCAAAGCTGGTCCACCGCTTGTTCAGGGAAAGCCCCCGGCGGGCCAGGACGGTTTGTTTACCTGCCGTGTCCGCAGGTTTGGCCGATCGCAGCTCCCATTGGCCGCAGTTCACAGCTCCAGGCCAATGGGGGCTGGGGAAAGCTGCGCGGGATGTGCTGGCGACCCTTCCTGCATCCCCCATTAGCCAGGAGCGGCGAACCGCAGCCAGTGGGAGCTGCGATCGGCCGAACCTGCAGACACAGCCAGTAAACTAACCGGCCTGACCCGCCAGGGGCTTTCCCTGAACAAGCGGCAGACCGGCTTTGAGAACCACTGGTCTAGATAATATTTACTCCTGCCTTGAATGCAGGTGACTGGACTAGCTGACCTCTCGAAGTCCCTTCCAGTTCTATGATTAGTAAGGACACAAGTGTGTTCTCCGACTAGATTATGACACTCAGCAGACATGCAAACAGGCACCTAAAGATTCAACCCAGATGAAGGAAGTCAAAGCCACTGCCCTCTGATGTGGAAATAAGCTGGGAAATTAATGAAAACAGTGTTCTTGTGCCAGAATTGGCAACAGTATTGGATTCTTTTTTCACTGAGCCCTTTTACCCGAGACTGTGCAATAGGTGTTAGTGGACAACTGCAAGATGTTTAATGTTAGTAACTCACCAGTTGCTTTTCCAACAAAATACACTAAAAATGAACAGAACGCAGCTTTTGATTTGCTCCTTAGAAGAGAAACTGAAGATGCTGACAGAGACAGACACTGTAGGAACTGAGGTAGGAAAACACATGGTAGTAAAGCGTATGCCTCAAAATACAAACAAACTAGGCTGGCAGAAAGACAATGCATGCAAATACAGAACCTGGCTCTCCTTGTATGTCAGATATTCTCAATTCCTGCTACACCACACCATTTGAACATGATTTTCTAAAGCACAATATGCCCAGAATAAGTGAATATGCTAACATGAGCATTGGGGAGTGTATTGATAGTTGTAGATGATAGCTTGCCTTTCAGCTGTGCCTTAAAGTGATGTTAATTGAATGTTTGAGTCCTATTCATGAGGTGCAGCTATTTCTGGACCAATTACTAATTGTGTTGAACACTTACCAAGGCAAAACAAAAGACAACATTCTTGTGCCAAGAGACTTTAAAAGTATGTTCAGACATGGGCAGACAAAACAAGGGGTATGGAAAGGAAGAATGCGGGCAACCTTGGTAAGATTATGTGGTTACATAGCAAGGCCAGCATACAGCTGGATGGAGCCAAAACGTTGGTTTTGAGGAGATAAATCAGGGGTGGGAAAACTCTGGCCCGGGGGCCGCATCCGGTCCTCCAGAAGTTTTAATCTGGCCCTCAAGCTCCCGCCAGGCAGCGGTGTCCGGAGCGTGCCCTGCTCTGGCGCTCCAGCTGGGGAGCGGGGACTTGCGTGGCTCCTGGAAGCAGTGGCTTGTCCCCCATCTGGCTCCTACACATAGGGGCAGCCAGGGGGCTCTGCATGCTGCCCTGCCCCAAGCGCTGCCCCCATTGGTTGAGAACCACGGCCAATGGGAGCTACATGGGTGGCACCTGTGGACGGGGCAGCACACAAAGCTGCCTGGCTGCGTGTCTGTGTAGGAGCTGGAGTGGGGACATGCCGCTGCTTCTAGGAGCTGCTTGAGGTAAGCACCACCCAGAGTCTGCATCCCGGACCCCATCCTGCACTCCAACCCCGAACCCCCTCCCGCCCTCTGAAGTCCCAGCCCAGAGCACCCTTCTGCACCCCCAACTCCTCATCCTCAGCCCCACCCCACAGCCCACACCCCCAGCCAGAGCCCTCACCCCCTCCTGCACCCCAACCCCCAATTTTGTGAGCATTCATGGCCTGCCATACAATTTCCATACCCAGATGTGGCCCTCAGGCCAAAAAGTTTGCCCACCCCTGAGAAAAATGAATAAAAAGACTTGTGGGAAGGAGAGAGATTTAGAGGAGCACAATGATAATTAGGCACCCCATTGCCCTTTGAAGATCTCCTGTGGAAGCTGCAGGTTTCTTGTAGGCATTTTAGCCTCACTTACCTGCCCACTCCTTGTAAGAGCGGAAACCAAAGCCTGTTTAGTGACAGTGCACCGTGGTGGCCTGGAGAAGAGAAACTATCAGATGTTTCAACTCAACAGCTGCATGTCAAAAATAGTAGGAATCAGCCAACGGCTTCACTCTATTATGATTACGGGAAGTACAGTACACACTTTCTGTAAAGACAGGTGTCTGATTTACCTGCCTAGAAATAGACTCTTCAGCCCCTTCCACACAATACAACACATTAGAGAAAAAGCTGAACCTTTTTAAGGCTACACTGGAATTTTTTTTTTTTTTTTTTTTGTTAAACAGGATAGTAAATTCTAGTGGAGACTTTGCACAAATGCTGGTTTCAGGACACACACGTGTATCCGGTCATACTAGACTTTACAGGATGTTAACATGTTACAACATGACTAAAAATTCATATGCAGGCACATCCCAAAGTCCATATAAGACAGGCACAAGTTTGTCAAACCCAGTTTAATTAAGAAAACAAAACAGAAACCCTATTTTAGAGACTTGGTCCCTCTCTTGTCTCCACTCTTTCCTAAATTGGGCATATCAAGCTTTTGACTGCTCCACGGGTGACCAAAGTGTGAAATCGTAACTGAGGTGGACGGCTACATGCCAGTGTCATTTGGTGCGGTGCCTTTCACTATCCTTGGTTACTGTTTTAACACCCTGGTTCTTAGGAAAACTATTTTTCATACAGCAAACCCATAACATGAAGGTAAAGAGTGGTGTGTAAGACCCTTAATAAAACAAAAAATAAGGAACCATGTAACACAAGCTATTTAGTTCCTTCAAGGGACTGTGGTGCCACAAGAGCTCCAAGACACAATTTCCTTGTACTAGATTGTTGTGCATTAGCTTTTTGGATTTTTTGAAGCACAGCAACAAGAGGTTATAAAGGTCTGTTTGAAATATGGTCTGTTTGCATCATATGTTTGGAGTAGCGGCTGACTGCATTACATTTTCTGCTGCTCTGGGGAAATTGTCAGTAACAAAGTCTGAGTTTAGAGGAAAGGAGGAGGTACAAGTGTTTTCCTTTGTGTGAATAAAACAGTACTCTTCTCTCTAAGGAGTTTGTCTTACCCCAGCTTCTAGGAGTAGTGAGATTTTCTTTAAGGAATCACTCTTAGGTCAGTGATTTTGAATGATTGTGCAATATTGCACATTTGACCGTTTTCCTCCCCAGATGGTGGGAAATTGTTTAACAGCCTCCGGTTTGGTCAGTACTTGGATGGGTGATTGCCAAGGAAAACCCAGGTGCTGTAGATACTGTTAGTGATTCAGTAGACAGCATGCTCTTCCCTTGGAGTGATTACTAAATCAAATCCCCCAGCATGGTGTTAGGGGGCTCTGTGTTGCAAGTTGTTCAGAGGAGACATAGACTAGAGGTCCTGATCATGTGTAATTAAAGATCCCATGGTACTTCTCACAACAGTAGGGAGGATTAAGCCACAGAAATGTTCCATTGTGTGAAATTATTACCATCTGCCCATTGAAGTCTCCCTGTTTTCATTTGTATTGCTATCCTTCTGCGCCCCCTGACAAACTGCTGTGCAGCATTGCCATGCACTGTTAAAAAGCTCTAACGTTCCAGTTTCAGGGCAGTTGCAGTTCAGTAGTGGCTAAAGGGATTTATAGATGCACACAAAGCCAAATCCTGCCTTATGCGGCACAGGTGCAATGGATGGAAGAAGATACAGGGATTCTCTGTACCACAGCTGTACACCAGCAGGCAGGAGATCCTCTCAGTGTTCTAGGCCCCAGTTAAGCCCCAAGCCTGTTCAAAGCATTTAAGTGCTTTGCAGAACTGAAGACCTAGGGCTCGATCCTGGAAGGTGCTGATCACTTTGGCTCAATCCTAGTAAAAAGAAAAGAATTAGTTTTAAGCATCTGACTGGTCTCAATCAACGTCAATGGGTGTTGCTTAAAGTTAAAAATGGTTTAAAGTGCTTTGATGGACTGAGCCAGAGTACTCAACACCTCCCCGGACGGAGCCCCACTAGCTAATTTCCCTAATAGTTTGTCCATGACTGTGGGTTTTCAATCTTTCTGATTTCACGACTTCCTTTTCTGTACCAGGCCATGATCTCCCTTCCACCTTGCTGGGATCTAGCCAAGAGTCATCCCCCCATCCATTTAGCAAAAAACAGGAAGAGCAGAGTATTCCCAACCCCGACTCTCAGTGGCTGGGATATGGGTAGTCATGCCTACTGGTCAGAGCTGGAGTCAGGAGCCAGGAATCAGAGCCCAGGGCAGAACCTGATTCAGATGCCAGAGCTGAGGATCAGAACTAGGTTTCCTGGAGTGAGGCAAGGCAGGGCTGGGTCCCAGGCAGGTGCTATCATAGCCTTGGGTGAATGCTTTGAGCAGCTACTGAAGTACTACCGCTGCTGGGGCTGGGCTTGACAGACAGTCAGGCACTTCAGCCAATCAGGCAGCCTAGTACAAAGCCAGCTGCACTTGTTAAGTTGCCCAGAGGGTAGCTTTGCTGCAGGCCCTGAGTCCAGATGCTGACCCTTAGGTTGAAGGCTCATGACCTAGAAGAATGTGGTAGGCTAGCTTTGGGTGGAGGTCATGCTTCTGCTCCTGCTTCCCTGCCCCAGGCACGCATGCATTGCAGTCTGTAGCAAATGTTAAGTTGGAGCAAATGCTACCCCTTTTTGGAGAAGCAATAAGATACTGCCCCCGCCTCAGAGGCCCACTTTGTGGAGGTTGTCTTTGGTAAGGGCATGATTCTGCTACAGATTGCACAATGCTTTGGGAGTCTTTCAGCCAGATATGAAATGCCTATTTTTGCAAAAAACAAAAAAGTTGTGTATTCTCTCACTATACTGAAAAATAAAAAGCCAAAGTCAGTGTGCTCTGCCAGCTGAAAAGGAGAAAAATTATTAGAGACTGACTTCTAATGAGTCTCATCATTGTCCTTTCCCATTCAAACTACTCTTGGGGTGTTAATATGGAGGAACTTGCTCCTAGCAGCCACACTATTTTCTGACTAGTTTTAGAAACTGAACTCAAATGTAAAAGGCTTTATTTCCCCCCACATACCTATGAAAAAAAAAAAAAGATGTCTTTATATAGACATTGTCTGCATCTGGCTACCTCACCACAAGTAACAGGAAACTGGGTTGGCTGCCACTTAACACAGCTGTTAACATTTTGGACTAACAGTAGCTGTTCTGCTAATACTAGTTTAAAATAAAAGGAAAAAGGATGAGGTACACAATGGTTAGAACAACATTTGTCTCATGTCCTTAGCAGAATATAGACAAGATCAGCAGGTAACTTACATCACCATTACAAATAGGAACAGATCATTTGTAATAATGCTTCACATTTCAATTGTGTCTTTCTTCTGAAGCTCTCCAAGAGCTAATGAAATTAGTCTCACAGCAATTTTGTGAGGCAGGATTATTGTTAGTTATATTCGTTATGCTCATGGCTATGGACCAGCTAAAATCAGGGCCCCTTTGCGTTAGGTACTGTACTAAGAGAATAGTAGGTAGTCCCTGCCCAAAGATTTTATAATCTAAATAGACAGGACAGATGAAGGTGGCGGGGAAAGGGTGTAACACCCAAAGATGTTATAATTCCTGGTTTACAGGTGGAGAAACAGGCATGGATTAAATTAATACCTAGCACTTGTATAGCACTTTTCATCAGTAGATCGCAAAGTAGATTTACAAAAGGAGGCCAGTATCATTATCCTCATTTTACAGGTGGAGAAATGGAGGCACCAAGAAGTGAAGTAACTTGCCCAAGGCCACCCCGCAGGTTAATGGCAGAGCTGGGAATAGAACTCAGGCTCCGAGTCACAGTGCAGTACTTAGCCTAGCCACTATATCAACGTTTTCAAAAGTGGCCGCTGCAGCTGTAACAAACGTTTGGATTTACCGGCATATTTCCAAACAATAGGCAAAAAAACAACAAAAAATGTACAGTCTATCTTGGGACACGTTGTGAGGGCCTGATTCCCCACTGTGTTACTTCAGTTTTATGCCAGTGTAACACCACTCGTTAATCAGACCGTCTCACGTCTTCAATGTGCCAACAATGCTTTATGGAACTACACAAGAAATAATATTGATGGGCCCCAATTCTGTGCTCAGGTGCCCCTGCACAATTCCCACGGCTGTTGGTACCAGTGTTGGGTTCTCTAAAATGTTGCTGGGGCTAAGGCCAGGGATCCCCTGGTGTAGGGAAATTGTTTAACATAGTAGTTGCCTCAGACACTGCAACTTACATTGAAATATTCAGGGAGCTCTGTATCAGGGGGTAGCCATGTTAGTCTGTATCTACAAAAACAGCAAGGAGTCTGGTGGCACCTTAAAGACATCTGTTAGTCTTTAAGGTGCCACCAGACTCCTTGTTGTTTTTCAGGGAGCTCTGAACGTATAAAGGTCCCCTACAGCTCTAATCCAGTCCTAACTGGATAACAGGAGAAAAATCAGCATTAAACACAAGAAATAATGTCTAGATCAGAGGTAGACAACCTCTGGCATGTGTGCCAAAGGCGGCACATGAGCTGATTTTCAGTGGCACTCTCGCTGCCCGGGGTCCTGGCCACTGGTCCGGGGGGCTCTGCATTTTAATTTAATTTTAAATGAAGATTCTTAAACATTTAAAAATCCTTATTTACTTTACATAGAACAATAGTTTAGTTATATATTATAGACTTTTAGAGAGAGACCTTCTAAAAAATGTTAAAATGTATTACTGGCACGCGAAACCTTAAATTAGAGTGAATAAATGAAGACTCGGCACACCACCTCTGAAAGGTTGCCGACCCCTGGTCTAGGTTGAGGAAGACAAACTAGCACTGTACAATATTTGCAGCATTAGTAAGCACAGAGGAAAAATAGTTCTCCTTGTTTGAATGCACAAGACATTTGGCAGGAGAAAGAAATACTGAACGTGCTGCCTGTAATTAACTGTGCTGTATCTAAAGTTTGTAAGATTGTCCAGAAGAATTCCCACTGCTCCAATTGTAGGTGCTTCAAAGTCCATTGCAAAGAATAGAATACTGAAAAAAATAGTTAATGTGTTGAATTATGGGCTCATGTGTTTCATTTTAGTGGAAAGACAGCTATTGCAATTAATAAACATGTGGCTATTAAAATAATGTTTATTGCAAATTATTAAATAGGCTTCTATTATACCATTGTTCATACTCAATATTTTATAAAAGTCAAGTAGCTTGTATTTATTAGGATGTATATGAGGCTATTTTTAAGGCTAAAACATTTAATCAGATAGTTTTTATATTAAAAGGAAAAATAGTGGTAGGGTGCGAAATTAAATATTTCTGGGGAAGATTTTAGCTTTAAATTCTAATTGTGATTCCTTAAAGAGACACAGTTAACTTGAAAAATCATATTTGTGTCTAAAACTTTTGTGCCTACTTCAAGTATACATCCCCCAAGATTACTCTAAAAGAAAGAGATTAAAGGTTGTTGTTATTTTTTGGGGGGTTAACTTTGTGAATTTGACAGAACTTTTGTATAGTCACTGTCACTGCTCCCTTGTATAGTCAGACTGGATCCAAATGCAGGACTGAAACCTTATAGGCAGACTACTGTTCCCACGCAGAGTCCCACTGATGTAAATGGGGCTCCACAAAGGCACAGAGGTCTGCACATACCTTGATCAGATTTGCAGGATAATAATCAATATTAATAATAAATGGAGATAACCTATCTCATAGAACTGGAAGGGACCTTGAAAAGTCATTGAGTCCAGTCCCCTGCCTACACTAGCAGGACCAAATACTATCCCTGACAGTTTTGTTCCCCTCCGATCCCTAAATGGCCCCCTCAAGAATCAAACTCACAATCCTGGGTTTAGCAGGCTAATGTTCAAACCACTGAGCTCTCCCTGGGGCTTTAGCTAGTCAGTTTCTCCCTGGCTGAAGAGACCCTTATAAAAACAGCAAGAGAACAGGAAACCTTTGATGAATGGCAAGCAGCATTGGTTCATGTATTTCTTCCCCTATCTTTTCTAAAGATTTCCACCCTTTTACAGGTGGTCCTTAAATTAAATCAACTTATCCCTAAGGTCTCCATTCAGCAAAATTTAAGCCCATGCTTAACTTTAAGCAGACAAGTTATCCCATTTAAGTCAATGAGTTGCACCATTAACTTCAAATGGGACTACTCATGTGTTTAACAGTAAGCTCATACTGAAGTGTTTTGCTGAATCTGGATCTCAGTCAGTAACATCAATTCTTGCAGCACCTTGTTTTCCTTTGGACATCTCCCAAATACTGACTAGTCTAGACTACTGACTGAGATCAGTGTCTTAGATAAGGATATGTCTGTTAGTTGCTCACTCTTATTCCCTACTCCTTCGGGGGTTTTTCCCCTCTGATTGTTTAAACACTACTATTGGGGGAACAATTTTTTTTTATTAAATTAAAACGTTAGTTTTCTTTGGCTGTGTTCACGGCACTTATGGATTCCAACAGCACCCACAATGTGCTAATGAGTGGTCAAACAAAAGAAGATGCTCCCACCCCAAGTAGTTTACAGTAGGGGTTCTCAAACTGGGGGTTGGGACCCCTCAGGGGGTTGCGAGGCTATTACATGGGGGGGGGTCACAAGCTGTCAACCTCCACCCCAAACCCTGCTTGCCTCCAGCATTTATAATGGTGTTAAATATATAAAAAAGTGTGTTTAATTTATTGGAGGGGGCAGGAGGAATCACACTCAGAAGCTTGCTGTGTGAAAGGGGTCACCAGTAAAAAAATTTGAGACCCACTGGTTTACAGTCTCAACTCTTTTACATTTGCTTTCTGCAAACCTTCCAGTGAGCAAGCTTACTATCAGGAACATTTGTGAAATGAGGACATTTTAGGCAAACGTTGGAAAATATACACATGGAAAACAAAACTTTAAACTCATAAATGTAAGTATTGACACTGGAACCTGATTCTAAGAATTATGCTCATCCAGGCAGGAAAGTGAAGCAATCATTAGCTACCTACATATCTAATTGAAATTAACATAGCTCTGATATTGAATTCTCAAAATGAAGTGCATGTTAACAATCTGCACCAAGCATTCTTAATACACATTTCACACATAATTGTCAAAGACTACCTCAAATAAAGACTACATAACCTGCTTGCCGACCACTTGCAAGCAGAAAGAAAATAAATTATTCACTACAAATGATTCACCAGCCCAGTGAATTACTTAATCCTTGCTCTCTTTTGTCCAAATGGAGATGAATTTCCATGGATCCTTTTATAGGGTCTGTCCTGGTAACTTAATTCTCTCATTTTTTCTTGTTTGGTTTCTATTACATTTTTCTTGCCTGTTATCTAATCCTAATGAGTACTCTTTCATTCCTGGATTATTCCCCTCCAGCAAACTCCCTGCTAATTGTTGTCTTCTGTTCAGTGAAGTAATTTTCTGGGTCCTGAATATTATATTTTCTTGGCTGGGTCACCTCATCCCCCTTCATTTGCACTCTCAGTGCTCACAGCTCCAGAACAAACTCTGTATAGGTCAACCAACCCTATGCTTTTAGCCATTCACTCTCCTCCTACCACCTACCTTGTATTTGCCTTTGCTGTTTCCATAAATCCCCTGGAACTCCCTGTTTGCTCTCTCCTCTTCACCTGTGTATGAACACTCGAATCAGATCCTTTATACATATTTACCCACTAACATGGCCAAATACTCATGCTCATTTGTGATGGTAGTTACCTGGACACAAATTGGGTACACACAGCTGTGTTCACTTATCTTTGAAAAAAAAATCAGTCCCTAAATTAATTGCCCAAGGTTATATAACAGGTTGGGTGTAGAGCTGAGAATAGCATATAGGCTCTCTTACTTCCAGGGCTCTGCTCTAAACATTATCCCACATTGCCTCACACTATATGAAAAGATACAGTATGTGTAGTAATAAGGCTAATTTATACACTTTTATGGTTATGAGAAGAACACACTGCAATATTGTTTTCTTCTACAACAGAAAGATGCTATTCTTACCTGCTATTCCATTTTCACATGCTATTTGTTTGTCAAGATACAATCAAAATGACCAAAATACTGTAAAGAAACACTTTGCTAGAGAAGTGAAAGTCATACAAAAAAACATTTGTAACACCACATATTTTGGAGCATACAAGGTACAACAACTCGATTAAAATACTGTCCTTTCACAAGAAGCTGGATTATTCATGGTCTTGCTCCTTAGTCATCTATAATAAGACAGAAAGTATCTTATTGCCCTTGTATAAATCCATGGTATACCAACATCTTGAATACTGTGTACAGATGTGGTCTCATCTCAAAAAAGATATACTGGCATTAGAAAAGGTTCAGAGAAGGGCAACTAAAATTATTAGGGGTTTGGAACAGCTCCCATATGAGGAGAGATTAAAGAAGCTAGGACTTTTCAGCTTGGAAAAGAGGAGACTAAGGGCTGGTCCACACTAAGCCCCCAGTTTGAACTAAGATACGCAACTTCAGCTATGTGAATAACGTAGCTGAAGTCGAAGTTCTTAGTTCGAACGTAAAGGTACTTACTGCGGGTCCACACGTGGCAGGCAGGCTCCCCCATCGACTCCGCCTACTCCTCTCGCGGAGCAGGATTACCAGCGTCAATGGCAAGCACTTCCGGGATTGATTTATTGCGTCTTGTCTAGACGCGATAAATCGATCCCAGAAGATCGATTGCTTGCCGCCGAACCAGCGGGTAAGTATAGACGTACCCTAAAGGGGGACATGATAGATCAGGGATAGGCAACCTTTCAGAAGTGGTGGGCTGAGTCTTCATTTATTCTCTTTAATTTAAGGTTTCGCGTGCCGGTAATACATGTTAACGTTTTTTAGAAGGTCTCTCTCTATAAGTCTATATTATATAACTAAACTATTGTTGTATGTAAAGTAAACAATGTTTCAAAATGTTTAAGAAGCTTCATTTAATATTAAATTAAAATGCTGATCTTACACTGCCGGCCTGCTCAGCCCACTTCCAGCCTGGGGTTCTGTTCACCTGGGCCTGCAGTGGGCTGAGCAGGGTGACCTGAGGTCAGGGCAGAGGGCTGGGGTGTGTGTGGAGGTGCAGGGCAGAAGGCTGGGTGTTGGGGTGACTCGAGGTCAGGGCAGAGGGCTGGGGGTGTGTGGAGGTGCAGGGCAGAAGGCTGGGTGTTGGGGGGAGGTCAGGGCAGAAGGCTGGGGTGCTCGGCTCGTGGGGGTGCTCCCAGAACCCCCACGGCTCATGGCAGGGGGCTGGGAGGGATATGCCCTATTCCACCCCCTTCCCCCAGGCCTGTCCCTACCTCTCTCTGCCTCCTCTACGGAGCTGTGTGCATGTTGCCACTTGGCTCTGCTCCGCTCCCCTCCCCCTCGCAAGGGCCATCGCGGGCAGGGAGAGGGAGGAGGAGGGGCCGGAATGCACCAAGCTGTGGGAAGAAGCGGGGGAGGAGGGAAACTTGGCTGCGGCAGGACCAAGCTTCTGCCTCTTGCCCCGGCAGGGGAGAGCGGTGGGCGGGGGGGCTGAGTGAGGCGGGGGGCCAGGACCCCCCCACACCGCTCTCCCCTGCCGGGGCAGGAGGCAGAAGCTTGGTCCTGCCACAGCCAAGTTTCCCTCCTCCCCTGCTTCTTCCCCCAGCATGGCGCTTTCCAGCCCCTCCACCCCTGCTCCTCCTCTCACCGGGTAGGCAGCATGCCACTCAGAATCGGCTCGTGGGCCATATTTGGCATGCGTGCCATAGGTTGCCAATCCCTGTGATAGATGTATATAAAATCATGAGTGATGTAGAGAAAGTCAATAAGGAAAAGTTATTTACTTGTTTCCATAATACAAGAACTAGGGGCCACCAAATGAAATTAATGGGCAGCAGGTTTAAAACAAATAAAAGGAAGTTCTTCTTCATGCAGCACACAGTCAACTTGTGGAACTCCTTGCCTGAGGAGGTTGTGAAGGCTAGGACTATAACAGCGTTTAAAAGAGAACTGGATAAATTCATGGAGGTTAAGTCCGTTAATGGATATTAGCCAGGATGGGTAAGGGAGGGTGTCCCTAGCCTCTCTTTGTCAGAGAGTGGAGATGGATGGCAGGAGAGAGATCACTTGATCATTGCCTGTTGGGTTCACTCCCTCTGGGGCACCTGGCATTGGCCACTGTCAGTAATCAGGATACCGGGCTAGATGGACCTTTGGTCTGACCCAGTACAGCCGTTCTTACGTTCTTATGTTCCCCTGAGCAAAATGAGTGTAAAGTGCAGCCAACTCAGAATGATGCAGTTTTGTAGTCGCTTTGCACAGGAGTCAATGACTGCACCAGATATAGAACAGTGAACAATCAGGCCTCCTGTGACCTTTTGAAAATGACTGAATCTAATCAGTACAAAGACACTGGATTAGTAGATTGTAAAGCAGCCCCCAGCTGCTGGAAGAAGTGCCCAGAGCCATCTCGTCAGACATCAGTGTAACTTTTCCAAATCCTAAATAATTTTAAAAAGTGACAGATTGGAGACTAAAGTTCTCTGCTCTCAGAACCAGTACAGCATGGCTGGCAACAATGTAATCCATGCTGCTATTCATATGAGCATCAACTGTGCTCAAGGAGGACTACCTCTCAGAGCAATAGGTAGCTCTGTTTCCTATACCCAATCATTCCTTGGCTTCTGTTGAGAACAGGGTGGTGTTTGCAGGGGTGGGTTATATGAGGCTCTTTCTGTTTTTTTAAGGAAGAAAAGATTCTTCTTTTACTTAGCACAATAATAGACTGGAGAAAGACTTAATGTGTTCAAACACAGAACCTGAATTGTTCTCTTGAAGTATCAATTAGCTATGCTTCTAGAACAGAAACATTCTTTTTTTCTGGTAATAGAATTTTTTTTACAACTGTGAAACAAAGTTGCATGCAGCAAAAGTGAGCGGCTGTTGGCTTAACCACGTCTTCTCTAAATTGGTGACAAGCCAGTCTCCTAAAAATAAACACTGTAATTGCGGTTTTGGTTTCAGACCCATAGTGGAGCTAATGGTTGTGATATTTGTAAAGAAGAGAGGAGGGAGGGCTAAGCACTCCAAAAATATGAAAGAAACTTTCAAACTGTCACTGTTTTGGTAAAGTTACCATAGCCTGGATAGAAATCATGACATAAATGCTCCTTTAGCATTAGAGACAAAGAGAGACTGTTGCCATTGGAACAGTTGTTCAGACTCATCCAAAACCAATCAGAAGGCATAGCCTGCATTTGAAGACCAGAAGAAAATTCCTATAGAGGGAATTTTTTGGATTAGGATTTCCAAAAGGCTGCCTGAGGTAGTTGGAGAGGAGCAAAAGTAATTCACTGCTTTCTATGGCTTTGATTCAGTAAAGTACTTAAACAAGTTCTTATGTGTTTTGCTGAATCAGGGCCTATGTGAATGGCTTTGTTTAAAACTATTTTGTGTTGCAAAATCTAGCAATCAGTAATGATGATCACTCACCCACTTATTTAAAAGAGTTTCCAGACTAAGCTTCTGAGGTGTAAGTAATACACTCTGCTGTTGTCTGTAAAGGAGCATTTATCAAGTCTCTCAGCAGTTATATGTCTGGCTACATTATATTGTCATTGACAAGTCTCTGTATGCTTATGATTGGCTTACAATTAAGTCAGCTTCTGTACCGGAGACTCTCTCTGCTGAAGCATCCGAGGAAGCATTTAGGAAACCTGTGGGTTGTGGCGTGGCCTCAGAACTCTGTGGAAGAGGAGGGAAGCCACTTGGAATCAGGAATACAAGCTCCAGCTGCACCACGAGTGGTCAGTGTGCAGCATGTAGGACCTGGGGAAAGTTCTATTTAGGTCTTGCTCTGAATTAATATTAACTATATAAGCTAAGCATACGTCACTGAGAAATCCAGAAGAAATGAAACTGCTTACTTTCATTACAAATTTCCCTTAATTTGCCACTTTTCTTAAAATGAAAAATGTCAAATCAATTTTGATTGGGGGTGTGTGTGTAAGAGCACTTATTCTCACTCCCCTTCTCCCCCCCCCCCCAAAGAAATGGGCCTGGAGAACAAGTTAGAGAATAAAAAGGGTAGAGAAACTGTTTGGTTCCTCACCAAAAGAACATTTTTCATTTTGAAATTTCAATTAAAAAAAATTTTTGTTTTGGTCAAAATGGCATTTCCATGAGGGGAGAGGGAGGAGCAAGGTTTTGGGGGAAATCTTCAATCAGCTCCTCTCTATATAGAATAATTCTCTGAAAGCCTATGTTTGACCAATTTTGGGGGGAGGGACTCACTTTAATTCCAGCTATTTATTATTTTATGGCATTGATTTAATGTTAACTGTACTAATAAATTAAGGACCAGACACTCCGATGGTATAAATGGACACAGCTCCATTGCATTCAATTATGTGACTATCTGGGCTAGAGAGTGCGCACTATTAAAGAATATTAGAGAGGCAACTGAGCCTAATAAAACAGTAACAATGGGTGTCTCCAACTACTCACATATTATTGGCTCCATTGTCACAGAGGAATATGGTTTGGAGAAGCAATTTCTCACCTCTAACCCTAACAGGTGTTACTTGGACCAGCTAGTTCTAGACCACAAAAGAGAAGGGGCTATTCCCAACTTAGTCCTAAGTAAGACAAAAAAGAGTTGGTTTGAGAAGAAACTGTAGCTAAGCCACTAAATAGTGATCATAAAGTTCAACAGATTTAGGGGGGGAATCATACCCCAAAACTAGCACAGTGACAGTGAGCTTTAGAAAGGGTGATTTTTTTTTTTTTAAAAAGAGGAAGCTAAAGTAAAAAATGAGGAAATGAAAATCCTTAGACTCAGCATGGAGGCTACTTACATGTCCCACAACAGGGCCACGGAAGGTATGCATACTCCTAAACTAAAAAGGAAGCAGTAAGACCAAAAAAAAAAAAAACCACTGCATGGTTAAATGGCAGAGTTCAAGAGATTGTTCAAACCAAGTAGACATGCTTCAGAAAAAGGAAAGCTGACTCTAGGGAAGTTAAAAGAAGAGAGCATAAGTGAGGGAAGATAAAATGTAAAACAACTTAGAGGACCAACAAGGGATTACAAGAGCAAAACGCAAAGACAAAAAACAAACAGCAGGAAATTCTTTAGATACATTAAAATTTTGAAGCCTATGAGAAAACTAGTGGGTCTGCTTGACTACCAATAAAGGGAGCAACTAATGAGAATAAAGGTTTTGTAGAAATGGTTTGTTTGCATATGTCTTCACTACAGAACTTGTTGGGGAGATACTACCCTGGACCTACTCTTTTCAGGTTGAAGATGGGGTATGGTCAGAGATGGAGATGTCAGAAAAGAAGGTGTTGGGGAAAATTGATAAATTAAAAAGCAATGTGTAAGAGGGCACATTTTAGAGGGCTGAAGAATAACAAAAATATATAAAGAATGTAAACCGGTGCCCCTGTTTACCCTCTAATGCAAAATCCAGTAGACATGCAATGAAACAGAGATATGTTAAAAACTGATAAAAGGAAATAATTTCCAAGACAAGAGCATGCAGATACAAAATGCACAATTAACCTGTGGAACTCATTGCCACAAGATAACATTGGGGCCAGGAAGATTCTAAAAGGATCTTCTAACAGGATTAGGCTTTTATAGAGATAAAAAGAACATTGGTTACCTTAGATTGTCTATTGGTGTGTGTATATCTATAAGACGGCATACAAAATTCACATACTTCAGACACAAGCAGTGACTGACCGGTATGGATTGGGAAAAAATCCCTTATGAACAGATTATTCAATAAACCTCTGTATTATCTGCTGCTGGCCACAGTTAGAGACAGGATGGTGCACTAGATGAACCTCAAGTCTGATCCAGTGCAGCAATTCTTATGTCTTAAATCGTTGGAGAACTGTTTGAGATTTTGGCACTATCAAATCTGAACCCAAACACTAGTGCTGATTTGACCTTCAATCCGAACATAAGCCTAATATGGACCCAGAGACAACCAGCACATTCTTAGTCCATTTTGAAATATGGAAATTGACAAATTCTTAAAAAACTCTCAAATGACGAAGTATGTTAGAGGCTTGATCAGAGAATGTTTACAGCTTTTTCTCTGAACTCAGTTACAAATAAAGTAGGTTATATACAAAGTTCCAAATTCAATGCTCTGTAGAGCAACCAAATTCCAGTAAATGAGTTTTCTGCTGTGTAAGTGCTTAATGAGAATAAAATGTGACCAGACAAGTAGCTGCAAAGCATGTGGATGAAGAGTGATAGGAAGATGAACCTTGGGACCCTTAAATTGCCCCCTCTAACCACTGCATAAAATATTGATAAGCGAAGCCCTAACAAATAATTGTGGTCATCATTATTAGGGCTCTTTTGACAGTATCTTTTAAAATAGAGCTATGTTGTGGAGCTTTTTGTTGTGCTCCGATATGCCTTTGTCTCTAGCTTGGATATTCATATCCAATTACTTCATTTATACCTGTTACTGTGTGATATCACTCTATCCTCCAGATCACTTAGTGTTTCATAGCTTGGAGCGCCACAGACATCAAGTGGCAAAAACCACACTCAGACAGTACAGTGATGGGCCCTCCCTGTAAGTACCTAGAGAAATAAGATTAGAAATTGGATTTTATCTGGGCCATTACAGACCTTTTAGTCTGACCTCAGCATTATGCAAGGCTTTAGAACAAATTGTGAAGAAAAGAATAATTAAATTCATAGAGGTAAATGGCAAAGGGAGTGTAATGCAACATGGGTTTACCAAAGGTAGATCACCAGACTAACCTGATTTCCTTCTTTGAGAAAATAACTTGATTTTTTAGATAAGGGAAATGCAATAGATCTAATATATTTGGGCTTCGGTAAAGCTTTTGACACACTACCACATGGGAAATTATCAGTTAAATTAGGGGAGATGGGGATCAGTACAAAAAATGTAAGGTGGATAAGGAACTGGTGGATAAGGGGACAAGGCTGTGGGTTGTGCTGAAAGCTGAATTATCAGATTGAAGGGAGGTTACTAATGGAGTTCCTCAAGGGTCAGTCTTGGGTCCGGTCTTATTTAATATTTTTATTAATGACCTTGCCACAAAAAGCAGAAGTGTGATAATGAAATTTGCTGATGATACAAAGTTGGGAGACATTGTCCATACAGAGAAGTAGTGAATATTATATAGGAATATCTGGATGACCTGGAAGACAGCAGTTGACAGAAATGGGATGAAATTCAAATGTCATGCACTCAGGGTCTAATACAGGGGTCAGCAACCTTCGGCATGTGGACCATCATGGTAACCTGCTGGTGGGCCACAAGACGTTTTGTTTACATTGACCATCCACAGGCACGCCCCCCCCCCCCCCCCCCCCGCAGCTCCCAGTGGCCGTGGTTTGCTGTTCCCGACCAATGAGAGCTGCAGGAAGTGGGGCCAACAACGAACCAATGGCAGGAACGGCGAACCGCAGCCATTGGGAGCTGCGGGGGGGGGGGGGGGAAGGGGAGGACCTGTGGACAGTCAATGTAAACAAAATGTCTCATGGCCCACCAGCAGATTACCCTGATGGTCCACGTGCCGAAAGTTGCTGACCCCTGGTCTAATAATATGAATTTCTGCTACAAGCTTGAGGCTCGTCAGTTGGGAGCAGCAGAGGAGGAGAGAGACCTGGGTGTGTGGGTTCATCACAGGATGACTATGAGCCACCAGTGTGATGCATCTGTGAAAAAAGGCAAATGCGATTCTAGGATGTTTCAGGTGAGACATTTCCAGTAGAGATAGTGAAGTATAAATGCCATTGTACAAGGCACTGGTAAGACCATAGTTGGAATGCTGTGTACAGTTCTGGACAACCATGTTCAAGAAAGATGAATTTAAACTGGAATAGGTGTAGAGAAGAGCTGCTAGGCTATTCAGGGAAATGGAGGGCCTATCTTATGAGAGGAAACTGGAAGACCTTGGTTTGGATAGGCTAGCAAGAAGGCTAGAAGGGGATATGATTGTCCTCTAAATCCACTAGGGGGGTAAATAACAGAGAGGGTGAAGAGCTATTTAAGCTAATGGACAATGTTGGCACAAGAACAAATGGATATAAACTGGACATGAACAAATTCTGGCTGGGAGTTAGAAGGTTTCTATCCATCAGAGTGGTGAGATTTTGGAACAGACTCCCAACAGGAGTTGTAGGGACAAACAACTTAATCAATTTAAGAGAGAGCTGGACAAGTTTGTGTGTGCAATTGTCTGAGGGGGTTGCTTGTACTGGTAGGGGGCAGGGGTCCACAGCCCTGAGGCTCAATTCTGGTTTATGTCTTAAAGTTCATGCTTTAGGCTTTCAGCTGGCCACCTGCAGGGGTCAGGAAGGGATTTCTCCCTTTCCACCTTCCATCCCCCACAAAATTTTCTGGGTGGTTTCTTTAAATTTCCTTCCTCCAAAGTACTGGGGTTGGTCATGGCTGGAGATGGGACACTGAAAGGGAAGGGCCAGGGCTCTGAGCAGGCATCAAGCATTCTCACTCTCAATCAGGTGCTTGGCTGGCTGGTTCTTGCTTACATGCTCAGGGTCTAACTGATCACCCACCATGTGTGTGGCTGGAAAGGAATTTCCCCCCAGGTCAGATTGGCAATGACCTTAGGGGGTTTACACCTTCCTCTGCCGCATGTGGGTGCAGGTGAGTTGCTAGGATATTCTGAGTATATCTTATTTAATCATTTCCCTGCCATTGTGGGGGTCTCAAGCACTGGGCACCTTGGTCCCTCCTATTTTCTGCCTGTGGCACATATAAGTCACATAATAGTCTAGTCACCTGTAGGCTGTAATACTTTAGTCTTATTTCTGTTGTTGGGTTTAGTGTGCGGGTGCTTGTTGGCGTAGGAGACCTGATATACAGGACGTCAACCTCAAAGATTGGTGGTTCCTTCTGGCCTTAAACTCTATGACTATTTTCAAAGGAACCTAAGTGAATTAGGGGCCCAAAGCCTAATGCACTGAATTTCTGTGGGGTCTGGGCACCTAACTCCCTTAGGCTTCTATGAAAATCTCAGCCTAGATTTATCAGTCAGAAACTGTGTGGAATTTCTTTTAACTGAAGGGTTAAATTACAAACTGCATGAGAGAAAAAGAAAGATGGTGATCCTTCTTTTTTAAAACTCATGACTACGTATCTATGAAGTTTATCATTTAGACTGCAAACCTTTTGGGCCCAGGATTGTATTTATTTTTGTGCAGTGTACTGCACCCAGTCCATTATCAAATGTAAAATAAATAAATACTCGTAATTATTCCTGTGTTTTTTGTTTCTAAGACTTCTAGCTGGATTATCTGCTACTGTAGTTTAGTAAATACTCCCCTTTTTTGTACTAAAACAATATTTTAAATGCTGACAGAGTGTCTCAGTGATATGTTCTGAGGTTTCTAATATTGCCTTTTGATTTTACACTAAAACAATTTCGCACATAGTTAGGGTTTTAGCACCTAAATTAGACCTTAAGGAAGATATTTCATTTTCATGCAGAGGCTTCACCTTCTAGCAGTCTGACATGAACCAAGATGCTTAAAACTGGGCAATCATTTTTCACAGAACAGTGTTTACCTAATTAAGAGCTTCTCAGTAGCTCCCAGTTAGTTAATTGTGTCATTAGCAGCAGTTTTGACACGAGCCACAACTTATGTCTTGAGTAGCAGGCTGGGCCCCGTTAGTGAAGCCCGGCAGAGTTACTCCCTAGGGAGCTGGCAGCAGACTGCTGCAGTTTGTACAGCACAAAATGGAATAATTGGTCCCCCGAGGGGCTGTCTATTCAGCTGCCAATAGGGATTGTTTTTCCTTGTGAATAAAAAGCCAAGCTGCCATGACTTCTCTGCTGTGTATTAACTTGTGGCTCATATGCACAGTGGCTCGTGTGAGGGATTAGATAACGGGGTGAGTGTTACAGCTGTCCTCTTAGCAGTCCTACAGTTTATGACAGCATGAAATTGACAGTTCTGATCGAAGGAGCTGTGTGGCTAAGCTTTTTAAGGGCTCCATTGATTTGAAGTGCAGTGTGCATCCAGATATCCAACTGGGTAAGATCATAAGAGTTAAACTGCTGTAATTTGGCTGAGCATGGTGCTTTGGTCATCACAACAACAAAGCACAAGTGGTCTGGAACCTAACAATTGCTGTCAGTGATGCTGAATGGTTTTTAGAAACTGAGCTATGTGAAAGAAGACACTGCAATGAATACACAGAGTGGAAAATTCATAGTGCTTCTTTTTCTTCCATAGTGAGCATGATTTTCTGAGGCCACATGGTATGGAGAACAAGTTGCTCTGTTTTGATGACTTGAGTCCCCCTTTACTGGGGATTTGGGTGAAGCACATCAAGAGATCTTCCCTTCTTTGGTTCAACACCATCCACTATTCTCCTTATTGCCTCTGCAGGCACACACACCGTTTCTGGGATCATCAGATAATGCCTTCTCCAAACCTCCTATTAGGCTGCTCACAAACAGATGACACCCCAGAGATAATCCTCTGGGAAAGAAACAGTGGATGCCCATCTTGATGTCCCTAATGTTTCCCCTTTAAAAAAAAAAAACTTTCTTTATATGTCACAAGCAAACATCACAAAGCCCCAATTTTAAAAAAAATCTTTTGTAGGCCACCTTTAAAACTCATTTTCCCCCCCTTCTTTTTGCAACTGGTATCACTGCTCTGGGCCTAATTCTGGTCCATTTTAGCCATTAGCCATTTTAGCCGTTTAGAAGAGATGTTGATTAGGCAATACATGGCAATAGAGTGTGCCAGTGGGAATTTCAAAAGTGCCTTAGGAGCACAAGTCCCATTGGAAGTCAGTAGCATTTATGCTGATATGGCACCTAGGCATTTTTGAAAATCCTGCCCTGGATGTCTATCGGTTACTCTTCGGGTGGTTGAAGGCATATGGACAACAACTTGTAATAGCACAGAAAGTGCTCCAATAGCTTAATGATATGTACTAGTTTATTTTTGGGGTGGGAAGAGGATTTTTTTCTGTGTATCCATATTTCTATTAAAGAATGAAAACAAGTCCATTTTTTTTTAAAAAAGGAGGGGTTATTGCAGGGCAGAAGGTGGCATAAACACATTAAAGCAAGGCACTGAGTAGATAACAAGTGGGATGTTTAGCTCTTAGTTCAAAGCAACTCTAGAGAAGATGGATCTATGATATAGCAGGGAGGGGTATCCAGCTGGAAGTTAGAACAAGATTTCCACAGCTGCTCTGGCAGGCTGAAGAAACTGGAACAATCTTTTGATCAGCCCAAGACATTCAATATTTTTCAGAGAGGGCAGATGAGTGGGAAGACAGTCAAGGTTCAGTTAGGTCCAGGATTTAAAAAAACTCCACAAATGCCTTGCATAGTTTTCATGCCAGACAAGTATGCATGACTAAACTGCAGTAGGAGCTAAACATTTTTGATAGAATTTGATGCAATGTGGTTCATACTTAACACATGCTGTTTTAGTTTAAGTCCTGGTTTAGCCCTAACCTTTCAGTCTCCACACACATAAACACAGACCTGGAGATCTTGAAAACAAGAAGAGAATCAGAACAGACAAAATGTCTGAAAAGAGGAGAATTACGTATAGATGAAGAATTACTTATGAGATCTTTGTTGTCTTTGAATATTTGTTTAAAACTGTAATTTCCCCTCAAGCAGGTGCACATCATTATAGATCTTAGGGTTTCATAAACCTACCAAAGCAATGGCTAAGTAATATTTCTCAATTTGAATATAATGAATTGCTTCTTCTCTGAGTAAAAACAAATCCCTCTAGGAAACTGAACCTGCACATTCTGAACAGGATAGGAGACATTTTGTAAACGTGAGCTGTGAAAGAGCCCTCCTTCCATATGTTGGGGTTACTAGGCCTGCCTGAGTCAGAGTTCTTCCATGTTTAAACTCTGTCCTTCCATGTTTAACTCTGATCGACCTTAACAGCCAAGGACAGGTATTGGAATGTGTAAATAGCTAGTTAGCAATTACGACCTTGCTCATTTCAGGTACCAAACAATAATGATGAGGTTTGCATATTTCTAGCTGAGGAAGGGGTAATAAACTAAGGGTAAACAGGACCAAATAACTGTTTAGAGAGAAGTTACTAACAAGCTAGATTTATAGCCCTAGAATGATTTAGTTACTTAAATGTATAAACATGCCTTTGGTAGAGAGGGGAGGGGGAGTGTGGGGGGTGGTGGTAAAGAAGGGGAGAGGGGGGGGGCTTAGTTGTAAAATGTATAAAGAAGAGAGAAACTGTTTTTGCTGGTGTGCTCGATTTGAGACTTGCCTGTCTCTTTGCACCACTTTGAGATCTCAAATAAACTTTGATTGTTTCTCCACCCCGGTATGTTTATTGGCGTGAAGCACTCCAGGCACCGAACCTCACTGTTGCTATCCTCGGGCCCCTGTGCCGGCAACAGTCTTGGCGTCCCTGGGTGGGCTCGAGGCTGAAATTTAGCCTTGCCCGGATCCCTCCTGGCGGCCGACGGATTACGGCGACGACCGACGCCCAGCGCGCACCGGTGACTTCATCGGGGGCCTCGGCGGAGACGTGATTTGGTCGACTCCGGAGGGCACAATGGTGCAACGCGCTTGATTAGTGGAGAAACAGCTGTGGGCGACGGTGCAGAACCGGACCCTTGGATAAGGTAGGAACAGTCCAGACTTTACCTGTTTTGACCTGGGGACGCCCAGTGTCTCCCTAGAGTATGGGGCAGGGACAGAATACTGCAGGCAGGGCAAGGTGTACACCCTTAGAATGCATTCTGGTGAACTGGAAAGTGTTTGGATCGGATCCGTTGGTTAAAAGTAAATTAAAAAGATTCTGTACAGTAGACTGGCCTCAATATCAGCTAGAGGACCAGGAAAGGTGGCCACCGGAGGGATCACTTAATTATAATACGATCCTTCAATTGCTTTTGTTTTGTCAGCGTACGGGTAAATGGAATGAACATATGTATGTACAGTTGTTTATGTTGTTAAGAGATAGATCAGATCTTTTGCAAAAGTGTAATTTGACTCCGACAGGTTCGGTAGTAAATGTTAGTTCTCAGAACCCTCCCCCGGTTGTAATGGCAGAGTCGGTGTCCCCTTCGGCTCCAACACCCCCACCATATAAAGATAGGGTGCCTCAGGTCCCAGAGATTGCCCCCTCGGTGGGATTCTATCCATTGATTACTGAGACTCGGATAGCCCGTACTGGGACAGACAATCGCCCAGCCACTACAATGCAGGTTTATACCCATGTGCCTTTTAACCCAGTGGACCTAGCAGCTTTTAAGGCACAGGCAGGGGAATTCTCTACGAATCCAAGCAAGTTTATCTCGGTCTTTGAAGGGTGTCTGGCTAGCCATAAGCCTGACTGGGATGACTGTAATGTCCTTATGCGGACCCTGCTGTCTGAGGTGGAGCGTAATCAGGTTGTGTCTAAGGCACGGGAGGAGGCACAGCTTAGACATGAGGCAAACGCAGCAAATGTTCCTGTTGCTGCAGTTCAGGTCCCTACAGCAGACCCCCGGTGGAATCCCAACGTGCCGGCAGATCTCACCTGTCTCACTGTATACAAGGAGCTCCTATTACATGGTCTCCGACACTCCGCTGTCCAACATAACAATTGGGCTAAGCCGTATGAGCTAGTACAGGAGCCAAAAGGGAGTCCGGTTGCTTTTCTGCAGCGTATTCGGGATACCATCAGGCAAACTACTAATGCAAACCCTGATGATCAGGCTACTGAGGCAATTATAAAGGGTATCTTTACCAGCCGTGCGGCCCCTGATATTAAAAGGAAACTGCAGAAAAAGGAGGATTTGATGGGCATGACAATGGCACAGATTTTGGAAACTGCAAACAGGGCTTACAGCCTTAGGGAGGGAGAAAAGGAAAAGAGGCAAGTGAAAATGATGGTTGCAGCAGTACAGGCTGGTGGCAGGGGAAGATTTCAGGAAGGTGGAAGGGGCCGAGGAATGAGAGGACGTGGGCGCCTTGGCTTACAGGAAAGGCGTCTGGGTCGCAACCAGTGTGCCATATGCCGAAAGGAGGGACATTGGAAAAATGAGTGCCCCGAAAGGGAAGGTACCCCTATGATGGCAGCGGAGGACCAAGAATAGGGGTGTCAGGGGAGACGGACTATCCTGCCCCCAGAACCCCGAGTAAAAATGTGGGTGGGAGATTCAGACAGACTTTTTAATAGACTTTGGAGCTGCACGAACTGCTGTAAACCAACCCCTGCAGCTGCCTGTGTCAGAGTCCCTCACTGTGGTGGGAGCCACAGGGAAAGGAACTAAGTGCCCAGTATATGCCCCAGCGGAATGTGCTTTGGGAAACAGAACTCTATCTCACAGACTGGTTTACCTCCCTGATTGTCCAACGCCTCTACTGGGACGGGATCTGCTTTGTCGCTTAGGTGCCACCCTGCATTTCACTCAAGATGAAATAAGCCACACCTTACCTCCAGAGAATGCCTGGATAATGACACTTGCAATTGAGCCCTCAGCCATGCAAGCCCCAGAGTGGAGTCAGTGGGAGAAGCGGGTTTTTCCTCTGGTCTGGGCATCAGGGATCCCAGGAAAGGCAGCCCATCATACTCCTATTACTGTTCAGCTCTTGCCAGGAGAAGGTCCAGTGCGAATTAAGCAGCATCCGATCAAAAGGGAAGCCAGAGAGGGATTGCAGGAAACTATAGACCAGTTCCTAAAGTGTGGGGTACTTCGAGGATGCCAGTCAGCTTGGAACACTCCTATCTTGCCTGTGCAAAAGCCCAATGGCACATACCGGCTGGTCCAGGACCTGAGAGCAGTTAATGAGCGGGTTAAGACTCTACACCCCCTTGTTCCAAATCCGTATACACTGTTGGCCTCTATAGGGGGGCAGTACACCCATTTTTCAGTCCTGGATTTAAAGGATGCTTTCTTCACGATTCCGGTTGACCTCCAGTCTCATGAGATTTTCTCCTTCGAGTGGGAGGACAAAAGGAGGGTTAGAAAGCAGCTTTGCTGGACAGTGTTGGCTCAGGGATTTAAAAATTCCCCCACCCTTTTCAGCCAGGCCCTGGCTAGAGACTTGGAGGAGTGGGACAATGAGGACAAAGTCCTCCTCCTGCAATATGTGGATGACTTGTTAATTGCTGCAGTTGGTCTAACCTCTTGCCTTAAAGCCACTGTGAGCCTCCTGAACTTCGTTGGACTTCGAGGATATTGAGTAGCACTGAGTAAGGCTCAGATTGCTCCCCCAGTGGATGGACTCTGACAACGGAACACACTTCACATCTCAAGTTGTTCAGAAGATATCGGATGCCCTACAGATCCCCTGGAAGCTTCACACGCCATGGCGACCGCAGGCCAGTGGGGTAGTGGAGCGTACAAATCAGACACTTAAGCGGCACCTCTCAAAGGTTTGCCAAGAGGCTTCCCTTAAGTGGCCTGATGCTTTGCCCCTTGTTCTGCTCCGCATTCGCGCTCTCCCTATGGGTAGGTTAGGGCTCAGTCTCTTCGAGATTATGTTTGGAAGGGCATGGCCTATGAATGGTACACCGGTTCTGGCAGGGGAGTGGGAAATGGGGTGTGGCTTCTTATCTCAGTACATGTGCTCTCTGTCTGCTGTTCTCTGTTCTCTCCACAGGTATACCAAAGATTTGCAGCCTCTCCCGCTGGATGCCCCGATCCACTCCTTGCAGCCAGGCGATTCTGTACTCGTCCGGACCTGGAAAGATGAGCCTCTCCAAGAGAAGTGGAAGGGACCCCACACCATCCTGCTGGTCTCCCATACAGCAGCAAAGGTTGAGGGACACAAAAACTGGATTCATCACTCTCGTCTGAAAGCAGTGCCTGCTCCTGAACTGTGGACCGTCCAGCCTGCAGAGAAGACTGCCAGCGATGATTTGGGACTTAAGCTGTTGTTCAGACGACAATAGTGTCTGCTGGGAATGCCCTGTGATCTCTTTGGACAGTCACAGCGCACTCCCTGCGAGACCTCTGAGCGTTGGTTGTGTTTGTTTTCACAGGACCGGCCTAACCTGGTGGCCTGGTCCCTTTTGTTTTTAATCTGCTTACTATTGGTAATTGTTATTTTGTGGGTATTTGGGGAATTGTGATTGTTAGGCCCTAGGATCACCTGCCTAATATGAGATCCAGGGTCTGCCATAGTGGTGCTCTTTGCCATAGGGATACTCCTCTTATTAACTCCGGTTTCCCCCCAGGCACATGCGGGATGGAAAGTAATCCCTCCTAACTTAGAGACAAACACATATGAGTCCCTGAAGGTTCGCTTTGCCCAAGAGTTTAACCTCTCCAACTGCTGGGTATGCTCCCAAATCCCACACCATGCTGCAGGGTTACCCTCGAGGGTGGTTCCCCAGAATTGGTCAGATATCTGTTGGGGATGGTTCAGTAGGGGGAAAAATGCCTCAGGTACCCCCTTGTTACAGAACTGTACCATTGAGTCCCAGTATGCATTAAGGGACGACCCCTGGAAGCCGCAGGCCAACTCAACATATATCCCTTCCCCTATTAGGTTACGGCCAGTAGCCCCTGGGTTGGTGTGCTATCGACAGTTTAAGTCCAGCAATCACACCTGGTTTGCTGGGAATAGCACCTGTCAGTATTATTTATCCCCTGACAGTGATGCTTCCATCCCTGTCTATGTTCATGGCAAGTCCGACTCTACTGCCCGGTTCGGATCGTTTAATGACAGACAAGTAAATAGGTGGAGTAGCGGTTATAATGGCTTGGTAGGGAATGGCCACTCCTTTTATATTTGTGGTGCCTCTGCCTATAAGTGGCTACCGCATCAGTGGTATGGAAGTTGTTATCTAGGATATCTTGCCCCTCCCCTTCGTGTCCTCCCTAAACTGCCCCCTGGCTGCGCCAGGCAGCATAGATCTTTGTATGCCACCCCAGAGCCCATTACACAAGGAGACAGGTTGGGTATGATCTTTCTCCCATCCTATGGGGTAGGACAACTGGCTCAATTTTATCGTAGGCTCTCTGTGTTTCTCACCAAGTATGCCAATGAGACCTTGGCCATAGAGAAAAGCCTTAACTCAGAGCTTTACCAGCTCCGATTGCTGTCCCTACAAAATAGACAGGCCTTAGATTATGTTTTAGCCTCCCAGGGCGGGGTGTGTGTCCTTATTGGGAGTGAATGTTGTACTTATGTCCCAGAAAACTCACAGGACATTAACAAGCACGTCCTGTCAGCCGAACAGGCTTTGGATCAGTGGAAGGCTCAGGAAAAGGAACCCACAGTTTTTGATTCCCTTTGGAGTTGGTTGCCCAACCTGGGAGGACTGGATAATAGCCTTGTGCATCTCCTCCTTACAGGTGTGGTACTGTGCCTGGTCACCCTCCTTCTGATTGCTTGTTTTAAATTGCTCCTCCATAAGCTGTGTGCCCCCTGTTCCCCAGAAATCCCAGCATTCTCTCTCATTGAGAGCCCCAGCTCCATGGCACTTAATCGTATCTTGTCTACAGAATATGAGAAAACTCAGCCAAAAGCTTGTTGAGTATTCTCAAAGGAGGGAACTGTTGGGGTTACTAGGCCTGCCTGAGTCAGAGTTCTTCCATGTTTAAACTCTGTCCTTCCATGTTTAACTCTGATCGACCTTAACAGCCAAGGACAGGTATTGGAATGTGTAAATAGCTAGTTAGCAATTACGACCTTGCTCATTTCAGGTACCAAACAATAATGATGAGGTTTGCATATTTCTAGCTGAGGAAGGGGTAATAAACTAAGGGTAAACAGGACCAAATAACTGTTTAGAGAGAAGTTACTAACAAGCTAGATTTATAGCCCTAGAATGATTTAGTTACTTAAATGTATAAACATGCCTTTGGTAGAGAGGGGAGGGGGAGTGTGTGGGGGGGTGGTAAAGAGGGGGAGAGGGGGGGGGCTTAGTTGTAAAATGTATAAAGAAGAGAGAAACTGTTTTTGCTGGTGTGCTCGATTTGAGACTTGCCTGTCTCCTTGCACCACTTTGAGATCTCAAATAAACTTTGATTGTTTCTCCACCCCGGTATGTTTATTGGCGTGAAGCACTCCGGGCACCGAACCTCACTGTTGCTATCCTCGGGCCCCTGTGCCGGCAACACATATAAAACTGCAATCTTACAATCCCAGGAGGAGTATTCAGTTTAATATAAAACTAAGAGACAAAGGCCTAGATCCACAAAAGTATTTAGGGGCCTAACCCCAACATTTAGGTGTTTAAGGCCTGTTTTTAGGTGCCATTGCCATCCTCAATACTCCCTGCTGGCTGTCACATGACACTGTAGGTACATACACTTAGTTGGTGAGTACGTTTTTTCAGTAAAAGTTCCCTAGGCACCTATGTTTCTGCCTCTGGGCTTGTGTGCTGCTGCCTCACTCGAGGTGCCCAGATGCCTATCTCCTGCCTAAGCCCCAGAGCAAGCCATGAACTGAGGAAAGATACACAGAGCCCAATCCAGTAGGCTGGTGCAGCGGCCACCTGAGTTCATACAAAACAGCTGGGGAGAAGGAAGGAGGAGAATTATCCTTTAGCCTTGGGAGATCCCCAATTCACATCGCCCCTCTGCCTACTGAGGAGAAGGGATTTGAATGGGGATCTTCCACCTGTCAGGTGATTCTCATGCTCTCTGGCCCAAGTAACATTTTTCAATGAAAGTGGAACAGTTCCAACAGGAGAGACTGAGCGAGCCCTATATCAGAATATTCCACAGCCCAGTGATTACTGTACTAACCCGACAGGTGGCAGATTACCTGTTCAAATCCTTCTCATCAGCAGGCAAAGGGAGGACTTGAATGGGTGGTCTCCCACATCCCAGGTCAGAACCCTAATCACTGGGCTAAATGTTAAAAGGAAGATCCTGGTCCTCCCCTCCCCAAGCTGTTCAGTTCAGCAGTCTCTGAGTATACCTACAGGATCAGGCCCTGCGAGCAAATTATTGCTCCTTTGCTTATCTTCCCCCAGTTCATGGATCACTAGCAGAGACGGGTACTTAGAAAGAGACAATAGCACTGGATGTTTACATATAGAACTTTTTATCCATTAGAGCGAAGAGCTATATGTCTGGCACTACAGAGTCTCCATTTCCATTTCAGCTATCACGCCATATAGCCAGAACAGAGACCGTGCTCTGAGGATGGAGAGGGCTGGCCATTTGCAGAAGTGGCCATATTTTTCCTTATACACCGGAGAAGTGCTCCACAATACAGGCTCTGTCCCCCACGCTAAAACATGGGTATGATTGGGTTACGTTCAGGAAAATCAAGCAAAGCTGACGTGAGCATGGTCATATTATTTTCCAAACTGTTCACCCAGGTGTCGTTTCTTGATAGGATTGTAAAAAAAAAAAAGGTGGAAGTCAAAAGTATGTCATTTGGTGTCAGCTGCGGAGGAAGGGATACCAGTTATTCTGTGGCTGCTACACAAGTGGGTGCTGTGAACCAGAACTCCTGAGTTCTAATTCTGCCCTTTGATACTAACTTGCTTCCATTAGCAGATTTGGGCAAGTCTTTTCAGAAGGGGCCTGTTACTGTGGAGGCCTTAGATTTTGAGTGCCCAACCTTAGACACTTAGGGCTTGAGTTTCATAAGCTCTGAACATTTCAGGATTTTTGTTATTTTCAAGGAACACTGTTTGAATTTTTGTTGGCGATTTAAAGCGATACAGTCAACTTGGAATTTAGTCATCATCTAGTGAGGTTCCACAGGGGTCTATCCTCGGCTCAGTACAATTCAATATTTTCACTAATGACTTGGATAATGGAGTGTAGATCAAGCTTATAAAATTTGTGGATGATACCAAGCTAGGAGGAGTTGCAAGAACTCTGGAGGATGGGATTAGAATTCAAAATGACCTTGACAAATTAGATAACTGGTCTGAAATCATCAAGATGAAACTCAATAAAGACAAGTTCAAATAAGTACATGTAAGAAGAAAAATATCAAATACACAATTACAAAAGGGGGAATAACTGGCTAGGCTGTAGTAATGTTGAAAAGGATCTGAGAATTACAATGGATCACAAACTGAATATGAGTCAACATGATGCAGCTGCAAAAGAGGCTAATATCATTGTGGAGTGTATTAACAGGAGTGCTGTACGTACGTAAAACACGGGAAATAATTTTCTTGCTCTACTTGGCATGGGTGAGGCCTCAGCTGGAGTACTGTGTGCAGTTCTGGGCACCACATTTTAGGAAAGATCTGGATAAGTTAGAGAGTTGGGAAGAGAGCAACAAAAATGATGAAAGATTTAGAAAACCTGACCTAGGAGGAAAGGTTAAATACTGGGCATGTTTAGTCTCGGGAAAAGAAGACTGAGTGAGGACTCGGTAACAGTCTTCAAATATATTAAGGGCTGTTACAAAGAGGACAGTGATCAAATGCTCTCCATGTCCACTGCAAGTAGGACAAGTAGCAATAGGCTTAATCTGCATTAGGGAAAAAAACTTTCGAATTATAAGAATAGTTAAGCACTGGGATAGGCTTTCAAAGGATGCTGTGGAATTCCCATCATTCAGGTTTTTAAGAAGAGATTAGACATACACCTGTCAGGTATGATCTAGGTCAGGGATCAGAAACCTTTGCCATGCAGCCCTCCAGGGTAAGCCCCCTGGCAGGCCGGGCCAGTTTGTTTACCTGCCGCATCCACCAGTTCGGCCGATCGTGGCTCCCACTGGCTGCAGTTCGCCACTCCAGGCCAATGGGTGATTCTGGGAAGCAGGGTGGGCCGAGGGATGTGCTGGCCGCTGCTTCCTGTCACGGGGGCTTACCTTGGCCGGCCACATGCCAAAGGTTGCCGATCCCTGATCTAGGTATATGTGGTCCTACCTCAGCATGGAGGAGGGAAGGAGGACTAGATGACCCCTTAAGGTTGCTTCCAGCCCTACAATTATCACAAAAAAGTCAAAAAGTAGTTTCAGGCATGACTGACATGAGTGCTCCTGACAATCTTTCTGATTTTACAATGACATTTTCTTATTTATAAAAATAGTTCTGATCTCCCTTTTTTCCATGTGAAAGACCCCTATAACAATAAGGGAAACAGCCCACCTAAATTACCCAGGGTAAACAGTGAAAGTAACTAACAAAAGTGCTGTTGAATGCACAACGTAAAACTGAAAAAAATATTTTCCTCTCATCTCTTTCAGTTACAGTCATCTGATGTGTTACTTGTCAAACTAATGAGTTAAAAAGTGTTTAGGCAGAAGTGTGATTTTAAAAAAGACAGAGAAATAACTGGTATCCCTTTTAATGGAACATGACTTGCCACCACAAGTTTATTTTAGAATCCCAAGTAAGTATTGAGTAGGCTCCCAGGTTTCTTGTTTTGTTTCCCTAAAATCTTAATACTAGCTCCTCAGTTGGTGAATTGATGTAGTTTCTTTGGAGTCAATGGACCTGTGCTAGTTACACCAGCCGAAAATCTCCCCTTACTCTGAAGGCTTCTAAAATGCAGGCAATTGCAGTTGGTATTCCAAAATTTGCCACAGAAAGAACCCCATACTCATTCCTCAATTTATGTTTAGCTGCTTCTCCATGGCACGTCATGGCCTCCCTAATTTTGTTTCCCTAGCTACAGGCCTGCTGAGGCTATTTCATCATCTCAGATAATCCCAGTATGTTAAAAAAAACCCAACCAAAATTTTCAGGAATTAGTGAGACTAAAGATATTATGATGCTACCAAATGAGTCACCTCACCTGCACTGAACTTGACTGACTGGCATAAAATGATCAGCTTCCTGCTCCTAAGCCATATTTTTACACATTAAACCTTGTGTTTGAAACTTTCAAGACAACTTGTGTTGACTTGACTAGCTGAAGATACCATTGCCTCTGCTATTATTTCAAGTAGTCAGCAGCTGCCTCTGCCTGTACTTCCCATCACTGATAGAAAACTCTCCTTAAAAAATCCCTCTGCAAACTGAGACCAGTAAAGCTATGAGCGGCAACTAATACACATTATACTGTGGACTCTTATCAACTTAACTGCTATCCTCAGGAGCCTTCTGAGGCTAAATTCTAACAGGGTATTGGATAGCTTCCGCTATGGCTGCCCAGTATGAGTCACGGCCATAAGGCCAAACGCATTAACTCCATCAGCTCCATTTGTTGTGCTCTTGGAAATTTATGAACAGCTGCCTAGGCCCGATGCGAGATCCTGACTGGAAATATGGCTACCTTTGACTTAGTTTCAGGACAGAGAGAGAAATGGAATGAAAGCGATACTAAGACATTCAAGCAGTGTAGTTTTCCAGTGTGATTTGTGGTTGGATTACTTATAGAATCAGTTAAGGTGACAAAAACAATTCAGCAGCTTCTCATTTTGACTCCTTTTTTGTTTTTTATAATAAAGTGAGTTATTTCTTATAAAGGTGGATTATATTGCTAATATTCCCTTATGATAATTTGATGCACTTTTCAGTTATAGCTAGTTTTATTTTGAGTTTTCTTTTTGCAAACGGCTGAGCTAATGGTTTCAACGGAAGTTAGGAGCCTAACCACTTTTGTGGATCTGGGCCCAAATCTCTGAAAGTTCAGCCTGCATCCTGAGGCAGACCCCACTTTGATTTGTGAGTGGCGGGGAGGGAGGGAGGCAGGAATTGAAGTAGTGATGGCAGTACAGTTTTGTGTTACATTAATCCTTGACATTAGAAATATTTGTCATCAGGCAGACAGGAGAAGTTTCAGAAGCAAAGCATTTTGATTTCTTCATATAGTAATTAAAAAGGCAAAAGGAAAACACTAAGGGACAAACTGATATTGTGCGACTCCACACGAATAAGGGCATCAGAATATGGCCTATTACAGGTAATGCAGGGCAACATGAAGGGTGTGAGGTTATACTGGGCAAATGCTAGTTTCCTTCTGCCTGGGAGGGATCCAAATGGTGTTTAAAATAGTAGTTCACAGGGAAATACAGAGCTGTGTTACTGCAGAGGTAGTGCTGAAGATTGCCTTCCGATTTGTAACTTAAAGGGTCCAGGATTTCACTCTGGAACTACGGTTGTGCTACCACTGCTGGAGTCAGACAGGTGGTAGCAACAGTGGAAGCCTTTCAGAAAACAAGAGAGATCTAGATGAAGCCTCTGTTTCTAACCTACACTCTACTTTCAGTTGCAAGTCTGCATAGCTCTCACTGTCAGGCCAGGAAATCCTCACTTTTTTCCCCCCCACCACCTGAAACTAATCTCTACTTATTTTCAGCACAGCAGTCTTGAATGGTGAGTCAAGCAGTTATTCCATGAGAAGAAATCAAGTCCTTTGAAGAAGGAGTGTATTTTTAAGACCTACTTTGATTTTATAGAGGTCATTGGGTTAGGTATGAGAAATAAAGGTGTCTATCAAAATATCGTTAAAGTTAGGTTTGCTGAAATCAGTTGAAATCTGCTCATTAAAACAATGATCTAAAACATTTTGTTGTTATTTGTAGTCCATGTGGTACGGAGGTGGCTTGGGATATAGCCAAAGACAGATGACATTTCTGTGGACTAAAACCAAGTTGAAATAGCCTTGCTCAGAAATCAGTTTAGCCCTTGTGTCACATTTTAGGTAAGGCAGCCCTCTTGCTAATAAATATGAAGAAGTTGTAACTTTCTGTTAAGTGGTTTGGCTGGGTAAAATTTCAAATTTTAGCACAAAGGAAAACTTTTTGTTAAACAAGTCTAGAGGAGATTATGAGGCACAAAATAAGGACCCATATTTTGAGGACAGTGCAAATTTCAGGCATGCTGAGATGTGAAGAAGATATGGACAACCCAATGAGCATTGTTAGTAAAGGGTAAACAAAATGCTAGAGTGCATAAAGAAAGGGATGGATAATACTGAATATATATATATGCATGCCATTATACAAGTAGATAGTGCCCACTCTTGGAAAATAGAGTTCGAACAGTTAACTTCTGCCTTAGGTGAGACTGAAAAGATGTGATTGAACAACTAAGACATGACATAGATATTCAAAGTAACCAATGTTACAAAACAGGGAGGTTCAATAAGTGTCCATGTTCATAAGAGGACAAAAAGACATTAAGTGAAACTGAAAGGCAAGCCAATATTGATAAGAGGAATATTAATGACAAAATGATTTTTAAAAACACCACAATCGCTACAAGCTATCACTGAGGCCAAAAGCTTAGGAGTCCAAAAAGTATCTAACACTGATAATGATATTTATGACATCCAGAGTTACTAGACTAGATAAAAACATTTAAGAAATAAACCAATACACTTCTGGGTATAAATCAACCACTGTATGATGGAGTTACCGGTAAATAGCAACTTTCTCTAGGGGTAGGTAATTTCATAATTCTCTTCAACATGATTTCTTCACCTTTCTTTCAAATATAATCAGCTGATTTAAGCAGACTTCATTCCACTGACATCAGTGGAGGTACACTGATTTACACCAAGTGAGGATTTGGCCCATGACGTTTGGATTTTATGCACTAATTATAAACTCACTTTCACTTTTTGTCTTCAAAGTATCTTTAATTTGCCCTAAATTTCTGGGCAATGTCAGATTAGATGTGAATTCCCGCACAACAAGTGGCTTCATCCTTGACCAATTTTCATAGGCCAATCCTTTACTCTTGTGAGACTTTTCTCCAAAAAAAAAAAAAAAGTTTTTTCACTTTGACAATCCCTTGGTAAACATGCCACAACAAGGTATTTGGAATTTAATTAGTAACTGAAGAGAACCAACTTTCCTTTGATAAATCCTACTTTCCTATGTACAGATTTACATGAGTTTGCACAAATGCAGATGATGGCAGAATCTTGTCTTTTAGACAGTAAACTCTTTCAGGTAGCGACTGTCATGTACTATCTTTGTATAACACAATGGGGCCCTGGCCTGCTTGACCTCTAAACTAGAGTTCAACAACAAAAAAAAATTCATCAAATAGTTTAATTCACCAAAAATGCTGTCTCATTCAACCCACATTCTATTCCCACATTCATGTTCAGTTCACCAAATAGTTTCAACCAAACCAAAAAGTCAAAACCCTAAAACGTTTTGGTAACATCAAAATAAAATGTATAATTTTGACCCAACCTGAAATTTTCCATTTTAATTTCAGGCATTTTGAAAAGAGTCAATGAGGACCAACTTCATAAAATGGCAGGGAGGAGGGGAGGGAAGGAAATACAACCTCCCTTCTAAAATTTAGCTCATTAGTTAGGGTACTCTGTTGGATTTGGGAGATCCTGGTTCAGTCCCCCTTCTCCATAATCAGGAGCAGGGATTTGAAACTTAGTCTCTTATATAATAGGAGAGTGCCTTGACCACTGAGCTGCAGAGTCAATATCAGTTCTTTCCTTGGCCCAATGGATATCCATTGACTGAATTTTCACTATGAATGACATTCAACAATTAATAAGCATGTGGCCAGTGAAAACATAAGAAAATGCCAGTGGGTAGGGTACTCACATACAATATTGGAAATCCAAGTCTGTGCTCCAATGACTAATTTATAGATAAGTGGAACGGGTTCAACAGGAGAGATTGAGATCCCTACTAGAATATCCCACAGACGAATAAATAGGAAACTCCTGTTGTGAGAGACTCAAATTCAAATTGCTTCTCCACATTAGACAGAGGAAGAAATTGAGCCTACATCTCCCACATCCCAGGAGAGAACCCTGACGGTTGGGCTGTAGGGGAAGAGGCTCCTCTAGTATGTGTCAAAATACCTGCAATCAAAATTAAGTGTTTCATTTGTGCTACCATCCAAAATTTTCTCAACTCTGATTCACCAAAAATGTTAATCAATCAGTTGGTTTGGGTTCAACCTGAATCAAAACTTTGATTATTTTGGAATTAACAGTGAATCAAATAAAAATTTCATTATTCACCCTACTCTACTCTAAACACTACTGAAGCATAAGTATTTAACACAAATGTGTCCCAATTAAATTCTGTGTGTAAATTGACACAGAGACCATGCTGTATGTCTCCAGGACGGCTTGTTTTTAATTTGGATCTCCCAACATGATGACCTTTTCTTCAAAGTTGTTAAATAAGTATCTTCATTTCCAGCCCACGTTCAATTCTTGTTAGTAGTTCTTAACTATCAACATATCTTTCATTCTCCTAAAAACACATTTGGCAGCAGCTCACAGAAACAGAGGCAGTGGACTAGGACAGTGGTTTTCAACCTCCGATCCATGGACCACTGTGGATCTGTGGACCCCATCTAAAATTTCCAAAGGGACTTGCATCTCCATTCCAAAATTTGTAGGGATCCGCAAATGAAAAAAAGGTTGAAAACCACTGGACGAGGAGGAAGAGGGGAACAGATATTATTGATTTGTTATATGAATCTCAGTATAAACTAGGGAAATGCATTTTACCTGAATCCCTTACATGCACAACCCTCCCACCCCCACCCACTGAAATCTTATCACATTGCCCTGAAGTCAGGTTGTTCACACTTTTTGGATGTACAATTTAAAATCTTGGGGATAGGTTATTTGATGATAACTCCTTCTCAGCTGGTTCTTAGGGATATTCAGGGTCTCATCTTCTGATATTTTCTTTGGGGCAGAAAAAGAGAAGCAATTACTCACCAACTGAAAAAACAAAACAGTATTTCATATCTCTGGTGTTTGAGAGATAAGTAGATTATTTGCTACAAGTTTAGTAGGAAAGAAGTTTATATTTTAAACTAGATTAGCCCAGGCCTCTGTAACAAGAGGGCTAGAAGTCTCTTGAGATGACAAACCATGATGGGTAAGTGCATTTCTGGAGCTGTAGTGAGATACAGTGAATTAAAATAGGGAGAAGTTATGTTCCTCCACTCCTGGAGACTTCCTTGTATCCTGACTTGCAATATCATCATGTTCTAATGTAAAGCAGATGAAATTGGCAGCTGGAAGTTTTAGAGGTTACTGCTTTTGAAGATTATGAAAAGCTTCCTGTTACTATTTAAACTATTTACACTGAATTTTATTGAAATACACAGTCTACCTCTAAAAATAAATCATTGTGTTCACTACAAAGATCTTCAAGAATCATATTCTCAGTGCTAGTTTGAATCACATTTTATATTACATATAAAATAGACAAAAGTGTTTTAGAAGGTTTAAATATTGGGGCCAGAACTTCCAATTTCATTGAGCTATGCTCATGCCAAATCAAAGTGGAGAACGGCAGGGGGCAATGATCATTTTAATCCAATCTTTATGTTTCTGATCTTGAAAGTGGCTGTGGAAAAGTCCAGGCCCCAATATAAATTAGCCAAACCTAAAGGAATCTGCTAGGGGCCAAACCGCGAGCCCAGATTCCTTGTTGTTAAGGCTGCTTTGCATCATGGGAATGGTCTGAAGAAGATGGAATTAGTATTAGTACCTGGCCCTTTATTGGAACTTTTAAGATTATTCCTCATCTTCAAAGCCCCCAGGTAGGGGTGGTTCTGACAGGCTGCAGGATCGGCAGTGGCAGTGGTCTCTGGCTGGGGAAAAGGAGTTCTGCACATGCTCAGCTCATCTACTTCCACCCACAGTGGACCTCATCTGGCCAAATTCCCAGGTTGTGAGATTAAGCCCAATATTAGGAGTGAACTCAGGCCTCCGAGACTAGCCTCCGTCTCAGCCTGCTTGTGGCACTGAATCTCTCTAGGGTTGGCCATGTGCTTGGACCAATGATGATTACCTGTTCTGTTCATACCCTCTGGGGCACCTGGCATTGTCCACTGTCAGAAGACAGGATACTGGGCTAGATGGACCTTTGGTTTGACCCAGTATGGCCATCTTATGTCCCCACCCTGTGTGGCTGATCTTAACTCTTAGAATGAGGTTTTCAGTGCACATCCTTGCAAAAGGGTTCGAAATTCACAACGAATATGCCCCAGCGTTTGCTTAAAATTAGCTCCTTTAATGGACGTTCCTGCTAATGAACTCAATTGCTAGAACATTTGTTGAAAGCAAACACAACATGGAGAACACTATTGAAATGGATGTCTTTAAAAATCCATATGGATTTTTGTGAAAATGTTTTGTGCTTTTTCAGCCAGCTCTCTTCTAGACCTTGTGTAAAATATTGTGCATGTAGTCTAATTACTGTGGTTAAATGGTGCTGTATTCTGTGGTTATAATTGGTGTAGGCTTGGTTGCTATGTATGTGGATTCTGTGGTTTAACTACGCTATCTTTGTTGCTAGCAATTTTTAAAAAAAAAACTTTATTAGCACTTGCTTCCCCCACTCCCTGAGCCATATTTACATGTCTCTAGAGTGCATATTGTCACGTGTTACAGGGTTCCTTTTCTTCCCCTCTTCTGTTTGCATTTGGGACACCATAGGTTATTTGTGCGTTGTTAGGGGGTATAGTCACTCCTTGCTGCTATGAGCCACAAAAATTGCGTATGTTGAAGGGGTTGCTGTTCACTGAGACGAAGATTCATCACAGCCCTCAAACACGTGCTTCAATCCCATTGACATCAAGATTGCCCGTCTTCCTAAAATATATGCTTTAACCCAACAGGCTGTGTTAAACTAGAGGCAGGAATCATTAGGTGAAATGCTGGCCAGTGGTATGCAGGAGGTCAGACTAGATGAGCATAATGATCCTCCTGGTGTTTTAACACCCAAACCAGGAAGTGGATTTAAGCAGACACTTAAGTGCTTTTCTAGATTGGAGGCTTGTCAGCTTGGCATGTGCTGCTGCTGTATTTCCTTTGGTAGCTAAGGAAAAATGTAGTTCTAAAACGCACGCATCTTCTCTTCTATACAAGTTTATTTCAGAGATGGGGCTTAGTATCTTCATTTTTGATGTTGGCAAATGCAGCCTATTATGAGATTGCTTCCATATGGAGCATTTTCTCCATGTATGGATTTTCCCCAGAGAGAGACTCCCAGACCCTTGTTCTTCTGAACCCTTATGTTTTAGTGAATCACAAGTCAAGAGATTGGCAATAGGAAGCTGAATGACATTCTGAAAATCCTTCCCTGTCAGAACTAAGTACCTCCAAATCCTCACCTGAAAAGTTGGGGAATTTTTTCAAAACCTTATAGCTGTCTTGTCACCATAAAAACATGCAGACATTTTTAGGAGCACAAATTAGTTGACAGGCTCTGAGAATCTAGCCCTTTAGCGAGCACTCCATAAAACTTTGGACTGAGTCTTTAACGTATAACAGATATATTTTTGCATACAGCTTTTGCCTGTTGTAGGCATAATGAATGCTCATGTAATATTGCAAGTGTATGTGATAGCATATGCAAAGCAGAATGAAAGGCTAGGTTCATGCCTTTTGAAAATGTGAATAATCTTTGTCAATGCAGCCCTAGATATAGGTAAGAATTTCAAGTTGTTTATCTCTCAATTGTAATGCTCAAACTCCCCAAATTATCTATAATTTACAAAACGGTTCTAATTCTGCAAACTCAATGTTATATTCCTATCCACTACCTTTCATCTGTTTGTATCTTTGAGGCCTGGCTTATGAGAAGTTGCACTAGTTTAACTAAAGGTTTTTTGATGTATTTTTATATCTAAAATATATACAGAATATAAAATATGATTCAACAGTAACACACAAAAACAATTCCTAAATACCTTTGTAGTGAACACGTTTTATTTTTTGTGGTAGACTGTATTTCAATAACAGTCATTTATTTAAACTAGGGCAAAACAATGCGTAGATTAGCCTACTTCTATTTAAATTTGGCTTATAGATTGCATCAATAAACTGATAGCTGTCAGGTAAACTGACATGAGATGAATTTAAACAGATCAGAGTATCCATTCAGGGGTTTGTACCCATTTAACTAAAACCAGCTTTTAAAGCTAATTTGAGAAGTTGCAACAGTTTGTGTTTAGACAAGGCCTAGATTATAACCCTCTGTGGCATTGCGTGTCTCTTTTCCATGTTTACACACCACCCTGCATAGGGAAGCCCTGATCTTGATTAGGGCTTTGGGATGCTGCCATAGGAAATATTTATACTAAGAGTTGATAACATACCACATTTCTTGTTTTGTGGCAGTCCAGGGGGGTAGGCTTGTCAGCTAGGGCTAGTGAGAAGAACCTCATCCAATTGGTACTTTATACTATAGAATTTTATTTTCATAAATAAGACATTGTGTTCACTACAAAGATCTTCAGGAATCATATTCTGTATGTTACTGTTGAATCTTGTTTTATATTACATATATAAAATAAATAGACATTAATAAACATTTACTTAAACTAGTGCAACTTTGCATAAAGACTAAAAGACACAAACAGATGAAAGGTAGAGGATAGGAATATAGCACGGAGTTTGAAGAATGAGAACTGTTTTGTTAATTATAGATAATTTGCTTTTTTCAGCATTACTATAGAGAGATAAACAAGTAGGAATTCTTACATATATCTATGGCTGCATTGACCAAGATTATTCACATTTTCAAAAGGCATGAACCTAGCCTTACATTCTGTTTTGCATACGCTATCACATACACCTGCAATATTACATGAGCATTCATTATGCCTACAGTAGGCAAAATCTGTATGCAAAAAATGTATCTGTCGTTATATGTTAAAGACTCAGTCCAAAGTTTTACAGAGTGCTCGCTAAAGGGCTAGATTCTCAGAGCCTGTCAACTAATTTGTGTTCTAAAAACATCTGCATGTTTTTATGATAGCAAGACAGCTATCAAATTTTGAAAAAATTCCCCTGCTTTTCAGGTGAGGATTTGGAGGTACTTCGTTCTGACAGGGAAGGATTTTCAGAATGGCAATAGGAAGCTGAATGACAATCTCTTGACCTGTGATTCACTAAAACATAAGGGTTCAGAAAAACAAGGGTCTGGGAATCTCTCTCTGGGGCAAATCCATACATGGAGAAAATGCCCCATATGGAAGCAATCTCATTACAGGCTGCATTTGCCAACATCACGTGGAAACTGTGAACACTAAAAAGAAGAACAGGAGTACTTGTGGCACCTTAGAGACTAACAAATTTATTAGAGCATAAGCTTTCGTGGACTACAGCCCACTTCTTCGGATGCATCCGAAGAAGTGGGCTGTAGTCCACGAAAGCTTATGCTCTAATAAATTTGTTAGTCTCTAAGGTGCCACAAGTACTCCTGTTCTTCTTTTTGCGGATACAGACTAACACGGCTGTTACTCTGAAACTTGTGAACACTAAGCCTCATCTCTGAAATAAACTTGTATAGAAGAGAAGATACTGGTGCATTTTAGAACTACATTTTTGCCAAGCTGCTAAAGGAAATTACAACAACAGCACTTGCCAAGCTGACAAGGCTCCAATTAAGAAAGCACTTAAGCGTCTGCTTAAATCCAATTCATGGTTTGGGTGTTTAAAGACCAAGAGAACCATTATGCTTATCTAGTCTGACCTCCTGTATAACACAGGCCAGCATTTCACCTAATGATTCCTGCCTCTAGTTTAACACAGGCTGCTGGGTTAAAGCATATATTTTAGAAAGATTTGGCAGTCTTCATGTCAATGGGATTGAAGCACGTGTTTGAGGGTTGTGCTGAATTTTCATCTCAGTGAACATAAGTAATTTTTGTGGCTCATAGCAGCAATCTGAGTCACAGTAGTGACTATACTCTCTAACAATGCACAAATAACCTAAGGTGTCCCAAATGCAAACAAAAGAGGGGAAGAAAAGGAACCCTGTAACAAGTGACAATATGCACTCTAGAGACATGTCAATATGGCTCAGAGAGTGGGGGAAGCAAGTGCTAATAAAGTTAAAAAAAAATTGCTAGCAACAAAGATAGCGTAGTTAAACCACAGAATCCACAGTACATAGCAACCAAGCCTACACCAATTATAACCACAGAATACAGCACCATTTAACCACAGTAATTAGACTACATGCACAATATTTTACACAAGGTCTAGAAGAGAGCTGGCTGAATCCATATGGATTTTTAAAGACATCCATTTCAATAGTGTTCTCCATGTTGTGTTTGCTTTCAACAAATGTTCTAGCAATTGAGTTCATTAGCAGGAACGTCCATTAAAGGAGCTAATTTTAAGCAAACACTGGGGCATATTCGTTGTGAATTTCGAACGCTTTTGCAAGGATGTGCACTGAAAACCTCATTCTAAGAGTTAAGATCAGCCACACAGGCTATGGAAACATTCGGTGTGACCATTACTGCAACCACATGGCCAAACCCAGAGAGATTCAGTGCCACAAGCAGGCTGAGACGGTGGCTAGTCTCGGAGGCCTGAGTTCACTCCTAATATTGGGCTTAATCTCACAACCTGGGAATTTGGCCACTGACCCCACTGGGACCCAGATGAGGTCCACTGTGGGTGGAAGTAGATGAGCTGAGCATGTGCAGAACTCCTTTTCCCCAGCCAGAGACCACTGCCACTGCAAATCCTGCAGCCTGTCAGAACCACCTCTACTCGGTGGCTTTGAGGAAGAGGAATAATCTTAAAAATTCCAGTAAAGGGCCAGGTACTATTACCAATTCCATCTTCTTCAGATCATTCCCATGATTCAAAGCAGCCTTAACAACAAGGGATCTGGCCCCTAGAAATTTCCTTTAGGTTTGGCTAATTTATATTGGGGACTGGACTTTTCTACAGCCACTTTCAGGATCAGAAACATAAAGGTTGGGTTAAAACGATCTTTGACCCCTGCCGTTCTCCACTTTATTTTAGCATGAGCATAGATCAATGAGATTGGAGGTTCTGGCCCTACTATTTAAACTTTCTAAAACACTTCTATTTTATATATGTAATATAAAATGTGATTCAACACTAACACAGAGAATATGATTCTTGAAGATCTTTGTGGTGAACACAATGTTTTATTTTTAGAAGTAGACTCTGTATTTCAATAAAAAGGTCAGTGTAAACAGTAATGGGAAGCTTTTCATAATCTTCCAAGTAGTGACCTCTAAAACTTCCAGCTGCCGATTTCATCTGGTTTATTTAGAACATGATGATATTGCAAGTCAGGATACAAGGAAGTCTCCAGGAGTGGAAGGACATAACTTCTCCCTATTTTAATTCACTGTATCTCGCTACAGCTCCAGAAATGCACTTACCCATCATGGTTTGTCATCTCAAGGGACTTCTAGCCCTCTTGTTAGAGAGACCTGGGCTAATCTAGTTTAATATATAAACTTCTTTCCCACTAAACTTGTAGCAAATAATCCACATATCCCTTAAACACCAGAGATACGAAATACTGCTTTCTTTTTTCAGTTGGTGAGTAATTGCTTCTCTTTTTCTGCCCCAAAGCAAGTATCAGAAAATGAGACCCTGAATATCCCTAAGAACCAGCTCAGAAGGACTTATCAAATAACCCATCCCCAGGATTTCAAATTGTACATCCAAAAAATGTGAACAACCTGACTTCAGGGCAATGTGATAAGGTTTCAGTGGGGGGAAAAGGGGTGTGCATGTAAGGGATTCAGGTAAAATGCACTTCCCCAGTTTATACTGAGATTCATATAACAAATCAATAATATCTGTTCCCCTCTTCCTCCTAGTCCAGTGGTTTTCAATCTTTTTTCATTTGCAGATCCCTACAAATTTTGGAATGGAGATGCAAGCCCCTTTGGAAGTCTTAGATGTGGTCCACAGACCCGCAGTGGTCCATGGATTGGAGGTTGAAAACCGCTGTCCTAGTCCACTGCCTCTGTTTCTGTGAGCTGCTGCCAAATGTGTTTTTAGGAGAATGAAAGATATGTTGATAGTTAAGAACTACTAACAAGAATTGAACGTGGGCTGGGAATGAAGATACTTTTTTAACAACTTTGAAGAAAAGGTCATCATGTTTGGAGATCCAAATTAAAAACAAGCCGTCCTGGAGACGTACAGCATGGTCTCTGTGTCAATTTACACACAGAATTTAATTGGGACACATTTGTGTTAAATACTTATGCTTCAGTAGCGTTTAGAGTAGAGTAGGGTGAATAATGAAATTTATATTTGATTCACTGGCAATTCCAAAATAATCGAAGTTTTGATTCAGGTTGAACCCAAACCAACTGATTGATTAACATTTTTGGTGAATCAGAGTTGAGAAAATTTTGGATGGTGGCTCAGATGAAACACTTCATTTTGATTGCAGGTATTTTGACACAAACCGGAGGAGCCTCTTCCCCTACAGCCCAACCGTCAGGGTTCTCTCCTGGAATGTGGGAGATGTAGGTTCAATTTCTTCCTCTGTCTAATGTGAAGAAGGGATTCAAATTTGAGTCTCTCACAATGGGAGTTTCCTATTTATTTGCCTATGCAATATTCTGGTAGGGGTCTTTCTCAGTTTCTCCTGTTGAATCTGTTCCACTTATATATAAGTTAGTCACTGGAGCATAGACTTGGTTTCTGACATCTTAGGCTAGGTCTACACTACCTGCCTGAATTGGCGGGTAGAAATCGACCTCTCGGGGATCGATTTGGGACACGACAATCGATCCCCGAATTGACGCTCTTACTCCACCAGCGGAGGTGGGAGTAAGCGCCATCGACGGGAAGCCACAGAGGTCGATTTTGCCGCCGTCCTGACAGCGGGGTAAGTCGGCTGCAATACGTTGAATTCAGCTACACTATTCGCATAGCTGAATTTGCGTATCTTAAATCGACCGCTCCCATAGTGAAGACCTGCCCTTAGGTGAGTACCCTACCCACTGAGTTATAGAATATTTATACATTTTCCCTGGTCCATTGCCTATTCATTATTGAATTCATAATGGAAATTCAGTCAATGGACATTCATTGGCACAACGAATGACTGAGAATGACTCTATAGCCCAGTGGTTAGGGTACTCCTGTAACATAGGAGACTCAGTGCTTAATTTGTGCCCGCACCTCTAGGCTTGGCAGTTTATAGCCCCAGCATCTCTGTCTTGCCGCATCAGTTATGAAAGTAAAAAAAATTGCTTGAGCCCCAGTGTGACACCTTGTACCCCACATTCACCACTTTTATATAGTTATGGTATATTTTGTACAAAGTAGGCTTATGAGGTATCATGTGAAAACTCATAATCTTCTGAATATTATAATCCTGTTGAAATGTGTGTAACACTGCATGAAAAATTCTGAGATTTTGCTATATCATTGTTACTGAAATATGTTGTAGTTCTGTGTAATGCCCACAACCAATTTCTCAGAGGCAAAGACATATTGGCACACCCTCTCTTCCTCCATCTCTGTGCTCATGGCACCAACGAATACCAAAGAATATTGAACTGTGGGAGAGGTCCCTGGCTAAAAGGAAATCTAGCCTGTGAACTGTTACAACTTATAGTGAGAGAGACATTTTGCTTTTAATTTCATTTAGTTATTAGCTTGTGGTTGTATCTTTTTATTTCTTTTGTAATCAATTCTGACTTTTATCTTATCTTTCTCTAATTAATACACTTGTTTTATTGTTTTATCTAAACCAGTGCGTTTGGGAATCTCTACTTAGGATGACAAGGCTGGTGCATAATCATTACCCAGTGTTGGAATGACAGACTTACTATGAGCTTACAGGGTACCGAATAATACTGAGCAGTGCCAGATGCACATTTCTGGGGAACAAGGTTGGGACTAAGAATTTGGGAGTGTCATCCTGTATGTAATTTATGAGTGACTGATGAGAGTGCTCATGCATTTGGCTAGGAGTGAATTTACATGCTGAAGGCTGTGTGAGAGCAGAATCTGGAGAGGTGATTGTTCATCAGAAGCACTTGTAAAAGGCACCCTGGCTAGAGAGTTCAGGGGACACTGCTTTTCAGTAGTCCAGATTGTACTCTGGGGCATGTCACACACAAATTACTTGAGCCAGAGCACCTCTTTCATTACAAATTAAGCACTGAGGAGACTTAAATTCAAATCCCTGCACCACATTAGGGGCTGAACCTGGGTCTCCCACATCCTGAAATCAAAATGGAAAATTTCAAATTGGGTCAAAACTAAACATTTTGTTTTGATATCACCAAAACATTTTGGGAGGTTTCCTTTTTGGTTTGCTTGAAGCTATTTGGTGAACTGAACATGAATATGGGAATAGTTTTGGGTTAAATGAAACAGTGTTTTTTGGTGAATAAACTATTTACTGAAAAAAATTGCAGCGCTCTAATTTAGAGACCAACCAGGACAGGGCCCCATTGTGTTATACCAGGGGATGGCAACCTTTGGCACGCGGCTCACCAGGGTAAGCACCCTGTCGGGCCGGGCCAGTTTGTTTACCTGCCGCATCCGCAAGTTCGGCCGATTGCGGGTCCCACTACCCGTGGTTCGCCATCCCAGGCCAATGGGGGTGGCAGGGGGCGGCGACCAGCCCATCCCTCGGCCCACGCCACTTCCTGCTGACCACATTGGCCTGGGACTGCTAACCGTGGCCAGAGGGAACCGCGATCAGCCAAACCTGCGGATGCGGCAGGTAAACAAACTGGCCCAGCCCGCCAGGGTACTTACCCTGGCGAGCCGCATGCCAAAGGTTGCCGACCCCTGTGTTATACAAAGGGTACATCTACACTACAGCGGGGAGTCGATTTAAGATACGCAAATTCAGCTACGTGAATAGCGTAGCTGAATTCGACGTATCGCAGCCGACTTACCCCGCTGTGAGGACGGCGGCAAAATCGACTTCTGCGGCTTTCTGTCGATGGCTCTTACTCCCACCTCCGCTGGTGGAGTAAGAGCGTCGATTCGGGGATCGATTGTCGCGTCCCATAAATCGATCCCCGAGAAGTCGATTTCTACCCGCCGATTCAGGCGGGTAGTGTAGACCTAGCCAAAGATAATACATGACAGTTACTACCTGAAAGAGTTTAATGTCTAAAAGACAAGATTCTGCCAACATCTGCATTTGTGCAAACCCATGTAAGTCTGTACATAGGAAAGTAGGATTTATCAAAGGAAAGTTGGTTCTCTTCAGTTACTAATTAAATTCCAAGAAACCTGTTATGGCATCTCCTATAAGACTACTGCACCACTGTTTACCAAGGGATTGTCAAGGTGAAATTTTTTATTTATTTATTTGTTTTTAGAAAAGCCTCACAAGAGTAAAGGATTGGCCTATAAAAACTGGTCAAGGATGAAGCCACTTGTTGTGTGGGAATTCACATCTAATTCGACATTGCCCAGAGATTTAGAACAAATTAAAGATACTTTGAAGACAAAAAGGGGAAGAGAGTTTATAACTAGTACATAAAATCCAAACGTCATGGGCCAAATCCTCACTTGGTGTAAATCAGTGTACCTCCACTGATGTCAGTGGAATGAAGTCTGCTTAAATCAGCTGATTATATTTGAAAGAAAGGTGAAGAAATCATGTTGAGGAGAATTATGAAATAACCTACCCCTAGAGACAGTTGCTATTTAACTCCATCATACAGTGGTTGATTTATGCCCTGAAGCATATTGGTTTATATCTTAAATGTTTTTTATCCAGTCTAGTAACTCTGGATGTCATTATCATTATCAGTGTTAGATACTTTTTGGAATCCTAAGCTCTTGGCCTGTAGCGATTGTGGTGTTTTTAAAAATCATTTTGTCATTAATATTCCTCTTATCAATATTGGCTTGCCTTTCAGTTTCTTAATGTCTTCTTGTCCTCTTATGAACATCAACACTTGTTGAACCTTCCTGTTCTATAACATTGGTTACTTTGCATATCTATGTCATGTCTTAGTTGTTCAGTCACATCTTTTCGTCTCACCTCGGATGGAAGTTAATTGTTTTCATTACCTGTCTCTGGACCACTTGAATTTCTCCTATACAATTTTTGAGCGTGAGTGGAATTGAACTCTATATTCTAGGAGTGGGTACTATCTACTTGTATAATGACATAATATATATTGAATATTATCTATCCCTTTCTGAAGCAAGCTTCCCACAGACCAGGGCACACAGCTTGTGGTGTAGTTCATTCAGTGCCCGTAAATGCCCCAATAGCACATATGTGGGTGAAGCCAGACAATCATTATACTCTCGGATTAACTCACACAGAATAATGATAAAAGACAAACACCCCATATCACCTATGGGTGCATACTTTTCACAAAGTGATCAGTCTATATCTGACCTCTCAGTTCTAATCCTCAAAGGAAACCCACACAATACCTTCAAAAGACAAACTTAAATTCATAACTTCCCCCCATGACTGTCAATGCATTAACAGACTACTTCACCTTGAATGGTCCCTTGAAATATGTATTAACTACTTATGCTAGACAATCTGTTCCACCTTGTATTTAGCTGTGACACTGTGAGTACATTTCTCAGACCTGAAGAAGAGCTCTGTGTAAGCTCGAAAGCTTGTCTCTCTCACCAACAGAAGTTACTCTAATAAAAGATATGACCTCACCCACCTCATCTCTCTAATATCCTGGCACCAACACAGCTACAACAACGCAGCAAACAGACAAGCATTTGGTATTTTGGGATTTCTCAGAAGCTGCTGCTATCCAATCTCTTCTGTTGATGAGGAGTGTTCATAGAGTTAAACCAATTTTTGTGTTCTGATTTACAGCTTCACCTCAAAACAGCACAGGGTAAGTATAATTGGCTATTTGAAAATAAAAACAAATTTGCGATATATGATGTGTCTTCAGAGGTAGACAGAGTCTGACATGCTGACATCTGGGCCCAGTGTCTCCTACCACATCAAAGTCTTCACCTCACACTATCTTTATGGTCTTACATAGACTTCTCAATTCAGCAATTGCTTTGCTGCTGCTGCTACTCAAGAGTCAAACAATGTACCTATTATGTTATTTGAAGAGATAGGATAATTATCTCAACTGCCAGGTGCTAACAGTAAGTTTTCCTATGCCCAATTATGGTGCGGTAAAACGGTCAAAGTTGTTTAAAGGCTTTTAATATTGGGCTGCCAGACTCTGGTTTCAAAAGTCTCTGCTTTGAGACTCCAATTCAACAAAACATTTAAGCATGTGCTTAACTCCAAGGACATGAATAGCCTGATTGAAGTCAACAGGTTGTGACATTGTCTTCAGTGTCACTAACTACATAAGAGCTTTGCGGAATCTGGATCAAAGTGTACAGAATATGGCACTGTTGATAGAAGAATTTGTCTATGTTTTTTCCCCTTCAGAATTGGCAAGACCAGATGGATGGACTAGAAACTAATTTATCAAAGTTATCATATTGACCTCATTGATGCAGATAAGCATGATAAAGAGCCGTCTGAAAGTCAATGGAAAGAACCTTTGACTTCAGTGGACTTTTGCATCAGGTCCTAAGTGAGGGAAGGACAAACTGGTTCAGGCAGATTAAGAACTGTCCCCAAACCAAACCATTCATAAACTCCAAACCTTTTGGACTTTTCTTCTATCAATCTTATCTGACCTCCATCACTGTAGTATCTAAGAAACTCACCATCTTTAATGTCTTTATCCTCACAGCTCCTCTGTGAAGTAAGGAAGTATTATCCCCACAGGGGATGGATCACTCAATATTCTCCCTGTTCTGTTCATTCCCGCTGAAGCATCTGGCACTGGTCACTATCAGAAGACTGGATACTGGACTAGGTGGATCATTGGTCAGACCAAGTATGGCCATTCTTATGAGTGATTTACCCAACATCGTACAGGAAGTCTGGTGGAACAAGGAATCAAACCCAGGTCCCTCAAGTCCCAGTTAGCACCTTATCTATGGAACCATCCTCTCCTTTTTATCTGCCATCCATTTCTGATTTTTGTAGAGAGAATGCAGACCTCCTTCTTTTATCCACATTTTTAGGACTTGCACTGAAGAAGCCAATAAGGTGAATGGCTTATTGCCATGGGCTCACGCTTGGCTGGGCCAACAAATTCAATAAGTAATTCAAAGCATTAGAATTTTTTCTTTTTAGTAATGAGGGAAGTGAAAACAGACTAGGTTTGGGGTCTATTTGAACTGTTATCTTAGTATCTGACATGAAACTATGCTGTATCAATAAAGACAGTCCAACCACTTTCTGATTTTATCCCCTGTACCTGTCCTGAGCATGCTGCAGCACTCTATCCAGTGTATTATTCTCATTTTAACTGGATGAAGGAAGAATTTTTTTTTAATTTTATAATATATTGTACTAAATCTACATATTAAATCAGTATTAAATTACTAAATACTAAATTGTACTAAATCATTGTACTAAATTGTGTCTAAATCTGAGAAAACAGAATTAGTACATGCTTATTAATAAGCTCCGCCTATGATTCATTTAGTTAGGTATAAATATTAACAACTCACTGTACCTTACGGCTCAATCCTCAGGGGTGGCCACTCTCCTTTCAGTTCAGCTAGAGAAGAGCAAAGATAGTTCTAAACCCCTTTGCAGCTCCCAGACACCAGGGCTGGCCAGGGGCCATTTTTGCCCTTGGCATAACTTAGGGCAACCAGAAGGCTGCCGTCACAGTGTTCTCAGCTCACTACTTGGGTGCCGTCTTGTGGCTACATCTGGGGAATAGTTCTGCTCAATCTGACACCACTTCTGACGCCCCTCTCATGCTGCATGAGTTGCAGTGCTTCCTCTCTGTGACTTGGGGTACTTCCTCTGAATGGGTTGGCCATCTGGCCAGGTCACTATAGTTTTCTCCTTCCAGGGTATCAAAGTCTCATGGGACTGGTTGACTGGGTATCGTTCCTGACAGTCCTCCAATTCAAGGCTATGCCACTTCCTCAGAGGCTGGTATTGGAACCAGGGCCCATCCATTACTCCAGGTTCCAGGCCAGGGAAATCAGCAGCCAAGATTTGCATCATCGCAAACCTTGCTGCCATTTCACTGGGCTGTCTCCTACCACACCTTTATCAGTCTTCCATGCCACCATCCCCTGGATAAATCCTTCCTTCAGGGCCAGGAACCCAGTGCTTCTATTCTCTCCCAGGTTTTTCTCCTTTTCCTCTCTGAGCCCAGAGCGTGACTGCAGGTTTCCACACTGCAGCCACTTTCTGCTCTCACTTCCTGGCCTTACACCAGCCCCGTCTGCTCCTACCCATGTGGGCTCCATCCTCAGTCAATGCTTGCCTCACTCTCCCTCGGGTGTGGCCTATCAGGATATTTAATCCCTCCTGAGCCACACTGGGGGTTTTTAAGAGCAGGTTAGACAAACACCTGTCAGGAATGGTCTAGTTATTATTTTGTCCTGCCTTGAGTGCAGGGGACTAGCCTAGATGACCTATTGAGGTCCCTTCCAGTCCTACACTTCTGTGATTAAACCATATGGGCTAGTGCGGTGTGAACACCCCATCACAGCTACCCTAAATTACACTGGCTCTGACAGCCACCAAGGAACCATCACTCCATCTACAGATTACTGAAAAATAGCCCAACTGCAGGACACCTCACATTCCTATACACCTGATAAACCCCGTATGCTGGTGACTGTGAAAGGGTTGACCCAAGAACCCCTTAATGCCAATACCGAGGGGGTTACAAGAATGTCCTGATTCTGGTATGTACATTCTGGTTCACCAAAGAATATCATATGATGTCTCAAATGAGAGGTGGGTTTACACTGGTTATTAATATCAGTGTGAAATGTATGTACAGAAACTATGTAAGGAGTTATATGTATATTTACACTGCAAATATGTTTTAGAGCAGTGTGGGCACGCAGCCCGTAAGGGTAATCCACTGGCAGGCTGCAAGACAGTGTTTATATTGACCATCCACAGACATGGCCGCCCACAGCTCCCAGTGACCGCAGTTCGCTGTTTCCAGCTAATGGGAGTTGTGGGAAGGGGCACGGGCCATAGGGACCTGTTGGCTGCCACTTCCTGCAGTTCCCATTGGCCGGGAATGGTGAAACACGGCCACTGGGAGCTGCGGGCGGCCACGCCTGCGGATAGTCAAGGTAAACACTGTCTTGCGGCCCAACCGGGGGATTACCCTGATGGTCTGCCTGTGGCCCGCGGGCCGCAGGTTGCCCACCACTGTTTTAGAGTCTGCATGAAGGCAGAGCTAACAAACAGGTATTTTGTCTCACAAGAGATGTTTATTCACCTGTCTCTCTGTTAAAATGTAAATTAAGCCCTGTAAGCTAACACAATGGGTCACCCATCTAGCTGACTGCAGATGAAGGATTCTAAGAATTTTAGAATGGAACTAAGTAGAGAACTACACCTTATAAGGAGAGAACCTTATATTGAGATACACGTCAAAGGTTTGCTACACTATGTTTGGGAAACAAAGAAAGTGAACAGGCAGTGCGTTCATATTCATGACAATGGGATCACAATCAGCCTTGGTTGGAAACTCTGCAGAAGACTCTGGGTGTGAGGTTAACTTCTGTAGATATGAGGATAGCCTGTTAAGTTTACTATCTAGAAAGCGTGTTATGATTTTGTTTTATTTGTAACCTTTTGTTTCCATTATCCTTACTCACTATCTCTTCAATCTTTGGTAGTCAAAGTGTTCTTGTTTCACTATAAATATATCTACGTACTGTGATATTAAGCAAAGTATTGATCCTGAGTTGAATCATCCAAGCTGGTGTGTATACTGTTTCCTTGAGGACAGCAGACCTGGTGTCCAGTGAATAAGGGGTTGGATATCACAGGAGAATGCTTCAAAGAGGCTCGCAGACCAGGATGCTCTATTGTTAACTTGCAAAGCAAAGCAAGGGCTGGCATAGTCCTGAGAAGAGTGCCTGGGTGGCTAACAGTCTAGTGGTGTCAGGGAGCTGACATCCAATTCAGCACAAGCATGTCTCCCTCATGCTGGAGGCAGGTGGAAGTCACAAGGTGACTCACAGTTCTGGGCATTTCTTCTCTGTCAAGAGATCACTCAGCTGATCAGTCAGACCAGCTTTAGGGTCCCTTTGTACCACCAAGGCTCTGGCTTGCTTTCTGCTCTCTTCCTCTACTGCAATCTCGCTTAATATACTGAAGCTCTGCCAATACCAGATATACAGGAACATTCATATTACTTAGGATTATCAGCTGAAGTAACCTTACTGTGCTTTGTCTAATAAACTTGTGATTTTGTGGTATCAGGCCAAATTCACCCCTAGTCTAACTCCAGGAGGCACAGCACAGGCAAATCTGACCTATCATTGTCACCATAGACCTGTTATATAGATCAACATATATGTCATAGAACAACGAAGTCCAGCAACTCATATTCAGTAAGTTTCAGTGAGGTGCACATGCCATTTCTACTGGCTGACAAAGTACACGTAGTGACTAATCTAGCAGTTTCTGCAGCTGCTGCATACCACATCCTCAGGATGTAATTGCTTCTAAAAGATGCCATATAATTTAAGAAGGGCAGGGGTGCTGAATTACTGGGGGGAAAAAGCTTATTTAAATACATTGAGATCCCTCTGAAATGGCAACAAACTGTGGAACTACAGCAGCTGGTGGCTTGTCATGCCAACAAAAACAAGCTGAATGACTGCACACTAATGTTTTTAAACTCTAATCGCTCCAATGTCTGCAACAGTGGAAGAAGCAGGGCTAGATTAGATTGTGTAAGAATTAACTTTTGTCCTAGTTCTCAAACATTTTACTATTACATTCAAAACAAAAAAACACCAACTTTCTTTGACCGGCACACTATTTCTGAAACAGGAGACCAACTCTGAAGTCAGGCTCTCTGTATTTATTTTATAATTTTGAAAAAAAAAACAACGTTAAGTTAGAGACAGATGTACAGGTTATTCAGGCTCCAGTACAGAAAAGATTTAAGTACATGCTTATGTTATTTCTGTTCAGGACAGCACATAAGGTTATGCTCGATTTTTCAAGTATTAGGATACCTTCCTGATTTGGGATCTCCATGAATTTCGCCCTTCTTCTGTTCTTGATTTACCTGTGAATATGTTTCAGTATTTACAAAACTGTTTGAACATTTTGTATATCAATCCTCAGCTCTGGGAGTATTCAAAACTTAAAATCTACATAGTCCATTAAATAAAACCCAAGACAACCTTCATATTATTTGTAAACTATTTGCTTCACTACACCTTTTACTGTTTGTTATTTGGGGTGCGTGGTTAATTGCCGGAGTCACATACTAGTATTTCTGCTTTCTCATTAATGGACTGGCACTTTTATAAACTGGAGGAAGAACATCAGAGATTTCAGCATGGCCAAGCAAACATTTCCAGCACAAACCCATTTACTTAGGTAAGACTTCTGTTGTGTGAAAACAAGATCTCAAGTTCAGACAAAGGTTAGCAGAAAATAGAATGGGTCACTGACACTGCTGAAGAGAATATGCCATTTTATTCAAATGAATATTAATGAGTACTTTTCTGCAATATTCACCTACTTCTACATGTGTAGAAAGCAGGCAGGATTTGGTCCACATTTCAGAACACTCAATAAATATTATATACTCAGCACAAGTATTTGTATACTACTTTACACAATAGTAAGTGGTAAAAACTGGGAATTAATTAATTGAAAAAATGTATTCTAGCACTATTATCTTATTGTGTTTTAAGGTCATCAGTTTACTTCCTAATCATTAAAACTACAGAATGCTCAAGATTTCCATTACTGGCATCTGAATAATATATTTTCATAGTATGACCATTTATTTATAAATCATTTTCATATTTGAACCTAACAAAAATGTCTACTGTCAAAGTGTTGTCTTTAAAAAAAAAACACACTTAAATGTGTGATCTCAGGACATGATCATTGAAATCAACAGAAGAGCAGCATTGACTTCTATAGTTACTAAGTGCATGAACTGGTGGAAGTAGGCAAGAGAGGAGAGTCTACAGAAAGGAGGCTGTAGCAGGGTGGCTGGCCTGTATAAGAAGGCTGGGAGCCAGGAGCTCAAGAGTCTTTCTCTGAGTGCAGAGAGAGAAGGGCCTGGCTGCAGGGAGCTAGACAGGGTACCTGAGTGGAGCAGGGCTGGGGAAAGGCGGGGGAGCTCCAGCCTGGATAGCCCCAGGCTGCGGCCTGGTAATAGGCCAAGGGGTACTCGGGGTTGCAGAGGGCAACCCAGGGCTAGGCCAAGGCAGCAGGTCCAAACCCTCCTTGCCGATGATGAGTGGCCTATACAGCAGTCTGCCCCAGAGAGTGGGGGCTAGATGGTGACTGGCAGTGGCCTTATCCTGAGGCGAGGTGGGGTTAGTGGGTGGGGGTTCCCCTAGGAGGGGAGACCTAGCGTGTGTGGGTACTGCCAGGGGACAGCACCCAGAGCAAGGGGCACCGGCATCCTGGGAGGGACACGGGAGCCTGAGGAAGAGGACAGGTGGATCACTGGCCTGCAGAGGGCGCTCCAGAGGCTGGAGAGCTAATTCCCTGGACGACCAGCAGGAGGCGCCACAGGTGTGAGTCCGGACCCTCTTACAGAGGCACTGGAGTATAGAAAGAAGGGAGAGTTTTATATCCAAAAAGGTATGAAAATAATAAAGAGACTTTTTGAAAGCACCAGACATTAAAAATCCCACTGGATTTATCCAATCCCCTATGGACCAATTTCAAATTCTAGTGAGAATCTGTGGCTACTATGAAATCATACTATGGTGCACTCTGAAACATCACATCAGAGTATGATCCCACATCTAACAGGATACACACTTCTTGAGCTTACTAATGGGGTAGCTTCATAAGGCAGCCAGAATTTAGAACTACGTCATTGTAGATCACTTTTTAAAAGGGGCCAGTTGCCCTTGTCACTACAACTAGAAATGTATGATAAATCTTACACTAGATAAAATTTTCCTTAGAAGGGAGAAAATATTATTTTTCCCACAGAAAAGGGAAGATATGAAATATTTTGCTTCTTACTAGAATGCAAACAAGAGAGCTGCAAACATAGGACCAGATCCTTGACCTTGAGATGGCCCTTTGATGCTACACAGGGTCATGTAAAGGGTTTGTGAATGAAGCTGGATTACCTAATTTACTGGGGATTCTCTGGGTTCTTTAGGACTACTGTAGACAGCCCCATGCCACCCACTTGCAGCCCCTGATGTAACAGCCAGTGACACACACCAAAAATGGTAACAGTAAAAATTTATTGTCTTACCTTTCTCACATCAATGCCTCAGTTACTCTTCTTTTCACTATCTCATCAGGCCTTGAATAATTTACCTCTGCCAGGAGCATCTACCTCTTCATCAAGCTTTTCCACTTACTTTCATGGCCTCACTGCTCTTTATACAGTCCTGGCCACTCCTTCCCAGCATGCCTTGCAGCAGCCTACAATTCCCAGGGTCCATCAGGAAACTACATTTCCAGAATGGGAACAAGTCCCAGTGACAGTGAGCTGGAGCATCTGATCTTGAAGGGCCAGCACATTCTGTTATAGTAAGGTGTGGTGGTAAAGGACTTAAAATATGATGAAAGACAGCAGAAAAAGAAGACCTTTTCACCTGAAAAAGAGAAGAGTAAGAAAGATTGTCACTAACGCATTTACAGGCAACAGAAGGCATACTGAAAAATGATTAGTCCTTTTTAAAATATTTTCTTATTATTACTCAAATTAATAGCAAGTAAATTAGAAAGAAATATAAGGAAATCCATCTTCACCTAGCATGTAACAAACCTGTGGAATTCACTGCCATGATAAAGTCAAATGTCATGGCTGGACTTTTAAAATGGTTGGATAGTTTTATTATCAAGTAATATTTGTAGTTTTCCATGCTAAAGTAAAGGTAGTCAGATCTCATGATTAATAAGATGATCACTGCAGGAATCAGGAAGCCAGTTTTCCCTTGAGATACAGCATTCTACATGTGTATAGGTGCTTTCTGGAGTGGAGAGATGGGGAGTCATCCTCCTCTGTAGCATCAGATATCAGTCACCCTCAGAGGCAGAATTCTGGACTTGATGGACCAATGGTTTAATCCATTACAGCAAAATCTGTGTCACTGACCATTCATTTGCATACACAAACAACATCCATGGAGTGACACCAATCTACACCATTTTCATAAGTTCCAAGATTTGCATTTGGATCTCTGATTTAACTAACACTTGGGTAAAATCACATGTAATTAGACAGCTCCCTAGTGGCTGCATAGTTGTGGATGTTGGAGAGGATATGATTTCCCAAGCTAAGGTCAGCATTAACTGAATCTCAAATTTCCCTCCAGATCTGCTTTTCCTGGTGCTATCATACAGCTTAACTTTTTTGGCTTATTTCACTTCTGTTCATATCACACCCCTTCAGAGGTCTCTCGCAACACAATTATGGAAGTCATGTGGCTCCAGAGCTCCACCATTTTTGGAAGATGAGAGCATATCTCAATTAGGTGTGAAAGCTGCTGTCTGCCACATTAAGGAAGTCAAATTTCAGAGGCATACAGTGTAAATCCAATAATACCACCTGGCCCTTAGTGTGCAGGAGATTAAACACTTTGATCAGGGACCTGTTTTGTAAAGGCTTATGAAAGTGTATTAAAGCCCTCAACTGTGGAAACTATATACCAAATAAAACAATGTCTAAATAATACATAAGAACGGCCATACCAGGTCAGACCAAAGGTCCATCTAGCCCAGTATCCTGTCTACCGACAGTGGCCAATGCCAGGTGCCCCAGAGGGAGTGGACCAACAACCATACTGTATTTTTTAGGTTTCATTTTTCAGATATGGAATCTGCTACTAAATTTAACTTAGCATCAGTATATCATATTTTTATTTAGCAGCTCTCTTGCAACAGGCAGATATTAAATGTGGGGAGATAAGCAAGTTAACTTTTCTGTGTAGAATTAGATCCTATAAAAGTATATTAAGTCTGAGTTTGGATGATGATTGTTGTTAGTAGAACTGGTCCGAATAATTCCAATGAAACTTTTTTTGGCTGGAATTTGCCATTTCGTTGACATTTTAAAATTCCACAGATATGATTTGATTTTGACAAAGATCTTCCAGAAACAATGCAGGTTTGACAGAGGAACCTGCCTGGTTTTCTGCCAGCTCACCAGGCAGGTTGCTGGGGAGCCCAGGGCTTCCAGGATTAGTGGCTCCAAGATAACCTACCAGGCAGACTGCCTGTGAGCTGGGGATTCCAGCACTTCTAAGATCTGCAACTTCCATTTCAAGTTTTAAAAATGTCATATTATAGTGCAATATATAACAAAAAATCAAAATTGAAACGACAAATCATTTTGAAATGAAAACACATTTTATTCTGAAAATGTCAAAATAGGACATTTCAACATTGTCAGGATATTTTATCCTTGCTTTTTCCCTAAATGAAATTTTGGAGAAATCAACAAGATTTCACAAAGTGTTTTGATTTCGATGGAATTGCATTTTCCAACAGCAAATGGTTCTGTCAAAGTCTTTCCAATCAACTGTAATTATTATATTACTGAGGTGTACATTGCTGTAGTACAGTTCCTGAGTATTGTCCGTCTTCTGTTGTAATAATTTCCATCGAAGAAAGTTCATATGCATAGTATTTGAAAATATACATAATTATCAATTACTTTAAGGGTGACTTTACATTGGTAACATCTGATGATGGTTCTTCACTTCCCGTTATCTCTACCTGTTCTCAGTGTTTTCTTTAGCATTTAGTAGATGCATAAGGAACAGTTGGCTCATGATCATTAATTTGCAAAAAATCATGAACTGATTTTTGGGATCTGCACCTAGCCAGGTCAAGCAATTATATAACAAATATGTATGAAGCTAGAAAGAGTAGACATAGAGGCGCCAGAAGTGAAACATTATCTCTTTCAGACAAAGTCTCAGACAAAGATCTTTATCTCAGAATGATGTATGGGATGTATTTTTGAGATGATTCCACATAATACCTCTAGTATTAAGTTAGCAAGTTAAAATAAAAAGAAACAAAATATTGTATTTGTCCTGAGTTATCTTAGCCAAATATGGGCAGAGGACTTCCTAAGGAGTTTATGGAACACATGAAATAACACCAACATTTATAGCACCTGGTGGAATATCTGAAGTAACTGTAGCATTGATTTGATTAACCAAATTATGCTCTCAGTTAGTCCACTGTAATTCCAGAGTGACTCCACTGAAGACAAGGGAGTTACTCTGCATTTACACTGGTATCACTGAAAGCAGAATCTGGACTACTAATTGTGCTAAAAATTAAAATTCAGATGCAACTCAAAGTGTAAGAGAGGACAAAACATAACTCTTCCACATAAAAGCAGTGGAGATAAATTTCCAAGGATGGAGAACTGTCACACAGAGTATGCATATCAAGGAAGAGCCTCCTTGAGTGATAACTCTCTTAGAAGGGAGAGTGTGCTATCCAGACTTTTGCCGTCTAGCTTTTTCATTCTCTGTAGCCATCTTCCATGAAGATTTATCTTGGACTCACTTGCAGCTAATTATGCTGCTCAGTGCTCTGTATATGCGAGATCAGCTTGGAGGGGAAGTCACATGCACTTTGGTCTAACCTCTCTTGGAAGGTGTACCTCAAACACATAGTTATGGAAGTCACTCATGGGCTTTATTCTAATCTTTATTCTAATCACTTTTTATTACAGAATTCCAAAAACCAACAAAAATAACGGCCCTACCAAATCTGAGAGGGGCGTTGTGCCTGTGGGGAATGGATGAGGGCCGCTCATAGATGAGTAACTTATTTTAAGGAAGAGAAACTCAGCTCGAGCAAGGAGTTATTCTAGTTCTCTGGCTGCAACTCCGCAGTATCCTCTTTGAAGATGCATAGCACCTGGCACATGTACTTTCCCTCCTTTTGCAGTCCGTGAGGCAGAATAAGATCAGAATGTTTTTGACTGGTACAGTGTGGCATCCAACCGGGTGCAAGGCCCAGAAAGCTGCTTCCATGCCTTTCCCATTGGCTGGCTGGTTTCCACATAGCAAAGGGTGCCAGCAGTAATCTTCTGGCCTTAGCTTGCATTTAGTGAATATTTTATGAATGTTGTATTTGCATTGATGGAAGCAAAACAAATAAATTGGAGTTGGACTTAACTAAACATCTCTTCATCTCCTTCTATTCCACCCGGAAAATCCATTGATCCTTTTCCTGATGATCAATTTGGTGTTTCTGATGTTTTCATAAATCCAGTTCAAGACTTTCATTGGCAGAATGGAAATATACAAGCTCTAATTACATTGTGCTATAGAACATACTTTGGATATCTCCAACACCAAAACTGTTAACCCTAGACCAAACTCTCACTTTCTTTGGATAGTCTTGCTACTGATATCTCTATTTATCTGGAAAAATAAATCTACCTTGGCATGTACAAATTTGAAAAAAAGGTATTATTATTGTTGCCCCCACTTCTCCCTCTGTTTGTTACACCCCCATCTCAAAAGCTGGGCTAAATTCTGCCATTAGCCCCGGCCCTGAACAAAGAGCAGTGTGTACTACACCACCCCAGGAGTAGCCCTAGGAGGCCACAGACACATCCCTTTGAGGCCCAATTTTTCCTCTGCTCCCTTCTTGCTCTGGCAGTAAAGTAAGTTGCTATAGCCGTTGCTTGCTTCCTACCTCATGCCTGCCACTCTGTTCTGGCCAATGAGCAGAGGATTGGCGCCTAGACTCTGCCCTCTCTCAGCCTACTTGTTCCTAGCAGGAATATCTAAAGAGCAGGGGCTGTGCTTTGCAGTAGATCTGGACCCAAGTAGGTTTCATTCAGTTGAGCAGAGACATGGAGATGGAGCCTACTTTCCCTTTAGTTCCCTGCCCAGGCAAGTAAGATGAAAGCCCAATTTATCATTAGACTATAAACTCTTTAGGTCAGACACTGCCTCTTACTACATGTTTGTGCAGCGTCAAGCACAACAGAAGTCCAATCTGGTTAGGGCCCCTATTTACTACTGTAATAATATAAACAATAATAGTGTAACGAAGGCTTGGATTATTAATAGCTGTCAATCTAGGCAGCCTTCAGACCCTGACCTGACAAAACTATTATCATTCCCAAAATACCTTTAGATTGCTTTCAGATTTCAGTTTAACTAAACAAAATTACAGGTACAAAAGTTATGGAGTCAGACTACCATTCAACACCAAGTGGGGAACATCCAGAAGGCTTGTTCATGGTCTACTACTAATGCTGCCAAATCCAACCAAGGCAAATGTTTCCTTATTTCTGAGCTTCCCAGAGAGGCCAGTGTCAGACAGCTGAGGTCCAGTAAAGCTTATATACCTTGGGCATGGTCAAAAAGTCCAAAACAAGGCCTGAAATTCCTGGAAGTCATTGGAATTCAGAAAGAATGATAGAGTAGAACTAAAGACATTTGGTTCAAGATCTCTCAAGAGGCAAATAAACACATCAAGATGGCTTATGAATTAAATTGTCAAATTCGGTTAGAAAGGGCTAATATTACCTATAAATTAATCAGAATTCATGAGACTGATCTTGCAAATGGCTTTAAGTCTGTGAATTCTTACACCTTGCAGAAAGCCCCATTAATTTACTCCAGTACAGGAGGATGTGTTTTCAGAATCAGCCCTAAGTTTGTCTACCTGGACTCATGGTTGATAGGAAGATCACTGAATAGTTTTTAGTAATATTTTAGCTAGGATCCAGTGCATTATCCATTAAAAGTCTGATAAGGCTTTGATTGGGTGAATTATTCCTGGCATAGCAGAGAGACAAACTTGAAGGTCTAATAGGTCTTCTTCATATCTAGCTACAGTGGTCACACATTCAAAAAAAGTGTTTTCTATTTTGAAGGATTCTATTGGTTTAAGAATATTCCCCAAGAAATGACCATACTGCAGGAACTGGCAATATTGCTGAAAATGGAAGAGATTTTTGAAGTCTGACCACTGCAGATGGAGCCTATAAAGGCAGAAGGAACAGCAATATTGAGAGTTCTTAAGGCAAAAATGATACTTTCTTAACTCTGCCAATAAACAAGAGTTCACAGAGGAAAATGAGTGGAAAGAGTCCCCCTCCCCCACAGATGTCTCAGTATTACAGACCTTAGGAAGTTTCTGTACTAGACAATCTAGTGCTGTCTTAGTGCAATAGCCAAGCTCAAAACTAGCATTGACTATTTCTGAGTCTCCTCTGGATTTACCCTGGAACTGCCAATTCAAATTACATTAAGCTCTCAGTATGAAGTATTTTTGCAACTCCCAGGGTGAATTGTTTTATTACATTAGGGACCAATTAATTAAGCTTATTTGTCTTACAACACAGTATGTATTTCTTCCCATGTTATATCTGCATCTCCCTCTTTCAGATGTTGCCTGCATCTACCTCTTTCCTAAGGTAGTTTCCATGTAATTACCAGTCTTTGCAGTTAGCTTCCTTGATGTGTGAACAAAAAGACCCAAATTTCATGTCTAAAATGGTTAAAAGTATGCAAACTTTAGACTTTAATAAGCTACACGGCAGTCTGCTCAATACAATAAAATTGGAGATGGACCTGATCCACAAACTTCACATCTTTAGATTGCCAACTCTTTGGGGAGCAGGGACTGAGCCTTCATGTATCCTTATATAGCACTTAACTATACCAATTTGCATCAGCTGAGGATCTGGCACACAGTGTGAGAAAATTTTTTGCAATGAGAGGTATAGAGGTAATAGTATCTGGCAGTTATATAGTAATTTACATTTTAAAAGCATTGTACAAACATTAAGTAGTTAGCAAGGTTGTGAAACAACAACTCATACGTGCAGAAAGGGAAGTGATATATGGAGATGGAGTACAATAACAATGAAAGGAAGATGAAATTTGAAAGTGGTTAAAATCATACAAGTATTCACAAAGTCTGCTTATGCTGATGGGAGAACAGAAAGATACAGTAATGGAGGAAGGGGAAAATGACTGGACATTAGTGCAAATCATAGACTAAAACCAATCAGAAGTTTAAAGTCAGATTTGAAGAGAGGAAATAAATGCTAATGAAAAATGGTATTGCTCCATTGAAGATCTGGCCCTTGGAGTGGAGAAGAGAGTTCAGACAGAGGCTGGAGAACTATCTGAGCTGAGTTTCAGGGTGAAAACAGAGAAGAGATAGGAGGATGTGAGGTTAACCATAAAGTGCAGCAGCTCCACAGAGGGTTTCAAAAACCAAGAAGGCAACTTCAGATTAGACTTGTAGACTCACAGAAAGATGATTTAAAAGATATAGGATAAGGTGATATGATTCCACTTTCATAAGACCAAAGAGTGTGGCTGCATGATTTCTTTTGGTGTTTAGAGATTTGTGAAGACCATAACAAAAACAAAAATAAAATTGTATTAATCACAGTAGATGATAACAGTAAGTATAAAGGGCCAGATCCTGAGCTAATGTAAATAGGATTAGCTCCATTGTTTTCAAAGGAACCATACCATTTTACACCAGCTGAGGAACTGGCCTAAAAATTTCAGCAGAGGCAATAACAGGTTAAAGTCACAGGTCTGCTCTCAGACTAGTGTAAATCCAGAAAAACTTCCCTGATGCCAGTGGAGTGGCTGTGGATTTACACTGGTGTCAGTGAAAACAGAATTTGACCAATAGGCCTTGTTTCTCCGATCACTTATACCCTCAGTGAAGCTACTCTCCCCTGACCTGCCACTCAGGGTCTGATAGCAAGGGTAGCCTATGCAGAGGTATAAATGGTAATTCTTATACCCAATTTCTACCTTGTGTAAATGTACAGTGAGCCCTGTGTAAGAGGTTGAGCTTAGTTCTAATTGAGTACATGGAATCTCTTGGGAGAAGAGATTTCACTGGGATAGAAACACACACAAAAGAAAATAATCAGAACATTTAAATAAGGGTGTGTCAGTAGATCAAAATTGTGTAGGTCAGCAGCACTGATGAGATGGTAGGTAAGTGAGTCCTCAATAAAAGCATTTTTGTTTGTTTTTCTAATCCTCCATATCTCTGATATTTTGCTTTCATTGTTTGTCAGTTTCCACTCTCTATTATATTTGTCTCTCCTCTCTGCTCACTTCTCTACTTCACTGCTTCTTTCTTGCTCTTTACATTTTTTTCCTGCCACTCCCATCACCTCTTTTCTTATTTCTCCTGCTGGTGCTTTCTCTGCTCAAGGATCCCCTCTTCCTTCTCTATTTTTCCTATTGATTCAGCTACACTGGGAATATCACAGGGATACCTTGTTTTCCAAAATATTCTGTCTCTGCTATTACTGCAATCAATGGCAAAGCTCCCATTCACTCCACTGGGAGCAGGACTGGATCCTAAATATTTGCTGAATGCCAGATGATGGGAGATTGAGAGTCCAGAGATGGTCTGTTTACATCAGACTTTTCAGGCTCAAATGTGGGGCTCTAATTTAAAATCAAATCATATGCTTTCCCCAATATATTAGCTTTCATAGTAATATAATTTGCATAGTTTATATAGCACAAAAATGCCCTTGTGATGATGTGGGAACATATGTACAACTTATGAATTCTGATTGATTTTATGAAATTGCTGTGTCATCGAATGCCTAAATGCATGTGGAATCTGCCATCTGTTTTCAGGGCTGTGTTACATACAATGGAGGATTGTTAAACCTTGATGGTTGCCCATTCAAATGGGAGCACCTTAGGACAAGTGTTGGCTGAAGCTAGGAGAACCGATTTCCTCCAACTTTTCTGCAGGGTTGGGGTGTGAAGGAACAGAATTTCCTCAGAAGCCGAGCAAAAAGATAAGATGTTAGTGCTGGATCTTAAAAACCATAGAGCCAGAGAGACTCAGGAGAAGACTCAGAAGAAGGACTCACTGGGTGAATAAAAGGCATAGGCTTTTGGAAGCAGAGGGAACATCTTTGATGGAATGACCGAACAAGGTCAAAGTAAGCTGGCTGATGGAGACAGAGGGAGCGGACTCCATGAATTGGAAGATAAGCCTGATCTGGAGGAGTGAAGTTCCAGAGACGGAACTTAGAACTCCACTAGCCCAGTTCCTGAAGAACACTGCAAAGTGGTAAAGAAAATGAGGGAGGAAATGGTATGTAGGTGTTTTGTTGTTGTGTGGATCTGTATACTTCTTGTGCTATCTAAAGTAAGAGTGACTGGTTTTGGAACCCTTTGCAAAGCATGTGTTTGTTTCCATTACCACATGTCCATGAATAGGAGAACAGCAAGCCAGAGTGCGCACAAGGTGGAAAGATGGATAAGGGTGTGCTAAGCTAATATTGAGGAGTTTGGTGGAGCCATCACTAGTCACAAAACTTAGGCAGTTGGACTGTGGGGTCACAGCTCTCACAAGGCAGTGCAAGACAAAGGAACTGCACCCTGAGAGTGGGACTTCAAGGTTTTGTTCCAAATCAGAACAAAGATTTTTTGAAATGTTGGCATTTCCTATGGAACAGAAATTCGGAATTTCAACCAGCTCTAGCCAGGAGCTTACCCATCATATGCCATGTATTGTTTACATACATAAATGGGTGAGATTTTCAGTCTTAGTACAGTTTGCCATTGCAGTGCTAACCCTTCTATTATATTTTATAAAAGGGGTGAGTGAACCCAATGGAGCTGTATAATCCTGTTTTTCACAGAACTAGTTTGAATTTGTGAACAATTTTATTCCCTGTAATTTAAATCCATGTTATTCTAAAAAGAAAAAAAGAAAAGGAATGACAAAACAAGAATCTGTTTTCCAGCTTAAAGGAAGTCTGCTCTATGAATTAGGGACAAGAACCCCCTGGATGCTAGGCTAGCATAGTCAATACCCAACATAAGCCTTATATTTAATTTTTCATTAGGTCCTTTTTCTGTCTGCTCCTTCAAAGAAACAAAAAACTGTCTTTCTATTTATTTTTCCCTGGCTCTACTTACCACCCTAAAGTTTCACTGAATTATTTTCTCTCTTTCTCCTCTTCTCTGTTCTTTTTCCATGTAGGCTCCCCTACTCAGAATGGAAACCCAGTAATATTCCAAGTTCAAGCTGACCTTCCAAACCCACAGCATTTGAGTGAATTTGCCAATTCCTAGTTTTATACAAATCATAGGGCAAATCTAGTCCTCCTTTCCCTTAAGGTGATACCAGTCAATAGACAGCAGAACTGGGGGAAGTCCTGGTATACGGGGTTTGGAGGAGATGTAGGAACCCTGGTTGGGGGTTCTGCACCCCCTGCACATTGCAAAGCTGGGACCCATGGGGACCCCAATCCAGTTGCAGTGAGATCATGATGGCGGTGAGCGGGACTTATAGGGAGGGTGAGCACTGTTGGTGGTTCAATAACTATGTGGTGAAAACACACCCAGTGGAGGGGAACAGAAACTATAGAGTTTTGAGGCCATATTTTCAGCCTTATTTCAGGTCTGGACCTGGGAGAAGGATTTTCTCTCTTTAACCATGGTGAAACCCATCTATATTAAGCCTGTTTACTTGGGACTGACACAAGTTCACAACCAGCAGGATTTGTCCAGCTGTGGTTTGTCAGTGATTCTCATTTCCCTCTGGAAGAACCTTCCATTTAATCCTCGCCCTCTCTTTCTTGAGACTCCTGTATTTTGCTAGTCAGTGCCACCAGTGGGGTGGACATCTTTCCACTAGAAACTGAACTAAGACTGCCAATTCGTTTTACATCAGCCATTGACCTACCATTAGTCGATAATGATTTTCATACCAAAGTGACCTAGAGGCAAAAGACTCTATATCCAATTACCAATCCACTTTCTCCAGCGAGGCATACATTTCAATGCTTTCAGAAAGAAGAGCTTTGATAATTTTAGATTACCAAGTGCAGTTTCACAAAATCCCGGTCTCTTTATCACATGCTGCATTTCAACCTCCAGTCCCTTGATTTCAAAGCACATATCAAGTAAATGATCAGAAGTCAAGAAGATAGGCTTCAATTATTTCATTTTATGGAAGTTAAAAAGGTTCTTGTAAATGACTGATGCAAATACTGGAAACCCGGTTAAAACAACTGGATAACAGATGGCAAAGGAAAGTGGTTTACAGGAAAGTGTTGCAGAGTAGAAGATCATTTACAAGAAGCAATTATACAAACAGCCTTAAGCATCCAACATCCCATAAAAGGGTGGCTGGGGTGGAAATACAATTTCAATTGTAGATTTTTGTGCTTGAATAAAAATAAAATCTTTAATGTTTAAAATTTTCCATTTTCACTTCCCCCTCCCACCCCCTGCATCTCCATTTCCCTGTCTTACAGACAGCATTCATATTTCACATTCTGTACAACTAACAAGGCTGGCTAGACAAGCATGCCATACAATAAAACCCCAACAAGACCATTTTTCCTCCCACTCTGTATGGGGCTTATTTCCCTTGGGGTTAAAGATCACTTAAAGACCAAGAAATATGATGCCTCACTTGTAAATGTAAATAGTACAGATTAAACTACCAGGGTAATGCTATACTTTCTTTGGTGTCATGATAGAGGGCAGCTGAGCTGCCTGGCTCAGATGTTTAGGGTAAAATACATTTTTCTGGTTTTCTTTTTATTGTTTCAAGCATTTTCCACCCCTCCAACCTAGACTTTTTTGGACAGATAATGGTAATGCTATTTTCCTGCAGGATCTCTACAAAGTGTTGAGCTCATAAAATTATGACAAAGAGCAGTAAGCTCAATAGTCATTGTGGTTCCTAAGATTCTTCTGGGAGAAAAAACGGGTAAGAGAAACAAAGATGTAACATGCAGTTGTCAGTAAGAGTACCCTCTACATTCTTTTATTAATGAAACCTTGCAGCATGACAGAGACAGAACACTCGCTGGGAATTTTTTGCACTCTCAGAATTTCATTGAGTTCTGCAATGCTACTTCAAAATAACACCTGTCAGATCCTACAGTTAGACCTAGTATTACTGTAAGAAAAAACACAGCCTAATTGCCTAGTACTTCACACAGTGCCTTCATCTTCCCAACCATCCCCTCAATCAAAGCATAAGGTACAGTAACTCAGTAGCTATGAAAGCAGTACTAACACTTTGAGGCCTTTTTCTTTCTACTGATATGTCATGTTGTCATTCTGTCTATCATAGGGGTACCTAATGCAGCATTAGTACACACTGCTTCCATTTTGCTCCTATGGGGCCAGATTCTCAGCCCCATTATTACTCAAAGGTCCACAGTGCCAGTTTAAGTAGCTTCTGGAAGATTCTTCCAGCCAGGAGGAATCCCCAGGTGGTGTAGAGATGCTGTGGAGGCTCCTTTGCTACTCTGCTCTAAGTTCCTACCCTTGCTGATATCCAGGGCAAGGGAGCATGGCCAGGGTATCTCTTTGCCGTGGCAATTCCCAGGTCCTGGAACAGCTTTTTAGAGACATAAGCAGATGAGGATAGATTAGAACAGCCTCAGGGCTGGAGGCTAGCAATCAGGGAAGGGTAAAGGTAACATAAAATCACCTTTGCTCCCAATGTGCACCAATCACATCTCAGACATAGTCCAGGATCAAACTTACAGAGCTAAACGCTTAATAAATGCTCATATATGGTGTCGCTGGGCATAGTTTATAGTATATGGACCAGATTCTGATCTCATGCACACCAGCTTACATCCAGATTGATTTCAGTGGAATTCTTTGGATTTACATTGGTTTACTGAAAGTGGATGACGTGATTCTGCTTTCACTTACACCAGCATCATAGCGGTGTAACACGAGATTACACTAGCATTTGTGAGATCACAAGCAGGATTGCTATCAGGCCAGTAACATATCACACAGGTTGGTACCTGATACAACTTCCTAAATTTGAGTTTTTTGCACTCATATATACTCGAAGTATAGATTGCAATACCTCTTCAAGAATTACTATGTAGTGACATATTCTCTTTAAGTCTATTGTGACTTCTCACTGCACCACGAGTGTTTAGAACTACAGAGCAAATAAGTGATGTTTCAGTTTGCTGGCCTAACGGTAAAAAATTGTTTTGGGTCAAATGAAACACTAGTTCAAAGATTTCATTTCAAAAATGTCAAACAAAATGTTTCAATTTTTTTCAGAATTTTGTTTTCAAACTGAATCAATTTGGTGAATTCAACACAGATTCACAAGATGTCTCAGTTGCCCCAAATCTGCATTTTTTTTACAATAAAAATAAAAATAAAAATCCTTCACCTGAAAAATTTCACCCAAACTCTATTTATAAAACACAACATAGGTCACACACTCCTATGTAAATATTAAGGGACAGATTCACTGCCTGCTGCTGAAACATGGGCTGCAGACCCTTGTTGTGATGGAAAATCTGCCTGGGTGGCGAATCCACAGCTGCACAAGTCACATGGAGTCCCATGCCACTGAGGGGGCAATTTGTGCAGCTTAGAGAATGGGTCCAATTTTATAGACTGCACGTGCTATATATGCCACTAATTGAAGCTAACTCTGGGGTGGAAAATGGCAGCTGTGTAACGGCACACAACACTTAATTACTGGAACTACCCATATCCCCTGAAATTGTAAAGTGAATTTAAGTATGAAGAATTGAATTACTCAAGCTGAAATGTAACTAGGACATCAGAGTTAACAACCTCCCTCTTTTAAAAAGTGCAGTGGAATCTTTATATGACTACAAGCATTCATAACCTTGGTACTGTGTGTCGATTCGAATAGCACAGAGTCCTCTATCACTAGGGTTACCATACGTCCGGATTTTCCCGGACATGTCCGGCTTTTGGGGGTTCAAATCCCCGTCCGGGGGGAAATCCCCAAAAGCCGGGCATGTCCGGGAAAATCGGGAGGGAGGGATGGAGGGCTCGGGCGGGGCCTCTTTGGCCGGGCCGGTGCGGGGCCGGGCCGGGGTCGCGGGGCCGGGGGCCTGGTGTTGGGCCAGGCGCGGGGCCGGGCGGGGAGCCGGGGGCGCGGTGCCGGGCCGGGAGCCGGGCGGTGCGCCGGGCCGCGGGCCGGGGTAGCGGGGGGGTGCGCGGGGCCGCGAGCCGGGCCGGGGTAGCGGGGGGGGGGGTGCGCCGGGCCGCGGGGCCGGGCGGGGAGCCGGTCCGGGGTAGCGGGGGGGTGCGCGGGGCCGCGAGCCGGTCCGGGGTAGCGGGGGGGTGCGCCGGGCCGCGGGGCCGGGCGGGGAGCCGGTCCGGGGTAGCGGGGGGGTGCGCCTGGCCGCGGGGCCGGGCGGGGAGCCGGTCCGGGGTAGCGGGGGGGTGCGCCTGGCCGCGGGGCCAGGCGGGGAGCCGGTCCAGGGTAGCGGGGGGGTGCGCCGGGCCGCGGGGCCGGGCGGGGAGCCGGTCCAGGGTAGCGGGGGGGTGCGCCTGGCCGCGGGGCCGGGCGGGGAGCCGGTCCGGGGTAGCGGGGGTGCGCCGGGCCGCGGGGCCGGGCGGGGAGCCGGTCCGGGGTAGTGGGGGGGTGCGCCGGGCCGCGGGGCTGGGCGGGAAGCCGGGGGTGCGCGGGGCCGCGGGCCGGTCCGGGGTCGCGGGGCCGGGCTGCCGGGGGGTGCGCTGGGCCGCGGGGCCGGGAGCCGGGCCGGGATAGCGGGGGGGGTGCGCTGGGCCGCCGGGGGCCGGCAGTGCTGGGCGGGCTGGGGGTGGTCGGCCAGGGCTGGCACCCCAGGGCCCGAGCCGACCCAGGCTGGCGCTGCCGGGGGGCCAGCCTGGGCCGCGCCTGCTCCCCCCACACCCCCCCTTACCAGCTTCAGGCTTCCCGCGAATTTAATATTCGCGGGAAGCAGGGGAGGGGGCGGAGACTTTGGGGAGGGGGCGGAGTTGGGGAGGGGGCATGGGCGGGGCTGGGGGCGGGGCCGAGGCCCCGTGGAGTGTCCTCCATTTGGAGGCACAAAATATGGTAACCCTATCTATCACTATTAGAGATGAATGAATAGTGCAAAAAGAATATTCTTTCCAATTTTAAAACATATCATTTTAGTTTTGTTCACACTCCTTTTGGAATATCCTAGCAAATGAGATTACTGATAGGAATTTTCACTGAAAAAATGAATTTTACATGAACACTTGCATGGAGTGAATTTCTAATTTGTGACCTGACATGGCCCTCTAGTCTGAATCTTGCCTTCATTATGTATCTGACAGAACAAAACTACGGTTTCCCTAGCACCTAGTAGGCACCTCACTTGGAACTTCATAAACATCAACAAGTACTTAATATCAAATGTATAGCTTCTGAACTAGTAGGGTGGGAAGTGCTAGATGCTCTGATTGTGACTGATATTGCAGGCCCCATAGGGTTGTGGGGTGTTTAAATATTACTAGTTGGAGCCTCATTTAGTTGCATCGACAATTAATTGTGAGCACAAAATTTGACCCAGAGCATCAAACACCATTTTAAAAAATCAGACCAATATGAAAATGGCTATTGAGTCTCAATGACAAACGTGCAGATTAAACAGGAAAAAAAAATTGTTTTCATTGCCAGACCTATCACTATGTGCATTATTATTATTTATATTGCTGTAGTAAATAGAGATGTCAAACAAGGATGGGGGCCCAGTTGTGCTAAGCACTGTACAACACACATAAGCCAGACAATTCCTGCTTCAGAGAGCTCAGTCTAACATATATAATGATAGAATGCAACAAGTCAAGGAAACAAACCAAATAATGGGAGTGCAGGTGAGAATACAAGATTACAGTAAAATGAACATATTTTGCATGATAAAACAGCTGTTCAGCGTGCTGCCTGCCCAGCTCTGCAAACTCAACCTGGGCTAGGAGCGACAAGCCAGACTCCTTCCTTCTCACACATCACCACCAGCCATAAAGGACAAAATCTGGTCTCTCTTCAACCAGGGCAACCTCATTGCCTGTCAGGGGTACACACAGCTGTATCTCACTTGTTGCATAGGAAGGAACAGACTCCTGCCCTTTTTCTTATGTTTTTAGCTGTGTTAGCTCTGCAGGCCTAGCAGGAGGAAAGCACAGTAAAAAATTATTTTTGCCACTTCCCGCACCCCCTTTCTAGCAATTAAACAACCACTACAATAAAACATGTCACTAACTTGTGCCAATTCCTCACCATATTCACTTGCCAGCGGTGGCTCCAGGCACCAGCACTCCAAGCGCGTGCCTGGGGCGGCAAGCTGCGGGGGGGCGCCCTGCCAGTCCCTGCAAGGGCGTCAGTCAGGCTGCCTTCGGCGGCTTGCCTGTGGGAAGTCCACCGGTCCCGCGGATTTGGCGGCAATTCAGCGGGTACGCTGAATCCACGGGACCGGGGACCTCCTGCAGGCATGCCACCGAAGACAGCCTGCCTGCTGTGCTTGGGGAGGCAAAAAAGTAGAGCCACCCCTGTCACTTGCTTGTATGTCATGGTTCTGACCCTTACCTATTTGTCCATTTTGTGTCTCTTAGGGTATGACTTCATTGCAGAGTTGACTCAAGTTCTGGCATTGGTGTTGCCCCAAACATCCCTTTTGTCTGCACACAAACCCCTTTCACCAATGTTTGATGGTCCTTTAAACCAAAACTAGCTTCCCCAGCTGAGTGTATGGGTTAGAACTTGGGCTTCACTTTCCCTTACACTGATAACCTGCCCACTTTGCAGTGAGAAAGCAGGCTAAAACACTTGAGTTCTGATAGTCCTCCAATGCCTTCCACAATTCCCCCCACCTATGTGCCCACAAGGACAGATAAGTTCTTTCACAATGCACTGGCAAAATATCATAGAGAATCTCAGCTCACTGCAGCACAAAGAACCATAGGATGTCCCGAGAAGTCCTAGTACTTCACAGAGGTGAGTACAGCACCAGCATGGACTGAAACTCCATGACTCAGATATGGCTTTGCAATGTAGTTGCTCACACCCAGGCTAGGCTAGGCTAACCTGGGTGCTGGTCACCTGAGTTAACTCTGCAGTGACGACATTTCCTTAGAGCAGAGGTGGGCAAACTACGGCCCACGGGACCGTCCTGCCCAGCCCCTGTGCTCCCGGCCGGGGTGGCTACCCCCTGGTCCCTCCCCCGCTGCCCCCACACACACAGCCACACAGCGGCGCAGGCAGCACTCTGGGTGGCAGGGTTGCGTGCTCCTGCCAGGCAGCGCGGCAGTGTGTCTGGCTCTGGCCAGGCTATGCGGCTGCCAGACATGCTGCTCGGAGCAGCATGGTAAGGGGACAGGGGCCGAGGGGTTGGATAAGGGGTGGGGGGGTCCCAGGGGGCAGTCAGGAAACAGGGAGCAGGGGGAGATTGGATGGGGCAGAGGTTCTGGGGGGGATGGGAGGTTGGATAAGCATGGGAGTCCTGGGGGGGGGGGCTGTCAGGGGGCGGGGGTGTAGATAGGGGTCAGGGGACAGGGAACAGGAGGGGTTGGATAGGCATAGGGTCCTAGGCGACCTGTCAAGGGGCAGAGGTGTGGATAGGGGTCAGAGCAGTCAGGGGTCTGGGAGCAGGAGGTGTTGGATAGGGGGTGGGATCCCAGGGGTAGTTAGGGATGGGGGGTCCCGGGAGGGGGTGGTTAGGGGACAAGGAGCACGGGGGGTTGGAGGGGTTAGGGATTTTGAGGGGGGCAGTCAGGGGGCGGGAAGTGGGAGGGAGTGGATGGTGATGGGGCCAGGCTGTTTGGCACGGCACAGCCTTCCCTACCCGCCCCCCCTACAGTTTTGCAACCCCAATGTGGCCCTTGGGCCAAACAATTTGCCCACCCCTGCCTTAGAATGGCAAGGCAGGGATCGTTTTATCCATGTTAGTACAGAACCCAGCACAATGGGACTCCATCTCCAGCTGGGGCTTTGGGGGCACTACCATAATATAAATGTTTACTACCAAAGGTAGTAGATAAAACTCTGAATACAGATTATGTTCTCACTTATACTGATGTAAATCACATGTAACACCAGTGAAGGCCCAACGAACCAAGCCACTGAGTAAAAATATGCCCTTTTTGCAGTCACTTTTCTGAGTGACCCCCACACTTGGTGCCCCAGATCAGAATTATTATTGGAAACAATTTATCAGGAATGTCTTGTCTGTATTTTATTTTTAGATATGGGCCTGGACAGGAATTCAGGATCTGAGCCCTCTAATATTTTTGAATCCATCTTATGTGTTTTGGATCAAACAATATCCAAACTTTGGCACAGGCCAATTTCCATTTCTGGTGTTCTGAAGTAGAAATTCCACCCTCCCCCTGCCAAATTCCCTGCCCCGTGGGACCCTCCTCACTGCAGCTGTTGTGGCACTTCCACTCACCACTGGTGCCTTTGGACAGGGGGTACACAGGACGGGCCTTTAACCTCAGTCCAGTGGGTGTGAGGAGGCTGGTTCTATGGAGTCCTTGATTTTGTTGGAGTATTGAGTAACCTCCTAATTCATCTCCCTTTCTACATCCTACATCCTTGAGGCTATGTGGCAAGACCAGTCTCCTTCAGGCTACAAAGGGCTTGACAGAATCTCGTTAATGTATCTAATCAATGCTTTTCCTTAAGCAAAAGGAATTGCGTCCTTCCCATTTGTCAGTCAGACATGTTCCAAATGTAGCAAAGCAGAAAACAGTACCATCCACCAGTTTACCGACAGCAGTTTGTTAAACCATCTGTCTTTGGTATAAAGGGCTTTTCTTTGTTTGTGTTTTAAATATAATAGGACAACAGCAAGAAGAGAGCCTGGCTACCATATAATATAAAGCAGGTAACCAAATTTAGAACAGTTGTTCATGGTCCAAGTATTTTTGGCAGCTTGTTCCTTGCAGTACAGATTCATAAGTGCAGCTGTTAACATTTTCTCACCCACCTACACAGCCAGGACAGCTAGTGGTTTGTTTTAAAAAAAAAAAAAAAAAAAAAAATAGGATGAATTGTATCCATTGGTGAAAGAAGTTTTGCTGGAATCTGCTGCCTTCAGCAACCACACTCATGGGGGATTTAATAGGAAACTCCTTCTTAAAGAGACATGAGTTAGATTTTACTTTTCTCTGGAAAGTTGCAGTGCAGTTTAAAATAGTCATGCAAAGGCCTTCCCTTTTCTACATATAATGAAAAGCTACATTTCAGAAAGATTTCTGAAGAGGGGCTTTTTGAGGAAGTATGAGTGGATCAGGTTGATTAGAAACATTAGTTTTAGAACCACTGTGTTGGTTCTCTCTATTTCCATTCTGGATCAAGCTAAACAACGATCCATACGGAATCAAGATTTGTACACCCACTCCAAAGAATGCAAACAACATGACTGCTTGCAAATCTCCAATTTGGGAATGGTCCTGATACTGAGCTCCCTCCCACTCACTTTCCTCAGTTCAACAACTTTCTTGGAAAGGGACCCATTTTTTCTCTTTGATTGATTTGCTAATGGTTGTTTCCGATCCCTGTCCTCATTGGAGGAACCTTTAATTGCTCTGAATTTTCAGGAATGTTTCCTTAATGGTCCGTAGGGAAAGTCTGAAGGTATGCAGCAATGAAGTAATGATGCACCCAGTGATGTTCTAAGTTCACAAATGCATACATGAAGCAATATAGTAATTTTCCAGACTGCAGCACTTCCCTTAAAAATTTTTAGACCAGTAGCCAAGTAGCATGTTTGTTCTGACAATTGGGAAAGTATTCAAGTGCTGCCTTGGCAATTACCAATAGGTAATCCAACGCCCATTTGTCTGATGTTATATGCTCCGATGCATCCTGAAAATGAGAGCAGCTACATCCAAAGTTGTTACAGCTGCAAAGTCCCATTGAGTGGATTGTTGAGATTCTCAATCAAGCCATCAAAATTGTCACTCGGAGGATGTGGATGGTCGACAGGATGTAGTTGTAGCTGATGGGGGGTTCTTTTTTGAGTACCTTGATCTCTTATCTGGGGGTTCAGTGAGTCACCAGAGGAGGTTAAATATGGGGCTGAGCATGTTCTTTGTGCCATCTGAGATCTACTAAATCTTCTCTTATTTACAGGAGTATCGATTCAAAGGAATCTCATCAGGCCCTCAAGCCCTTTAACATGTGTCAATAGACATCCATCGAGTCCACAAAGAGCTTGGAAGCATCAATGGGGAGGTCTTCAATGGTACTTTGGACTTCTCTTGGAAAGCCTGACATCTGCAGCCAGGACGTTCTTCTCATGACTGCTACAGTGGATGTAGATTGTGCTAAAGTATCTTCCAGATCTAAGGAGGCCTGGGGCAATGTCTTTGCTAGAAGCTGACCCTCTTGAACAATGGCTTTAAACTGATCATGATGTTCCTCTGGCAGATGCTCAATAAAATAATTAAATTTCTTGTAATTAAGGTAGTTGTATTTCGCCATGAGTGCCTGACAGTTTGCTATTCTAAACGGCAGTGTGGCTGAACCATAGTTTGTGGCCAAAATATCAAGCCCCTTATGGTCCTTGCTGCATGGGGTGAACTTAGAGCTATTTTTCCTGCCTCTTTCATTAATGGCCTCTCGTACTGGGGAGTTTACAGCTGGATGAGAGATTAGAAACTCTGATTCTTTGTCGGGAGCATAATACTTTTTATCCGCTCTCTTTCAGGTAGGCAATATACCTGGGGTTTGCCGGTCTTAGTGGGCTCCATAAGAGCTTCATTCACTGGAATGGCAATTCTCATCGATGATGAGGTGTGTAATATATCTTGGACAATGGTACTCAAACTTTTCCAGTTGTGCCTCCCCTCTTACTATTAATGAAATCTGTCTGTACATCTGCAGTGGCACAGGAGCCAGCAAACAGAGCTGTAAACAGGGGAGTTTGAGTAGGAGTTTGCAAGGGAAGTTTGGGTGGAAGACTAGGAGAACCAGGCAGAGGAACAGACAGGCTAGTGAAGGGAGTGTGTGGTGTTCTGGCAGTGTTGTGGTGATTGTAGGGGGTTTGTTTTGCTGTGGGTGGTGGTGTTTTGGTTTGGTTTGTGTTTCCCGGACTAACAGGACTTAGGTGGGACGGCTATGACAGATACAGAGGCAGCAGCGGTAGTGACCCAAGCAGTGGAAGACACAATGAAGATGACTGGATGTGGAAGCTGTCGTATGTACATGATCTTGGAGGGGGTACCTGAAAAGAGTTTCGTCTGCATGAAGTGTCGCCTGATAGAGCTGATGGAAGAAAAGATCCGAGGGTTGGAGATGCAGGTGGAAACTCTGGTTGAGTTTAGAAGGGGGTTTGAGCAAATGATGGAGCAAAGATATGAGGAGGCTGAAGGGAAAAGCTCAGACTTTCAAATGGAAGCAAGACAAAAGAACTCTGAGGGGAGGCTGCTGGGTGAGGAAAGTGGACAGTGGAAGCATGTGACTAAGAGAACCAGGCAGAGGAAAAGACGGGCTAGTGAAGGAGAAATAGAGAACAGGTTTGCAGAGTTGGAAAATGAAGAAGGGGCACAGCAGGTGGTCACTGAAGGTGGGAAGGCAAGGAAGAAGAGAAGAGCAGCTAATTCTATAGGAAGAGGGGAAGAATCAATGGAGATAACACCAAATATGAGCCCCAGGAGGATACAGGATGGGTTGCAGAGGATTGCAAGGGAGAATAGGAATCGAGAGGACTTGCAGCCAGAGGGAACAGGGGATAGACCAGAGAATCACACCATCACCAGGAAAAGGCAGGTCTACATGATTGGGGACTCCTTACTGAGAAGAATAGATAGGCCTGTAACCAGAGCTGATTCAGAGAACAGAAGGGTGTGCTGTCTGCCGGGTGCTAAGATACAGGATGTGGACCTGAGGCTGAAGAGGATCCTAACGGGAGTGGGAAAGAATCCACTGATTGTCTTTCATGTGGGAACAAATGATAAGGCTAGATTCTTGCTGGAACGTATCAAGGGAGATTATGCTAGGCTGGGGAAGATGCTTAAGGAAATCGAGGCTCAGGTGATCTTCAGTTTTCAGAGTAGCAGCCGTGTTAGTCTGTATCCGCAAAAAGAAGAACAGGAGTACTTGTGGCACCTTAGAGACTAACAAATTTATTAGAGCATAAGCATATATGCATCCAAAGAAGTGGGCTGTAGTCCACGAAAGCTTATGCTCTAATAAATTTGTTAGTCTCTAAGGTGCCACAAGTACTCCTGTTCTTCTTTTTGTGATCTTCAGTGGGATTCTGCCTATTCCTAGAGAAGGGCAACAAAGGTATCACAAGATTATGATGATCAACAGATGGCTCAGGCAGTGGTGCTATAAAGAGGGCTTTGTGATGTATGGCCACTGGGAGGCATTCATGGACAGAGGACTGTTCTCTTGGGATGGACTTCACCTGAATAAGGAGGGAAATAGACTTCAAGGATGGAGGCTGGCACAACTGATTAAGAGAACTTTAAACTAGGAATTTGGGGGAGATGGTCGGAAGATGTCCAGGTAATCTCCACGCCGGATTTTAACATTGAGAGGGAAGAAAACGAAGTAAGAAAGGATACAGCCGTGGGTAGGAGAATGGAGGAAGGGTAGTGTAGATACAAGTCTAATAGGTGATACTAGTGGTAGACTGTCTGGGCCTAATCGGGTAGAGAATGTGAGTGAAGCCAAACAGCAAAAATTAAGATGTTTGTACACCAATGCGAGGAGCCTAGGTAACAAAATGGAGGAACTAGAGTTACTGGTAGAGGAAGTGAAACCAGGTATTATAGGGATAACAGAAACATGGTGGAATAGTAGTCATGACTGAAGTATAGGTATTGATGGGTATGTGCTGTTTAGGAAAGACAGAAATGAAGGCAAAGGTGGTGGAGTAGCATTGTATATCAATGATGAGGTAGACTGTAAAGAAATAAGAAGTGATGGAATGGATAAGACAGAGTCTGTCTGGGCAAAAATCACATTGGGGAAGAAAGCTACTAGAGCCTCCCCTGGGATAGTGTTTGGGGTGTGCTATAGATCGCCGGGGTCCGATTTGGATATGGGTAGAGACCTCTTTAATGTTTTTAATGAAGTAAATATTAATGGGAATTGTGTGATCATGGGAGACTTTAACTTCCCAGATACAGACTGGAGAACAAGTGTTAGTAATAATAACAGGGCTCAGATTTTCCTGGATGTGATAGCTGATGGATTCCTTTACCAAATAGTTGCTGAACCAACAAGAGGGGATGCCATTTTAGATTTGGTTTTGGTGAGTAGTGAAGACCTCATAGAAGAAATGGCTGTAGGGGACAACCTTGGTTTGAGTGATCATGAGCTAATTCAGTTCAAACTAAATGGAAGGATAAACAAAAATAGATCTGTGACTAGGGTTTTTGATTTCAAAAGGGCTAACTTTAAAAAATTAAGGAAATTATTTAGGGAAGTGGATTGGACTGAAGAACTTGTGGCTCTAAAGGCGGAGGAGGCCTGGAATTACTTCAAGTCAAAGCTGCAGAAACTATCAGAAGCCTGCATCCCAAGAAAGGGGAAAAAATTCATAGCAGGAGTTGTAGACCAAGTTGGATGAGCAAGCATCTTAGAGAGGTGATTAAGAAAAAGCAGAAAGCCTACAAGGAGTGGAAGATGGGAGGGATCAGCAAGGAAAGCTACCTTATTGAGGCTAGAACATGTAGGGATAAAGTGAGAAAGGCCAAAATCCATGTAGAGTGGGACTTTGCAAAGGGAATTAAAACCAATAGTAAAAGGTTCTATAGCATATAAATAAGAAAAAAATAAAGAAAGAAGTAGTGGGACCACTAAATGTTGAGGATGGAGTGGAGGTTAAGGATAATCTAGGCATGGCCCAATATCTAAACCAGGGAACGGCAACCTTTGGCATGCGGCTCGCCAGGGTAAGCACTCTGGTGGGCCGGGCCAGTTTGTTTACCTGCCGCGTACGCAGGTTCGGACGATCGTGGCTCCCACTGGCCACGGTCACTGTCCCAGGCCAATGGAGGCTGCGGGAAGTGGTGCAGGCCAAGGGATGTGCTGGCCGCTGCTTCCCACCGCCCCCATTGGCATGGAGTGGTGAACTGCGGCCAGTGGGAGCCATGATCAGCCAAACCTGCGTATGCGGCAGGTAAACAAACTGGCCCAGCCCGCCAGGGGTTGCCGATCCCCGATCTAAACAAATACTTTGCCTCAGTCTTTAATGAGGCTAATGACGAGATTAGGGATAACAGGATGACAGGATGACAAATGGGAATGAGGATATCGAAGTAGATATTACCACATCCGAGGTAGAAGCCACACTCGAACAGCTTAATGGAACTAAATTGGGGGGCCAAGATAATCGTCATCCAAGAATATTAAAGGAACTGGCACATGAAATTGCAAGCCCATTAGCAAGAATTTTTAATGAATCTGTAAACTCAAGGATTGTACCGTATGACTGGAGAGTTGCTAACATAGTTCCTATTTTTAAGAAAGGGGGGTAAAGTGATCCGGGTAACTACCGGCCTGTTAGTTTGCCATCTGTAGTATGCAAGGTCTTGGAAAAAATTTTGAAGGGGAAAGTAGTTAAGGACATTGAGGTCAATGGTAATTGGGACAAAATACAACATGGTTTTACAAAAGGTAGATCATGCCAAACCAACCTGATCTCCTTCTTTGAGAAGGTAATAGATGTTTTAGACAAAGGAAACACAGTGGATCTAGTTTACGTCGATTTCAGTAAGGCATCTGATACGGTTCCACAGGGCCGGCTTTAGGAAGTGCGGGGCCCGATTCTAATACCCTGCGGTGATCTGGGTCTTCGGCGGCACTTCGGTGGCAGGTCCTTCACTTGCTCCGGGTCTTCCGTGGCACTGAAGGACCCGCCCCCGAAATGCCGCAGAAGACCCGGACCACCGCCGGGTGAGTAAAAATTAAAAAGGCGCCTAAGTTAGGCTCTCTTCTTATGGCGCGGGGCCTGATTCGGGGGAATCGGCCTAAAGTTGGCCCTGCGGTTCCACATGGGGAATTATTAGTTACATTGGAAAAGATGGGGATCAATATGAAAACCGAAAGGTGGATAAGGAACTGGTTAAAGGGGAGACTACAATGGGTCCTACTGAAAGGTGAACTGTCAGGCTGGAGGGAGGTTACTAGTGGAGTTCCTCAGGGATCGGTTTTGGGACCAATCTTATTTAATCTTTTTATTACTGACCTTGGCACAAAAAGTGGGAATGTGCTAATAAAGTTTGCGGATGACACAAAGCTGGGAAGTATGGCCAATACAGAGAAGGACCGGGATATGATACAGGAAGATCTGGATGACCTTGTAAACTGGAGTAATAGTAATAGGATGAAATTTAATAGTGAAAAGTGCAAGGTCATGCATTTAGGGATTTATAACAATAATTTTTGTTATGAGCTGGGGACTCATCAATTGGAAGTAACAGAGGAGGAGAAGGACCTCGGAGTATTGGTTGATCACAGGATGACTATAAGTCGCCAATGTGATATGGCCATAAAAAAAGATAATGCGGTCTTGGGATGTATCAGGATCGGTATTTCCAGTAGAGATAAGGAGGTGTTAGTACCGTTATACAAGGCACTGGTGAGACCTCATCTGGAATACTGTGTGCAGTTCTGGTCTCCCATGTTTAAGAAGGATGAATTCAAACTGGAACAGGTACAGAGAAGAGCTACTAGGATGATCCGAGGAATGGAAAACTTGTCTTATGAAAGGATACTGGGGTTGGATCTGGTCTGAAGGTGGAGCTGGACCTGGAGCCAGAGCAGTTCTGGGGGCTGAATGGGGTTGGGTGTGGAACTGGTCTGGGAGCAGAGCAGGGCTGGAAGCATGGTGCTCCCTCCCCACTTCCTCTGAGGGCTGGCCCAGGCCTGGAGGCAGAGCAGGCCTGAAGGTGAATGGGGTTGGAGGAGGGGCAAGGCTGGGGGCGGAGCTGGTCTGAGAGCGAAGTGGGGCTGGAAGCTTGGTGCTCCCTCCCTGTTCCTTGTGGGGGCTGGCCCAGCCCCACCTCACATCCTCTTGAATGCTCCTCCACAACCCCCTGGGGGCATGCCCCATAGTTTGGGGAGCACTGATCTAGGCGTTTATGATGGAATTTATGAACTGCCTCTAAGGGAAACTGACATGTGCCAGAAATTCGCTTCATCAGTTTCTGAAACTGTCTGAAGTCATCTGCCCTAGAAGGTGGTGGAGGCATGACAGCTTCATCAGAAAAAATATTCATAAGAGATGTCACCTTCTTGTCTGTCCTTACGTCTTGCTTCTCAAAGGTCTTTTCTCTGGCATGGGTGGTGGTAAAGGGGGCTGGGGAGGATGGGTCCTTCTCTATTCCCTCTAGTGGTGTGAAGACCTCATTATGAATTGCTAATGATCGAATGTCCATGGATCCCAACAAGTCCCTTAGGGGGGTCCAAAGGCATAGGTGGAGGCATCCATTGTGTTCCTGCCAGGAGGGTGTCATTTGAGGTCTATCCTCTTGTAAAACATCAGAGTAGGAGGGACAGTCAAGTGTTCTAGAATAGACATAGGAACACTGCACCGAGATCTAGACATCTGAAGAGTCCTTCAGGATGGGAGAGTGGAGGAGTAGAGCTGTTTGGCTTGCAAAGTAGACAAGGGCAACTATGGTTCACTATGTGATACAGGAGTCAGGGACCAAGATGGTCTAGATGCTGACAAACTCCCAGCACTTATCAATAAGGGAGGTTGTCTCCAAAAAGACTAACAAATCCTTAGGGTACTGTGACTGGTTGGATCACAGAACCCCCTTGGGAGCTGCCACCTGATGTGCCAAGACTACTTCTGCCCCTGCTTTCCTGCCCCATCAGCTTAGGACTTCAGTGCCCTGCCTGGTTTGAGCCAGACCCGCTAGCCTGCTGCAAACCCAGACCCAGGTCTGAATCACGTCCCCTAATAGCTGTAGGCTTAGTTGAAAGCAGCTAACAGAAGTGTTCTTGTCTTTAACACTCTGGTGCCCAACTCCCAGTGGGGTCTAAACCCAAATAAATCCGTTTTACCCTGTATAAATCTTATACAGGGTAAACTGATAAATTGTTTGCCCTCTATAACACTGACAGAGAGATATGCACAGCTGCTTGCCCACCCAGGTATTAACACATACTCTGAGTTAATTAATAAGTAAACAGTGATTTTATTAAATACAGAAAGTAGGATTTAAGTGGTTCCAAGTAGTAACAGACAAAACAAAGTAAGTTACCAAGCAAAGTAAAATAAAACACACAAATCTATGTCTAATCAAACTGAATACAGATAAGATCCTCACCAGTTCCAAAATGCTCCCTTTTACAGACTAATCTCCTTTTATCCCGGGTCCAGCAATCACTCACACCCTTTGCAGTCACTGTCCTTTGTTCCAGTTTCTTTCAGGTATCCTGGGGGGATGGAGAGGCTCAAGACCAAATGGAGGGGTCTCCCAGGGGTTTAAATAGACTTTCTCTTGTGGGTGGAGACCCCCTTCTCACTCCTATGCAAAGTCCAGCTCTAAGATGGAGTTTAGGAGTCACCTGGGCAAGTCACATGTCCATGCATGACTCACAGTTTCTTACCAGGTAGCAGCCATGGGTCACATGCTACCTTGAACATTACCTTAAGTAGACTTCTTATGTGGATTGGAACATTCCAAGATTCATTGTCCTTTAAGTGTTTCTTGATTAGGTACTTAACTTCAACATTCCTTTCTCCAGGAACTGACCAAATGCTTTACTAAGGTTATTTAGAAATCAAGCCAGTACACAGCCAATATTTATAACTTTGAATACAAAAATGATACATGCATACAAATAGAATTAATAGACTCAGTAGATCATAACCTTTACAGAGATATGTTACATGGCATATGTAGCATAAAACACATTCTAAGCATATTTCCATAAAGCCTTATGGGAGGTACCGTCACAGGTACCTGAACTCTTGCGTTATTGACAGTAACGAAGACTGGCCCAGGAGAGAGCCTGTGGAAGGTGGTTTTTGTACCGATGTTGCCAGCACCGAGCGCTTGGCCAGGGACTGCATCGGCTCCAATTCCCTTGGTACCATATGAGGTCTAGCAGACTTCACTACAGTTGACTTCCTTGATACTTCCAGTACTGAGCATTGTTCCAGGACAGACTTATAATGCTTTTCTCCTGTAAGGGTCCAGATACCCAAACTCAGAACTGAGTCTATCTTAGACTGAGTTTTCTTTTTGTCTTTATGGTACTGGCATGACTGGGAGCCTGCATGGAACTCCCCTTGGGACCTGAGGTCTCCATAGCCCTCTTGTGTGTCAGTAACTGAGATACTCTTAGAGATTTAAACCCTATCTGCTTCTATTTAGAGGCAGGTGCAGAAGAGGACTTCAGTACCGTAGAAGTACTCGGTGCTCAGAATAGCCTCTCAGCAGGAGGCACCTCTTGAATCCCGGAGAACACAGAAACTCCATGAAAAAATAATACAAGAGACAACCCCAAGAAGGGGAAGTTCTAAATTACTATCCAACTATATCTAAGAATAAAAGGATTTTTTTTTAAATCATTTTCTTTGCGGGGGAACACTAAAAGGTACGGTAAGTAACTATAAACAATCGATCTAAATGTTAAATAGAGAATAGGCATTCATTGCAGACTATCTCAGACCACAGGTGGTTGAGAAAGTACTGAAGGCAGTTCACTCACGCAGCCCCATATAACCTCAGTGCATGGCAGGAGCATGTGTGGGGTACATGCATGGGCTGAATGGGCACTGCTACCAAAAACATATGATTAAACACACAAGGTTCAAGTGCACCTGACTAGAGCATCCACAGGGATACAGCTCAAAGAAGACTCAGGATTCCCGTTTATCTTCTTGTAAACATTTAACAATACAACTCTGGCTTCAGGATCAACACTAAATGGTGATGAAATCAGTCTTATGTTCAGGATTCTAATTCTGCCTGAGTTCACCTTTTGAAGTATTCGGTCATGACCCATAATGACATTTCATAATAAGTGAGAGAAAGTGGTCCTAATTCTCTCTGGAATTTCCTGAGTCTGTAGAGGGAAATATAGTACAGCATAGTACCATAAAGAGTGTATAATATTAACAAAGCAGGAAAAGTGAGTGGGTGAAGAAAATATAAGAAGAAGAATTAGCAGGTTCTATCCTAGGAAAGGGACCCAATCTACATACTGTACTGTATTTTTAAGGCATACATTTTCAACTTTAAATGAGGAACAGAAAAAACAATGTATTGAGAGAATTGACGTACATATTAAAGCCAAAGTGAGCCACAGTGAAAGAGAAACTCAAACTAAACATTCCCCATACTGTATATGTTTGTACAAAAGAAACTGGCTTGTCTGTTGAAATTAAATAAGTTGCAAAGAGCCAAATCACAGCTTCAGAAAAATTCAGTGGATGGCAAAAAAAAAAAAGTGTGGAATTTCCATTAAAATGGCAAAACTTTTTAGGGGAGAGGACGCTGATCCTAAAAGGCACAGTCGCTGCTTCCTCTGATTCCACAGAATCTCCTTTTTTATCTTTAGAGCTCTGTAGGAGGTAAGAGAAGGGGAAATTGGCCAGGGTAAATGTCATTCTGTGGCAGCAACCTCTTCAAACCTGCAGGGATTTCCCAGGGTAAGGAAAATGCAGACCCTATTAGCATTATCTGAAACAATTTCCTCCTCTGTGAGCGGAAGTGTCTCCTTAGGGGAACTGGTATGGTCCAAGCATGGGTAAGAACCAATGGGATATGGGGGAGTAGACAATAGGACTCAGTGGAAATTCCCCAACCCTCCCCAGGTGTCCTGAGATCATTAGGCTTTCCCTGAGTTTGGAGAGCTATCTCCCTACTCACTCTGCAGTGGGCAGAAGAAGTAAAGCCCATGTGCCATCAGGATGAGCTATGGGAAACTTAGTGAAATAAATCTTGCAGATTTTCCTGACCGCTACCCACTTTGCTCCACTGCAGGACCCATATGCAGTACTTAGATAGCATACAGGTTCTAAAGGACTGACATCCAGTTTGTTGCCATACCTGCTGTTGTAGGTGTCAACCAGGGAGTAGTAGGATGAAATACAGAAAAGGAAAATGGAGGTGGCTAGGAATTCTACAGCAGAGTGTAGTGAACTACAGTAGCCACAGATTCTCTCAGTGAACTGAGTACATTTTCCTATGACAGCGAAACTACTGATGAAACTGTTCTATGAGCAATGTAGTAGTATTGTGAGGGTGGCATGCATCATCCCTGCTTTAAAAATTGAAGTGATATCACCAGCCAAAGCAGTCTCAACAACTCCAAGTATAGTAATTGGAATTGTTTAATCTCGATCTTTATGGTAGACCTTAGTCGTACCAGTATATTTCTTTTTTATGCAACTGGTTTTAAAGGAAAAACACCTGCAAAACATGCACTGGCCATCATATGGGTATGTGTATTGCCGCCTTTTTAACTGAGACAATGGGAAGTGATAAACTATCATAGTGGTTTAAGGAAATTCATTTTTAGCACATGGGGTAAGGACATTAGTTCTCTCCATGCAGTCACTGTGAAGTTATGAGTGTTCATGGTGTACAGCACAGAAACAACTGTGAAGTGCTAGTTAGACATAGATTTCCTATAGTGTGAACAAGCTGTTTCCTATAGTGTGAACACTTGGCTGTTGACCTCCTGCAGCTTGGAAGGACACTGCGGGCACCATGCACCAATGCAATTCCCATCATCGCTGACTTTCTGTCAGCCAGAACCTAAGTCAGGATCTGCTCTACTCCCATCCACATAAGTCACAGGATGAATCTGAAATGAAGTAAGTTCTTTCCTTCTATTGATCTCAAAGCACTTTACAAAGGAAGGTAAGTATCATCATCCCCGCTTTGCAGATGGGAAAGCTGAATCGCAGTTAGGTGAAATGACTTGCCTCAGATCATACAGCAGATTAATGGTATAAACAGGACTAGAACCAAGGTCTCCTGACTTTTAAGCCAATATCCTATCTTACTGGGCCACACTGCCTCCTGTAATAAAACACCAAGTCATTATCAGTATTGCACACACTTTCTAAACTTATTTGATTAGACAGCTGAGCCAGTCATTCTTCAGTTGTTTTTAAGAAGCCTGGAAACAGATTGGAAAGTGACTCGCCTTTTACCACACTACTTTCAGTTGCCCATAATCTAACCTTGGATTTAGACTGGAATACAGGCAAGTGTTTGTTGTTTAGCCCCATCCCCTCCCAACCCTGAGCCTTTGAAAGACTGACTGAGTTCTCTGGTTACCACTGGGTGTAGATAGACATTTTTGCAAATGTTTCCGTCATCTGCAGAACACTGTGTGGGAGTTTAACTTGAATGTTTTTTGCTATAGTCACGTAAACAATACCCTCTCTAGAAATATTCCTACTTCAACTATTGACCTTTTGATTGCATGAGTATAGCATTTGCATGCATGCGGCAATCAGACCTAACTATCCAGCATTAAAAAAAGTCAGACACTTTTTGGTCGTATCCATGTACAGAAATTTACTGTGCTAAGAACTAGGTGGTCACTCTAGTATGGTTGTAAAATACGTCACATGGCTTACCTCTGTGCCAAATACAACTTGGATGAGACTTGCTTTCAGCAAGAGCTAAATACTGATTTAGCTCGAGCCATTTCATCCTGCACCCATTTAATGTCAATGTGAGATTAACTAAACAACCCAGACTGAAATGGTTCCAGAAGTCTTCTGCTGCTGCCCCATAATGGCCTTTTCAAATCTCCCCAAATCCTAGCTTTTGGGAGCTGTGCATGTGAGATTAGTACTCAGAGGGCAGCTGAAAACATGTAGAACAGTACTCGTATGGGCACAGAGCAAACCTGTAACAGATCAGAAGAAAAGCAAGCATGGTGAGGGTAGACCCTCCAAAGCAATGCAGGCAGCCTAAAAATCCACACGATCTGTCCTCTTGTCTCTAAACATACCAAGGGGTTAAAAATGCCTCTCAAAGCTCTGACTGTTGTCTAAAAGGGATGAAGGGGCAATGATTACTTAGGCATTTGTGGTTATCTTGGCTTTAGTCCACTTAAGATGCTTTAAACTTCATCTCCACCACTCGCCGAAATGAAGATGCTGCAGACATCAGTTATCACACGCTCTCTCTCTCTTGGCATTTTAAATATGAAATGGACACACCTTACATCTCAGGCTGTGTTAACTGTTGTAAAGAGAAGCTCTTCATTGTAGATTCTCCTCCCCCCCCCCCAACAATCTTTAAAGAGGGTCTCTGGGGCCAGCAGCCAAGAGTGGAGCCCTGCTGATGGTGAGAGAGAGGTGTGGAGGAGAGACAGGGATGCATTAGTCCTCTGTGCCAGTGATCTGTGCTGCTGCTGGAGGATCTCTGTGGACAAAGCCCTCTGTCTGTTCAGGGATTAGTGTGGGGGTGGGAAAGATAAGCCCCACCCTTGGACAGAATGACCCCATGCCTTCACACAGGGGACAGGAAACTCTATGACTTTTTCTCTGAAGGGGAAGGATCTTGCCCACACTTCTTACTCAGGCAAAGCTGCCATTAAAGCCAGGGGGAGTTTTGCCTGAGTAAAAACTGAGGATCTGATTCTGTTCTGTCACTGGTTTTATGCCAATATAATTCTACTGTCTTCAGTTACTCCTAATTTGCACCAGTATAAGTGGTGAGAATCAGGCCCAATGGCATTAAAACTCTTGAGAGACAAGAGACTCAGAGCCTAATAAGAAAGAAACGGTGCCGGACAAAGCTTCTTCGTCAACACTGAGTTTTCTCTAACTTCAGTAGAGTTTTGAAGATGAAATTTTTCAAAGTAAAAAAAATAAAAGGAGAAGCAGCAGGGGAAGTGTATGCGAATTACCGTATCAAACAGATTTTTGCCTAGCAACTGCTGTACACAGAGACTATTAAAACAGATGTTTTAACAGGAAGATCTTCATTAATTGCAGCTTTACAAACCTGCCTTGGAAAAGAAGCTAATTCTAGAAAGTAACTTTTCAAACAAAATTCAATTTAGAGGTACATGTGCAAGGTGGCAGAGAGTGAATTGTGGATTTCTTCCCCATGGAGGGTTTTTTTTGTTGTTGGAGGCTTCTTAAAGAAGTCTTCGGTATGTCTGGATACTAATTGTTGAGTTGTCTAGACAGTGATGATATTATTCCCAAGTTATGCACAGATACTCACTTTGTCACTGTTTCCAGTGCTGCCTACACATATTGCTTCACTGAATACTGTTGACATGTGCAAAAGCTCCCTAGATATTTATTTTTCTCATTTAGGCAGAGATACATCATGTTTCCTAAAACCAGTATGCACTGAACCATTTCTAATGCATGAAATACAGGGTGGGTCTGAATGTAGGAATAACAAAAGAGGTAGAAGGCATTATGAGCATAATTCTGACTTCAATGGGATTATGCCAGCGTAACTGAGAACAGAATTGGGTCTTGTGAGTCTTCCTGGCCAAAGGGGCAATAACATCCAATGTCCCACCTCCTCTAAATCCAAGCTATTGTGTTTGCTATCTCCACAGTTTGTACATTACTGAGAAACCACTTCGTTCACTAAGTAGGACTTTAGTAGTGCATAGTTTTGTGCTGTCCCTGTGGGAAAATTTTCAGCGTCCCAAGTGGTTAAGGTACTAGCCTGGTACTTGAGAGAGCCAGGTTCAATTCCCTGCTCTAGTTCAGACTCCCTGTGTGACCTTCAGCAAATCACTTGGGCCCAGATCCTCAATGGTATTAAGGTGTCTAACTCCCATTGATTTCAGTGGGCACCTAAGTACATTTAAGGATTTGGGCCTTAGTCTGTCTGTATCTCAGTTCTACTTCTGTAAAACAGGGATAACAGCATTTTCCTACCTCACTGGGGCATTGTGAGGATAAATCCATTAAAGATTGCGAGGAACTCAGTTGCTGCAGTAATTGGTATGTAATGAAGGATAAGTACCTTAGATAGAGCTATGATGGGGTGCATTTCACTCCAGTGATAAGATAGCAAATATTTGTAAAGTAACTCTGTTGTGAGTGAACATTTCAATGGCTCCATCCAAGTGGAGTTGTATCATGATTATTACCTTCAATGGATATTTTCCCCCTAAGCTTAGTGCTACCAGACTTGCAGTAGTTTTTCACCTGATTACTGAGGTTTCCTTTGTTTGGTTACCTTTTTATATTTATCTATGCAGCCAGTAAAGAGTTAGTTAGGACTATTTATTTAGTAGATCTATATGGGGGGTATACCATCTTAGGGAGGGACAGGGGAGATGAGGGAGAGGTGGTTATCTTTTAGGTCAGCACTTGGACAGATTGTATTTCAAAGGCTACTGGATGACTGCTTACTTTAAGTGTCTTCCTTTTTCCAAAATAAGGTTGGCCTCAGATCTCAAGGAGAGGGATCCTGATGGACAGTAAAATAAATTATGACGTCTATTTTGTAGTAATAGTATAAAATAGGCATAGAAAAAAGCCGGAGAATTTTTTAACTGAGTTCTATGTACTAATTCAGTAAGAATTCATATGATTTAAATGGTTACAGAGATCACAGTTCAGTGACATACACCAGAATGCCACAATTCTGCAAACACGTATGCACTTGTGTACCTTTACTCTCACAAACAGTTCCATTTGACAGAGCTTGCCTGCCATACCCTCCACCTCTACCAAGGACACAGATTGTACTGAGACCTTCTTGCTTGTAAACAATAGTGTGTACTTTATTTACACCATCTCAGTCCCTCATGAAAACATATCAGTGCCTGTGCCTCCACACAGGAGCGGGGCTGAGGTGTCTCTACTCTCAGCACTCATCTTGTCAGGCTCTCCTAGTCCCTGCTAGCCCCCTCCCTACTATCCTGTGTCCTTTTAAAACCATTTTCCTATTAATGAGCTAATTATCTCATTAACTTCCTAACCCTGGTCTGACCTGGTAATCAGGCACCCCCCTAGCCAATTAGGTCTTCTCTGGTGAACCTAATTAGTGCTAATAGTGACCAGAGTGCGGGCTCAAGCCTCACCTCCCGGCACTGTCACATCCCATTGAAGTTGCACACGTGTGTGTTTGAAGGACCAGTGTCCAGTTTTGAGGTACTCAGCAAGTATTGTCTCCAGTAAACACACAAACAGAAAATGGTTGTGGAATAATTTAAAGGATAAGCCCTTCAAAGCAGAGCTGTGCAAACCATGGATTTTTTTAGCTGCTGACACTTCCGAACATATTTTTAAAAATTTGTTACATGTTGACCAGAAAATGAATTTTTTCAAAGTTTTCAGCAAAATCAAAAAGTAAAAAAAAAAAAAATTATGTAGAATGAAACATTTAGTTCAACCTGAAACAGAAGGTTTCATTTTGATTTCAAACTTTTTCTTCTTTTTCATATTTTATATTAAAATTAAAAAGGCAACTTCATCGTAAGTCATTCTGAATCAAAAGTTGGACATGAATTCACAAATTGTTTTGGTTGACCTGAATATGCATTTTTCATCAAAAAAGAGTTTCAGTTGAAAAATTTCTTCTAGCTCTACTTAAAAGTGATTCCAAACTTTAAATTGTTGAACACCCAAATAAACAGGATTAGAGAACATTTCAGAAAGTTCTTTTAATCTATTTTTTAGGTCCACAAGGGAAGTCATAGGACCATTGACCGTGCTGGGATATGACACTTGCATTAAGCTAGTGAGTCCGTCATTCTGATGCATCATTATTTCCAGTGAGAAAGAAATTGCAGGACAAATCCCACTCAGTTACACCCGTACAACATCACTATGTTCAAATTATTCTCTCAGAGCCTGTTTCTCCACGGCTTTGCTCCGTGAATAGTCATTTTACACCTGTCCAAAAGGCTACCCAGAGGACCAGGCAGCGGAGAACCTGTGCAGCTTGGGCATAGGTTCTCAGTGATGCTTGTGCAATCTCAGGGCCTGGAATGAGTTGCAGGCATGGCTGATTGGAATTTTGTAAATAATTCTGTTCATGAAGCCCAGGAAGGAACAGAGTACAGCTCATACTCCCTGAACTGTGCTGGCTAACCAAAGTTACATAAAGAAATCAGTAAACATATTTTTGTTACTAAGAGGTAGATATAACTCTAGATATAAAAAAGGAGCAGATCTTTTGAGTTAAAAGGTGATGCTTTTCTTTTTCAGAATAGAGCTCCACTTTAAGAACTCAGACAAATATGGGTTCTAAAAGATAGAAAGTGAAAACTTCAGCCAGGCTTTAATTACAGAAGTGATTGCTTTGCTGTCGTTCTAAAAACATAGAAAAATGACCAGCTGCCTCTCTTTTTAAAAAAGCAGAAATTGATATTTTTCTCTGTGAGTGACAAAGATTTTTTTCATAATTAGCTGCCACAAGAGCATTAAGTCACATCCTGTTCAGGGACTTGAGCTGCAGTTAAAAACGGAATCGTGAGATCCACTTTACTAAAATTCTCCCTATTTTTATGTGGGATTTTTTTTCTTATTTTCATTTCCCCTTTTCCCTTGCTATTTCCTTCCCTAAGCCAAGCATGCAAAGGTTGGTACTTGATATTGGAAGAACATAGCCATGTGCTTATGCTATTTCTAGTGCTGTTCTCTGCAGGCTAGAATGTGGCACGTCCTTGATGGGAGCAAAAGGGAGAGGAGTTGACTCTCTGGTTAAAGCCACGTTGGAAGCTGAATAAAGCTGATGGTATGACTAGTATGAGTTGTGAGTCCATCAGAAATAGAGTCACTTAGTCATGAAGTTTGGCCACACTGAATGGGTTATAAATTGCATCATCACCAGTTAAGAATATGAAAATTAATCATTAAAAGGCTATCTGGCCTACTGGACAGAGACCTGGACTAGGCTTAGGTTTCTAGCTCTACCATTAACCTTAGGCAAATCACTTCACGTCTCTGTGTCCCTGCTTCTCCTTCCACCGTTTGTCTGTCCTGCCTGTTTAGACTGTAAACTTTTCAGAGAGACTGTATGTGAGGAAAGTAAGGCATAGAGGGCTTAAGGCACAAATCTGACTCACTTCTCTGTGGGTGTGGAGGCTCTCCAGGCAGAGGTACCCACTGCAGGATGCAGGGAGCTTCCAGGGGAAGTGTCCCCACTTCCCAGTGAAAGTTCAGCTTCTCTGGGCCACCCTATGCTGCCCACAAGGGACAGGAGAGGTCAGGACACGTGTGGTGGAACTGAAGAAACCACTCCCACATGAGTTCTCACATAATCTCCTCAGTGGCGGGGTCTGTGTAAAGGCCTGCACAACTGGTTCTGACCATTGGGCCAGAGTGGGCTCTGCAAAGAGGACCAGCAGCCTGGGATGTGATTCCTTTGCACTGGCATCCCTTGTATATATCTAAGTAGTTGGGCTGCAGGCTGGGCTCTGGATTTTAGCCTGATTCATTTTAAAACACACAAAGTTTGCTGACAGGCCCAGGAATGAAGCCCAGGAATCGTGGCACATTGTCCCCTGCCTATCCAGTAGACCACATTCCTTCCCATGTGACTAGCATGAGGTAGTCCCATTGTTGGGATGGCCTAATAGGATCATTAAGAAGATCTGTCTTCTCTTCCGGGAACCTTTATTGCATCCTGGATAGCAACTTTCCCATTTTCTAGATTGAGGGTAGTGCTTGCTATGGCTGACTCCTCAGCCCCTCTCCCTCCAATACTGTGACTTTTGTGAAGAGAGTGATTAAGGCAAGTTATAGGTGGGTTTGGGAAAGGCAGCATTTGTTACTCTTCACAGGCTGAGGTGAAAAGTGCACATAATTTGTCACAGGTTTCTCAGTAAAATGTGTTATTTTGAATGTACGTGCACTTAAACCATTAGGGAGGCACATTTTAAAAAATCCGAATATCTTTTCGCTGATATATTACTTAGTGGAGCAAACATACAACCTCCCCGCCATCCACTACCAACAAAATAATCACAAATCTTTTCCTTTAGGCTTTTTACAGCTAATATCTTACTTAAGCAATAATGACCAAAAGGTTAGGGCACTTCCTGGGAATTAATGACTGGCTGGAGGACTGGAGGGCTCATGGCAAGGCCGTGAGCCCTTAACCCACCAGTCATTAATTGCCAGGAATTGCCTGACCCAGAGTTCATTATTTCTGTTAGACACCAGAACAAGATAGAAATAAAAAAGTATTTTATATATGTTTAACTGTCCATTACCTCAGGTCTGGGTCCCAAGTGTCCTCTCACTTAGGATAGTCTGACTTTGGTGTAACTCCACTGAAGTAACTCAATGGAGTTACTCCCCGCTGATGTGAGAGGAGAATCAGAAACATTAATCCCCGATTTACCATTATCCTGCACACACTGTAGTCATTTACATCAATGCAAAGTGGGTGCCAGATGCCACTATTCTGACCCAATGGGGTTTTTTACGCCCGCTTTGCACTGATGTAAATGACTACACTAGGAGCAGGGCAATGGTGAATTGGACCCATGAATAGTGTCTGTTTTGGGCCCCACTCTTATACATTCGAACACTGGTGTCCAGCTGCATGGTTCTTCTAGCAGAATCAGGGCCTTGGTTTTGTCCATGCAGTTAAAGAAAGCAACAGGAAAGCAAGATTTCATTTGTACCAATCCATTAAGTTCATAACCTGTAGTCAAAATAATGAGAGCTAGCCAAATACCAACAATGATTTGCAAATATGATCACAAATAAACTGATGAGTTTACTGTTAAAGCTCCTGTGATTACAGCTGGAACAAAAGGAAAACAGTAAAATATAGAAATTAAAGAAAAAAGCTTTTTTAAAGGGCCTTATCTTTTAATAAGGTATGAATTTACCTAACAGAAGTTAGTAAAATTATTTTTTTAAATAGAATTGAATACAGTTGTCTAATCTGCTAAAATCAAGACATTTGCTCCAGAATTAACCGCATTTCTTTTTTAAAATGGTGACTTCAAGGAAAATGGGCAGGTGTCTCTTTATCACAAAAGTCAGCGAATGAGTCAAACATTCAATATAATCACAGTATAATATATTAGAACAGATTTTTGAAGTGTAATATGGACTGGTGCTATTTTTTGCTGATGAAAATTTATATATAAACAAACCTTTGGGGGCCATACAAAACTGACATCTTGGATCCAGTCTTGCTCCCATTGAAGTCAATGAGAGTTTTGCCTTTGAGTTCAGTGAGACCAGGATCGAGACCCTTTTCAGTAATTACTGTTTTGCTATGGGGTTGGCAAATTAGGGTAGGGCTAGAGGAGGAGATAGTTTGAATGCTGAACATATTTTCCAAATGTTTTAAGAATAATTATATCAACAGCTCCCTCCGGCTAGAGTTAAACTCTTGTGGTTGAAATCAATTGGCTGTTGTGTGACTAGTCTGTTCCTTCTAGATAGCCATGTATGCAAAGGTATTTTTATACCATAATTCATTTTTACAGTGGTTTATTTTGTGGTTGAGCTTACTCAGCTTCAAAGAGTGAAAGAGACTTTTTGTACAGTTGACCCTTCTTTCGCCTCTCTCTTTTAAATACTGGAAAAAGAGAGCAGAATGAAGCAGGGTTGCTCAGAATCAGCAGAATACATAGGCAGACTTTTAATAGATTAAATGTAAAACAAAACTAGCACGAATGTTAAGGTTACAAGATCAAGCACTCCAAAAATCAGGCAATTCCAGATGTTATGCTCCTGGAAATGTGAAGATAATCCATGTTGCATACTATATATGTTTCATGGCATTCATTATTAAGAAACACAGAATACATAAATATTTACATTTAACAGGGGAAGAAAAACTGAAAAGATTTCACAGATGGAACATGTCCAAAATAATGTTATTGGATCAGAACTGAATTTTTGGATTTTCTTGAATTTCTTCTTCTTAATCTCACATTAAAGTTGTATAACTGCTAGAGAGATATTGTTTTCTTTTTATCTGATTAAATTATGTTATTTTAAGTCTATCTAAAGAGGTGGAGTCTGACTCTTTAAAAACTGAAATATATGGGGTTTTAATGTTCTCTGAGCACAGAAAGCGAAGGGATTATGCTCTAAGTATTCAAAAATATTTTCCTTCAGACAAAAACAAAGGATCAAAGATTTCAGTCTACACAGTGGAAGTTATGTCTATGAAAACAGGGAATTATAATGGAATCTGTTTTAACAACCTTTAACTAAATTGGGGGAGACCTGGTGAGTAGCTGGCTGTTTCTCAACCAAAATGAAATTCTTTGTAAAAAAAAAATGCATTTCATCAAAATTTGTGGATAAATGTTTTGGAAAAACCTTTGGGTTGTCTTTTTCTTTTAAAAAAAATGAAAAGTTTTCTTGGGAAACTGAAAAAAACTACATTTAAAAAAATATTTCCTTCCAAAAACAAGTCATTTTTTTAACCAGGTCTATTATTTATAGGTATTTATGCCTAATCACAGTAGTAACAGAATGCTTAGATTTTCTACTTATCTAATACCATTCAAAGTCACCCTTACGTGACACTGAGATTCTGTTTTTACATATGACATTTTTATCATCCTTTGCTCTGAAAAAATGCTGAATATAAGATTTCTTTTCCAATTAAAGCACTTACTTTCACTGACTATACTCCCTTTCACTTGAACCTAAAAAGCTACCTTGACATTTTGCCCCTAAAAGGAATGCCCAAGTCATTAAGAATGCAGAGCCTTTTCAAGAAAAAAAAATATGTTACAAAAGGAAGTTCTTCCTCACACAGCACACAGTCAGCTTGTGGAACTCCTTGCCTGAGGAGGTTGTGAAGGCTAGGACTATAACAGCATTTAAAAGAGAACTGGATAATTTCATGGAGGTTAAGTCCATTAATGGCTATTAGCCAGGATGGGTAAAGAATGGTGTCCCTAGCCTCTGTCTGTCAGAGGGTGGAGATGGATGGCAGGAGAGAGATCACTTGATCATCACCTGTTAGGTTCACTCCCTCTGGGGCGCCTGGTATTGGTCACTGTCGGTAGACAGGATACTGGGCTGGATGGATCTTTGGTCTGACCCAGTATGGCCGTTCTTATATAAAATACACTAATGATGCAAGCAACACCACACACATTGACAAGTTGATGGGACTGTTCAAGGATGTGAAATCTATATTGCTTTTTCACTCTTCTACTTTTCCTGGTCAAAACATTCAATGCTAATAAGTATCAAGCCATATTCGATCTGGTATTCTAGAGGAGCAATAACCTACCATTGCAAATGGCCTATCGCATTTTATTCCTACCACTTCTGAGCCTAGGGAGCTCTTATTGTGGGGAAAAAAACATGCAAATGAATCCACTATACACTCTGTATAGTGTGGAGCCCCAGCCTCTTACTGGAAGAGAAAATAAATCCAAATAAAACTTATTGGTGCTTCACACAAAGTCAGCTGCTTGTTTTGTTTAGTTTGCAAAATGGATGCAAATATCAACCTTCCCTTTGCAATAGAGATGCTTATGTTGCAAACGGCACGTTTTCATTCCATAGTGCGGCTTCCCACTGCCACCACAAACTGTGGCATTATGTCTGTCAGGGATGGCCTCTTGGACTGTAATTACAGTATGTAGGGTTTTTTCCTTCCCACACCGCCAATGTTGTTATACTCTATTGGTTTGTGGTTTCCCAAGTGAAACTTTAGCTACCTACTGGTTAAAAGTTGCGCATTTTAATGAAGTACATTTGTCACACGTTGCTTACATTTATGGGAGTGAAAGATATTACAACATTTGTTGCAAAATCAACATTAATATATGTGAATCGTTTCCTATCCTTCTCTATTGGTAAGGTGTTAGTGGAGCTGAAATGTGAAAGTTACTTCTGAAAATAGTCTCTGGGTATACAGCTATAATTTTCAAAATGTTGCAAGCGACTTATTTATAAATTATCTGGAAAAAGGGGGTAAACTGTCAGTGGTAAAGTTTGCAGATGATACAAAATTACTCAAGATAGGGAATTCACAAAACTGAGTGACTGGAAAACAAAATGGGAGATGAAATTCAGTCTTGATAAATGCAAAGTAATGCACATTGGAAAAAATAATTCCAATTATACATTCAAAATGATAGGGTCTAAATTGCTGTTACCACTCCAGAAAGAGATCTTGGAGTCATCATGGATAGTTTTCTGAAAACATCCACTCAATGTGCAGCAGCAGTCAAAAAGCAAACAGAATGTTAGGAACCAGTAGAAAAGAGGTTGATAATAATACAGAGTATATCATAATGCCTCTATATAAATCCGTGGCAAGCCCACACTTTGAATACCACATGCAGTTCTGGTCACCCCATCTCAAAAAAGATATATTAGAATTGGAAAAGGTACAGAGGATGACAAAAATAATTAGGGGTATGGAATAACTTCCATATGAGCAGAGATTAAAAACATTGTGTACTTGCACATGTCAAAACGATGACTTTCATGCATTGTGAGGAAAGGTGGTCTGGTGATTAAACCAGCGAACTAGGACTCTGGCTATTAGAGTTCTGTTATCAGCATTGCTACCAGTGCCTTTTGTGACTTTGAGCAAAACACTTAATTTCTCTGTGCCTCAGTTCCCCATCTGTTGAAAGCTAGAGTAATACTTCCCTGGTTGAGCTTGTCTAATTTAGACTGTAAGTTCTTTTTGGCAGGGACAGTCTTACTATATGTAGGTACAGATCCTAGCACTATGGGGCCCTGCTGGCGGGTGGCAGCTTTAGCAGGTACAACTGCAATACAAATATAATAATAATACAACTGCATTTATAAGAGGACATCCACAATGTTTCCAGACTGGATGCATATGCACAGTCACATGTCTGAAAGTTGTTCTGTGCCTCTCACAAATGAGTGCTACTACGAATGTAAGAGTACAACTGCAATTTTTTTTTTAATTTTGCCATTATGTAGATGGCTCCCATTTGATCTGGGCAATTTTAGATGAATACAAATCTCAAGTAAGGCAAAACAGATGTATTAACTATGTAGACATTATAGCAAGGATATTTGAAACTAGGGATGGGTGAGCTTATTTTATATTTGCCTAATTTCAAACCCACTCAGGAGCTCTGGGCTCACTTTTTTATTCAAAATGAATGGGTTTGCATACCGCATAGGATAGACAGAATAAAGTTAAACCTACAAACTCCACGTGATTTGCCCATGCATGCCTGTAATCCAGGGGTAGGCAACCTATGGCACACATGCCAGAGGCGGCACGCGAGCTGATTTTCAGTGGCACTCACACTGCCTGGGTCCTGGCCACCGGTCCGGGGGGCTCTGCATTTTAATTTAATTTTAAATGAAGGTTCTTAAACATTTTAAAAACTTTGTTTACTTTATATACAGTAATAGTTTAGTTATATATTATAGACTTATAGAAAGAGACCTTCTAAAAACGTTAAAATGTATTATTGGCATGCGAAACCTTAAATCAGAATGAATAAATGAAGACTTAGCACACCACTTCTGAAAGGTTGCCAACCCCTGCTGTAATCACTCATTTTAGCTGCAAAACTGACTATAGCCAGGGCCAATTCAAGGGTTAGACAAGCAGGGCAATTGCCCTGGGTGCCAACTTCCAGGGGGAACTGTACTGTTCCTTTTCTTTTCTTTTTGGCTCAGCCACTCACTACGGGGTGCTAGCACCTTAGATTAAAAAGAGAATTCCTAAAAGTACAGGGAAAAACTCCCCGACAGTGTCTTGGAATACTCTCAGTCTCAGAGAATCGTATCATAGAACCACTGAATTTAGCAATGGAGAAGACCTGTTAAGTCACTTATACCTTCTGGACTAGTCTATCTAGGTTAGTCCAATAATTCCTTTTTGGTCTTTGCATACAACCAAAATGCCATTCTGTGTCTCTGGAGGAAAAAGAGTTGAGAAATCAAAGACACAAGATCCGCAAGTCAGTGAAAATGAATGACCAGATCCCCACTGCTATAATTTGGCAAAACTCCATTGTCTTCAGTTGCTTTTTTTATTTTATTTTGTTTTTGTTGTTTCCCATTTTACACCAGCTGAGGATCTGGCCATCATTTAGCAAATTAATCTAGGTGTTACCCCAAAGAAGTAGTTTTACTTCTTTCCCTCCCAACATCCAGTTGCGAGGATAGCAAGCCATACCTGGCTTTATAAAGCACAATACATTTCTAACAGTTCTAAGAGCTACTGGGTAATCCATTGAGTGAGGTGGCTTAGCATCAAAATCATAAATAACGACAATATGTTATACATATCCTGCTTTGGATGTGTAGTGTGGACAAGATCTCTACAATCACTCCTTCAAAATAAACCCGTCAAAGATGTTTACAGCATCTCAGAGATGTGTGTTACTGTTTTTAGATGCAGTTATTTGTTTGCTCTCTGTGGATATTTACAAAGGATTTGATTGGGCTTAATACAGTTGTTCTCAACCCGCGGCCCAATCAACATACACCTGCGGCCCATGTGACATCCTCAGGGCCATACAGGCAGTATATATATACCTCTACCTCGATATAACGCTGTCCTTGGGAGCCAAAAAATCTTACCGCGTTAAAGGTGAAACCGCGTTATATCGAACTTGTTTTGATCCACCGGAGTGTGCAGCCCTGCCCCCGTGGAGCACTGCTTTACCGCGTTATATCCGAATTCGTGTTATATCGGGTCACGTTATATCGGGGTAGAGGTGTACTGTGTGGATGTGGCCCACATAACACATATGGAGCTGCATATGTGGCCCATAATGGTATATAAGTTGAGAATCACTGACCTAATGGGGGCAGTGTGGAACCCCATTGCCTCAGAGATTGTTCTAGAGAGCCTCCCATAGCTTCCCAGCGTGCTGAGGAGCACACTAACTGCTGCACCCCTTTAAGGTGTGCATGAAGGCAAAGCAGAGCCATGGCTCCAACTGTTCTCTGCCCCTCCCCCTCCCAGGGAGCCAGGCACACCTCAGGAGGCCAATTGGGCTGCAGTTCCCTCACTCATAAGTTCAGGGACAGCTATTCTGCCTGGCCTTTACATGGGCAATGCAAAGGATGGGGAGGTCCTTGCTCTCCCCCCTTTCCCCCCCAATACCCCGCAGTGTGAACCTGCCTATGGGCCAAGCAGAATCTTTCCCTAGGGGAGTCAGTATACAGTGGAAAATGCTAGGGGGATTGGGGGGAGAACCTAACAATCTCCATGTTAGGAACAATCCTAAAGCCACATCATCATCTTTGCAATTCGTGAGAAAACATGTGCAGCATCAGTTTAAGAACAGGTATCAATGTACAAGCAAAAATGTGTTTCCCTAGACAGGCCCATAGACTCATTGAAATGTTATTACAGTTTTTTTAAAATAAGACTTTTTGAGGCACACACCGAGGTTCTTGTATTACATGTGTTGCCTGGTCCAAATGACTGGACTGAAAATCTAGCCCATGCTGCTTAAACACTTTACATGACATCTGCTCTGCTGGCACAATGTCTAGCATTTGAGGTTTGGCACCCCCAGCCTGTCACTCTCTGTGGAATTGCGATGCCTGCTGGTGTCACAGCTGCAAGCAGCATGAGTTAGGCCAGTGCTCTTGTGGGTCATGTAAAATCAAGAGTCGAACCAAGGGGAGACAGAGCTTCTGACTGGACAAAGACTCTCCCTGAGCACGGAACAGCTGATCTCATGGCTGCTGATGAAAAATTGATGTGAATTCGCAGTTACAGTTGCTTAAAATACAAGCCAAGCCAGTGATCTGTTGTATCTAAATATCTGGATCATAACTGACCTCCTCCTAGTAGAAACAGAAGTAATGAGAGAATACAGGAAAGGATAGCAGGCATGAAGCAGTGAAAACACTCTAGATTAGATTTTCAAAACATCTAAGAGATTTGGATGGCTGGTTCCCATCAACATTAATGGGAACTGGGTGTTCCAAACTCTTAGGCATCTTAGAAAAATCTCAGGCCCTCCGTTTTCTGGAGGCACTGAAAATCCAGAATGGTATAACTGGGAATGGACTCTTCTGAATGAATGGAATTAATTGAAGGATTATATCTGAGAGTACATTTTATTTTTGTGTGTAGGGTTTGGCCTGGTTATGCTACTGAATTTGCTGATTCATTGTTCCTTTCATTAGTAATTAAACCAGTACAAACATAATTAATCCATAGTAAAATTGATTATAATTTAATCCTGTCTCAAAATATTTATCTGAGCACAATGAAGATAGAAGCAACAGAAAAGGTTTTCATGAGATCAGAATCAATGCCCTAAACTGTAGACAGTTTTAAAGATACCAGTCTAAAAAATACATCTCTGTTTTGTCTCAGCATAGTCAAGGGGATGATTCATATGAAATATATGTGCTGTTTCACATAAGAATTCTCTTGCTCTTGTTTTACAAGAAGTGCCCCAAATTATTCTTTTTACTCTTAGCATAAAGCACTTATTTGAACCATTTTGAATCTTTACAGTAACACTTTGGTCATCTCCTGATCATCTAGCTATCATCATGAGAAGACTCTTATTTTCATGGTGTTAACTAATTAGAATGAGGGGTCAAAGAAATGAAGGTGTTTCAGTATTAACAGGTGCCTTCTGTTCACTACAGTAAATAGTCTCATGATCTCTCCCTCATACACATTTATGTGTCTTGCACTACTCAGGAAGATGTTGCATTGCGATCAGTGGAATGTCACTGTGTAGCCTGTTAAAACTTCAGTGTGTAATAGAGGAGGACATTTAGGCCCTGATTCAGCAAGGTACTTACGCCCGTGCCTAACTTTAAGTATGTGGGTAGCCCCATCATATTCAGCGGGGCCTTAGGGAAAATCTAGTGAGTTTTAAGTAAAGGCAGAAATTGACCCCCAACTTGCCTCAAAGGTTTTTAAAATACACGTATGTCAATAACATAGACTAGTTAAGGGGTATGTTACGATCCCAAGGGAGTAGATTATAAAGTAAAGACATTGACACTGAAGCAGGCTATTAATGCAACATTTCTTAACTTGATTTTCTTGTACCATCAAGAATGTAATATGCCAGAAACCTGATCCCAGAGGACCATTCGAGGTTGAACTCCTAAAGAATGCCTTTCAGACTAGTCATTGCCTCAGATGGGATGACTTGTGAACAGTCTGGAATCACTCCACTATTCCCCGTGTCTTAAATTTACAAGTACTGCTGTTTTGTAACTGTACTTTTTTATTTTATTTTATTTTACTTTTCCCACATTTCCCAAAACTTAAATAAAACTTTCGTGAAATGAACCAAAATAAGGGTAACACTGGAAAATCCTGCTCTTATTTCTTTCACTGTCTGGCTTTGTATGACTCTCCATGACAACCATTAATAGCAACAAAGCCAATCAGATACTAGCATGATGTGGGGGAGAGGGGGAATATAACTACCTAGATAAATAGGTAGAAATAACAGTAGCTTTTAACTATGAAAAATGTCTTTATTAAACAATATCTGACTTTTTAAAAACATTCAGGTTTTATGAACTTCCTAGTTCACAGTTATTAGGGGAGTGTTATATATATAAAGGAGATATATCTATACATGTGTGTACATGTAGTTGTTTAGGGTGACCAGATGTCCAGATCTTATAGGGACAGTCCCGATATTTGGGATTTTTTCTTATATAGGTACCTATTACCCTGCACCCCTGTCCTGATTTTTTACACTTTCTATCTGGTCACCTTAAGTTATTTATATAACAAGCACCATTTACCAGCATTAGGAATATATAACGTTGTTTACAACTTTACAAGTAGTTTCAGTAAAGTTGTTGTGCAATGAAATAGCTTCCTGAGCTCTTAAAAGCTATCATTCCTTTCACACTGTACCAGGACAGAATTTTTCATGGATCATATGTTCCCCTTGCCAAATTGGTAATATTTTGTTGTTGATTTTTGTTTTGCTGTGCTTGAGAATGATTACACAAGTCACATGTACACAAGTGAGAGTAGTTTCCTCTCTCATAAGCCTGCTCTTTTCACCACCTTTTGCCTTCACAGATCGTTGTGTAGGACACTGTATGTGACATTATAAACATCTATAGATAAATTAACTATATGTTGTTTATATTGTTAAGTGTAAGCAACATAACCCCCCCCCTGCCAATCCCCTTCCTTTCAAAAGCTCCCCCCCCGCCCATTACGGTTCTATAGGGAATATGCACAGAAAACTTGATAATCTCTAATATTGAGATGATTTCAAGAAATACCTTTAAAGGGGGTTGGTAAAATATTTGTTTAAGATAGCCTGTTGTGATGACAGCTTTTTACAAAAAAAAAAAAAAAAAAAAAAGGACCACCACCAATGTGGAATTTATCTCAGAATAATATAAAAAGAGCAAATGGCGGCAACACGAAATATTAAACATTAGTGTGTCTTTAAAGGTACAACTAAAATGAGGTCAATTTGTTAGTGAGATATGCAAGAAAGGATCCTGTTTGCCTGTCCTAGGCATGATTAAGAACTTAGTACATCCTGTTACACTATGAATGTTTAGTGGATTAAAGGTAACACTGTATTCACAAGTGGCCTGTAGAGCAGTTTGTAGTGTCTTGATGCATTGATGGCTGTGCATCCACACAGAAGGCATCAAATGGTCAGGTCAGAGGGGGAAACTGGATGTGTTCCCCACTCAGGGTTGCTCCACACACTATGCCCACACAATGCCCAATGAAGGAGGTTCAACGTAGGTCTCCAAACTATTGTACTGAGTCAGCTAGCGCATTCCTGGGCATTTTGTTACACCCACCCCTCCTCCCACACCACCACTCTTTCAACATGCAACCAGTAGAGGGCTCAATAATCCCAGAGTACAGGAAAGAGATTCAAATTCAGAGGGTTCAATATGTTGCCCCATGGTGCATTTACTGCCCCATTCAAACCCCACTCTGAACACAGAATTATTAATTTCTTTGTGGGCAATTCTAAATGTGCTCACCACTATAGTAACTGAGCAACTGACTGACACAAATGAATTTATCTGCACTATACCCCTGTGAAAGAAGGTAGTATTATCCCCATTTTACAGAGGGGGAACTGAGACAAAGAGATTACTGTCTAATATGTATGCTAATTTGGGAGGCCCACTTTACAATGCCTGCAGCCTGGTTTTTCAGAGAATTTAGCATTTTACAGTACTTTATTTGTTCAGAGCACAGCTCCAAGTGACTTTAGCTACAGTTTTGAATGCCCAGCATTTTTGCAAAACAGACCTGAGGTGTCTCAAGATAATGAGGAAGACATAGTTAGTGGTCAACTGTCAAAACTTTGGCTGAAGTGATTCATCCAGCATCACACAGGAACTCTCAGGCACAGGCAGGCATAGAATCCAGTTTTCCAGGACACCATTCAACTGCCTTAACCATGAAACTCTCCTTTCTCTTCCCACAATCCCCTGCCTCATTCCCTACACACCTTCCAACTTCTGCAGCAAATGAAGCCAGGGCCCTGCACAGACAACAGCTCCATTAGTGAAAAAATTCTGATTTGTTCCCTGAGCACCATCCATCCAGTGCAATGAATGAGGCAGAGGTCCTGTGGAAAATATAGTATGTGATCATGTAATTATACACTCTGTCATAATGCATACACAAAAGGAACCTGAGTTAAGGTTGCACAGCAACCATGCTTATGTTCTTTCCTAACTTGTGAGTGCTTGACTTTGCCACCTTAATGTTCTTTTAATGCAGTTCATATATTTTCCCTAGGTATTTAAAAAAAGAAAACTAACAAACATAACAACCCCAAATTCTATCATGTGGAACAATATTTGAAACCCACATGGGTCAGCAACAGGCCTGGAACCTTTTGATCCACCGCATAGTCCTCTGTTACTTCACCTAAAATGACTAACTGATAGCAATAGTAGGTTATCCTCTCTGTGGGCTAACCACTTCAGGGAGATGAGGCATACAATTTCCCAGAGGGCTTCACAGCTATTTGCTGACAACAGAGAAATTTGAGACTTTGAAATCTTTGGTTCTATCCCAGGTTTTGAGGGAAGTTTATTCTAATAGGTTGAGACCCCTTCTGCCCCTGTTCCCCCTTTACCTGATCCCTTCTGCCTATGGCCCCTCCAGGCTGTCCTTCTCCTAGTCCCAGTTTTCCTCCAGCCCTGATTCTTAACTCCTCCTCTCAGTTCCAATGTACCCCCTACGCCAGCTTAACCATTTTTGCTGAACATTTCCAGAATAATTCAGCCTGAGGCAAATACCCAGCTTAGGAAATTTCAGCTCAGTTAAATTTTGACAAAAAGTTATAAGGAACTGAAAACAGGGGCTGTATATGGAAAGGCAACCATAACTACTGGCATCACTACCCACATAGCCTATGCCATGATTATGCAGCTGTATATACTTTCTACAGATGACACCACACCCAGGCTGAACAGCAGAACCACAGCAGGTTTTACTAGATGAGAACAGCATCATTAGAGTGTTGCTGCCTTTTCCTGCACAGTGGTATAATAGAGACTGTCGCACATGGGATACACTCCATTCAGGGTACAGTCGGAGACTCAGAATGTATGTGGCAATGTGCTGTGTGATGCCCTGTACCTCTAAATTCTTGCACATGTTCCTTATCTTCTTGATTTAACTTACTCCCACTTCCCAAACAATGGTTTGGCTCCTCCATGGGAACAACATACTCCCCTCACCTCTCCCACTGCTGTTCTGGCAGGCTCTCCCCGCCTGCAGCAGAACACAGAGGAGACCAAGAGCAAAAAAAAAAAAAAAAAAAACACTTTTCTGCACAGGTGGCAGTTGACACAACTGCAGATACACTTTGTTGATGCACTGGCACTGAACTGGACCCTATAGTTATAGGATGACCAGATGTCCCAATTTTATAGGGACAGTCCTGATTTTGGGGTCTTTTTGTTATATAGGCTCCTATTACCCCCCATCCCCGTCCTGATTTTTTACATTTGCTATCTGGTCACCCTATATAGTTAAAGAAATTGCAGACATATATTTAAAGTGAAAATTACCCTTGTGCATAAGGCCATCACAAGGTCAACGCACCACGTAAACCTTCAAATTAGGGTGATCTGTATATCTGATCATTCAGTTTTGGTGTCATTCAGTTTGAACCCCAAATACTTGCTCAACAAAAACCATCATCTGTATGATAAAAGGTTCATTGTCCTCAATTACAAAGTGCAATATTTATTGAGTTGATTAACTATGATAATTGTAGGAAAATATTTTTTCCTTTGGATTGTTTATGCTCTTTAATCATCAGGAAAATATCTATTTCCTTTTGTGGGCAACATAAACACTGCATAACATATGCTATGAACACAAAGTTTTTATTCTTGGAAATTAAGGCTTTGTCTACACTACACAGTTTTGTCAACAAATGTCAGTTTTCATCAACAAAACAGAGGAGGCGTACATACTGAAATGCTCCTCCCACCGATGTAACTCCCCTGCTACGATGACATTATAAAACCACCTCGATGAGCAGCATAGAGCTTTTTGCAACATAGAGTGACGCAGCGTTAGTCTAGACACTGCACTTGGATATGTCGCCTTAATTGGCTTCCAGGAGGTATCCCATAATGCCCATCCTGACCGCTCTGGTCAGCACTTTGAACTCCACTGCCCTGAAGGTGCACAGATATGTGCCACTCCCCGTTTAATGGCCAAGGAATTTTTGAAATTCCTCTTCCCATTTGTTTGGCATTCACAGTTCAAACAGCATCTTTCAAGCTGACCGTGCCGGCTTTCTGCAGCAGACACTCTCCTGCGTGGAGCACACCGGAGCTGTTGGATCTGCAAAGTCCCTCATTACCCTGCAATCTGAGGACATCCAGGCATGACTCCCCCTGCAGCCAGTACAGAACTCTGTTCCATGCCTTCCCCAAACTCCCCCACCACATTCCTTGTGTGTTCCCCCTCCCTCACAGTACCCCATGCACTCCACACCTTGAGACTAGTTTCCCAATGAAAGCTGGAGTTACACCCAACTGTGAGAGCCTAACCACAAGACTGTTCATCATTGTCATCTCCCCTGTTTGACCAAAAGGTTGTGTTTTGTCCTATTATTAAACTTGAGTCTTTGAAATAAAATTAATCTTTATTTGCGACATACACACATCAGCCAGTACTAACATCGAAACACAGTGCCTATATTTGCTCACCACAATTAATGCTGAGGAAGCAAGCTCTACAGGGGTAATTCAAGGTGGCAAGTAATCATTGCCTGGTCGAATACATCACATAAAGACACATTATTGGGAATCATTGTCAAAATGCTCCTTCAAAGCCTCCCTGATTCAAATAGCCTCCTTCTGTGCCCCTCTAATTGCCCTTGTATCTGGCTGCTCATAATTAGCTGCCAGCCAATCAGCCTCAGTGGTCCACCTTTGGGGAAACTTTTTCCCCTTCACTTCACAAATATTATGTAGAATATCGCAGGCTGCAATGACATTGGAATATTTTCCTCATTGAAGTCTAACCAGCCAAAAAGACAGCACCAGCAACCTTTTAATCAACCAAAGGCACATTCAATGGTCATTTGGCACCTGCTGAGCCTGTTGTTGAAACACTTTTTGCTGCTGTCTAGGTTCCTGGTATAAGGCTTCATGAGCCACGGGAGCAAGGGGTAGGCAGGGGTCTCCAAGGATCACTATGGGCATTTGCACATACTCCATTGGCATCTTCTGGTCTGGAAAGAAAGGCCCAGCATGCAGCTTTCTATACAGTCCAGTGGTCCAAAAGATGAGTGCATCATGCACCTTCCCTGACTACTCAGCATTGATGTCAGTGAAACAGCCCTGATGATCCACCAGTGCCTGCAAGACCATGGAGAAGTAGCCCTTTCAGTTGATGTACTCTGTTGCAAGATGGTTGGGGGCCAAAATTGGAATAAGCATTCCATCTATTGCCCCGTTGCAGTTAGGGAATCCCATTGCCTCAAAGCCATCAATTATTTCCTGCACATTACCAAGAGTCACAGTCCTTTGTAGCAAGAGGCAATTAATGGCCCTGCACACTTGCATCACTGCAATGCCCACGGTGAACTTTCCAACCCCAAACTGATTCATGACTGACCAGTAGCAGTCTAGAGTTGCCAGGTTCCATGGAGCAATCGCCACTTGCTTTTCCACAATGAGGGCAGCTCTTATTCTGGTATCCTTGCACTGCAGAGCTGGGTCGAGCTCCACACACAGTTCCAGGAAGATGAATTTTCCCAGCTGAAAGTTCTGCAGCCACTGCTCATCATCCCATACATGCATCATGATGCTTTCCCACCACTCAGTGCTTGTTTCCCGAGCCCAGTACCGATCGTCCACCATGAACGCAGCTGCTCCATGAATGCCAGCAGCAATTCTGAATTATTTGTTTCCACACCAGACAGCAAAGCAGGCATCACCGATTCACTCTCTGTATCACAGCTCATGAAATACTACAGGACCAGCCATGTTGTGTTCATAACGCTCATCACCAGACTGGTCGGCAGTTCAGGATCCATGCTGTGTCAGGCAGAGGTGGCAGGCGCACAGTTTACAAGGGCAGTTGAAAAACAGCATGAAACAAAGTCAGAAGCCCATGGAATGATGGGGCGGAAAGCACTGCATCATGGGATGGAAAGCACGTCCCCGTGATGTACTGCGATCCATTCCCAGAGCTCCCAATGGCAAAGGGTGACGGAGGGTGGCAAGTTGTACAGTGGGATAACTACCCACGATGCAATGCTTTCTCGGTCAATGACTGTGAATGTGCTCTGCTGACACAAGGAGCGTTGTGTGGACGCTCACAACCAATGGTATTAAAGTGACTTCTGATCATTGACATCACTTCAATCTACTTAACTCACTAGCATAGACATGACCTAACTCTATCTAGTGGAACAGGTTCAGTTATGATGGCAGACTAATGAAATAAAGTTTAACAGATACTTTGGCATTTTTTAAGTGTATATCAGAGTGTGTGCAGTCTCTGGACTTTTCGTTTTTTGTTTCTTTTTTAAATAAAAATAATAATAAAACTGAAAATAGCTACCCTTCTTTTCCTAGAAGCGAGCCACTGTCTAATTCTCCAAAAAGGGTGTGGGCAGCACAGGGCCTACCCACTACTGGGATCTGTGAAGATATCTTTACCAACCAACTCTTTTACTAATCAGACCTCAAATGTCCTGATGATCTTCTCTAATTGCTTCATATAATTGGAGAATGCTGTGGCTTAGTCTCTGCTCTTAGAATGAGCATTTCAAAAATGCTAATCTGCAAATGCCGTGAATATGATTCTAATTGGATTTTTGTAGTCTCTATTCTTTAGTGAAGAAAAGCTAATATCTGGCCAGAAATACTGATTATCGAATAGCTGGCATTAAACAACAAGATTACATTAAAGGGTGCATTAAAAATGATTTATCATGTTCCTAGGAGAATTTTATGTGGGAATTAGGGTGTATTTGAAATTTCCTAATTAGAAAGTTCATGTTTATGTTCAGCATTGGGATTTTGTATTCTTAGCCATAGAGGTCCAGGATTTCTAAATATTTCACCTCCTTCAATCTACTTGATAGGTCATCTCAATATACCTATGTCTCCCACAGGTAACCAATAGAGTCAATAGTAGAAACAGACTACAGACAGAAGTGGTGCATGGGGGAGCATGCAGGGCCCCATCAGATTGCTCCTTGCTCGGTCACATGGTGCAGCTGGGCCCTCTCCCTCCAGGGCAGCTGAGCCGGCAAGCTGCACCAGGCAGGGAAAGGCAGAGATAGAAGAAACAACTGGAAGCTGCAGGGAGGGTCCGATGCTTTCTGTGAGGGAGTGGGAGGGAGGGATGCTTTCCGGGAGTGGGGACTGAGTGGGAGGGTATAATCCAAACTGTTCTAGGGTTATGTCCCTCCCACTATCAGAAGGCATGGGTAATCTCTGGAACAAGACTGTGTCATTTACATTCTGGCCTTTGATGGGTGCATTGTGGATCTCCAAGAGGTCATTGGCCCAGCTCTGTAATGGTATTTAGGTGGCTAATTCCTGCTTAAATCAGTGTGATTTAGGCACCTAATTACCTTTGGGATCTGGGCCTTTGTGCCTTAGGGGGCAAAATCCATCCCCGCCACCCCCCAGCCCCACAGATGCAAGGTTACTTTGTAAGACACAGTCTTATCACCCATTGTACATCCATCCTGTTGAGAAGGAAAGAATGGAGCCATGGTGAGCACAAGGTCTTCTTTTGTGCGTGATTCTTACACGGTCCTTGTGTCATCCTCCTGCTGGCACATCCATGCTGGACCCAGGAACTCTCTGACCCTTCATAAGGCTCAACTACTTCTTCTCTTTTCCAACACCGCATCTTTGGAAACACGTCGCTTTTGAAAGCATTATCACTGTGCCACTGGTTCTGCTGTTGGCTGACTTTTTGTCTCTTCTCGTACCATTGGGGCCGGGGTAACACATCAAGTCCAGAAACTGGATGGAAGTTCAGACAAAACAGTTTTATTTAAAAAAAATATTTAATGGGGCCAGGGTGAGCAATTCTTAAACATTTTAATCAACGCTTTTTGCCTCCTCTGTTTAAGGACAGATTCTTGCCTGGGATAGAATCTGTGGACCTCGCTCTAGGCATCCCTTTCTGGCCCTCATGTGGGGGAGTGACTAGAGTACACTGGTTTCCTGCAATTCCTTACGGGGCTGTTACTGTAGGCACAACTTAGAATAGCACTGAAACTGCTTTCTATTATGCCAGAATCAGAACTGGTCCCTGGCTGACTACAGGATTAGAGGGCAGAAAGATAAGAGAAAGACAACTTTGGTCTACTCTACTGGAAGTTGAGACGAGCCCTAAGACTTTAAAAAAGAGAAGAAGGAGAATCCAGGGAACTACAGATCGGTCAGCCTCACCTCATTCCCTGGAAAAATCATGGAGCAGATCCTCAAGGAATCCATTTTGAAGCACTTGGAGGAGAGGAAGGTGATCAGGAATAGTCAACAGGGATTCGCCAAGGGCAAGTCATTCCTGACCAACCTAATTGCCTTCTATGATGAGATAACTGGCTCTGTGGAGATGGGGAAAGTGGTGGACATGATATATCTTGACTTTAGCAAAGCTTTTGATACAGTCTCCCACAGTATTCTTGCCAGAAAGTTAAAAAAGTATGGATTCGATGAATGGACTATAAAGTAGATAGAAAGCTGGCGAGATCATTGGGTTCAATGGGTAGTGATCAACAGCTCGATGTCTAGTTGGCAGCCGGTATCAAGTGGAGGGGCCCGGGGGTTGGTCCTGGGGCTAGTTTTGTTCAACATCTTCATTAATGATCTGGATGATGGGATGGATTGCACCCTCAGCAAGTTCACAGATGACACTAAGCTGTGGGGAGAGGTAAATACACTAGAGAGTAGGGATAGGGTCCAGAGTGACCTAGACAAATTGGAGGATTGGGCCAAAAGAAATCTGATGAGGTTCAGCAAGGACAAGTGCAGAGTCCTGCACTTAGGATGGAAGAATCCCATGCACTGCTACAGGTTGCGGATCAGCTAAGCAGCAGTTCTGCCTAAAAGGATCTGGGAATTACGGTGGACGAGATGCTGGATATGAGTCAACAGTGTGCCCTTGTTGTCAAGAAGGCTACCGGCATATTGGGCTGCATTAGTAGACGCATTGTCAGCAGATCGAGGGAAGTGATTATTCCCCTCTATTCAGCACTGGTGAGGCCACATCTGGAGTATTGCATCCAGTTTTGGGCCCCCCACTACAGAAAGGATGTGGACAAATTGGAGACAGACCAGTGGAGAGTAATGAAAATGATTAGGGGGCTGGGGCACATGGCTTATGAGGAGAGGCTGAGGGAACTGGGCTTATTTAGTCTGCAGAAGAAAAGAGTGAGGGTGGATTTGATAGCAGCCTTCAACTACCTGAAGGGGGGGTTCCAAAAAGGATGGAGCTCGGCTGTTCTCAGTGGTGGCAGACAACAGAACAAGAAGCAATGGTCTCAAGTTTCAGTGGGGGAGGTCTAGGCTGTATATTAGAAATCACTATTTCACTAGGAGGGCGGTGAAGCACTGGAATGGGCTACCTAGGGAGGTGGTGGAATCTCCATCCTTAGAGGTTTTTAAGGCCCGGATTGACCAAGCCCTGGCTGGGATGATTTAGTTGGTGTTGGTCCTGCTTTGAGCAGGGGGTTGACCTCCTGATGACCTCCTGAGGTCTCTTCCAATCCTGATATTCTATTCATGTCTACACTACAAAGTTAAGTTGACTTCATGTAAGTCGACATCGAGCCTCTGATTTAAGCAAGTCGATCTTGCGTGTCCACAGTATGCTCATTGTGTCGGCGGAGTGCATCCTCACTAGCAGGGCTTGCATTGACACATGGAGCACTGCACTGTGAGTAGCTATCTCACAGTGCATATAGCTGAGTGGAATTTTGGGTTGGGCTTGCAATGCCTTATGGGACCAAAATATTGGTTCGAGTGGTTATGGGAACATGGCATTAGCCTTCCATGATGCACTTACCTTCCTCCCTGAAATCGATGGCAAACAAACCAAGCCTTTTTTGCGCCTTTTTTCGTAAGGATGGGTTACCCGCACAGACACCAAAGCATGGACCCCACTCAGCTGCACACTGCTGTGATCAGTACCTCACACCTTAACCTGCAGTATTTACACAGCCAATACAGGAGCTGCCACACTGAATAATGTGATGCCATGCAAGCAGCCCTATTGGAAGACATAGAGTGGAGCAATTCACAGTTGCTAGCGACTGTCATGCATCACCTTGACATAGTTGAGTGCCATTTCTGGGCCCGGGAAACAAGCACTGACTGGCAGGACCGCATGTTTATGCAGCTATGGGATGATGAGCAGTGGCTGCAGAACTTTCGAATGCGTAAAGCCACTTTCCAGGAATTGGTCCTTATGCTGCAATTCTGTGTGCTGCAATGATGCCAGCAGAGTTAATGCTGGAGTGGCGCGGGAAAGTGTCCTACCATGGTGGATGAAATAAGGCAGCCCTTCCCAGAAGGATTGCAGAGTACCTCCATGAAAGCTTCCTAGAGATCTCCATGGAGGATTCCCGGGCCATCCCCATGCACATAAATAGTCTTTTCTGGAGAGCACCCTCTGTGTAACTGGAGTGGCCACTGATACCCAGTACACCTACTTTTTTGTTCAGATTAAGCATAAAAAGTAATAGCATGTAACCCATACAGTTTCATTGGAAATGTGTACTCACCAGAGCTGCCTTCCCCGGCATCGCGCTCCGCTGCCAACTGGTCCTGTGAGGAGATGGGCTACAGGGTTTAAAACTGTTCTTGGCTGCCGGGGAGAATGGATCCTCCACTTTCCTGACTCACATTCTCCTCCTCATCATCATCTTCCTCATCAACAATGTCCTTCTTGTTGCTGCTCGAGGTCACCTGGGGCTCCTGGGAAGTATCCACAGATCGTTTTGGGGTAGCGGTGGGGTCACAGCTGAGAATCGCATGCAGCTCCTCATAAAAGCAGCATGTCTGTGGGGAAGAACCAGAACAACCGCCTCCCTTGTCTTCTGGTATGCTTGCTGAAGCTCCTTTATTTTCACACGGCACTGCTGCATGTCCCTGGTGTAGCCTGTCTGCCCCATGCAATCTTGGCATAGATGTCAGCATTTCTTCTGCTGGATCAGAACTGTGCCTGAACAGACTCTTCTCGCCACACCGCCATAAGATCCACCACCTCCTGTATACTCCATGCTGGAGCACATTTGCAGCATTGAGTCTCCATGATCAGTTGTGCTAGCGAACGCTCCATGCTGATCAAACCAGGAAATTAAAATTCAAAAGTTCCCTGGGCTTTAAAAAGGGGGGGAGGGTCTGTTTGCTGTGTACCTGGCTGATGTGAAGTGGAGTTGAAAGTGCTCTCCAGGGAGGTCACAGCGAAGCACTGTGGGAAGCCCACTGGAGGCCAATTCATTCAAATTACACAACACAACATTTATACTATCCCCATGTCGACCTGTGGGTGTCGAATCAAGCACTACGCCTCTCATGGAGGTGGAATACAGAAGTTGACTTTACAGGCCACTTAAGTCAATGGAAGAGTCTCAGCAGTGTAGACATATGGTTAGATCGACTTAACGTGGCTTATGTCGACCTAAGTTTGTAGTGTAGACCAGCCCTAAGAGAGGATGAACAGATTGTGAAATCCTCATCTTTATTCATTGCTTGTAATTATTCACACATTTGTTCAGTTACTAACTTTGGTCTGCAGATAAGGTCAGATCTTTCTATTGGCTTAGCTATAAGAGTTGTGTGGTATAGTTTCTCTTCCCTGATTTGATAAATTTGTAGCAACCCAACAGCAACAGGGAATTCAGACTGCACAACTGAGAGAAAAATTCCCATGGCACAGCTAACTAACAGCAATTTGCAACCTGGGTTTGGTGAATACTGGAGCATTCCATTTTAACATTTGTTTTACATCATGTGTACTCATACTAGCATGGCTCTAGAATATTCACAGAAAGGGGTGTGAACAGTCAAAGCAACCTCATTAAAAATTCAAATCAATGCTAACAGAAAATCTGAGTGTTTGCCCAGCTCTCTTGTTAATTCTTTAGGTGCACAAAACTTCAGGCTAGGATATACCACTTTATTTCTGCTGAAATCTCTTATTAAAAATGTGTTAATTTGGAAAAACAAAAAGGGGGTGGGAAAGGATATTTTATACACGGACACAGTGTGATCTAAGTTTATCATATTGTGAAATAGCCATTGTTAAATATGCTTTCCATTTGAACTGCTATAAAACATGTAAAGAAAGCATTTGTGTGTCTGGTTTAAATGAACTACTCTGTGTCTCTGCAAGGGAACATATTCCATGTGGAGAAGGTGGTTGTTTTTTTCATTTCTGAACCAGTTCAACTTTCAAAAAGATGGTCAGAGAACTAGTTACAGGCCCTGTATGTTGTTCTTGTCAAAAGCAACAAGGAACCCTAATATTCAAGACATTCCCAGTGGTAGATATTGGGAGCTGTGACTGCCAGATTAAGTGTTCAGTGCGCAAAGTGGGGAACTCTAAGAAAATGGTGCCAAGAACTACTACTACTGATAGCTCTAGAATGGTGAAAAATGTGGGACCTGATCTCTGTCCTAGGATTTGATGACTGCCTGATTCTCCTCAAATCCTTGCTTTTAATGCCTTAGGACATGCATCAGTGTAAAGACGCCTTTTCATCAGTGTTATCACTGGGCACTGTGCTTATTTCGTAGGTTCAACCCATGGATATGACTTACTGTAATTCTTTCTGTAGTCTGCATCTTTGGAGCACAGACATAAATGTGGGCCACTGTTTATGAACACCACTGCGCAAAAACCCAGATATTTGAAATGTTTTTTGTTAGGAGTGAAATTGACCCATTTTTCCAAAAATGGGAACATTTCAATGACGATTTTGAATTTTGTTATAGAAACCAGCTTTTTGAGATACAAAAAAATTCGATGACCTTTTAGGTAAGTGTCTGGATAACAAAACCACTAAAATTTGACCAAAAAAGAGGGGGAAATAATAGAACTGTTTTTCATGACTGACTGCAAAAAAAAGTTAAACCTTTATTTCTGGGACTCATATTGGGAACACTGTATTCCTTCAGTTTTACAGTTTTCTTTTTTCCAAATGCCAGGCAGTGTCAATGTGCAAGCTAATTTCTGCATATCCCACACATTCTTCTAACCTGATTGTCTGTTGCAAGATTTTGGCACCCTTTCTTGCAATGCCTGTTTTCAGTATGTGCTTTACTTTTGTGTACATCCTGCTGTGCAATAACTTCATCCATGGTTTCTTGATTATCCTCTTCACCCACACCATGTATTTACACTTTTTCCTGTTCCTCCAAAGGGCAGGTTTTGTGTGGCATTTTCACAGTTAGCACAAAATCTCTCAGCAAGTATTCACATAGCTTCACAGTAGATCTAAGCAGGGAATTTCTTAAATGGACTAAAATCAGCTTGAAGTTTGTGACATAACCCTTAAAACTTTGTTGCTCCTTTTATAGACTTCTGTGGATAATAAATCTTTCATAAGTTTTGTTTTTCCTGGCAGTGCAATAAGCCTCAAGTTGCACTATGACTCTATCAAAAACTTTACTGGGCATGGAGGAGAGCTTGAGCCTAATAAAAAATATCTAGAACCTCGGAGCCAACTACAGTTAATAATACCTTTGTCCTTTCCATGCTGATTGACAGGGAGAGATGTAGTCATGCTATACCTGACAAAACCCTAGGTCAATGGATCAAGTGGATCAAGTGGGAGGCTGGGAACAAGCAAAGTTTACTTGCTGGGCAGCACAGTATTGCTGCAACAGGTGCTGTTGTAATTTGTTGCTGGTATAGGCAATCAGCAGATTACTACCCCTGAGGAGTCAGGAGATGGTTAAACACTGGAATAAGTTGCCTAGGGAGGTTGTGGAATCTCCAGGTTAGACAAACACGTGTCAGGGATGGTCTAGATAATACTTAGTCCTCTTGCGGTCCCTTCCACTCCTACGATTCTATGAACTGTATCTGAAGCATAAAGTCTCCTGGGCTTACTTCCGGGGTGAGACAGTTACTATACCACCTCTTGCTCACCGCTGTGACTGAAGCCACAATCTAGTGATGAGTTCCACCCTTCAACTCACTATTGTCTCTCCTCTTCAAACTGAAGGGTGACCTGGAGTCTGATCTAGCCACCTTGTACATACTTTGGTGTTAGCGCAGTAGGAACGTAAAGCTCCTTGTGTATCTTAAACCTTCTCTTGCCCTTCCCTTTCTCCTTCTTTAAAAGGAAGGAGTTTATTGCTTGGTGGCCAAATGAAGGCTTTCCTGCAGCTAAGTTTCCTCCCTCTTTGGCTAGAGCAACCCTGGTGTCTTGGAGTTTTCCATTTGGAGCACAGACCTTACTGGTGTTTACCAGGTTTCACACTTTCACAGTACAACATGTGGGAAATCTACATTAATAGCAGGCAACTATTTATGATATGGAGTTCAAATGGTGACAGAACAGACTGTGCAGTAAGAACACAGCCCAGGCTCATAAAGCTGGTATCCTACACACCTCACAGACTAGGGAATAGATCCACATCAGAATACATTTTCAGCAATACAGGCATGGGATAATTTACGAGCATTTATAATGCCAGCTACTAATGTTAAAAATGTTACATCCTGTGTAGAGGTGGGCAAACTAATGAACCATTAAGTCTGGCTTCAGCTGAAACCTGGTTCTGTCTCGGCTCTCTGCCCATGAATATGAAAGAGGCAGGTAGAGCCAAGGCAGTGAGAATTGTCTGGCATTACTTCCTGGCGGTCACAGTGACTTTATACATATATCATGTTATATGTTTTTTCATACTGCATATATATATTCAGCTCCAGTGGCATGGGTGATGATTAGCCTCATTGTACTAAGACAGATCTTTGGATTGTCACTGTCTTAGCTGTAACTTCAAGCATTTTGGCTTGTCTAGGACCAGTGCTTAGACATTATTTGAGATGCATCTTTCAGCAGGTCCTATGCGTGAGACAGTCAACTATAATGAAGCTCTTCTCCTTCCTTTCTCTCTCCCCCTCCCCCTCCCACCTGTTGAACTCTCACAAATGTATTTACCTGCTTGTCTAAACATATTTGGAATTACATAAGACTAAGTGATATTTAATGTTCCAGATCACAGTAGTGAGGAATTTTCACCTAACAGAAGAGGATCTTTAAAAAATATTTTTAGCTGAGATAGACCCAAGCTGCAAAGTTTGTATTAGGATTTTTAAACAGCCTAAAGTTTGAAGCTGGGATTTAGGTCTAGGGGTTAAGACAGCAATCATTTGCAATGTTTGGATCCAGATTTGGGTTCAGGCTTGAGCTCATCCCAAGATGGAAAGCAGAGAGGAAGAGACATGGGAGGATTAATTCAGACCCCTCTCTGGATTTTAGAAATCTAGGCCCATCACTTACCAAAACATTCTTGACAACTCTTTTTTTTAATAAGATTTAATAATAGAAAAATTTTAAAGGGTCTCCCTACATACTTCAATTGTTAGGTTATACCAGAGGTTGGAATGCACTAGTCCCACCGACAAAACTTCCAGTGAAGTGTATAAACACTCGACACTGAGGGACGCTTACAGGACTAGGTCATATATGCACATAACATGTATTTGTCACACACACAATTTTTTTAACGTTGAGCAAAGGTTGCAAAGTTGCATATCCCAGCAACGCAAACAATAAAAAGCAAGGAAATAAGCAGTTAAATCATCAGATCCTCAATTTCACACCACTCAGCAATTCCCCTTCACAACCTCCACCACCTCTTACACATCACCCACATATTCTGAACAACCAAGGGGTATCTTTCAAATGTCATTTGATGTGTGTTCATGTTTCCATGATGAACAATGTAGTTTTGGTGTCAGGGCCATACGTTACATTGCCGGTAGCTCTGTACATGGTTTGCTGTTCATTTGTGTAGAAATTTCAGTTATGAAGTCTCCATATGTTTGTGCATTGGTGTGTTTTATTTACGGTTGGAATTTAAGATGGGTGAGTGAGTTAATTAATGGGCAGATAAAACTGAGGAACCAGATTTGTAGAGAGTCTTAAGGGAACACTTCACAGGTCTGTAAACGAGGCTGTTAGATGGCAGAGTATCAGCAACAAATCTACAGGACATACAAGATCAGACAGACCACTAGGAGAATTAAGCTCTGAGCCACCGCACACAGTAGAGAACAGGACAACCAAGAGAAATAGGTGGTAGTAAGGCAATGCGTTACACTTTAGAAAGAGTTTAAGCTTACAAGCATTATGTAAGAAAACAAAGTTGCAAATACCTTAAAGTCCAGCAGTTGTTACAAAGAAATACATAAGGAAAGTGTATTGAAGAGTTAGGGGAAAATCTTTTCCTCAGTGATCAACCCAAGTATCCATGTCGGGCCCTGAAGAGACACCCAAGGAGGAAGCAGGTCAGGAAGGGAAGTTCTGTTCATGGTTTCACTGGCTCCTCAGTCCCCCATCCCCAAGACTGAACAGCAGAGGATCCAAGCAACAGCAGCAGATTTTGTGGCCAGCTCTTCCTTGCTCCCAGTCCTCCCCCACTCCTGTGTGCTGTTGCACGGGGATCCATGCTGCATAGAAGGGTTACACACCCTGTGAAGCCTCCCCAATTTCTGCCCTCCTCTGGTAGAATGAAACTTCAAGCATTCTGCTGCGTGCGGTCCCTGGGGGGCTACTGAGGCAGGTTCAGAGCTTACCTCTTGTTGAGCAGGTACATGAGAGCTTCTTCACTGGCCCATAACCACACTGCAGCACTGAGAGGAACTGAGGGGCAACTGCCTCCACAATATCAAAGTCTCAGAACCATGCTAGAAGAGTGATTTGAAACTGAGTAACAGAGTCCCACAACTCCTTGCACCTGGTTTGATACAGAACCATGGCTGAGCCCTTGCTCAGGGCCATTATACTCAAGGAAGAAATATCATGATTGGCTGATTACTGAAAACATCTTCAGAAATCTAATCTGTCAAGAATGCTCTCTCCTCTCCCTTATTCCATCCCCCTGCTCACACATACATCCTCCCTTATGCGATAGTACCAATGGCCTTCAGAGTGACCAAAAATGAGGAGAGGCGCTGGGGGAGAGGCTGGGTTCAAATGAGCCTTATCAGAACCAGTAAATGGATCTGGCTTGAAATAAAAAAGTTTCTCAGCACATACTCGGGGAAAATACCTCAAGGAATTGCATTTTTGCAAAGAGAATGGGCTTTTTGATCAGGAGAGGCCAGGCACACTTGGGGAGGGTGGGAAAGCAGCAATGTTAAAAAAAATGAATAAAAAAGTATGGGAAAGCTTCAGACAACAAACTGTCCCTTGTGAGCTTCCTTTTGTGCTTTTGTAGTTTGGAAAATCTGTGGATCTCCTCTTGATTTCTACTTTAGTCTTTGCTTTGATTTATTAAGCTGAAAGCTTTCTAATGCTATGATCAGCACCCTTACACAGCCCTTCTTCATTTCGGGTTCATAGATCTCTGTAGAAAGTGATATGCACAACAGACACTGTCATAGCAATGTACAGTAAAGTGTGCTGGCAGTATTGAAAAATGCCAACTACTCAAAAATCATGAGTCAGGCCCACAAAAACTGATTAACTTTAAAAAGATTAAAAAGTCATTTTTTAATTTGCCTTCTGGTTTGAGCCTTTAAGGTTCACGTTTTCTGATTTTCCTCGGCGACCACCATGATTAGAAAAACACTTGAAAGAAAGAAAGAAAGAAAGAAAGAAAGAAAGAAAGAAAGAAAGAAAGAAAGAAAGAAAGAAAGAAAGAAAGAAAGAAAGAAAGAAAGAAAGCTCATAATCACATGACACCAGCAGCTGGGGAGTTGAGAAAAATACAAGATGTCACAAGACTCATTTCACACACAGACACATACATACACACACACACACACACACACACACAAATTTGCAATACTTCATGGATTCAGAATATGGGGATCACGTCCAGAGGTCAGGGAGTTGTGACCACCCTGTCTTTCTCAAGTTGTTAAATGGAAAGGGGAGCATGGTTCTTTTTTTTTTTTTTAAACTGGCACAGGGCTACCCTTTCACAACACAGCAAATATGGGAACCTTAGGGAACAACTTCAGAAGTTATTTTTTTCTTCTTCAGTCAAAAACAAAAGAACATCCTATCATAGGCCAACTAAACATGCTATTAAAACATTCTAAGTACATGTTGACTTCCAGTCTGTCTGAGCTATTTCTCAATATATGGGATTTTACAGAAACCCTTAACAAAAAGTTTATCTTGCTAAAGTTCTGAGGTTACCTAATAATTACAGCATGTACTTAACCAGCTCTGCAATGTATAGGCACCCTTTGCATGAACTGCTCTAAAACATACACTAAGCCCTGTAACATAGCAAAGTTTGCTCTGCCACCTATTGGTCATGAACCTGAAAGTCTTTTTGATTATTACCACCTTTGGCAATCCAAGATTCTAAATGGTGATTTCCACTTGTTTTTCCCTCTTCCTCAGATAGGATGGGGTGTCTTGTGAAAGCAAGTCCTATTTTTGTACCAGCAGGAAGAAATAAGGCAGATATTACACTATACCTAACGATACCATTCATATATACTGTAATAATGCTTTTTAATGCAGAGTAAATCCAAGCTTAAACAGCTACATTTTCTAATTAAAACCTAGCCCTTACATAGCCTTTTCATCCATAGATCTCAAAAGGACTTTACCAAGGGGATAAGTTTCATTATCCCCATTTTACAAATGGGGACTCTGAGGCATGGGCAAGTGAGGTGACCTGCCCAAGGTCACCCAGCCGTCCAGTGTTAAAGATAGAAACAGAATCCAGGGTATCTGAGCTCCAGTCCAGTGCTTTACCCATTAGGCCATGCATCAATGCACTTCTATCTATATTCCCTTTCTAGTGCACTCCATAATAGTTTTGAGGGTGAGAACTTCAGTTTAAATATAACAACAACATCTATTGTTCAGATTCACTAAGAAATGCCTGGCCTATAGCCTCACCTGGATTTTCCTTGATTCTTAGAGAGGAATTGTTGACCATCTGTCATGGAAGAGTTGATTTTTAAATATACTTGCACGGTGGTCAAGCTTTTTGCTGAACAGCTTGACAGTTTGCAGAGCCAGGATTTGTGATCTTAAAAGTCACTTGGTATGGAAGGCTGCAGACACTTTGTTTTAGTGAAAATATGTCAGCTCAGCTCAATCTATTGTTACAATGGGGGTGACTAAATACATAAGAGGCAGAATGCTAGATGCCATTATTCCCAATGTGCCCTTGTGGTTTCTGGAGTTCCGTTCCTGCTACTCACTACCCCTCACATTTCAACCCATTCCCTCCTCCTGATGCACTTCTTCCACAGAGATGACTGCTGTTCACTGGCGCTTGAGGCTCTCTGATAGATGGAGTCTAGTGGCTAATCTGATGGATGAACTACAGTCACTTTTTACAGGTCCTGAGATGACAGCAAAGACCAATTTTGGACCTGTCACCCCATCTGCATGTGAAGGCAGTTGTAGATGAATATGTGCTGCTTTTAGCTTTACGCTTCACACATCTCCCCTTGATAGCAGCAATCCGCAAGCTCTCGGAATCTTTTGGTCTGGAGGTGCCAGAGTTGCCACCATCACATCTTGTCATGGGCTAAGACGGGGTAGTCAATGGGTGGACCACAGGCCAAATTCAGACCACCAGATGCTTTTGAACAAACCCCGAAATCTTTTTATTTATTTATTATCATTTTTTTTATTCTTTTCTCTGGAGTCTGGACCTTGACTTTACCTTGACCAAGAAAACTGGATTTTGAAAAAAAATTGACTATCCTTGGGCTAAAGATACAGGTCAATATTGCAAGATTGGTCATTGGCTCTGAGAACGTCTTTGTAACATTTTCTTGGTCTGCCCCTAAAATGAGTTAGTCTGCAATTCTTCATTCTTCAGTATTCTACTCTCAGACATACCAACTACATGACTGCACCATCTCAGCTGTGCTCACCATAAAAGTTTCAATGCCTGTGATGTTGCAGCACTCAAGGACCTCAGTGTTCGGAACCAAACCTTGCCTTTTAATTCCCATTATCCGCTGTAGACATTGTAGGTGGAATTGGTCCAAGCGTTTTATGTGATGTTGATAAGGAGTCCATGTATTTGCAGCCATACAGAAGTGTGATGATGATGATGGTGCAGTAAACATCAATTTTAATTTGCATTCATTCCAGAGATGACGCTGAAGTTTTCCAAATGCATTGCTGGCTGCACTGATGAGCTTCATAATGTTGTCAATCATTGCATCTCATGAAATGGAACTGCCTAGGTAGAAAAATATATCAATGACCCTGAGTGGTACATTGTTGATGGACACACCTGGAGCAGTTACTTCCTGGTCGAGGCTGTACTGTGACTTCCATTTTCTTCAGGCTGACTGTTATGCCAGAACGTTTTGCTGCATGCACAAAGCAGTCAGTGAGCAACTGAATGCCTGAGGTTATGGTCGAATAAAGCACAATGGACAGTAACTCATGAATAATTGTCTTCATGTTTTGTCTTCACATTCAGGATACACTCATCCATATGGTACTGCATATAAATGCCACAATCATGTCTCCAAACCCATCTATTAGAACAGCTGCAAACGTGGTGCCAAGTAATGTTGAAGCAAGAATAAAGCCTTGTTTTTCTCCATTGATGACAACAAGGAGCTGAGAAGCAGCCTTGGTCAAGGACACACATCCACATTCCTGCATGTAAAGTTTTAATAATATTGATAAACTTATTAGGGCAACCAAACTTTCAGAAGGCTGTCTACAGCTCATTTCAGTTTACAGAGTCAAAGCCTTAGTAAGACTAACAAAAGCTACATACAAGTCTTGATTCTGCTCATGACATTTCTCATGAATTTACTGCAGTGCAGAGATCACACCTGAAGTACCATGCCCAGGACAGAAGCCACCTTGGTTTTTAGGAAGTAACTTCTCTGCAAGCTGATCAGTTAACTGATTTAGCATGACTTGGAGGAGTATCTTTCATACAGTAGCAAGGAGCAAGATGGCACAACAGTTACGTCGTGCAATTGCCTTTTCCTTTTATAACGGTGAATAATGATGGCATCTGTAAGTTCCTATGGCACAGCCTCCTGTTCTCAAAACCTTTAATAGAGACTAGTGAGCTTCCTGGTCAGCTCACGGCCCCCCATATTTGAAGATCGCTGCAGGAATGTCATCTGGACCTGCTGCTTGACAACTTTCCATGCTTCAGATATGTTCAACAGAATGGGGGCTGCAGGAAGGGCGGCCAGCACGTCCCTCGGCCCGTGCCGCTTCCTGCAGCCCCTATTGGCCTGGAGTTGCAAACCACGGCCAGTGGGAGCTGCGATCGGCTGAACCTGCGAATGCGGCAGGTAAACAAACCAGCCTGGCCTGCCAAGGGCTTTCCCTGAACAAGCGGCGGCCCTAGTTTGAGAACCACTGCTATATCATGTTGTATTTAGGAAATTCTCTTCCAATGAGTGCAGTTGCCTTTCAAACCCACCAGCATTATCAGAAAGAGTGCAGACATTCTAGCATGCAAAGTTCAGTGTTCTGTGTGTGATGTCGCTTTTTAACCACACAGTCAAATGACCAGTTCCTCATAGCACACTAGCAAGCTTACAATGGAATGGGCGATGTTTAGGCATCCCATTGTCCCCCACTGAATATCAGTGTTCTCCCCAAAAAGGGCTTCTTTGTTGCACAGCAGGGATACAGACACCAATGTCCCTCTGAGTCAATGGCAAATGACCATCAGTCTCACACTGCCTGTGTGCAGGTTGGTGAGTAGGGACCCTGTCCCCATCACCACAGGGCTTTCAAAGAACAGAACAAGCAAAGAGATAGCAAGGAATAAGGACTGTAGACCTGCACAAAGAATTGTTTAAAGGAGTACTAGGTTGTGCCTGACTAGTGACACTCTCATCCTTGTTGGCCATCTTGTCCACTGGTGTGGAAGGTTGCAATAGGTGGGCTGACAAAAAGAGATGCAACACTCTGTGAGGTGCAAGCAAAACAAATCAAGACAATCGCATGCAGAACCCATTGAAGACCAAAGTGACCATACCTAGGCACTGGGCAATGCAGCAGTGCTGAAGCTTGTTTGCTGGATGATTGGAGACTGCAGACTGATGGAGCAGCAGCTTTCTGCTTCAAAGTCCATGGGTCATGACTTTCTAGCAGGCCAGACAGCCTCAGTTTAATATGGAGTATGCCTTCTCCTAGGCCAGCTGCCTACCAGGGCTAAGGAGTCTGATCTACCCCAACAAGGGACTGATTTTTGTCTGGTCCTTACCGTTTGACCTGTCTTGGTGGTGTGGCTTTACTAAAAGTTAAACTCCTGCCAGCACAGCTCTCAGGGTCTGATAATTCACAAGCTTTCCCACCACATCAAGGTGCAGCACCCAGGGATGAGAATTAATGAAACATTAACAAACATTAATGTCTTTCTTAACTATTAAGAAACAAATTGACTGCACTGCTGTGATTCTCCACCTGGTGGGTGGTCCATGATTTGTACTTAGTTGTTTCAGTTTGCCTTCTTGGAATGTCAGAACAATTTGCACTTCTTGCCCAGAGAAGTGCAAAGTAAGTATGGGGGAAACCCATACAAAGTAAGTATGGAGAAACCAAGGTACAGAGTTTAATGATTTGCTCAAGGTCACATGGTGAACCAGTGCCAGAGTCAGAACTAGAGCCTACTACTTACTCCCGGGCCTATCTTCCCTAGCCTTCATTCCCCTCACTTCTATTGTCTCTCCCTCAAGGAGATTATAACATCTTATTCTACAGTATTATCTGTACATCACTGAGGACTCAAAAAGACAAAAATATTAGCCACTTTTCCCTCCTCCCCGATATTGTCATCATTCAGCATAGGTCTATCCAAAACCCACTGAAGTCAGTGAAAATCTTTCCATTGACTTTGATGGGTTTTGGATCAGGCCCTATGTTTAAATATAGCTCTTCTAGAAATTAGTTAACTGTTTATTTTTCTGATGTGGGGACAGTAAGAGGAGCCTGGGTGACTGGTCCATTTTCATTAATCATTTCCCCATCCTTTGGGGGCAGGCCTCATGTTTAGAGAGTTAGGGTGAATAATTCTTTGTCATTAAGCTGGACTCTCATCAGTCTGGTTTCTGAATCTGGTAAACAAGCCCATATGAGCTGGAATAAAGTATTTCTCCAGTTCCTCATGCCCTCCTTAATCAGTGGACTAACCCAGAGAGGCAGTACAAAATGGTGATGTTCTCTGATTACAACAAGACTGGTAATAATTTGAGGACCTCCAAAGAGGAATCCTGAGAGTGATGGTTTCTATGTCTGTACAACACCTAGCATAATGGGGGCCTCAGTGCTACAGTAAGATAAATAATAGTTTAGGAACTAATTTATCCAACTTAAATTCTCAAATAAATTAAGATTGTTTTTGTAACAGGGTGGACTTCCCACTGGGCACCATTGTGGCCAGGCATAGCATAAGAGCTCTCTCTCCCTATCTTCACTCTCTGTCAACAGCTGCTCTTCTAGTGACTCAGCCCTCCAGCCAGGTCACAATTTAAGTTCACCCCTTCCCAGGTAATACTGTCCAGACTCAAAGGAACAAAAAAACTCTATCCTTCCCAGAATCACCCCTCTCCCACCTCTTCACCCCTCCCCTGGGCTCTGCAGACTCCCTCCTCACTCTGACACAGAGCACGGCCATCTGCCTGCAGGCCCAGCTCCTCCTGGGTAATTGATCCTCAGGGCTTCTTCCCTGGAGCCAGTCTTCTCCCAGGTCAGGTCTGTCTCCCCAACTGCCCTCTCCCTTTATGGACAGTGTCAGGATAAAAGCTCCCTCTTGCAGGCCCTTCTGTTGTTCTTTTCCCCTTTAGACTGGGACTGCTACCAAAGCCCAGCACCTCCTTCAGGGCTTAATTCAATTTTCAGAGCCCTCACCCAGTCCAGCCCTTCTCTCAGAGTCCACTAGCCAGGGATTTCCCTTCCTAAAGGGCCCAGCTTTCCTGACCCTTTTCCAGAGCTCCTTCTCAGGAGAGGATCCCACACCCTACTTTCCATTTCCACCTCTCTAGCATAAAGCCTTACTCTTATAGTAGCCACCCAGCTGGATCTCATCCCAAATTGGTCCTGGCCCCTCCTCCAGTTATAACTGGATGCACTTATTGAGCTCTTCTGCAGCCCTTCAGTGCAGGTGTACAGTGTAAACACCCCATCACAATTTCATATTCCAGAGCATTCTCTGCAAAAACAACCATTTTCTTGCTGTTTTTTAGGCTGGGCAAATCTAACATTCAACTTACAGTATAAAAGATTTCAAAGCCTGGATGGAAAATTCTCCCATTTTCCTTTTACATGTTTCTTAAACTTCACATATAAGGTTTAAATTTATAAATCTTGCTTTATTCTATTTCGTATTGTCAACTTTGAGATCAGTACCTTGCTATAACAGGACAAAAGTCTTTATGTTTCTTCCTTTTTGGAAGTGTATGTAAGCATGTAAAAGCATTTCAGAGTGAAATAAGGTGAACTATGCTTTACTACAAGATCTTATGGCCCCCTGTTCAACTTTGTACAGTAAGTACTTTAATCTGATTCTGCAATTGTAGAAAGTGATTTCTGCTTTATTCCTTAACGAATGTTAGCAGTATATTATCTTAAGGGAGATAATGTTAGTTAGCTTTGGATGAGGCCTTCAGTGCATGCAAATTTTGATACTGCACAAAAATTCAGACATGACAAGAAAAACTAAGCAAGCTTCCAAAAGCAGCAGCTCTTGCCTGTACTGTGTTCAGTTCACGGTAATCTCCATTTAGTGCCTCATTGACATAAAAAAGGTTTTAAAGGAAACAATGGAGCAAAAGTGGTTTTACCTTAAGATTCAGACAAGAGATAAGTGTTTTTAATATCCCTATAAACATGAAGTCATTAAATGCACTTTAGCAATCACTGTACTGTACAGTATACGGACTGAATACCTGACCGATGTCACCCAAGACTACCTCTCTAAGCACTCTGTACTGCACTAATTGATCTCTTAATTGGCTCAGTCAACACAGCAGTCTCCATCACACAACAAGCACTAATTGCTACAAGCTTGCTTTTGAAATGTTAAGTACTCTGACGACAAGGCATATGTATATGCTTGAATTGACTGTACAATATATGCTGGCTGAATGCAGGTTTGTGTCTTCTTTACATGAAAAGGTAGGATAGATTAATATTCACAGACATTCTTGTGGGTAGACAGACAGATAAGGATGCTGCTGCTTTACATTAACAATGGCATAGTTCTTAGCTAAAAATCAAAGCATTGTACAAAATCCAAAAAGTCATTAAAGAGGAAATAAGCAATCCTTTGGATTCACTTTTAGATAGAAAGTTACAAACAAATAGGAATCTTTTTTCATAAATCTATATCTATAAAAGTTATCCTCAAACCAACCAAATGACTGTTTGGCTGCTGCATGACCCAGTTTAGAACACAACGAGCCAAAAAGAGACAATGTAGAATCACTCAGTCTTCGTAATGTACCTGGAGACTGGATAATCATTTAAGTGGGGGCAGTTTTATATGGTGTCTCAGCTCTGACAGATCTTAATATTAACAGGATGGAATTTATTATACCCCTCAGGGTAAGATGCATTACCTCAGTAGATGGATCAGTGGCAACTAGTCTGACAAGGTGCCTCCAAGGGCTTGCCTATGCAAGCTAGTTGCATCCCTTTAAGTTACGGTGTGATTTTTAAACCAATGTAGTTCAACTGGTGCTAAAAGCTGTACAGACATTCTTATTTCAGTTTAGCTTAAGTTGAACTGATTTAAGCTACGCCAACGTATGCCATTCTTAAACCACAATAAGAAGGTCCACAAACTTTGGCATAAGATTTAGGTACAACTTCTGAATCAACACCTAACTGATCCCCAGCTGGCTCCAGTTTGGCGTTGAGACAGACTTGGATACTAGTATTATAGTCTCATTAGCCAACTGTGGCAAATTCAGATCTGGTGCAAGCAAAGACAGTTACAACTTCATTGGAGGTTGGTTAGAGCTGGTCAGAACATAAAATGGTGTCAGACTAGGCTGATTTGTAAAGGCAGGAGTATTTTGTGTAGCTGTAGTGGTTTCAAAAAAGTTTTCACTAGGAAGATTTGAGAGAAACTCTTTAGTGTGGGAGACCTGAGTTCAAATCCTTTGTCTTCTGAAGTCAGGATGATCTGGGATGAAAACCTGCACAGACTCAGGCATGGCAAGGACTTGAACTGGAGTCTCCCATATCCCAAATCAGGGCTCTACCCTCAGGTAATAGACATACACCCCCACCTGTCCCTAATGAAAAAACTCAGGTTCCAATCCAGAAATAGACTGACAATTCTGTTTTTTGCAAAAATGTTCAAAAGGTTTTGTTTTCACTCCAGTGCAGAATGAAAACAAAAATTTTGAAACTTCAAGTTGGGGCTATCAGAATTGTTGTCTGTCAATTCTAAGGTTAATATCAATGCAACTTAATCTGTTTAAATCAGGGCTAACCCTGGACTGCAGTGCATAAAATTGTCCCTTTTTAGAACAGTATTTTATTCAGAGAAAATTCATTTTTAAATGATTATTGTGTTCCTGACTTTAATTGATCCCAAGCAGGAGCAGGTTGCTAAGTCAGGTTCTGCAGATATAGGCTCAAATCTTAGATTAATTTGTTTTGTTTCTTACTTTACACAAAATATTTATTTTAATACAAAATAAGATAATGGATCTAGAGAAAATACTGAAAGTGTTAAGAGGCACTTTAATACTTTTGATTGCTGAAGTGAACATGATGAATTAAATATACAGCTGTAAATAATGTTAATAAGAATCACTGGGACCACTGTTAGACTCCCTAAAATCTTGGACTAAGATGTGGCAGATAAGATAATGCATAGCACTTATGAAAGCAGAGATCCAACTCTTATTGTTGAGAGCTAAACATATCAATCCCCCATATGTTGGTATTCTTAAAAAGGTACCTTTAAGCATCTAGTTCTATGACATCTCATCTAAGTTATCTGTATTCATAAATGGATGATTAAATCATGTGAGCGAAGAAATCCATTTTAAATAAGACTTGAGAACCAATTACAGAACATGGGCTTACTCATTATGGCCCTAGCTCAGCAAAGCACTTAAGCATGTGCTTAAGACTGTGCTTAAGAGCTTTTCTGACTCAGGGCCCAAAAGCCTGATTCTGCACCCATATAACTCTATATGAGCCTGTGTCATTGACCTCAGCAGGAGCAGGACCAAACTCTGCAAGGACCTTTTCAGTACTATGTATTTTAAGTTACCACAAAAGAAACCACACATACGAGTGAGAGAGAGAAAGAGAAACTAATGTGGTACAAATTTGAGTGAGAGTCCTCTGTGTATACCAGAGCTAGCCACAACAAGAACCAGACCGACACTGTCCTGCAGTAAAGGTTTGTGGGTATCAAAAGCTAAGCTTTGCGAACTAGCTAGTGCGATTAATAAAGCTTCTTTCTTTAGGTTAATATTTGTATTAGTGGGCTTTTTTTAGTGCCATTTGTGAGGGTTTTAGGGCAAGTTACCCTATCAATCATTGAAGGATTACTAGGGAGTAAGGTTGTTTGCTTTGAATAAACAAGATCATTCAGGAAAGAGAAAACTCTCTCGCTTGCTCACTCTCTCAGAAGAATCCGAGCTTCTTAAACTGGCTGGTTTTGACAAAAAAAACTTGACAGCAAATGCTGCACTAACTCATGAAAGGATAAAGTGAGGCATGTTAAACTATGCACAGATGTCTGAATCTTAGGAAGCTTTTCAGTGGTCCTTATGTAAAAGCTGATGCTTAAATGACAAAATGAAAAAAATTATCTCCCCTTCTCACTGTCAATTCAGAAGTTTCATTCCAAATATAACTGGAAACGGCCATGTCATGGATGAGGTGAAATCCCACACCACATCATGTTTGTAACACACTTAAGAGCATCTTCAAAATAAGCTTCAGGTACCTTTTTACAAGGGCTTTGTCCCACCCCCAGCAATGGATAGCTTGTTGTTGTGCTGACCTAGGGCAGATCAGATCAGACCAGACCTGCATCCCAGCACTGGAGAGATGAAGCCAAGACTCTGCCTCATTCCTTGTCTCACCCACTGCCTCCAATATGCTGAGGGAAGGATATGGCAGCTCTGCAGATACCATTCCCCAAATTCCCCCTGCACTGCTACCCGGGATATGGGTAGCATATGATGGAGCACATGGGGGATTTCTTACAGCTACAGCTGTCCAGAAAACAACAATTCCATTCCAGGCCACTATTGAGGTTTCAAAATGTTTTCATTCTGCATTTTGCTCCAATGCAGAACTGAAACAAAACCTTTCGAACACGCTACAGATGTGTGTCAAAATGTCCATTTTCAGATTGAAACCTGAGCTTTTCAATCCAGAGACTCTTGTGTCACATTGGATAGCCCAGTGGTTAGGAGACTGGTGTCAGATCCATATTTGGAATAACCAAAGGACTAAAATTAAAAGTCTCCAAGATTTTTGCAAGTTTAGAAAATGGCAGGTAGGAGAAAGGGGATAAATGTACCAAATATAGAGTCATAGAAATATAGGACTGGAAGGCACTGAGGCAGGACCAGGTATACCATCCTACACCATCCCTGACAGGACGCTGGACTCTCTCCAATTTGTCCACACCTTTCTTGAAGTGTGGCACCCAGAACTGGATACAATACTTCAGCTGTTATAATCTTATATATATGGATTATGGGGGCAGGGGGGAGTTACAGCATAGGATGAAGATGGAATAGCAGTTAACGAGCGAGCATGGGGAGGTTGATGCTTATCTAGAAGATACCTTGGAGAATGTACTAAAAACCTTGAAATCCAAGAACAAACATCACGTACAAAACCAGCCAGGTCAAGAAAAAGTGATCACACGTGCGTGTAAGTGTTTGAAATAACTGTAATTAAAAATTGGTTTAAAAATTAATTCTGGAAGGTGGATACAATAAAAGGATGGTACAAAGCTCAGGTTTCTTCCGGCATGAGAAGTCTGTATCCATACAGCACTCAGGGATACTTATATCCTGCTTAAACACTTATATCATCAATATTGGGAATATTAATTTAATAGCACAGAAATGAGTTTGGAAAGATAGTTAATTTTGACCTTGCTTTCCAGATAAGATAACTTGTCTTGGCTGGGTTCATTGCCCCTTGAATCAGGTCTTCACACTCCCACTCTTCTTAATCAACCTAAAACACACATAAGGCTGATAAGACGGTGCTACCTTGGAATGGCTGAGGCACCATGCAGCCTATCTCTGATTCTCAACATGTCTTGTCCTCTTTCCTGTTTGTTCTTTTCAATCAAGATATCTTTGTATCTGTCTAAAGAAGATATGAACTTGGGTTTATTTTAGCAAATGGCCTCTCCTATTCTATTTGTCTCAGGCATCTGCTGGGAATGAGAAATTAAAGTTTCACAATTGGTGAAGGGGAAAAAAATAGCAGCAGAAACCATGCCTCTCACCAGTGTGATTTAGATAAAAACGTATATTTCCTTTGTGTGTAAGCTGCTGTCATCCTGCTGTCTGTAGACAGATTTTGAGCCTCACAGAGGTCCAGATCCTCAGCTGGCGTCAATCAGCTTAACGCTGTTATCCTCAGTGGTTTCATTGACTTCAGTGGAGCTAGGCTGATTGACACCAGCTGAGGATCTAGCTCAGAGGACATTATGCAGGATATGGTGGATTCCTTAACTAATGCTTTCTTGTCAGCTCTGCCCCTCTTTCACTAAAAACCCCACGGGAGGGCAGGGGGAAAACTTTGACCATCCTTGCAAGATGTGTTCCACAGATTATTCCTTCAGGTGTGCAGCGTTTGCCCCATGCATAACAAGAACAAGTTCAAGCCCCCAAACCCTTCCAAAGGAGGAAGACTATGCAGCACAGAGGAGACTCCATAAAGAAGTTAATGTGGTTTCAGCTTCCTCATAGGGAGGGGAGGGAAAGATATGCACCCTCACCTCTCCCCACTTTGCTCACACACATCCTGGACAGTACAGAGGAATCTACCCAGGGATGGCTCCCTCATAGGAATGGGGAGATTGCATGCAAATCTAGGGGCTTCTATCCAGCCCCTTATTTAGCTATTATTTTTATTTTAAAGTTCTCGCTATGATATTTATATGGCCCTATAAATGCACATCCTCTGGGGCAGAACTTCCACTGGGATTTACATTTGACTAGCACTTTTAATTGCATTGCCAGCCGAAGGCATTGGGAAAGGGGAACTATGTCTAGGGGTGACTTCTGCAGAATGGTTCCAAAGCTGAAAAGTGGTTTCCTTATGTTCAGCTATTTCCATCTGAGCTGTGCCGCTTATGCCCATGTGGACAACATGATGCTTATCAAAGCAAGTTTTATCTAAATCAGTGGTTCCCAAACTTGGTTCACGGTTTGTTCAGGGTAAGCCCCTGGCGGGCCGTGAGACACTTTGTTTACCTGAGAATCCACAAGTATGGCTGCTCGCAGCTCCCAGTGGCGTGGTTCGCCGTTCCCGGCCAATGGGAGCTGCGGGAAGTGGCGCGGGCCAGGTGTGGATGCTCAGGTAAACAACTCGTCTTGTGGCTTGCCAGGGGCTTACCCTGAACAAGCCAAGAATCATGTTTGGGAACCACTGATCTAAGGGATTTTTGTAGGGTAAGTTCTAGAAATCCTCAGGCATTGACAACTGCGGTATTTTACTTGCTCAGTAAAATGAAGGGTAAAAGTGTATGTGTTGGTTTTTGTTTTATTAAGCTGTATTTCCCAGTAGCACAGAGATGAACTAAAAACCATAGTCATCTATCCACCCTCCCTGCTCCAGGAGTTTCGGGCTTCTGATAAAATGAGACGTAGGTCTGAACAACCACTGATTTTGGTTTGTCAAAATCAACTTGAGGCCAGCTGTTTTACAGAAGCACTTTTGGTTTTGCCCATATTTATTTCAAATGGAGGTGAGCCCAGATAAGAGCAATGTGCTCAAACAGCCTCCTCCCCAAACACTGACTTTCAGGAAAACTGAAAACCAGGCTAGCTCCATCCCTGGTTGGGGATTTGGTTTTGCAAAAGCAAGAGAACCAATGAGGTTTTGCAAAAAAATCAACTCCATGCACTGGTTTTGCCCACTAAGAAAGGACTCCCCCTGAAAAAGGAAGCCAATGCTCCCCAGGTTCAATCTGGCAGTAAATTACTACTTAGGGTGACCAGACGTCCCTTCCCCAATATTTTCTTCCCCTCATCTGGTCACCCTATTGCTACTCTTGTCTCTAATCTGTTGCAATTTTGTTTTTGTTTTCAAGATTCCCATTTCCCCCATGATGCTGAAATGACAGTGACTGAGTTAAGATCTTGCTACCCTCTGTGCTAATATTGCAGTTAACAATAATCTCATCAAGACTGAGGTTCCTGAATGCTCACCATTTCATCTTGGAAGTTTAGTTAGTCCAACAAAGCGACAGCTTCTTCGTTTGGTCATTTTATTCTCTGATCGGGAAAGGGTGAAACTCCATACATGCTATTAACGTAAGTTTTAAAATACTAAAGGCCCAGCCCGCAAACCTTTTTTTCTCACTAGTAGTCCAAACTCATGGGAGTAGTCCCAGGGAAGTAAGGGGTATCTTGTACACATAAAGACTAATAATATGAACAAGGGTTGTAGGATCAGGTCCTAACACTATGTTTTTTTAACCATATTTCCAAATCCCTAAATATTTGAAAGAAACAATGGTCTCTGCAAGATACTTTAATTATTAATATTAAATCAATCCCTGAACTATCCTTAATGATCCTACATTACAGACTTACAATTTACAAGTTATTTTTAGGCAAAATGTACTGCAAAATTTTAAGGTAATTGCAAAATGTATTCAGGATTGGCCTGATCTGACCTCATATCCAGCCCTGGGAGAAACACTGTTTAGCAGTGTCAGACAAATATGCAGGTGAGGTGAGCAGGATTTGTCCTGTTTTCTTTTTTCTGGACTTGATTTTCATCTCCCTCACAGCGATGTGAATCAGCAGTAACTCCATTTAAGTCAAGGAACTATGCAAGGGTAAAGCTAGTGTGAAGTCAGATTCAGGCCCTCTGTATCTTTAGATAAAACCCGTTCATTAATTTTGCTGAGAACGTGGCAGCAATGCACACTTATGTTGTGATTCAGAGCTATTAACCCCAGATAGCAAGTAAAAGAATTATGTACTTTTCCTACAAAAATAATAACTAAGTAGAAGTGTCTATCTGCAGGTGCTTGGATCAGATGTATGGTTTGATCAAGTATTACTGAGCACCCACAAGCTCTTCTTAAGAAGGTTGTTTGAAAAATCTACTCATTTCTCGCATTGCTCTGAAGACTATTAACATCTGTTCTTGGGACATGTCTGTAATAACTACAAACATAATAAGTGTAATGTATTTGGCAATTGGAGATAGCACCCTCACTAAGCAAGAAGGCAGGATGGTAACCAAATTTTAAAAAACTTAAATTACAATGGTAGAGCAGGGCTATAGATGAAAACTTTTGTTGGAATCTCCCTCCTCCTTCTCCAGGACAGAAAGATAGGCACTGCTGGATCACACCAGTACAGACTAGTCCAATAGCCTGGCTCTGACAGAACCAGCTGCTTCAGAGGAAGGGGCAAGATACAATTCAGTAGGCAATTCTGAGATCGTCTGCCCACAGGGAAAGTTTCTTCCTAATCCCAATTAGTTAGAAGATGGCCTAAACCCTGAAACATGAAAGTTTATGGGGGACAAAAATGGAATCTAAATTCAAACCACTCCTGGATTTGTTTTGCTTTTCAAACGTCAAAGCTGAGGTTTTACAAAACCAAACCACCTCAAATTACTCTTTACAGAGAGAGTTGGGGGAAGGAAATGTAATATTCTATCTAACCCACAACCCTCAAAACTCCAGTGGTTCAAATAAAATGGAACCTGAATCCGAACTAGCACAGCCTTGCAAACCGGCCCCTACGTATTGATAATACCCCAGTAAGAGAGCAGCTTGCGGGTAGCAACATATCTGTGGTATGCACACTACATCAGGTTTCTCTACAGCAAAGCCTTGGAGATTTGGGCAATTGGAAGGGCTATATATGACCCAAACATTAGCTAATTTCAAAGAGTACAGCATGAAATATGGTCTATGAATTCCAATAAGCGTTGTCTCTGAAGATGACTTCTCAGAATTGAGGAACTCTTTATGGGTATTTTAGCAGAGATGATGCTTGTAAGTAATCTCATTCTAAAGCAGTTCATTTTCAAGAATACACTTACATCACTAATTGTTTCCACAGAAAGTGGTGTTTAATGCAACAACATCCTCTCATTTTTCCTCTCCTTTCTCCCCCCGCCTCACTCCAGGGCTTCTATCCTTTCCCTACACAAGAGCCATCTTGTTTGATGTTAAGATTCAGAAATTCATTTCAGTCACTGCCACAAACTGCTATTTCTCACAGACCCAAGAAATAAATTTTCTAACAAATAACTGATCAGACTAATTTGACCTCTCTGCTTGTGAATTGTCTGTCAACGCAGGGTGATTATTCTCAAATACATTTGCTATTCAATGTGATTTGCAAAATAATTTTTTACACCAAATCCTGGAGCCAGATTCTGATCGGACACCAATTTTACAGCACTGATTTCAGCAGAGTTATTCCATAGTGACACTGGAGTGAGGTGCAACTCAAGTCCTTGCTCTGTAGATTGTTTAGAGAAGGAGGCTGGTTTGCAGCCTGGGATATAGGTTGTCAGGGTTCTATTCCTCACCCAGCCACAGACTGTCTGGTGACCTTGGGAAAAATCACTTGGGCTGAGATTTTCAAAGCTGCCATGGGGAAATGAGTATCCAAAGCCCATAGGCAACTTTGAAAACCTCAGCCTTTATTCATTATTATTATTTATTACCTGCTTTGTGGTAGCATCTAGGGACCGCAGCCAGGGAGCAGGGCCCTATTGTGCTAGGAATTGTGCAAACAGAACAAATAGCTGGTTTTTGCCCCAAAAAGCGAACAGTCTAAATATAAGTGGAGAGACCGGGGAGCACAAGGAAACAATGCAACCGGAGGGCGTGTAGGTGAAACATTCAATCTGCATTGGTTAGTTTTGATTGGGGTCACACATAGTACATTTCCATTTCTGGAATGGCCGGTTTGACTCAGGTATCCAATGTGAATACTCATGGTTACAAATTTAAAAGTCACTTTTACTAATATTCACTGTTTCTGCAAGTACTCCTGCCAGTAAACTGATTTGCTTCCTGATAAGCCATCTAGCAAACAAGAGCAGCTAAAGCACAGCTGAAGTCAATTCATTTTAAAATTCAGATGACTAAACACTGGAAAATTATTATTTCATCTGTCAAATTCACACAGGTGGCCATTCCCTAAAAGCCATGAATAACGGAAGAGATGTGACTGGTTTCAAACAATGAGAGTTTTGCTCTTGATTTCAACAGAAATAAGATTGGACCCTCAGTCTACAAAATTTGAAGTACCTCTCCAAACTTCAAGAAAGAGCTTCAGGTCACTTACAACCTCTAAAAATGTTGTGCCAAAGTGTCTGGGATCATGTGGTTAAAAACCTGTTTTCAGAAAGCAGCCTGCCTTTGTGTGCGTGCACCCTTCAAGCACTAACACCTGTGTGTGTACACTTGCTAGATTTGACACCTGCACAAACAGTTGATAGAAATGACATGCACCAAGCCCACTTAAGCAAGCATTAATGCTTGAAAAGTGCATAGGAAACCTTTACACTCAACTCATGTCAGCACAAAAGGAAGCCCTGGGCTTTTTAAAAATTGGGGACTAGAGGTCAATGGTACAGATCTCCTCAGCTGTTACAAATCAGCATTAGCTCCATTGAAGTCAATGGAATTTGTATACCAGCTGTGGATTCTGGCCCACTCTATTTTATATTAACATTTATCACTAGGAAATTCCAACTCCCTTTCCAAGAGAGGGTAATATTAACTATTTCTAGACTGTTTTATAAGAAAAGATCCTAAAATCCCTGTGCAGAAAATCAAGTGTTGCCAACTCTCATGACTTTATCATGTGTCTCATACTGTTTGGTGTTTTTCTTAAAGTCCCAGCTCCTGTAGTCAAGTAATTATGTAAAAATCTCACTTTTTTTTTTTTTTTTTTTTTACATTCTTAGCATTCATGACTGTTAAGAAGGGTCATATTTTCAAGCTGAAGGGTACCCGCAAGACTCTGAGAAGGGAAATAAAACAAAAACATTAATAACAATTGTTTTTTAAGTATTATGATTTTTGTGAGGCTCGAATCAGTTGTTGAATGCTTGGAACTGGCAATGTGAACATCGGAAGAACAGCTAATTCAGAGGCATTTGGTAATCTCAAGGAAAACATAATTTATATACTTCATTTCCTCAAACTCCCTCCTAAAGCTAGAAATTCACCAGTTAATGCTTTGTCAGCAAATTTCTCTTGCCATTCTTTCCTCCTTTCTCTTCAGACAGTTGCTTCCCCTTCCCTGCCTGCTCTGCCTCTGACACCGAAGCCACATCAGATACTGAGAAAGATAAACAGGCATTCAGCCTCTCTCTGTCAGTATACTCAGAGCTGTGCTGCACGTGAGCAGCAGTCACTATGGACAGTTGCAGCAGGACAGATAAATTTTAAACCATCCTGTTTCATTTCAGCTGAATGAATGAAAGAATACTGTTGCCCTTGAGTGATCTGAGGTGGCAAAACAAGGGTTCTGTGTGTAATGGCTAACCTTGAGTTCCATTTTCTTTAGCTTTGTGCACAAGCTTAAAACCTTGAACATTTGGCATCAAATGGTTTTAGTAATAGGTCTTTGATTTCCAGCTCTCTTAGGCTTTCCATGAGACACTGAAGTTTCCTCCACGCCCTTTTTAAATAGGATACATGATATAGCAACCATGCAAAAAAAAAAAAAAAAACCAGCATGAATTCAGTCTACAAGGGAGAAGAGTGGAAACATTTAGACAGCCTCATGTAAGCTAAAAAAACTGAAGATCTATCAGCTTTCTGAAGATATTAAGCCCAACTGGTGGAACTCTAGTCATAATAGAAGAGGCAGCATTATAGCAGTTCAGGGCCAATTGCTGCAGCACAGGAAAGGGACTTAAGCAATGATACCTATACTGGTAACAGGCCAGAAAACCTCTGGTTTTACTATTCTGGGATAATTGGCTCTTCAGAATTCCACAGCTCTGAGATAGTTCAGTTGGATGCACCGTACATCCAGGGAAATTGAACTGATAGCACATGAGGAAGTGTGAAGTGAAATGGGAAATACCAGATAGGGTGAAGTAATGCATGCAATCACCAACTATGTAACCACAATATACTGATCATTATATTTTACATCTTCCACCTGAGTGCCTCAAAGTGTCCATCGTGAGGTAGGTAAGCATTATTAACCATCCCATTTTACATATGGGGACACTGAGGAGCAGGGAGGCATAAGCCTGAATTTTAAAATGAATCCTGTGGAAAATCTTCTCCCAGCTTCCCTCTTAGGGCTTATCTACACTTATGGTGGTGCAGCTGCACTGCTGTAGTGCTTAGTGAAGCCGCTACCTACACTGATCGGAGAGCGTCTCCTGTCAGCATAGATACTCCACCTCCCCGAGAGGCAGCAGCTATGTCAACAGGAGAAGCCCTCCCATCGACACAGAGCTGCCTACAGCAGGGCTTAGGTCAGTATAACTACGCGAGTCAGGGTATGTCTATGCTACCGGTGGGCAGCGATCGATCCAGCGGGGGTCGATTTATCAGCGCTCTCCCGTTGACTCCTGTACTCCACCGTCGCGAGAGACGCAGGCAGAGTCGACGGGGGAGCAGCAGCAGTCGACACACCGCAGTGAAGACGCTGCAATGAGTAGGTCTAAGTACATCGACTTCAGCTATGTTATTCACATAGCTGAAGTTGCATAACTTAGATCGATATCCCCTCTTTCCCCCTCCCGCCCAGTGTAGACCAGGCCCTCAGTGGTGTGGAAAATCTGGTAACACTCCTGAGCGAAGTAGTTATACGGACGTAAATTTGTAGTGCAGACCATGGTTTATTGTCAGCCTGTGGAGGTAGGCTTCTCCTCATCACTGACTCTTAGGATTAGAATTGTATTCTTCCCTGGTCACCTAATTAACCACTTTAAGCAACAAACACAAAAAAAATAGTCCAACCCCAGGTCGGTCAGGCAGCCCGACCATGACCTCAGGGGGATTGCCCACAGTATTTCACAGATGGAGGAAGAGTTGTCCGCTGCCGCTGATGTTAATAATTTCCCTCTCCAAGACACTCAGTGCTAATGCCAAAACCATGAATCTCACTTTTGCCATCCCTGGATTTGGAGCCACTATCAAATTCTCCATCCTTCTCTCCAGCTGAGGGAGATTGTTTTGATTGGAATTAGATGGGCACATCTAATGGTACCGCCTGCTCCAAGTTCTTCAGTTCTTGTAAATTCTGCCAGGGCTCTAGGATCTTAGTCTTAGAAGCTCAATCAGCGGTAGAGGAGAAGAAAATATGTTTCTGATGTCACAGCACTCATTGGTTCTGCCCTCTGGTGTGGATAGTGTCTGAGAGTAGGTATGTCAGCATAAGCTGCGGTCTTGCCACAACTTACTCTGTCGTTACACACGAGCCAAAGAGCTTTGCCTGTATCTGCCAGGAGGAAGTGGGAAAGTTTTCACACATCAGATGGTGATGTTGCCATTTAGAAGTTGTTGCTACCACCAATATTTCATTTACCCCTGAAGCAGATTTCCCTTTTATTTTACTCCTCACACTTGCCATCTGGAAAGAACAGCAGTTTATTTTTTCTCCTCAGCATTTCCTTCTGTGATACTGGGTCTGGGACATATTAGTGAGAGGGAAGAGGCAGGGAGAGAGGAGAGGAACATGTATGATGTGGTATTAAGGCATAATTGGGACTGAAAATTCTGTTATCACCCTTGCCTCATATAACAAGAGCTGAAGTATTTGCAGAATGTTCTCTCTACCATAACTGCTCTCGATCCTTTTAAACCATTCTAGTTTATTCAATTCTGAGTTAACTATAAAGAAAACACCTGCCATTGTTTTTGTTTGTTAATACTATTACTGCTACTATTTATTTCTCTGCAAACACATAGGAAGACAAGGTCCCTCCCCTAAGAAGCCTGCAGTCTAATTAGACAAACAAACTATAGATCAGCTATGAGAGTGGGAGGAGGCAGTTGGAGGCAATCTGCAACAGAAAGTTAAGGAAGTCTCTCCATTGACATCAATAGGCTTTGAATCAGACCCGAGGTGGATTTTAAAAGGCATGATATACGGCGCTGTCTATAGGAAGTGCACACAATGTGTGAAATGATTAAAATACTCCTAAGGAGATGCAATGCAGCCTTAAAAACAGTGGCAGTTCTTCAAGAATGGAAAAGTGACTAATATAATACCCATGCCTTAATAAAGGAGCCAAGCCTGATCACAGGAATTACAGACTGGCAAACCTCACCTCAGTTCTAGAGGATCAGATTGAGACTCTAATTAAGGACAGAATAGTACAGCACTTGGACAAGAAAAACCCCACAGGGTCAAATCAGCACAGCTTGTGTAAAAACAACTCGTGCCTCTCTATCTATTAGAGTTCTTCGAAAAGCTAATAAAATAGAAGATAAAGGTGCCCTGATGGACATCATCGGCTTGGAATTTCTAGGGGCTTTATATAAGGTCCATTATAGGAAACCATAAAGAAAAATAAACAAATAGCCACAGGATAAAGGGAAACCTTGTGTTCTCTATTAAAAACTGCTCAAACGATGGTGCCCAGTCCTGGAAGCCCTCTATGCACAAACTCACACTGAAGGCAGAGGGAGAGCTGGTTGAAATTTTTGTGAGAAAATGCTAATTTCTTGAAACCGAAGTTGCTTGTGGAAAAGGGTCGGCTTCAACAAGTTTCCTTTTTCAAAAAATTTTTGGAAAAGTTTCAAAATCATCTAATCATCATTTTGAAATAAAAGTTTTGTTTTTCAATTTGAAATGACTTTTTGTTTTGAAATGTAAGTTAACTTATAGGAAGCAATGTTAAAAATAGAAAAGGTTAAAATTGAAGCGAAGGGTTTTGATTGACCAATCCAATTTTTTTTTTCTGGTTCATGAAAGTTTTTTAAGATTTCAACTTTTCATCCCGAGTTCAGGATGGGAAAATATTTTGAAAACGGTTTCCTGCCCAGCCCTAATCAGAAAGGGGTCTGTATGTGGAGGGTTTGCAGGATTGAGCCCAATAAATGCTCAAGAACACGCCTTAGTGGGGCAAGAATTATGAGCCTGAATAGGACCCACTGTTAACCACCATTGGCAACAGGTCAGTTGCTAGTGTAGACAAGGCCTACTTAGAATTTTGAGACAAACATGAATTTTATATAAAAATATTTCAGATAAGGAACTCCCACTTCATGGTTCCCACACAGTACCTCTGAAATGGCTGACCTGAAACTATTAGTTTGCTCCCCACACTGTAACAGCAACAATATTTTGGCAGGGAACACAACTGTCACCATAATAAACAAGCTATCCATTACATTCACCTCATTTTCCAGCTGTTGCATGTATCAAATTCAAGCTTATTATCCCCCCTCCTCCTTTTTTTCCCTTCTGTTTACAAAACATTACTAGGGTAGGAGAAGGAGAAATAAAAACAGAGCTAGAAAAATAATCAGTCAAAAGTGACCATTAAAAGCTGAGAAAATATATATAATCTCCACTCCTTATAAAATGAAGAAAATGAGGAGTGCATTATAACAGGATGGGCCCAATTAATCCAAGAATAGGTGGCAAGTAAAAATTAGTAAAAGGAGAAATAAAGAGAACCATGTCATACCACCAGCATATACACAGAAAAAAAAAAAAACCCAAAACCCTGATGGCCCAAAATTACTTGGTAAATACATATTAATTTATATTCAAGAAATGTGCCTCTGAAGATTTAGACTTCCTATTGTCTCTTCTAAAGAACTAGTATTATGTGCTTGTAGTATGTAAGCAACCAAGAGTGCCAAGTTGTCTGCATGCCTGATATTCAGGATCTTCTCTTCCAATTCATGGTAGAATGTATGGGGCTAGTTCCTCAGCTGATGTCAATTGATGTCCCTTAACTGAAGCCAGTTGAACTTCTCTTACATACACCAGCTAAGAATCTGGGCCAGAGAGTTCTACAAAGATGCCCTAGTTACTTTCTGAAGAAACAGACTGTTCATATGATACTCAAGTTCCATCTCCTTGATGGCCTTTGAGTTTCGGACACTCAAAGTGGCTGTTAGGAAAATTTCAGAAGGTGTTTCTACCTTTCAATGGAAAAAGTACAAGGACAGAGAGACGTCACAAAAGAAAGGAATGGGTGGAAAGGAACTATGTGCCAATATCCTATAGCCCAACTTCTTTCTCAAAAAGAACTCTTATTGACTTCACTGGGGTTTTTGCCTGAGTAAGGGCTAAGGGATTGACCCATGTTTGAGTATGAAACATTTGATGAGAGAAAGGAGAAATTGTGGGGGAGATGGAATATTTTATTAGTTCTCCTTTATTTATAATTACATTTCAGGGTGATCCACAAGATTGTCCTCAAGCTGTTTTAGAGGGCAGACAGGTGAATATTCCTATTGTTTCTTAGTCAGGAAATGATTACTTTGTGACCTCTCAATTGCCCTGTCTGCTGACCTCTGTGGATATTTAGCCTGGTAGTTAACATCTGTGGTCCCATCAGTGGTGCTGAAGTAAAAGGTACTTAATGCAGGGCAGCTCTTTTGCAAGGTTAGAAAGGATCAATAGGAGATGTGTTTAATGTGGTATCACTATCAGGACTCATCTCACTTTTAAAACTGAAATATCCACAGTGGGACATGATCTTAGTCACACAGCAGTGAGATCTTTAACATGGCTATATATTCCCTTCTTCCCAGGTCTAGGAATATAGAAAAAGGCTCAATATGCAGAGGAAATTACCCAGATTTGGAATACACTGGAGCTTTTCTAAAAGAGAATCTACTACAGAAAGTCCTCTGGTATTTAAACACTATGCTGCGTTTTTTTTTTTTTTTTTTTTTGTAGCTTGAACAGACTTGTGGAAAAGAGGCAGCCTTGCAACAAACTGAATAAAAAGGGGGTGGTTTTCCCCTGAGTATACATGCATCCACTGTTTGAAGCTAATCTTCTTTGACTGAAGGGGAAAGCAGCATGCAGGGAGGTTGCTCATTCCATAAAATTCAATAAACTGCAATCCTTAGAAGAAACTTGTCCAGGCACACTACAAGGAAACACAATGAAGTTGTTCTTTTGCTAAGAGAATTGGATTAAGGGGGCTTTGTTGTGTTGCACCACAGAGTAGTTCCTTTAATTGTCTTTAATATAACAATTGAAAACTACATTTCTGGGACATGCTTTTAAGGCCAGATAACTCGGAATTCCACGGCCAAACTATCAGCCTAAAATGGATTTACCAACTCCCTGCTTTGGCCAAGCAGAGGACTGTAATTTTGGGGACTACCTCTGGGTCTCCGGTATATTTTAGAGGTTGGCACAATAATATATGTTTAAGCAAAGCAATGTTGTTGAGGAGGCATTCTCAGTAACACATGTGTCTCAGTGGAACACCCAGGGTGAAAGCCTGGCCCCACTGAAATCAATGGGAGTTTTCCCACCTACTTGAATGGGCCCCAGATTTCAGTCCCACACTTCAGAATGCAATCCAATGTCAGAGAGTCACCCCTCTCATTTACTTGAACTCCAGTTTGTCCACAAAAAGTTGAGAAGTACGCAGGAGATGGAGGATCAACCTCTATAAGGATTTTATGTTCATGTACAAGTACCACTAGCTCAACAGTGCGGTTCTATTGCTCTTCCCCGAGGACAACTGCTCAGCTGAGTGATTCAATTGTCTGGCTTGAAAACTTGCTGATAATTACAGTTTTAAACCCAAGTTACTAAATTGGGAATTAAACAGCAGCTTGTTTTTGTGCCTACATATTAGCCACTTTTAACTGTCCCTTACAATAGTACATATGTTCATTTTACATATTTACATTAGAAATATATCACTTCGGATTCTTAAATAGATTCCACAATGTCTCCTCTTAAGCTCCCAGAGACACTTGAATTCCCAAACAAAACATGTGTAATTCCCACTCCAGCTCTTTTATGAGACAGACACTGTTCAGAAAGCAATATTCTGAGACACAATCTGCCATGGTAATAGCAGTTTTAAAATGGAGTTAAAGTGAGGGTGTTGGATTTGCAATATGACCATTGAGGGAACAGAGAGGAAAAAGAGATGCCAAGGAAGGAAATGAGATGGCTGGAAGCTTGAAACCCAAGTTTTGATTAATTTAGAGGAAGCAAGGATCTTGCTCACATTTTTTCTTTAAATTACTTCTGAATTGCATCTACTTAAACACAAGAAATACCATCCCCTTCTTTATTTTCACTTTGCCCCCAGACTGTGGTGAATTAGCCCTTTTTCTACAGTTCCTTGCAACTTCCACACCTGGATCAGCTCTACTTGAAGCAGTATCTCCTTCTTATTAATAATATGATGTGCTGTTGCTAAAATCATGAGTTTTCCCCATGTCTTTTGTCTCTATACTTCTTCCTTTAAATGTCTACTGGTGGAGCTCTGGAGCGCCTCTGCAGCTCTCTTGGGGTTTTTAAGGTGGCCATTTCACTCTCAGCAGATATTTTGTGGGAATCACCAAATAGACCATCTATCCCAGGAAAAAGGCAATGGCAGAATGCACCAAACCTGCTTCTGCTACAGCAGTTCTACCAGAGCTGGGGCAGATATCAGCACCCATACTCCTTTATATATACAGGTTTCACACAGATCTATTTATAAATAGTAGGTATTGTTACTGATCTAGCTCAATGAGTGTGCTAAGATGCAAGAAAAAAGAGAAGGGGTGAACTCCTGGCCCTACTGAAGTCAGTGCGAGTTTGGCCATTGACTTCAGTGGGGGACCAGGATTTCACAGGAGGTCCCTGCCCTTTGGAATTTAACCTGTAATGGCTAGATTGTGAGCAGGCCTTCTGTGAAATCTCAAGGGCAAACAAGAAGCCTCCCCGCTCCATCAATAGTTGCATGAGAGCCTCGCACAACAACGGTCCCTGCATTCCCTGTGCCCAGAGGAGTCCGTTCTTGTTCCTATCTGCATACCCTAGAGTTTTATACTGACACCCATCACCGTAGTATCTGAGCACCTTCCATGTGACATCAGTAGCAAGTTCTTAGCCCTGGATCTCCAGCCCTTCTCCCTCTGAGGAAAACCCTCTGCTTGGAGTAGGGTTGGTTTTGTTGTTTTTGGGGATTGGAGGGGTTTGGAAATAAAAGTGGTGATTGAATTCTGAGTGTCGTTTATGGTGGAAGGCATTCTCAAAGTAGACAGCTTTGTAACGTTTCTAAAGATGGTCGGACTCTGGATTTGATCTCCTCTGAAAGATTGTTCCATAGTCAGAGCCTCTCAAGAATGAGGGCTTTGTCCACAAATCTCACATGCTTTATGCTGGACTTTGTGATCTGCCTTGTCCCAGAGGCACACAGCTGTCATGGTGGTTCATAGATTGAAATTAGATCTTTGATGTAGCTGGGGCTTACTCTGTTAACTGCTTTGACAATTAACACCAAAGCTTTAAGGTGGCATTGGAAGTGGAGGGATCTGAGCACAGGTCTGATGTCTCACAGCAGCCCGCCATAGAAAAGGCAAGCAGCTGCATTCTGTATCAGCTGGGGCCTGCACACTCAAATGTACAGATTACTGAGGCCAGGACCTTGTGTAGCAGGAAGGAATGAAGTTCCCTAGCAACCTAGAGGTTAGAGGAGACAGTTTTAGAAAGTGATGCTGAAAAGGTGCAGAAAGTAGCTAGGTCATGGGCTGGCCCTTGTTCTTCACCAGTCCATGAAGCAAGGCTGGGCACATCTTCGAATCATAGAATATCAGGGTTGGAAGGGACCTCAGAGGTCATCTAGTCCAACCCCCTGCTCAAAGCAGGACCAATCCCCAACTAAATTATCCCAGCCAGGGCTTTGTCAATCCGGGCCTTAAAAACCTCTAAGGAAGGAGATTCCACCACCTCCCTAGGTAACCCATTCCAGTGCTTCACCACCCTCCTAGTGAAAAACTTTTTCCTAATATCCAACCTAAACCTCCCCCACTGCAACTTGAGACCATTACTCCTTGTTCTGTCATCTGCCACCACTGAGAACAGTCTATATCCATCCTCTTTGGAAACTCCTTTCAGGTAGTTGAAAACAGCTATAAAATCTCCCTTCATTGTTCTCTTCTGCAGACTAAATAATCCCAGTTCCCTCAGCCTCTCCTCATAAGTCATGTGCTCCAGCCCCCTAATCATTTTTGTTGCCCTCTGCTGGACTCTCTCCAATTTTTCCACATCCTTCTTGTAGTGCGGGGCCCAAAACTGGACACAGTACTCCAGATGAGGCCTCACCAATGCCGAAGAGAGGGGAATGATCACTTTCCTCGATCTGCTGGCAATGCCCCTACTTATACAGCCCAAAATGCCGTTAGCCTTCTTGGCAACAAGGGCACATTGTTGACTCATATCCAGCGTCTCGTCCACTGTAACCCCTAGGTCCTTTTCTGCAGAACTGCTGCCTAGCCACTCAGTCCCTAGTCTGTAGCAGTGCATGGGATTCTTCCATCCTAAGTGCAGGACTCTGCACTTGTCCTTTTTGAACCTCATCAGATTTCATTTGGCCCAATCCTCCAATTTGTCTAGGTCCCTCTGTATCCTATCCCTACCCTCCAGCGTATCTACCACTCCTCCCAGTTTAGTGACATCTGCAAACTCGCTGAGGGTGCAATCCACGCTATCCTCCAGATCATTAATGAAGATATTGAACAAAACTGGCTCCAGGACTGACCCTTGGGGCACTCCGCTTGATATCGGCTGCCACTAGACATGGAGCCATTGATCACTACCCGCTGAGACTGATGATTTAGCCAGCTTTCTATCCACCTTATAGTCCATTCATCCAGCCCATACTTCTTTAACTTGTTGGCAAGAATACTGTGGGAGGCCATATCAAAAGCTTTGCTAAAGTCAAGGTATAACACGTCCACTGCTTTCCCCTCATCCATCAACAGTAGCAATCTGCTCTGTGGAGCAAATGGCATGTGCATAGTGAAACTACAGGAGCGACTGTTCCTATTTGAGGTCTGTAGCTTAAATACATCTGATTTAGGGCTAGATCATGGTTTCATATAAAGAACTATCTCAGCATACCAGCTGAGAAGGTGAGTTTGAGGATATATCTACTACTGTTCTTTTAGAACTGTAGCAGGAAAGGGCTAGGCAAAGTTCTAGTAAGAAGCTCTACAGTGAAGAAGAGAGGGTACAGAGTAGTTTTAGGGATAATATGGTCTTCTTTATTCTTATTCTAATCTAAATCCCTGTTCAGAGTTAGAGGAAAGTGACTCTCTGAATAGAGCAGAAAAATGAAACAAGAAAAGGGAAATCTGTATTTTGCAGGGAATTCAGAGTGTTTATAGTGTTTTGCTTTGCTTGCATGTATGTTCTTTTTCTGTTTACAGTTTGTTTGGTTCTTGTGTTTTCATTAAGACCTGGTGCATGAAAGGAGGTAACAGACTGAGGTTATCAATTACGGAAAGTACACTGAGAAATTATTTTTAAGGACAGACTTAAAGGTGGGGAAAGGAGTAAGCTGTTTTTATGTTTATGAAAGAACATTTCATCAGCACAAAAGCTTGACTCCATACAGTCTGTGGCTTCAACTTTGGGAGATGGAACCCATGACTGCTAAAGAGAGATTTCCAGAATCTATATTCAAGGGATCCCAGAGTTCACGGGCCAGACTCTGCATTGTTACACTGTAGTAGATGGAATTGCATCAGTATAACTCACAAGAGTGTTTGGTCCTATTTCCTTAACACTGCCACTGAAATACCAATATTCTGTATGTGCCTACAAACAAGAGGCAGGCAAACACTGAGTACACACAACATGTTCTGAATGGAATACACACACACTCACACTATTTGGTTTAAATTAATCCACTTCCTGGGGTCTGGCATTATTAGTAATTCAAACAGAAACATAACTCTCAGCCTAACCTTTCTCCCTAAGTCTGATGGTTCCTAGGGTTCCCTGGAAATACCCCAATTTCCCTTGCTCAAAGAGCCACTCCTACCTGCCTTATATCCAAGGTGGTGAAAGTAAGTCACATGTGCCACAATGAGTCAGCATTTCTCTGCCAGGTTCCAACTCCTGCCAATGGGGGTGGGACCACAGAAGAAACCCTTCCAGCCTGTGATGGTGGCAGACACAGGAGCTCACATCATTTTGGCTTACTCTCCATGGGGAAAAAGCTGAGTTCAAAAATTTGCTGACGAACACATTTCAACTCACATGATGTTAAACACCACTTAACATTCAGTGTGGAAAAAATCATATTTAAAAACATGTTAAAGTGGCATAATTAAAGCTAAGATTAACCGTGAACAGCTACCATGTTTAGAATCAAAGAAGAGAAGATTAGGGTTGGAAGAGACCTCAGGAGGTCATCTAGTCCAACCCTCTGCTTAAAGCAGGACCAACCTCAACTAAATCATCCCTGCCGGGGCTTTGTCAAGCCGGGCCTTAAAAACCTTAGATAAACACTGAGTTTAGACAAACATTGAGTTTCTAACATGGTTAGTGCAGACAAAATCACCACGGTATAATTAGATTGAGTTTATTTAAATTTGAGCTCATTATCAGCCTAATCCTATTTCACTTTTAAGGCATGAAGAATAGCGCCACATCTGACTGCAGGCCCAGCTGGGACAGTCCTACCAATTCATTACAGAAACTTGCTGCAGGACAGTAACTTTATTTCACTTACTTAGAAGGCTGGCTCTATTTCTGAACACTTTCATTATATTGTCTCTCTCCTTGGCACCAACATATTCCATCACACACACTTCTCTTCAGTTCCCTTGTGCATTTAGACCATTCTAAGGAGTGTGGCTGGAGGCCCTCTGGATCCGTTACCTGTCTTTTATTATGCATCCTATGGAAAGGTAGTAAACTCCAGGGGTGAAAGTCTGGCCCCACTGAAACCAATGGGAGCTGTGCCATTGACGTCAATGGGGCCAGGATCTCACCCCAGTTTTTAATATTCCAATTCTTTTAACCTTAGTCATAACCTCACTACAATTGTTTAGGAGTGACAGTTATAGAACCCATAAGTGTGTGAGATCACTCAGAGCTATTCTGCTAACCTCTAAATGGAGCCAGTCCTTAGGGATGGATGGAATTTCACTGCATTTTTCCATTTCATTTGTATAATGAAAACATTCTTTGGCCTATGTTCTATTTTTTTGCCCTTTTTGGACTTAGGGTGGACCCATTCTGTATTTAAACTTCACATCTTATGAGCACTCACTGATGGCATATTCATTAGTGATCATCAGGCTCAAGGATTTGTGATTTTAAAATAGAGATTTCTTTTAGTAGTCCCTCACCATGCCAGCCGCAGAAGCTTCAGTATATTTAATTTTACACAGCGCCCAGGCTCACTGAGAACCTATCATTTTAGTTAGCCATAATTAGGTGCTTACAGCGAAATTAATTCGAAATAAAAATAGCCTGAAATGAGCCTTTATGAAGATTTTAGCCAAGAAAATTTAGAAATCTAAATACTGGGGGATAGAGTTGCCACATAAACAGCATCAGACAAATATTGAGTTCAGTCTTGACCTGTCCATGTCAATCCTTACACCCAATACGCCAAATTCAGATGCAACATTTACGATAGTGTAAGACTCCCTCACATCCTCTCAGACATGCTCACACATAAGGGGCCTTTTTCTGTTCTGAACTGAAACAGTTTCACAACAGCATAAGTCCACTGGCCAGTAGAATCACTCCTGAGTTACCTCGGTCCCAGCGTCTGGGAGATGTAAGTTGCCTACATACACCCACCCTCTGATGTGGGAGCCTGTGGGAGTCAAAGGTGGTATAACTTACATGTCTAGAAAGTAGAAGAAGATGTAATTTGCTTACACTTTTCTCTTCTGGCCTGTTGGTGTATGTTATACCAATTTACTTTACCTTAGACTCTATTACATTCACTTAGAAGCAGTGAGCTAGTTTCAGGAGTAATGAGTTACACATCACAAAGTGGACATGACTATGAGTCTAAGAAAGTAAGTGAGAGCCTGGCTGTGAGATTCCTTGCCCTCTGGTGACCCCTTATAGGGCCATGGGAACCCAGGCCTCCCCTTGTCCCTGACCAGAGGTGGAAGGTTGGCCCAGCCACCCCCTATTAGGACAGAGGGTGGCCAGGCCAAATTTGAGTGGTGTTGCAAACGCCTGGGTGCCTCTTTTGTCCTCTTTTCAGTGTCCATGGGCACCAGGCACTCCCAGCAAGAAGCAATGCAAAGGGTACCAGGAATCTCCAGCATGATGGGAGGACTGGAGCTGGATTTTCAGTGTTTCTTGGGGAAGCAGAGATGCAGAAGGAGGATGGTGTCTGGGGCTCCCAGAACTGCCTGGCCCCTGGTGGGGATGGTGATTTTCACTGCATCTATGGGTAAGAGAACAGAGCTGGGATGGGGTGGGGAGACTACAGGGCTAGGGACATGGCAGGAGCTTGGAACGTGCCAGTGAGTAGGACCTGGGTGGTTGTGGCCCATGGTTACAGTAGGAGTATTATCTAATGGTTAGAGAAGGAATCAGAGTCTGGGGTCAGAACACAAGTCAAAGGTTAGTCATCAGAACTGAAGTCAGAAATTAAAGCCAAAGATCAAGACTGGGTTACCTGGAGCAAGAGAAGGCTAGGTCTAAGGCAGGCACTATCACAGCCATGAACAAATACGTTGAGCAGCTGTTCTGGACTTAAGAGCCAGTCTGCAGACTCATTAGGTTGCCTAGTCTGGCTGTGCTGCAGCGTTTGATTCCTAACCAGGCAGGGACAAGGGGAGGGAAATGTGTGGGTCTGGTTGCAGAGGGAGAGAGCTCGGGGCTTGGTGCAGAGCTGGGGAGGGAGAGCTCTGGGCCCCCTCCTTAGGAAAATTCTGGTTGTGCCCCTGGTCCATTACCTGGGCACCACTAACTGTCCAACATACCAGGAACATGACCAAATAGTAGGACTACATAGGAATGGTATTCTCTAGCCCTGACAAAGTCACTAACTAGGAAGAGAGGAAAGAGGGGCCAGCAGGATATTAGAGAGAACACAGCTGGCAGAAGTCATGCTACAGATGGTCAGGTATAGAGAACCCTAAATTTACTTCATCGTTTTCATGATCCTCAAACCAGAGATGTTGGCAGAGACTACTTTGAATGAGATACCTCTACTAACACACATAGGAGTAAAAAGCCTAGGAGACAATCAAGGGAGGGCATTGGGTGTCAAAATTTCCCTCAGAGATATTGTTTTTAGCCATTTTTTTCCACTGCTGAGTCTACAGTGTAAAAGACTCATGTAGCTTCTCCTGCAAAAAGTGCTATCAAATGCAAAATCTGCTTTTCATTATGAAAAGCAAAGCAGAAATTATTAGGGTGCGCAGGGGGGAGGGGGAGACAGAACTTTTTCAACCCAAGTGAAACTAGTGAAAAACAAGCCCTGCTTTGAGTAAGATATTGCACACCAAACAGCATATTTAACAAATGTAATCTCTTTTTCTGTTCACGTCCTCTTGTCCATGAGCAAATCACAGCATTTTAAAATACACTCATCATTCGCCAATCTTTTCAAGTCATGCTCTGGTCATCAGTGGCGAAAAGTTTGTTGCGAACCTTCACGCTCCCTATTTGTGCCGGTTGTGGTTGGCCCTATGTCTAGCGTAAGCCAATAGTATTGGTCTTTCATTTTTATGAGCGCTGAAGTCACACACTATTTTTTAAAAATAAAAGATTATTACAATTCAAGTACCGTGAATTTGTTACACCATTGAGTAGAAAGTAAAAAAAGATCCTAACTCACAGTTGGTAGTTTTGTGCATTTGAGGCCTGATCCAAAGCCCACTGAATGTAGTGGAATGTCTCCCATTGACTTCAGTGGGCTTTGGCTCAGTCCCCTACTTTATGTTAGAATGACATTTGTCCTGTGTGTCAATGCCCATGTATTTAACACATTATAAGGATCATATGAATTAGAAATGTATCATGGGAAGAAATCTTTTGAATGAAGTTGGAAGTTTAAAAATATAGTAATGGTACGGGGATTTTTTACATCAGGGCTTAAGTGTAGAATTATGTAAATTCTATATTACTTGGAGAAAAGGAAATATAGATGTAAATAAAGTTGTATTTAAGAGTGTTAAAATTTGCAGGCTGCTTTTGAAGCACATACTATAGGTTACATGATATAAAGTCTCTTATTTGTCAGCAATACATTTTTTTAAATTATACAGTGGACTTTCTGTTCCTTTGCAAATTTGCATTTTGTTTGATAAGAATACTAGACCCTGATTCATCTTGCCACTTGTTTGCATTACACAGAGATAAATTACATAAACCTTCTGTTAGCAATGCAAATAATTTCCTCCTCTTTGTCTCGCAGAAACATATGGACATGCAGGATCACTGAAAACTGTTTTTCCATTTTATTTATGCAAAAAAGAAAAACAATCCCTGTACTTGAAAGTCTTATAATGATTCCTGGTACCTGTGAATTGTTACTAGCAAGTATAGTTTGTTACTGATACGTTAATCTGTGTGCAAATATACCAACACAAAGCAAACATTCTGTTAGAATGTGGGAAAAGGGGAATGATTCGAGTAAACCGATATAACCCCTGACAGCATTGCCGGATTTGAAATGAAAATAGCTTCTCCTACCTGAGAGAGAAGAGGAAAGACTGGATTTAAAATAATTTTATTTTGTTTTGAAATATTTCCCCAGTCTCCTTTTAGTCCTAAGTGGTTAAACATGTGCTTACCTTTTAGTCTGTTGCTCAATGTCTAAATACTCCCATGCTTAAAAGTAACACATGCTAATGGGTAAACTTTTCAAAAGCACCTGAATGACTAAATCCTATTTGCAAAAGCAACTTAGGCTCTTAGGAGTTTCGTTCAAAGTCAATAAGATTTAGGAGTGGAAGTGCCTAAATCACTTTTAAAATGGTACTTAGGCTCCCAAGTCACTTGGGTGCTTTTGAATATGTTACCCTTAAACACTAGTGTTTCTTTAAGTAGTTTTACCAGAGATGTTTTACTGGATGAGGCCCTTTGTATTCAGACTGAAGGCCCTGCGTAGGTAGCCTTTTTAAAAAAAAAAGGGGAGGGGGGCAGAGAAGCATTTATAAGAAAAGCCAAACCCCTCAGAAAGCATTCACTATTGTTCATATTTTTAGTTTAATCACCTTGACCCTCTAGCTCCTAGTAACCACTAAGCTTTCCAACTACGGCAGAGAACTCCTTGTACTGGAAAGAAGTAAACAAGTTTCAGATCATTGTTATAAAGACACAAATCTTGCATGTACATTTCTTAGGTAATATCACAATAAATGGAGCACTGCTGGGATGAAACAAACATAAATCAAAGGACAGACACACTCAGAAAGCCCTGACTTCTGCTATACCTTCTTATTCTCACTTTTGTTGTTCTCCAACTGAATAGCTACTTTATCACAGGCACCTTCATGTCTTGAAAATAAAGCCTATCCGAGTGTTTGTGTAAAATTTATTGACTTTTTGTTTGCCAGGAATGTGGGGTTTTGTAGATTTTTACTTCTGAATTGAAGGGCATTTCCCAAGCTCTTTAAGGGAGCTCTGCTGTCAGCTGATAGAAGTTGCTTGTGATTAGCAAGGAAGGTCATAAACTTAATTATTGCTCTTGTGTCATGAATAAGCGTCAGTGCAGACGCAATTGCTGCTATCATGAATGTTGTGCTCTATTGCCAAGATAGCTTTCTTTGCACATTTTTAAAGGGGGAGAGAGAGAGAGTATTTTGTCTTCACTTATTATTCAAACCATTCAGAAAGTATAAAGAAATCATTTGCTAATGTGTGACTTTGGCTATTCAAATAAAGCATCAATATTTCAGAGCTTTGTTCAGATATCCACTGAACACAATTGTTTTTAACTCGGACTCTGCTTCTGTTTGCTTATCATATATCATGTTTGCTTACTCCCTGCTCCTTACTCGACTGCAGCGATATCCCCAGGACTAATACTACCACAGAAATTAGGAGCTGCAGGTTATTTGTAGTGCTTTCGTAGAGAAATAAGGCCAAATGTTGCTCTTAGTTTTAATTGTGGAGCCCTATTGACTTCAGTGATACACAAGTAACTGGGATCAGAAATTCTCCCATTTGGAGTAATGTAAGGAATGGACAAAGGGCTTTATGACAACGTAGTCATTTTGAAGGAGGTTTAATAGAAATCAAATAAGTAGAGACAAATTATTAAGCATCTATGTAAGTTCAGGTAGAGCAAAAGTAGTGTAGCTCTATTATCTACAATGTATCTATGAAGATTTACTGCAGCTGACGATCTGGCTCATGTTAGTTACCACAAGTGAGCATATTTGTTACTTTTATATTTTAATATATATATAGAAAGGGTTCTTCAAACATTTTTCGAAGTAGAGAGAAGATAGGAGTGAAAAACAGTGAACTGAATAAAATGAATGAAGAACTGGCAGATTTTGAGGTGATTCTCCAGCATTTCTCCCCTCTGCAAAGAGAAGCAAATTAATTGTTTAATAAAGGGATTGTATTTCCGGATATGACAGGAGGAGATAGATTCATATTAAAAGGGTTGTGCCAAAACTGGCTGCTCTTAAGGAAGACTAAGTATCCGATCCAGGTACCATGAGTGCTAAAGGAAATGAGAAGAGAAATTAGTGAAACCTTAACTGATATTTTACAATTGCCCCTGTGACAGGTTGACTCCTGAGTAAGGGACAGTGGGAAACACAATTCATAGAATCATATCAACCACGTATTTTATTATAAGGGGGTCATGAGATACAGCAGACAGTTACAATCCAGCTGGTTTAAAGTTATTTCTTGGGGAAATAGTTTTATGGGATTTAATGAAGTCATGATGTAATACTTTGAAAGGACTAATTTAGCTGCAGCTAGCCAAAATGGATTAAGATGAGGGATAGTCCTGCTTAGCTACCATTTGAAAGTCCTGGAAGATATTACTGCCACAGTATCAAAGAAAAACAGAGTGGACATGCCTGCTTTTACCTATTAAGGTGAACTGCTAAGTTTAGGTTCATTGTGCCAGATGTCAAAGACTACCTTATGCTTGTCAACCGAGGATCTTTAGAATGGGTTGCCTAAATATCTTTGAGGCTGTACAATATTGGGTAAAATTAAGTGCTCTCTCTGTTTTCCTATTTTAAAGATGTTGCTCTACTGTAGGCAGGCAATGTGGTCTAGACACTAGTAGTATAAGCAAGTGACTATGTAGGTGTTCTGGTCAGAAAATGGGGGCGGGGGGAAACTGCAAGGAATTTGTTTTCCATGTTTTGTTAAAATGTACATTTTGAAGGAAATTTTCTGAGCATTCTAATCCTGGCTCTGCAATCGAATCTTAGTATGGCTTGGAGTAAGTCACTTACTCGTCTGTGTCTCAGTTCCTCTTTCTGTAAAAGGGTGGTAATAATTCCTACCTCTAGGGTGACCAGATGTCCTGATTTTATAGGGACAGTCCCGATTTTTGGGTCTTTTTCTTATATAGGCTCCTATTACCCCCCACCCCCGTCCCGATTTTTCACACTTGCTGTTTGGTCACCCTATCTACCTCACAAGGGTGCTGTAGAGGCGGATTAAATAATGTAACACAATTTGAAGGTGTATGTAACATGCTATGGTCGTGCTAATTATTATTGATAATTTTTTACTATATTAATAGAGAGGGCCGGCCTTAGAGAAAATGGCACCCACGGTGAACTTGTATTTTGGCAACCCTAGCCCCTGTGGGCACGGTGGCCCTCCCATTGCCCCTGGCCCTCATGGGTTCCCCCCTCCTGTGCCCTAACCCCTACACTGTGCCCTTCACTCCAATCCCTGCACTCCCCTCCGGTGCCCCAACCCCTGCATTGTGCTCCCTTCACCCCTAACCCCTGCACTCCCCCTTCACCCCTTGCACCCTGAATCCCTGCACCTCCTCCTGTGCCCCCAATCCCTGCCCCCTCCTGTGCCCCAACCCCTGCATTGTGCTCCCTTCACCCCTAACCCCTGCACTCCCCCTTCACCCCTTGCACCCTGAATCCCTGCACCTCCTCCTGTGCCCCCAATCCCTGCCCCCTCCTGTGCCCTAACCCCTATGCTGTGCCCTTCACCCCTAATCCCTGCACTCCCCTCTGGTGCCCCAATCCCTGCACTGTGCCCCCTTCGCCCCTAACCCATGCATCCCCCTTCTGCGCCCACATGGGGAAACTGACCTGGATGCGTGGAATAGCTGGCATTGCTTCTCCCTCCCCCCCACCCGAAACGCTGCTCCTCCGTGCACCCCTAGGGGACTGTGAGGGAGGGAAGCGAGGAGAAACGTCAGGGCTCCGTGAATCCAGGTCACTTTCTTCACCTGGGCAGGAAAGCAGCAGCTCTTGATGCTCGCCCCACAGCATAGCCCAGGTGGGAAAAATGATCTGGATGCAGGAAGCCTTGACATTGCTCCTCACTCCCCCCTTTATAGCCCCTTAGGGGGGTTCAGAAGAATGTTGGGGGAGGCAAGCAGTATCTGTGTGTCACCACTCCCCCTCCCCCCACATGTTCCTCTGCTGGGAGGAAGCAGGGAGAAATCTGGGAAACCCCTACGCGATGCTCCCCAGGGAGCAGTTTCTAATACTACAACAGCAGCACGCACCTCTGCGCAGCAGCATGGGCCCACCAGGCACCCTGACAGCCGCCCAGGTGGCCCACCCCTAAGGCCGGCCCTGCTAATGGACATTGGGCCAAAGCTCTAGTCTACATGTTTATGTCTGTATGTGGGCCCAGAGCAGACATGCAAACTAGATTTTTAAAAGGGACTAGTGATTTTGATTGTCCCAGACCGTGAATTTTTTCAGAAAGAACTGAATGCCTCTCCTCTGAAAATCAGGCCCTTTTAAGGTGATTCTAGTTGAGCACCAAAAAACTGAAGCACCCCAAATTACCGGTGACTTTTGAAAATATATGTATCCCCTTTAGAGTATCTCTCACTCAGTGCCCCGTTATGTCACTGGTCCAATTTCATCCCCAGTGTAACCCCAATGACTTCAATGCAGTTATACTAAGGATGAATTTGACCCATGTACCTTCCAAGTTTTTGGTTCACTCACTACACTACTTCTATAGGATTCTTGATATAAGTACAATATTAGAGCAAGAACTGGTTTGAATAAAAGCAGAACAAACACAAATTTAAATACAAAATTCAGATTGAACTTCAACTGCATATTTTCACTGCATAAATATTTTCAATTAACCTTTTAAAAATATATTTTTCATTTTTGTGAATCTGTGTACTTCTCAGCAACAGACAAAATCACAACCCCAAGTACTGAAATTCTGAAACGAAGTATCCTCTTGTGAGAATTTCAGGCTAGTTTTGAATCCAAAGGGCAGATTCACCAATGCACAATGACTGTTTTGTGCTGCTCCAGAGATGCAAAGCAGCTGTAAACCCAGTTTAGCCAGCCAGTTAAACCAGGTTTATGACTGTTTTGCATTGCCGGAGTGTTACAAAACAGCTACAGAAACCAGTGAATATGGTTTGAATAAGAATCCAGAGTTCTGAATGTATCTTCAAAATGAACCTCTGGAGGGTTTGGAGCTCCCTGCCATCTAATAAATATTGTATTGCTAGAGAGATCTTATTTGGAAGCACAATACATTAAATAAAACAGAAAAATAGAGGACCCAATTCTCCAGTAAAATCTGACACCTTTGGGATGCTCAAATGGCACAAACGAGTCAGATTCTGGCTTTTCATTTGTCAACTGAGAATTTGTCCATCTGTTGGACAATCTCATCTGGTGAAAGACTGGCAGAGCCTGCACACACAGCCTTCTCTACTCCAGGTTAGGGGACACTTCAGGGGTGGAAAGGGGGAAGGGCCAGAGCTATGCTAAACTATGTTGCTCTGATCCTCAGCTGATATGAGTTAGAGCAACTCCTAGGCCACTCTATCTCCCACTGGAGCCAGCACAGACCAGCCCTCAGAATCAGGGCCATACACATCTTCCTGATGGCTCCCCACTCGCCTGTGCTGAGTGGAGCCTGACCTCAGGAGGAAATTTGCCCCATATAATTTAGCTGTCAGCATACTAGTGTCTGGTCCATGACATTCAGAGCACTTTGCATGCCTTGGCCATTGGAAAATTTCTCGATGCAGTATAGTGTTTGAATCTTAAAACATTAAATAAAATTTAACATGCTCTACTGGGTCCAGCTCTTTCCTGGGAGTTCACTGCTAAAACCTCCTCTAGATAATCCAGCTGGGATACTATAACTGGAAGCAGAACGTAATCTGTTACCCATCAATTTGGGGGGGGAAAATTGAAAGTGATTTCAGGTTGCAAAAGTAAATCTATTACTGACACATGTAGCAGCCCTACTAAACTAGCTTCTGCCATGCCCAAATTTGAAAGAGACCATATGCCCATACCAGGTATTACTGCTTTATTGAGGAAAAAGTAGCTCCCAGACTATTTTCTTACTGGCAGTTTTTAATGTTTACAACACACTGAGAGCTATTGTAAAACATCGCTCTGCAAAACAGCATTTGACTTTAGTCAGTATATCCAGAAACACACACAAAGCTACGGTTCACCAAACACACAGCCACCAAAAGGACGAGGGGGTGGGATTTGCTTTGGGGTTTTGTTTTTTTAACTCATACCAGCAACCGCGTATGTAAAGCTGATAAATAGGAGCTTTGTTCAGAAAGGATGTTTGTGGTTAGTTGAAAAATTACTGAAAGCAAAAGACACACAAATAGAAAAACAGCAGCTTCTGTTCTCTCTCTTGCTCGTTCCCCCTACCCCTGCACCAAACTTGATGGCAAGATAATATAAATCTTGTCTTTCACACCCCAAACACAGTTACTAACATCTTTTGCATCAGTGGCCTGTGTGCGGAGAGATTTGTAAAGCTTAATTTCTGGCTCACTAACACTATTTTGTGTTTGCTAAATTATCAAAATACCACAAAACTAGCCACACCTAGTAATTTAATAGTGCCTTAATTTTTCCTCTTGCTAGTAGTGCTCAGTATATTTGGAACAGCTCTGATAATGAACACGAAATAAGAAGCAGAGCAAAAGTGTGTTTATTGCTGGGTATTCAACTCTGGGGTCCTAACAAATCACTGATTACACTGCTCTACAGCCAAAATGCTTCTGAAATAAATGTAGTCAAACTTTACTAATTCTGGGTCACTGAGAACGAAAATGATGTTTAAAATTGTTGGTTGGCTCTAGTTTTCAAGATATGCTATTGGGTCAGTATATACGACCCTTGACTTGGGAATGGCGGAGGATAAGTGAGTTATAAAGGGAAGGAATCTCAATTTAAACCAGAAATGACTAAAATACATCTTTGACTGGATCTATGAATAAATCTATGACTGCGTTTGGACAGTACTTGCTTTTTAGGCAAAACCATGAATGATGCAATCTGAAGCTGGTATTGCGTCATACATGATATGAATTGCATCATGTTATTCCTAGAAGTCATGGATGATGCAATCATAACGATGCTTACATCACTCTGCTGAACAAATTGCCCTATATCAGCTCTAGAAGTCATACAGTGTCGTGCTCTCTTATTTGTCAGTGTTTGATTTTGCAAAGGGACACATTTCTGTTTAGACAAAGTGAGCAGAGATGCCTCGTACTTGTGTGAACAGTGCAAATAACTTCTGCTATGTTTGTGGTGAAGTGACTTTTGCATCACAAAAGCGCAGTATAACCACTATGGTTAAGAAAGCCTATCACCTTTATTTTGGCTGCAAAATTGGAGATCAGGACAAGAGGTGGGCCCCACACATATGCTGCAACACTTGTGCAACAAATCTTCGCCAGTGATTGAACAGGAAAAGGAAATCTGTGCCTTTTGCAGTGCCAATGATTTGGAGAGAGCCAACAGATCATACCAGCAATTGTTACTTCTGCCTGGTGCCTCCAGTTGGGAAAGGTGTGTCAAAGAAGAAAAAGTGGACTGTGCATTATCCAAACATTCCATCAGCTATACGCCCAGTACCCCACGGAGAAGGACTGCCGGTTTCTGATGCATCAGAATCATTCTCACTTGAGTCAGACGAGGAAAAGGATGAAACTTCTGGTCCTGAACCATCAATGTCACAGGACCCACATTTTCTCCCATCCTCCTCCTCTGAACCACACCTCGTAACACAAGGTGAACTGAATGACCTTGTCAGGGATTTGGAACTACCCAAGAGTAAGGCAGAGCTGTTGGGCTCCAGACTACAGCAGTGGAATCTCCTGGCAGGTGATGTTAGGGTTTCCATGTTCCGTGACCGTCAAAAGGATCTTGTCCCATTCTTCTTCATGGAAGGTGATCTTGTAGCCTGCAACAACATCGATGGTGTGATGGTAGCCCTCAACATCGTTCACGATCCAGATGAGTGGAGACTGTTCATTGATTCATCAAAGACGAGTCTTAAAGCTGTTTTACTGCATAATGGCAATGTTTTGCCATCAATTCCAGTTGGTCATGCAGTCCATATGAAGGAAACCTATGACAACATGATACAGCTTTTGAGGTGCATAAACTAGGATCAACATCAGTGGCAGCTTTGTGGCAATTTGAAGGTTGTTGCTCTCTTGCTTGGTCTGCAGACGGGATACACAAAGTACTGCTGTTTTCTCTACGAATGGGATAGTCGTGCAAGAGATTCCCACTACATCAAGAAAGATTTGCCACTCCAACAGTCATTGGAGCCTGGGAGGAAAAGTGTTCAGCATCCACCACTTGTTGAATCAAGGAAGATTTTGTTACCACCCTTACACATCAAGCTGGGTCTGATGAAGAACTTTGTCAAGGCCATTGACAAAACACAAGCAGCTTTCAAGTACCTCCGTGGAAAATTTCCAAGGTTAAGTGAAGCTAAGATAAAGGAAGGTGTCTTTGTTGGTCCTCAGATTCGTGAATTTCTTCGAGATGATGCATTTGACCATGCACTGCGTGGCAAGGAAAAGACGGCATGGAAAGCCTTCCAGTTAGTGGCAATAAATTTTCTCGGAAACAACAAGGCAGACAACTACAGGTTGTTGGTGGAAAACCTCCTCAAGGCATACAGAAGCTTTGGTTGCAACATGTCACTAAAGATACATTTTTTGCACTCTCATCTAGATTTTTTTCCACCGAACTGCAATTTCACCAGGACATTGCAACAATGGAGAAACGCTATCAGGGTAAATGGAGCCCATCAATGCTTGCAGACTATTGCTGGACAGTGACAAGAGATGCTCCATTTAATGAATACAAGAGACAAGCCAAGAACCGCTGAGTACACACTGAGTAGGACTAAACTATGTACATAATAGTTTTCTGCCTTTTGTTTCATAATAAATTTTATTTATATAACCCTTTTGCTGATTTTTAAAGTGTTACATAAACAGGACAGGTGAAATATTATCATGTAAAGCAACCATAAACACATGAAAAGACCTAGGTTTACAATTTATGATTAAAACTCTACTATCTACACAATATACATAGACATAAAATGTAAAAACTTAAATATCTTAGAAACAGTAGCCAATCAGTTGTTTTGTCATATTTGAATTCAGCACATCAAAATACATAATAAATAGCACATTTTATCTCTGAAGCAGACGACTTCTCAAAAATTGTAGACCAGTGTTATTAAACCGAACTGCCCACTGAATTCTGCTAAGGTTTGACTTAAAAATTGATGGCACGATATGGCCCCTAGTAATGAACCTCACCTTCAAAGCCTACATTGCAGACCAAGCTAAATATAAAGAGGGAAAAAAACATGACACCAACCAAAGAAGTGGGAAATGCGGTGCAGAGCTGTAAACACAGTATTCCAGCTGAAATCACAGCATTCTTAGCTCCCCTGCTGAATGTGAATTCATGTTGCTCTTTGGTGAGTGCACAAGCCCGGGCTTGTCTGTCTGAGATATTAAGGGAGAAAAGGGGACAGGGGAATGTGTAATGAAAACTAAAATCATACTTTACATACAGTAAGTGCCCTTCGCTCTCCTTTAGCAGTGTAGAGACTTGAGAGGAAGGGAGGAGAATGTGGACAGAGCCCCAAAAGAGCCACTTTTAAGTGCTTTTTTCCCCCTTGAGCATCACAGAGATTGAACCAGAGGGGAGAGTAGATTTAGTTTCAAAGGAGCAATACATATAGTGCTGTTTCCCCCTGTGCGGCTGTGAGACAGAGGGAAAGGGAGGAGAGAGTGGAAGCATGATCTGAGCCCCCAAAAAAGGCTTTTAAGTGGTGTTCTTCTTCAGCAACATGCGTAAGATCAGATTTTTCTTGAGTAAAAAAAAAAAGTGCTCTTTTAGGGCCCAATCCTGGGAACATTTACATCCATGTTTATCTTGAAATGATCTATGGGACTGCACATGAGATAGGGATAAGATTTGTATAGGAATAAACAGAGAAGTCATCATTTTGAATGTGAAGTGTTATCTTTCAATCGTTCGCATTTCTTCTAAGAGCTTTAAGTTTAATATTTCCCTTGTCCATGATCAGTATGCCAACAAAAAGATGTGAACCAAGGTCAAATATGAACCAATACAATGCATAAGTGATTTTTTTCTCCAGAGTATTGATTTGTTTTATTATAGCTCACTTTTGACAAAAAAAGAAAAACACTTTATACACTAATATACACTAATGTAAGACCCCAATCCTACATGCATGTACCCATGTGCTTAACTTTATTACCATGAGTAGTTCTATTGATTTCAATTTAAGCACATATGTAAATATTTGCAGGATCAGGGCCTTAAACAGCACATTGGGGTGAATCCTCAGCTGGTTTTAAACCAATGTAGCTACCCTAAAGTCAGTGAAGGTAACCCTACTTACACCAATCCTTGAGGGGGCCATTTAGGGATGGGGGGGCGGTGGAAAACTGTCAGGGACAGTACTTGGTCCTGCTAGTGAAGGCAGGGGACTGGATTCAATGACCTTTCAAGGTCCCTTCCAGTTCTATGAGATAGGTATAACTCCATATATTTTGGGAGGTGGCTCCCTCCAAAAGGAGCTTAACTGCTTCTTGGCCACCCTTCATTCAGGATAACTGGATTACACACACAGCATAACAACACTTGGAAGGTTCTTGGTGTTTGGCAGGAAGTCATGGATGAGCATGTGTAAATGGCATGCAAAGCATGGCACTTTAGACATGTCTAGAGCTAGTACTGATGCTCTTTAGTAGGGATCATTATCCAATGTAATGTTTCCTAATTATGGTATTGATTTTTTTTCTTTCTTTTTAATGGATTCCCCTCCCAACCCACCCTAAGTAAAGACACTGGCAAATACTGAAGATGAATCACGAGGGAACCACTCAGAACAACGTATATCGTGCACAGCAAGCAGGTGTTTCATTGTGTATTTCAGTGTTTTTCAATCTTTTTTGTGCTGGCAACCTCTTTTGGACTTAAAAAAAAACCTGTGACCCCTGCCCCGTCCTACTAAGACTTGAAAAGGTAGAGGGCTGAAGCCACCACCTGAGCCTGCTGCTTGGGGCTGAAGCTGCTGCCCAAACCCCATGGGCTAAAAGCCCGAGCCTGTGACCTCCCGCACCAAACTCATCCTGCAAATCCCCTGGGGGTCATGACCCCAGGTTGAGAAACACTGGTGTATATGCTTGCTAGTTAACCAGAAGCAATACTGTTTAAGCAGGCGCGGGGTGTGTGTGTGGGGGGGAGTTCTGCTCTATTGACCAAAAGAGAGATCATTGTCTACTAACATGGTAACCCACAGCAATAATTCTCCATAATGGAGAGCAAATGCTTCTCTTATCACTCTGCCCCAGGCCACAGTTTTCTATCTTACAACTCTGAGTGTTTGCCCACAAGGGAAATTATACCGATAGAAGCTAAGGTTTGAATTTAAGGCTATGTTTACGCTTAAACGGCTAGAATGGTATAACTACAGCACTGCAGCTGTTCCACTGTAGCACTTCAGCATAGACACTTGTTACAGCAATAGGAGGAGTTTTTCCGTTGTTGTTGTTAATCCACCCCCCAGAGAGGTGGTCGCTAGGTTGATGGAAGAAATCTTCCATTGACCGTTGCCTAACGCTGTCTACACGGGGGCTTAGATCAACTTAACTACAGAGCTCAGAGGTGTGGATTTTTCAGTATAGCTGGGGGACGAGTACCCAATGACAGCATGTCCGAGAGCCAGGTATGCTGCTATTTTGGGTTGGTGGGCCTAGGTGGGAGAGCCAATAGGATTGCAGGGTTTGGGGATTGATCACCTAAGAATCCACAGCTCTCTAATGCTTTTCTTAGCGGTTCCACAAGTGAATATGGAAAAAAGGATTGAGCAGCTAAACTGAAACAGCCACAGAGATTTTACTTTAACACGGGATAGAGTATAGGGCCTTATGTGATCCTTTTTTTGTCTCTGGGCCAGCTGCCCAATTGGTGTAAATTGAAGTCGTGCCATTAACTTCAATGCCAATATAGACCCGCTGAGGATCTGGCTCTGTCTGTGTACTTATATGACTGTCTTCACAGTAGTATCCAAGTACCTTCCAGGCATATAGTGAAAAAACAATAATCTTGTAGTGTAGATGTGGCCTTTGCGAGTGTGAGCAATACGTTGTGTAAAGTAAGAGCACCAGTGATCATCACAGTGACTCTTCAGGATAGTATACATCTGGCCTGTGCCTGAGTCTGAAGAGAAGCTGCTGTAGGAGCACTATGCAGGTTTACAGTTCAAAGGGTAAATGCCTTAAGGAGAGAGGAAAACACAAAGTAAAGTTAACTGAAAATGCTGTTTGTCCATCCAAACACCATAATTCCTCTCTCTTCCAACCCTCACAAATCAACACTCTTAGCTGTTGAAAGTTTAAAATTACTCTTCTTAAAAAAACATTCCTTGTTCAAACCATCAGTTACATGATTGAAAATATTTATTTATAATAAATTAGCAGCAAGTCTGGAGCTCATGTTGGAAAATCGACACTGGGGAGTGGTAGCAAGGCAAAGCTTGGTTAGCAGTGTATTGACGAAGAGGCTGTGGATCAAGCACCTCTGAAAAGCAGTAGTGCTGCTGAAACACTAGTATATATTGTCTCTTCTCTACAGCGGAGTGAGAAAAAGGTCCAAGGCAAAGAGAAAACAAGAATGTAATAATTTGCAGCAAGCCCTACAATCACTGTAGTGCACACTCCAGGGCAAACAGTCTGACACCCAGTTGCATAGAAACCTGTAAAGGCTTTTATTGTTGTATGCCACTGCCAAACTTGAATGCATCTAACTTGTCTAAATATTCTTTAACCTGTTCTTTCCCTATTTTGGCTTATGTTCCTTCCCTCATGTTGTTAATATTAATTGTGTTAATTATCTGGTCACAAGTTACCTTTTTAATGAAGACTGAAGCAAAATAGACATTAAACACCTCAGCCTTCTTGATGTCATTGGTTATTTGCTCTCCTTTTCCACTAAGTAGGGGACCTACACTTTCCTTCATCTTTCTCTTGCTTCTAATGTACGTATTTAAAGAAACTCTTCTTATTGCCTTTTATGTCCCTTGCTAGGTATAACTCATTTTGTGCATTGGCCTTTCTGGTTGTGTCCCTACATCCTTGTTGCTATTCTTTTGTACTCCTCCTTAGTAATTGGACCATATTTTCAGTTTTTGGAGGATTCAATTTTTGGATTTTCAGGTCATTAAAGAGCTCCTGTTTGAGCTATATTGGCCTCTTACTGTTCTTCCTATTTTCCCTTTACATCAGGATAGTTTGCTTTTGCACCGTTGGTATTCTCTCTCTGAGAAACTGCCAGCTCTCACCGACCAGTTGTCTGAATTTGTTAAAGTCTGTTTCTTTGAAGTCCACAGGCCTGCCGACAGCAGGGGGCAAAGGGGGCAATTGCCCAGGGACCCAGGCGTTTTAAAAGGGCCCGGGGCCCCTGGCATCCGCCACCAGCAGCAGCAGGGCTAAGGCAGGCTTCCTGCCCGCCCTCGCTCGTCACTCCGCGCTGCTCCCGGAAGCGGCTGGTACCATCCCTGTGGCACCCCGTACCCTCTCCAGCATCCCAACCCCCTGCCCCACCCTGGTGAAAGAGAGTGAGGTTGGGGAGAGTGAGCGACAGAAGGCGTGGGATGTAGTGAGCAGGGGGTGGGGCCTGGGAGAAGGGGTGGGATAGGGGCATGGCCTCAGGGAAGGGGCGGGGCCGGGGACAGGGCAAGGGTCTTTGGGTTTGTGGGATTAGATGGTTGGGAACCCTACCAGGCGGGCATGTGGAAGCCCTGGCTGTGCTAAAAGAGCGTGCCCAGCAGTGCAGCCAGCAGCTCGCTGGGCACCAACCAGCACAGGTGCAGCACCGCCCAAATGTCAGGCAGACCATGTCCGCACAGGCGCAGCTTGTGCGTGTGTGGTGGCCCATTGATTGTTCTGCCATGGGGCCTGGAATTGCTGTTGGAGGGCCTGGAAGTCCACTGTCCTTTTTCTGCCACTCTCAGTCCTTCCTTCCCTCCCTTAGAATCATGAAATCTATCATTTCATGATCACTTTCACCCTAACAGCTTCACAACCAATTCCTCTCTGTTGGTCAGAATCAAGTCTCACATTGCTGGCCCTTGGTTACTTCCTCTACCTTCTAAAACAAAAATTTGTCCCCCACACATTCCAAGAACTAAGTGGACATTTTGTGTTTTGCCATATTACTTTTCCAACACATGGTTGGGTAGTTCAATTTTCCTTTACTACCAGGTCTTGTGTTTTTGGATATTTCTTTTTGTTCTAGAAATGCCTCATCCACTTCCTCCTGCTGAGATAAGAAGAGTGGGATAGAATTGTGTGTGTAGGTACAAGAGCCTAGCTATGAAGGTTGAGGTCAGATCCTGTGAGATTCATTTAATTACTTATGTGTCAGGGTTTGGTGATGGAGGGGGAAAAAAAGGGTACATAAAGTAGTAAGGAGTTTTTAGTCTCCTATGAAGGAGTAGGTTTAGTGGTCTAAACACTATGGACAGAAATATTGTCTCTCTGTAGACATTTCATATCTAGGAATAGTTGGCTCAGCCCTTCAGCATCAAAGTAGTAGACACATGGAGTTCCATGAGTCTACTGTGTGGATTTTCCCGACAAAACCTCAAAACCGAAGCTCTGTCCTGACCTGTGTGGTTGTTAAAGAGGCTAGGATGTATTTTGTAAGATTAGGGATTTAGCACTGAATACAAATTTCCACTCCACCCCAGAAGCTACTGGCCTTCAGTGATGTGCTATACATATGCTTTGTAAAGTGTTTCAGGTTGAAAGAATCTATGTAAGTGAAAGCATTATTACAGCATGTTCTTGAGTGAACAGTGATATATCTGCTTTGCAGGAATCTATCCTATGAAACTGAGGTAGCTTAATGATAGTGAAAGGTAATGGCTGCTGCTCAGTCAGGAGAATAGTAGCATTTTGCTTCTACTAATTGGTTAAGTGGTGTTCAAACAGGTGTGAAGTAAATGGGAAATTCTAAACTATGGTCTTTAGAATATAGATGTTACCAAATAAGGAAGTAGGGGTGGCAGATCCTCAGATGATATAAATTGTCATAACTCCCTTGTGAGTTCAGCTGATGAACTGTCCTGGGGTGTACATTGTCTGGGGTACTTGATCAGTGGCTGATGCGTTTGGGAGGCTTTAGATAAGGTCAGAAACAAGTCAAATAATTACAGGTCATGAGATTTACAAGCTCCACTGGCAATTTGTTTGTTTCTTTCCTTCTTTGAAAACAAAGCAAACACTAACTGCAAGAAAATTGGGCCTTACCCCTAACACTTTATATTTCCTTGCTTTTGTGGAGAAAAACATACTACTTTTTAATTTTTACCCAAGTTCCCTTAGATGATAGAGCTCATTAGGGAAGAGATTTATCAAGGAGTTTGAGAGCAGAGGACTTACAGTACCCGTAAACTTTAGAGAGAGCCTTGTAAATATCACATTTAAAGCTTTTTATACATGTTTCAGAAAGAGCTGAATGTGTGAGGATTTCCTGGTTTTCTGCCCTGTGTCACAAACACGATGTTACATGTCTCATACTCAGAGACAGACTGAAAGGTCTGCCAGCTCTGCTGGGAAGTCAGAAACAAAATATGTGGCTTCTGCATTAAGGGGAAACCTGCAGATATATTTAACTATGTCAGGACTCGTCCAGATGAGCAATCTTAATTATCTTCAGACATAATGGGCCAAATTCCACTCTAATTTACCCTGGTGAAACTCCATTGGGCCTGATTTTGCTTTCAGTTACACCAGTGTAAATCTGGAGTAGCTCCATGTGTTTGTATTACAATAGAACCTAGAAGCACTGTTCAAGATCAAGGCATCATTCTGCTAGGTCCTTTATAAACACAGGACAGCATGGTTTTTTATAGGCCCGATTCGGGGAATTGTAAATTATCTTTATATCCTCTTTTAGGAACTTTTACATTCCCAAAGTGATGTAAAGGGTCCACATAACTGTGAATCTATTCCACTCTGTGTTTTTCCTACCATTCAGTCAAAATGTATGAGACTTTTACTCCAGAGATATCAGTATAAAGTACTTCTCAAGTGATTCATATAAATATTCCTTTGGACCAGGCCCTATATGTCTGTCAACAACAAAAAAGACCCCCAAAGAACAAGGTATGTGTAAGAGCTTAACCAACATGAATTTAATACATTTTATTTTACCTAGCCTAAAGAATCCTATAAACTTCTCGAACCTTACAATCCTGTTATATACATGATCGTTTGAAGTCCCCATCAGTACAGTGTACATGTTTTTAGAGAAAAGAACATTTCTGCTTTCTGAAAATTGAGTGTGTACAGGAGTTTTGTGGGATTAACCTAAACAGGAATATTTTAAAGTATTGAGCAGCTTCCTGGCAGATACAGCATTAAGTATCATTAATGTCCAAATAAAAACTGATGTGCAACATATAGCCAGATTCCCTATACATGCTGTGTGTAGGAACATGAAAGCCTAGACAGATGACTGTAACTAGCCTCAGGTAAAGCCAAGGCAGGCTCATCAATACATCATTAAGAGGCAGATCAGAGATTATAAAATTGTGTTGTTGTTTTTTTCCATAGGAATTTAGCTAAAGGTCTTTAAAAAAAATTAACGTAAAATATCCCTTCCTTGCTGGGATAAAAGGTTCCCCCCTCAGTATTATGGCTGACACAATGAACCTTTCCTTTACCTTGTCGATTTTGACATAATAAATATCATTATCTTTCTTTACTTATCGATCAGAATTTTCATAAGAAGCTATATTTTTTAAGATGGTAAGTGAAAAGAACTCTCCTTGTGATCGAGATCATAATCCTTGGTCAAAAATATAGCAATGCGGATTTGCTTTGCTTTTCCCCCATCTCCATTTTCTTCTGTTTCTCATGTCCTGAGTATGTATTGAGGTATTACAATCATTAAGAGTATTCTAGATTCCATTACAATGAAACCATGAATAATAGATCATTGATTCATGCTTTTATTTAGTCTCAATCAGTGGAAAATAAAAGCACAGTTATCGTGTCAAGTTGCACTATTGGCACAATCTGCTAGAGATGTGAATCTAGGGAGGGTTGGTGCAGTTTACTGCTGGGGCTATTAAGCCAGGCATGGTATCACGGTCCACACTGTACAATTTTCCTGTTTTATTTGGACAGCAGCTACTGAAAAGTCAATTGGCATCATTCTGACTGAGCCCTTCATATCAGGGCTGGTGGAGGTAGGTCAAGATGGGGATTTGCACATTCTGGACATCCATATTGGGTACAAATAAGGACTTCATTTTCTAGTATGTCATTGGATATCTTAGCCATTTTAGTTTCTCAAATTCAGTATCATACTAATCAATGTATTGTATTACCCTGATTAATCTTTTGAGAGGCCCTGGGCATGAGGAGGCTATGTAATCAAGTGGCACTTGCATGCACTTTGATAGTAGATAAATTCTATGCCTACAGCTTTTGTGGCTTTTTCACAAATATAAAGGACCCACTTTAAATAACAATGATGGAGAAGATTTGTAGTGCAGAAGAGAAGGGTACAACAAGGCACTTAAAGGTGACAAATGTAGAAACCTCGTTTTACTTCCTCCTCTTGAAGTGGGCATGAAAGTCCACTCACATTAATGGGATCTGAGTATAAAAAAAAAAAACTAAGGAAGAATACATGCAGAATAAAACATGTTTGTTAGAGGATATTTATGTTTCTTTCGATTGTTTTCACCACAAAAACCAAGAATCATTTCTGTTTTCATATAGACAAAAATGTAAGGCACAGAACTCAATAGTTGTTCTTACAACCTTGGCAATACAAATGTGATTGATGAAATGTCTGAATTCCAAACAGAGACAGGCTTGCCAGATTTCTCCCTCCCAGGGATGCTGGACTGGCTCCATCTTCTAGCACTGGAGATTCAAAGTAGCTCTTTCTTAATTTTAACTGCTGTTAGTGAGAGTCTTGTGGTTTGTCATCAGCTTACACACACCCAAACTAAAAGATTGCTCCATTCATTTTTTCTGAACTTGCAACATTGTTCTACCCATGGCTGTAAGTCAGTTCAGTGAGCAACTGTTCACTGTCAGTTCCAAAGTGTGTGTTCAGTTGCTTCATTCTTTTAGAGAAAAGTAATTGATTTACTGTTTGTGGAGACAACAATCTATTTTTCATTTTAGCAAGGGTTTGCTGGCTGATGCATTTATTGTTTTTCTCACTTGTCTGACCTAACAGTCAGCTTGACCTAACTGTAATCCATATTTCCTGCTACAGATAAAACACAGTTTTGATTAAATTATTAACAGTCTATATGAAAAAAACCACCTGGTATTTTGTGCTTGTTTAAAGACGGCAAATACTATGTATGTGCTTTGCAACTCTGAGCTTTTGAAATTTGCCATCATTCCACATGATTAAGAGTCGCTTTCCTACTTTGGGGACAAATGTTGTAATAAAACGAATAAAGTAATAATGTTAAAAGCAAAGGCTCTTATTTCCAAGCGTCTGAGTCAAGCTGAGTAAAGGATGCACAAGCTATGTTAAGGTGGGGGGCAGAGCAGGGTTAAGACCAGCAGTGACATAGGCTTTTGCTCTGTTCTTCAGATCTGTGAAACTCACAACAGGCAAACTCTGATTTAGAGCCAGATATTCAAAATAGTTTATTCCCCACTTAAGTGACCAGATTTTCAGTAGAATTCAGAAACTCTTCTGAAAATCTGGCCATAAGTGTCATGCTGGCGGAAAGCTGGCTCTTATTTTGGTGCCTGACTGAGAAAGGAGCTCTTTTGAGAATCTGGTCCCAAGTGTGAGCACTGAGCACTTGAAAAATCTGCCCCTGAGCAATTTGGAGAATCCAGTCTTTAAATCTGATTGGATACTTTGGGCATTTTCTTATTATAGGTGGGGCTGGTGGCACTGCCTCTTAAGATTGCCTGATACTTCCAATTATAAGACCCTGGTTTTGTCACGTTACCCATTCGGGCTGAAATTTCCCATGCTGGGCGTCAGGTTGAATTGATTTATTGATTTGAAAGTTCAGAGCAAACAGTTGAGCTGTTTCTGAGAATGAGGTAAGGGAAAAATATGTTGTGCCCAGGTTAAAAAAAATTTATTGATCCTTTCTTTGAAAAGCAACAGAGAGTCCTGTGGCACCTTTAAGACTAATAGATGTATTGGAGCATAAGCTTTCGTGGGTGAATGCCCACTTTGTCAGATGCATCCTGAAATGGAAAAATACCCTAATGTTTGACACCAGGACACACTTCCAATCTTAAGAAAAAAAACCTTCCCCTCCCTCTAGCTAAACCATCACTTGAGGATTCTGACAACTGTTCTTTTAGGGGTAAGGGTCCAAGTGGCATGTGTTAATCTGGAAAGATTAAGTTCTCCACTGTCTAAATTAAGTTAAAAATCACGACAGGACATTGGGATACTCCAATATCTTACCATATTTAGTTGCCCCTGTGGCGTACGAGATCAAAGACGGAAACCACTCTACATGTGGTGTACCAAATGCTATCTCCACTCTGCCTTACTGTGCTTCTCTTACAGATTGGCTCCAATACAAACATGTTTTTGAGGAAAATATATTAAGAAGTATAGTGGAAGGTTTTCTTCAGAAGTCAAGCTACAAGTATGGTGTCTAATATCCTTTTTGGCAATTACTGGCATTTCTAAGTCCTCTTTGTGCCTTGTAAGGAATAGAGGTGCCACAAATGGATGCCAGACTGTCCACACACTCCATTGCTCCCAGATGCCCAGACATGGTAGAGAATCTGCCTCTGTATATTTGAGGTCCCCCTCAGCCTGGCTGTTTTACTGTTATGAGATGTTTAGTTTTGCTGTTAGAAATGTTAAACCCTGTAGCTATCAAAAAATGCTAGCTCATGAAAATGGTGTATGCCTGCTCACAAGAGCCCTTTATAATAGCAAGAGATAAACGGGGAAGGTTATTCATATATAACTACTGCTTGGAATTTTCACTGATCAGACAGATACTGTACTTAACTTTATGAGTATCTAGATGTACAAGAGTAATTCTGAATACATAAACATAGGCGGGCAATCTTGTTGCAAGTTATTTGCACTGTATCCATGTAACTATTAAAGCCCCACTCCTGCATTGACTCTATGTGGGTGGATCCTTGAACCTGTGTGAACCTCACTGAGTTAATGAGGTTCCATGTAAATGCAGAGCTCTCGCCATAAGGAATCAATTGCAGAATTGGGGCTGAAGTTAGCATGGCATTTACAGAAGTGCCATCTTTGCACTTATAATATTAGTTTACTCCTGTAATGGCGTGTTAGTACCTTTTCTTCCTGTAATGGCAGATTCATAGGTAAGTGATAGAAGATAGAATCAGACCTCCAGAGACCATCTAACTGTTACGTGACTTCTCTAGCAGTAATCTAAAATATTTTTGCAAGCTGCAAATTAATTCTGCCAAATTTAATCCAGAACTCCTCCCGACCTTCGAATTATTGTGCTATGCACTAAAACACTCTTCTTTTGAGAGAATTCTAAAACAGCAAAATAAGGTCTGCAATTGAAAAACGGAAACTAAAGAAAATATATTACAATGTATGTAGATTAACTTGAAATACCCAACAAGATCCAGAGATACTAAGGTAGCATGACAGACATGGAATTTTCTGCTACAATAAAGCCAGTCAATGTCAGATTATTGTGAGTTCCTTGGGGAGGGACCATTTGGTGTTTTTTGTTTGGAAAGTGCCTAACACATTGTGGGTTACAGCAGAAACAAATAATATAGTAACAATATGAACTATGCATGGAATGAGATTTATAATTACAGAGGAAACGGGGTAAATGATTGTTTGTTCTTTATTTCTAATCATTGGAAAGGTGGGAGAAACATTCAGAAACTTGAGGTATTAGGCCATTGCCCACCTCTAATTAGCAATTGTACTTTTGTTTTGGATCTTTTCAGGAAATTCAACCATCATTCTTTGCCCTTCATTCAAGCCCATCTGTGAAGTGCATCATATTATAGTGGGGGAGTTTTGTGTGTGTGTGTGCATGAATTTGGTCTGTTTGGTGGCTATCCCTGGATACCTTGATTCAGCCCCATCTCTAATTTTATCCTTTTGACTGTTCTGATATTCTCGACCAGGCGTGAGTGGCTGATTTAAGATTGCAAGCTGAAGACAGTTCTTAAATACTTGTTTCACAATATGTTAGAACATCTGATTTTACAGATAGCTGTTAGAGCTGGTTGAGATTTTTTTTCCTCAACAACTTATTTGTCAAAATGAAATTATTTTTTACAAATTGTTAACATTGTCAACATTTTGTTTTTCACAAATAATTTTGTTCCTTTTTAAAAAATGTCTGACATTTTTATTGAAAACATTATCAAAATAGATATTGAAACTTTACACTTACCACAAACCAATACAAATTTTGAAAAAAATATTTAAGAAGTGAACACTTACCCTAACTGCCATTTTAGACATCTCTGTCCAAACTTTAGATCTTCAAAACCCCTACACAGCTGCTGCCTAAGCTTGTAGGCACCTACTTTCCCTAGTTTTATTATTTGGATTACCATAGCATCTAGGAGCTGTTTCTACTGGTAAATTCCCTAAGGGCCTACATTTCTGCTGGTGTTCATGCACACAGCCACGTAACTCTTGACACTATTCAGCGCCCAACCCCTGGTGCAATCCTCAAACTAGGTGTCCCCCTGCCTAACTATTCGACAGAGACTGATCAAATAAGTGTGTCCAGAAGCCATCTAGAAGTAGGTCTCCTAGTTTGGGCCCCACAAAAATCACAGCTGCCACAGGAAGTGGTGGTACCAGTGCTCCCTAGCCCATTAGCTAGAACACTCACACAGAATGTGGTAGACCCAGGTTCAAGTCTCCCCTTTCTCTGATTCAGAGGAGGGATTTAAACCCATGTCTCCTATCTTCAAGGTGAGTGCTCTAACCACTGTGCTATAACGTGCTACAGTACAGCTCTCTGTCTCTCCCGTTGAAGCTGTTCCACTTTGTATGAACTACTTACATATTCATTAGGTCAAAGAGAGAGTGAGTGTATAGTCCAGTAGTTAGGGCACTTAACTAGATGACCAATATGACACTTTCTTGGGGTGCCCAGAACTATAGGTGACCTTGTTATCACTCTGCCTTAGCAAAAGAGACTTGCTAGAGCTAAATTAGGTGATAGCTCCCAGACAAACTTTTTAGGACTCTGTCAACCTTTACTTTGCCTTGCAGGCAAAACTTGGTTCACCCTAGTTCCCAAAACCTCATGAAGAGCATTCCCCTGTGGTATCCATCATTGGACACACTCAGTAATTACCTAGTCTACTGTCTCCAAAGAGACCGTGTACATACCAGCTGACTTGGTTCAACTAAGAATTCACACACTGTTTTATATTACAGCACTGAGATCTATTTCTGATAAAACAAAGAGGAGTTTATTAACAACAATACAGATCAAAATGATACTGAGTAAGGGTAGTAGAAACAGATATGATTACAAATGAAACAAAAGTATAACACACTTTTAAGAGGCTAAACATAACTTTAGCAGGCTAAAATCTGTGACTAAGTTAAGTTTCTCTGTAAGCTACCTCTGAGTCACCAGCCCCAAGGACCAGGATCCAGCTTTCATGGATACAAAAAGTGTTGTCCTTTCTACTCCCTGAGAGCTGAATAACCACGATGCCTTTTCCCTCACTTCTTACAATCCAGTAACCCTTTGAAAAGTATTCTTTCTGCTTGCTCTGGTGCCAGGTTCCTTTTCTCAACCTCTTGTTCATTTGCTTTGCCTGTTGACTTCAGATGCAAATACAATTCCCATTGTCTTTGGCTTACCCTGCTCCATTTACATTGAGACCTAGGCAGACCGGCAAATCAATATTCCTTTATCTGGAACAAACTTGTTTACCAGCCTTGGCTGCCTCTACGGTTTAAACATATTTTAGCACACACCTAAAAGTTCTTGAATAGCATCCATACATACATCTCATACGGCCAGTAAGATATAAGCTCTCATTTGATATTTTACACAATATTCTTTACAGCTAAATGCTATGACAGCAAAGTGCTAGGTGTACTGAATTTGTCAGGCCTGATAGGAGTTGCTGTTACACAACAGTGAACCCTTTGCCAGTTGGCATTGAGAGGCTCTTAGGGTCACACCCAGGTTGCAGTCCCTAACCGAATGACTGACCCAGCACAGGCACCTGACTCCAGGAGACGGTTTCTGGCTGTGAATCCCAAGTGGAGGACATTGCCCAGACTTAGAGACTTACCTCCCTTTTGAGGGGCAGGGTTTTCTATTGGCTATCTTAGATGGCTCCCTGCTCAGCATGCTGGCTTCTGTGAATCCCATTCTTAGGCACCAAGCAGAGTGCCCCAGGGGTCGGTCCTGGGGCTGGTTTTGTTCAACATCTTCATTAATGATCTGGATGATGGGATGGATTGCATCCTCAGCAAGTTTGCAGATGACACTAACCTGGGGGAGAGATAGATACGTTGGAGGGTAGAGATAGGGTCCAGAGTGACCTAGACAAATTGGAGGATTGGGCCAAAAGAAATCTGATGAGTTTCAACAAGGACAAGTGCAGAGTCCTGCACTTAGGATGGAAGAATCCCATGCACTGCTACAGGCTGTGGACCAGCTAAGCAGCAGTTCTGCCTAAAAGAATCTGGGGATTACGGTGGACGAGATGCTGGATATGAGTGAGCAGTGTGCCCTTGTTGTCAAGAAGGCTAACAGCATATTGGGCTGCATTAGTAGGAGCATTGCCAGCAGATCAAGGGAAGTGATTATTCCCCTCTATTCGGCACTGGTGAGGCCACATCTGGAGTATTGCATCCAGTTTTGGGCCCCCCACTACAGAAAGGATGTGGACAAATTGGAGAAAGTCCAGTGGAGGGTAACGAAAATGATTAGGGGGATGAGACACATGATTTATGAGGAGAGGCTGAGAGAACTGGGATTATTTAGTCTGCAGAAGAGAAGAGTGAGGGGGGATTTGACAGCAGCCTTCAACTACCTGAAGGGGGGTTCCAAAGAGGATGGAGCTAGGCTGTTCTCAGTGGTGGCAGATGACAGAACAAGGAGCAATGGTCAAAAGTTGCAGTGGGGGAGGTCTAGGTTGGATATTAGGAAAAATTATTTCACTAGGAGGGTGGTGAAGCACTGAAATGGGTTACCTAGGGAGGTGGTGGAATCTGCATCCTTAAAGGTTTTTAAGGGCCAGCTTGACAACGCCTTGGCTGGGATGATTTAGTTGGGGTTGGTCATGCTTTGAGCAGGGGGTTGGACTAGATGACCTCCTGAGGTCTCTTCCAACTCTAATCTTCTATAATTCTATGACTTTCTTTGTATTATGCTCATCAGTATTGTAGTCCTCAGGGCGCTTATCTGTGAGGTACATTGGTTCAGATGCACACCAGCTGAAACAATTCATTTCAGGTGAAATTCATGCCTCTGCAGAAAGCCTTCCACACCCCATGAAATCCCACTTAAGGCCATAATGTTGAGGCTTAAGTGGCATAGCTGGCCTTATGCATGCCCTTCTCTGCACTGGAGTGAATTTCACCACTAGATTTTTACTCTGACTTTGAAATGAAATTAATGGAGATATCCCATCTCCTAGAACTGGAAGGGACCTTGAAAGGTCATCAAGTCCAGCCCCCTGCCTTCACTAGCAAGACCAAGTACTGATTTTGCCCCAGATCCCCAAGTGGCCCCCTCAAGGATTGAACTCACAACCCTGAGTTTAGCAGGCCAATGCTCAAACCACTGAGCTATCCCTCCCCCTTTACTCTGCTTGATATTTGCAAAGCCAAATTACTACATATTCCTTTCTTCTTGGGCTTTTTTTTTTATAACACTTGGCAACAGAAATCAAAAACATGAATGGATTTCAGAAGTCTCTATATGCCTCCAGTAAAACTGGTCAGAAAACTGGTTTGCTTGGGGGAAAGTGATTTTTTTGTAGAAAAATCAAAACAAAAAATTTTGGCTAAAAACCAAAAATGTTCCTCACTTGGGAAGGGGTTTAAGCTAAACCAAAAAAAAAAAAAAAAAAGCCACTCTTATGCTGGAATAAAGAGTTTCCACATGGGTAGTTATACCTGCATAATCATATCAGTATAACTGGTAAAATTTTCTCCGTCTAACCAATTGTTTGTTTGCTCTTTGCAATGTTATTGTAGCCATGTTGGTCCCAAGATATTGGAGCGACAAGGTAGGTGAGGTAATAGCTTCTATTTTCTGAAGAAAAGCTCTGCGAAAGCTTGAGAGAAAGCTTGTATCTCACTAACAGAAGTTGGTCCAGTAAAAGATATTACCTCACCCACCTTGTCTCTCTAAAGCAGTGGTAAGCAACCTGCAGCCCGCGGGCCGCATGCAGCCCATCAGGATAATCTGATTGTGGGCCATGAGATATTTTGCTGATGTTGACCGTCTGCAGGCACGGCCCCCCCGCAGCTCCCAGTGGCCACGGTTCGTTGTTTCCCCCACACACACACCCCTCCATAAAATGTGCTAGGTATATGTGCACCTTGAATTTTTATAAAATCTAAAAGAAACAATGTAGCATACTAGTAAGTGTGTTACGAAGGTACAGTTGAAACAGGGTTTCAATGCCTATATGCAAATCTTGTTGCTCTGTAAAGCAAAACTCAGCAAGAACAAGGCTGACAATTTAGTCTTCTCAGAAAAATAATTAGCCTTTGAAAAAGAAAACTGGAGCTATCTAATTTCTGACATACATTGCAATAGCTGTTGGGGCCAAGGTATATCAAAGTCCAGCTCTTTACCAAATAAATGCCTTTTGAAGTTGGCCTTGTACAAACTAGACTGTCTAATAAGTGCAGTTAGATATCTTTATTTTCTAACATTTTATATCTGACAGTATTACAAGGCAATAGAACGCCACTCTTTAAATAGCTATAATGGCTACTAAAAAAACCCAGATGCTTTAAGTTGGCCTTGTACAAATTAGCCTGTACTTTGACATCTATATTTGTTGTGGTGTTTAAATTCTGTAAGTATACAAAAAACATGGTCAATATCCTTTAGTTTTTAATTGCTGTAGTTCATGGAAGGAGCATTAAACAAAACAGAAATCCATTTAAAAGCTAGAGGTACCTTTTGTCCACACACACACACACACAGAGTGTACTGGTGCCGGACAAATAGATACATTTAACCTGCTAGACCTGCAAATCAATTTTCCTGTTTTTATAGACAAGTGAAAATCATTCTTTTGCACTATTGACCCTAGACTGGCAGGGCACTGGGAAATGCAGGACAGCCTGCTGCTTCTTTTATATAGCTATATATAAGAGAGCTGTTTTAAATTATCGCTCACTGAAACCTGGGCATTGTGGCTAGGAGGGAACAAAATGGCCTTCTATGGTTTCCTTAAACTTTTGCCAAGAGATTCCACTTTCCTGTTCTATCCCTATACACTGGCCACCTCACAAACCCCAGTACAGGGGGCATACCAGTAGTGGAACTTAGGGTAGGAGGGAGTGGGGTCATAGCACACACTACTATAGCCATTCTAGCTTGCACCATAAACCAAGAGGCTGTTGTAACTTAGAGTGGCCCCAAGGGCTAAGTTACAATAGGGGCCATTTCAGACCCACAGCAGCCTAGCACTGGGGTGGGGGACAAAGGTGGATTAAAGTCACCTTTGCACACACTCTATCTGGGCTGTACACTGCAATTCCAGGAAATTCATCAATTAAGTTGACCCTAGGTTTGCAGTTGCAGTGTAAACTCTGTCCTACAGCACTTCACTGTGGATGGCACACTGGCACAGAGTAGGGTAATTACTGGAGTGATTCTCCATGACATGTTAAATTTATAGCAATAGATATTCATATCTCTTTGCACTACCCCCTCTCTGTAACAGAGAGTAAAAACAGTTCTTTGCAAAGCTTAAAGGCAAAGCTGCAAGCCAAAATGTAATTCAGTAGCAGGCCACCCTCAGAGGGAGCTGAGAAATTAACAGAAAAATTATATTCTAAATGAGCAATCAGCATGAAAAAACATTTGTCACTCCATAACCTAAATAACATTTTCCTCATATTTATTTATTACACTTTAAACTCCCTGAGCTTTATTTATCATTTCATAACATCTCTTCTTTGCAATGGTCCTCAAACAAATCTATTACTTACTTACTACAGGAACTCTCAAGTGATTAAAGTCAAATATTATCTTTAATATTTAACAATAAAAACCCACTGCAAAACCCTCCCCCTCTCCTCCCAATACTGCTAGAAAAAGACCACCAGCTTAATAAGTATAGAAGTGGCCAATACAGCGCACGTCAGAAGAGGGGACTGGTTTAAATAAACTATAGTAGAGTGTTAATTGATTCCACCCAAGTGCATGTGTATGTGTTGTCCTTGTGGTGAAGGGTAGACAATTTATGAAGTATGTTAAAATATATCTGTCTCTCTCTTTGTAAATAAATTGTTTGGAGTTCTCGGATTCCTAGCTAAATGCTTGCAAAGTTTATCAGGACTCACAATGGTGTTGGTTCAAAATAGGATCCTGCAATTATCACTCAATTACAGTACTTTGAAATCAGACATTGAGGCACCATTGGCATAGCCCCAGGAAAACATTCTGTACAGAGATACCCATCACGATGCTGCTTCTAACTGCTAACATGAAATTCATTTTAATACATTGTGTGCTGAACAGGTTGATGATGTTGGATCAATTCACCACTTTGATTTTGCAAGGTCCTTGTGAATAAAGTGTAAACTAAGGCTCTGATTTATGCAAACTATTCTATTATTTACTAAGGTGTCAGAAGATTTGGCTACAGATATTTTATGTGGGAGTCAGAGTGTGTTATCTAGGCTATGTCTACACTATGCAGCTTTTAGCAACACAGCTGTGCCACTATAGCCATGCTGCTAAAAGGTGCGCAGTGTAGCTGCTATTTGTCAGCTCTCCCGCCAACAAAAAACTTCCATCCCCAAAGAGCGGCAGTAGCTTTGTGGGCGGGAAAGCGCTCCTGTCGACAACGCGTTGTTCACACTAGCGCTATTCCTCGAAAAAATGTCTGTCTTTCGTGTGTGTGTGTGCTTTTAACACCTCTGAATGACAAAAGTTTTATTGTTCACTTGCCAGTGTAGACAAAGACCTAGAGGAGAGAGATGAACTCCAACTACTTGTTAAGAGTCAGTAACTTGACCCACCAATCATCCATGTCAGATTAGTATCCCAGCCTCTGAAGCTTGCAGAACTTATCTATAGTAGTTTTCAGCATTGCCCAAATTTGACTTCACATTTGGTTCTGAATTGAAAATCAAGCCCATAATAATTTTTCAAATATATGGCAACTGCACCACAACCATTATTTTGGGTGTATTTTACATTTGGACCCACTAGGAAGGCATCACAATGAAAGAGAAGGTGATAACTGATGGAGGAAGACATAGCTCTATAAATGATACAAATACTTCTGGACCTACAGCCCCTTCAAGAGGCAGGCCTGATCCAAATGGTTTACTCCCAGCCCAATAACGCACTTAACTCACATGCTTATGCAAGTAGTTATGTAAACATCAATGGTTAAAAATGTAGCATGTGCTTAAACTTTGTTGCACTGTGGGGCAAAAAAGAAAAGGAGAAACCCCACTAATTTCCTTCTTGTCTTTGGGGACAGGGGTATTCTAGACACTCTTTCTTCCTTGTGTAGGCTGCTAGCAGCTCCTCAGCCAAGGAAGAACGCACACTATGCCCAAGTTCTGATCAGCCTCTTCCTTCAGAACACAGTTTATTCTTAAAAAAAAAGCTGTTCCCCTGACCACCGCAGGGACCTCTCCCCTTTGCAATTCTCCCCACTGTTCCAGGGCCTGCCACAGGAGCCCACACAACTTCCTACATTTACCCATTCAGCTGAGCTCTTTTGGAGATTCTAGGAATCCCCCAGGTGGGTCTGATTATCTACTCTACTAGGCCCAAACACCTGTTCCTAAAAGGGGTCTGTCTCCAAACAGGGCTAGCTAGTCCAGGCCCCCTGGCTCTTAAAGGAGCAGACTACTGTTACACTTGTGTAGTTCAACTCTCTTTGCAATGGAGATGCTGCACCACACGATGCAAAGCCGTTTACAGCACATCTTGTAACTCAAACTGTTCATCAAGAATGAGAGGATCTCTTTTTCTTGGAATAAGCCAGGATAAACTCAGAAATGCTTTAGCTCCATGCCCCCTTTTAGCTGCTACACTCTAGGCAACTACCTAATTCATGTATAGTATAAAAAGGGACATTCACACACAGATAGTTTGGATAGTATGCCAGGCTCCAGGCATTTGGAGTGCTGAACATCAATAAAATCAGGCCACTCCTCAGCTCATTCCTCATCAACAACAGGTGGGAGGGAGAATAAATGTAATGAGGAGTGTGGAGGAACAGTAGTGCTAAAGTGAAATTTGGCTTTGGCAAGCAGCTTGTTGCAAGTAATTTAGAGCAGTACCTGGTTCCCTGCTCAAGAAAGTCAGCATTCTTCCAATTTCCACAACCTGGCTTGGCTTCTTGGTCAGTTTTACAAAAATGGGGGGGGGAGATATTATCTAGGACTCAGGCCACCAACCATATCCACCTCCAGCGGCTCTGCCCCTTTCTCTGCTGGCTTCTGTCAACAGCACTAGCTCTCACCTCAGCTAAGTGAGAATGGAAGTGATGTCCCGTCCCCTGAATGTTCAGACACCCATGGCAGCCTGAAGAGGTTCTTCTTCAAGCCCAGTTCACTGGGTTCTTCTTCAGGTCACAACTCAGCTTGTTCCTCATCAACAACAGGCTGGAGAGAGAGAATGAATTTAATTAGGAGTGTGGAGGAGCAGAGTGATGAGGGAAGGGATGAAGTAGTATAATGGGTAAATTGACAAGGGTGCTTGTGTGACACAATGTGAAAAGAATGGAGGAGTCCGTGAATGTAATGTGTTCTGATTTTTCGCTCTAGAATAGAGGAAGATGTTAAGTGAGAGAAGATGGGGTATGACTGGCTGAAGATGGGGAATACAGAAGATGCATTGTTTTCTTCACCCCTCTTCAAAACCTCCCCTAGCAGTTGCATGCCAGTGTGCTAGGAGGCATCTAGATAGGAGGAGGAAGAAAAATACAAGCAGTCCTCAACTTTACAACGTTCAAGTTACGATGAATGGCACTTACGACGCTTCTACATTGACACCCCAATTCGACTTACGGCCATAGGTTTCGAGTTTATGACGCTCGGTCCAGCAATGGAGTAGATTGCGGTTCTGAGTTACGACGTTACAACTTATGACACAATTGTAAGGAACCAATTGTGTCGTAAGTCCGAGGACTGCCTATAAGCCAAAGAAGCAGCAGCAGCAGCAGAACTAATCAGATTCTTATGTTCAGTGGCTCACGCTTGCATTGTTTAGAGTTTCTAGAGTACTGAGGAGGACTGTGGTGCATGTGACATCCATGAATCAGACAATATTTATAGTAGGGCTAGTAAAACAAAGATTCTGTCAGGTTGGTGGTTTTTTTCACCCAAAAAATGGATTTTTGACTGAACAGGCAGCATCTGCTTTCCTAAAAAAAATTGGACTTTTCATCAGAGAACCAAAAATAATAAATAATAATACTTACTAATTAAGTCAAATATTTTTTGTTTTCTTCAGTTTTCAGTCAATTTTTTTTTTTTTTTGGTTTATGAAAAAAATGTTTTGGTTTTCAGTTACTGAATATGAAAACTTTGTTGTTTTAACAAAAAATGGAAATTTCCCCTCAGGGGAAAAACCTTCACTTCTCTGATGAGTTCTAATTTATAATCAGTTTTCAGAAACTGCTAAAACAATAAAAATAAAAACAATCATGTTCTGGACAAACTGAACCCAGAACTTTTTCCCCCTGAAAATATCATGCTTCTGATAGTAGTGGCTCATTGGCTGCATATGATCCTGTTCGATATCCTGCTGGAGAGTTCAGTGAAAGCTCAGAAAAAATTTCCCTCCACTACATTCGGGTAGGTCACTTATTTCTTTATTAAACTTAATCATTGCTTTTAACTTGCATCTAGGATGATATTTATGATTGCTCCAAGCCCAACAATACATAGCCCAGCCACAAGGGAAAGGTATTACAGTACATAGGTATTTTTTACAATGATCAATGCCACATTCTGCGGTACAAATAAACTAAAAGTATATTCTGAATTAATTTATGCCCCAAGTGGTATTTTTAAATGGGTTTTACTTAACTGGTATGTATCATTTTAGTTTGGTTTTATGTGGATAGTGAGCACAACGCTAATTTCTTCCTAACTACCCAAAAGAATAAAATAATGTTTTAGTAAGAAGCCCCTTAGGAGCAAAGCTTTGTGCTTCTCAGCTACATATTGAGACAGGGACACTCAATCTTGCCTGCAGCTTCAGTTCAGGTTGAATGCCTTCTGTCAAGATGTAAAGTTTGCTATCCCCCTGTGAGATAGAGCTAACTGTGTTCAGGGCCTCAACCCTGTCATCCTGTCTCCCATTTGGGCTCATTTATTATAAGACTCTGCAGGAATCAGCCATGGGGAAAGGGGAAACTCACAGTGACAAACCGAACATATAACAAGGTTCTCTGAGGCCTAAGGCTTGTCAGAGCCGCACTCTTTAATACTGTATGAAACAAAACGCTTGAGTGCAGAGGATAGACATGTCATTGTGGCAGGTCTTTCTCAGATGTGTTACTTCTTTTGTTTGCTTTGTTTTCATTCGGGGCTATGAGTAGGTTTGGGTTATTTAGGTTAAATGAGTCTCCAGTGGTCAAGTGCTCACAGCAAAGGCCAGACCACAAAAATCAGCTTGATAGTTATTTACCATAACCATATACAAAACCACAAGCAGCAAAGGTTCCCTCAAATACATCAGAGACATTGTACATCTCTTTATTAAAGCCTGTCAGTGTTTGCTACACTTCAGTTTGCCTTTAAATCACAAGTAAACCAAGGAACTCTAAAGCAGCAGAACCAAAGCAGAGAACAGAAAGAATGGAACAAAAACCAATTCTGCGGACTGAGATTTTTTTTAAATGCTTCCCTTCCCTTTGGATCTTTTTATTTCCATTGATTTTACTACATTCCTGCATTTACTACATTCCTGCATAGATTACAGTGATAGGCAGCTCTAAAATATTTTTAATCATTCATAAATAAAGAATCTTTATCGTATGAGAGTTATCCGGCCTGCTGTACCATAATGAACAGGCCATCTATCTTAGTAATGCATTATAATCAATCAAGTTTTTAAGCCAAGGGATGAAGATATTTGATTAGAAGCTTTGTAGAGAGCAATGCTATCTGATGCCGCAACAATGTCACCACGCTAGTATTTATTTTTATCACTCATTTTTTAGTTAGATCAGGACTTTATATTGATTAATGAATATTTTTGTTGGTTAGCTTTTTATATTGGTTTCCGGCCCCTCCCCCTCCCTTGGTTTTCCTTTTTAGTGATACTGCTTACTCAGACCAGATTTCAAATGTTGTGGTGTCCCTTCTCCTTCCCTCCCTCTTTTTTTCACATTTTACCCTGCCACCTCTTTCCCAACCATGGCCTTTCTCTTTTTTTGCCTTCCCCAAACCATTTTCCCAGACCCCAACCTCAAAAAATGTTATTTATGATCATAGCGCATCAGGCTCTCTCCCAATTGGTACTCTCTCTGTTGAGCTCTGTGCAACTGCTGAGTTCAAGTCTCACAAGTATAGTGTTTTCCCAGACAAAAATGGACCAAAGTTTATTGGCCTCTTGTGACCTATGGGAAGCTCCAAAATGACCAGGGTTGAAAACATCATTTGACCTGGCAGAGAATGCCACAACTTCTTGGGACTTCTATAACTGATGAATATGGGAAGCTTGCTAGGATTGGGCAGCAGGAGAGGAGGCAGCTATACATCCCTGAACCAGTTGAAATCCCAAAGAAGAGAATTTGCGTTCAGCTCATTTGGAGTTTTTGCCTAATGGTCTCTCCTCTCCTTAACTTTGAGGCCTAGCTCAAGTGATCCGACCTTTCCAGCCATTACATTGAAGAGGATGAATGGGTTTATTTACTACTATTAGTCTATTTTGTCATTATCAAGTAATCCACCAATAGGGAGACTTTCAAAGGCATAGATGGGAGTTAGACACTCAACTGCTATTTGTACCTTTGAAAATCTCCCCCTGTGGAGAATGAGAGACAGATGTATTTCTTTGATTAATATTACATGTACCTCACCTTACTTGCTTGATATTATTCTATCTAACTGAAGGAGCTAAATCAAAGTGACTGTTACGAAAAAAATATCTCTGTGGAAAAAAAACAAGGTTCCTTATAAGAACAAAGTGTGGGCTATTGACTGGAAAGTACCTACCTGCTTGACTCCAGCTAGATTTACAGGCTTATTTTTCCAGGGCTGGGGCCTAACATCAAAAAGACACTGAAGCCTTAAAAACCCATGCCTAAAAAGTGACAAGTAGCTGCTTGGGGGAGGTGCTTCAGGAGAGATGCAGAGAATGCAGGAGGGTAGTTTGTTCCTCTTAGCCCAAAAGTATGGGTTTCAGGGTTGAGTGGAACCTTCCTAAGCTTGCAGGGAAAGAATAAAGTTTAGGTAAGACTAGATGTATATCGGCTTTTGTTGTTTCAACCTTTGTCCCTGCTTGCTTCATACCTTTGGGAGAATAACCAATTTGTTGGGTTTGAAAAAGCTGGTTTGAGTCACTGTAATTAGATGCTGGTCACAGGCTCCTGGAGGGAAGTTTCTTGACGGTGCCAAACACAACTGGGCCTGTTAAGAACCAGGGGTGGCTGCAACCTAGTGACCACGTCCAAGAGTGGGTGAACCACAAGATCCCCTCCTCGAGAGAGGAGAAGAAAACAAAGCCTGTCATGTGAGGAATGCACTCAAGAGGGACTATAAAAGGGTCCTAATGCACAGCTCACTCTGTAGCCACTTCTAAGACAAGTTTTGGCTGAGCTATTGAGAAATTTTAGGATGATACACAATGTGTTCTCTTGTTAGAGTATTATGACAAAAGGAGCAGAATCTCTACAAAGCAAAAATTGTATCTGTCAGCCTGTGAGCAGACACCAGAGCAGACTTAATCAATTAGCAGAGTCCCACATTAGTTAGCTAAGCTCATGCATCTGGTGATCTTCACATTAATATAGCAAGGCCTCAGTCCAGCACAGCTTGCATAGCTTTCTTACAGTATACAAGTCCTCCTTTCATACCGCCTGTTGCCACTTAATAGTAAGTCAAAGCAAGCTGGTTGCTCATTTCTTGTTCCTGAGGAACCATAGCCTTTTTTAAAATTGCAAAGCCCGAACTGAAATCTACAGAGTCCTCTATTCCATGCTCCCCTATTGCTGATCCTGCCCCTCACATTCCCTATTGCTGGAGTGCAGGATCTTCCTAGCAAACTATGGGGAAGCAGCCAGACCTCTTGTCTTTACATCTTTGTAATTCAGTTATGGGCTGATAGGGCTCAATCCTGCAAGATGTTGGAAATCAAAAGAGCTAAAGGAAGGCTGAACCTCCAGGAATTGCTCAGCACCTTGCAGGCTTGATTCTTTATAGGACAAGCAATTCTGGGCCATCTCTGAGTAAGCAGGCAAGCAGCCAGCCCTTTCTCTGAATTGCAGGGATGGGATCTTATAAGCTCTTGTGGTAAAACAATCCTTGAGGTGCCCATTTAGAGATCTGGGGCAAAAATCTGTCTGGGGATTGGTCCTGCTTTGAGCAGGGGGTTGGACTAGATGACCTCCTGAAGTCCCTTTCAACCCTGATATTCTATGATTCAGTAACCACAAAAGATAGAAAGTTACAAACTCAGGCCTACTAACCCAAACTGATAGAGCCAGAGCTTCAACTGGTGTAATTCAGTGAAGATTTCAATAGATTTACACCAGCTGAGGATCTGTCTCTCAAACCCCGAGGTTTGGTTGGAGGGATGCAAATACCACATGTTCAGATTGGCTCAGATTTCTACTCAGACCTAATTTTAGATCCATTCTGTTATTATTTATTCAAAGATATGAATGAGATATAGATTGCCTTTATTGATTGCCTGCTTTCCCCTCTTTGTAATATGCCTTCTCTTTCTTAAACATCTCAATTGCTGTATGACTGTATTATGGCTCGTGTGTGGGTGTATATATAAAATAGTGATTTTTTTTCATCCAGGTCTAGTCTTAATTTCTCCACTCTCACTATAGAGGAACCTACAAATTCCAAGCTGTGAGTACACTGAGTTGCATCTACGCTGCTGCAATGAACACTACACACATTTTTAAACAAAGATAATAAACTGTAGCCTTAAACTGATGGCCTGACATACATCAATAATCTTGGATGGTCCTCAGTAAACTTTGATATTTCTCTATGTTGCAGGATCTTTCAATTCTGTCTTGCTGCATTTATAATACGTGTGATAATGTAGTCACCCTCTCCTTTTATTCTCTGCAACATACAACTATCATGGCAATGAAATAGTTGATACACAATAATTACTGTAAGCTCCTCATCTTGTGGTTGATCAGTTAAATAAGCTAATAAGCAAGTGTTAATTGTTACTATAACGTCAGCAAAAGAAGGAGGGTAAGAGATTAACCCCAAAACTGTCACTTTCTATGGCTAAGAGGAAAAGGTACACTATGGTTACAGTACCTCCTTGTGGTGAAGGAAAGTCCCTCATTGCAGAATGTCACACAGTAACTTCAAATTATTTTTATTGTAAAAACATTTTTTTTAAAGCCACTGCACTGAGTGTTTGGAGTGTGTCTGTATTAGTACAGTACCACCCACCTAGACCACCTGCCTGACTTCTGGTTCCGTCTCTTAAATTCTTTATATTATGTGACTATGCATAAAACAATAGCAGACAGCCCGTTTCTGTCCGCCAATCTGTGTCTTGTCACTCAACAAGTGGAAGCAGGAGAACATCAGAACAAAAAGCAAAGTTAATAGGCCCCACAAAAGCTATAAATGCTGAGAAAATAAAAACAGCTTTTAAAAAAACAGGCAGATGAATGTCATTTTCTCATGATGTGCTTGGAGCCTCACACCCTTGGGGCCTCATTTTGAAACTGGCTGAAAATCATTGCAGGATGAAAGGATGAAGCAGCACATAAGTGTTCTGTATAATTAGTTTGGATATAGTACATTGAGACATAGAAGGTCAATAATTATTGTTGGGTGAAGTATCTCATGCTAGATTTTAAAGGATGAAAAACATTTCTAGTTGCCTCACAATATCCAGTGAGAACATTTCTGAGACTGGGATGTACTGTACAAAAGCAGATAAATAAAAGTACTTTGGTTGTCATTTTTTTCCTGGTGCAACATGATGTTATTAAAAATTTAAATATTTAGACTTTTTGTGACCAATTAATGTTCGGCAGTGGGGATACTAAATCTCTTTGCTGAGTTTCAGTTCTGGATTATCAAAGGCACATGTCCAGAACCCCACGAAACCCTGAAAGTATTGATTCTATAACCTAGGAAATGGTGTGGTGACAAAAGAGGCTTTGTCGTCACTGCAGAAAGGAGTGTTCTTTTAAATTGAGATATCTAACGTGAGATCATTATTTCAGTGTAAAGTCCTAGTGGAGACAAGGCCCAGGTAGTTTTTAACCTCGATATAGTGAGTCAGTGTCGCCCCTATGCCCCCTAAATGGGATTTACTTCAACTAGCTATAGCGAGGTGAAAACTACAGTGCCTATCTCCATGAGGATATTCTATCCAGATAGCTATATCAATGTAAACATTTTATTTTTCAGTGAAGCCATGGCCCCCAGCGTGCTTCTGGGAAACAACCGACAGGCATTGTGCAGACTGAATTTCACACATAGCTTCAGTCCCAAAAAGGTCATTCCTACAATATACAGAAATTAGCTTTGTTAATTTGCTAACTAAAACCAAGGAGAATTGGGATTTTGACCCTCAGATCTTTATTCATACTAATTAGTTTCATTAGCATCTTGATGTCTGACTGAGACAGGGAGGTAGAGAACGGAAATCATGTCTGTTGCCAAGCATTTGGAGGATGGCAAGGCAGTATCAATATCATCTGTTGGGGTAGTTTATACAGGCCTTTTACCAAAATGTTTCTCAAACTTTGGGTTCCTATTAGATCCATCATTGCTCCTGAATTCTCAAGAAACAAGAGTGGCTTATCAGGCCTTTTATTTTCTGTGGCTAGACAGAAGAATGCCCCTAAAGATGGCTGAATATTAAAAATAACTCCATTTCAAATACTTTGCAAATAAACCTGCTGAGTTCAGGTCACTCTGATTCATGGGATTGCATGTATGCAGACAACTGCTGGGTATTGCTGAATCCTAAAAGCTTCGTAAACATCTGCAGACTCCCTTCTGTTAACGATGAATATCCATCTCTGCTATGATTTAATTTAATAGGGAATAAAGAAAGATTAGTAAGTAGGACAGGAGCGTTGAAGAAATCAAAAGAGCTGCCTCTCCATCCTGCAGTCTCTCTCATAAAAATTATTCCCTGAGCACAACTGCTTTCATGAGCTCATCTTCCCTTTGCATTAGCCATTGAAAGGAACACATGTTGTAGCTTCTTAAGGGATGTGGCACAGCAACGATGCTGCGTCTCGTTTCTGTGGGAGGGATTGGGAAATCCCAGAAATGTAGCGTCTCCCAGAGAGGCCACAGTGGTGAAGCAACTCTAAACTGTCCCCAAAACAGGCCAGAGCTTAAATGACACAATCCAGTTGTAAGCAAAGAAAACAGGAATAGATAATAGTGTGCCATGTGCAGGAAGTTAATGTTTCTGAAGAAATGTCATTCTGGAGATTACCGAGGCTTAGTCTACAGTTAAAAGTTATAGCAGCATAGCTCTGTTGGTCAGGGATGTGAAAAAAACCACCTCCACAGCCAACATAGCTATGCCAACGAGACCCACAGTGTAGACAACGCAGCTATGCCCACAGAAGAGTGCTTTTGTCAGCGTAGCTAACATCATTTTGAGAGGTGAGTTTCTTGCACTGACACAAAAAATGCTGTCAGTGGACACTGCATCTACAGTAGGTGGCCAGGCCATTCTAGGCTCTGTAGGGTAGACGTCGCCTGAATTTTGTGTATTTGATTTCTTAACTTTAACATTGTTGTGATATTGTTTATTTAAATTTAACCTCTTAATTTAACTTCCCTTTCTATTTTTTTTAAAAGACTTTTAAAGTACTTTACAGACGTCTCAAGATGGTGAAATGGGTTTAGAGGTGTCTCAGTGATGTTACATCACTTGAGATGCTCTCCACCGATGGCTTGTTAACATGTGTTAAAACATATTTAAACATTCCAGTGTAAAACTCTAGGGTTTTTAGTAAAAACTAAAAACTCTAGGGTTGCATGCAGCTGGAAACTAATATTTGTGCCCTGTTAGTTTTTATACTGAAATTTACTATCATTTTGTTAACACGTTAGATAACACATGGTAAAATATGACTAAAAATCTCAGAATTGACAAGCTCTAAGTGAAAAATCCTTAACTGAGGCATCTTCAACTGAGGAAGCCTTAATCTGAGAATGCTTAACAGAGGCTGCCATAATGCAGGAGTCCTTAATTAACAATCTTTATCCAGGTATCCTTAAATGAAGGGTCTTTAACTCAAGATGGCTTAACAAAGATACTTTGAGTTGCACTCACCTTAACTAAGCCATACTTAACTCAGGCTAGGTCAACACTACCCACCTGAATCGGCGGGTAGAAATCGATCTCTCGGGGATCGAATTATCATGTCTCGTCGGGACGCGACAATCGATCCCCGAATCGATGCTCTTATTCCACCAGCAGAGGTGGGAGTAAGCGCCGTTGATGGGGAGCCGCGGAGGTCGATTTTGCCACCGTCCTCACAGCGGGGTAAGTCGGCTCCGATAGGTCAAATTCAGCTACGCTATTCGCATAGCTGAATTTGCGTATATTAAATCAAAACCCCCCCGTAGTGAAGACCTGCCCTCAGAAAGCTTTGAGTTCTAAAGGTATCTCAGCCACAGCTAATCTGCACATGTCCCATGTTCCAAATCATCATAGATTTAGGGAGCGCTTTGCACAAAAACATAGTACGTATTTCCAATGTGCATACATGGATGTATCATCTTTAAACTCCAGTCAGAACTTTACAAATACAGACTCTGTTGTCTTTAAACTTGAATTGCCTTGCTTTCCTTGGTAAGGGAGATAGAAGAAACTTAGTTTGAAGTTTTTAAGGCATTTATGATCTATATGAACAAAACAAGCCAATCAGAATGGACAGCAGAAATATATTCTTTTTTGCACTCACATTAATAACAACTGAATAAATTTGGCTTCAGCTTTCCTAAATTGGTCACCATTGAGCTGAGACCAAGCCTTTAAAACAAATTGTGAAAAAGTTATGGATAATTGAACAAGTAGTTAGAATTGAAACCACACCTCAGTCTTAACTATTGCAATTACTATCTTTGAGTGTTGCAATAAAAATAATAATAAACAGAATGGAATGGTGAGATATGCATCAACCAATCTGATTGGCTAATGTGCAGGACACTCATTATCTGGACATTCCCTGTACCTACAAACTGAAGTGCATCACCCATCAAAAAAACCATAACTCTTTTTTCTTTTTTCATGTTCACTTTATAAAATAAATTACAATCTCTGAAAAGGGAATTTTTTGGTTATAAAGACTGGTCAGGTTTAATGCCCCAGGGGGGTCCTTCAAGTCATCAGCACTTTCCAGCAAGTCATTAACCCCCAGGAAATGCTGTGCTCCTAGATCACTTCTGCATAAGTAATGTTGGATTTTTTAAAACAGTTTCTCTCAGCCTTTTTTCCCCATGGGGAGGGACAAAACCGCACACTGAGTTTGTGGTGAAGGCATGGAGCTATCTGGGAATTCAGTAGCTCTTATTCTAACCCCACCTCCCTCAGCAGTATGGAGGGCAGCACGTCCTATTTCTACCCCCCCATGACTAAAGTACACTGAGCTGAAGGCTTCAGCATGTCAATAATCATGGAGATCTAGAGACTGTAGGAACTGGATGAATGCTCACCCAGCATTACATGTAATCAACCTGGGGCCTAGAACGTGATTCAAGCGCTGCATGATTGCAGTGCAAAAACTTAAAGCGCCAGTTTAATTGCTATACTAATCATAGACTTTTTTATTATAAAAATATTCCATTGGTGCCATTACTATCCTCATTTTTAACTCATGAGAAAGTTGAGTTTATAAATATATTTCACACTGAAGACAAGAGTGACTCTCAGTGGAGTTGCTTGAGTCAGCCAGCAACATGCACATTATCTATGTAAAATATCAACCTGCTGACAGATGTAATTAGTGAGTTTGTATAACACAGAGGGTAAGTTCTATTCCCATGTGAATTTTGAAATGACAGTTTGTCTTCATTTAGCCTGTGGTTTGCCTAGTTGGGCTTGCCCCTGTGAAGTGGTTCCATGTGCAGCATGACAGTCACAGAGGTGCTGCATGCAGTGGGTGACATGGATGGTACGTGAGGTCTAACCACAGAGATTCGATACATTTTAGTGGTTGAATTTTTAAACTCTCTCTATCCAGTTCCTGAGGCGATGTGTTGTACAATAGTTTCATTCCTACCATGCACGCGCACATGCGCACACACACACACACACACACACACACACACACACCAGTGACTGACTGCTACATAGTGCACCTCAAAATCCCTCAGCTCATTAGTGAGTTTATCACAAGCATTTTAAATTGGGTGCACAGCCATTAATGGGATTACAAAACAGAAAAGGGTGGTCACTTGGTTGGCTCAACATTTCCATCTGTCTGATTTTAGATGCAAGGGTGTTTTACACAGTGGAACGACAAATTAGACTGTTCCAGTCTAATGCCTGGATTAACAAAGGAGAAAGGGGGAAGGTGACCCTTATAGAGTTTTAAACAAGTGGAAATACAAGGGTCTTTAAAACAATAACATACTCCTGGTCCCCTAAACAAAAATGTTATTAAAAGTAGTACTTACCTATAAATTTACCAAAGATGGTAACACCAAAGGAGTGTGCAACAGGACCACTCAGCTCAGCTCCATTTTGTACTCAAACAGTCCAAAGTACTTATGACAAAATTACATGTTTAATGTTCAGCATCTTTTGATCTGATACATCATTTCCTAGATATATATATCCCATAATAATCGCCCAGTATTCTGTGAAGCTCTATATTTACTACTTTTTCTATGTAAAATATTGGTGTATGTCCACACAGTTAATGTAAAATAGGCATTCAGTGAACGTTATGCCACCTTACCCCATGTGATATAGAGAAAGGGCCTATCATAACACACACACATAATTGAGTAGAATTAAGATCACCATGGGACACTTTAGTATGTAAATTGTGTCTTTAGAATATAAGGCCCAGCTCCACAAAGGTACTTAGGCACCAATACCTCAGACCTAGGCACCTAAGCCCCAGTTATAGGCACCACTGCAATCCACAAAACACCCACTTGGCTGCTGCATAAACCTGTAGGCACCTAAACTCACCCAGGGTGTCTACACTGGAATTAAAAACTCACCATGGGGCCATTCTAGATGACTCAGGCTTGCAGGGCTCAGGCTAAGGGGCTGTTTAATTGCAGTGTAGATGCTTGGGCTGAAACCTGAGCTCTGGGACCCTCCCACCTCCCAGGGCTCTACAGCCTGGGCTCCAACCACCACAGTTAAACAGCTCCTTAGCCTGAGCCCTGCAAGCCTGAGTCAGCTGGCATGGGCCAGCTGCAGGTTTTTAACTGCAGTGTAGACATGCCCTTAGTGCCTAAATTTTTGCCGAAGAAGTTCCCAAGTTTTTGCCTCTGGGTATGCGCGCTGCTGCTTCCTGCTAGGCATTTATCTCCTGCCTAAGCCCCAGCACGATTCACACCTTGGAGGGAGATAGGTGGAGGAGTTTCTGTCACATATTTGGGCATGATCTGGTAGATGTGCTCAGGGGCCACTTACCAGATTGGGTCCCATTCAGAATCTAACCAGAGGAAGTGATGGTAGTCCCACCAGCACTCACCTTTTAACATGTATCCCAGTGGATTGAGCACTCAGTCATTCCCCCCATTCTGAGTGAGAGGGAGAAAAGATTTGAACTAGGGTCTCCAATGCCTCTCAGGACAGTGCCTAACCACTGAGCTATGAGATACTGTGACAGGGGTCTCCCTCAATCTCTCTTGTTGAAGCTGTTCCACTGTGTATAAAACTTAAAGCGTCATTGGGCCAGAGAGAGAATGACTCTATAGCCTGGGGGTCAGAGCACCCCCTGGGGAGCTGAAAGACCCTGAGTCCAGTCCTCCTGCTCCAATGGCTCTTTAATTATTCATCCAAAATGGACACAGCTTCACCAAGAGAGACCAAGAGAGCTCCATACTACCATATCTCACCACTCAGTGGTTAGAGCACCCTCCTGAGAGGTTACGGAGACCCCAGTTCAGATCCTTTCTTCCCCTCAGGCAGAGTGGGAAATTGAACATGGGTCTCCCCCATCCTGGTGAATGCTCTAACCACTGCAGTAAAAGTTGAAAAGGGAGGCAGCGGCGCCTCCTCGTCCGCTGGCCATTTTGTGGAGAGTGAGGCGGGCAACTCTAACTCATTCTCACAAGAAATAACTTAAGCACCTAAGCTGCTTGACTCTAGGAGAGAATATCCAGTTGTGGATCGCAAGCAGAAGTAGGTGCCTTCCTGCAGCTGGACTTAGGCAGTTAACTCTGTGAGAGAGGTGGGTCTCCCATTGGCTAGCTTAAGTGGCTCCCTGCCTAGCTGCCAGCTTTTGCAAACTGCATTCTTAAGCACCAATCTCTCCCCGTGCATTGTATAAGAATCCTCTGGCCTACTTAGGCTTTCTGAATCACTGCTGTTTCAGTAATTTTCCACGTTCCTAAAAGTTAGCTCAGCATTGCAATGCTGTACCTAAGTCCCTTTGTGGATCCAGGCCCAAGTTCTTCTACCAAAGTCTTGCACGCTGGAGCCATTCATTGTATCGAGCTATGTGTATGGCTCTGTGTAAATAATCATCTCAAATCTGAATTTCAGAGATTGTATATATTTAAATCTCAAATGTAACACTGAATCAATGGACAATTCTTCAGAAAAGAAACCTTACGAATACACACCTGGTCCATTAGCATAACTTTGAGGCCTCCGGTGCCCCATACACTGAGGCCTGGTTTACACTTAAAAATTAGATTGTGCTAGCTACATTGTTAAGGGCTGTGAAAAATTTTGCACTCAGAGCTCCCTGGTTAGGTTGACCTAACCTGCAGTGTAGACGTGGTTAGGATGATGGCAGAATTCTTCCATCAACCTAGCTAACACCTCTCAGAGTGGTGGATTAACTCTATCTACAGGAAAAACCCCTCCATAGATGCAGGAAGCAGTTTACTATGGCACTATAGCGGCATAGCTGCAGTACCATAACTGTGCTGCTATAGCATATACGACAGCATAAGAGATGGTAACTAATTGGTGTGGGCTCTAATTTGCATGAATGGTTGGTAATTCATATGGCTTTGCAACTTACTGGGTGGACCAGTTCCATTAAAAACAGGAACCAGTCCAACCCTTTACAATCCATTCAGATCAACCAAATACTTCCTGAGTTTCAAAAAAAGAGAGGAAACTCCCATGGATAGTTCAGTGTGACCAGGCAGTTACTGAGAAAACAGTGACTAAGAAAGGATTAAAATACTAGGATGGACTAGACAGTATTTGGTCCTGCCATGTGGGCAGGGGACTGGACTCGATGACCTCTCGAGGTCCCTTCCTGTCCTAGAATCTATGAATACCCACCTATCTGTGTTCTAGGGATCTGGGTGGAAAAGGTTTGCAGAGATGGTTCCTGATATTTTAAGGACTATGGGGGAGGCTGCTTGCTTTCCTTAACATTTTGTTTCTATAATAAGTCTAGTTGCTTTTTAGGTACTGGTTCCTACTTGTGCTTCGAGTTTGCAAGTGCTGTCACACTGTTATTATGCACATTGCTTCTGTGAGAGAATGTTGCTAAAATTTAGAACCAGAGCCAAGAGTTCTGCATTTTCCTTGCCAGTTTCATTCTGGGAAATCCAGCCATTGCTCCATGTATTGTGCATGTGGGTGGGGAGGAACTACAGCTTGGAAACTGACAGCACTGGCCAAATACTGACAGGAACTGACGTGGTCACTGACTGAACCCCAGCTTCTCATCCTCCCGGCAACCCCACCCCAGCAGATCATCTCAAGTTCTCTACTTGGCCTCCAGCTGCACTCTGGGTGAGGAGCATTAGACAATCACCTCAGCTGTTTCAGATTTGGTAAGTATCAAGGACAAATTTAGTGTCTACCTTGGAAACTAGAAATGCATGAAGTAGGGAGAGGCAAACTAGCTAATTTTGCCCCCAAGTCAAATACCATGGATTTGAAAATTCAACCTGAATTCACACATTATTGGGTGTGCATTCCACTGAGAAGAGACTAAGGAAAGGAGCAGAGGGGAGGTAGAGAGAAAAACAGAGGGCTTGAACTGAAGCGGAGAGCAGGCAGAGTGAATAATAGAAGCTGTGAAATAAAGGAACAGAGAAATTCTCATGAAAAAATGAGCAGGTTGTTGTTCTGACAAGGGCAGCAAATGAAGGAAGGTGATAACTTGCTTAAATTAAATATCTGACATGGAATCAGTTACTGTGGCTACCCTATACCGAAAGACACTGCTGCATATTTACTTACACAGTCATTGACACTTTGAAACATATTAGCTAACCAAGCCGAAATGACTTTCAAATGCAGGTTAGGATGGGTACCTTTTATTAGACCAGGGGGTTCCCAAAGGGCTGCCACATTGCTGAAATAGTGATGTACATCCCTTGAATGAAAGGCCAAACACAAAAGATGAAATCCTGGCTCTACTGAAGTCAATGCAAGTTTTGCCATTGACTTCAATGGGGCCAGAAGTTCATCCAAAGACCTTAGAGTATCTTTGGAGAGGGGTTAAGGCTCATACACACAAACACACACACACACAGGGGCGGGGTTGGAGTGAGGGACCTATCTTCAGGTTACATTTACACAGAATCTGGAGTAACTCTGAAATCAATGGAGTTGCTTCAACAATACAACTCAGATTCTAGACCATTATGTTTTTGGGAGCAAACAGCCAACCACTATTAGGCACAGGTGTTGATAATGAAACAGTTGTTTAGCTGGAGTGCTGAAAGTGAAATTATCTTTAACATTTACTGTTGCCTGTGGCCATTCATTCCTCTTCCAATAAATGGTCAACCCACTGCAATAGTCCAGATCTTTTGTCCAGTCAAAAGCCAGGACAGTACATCTATAGGGCACTCGTGTATACAACATGTGCTATGCTGTGGGCTGCCTAAACATGCACCCTTGCTCCAATGATTTCTTCAGGGTTTTGCAGGGCTGCAGAATCATCAACGTACAGGTCCCACTGTGGCTATGCTTCCTCCCACCCTGGAATGCCCCCAGCACCTGCAGATGTGGCACAGAGCTGGCAGTGCTGGATTTGCAGTTGTAGAGGGACTCCTGCATCAGAGGTAATCCTAATGAAAGAAGGGGGCTACACCCGCCCCACAGTCACTTTGTGCTAGTTTAGCTGCAACAAAGGAGCCCTAGGACAATGCTGACAGGGCCGTGGGGCTCCCAACAGCACTAACACTAGTGACACGTGACACTGACCCAGTGCAAAAAACTTTTCAACATTTTTATAGGTGGAGCCAAGCCTAGGAGCAGGGCCGGCTCCAGCATTTCTGCCGCCCCAAGAAAAAAAAAAAAGCCGCGATCAGCGGCGGCATTTCAGCGGCAGGTCCTTCGCTCCTAGAGGGAGTGAGGGACCTGCCGCCCCCGAATTGCCGCAGGTGCCGCCCCTCTCCTTTGGCCGCCCCAAGTACCTGCTTGTTAAGCTGGTGCCTGGAGCCGGTCCTGCCTAGGAGCATCATTTCTACCTGAACTGGTTAGCACTAAACCTCCATTAAACAGAACAGTAGCAGGCTGAGCAAGAGGAGGATTCTCTAGCCCTTTTTACTGCTCTCTTTGGAAAAGCTCACAGTTTCATTGTCATCACCCATCTACTAGGGTAAGTTCTAGGGCTAAAAATCTTGCATAGGAACAGCTGAATAACCTTGTGTACTGTCGTCTACTCAACAGTGTTCTGAGGCGGAAGTCAAATATTTGAGGTTTGCCACAAACCAAGATGAAGCTTATTTACGCTAACAAAAAGCACCCATGGAACGGTGGGAGCATGACGTGTTTATCAATACCAGATAGTTACCTTACCTTTTATAGTCAGAGAGAGGCTTCCCACATGCACAGAGTTATGACCTATGTGGTTAGCTTTGTTTTGTATTGCTTCCATATAACACATAATGAAAAGAGCTTCATCTCTTTGAAACACATGGACAAATCTGGGGATCGTAGTAATACTTTTATGATTCCTCTGTGCTTCAGTTTCCTTCAGGGCTTTACATTGCTATGCACTGAGTGTAAAGGGAAAAGATGAAGTGTTTGATCATGCAGCAGGCTAGTTGGAGACCAAAGCCATTAACAAACTGAGTAAAGACTACACATATGAATGGAGGATCTGTAGGACAGTGGTTCTCAAAGCCAGTCCGCCACTTGTTCAGGGAAAGCCCCTGATGGGCCGGGCCGGTTTGTTTACCTGCCATGTCCGCAGGTTCAGCCGATCCCGGCTTCCACTGTCCGCAGTTCGCCGCTCCAGACCAATGGGGGCTGCAGGATGTGGCGCAGGCCGAGGGATGTGCTGGCCACCCTTCCTGCAGCCCCCATTGGACTGGAGCGGTGAACCGTGGCCAGTGGGAACCGAACCTGCGGACGTGGCAGGTAAACAAACCAGCCCGGCCTGCCAGGGGCTTTCCCTGAACAAGTGGCATACCGGCTTTGAGAACCACTGCTGTAGGAGACAATGGAAACCCAATGGCCGGGACATGGACACCTAATGACCAGCAGCTAAGAGGACGGGGATTTACCTCTACCTCTCTACAGGGAAGCAGAGACAAGGTCCCCAACCTGGAGAAAAAAGGGATAAGGTGTCAGGTGGCTGTGTTAAGAGCTGAGCTCACAGAGACACACATCCATGACATAGGCCCAAGGGTATGTCTACTCTGCAATAAAACACCTGCGGCTGCTCCGTGTCAGCTGACCCTTGCAGCCGGAGCCCAGATATCTACACTGCAATTTTATAGCCCCACAGCCAGAACTCTGCGAGCCCGAGTCAGCTGACAAAGGGCAGCTGTGGGTATCTTACTGCAGTGTAGATATATCCTGAGACAAAGAAAGAGAGTCGGAGAGAGAGACAAAATGGATTCTATAGCAGCTTAGCATTGAAGCCCTGGAGCTGGCCAGGCTAAACTGTGTCTTAGCCTTGGCTTCTCTTTGCTAACCTAAGGACTTTCAGATGCTGTATGCCAGATGACTGATAACCTGTTACCTTTATTTGAGAAAGCTCCCTGGTGTCACTGCAAATACTCCCGGAGAGCATTGCACCCTGAAGGGGTACAGTACAAGCCTCCCACAGGAGTCTGGCTCCTATGAATTCGCTGTAGGCAGGGCCAACTCCAGGCACCAACTTACCAAGCAGGTGCATGGGGCGGCCACTTTGGAGAGGGGCGGCATGTCCAGCTGTTTGGCAGCAATTCGGCGGACGGTCCCTCACTCCTGCTCGGAGTGAAGGACCTCCTGCCGAATTGCCACCACAGATCGTGATCGCAATTGCAATCGCGGCTTTTTTTGTTTGTTTGTTTGTTTGGCTGCTTGGGGCGGCCAAAACCCTGGAGCCGGCCCTGGCTGTAGGGAGCCACAGAGAGAGAAAGTCAGGAATCGCTGTTGTCAAAGGCCCAGTCTCAGAGCCTTGGAGACCATGGGCCTGCCTCCATGGAACTGTGTGGACATTTGGGGTCCAGCACACTAAAGGAGTCATTCTCAAGGGACTAGCTATAGACTAGGGCCAGCCCCTGTGGCTCCATAACACCCACCACAAAATCTGAAATTGTGACCAGTTGCCGCTATGACATTAACAAACTGTTTTGCCAAGTGGATTCATTTACAGAACTAGCAAAGTATCCCAAAGTAGTCCTTCCACTGCATCTACAGTAGATGCCTCTGGCACCTAGATAGTACAGTGATGGGCCCATGCTTCAGACTGAGGGACAGGCACACACAGAGAACATAGTAGTAATGTTAAGGTATTTCTGCCTTGGTCGTAGGTTTTCCACTTCCAGGCTATTTGTGTAACATGAGTTCTGAATGGTTCCGTGCTGAAGAGAGAAGTCTTTTACCATCCCTATATTCACTGCTGAGTGGAGTGAGAGGACTGATAGTGGAGTGGGAGAGAGAGCACAGTGTAAAGGAACAGGAGGAGGGGTGGTAAGAGAGGAGTGGCAGTCTAGCAAATTGGCAATAAGAAAAGAGAAGTGGCCACAGAGAGGGACCAGAAGAGAGCAAAGCATCCCTCATCATCTGTCTTTGTCCCCCAAGTCAAACAACATCCCTGTCAGAACTAGCCACTAGAAGCAACAGGGAAGAAGCAGCTGAGACAACTCTGCTTCAAATACGGCGGGGAGAGAGTGATACCTCCTAATTAAGCAGCTTTAAATAACAAGCTGAATAATTACTCAGCCAAATATTGACGTTTTGACTAGCATTTGGCAGAATACCTATTTGAAGTCAAATTTCAGTACATCTATATGTCTAATATTGCCCTGTCTTTTACAAGACTCAGGTGTCACAGAGTAATGCTCACTAAGGGGCCTAATCCAAAGCCCACTAAAATCAATGTAATGACACTCCGTGGGCTTTGGATCACCTTACATGGGTCCTTCCTATAGCAAGGCCAAAGTATAGGGTCAGTTTCCTGATTCCATTTGCTCCCCTGGTTACAACAAACAAAGACAGAGGCAGAAGAGAGGTTTTTGGAGAAGTATAAATAATGGTGTATTTCATCACAGAAGGGAATGTGATGTCAGAATTCCAGTTAATAGGCAACCAGTGTCAGTGACCTACATCAGTATAATGTGTCATGAGACAGAGAGGGACAGTGAAAGAGAGAAAGACCCTGTGTTGCTGTCACAAGCCTTCTGGCTGAGAAGATCTGGATGGGAATCTGCTTAGAGCCCATCAACACTACTTTTTTGACATCAAATACTGCCTCTTTTCCCCTCAGTATGAACACAATGGAAAGTCCATTATTACTACAGCATTCCACCACCCAGATTATAGGGTAGGAAGTAATGTTCCACCAGCCAGTGAGGTTGATTGGTTGAACATTCCTTAGTGCAGTAAAGCAGTGGTTGCCAACCTTTGCCATTCGATGACCCACTTTTCAATAGCAGAATCACTCTGGCACCTTCCTTCCGTGTTCGAGGGGCCTAGATGGGACCCCCATTCCATTTAGCAATATGGGAAGGACAGGGCAATTGCAACCCTCAGGCTGAGAATCCCTGTAGTATGATATTAATTTATTTTACTTGTTGTACAAAATTAATATTTAATTTTAATCAGCAAAGTAGGAGGCTATTTATTTTCCCAAGAAAAGACACTTGGAAATAAAAGATTCAGGAATAAGAAAGGATGCTATAGTCAATAAAACTGAAAACTCAGCTCTCACATGCCTTACCTGTAAACTTCCTGGGAAACCCAAGAGGTCTGTAAGCCAAACACATTGATATCTTTGCCTCAGACGTATTAACCAATCATTAACTTTACTGTGTGGAGAAGACAGACAGACTAGGTGGTGCTCAGCAGGTCATGTAGGAAATACTTTACATTCCAGTGGCTTATTTTATTGCAAGCCAGCCATTTATTGCATCTGTAATATAAAATACAAGATTTCCAAACATATGGGGTGAAACCCTGGCTCCATTGACTCAATGGAAGAACTCCCTCGCACTTCAACGGGGGCCAGGATTTTAGGCGTGGTCTTTTTCTTAGGATACAAAAGTGGGTCTAGAGTAGGGAATGAGGAGTGAGAAATCTGTATCATGGGTTGTAGATAGCAAGAGGTGCTGTTCATTTTCTTTCTACATATGGAGTTTAAGGTCATCATTTCTAAAAACTGTATTAGCCAATAAAAGGAAATGTATTCTTGCCCTAGGGCAAGAGGAATTAGATGCACAGCTTCCAGTCAGCAATAGTACACGATAGGACATGCATCATAATTCCATCATGCCCCACTTTGGCGCATTGTGAGGTCCAAGGCTGAGAAATGTCATGATTCTAGCACCATAACACATGCCCTGAGGCTTGATACTAGTTTTAGAAAATGGATATTTTTAAATAAAGATGCAGTTAAAATTATTATTATGGAATAGATCCTCAGCCCTCACTAAGGTCCCTTTGCACCACCACAGCAGCACAAAGGGACCTTAAACAAGCCTTAATTTGGCAGCTGGAATCCTCAACTCAGCCAGCTTGACACTACCCTTTCCCCCCAGCATAGGAAACATATCAGGGCTGGGAGAAGGCAAGCTGAAGCACAATGCATTCTGGTGTCCCTCTGCCAGGTAACTTATATATTGCTACATTTAAGGGACTGCGCCAGTCAGTCTGTTACAACAGCCCTGGGGCTACCCTAACTTGTGCTGGGGGCTGGTTTAGATACTGGGTCAAGCCATGGAAAAATGAGGCAGAAAGGTGGCTCATGCTGACAGCAGCTGAGGATTCAGTCCTACCTTTTATTATTGAAAGGGTTAATGCGGTGCATTTCCTTCAGCCAAAATATTCCTTTTTGCTTAAAATGTTCTATGGTATCAGCAGTTTTTCAATCCCCTCATGAGATATATGACATTATTTGATGTAATCTTGAGAAAATGCATTAATATTATGTTTTTTTAAAATACATTACACAATATATTTACTATTTACCTTGTTTTCAGTTGTTAGGGTTTTTAATGGACTAGGAAAACACCAGAGACTTTAGATCTTGTGAGATCATACAGCTACAGCAGTGACTAACATACTGTATTAAACCTTCAAAGCAGGCCTAATTGGCCTGTGTTAGCAGATGTTTGTATTTTACTTGCCTTGCAGATAAGCTGGCCATCACTGTTATTTTCTCCTATAGAGTAGGAAGAAAATGTCCAGCTTTCTTGGGTGTGTGTGGTCAGTGTGATGTTTCTTTCCAGACACTGGGTTCTTTTCTCCAAAAACATTACAAAATGAATTCAAACACTCAAAGATTTCAGACTCTGAAGCCTTAATTCATGGAAAGTCTTTTGGCACTTGAGTCTTATGAACTTTCTCTTTAAAAGTGAGTAATTATAACTTCTCCATGCCTACATTCTCCCTGTTCTACTGGACTTTGGGGAATTTACATCATGCCACTTCTGGAATGCCCCAGGAAGGGCCAGCTCTCTTTCTGCAGAGATAAGAGGTCACACTTCCTCAGCTCTGCACCACTCTATTTGTGACTGAGTTAAACTGAGACTACCATTATATGTTCATCTCTTTTTACAGCAAGAGAAATCAAAACTAATGATGGGGAAACCTCAAAAGATTGCAGGGGATTAGTTCAGTCTGGATAAGCATCCAAAAGTTTGTATTCTTATCTGACTAAAACCTTTGGGCTCACTCTCAGCCCCAGCTTCCACTGTCAACTTCCCAGAATACTCCAGTTCCCACCTATCTTGTGCTTTCACAGAACCAACTGGTCCTTTTTAGAAGGACAGTTGAGAGGCCTGCCCCACACCTCCAGCCTGCCCCACACCTCCACACATTCTCTTTAGTGGGGATATGAGCTGGCTCCTCCTTTCCATAGGGAGCTTTCTTTCTGTGGCTAAGGAGCTCGCCTTCCCCCATTCAGGATTTTACAGTATCTTGGCACATTCTATTTAAGGGGTACATTGTACAGCAAAGTCTGTGTGTAGACCAGACCTTAGAAATAATTTTATTGACACTATACCAGGGGTTCCCAAACTTGGTTCGCGGCTTGTTCAGGATAAGCCCCTGGAGGGCCGCGAGACACTTTGTTTACCTGAGCGTCTCCAGGTACGGCCGCTTGCAGCTCCCAGTGACTGCGGTTCACCATTCCCAGCCAATGGGAGCTGCGGGAAGCGGCACGGCCTGGCAGGGGCTTACCCTGAACAAGCCGCAAACCAAGTTTGGGAACCCCTGCATGATACTTTTGTCCCTATTATCCAGCCAAGCCAGGTTATCTTAGTACCATGATTCCCACCTCAAAAAAAAAGGAAAATTATAACTAATCATTATTAGACACCAACAAAAATATTCTAAGTAATAAGCCTGGTCTACACACAGTTTTGTTCCAGTAAAACTCTTTCAATGGGGATAGGATTTTCTTCCAATACAGTTATACTAATACAACCCCTAGTGTGGACACAGATGCTTTATGGCAGTATAACTTGTTCTCCTTCCCCTACAGGATAAGCTATTTTTATAAGCATTTTTTATACCAATATAACTGCATCCAAACAGGTGAGGGAAGGGGAGGTTGTATCACTTTCATTATACCGGTACAGTTAAAGCAGTACAAGTTTTGTGTGCCGACAAGGCTCTAATGTCAAGATTGTAAGGGTCTGATATGTGGTGTCCTCCAAGGGCAAGTTGATGAAGTATGGCTTCTGATAGCTATAGGCTGCAAGCAAAGCTTTTTGCTGGACTTAGTATTCTAAGTCAGTGGCGATCTGTTGCACTGACATTTAAGTTTGGCAGCACAGAAGCGGAGTAATACACTGGCACGCAGAAGCCAAGCCAGGACTCTTACGTGCTCAGTTGGGACATTACTCTAATAATGGGATTTTCCAAGAAGCCTAATGGAGTTAAATTCCCAATTCCCATAGAACTTGAGCTCCCTTAGGAAATTTTTAGCATCAGTCTATTGCAAAATGTATTAATCCATCCAGGGCTGGCGACTAAGTCATTCAGAAAGTATTCCCACTCTCAAGTAGGCATTCACATAGGTTAAGTGTCCTTGGCAGCTAATGAAAGAGCTGAAGAATTATGACCATACCAAAGGAGTGTGGGAAACCCAATAATTTCCATGGCATGTGAACATGTAATAAAATTTCCTGAAACCTTGATTAACAAAGTAAATAGTAGGAAGGAAATTCTTCGGTCTAGATACTCCCTATGGTGTTGGTATGTAATACCTCTGTGTGCCATCTCAGGCTGAGCCCTCTGCTGCTGCTGAAGTATCTGCACAACTCCTGCCTTCTTGCTGGAATTGTCCCCACTGGAAACCCAATGAAAAAGCCAGCATTAAGATCAAAGTCTTTTTTTTTCTTTTACACTTGTGCCCTATCTGTGATGGTCTTTAAATACCATTTGCATTAGACAGACCGAACCAGCAAAAACAAACATCCCTGATCCCTGGGCTCCTCCATTGTACCAAATCGCACAGGATGTCTCAGCTTTGCACAGGCTTCCACCCTATAAAAACTACCTCGCAGCTGTCCTTCTGGGCGCTAGCCACCGTCATCCTTCATTGAAGTTAAGATTGCTCAACACCTTGGAACATTGAGCCTGCTTTAAGAAATTGACCCTGTGTTCCCCATTATAGTTCAAGCCCTACAATTCTTTGAAGGGTAAATATTTTCCTTTTCTCATGGGCCTACTTCCTGCATCTGTGCACAAAGGCAGCAAATAAATGCAGAGGGCTGGGCAAATATCAAAAAAGATTTGGTGTTTCAGATATGCAGATTCCAATAGATTTTTAGCTGAACTTCTTGGTCTGAAAAATCAGGCTGAAAATCCCAGGAGGCCTGGCTGCCTCACAAGAGTTCCAATATTTTCTGGTTGCAGCTGGGTGGGAAATACTTCACGAACAGCTTCTCACCACAAGTCAGCATTTGTGTAACCAGTCGAAGATGCCACCAGTAGGGGCAGCATCATGTGAAAATTTAAAGGGGAAACAAAACTTTTTTTTAGTGAAATCAGAAAAGGTTCTGATTGGTTCAAGATTTGAGCAACAGTTTGGAGCAGGTCTTATTGCAAAGCATTTTTCTTGAGCCTGGTAATTACCTGCCACTGACTTTAATGCAGCAGTGTTCATTTCCATCTGCTGAGGATCTGGCCCGTTGTTCTTAATAGATACACTAATATAAGGGTGAAGAGGATTTTTTTAATTGTGAGTGACTGCCTGAATCCAAAACCACCACATTCTATCTCAACCCAAATTTGTATCCAAAATACAGATCAGGCTCTAGTAATTACATCCTCATAAACAACAAGGAGTCCGGTGGCACCTTAAAGACTAACATTTATTTGGGCATAAGCTTTCATGGGTAAAAAAACCTCACTTCTTCAGATGCATGGAGTGAAAGTTATAGATGCAGGCATTATATAATGACACATGAAGAGAAGGGAGTACCTCACAAATGGAGAACCAGTGTTGACAGGGCCAATTCAATCAGGGTAGATGTAGTCCACTCCCAATAATAGATGAGGAGGTGTCAATTCCAGGAGAGGCAAAACTGCTTCTGCAATGAGCCAGCCACTCCTAGTCCCTATTCAAGCCCAAATTAATGGTGTTAAATTTGCAAATGAATTTTAGTTCGGCTGTTTCTCTTTGAAGTCTGTTTTTTTGTTCAAGAATAGTGACTTTTAAATCTGTTATAGAATCTCCAGGGAGATTGAAGTGTTCGCCTACTGGCTTTTGTATGTTACCATTCCTGATGTCCGATTTGTGTCTATTTATTCTTTTATGTAGGGACTGTCCGGTTTGGCCAATGTACATGGCAGAGGGGCATTGCATATATCACATTGGTAGATGTGCACGTGAATGAGCCTCTGACAGTGTGGCTGATGTGGCTGGGTCCTTTAATGGTGTCGCCAGAGTAGATATGGGGACAGAGTAGGCAATGAGCTTTGCTACAGGGATTGGCTCCTGGGTTGGTGTTTCTGTGGTGTGGTGTGTAGTTGCTGGTGAGTATTTGCTTCAGGTTGGGGGGTTGTCTGTAAGCGAGGACTGGCCTGCCTCCCAAGGTCTGTGAGAGTGAGGGATCATTTTCCAGGATAGGTTGTAGATCGTGGATAATGTGCTGGAGAGGTTTTAGCTGGGGGCTGTACATGATTGCCAGTGGTGTTCTGTTATTGTCCTTGTTGGGCCTGTCCTGTAGTAGGTGATTTCTGGGTACCCGTGTGCGTAAGTCTCACAAGACTTCAGACTGTAAGACTGTGGTACACCTGCTGTTCAGATACTTTTACATTTATTTGGTTTCAGACACTGTTCCTGGTATCCGTGCCATAGCAGTACTGTTGAGTTCCAGGCAGAGACTTGAATGAAATCTCAATGTTGTGCAGGAGTGGAGGGAGAGTGGCACTCCCTCCCACCCTGACACACACTTACCTTCCTTGCCACCTCTAAACTTGCTCATCTACCCCAATTTACTTCCCACTGATCCTGCCAGGATTGTGGGAGTGCTGTATACCTGGACCCACTCCTCACCCTCATACAGGCAGCACTGAATGAATGACATGTGCCAAGCAGGGAGCTTAGTGCCCTTCATAGTGACACTCACATGTTAAGCAGAAGAAGAGATATTCCCCATGATTGGTACTGGGCTTTCACTCTGACCACACTTCATAAGCGAGGGAGGTGGAGGAATAGGCTGATAGAGTAGTGCAGAAAAGCCAGAGCAGGTAATGAGGGGCATATAAAGCTAGCAGGAGATTAAGGGCCTACGCCTATTGAAGTCAATGGAAAGACTCCCGTTCATTTAAATTGGTCTTGTAGCAGGCCCTTAAAGAAGCTGCTGGGACAGTGGCAGATTTCCATAGTTAAAGATATCAGCTTGTAAAGAGTCAAATTAATTCCTTAGGTCCGATAAATGCATTTTAAAAAACACCCTAAAGCTGAATTTATGAGATGGGGCCTATAATAAATAAATAATAATATCCATTTGAAAAAGTTCATAAATATGCATTTCATTGATAGACCCCCTAATGCCTTGATAGTTATAAACAGTCTCTCAGTTTAATAATATACATTTTTAAAGTTCCCTACATCAGTATTTATACTGCAGGGTCAATAATTATTTATAAGGAGTTTTAGTGGGCATTGTAGAGTCTTTTCCAAAAAACGTAGTAGAGAGAATGGTTTAGCTAAATCTTGTTGTAGGGATCCTGGTGCTTTTTTTCTTGGCTCCATTTTAGTTTACCTTCAATCGGGGATGGATGAATATAATAGAGTTTGAGGTTTTACAAACCTCACAAACTCTTTTGTATGTTCAAGGGTCCTACAAAATTAGTTTGAGTTTGTAAACTTCTCTTCTTCTAATATAAATCCCTAAGATATTTTTCTTAAGGCAATTTTTTATTTTTTAAAAAGAATACAAAAATGCCTTTTTTTTTTAAGTTAAAGGGGAGCCTGGAGTATGTACTAAGGATAAGATCCCTCCAAAAAGGTAGGCTGTAACAAAGCTAGGCTAGACTGATATAGAAAGGTGGCAAAGTCTAAACTGATAAAATGAAGTACTTTTTCTACATAATGTGTGCTGAGACTGTGGAACTCACCTCCACAGGAAGTCGTTGAGGCCAACAATTTAACATGATTCAAAGAAAGAATGGATATTTATGTGGCTAACAAGAATATCCAGAGTTATAATAGTTAATCTTCACTCACGCACACACACAGGATTGGAAAGGCAATAAGACATCATATTTCAGGGTTTAAACCAATCTCCAGCTATTTTGGATTAGGATGATGCTTCACAGGGATAGATTATCCCACATCTATCTACTATGGGTTTCTTGTACCTTCCTCTGAAGAATCTGGTTCTGGCTAGCATCAGAGCCGGGATACTGGACTACATGAACCACAGGTCCAGTATGGCAGTTCCTATGTTTCTAAGTGTATAGAATAAAAACTTTATCTGCTTCTTTCATTAGAATTTCTTTCATCCCTTCCCTGTGTACACTTCTTTTTCTGCTCCATTTTTTCCACCCTTTTCCCATGGGAAAATTCTCTCTAACCCCTACATGTAATACCAACCCAATAAGATTAGAGTTCAACTCTCACACCCAAAAAGATTTTAATCTGAAAGTTAGGCAACATGAGTACATTCATCCTTATTCTTATTTTTTCAGTAAGTCAAATTATATTACAAACAATGGTTGTGATCCAATCTTGGATTGCACTACTGTAATAAACATGATGATAATTACTGTTAAATTATAAAATTATAAAATGGGAGGGCAGAAAATTAAAAGCTGAAGCTTCAATCCTACAAAGATATCCATGCAGGCAGCCCTTACATAGAGTGTTAGGTCTGAGCATGCAGAGCTCTTCCCAGGATATTGAGTGCAGCATCTCCTGACACTCATTGGTACTTCTTCCTTTAATATGTCCCTTTGTGTCTACAAATTGCACTTCTGAAGACCCCCACTTGACCCCTTCCCCTAAGGCTCCACCCTCACTCCGCCGCTTCCCACCCCCACTCCACCCCCTCCCCCAAGGCTCCGCCCCTGCCCCACCTCTCTCCCCCACTCCGCCCTGGCCCCGAGTGCACCACACCCTCACTCCTCCTCTTCCCTCCCCCACTCCTTACCCTCCCCCCACAGGGCCTCCTACCTGCCGCCAAACAGCTGATCGGCTGCGGGCGGGAGGCATTGGGTGGGAGAGGATGGAGCTGATCATTGGAGCCTGCCAAACAGCTGATGGGCAGGTGGCTGATGGGTGCTGAGCACCCACTATTTTATTTCTGTGGGTGCTCCAGCCCTGGCATACCCACGGAGTCAGCACCTGTGGTGACAACCTATTTGAATCCTGGGTTGGTAGATGCAGCCCACCAAAACAGCCAACAGCCCCCTCAGGTGAGGGAGGGGCCACCAATTTCAGAAATCAACAGTTTACAATGGAAGGTGAGGGATTGAGATGACTAGAGACTGAAATCAATAGACTGGTGGACAGAATGAGCAAAATCAGAGCAAATTTCTCCCCTGATGTCTTGACAAAGTGCCTCAGCCCCTGGGCCGAAGAGAGAAAACCTAGGATGAAATGGTAGTTCTGGTTCCATTTTAACCTCTCTGCCGATTCTGCCAATAAGGGTGCCAATCATCGTGTGGGAGCTGGTGTGAGTGAGAATGCATTTTTTGGTGTGTTATGGACAAATATCTGTTATAGGATCTGGACTGAGACCAAAAACTCACTTCCCACAAGTAGGGCTGGACTTAGGGGCAGGCGAGCCAGGTGACTGCCCTCAGTGCTGGGCTTTGGGGGGGCGCTGGGCATGGGGTACTGCTTTTTGTTGTTAGCGACAAAAGTTTAACAAATGGAGGGGGGCCGCCAAAGATGCTCCTCGCCTGTGGCACCATTTGGTCTAGGACCAGCCCTGCCCACAAGTCACCCACCAGCCATCAGATGTTAGGCCTCGATCCAGCAAGGCACTTAAGCATATGCTTAACTTTAAGCCCATCAGTAGTTCCGTTAAAGTCAGTGGGACCACTTATCAAGCTTAAAGTTAAATGCTTGATTAAGTGCTTTGCTGGATCAGGGTCTCACATCACTAACAATGTGGGTTAGATTTGTACTGAAATACCTGTGCACAAAAGACCCAAGAATAAGGCAGAACCTCGATTTTGAATTTTCTGGCCTTTGACAGTGTGATTCACAAACTTAGCACTAGTTTATTTGCATGTTATATTTAGTCCTTTTCCTAACTCATGAAAATAATTTGCTTAGCATTTCATACAGTTATTCATTTAGCAACTAAAACTCTTTCTCCATCGATTAGTGTGTTGCAATTGGGGGTGTTAATCGGCTTTAAACATTTAATTATGGTTTGTTTGAGCACGGCATTTTATAAGCACAGCAGTTCATCATGTTGCTGGAAGAAGTACAATAGAGCATCTTTAAAATTATGCAGAAATAATAGATCGGCTACAGCAATACTTTTTCAGCAGCATTAATAAAATCTCTCAAGCATGCACCGCGCCAGTGGCCAGGAGGATTCTCAGGAGGTCTTTCATACAGGATGCACATCTTTGTTACGAAATTCCTCAATGCCTTTTTGCTGTCTCCCTAGTGACCAGTTAAATGGGCTCCCATGAGAATGCCTGAGTCAGAGCCAACTTGAAAACTGCTGAGGAAACATCCTCTCTTACTGGAAATGATTTCCATCAAACTGCCATGTACCATATTTAGCCTAACGACTCAGTAATGCCAAACAGAGGGAACTAAGTTCACAGCACTTGAGACTGCTCTGTGTGAAAAAAGATTGCCTTTGTCTTCCCTAGTTGCCTAGGGCGCACAGTCCATGAGCTCTGTAGTGCTAAGAAACAAATTCCTCTGGTGAGCTGTTGCCATCAAGACCATTTAAGCTGTGCAGACAGTGTTTTAAAAATGGCAACCGCCCTGGTGATTTCTAATTTGACCTGCAAATGAGACACTGTACACGTTTTCAATTACCTAATTGCAGAAGAACTAGTCTAGCCATCCAGCGTATAGGATCTATATTTGTAAAGACTGCGAGACTCATTTCCTTTCATATGTTACACAAAAATAACTCTTGGGCATACACAGAGCTTTTCTTCAGGGGAAAGTTACTCAGAGTGTCACAGCTAAATACAAGGTGGAACATATTGTTTAGCATAAGTAGTGAACACATATTTCAAGGGATCATTCGAGATGAAGTTGCCAGTTAACACCTCTGTTAAGTCATAGGACAAATAAAAGGGGTGAGGGTGAGTTAGTGGGTTACAGATTGTTGTAATAAGCCACCAGTCCAGTCTTTATTACATCCATGATTTTTAGTGTCTAGCTAAATTATGAATTTAAGTTTCCAAGCTCGTCTTTTGAAGGTGCTGCACAGGTTTCCTTGGAGGATGAGGACTCAGAGGGAGTGGACTTAATAAAGACACTGGATTTATGTCTTATAATGAATTAGCTCTTCTCTTGCATCTAATGAGGAGTGGTGGGAAAGACTTCCAGAGCATACCATATTTGCATAGACACATCTACTCTGCCTAGGTGTTCAGCAGACAGACCTGCTTTACCTAAGTGATCAATTTTGGCTGGTTTTAGGTTACAATTTAATTTGAATTCTGAGGTAATGAATTGTAATTGTAATAAGGTAATTATCCTTATTGTTTGAGTAAAGGGCAGCACAATTGTACTTAGCATGATTTAATTGTGGGTGTCACCCTACTGTATCTAGGGTGACCATATTTCCCTATGCTGAATACGGGACACCTGGTAAAATTACTCTTATTCAAGCGAGTTCAATGGCAATAAATCAGAATTATGCAGTACAAATGTTCAAATTAACATCCGGTTGACTGAGCCCCTGCTAGTGTCGAAAGACAGCTAACACCTCCAGGCTGCTGCTAGCCACCAGCATAACCCAGCTGCCTCCTGTCCCACGGCTACATTGCAGGCAGGAAGGGGTTAAGCCCTAAGGATGCATTGTGCACCGGGGTCCTGGGAAAGATGTTCTGATGTGGCCTCTGTCTAAAGAGTCCTAGACACTGTTTGATCCCTCTCTCAAGTATTTAAAGACAGTTGATCAGATTCAATTGAGTCCTTGTTTCTGTTCAGTGATTACTACTGCTAGAATCAATGATGAGCAGGGCTAGGGTCTAAGACCAAGTCTACACTACAGAATTACTTTGGTATAACCAAGGCTTCAATTATGTCATGGAAGTCATGGAATCCGTGACTTCCATTGACCTCCGTGACCTTTTCTGCCCTGGGGCTGGAGCTCCCATCCAGCTCCACCCCTGCAGCTCCCATCCCCCACCCTGGTGGGGGAACCCCGCAGCTGCCCAGCTGCAGCAGGCGGCAGGGGACTGGCTGACCCTGCAGCTGTCCAGCTGCCACAGGGAGCAGGGGGACTCCCCACAACTGCCCAGCTGTGGTGGGTGGCCAGTGGACCCTACAGATACGAGCTGCCCGGGGGCAAGGAGACCCCGCAGCAGCCCAGCCCCGCAGGCAGGGGGACCCTAGAGTTCCCATGCACTGCAGTGGTGCGGGACCCGGGAGCCCCTGCAGCAGTGGGTGCTGACCCTGCCTACCCCTTTTATCAGGGATATTTTTAGTGAAAGACAGGGACAGGTCACAGGCTTCTGTGAATTGTTGTTTATTGCCCGTGACCTGTTCCTGACTTTTACTAAAAATGTCCATGACAAAAACTTAGCCTTAGGTATAACTACATGGCTCACACCCAGGAGCGACGTAGTTATACCGACCTTAGCGCCGATGTAGACAGCGCGCTGTCAGTGGGAGAGCTGCTCCCGGCGACACAGCTACCGCCTCTCGTGGAGGAAGATTAAGTACGCCAACAGGGGAGCTCTCTCCCATCAGCATAGGGCGTCTTCACTAAAGCGCGACAGCGGCGCAGCTGCACCGACTCAGTGTTTTAATGTAGACCTGCCCTGAGCCTTAAACCTGGTGTGAGTGAGTGTTGCAGTGAAAGACAGCACAAAGGCTGCACTAGCAGGGAGGTTCTGTACTACCCACTGGAATCACTAAGAGCTGGGTTACGTGGTGAAACCTCAGAACACGACATCACAGAAGTGGCAGTGAGCAGCAGCAGAGGTGGCAGTGAGTGGCTAGTGGCAGCAGAGGAAACAGTGCTGGTAGCCACAAGTGGCAGGAGAAATAGCAGCAGCACTTAGCCGTTGTGGAGGTGGTGGCAGCAGCAGAGGCATTGCTTGCCCTCACTTTTCAGGGGTGAGAATGTACCTCTGAACTCGGGGTCCTTGCTGACCAAAGACAACCAACTGTGAGTGGGTGCAGCTGAGAGAAAGGGGAATGGTATGTTAAAGGGACATTTGTCCATCAGGCTTTCACATGGCAAGGTGGGAAACTGAGGCAAAGGACACTGCCCAGCGTACTGTGGGGGCAAGTGTTTGCTTATGGTTACATGCTTTTGAATCGTAGTTGTGTTGTTTTACCAAATGAAGGCTGGGTTCCCTTTCCATAAAAGTTTTCATTTGTCATGCAGATTCACCGATTGCAAGTGGGGAAGTATTGTGCCTCTTAGACGCGCCGCAGGGTGGTGTTTAATTTTCCCCAGGTTACGGGGTGTGTGCTTGAGCCAGTTCTGTTTTGTATTGTTAAAAGGAACCCCTACATATTGAACCAGCCCTTGTTCCTCCCAACACCACCTGGCAGAAGGATTACATTACCACAATCTGTAACCCACTAGTCACCTCCTCTTTTTTTGGCGTATGACTTCAGAGGTGTTAACTGGCCACTTAAGCTTGAATGGTCTCTTATAATATGTTGTTTGCCATATTGGTGTAGCCATGTTGGTCACAGGATATTAGGCTTTGTCTAAACTAGCACTTTTGTCTGTCAGGGGTGTGAAAAAAAGAAAAAAAAACCCGACTGACATAAGTTTCACCGACAAAAGCGCCGGCGTGGACAGCGTTATGTTGGCAGGAGACATTCTCCCACTGACATAGCTACCACTGCTTGTTGGGGATGGTTTAATTATGCCAGTGGGAGAGCTCTGTCCCGTTGGCACAGAGCGGCTACATGGGAGACCTTACAGCAGTGCAGCTAAGCCACTGTAAGGGCTGTAGTACAGACATAGCCTTAGAGAGACAAGGTGGATGAGGTGATATCTTTTATTGGACCTTACTAACCTCGTCTCTTTTGCTGTATGTCTTAACTACTTATGCTAAACAATCTGTTCCACCTTGCATTTAGCTGTGACACATTGAGAACCTGTCCCAGACCTGCAGAATAGCTCTGTGTAGGCTCAAATACTTGTCTCTCTCACCAACAAAAGTCAGTTCAATAAAAAAGTATTACCTCACCCACCTTGTCTCTCCCATATCCTGGGACCAACACAGCTACAATAACACAGCAAATAAATATCTCAGCAGTCTTATTTTGAAATCATGCAATTCTATCCCGGTTGATGTCTAGGGAAAATGTGCAATAATAGAGTGTAGGAACTTCTGAGGTCATTGGTGCTGGTACAGTTCCTATCCTGTCTTGTGCAAGAAATCTAAAACAACTCTGTTTTTTATGATATTCTTGTCTAGCTTAGTGTCTATTAAAGAGATACCAGTGGTTGAAAGTACACCATGTGAAGGAAGTTCGGATGAGGATCTGGGGGAGGGGAAGAGACTGGGACTGGCTGGAAAATGTGACTAGGAGAAGGAACCAGGAATGGAGGAAGGCAGAATGAGATTGGATGAGGCGCCCAAAGAGGGGGCCAGTGGCATGATGGGGGAGACAGATCAGATGAGGAGCTGGGAGAGGGGCTATTGAGATGGGCTGGAAAAGAAAACTGGGTGTGGGGAGGGTGAGAGGCTAGGATTTGGAGGGAGATTGGGACTCAGAGTGAGCCCAGAGAGGCAAACGAGGACTGGCTGGGTAAGGAGATTGGAACTGGGATGAAACCTGAGGAATAGAGACTGGGACTTGGACTGGGAAGGCAAGGAGAATGGGACAGGGACAAGACCTGGGCTGGGGAAAGAGACAGGACTGAGACAGGGACAGGTTGGAGGGCACAGGCAGAAAGGGGTCAAGCTTGGGGGGGAAAGGACAGAAGAGTCTGTGCACAAAATTCTTGAGTCCAACCATTCCTCTGCTGTCAGCAAATAGCTGTGAAACACACTGGCAAAATGTGTCTCTCATCCCCCACTTGTCCTGGTCCACATAGAAGATGAAAACCTACTACAGCTATCAGTGAATCCGTTAGCTCAAGTGGCAAAGGTCTGTGTGATGGATCTGAAAGTTCTAATCCTGCTGGTGATTCATGTGGGCATCAATATGATGCCACGTGATGGAATTTTTGTTTTTTTTTCAGTTGGCTTCTCTAAAAACCTAGTGAAGTACACACAAAAATCCACGTTAAAAGAACATTAAGATTGGGAAGTAAAGTACTTAAAAGTTCAAAAATGCCAAAATCAAAGTTGCGTGTTTCTAAAACACTCAGCTACTACACTGATGAGTACCAGAGAGCACCCCACAAGGAAATCAATAATTCTATCTTCAAAGCAGGGTTTTCATAGTGTACAGTTAATAAGGGCTGGGGCTACATGTTGAACAAAGAAGATAAAACAAAATATTGAAAAGCGTCTCATTCAGTGAGCCCCATCCACCCTGTGCACCGAATGCGGCAGGGGTCCTGTGGGAAAAATATTATGTGATCATGTAATTAAGACCGTTTCAAAATGCAGTCACACAAGGGGAATGAATTAAGATTGCACAGGCAAACTTCATTCTGGCATTTCCTAACTTTTGAGTGCTTTCAACTTTGCAACCTTAATTATGTTCTTTTAACATAATGTTCTGCGTGTGATATTAATGTATGGTGCTACTGTTACTGTTGTTGTTACTGGAATACTTGCTCTCTGTCAGTGCAAAGGAACGAGGTGGTTACATATTAAATTAATTGTTGAGCGTATCCTGAAAAAGAAAGAACAGGCACTGTTTTAGGGCCAGATTTTGCCTGGACCTTACGTCAGTGCACAGTTGGGGAGGGGACAAGGAGCTTCCTGAGCTCTTGTGTGGACTCTGGCCGAGTCAGGCAGAACTTGTATCCAGGGGAGTGAAGGACTGCTCCATCCCTAATCCCCTGGGGACAAACAGTGCCCCAAAGGGTGCAGGGAGAAGGGAAGAAAAAGCTGCCATCACAAAGAGGCATTGCTGAGGAAGCTGATGGTTTCTCAGCATTTCTGAAAACAAGGCCATTTATTTAGGGGTCTCACTAGAGATTTAGCAGCCGAATATCCAGCCCTTAGATTTGGTCTTTGCTAATAAGAATAAAAATGAATGTCACTTTAATGTTAGGTGCAGAAAACATTATCCATTTTAAAACTGAACCATTATTACAGGTCCTAGTTTTCTTCCATCTCCTGATCCATAACGAGTTGTCTTTTTTACACTGTTGTTTTATATGACTTGATCAAGTTTCCTTTGCACTTCTGTGAATTGGATAAAATGGCCAGTTTACAAATTCAGAGATGTGATAAACCCACAGTCGATTCACCTTTTAAAGGAGAAGCATATACAGTAGCCTGATCCTTCTCTTTGGGATAGGATAAATTCACTGATTTACACCAATGAATCTGGAGGAAAACAAGGTCCAATATCTTTCATAACAGAAGATTTCTCAATACTGATCGTAACCCTGATATAGTCTAGGCTGGCAACTACCTTCCTTGTCCTAAATATTTCCGATTTTTCAGACCTGTTTTTCCCAAGGTAGACTTTTCACTCGATGAGCAACTGACTCAAAAGTCTCAAAGATTTTCAGATTTGGGGCCAAATTCTGCCTTGAATTATACCCCATTACGCCCCTTAAGTCATAGTTTAAGGGAAAACAAGACCTGCATTATTAAGTCGTAAACTGTGAATGTAAATTCATTATTTTTCAGCTAATTATCAAGCTATGTTCAGCTATTTCTGTTCTGCCGCATTAAACTCAAACTTGCAGCTTATAGAATGAGGATTTTCAGTCTGATTTTTTCCAGTTTGATGTCGAGAAGATATTTCCTTTGTATAAAGACCTAGCTATGTGGGTTTATGGAGATAACTGCCCCTTCCAGACACAGGCAATTTCATCAGTTGGGTTCTTGGTTAGACAAACACTCTCTACTACAAAGATATGTCCATGCTACATCAGACTGCAGGCACTCTGCAACATGGAGATGCAAATGGTTCTGTGGCCCTGCCTTGCCATTGCAGTGCTGGTGCTAAGGGGTAGGGGACTCCTCCTCCCATCCCAAAGAGGCAGGGGCAGCAGTATGGAGCTGCCTTCTCCCCCCAAAAGTCAGGGTCCCTTCTCCACACAAAGAGGCAGGGGGCATGGGAGCAAGGGTGCCCCCAGCATTTACTTCAGCTGTTAACGTGTATCTGCTTGGGTAGGTAAGTGAGCCAGGCCCACTGCACTCTTCCTCTCCTGCCACACACATGCACAATCCTCTGCTGGACTAATGTTGTCAGGGTCCCTCACCCCAGGAAGTGGGTCTTGGTGTTAGCAACACATTGAGATGCATGGGGCAGATCACCTTTTTAAAGCTATTGTTTCAGACTCATTGCAGACTAAACCCTGCATAGGTTACAATTGCTGCCTGGGTTGTATTTGGGGGGGTGTGCTTTTCTTTGAAACCATGAGGGCTAGAAACTTACTTTTTAAAAAATAAAATCTGATATTGTGATGCAATCACGTCTCTGGGACTGACGGTCCTAGGAGTGGACCCATAATGCCTATGCCTTAATCTGCCCTGCTAAGCACCAGTATACATATTTTTCCTTACCTTTCCCTTTCATCTCTCACTTTGTGGAAAAAGCTCAAAATACTCTGTCACTTTCCAAATGAGTAGATTTTTTTCCTGCATCCTGATGTCCTAAATAAAGACTCTGGTATCAATCAGGACTAAACTGCAAAGGAAAATTAATTATTTTGCCTGGTGGAACTGGGTTACTCCCGGGTACTGAGGATGGTTTTTTATTCCAGAGCTGCAAATTATCCTTCACAGAACTGGAAATTGAGAGCAGTTCAGTTTTCCTTTGCTTTTCTTTTAAGGAGATGAATTGGCATTTCAGTCCTGTGAAGAAATGCATATGCACCAATCAAAAAGCATGAGTATAGCCTCTATTTAATTAGGTTGTAGGCAGTTATATTTTCCAGCAGCAGGTATATTACTTTAAATGAACATACATGCTGCACATCTGAGAAGTTCCAATTAGGAAAGTTATGCTTTGAAATCTTACAAGCCAAGCACAGTATGGCATTGTGTCTTTAGCTATTAAGCTGGAAATGCAAACCACTTTTTTGTGGTTCAAATAATCTCCAGGAGATAATTTTACTGGAAGTTTTAAGTCATATTCCTTATATTCATCTAAATTGATGATTTCCATGACCTTTTCATACAATTACAAGTGTTTTCTGCCTATTTTTATTAAATTATTCCATATTCCATTATGTTCCAGTAGTTTTTAATGTACTGAAGTAATTAGACTGCTCTTCTGTAGCTCTCCTATAGGAGAGTGAAGAAGACTCACTGATTTCTTAAAATCAGTATCTATATTTTATCACATTACATTATCTGATATTTCCACTCTGCTGATGTCATAAATTGATACCTAACTATCATGGAAGGTAAGGAAGAACTGATCATAATCACAGAGGCTGAGAGATTTATGAGAAGACCATTAGGAACAGCAAATCATATACTACTGTACTTGGACTTCCTTATTATGTAGTATTATAAATGAATGGTGTACTTTAATGACTAACGTATTAAAATTTCATGGACTTTCCATTGCTGCCTACTTTCTTTGCTGTATCTGTATTCACTGCAGAGAGCCACTATTTTCATTTAGTCTACTCTCTTGTTGGACACTTTGCATTAATTTAAGTGACCTGCTGGAACATTTACTATATTTGCTGGAGTTATTCAGAATAACAAAAGAATATATTCATAGGGTCAAATCCTGCAGTCCTTATGTCTGAGCCTGGGATTTTGGATCTGGGAACCTGCCTCCTTTCATCTCTTTTCAAAATCCCAGCTCTTGGTGTCAATGGGACTTTTGCCTGAGTGGGGCTGCAGGATGTGACCCTGGATACATTATTACTATATTTCTTGAAAGACTGCTGGACCGTGCACAATGAATCTAATTACCTGTATAAGTTATCTAATAACTTGCATATCATTATCCGATGAAAAGAGACATGCTTTGAAACATGTCCCTACATTGTGGGTGCAGTATAAGTAATTATGTATGCTTGCACAGTATTAATAGTAATTGCATTACTAATTTCATTTGTATTTGCATTATCATTACGTATTAATTATTATAGCTATGACACTGAGTACTAATATCAAATCCTGACAGCACCAATTCCCTGAATGCATCTTGTGGTTGCTGAATGTGATTACTGTTCAACAGACTGCTGTATTTGACAATTGCAAGGTAACGCTGCCTTCTGTGTCTAGGAAGAGCTTAATTCCTCAAATCTCTCTTTCAAAAATCTAGCCTGGAATTTGGATTTTTAAAAGGGATAAAAGCTGAATACTACAAGTACCCCAAGGGTCCAGTCATGGCCCCCAAGCGAGTAAACTTCCTGAGGGACAGGGAGTCAGAGGTTGGTGGTTCTATGTGGGGAGCGTGCTAATCAATGCTGTACCTCAGAAAGCAGTAGCTAATGCCCCTCACACCCCAGTTCTACCAACACAGCTATGGTTCTGCACCCTTTTAAGGCTCGAAAGCTACCCAGAACATCTCCTGGCAGGAAGTGCTAGCCACATTCTCCTCCTCCTCCCCCTCCCGCCAGCAGCCACCACAGTAATGGCAAAGAGCTCATTGCTTGAAACCTTTCCCACCCCAAATTCACTCGGGCAAGAGTCTGGAGGTGACGGGCATGTGACAGGGGGGAGGTTCCTGGTGATTAGTTTGGCAAGAAGTAAGAAAATGAGTATATGGCCTTTTTTTTTTTTTTTTTTTTTTTTTTAAAGAACGGGCAAATATTAGGCGGTTTGAGGTGTTGTGGTTTGATAGGAAATTTAAAAAATAATCTGGAGCCACCACGTTGTGCACCTACTAACCTGTGCAGCCCCATGACTTTATTAACTTATCTCTCTCCTCTCTTTCTTCCTGTAGTTTGTTACATACTTGTTATGTCTTGTCTTAGGTCGTGGCTACATACAAAGCTTCAATACAAGCTTGATGTAAACCAGTTTAAGAATGTTCAATGTTTTACTAAAGGGGTTCAAAAACTGGTTTTAATTAAACTAGTATAACTTTTATGTGTAGACAAGGCCTTAGACTAGATGGCAAACTCTCTGGGGGCAAGGACTGTGTCTTCCTTAGGCTACATCTACACTACAGGGGGGAGTCGATTTAAGATATGCAAATTCAGCTACGTGAATAGCGTAGCTGAATTCGACGTATCGCAGCCGACTTACCCCGCTGTGAGGACGGCGGCAAAATCGACCTCTGCGGCTTCCCGTCGACGGCGCTTACTCCCACCTCCGCTGGTGGAGTAAGAGCGTCGATTCGGGGATCGATTGTCGCGTCCCAACGGGACGTGATAAATCGATCCCCGAGAGGTCGATTTCTACCCGCCGATTCAGGCGGGTAGTTTAAACCCAGCCTAAGTGTTTATACAGCACCTAGTGCAATGGAGCTCAGATCCTGATTGGGCCCCCTGAATGCTAGCGCAACACAGATAACAAATCTAAGTAATGTTCATTTGCATTGCAAATATATTTTCTAACATACTTCACAATACATTAATCGAGAAAAGAGATTCTAATCTCTCCTATTTTGACTTTTGGTCTGAGAAAAACAAGTACGGTTCTTCAGACACAGATGAAAGTATGGATAGAGCCGCAGAAGCATTTTATGCATGTCAGTCAGCTCGTGCCATAATATCCAGAGAAAGAAGTGATCAAGTAGTAAAACAGGAATTGATTCATTTCCTGCAAATTCCAGCAAACAGTTTAGAGGCCTATTTGTAATCCATTCATTGGTTTATTGTGCCAAAATCCTTCAGGGAATGTCATAAATCCATATACTGTATGCTACCATTTGCTTTTGGATCTCTGATTTAAATGAAAGATACATTTACAATCACACGGTAGCCGTATAGCTCCCTGTCAGGGGGTAGCCGTATCCACAAAAACAACAAGGAGTCCAGTGGCACCTTAAAGTCTAACAGATTTATTTGGGCATAAGCTTTCGTGGGTGAAAAAACCTAGCTCCCTGTTGGTCACATACATGAGACAGCTCAATTGCATAAGTTGATTCAACAAAGGATGCTCAGTATGGTCCAAATCAACGAAGCTCTTAGCCATCTGCTTAAGTGCTTCTCTTCTCCTCCCACCCCACCAATTCAGGAAAAAAACCCTATTCAGCAAAGTATTTAAGCATGTACATTGATGCGAGTGTGACATAAGCATGTGCCTAAGTGCTTTGCTGAACAGGAATCAACTTAGCTATGTGCTTAAAGTTAAGCATGTGGCTTAAGTGCTTTGCTGAATCAGGCCCTAAAGGCCCAGACCTACAAAATCCTGAGCAAGTGAGTAGGTGTTGATGGTTCTCAGCACCTTGCAAGGTCTGGTGTTTAACACACAGAGGGCTTCTGCAGTATGCTAAACCAATCGTACATTTTTGTTCAAACCGTTCTCCTCTTTGAAGCTCTGCCTTTACAATCACAGAGGTCACACAGACTTGGAAATCCACCTTTTTTAAGGATGGCAGGATAGCAATGGTTTTGCAGTTAAGAATAGACAAATTTAAGACATCTGTGAGTCTGGCACTTTGGATCTGAGGCCAGAATTTGGCCTTATGGATTCAAATTTTTTATTAAAGCTAACGTTAAAATTATATAATACATAGGTTGAGAAAAGAGTGTCTGTACATCTGGGTATAGTGCTTAGATTATCCACAAATACAAAGTTTGTTTTTACAAATCATATGATACATATAGTACATAATCAGCAATAACCCAAATTTAGGTGAATAAATTTAAGAATACAGTTTCGATATTAGCATCCAAGTATTCGGGTGCATTACTCATGACAAGTTCTACAGAGATTTGGTTGTGGAAAGCAAAATATATCAATGAGTGGAGATTGTCCCTCAGTAATTAAGAATTAAGGTAGGTTGTCCATTTAGAAAATACAGTCCATGAGGAAAGTATTTCAGTTACTTTCCTGACTGCACTTTTCATCAGCACTCCAGCTCATCCCTCCTGGTATTGCTGATGTTCGGTGATGTGTTCTATGTAGAGGTCCCTCAACCACCTGATGGCGTCCAACACCATGAGTTGCCACATCAGCCAAGCATAGCGTTGACCGATTCCGCATTCTCTCAACACTCGCTCATTACTGAGGTCCCATGCGTCCAAGGCTCCGACGATCAGCGCGTATGTCTGAACCTGGTAACCCCTAGCACTCAAGGTTTTGGCCAAAGGGGTGTATTTTTCCACCTTTCGAGCTCGAGCATGGTGGAAGGCCGGGGTCCTGTTCTCAAACAGCACTGTGACATCCACCATGATGATCTTCTTCCGGTCCTCGTTGGTGATATCGATGTCCAGTCACAGTTGGCTGTCCATTCCGGGCATGGTGGCATTCACGGCAACCTTCCCTATGGGTGGTGGGGTGGCTCTGACCAGGCCATATTGGATGGCATTGTGTCACCGCTTCCAGGCTCTGGAATGGGGCTTGCAGCTACACAGGATGTGGGGTAGTGTCTCATTGGCATAGCCACACTTCCTGCATCACTTGTCCCGATTCCCATGGCGGACAGCTCCGTTTAGCAGAACACAGTTGAGCCGGGCCTTTTGAATGAACCTCCAGTCGGCAAATCGGGTGAAGCTGTCCCCAGGGAGGAAGTGGTTGCTGGTGTCCCACTTGCACGTCACCTCAAACGCCTTGCCCTAGTCTGGCTTCAGCTTCAGGTTTTCCAGTCATCGTGTAGCTTTGTGAGCCCAAGTCCAAAACGAAACAAAGTTTTCCCCGTCTCTTCCAAATTCACTTCCAGCGAGCCACTAAGGTAGGTGGCGACATTTTGGTCGGAAGGGGTCCTGGTGATTCACTTCTTGATGACATCACCATGTTGTCCTGGCACGTCAGGAGGCGTAAGGCGTAAGTGATCACTGCAACATCACACAGATCACCCGTATGAGGGACATTGGCACCGCCCTGCCTGTGCAAGATGTACACCAGTTCATTGCTGGTTCTCTGGGGAAGAATATCCACTTCTTCACCAATTGCCTGATGGTGTTGTCTGGCTTGTTCAGAGGTACTTGCACCACGGCAGATCCTGTCAGGACAAATGAGATACGGGGGGGATCAGGAAGGTGTTCAAGGCTTAATCTTCTGCCATGGTGTCAGTAGGGAGGAGTCGATCCTGGCCACATCTCCTAGAATCTCCGCGATGGTATCCTCAGGTGTCTACTGGATGCAGAAACCTTTGGGCATGCTGAGATGTTGGTATGCTTGCCCCTCCTCAAGGAAGATCATAGGTTCACCCTGGATCTGAAAAGGTGTCGCCTGGACCAAGTCCCATCTACTGCCATCAATATACAGGGATGCGCACTTCCTAGCATTGAAGAAGAGTCCCATCCAGTTGGCAGCCTGGTTGGTGATGTCGAGCATTTCTTGGAGACACTCAGGGTTGTCTGCGTAGGCCAGGATATTCACGCTGCTGCCATACAGTTCAAAACCACCTAGCCCGCTGGAGATGGCTTGAATGAGCAGCTCCATGACTAAGTTGAAAACAGTGGGGCTGAAGGGACAGCCTTGCTTCACACTACTATGGATAGGAATTTCAGGCATCTCTCCTTCCATGAAGCAGATGGTAGTGGTGCAGCCCTCATAGAGCTCCTGGAGCAGTTGGAGAAAGTTTTCAGGCATCCCAAACACTTGCAGCGTGGAAAAAAATGTACCATGGGGCAATCAATCTAAAAGCATTAGCCAGGTCTCTGTGCCCTCCTGGCCATGTGGATGGCAGTCTGAAGGACAAAGTTGTGTTCATAGCAATCTTCACATGACATGAAGCCTTTCTGGATGGATCTGATGGCTCCTCCGTTCACCGACTAGTCTGTGATCTAGCCGCGAGGCAGCTGCCATACACTTTGTACATGGTGGAACAGAGAGAGATGGGTCTCCAGCTGTTGGGATCATCTTGCTAACCTTTTGTGTAGATGACCACAATCATAGACTTCTTCCAGGAGCTGGGAGTATGGCGGAACCATTTGGATTTGTTGAAAATGGCAGTTAATACCAGGCAACTGGTGTCTCGTTTTTTCAGGAAGTTGTAGCGGATGCCATCTTTTCCTTGGGCTTTGGTTTTGGTTTTGGTAAGTCTGGTCTCTACTTCCAGTGATGTAAAGTCTTCTTCCAGGTCTCCTGCACAGACAACGTGGGGTAGAGGATGAAGGCACCCTGGACACTGTGCATTGTTCTGAGCTAAGCAGTTGAACACCCCCTGGAAGTACGAGAATAGTCTCTTGGATGGGATTGCGCAGTAGGATGAGGGCCCATTGAGGATCTCTCTCACAGCCTTAGGGTGGTTTGACCGGTAGAGCTTCTGGATCCTGGATGCTGCTCTTGGGTCATAGCAGCAACTGATGTTCCTTCTCCTGGGTTCCCTCCTGTGTTGTTGTTATATCTCCACAGAGTCGTTCTGTGAGCAGTCGGTGTGTTCTCCTGAGTTCCCTTCCTCCCAGATACAATTTCTGCAGACAGATCTTTAGTGAGTCTGTCTACAAACAGGTCAAAGTCATCGAAGGAGGCAGTCCTCTCCAGCTCCTCTATCTAAAAGGCTCAACACTTTTAAGACACACTGCAAAACCTTCTTAATTGCATTCCCACCACAATTAAAATTACACTCACAGAATTAGCTTCCTCCTCACCCTCCCTCCCATCCACAAAAAAAAGATCTTACCTGAAGCTGAGCTTTCTATAACCCAAAAAGGGAGAAGAGCCAGAGACTCCATGGAGTCTACTAAGGACTTCACTGTGACCAATCTGTTTGACATGGAAGCCACTCATACTATGGTGATGAGTAGTGGTAAAAAAAAAAAAAAACCCACAACCCTGAGAGACATACATCTTCTTTGTCAACCACATGCAGCCACAAGTTTAAGGAGAAATTCTGCTAGCAGCTAACAGGCAATTTTGAATGGGTGGCAACTGCATATAAAGATTTTCATTTTATGACTTGTTTTATGTTCCCTTTCCTAAAAGGCAAAGACAAGTTGATGTACGCCCTTATCCAGATACCTTTTCTTTGTACCCATCTCTAAAACATATCTGATAAGAAAGCTTCAGCTGAGGGCCATAGTTTTTTTAAAAATGTAACAATGAATTCTGATATTCATGGAAGATGGCAAATTGGCAGCCATAGAGTCTGAAGTCCTTTTTTATCCACAGAAGAAGTATCATCACTTTGCCAGTGCTCCTCAACCCTATTCTGGATGCCAGGAAAAAGGGCCTAATCTAAAGTTCACTGAAGGCAATGGGGAGTCTTTCCATAGACTTCTATGAGCTTTGAATCAGGCCCTATAGCCCCAGTTCAGCACAGCATACCTGTTCAGCAAAGTATTTAAACACATGCTTAAGCATGTTCTTAAGTCCCAATGACTACAAGTTAAGTGTCTTCCTGAGTCAGGGCCTTGGAGAGGAGTTTCATCTCCTTATCACCTTGGCCCTTCTTCTGCAACGGCCAACGAGGTCAGTTTTGAGCCATATATTCCTGTCCATTAGGAATTATTAAAAAAACAGCCATTCATTTCACCATAGACCAGTGCCAGAGAAAGGTTTCTTTATTTCTCCCACACTGCAATTTCTTCCCCCAAATTACATTGGTTTGCAGTCAAGGATAGAAACTATTCAGCCCCAGACAACTGATAAGTTTAAGGTTCAATATCTTGCAACCTATCAGGGCTAGAAACAGGATCTTTATACCATTAGGAAAGGAATAATCCCATGTAGCCAACTGGCAATGTGCTTATGTCAAGACCTGAAAGGGCCTGCGATGTCAGGTTTTGAAATTATATTATGATGTGCAAGTTATTTGAGGTTTCTTAACATTTAGCAAAAAGAAGAACAGGAGTACTTGTGGCACCTTAGAGACTAACAAATTTATTAGAGCATAAGCTTTCGTGGACTACAGCCCACTTCTTCGGATGCATATAGAATGGAACATATAATGAGGAGATATATATACACACATACAGAGAGCATAAACAGGTGGGAGTTGTCTTACCAACTCTGAGAGGCCAATTAATTAAAAAAAAAAAAAAAAAAAAAAAAAAACTTTTGAAGTGATAATCAAGCTAGCCGAGTAATCTTCCTTTCCAAATGCAAGCAGATGGACATCATACCAAAAGGACTAAAGGTAAAAAATCCATTACAATCTACATATCACACAGACTATGCTGAGAGACTGTGTCACACACTCTCAAAGAAACTGCGAAACCACCTGATCAGCATCCTATACAGCAAACAGGGAAAGATTAAGAATGAGCTCTCAGAACTGGATACTCTCATAAGAAACCAACCTTCCACACAAACTTCCTCATGGATAGACTTTACAAAAACTAGACAAGCCATTTACAAGACAAACTTTGCCTCTCTACAAAGGAAAAAGGACACTAAACTATCTAAACTGCTACATGCCACAAGCAGCCACAACAGTAGTTCCCTTAACCCACCCAGCAATATTGTTAATCTTTCCAGCTATACTCTTAGCCCAGCAGAAGAGTCTGTCCTATCTCGGGGCCTCTCCTTTTGTCCCTCCAGACCCATGAATATGATACAGTTCTGCGGTGACCTAGAATCCTACTTTCGACGTCTCCGACTCAAAGAATATTTCCAACATACCTCTGAACAGCATACTAACCCACAGAATCCTCCCTACCAGCACTACAAAAAAAAGGATTCTGCATGGACTCCTCCGGACGGTCGAAACAACAGACTGGATTTCTACATAGATTGCTTCCGTCGACGTGCAAAGGCTGAAATTGTGGAAAAGCAACATCACTTGCCACATAACCTCAGCCATGCTGAACACAACGCCATCTACAGCCTCAGAAACAACCCTGACATCATAATCAAAAAGGCTGACAAAGGAGGTGCTGTCGTCATCATGAATAAATTGGAATATGACCAGGAGGCTGCTAGACAGCTCTCTAACACCACATTCTACAGGCCATTATCCTCTGATCCCACTGAGGATTACCTAAAGAAACTACACCATCTGCTAAAAAAACTCCCTGACAAAGCACAGGAACAAATCCGTACAGACACATGCCTAGAACCCCGACCAGGGGTATTCTATTTGCTACCCAAGATCCATAAACCTGGATATCCTGGACGCCCCATCATCTCAGGCATTGGCACCCTAACATCAGGCTTGTCTGGTTATGTAGACTCTGTCCTAAGACCCTACGCTACCAGCACTCCCAGCTATCTTCGAGACACCACTGACTTCCTGAGGAAACTACAATCCATCGGTGATCTTCCAGAAAACACCATCCTGGCCACTATGGACGTAGAAGCCCTCTACACCAATATTCCACACAAAGATGGACTACAAGCTATCAGGAACAGTATCCCTGATAATGTCACAGCTAACCTGGTGGCTGAACTTTGTGATTTTGTCCTCACCCACAACTATTTCACATTTGGGGACAATATATACCTTCAAGTCAGCGGCACTGCTATGGGTACCCGCATGGCCCCACAATATGCCAACATTTTTATGGCTGACTTAGAACAACGCTTCCTTAGCTCTCGTCCCCTAACGCCCCTACTCTACTTGCGCTACATTGATGACATCTTCATCATCTGGACCCATGGAAAAGAAGCCCTTGAGGAATTTCACCATGATTTCAATAATTTCCATCCCACCATCAACCTCAGCCTAGATCAATCCACACAAGCGGTCCATTTCCTGGACACTACTGTGCTAATAAGCGATGGTCACATCAATACCACCCTATACCGGAAACCTACTGACCGCTACACTTACCTACATGCCTCCAGCTTCCATCCAGGACACACCACACGATCCATTGTCTACAGCCAAGCTCTAAGATATAACCGCATTTGCTCCAATCCCTCGGATAGAGACAAGCACCTACAAGATCTCTATCAAGCATTCTTAAAACTACAATACCCACCTGCTGAAGTGAAAAAACAGATTGACAGAGCCAGACGAGTACCCAGAAGTCACCTCCTACAAGACAGGCCCAACAAAGAAAATAACAGAACACCACTAGCTGTCACCTTCAGCCCCCAACTAAAACCTCTCCAGCGCAACATCAGAGATCTACAACCTATCCTGAAAGATGATCCTTTACTCTCACAGATCTTGGGAGACAGACCTGTCCTCGCTTACAGACAACCCCCCAACCTAAAGCAAATACTCACCAGCAACCACACATCACTGAACAAAACCACTAACCCAGGAACCTATCCTTGTAACAAACCGCGATGCCAACTCTGTCCACATATCTATTCAAGTGACATCATCATAGGACCTAATCACATCAGCCATACCATCAGGGGCTCGTTCACCTGCACATCTACCAATGTGATCTATGCCATCATGTGCCAGCAATGCCCCTCTGCCATGTACATTGGCCAAACCGGACAGTCTCTACGCAAAAGAATTAATGGACACAAATCTGACATCAGGAATCAAAATACTCAAAAACCAGTGGGAGAACACTTTAACCTGTCTGGTCATTCAGTGACAGACCTGCGGGTGGCTATATTACAACAGAAAAACTTCAAAAACAGACTCCAAAGAGAGACTACAGAGCTAGAATTGATATGCAAACTAGACACAATCAACTCCGGTTTGAATAAGGACTGGGAATGGCTGAGCCATTACAAACGTTGACTATCTCCCCTTGTAAGTACTCTCACACTTCTTATCACACTGTCTGTACTCGGCTAGCTTGATTATCACTTCAAAAGTTTTTTTTTTTTTTTTTTTTTTTTTTTAATTAATTGGCCTCTCAGAGTTGGTAAGACAACTCCCACCTGTTTATGCTCTCTGTATGTGTGTATATATATCTCCTCATTATATGTTCCATTCTATATGCATCCGAAGAAGTGGGCTGTAGTCCACGAAAGCTTATGCTCTAATAAATTTGTTAGTCTCTAAGGTGCCACAAGTACTCCTGTTCTTCTTTTTGCGGATACAGACTAACACGGCTGTTACTCTGAAACTTAACATTTAGGAGATTTAAATTTCTTCTCTCTCAGCTTTGTACAGTTGGACTCTTAGGGTATGTCCATAGAGCCCGTGGCAGCAAGCCTCCCAGCCCAGATTGAGAAGATGGGTTGCCGAGGCTCACGCTAATACTCTAAAAATAGCTGTTATAGGTAGCGCTTGGAAGTTGTGGCTCCAGCTGGATCTCGGGTTCTGAAGCCTAGACAGAGGGTGGGCTTCAAAGCCCAAGACTCAACATCAAACCAATGCCTACCCAGCTATTTTTAGAGTGTTAGCATGAGCCCTGCTAGCCCAAGTCTATCAACCTGGACAGAAAGGCTCACTGCTACATGCTCTGTAGACATACCTGTAGTAACTAATGACCTGATTCTATAAGGTATGCAAACACACTGAAGTCAATGGAGCTCCTCATGTGCTTAAAGGTAAGCATGTGCTTAAGTACTTTGCTGAATCAAAACCTAAAGCCGTTTGCTTTACAAAGAGATTCATATGAAAGAGTATTTTTGAAAGTCTCATACATCTCTGTGAAATGTATGTTATATACAGCGTACAGGATGATGTTATGAAGATTTCGTTGACAGTGCTTTGGGATGACCTGTACAACTCACTCCTGGCTTTGTCTCTTGTGAGTAAAGGAGCCATCCCGAACTCACACCAATGAACTCTTTATAGTATACCACCATGTATGGGATTGATTTGACCCCTGTTAAAGGTCAGCAGAAAGACTCCTACTGACTTAAGTGGGAATTGAATAGGGCTTTATATTAAGAAGAGGGGGAAAAGATAAGTATATTTATAAAACCAGATCAGCAAATTTCTGCTTTGCAAATGGTTTAGGTCATGGAAGGCATCAGAGGTTTGTGGCAAATTATAGTCTGCATAAATTATTTTATGCAATAGTATAAAAGGAATAATTTAACTTTTCTCTGAAATCAAAGTTAAGGTTGAATATGAGAAGAACAATATCACACTCTGGGGTGAATACATGGTTAAGTACTGTAGCTGTTAAAAATCAAATAGCAACTCCATCAATCAAATACACATCAAACAGACCCCATAAAATATGGCACAATATTATTTGTGTATCATCAGATGCCAGGAAAAATCGGTTCACCTTTAGGCATTTTAAAGGTAAGAAGCTGTAAGGTGTGAAAGCATGCTGTTAGAAGTCTCATTAAAGCATTACTTACGAGTTCAAAATGAATTTACATTGATCTTTAGCAACAATTGCTAACCACAAATGCATTAAAACTAAACAGTCTTCATTTACTGAGAAATAAATGTGTCAGCGTAACCTTGACTTTTGTCCAATGCTGTTCCGGCTTTTAATTCACAGGGGCTCAGTGTTAAGCAGTTTATTGCTTGTTGTGCTAAAACACGTTGCTTTAATTGCTAATATATTTCCTTCCTGCAATCATTATCAAAACTGTTATCTTAAAAATATATATTTTTAAAAATAATCTGCTTGAACATCGGAACTGTGCATAGACCTATTCACTGTAATTGTTTCCTGCTTCATATTAAGTGGTAATGGTGCTTAAACAGCTTTAACAAGAGGTGAGGGTAACAGGCATAGAAAGGAATCTGGTTATGCTGATCCACGTTATGAGACGCTTTGGAGTTTTGTGAAGTCAATATGCACTCACTTGCATTTTAATCAATATTTCAATGTTTACATTTAAAAAAAAAACTTTGCTAATGGTTCCAGAGCATAGTCTAATGAATAAATAATTGTCATTTATTTGATAACTTTATGTTGTACATTTTAAATTTTGTAACCCCTAACTCAGAGCAATGAGAGAAAATAACCTTATAATGTTGTGTACCTCAAGCCTGATCCAAAACCCAATGAAGTCAATGGCAGTATTCTCAGTGACTTCAGTGGGCCTTGGAGCCAATCCCTACTGCACCAGGGCTGTGCTACATGTCAAGAGGATACGTGTAACCCTGGGTTCTGTTCCTAACTGCATCTATTATGGATCCTAACTGTAGCCATTGGCTCCAGTTCTCATCTATGGTCAAAGCTGCCCTCAGATGTAGGGGACAGTGGCGACTGCAGAGAGCCAGCTGTGGTTCCCTGATTCTCAGCTGCATGGCCCCACATCTGGTAGGGTGACCAGATCGCAAGAGTAAAGTATCAGGACACATGGGGAGGGGCAAGCCACAGACACACAGCCCTGACCGGAGCCATGGGGGTGGGGGGCACACAGCCCTAGGAAGCTGCGAGGGCAGCATACAGAACCCTGCTGCTGCTGCCCCTGCGAGGGGTTCATGGCCCCAGCTCCAGCCCCCGGCAAAAGCCACGGGGCAGGGGTGCATGATCTGAGTGCTGCTGGCTCAGCCCAGCTGACAGTCACCTCACCTCCCAGCAGGGACAGTGAGTGTGGCCAGGAGAGGGGGCAGTGTGTGGGGCAGTGAGTGTCTAGGAGATCGGGGGGGGGGTGCTGGGCTGTGATGGGGTGGAGGGCCACTGGGTAGTGGAGGAGGTTTGTGTGTTTCGGGGTGCTAGGCAGTGGGGGGCCTGTTGGGAGGAGCGCTGGGCAGTGGGGAGATCTGTTTGTGTCGGGGTGCTGGGCAGTAAGGGTCTGTGTGGGGCACCGTGTAGTTGTGGTGGTAGGGCCGTGGGGAAAGGCACTGGATAGTGGGGGAGGGGGAGATCTGTGTGTATTGGGGAACTAGGGAGTGGAGGTGTTCTGTGTGGGGTGCTGAGCAGTTGTGGTGGGGCTGGGAGGGCACTGGGCAGGGGTGGTGGTGTGCAGGGCACTATGCATTTGTGATGGAAGGGTTGTGGGGGCGCAGGGCATAGCGAGTCCAGGGAGTGCTGAGTGGGGGAGCTGTGTGGTGCAGCATGGGCCAGGCCCCAACAGGAAGGGGCATGCTGGCAGCACAGGGTCAGGAAGACTAGTGTGCGTCTGATCATGCCATGTATGCCCCATTGCCCCTGGCCGACCCCCGCCCACTGCTCGCCTCCTCATCTAAGGGCTGGGGCAGGGGAAGGAGGTGCGGGGGTGGGGTCCCAGCAGGGCTTACCTTGGGCAGCTCCCGGAAAATGGCCGGCAGGTCCCTCTGAATCCTAGGGTCAGGGGCAGCCAGGGGGTCTCCATGTGCTGCGCCCGCCACTAGCAGCAGCTCCGCAGCTCCCATTGGTGGGAATCACGCCAATGGGAGCTGTGGGGGAAGGGTTTGCATAGCGCAAGCAGTTTGCAGAGCTCCCCTGGCTGCCCCTGACCCTTGGAGCCAGAAGGACCTGCCTGGGGCGGAGGTGGGGTCCCGGCAGTGCTTACCTGGGGCAGTTCCCAGGAAGCAGCTGGCAGGTCTCTCCCTGGCTAACCACGATTGCAGGCCCCACCCCCGCAGCCCCATTGGCTGCGACGGAGCCGGTGTCGGGTGCAGCATGCAGAGACTCCCCCTTGCTGCCCCTGTGTCTAGAGGCCACAGGGTCCTGCCGGCTGCTTCCCGGAAGCTGTGCGGGAGCCTGCCAGCTAGGGTGATCAATCCACTCCAGCCCCATGCCAAAATATTGGGACAAATGGCATCCCAACCGTACATCAGTCAGGACACGGGACAAACAACTAGATATTGGGACATCTGGTCACCCTACCCCATGGAAACAGCACAGGGTGTACTCTAACTTCCGCCACTCGTGCAAACTCATGTGGTGTATTGAGGACTGTTGGAATTGCAAGCTATCACTGCCAGAGTGAGTTTGCGTGGGTGGGAAAGGTGGCAGAGGGGGATTTCTGGTTCCGCTTGCAGGCTAGGGGGCTGTACAGGGCAGAGTGCAAGCAGAGCAAGTCTGGAAAAGCCCAGTTTAAAGCGAGGTATGGTGAGTTACGCCTCGCTGCCCAGGTAAGCAGCTTGTTTCCTCTCTGTCTGTTTTGGGGTTCTTGTGTGTTATCGTTCTGAATTTTAAGAAATAAAGAGCATTACACTGCAACCTGCCAGCAAGAGTATGACATTATCTAACTTCTCTGTGTATGCTGTGCACATAACAGCGCAGGAGATGATCATGAGTCCTGAGCTAAGCTCCACCACACACCCCCATCCCACCCTTGACATGTCTGCTGCTCCCCCTTATGCCAGGTTTTCAGGGCATCTAGAGTAGACGGGGGATTCCCTCTTGGGACTTTATGGCCAGTTTATTGCCCAAGTGAACTACAGAATCCAGCCTGCTTACGTGCATAACAGGATTAGACATACGTAGATCAGCTCTGACACTAACACAAAGCTATTCCATAATAGCCCGTTTAAATAACCTGAACAAATTAAGCAGCTCAGTGTGCTCTCAGTGCACTTCTCAGATAGGAGATTAATGAAGGCGCGGTGCACGGGAATTTAACCCTGCTATTCCCATTTATACCACTCTGGCCAATCTATGGCCTTAGCAGATCAGAGAATCCAGCCCATTAGCCACAATCCCATGTAGCTGCATGTGTCCACTCACTGATTACTATCATGTTTTATCCTGCTTTGAGCAGGGGATTGGTCCTGCTTTGAGCAGGGGGTTGGACTAGATGACCTCCTGAGGTCTCTTCCAACCCTAATATTTTATGATTCTATGTTGCTCAGTTCCTTGCAACTAAGTAGGGTCCTGGCCAGGGAAGGGGATGAGCCATTCTAAGCAGCATGCTCCCTTTGGATGCTCTCATAACTCACAATGCATTTATCACTGTAAGCTACTGTGTTGATTTTTATACAGGGAAATATATTTGGGTATCTAGGGCCCAAAAACTGCTCACGCTAAGATGGAGCCAAGAGAGTTGCATAGCCAAGATCTGCCTGTGCTCAAGACCAGAAATCTGTGGAGCAGTCTTTATGGATCCTACCTTCTTAAACTCTTCTAAACAGCTCCCCATTCTAAATTTGCAATACACTTTCCTGTAATGCCTTTAACATATAAAGAGAAAGATCTGGTCCTAAGATTCTCTTTCTTATCCATAACCATCTACCACTACAATCTGTCCCGCATCATCAAAGTGAATTCTTACTTATTCATGAACAGTCCTTTCCATGCAATGCTTGCTAATAATAAATAAACATAATATCTTATAACCCTTCTAGCTAGATTATTTCTTTGCCTAACATTGTCTCCAATCTCCTCTTAGAACTCCTCCATTGTTTGTTATCTGACCTGTCTTTGGATTCCTGCATTCCAGTCCTCAATAGTCCAGAATATTGTTTTATACAATGGCAAGTATTTTAAGCTGGGCAATATGGATTTCAGAGCAGCATGGAAAACCAATTGCACAGTACAACTCAGATTTACTCTACTCTCCCTTCATCAGTGCATCGCTAGCATTGTAGATGAGCCTAACGGAATCCCCCAAAGTGGAAATTGACTGAATAAAAATTAAAATAACAAAACTGATATTTTTGTTTATCAGGCTGGGCAATGGGGTGTAAGTCCCAGAGCGAGATGACAAAGGGGAAAAAAGTCTGCTCCCCCTAAAGGAGAGAAGAAAAATTGCTGGCGGGCTTAATTTACATATTTGTAATTTTGCACCAATGCATTTTCATTGTATCATTTATAGTTAATTGGTGTCCTGTTTCTAGAAATACAAAATGGTGAATATAAAGGTATTTATGAAAGAGGAAAGAAACTAAAAAGCTACTGACTGGCAGGGTAGTGAGCCCAAATCCAACAAACAGACTAGAGGGACTCTGTCTGGGAGATGTGGGGCTCTGACCCAGGGTCTTACTTTGCTTTGGGTTTCCTGTCCATAAATTTTGAAGTCTCTGTAGAGCTGGTTTTGTGGGTGGGACCAGACCACTAGGTAAAAATAGGCCCATGCTTAGGTCTATTGTAGGGCAGGGAGGGGGAGGAAAGAAATTGGGAATGGGGCAGAGCCTTGGCATGCCAGCCAGTAGAGCTGAGATGAATCCAGTAAAAGACTGCCGTAATCTACTCCCCCCCAGGAGTAAGGAAACAGCGGCAAAGGAATTGTAATTCTGAGTTATAATTCCTTCATAGGGCTCCTCCCCCTTACACAAGGCTGAGCCTGAAAGGTCAATCTAGATGTACTAAGTATAAACAAATGGTATGTATTCACTCTCAACCATTCCGGATGTGAGTTACTTTTCCCCTCTGTCTATTTTCCATTTCAGTTGTAGTTGGTGGGAGTGTGGAAGGGGGATTATTGATTGGTTGGGGGAGGGGTCATTCACTGCAAATTGTGAGACTCTCATTATTTGATAAAGCAGAGTAAAATACATTGCAGTTGTCAGAAAACTGCTAAAATCTTCACCCATTTGAATATGATCATTCAATTAGAGAACAAATAGCATCCCCCAGTTGATTGGAACTGGCTTTGTTTCCCACATTTCCACAATTTAAAGTAGAAGTAATAGAGGAAATGTTGTATGGCGAATGCTCACATAGACCTTGCTAATGGTGGAAATGCTTAAGTATCCTCTGTACCCAGCTAATATAGAACAAAGTGGTTTATTGCCACTGTTTTGTGATTTATGACTCACATTATGACTTTATTTTGAAATGGTTGGATTAAAAATTAATGTGTGGTAAAAGAAGAATACACAACAAGGAATGGGGATCAGGTTCTATCAGATGCAGGGCCTTTCAGTGATTTATTTCTTATAATCCACTGAAACGAGCGTCTCAATGCTCGGTTTGCTGGGACACTGCAAGATGCAGCACACTTATATTAGAACTTCCGAGGTGAGACAGCCCATCTTTTGTTTCCAACTTACAGTGCCATATATACTGTTAATTTCTAAAAGGTTTGAGTAGTTTATAACAAATATGAATAATTTATACCCCAATGTTCTCAGCATTGATTAGTGTTCTTTTATAACAGATTGTCTTTTTGATCTGCTTCATTCCTTTAATGTCTTGTGACGAGTCAGGGAAGCTGTTATTGCACTGCTTAATGTACAAATCAACTTTCAGTTTAATCATATATGCAATGAAAGTTAAGTACTGAGATCTTTTTTCCTGTTTCAGGTACAAAGAGCATTAACAGTAATCATTAGAAGAAGACAATCTAGAGATAAGTTAACAATCATATAGAATCCTTTCTCCTGGAGAGCTCAGGGACGTTCCATCTGCCCAGTCTTTCAGACAATACCCCTTTTATTTACATGTGGAAGCATCCTCCATGTGTGGCTCTCCCCAGTGCTTAATTTGTAATGAAAGAGGTGCCGGGGGCCAAGCTATTTTTTTTTTTTTTTTTTACTTTCATAACTGACATGGCAAGCTCAGAGGTGACGGAGCTATGAACTGCCAAGCCTAGAGTTGCCAGGGCTCAGCCCAAGCACTTGTTCTCCCCTCTTTGCTGCAGAAGGGGTGCTCAGTTGCTTCCCTGGCACTTTCCCAACATCATTATCACATTACCCTAATGCAGGGATCGGCAACCTGGCGGGCGCGGGCCGAGGGATGTGCTGGCCGCCACTTCCCGCAGCCCCCATTGGCCTGGAGCAGTGAACCGTGGCCAGTGGGAGCTGCGATCAGCCGAACCTGCAGACGAGGCAGGTAAACAAACCGGCCCAACCCACCAGGGTGCTTACCCCGGTGGGCCGCGGGCCAAAGGTTGCCGGTCCCTGCTCTAATGACTTAAGCCTTGCAACTGCTGTAAGTTCTTAGACCCAGATGGGGAAAATGAGGCACAGAAAGTTAATAGCTGATAACTAAACACAGGAGTCCTGACTCCCACAAAGCACAATCTTTTCCAGATCATAAAATGATCCAGTTTCCAGAAGCTGTCTCATCTGGGATGCTTAATTTTGTTTAACCAAACAAAATGACAATTTCAGAAACAGTTGTCTTAAGTATATATACAGTAAGATCACAAGGCCACATTTAATCTGAATTTGATAAATGTGCATAAATATAAGAACCTTATATAGGTTAGAATACCTCTTGAAATCATTATGAATTTAAAGTATGGCAAAAATCATAGACCCACAGAGTTAGAAGGGACCGCAAGGGCTAACTAGTCTAACCACCTACCAAGATGCAGGATATGTTGGACCGATACCATCCAAGACAGATGGCTATCCAGCCTCCTTTAGAAAACCTCCAGTGAAGGAGCTTTCACAACCTCCCTAGGCAGTCTGTTCCATTGTCCTATAGTTGGGATTTTTTTCCTGAGATTTAATCTAAATCTCCTATGCTGTAGTTTGAACCCATTGCCTCTTGTCCTGCCCTCTGAGGCAAGAGAGAACAACTTTTCTCCATCTTTTTTATGACAGCTTTTCAAGTATTTGAAGACCTCTATCATGTCCCTCCTTAATCTCCTCTTTTCCAAACTAAACATACCCAGTTCCTTCAGCCTTTGCTCATATGGCTTGCATTCCATCCCTTTGATCATCTTTGTCACTCTCGTCTGAATCCTTTCCAGTTTCTCTAAATCCTTTCTATACATTTGTGATCAAAATTGGACGCAGTACTCCAGCTGAGGCCTAACAAGTGCCATCCTTCATAATTGTTTAATAACACATTAACAGATGTCCAAAAAGCCACAATCAAGGAAGAAGGCCATATTGTTTTTAAAAAATGACCTGGTTTAGAGGGGGAATGAAGGTAGCTAAAAAATAAAAAGAGAGTAGTATACAACAAATGGAAGAAAGGGGAAGTTGATAGTAATGAATATAAATCAGAAGCTAGGAATTGTAGACAATTGATAAGGGACGTAAAGGGACACTAGGCAAAAATCTATGGCCAGAAAAGTGAAGGACAGAAAGGTAAGTGAGCAAGAAGTGAGTTTCTACAGATGATTTATCAAACTATATTTTCCCAATTTGGGGAAATATTCCTTTTGACGTTAACCACTTGTGGCTAATCTCCTTGGTCGGGGCACTACTGAAGTTAAACATTTTGTGTTTAACATTTTGTGGGCAAGCAGTCAGTAATGCATGATGATTGATGCACTAGAACTGGCTGGAAAACAAAAAAATTGTGAAAATTAAATTTTAAAATCCCAATTTTTTTAAATTTAGAATTTTGAAATTTCATCAAAATTTTGAAAACTGAAAACGTTCCCAATCTCTGTGGTGCACAGACTGTTACTGGAAAATCCTATACACAAGTTCAAGGAGCACATTAAACAAACTGCTCAGCTGAAGCGGTGGTTGTCACTGAAATTATTTATTAGACGTTCAACTCTCTGGGGCAGGGACCATCTTTTTGTTCTGAGTACAGCACCTACCACAATGGGGTCCTGGTCCATGAGTGGAGCTTCTAGGTGCTACTATGATAGTTATCATAATAAAACTTAAATGTAATATTGTGGAGAAAAAAAACAAGCAATTTCAGGTACTGTTGTGCACAGAACTCAGATCCTTAGAGTTAAACACCTAGGTCCAGTGGAGGCTGGGGAGCACAGGGAGCAAATTGCAGCTCCCTGATTGTCAGCCACACAACCCCAGTGCAAGTTAGAGCTTCACAAGATCAGGGACCTTACACTACTTGAAGACCGGGCATTGCAGAGCTCCATTCCACCCACCCTACCCGACCCTGTCCTACCTCCTTCTGCTTATGCTGGGTTGTGGGTGGCTGGTGCAGGAAGTGGCAGAGCTGCATCCTCCAGTTTTATGGCAACTGAGAATTCTCTACTGGCTATGTCTATTTTAAAGGCTAAGGAATCCAGCCTTGTATCCACTTGCCTCTAAGGGTGGTTGCTAATGTCAAAGACAATGCGATCTCTTTAAATACCTCTGTATAGAATAATGCCAAGTTAGGAACTCTGCTTCAGCTTAGATGCAGCTCATTGTCCACAATCAGCTACTGTTTCCTTGCAAAGCAGGGGATGGTAAGGGCACCAGAACCTATGTAGAAGTTTGGGTCCAAGGCCAAAGTGCCCCCTCCCTCTCTGCTGCTGGCTGCTCCAGCAGTGAGCTAGCTGTGCTCAATTCTGGCACCATAGCAGCCCCTGCTGGATGAAAGGTGTAATTGCAGTGCCTCCTTGGCAGAATCTAGTATTCTGCGGGGGAATGGGGGGAAGGGAATCTGTGATGGACATGAATTCTACACTTATGTTTCTTCTGTTAAAAAGTGGGGGAGCCATGGACCCCTGCCCGCCCATTCAGGCACCAGTGAGAGATAGCAAGCAGTGGACATCATATTTCCAATTTTAATTCCCAACTACTTCAGCACTCTTAGGAAATTCTTTGCAACGCTCCCCTTGCGCTAATATTCAATTAGCTTTCAAATGAATGAAGAGCTTGCATGAGCTGAGATGGCCACATTACCAAGTACAGTACCAGTACAAGAGTTCACAAACAGCTGTTTCAAAGTAATTGAAATCATAATGTGCAGAAAAATTACTTTTATAATGGTTGCCTTGAAGATTTATTTTTTTTAAATGTAATTAAAAAGTAGATTTAGAAATACGCTCAGCAACCCAAAAGATTAAATATTAATATGGAGCATAATTAATAAATGATACATCTCTTGATTACTAATGGGTTATTGACACTAAAAGCCTAACATTATGGAATATTAGGGCAAACAAAGGCTTTTGGGGAATATCTCCAAGCTTCAAGGATAAAGCTCTGTCTCTTTCCTCCTGAAAATTCAAAATGGATTTTGAAGGTCCTTAAAACCATTGAAAAAGAATATAAAAATGTAACTGTTGACTCTAATGATTATATTGGTCCTGAGAAATTAAAATTCAGAAAACACACTGTATCCTTGAGTAACATTCTGTAGATTTTCAGCAACTCACCTAATAGTGGAAGAGAGAGTCATTGCCCCTTAGATTAGCAGTTTACGATAGTAACATTATTTCGATTAATGCCAAATCATTTAATTGTTTTTAGAAATATTGCACAGCTTGGGTATAAGGGAGACATTAACTATGGTGTCTTATTAAAAATATATATGCTCTATATAGATTGAAACTGGGGAGGACACTAATGAATATAAAAACTCTCACCACAAACCAGAAATCTCTGGCACAAGAGATTTGCAAATCCAGGAGCTTTGTATAGTTTGGAAAACTATACAATAAAAAGGATAGAAACACTATATTGTATTATTAAAATTAATGGGGGGAACCTATGAAATTAAGAACCGTGTTCTTGGTTGTTTTATTTTTCAATACTCTGAGCCAGGAGTTGGAAGGAAGGATGGCTCTGTGTTTGGGGCACAGGCCTGGGATGAGGGAGATGCTGCTTCAATTAACTGTTCTGCCATAGACTGTGTGTGTGACCTTGGGCAAGTCACTTAGCCTCCTCGTGCCTCAGTTCCCCATCTGTAAAATGAGAGTCCCCGAGGAGAGGAGACAGGCACTGCCAGAATTAAAAACTGCCCATTGAAACATCATGAAATTATGCCCCTATGGCGAAGTTGGTCACGGGATACATATATACACACACAATTCAGAGGTTCTCAACCTGGTGTTTGCAAATACATGTCAGACAGTTGTGACCACTCTGGCCTTCCCATATTGCTAGATGGGAAGAAGACCCCCCCTCTATGGGAAAGGTTGAAAACGACTGCGAGTAGAAATGAATGTCCTCATTTATGGCCCAATCCTGCTGTCTTTTCTCATTCCTTATTAAGTTCCCATTGCAGCTAATGGTAATTTATGCCTTAAGGGCGTTTTTACTTTAGAAGGGATCATTTGGTCCAGTGTGGTGCTGTGTCTGGGGTTCCATTACACTGCCACAGACTGTCAGAATGCATTTCACTTTCAACCTCTACAACATTTGTAGTCATATCAAAAAATCTTTTATTTATGAACTCCAGTTGGATGAGCCAGTGGTTAGGGGGCAAGTCTGGGAATGGGAAACCTGGTTTCAATTCCCTTCTCCACCACAGTTTTCCTCTGTGACTTTGGGCAAGTCACTTAACAGCCAGCTTTTTAAAGGTTTTCAGGAAATTAGGTACTGAGGCACTTTTGAAAATCTCACTAAGCACCTATCTGCATCTTTAAGGTGCCTAATCACCTTTGAAATCTGGCCCTTTGTGCCTCAGTTCCTCGTCTGTAAAATGGGGCTATTTGTACTTTACTTCATAGGGTTGTTGTGAGGATAAGTACAGTAGATTGTGCAGCTCTCAGATACCACAGTAATAGGGACCTGATGAGCACCATAGATAAATCAATAGATATTGTTAATTAGCATGTCTAAGCATTTAATGCACAAAACTAGCCTCATGCACAGAGCTAGCCTATGTAGCCTAGACCTTACCGCCTTAGGTAGTGCATAACAATACTATGATTGTGTGGTTATCTTTGACAGACAATAGGAGAGAGGGAAAGAAGAGGTCACTCTCACTTGCAACCTTTTGAATTAAATTAGATTTTAAGCTCTTTGGGACAGAAAACTTCTCCCCCTATGATGTTTGTGCATCACCTAGCACACTGAGTCCCTGATCCTGGCTAGGACTTTTGGATGCTAACCACAATAAATATAATAAATCATCACGAGGCAGCCATCCCTATTTGGGCCCTGCTGTCTTTAATTTTCGGTATTTTTCTTTTTTAAATCATTAGCTCTTAGATGACTCAACCTCAACACCTCTTCTGATAATTCTGTTCTTTGAGGTAGAAACATTGTTAGGGGGTCATTTTCATAGACTCATAGACTCATAGACATTAAGGTCAGAAGGGACCATTATGATCATCTGGTCTGACCCCCTGCATGCTGCAGGCCGCAAGACCCTTCCCTGGACTCTACCGTTGAAGTCCCCAATCCTGTGTTTTAGTGACTTCAATCGGCTGAGACCCTCCTGCTAGTGATCCCTGCCCCATGCTGCGGAGGAAGGCGAAAAACCTCCAGAGGCTCAGCCAATCTACCCTGGAGGAAAATTCCTTCTCGACCCCAAATATGGCGATCAGTAATACCCCGAGCATATAGGCAAGAGTCTCTAGCCTGACCCTTGTTGGCCATTATGCTGTTCATGTACCATTGCTTGGTTTTCCTTGGCTACTATGTTTTATCATTAAACCATTCCCTCCATAAACTTATCCAACTTAATCTTAAAACCAGACAGGTCCGTCGCCCCCACCGTTTCCCTCGGAAGGCCGTTCCAATATTTCACCCCTCTGATGGTCAGAAACATTCGTCTAATTTCAAGCCTAAACTTCCCCCCGGCCAGTTTGTATCCATTCGTTCTCGTGTCCACATTAGTACTAAACTGGAATAATTCCTCTCCCTCCCTTGTATTAACCCCTCTGATATATTTAAAGATAGCAATCATATCCCCCCTCAGCCTTCGCTTTGTCAGACTAAACAACCCAAGCTCCTCTAATCTCTTTTCATACGACAGGTTTTCCATTCCTCTGATCATCTTAGTCGCCCTTCTCTGCACCCGTTCCAGTTTGAGTTCATCTTTTTTAAACATTGGAGACCAGAACTGCACACAGTACTCCAAATGAGGTCTCACCAGCGCCTTATACAACGGAAGCAGGACCTCCCTATCTCTACTAGATATACCTCGCCTAATACATCCCAAGACCGCATTGGCTTTTTTCACCGCCACGTCACATTGCCGACTCATAGTCATCCTGCGGTCCACAAGGACCCCTAGGTCCTTCTCCTCTTCCGTTACTTCTAACCAATGCGTCCCCATCTTGTAACTAAAATTGTTATTATTCGTCCCCAAGTGCATCACCTTACACTTTTTACTATTAAATTTCATCCTATTTCTGATACTCCAATTCACAAGCTCATTCAAGTCTCCCTGCAGAGTATCCCTATCCTCCTCCGAGTTTGCAACTCCTCCCACCTTCGTATCATCCGCAAACTATCAGCCCACTCTTGCAATCGGTCCCGAGGTCAGTTATAAATAGATTAAATAAGATGGGTCCCAAAACCGAACCTTGAGGCACTCCACTAGTAACCTCCCTCCAACCCGACAATTCACCCTTTAATACGACCCGCTGCATTCTCCCCATTAACCAATTCCCTATCCACCTCTGGATTTTCATATCGATCCCCATGTTTTTCATTTTAACCAATAGTTCCTCATGGGGTACTGTATCAAACGCTTTACTGAAATCCAGGTATATTAGGTCCACCGCATTTCCCTTATCTAATAAGTCCGTTACTTTCTCAAAGAAGGAGATCAGATTCGTTTGGCACGATCTGCCCTTCGTAAAACCATGCTGTAATTTATCGCATTTGCCATTAACTTCAAGGTCCTCAACTAGTTTCTCTTTCAGAATCTTCTCCAGCACCTTGCACACTACTGATGTTAAACTAACAGGCCTATAGTTACCCGGGTCACTTTTTTTCCCTTTCTTGAAAATAGGAACCACATTGGCTATTCTCCAGTCTAACGGGACTACCCCCGAGTTTACAGATTCATTAAATATAGTCGCTAATGGGCCTGCTATTTCCCGCGCCAATTCCTTCAATATTCTCGGATGAAGATCGTCCGGTCCACCTGACTTAGTCCCATTAAGGCGTTCTAGTTTTGTTTCTACCTCGGATGCGGTAATCCCCCATCCCGTATGCCCCTCTGTAACAGTGCTAGTATCCCTAATACCTTCATTGGCCTCATTAAACACCGATGCAAAATATTCATTGAGATATTGCGCCATGCCTAGATTATCTTTAATCTCCTCTCCGGCTATAGTCTTCAGCGGTCCCACTTCTTCTTTCTTTGCTTTCTTCCTATTTATATGGCTGTAAAACCTCTTACTATTACTTTTAATTCCCCTCGCTAAGTCCAACTCTTCCCGGCCTTTGGCCTTTCTCACTCATTTTCATATGTTGTTGGCATGAGGCAAAAATTATTGTCTGTTATGTTTGTTTACACAGTGTTTAATCTAAACACATTTTTCAAATTAAATTTTTAAAAACCTGATGAGAGGGGGAAATGAAATGAAATGATCCTCCTCAAAACAACATTCTGGATCCACAGTGATTTTAGTTGGAAATGTTCTCAGTGCAGGAAAAACTGCTAGCCACTCTTACAAGCTATTAGTGGGAAATGTGCGCTTAATACTCACTTTAACCTACGATTAAAACATTTGTTATCCCTTTAAATGCTTGATACAAGACAGTTCATTCACCACTTAACACAACACAAGCACATGGCTTACTGGGCCACAGAATTTGTGCTTTCAATCAAACATTTTTCCCCTCCTGGACTCAAACCCCTTCCATTTGAAAAGTTCAAGATGCCATGGAAGCAATGTAAGACCTATGCTTCTCATAGGGAGAAGAATTGCCTACAGGAAGCTGGAACAAACAGAATAGCTAACAAAAAGGATTTGAGTGTTGCTTTTTAGGGCAGGTGCTTCATTCTCTACTTTTGTGTTACTAAGGGATCTTCTCTGAAATTATATAATGCTTGCATCTCAAATTAACATATGGCAAATAATGTACTCTTTATCATACTGACACCCAAGGATATGGCTAATTCTTGACTGGTAGCAAATGTCAAGGATAAAGGTCCAAATTTTCTGCAGTGCACTTAAATGTATGCTTAAGTTCCCAAACGTCCTGTTAAGAGTTTTGCTAATTGGGGCCACAGTGAATAATGATGTTAGAATATCACAAACATCATAGTACAGTAGCAGAGCACTGGGCCACAGTCATTTACTGGGTCTTTGAACTATAGTTTCCTGATAAAGTGGCTGGTCGTTTTTCCAAACTTCAGTACCCCAGAAGACTCCAATGCATACAATATCTGAGAAAGATCTGATGCAAATTTAGACCAATTTGACATGGACAGGATGTACCATGGATCTAACGAGACTTGAGAGATGTTTTGTTCACAAGATTCAATTAATTTCATATCCCAAATATGTTGTGTGTAAGTAAACAATAAAATATTCTGTACTCTTACATTATCTATACTCAGGGCTATGGAAATTTCTATATAATATACAATAGAATTTGTTTGCACAGTAATGTTGATTAAAGGATAATATTTTAGTAGTGTTTAATATATGCCATATAGATTGTAATCGTACAGAATTTATAGCAATAAAATTTGTTTTTGAATGTGCATGTCAAACATACGTCAAGTGTATGTTTTACTATATGGCTATAATCTGACAAATTGGATCTAGATTTTGGTTTCACTTGCTGGGCTTTCATAGTGTTCCTAAGCAGAATGCAGTATAACTACAGCAACTTGTTATTGTAACTGTTTATTTTTATCCTGATTTCCTGAATCATCATGTTACGCTGTTGTAAAGTTGACATAAGGCCAAATCCTACTGATTTTACTCTCATGGGGGCATAATCCATTGAGTTGGTGCATGCTTTCCAGTTTCCATTTCATCCCATTTCTTGTAGGATTGGGCTCCCAAGCCAGTGAAGTAGGTGAACCAGATTCTGACTTCTTTTATACCAGTGTAAATCCAAAGTTACTCCATTAACTCAAAGGAATCTCTGGATTTTCTAGGTGAATAACTGAAATATTCATCTTGTCTAACACAGCTGCTCGCACAGGTAAAACATGCAGGATTTAGTCTGTACTACCACGATTTACAGAAAAAGTTTTTTCTCTAATGCTCATTTACTTTCCCTTGTGATAAAAAACCCCATTTTTCCCTGCCGCAGATCCCTCTAGTCCTAGCCATTGAGCCAGTTGTTACTCTAGCTTTACAGAGTAAGCGCACTATGAATTTCACTATCATGTTTTCCTATCTCCATTTCCTTTCTTTTCACAACAGTACTGGTGGGCACTGACCCACTTCCTATATTTCTGTTTTGAAATAAAATGCTCTCAAGGAAAGAGTGGCATATTTATAACTATTCCAATATCTACATTGGCTGGGGTTTGTCTGGCGGGTTACAGCAAATACATTTTATTATTAAGCCATTATATTGAATGGCTGCTTTTTATCCTGGAGAGCAATTTCCAAGGAGCTTCGTTTGGAACCTGTTAGCACAGTCACCGTGTTTTTCTGTGTCAGATGGAAACCCCAGATCAGTGAATTGGCTTTAATCCCCACACTGGCAAAGCTAAGTATTTAATATCTCCAGGGAGGGCTTTGGCCATGTTTCTTTTTATAGCACCCCCTGGCATCCAATCCATGAGATGGCATCATTCTCTTTTTCCCCATCCACTGGTTAGGGATACCACAATAACAGCTGACAGTCAGATAGGGAGGAGTGTAACTAGAAATGGCAAATGATACAGAGAAATGCTGAAAATGCAATACTAATAAAGAAAGAATCCCTTGGAATTCTGAGGGTACATAACAACAAAACAAGCATGTGCTGGAAATTAAATCTCCAAGCAGTATTGATTGCTAATGGCTTTTTTTTTTATTTCAATCTTATTTACTATGTAGAGATAAGAGCTGACTCCAAGCACTTTGTCTGATTCAGAACCTTGTATCAGAAATCTAAAGATCACTCAAATTAAGGGGAGATAGCTAACTACTCCCCTGGGTGTTAGAGGAATATTTTACTTACCCCATTAGAGCAAAAGAATAGCACAGTACAGAATCAGTCCAATCAGAGATACCATTCAGCAAATCGTGGCAGCTGCTTTTGTTTTTCTTAAAGAATGTGGAAAATCGTCTATTCCCATTAACTTTACCTTACTCTTTCTTTCCTGTTCTCATTCCAAAAACTCTAAAATTGTGCAGCAAAATTCCCAGTAAATTCTATAATCCCCTTTTGATGTTATTATTTAAAAGATAAATTCACACCCAAATTCAAAGATATCTTAAAAAGCAAAGCAAAGGTTTTGAGGAAAAGAATAAAAATGCTCTCTCCAGGGTATATATTTCCTATAAACTAACTCTACCTGCACCACATTGAAAGCCATTGAAAGAATATTTGTATCTCAAGCACTGATTGAAGGCACACAGCATATATAATAACATTAGTACTATATTCCCACATGATTCAACGTCATTATTTTGATTTTTCCCAGAAGCTTTCCCCACTCTAACTTTTTTCAATAACTTGTGGTTTGCAGTGGGTAGGCATGCATTATGTACTACAGTAGAACCTCAGAGGTACGAACTGACCGGTCAACCACACACCTCATTTGGAACCGGAAGCACACAATCAGGCAGTAGCAGAGACAAAAGAAAGCAAACAGTACAGTACTGTGTTAAATGTAAACTACTTTAAAAAAAGGGAAAGCAGCATTTTTCTTCCGCATAGTAAAGTTTCAAAACTGTATTAAGTCGATGTTCAGTTGTAAACTTTTGAAAGAGCAACTATAACATTTTGTTCAGAGTTATGAACATTTCAGAGTTACAAACAACCTCCATTCCTGAGGTGTTCGTAACTCTGAGGTTCTACTGTAGCTTTCATATTTCTATCTTAAATTGGTGGTCTAACTCTGAAAGAGGAATACATCACTTTTTAATGAGTAAAACCTGTTAGAAAACATAAGAGTCGCTCTAAACCTCAGCACAAACCTCAAACAAAATCATATACTTTTTAAGGTTAGATTTGATTCTGAAAAGTATGCCTGCCTGCCATCTCCATGGAGAATAGAGTTTCTGGAAGGAGGCCAGCCACCAGGTAACAGGTGATAGAAGTTCCAATTTTTTCTTCTTGCAATATGTCAGAATGTGGCAATAGACATTCAGAAACAAATTAAAAACAACAAAAATACATTAGACATTTGTCCTGTAGCCTCAAGGGATCTGAAGGAACAGGGGAGACCACAATGGAAAAAAATAACCCAACAATGTTAAGGTAGTCAGAGCCTTCACACACAGAGTCTGCTTCCCCTAGAGTTGGCAACAAGTTACCTCACAGCCCAAAAGGCCACCTGATTTCTAGTCCAATTTCCTCAACCTCTCCCGAAAACCACTCCCATCTGCAATACAGCCAATGAAGGAGGGAAATCCCACAAAATACTGTAATGGGCAATCAGGAAAGACAAGTGGTCTCTTTGGGATTGCAAAGAGTGTGGAGAAAAGGATTTGTCAAACATTTAGGGCCAGATTCTGATACACTTGCTCATCTTGACTAGTACCTAAGTTCCCCAATTCAGGATGGCACATAGAGCTTTGTCCAAAACCTATCAAAGTCAATGGGAATCTTTCCACTGACCTTTGTGAGCTTTGAATCAGGCCTTAAAGCACCTACATAACTTTAAGCATGTGCTAAAATCCAGTTGAAGCCAATACATTTGAAGCATGCACTTAAAACTAAACACATGATTGACTTCTTTGCTGAGTAGAGATAGACAAGCACATTCTTAAGTGTTTTTAAGAATTTTGCACAAATAATCCCTCTGAAGTCAGCAGAAATAAAAATCTGGCCCTGTAATTTGGTAGTGAAATGCTTTCAGACCAGGAGCACTAATCTCTATTCTGTTAAATGTCAATATAAAATCAGCCAAAAATATATTTGTGAAAATGGAGTGTAACAGCAATGTTCAAACCTTTGCAGTACTCTAAAAAAATTCCTGTAACATGAACCTGTGAAAGCTGCACCTGTTTTGACTCTTTAATCACAAACTATTTTTCTTCAACATGTTGAGAATTCGGAGACAGGGAGTATGTAACCCAGCAGTGGAGAGGAAGAGAGACAGCAAAAACACAATTGTTTGTTCATGTTACTTGAAGTTGTTCATATTAACTTTAATCTTCTACAGTACAGAATGCAATGCATGGTATCAATCTGTACCAAACTGCTGCATGTGTTCTACACCAAGCAGACTTTTTTATGAGGGTCTAATATTTCACAGCATTTCCAATATGTCTAGAAAATATTCAAAGAGATTTTTTATTCCTGTTTAAATTTTTTAAAAAGTAAACAGTTATAAAATCTTTCTTTTAACTGTGAGGTGGTGATTTAGGAAACCGTAAAGGGAAACCATAATGAGGAAGCCCTCTGTGGTGCCACCCAAACACACTCCCAAGTTGTGCCAACCCAAATTACTAAAATTGCTCAGGTTTATACTCAGAGAAGCCAGACACTTGAAAATCCAGTTTTTGGAGGGGGAGATGGTACATCTTCATCAGAAAAGGATGAATCATTTGTCAGGTGCTCTGGTGCTAATGCAATTCTCCATGTATTTAGTTCAAAAAGGAGGTTACAGGAAGATGGCAAATAGAACCATATCTTCTACGAGCTACCTCCATATAAAGAAAGGGATTCATTTGAAACATGCTGGCAGGAGTATGTAATTGCGTCTCAAATAGCTTCCAAATATGTAGGTCGTGAAACACCTATTAGTCATTTTTACTTGTCAACAACATCAAATAACTGGCACTAAACAAAACAAAAGGGTTTTAGTAAAAGTATGAAGAGATGAACCAAATGGCCTGTCATTTTGTTCCAGCTGATAGTGAAACAGCAAGTCTAGGAAATTCAAAATATGTGCCTTACTACCCGTTATTATGAAATGCTCCCATCACACACAACTTTACATATCATGTTTTAAGGAATCTGAAAGTTACTAAATACACTGGGTGAAATCCTGGTCCTAGAGAAGTTAATGGCAGAACTACAATTCACTTCAATAGGGCCAAGATTTCACCGTAGGACTCTACCAATAGTTTTATAAAATCAAAGTTGAACGTTATTGAAAGCAGAGAGCGGGATAAAACTTCCACTTGCCAGCTAAGCTGACTTTGGGGCAGACCAAAGGCCAGAAGACTGATGCCAAGCTGCCCTAATGGACCTGAAAATTTTGCCCCATATTTCTTCTTGCTCTTTCAAAAGAAAAGCTATAATGAAATGCCATTTTTCTGACATGCTTCAGTTCCAGTGTATTTTAATGATGAAATACACATGAATGATGATTAAACTAAAGGCAACTTGAACTAAAAAACAAACTTATTCTCTCAGTGAACCTTTCCTGGTTGACAATTCTTGCATTAGCCAACAGACCCATTGTTTCACAGTACTAGTCCACTGTGTATCTTAAATTCTTGTTTAAGAGAATAGTTTTTTTTCCACATAGCTATGCTGGTCAATAATGATGGACAAAGTTAATACATGATATTTCTGCTAGGGCTACGATCTGCAAATCTTGCTGGCAACATCTGGGTCTTTGGCCATTGTTTTGTTCAGATGCTAGTTGATGGCATGGGTCACAGCTCGGATTTGATCCTGCCATAGTCAGGACACAGAATATGGGCATTCTTGGGTACAAGCTAACACCCCACACTCTGTGCTCTCAAAGTTGGGGAAACTGCAAATTCCAGTAATTATCCATCTGAGGCAGAGTAGGGAATGGTACAGTGGCCCACACAGGTATTAACGTGAGATTTAGGCTACAGAGAGATTTCGGGATTGATTAGGCAGCATTATCCTGATGCTGGTCTGTGCAGAAATTATTCCTCAATGAATGTGGCAGAGGGGCCCTTTGACTAGCTAGAAGTAATTGGGGTAGAGAAGCACAAACAGGGAGATTGTGAAATTCCTTCCACAGAACAGTGTACAGTGACCTATCCCAACTATACATATAAAATGATGGGGTCTAAATTAGTTGTTACCACTCAAGAATGATCTTGGAGTCATTGTGGACAGTTCTCTGAAAACAGCCACTCAATGTGCAGTGGCTGTCAAAAAAGCAAACAAAATGTTGGGAATCATTAAGCAAGCGATAGATAATAAGACTGAAAATATATTGTCCCTATATAAATCCATGGTATGCCCACATCTTGAATATTGTGTGCAGATATGGTTGCCCCATCTCAAAAAAGATATATTGGAATTGGAAAAGGTTCAGAAAAGGGCAACAAAATTATTAGGGGTATGGAACGGCTTCCATATGAGGAGAGATTAATAAGCCTGGGACTTTTCAGCTTGGAAAAGAGACGACTAAGGGGGAATATGATTGAGGTCTGTAAAATCATGACTGGTGTGGAAAAAGTAAATAAGAAAGTATTATGTAGTCTCTCATAACACAAGAGCTAGGGGTCACCAAATGAAATTAATAGGCAGCAGGTTTAAAACAAAAGGAAATATTTTTCACACAATGCACAGTCAACCTGTGGAACTTCTTGCCAGAGGATGTTGTGAAGGCCAAGACTACAACAGGGTTCAAAAAAGAACTAGATACATTCATGGAGGATAGGTCCATCAATGGCTATTAGCCAGGATGGGCAGGGATGGTGTCCCTAGCCTCTGTTTGCCAGAAGCTGGGAAAGGGCAACAGGAGATGGATCACTTGATGATTACCTGTTCTTCTCATTCCTTTTGGGACACCTGGCATTGGCCACTGTGAAGACAGGATACTGAGCTAGATAGACCTTTGGTCTGACCCAGTAGAGGCACTCATGTTATGTTCCAGGAAGGCTTCTTGTGTTGCTTGATTTAACTGATATAAATTCATTTATAAAATAAAACATGATCAAAGAACTCCCTTAAATAACCAAACTTTAGCACTCTCTTCCAAGTCCAATGTCTCCTGACACCATGCACAGGTAAGTGCCCTATTGATTTCAGTGGGAGTTACCTGTTGGTCTTTTCTATCAATCTCTGCTGTAGTTGGTTCAGGTCAGTTGTGGCTGAAAGTTGTTTCTATTCAAGGCTAATGAAAGATCTGTGTATGTGTTGTGGTTTCCATCCACATCCCCAGTTGTGAGAAGTCCTAAGATGGAGTGAAAACCCCTCATAGGTGAGGAGGAGTTAAAGGCCCAGTTAATCATAAACACTTCACCTGGACTGTAATTAGGTCATTACTTGGCAGCCAGAGAAGGCAGGACTAAGGAAGGATGAGGTGATAACTCAGACACCTGGGTCTTAAAAGCAGGCTGAGAGAGTTCAGTCAGGGGAGGAAGCCACAAGGGATGTTCAGAAAGGCTGGATCTTGTGAAACATCAGAGATTGTTGGAGATGAGAAGCCTCAGGAGGAGTTAAGCTGGATGGGCCAGTGCTCAGTACCAGAGCCAGGGAAAGGCAGTAGAACCCCAGGAAAGGATTGACCACAGGGCCCCAAGGATAGATTTATTCTTTGGGACTATACCTGGATATTTGGTTACCTAAAAGGTATTTGGACTAGCTGCTTCTCATATGGAGGGCTGAGGGCTGCACAAAGACAGATGGCCTGCAGAGGGCACTGGAGATGAAAACCCCTGCAATATCACACTCAAACAAGGGAGCACGCTGGTGGTAAATATGCAAACTTACAAGTCCAGATCACATGTACATTGGTACTCCTGTTGCCATCACCAACACCAAGGCCAAGAAAAGAATAAACATGAAGACTGAATTCTCTCATCCCAAGTGCGGTCCATCTTGGTCAAGGTTGTTGGGTGACATGAGCAAGCTTACACTACTGCAGGCCAAGCGGTACTTTCCTGTGGGTAAATACAGATGTCACACCATCACCATTCCTGCAAATTATTAAAAAAAAAAAAAGCTTGGTTGATATTACAGGAGTTGTGTGTGAAAGAGAGAGAGAGAGAGAGAGGTTAATAGACTAGGTGACAATAGTTGGTGCTCATTCAGCATCTAATATTTTAGATGCTGCCTCACTCCATGCATCCAACTGCCTATCTCCCGCCTAGGCCCCAAGGCAAGCCATGAATCGGGGAAGGTAGGTAAAGGAGAGGCTATCTTACCTTTAGAGCCTGAAGACGTGCCCAGAGGCTAACTCCATACAACACAGCCCAGAGGGAAGTTATAGAGAAGGACAAGACACTCCCTTATAGCCTTTAGCCCACTGGTTATAGCAGTGGGTTCTCACCCTGCAGCCCAATTAGCGCACAGGTGTGGCCCAGCCGTGTGCTAAAAAAATTCTATATTTGCCATTCTGGTCTGGCAGGGGGCGGGGCTGGCTGATGGGGAGAGAGAGCAAGACAGGCTGCAGGAGCACTTCTGCCAGCAGGGAACTGGTGAGTGCCTCAGGAGATGGGAGAGTGCATCTGTGATTGGGGGGGGCTGCTGGAATCTAGAATTTTGCCAGGGGTTGGGTCCAGCCATCCGGCCCTGCGCGGCAGGGGTCTGCTTCTGGCCCCACTCTGGGTGGGGTGCTAGGCATAGGGGATTGTGGAGGGGTTTGCTGTAGTTCTCAGCCTGTGGCCCATGTAACACATTGTGGGCTGCATCTGCAGACCCACAATGATAAACAGGTTGAGAACCACTGGGTTAGAGCATTCAGCTGGGATGTGGGAGGCTCCCCTGGTTGAAGTTCCCACTGTCCCTACTGAAAAGAAGGGATTTGAATTGGGAACTGCCACTCATGTAAATGCTCTAACCACTGAGCTATGGGATCTGCTGATATGGGGGTCTCAGTTTCTCCTGTTGGAGCTGTTCCACTTTAATTAAATATCATTTGGGCCAGAAAAAATGAGAGTCACTCTATAGTCCAGGAGCAGACTCCTGGCTGTGGATCACACACAGAGATAGGTGCTTAAATCCAAGCTGCCGCCTATCCCCATGAGAGGGATGTGGCTTAAGACACACACCTCTCGTTGACATCTCCTATTGACTGCATGGTAGCTTTTTTGTGGAGCCCATTCTTAGGTGCCTACTTCTCTCCATTCATTGCAGAGAGTGTCTAGGTGCTTAACTCAAGTTTTGTGGAGTGCAGTATTGTTCCAGTGATTTTTTTATGGGTGCCTAAAAATTAGGGGTTGCAATTCCCCAAGTCCCTTTGCAGATTGGGTCCAAGGTGACTACATGAGCACAAGGACTGCCATTATGCCCAGCACCTGTTTTGCAACATGTAGGGGACAGTCTCCTGGTGCTGTTTGCTTCATTTGTATACCCATTCAGCTGAGTAAAATCTGTCCCTAAAAAAGTGTTGAACACAGACGTCAAGGGGCTCTGTTACACCTGTGGAAATACAGAATACTTCTACTGACATCAGTAGAATAACTCCACTTTTACAAAAGTCTAAATTGAATTGAGAATCCAACCAATAACCTTTAAACAATTTTTATCAAATTATTTGTGCTCAGTGCATTTTGTTAAGAGTATCAGTTTGACACTGGTCTAAACCGCTCTGAAAGGAAGCGGCATGGGGGAGGAAGCAATTATGCATCCCCTATGCTCTACTTGTTAATCACAGAAGGACACCAAAAGGCCAAGAGGAAAAAATGCAGGCAGTAAATGTGAATAAAAGGTTTAGTTTAAAAATACAGCATCCATGTAATGGAGGAAAACTACTGCAAAGAGGGAAATAACTAATTCCTTTTGTAGAAGCTGGGAACTCCTTTAGCCTCATTTAAATCCACACAGTTTGACTCCACTCCTGTCTGTTTCTGGAGACTCTTTCAATGGTTCCTCAGTTGTGCCCCAAGTTTTTCAGCTCATCTTCCACAGCTCTTTGCCATGTTGTTTTCGGGAGGCCTCTATTTCTCTTGCCTTCAGGTGTCTATCTTATTGCCACTCTGGTGATGGAATCAGTTTCCATCTGAAGCACATGGCCAATCCATCTCCAATGCCTCTTGGAAATGATGGTGCTCATATCTTTTTGGCTGCACTGTGTGACTAGATCTCGGTTTGAGATTATTCTGGGCCAAAAGATACAGAGGATTTTTCTGAGGCAGATTGTATGGAATGAAGACAGTTTGGACATGTCTTACTTTGTCATTCCCCAGCATTCTGCACTATAAAGTAATGCTGAAAGTACACAGCTCGGATAAATTTTGAGTTTGGCACTGGTGTTCTATTTTGATGATTTCCAAACTGTATTTAAGGCCAGGATCTAACTGATCACCATATTTGGGGTCAGGGAGGAATTTTCCCTTGTGTCAGATTGGCAGAGACCCTGGGGGGAAGGGGGTTAGCCTTCCTCTGCAGCATGGGGCATGGGTCACTTGCAGGCTGAAACTAGTGTAAATGATGAATTCTCTGTAACTTGAAGTCTGTAAACCATGATCTGAAGACTTCAGTAACTCAGCCAGATGTTATGGGTCTATTACAGGAGTGGGTGGGTGAGATTCTGTGTCCTGCAATGTACAGGAGGTCAGACTAGATGATCACAGTGGTCCCTTCTGGCCTTAAAGTCTATGAGTTCATTAGGGCCATACTCAACACAATCTGCCATGTAGGTTTTAACACTGATTCTGTCTCATTCACCAGCCAGCCCAGACATGAACAGCTGGAGAACAGACACAATGCTGGTCCAGACCTGAGATTCTGAGTTGTCCATGATCAGCCAAAGTATGTGAACACCTAGACGCCTGTCCTTCTGAGGTAGTTCAACACCATTGCAAGGAGACATAAATAGATGGGTGCCTATTATGGGGTGCATGCTACTCACTGCTCAGTTGTGGCTCTTTGTGTCTCATCTGGGGAATTAGTTCTCCACTGTCCATGCCCCATCCTGCAGTCACTCAGCCCATTACCTCAATCACCCATTCTGTGGTCCCTCTCTCGCTAGTCTGGTGCTGTAGATGTATTGGCCATCAATAAATCATTGTAAAGCATGCCAGTTGATGTTGCTGTATTTCACCTCTACCTCCTGGTAGTTTAAGATCCTCATCTGGAGGTTCAAAGTGAAGTAGGATTTCTGGCCCACCAGATTAAGTAAGTGTCTTTTGGGGGGTCAATTTCTGGTGACCCTGATTAATTCTTTTGTTGGCCACCATCACCACCAGGGATCCCAGTACTGAATAGAATAGAACTGTTCACAGCTGGTAGCCAGGACCTGGTACCATCTATCTGCCCATTTTGAGGTTGGTGACAATGATCCCAGTGTCAGCTATAGGGCCTTCATGGGCTGTAACAGCCCCTCATTGATGAGGATCACTATGCATCCCAGTACTGACGAGCATAGGATACTGAGGAGTTTGTGTGGTGCATCCTGCACCTCCTCAGTAGGTGTCTCCAAGGCCATTGCTACCTATCTCATGAGGTCCTGACATAGCTTGTAGTCCAGGGGGTGGGGGGAGGCTACTACTCCAGAGCCAGACATCATCCAGAGATAACTAGGTTGTGGGTGATACCATCTGTCCTTCAGTGGTACCTGGACCTGTTGTACTGGTGCTGCCCACTCCTGGATCTGGTTTCGAGGACACCATGAGAATGGGTCCAGCCTCTGGTGTGGGGGGTGATGGGGAGGCAGGCCTGGGTAGTAGTGCAGTTCCCTGGGGGCCCACATGCTTCTGTACAGCACCAGGGTCCATAGTGTTTGGTACAAAGGGTCCTGGCCTGGGCTGGGTCAGTACTGTGCTCCATCCTCACGCATGGGGACAAGAGGTGCATACCTATAGCTAAGATCAACACTTCCAAGTCCAGCGTACTCACCAGGGAGGCTTATCGGCTCTCCTGTGAGTCAGAAGATAGAATGCAGCCATTTGGGAAGGGTCGTGGCTGCCCCCTGGGTATATGGGAAACCTGACTGGATGGCAGAAACAACAAGGGCACAGGAATCAGGGATGACTGCAGCTTCAGTAGCTGCACAGGCGCTAGCCCTGGCAATTGGCCTGAAACAGTGGAGCATCTACGGACCAGTGTGGCAGTGCGCACATTGGAGCTGGTGGTGGAGCTCTACACTGGCTGGTCCTAGAGTCAGGCTTCTACCTGGTACCCAGGAGGCTATGCAGACTAGCAGTCAAAGAATGAGAGACTGAGGAAATAGCAGAAAGGGGGGAAAGGAGGAAAAACTAATGAAATTGATTAAAATATACATTCTGTATACAGAGCACTTATTTGTGCCAGCCCAGCTTTTGGGGGGTCTTCTATAATACATAGCACAGGCTTCCCTTCAGCTAGAAACTTGTTTGCTTATATATATTGTAAACTAATCATATTTGGAGGGGGGAAACTAGATTTAAATTACAGGGGGTGAAATATCTGAATTTAAAATTTAGGAAACTTTCAAGCAAAAATAGAAGTAGTCAGACTTCACCCATTCCCCACTCTCCTGTGGAATGCACCATTGCACCTATTGCTCTGGACAGCCCTGAAGTGAGTCATGGATTTGGACTGTCCTGTGGGCATAGTTAAGGCTAGAGCCATGCAGAAGGAAGATGCAAAGGGACATATCCCTGCTTGAGTTGGGCAAGTCTTCTCCAGAGACAGATTTATTTTCTAGATGTATCAAGCTCTAAAAGAAACAAGACAGTAAACAAGGCATAAGCATGCTCTCATATTCCTTTAATCTCTACAGCCACCTCTCATCCCCACAGTAATCATCTAAAAGAGCTCAGCTCTCAAGCCCCTTGGAACAAATCTTCCAAAATGTTTGAGGGGGTGTTTCTAACTGGTGGTGAATTACTAGAGTGGACTTGACCAATTAGTGGAGGATACCCCGCTGATGTCTGACTTACTATATACCAACATGGTACGGTACATTTATTTAAATAGTCACCCTTACAGCATTTCTAGCCGGTGAACTACAAGGAAGTGTGCCCTTGGCCAAGCCTATAGGAGTTTTGCTAAGCTTTTCTCAGCTGGAAATTGAGTATAATTTTCAATCTAACTCTTAAAATCCCTTTCCTACTATAGAACACAAACAAATTCTCCTCAGAGCCCTTAGCAAAGACCCTCTTTCTATAACCTTCCACCCCAAGATCCTTTTTAATCCCTAGGAAGCTTTTAAATCAAGGATTTTAAAAGAACACAGGTGCTGCTGGTTAACACGGACTCTGGCATTGCACACCTGTGCAGCTCTGCCTCTCTAAAAGGCTGTATTCTGGCAGGGCCTATGCCCTAAAGCTGCAATTCACTAATACTGTGGGCAGCAGGCTCCTCAGAGGGACAACCTATTAATTCTTAATTTTGTATTAAAATATAGGGGGCCTTGACAATAAAGTGATCCAGAAGGGAGTCAAGAAAACAAAAGGGAATCAGAGAAGGTTTTCTGGACAAAGTTTGTGTCTTCACACATGATGATGTCTTTCCTCAAACTCCTAAGGACACTGCCCCAGACCATCTTCTGATATTGCTGTAAATCTCACCTATCTCCACTGAAATAAAGTTACGCTGTGTAAACTGGTGGAGAGGCAGGCCCAGTAAAAAGGGAGAGAGCTGATGTTGACTGCATGTTTCTCACACAATGAGCTACCGCTGCCAAAGAGTGGCATGAGAGAAGTGACTTTTGACTATCCTGTGTGTGAAAAGATTTAGTTGCAGCTCTGCACGGTACAGGCTTTTGACCCAAGCAACACCTGGGTAAAATCAATTGTATTTTATTGTATTAAGAACATTAACTACTTTGTATATGAGCTTAGTGATGCTGTTAGAAAAAACAGGCGAATAAAGGTAACTAGGATTAATATGAAGAGTAGGTTAACTTTCATATGGTGCTAAAAAACAGGCAGTAAGGGGGTGGGGAATTAACATCAATTTAAAAACTGTCAAGACCAGGCAGTTCTAAACTTAAAAGGATCTAAAGATTAAGGCCTTTGGCTTGATTCACTGTTATTTGATACCTACAGGAAATTAAACCACAGCAGCTCTAGTCAAAAACATTAATAAAAGCAAGGAAATTCAGAGTTAAGGAAGAAATCTTATGATATTCTAATGCCATTTTCCCTGTTGCAAAGGCTTTCAGAACAGTGGGTTACATTGTAAACTATATTGCATGTGCTGCAATACTTTGGTTGAACTAAGGACTTCAGTATTATCTCTATATTTACATAGGCTGGGTGCATGTAAATCATATGTTACTCAGAGCTTCATCTGCTTTAATCTAAACAGTAAAGTGTATAGATGCGGCACCATCTGTTTTTAAAAAAAGGCAAAACTTGTAGGGCACAGATGAGATTGTTTGAAGTAAAGAACATCTGGCATGTGCAATGAATCTTGAGGAACATCTTTAAAATCAGAATTACCGAACTAATAAGAATATGCATTTACACTGTGTGTATTTTTTGCTAATAGCCTATAATTGGCTAACATATAATGTATATTCTAATTTCTAGCATAATATTCTTTCCATATAATATAGATAAGCAGTCCAAAATTAAAACATTCAAGTAATTTTTTTAAAGGAGCCTGTCCTGCAGTTTAGGAGACTTTATCCCAACACTTTCATAAAGGTGTGTTCTGGCCAAAAGCAATGGCCCTTCCTACAACATAGTGCTCTTTGAAAAGCCACTGATTGGAGTCACAGGTCTGCAGTGACTAGACTGCTTGGCTAACTTGTGAAAGCCAGCTGCAAAAGGGCACTTTCTCACATGAGCCCCATTGCTCCTTTCCTGCCATTTAAAACAAAGTCAAAAGTCTCTGTGTAATCATGGGAACGTGGCCTTGATGGAAATTAGTAAAATCAAAACTGGAATGGAAGCATTTAAGAAATTGCCAAAAGTAGCTGTAAGAGGCCAGGGGAAACCCAAAACTTAAGTATATTAAAGTACAATGAGTTTCATTAATTTACTTACAAAATGTATCCAGCAAAGAGCTACTTGTGGTAGTGTATATTTCATATTTAAACTAATAAATCAAAATTGCCTGCTCAGGGTACTTTGTAAAGCAATCATACCTCTCTGTTTAAATTAATTGTGCTGACTAAAACTTCTGTTGAAGATTAAGTAGCTGATTTTAAAAAGAACTGGACATAGGGAACATATCCTTTTTTCTTAATACAATTAAAATGGTGTACAGAAAAAAATTGACTTCACATGCTCACGTGGGTCTATTGATAAATTGTATAGTCAATTGCTTGACCACACTTTGGTTTGTTATGAAATATACTCAAGAGACTAAATAACCAACGTCAGTCATGTTTCTTAATATAGTACTGGAAAATGGTATTGTATAGAACCTGTCTCCAAGAAGCCATCTCTGTAGCAATGTTACATTCACCTTACACAGAAGGTGTGCTCCCAGTGTTGCACATTTCAGCTGGTATTATTTATATGATAGTTTTAGAAGTTGCATGTCTCTTCACATGTCATTAAAATCCAACCCATCAGTTTGTCCCAGTTCCCTAACTTGTTTTGTTCCTTTCTTATCGTTGTTTTGCATACTAGCATTTCAGGTACTGGTCCATAAAGGTACCTCCCCTTAGCTTGCGCTAAGACGTAGAACAAATGTATCTTGATTTGTTTTAAAAGTTTCCTATCTGATTATGCCAAATGCTTATTTCAGCAAATGCAAAGAGTTATGGGATACTATGGCATAAGTGAACAGGATTATAGTATAGGCTAGTTTAAGCACAAATATTGTAACAGTGATATAGCCTAATGTTATTAGTTCTTAATGTATACATATATATGGTGTGGATAAGACATCAATATGATATATGTTAGCCAGCATATATTGTTCAAAGGTCAATGATGCAGACAGTACATCTGTCTCAGGGATTATTAACCCTAATATATTAAACCCTGATCTTGCAAGTGGACCGCTACAACCGTGTAGACCTCACTGACTTCAACAGGATTCTGGACACCTAACAGTCCAAGTATGCAGATCAGCTTACAGGATCACAGACTAAGTGTTGGATTAATAGATCAACTTTATCTGCATTCTTATCCATCTTTATAACAGAACCCAAGCAGTTAAGTCTATTATTCATTTAGGACCCTTATTTGACCATTCTTTTGGACCCTTATTTGAACTGAACCTTCCAAGTACTTGAGATTTGGGCTTCACAAAAACCACCCTAACAATTGCCATTCTTGTGGCCAGGGTCTGCAGAGAGATCAGGGACTAAGCCAGCAAGCAGGCTGGCCAACTTCTCACCCTGAGAAGCATCTCTGTAGGACCCTGATGGGATGTGAAGGCAGCTTGTGCTACAGTTGATGATGTACTGTTCCTTTGTGTGGAGGGATGACTTCAATCTTGAAGGCTCAAGAGGGTCAAACACACTAGGCCAGATTTTCAAAAGAGCTCAGCACCTACAATACAAACCTGAGCTAATGCCCATTTAAGTAAATGGGAAAGGCTCCGATCCACTTCAGTGCAAAGTAAATCCTAATAATACCCAGGTATAGTCTCATACTTAAGGATTCTTCCATTTTGAAAGAATCTACTTTTTCACTAATTGGGCATGAATTTCCTAGCAAGACAAAGGTTAATACTGAAAATATATCTGTTCAGATAATAGAACAGCGCACGGTACCAACTAGACACAGTACTTCAAAGGATCAATTTTATCGAGGGGGCTAAAAGAAGCTTGGCATATTTTAACTTAATTCATTCACAAAGCATCCTGTGCTTTCTCGAGGTGTCTGAAAAACCAATTCTGAATTCAGTTGGCCTGAAATAACTAAAAGGTCATCAATTTGCTGTCACAGTACTGATATGGTTTAATTACATTCTATAAATATATTGAACAGACCATCAGAAGATGACTATATTGCTGAAACGTGTTATTATCTTAACAACAAACCAATGTCCATTGAGTGGGATGTATGTATGAGAGAATGATTGAGCTTAGTTATAAATGAGGGGAGCTGGTATGAATCTAAATGTTATATTTTGACTTGTTTATTATTCCAATAAGAAACACAAAATATGCAATACAAAAGAAATCAGACTTGAAAGTCTATGAGTTTCAAATTCTACCCGTAGTTCATTAACATTAGGATAGGCAGTTAGAACCCTCTTAATTAATCTGTAGAACTTTTCTTAGTTAAAAAAATAACATCTATCTCCTAAGAGAAATACAAAAAAGAAAACCTGTAGACTGTATTAAAGCACATGGGCTCAGTGGTATCAATTAGTATAGCCCCATTGAATTAAATGAAACTACATGGATTCATCCCAGGATCAGACTTGTCTGGAACTTGTTTGAAGAAACAATTAATATATATAATCATATTTGGTTACATTTTATGTATTTTTTACATAATTTTAATAATTCTGTGGAAGCTTGGAAACCAAAAATATTTCCTTACCAATTTCCTTCTCTTATAATAGGTGTTCTTAAAAATGCACATTTATAGTACTGAGATACTTACCTTTACCAGGCACATACCTTTTTCTATGTATCAGAGTAACAGCCGTGTTAGATTTGTTAGTCTCTAAGGTGCCACAAGTACTCCTGTTCTTCTTTTTTCTATGTATGTAATTCTCTATTCACTCCAAGGGTGCTATAACATATAAATAATATTTGCAGTATTCCCTGTGCTAAAATAGGAAATACCTCAGATACTTCAGTAGGTTTGATTACATTGCTGTGAGCCCAGTTCTCAATGGCACCCATTGTACATGCCTGAATGGTAAGAGAACTAACAAACATCACTTTCTCAAAAAGCATAAACAAGAACAAAGCAAAGCACTTTCATTTAAAAAAATACAAATACTTGCTGAAACTATTTTGCATTATTTACCCAGCTGGAAATATTATTGCTCAAATTTCTAAGGCATCTATCCCCGTAGCATTTGAGTGTCATTGCCTGTATTTAGAAGTACATCAATTCCACCATGCAAGACAGAAAAGAACCCTTTCCCCATCTACTATAGTTACTTACCTAAGCAGAATGACAGCTAGTTGGTTTAATTCTAAGAGCTCCCAGTCAGGGAATTTTACAACTCTGTTCCTAGGAGAAGGCTTAACTAAGAAATTAGTCTTATTTTATTCCATAAATGGGGAAAGTCTCCAGCTCAGATTGCTCTCTGGTGGTTGTGAATTCCACAGCCAACGATTCTCCACTGAGAACCCCTTCTCCCTAGCCTTCACAAGTGCAAACCTAGCATCAATCAGTCTTAAAGTTCTGAATATAGGCCACACTGGATACAGATCATGATACGGCCTCTCAGATAGCGAGGCCCCAGCTCATGTAGCATTCTGAAGAGAAACACTAGGGGCTGAATTCTCCAGCCCACTTAATCCTCTTTGCCCCACATAAGCCAAAATCAAATAAGTATTAATTTGGGTACAGTGGGTTTGCACAAATGCTCGACTGCTCATTCGTTTGCCAGGACAGAAAATTAAACTACCGTCCATATTGGAAAATGGAATGTGAACTGCATCAAGTAACCTTTCCCAGCAAACATAGTTCAAACTCAAAACACGCTGGCAAACAGCAGCCTCAAAGGTTCAACGATTGCCAGATATGATCAAAGATCCCCTTTTGAGGAAAACTCAACCCAAATTTGAGCAAACCACTGTTGAGCCACCTTTGGGAATCAATCTCAAAACAAGGCTGATTTCTAACATATCCAAGGTTGAAGTCTAACGTTCTGCGTATCATCATACATCCAACCAAGCAAAGTATACGTATGGCTAGATTTAGCAGTTAATGAAAAATGTTGTTATACACAATATACAAAGTGGTTCTACTTTTTGATAATTTGTCACGGATTATTATGGCCTGTCACATCAACACATTGAAGATTGGGTGGTCTCATGAGGAGGTCAGAAGGGCGGGAGGGAACGTTTTAAAAGTTCTTAGAAAATTGGGAGTTAACATTTATTTCCCAAAATATTACCCTAAGTATCATAAATGGTATGAACTCATCATGACATCTTTGTGTATATAACCAGAAGGACTAGGTTTTACTTTTTTTTTTCTTGTTACTACACTGTCCTATTAAGTCTTACCTGAATACAGTGAAAATAATCCTGTAGCAAATACATACTGAAAACCACAAGTCCTCTTTTGTTTTTCACTATGTTGAAAAGGGATCGCTATTTAGTCTTCAGTGTAGTTATGTGTTCTGTTCTGTTGTAAGCCCAGTAACTGTTTCAGCATAGTTTCCAGCCATCTTTCCCAATAAGAGAGTTAGATTTTTACAATATTGTACTGGAAAAGCACAATAATATCTTGGACTCTGTATTTTATTGTAGGAAATATTGTGTCAGAATGTTACAATACAATCAATCAATGACAGACAGAACTATGGTGTCAGACAAACTTGCTCCATAAGACAAGTTTCATCATTGTACAGTTGACACGTAGGGACCAATCACCCATTTTTCTTTGCAGGGATAATTGTGGTTGAGAGCTGTTTACATTTACTAAGTTTGTATACAGCCCTATGTAAATTACCCCCGGATTGTGGTCAGCGGTTGTATGCAGACTTTGTCATTTTGCTTACTGACCACACATTCCCATTGATCAATTCTAAATTGGATTATTGTTAGGTTTAAAAGCGCCTCAGCAGCAGAAAGTGGCTGTGGTGGCTGGCAAAGCAGAGATGGATAGCAGAATAAACAGTGAAAGTGACAAGATTTGAGACTGAATTGATCACTGTCAGCGAGTTAGTGGTCAGCTGTCTGACCTTTGGTGCCCAAACTAAACATCAGAATAATGTTTAGACAAACACATTTGATTTTTGAGGTAATGGGTATGTCAACTAAATGACAAACCTTAGAAAGGTCAAAGGGATAGCCATTTTTCAGACTTTTTTCAAGCACTAATCGTTCATTTGGGAAACAGTGCATTTCTGCTCTGGACAGGAAGAGAACTTCACTTGTATGCACACTGCAAATTGTTCAGAGTCAAAAACCATAATACAGTGAAAGCAGTTTATCATAGACATCTTCCATCCAGAGTCAGATTTTACTACAAGCGGAATTTTATTACAACACTATGCTCAGGAATTTAGGTCCTGATGAAGGCCCTGCTATATTTTAATATTGTCATCATTCATCCTAGCAAGTGAAGAAATGCATTTATATATATTGCGACAGACCCAGACCAGTGGGGTACAGGAGTCTGGTAGAGGGCAAATATAGTGGTCACTGGATGAGTAGTTTTCTGTTCCCTAAGTGACCAGAGAAGGGGATGCACTAGAATAATCAGGAACCTGCTAGAACCAGTTAAGGCAGGCAGGCTAATTAGGATACCTGGAGCCAATTAAGAAGAAGCTGCTAGAATCAATTAAGGCAGGCTAATCAGGGCACCTGGGTTCTAAAAGGAGCTCACTTCAGTTTGTGGTGTGAGTGTGAGGAGCTGGGAGCAAGAGGCACAAGGAGCTGAGAGTGAGAGTGTGCTGCTGGAGGACTGAGGAGCACAAGTGTTATCAAACACCAGGAGGAAGGTCCTGTGGTGAGAATAAGGAAGGTGTTTGGAGGAGGCCATGGGGAAGTAGCCCAGGGAGTTGTATCTGTCATGCGACTATTACAGGAGGCACTATAGACAGCTGCAGTCCACAGGGCCCTGGGCTGGAACCCGGAGTAGAGGGTGGGCCCGGGTTCCCCCCAAACCTTCCAATTGACCTGGACTGTGGGTTCTTCCAGAGGGGAAGGTCTCTGGGCTGTTCCCCAACCCACATGATGAATCTCTGAGGCAAGAAAATCCGCCAATAAGCGCAGGACCCACCAAGATAGAGAAGGAACTTTGTCACAATACATATATACACAATTGATAATCATAGCTTTATTCAATAACACCATGAGATATCTATGGCAAAGCATAGCATACTCATTGTTGTTCCTTGCAAGTAATCCACTCTGCAGTTTGGCTATTTTTAATGATATGCTATTTTATCATTTTTCTTGTGTATTGCACATAAATCATATGTGCATAATGCTATTTAGAATTATTAAAAACACTTAGACCAGCTCTGAGCAGAATTGGACAGCAGTGTTTATTAGAATTCTGATGCCTGGCCTATACCTGAATTCCTGCAACAATGTTACTACAACAGTGGGAAATATGACAAAAATGTTGGTGTGGACAAAAACTTTGAGGTTCAAAATTATTGGCTACGACTGTTGAATATGGCTGAATCTATGCTTGAGCAACAATTACTTTTTTAAAAAATAAAGTTATTTGGAAGCTTTACTTAGCAAAGTATAGAATTATATGACAGAAAAAATAGATCTTTTGAATATCCCTGTGCTAAAGGATCACTGCAGCAGTGGATGATGTCTGGGGTGTGTTCATTAGGATGTCAGAAACAATGAGAAAGAAGTAAGTCATCCTCCTACTTACCTGCCCTTACCACCAAAATATTCACAGTACCAATGCCATAGTAGGAAAGAGCACAGGAACTGGAGAAGGAGTGGGTGAGGGGAAGGGAAGAAAATAAGAAAGAGATAAAGAAGTAACAAATGATTCCTAAATGTGCTATGAGTTCTTTTTCTCTCGCGCGCGCGAGCGCGCACACACACACACACACACACTTCCCTACCTCCTTCTCTGCTCTCTTCTCCAATGCATCAAAGCAGCTACTATGTGGCATTCACTGCAGGCAGATCATCAGCAGGTATAAATATACTGTACAGCTCTGTGTATCTATCTCAGAAGGGTCTGATTCTGTTTTCACCAACTAGTCAACAGCAGTAGCCATCATCTTTGGGGGGGGAAAGGAGAGGTGGAGGGGACCCCTGTTTAGCCTCCTCTAATAAAGACTGAGTTACATGTGGAGGAGAAAGATGTACACCACTTCACCCAAATGCAGTTATAGCCCCTCACATGAATGTCTGCAACACTGTACTGAAAGCCATTTTATAATAATATCTCTCACTTCCCCAAATACTCTTGATTAATAGGTTGCATAGTTATATAACATCTTATTAAGAAGGTAAAGAGGTACTCAACACTACTGTACTAAATAGGGTTCTTCAATGTGTTCTAGTGTCTCCAGCAGTGACTGCTTAACATTATGTAGCTTATTTAGCCATGTACCGGAGAGGGATTTTTTTCCCCCATTTCATATTGTACATCATTTCTTAATCCTGGTGCTTAATTATATGTGTGAGCTATAGCATCAGTGATGGGAAAGGGCGAGATGTTGGGAAGAGTAAGGCCTTCTATTATTACCAAAATAGTCCACATCTGATTTCTATATTCTCACTACAATCAGGGTTTTCTCCAGCTTCATCATGGAACTATTCTACTTCTGACACAAATGTTGTTTGGGTTTATCTGGCAAGTGCTGCCTCTCTCTGGACTGATGACAAAATACGATGGCACTCTAGAATTTTTATAAAAAGAAGAACAGGAGTACTTGTGGCACCTTAGAGACTAACAAATTTATTAGAGCATAAGCTTTCGTGGACTACAGCCCACTTCATCGGATGCATATAGAATGGAACATATATTGAGGAGATATATATACACACATACAGAGAGCATAAACAGGTGGGAGTTGTCTTACCAACTCTGAGAGGCCAATTAATTAAGAGAAAAAAAACTTTTGAAGTGATAATCAAGCTAGCCAAGTACAGACAGTTTGATAAGAAGTGTGAGAATACTTACAAGGGGAGATAGATTCAATGTTTGTAATGGCTCAGCCATTCCCAGTCCTTATTCAAACCGGAGTTGATTGTGTCTAGTTTGCATATCAATTCTAGCTCTGCAGTCTCTCTTTGGAGTCTGTTTTTGAAGTTTTTCTGTTGTAATATAGCCACCCGCAGGTCTGTCACTGAATGACCAGACAGGTTAAAGTGTTCTCCCACTGGTTTTTGAGTATTTTGATTCCTGATGTCAGATTTGTGTCCATTAATTCTTTTGCGTAGAGACTGTCCGGTTTGGCCAATGTACATGGCAGAGGGGCATTGCTGGCACATGATGGCATATATCACATTGGTAGATGTGCAGGTGAACGAGCCCCTGATGGTATGGCTGATGTGATTAGGTCCTATGATGATGTCACTTGAATAGATATGTGGACAGAGTTGGCATCGGGGTTTGTTACAAGGATAGGTTCCTGGGTTAGTGGTTTTGTTCAGTGATGTGTGGTTGCTGGTGAGTATTTGCTTTAGGTTGGGGGGTTGTCTGTAAGCGAGGACAGGTCTGTCTCCCAAGATCTGTGAGAGTAAAGGATCATCTTTCAGGATAGGTTGTAGATCTCTGATGATGCGCTGGAGAGGTTTTAGTTGGGGGCTGAAGGTGACAGCTAGTGGTGTTCTGTTATTTTCTTTGTTGGGCCTGTCTTGTAGGAGGTGACTTCTGGGTACTCGTCTGGCTCTGTCAATCTGTTTTTTCACTTCAGCAGGTGGGTATTGTAGTTTTAAGAATGCTTGATAGAGATCTTGTAGGTGCTTGTCTCTATCCGAGGGATTGGAGCAAATGCGGTTATATCTTAGAGCTTGGCTGTAGACAATGGATCGTGTGGTGTGTCCTGGATGGAAGCTGGAGGCATGTAGGTAAGTGTAGCGGTCAGTAGATTTCCGGTATAGGGTGGTATTGATGTGACCATCGCTTATTAGCACAGTAGTGTCCAGGAAATGGACCGCTTGTGTGGATTGATCTAGGCTGAGGTTGATGGTGGGATGGAAATTATTGAAATCATGGTGAAATTCCTCAAGGGCTTCTTTTCCATGGGTCCAGATGATGAAGATGTCATCAATGTAGCGCAAGCAGAGTAGGGGCGTTAGGGGACGAGAGCTAAGGAAGCGTTGTTCTAAGTCAGCCATAAAAATGTTGGCATATTGTGGGGCCATGCGGGTACCCATAGCAGTGCCGCTGACTTGAAGGTATATATTGTCCCCAAATGTGAAATAGTTGTGGGTAAGGACAAAATCACAAAGTTCAGCCACCAGGTTAGCTGTGACATTATCAGGGATACTGTTCCTGATAGCTTGTAGTCCATCTTTGTGTGGAATATTGGTGTAGAGGGCTTCTACGTCCATAGTGGCCAGGATGGTGTTTTCTGGAAGATCACCGATGGATTGTAGTTTCCTCAGGAAGTCAGTGGTGTCTCGAAGATAGCTGGGAGTGCTGGTAGCGTAGGGTCTTAGGACAGAGTCTACATAACCAGACAAGCCTGATGTTAGGGTGCCAATGCCTGAGATGATGGGGCGTCCAGGATATCCAGGTTTATGGATCTTGGGTAGCAAATAGAATACCCCTGGTCGGGGTTCTAGGCATGTGTCTGTACGGATTTGTTCCTGTGCTTTGTCAGGGAGTTTTTTTAGCAGATGGTGTAGTTTCTTTAGGTAATCCTCAGTGGGATCAGAGGATAATGGCCTGTAGAATGTGGTGTTAGAGAGCTGTCTAGCAGCCTCCTGGTCATATTCCAATTTATTCATGATGACGACAGCACCTCCTTTGTCAGAATTTTTATGCTGCTCCTGCTACTGGAGTTGTCAATACAGCTGCTACTTTTCTTTAGTCTCATTCACGCTCTAGGATGCATAAGGAACTTGGGCACATTCTTTCTGATGCTGCATTGAAAGCAAAATGACATATACACAATCAGATGTCACTTTACTTTACATTATAGAAATATCTTATGCAGTAAGGACCGTAATCGTACATAATAGCTCTTGAACATTTCCTCACATGGTAAGTATAATTTAATTACAAGATAGAAATAACCATGTATTTATTTCTCTGTTAATGAAGAGTGTCTGTTACATGGTAGTTACTTTGGGATCTGCTAAGTACTACTACTATTAAGCTATAGAATTATATATGATATAGATACATGGTAGATTTTAGAAATAGGTGAACCCAGAGAAATTTGCCTTCAAGTTCTGCAGCTGGCCTTCAAGTCTGGTGTGTTTGTTAAACACAAACTACTTCTTCCACTGACATTCCAGTGATGAGTTTTCAGGACTCTTCTAGGCTGTGGCCCAAATCTTTGTGTAAACACTGACTCTGCTGAACCTAACCTAATCAGCAGTTGGTCTTTGTGTACAGAAAACATGACAAATACCACTGCCCTAAGCATAAACCATCCTTCCTCTTCTTAAATTCTAAAGGCTGCTATAGGCAACAACCATTTAAAGTCCTCTCAGGATCACAGACACTTTAAAAACATCAAGGGTAAATTGAAGAATGAAACCTTCCTCTCTGTTACCCAGTGGACGCCTCTTAGATTATTCAGCGTATACACAATGATGATTTCTGTGATAAAGTTTCATTTTATATTTCATTGCAGGCTACCTCAACAGCAATAGCTGCTGATCACAACATAATTCACTGGTTTCTCTGTGGAGTAGTGATGTGTTGCGATATTTTAACAAGGGCTCCCACATACGGTTCCCTGTCAACCTGTAACATGCCTCATGTCCCAGGGATGCATATGCTTGCAGGGAAATTGAATAAAGAAGGCTTTCTAACAAACATAACCAATAAGAAAGGCAACTCCATTGTGCTAACCAACTTCTGTTCAGTTCATTTGCTGATAACGTTTTATTCTCTTCTGGAATAATGTAGTGAATTGCTTGCACTAACTCTTAAGCATAGTAGTTTGCAGAAGGATGAGAGGTTGTAAAGATTTTGTCAGAGCATCCCGGGCAGAACTATTTTTTTTCCCAGTGGAAATATTTTGAAAATGCCTGAGGTTTAGTGAAACCTGTTGTGTTTGAAAAGCAGAAAATAGGATCTTGGGAATTGGGAAGTATTTTTATGAAACCCGGGATACATCACCTCTGGTAGAAATGCTTGAGCGGTATCCAGAGACGAGTGAACTCTATCAGACATAGGGAAATCACTCCAAACCTTCTATGAGTTTGGTAGCAGAATTTTAAGAAAGGGCTGCAACATGACCCCTACAACAGCACATCACTGCTTACAGAAGCCACTAACACCATAATTTCACAGTCCTATACACTCCTCACTCACAGATTAAATGGGTTAGCGTCATCACAATGTGTCTTGGTTCCACTGACCCCAGAGCACTCCATGATCTGTATTTCTTGAACAATAGCACAGTATTGGCATTCTTAACATTCAGTCCAACTTTTCCTAATCTATGTTCCATTATGCCAGCCTTTGAAAATGTCTTGGCAGATACATAGGCTCTGTATTGATTTCCATTCACCCATATAGTTACTGGTGTGTAGCAACCTATGGTGTAATATGAGAAAAAATATTGATTTCAGGAAACTTAATATTATTAAAAGACAGTTATATTAATCTCTTCCCTGGATTTTAGCTGGGGGTTTTCAGCCTCAGAAAATCAATGAAGCTAATACGCTTGTTAGACTCTTTTTATTGTAACAGTTTCATGTTATGTTAAGAGCAGAAACTCAAAAAGGCTATAGGCTCAGTGACAGAGTTACAGAACTTGAATGACTGAAAGCATAATGTTGATGGTCTCTTTAGTTATCCCAGAAGGGACAGGAGAGCTTTATTTACACTGAGTGTACAATGTATTAATTTTCTGTGTAGCTCCAACCAAAGCCTTTGGTATTTCAAGAGAACTATGATCATTATTTACTAACTTGAATGATACTAAATTGTAACTACGTAAGGACAACAGCTTCCCGCACAGAATCCAAGCCAGTCTTGCATGAATTCTGATCAGCAAATGACTGATACATAGAATATTTGATAAGCAAAATTTCCCCATATCAATTCATAACCTAGTTTTCCTGTTTCAATAACCGTCCAAATCTGTCTCCATTGTGCTTATTCTGCAGATGGAAGCAGCTGTTTCTACCTTCTTATCACATACCTGACTAACCGACAGGATTAAAACAGATTAACATTTTATTTGGGAACTAGAATATCCACATTTGGAAACAAACAAGGATTCCCATGGAACTGCCAAGTGAAACCATTTGTTTTTTTCATAATGACCGATAATTTCCTGAACTCCAAACCGGAATCTGTTCCTCTAGCCCAGAGCTCCCTTATAACCATCTCATTCCATCGAATCCTCTCACTACACATCAGGGAATATTTTTAGACATAATGTTACAGGTAGTCAAAGCATAAAATACTTACCCTACAATATTTTTTTATTTGAATTTCCATCTGATTAGAAGCTGTTGCAGGTTTCACCACTATCTACCCCAACCAACTCACTGTAACTGGAAATGTAAGTACAGCCTTCCTGTGGGATTCCTGTCATTCTTTCTCCCGATTCTCCCACATATAGGTCGTTTTAGGAGGATACCACAAACTGTGGGAGGAACAGGGTTAGGTTCAGTGGATCCACAACTATTCTGATCCACTGACCATTTTCCCTCCTGCAAAGATCATATTGGTTGTGAGATATACTGCAGCACTAAGCTATAGGGTGATCTCCAACACAATCTGGCTAGTGAGGCTTCATGCTGTGGTTCAAGTGTTGGCCCTAATTGAACATTGAGGTTGAAATTTAAACTATTTGAAAATCTTCCCCTTGATTTCTGCCACAGAAATCGGAGCTAGGCCCCCAACCCCATGTTTTTCCAAGACATTTGTTGACAAAGATTCTTCTATCTCATCTTCTTTCTGTCCCATAACACTCTGGCTCTTAACTATGACGTGTCTATACAATAGTATAATCTCACCATATAATTTTCTGCTCTTTGCTATACAGTATCAACTGGAAATAAGCACACTTCATGAAAAGCCAATTTGCTCTCAAAGTATTATTTCAATATAATCTTGTGCCACTTAAGACACAATGATAGAATATCTCCCATATGCCCAGTAAGCAAAGACAGAATGGTTATATGAATGATAACCTACAGGCAAAATTAACAGAACAGCTTCTATTGTACTAACGTCTAATGCCAAACCAACTACATACATACACATACCCCACCTGACTTGGAGTCCCATCAATTATCATTGCAGAGAAAGCAGGAAATGAATCGCTCATAGTTTGAGTCATCATCAATAATTTAAATTAAAAAAGTCATAAAAATCATCCTTCTTCCTGTAGTGTAAATGAATGTGATTCTAAGTGTATAGTAAAGACATAATAATTGCCAGCAAATTAACTTCCAGCGAAGATGAAGAGGGAAATCTGTCTTGTCTTATTGTTGTACTGTTTCCTGTGAATGGGTTTTTATTATCTCTTGTTAGGATCTGGTGCTAAACTCAATAAATAAATAAATAAATGTGTATGTATGTATGTTGATCCATGGCAAGAGAAACGTTACATGAGCTGTAAGTTGTGTCCAAAATGTTTTGCACAAAAATATCTTGTTACTAGATACTACGATATGAACTATATGCAAATTTTGCATAGACATTGAGTTATACCTTTTCCCTAGCAATGACTCCAAAGAATATGTAAAATTTGTTACCATACCAGAAAGAGAGAGAAGTCATAAAGAAGTGTTAATTTCTCTACTTTTTCCACTATAGACTAAAAATTTAAATTAGAGAGAGAACACAAACAATTCAAAATCTATGCTCAGATATCCTTAAGTAACATAATAATCCATCACAAAGTATTACAGAAGATGTTAGAATGTAAGACTATTAAACCTAAGATTGGTCCTGTCCTGAAATACCTAAGTGCCTCTTGCCACATAATCAGTAGCTTCTTTGGGGAGTGGATATGATTCAGGGTCATCCTCTCCCCTCACCTCTACTAAAACACCTACATGAAGCAGACTTGCCCTTCCGACCATGGGGAGCTGGACATGGATTGATCTCTCCAGTGCTAGCACACTTCCTGAGTCAGTCCAAGGGAGTCCAAAAATATCACGACACATTTTAATTTTTAACACCTCTTCATGCTCAGGGAGCAAGTGCAACACCTTAAAAAACAAAGCCCCTTTTGGCAGTACATTGCATTGCATTTCCGTTGGCCTACTGAGCCAAAATCAGTAATGAAATCAGCTTCTACACATATATACAAGATACACAATGTTTGTGTAGGATTGAGCTTTCAGTAGCTGAAATGCTCCTGTTAGGCTGTGGCATAGATCAAATTCACTAGAAATTGGAAGTTGCATTATAGCCCTTCCATTGAACAGATATTTATCTGGCACCCTTATTGCTAAGCACTGGGTATTTCTGAGTTAACAAAAGGATAATCTCTCATTCCACTGAAATGGTTCTCTATTGCCAACAAAATCACATGCATCTTCAGGGCAGCGTTTTGTTTCTGAGGTAAATTCTTTAAAGTGGGGAGACAGAGCTCCCCAAAAGCATTAGTTCATTACACATATTAGTTCATTACAGTAGAAAAGAATTTGTGCCTTCTCTATTCAATATATCCCAAAAAGTTTACAAAGTGCTGAGGTTAGATATGGATAGTGCAGTGACCTTGGCCCTCTCTGTACATTGCTCTCACTGTACATTGATTTTTACACTAGTGAAATTCCACTGGCTTTGCTTGTGGGGTGTACCCCGATTTACCCCAGTGTCCATGGCAGTTGAATGAGGACTATTGTCAACAAACACGGCAGCCATTTTGCACTGATAGCCCAATTCAAGTCCTACGTTAGGCAAATGGGAGACTTTCAATCAATCTCAGTGGGAGTTAGATTGGGCCCTTACACCTTGGTGCAGCACTATGGTGAAAGAGTTGAGTAAGAAGCTAAATTGCGGTGTGTTTTTGGTTTTAAAGTAAGCACTATATTAATATTCCATGCCCTGGGTCTAATAAACTTCATTTGCACATTTACCAGCTTTCCCCTCGCTTCTGCCCCGCCCCCATACACACACACTAATTAATACTAACCCCAGTTCCAAGGAGTGTCAAGAACAACTGTATTCTTTGAAAAATCTTCTGAAATTATTAAAAAAGACAAAAGCGTATTTGCCCAATTTCACAATGGTCACAGTCAGAGCTGGTAAGAACATTTTCAATTAAATGTAATTTCATGGAAATATGCAATTTCGTCAAAGCCGAAACACTTTGTGGGGACATCCTGGTTTGGAGAAAGATTTCATTGGGAAGATTTCTGAGGCCCAGAGCTCACTGTGCTCTTGTGAGCAGAGAAACAGACCCAAATCAAAAACCTGAGCTTTTCTATCCAAAATCAGCCATTTTGATACAATTCCATTTCACTTATTCTAAAGATTTTGTTTCCATTCTTAAAGCAGAAAAAAAACAAATTTCAAAACCTCTAAAGTTGTCACAAAACTGAATTGTCATCCTCCAGCCAATTCTTCACACAGCGCTGAGCAGAGACATTATGTGGATATTCTTATGAGAGTTGGATGCAATTTTTCAGATGACACTTGTTTTCAGTGAAAAATGTAACTTTGGCAACTCCAAAATGTTTTGCAAGTTTGTGTCAGTTTCTCCAAATTGTTTCAGTAAAAAAAAAAAACTAAAAAGCCATCATTGATACTTTCTAAATTAAATGTTTGTTTTTCAGTTCAAACCAACTTTTATTTCAAAATGTCCTTGAATCTTATTTTTAAAACAATGTTTTAAAATGGTCAAAATCAAAACAAACATTTCAGTTTGTCAAAATGAAACCTTTTATTCAGCCTAGAATGGTTTTTTTTTAATTTTCAATTTGCTGAAAATTTAAAAAAATATATTTTTGATTCAACTTTAATTTTTTTATTATTATGTTTTTTCAGGATTGCCAGCAAACTGAAAAATCCCTTATTTGCCCAGCCCTGATTCTTATTTCTTAATATGTGTGGATGTTGTATTTGTGTGTGTGAATTAGAATACTCTATTTGTGGTTTATGATTTTTTCCTTGCAGCTGTTTGTTGTGATATTACTGTGGAACTGCTGCAGCAGAAAACAGGCACGGCAGCAGGAGCATAGTCGGCGGGGGAAGGAGCTCATTTCAAGGTTTCACCATCTCCCCTTTTTCCTCCAAGCAGAGAGTCACGTATAGGAGGCATTCACTCTGGTGATGAATACTGCACATGTGTTTTGATAGTGTCTTCATATTTCCACTGAGGCCGTTTGCTGTCTGTGATGTGATCACTTAATCCATTTTTATTTTCATTATTGCTTTTATGTTGCAATGATGAATACACCTGAGTCAACAAAGAGTAAATAGGCTATAACAGTGTTTCTCAAACTGGGGTCATCGCTTGTGTAGGGAAAGCCCCTGGGAGGCCGGGCTGGTTTGTTTACCTGCCCCATCCGCAGATCCTACCGATCGTGGCTTCCACTGGCCACGGTTCGCCACTGCAGGCCAATGGGAGCTGCTGGAAGCAGCAGCCAGTAAGTCCCTCGGCCCGCGCCGCTTCCAGCAGCTCCCATTGGCCTGGAGCAGCATCTGACGAAGTGGGTATTCACCCACGAAAGCTTATGCTCCAATACATCTGTTAGTCTTAAAGGTGCCACAGGACTCTCTGTTGCTTTTTACAGATCCAGACTAACACGGCTACCCCTCTGATACTAAACATTTTAATTGTTACCTTTTATGTGAATCAACATTTTCCTATCAAATGAACATCAGCAACTTGAAATATAGTCAATCGCAAAAGATGTGTTTAAAAAGTTTCAGGAACTGCCCCTGAATTCCTCTGCCAATTTTTGTGGTTTTACAATTTGGAATTTTTTTTAACATTTTTCTCTTTCAAGTTGCTGTGTGAAAGACCAGCACAAACAAAAGGGGAAATTGAATATATGAGGGACACAGCAAAGCTGACTATATGTTAAATGCTGTCAAATGTACAATGTAAGCATACAGGAAAATAGAAGGGGTTTCCCTCTAATTTCTTTATTTGTTACAGTTGTCTTTAGTGTTACTTGCAATAATAGTAAGTAAAAAATGTTCAAGTGGAGGTGTGATTTTTAAAGTTAAAAAGTCTCTTTTTAATTTTGTATGAACAAAGATTTATATTTTGATTATACAATATTATATATATCAACCAGTTAATGGTAATGCTAATGGCCACAATATTTTAAAGTATTCCAAGCACAGTGTCAATATACCTTTAAACTAAAATGTATCAAGGGGGATTAATTAGTACACTTTTACTGTATATGATATAACAGAATTGCTTCAGATTATGCATTTCAGATGTTCGGACATGATGCGCACAATTGATCAGACCATTCAGGTGCATGAAGACAGACACACGGATGGATTTAAGTGGCAGGCTGCAACTTTATTAACTTAGCATGGGGGAGGGGTACTATTCGTCCTAACTAACAATCCAGGCATTTAACTGGTCCATTGCAGGATTACAGAGCTCCCAACATACAACCCATAATTCAGGGTAGAATCTCCCTGGCCTACCTCTAGGATTCAGCTCACTCTTCTGAAACATCTTACCCTCCCTAATCCTACAACAGCGGACAGAGAGCAAGGAAGGGGGACTTTTGATCTTTAAAAACATCAGCTCTCTCCTGTAGGCACAAAGTCCACCAGCGAAATCCCAGGTATCTTTAGTTCTGGGTGCTAGCCCTTTTGACCTTTATCCACACTGGAGTCTGGCTGCAAGAAGCAATGAACTCAACATTCTTAAAAAATTAACATTAGTAATTTGTAAGTCCTGTGCCTATTTAACCAAACTGCCACCACAATGATACGAGGAAGGCAAAAAATCCAACAGGCTTCTGCCAATTTGTGAAAAATGTCTTCCTGACCCCCAAAACAGGCAATTGGTTAGATCCCCAACATCCAATGAAAACACAGCTCCTCCAAGGAAGGAGGGTGGAACAGCTGAGTGGGACATTCTAGCCAGCATGAGTAAGAGCAGCACTGTGGCTGCTCTAATTTGTGCTAAGGACCAAACCAGCATTGGGAGAGAAATAAGAGCTTAGAGCTATAAGTTTGTCGTGGCTGAGAACAGAGCCTCTCTTCTCCTGACTCCCAAGCCAGTGCCCTGGTCCCTCGACCGCAAGAGGGTGGGGTATAAAAACAAGATAGGAATACAGCTGTATCAGTAGTAATTAGCTGCCTAACCAACTAATTTCCAATTCTTAAGCCTATAGTAACCCTTATAACCTGCACCACACAATCTTTTTGAGAAATTCTTGACCCTGAAATTCACATGAAAATAGGCCGGTTTATATTGTGTGCTATAGGAAAGAGAAGAAGCTATTCTCTGTTCAAGTTTTCATCTATTTCATAGATTGCTTACATTTTTTCTGATTTGTGCAAAGTCCTTAAATATAATCAAGCTCCCCATCTCTTCTATCCCATGTTTAACGGTCATCTTGCCATACTTTATTCTCCCCTGGGAGCACATTGCCTTGAACAAATCCCTTAAAGCTTATTGACTTCATATTTTCATTGTTTCCTTGTCATGGTTTTGCTAAGGAAAACTTTTCTCTGACAATGACTGCATCTTCCTAAAAGCTTCTGATTTCTCCTTTTTGAAGCATTGGATCCATCATAATATTTTTCTCCCGTAATTGCCATGGGCCAATTTCTTCTAAAAGAATTAAAAATGCAAATCTAATATCATAATTGTGTAATCTGATAAGCCTGGCAGCTCAATCAATACTATCTCCCACTGTCAATAATAAGGCTATGATGCATGTTTGTCAGAACTGACCAATCTCACTTTATCACTGGCACTGTGGTCCTTCCACATCTATAAGCTATGACATTTTATTAGTATCCTCCTATCAATCAACTCTAATTTTTGGATCATAGAAATTCATGTTGTCATCTTGAAGCCTGGCGGCATCAGGATTGCTCTTCGAGCCAGGCGACAGGGCCTTGCAGTCTTAGCCTTCTCAAAGACTCCTCAGTTCAATCTGATGGGGGATAGGGACTGACAATAGCACACTTGGGTGTCTTCATTTTCTAGCCACAAATGACTGGGGTTAGCAGCAAAGGACGTGGCTAGTAACCACTGTGGAAAGAGAAATCTCTAGATCAATAAGAGAATGCCCACTGGTATTTGTACTGTGGTGCATATTTCTAAAATAGGAAAAAATACTATAAAGCTTTTCCCTCTGTGCTGATCCCACAAAAACTGTTTCAGACAGTACTTTATATTATTTAATAGAGCAGCCTAAGTACCGTGTAATTAAATGTTACAAAGCCCGCTGATCCCAAATTGGCGTTAAAGCAGTTAACAAGTTATATAGTAACACAAGCATCGTTTCCTCCTGTGCAGTGACAATCACGGTTACTGAAAGAAAGAAAAACCCTCCTTGTTATGAAAATCCACAGTAAAGCTAAATGAATGTACCTCTTTGTTTTGGCATGTTTTCAAATGCTACCTTTCATGAGGACACACTGAGTTTGAATCTGCACTCATTTATACTAGAGAGACAGGAGGGTGTGGTAATCTCTTTTATTGGACCAATTTCTGTTGGTGAGAGAGATGAGCTTTTGAACTTACGTTAGTTTAACCCCAGTGTATCGCCGTTGACTTCTGTGGAATTACTCCTGATTTACACTGACAGCAGGATGGGGTTTCTGGACTCCCAGTGGTGTAAATCAGAGTAACTATTGAAAATAATGGTGTTAAAACAGTGTGAGAGCAGAATCAGGCCCATTATTTCTTACTCTAGGGTTTGGACTGATTTGAAAAACTTGCTGTCTTCAGATAAATATGAAACGCACTTGCCTCAGGCTCCCACCTGAAATAACACTTTGTCTTAAGCACAAGCAAGGAAGCAGGCATCAGCACTTGGCAAATAAATGTGTATGACGGGAACCTGTTTGTAAGGTTTATACTGTGTTCCAAAAAAATAGACTGGGCCAGATTCCAATTTCTCCTGCACCATTGTTAATTAGGAAATCATTTCTGAAAGGGGTGAGTTAGCACCATGCAGAGAGGTGGTGAACTCCATCAGAAGCAGAGAACTCACACTCAAACCACAGCAAATAAGTATTTTCACCAAAGAGCCCAACAGGGGGTCTGTATGACAGCACAAAGACAACCCTAGAAAAGGAGTGGGCCTTCATAGAGAGTCCTATCTATCCTAGCACTGGAATCATATGGTCCCAAATTAAGCTCAAGCTTCACTCTTGGGGGCAGGATTTCCTTGGCCGGGGTAGGCAACCTTATGGCACGCGAGCTGATTTTCAGTGGCACTCAAACTGCCCGGATCCTGGCCACCGGTCCGGGGGGCTCTGCATTTTAATTTAATTTTAAATGAAGCTTTTTAAACATTTTAAAAAACGTATTTACTTTACATACAATAGTTTAGTTATATATTATAGACTTATAGAAAGAGACCTTCTAAAAACATTAAAATGTATTAATGGCATGTGAAACCTTAAATGAGAGTGAATAAATGAAGACTTGGCCCACCACTTCTGAAAGGTTGCCGACCCCTGTCCTTGGCCATGGTGGATAGAGGTGATCCACATTACAAAGTCAATTACAAACAGCTATAGAAATCAGTTCCCCCATCCTCAGTGTTACACCCCTCTCCTGGGACCTGTGTGTGCCCCTCTCTCTCTTTTTCCTACTTTCTCACCCAGTCTCACATCCCCTTATCCCACCATTTATTTGGTCTTCCTTTACCCCAATCAATGGAGAATAAAATCAAGGCGGGGGGGGGGCCTCCTATACTGTCATATGAATCAGTCTGCTGCCTCCTCTTTTCATTTCTCTGCCAGCACCTTTGCTCTTAGAGGGAGATCTGAAAAAAGTAAAGCTCCTAGGAGGTGTTCACTATTAACTTCACATAAATGAGCAATCCCCAACATCATTTAGTAAAGAAATTCATGCATATTTTGGGCCAGATCCTCAATTGTGTAAATTAGCATAGCTCTATTGATGTCAATAGAGCCAGACCAATTTACATCAGTGAGAATCTGACCTAGTATTTATTGTTTTTCACTAAATACATTTCCCCCAATCTATTCTCTTCAGCTATAGCTTCTGTTAAGAACATAAGAATGGCCCTACTGGGTCAGACCAAAGGTCATCTAGCCCACTATCCTGTCTACCGACAGTAGCCAATGCCAGGTGCCCCAGAGGGAATGAACAGAACAGGTAAGCATCAAGTGATCCATCCCCTGTAGCTCATTCCCACCTTCTGGCAAACAGAGGCTAGGGACATCATCCCTGCCCATCTTGGCTAATAGCCATTGATGGATCTATCCTCCATGAATGTATCTAGTTCTTTTTTTAACACAGTTATGGTCTTGGCCTTCACAACATCCTCTGGCAAGGAGTTCCACAGGTTGACTGTGCATTGTGTGAAGAAATACTTCCTTTTGTTTGTTTTAAACCTGCTGCCTATTAATTTTATTTGGTGACCTCTAGTTCTTGTGTTATCAGAAGTAGTAAACAACACTTCCTTATCTACTTTCTCTACACCAGTCATGATTTTATAGATCTCAATCATATCTCCCCTTAGCTGTCTCTTTTCCAAGCTGAAAAGTCCCAGTCTTATTAATCTTGCCTCATACGGAAGCCGTTCCATACCCCTAATAATTTTTGTTGCCCTTTTCTGAATCTTTTCCAATTCCAATATATCTTTTTTGAGATGGGGCAACTACATCTGCATACAGTATTCAAGATGTGGGCATACCATGGATTTATATAGAGGCAACATGATAGTTTCTGTTCTATTTTCTGTCCCCTTCTTAATTATTCCCAGCATTCTGTTCGCTTTTTTGACTGCCGCTGCACATTGAGTGGATGCTTTCAGAGAACTATCCACAATGACTTTCTTGAGTGGTAACAGCTAATTTAGACCCATCATTTTATATGTATAGTTGGGATTATGTTTTCCAATGTGCATTACTTTGCATTTATCAACATTAAATTTCATCTGCCATTTTGTTGCCCAGTCACCCAGTTTTGAGGGATCCTTTTATACCTCTTCAGAGTCTGCCTGGGTCTTAACTATCTTTAGTAATTTTGTATCATCTGCAAATTTTGCTACGTCAGTGTTCTAGTAGCACATAGGGTGACCAAGAATCTGATACACTCTTCCCTCTACCATTTCTAGGGATAGGAATCTCCAGTGATTTTTTTGTAAAAAGCGACAAAGAGGCCTGTGGCACCTTATAGACTAACAGACATATTGGAGCATAAGTTTTCGTAAGTGAATACCCACTTCGTCAGATGAATGTGATTTTTTTATTATTATTCTTTATTAAAATGCTCTGATCACAGAAAGATTTTGGTAGTTTCGTATCTATTGTTTCCTCTACGTTGATATGAGAACTAAAAGTCCTTTGGAAAATAGGTTGGATGACTATAAAACTCACTACTCCGGATCATTTGCTGAAATGCTAAAACTTGATCCTACCTCATCGAAGCCAATGGGAGTTTAGCTATTGACATTAGGGGAGAGGCCTACAGGAGGGGCAGAGGGGATGCAAAAAACTCCACAAGGTGAACCCAACAGCGTTTCCTACAAGTTTTCACCTGAGGACACAGGGGTTTGGGGAGCCACAGATAAAATAGGGTGTGTGGCCTCCTGACCCCACATTTCCTAGAGAAAAGAGAATCCCCCAGTGCTGTGATCTCTCCAAGCTGCTGCAGTGTCCCTGCCCCAACCACCTGGCAGCATAGTGCACCCCACACTTGCAGGAAACTCCCCTCCCTTAGGGGGAAGCAGGCATCAGGCTTACTTCTCGGTTACTCTCTGGTGGTATAAAAGGGCCTTACTATCATCGAGAGTCAGGCTCATAAAATCTTAAAGCAGCATTAACTTAGGCACAGATGGGATGAGAAAAATGTGTGGCTCCTCTCACTTGCTTTAGCCCTGACCCCCAAAAATCCGCCCCTTGTCCCAGAAGGAATTTCTACTGGAGCCCACGGTGAGAGGAACAATGTCACAGTGGCAGCACTGCATCCCCCCTTTTCTTGCCCTCCCCCCGCAGCAATAATAGAATAGCAGACAAGGGAACTATTTTTCCTGTATCCCCAGTAGTGGACGTGTGCTGCACCAGTGTCAAAAAAGCTGTTCACCAGGACCTTCAGATCTTTCCACGATGACACAAATGGGTTCTGTTATTAAAGAACAAACTCTTAAAAAGAAACCCCAGTGGGAAAACACCACATGGCCAGTAACACCCTTCTCATTTATGTTCTCTAGCAGGCTAGTCACCGTCAGTCAGTTACAGATAAGCCTTGACATTTCCAGGCTAAACTGAAGAGTTATGAAGCGAAACGAGAGCCAACAATAAAAGGAGTACACAAGAATGACAACGCTATGAAAGAATCGGACTGACATATAAACTTTTACCTTCTGACTTCATTTTTTACTTCAGTGTCAGCTAATATCAGTCTGGTAATAATACTGCGTAAGCATCTATACCCACATGAGTACAAAAGTTCTAAATCTCACAGCTGTTCACCCATTGTTCAGAGAATATGTCGTGTATCATTGAAACCACAAATTGTTTTTCTTTTGTTGAACAAGGTAATATAATACAGTTCATTTGGGGAAACTATGACCCTCCTCCCTTCAGGAAAGCACTTAAGCATGGGCTTAACTTTAACCATGAGCTTAAATCCCTTTGATTTCATTAAAGACCCCTAACATTCTTGAAAGGTAGCCAGTACAGACTCTGATTCAGAAAAACAACCCTATTCACAGCTGTATCTAAGCATATGCTTACCTTGAAGCTTAACTTCAAGTAGGTACTGTAGTGTTGTCCTTACTAGAAGGACCTTTACTAGTTATTAACTGTGAGATACATTAGAAACAGTAATTGAGAACATACAGTAGATTACAGCTCTGAGAAACTGCTACAGGAAATACATGTCTAACCATCTGCGACACACAGTCTAGAATATAAAATGCTAGATAGGCGCATGTAACTGCTGTTGACATCTATGGGCATTGTACACTTATTAAGGAAAGACTAGATCCTTAATACACGAAGCTAGATTTTCAAATTATTGCACTTGCTACTGGCTCTGTTTCACATCCAACTCAGGGATTCGAATACCATAGTCAGAGGTGGGAAGGGCAAAGTACAAGATTGAAATGGCCCAGCTCAGACCTATAGAGCAGTCCAGGATCATGGTATACTGAAAATATCTCCCCATTTAGGTGCACTAATGGAGCTACACATTTTTCAAGACAGGCCTTCTGCTCCAAACAGAATGGTTTGCACACTTACTTTCCTCAGATCTTCATTATGAGCCCTTTGATTTAGAGAGACTTTTCACTTGAAAAACACTTTTAATAAAAACAGTACAGAAACACAATAAAATAAAATTACACATTTAAAAATAATTGCCCATCACAGACAGTACAAATTGCATTTCCAATAGCACACTACTGAATAAATTGATTCAAATCACTTCTAAGAGTATAATACCTAAACTTCAAATGAAGGCATAAAACCGCCAAAAAAACAAAGAACATACGCAATCCCACTACCAAAGAATTTAGGTCATCTACTTTTTTAAATGGCCATCTTTTCTTGACCCTAAATAAAGTTTACAAGGCTTACCACAGATCTATTTGTGAACCTATACTTAACAGTAAAAATAAATACAGTAAGAGAAAAATCAAGGGACAATAATTGAAAAATACCCCAAAGTAAAACAAATTATGGCTGTAACTGGGAACAAGAAAGAAACATATGAAAAACAGTCTCTGTCACAAAAAGGACATGACACAGACACCTCTGGAGTCAAACAATGCACAAACACATTCATGGCAATAGCCCCATGAAGAATTCTCCACTGGAGATCACCCATTCTCTTTGCAGTTGGAGGCTTGTACATAGTTTGCCAGGCTAGCTGGATGGAGCTGTCTTCTCCACACCGTATCAGGGTAATCAACAAGAATTCAAAAATGATTACTCTTTGCCACAACCATATACAGTGACTTTCGGCCTAAGCTATTAAAAGTAAATTCCGAAGACCTTCTGAAGATAAGCAAGCTGCTAGGCTTGTCAACATCCCAATCCACAGCAGAAGCAACAGGGAAGAAAATAAAAACACTGGTATAAACAGGAATTGCTCACTCAAGGAGGCAACTGTCCAGACTGGCAATACTGCCCCTAAGAAGAGCTGATTCTACCTCTAATAAAAACCAAGAAACCCAGCAGCAAATGGAATGAAAACCAAGGTTGGCAGCCACAATATCCATGGATACCCAGGTAAAATTAGTAAAATCATTTAAATGAACCAGTTTTGTTACACCTGTTGCAATACGGGAAGAGACAAGACTCATAGAAACAAGACTAGGAATCCTCAAAGCAAGGTTATAAACAAGGAGTTCAACAAGCAGCCTGGGAACTCCAGCTGCCTGTGGCCTCAGCTTAGAAAAATCTTGAAGTGGCCAATCATTTTCTGTTCCACATATTTCTTTTCCAGGCTGAAGAAAAACTGAATAGGCACATCCATTTGAAAATGGTCCTGAAATTGGCCCTAACCAGTGTACCCTGAATTTTGCTATCCAACAGGTCCTGCAAGAGCTGGTTTTTTTAAATATTTCTAGTTCTCATGCAACCCAGCATCATTACTGCCATGAAAGGCTTTTTCAAGTTCCACAATCCCCAACTCTAACTCCTCCATACTCCGGAGAATGCACAAGGTTGTCTTCTGTGTGTATTGCTGAGAAACACATTTAATACTAACTTTACCCACTTCCCATCACTACTTCAAGGAGGGGAAAACATCCTGTGAGCCAACCCAGGCTCCCCAAAAATAATTGAAAGAGTCCTAAAGTAAACACTTTGTAGAAGGCCAGTATAAAAGGCCGGTGTGGACAATGGTCTTGAATAGAAAGAAGAGACAACACAAAGAAGGCCAAACCATGATCAGAAATCCCAGAAGGGACAATACAACTAGAAAGCAAATGAGACAAATGATGAGTAAAAACATAAAAATCATCCAAACGGGCCATAGAGAAAGAACGGACACGAGCACTCAACCCGGTGCATAAGCTTGCGCATAAGAGTGAAAATGTCACCACTCACCAAGCACGTCAGAAACCTGTGAAAGACTTGCAAATTGCTGCGCAGACACTGGGTGTTGTTCCAAATGATTCCTATCCAATCTCTAATTAAGTCTACAATTAAAATTGACCCCCAAAATTTAAATATCACTTGTCAAGCAATTTGTCAAAAGGGCACCCGAGCTTTGAAAAAAACACACCCTGTCTTTCCCTACATTATGAGCATAGACATTAATCTAAAAATATGATATTACTCAAAAGTAGCTGGAACAATGAATAAACGTCCTGGAACAACTTCCCAGACAACCACCAAATCAGGCTTTACTCTGTCCACAAAAAGCATGGCAACTCTTGCACTTGCAGTGGAACCAGGACTCAGAAAAACCTCCCCTATCCAAGCAACAAGCCAGTCTGTTTGGTTGCCTGTATCTGTGTGCATCTCTTGCAAAAAATATCCCCCCCCATCCCCAGGGACTTCAGAAACCAACAATTGATGAGTTTGTCAGCCCCCACATTCTCAGAGTCCCTACTGACCTCAAGGTGGGGGACCTCAGAGACACCAGAGCAGGAATGGGGAGCTGCTGGGACCCAGGGGGCAAAACTACTACCTGAGAATTCTCCATGTCCCCAACTAAGGAACCATCCTCAGCAGTGTGCTTCCCAATTGCACTGACCAAACTAGCCCACTTCATCGCACCCTCAGAAACTGGAGCCCTCTCCACCTTCAGTGCTTTGCTTTGTGGCTTTGCCAGCAAGCCGCAATCCAAGGCTGCAGGTTCCAGAGCAACAGGTTCAGCCTCCATTTTGCAGTCAGGCTCAAGCCGAGAGGCCAGGAGCCACTGAACCAGCAACGCCATCTCCCCAAGAGGGCACTAACCCCCCGGAAGCAACATCCCCAGAGACATCTGGCGCCTGTTGGGACCAGTCTCTGCCACAGCCACCCCATCCTGTGCTTTCCTTTCAGAAACCCCCACATTCCCAGGCCCAGGGTCACCATTCCTAGGTGCAGCCTGCCTCTTCTTAGGTCATTGATTAACTAAATGTGTCAGACTCCAACAATGAAAACAGGCCATGTCCTCTTTGGTAACAAACATAATGTAGTCTCACTTCCCAATCCTATACTGCAGGGAAACTTTTATTACTTTGGAACCATTGTTTAACATCATATAATCCTGCCTATGAAAGAACAAGACATGCCAAACCTCTGGTGCTTTACAGCCTAAAGGAATCCTAATAGGGCTGGTGACCTTACCATAACCCACCAGGTCTCTAGCCAGCTGTTCATTTCCTAAAAAAGCAGGAACATTAGAGATCATGACCTCAACAGCAGCTGTTGAGAGAACTACAAGGAGGAAAAACACTCTGCACAACAATCACCTCCACAACCACTGGCTCAAACAGGCTAAGCAGGCAACAAACAGAACAAAAGCCTTGCTCATGTGGGAGGCGTACCTCACGTTTTTAAACCCAGTCACCTTTCCCACAGCTAGAACACACTCTTCCACAGAAGCAGAGTCTGGAGGCAAAATTCACAACCCATGGCCATGGTTTAAACCCTCAGAAACCACAACAAACGGAGGTCTCTGTCCCTCTGGACTAGCCATGCCAGCCCAGAGGGCAGATAAAATTAAACCCACAACAACCACAAAACTAAACAAACACAAAAAAACAAAAACACAGAGAGAACAGCAAAGCACACCCACTCTCAGCTTCATGTCCAAACACGCCCCCAAGACTCAGAGACAGAGAGAGAGAAAAATGCCGCATTAGCTAAGCATTACAATGATTACCGCACAAGTACTAGCCCAGATGAAAATTAGATGAAAGTTCATCCCTAACTGAACACCTGGATCTATAGAGAAATTCCCACACAAAAAGCTTTGTAAAGATGAAGTTAAAATTGCAGGCACATATCTGTGTTATCAGAGTGCATTAGCCTTCAAGAATGTTAGAGAATTTTAAAAAAAAATCAGAAACCTAGAAAATTCACAGTTAAGATTGCACTTCTAAGACAACACACGAACTTGTGCTCAAATAACATCAGGCTCACCTCTGCCCTGGTAAAGTTGCAATCAGACAGTATTCTCAGAAAGAAGTGGAAAGCATTGATCCTTTTCTATATTTAGCTTAAGGAAATGTATGTGTTCATTTTCAGGGAGAGAAGTCACTTAAATGAAAGGATGGCTCAATCAACCACAGATAACTTGATTTATGGATCAACTTACACCTCTCCGCACTTATCAATTTCTTAAACCTCACAGAACAATAAATATATAAGGTATCAATTACAGAAACAACTTACCATCTTTTTGGTCCTAGAATGTGTCAGTGTAGAAATGTTAACTAGATAACTATTACTTTAAGATTCATGGAGCTAGGATTCTTCTAAGCTACTATTAGAGACCTCCTCCTACATTCCACCCCCTACCGCCCCGCAGGGTCTTGATGATATTCTCGGCCTTCCTGGAAGTACTAAACCCCAGAGAGTGCCGGAAATGAAGATGAGCCAAGTGGAGTTAGTAATTGTAGAGGCTGGGGATTGGCGGTGGGATCTCCAGAGGCAGAGGGGTGGATTCCTGGGTCCACAAGGAAGCAAGCTGGGAAACTCCTGAAATAGCACTGTTCCAGACTCTAGAGGCTAATAGGGGTCCAGTGGTATCCCTATTTCAGGCCCTAGCTATATCTGGTACTGCTGAGTTCCTTCTCCCCAACAAGATGGAGGAAAACTTTCCTCCATTCAAAGCTAGGCCTCCTCAAACCCTGATGGGTTCCCTAGGAGACCTGTACTGAAAGACAGATCATCCCCCTTACATGGCTTCACATGGTGCTGGTGCCAGAGGTCAAGAAAACAAAGGAAAACCACTACTTTTGAATGGTGGATTTGTGTTTGGGACCAACTCATATCATAGGTCAGTATTTCTTCAGGCCACATCTGCAACCAGCGCAACACATCCCATTTTAAGCCTTGCCCTTTCCACTGAGTAGGGCCTGCTATGTGTATTTACTGTTCTTCCTCGGGTCTATGTGTATGGGCTAGGCATGTGACAGAGACTAGGGATGAAGGAGGGCAGTGGAGTGAAAGATAGTCTCATGGGAGACTATGATATCTTTACAAATGGTAGGCTAAAGCTAGCCAGAATACAGATATCAAACTGAAAAGTTTGCAGCCTCCTACATTCTATGCGGTGTGGCAGTGTTTCATGACACAATTATATGCAAGCTCTACTAGGCGGGTGTTGGCTAGTGTGCTGTGCCTGAATTTTGATCGCTAGCCTTCACAATACTTCTTGTTGCAAGTTCACACTAGTGTATGCCCAGCTGGCTCATTTTCAAACATATCTGATCCACATTTCAAGCTGCTAAAAAAGGTGTTGTATAACTTCATGGCCTTTTGAAAATTACCTTGCCATTGCCTTAGACATCCAGTGATGCAGCTATGAAAACCTAGGGCACAAAGTTTAAGCCACTATGTAGAACAGTTTGCTTTTATAAACTAAAATAACTTTCAGAACTGCTTTTATTAGTTCATCCTTGGACTACTGCCTTCAACCCTTTTGTCTTGTAAGCATCTCTTCTGTAAGACAGCATTACCAATCATGACAGCATTGATTTTCAAATGTATGATTGCTAGTGAAATATTAAACCCTATTGATTTGAAATTCAGGATCAGTTGCATGTTAGATAGTCTGCATATTTTGGGGATGGACAGTTTCATTTATCAGTTCTTCCAACTGCAGAATAATTAGAACTCCATCATGTTCCTGTTTTGAGATGTAGGGCTTCACGTCAGCCTTCTGCATCTGCTGTCTTAAAAAAAATGTTCAATGCATTATGTTTACTAATTGGTCAATTTATCCTCCCAGTGAAGCTTTTTCATTCATTACTGAGCAAATTCACTCAAAGTCCTCCATCTTTTTCAGTCGCTGAAAATCCCCCCTGTTGTCTCTTCTTTAACCCTGCGAGAGTAAAGATGGAAGAATCTGAGCATGAGACAAAGTACTGAACACTTTTAAATTCAGAATAAGAGGTGACACAGTATCAAAGTAAAGGTGACCAAGTGAAGCCAACAAATGAAATGGAGGAGCATTGAAGGAAGTACAATGATGGTTAGAAAAGGAGATAATTTCTCCAGAGGAAAGAATTTTGACAAGAATATTACCTCCTAAACCAGGAGTCCCATGTATGAAATAGAAAGAAGCTAGCAACATTTATTATACTTGAGCTGGAAGCTTGGCACTTACAAACAACAGTAAGAGGAAAGGCAACCTGCTATGAAGGATGGTTGTAGTACAGAGAGAACAGAGAACACAAATCTTATGAGGCAGTTTTACCAAAATGTGGAAATTAAAGAAAGATATAGCACTTCTGCAAAGGAAGCTATTTCTGAGACCAACCATTTAATAATCTGTGCATTTTTTGTTAACACAGTACCAACTTCAAGTGAACGACTGTATAATAATAAAATATAGTATAAAAAACTAATAAAAATGTCTGCAGCCCACATATATATAATTCCAAAATGCAGAGGAATTGGGGCTTGCTCCAAAGCCCAGTGAAGTCAACAGGAGTCTTTCCATTGACTTCTATAGGCTTTGGGTCCATCCGTAGAATGGATCAATTCACCATCAAGTAAAATTTCTCAGCTACCCCATTTCCAAAGTTCACATTTCATTTGGTAAGTTTATTTAAGATGGGAAATTTGCCATATGAACCTATTGCCACATAAACTATTTTGATAGTTGAATAAATAGTTGTAGATCATATCACTTACATTTTCTGAGAACAGTTTAATCACTTGGCAAGATCAATTTCAGTGGAATATAAAAGGTGGAAGCTGGACTGGAGAGAGTTTAGGATGGAATTGGAGGAGAGGAACTCCAGACAGTAACAGCATATTCAATGAGTTTAAAGATGAAAGGGAGAAGAAAGATGGGGCGGTAGTTGACGAGGCAAATGGGCTCAAGGGTGGTTTTTTTAAGATGGGAGAGACTACCGCATGCTTGTATTGTGAGGGGAAACATCAGAGGAGAGTGAGAAATTAAGAATAAGAGTAAGAGAGGGGATGAGAGCATGTGTGAGGGAGATTAGGAGATGGGATGGGGTCACTGAGACAAGTGGAGAGGTTAGTGGAGGACAGCAGATGAGAAACATCTGTGCCTGTGACCCAGAAGGAGTAGGAGAGACTTGTAGCAGAGGAAGAGGAGAGTGATCAACCAAGTTGAGGGAAGCAATAGATGGTCCTGTGGCACCTTTAAGACTAACAGAAGTATTGGGAGCATAAGCTTTCGTGGGTAAGAACCTCACTTCTTCAGATGCAAGAAGTGAGGTTCTTACCCACGAAAGCTTATGCTCCCAATACTTCTGTTAGTCTTAAAGGTGCCACAGGGCCCTCTGTTGCTTTTTACAGATTCAGACTAACATGGCTACCCCTCTGGTACTTGACAAGTTGAGGGAGAAAGTCATGCGGTAATTTTCAATTTTTTCTTGAAAGGAAGGAGTGAGATCCTGTGCAGAGAAAGACTTGGAGGCAGGAGAACTGGAAGGTTTGAGGAGTGAGTCAAAGATGGTGGAAAGGTAGCTGATATCACAGATGTGAGATTCAATAGACAGTGTCGAGTTGTTTAGCTAGGACAATGGCAGAACCAAAGTGGGAGAGAACACATTTGCAGTTGAGGAAGTCATGGGATTTGTGCTAGAGATACTCCACAGCATGAAAGCAGGAGCTGAGGAAGCAGATGTTGGGGGTGAGCCTCACAGTTGGCAGGGCTGACCTTGTGATGGGAGAGAGGGCAAAGAGAAGAGTGAGGAATGGAGAGAATTAACAACCATATCAATGGAAAAAAGGGAAGAGAAGACAGGGAGGAGAAGGTTGAGAGCAGACAAGAAGTCATTAACACCAATGGACTGGAAGTTACAAAGTGACAGTGCATGAGGGAGGGGTCTTATAGACAACACTGCAAGAGACCAGGTGATGGTCAGAGAGAGAGAGAGGAAACTCAGCAGCAGAGATATTAGAAAGAGAACAGTGCTTGGAGCCATCTCAGTTTTCCCCTTTTAAAATGTTCTTGGAATCATTTTTCATCAGCATTATTCACAATCATTTCCTCTCCATTTCCTCTACTGTATTTTCTTGCCTGTGGTTTTATTGACAGGGTGTTAACTTGTGATATTATAGAGTGGTGGTAGTCTCTCCATAATTAAGGTTACAATTTCCATTATCTCCACAATTTTGCCCTTGCATCCCTTCCTTTCCCTATAAATATTCTCAGAGCAAATATGATTTCAGGCCTGATTCAGCAAAACACTTCAACACTTGCTGGTCTGTCCTGAGTGTCAAAAGTGTAACCACTGTCTTATCAGTTTTACAAAACCAATTCCCTTAAATGTTATCTGAATATTGAAAACTAGGAACATGTACTTGTATGAGGATATAAATGCCTACATTTTCAAAACTAACTAGTGATGTTGGGTGCTCCAAAAGTGCTGAGCACCCCTCTGACAAAGGAGACCCTTTAAGGTATCTCCAGTTGAGTGTCCCAAAATTATAGCACCCCAAATCACTAGTCACTTTTGAAAATCTAGGCCAAAATGGTTAACATAACTGTGGATCTGTACAGTAAAGTGTATCATGAAGCTTGTCAGCTACCACCCTTCATAGCTTAATGGAGATAGCCCTCCAATAACAGTGAAGCAGAACTCTACTCTGCATGCTGATGGATACTTCGGAGTGGTGTCCTCAAACAGGAAGTAGCCTAATCAGCGTGGTATTTTGTAGAGGTTCACTGCATTATCAAAACCTGCATGTTTTTCAGAAATCTATTGTAGCATTAAATTGATATCTTTCATGTTGTATGAAACATATATGCTAATGTGGCTGTCTGTATCTGATTAAAATCTGCAGAAAATATGACATTTCCTGAATCCTTGAATTTTAGCAGAGAAAATAAAATTGCAAAAATTTACAATTGACTTTTTAAACAGTACAATGAAATATAGGTTTTCCTTGGAGTGTTCAGAGCCTGGGCATAGAAGGGTGGTGCTGTACAAGAAAGTAATAAAAAAAGAAAGTAAGAAGATTTGCATTTTACCATTACACAACCTGGTGGGAAGAAAATTTGGAACTTTATGCCTAAATGTGCAATTTCAAATACATATTGATTTGATGCTTCAATTGTATATATCACAGAATAATCACCAGATTAATTCTCCTTGTCCAAAAACTGCAACATAAGCACATTTATGGTGGCTCTGCCACTTTATATTAAATATATAATCTCCTGAGTGATGAAAGATCATTGAAATTACAAATATACAATTACCCTTTTATCCAGCTATTTTCCCTCTAGGACAAATTTTAATGTTATTTAAAGGTGGGATATTCAAAAGCCCCTAAATGATTTAGGAGCATACATTCAATTGACTTTCCAAAGGCACTTGTGCTCTGAAGTCAATTAGGCCAGCTTTACAATGGGACTTAGATACATAGCTGGTTTTATAAAGCCCACTAGGCCCCTACCTAGGTATCTGTAGCTGTCTAAGTCCCATTGAAATCAACTTGAAAGTCAATGGGAGTTAGATGCCTAATTCACTTAGGCGCTTATGCAAATCCCACCCATCTGCATCTTTAGGCACGTAAATACCATGGCAAATCTGGCACTTAGGCACTTTTGCAAATCCCACCCTAAATCAGTAACATATGTTAAACTAGAAATTCTGGAGAGTTGTTTTATTATTCTCTCAAATGGCTACAGGGTACTCAGAATTGTAAAACAAATTATTTAGCTATATCACTCTCTCTTTCACTATATATATGTATATTTCTCTTAATAGTTTTCTTAAAATGTCTGTCTTAATTTGTCTCATGTGCACTTTTCTTCTTCTTATGATTAGTATTCCTTTGCAAATATAATGACAAAAACTTACTGCTATGCTAAAATGCCACATCTATGTAACATTTTGGATGAAAAACAACATATCAATCTATATAATGTATGTAACAAGTATAACAATAAAAGCAAAATATTCTCAATAAAATCAAATAGATTCTAGAGAGACAACAAGTACATAGATCTGAGAAGAGAAAGGAAACCTGCATTCATTAATACTGGCCTGGGGATAAAAGACTGGGAGAACAAGCATTGGACAGGCTTCAATGAAGTTGGGCTGATTCACACCAGCTGAGAATCTGACCCACAGTTTTGTGCTTAAGAGTTTGATCACAGAGGCACTAAAGAATCTAAGGGAACATTCTTTTAAATGTCCCAAGCTAGAAAAATCTTGATTGCTTTAGAAATCATTATCTTAATATAGAAACAGCAGGCACAATACATCATTCATGATGTCATTTCCATGTTTAGCTTTTAAAATATTAATGATCAGTTCTGGCCTTTCTTTTGCTGACCACTGAAAACAGCCCTATTCCCTGGAGTAAACCAATGCCAACTCTATAAGGCTGTGATTGAAATTCAGTCAAACCTTTCGGTGAATGGAAATCATTCATTGTGTGACAGTGACAGAGAGCAGTTTCTTCTTGTTTGCAAAAGAGCTCAGAGACTCTATGTCTATCCATTGTCATCAGCATCAGGATTCAATATCCACAGTTACCCAAAACTTTGTGGCTTTGAAGACAGCAGGCTGTGCGGCAGCTGCAGGATTTGGCAGGAATGCTATCCAGGCCAGAACACGAAACGGTTTGTCAGTTTGCACTCTAACGAACTCCAGGCAGAATACTATGTCCACTGCTGGTACATTTGGAGAGGAAGAAATATTGACACTGACTAACAACATGTTATTGCATGTCACTAGTTAAAATCTAAAGTGTTAACAAAAAGGATGAACCTAAAAGTAAATGTCATCCAGAACTAGACAACTGGAGACAATTCTTCCAAAGGGTCCAATCAACTAGTCACAGCCTCACCAACTTGATATAAATAACTAAGAGGATGATGCTAAAGAAGAGAAAAGGCAGCAAAAAATCTTGTGTGAATAGTACATGGCACTTATTTGGCACCATATATCAGAGCAGCGGTGCTTGAAGCCATTGGACCAAACTGCAAACCTGGTATAGATATAGATATATAGATATGGGAAACCACTTCAAGCCAGGGGGTGCTGCACCACTTCCCGCACCCCTAGTTCCAGCACCTATGTATCAGAGGATTTCAGAGTCCCCACACCTACATTTTACCTTCTGGGTTTTTTGCCTACTCACCAAGCTTCACAGCGGTTTGACGGCTGCTACCTATGGCTGCAATACACCCCTCTGCAGAGAGCCAACATAACACCGAGGTCCAGTTCAGTCCCACTTATGCCCTGTTTTGCATGCTGTAATGAGACTTAAGTGATACATAATTTTGGGCTGGCCCTCTGCACAGGGGTGGATGTTAGAGTCAGAGGTGATGGAGTGGACTTGTGAAGCACTTGGACTTGCTTAGTAGGCGTCCGTCCCTTCCAATGTTGACACATTTATCGATGGTTAAAGGAAATACCCCATTTCTAACATCTGCAAATGCCCAAAATCCCTTCTGCTTCATTAAAATATTCTCTATGGTTAATTTTTTTTTAAAGTGCTCTGTTCAGAAGTGGTAATGGGAACCCAAAACTTGTTTTCTTATTGAAATTGTATTAGTCCCATTTTGCACACACACCAGCTTGTCCATTGCAAGGATGCCCATCACTGAGACAATAGAAATCTTTCCATTCCAAAGACTGATTCTTACCCCAGATCATCTATGAAGTTTGCAGTATTTGCCAGAATCTACACTTCCATTTAAAATTCACCAAAACATCAAACTTATCAGAATGCAAACTGCTACCACTTGCACCTGCAAACAGATTAAATAATAGCACCAAGTGAAGTGGGAACTTCCTCTGCCCCAGTTTGTTTTACCACATTGCAGTGGGCATATGCCATTCCTGTTATAATTTTTTAAATGTCTTCCCTATGGCCCTATTCATGCTCTAACTGACCAGCCTTTGTGAACAGGGCCTATAAGAGAGTTCCGTAGAACAGGGGTACAAGAATTTATATTTTCAGTCTGATAGATCTGCAAGTGTATTATTTATTAATATTATTACTTATTTTTTGTACAACAGTAGTGCTTAGAGGCCCCCAACCAGGAATCAGGACCCCTCAAGCCTAGGGGCTCGTTTCTGACCCAAGGGTGTGCAGTGTTAGCATAGGATGAGAGCTGGATAAAGCAAGTGATCAGGAGGAGGCAGGAAGGTTAAAGTAACAGTGAAACAATTATCAGAGGGGTAGCCGTGTTAGTCTGAATCTGTAAAAAGCAACAGAGGGTCCTGTGGCACCTTTAAGACTAACAGAAGTATTGGGAGCATAAGCTTTCGTGGGTAAGAACCTCACTTCTTCAGATGCAAGTGTGGTTCTTGCATCTGAAGAAGTGAGGTTCTTACCCACGAAAGCTTATGCTCCCAATACTTCTGTAAGTCTTAAAGGTGCCACAGGACCCTCTGTTGCTTTTTAGTGAAACAATTGTTACTAGCATAATAAACTGCAATCTCAACATAACCCCACATTTTTCTCCTTTAAAACAAAATTGTTTCACTTTCTGCATGTGCAAAAGTGATGTTAAACCTCAAGCTGAAATCCGTTCGGAGGGATTTATTTCAAAAAGCTTAATTGTGATACAGATTTTAATTAAGTTTGCCTTGTTAAATCTATTTGCTCCAGAGAATCTTTACATAGAAATTCTCCGTGGTGGAAAGCCCAATAAACTTACTGAGAGGGGTGAGTCTGTTAAGTATTTCCACGTTGGCTTTTTCCCATACATGACTATTTTTAAAAAAAAGTTAAAAATTAAAGCTCCCCATTTACGACTGAGACTGAATGTATGTGACCTTGAGTTCCACAGAGGTTAACTACTCTGATTAACTTTTCCATGTTATTTCATTAAATAAAAACAGTTTTGACACCCAGAGACTGAGGCATCCTAGAGATAATACAATAACCTGATGCAATCATTCCAAATTGAATTGCAATAATTCACTTAGGTGACCATACATATTTGTTATGTGTAATATGAAACATTGCAAAATGAAATCAATAGAAATGTTTCTTGTTAATGAAGATATACTGGGCTGTTATGTGTGGGTTGTAGACTCAATACCACAGAAATCTTATTTGTATTCTAAGGTTCAGGATAGTTAAAAATGAAGATAGCATTACTTAAAGAAGATATGGCCGGACATCTGGAAAATGATATCATAAATTTTGTGTCATACCCTGTTCTTTTAGGGTGAAATCCTGGATCCATTAAGTCAATGGGAGTTTTGCCATTGATTTCAGTGGACCCACTGATTTCACCTGAAGAGTTTCTGCAACAGTTACAGAACCCTAGAAGAAATTCACACAAGTGGAATTCATGTTCATTAAAGTTCACAGTTGATCTCATCTGTTGAAAATGTCAGAGACCAAAATCCTACAAACTTTTTCAATTTCATATGAAATAAGAGTATAGCATTTTATCTTACTCCCTGCTTTCTCCCCACCCCTTTTACACACAGTGCCTGCTCAGGGGAGTGGGAAAGGACCAGTTTCTGTGCTTCCCTAAATGCAGGGACTAATATTGTGTCTGGCTCTTGTGAAAGCCATTCAAAGGGAGAAGAAAGGCTTCTTTCACCTTCCCACCCCCAGTGTACACCCTATGTGCATACACAAGGTATCCCATAGTTCCTTCTGCAGAGAAAGACTTCAGAAGGGTTTGGCCTTTTTGGAGAAGATTCAGTGAATTTGCATTTAACCTCCAGAGGTTCCGAGTTATAGTTCAGTAGTCAGAAGGCTGTAGCAGTGATGTATCTGGCAAGCCTCCATTGGAAGTAGTCCACTTCACAAAGCCTCTATGTTTTTGGAACTTTTTAGCTCAATTAACTTAGGGCTTATCTACACTTGAAACACTACAACCACACAGCTGCAGTGCTGGGTAATCCACCACCCCAAGAGGCGGTAGCTAGGTTGATGGAAGAATTCTTCCGTTAATCTAGCAGTGTCTGCACTGGGACTTACGTTGGCTTAACTACATCACTCAGGGGTGTGGATTTTTCCCACTCCTGAGGGATGTAGCTGGGTGTAGATCCAACTAGAAGATCTCTGGATTAGAAGAGTGGGCAGGATTCAAGTGGGTTAGCAGAGCTGCATAGAGAAGACTCCTGAAAAAGAACTGTGGACACAGAACATTATTTAATGGCAAATTTTGTCAGATGGCAATAACTTCGTTTTAAAGCCACCATATGTGATTCCTTTTTGGTTGGTCCAGATATTTCAAATAATATTATATGTAAAACAAGTTGCCTGAAAAAGCCCTAAACAGAAACTTGTAGTAAGGTCAGGCAAGGAAACACTGGAGGGACAGATGAGGCGTAGTTTGTAACTTAATGGTACATAGCTTAAACTGCACAGAAAATCTCTTTGAAAGTAATGTGGAGCTATGGACACTGTCATGAAAGGAGTTTGAATTCTTTGACCTAAGAGATAAAATTTGTGAAAACTCATTAAACTACATTAAAACTTATGACATTGAACAAGAGTATCAGTTAGTTAGTTAGTTAGTTAGTTAGTTAGTTTGTTTGTTTGTTAAAAGCCTGAATAAGGAAATTGCTTACCCTATCTCTGACCATTATCTGCAGAATTTTTAAACATCCAAAGAAACAGAGGTTCTACATTCATTCACTGACCCCAGAATGATGAGAAGGTCCATTTCACAAGGAAGAAGGAAATGGAGACAAGGCCTTTCAAAAGAAAATTGAAAATGGTCATTAAAAGCAAATGTCTGAAGAATTTGTAAAAAGTAGCTATAATGGGTTCTCAGACTCAGGAATGTGACCTGGCGACAGCAGTAACCTCTGGTTAGAGAACAGGGCTTTATAAACTCTAAAAAGATTCTCTGTGGTTCCTGTGTCAAGCTGGGGTGTGTGTGGTGCAAAACAAATTTACCACAGGGCTAAAAAACTCATGATGAAAAGCAGTGCATTGTGGTACACATTTGAAAATAAAAAAAAACAAGCTGTGGTTTTAGTTTTAGCAGTCAATTTTGAAATTAAAGGGATACTGTCAGGTTCAAATCATATCTTTAAATATTAAATTTCCTTATATATGGTTCTAACAACATAATTTAGATTATTAAAATAGATATTTTTTACAAAACATCTAATTTATTTTTCACCATTTTCTCCCACTGGCTTATTTTTTTCCATTTCTTTCAGCCTGGACTGAGAGAATCTCATGTTTGTTCATAATTAGCTTTTAGTAACATATGAAGGAAAAAGAACATTCTCATCATAACACTCACTGCCATTGCTCACATTTCTGGGGTAACAAAACCAAAAGTAAAACACATGTGAGAGAGGTCACTGTCCCCTCACAATTTAACATCTGTTATGAAAACCAGTGTAGACTATAATCTCGTCTCCGCATCAAGAAAGAAAGAAAGAAAGAAAGACTCCAAGATGGGCCAACAGCACAACCACTATAGGGTGATGAGGGGAGGAAAAGGACAAATCTATACAAAGGGAAGAGCCCACCTGCTCTTTAGTGGACACAAATGGACCCTTTTGCACTGTCCTTCAGTCATCACCTCAGGTCACAGCCTGCAGGTGAAAAGGGTCTGTAAAGCCTGCTGCAGCAGCCCCCAGCAGGCAAATGGGAAGAGTGAGGAGATGCCCGTTTTTTTATATCTTTAAAGACCAACAGTCTGGAGCATTAAATGATTTACATGCACACTGTTCTTAAGTAAAAGGCATTGTTCTTATGCAAATGGCAATAGAACAGCATCCAGCCATTCCAAAACAGCTTAGTCATCCGAATGCAGGGCATGAAACTTTGCTACTGGGGGCCTGAAATCACAAAAAAGTATCCGCTTCTAAGGCCATGCCTATGCAAAAATTTGCACTAAAGGTATGTTTTTAAAATGAATTTAGTTAAACTTGTTTGTGTGTAGACACGCTAATTTCACTTTAGCAGTGATTTATCATGATTTAACTTAATCCTATAAACAAAGAAGTTTGAGAGAAAAAATGTTAGTTAAACCAGTGTGAATTTATATGCAGACAAGGCCTTATAAAGGGGAAAGTCAGAGTGATATTGTGACTTATAACCTCAGGAGATGAGAACCTCTGGTCATATGAACCTGCTAAGAATGCCTCTGCCCATCGCTTCCCTTTTCTACTCCATTGCCAGGAAAATAAATTGACAGCAAAAAAATCAAAACAGACTGAGAAGAGACATAATGGAGATTCTGTAGCAAACTGAAATTCCCTAAGGGAAGACAGAAGAGACTTAAGGAAGTCAGTAAACTGAAGTTTGAAGAACTGATTGACAAGTTATGATGTGTTGCAGCTGTTGATGATAGACTCATCCACTGTCCATTGTCTGAGTGTTTTCTTGTGCTCCCTAATCTGTCTTGTAACTACCTGTTGTCTTTCATCTTATACTGATTGTAAGGTCCTGGAGGGAGGGGGGGATGACATCTTTTTGTTCTGTGTTTGTACAGCACCTAGCACAATGCATTCCTGATCCATGACTAGGGATTCTAAGCATTCCTGTAACACAAATAATAAGTAACCATAATAATCATGGAATCTGTCCTCCAAGAACCCAGCAGAAACAAAAGGACAAAGCACTAGCTTCTTGTGTTAGCTATAAATGGCAATACATAATTTCACATTGCATTTCAGAAACAGAGACATCTTTGATGGACTTTGCAACAACAGAAAGCTTAGCAAGGTGTGCCTAAACAAAATGTAGGGAGGATCTACAGCACCAGGCCTTGAAGACTTACAATATTTCTGTATATTTTGCACTGTTTTGTTAATTTTAAAGCTTCTTGGGTGTACATCTGCAAACAGAATATATCATGCAAAATAAGTCAATGAGTGCACTGGACTCTCTCTCTTTTTAAAGTTTCCTTTAATTTTAAATAGTAGATGTCTTACCTGATAGGCGAGTTTTTCGGTGCTGCCTAAGGCATTTGGAGGCTCAGTTTCTATTCCAGTTATTGGCATCCAGATCCTCTAAGCATCTGGGAAAATCCTATACGATATTTTTATGGGTGACTAGTGAGTGGCAAAATAAAATAATAATAATAATAATTAATAATCAGGAGAGTAGGTAGTTGTTGGAGCTCACAAATAATTCACCAGTCAAGAGTTCTATGGGCACATCTTGACCTCACATTTACTGTGGTTTAACACTTCAGCTAAATGCAGGTAAAGGCACAGGACCTCATTTGCCAATGACTTTCATGTTGTGTAACCATTCCCAGCTGTGCACAGTGGGTTTAAAGGCTATAATTCTGATCTGGCAGTGTTTGACACCCAGCTTGAGTATCAGCTCCACCTCCCTGTACATGTTCATGGTTTTCCAATCTCAGCTCCTGTGCTTGCCTTCCAAGAGGGCTAGTCAGTGCTATATCAGCAATACTGACACTGATAAGGAAACTGACATGTTTAACAAGCAATAAATTAAGAGTTTAACCTCCTCTGACTGAATATGCTTGCATCTAAATGGCACCTTTGCCATGCTGAATGGATCCCTTGTAATGATGGATGAAAATTCAATAAAGATTTTAGAGCCAGAAAGGAAGAGAGAGTGTGTACAACGGCAGTATTGACATACAAGTGGCATTCCGCAGTTCACATTTAAAATCTTAATTGAATGCTGAGTGTGATGAAGTCTCATGAAGGTATTGGACAGGATGTATCAAGGAACAGTGTGGCTGGGAGTAGAGGGGATCTGTCTATTTTAATGGGGATTCATGTATAATTTGAGAGAGTCTGATCCAAAGTCCACTGTAGTCAATGGAAAACTCCCATTGACTTCAATGAGTTTTGGATCAGGCCCATAATGAGGCATTTTCAGGAGCCATTTATATTGGAGACGGGGCAAATGAATCTGGACTTCTCCAAACAAGGTGTACCCAATTAAATGCAAGTAGTGTGGTTATATTGCTGATCAATGCAAAGTCGTGGGATCTCTTGGGGCATGAGAGCAAAACCTGACCAGTAAATCTGCTGTTCGTTTCCAAAGGAGGCTTCTCAAGTCTCATTAAATCATGCCCACTGGCCTGTGAGAGCCTGCTACTTCTTCAGCATTTGGCATTACATTTTTTCTTACCCCACAGTTGAAGTGTATTAGAACAACATTCCTCAGCATAATAGTAACAAAAGTGCTGAGTTCTGGGTTGCACTATCATGCATCATGAACTAGCCTGAGATACAGTAAATCATTAATTTATACAAAATGCTCCATTTTCAATATTTGTATGCCTCTTATCAAAAGTTAATTCATTTCCTTTATATATGTCAAAAACCCTACTCTGTGCTGCCCATGCTATCCTGCAGCTCCTCGTAACTTTTCCACTTCAATAAGCTTTGAACTTTGGAGTTTCCTGCACTGAAACCAAGTTATATTAAGATTCAAGCCACATTTTCTCTCTCTCTACTTCTTTCACATAATCACCACTCCAGTTCTTGGCTTGTGCCCTTTCCTTTATTTCTCCCCTCAGCTCCTCCCCCCTACACACACACCCTTCCCCCTCCCCCCCAAAAAATGAGATCCCAGGGGGTAATCTCATTCTATATATCACCCTTACATTTCACCTTCATGCCTTTTTTCACTATATTGAAGGGCTCATTTCATCATAAGACACTGGGCTTGTCAGATTAAGGAAGAAACCTACCAGACAAAAGGTAGATACTGCACTTCCTCTGCTCCTGCTGCAGCAAATGGCCATTATTAATGGGGAACTGTCCAGCATGGGTCCAGTGCTGAACAGCAATCTGAAAAGATGGTGATCCCTCCATTTTTGATTGCAAAAACTGTAACCAGAACAGGGAAATAAGAATGAGCTAAATGAATGAACTGAACCCAGCTTGGACTTCTATTAGATCTGAAAAAGGATAAATACTTCACCTCCATTGCTCTAACTATCCCCAAAGCAACCTGCCTTTCCACAGAGTACCAGTTGGAAGCTCCCTCCTCCTCCACAATGTAAGGTTACTAAAGATAATGTGGAGCCAAATGGGGGAAAGAGATTATTGCCATGGGGTGAAAGTAGGAGATTTGGGGTCATTGGAAAAGTGCCAAAGGTCTGACTCAGAGCAGTCATCTGGCCGTGGACAGAAATTGTAATTTAGTACCAACAAACATGGGTGTCTCTCTGCCTCTTTCTCAAACTACCATGGCAGCTCATCTTCAAAATGTGGCTAATAAGCGATCTATTTACGGTGCTAGAAGATGAGTAGGCTCACTGCAGTTCAGAACTAATTCCTTAGCTCAGTGTTTCCCAGACTTCTGAAAGCTGATTCTCCCCAACCTCCTCCCCATACCCACCTCCCAGCTTCAGGGGAACAAAACCAATTGTACCCCCCCCCCTTAAATCCTGGCATGCGGTGTTGAAGGCCTACCCATCTTAGTTTAGATAGCTTCCATGATCCCCTGTAATCCTTCACACAATCCTGACCAGCCTTGAAAAACACTGGTGTAGCTCTTAATAGTATGATCTTTCTTCTCCTTTCTTATATGCTTCAATAAGCAATGAAACTGTTATCAATGAGAGTATTGTCACTGGCATCTGAGTTGGCAGCCATTGAAATGAATGGGGCAGTTCCCACCTCAGAGGTACTGTTTGATGCTCTCTGCAGACTCAGGCAGGCCCTTGCTACATTAGCTACACTCGCTTCAGATTTTGAAGCTTTTTCCTACAGCCCTCACACCAGACTTTTTTTCAAAACACAAGCTGAGACTGCAGAGAACAATTGAGAGGTCTTGTCCTATCCTTTGGGAAACACTGCCTTATCTGATTGTTACATCATTTGTAATGACAATTGGCCAGCTTGTCCACCTGCACACTATTAACTGCTCCATTAGGGGAAGAGGGAAGTTATAATTCTTACTTTTGTAATTCTTTTCCATGGCTTGTGTGTTTCTGAGGCTCAGGACACTGGAGTTGTTTTAAAGAGCCCAACTTAATAACCAGACACATGTTCATTAGTTTTGTCAATTCACAAGATTATTCAATACATTGACTATAGCTATAGGTTTTGATCTGAAATATTTTTTACTCTGATTTACTTTGTTATTAAAAAAATATGAATTTTCACTGTTCCCTCTCTTTGTGTGTGTGCACACATGCATACATGTCTGTCTGTCTGTCTGTCTACATGCATAGGCCTCCTGATACTTCTTGTTCTATCTACATTTAAGGAAAATAAGTGTGTTGGACTTTTATGCCAGTAGTTGTTCTCAGTCTCACATCTATAAGCAAACTAACTGGGACATTCTGATGACATAGGGGAAATGGCTTCCAAACCGTAACATTTAAATTATTCAATGTGTTTTTTCCAAGTGCCTCCCTCTTCTCCTAGTTAAGATTAATGTGCTGAGGAGTCTGCACAAAGCCAAAAATGATGTTTCAGATTTCAGGATGGAATAAGCCTAGCTGAGATCTGGATCCACTCCAAAGAGAGAGACTTCCTCACTCGCTCTCTCAACTGCTGTTATCTTGCCAAGGTGCCTCCTCTTTGCACTACATTCTGTCCAGACAGCACCAAATATTTTCTAGACTTATGTTTGAGCCACTACCCAAGTCTGACCCTGTATCTGGTGCCAGTGAGTAAGATGCCCAGAAGATGTGGCCCTTATTGCCTAGGTCCAAAAGACAAACTCTGGCATAGTATTTACATATTCTGACTCAGTCATGTGATTAAGGAACTGACACAAGTGAGAACTGCCCAGCTGTCCCAGCCTGTCTCCTTCCTTGACAAATGGCCTGAGTTTCATTCCCGCTGTGTGCTCATTCATAGGTCATTCTCTGCTCATGTACTCTGCAGCAACCAGAAGGTCAGAACCGGATTAACCTTTTGTGGGCCTGGCACCCAACATATTTGTGGGGCCCCCTGGGGGCAATGGAGCATGGTGCGGGGGAGTCGGTCCCTGGAGCAAGCGGCTGGCCAGGGGCATGGCATGGCATGGCAGGGGCGGTCCTACTCTACCCAACCCAGTGAGATGACACTATTTACAAATCAGCAATTACCAGACGCTCAGTGGCCCGCCCAACCCTGTGCTGCCAGCATGCCCCTTCCCCTTGGGGATGGGCCCATGCCACGCCACAGAGCCCCCCCACCCAACACTGGAACAGCTCTCCAATTCCCTATGGCCAGAGCCCTCCCGGACCCACTATGCCCAGCACCCCTGCAGACCCTGCCACAAATGCACAGCACCCTGCACCACACCACCCCTGCCCAGCGCCCCCCTGCCCACAGCCCCACCACAACTGCCCAGCACTCCACACAGAACCCCCACTCCTTAGTGCCCCAGCACACACATCTTCCCCGCCCCCTCACAGCCCAGCACCTCCCCCCCCAGGCCCTCCAGACACCCACTCCCCCATGCCCTGCCTCCCGGCCACACTCACCAGCCCTGCTGCGAGGCAACTGTCTGCCAAGCTGAGCTGTCAGTGTAGCCAGGGCTGGTCCCGAGGCGGGGAATTGCTCCAGCCCCTCGGGAGTGGTGCAATCAGCCAGGCCAGAGCATGCCTCAGCCGGGCTCCCTCAGGACCCACTTGCCTGGAGGGGCCCAGTCAACCCCCCCACACTGCCCCCCCCCCATTGGCTGAGACTGGCCAGGCTTCTGCACCAGTCCCAGGCAGCTCAGCTCCAAGGAGACAGGTGGGGCCCCACAGGGGTGGGAAGCAGAGACTACCCGGAGCCAGAGGTGCACTGGGGTCTGGCCAGGGGGCAGAGAGAAGCCGGCGGGTGGGGCCAGGGGGTGAAGAGGAGCCCTCAGCAGGCAGGCCAAGAGGAGCAAGTCGTGGGTGGGGTGGGGGAGCGGGCTAGCAGGGTCTCAGGGCGCAGTGCAAGCAGAGCAGGCTGGGGCCCCTTCTGAGCATGGGCCCGGCTCCATGGTGCCACTGGTGCCATTGTAAACCCGGCACTGCAGAAGGTGAGCTGCAGAAAGCAGCTGTGAGGCACACTGCCTGCTTCTTTCTCCTTCTTTCTTCCTTGCACTGGGTCACAATGTGGCCATACCCAATAGGCCAAGCCAACAAGGTGTTGTAGGCAAAGATTCATCTCCCTCCCTTCCTCTCCATGTAACCTAATTCATTTCTAGTCCTTCCCAGCATCAGCTGACACAAATCTTCTGTGAAATGAGCCACCTGCTATTGCTTTCTCCTGCTCAACACTCTGACCACTGCCAGCTGTTGCCTCTCTGAAGTGACAAATGCTAAGTAGGAACCATTAATAATCTACCCTTCTTCAGCTTCATTGAGAAACCTCATTCTTTGATCCTCTCATTTTATTTTGCTACTGAATTGTTCAATAGATTCATTCCTTATGGAAAAATCCTATAGAATTTTGTAAGGATAAAGCCAACCAAGTTCGATAGCCACCTAATAGAGTTCTAGAGAAATTACTGTAAAAACCTATAGAACATAATAGAGAATTATGCTTTCTATAAGTTTTGTTAATCATCTCATCGATGTCTATTGCAAAGATATAATTCTCTATTAAATTCTATAGGATTGTTCATAAACCCTCTTAGATTATTATTTTCTGTAGTTATTTTCCAGAAAGGGTGTTATATGTAGCTAGGGAACTCCTTGGCTGTAACCCAGGGGTAGGCAACCTCTGGCATGGATGCCAAAGGCGGCACGTGAGCTGATTTTCAGTGGCACTCACACTGCCCGGGTCCTGGCCACTGGTCTGGGGAGCTCTGCATTTTAATTTAAATTTAAATGAAGCTTCTTAAGCATTTTAAAAACCTTATTTACTTTACATACAACAATAATTTAGTTATATATTATAGACTTATAGAAAGAGACCTTCTACAAACGTTAAAATGTATTACTGACACGCGAAACCTTAAATTAGAGTGAATAAATGAAGACTCGGCACACCACTTCTGAAAGGTTGCCGACCCCTGCTGTAACCATTTATTATTGCTGTATTACCTATATTTTGAAAGGCAAGAAGTTTACCTTGTTGTTTAATTAAAGCTTCAGTTTAAAAAATAAAGAAAAGCATCTTTGCAAAATCCAGAGTCTGGAATCCCTTTGTCAATATCTAGACAAATATCAGCCCTGGGGAAATGGCGGTAGAAGGGGAGAGAGTGAGTGAGGCGCGATAGAGAAGCCAGAGGACATTCAGAAAGAGCGAGCTAGAGCATAACTGAAGGAGAACAGGTAATGAAATTGAGGTTTTGACTGGGAGGGCTGGCAAGAGTCCAGGATGGACTGGAAATATTCATGAAAGAAGAAGATTAGGAAATTCAATTTAGGATTCAAGAGGAATCTGACATCAAAGCAAATTTGAACATTTCTGCTTCAATTAACCTGAAACTAAAGCTCCATCAAAACACAAGGAACCTACTCTACATAATTCCATGCACCTCTGTTAGAGATAGAGACAGGTACAGGAGCACTAAGCAGTCAAAGTTTAACAGTGGTGTCAAAGCCAGTTAGTAAATACAGTACCTTTGTATATTGATGGTGCTCTGCCTAAATAATTTCCAACTTCTTGGCAGATCCTCTCATAATCTACTAAATTTCTCATTCATCTACTGTATTTATTATGTGCAAGTAACAAGCCCAAATTCTTAATTAACTGAGATCATTGTTTTCTAAAACAAATGTAGGGAGGTTCCATTTTTGATGGCAGAGAGAGAACAAGCCATTTGTTTGAATTATGAAGTATACTCCTACCAAACAAAGCCAACTAAAACTGCACAGCTAGCTAGTCACAAATGCATATTTAGGTTACAACGGAAGTTAGGAGGACTTTCAGTACACAAAAATAACTAACTCCAAGAGAAATAAATATATAACTACGTTGGAAATTTTATTTCTCACATCAGAAGCCTACATGTTCAGACATTTGATTAACTTCTCCTCACAGAAGCAAAGACTGTTCCTACTATCGTGTTAGGCATAGGCACCGACTCCGTGGGTGCTCCGGAGCTGGAGCACCCACAGGGAAAAATTAGTAGGTGCTCTGCACGCACCAGCAGCCAAGCTCCCCTCCCCCCCCCACGACCCACCTCTTCTGAGCGTGCGTGTCCCCGCTCCTCTGCCTACCTCCCAGCACTTCCTGCATTGCTTTGGCGGTGTGCTGGGGAGCAGGAAGGAGCGGGAACACAGCGTGCTCAAGGGAGGAGGCAGGGAAGAGGTGGGGCCGGGGCAGGGATTTGGGGAAGGAGACGGAATAGGGGTGGGGGGGGACTTTGGGGAAGGTGTTGGAATGGGGGGCAGGGGTGGAGTAGGGGCGGGCGGAGAGGGGGGTCAAGCACCCACCGGCAGGAGCAGAAGTCGGCACCTATGGTGTCGGGTGTCTCAAACAAAATCTATAAAGTAGGCAATAAAGTAGATATCAAGTAAGGAGAATTTTAACCAATTGTTACTCAGAGATAGCCCACTACTTTTTGAAGTTTATTTAAAATTTGTTTCTATAGTTAACCTGCATTCATAACTGCCAAAGTCACTAGGAGTTTTGTAGGAAATGTAACTAATGGATAAGGCCCAGAATATTTACATTGGGCTAGATTCCCCTTTTGTCTGTGCACCCAGGCCTGACTCCTGGGGAATAGGTGGAGCCTTGACTCCGCCTCTCAACAAGCTGGCCAGCACAGTGTAGGGTGACCACATAGCAACCCAGAGGGTGGGGGGTAATAGGTGCCTATATAAGAAAAAGTCCCTAAAAATGGGACTGTCCCTATAAAAACGTGACATCTGGTCACCCTAGCACAGTGGAGTGAGAGCCAGTGCAAGAAATGTGGTGATTTCCTACAGGTTCAGCCCAGCAATAAATCATTATTCTCTGAAGGAAGGGAGAAGCAGGGAGGGAACTATCTCAGATGAGTGTCTCTAAGGCACGATGACTTTGGGGTTACTCCTGGAATGGTACAGCTTATGCACCTTTCTTTGCTCATGACTATGCATAATGGTACAGTCTAGCCCTTATTGGGCCAAGTCCTGGATGCAGCACACATCTTGAGAGGCCAGGATGCGCAGTAGGCTTCTACCTATGGTTGGGGGAAGGGAGGAATCCTTTTCCAAGCCACACAGTGGCAGTGGAGATACTCTGCAAATGTTCCTGCAGAAGCCCCTGCAACTGCTGCTCTCTCCAGTGAGGGAGTATGACTCGTGGAATGACCAGCCTGCTTCCTCTACGCTTGCCTCTGCTTTGTCCCAAACCTCCCACCTTCCAATGCAATTTACTTGCACCGAGTTCAATTCCACAGCCTATAAAAGGAGTCTGTACCTGTGCAGGTCCCCCAGTTCTGCCCCTAATTTCCACAGAGAAACTTCACTGGCTCCGTGGGATCAGGGACTTCCATGATCCATGACGACATGGCAAGATTTAGCCCAGTACAAATGATTTGTTTACATATTGCCTATGCCTGAAAATGAGTTAATAAGCTTCAGGCATCAGAGACTGCCAATGGTGTCCACTCACTCCAGTGCTGGACACAGTATAATAACCTACACAGAACAAAGAAGAACAGGAGTACTTGTGGCACCTTAGAGACTAACAAATTTATTAGAGCATAAGCTTTCGTGGACTACAGCCCACTTCTTCGGATGCATATAGAATGGAACATATAATGAGGAGATATATATACACACATACAGAGAGCATAAACAGGTGGGAGTTGTCTTACCAACTCTGAGAGGCCAATTAATTAAGAGAAAAAAAACTTTTGAAGTGATAATCAAGCTAGCCGAGTACAGACAGTGTGATAAGAAGTGTGAGAGTACTTACAAGGGGAGATAGAGTCAACGTTTGTAATGGCTCAGCCATTCCCAGTCCTTATTCAAACCGGAGTTGATTGTGTCTAGTTTGCATATCAATTCTAGCTCTGCAGTCTCTCTTTGGAGTCTGTTTTTGAAGTTTTTCTGTTGTAATATAGCCACCCGCAGGTCTGTCACTGAATGACCAGACAGGTTAAAGTGTTCTCCCACTGGTTTTTGAGTATTTTGATTCCTGATGTCAGATTTGTGTCCATTAATTCTTTTGCGTAGAGACTGTCCGGTTTGGCCAATGTACATGGCAGAGGGGCATTGCTGGCACATGATGGCATATATCACATTGGTAGATGTGCAGGTGAACGAGCCCCTGATGGTATGGCTGATGTGATATCTATTCAAGTGACATCATCATAGGACCTAATCCCACCTGTTTATGCTCTCTGTATGTGTGTATATATATCTCCTCATTATATGTTCCATTCTATATGCATCCGAAGAAGTGGGCTGTAGTCCACGAAAGCTTATGCTCTAATAAATTTGTTAGTCTCTAAGGTGCCACAAGTACTCCTGTTCTTCTTTTTGCGGATACAGACTAACACGGCTGTTACTCTGAAACTACACAGAACAGGAAAGGTATACTGGGCCAACTCTTCAGCTGGTGTGAATCCGCATCAGGGCACTGCAGTCACTATTACTGCAAGAATCTATCTGCCTAAGGTATTTGTTTGGCCCCCATTACCATAGTATCTGAGTGCCTCCCAGTCTTTAACATATATCTCCTCACACTACCCCTGTGAGATAGGGCCAGGGCCGGCTCCAGGCACCAGCCCACCAAGCATGTGCTTGGGGCGGCGCCTGGAGGGGGGCGGCGTGGCGGGGCGCTCCGGCCCAAGAGCGGGGCCGCGACTGGGCTCGCTGCCCTCCCCGTGGCGCTCCAGCTGCCGGGGAGAGCGGAGCCGCAGCAGGCTCACCGCCCTCCCCGCAGCGCTCCAGCCGGTCGGGGAGAGCAGAGAGCCGTGGCGGGCTCTCCGCCCTGCTCCCGGCACTCTGGCCGCTGGGGAGAGCGGAGAGCCCCGGCCGGGCTCGCCGCCCTCCGCCCGGCGCTCTGGCCGCCAGGGGCTCACCACCAGGGAGAGCAGAGAGCCTCAGCCGGGCTCTCCGCCCTGCTCCCGGCGCTCTGGCCGCCGGGGAGAGCGGAGCTGCGGCGGGCTCGCTGCCCTCCCCCCGGCGCTCCGGCCGGTTGGGGATTGCGGGCCCACGGCCAGGCTCAGCGCCCTCCCCTGCCGTGCTGGGGGGCGGCGGGTGGCTTTTTTGCCTAGGGCAGCATCCTCCTGGATAGGGCAGTCCTGTTATCCCCTTTTAATACTAGGGGTCTCCCAGCTCTCAGGAGTATGTTCTAACCACCGGGCTAGAGGATATTCTGATGCGGGGCTCCCACAATCTCTCCTGTTGAAGCCGTTCCATTTTGTACAAATACTTAAATAATCCTTGGGTACAAGTGAGAAAGAGACTGAATGTCTCCATAGCATGGTGGGTGGGACACTTGCCCAGTCTCCAGTCCCCCATGCTCTACAAGTATTTGATTATTTCTCCACAGTGGGACAATTTCAACAGGAGAGACTGAGGGAGCCCCACAGCAGGGTGTCCCATAGTTCAGTGATTTGAAAGCTCTCCTGCAAGGTGGGAGACGCCTGTTCAAAACGCCTCTTCCCATCAGGCGGAGGGGGCAATTAAACTCAGATCCCAGGTGAATGCTGTAACCAGTAGGATAAAAAAATTCTAAGGGAGAGGCCACCTCTTCTGCCTGCCACTAAATCTTGAATGGGCCGATCTGGTAAGTGTGCTCTGAGCATGCCTACAAGTGAGATAAGCAGGGCAATGCCTATTTTCACCAGCTTTGAGGATGCCCCTGGGGCTTAGGTGTGAGATGGCATCTGGAGGCCAACAGTGAGGCATTGTGCACATGCCCAGAGGCAGAAATTTAGGTGCCTACAAGGCTAGGCAGCAGCTGAGCAAGGAGTTGGGGAGGTGGTAGAACTGGGATTTAATCACTTAAATCCCTTTGTGGCTCTGGGCTTAAGTGAGTTCTTAAGTGACTTAAGAACAGGTGGTAGAGCAGGAAATTGAAGCCATCTAGTGCTCTAACCACTGAACCATCCTTCCCCACTAGTCACTCCCTTGAAACCAATAGAACTGCACTCATTTATACCAGCTGAGAATGTGGCTCAGGGTGTTGTTTCATTCTGAGCTGCTTGTATAACTAATTATGAAACATCAAATTCATTTTACCTAAATGGGCTTGAATCCAAGTTGACAATCCTAGGTCAAGTGGTTTTATTTCATTATTATTTCTGTACCACAAGTGTGTATGGCATTTCACAGATAAACGTATGTAGAAAGGTCCCTGCCCTGAAGAGTTTTAGAATCATAGGTGCTGGATCTAGGGATGCGGGGGGTGCTGCAGGACCCCCTGGATTGAAGTGGTTTCTACCTTACACAGGGTTTACAGTTTGGTTCAATGGCTCTCAGCACCCCCGCTATACAAATTGTTCCAGTGCCTCCGTTTAGAATCTAAGGGTATGTCTACATTGCAATTTAAAACCAGCAGCTAGCCTGTGCCAGCAGACTCAGGCTCACAAGGGTGGGACTAACGGGCTGTTTAATTGCAGTGTAGACATACCCTAAGTTAGACATGGTACAGGCAAACTAGAACATCTGTTTGTTTGAACCACTGGAGCACCGTTTTATGTTTTTAAAACCAAGGAATGTTAAGGTAATTGAATGACAATTCCTAAATCTAATAGAGGCACATTTTTGCTTGTGACAAGCTAGAGTTACATTATATCACAGGGAAAGAGTAAGCATTAAATCCTGCACAGTGATTGGAAGGTTACAATATTGCTATTTCATTAGCGAAATTTATAACAGTATTTAGTGACTGCTACAGTAATAGCTGTTATCAGTCTGTAACCATAGAAATATTTCATATATTTTATTATTAAAGTCAAACTTATTATTAAATTCATAAAAGCTGAATCTTAATATTTACTTAGTAGAAAGCCTAATTTAACGGAAAGTCATTTCTATAATGCTGCAACATTAACTACACTTTGTCCTGAATCTATAGTTATAAATAAAATTAGCCCTGATTTCAAAGTGCCAGATTCTGGTCCCCTTACTTACGTTGAGTAGCACTTCACTCCATAAAAAATGCCATTGATTTCAATAGAACTTTTAACAGAGTCATGGTCTTTTCAGGTCAGAAGGGACCATTACTGATCATATAGTTTGAACTCCTGCATAAAACAGAATTTAGACCCATCCACTGTTTTCGGTAGTGGCCATTTTCCTAGGGTAAGGGCTGTGCAGTGTAAGCAGATTATAATTTGGCCCAAAGCATGCAATGTTGATGATGTAAAAGTAACTACTGCAGCTCCCTTTTAAGGTGGTACACAGACAGAACTCACTGGCAAGCTTCTCCTTTGTTTTTTAATGATCCTGTACTTTGCCCTGTTTAACAGGCTACCTTGCTATTGCAGGATTCTATTCACTGAAATGAACTATTGGGACTGAAATTCAACTCCCCCTACTTCTTAGCTGCCCAGTTTACAAGCAGGCATTCTTGAGACTTGAGAACAGTGGACATTGAGGCCCAGATCAATGGGAGTTAGGTTCCTAAATACCTCTGAGGATTGGGTCACTGGGCCCTAATTCGAGAAAGCACTTAAACATCTGCTTGAGTCCATCTCTATTCAGAACATACATAGTGATGTGCTCCACCAAAGTACATGCTGAAGTCAGTGTGACTTAAGCACACCTTTAAGTGCCTCCCTGAATAGGAAGTCTTTTTTAAACACATCTTTAAGCCAATTCTTATTCAGGACAGAACTTAAGCTCATGGTTTAAATTAAGCATATGCTTAAATTCCATTGACTCCTACAGGCCATAAATATATGTTTTTTAAATTAAGCATGTACTTAGATTGAAAATTAGGAAAAACTTCCTTACTGTCAGAGTGGTTTAGCACTAGAATAAATTGCCTAGGGAGGTTGTGGAATCTCTGTCATTGGAGATTTTTAAGAGCAGGTTTGACAAACGCCTGTCAGGGATGGTCTAGATAATACTTAGTTCTGCCATGAGTGCAGGGGACTGGACTAGATGACCTCTTGAGGTCCCTTCCTGTGAGTCTACGATTCTATGAATAGGGATAGTTTCCTGCCTTATCCACCCATGTGGGGCACTGTACCCCTAAGAATGTTGGCAGGAAAAAGTTGCTGCACTCTTCTGAGCTAATTGTGCCTGGCTTTTAAATGGGTCATTTAGGAGGACAGAGGGAGTATGCCTTTGCCTTTGCCCTCCCCATGCACTGCATGAGGGCCACAACAATCTATACCCACATTCCAGTAGTTACAGAAGTAACCCAAAACCCAAAAGTCTGCAATTGAGTTCTTATAGATTCATAGATTCATAGATTATAGGACTGGAAGGGACCTCGAGAGGTCATCGAGTCCAGTCCCCTGCCCGCATGGCTGGACCAAATACTGTCTAGACCATCCCTGATAGACATTTATCTAACCTACTCTTAAATATCTCCAGAGACGGAGATTCCACAACCTCCCTAGGCAATTTGTTCCAGTGTTTAACCACCCTGACAGTTAGGAACTTTTTCCTAATGTCCAACCTAGACTTCCCTTGCTGCAGTTTAAACCCATTGTTTCTGGTTCTATCCTTAGAGGCTAAGGTGAACAAGTTCTCTCCCTCCTCCTTATGACACCCTTTTAGATACCTGAAAACTGCTATCATGTCCCCTCTCAGTCTTCTCTTTTCCAAACTAAACAAACCCAGTTCTTTCAGCCTTCCTTCATAGGTCATGTTCTCAAGACCTTTAATCATTCTTGTTGCTCTTCTTTGGACCCTTTCCAATTTCTCCACATCTTTTTTAAAATGCGGCACCCAGAACTGGACACAATACTCCAGCTGAGGCCTAACCAGAGCAGAGTAGAGCGGAAGAATGACTTCTCGTGTCTTGCTCACAACACACCTGTTAATGCATCCCAGAATCATGTTTGCTTTTTTTGCAACAGCATCACACTGTTGACTCATATTTAGCTTGTGGTCCACTATAACCCCTAGATCCCTTTCTGCCGTACTCCTTCCTAGACAGTCTTTTCCCATTCTGTATGTGTGAAATTGATTTTTCCTTCCTAAGTGGAGCACTTTGCATTTGTCTTTGTTAAACTTCATCCTGTTTAACTCAGACCATTTCTCCAATTTGTCCAGATCATTTTGAATTATGACCCTGTCCTCCAAAGTCGTTGCAATCCCTCCCAGTTTGGTATCATCCGCAAACTTAATAAGCGTACTTTCTATGCCAATATCTAAGTCGTTGATGAAGATATTGAACAGAGCCGGTCCCAAAACAGACCCCTGCGGTACCCCACTCGTTACGCCTTTCCAGCAGGATTGGGAACCATTAATAACAACTCTCTGAGTACGGTTATCCAGCCAGTTATGCACCCACCTTATAGTAGCCCCATCTAATTTGTATTTGCCTAGTTTATCGATAAGAATATCATGCGAGACCGTATCAAATGCCTTACTAAAGTCTAGGTATACCACATCCACTGCTTCACCCTTATCCACAAGGCTCGTTATCCTATCAAAGAAAGCTATCAGATTGGTTTGACATGATTTGTTCTTCACAAATCCATGCTGGCTGTTCCCTATCACCTTACCACCTTCCAAGTGTTTGCAGATGATTTCCTTAATTACTTGCTCCATTATCTTCCCTGGCACAGAAGTTAAACTAACTGGTCTGTAGTTACCTGGGTTGTTTTTATTTCCCTTTTTATAGATGGGCACTATATTTGCCCTTTTCCAGTCTTCTGGAATCTCTCCCGTCTCCCATGACTTTCCAAAGATAATAGCTAGAGGCTCAGATACCTCCTCTATTAGCTCCTTGAGTATTCTAGGATGCATTTCATCAGGCCCGGGTGACTTGCAGGCATCTAACTTTTCTAAGTGATTTTTAACTTGTTCTTTTTTTATTTTATCCGCTAAACCTACCCCCTTCCCATTAGTATTCACTATGTTAGGCATTCCTTCAGACTTCTCGGTGAAGACCGAAACAAAGAAGTCATTAAGCATCTCTGCCATTTCCAAGTTTCCTGTTACTGTTTCTCCCTCTTCACTAAGCAGTGGGCCTACCCTGTCTTTGGTCTTCCTCTTGCTTCTAATGTATTGATAAAAAGTCTTCTTGTTTCCTTTTATTCCCGTAGCTAGTTTGAGCTCATTTTGTGCCTTTGCCTTTCTAATCTTGCCCCTGCATTCCTGTGTTGTTTGCCTATATTCATCCTTTGTAATCTGTCCTAGTTTCCATTTTTTATATGACTCCTTTTTATTTTTTAGATCGTGCAAGATCTCGTGGTTAAGCCAAGGTGGTCTTTTGCCACATTTTCTATCTTTCCTACCCAGCGGAATAGCTTGCTTTTGGGCCCTTAATAGTGTCCCTTTGAAAAACTGCCAACTCTCCTCAGTTGTTTTTCCCCTCAGTCTTGATTCCCATGGGACCTTACCTATCAGCTCTCTGAGCTTCCCAAAATCTGCCTTCCTGAAATCCATTGTCTCTATTTTGCTGTTCTCCCTTCTACCCTTTCTTAGAATTGCAAACTCTATGATTTCATGATCACTTTCACCCAGGCTGCCTTCTACTTTCACATTCTCAACGAGTTCCTCCCTATTTGTTAAAATCAAGTCTAGAACAGCTTCCCCCCTAGTAGCTTTTTCAACCTTCTGAAATAAAAAGTTGTCTCCAATGCAGTCCAAGAATTTGTTGGATAGTCTGTGCCCCGCTGTGTTATTTTCCCAACATATATCCGGATAGTTGAAGTCCCCCATCACCACCAAATCTTGGGCTTTGGATGATTTTGTTAGTTGGTTGAAAAAAGCCTCATCCACCTCTTCCACCTGGTTAGGTGGCCTGTAGTAGACTCCTAGCATGACATCTCCCTTGTTTTTTGCCCCTTTAAGCCTAACCCAGAGACTCTCAACACTTCCGTCTACTATGTCCATCTCTACCTCAGTCCAAGTGTGTACATTTTTAATATATAAGGCAACACCTCCTCCCTTTTTCCCCTGTCTATCCTTCCTGAGCAAGCTGTACCCATCCACACCAACATTCCAATCATGTGTATTATCCCACCAAGTTTCAGTGATGCCAACAATGTCATAGTTGTATTTATTTATTAGCACTTCCAGTTCTTCCTGCTTATTCCCCATACTTCTCGCATTTGTATATAGGCATCTAAGATACTGGTTTGATCTTTCCTCACAGTTTTGTCCTGACTCTCCTTTCTCTCTGCCAATATAGCCCACACTCCCTCTTGTTTCCGACCCATCTCCCCGGTCTCCATGTTCCCCACTTACCTTTGCTCACCTGTCCCCGTCGAACCTAGTTTAAAGCCCTCCTCACTAGGTTAGCCAGTCTGTGTCCGAATAGGGTCTTTCCTCTCCTTGAAAAGTGAACGCCATCTCTGCCTAGCAGTCCCTCCTCGAATAGCATCCCGTGGTCTAGGAAGCCAAAGCCCTCCTGGCAACACCATCTTCGCAGCCAGGCATTCACCTCCATGATGCATCTGTCTCTGCCCGGGCCCCTACCTTTGACAGGAAGAATTGAAGAGAATACCACCTTAAGTGTTGGCGAGTGAAAATGATTTTAAATTAATCTTTATGTTTGCATCTGAGTTTAATAATAAGCATAGAGACAAGGTGAAATTCCATTCTTGCTCCTTTTTACCACCTGGGAGAGAGTGAGTGGAGGGCGGTAGCAGCCAAGCTAAAGAAGTCCATCCTATTCTGCCTGTGTGTGGCAGGAAGGCTTAGCTGGGGGGACTTGCTGCTGCTCCATCAGGACCTGATTCAACGCCCACTGAAGGCTTCCATTTATTTTAATGGGCATTGAATCAGGTGCATAAGAAGCAGTGAACTCTACCCATAATGCCCACTGCTAGAAAGTACCATACATTGCAAGAAGGTTTAGATCTGGCCATGTTGCTGTGAGATTGTGCATTGTCTGGAACTCCTGTGCTCCTGAGAATTCTAAGTCCACATTCTGCCCCATTCCAGCCCACTTATGGGATGAGAGAAAAACTCTTTCTGTATCCTCTTGCCTTCCTGGAACACCCATGAAAACAGAGCAGAATGTTGCCCTTTGGGTCCATGTTAATAAATTTTAGGAGAAATATCAACCTGAAACCACACTTTCAGTGAGGCTATGACATGTTAAGACAATAAAATGATATACGACTATGCAAAATATATCCTAGTAGTTTTTCCTATTACAGCATATTTATTGACCCAAACTAAGTTGGTTACCAAGTTCTGCTGCTTTAGGAATAGATTATAACTGGTTTAATATATCTTTCAAAGCATCCTTCTTGTTTTAGTCTCTGTCACCACAAGCAAAATACTGAAAGTAGTGACAAGTACAATATCAATAAACATAATAATAATTGATTTTCAGGAGATGAAAAATCTGAAATTAGTGGCCATTTCCCCAAGAGCATTGTTTGATTAATTCAATGTTCATCTTAGTCTTTCTAAGTTGGTCTAATACTGCTGATCTGCTAAGCAAGACTGTGTGTGATGGGGCTTGTGGTTAGGGTCCAGAGGAAAATAAAACATATTGCATCGTCCAGCAGTTTTTTAAAAGGAAACATCATGGACTGAAAGAAAACTATTGCCAAAAATATAATGTGGAGATGCTTAAAGTTGTTAGTTTCATGCACCATTTATGGGGCTTGGGGGTAGGGTGGGGTTTGTTTTGTTTTTTTACCTACAAACTTTACTTATGAAGACTACCATACCAGTGGCTGACAAAAGTTGTAGTACACTGCATCACACAGTGCCATCATAGACAATTCTGGACAGTCATCAACTGAAAGGACACAGACAACCTGGTCCAGGGGCCTACACAAAGAGGACTCCAGTAGAGAGAATGAAAAGCATCATTATAACACCTGAGTGTTGTGGAATAATGTTTTTCTTCATTTGTTTTTCCTTCACCTGAAATTTCCTGAGCATTATATTTAATTATGTTCTTTTTCTCATTTCCCTGCATTTTGACCTAGACCTATAAAAAGAACTCAGGTAATATAAACTTGTTATAATAATCTGTGCCTCTGAGTCCAAAAGTACAGTCTGCAGTGAAAGGTACTGTAAGTAGACCCCTTTTACCTGTGAAATCGAGAAAGCGCCACAAAGGTGTAATTTTGAGACAAGGAAGCTTTCTCACCAGCATATTCAGTCCATTAGTGATTCAGACATAGTTCATTACTGAAACAGACAGCATTCATAATGTTTAGGCAATGGCATTCTGGTCAGTCCTTAATAATATCTAAATTGAGCTCTCCTTCTTGGGCTTCCTTTCTTCAGAAAGTAGGGAGAAATCCTGCACTACAGGAACTGTAGTTAACTGCCTGACTCTTTGCACCCAATGTGGTTTCAAAGAGGAAATAAAGAGCATTTAGAGTGACTGAATCCCATCACATCTTCCAAACATCCTCATTAAACTGTTATAATTAGGGTTGTGTTGTTTTCTTCATTTTCTCTCAATAGTCTTGGCTGGCAAAGACAGATGCCTTTAGCCCTCTAATAAATTAATTATTAATGTGGGAGTTAATAATTCATGTTAATTGGTAGTATAAGCTACTTTCTCCCAACAAATGTGAGCAAAGGTCAAAACTTGTTAACAGCAGAGGTGAAAATCTATTTTTGAGTTTTCTTTCCCATGATATATCAAACAAGTCAAGATATGGCTTGGAAAATTTTACTGTATTTCAGAGGACAAGCAAATTCTGAGGGCAAAGGTCTAGTCTACGCACTACATTTCAAAGTACTGTCATTAACTGGGCATTTGCACTGCAGTTGTCATATCGAAGGATACAAAGGACCTGCAAATCTAGTATTACCTGTCTTGAACAATGCAGAAAGCGCCTCTAGAATTAGTAGTACAGTATATATCTGAACAGAAGGCTATCAACAAAAAGTTATGTCGGTAAGGTGACAGCTTAAATAATTATAAGACATCAATAATTATTTTTAAATAGCTTTTGGTTAGTGCATTTCATGGTCAGTATGTGCTGTTTTTCCTGTGGGGGGGAGGGGAATTGGTTCAAATAACAAAATTTTGAGCTTGAAGCTAATTATTTACAGATCAAATAACTTTCTACATTCATTCTTTGCTCTCTGAATAAGACAGAACCACCATTCACTTACTGCATGTATTGCACTATTTAATTAATATTAGTTTCAATTCAGAATAACTATACTGTTAATTTTCCTGTTATTGACTCTCTCAAACATGCTCTTGATCTGTAAAATGCAACCCAAATCTGCTTTTAATTTGATAACATGTTTGAAAAAGGTCATGTGAAGTCACATTTATTTAGCAAGCTAAAATGTCCCCATTTAAATAATACATTCATGTTCTTCGTTCAATAATCAACAGGAAATAGTCTTTTTGTTTTGTTTTGTTTATAAAACAGAGGTTCACAAATGTACAATGTAGAAAGATATGTGTAGACATTTGGAACAGCTTAAAAGGAATGAACCAAAATAAGCTTTGAAGACAAATTCTTCTAGTCATTTTTTAAAATTATTTTTAAGGAATTTACACAACACGAGGTTTTCACTGTGCTCATTGTAACTTACATTTCTATTTTCTATCATTTTCATATGAAGATAACGATAGAGGGCCTGATCCAGCTCTGACTAAAGTCAATGGGAGTTTTTCTAATGGTGTCCAACAGGCATGCAATCAGGCTCAAAGTCAGCAATAGATTCTCTTCCTTGGAAGGCCTTGAAACTTGCTGGTTGAAAAGATTTTCTTTTCTGGCATAACTAGTAGCTATTCACTCTTTTCTCATATGTGTCGTGCAAAATCAAAGTTGTGTTTTGCAAAGAAGATAAAGCACAGCTCAGGAAAATATACAGCAGGGGTCGGCAACCTCTGGCACGCAGCTCGCCAGGGTAAGCACCCTGGCGGGCCAGGCCATTTTGTTTACCTGCTGCATTGGCAGGTTTGGCTGGGGCCGCAGTTCGCCGCTCCAGGCCAATGGGGGCGGCGGGAAGCCATGGCCAGCACATGCCTCGGCCCACGCTGCTTCCCGCCACCCCCATTGCCCAGGGACGGCGAACCGCGGCCAGTGGGAGCCGCGATCGGCCGAACCTGCCGACATGGCAGATAAACAAACTGGCCCGGCCCACCAGGGTATTTACCCTGGTGAGCCACATGCCAGAGGTTGCCAACCCCTGATATACAGGGATAATTTTATAGCATTGTGCTTTAATGTGAGGCAATGAAAAAGTACAGATTGAAAAAATAACCTTTTTGAATTTTTCAAGATTTTCACCATAAAATTAGATAGTGTCGCCTGAGCATAACTTATTAACCATATTATGGACAAGTATCAGACACACTGATATAGATCATCTTCAGTGATATGCAGGTAAGACATGCTGAAAAATAGGGAGGGAGGGGCTTAAGCCATGCAAGGTAGAACGTAACGTACCCTACCCTGGAGCAGACACTAACTCATCATTGTTGCAAAACCAAGGAATCTTTCTTACGGTCTTCTACAGTAGGTGCAGAGTTCACTGTGGCGGCCTGAAAACTCACCATCCTTTTACTGTTTCTTGTAATCAGTAACAAGGATTCATCCTTGTGTATAGTAAATAACAGGGAGAATCTTTGTCACTAAGTACAATTAACAGCTATTCAACACATGAGATGAAGGAACCAATAAGCATTCAGGCTATACGTCCATTGTTTATTTCCTGTTTGAGAATAAAATTGATTTTCTTCACTTTATTCTCAGAAACTATCCCTGGATACTGGTGGTGCAGTAAATGTAGTTCAGTAATTTACAAGACTGGATTTAAAAAAATCAATCTAAAATATTTATATAAGGGTTTGTCTATATCCATCTGTTGTCTCTTTTCTGATATTTAGATTGTAAGCCCCATAGAGTAGGGTCCGTCTTTTTGTTCTGTGTTTGTACAGCACCTTGCATAATGGTGTCTTGGTTCTTGATTAGATTTCCTAAGCACTCCAGTGCTTACAAATAATAATTAATAAATGGCCTCCGTTACCATACTATCTGAAACATTATCCTCACAACAACCCTGTGAACTAAGGAAATTCCTTTAGAACCATTTTACAGGGGATGAAGCAGAGAGAGACTAAAGGTAAGCCAACACTGAAAGGTAAGCCCAGGGGTCAAACTCTGGCTCAAGCCTAACCCCCCTTCCATGCTATCCCAGGACTCAGACAGGAGTGGAAGGTCTGCGCCTGAGTCAAACCGGGACCCAGGGTTCAAGCCCTATTGCTTTGCAGTGTAGATGCAATTCCGCTGGACTCATGCCCTGGGAGTCCACCAAAAGTATCCCACAATCCCATGGGCTGACTTCCTTTGACTTGTGGACAGTCAAGTTTTCCCATATTGCACCACAAGCAAAGGGCTAGTGCAGACACATTTGGGGAGGGCATTAGGAAGTCTGAGATATGAGTGGTTGGACTCAGGCCCGCGTAATGCAGTGTAGGCGCTGGCGCCCCAGGTTGGGACCTAACAATTCCTAATGTGGAGTTACAAATGAGTGTAGATGCTCAAACCCTAGGCTAACAAACTCAGGGTCTGCTAACTTGAGTCCTACTAACCATGGGCTTACATTGAAATGTAGACATACCCTAAGTAACTTGCCCAAGGCCAAGCAGAAAATACCTGGCAGATCGGAAAATTGAAATCGGGTCTCCCAAGCTCCAGGCTAGCAACCTAGCCACTGGACCATCCTTCCACTCTGAATAAAATATTAAAAAAATATGCTGTAGGTAAAATTCATGTACTGGTCCCCAAGGGGTGGATTGGATGAGGAAATATGTCTTTTCCATCAGTCAGTCATTTGGTTCTGTGACATGTTTTTTTTTTTTAGACTGTAAGCTCTTTTGGTAAGAATTGTATCTTACTATGTGTCTGTATAACATAGTGAAACCCTGATCTCACTTGGAGATCTCCAGGTGCTAATGTAATATATATATAATTAGTAATAATTCCATAGAAGTATTGATAAGTTTAATGACATTGAATATAGAAGCATTGTTTTACCAATCATCTTATAGACATTCAATTATAATAGCCACATACAGAGGAATTTCACCATCTACTCCATCCCCACCTAAGACTACCAAAGAACTTGAAGGCAGAAGAACTGGTGTAGTCCTACTGGATTTGGGAAGAGGATGTTTGGAGCTGGAGCAGGGAGTGCACATCTCTAAGTGCTGGAGAGCCCAGCTCTGCAGAAGGCCTTTTCCTTTGCTGCCATGTAAATCATCTGTTACTGCTACATTTCCCAGGAGTTCATTCCTCCTGGCACAAAGAATAATCCAAGCCCAAATGTACGTTGGTGGACTTAGGGAGCAGGATTTGGCCCTATTTGTATTCTCCCTGTTCTAGGCATACACCGTGGATAGACTACATTGAGAATATGCTACATTTCTCAAAAAAAGAAAACCTGTGTTTTCTGCATTCTGTTCTGAACTCAAAAATGGGTCTATTTTCTGTGCAAAATTTTAAACTATATCAACATTCTGAGCAAATATGGACCTAGGTGAAAGTGTAGACTTCGCATGAGAAACGGACACAAATGTAGCTTTTCCACATGGTATTGATGCAGAAACAACTCTTACACAGATAGTGAAATTCAGCAGGGCCTGATTCCCCACATTCTTGTATCTTATGCCGCCTTTTAGACCAGTTCAAAGTGGGCATACAATGTTACAATGATGCTACAAAAGTAGCATCTGACACCTCCTTTACATTCTCCCTGAAAGAGCTGTAAAGGACTCCACAAGGTACAAAACAGTTGAGAATCAAGCCCATAGTGTGCAAATTGATGTGCAATGATACAGCAAACGTTTCTGCACCAAACTCCATATAACATCCATTTTGAATTCCACTCAGCTCTAACTGTAAAACATTTCCTTTTTCTTGTGGCTTTGTTTACCTCTCTCCATGTGAGTTAAGAAGAAATCCATGGTAGGATGGAGAAAAATCAGAAGAAGAAAATGCCAGTGTCACACAACTGGTAATTAAGGGCTTCCTCCTGCAAATAGTTACCATTTGGAGCTAGTGAGGAACCAGAGTTTCTGGTTTAGGTGAACTGAGTTGTTGTTTTTTTTAAATTTCCATTCCAAAACAGAACAAAAAATATTTCAAAATTTCCCATGAAATAAAATATAAATAATTTGGGGTGGATGGAAATATTTCATTTTGATACAACTGAAATATTTGTTGTTCCAATTTTGACCTTTTTTAACTTTAAAAAAATTGTATAAAAAACAATTTGTTTCATTTGGAAAAGTTATTTCAGAATGAAAAATCAAAATGTTCCCTTCCAAACATGTTGAAACAGAATGTTTTGACATTATCCCAATGCTTCGTTGCATTTTGTCTAAACGAACTCGTCAAAATAAACACATTTGGGTAAATATTTTGATTTCAACAAAAGTGGCATTTTCCGTCCAAAAACGTTTCACCAAAAAAAATTTCTGACCAGCTCTATTACTAAGTATATACATGTGCTGGAGTTTGCATACCCCATCCTCGGAACCTAATTCAATGGGACTATTCAGGGTTGTCCGTATTACGCTCATTAGTAATTGTTTGCAGGATCTTGCCCAGTGTGTCTTCTTTCTTCCATTATCATTTCCCAAAGTCTGTAACTGTTACTAATGTGCAGCAGAACGTAGCTGGGAGCAGGCTGAATCACAGACGTGAGTAGTCTCTTGTGCTCTACTCACATGGAAAGGGGACAGAGCTAACAGGCTCAAATAACAGCCTGCTCTTGGCATCAGCTGCTGTTAATTTTCTTTGGTGTGCTTTGACTACCTGTCTGAAAGGGTGCTGCAGTGCAGGAAGGAAATTTTTTAAGAGATTAAACTATTATTGTTTCCTGTGTGGCTGTCTTAGCTATGTATGAAAAAAAAGCTTTAAGGGCACTTGAAAAGAGATTTGTCTGAATAGCAAAGTTGTTGTGATTCATCCCCTGACTCCTGTCTCAAAGAGTCGGGATTTGGCCAATTTCCTCAGGAAAGTGGTTGATTAGGGCCCATGGATTTATCCCTGGCCTACATATAAGATGTCATAAAGGTGATGAATGGTGAACTCCCCATCACAGGAAGCTCCGAGTTTATAAAAGCTATTTTTAAGGGCATGGAAGGAAAATACGTCTCTTGTATTTTTGCCAAAATGCTCCAGTGGTTAAATACCCCTTTGTAGCTGCTAGTAATTAATGATGCTGCTTATCAAAGACTGTTGTATTTTCCAGTTTTACAAGTTTGTTTGAAAAATTGATTCAATGTGTTTCAGTGTTTACCCAAAAGAATATCAGGGAATAAAAATAGAATATTTCCACAAAAACCAGCATTTGTTGCTCGTGTTGAATCTAAGCACAGTAATATGTTTTTCTGTCCCACTGCAGAAAAGGGTTTAACTGTTTTTTTCCCCGTAAAGAGCTGACATAGGCAGTGCAATTTACTGAGTGCAGTGTAGGACAATTAACTGAACCTACAAATTAAAACTGCATTGTTCCTGATGAGGACAGAAGTCAGTAAAACTTCAGAAACACTTGAGTTTACTGAGCTCCTTCCATAACCCACCACTATACTTACGGTACTTCTCTTGGTCAGCCTCCCTTCACTGTCTTCCAGTATAACCTGGGCTGAACTTATCAGTGGGTGATATGGGTGCCAACCCAGGGTACCATGGTCAGGGGTGTGCCATGGTCAAGAGGCAAGGAACGGGGCAGGCCTGGGGTGTGAGGCAGCGGAAGGAAGCTTAGAGCAATGAGAGGGGGAGTGGTAGGGGAGCCAGGGTCAGTGGGAGGGTGGGAAGGCAGCAGGGGCCAGGGGTGATGTGGGGATGGATGGGGAGCCCAGGAAAGCAGCAGGGGCTAGGGGTACCAAAATACAAGTTCGCCAGGGGTGCCATTTTCCCTAAGGCGGGCCCTGAGTATAACCTTCACACACAATCCCCACAACCCCTAATTCACTAATTTAATTTTAAAAATGAATGCTTAGGCAAAGGGAAAGCCACTTGAGGCACATACAACACTAAACACATCTCTTGGTCTTCCACAGTGGGATTGTCCGTGCTGTGATCACTCCTCAGGGACAGCGCCTGACATTTTATTGATCAGTAACTCACTATTCCCACTTCTGAGAGAGGTGTTACTTATTCCATTGAGCAGCTGGGGAAGCTGAAGCACCGAAAGATGAAGGGCCAGATTCTGATATCCTCCTTTACATTGTGTAGAATTTTACCAGTCCACTGTTAGCACCACTTTCCACCACCCCATTAAACAAACAAGAACAAAAAATTGAAGGTATGCTCCTAGCCCGATCCTGCAGTCCTGGCTAGTTGGGAGGGCTCTCTATTTGTGGTAACAGCACCCCCTCCCAATATCAATCCCTGCTAGAGGGGAGGGGACGGCAAGGGCAGTCGGTGATGTAGCAACAGCTCCAGCTCACAGTGAGAACGGGAAGTCCTTCAGTTGTCAGGCTCTTGCTACTCAATCTTACCAGCTCCACTCCCTTCTCCTCCAAAGACCTTTGTCTCATCCCTGGTCCAGTCCCCACTAGCTGCCATGACTATGCAATTTGCAACACTCTCAGCTTTACCAGCAGCACAGAGATGTATGGTTTATATTCTTTCCCATGCCACATCCCTTTAATTGCTCTGCTATTGCCACTGCTGCTTTTATCCATGGCTTACCTCCTCCTCTCAATTTATCCCCGTATTCTTATTGTGAATGCCACAGGTGTATACATGCAGCCACTGACTACTTAGATTAAGAAAGGGTCGTTAAAAGCTGATTGCTCATAAAAAGTATTTGTATACTGCTGTTTTTTAATCTGAAGTGAAATATGTTTATTCTTTCCCCAAGTCGCCCACCCCGTTGGTAAAGATTTGTATTTTAATAGCAAATTTACTAAAAAAAAAAAAAAAAAAAAAAAAAAACCACTATTGTTGAAGATGAGCTCAAATGCAGATAGGACCATTTTTCTTTCAGCCACTTTTCATGTACAAACACCTAGGCTGCTTGAAAACTTTCCATTTCAGCCTTTTCCCACCTTTCAGCTGCAGTACTGCCAACCCCAAATGTTTAAAAATCATGAGTTGGACCACAAAAATCAGAGAGTCGGCTTCAACATCATAAGATTTTTTTTAAATAATATATTTGGGATCATTTGTCTCCCGGTTTCTGAGCCTTTTGGCTGGACCCAGTTCACGTCTTCATGCTTTCATCCACAGCCATGAGGCTAGACGCTGTGATAGGGTCAGGCCAGATGGCTACAGGAGAGTGTTCCTTTTGAGTACTGGGACATGGATGAGCGCTAGCTCGCCCACTGCTGAAAGCCCCTCCTCCAGCCTAGGGAGGGGCTACTAAACCTGGAACTCAACTGAATTCAGGGGACAACAAAGGCAAAAACGGGAACAGGTGTGTGTGTCAAAGGGCCAAAACTAAGGAACTGGAAGGGGACACCGAGCAGAGAACCCCGGACAGCGCCCACTTCTCCTCGAAAACATCAAAAGAGCTGGCGGGTGGAAGGTGGAAAGGTGGAGGGGGCAGTGGTGGTGGCAGTAGGGGAGCAGATGGACTAGGGGGAGGGCTCCAGGCCACTCCCCCAACTCTCCACAGCAAAGGCACCTACCACCACAGAAGCAAGGATGTTACAAACCCCCTCCACAAAACAAGGCCTCCTCTACTCCCTCCTCAGCTCCAGCAGCAGTAACAGCTCCCCAGCAGCAGCAAGGGCAGCAGCAACCCAGTCAGGGGAGGCCCCAAAAATGATGGAAAAAGTGGGGCCTCACACTCCCCTCTGAGGGTCACACCAGCAGGGTCTTCCCCACAGCAGCAGCAGCCAGGGGGGCAACCAGCCAGCAGAATGGCCTCAAAAGAGTCCTTTTGAGTACCGGGACATGGGCGAGCACTAGCTCCACTAGGGTGGAAAGCCCCAGGCTCGCCCACTGCTGAAAGCCCCTCCTCCAGCATAGGGAGGGGCTACTAAACCCGGAACTCAGAGTTCGGGGACAACAAAGGCAACAACAGGAACAGATGCGTGGGTCAAAGGGCCAAAACTAAGGAACCAGAAGGGGACACCGAGCAGAGAACCCCGGACAGCACCCACTGCTCCTCGAACACGTCGAGAGAGCCGGTGGATGCTGCCCAGAGGAACTCTGCCCGGATACGTGAACAGATGAAAGAACGAAAAACTGCCCCACAGTCGCAGCCCCCCCGCCAACCTCCTCTCCCTGGTGTTACGAATGGCCACCTTGGCCATGGCTAGGAGGAGGTTGACGAGGTGGTCCTGCGACTTCGTGAGGCCTCGGATTGGATGTGCATAAAGAAATAAGTGAGGGGAAAAGTTCTGGAGGAGCCAGAAAAGGGGCTGCAGCCTGGCGCACTGAAGGTACGTGTGCGCCAGGGTCTCCCTCACGCCACAGAAGGGACAGGCTTCAGGCACAGTGGTAAACCACGCCAAGTACATGCCCATGCTCACAGCTCCATGCAGGAGCCGCCAGCTGATGTCCCCGGCGGGCCGTGGGACTAAGGTGGAATAGAAACTGGCCCACCGGGGTTCCCCACCTCCACTGCCGGCAAAAGATCCCACCACTTAGTGTCTGGGCGGGACACGAGGGTGGGGTAATGAAGCGTGTGTAGCACGAGCGTGTACAGATGGTCCCTTGGCGCGGTTTGAAAATGAACTGGCTGCACGACATGCAGCCGGCTGGAGGTATAGGGGGAGGGAGGCCGGGAAGGCTCATGGGGCAGGGGGCCGATGGAAAGATCTGGAGGGCCTGGAGTAAGGGGCGGGCAGAGCGCACCCTCTCGCAGGACCCGCTCAAGGAAAATCTGAGCCGTGGGAGACAGGGCTGCCTCCACCTCCTGGAGTATGCGCCGGGGGGTCGTAAGGGTGGAGAGCCCCAGGCGCTGACTGAGCGCCTGGGGATCCACCCAGTCCCCCAAGTCATAGTCCAGGAGGTCTCCGATCTTGGTGACTCCCGCCAGGACCAACCTCCGGCGCACCAAGGAGGACTCCACCACCTGCACACAAAGATGGGGATTGTGTAGCAGGGGCTCCGCGAGGAGATCTACCCCCTCGGTGGCCACAAAGGACCTGGTTGCTGAAACCAGCCTCCAGGTCCGGAGGAGGTCCTGGTAGAAGACCGGCAGCTCAGAGAGGTCTCGCGGAAGACCTCTTGGATGGAGAAAAAAGAGCTGCTGGTCCTATCGGAGCCCTCGCAGGTGGCGGAGTAAGGTGTGCACCAAAATGCTCCACACCGAGCCACCTGCACTATAAAGGAGTCTCTGCAGAGCCTGGAGATGGAAGACATGGACCTGTGTGCGCATGCACATCAGGCCCTGTCCGCCCTCCTCCAGGGGGAGATGGAGAACCCCTGCAGAGACCCAGTGCAGTCCCGGCCAAAAAAATCCAGAACCAACCTCTGGAGATTGGCCAGGAACCCCGGGGGCAGGCACAGTGTTGAGTCAGTGCCAGAGCATGGACAGGACCAGTTGGTTGAGCACCAGGGCTCTCTCCTGGAGGGAGAGGCACCGGAGCAGTCCTGTCCAGCTCCGCAACTACCTAGTCACCCTGCCCTCTAAACTGTGCCAGTTCTCCGGCGGAGATGGATGCGTGGCAGAAAAATAAACGCCAAGATAGAGCAGCGGACCTGCACTCCACTGGATGGCTTGAAGCACGGGTGGGAGGGGGCTCGCCTGCTACCCGGCCCCGACCACCAGGCCAGAGCTCTTGACCCAGTTGACCTGGGCAGAGGAGGCCGCTGAATAAACAGCTTGACAAGCCTCCACCCACACCAGGTCGTCCGGGTCCTGGACCACGAGAAGCATGTCATCGGCATACGCTGCCAGGACCAGCCGCACCTCCGGCTCACGGAGCACCAACCGAGTCAACCTCATGCGAAGGAGACGAAGGAAGGGTTCAATGGCCAGAGCGTACAGCTGACCCGACAGCAGGCAGCCTTGACGCACCGCTCGCCCAAAGCTGACAGGCATGGTCAGGGTCCAGTTGAGTTTGACCAAGCACTCTGCGGAGGCGTACAGCACCTGGAGAAACCCTACAAACCAGGGTCCGAAGCCAAATGCCCGTAGAGTGCCCAGGAGATACCCGTAGTCCATCCGGTCAAACGCCTTCTCCTGATCCAGGGACAGGAGGGCGAACGACAGACCATCCCTACACCCAAGCTCCAAGAGATCCCGGACCAGATAAAGGTTGTCAAAGATAGTACGGCCCGGGACGGTGTAGGTCTGGTCCGGATGGACCACGTCCACCAGCACGGACCATAGCCACAGCGAGATGGCCTTCGCCACGACCTTATAGTCCATGCTGAGGAGCGAGACGGGACGCCAATTCCGAAGATTGCGGAGGTCTCCCTTCTTCGGCAATAAGGCGAGCACCGCTCGCCTGCACGAAAGAGGGAGGACCCCGCTCTCCAAGGACCCGGCCCAGACGGTGGCAAGGTCCGGGCCGAGGACGTCCCAGAACACACAGTAGAACTCCACGGTCAGCCCGTCCATGCCCGGAGATTTATTGGTGGGCATGAGACAGAGGGCTTCCGAGAACTCGGCCAGAGTGAGAGGCAGCTCCAGCCGGTCCCGGTCGCCCGTGCTGACCGTCAGGAGTCCGTCCCAAAGCACGCCGCAGGCATCAGCGTTGGTTGGATCCGGGAAGAAAAGGCCAGCACAGAAGGCCCTGGCCCTCTCATACATCTCCACCAGATCTGTGACGGGGGCGCCGTCCTCTGCCAAAAGGCAGAGGATGTGCTTTTTCGCCCCCCTCTTCTTCTCCAGGGCATAGAAGAAGCGGGAGCCACAATCCATCTCCCACAGGAGATGGATGCGGGCTCTTACGAAGGCACCCCGGGCCCGAAGATCGTCGAGGGCCCAGAGCTCCTCCCACTTCTCTCGGTACCCTCCACAGAGGGGTGGATCTCCGGGGCTGGTGGACAGACGCCTCTCCAGCTCCAATACCTCTCGCTCCAGCTGCTCTATCACCACATCCCTCCGCTGGCTGGCACCCCGGGTGTGGCTACGACAGAAGAGCCGGGCGTGCACCTTCTCCACATCCCACCACCACCGCACTGAGGGAAAGGCATGCCTCTGTTCCCGCCAGGCCAGCCAAAACTTCCGGAAGGATGCCACAAATCCCACATCCTACAGCAGGCTGTTATTGAAATGCCTCTCAGAAGAAAGAGAGGCCGTCACAGCCACCAAATGGTGGTCCAAGAACGGGGCTGGCCGAATGCTGGAGGAGTGGGCCTGCGAAAGATGATAACGAGAGAAACAGATGCGATCCAACCGGGAGTGGCTCGACCGTTGTTCTTCCACCCAGACAAAAGTGAACGTAGTGTCGTCGTCCGGGTGGTGGTCGTGTCAGACATCCACCAAGGAGTGATGGACTACGATCTCTCTGAGGACGTCTGCAGCGGTCGGGCTCGGCTCAATCCCCATGCGGTCCCACTCCTCAAGAGTGCAGTTGAAGTCTCTGCCTAGGACCAGGCACTAGCGAGGATCCAAAGTATCGAGGAAGGCAGATGCCTGCTGAAAGAAGCACTCTCTCACCGGGCCGGACGCTGGGGCATAGACATTGTCAAGATACAACGTTAGCCCCTCCATCCAAACCCGGAGGTGCAGCAGGCGACCCAGCACGACCTCGGTAATCCCCAGCACCTCAAGCTATAGGTGCGGGGAGAACAGGGTCGCCACCCTGCCCTGACGGGCCAAAAGGTGGCTAAAGTAGACCCTGTCCCCCCCCACTCCAGCCGCCAGCTCGCTTCGGCGGCTGGATCCACATGGGTTTCCTGCAAGAAAATAACCGAGTACCCCCCATCCCGAAGGAAGGAGAGCACCTGGCACCTGCAGAGACCTGACCTACAGCCGCGGAGGTTCAAAGTGGCAAAGATGGACGGCGACATAAGGAGGCCTGGGGATGATCCTCGCGGTCTGGGGTGCTAGTGGCTCCCATCGGACCCCGCAGCAAACCATGACCAACCCCGAAAGCCAGCAGGGCATCACGGAAGCCACGGGCCCACTGGTAAGCCACAGCATCCTGCTTCCCTGTCCCTTTGCCCTCCCCCATAATGGCCCTCACGGTCTGGAGAACAAGATGGAAATCGCCCCAGCGCTGAAGAGCAAGATGCACTCTATTCGTGGAGCCACGAGTGTCCTCCAAGAAAGAGTGCATCTCGCTCCTCTGTGCAGCAGGGACCAGGGTCACGGACCCCGGGACATCCCAATTGGACCCCCCTGCCAGCCCCGTGGCCCAGCGAGACGGGCACGCGGGGATCAGAGCCCCGCCGGATGGTTAGAAGGGCAGAGCAAACTGCTGGGCCAGGGAGTAGAGAACAGAGCCAGAAGGCAGATGGAAAGGTGGAGGGGGCAGTGGTGGTGGCAGTAGGGGAGCAGGTGGACTAGGGGGAGGGCTCCAGGCCACTCCCCCAGCTTCCCACGACAAAGGCACCTACCACCACAGAAGCAAGGATGTTACAAACCCCCTCCACAAAACAAGGCCTCCTCTACTCCTTCCTCAGCTCCAGCAGCAGTAACAGCTCCCCAGCAGCAAGGGCAGCAGCAACCTAGCCAGGGGAGGCCCCAGAGATGATGGAAAAAGTGGGACCTCACATTCCCCTCTGAGGGTCACACCAGCAGAGACCACCCCACAGCAGCAACAACAGCCAGGGGGGCAACCGGCCAGCAGGACAACCTCAAAAGAGTGGAAGGCAGGTAGATTAGCCCTCAGGACAAACAGGTCCCTTGTTCCCTCGGTAAGGTAACAGGGGCAGTTCCAGAACAAGCAGGAGCTTGCTGGAACCAATTAAGGCAAGCAAGCTAATTAAGACACCTGGAGCCAATTAAGAAGAAACTGCTAGAATCAATTAGGACAGGCTGGCTAATCAGGGCACCTGAGTTTAAAAGGACCTCACTTCAGTTTGTAGCATGCATGTGAGGAGCTAGGAGCAAGAGGCACTAGGAGCTGAGAGTGAGAAGGTATATTGCTGGAGGACTGAGGAGTACAAGCATTATCAGACACCAGGAGAAAGGTCCTGTGGTGAGGATAAAGATGGTGTTGGGAGGATGCCATGGGGAAGTAGCCCAGGGAGTTGTAGCTGTTACACAGCTACAGGAGGCACTCTAGACAGCTGCAGTCCACAGGGCCCTGGGCTGGAACCCGGAGTGGAGGGTGGGCCCAGATTCCCCCCCAAACCTCCCAACTCCTGATCAAACACAGGAGGAATTGACCTGGACTGTGGCTTCTACCAGAGGGGAAGGTCTCTGGGCTGTTTCCTGACCCACATGATGAATCTCTGAGGCAAGCGCATGACCCACCAAGGTAGAGGAGGAACTTTGTTACAACACTTACTTTTAAAAAAAATAAACTGAGGTTCTCTTGCAATCTATTCAAGCAGCTGGGCCCGTATGACAAATATCATCTGACTCCTGCCACTCCAGATACAATTGTGAGAGGAAGGCAACATTGTGTTGCCAAACTCCAGCGGAAGAGTGAGCAGTGATGGTAAAACCTTAAATGGGAACAAAGTGCAGAAGCAACTTTTGAAAGGATTTATTGCTGGGCAATAATAGTTTTATCAAACCGAGTGAGAAGATATCAGTGCCTCCAATATATTAGATACAAACACACCCTATCTATATGCTTTAGATTAACACATTAACGATATGCACATGCTCTCACAACGTTGAAACATCGCCGCTGACAGTGAGCTCTATGGCCTTTCAGCAGGGTCAATACAGCTTAATTTTTCTGGCTCAAAGTCCATAACTCAACTCCAATGTGAAGTAATTTTAAAAAAAATGCTACAGAGGTTCTATTTAGAGCTTCCTGGCAGCAAGTAAGTAGTAGGGGAAAGCTATCTTGACCAAGGATTTCCTTAGCAGTGCGTAAAAACATTCTTTTTGTCAAACCTGGTTAATGGTCACACAGCCACACAAAGAGCGGCACTCAGTAGTTAAGAATCCAGAGGGTATGACTGGCAGTGATATATGCCTGAACTGAAGGAATGTGAGCTAACATCACAACAGTGCACTTGACATCTGACAATGTTGATGATGATGATGATATGCAAGACAGGGAAAAGGTTATGTAGTTAATATTTTCCCATAGGGAAATGTCGTCATCATCCACTCGGTAGATAAATATAGGTCATAACTGAGCCAGCCGAGGCAAAATGTATTACCGGTCTTGGTCTACATTAAGGATTCTGATCCTGGAAACATTTATGCACAAAACTAAATTTACTCACATGTATTTATAGAACTCTGCTCTAAGGCCTATCAGAAGCCCACTCAGGCTGTGGGAATTTTTCAATAGTTTTCAATGGGGTTTGGAATGAGCCCTAATAGAGAGCAAAATAGTGATACTGATGGGTGCCCTGTATACTTGCTTGAAGAGTATGTAAATAGTTGTTATCTAATGTTTTCAGGCTACATGTCACATCGAAGTCAGTGGCAAAACTTCCAGAATTTGATACTAACCCATTAAACCTCATTTTTAATATGTTACATTTTGAGTTCAGTTTAAATTAAAAACAAATATGTTACATACTGTGATAGTCCCAGATCAGTTGGGAACAGCAGAGTAGCAGAAGGGAGATATACTGGTCACTGGATAAGTAGTTTTCTGTTCCCTGAGTAACCAGAGCAGGAGCTGCTCCAGGCTAATTGACCACCTGACTCCAATTAACCTGCTAAGAGTCAGGTGAGGCAGTTAAGCACCTGACTCTAATTAAGGCCCCTCTGATGCTATAAAAGGGCTCACTTCAGTCAAGCCAGGGGGAGCCAGAGGAGAGGAAGTTAGTGTGAGGAGCTGGGAGCAAGAGGCACAAGGAGCTGAGAGTGAGAGGGTTTGCTGCTGGAGGACTGAGGAGCACAAGCGTTATCAGACATCAGGAGGAAGGTCCGGTGGTGAGGACAAAGAAGGTGTTGGGAGGAAGCCATGGGGAAGTAGCCCAGGGAGTTGTAGCTGTCATGCAGCTGTTACAGGAGGTACTATAGACAGCTGCAGTCCAGAGGGCCCTGGGCTGGAACCCAGAGTAGAGGGCGGGCCTGAGTTCCCCCCAAACCTCCCAACTCCTGATCAAACACAGGAGGAATTGACCTGGACTATAGCTTCTACCAGAGGGGAAGGTCTCTGGACTGTTTCCTGACCCACAGGGTGGATCTGTGAAGCGAGCAAATCCGCCAATAAGCGCAGGACCACCAAGGAAGAGGAGGAACTTTGTCACAACACTTTTTATGATTAAGGCTAAGATTTAGTCACGGTTATTTTTGGTAAAAAGCATGGACAGGTCACAGGCAATAAATAAAAATTCATGACCCGTGAACCTGTCCATGACTTTTACCAAAAATACCCGTGACTAAATCTCTACTTCTGGGGGCCTGATGCTCCAGGGCGCCCTTACTGGGGGGAGGGCCCTACTCCAGTGCTCGGGTTTGTCTGCCCCCTGGCCACTGCTTCCAGGAACCACTCTACGGTTGGCCTCCAGCCACCCCGGGACCATTGCTTCTTGAGGGGTCCCCAGGACACCCCAGGATTGCTGCTTGGGTGCTCCCCAGAGCCAGCCACACTGGCCACTGTTCTGGTGGTCCCTAGTGCAGCTGCCGGGACTGCTGCTCAGATGCTGCCTGAGGCCGCCCCCAGGACTGCCGCTTGGGCGGTCCCTGGGATCAACCTCACCAGTCACTGCTCATGCAGTCCCCAAAGCCAGCTGCCCAGGGCTACCCAAGCAGTGGCTGGGGCGGCTGGCCGTGGGGTGCCCGAGCAGCTGGCTCTAGGGCGGCCCTGGCAGTGTCTGGGGCGGCCCTGAAATCAGCCACACCAGCCGCTGAGGAAGTCACAGAGGTCACGTAAAGTCACGGAATCTGTGACTTCAGTGAACTCCATGACAGAATTGCAGCCTTATTTATGATCCAGCAGGAGCCTAAAGTCAGAAGCAGCTATAAGAAAGTCACTAGTTTCAACACTGGGCTGATCATTCAACTATTCAGAAAGGCCCTAGTCCTGCAACAGGATCCTCACAGGCTCTAAGAACAAGAGCTGGGTGTGAATAACTGGTTCACTAACTGTTCTGAAAATCAAAAAAAAAAAAATTCAGGTCAAATGAAGTGTTTCTCTTGGATTTCAGACATTTTTATCCATTTGGAAACAAAGGTCTAGATTCACAAGGGGACCTAGGTACCATTTACAGCATTGAAGAAGACAAGCTGGCAGTGGTGCACCCTTATGCCCAACAGCCCAGTGGTGAGGGCACTCCCTTGGGATGTGGGAGACTTGGGTGTGAATCATTGCTCTGGAGGGAAGACTTGAATCTAGATCTGCCACATCCGATGTGAGTCCCCTAACCACCAGGATATTGGCTGTTCTGGGGTAGGTTACTCTCAGTCTCTCCTGTTGAAGCTGTTCCACATTGTATTACACAATTACAAATATTCATTAGGCCAGAGAGAGACTCAAGGAGAGAATGACTCGACGGCCTGGTGGTTAGGTGTCACAGCTGTATCTCCACCTCTCAGCGGAGTGCCCTAACCACTGAGCTATTGGCAGTAGGGACCAGCTGCTGCCACCTCCTCCTTAGTTTTGTGAGTTCCAGTGGCACCTAAATGTTGTAGTTAGATGCTTAAGACCCTTGGTGAATCCATACTGAAAAAAATCAAAACTGTTTTGAAAATGAACCATTTTGATACGTCCAACAAACATTTCTCTTTTTTTTTTTCTTTTTCAAAGCCAAAACATTTCATCAAAACCAACATGAATTTGCTAAACATTTGGATTGACCGGAATCTGCATTTTTCAACTAATAAAAGTTTTGTGCAATTCCGCCCCCAACTCTAATAGTACAGCTGGGCCAGAATTTGAAATAGCACATTAGGGCACATAATAGATGTTCTGAAGCCATGTATGTCCCAGTTTCTTGCATTACGGTACATTTATGTTGCACGTTCATAAACCTCGAACTTTGTAAAATGCCAAGATTAGTCCATCCATCCCTCCAGCACATTCTCATCTCACAGCTGAGCAAAGTCGTCTTCAGCACTGCTTAATCATCATAAAGATTCTGGCGAGGTATCTGTCACACTTACTCAAGATTAATACAGAATTAGTCAATGGATGTCCAAAGAAACAGATGAAAAACACTGCTTCATTTGAGGGGCATATGGAAATCATTAGAACAAAAATACAAAGACATCTTCCTTCAAATCAAAACTCTGACATCTCTTCAGTAACATCTGGACATTTTATTGTCCACAAGAGTTATGAGATGTCCCAAGAAAAACTCTGAAGTGGAACACAGCTTGCTAGGAAGCTTTTCTGAGGAGACTGCCACTTGCTTCATCAATATATATTGCTAGTATCCAAGGTTTGTCAAACTGCCTCAGAAAAGAGAGAGCAACAGTATTCAAGAATAATTAAATGTTTGTGTAGGTTCGGTGGCCTCATAGTTTGGCCAAGTTATAAGCTGTTGAAAATTGCCATTTCCTACCTGTGGGTTGCTGGATGCAGCATGTTTGTGGCAGCGTGCCAAAACCAGCAATATTTTCCAGCATTGTGCACGCACTGCTCTGGTGCCAGCTTCAGCATTTCACATAGAGCTCAAGCTCCAGACAGGACACGGCAAAAGGATTCCCCTAGACCCATTTTTCTACCTCTACTCCATACAGACATCTCTTTCCCTTAATTTCAGTCAGTCCCGCCCCTTCCTTTGTCTCACCTCAATTTGTCTTGTGCCCATATTTTCCTCCTCCACTTCATATCTTCCTCACCAGCTGCCCTCATCTTTCTTCAAAGTCTCCCCAAACGATAAACCTGCCTTTGATAGAACTCATCTATTGCACAACTAGCTATCATCTCACACCTCTTAATCTGATCATTTCCTCCAAGTTGCCATCCTAACAATATTTTTCACTCCTTACACATTACCATTAATGCTTATCAAACTTCCTGATGTTATTACCCTTCCTCTTTCCTTCTTGATTCCCTACCCACTATCCCCAATTCTGTCTCCTTCTGTATTTCTCCTTTGCCAGTTGCCAGTGACCAGAATGATTCTCTCCATCTCCAATCTTTCTTATTTGCTGTTTCCTCCATCCCTCCTTTCCCCACACCTTTCATAACCCATATGTCACATCTCTTCTGCTAAGAATTCAAATATTGTTGTTCCTTTCACATCACTGCTCGTCTTTTCAGTCAGCAGAACCAAAGCACTATGACTTTCCACTTTTTATTCCTTATCTTCTCCACCTTCCAGATCTTTCATTCTTCATCTTCCTCGCTCCTGTCTGTAGGTTGTTCTAACTTGTGTCTACCACAACCTACCACATTTCAGCTAGAGGTGTGGGAAAGTGAATAGATGGCACCTCTGCTCCCTTCTCCTTTGTTTTGCTGAATGATCCTTGCCTGCAGCTGAGAATCCGGCCTAATGAGAGTTGTGCCATTGTCTTTAATAGAAAGAGGACTAGGCCTATGGTAATTAAGTCACCTAGCTTTATAGGTAGAGAAATATCAAAGAAAAGGCCCACTAACATTTTTAAATGTTATATATAATTTCTAAAATATTTTAATATATGGCACGTACAGAAGACATGATGATGTGCTGCAAAGGTTTTATTAGCATTCAGTTAGGATGACCAGCCTCGCTCAGTCATGAATAAGGTAGCTACCCCAAATTCACACAGATAACAATCCCATACCATATTACAGTAACAAGTACTCTCTTCCTCATATATCATAAGCATATACTGACCGCTCGAGAGAGAGAGAGATAATATTAAATCAACCATACTCTAAACTTACATTTAAAGTTTTTCTAAGCAGTATTTTCAGTCTCCTTGTTAAATCAATTGATCATCTGACAATTAACAATGCAGTGCATTTCATTCCTGGCTTCATTTTAACAAGACTGATAGTTCTATCCAAAATGTATAAAGCAAGATTTCAAAAAGCTTATTTTATTAAGCTTAATTATTAAATTTTCTCTGACATTTGCCGTTTGTTTTTGCTGGTAAGCATTATACATTAATACTTGGAGTTCATGTGGAGTTTAACAATATAATTTCCTATCAGTGAAAAGTACAATGTACATTGGCAGAAACCAAGTATATGAAGAATTAACAGTTATCAAATTCCAGAGGAAAAACAATTTCTGTTAGAGAGACCACTGCCAACTGTCACACTTCCATTTACAGACATGAATTTCTCTTTGTTGGCCATCAGCAGCCTTCAGTACGCTGAGACTCATTTTCCATTGCATACAGGACATTCATGCAAGCTCTAGGACCCAATCCTGTTTCTACTGTAGTCATAAATGTTGCCATGGAGTTCAACGGAAGCAGGATTAGAATCTTAAATAGAGATAGAGGTTTGATAAGCTTTATGTTGCTACTATGATCACTGTTAATTTGGTTGAGTATATAAAGGAATAAATAGTCCCCATGCCACTGACAGCTTTGATATTTAGCTGTCAATGGGAATGATTTAAAGCTAGTCAGCAGAACATTAACCCTAAGAGTGTTATTTTATCTAGGCAATTTTTAGGAAATGTCAAAGGATAGTCAAAGGCCAAAAAGGCAACCATTATGGTGCTAGAGTTTTTCAAGTTTTTAAATCAAAATGTCATGGGTGTTTGTATTTTCTAGAGGTGTCTGGGGGAAAAAATCCAGCAGAAAATTTGGAAATTGGCTGAAAAATCAAAGACTGACAATTTTCAGTGAAAAACCAAAATACTTTTTGCTGAAAACTGAATTTTTTCAGCCAAAAATAAAAAAAATTATTTGGAAATGCTGCCAATGTGCCTCAGACCCCTCTTCTCCACTATACACTGGACCCCTTGACAGGACTACATCTCCCATGATACAGGACAGTTACTCCTGTTGCTGAGTCACCATGGTTCATTATGGGAGATAGTACAGATGGGGAACCCAGTCCACAAAGGAGAATGGGAGTGTGAGGCACTTGAACTGCAATTCTCATGAGACGCCATGTCAGCATATCCAAATTAAAATATTTGGGTTTTGACTGATTTTCCTCTGACTTCATACACACCCAACAAAACCAAAACAAAAAACCTGAACAAATCTTTTTTAGCTTTAGAGTATTTGGTTTTTCAACATCAAATTTTCCAGAGAAAGTAGACAAACTTTTCATGAAAAAATGGGTGGGTTTGTTTGGGTTGTTTTGCTCAAAACATCAATTTTCTATCACAAAACAGTTTCAGCAGAAAATTTGCAACAAGCCCAAATATTTTTCCATTTTAGATAACTAGAATTTTGGTCATTCTGTGATAATGAGAGATTTAACTAGTTCTGCCATACCAGAAGGTATTAGATACTACAAAGAACTATAGTATAACTGTCAAGACCTGACCTTTGTAAACCCTAACCAACTTCTTTTCAAAGACTCTTTCACCCTAAAATGGGGAGAAACCCAATTAGCTCAGATGAATTGAAACTCTTTGTGTGAGTTCACAGAATCTGGCACTTCATGTCACCGAACTGTTTTCACTAAGTTTCAGTCTTCCATCCAACAGCAGTGAGCAACATTCAAGATTCTCAGTGAAAACTAGTTAATCTCTTTGCTATCACATCCACTCATTTGCAGTACACACAGAAGTCACCAAAGCCACAGCTCCTGTTACTTCCTCTACCTAGAACAGTTTATGTTCTCTTCTCTTTCAAGCATTCACTCTCTCCTCTCTTCCTTCAAATCCCTACTTAGGTAGTATTCTTGGATAGAGTAGCTATTATCACCTCTTCCACAGTAGGCTTTCTACCCAGAATTATTGTTCCATAGCTTCTCATTCTTGGTTTGTCTGGGTCTGCCTTTCATTGTAAGTGCTTCAGGATAAGAGACCAGGACTACTTGTGGCACCTTAGAGACTAACAAATTTATTTGAGCATAAGCTTTCGTGGGCTACAGCCCACTTCTTTGGATGCATAGAATGGAACATATATTGAGGAGATATATATACACATACAGAGAGCATGAAAAGGTGGGAGTTGTCTTACCAACTCTGAGAGGCCAATTAAGTAAGAGGAAAAAAAACTTTTGAAGTGATAATCAAGATAGCCCAGTATCTTTTCATGCTCTCTGTATGTGTATATATATCTCCTCAATATATGTTCCATTCTATGCATCCGAAGAAGTGGGCTGTAGCCCACGAAAGCTTATGCTCAAATAAATTTGTTAGTCTCTAAGGTGCCACAAGTAGTCTCATTCTTTTTGCGGATACAGACTAACACGGCTGCTACTCTGAAACCAGAATAAGAGAATGTCTTCTTATACATTGGTTAACATTAAAAATACAGCATTAGTCAAAAGTTACCATACAAGTGGCACCTATGATAACACAGTTTCTCTCTACACTTCAAATAGGAAATAAAATAACTGTGATATCTTAGGTGCCCCTGTGTGCTGCCTAAAAGGCAATGCTTACATTCTAACAGCAACTATAGTATATTTATAAAGTGCTGTGTAAATGCACAGCTCTATACAAGTGAGTTTTAATAATGATATCCATAAAATCTAAATGAAAATAGACTGTATGAATAAGGATTAGGGAAGAGGCTAATAATTTTATTGAGTAAAAGAACAGAGTGAAAGAAAAATTGTGCAGACTGAGTTTGAAAGAAGACGCAGAGAGAAGTAGAGAAAAAATTCATATGAAATAGTACATGATCTAACATACTGAAAATACAACATATCCCATATGGGCCACCCACTTATGCCTGCTTTGTTTTTGGACTGTTCTTCTATCCCTAATAAGTAGCACACTCTTCCTTTCTTGTTAAGTTTGTAAACTGAATCATCCTGGAGAAAATATCACAAGGCTGATCCTGCAAACGCTTACACATGCATAAGGACTACTCATACATGTAATGGTTTTCAGGATCAAGCCCAAAGGTTTGACTTACTGGGGGTAAAAAAAGTTCAGAAATTCAAAACAAGCCCAGCCCTGCATACCCATACATGCAAATATTCCCTGTATACTGACTCAAGTACCACTGTTGATTTCAGTGAGACTGCTCAAGTAAATAAGGACTATTCAGGGGATCCTACCAAAACTTACACTCCTGAGGCTAGGTCTACACTACAGGGCAGGATCAACCTAAGATACACAACTTCAGCTACGTGAATAGCGTAGCTGAAGTTGCGTATTTTAGGTCGACTTACCTGGCTGTGAGGACGGTGGCGAGTCGACCGCTGCCGTGCCACCGTCGACTCCGCTTCCGCCTCTTGCCACGGTGGATTTCCGGAGTCGACGGCAGAGCCATCAGGGATCGATTTTATCGCGTCTTCACTAGACGCCATAAGTCGATCCCCAATAGATCGATTGCTACCCGCCGATCCAACGGGTAGTGAAGACATGCCCGAGTAATTTTACTCAGGCAAATAAACCCTTTGAGCTCAATGGAACTATTTGCATGACTAAAAACACTCATATGTCTAAGGGTACATCTACACAGAAAAATTAACCCCACAGCAGCGAGTCTCAGAGCCTGGGTCAACTGACTTGGGCTTGTTCTGTAGGGCTAAAAATTGCAGCATAGACATTCAGGCTCAGGCTGGAGCAGGGTTCTGAGTACCCCCTTCACCAGGCCTCAGAGCTGGGCTCCAGCCTGAGCCCGAATGTCTACGTTGCTATTCTTTGCCCCGTAGCACTAGCCTGAGTCAGTTTGACCCAGGCTTGGAGACTGGCTGCTGTGAGGTTTTTCTGTTTTGCTTTTTGCTGTGTAGACATACCCTAAATGTTTGTAGGATTGAGGCATTACAATAAAAGTATTATTTCATCCCTCACTATTGTGACACTGTAATACATTGCATTATATATATTCTGCCATAAATGGTAGAGAAATACACGGTAGTCTGAACAGATGTGTGCCAGAAGGTTGCTGAACTAAAATAAACAGAATGGAGGAGCATTAGTGTTCCTCTTGTCCTGTTTTCCCCCTCATTAAGCACAGAACAATAGGGAGCTGGTGTCTGATTTTTGTACTAACAGAAAACACTGACAAAGACAGTTTCACAGAACTTCATTAAGAATATTTATTACCTTGCAGCATAGAACTGCAGCATGATGCTGTATTTAAACAAGCTGACAAAATGAGCTCCTACAGTTCAAAACAAGCCATCAGAGCCCATATGATTTTTTTCCAACGTTGTTCATTTTGTGACTAAAACGGCCCAGGCAGAGCAATTTGACTTTTCTATGTCAGATATATCACTGGTTTAGGCTCCAGCTCTGCAAACACATCTGAATGTGAGTAACTTCGTAGAGGTAAATATTCTCATTGAACCATGGGTGCGAAGTTATTCGTGTGTATTAAGTGCTTGAGAATTGAAGCCTAAGAATGATACAGAAAATATTGGTACTTGTTTTGTATGGATGGTTTCAAGGCATCCTGAATCATTCACTATTTGCTATGAAAATAATTAAAGATATTCACAACAATTATTAGCAGTGAGCTCTCTTCAACAGAGGTTTCTCTAATGTAGTTTGGGAATAGTGTAGTTTATCTAGCTAGATACAAAATGTCACAACATGTTGTCACCTAACACATTCCACCTGCAATACATCACAATCTATAAAAGTCACTTTAAAATAGCCTGATCCCCAAACATGATTTGTATAATTTGATGAGAAGTGTTTCCATATTCTAAATATCTATCTACCATATCCTATTTGGTGCTTGGCAACTCTCAACTACCATTAATATCAATGGAAATTATATATCCTTTGCACCACTCAGGATTTGGCCACATTTTTTTGTCAGGTACTAACTCACTGAGATTTATCTTAATCAACTAATGGAATAACTGCAGTTTATGTAGGACCTTCAATATGTTTTTGCTGGCCACCCAAATAGCACAAGAATGAGAAATTAAGGTAGACAATTTTATTTGCACAGGTGTACAAACAGTATTTGGAGCATAATCTAATGTTGGGGCCCAGTCCTATAGTTTTTACACTTTGAATACAATAGGAGTTTTGCTGTGTAAATACTAATGGATAGGGTGATCAGATGTCCCATTTTTATAGGGACAGTCATGTTTTTGGGGAGTTTTTCTTATATAGACTTCTATTACCCCTTACCCTCTGTCCCGTTTTTTTCACAGTTGCTATCTGGTCACCCTACTAATGGATCAAGCCCTTGGTTTACAAACAAGGGGGGAAATGAAACCTAAATCAAAGCCACATTAATTTTATTTCCAGTGAAAACAAGAAGGGGGGGGGGGACTCATGGGTGCCAGTTGGAAAAGAACTAAATTAATGGGGAAAGAAATATAATTTTTGAGGTTGCAAGAGAGTATTACAAGCAATGGAGGGTAAAACATATACAAAAAACAAGTACTTATCAGTTGACCTTTAAAACATTGCTGTTGTATAAATTGCTTTGAATTTGTTGCAGTTGCCAACAAAATACAAATCTGCCCACATCCTCTTTGGCGTTACCTGAGTTTCCCAGCAGGTAGCTCTGACATGTCTCTGCTCAAATGTGGTTACATAAAGTAATATAAAAACAATATTTGGCTTTGCTGCAAATGTGCATAATGGAAAGACAAACATTATTAAAAAGACCATCATTTTTAGTGATTAAAATAATCCACATCAGGAAAAAAATTTCTTCCATAACTTTCCAAGTTCCCATTTGTCATAGTTTTGCAACAAGAAGCCACGGTAATTTCATTTTTCTTGACTTCTATTAAAAAGATCAATACATATGATTCCAAAGAGTCTCGGCTCATGAAAAGATGGAGCTAGTCTGTAATCACATATGAAAGTATTGGTTGTCATTAGCAGAAAGATTGATTTGTAAAGACAGCAGGCCCAGAGTGAAAGTACTTAAAAATTTCCATTGGGCTATTGCTGAACAACTCTGCCCAGCAACCTTTCACCTTGCAGATAATTAAATACAGATAACGAATTACCATATTAGAAGGAACAATTGCATTGGAGATATTCAATAGATGCCCACTTTAGTAAAGCAATACCAAATTTCTGAATAATGATTTTGTTTTGTGCATAAAACCTAATGAGCTCTGACAGTACAAAGTCATTTTTCAACATGCATTTAAATCCAATTTGTCAAATAAGATATCCATAAAGTCACCTGAGGTATGAGAAGCTCTAATGGCCTGCGGCATAAACAGTCCAAGTCTTCACTGTCACTTTGTCAGGGAAGATGTGATCAAGTGAGATTTGCGAACTAAGAACTTTCTAGTGGGAAACGTGGGTGATATCCTGGCCCCATTAAAGTCTGTGGCAAAAGTCCCATTGTCTTCAATGGGATTGGGACCAGAATTTCACCCTAGAACTTTTTATGAATTTGCTTACCAGCCCTCAGCTGATTCACCTTGTGTAATGAAAGCCCCTCTGTGCCCCCAGATCTTCCAGCCCATAGCTCAAGAGGAATTGCCAGAGAAGAGCTGAAATAAGAATAGGACTGCCAGGCGTTAGGAGAACTGTGTAAAGAAATCTTCACACTGCTTCCATACATTATAGCCAGTGTTTGACTGGTAAACATTTAATTTGGTGCTTCAAGTCTTCAATCTATTCCACGTATCTAGAAGTGTAGTGAGTGTTTATATAAATATGCTTATTTAGTTGAACACAGCCTATTGTGTCCCTGGCCCCCTAATACCTGGGGCGCCACCCAGTACAATTATGCTGCCAACTCTGGCTGAATGCTTTCCTAAACTCAGCTTCCGCCAAACAGTTTTGCATAGTTTGTCCAGGCACGCAGACAAGGCCAAACCATGTTCCAGGCACAGGACTATGTCCTTCTGAAACTGTGTATGCACAGGGGGTGAAATTCTGGCTCTTATGAAGTCAATGGTAAAATTCCCATTGACTTCAATGGGCTCAAATTTTCACTCATGGTTTAGACCCATTCATAGCCCCACCCAACCAGTGGTGCTATAACTAGGGGTGCTGGAGGTGCTGCCACACACACCCCCACTTGAAGTAGTAATAACAATAACCAAATACATGGTTTCCATCATCAGCATCCTCACTATAAAAATTGTTCCAACACTGCTGCACCCAACTGTTTTAAAAAAGAGTTTAGGCATGACCATGTTTGAAACATTTTTAAATATATCCCAAAGTTGTAGTGTAGACAAGGCCTTAGTCCTGGGCTTTTATGAACAAATTATGTCAAAATGTTTAAAACAAGACTGTGAGGCAAGGACAGAGAACATCAGGAGTAGTCTGCAGGCAGGCTAAGAATCTTATAACACAGATAGAGGAAGCAAGCAAGAGAAAGAGTGGCCTAATGAGAGAAGGGGAAAGAAGACTGGTGTGTAGAAGAAAAAGGAACTTGGTAGCCTTCAGAAGAAAGAGAGACCCAGGGAAAGAGGCAGGGGATCTGAAAGGAGAAAGGATGAGAAACTACTGATTATGACATCTATGATTTTGGATGCTAAAATATCAGCGTAGGAGAGCAGTTTTCAACATTTTCCATAATGTGGCCCTATGTTACAACACAAAAACATTTTAGAAATAATTTCCATCTAGTCATTAAAAAAACAGGATGGTTGCAATCCCCTGAAACCTCCTCATGACCCCATGAAACCTGTTGGTGACCACCAGTTTCAGAACACATGGTTATAGACATCACACCATCCTTATAAACCTAGGAATCCCAGAAGCCAAGCTGAGCATTCCACTTATATGAGTGCAGTGTTGGAACAAGCTTTCCACAAAGCTGTGAGCTACTGCATTGTGAGCTTTTTTTGAGAAATAAACTAAGTCTAGGGGTAAAAGTATGAAATTTGGAAAGCTCGTATTGTCAATGGTTACGGAAAGGGTATTCCTGGGGTCTTTTGCTGAACATACTGTAACACAAGAAAGGTTATTTTTCAGCATTTCTCAATAAAATAAAGCAAGAGTGTGTGTTCTTATGGAAATACCATAAGGTAGGAATGCTCAGTTTCCTGGTATTTCCTGTAAAAATATCACAAGAAAGGTATTTTCTTATGTAGTTCCAGTGAAGAGGAAAGAGTCTGTAAACGAATTATTATTCTTTCAGAAACTAGAATTATATTTACCTTCTACAATGCCACAGACACTTCCAAATTTGATCTTGAGGAATTATTTTACCTCTATGGAAAGAAACACCTCAGTTCTTTACAAGAGGGGATCAGGATCTCAGCACAATGATTTTACACATCTCATTATTTGCTGATGCCATGAGACTGTCACACAGAAATTAATACAAAAACAGAAACTTTGTTTCCAAAGCCAATTAAGATTGCTAAGTAACAAATTTATATATATAAAATACCCTATCAGATCATTTACAAAACCCCAGGCACTTAAAAATAAAGAAATGAACAGATAAGAGTGCCATTAGTCTTACACTGCCCACTGGATAAACAAAAACTCATTTCTCTGTCAGTGTTCAAGCCTGGCTCACTACACCGGGAAAGAGGGGCCACAGGAAGCCAGCTATTACTCCCTTATTTTGTGCCAGCCCAATGTCAGTTTGAGCAACTGAGAGGAACTCTACATGATCTTACAATGTTGAGCAGAGTTCTAGTCAGCCATGCTCTGACCCAGAGGTACACAGTACTCTGGAATAGGGGCAGCTGGCACAGGAGCCACTCCACCAGATTTACCCTAGTAGAGTTTCCCTCCACAGCAACCAGAACCTACTACCTTTCCACTGCCTGAACTTTGCAAGGAGGCTGGATCATACGAGAGTCATATTTGTTGTAACCCTGGCTCCATTGAAGTTAACGGGAAATTTTCCATTGATTTTATTTGAACCAGGATTTCACCCATTATTATTACATCAGCTACACATAAATGTTTATTTCATCACAGCACAACAACCTTAGCTCTGGCCCTTGGAATGTTGGGCAGTTTTTTGCATTATTTTTATCCTGACTTTGGGTATCTAAAACCTTTTCTTAGGAAATTCTGTTAAACTGGAAACATCAGATGATATCTTTATCAACTGATGGAGAATTTTTAGTAAAATCCTACCAACAGTGCAAATGCCGTTGAAATAGGAAAAGTGGAAGACATGATGGTCAAATTAGATATGCAGGTGGACCTATATATTTGAGGCTGATCAATATATCGCATTAGTGTGTATATAGACAATTGTTACGTTTTGCAGAGGGGTTTTGTGTTGTGTTTACGTTTGGGAATTGCTGATGAAACAAGAGTATTTGCTTTGAGTCGAAGTGGAAGTTCTTGCATTGTGATGAAATGGGTACTTCCTTGTACTTTATAAGATTGATGTGTTTCTTTATCATGTGGGCAGTGTAAGATTTAGGATGTTCTTAATTATTCATTTCCTTGCTTTTAAGTGCTTGAGTTTTGTAAATTACATGATGGGAGAAGTATATTTATGTCACTAAGCAACATTAGTGGGCTTTTGAAACAAAATTTTTTCTTTTGGAATTCCCCATTGATTCTATTTTAACATTTTTCATTTTTTCCCTTTGGAACAGATGATAGGTGGGACGGGGTACCACATTATTAATTTTAAAACATGACTGGCCATGGAAAAGTTTTCTTTAAAGCCCTGAGTTATCCAGCGTTCACCTGACAGGATACACATTTACTATATAGTTAAATTGGCCACACATTCAAGCACACAACAGTATGAGAACTTTTTTAAAAGATCAACAAAAGCAGTTAAAATCAGTCTCATTGCAACCTTCACTTCAGAAGCTACCAATTCTCCATGACAAACAACAAGCACCTAAAGAGACTAACTTAGAACCTTGGTCCCATAGTCCTCCCCAAAAAACAGGCTTCTACCACTGAGGTAAAGGAAGAACTGTATTAGCTGCCAGCTATAGAAGGGCCATTATGTTCTTTCTAAACTGCAATCAGCCAATAGAATTAAACATACTCTTGCATATATATATGTGATTGATCCCACTCTCAGTGAACTCTGTGGGAGCAAGACTAATACCATAACTCCAAATTGAAATGAATGAGAGCAAGATTGTTCCTACAGGCTAGCAACAAAAATCATTCATAACTTTTGCTTAATTAAAATCAATTTTCTTATAAGCTAGCCGGTGCATAAATTTTCAAAGACATAATACTATATGAAAATTGTGTAGTGGTAGTGACAAGCTGTTTTTGAGCTAGTGGGAGACAAAAATGTTACACAACTCAACCTTTCAAAGCAGTATAATTTTTAATGCTGTAAGTTGAAAAAGCCTCCAGACTTTATAGAAGCTTTTTCCATTTGCTTACAGAATAAATCTGAAAATTTTCAGGCTGAACCAGTTTTGCAAGCCAGAATTCTAGGGGTGCTAAACCAGGGCTATACAATGGAAGCTGGTTGCAATCTTTACTATGGCAAGACTATGGCCTCTCCATAATATTTGCCATCTTGACTACCTCAATTAAAACAAGATTACTGTTTTGTATTGGGGGTAAAATAATTAAAAAGGGAAACTGAGTAGTTCAGGATCCAATAGAACATTCATAACCACTCACACAATGGGTACCTGAAACTGCATGTGTTCTATATTTAGTATTTCTCTTTCCCCAACACTCTTCTAGTGAAATGCTCTGCTAAGACGGGAATTGAAATTGCGAAGCAATGAGGACTGGTTCTTAAAATCTCACCATTAGCACAATAAGAGTGCACCAAATTAACACCAGCATGTTCACTCTGAATCTTTCCATTGCCCTGAAATATCCTGTGAGAACATTTACCCACATACCTTTGCACCTGCAGTGACAGCAACTGCTGCACTGGAAGAGGAGATTAGCCCCATGGAAGGGCAGCATCAAATGTTATTCATGGCTCCATAGGAGAGCACTAGTGCAGGCTGCCACATGGAAGAGCTGGACAACAAATTTTCTGTACAAAAAAAATTTCACCAAAAAATGCAGATTCACAAATTCAGCCCAATTTTGGTGAATTACTTCAGCTAAGAAAGAAAGAAAGATCTAAATGGTTTGTTTCGTTATTCCCAAAACAAAATGTTTTTGCATTTTTGTTTTGGAAAACCATTCCCTTTTGGAATTTCCCTCAATTACCATTTAAAATGTTTTTAAAACCTCAAAATCAAAACAAAACATTTTGTTCCACTTAAACAGATTTTTTTCCACGTGTTCATTTCACTGAAAATATTTTCTAAAAATCATTTTGGGTCAACCTGAAAAGAATTTTTTGTCTGTTTTGTTAGGCCACTGGAGCTGAATCAGTCCTTCTGCTCTGCCTTCGTGTTCCTTTTGGCTTTGGGCAGACTGGGTATTCCAGATGTCTTGTACCCGCACTCTTAGAATCAATATCAATGCGTTTCATAAACTGAAGTATAAGAGGTGCCTCATGTCATTCAAAGTGAGCTGCACTGTCAGAGGACATAGGGAGAGGGGAAGATATCTCATCCCACTTATTCAGTAGTCAGTATTACACCAGTTTCTTGCAATGCAAAAATTCACCCACGATTTTCAAAATAATAAAACATCATGTGGGAAAACTTGCCACTAGCTGAGTTTTGTTTATTTGCCTAACACAGAGGAGACTAAAACTTCAGTTCTGCTGGTCACAGACTTTAAAAAGGGCCCTTTTCAGTAATCTCTTTGTTCAGGTAATTTGGAAGACACAGATATGCATTCCACATTCCAAGTACAGGCAATGGTTGAAGAGGGAAATTGCACTGAAAACATTTTTCTTTTCATAAAGCAAACTCGAGAAGGAACATTCATTTAATAAAATTGAAAAATCAATATAATTTTAATTTTAGGAAGTCAGAGCCAATGCCAACCTGTCTTTAAGGAAACTTGATAAGAATTCATGACTCTTTCTTTTTTCTTTTAGTAAGAAAAATAAAATTAAAACCAGAATTAATTTAATGATTCTCATCCTGGTTTGTTTAGTGGTTGGAAGTTTGATTCAGCATCATTTGTCCTGATATCTTCCTTTTACTGTGGTACATCTTATGTTTATTTAGCTTAGATTTACTATTTGCACATTTTTATGCTAAAAAAATACAGAAGAAAGATTGTTGCGCTAATTTTTGTGGGGGGGAAATAGACAAAAACGTTTATGCAGTAGAATTACCCTAATGAAAACACTGTATTTTAATACTTAGATTAAATGTTCCAATTAATGGCAACAATGGGTTTCACTGTCTTTATTAGTAGCAAAACAGATTATTCTCTGCAATAAGAAATCTTTGACTTCTGCATTAATGGGGGAAAAAATACCTGAGGTTAGACAAAATTGGGAAATAGTTTAATTCTACTGTATTTGGTTCATTGCCCAAAAATTGCAGTGGTCAGATTAGAAAAATGCAGAAAGTAGTATTGGAAACTTATTTCTTTAACACATCCTAGTCCATCTGACAAGTCCCCACAGTTTTGTGATGACTATCTCTTGTACATATGTTTTCCACAAGACTGTATTGTCACAGTCTGTTAAAACATTACTTGTCTGTTACCAATGGGCCAGATCATGCCCCATAAATCCAAACTCTGAAGGGACCCACTGTACACAGATTTACCCGGCCCCCAAGCCATGTGAAATGTGTAGAGGGGAATCAGCCACTTCCATGGCACATTCCCCGTACCTGTATATTTGGAGGGGACAGGCTTAGTGCAGGGGACAGAGGGCTAAAGTTTCAGATTGGGAGCACACAGATCTTCCCTCCCTGGCAACCTTTGGCAAATACCTTTGCTGTTGTCATTAATGGTACAAATGAATATAACATTTTCCATGAGTTGGTACATTCAGTCAGACACTGAACCTTCAAAGCAATTTATGATGCTTATAAAGCTATCTACTGATGTAAATTACTGATAGAGGTGCAAGGCACTAGGGTGTAAAACTTTGAGCCACAATCTCCCTCCCATATTGCTCATGGGACAGCACAACAATATGCTGACCCTTACTCTGTTCTCATGGGAAAGCCGTGATTTAGCCTCTTCCTTAGGACAGTGGCTTTTCATTTGCAAGCTTAAAATCAATCGGTTAATTTTTTGTTTTTAATTTTAAATATTGAACTACACAATGAAAACTATCATGTCCCTATAAAATCAACATTAGTCTTTAACATACCCTCAGGTCAAAGAAAATGTAATCAACAGTGACCATGGAAGTGGCTTCCAAGTATATACACAGCTGCATTAGAAAGAGACTGTAAGAGCCATATTTGAATATAGTAATAGGAGGCAAATTGAAAGAGATGCATCCGAAGAAGTGAGGTTTTTACTCACGAAAGCTTATGCCCAAATAAATCTGTTAGTCTTTAAGGTGCCACCAGACTCTTTGTTGTTTTTGTAGATACAGACTAACACGGCTACCCCCTGATACTTGAAAGAGATGCAGTCTCTGATTTCCAAGAGTTCACATCTTATTGCACCAAAACATGCAGTATTATCAGAACGATAAACAAAAGGGACAATACACTTTCAGTGAAAATTAGATTTCTATCAAAGTATCCTTTGCTTTGAAACAGAAGGAGTGGATCCAGAATACATCATACATATATATACAAGAGAAGATAGATTTCACTAGCTCTGGCAAAATTTTCTCCTGTATAGCTGAAAATCAGCTTTATCAGACTGCAATTGCAATGTCTGTCTGTTTTATTAGAGATTTGAACACCAGTGATCTAGGCCCTTCAGTATTTTAAGAGATCACTTTCATTTGCAGTAATGCCAAAGCCAGTCTGCAATGAAGTAGGTTGTAAATATGGTCCCAGTCTCCCACAACATCTTATAACACTTCAGATGGCTCCAAAGTCTCTGGGCCAAAAGAACCAGTGAAACTACAATACCACCTGAAATCTGATGTTGTGCATGTGTGTTGTGTTTGCATTGGGCACATTTTGTTCATGTCAAGGCATAAGCATGAGAAGGATTTTGAGCGGTTTGAACCAGAAGGTTTCAGCCCCGAAAGAACATTTTGAACTGTTTCGCTCATTTGTTGAACAAGAAAGTAGTGCAGCTTGAGCTCCAAGAACATCTTTAAGTGCTTTTTCTCCTGAGTCTCAATTAAGCTCTCCACAGGCAGGAAAGTTTGGCTAGTTTGTTAGGTTTATATTTTCAAAGTGAGCTTGTTTATCAATCCTTACATTAAATATTTACATTCATTAAGGAATTAATTTTCCCTAAAGCAGACACACCGGAGGGCAGGGGAGGAGTATCGCAGCCACAGAAGGGGAATAGAGATGGGCTCTCTGGGACCACATGAGGTTTGCTGGCTTGTGGCAGGCAGGAGAGTAAGGCCAACACGTCCATTACACCTTAACAAGAGAGGGCTGGTGGAGCCAAAACCGAACCCCTTATGCAGCCACCAGAACTAGCCAGGTGCGAGAACAGTGGTACATGAGAATAGCAGTATGTTGCAAGCTTGAAAAAATACAGTTCTGATATAAATCTGATCAACGTGTCTGTATGCTACATACTATTGGTTATGAATTAATCCTTACTTAGACTGTAAGACCTTTGGGGAAGGAACTGTCTTTTTGTACAGCACCTACCACAAAAGGGTCCAGGTCCATATATTGGGCTGCTAGATACTACCGCAACACAGACAACAAATAATAATAATACTATGCTTTACTTTCTGGAGACTTTTTGCTGAAGCGCTCTTTTAGAGAAAGAATTCTATTGTAGGCTATGCAAATATAGATAGTATAATGTATGTTAGAAAATTGTTAGTTTCCAGAAAAATCTCATAACTTGGCAAGGAGAAAGTCAGAAAATTTGCATCAGATGCCTGTGTTTTTTTCATTTGTATCCAGTTACTATAAATATTTTAAAACCCTGTTCTTCTAAGGCTTTGTTTTTCTCTCTAGGTTCCAGAGACAGACATGCTAAATACAATAAGTAAGTGCTTACTCTCAGAAGCAGTCCTTACTCATATGAGTAGCCTCTTTGACCTCAGTGGAACTACTCATGTGTACAAGGGATAGTCCTTTGAATAAGGGTTTGAAGGATCAGGTGTTTGTTATGTTCAAATACTTCATATTGTCACCAGGATCAATTTCAACTTTCTACCATAATTAGATGCCACTTATTTTTCCTGTAAAAAAGCTCCTCCTTCAATGTAAATTTTTGAAAAATGTAGGTGAAAAGCTGGGTGTGTATATTCGAAAGCTGCAGATGGGCATGGATGCTCTATATACAGTTGAACATGCACATGTGTGCCTGTTATAATGTGTCTCAAGGTTCTAATGCGTCTACCAAGCTTATATGTCAAGTGACTTTGAAATTTGTGAAAGCAGGCAGATTTTTACAGCCTTTAATGTGATATAATAGCATGGATTTTAAGGACGTCAGCCCTTTTGGTGCGATTTAATACAGGCCGTTTAAAAGGAGAAATAGGAAATCTATGTGAACAGTTCCTAGCTGTCAGCTCTAATTTGCAATGACAGCCCACGACACGGACAGCTTGCAGTGTTATTGAGGAGGTTTGACTGCCTCAGAAAATGGTTGATTTGAATGTGCCTGGTCTATCTGTCTCCCTTCGAAAGCTGCTGGTAAAGTTATCCTATTCGGAAGCTCTTCTGGCCTAAAATGGAGAGAGAAAAAACTGCAGCCTAAGTTACAGTATATAAAGTTAATGCAAGTTCGTAAAAGCTCTAAGTCGGGAGAGTCTTTGAATGCTTGAATTCAATAAACTCTTTCACTGACATGGGCGTCCCCACTTCCACAACACTGAGGTGCTGAAAATAAGAAATATCTGTCCAAGTGATTTCTAACCACTGCAGCATACTGTATTTCTATTGTATCTATTATAGGTACTGTATTCCGTCGGGCTGTCCGAATAATTGAATATGTGGTTCAAGTGCAGGTCCAAATAAAACAAACAAACACAAAAAAATTCATTTCGGGTCAACCCAAAATGAAAATGCTTTCAATTTTTTGACAAACTGAAAGGTTGAAAAAAAAAAAAAAAAAAAAAAAAACTTTGTTCACATCAACTGAAAAGTTTCTGTCAACCCAAAACTAAATGTCTCATTTCAATTTTGAGGTTTTTAAATGTTTATAAATTTATTTTTGAGTAACATTCAGGTAAATTCTGAAATGAAGCATCTTGTCAAAATGGTGGGGTTTGGTTTTGTTTTATTTGAGGAAGTTGTGGGGGAAGAATGCTGAACCAACCCTTACACTTCCAAAATTGTTTTTCTCTCCCCCGTCCATGAAACAATTAATCAAAATTGACTTGAATTTGTGAATTGTTTCAGTCACCTGAATCTGCATTTTCTGGCAGAAAATTTTTCACAAAATTTCACCTGGTTTTAGCATTTCTATTGTATCTTTTGTAGTGTAATATATTGTACCTCAGTTCACTTCCTTTTCTTTAAATCTCAAAGGGAGACTGAAATATCTGGGCCCAGTTCTCCTACTACTGTCTATGAGCAGCTCCCACTAACTTCAATGGGAATTGCTTAGATCCTCCAATTATACAATAGGGCCCAGGGAGTATTCTTAAATAAAAACACTGAGTTCCCCTTGCTTAATGTATATTAAGAAATTAATTCCCTGTAGCACTATTAATTCCCTATAGCGCACTGATCAGTATTGTTTTTTTAACTATTTATTTAGTAAGTTTTAACAAGCTTACAAATCCTTCCCATGTTAATATCAGAAAAAAAACAACAATTAGCTTTTGTTTGAAGAGATATTATATAGGAATATCGTCAACAGATCTTTCTATTTAACAGGGTGTTATCATATTACAGAGTGAGCATCATTACAATACCTATATCGTTTCTAGTGATTGTATTAAATTGAGGAAAATTCTAAATGCACATAGTTAACGGACCAGGTACGTCTATCAATTGTTAATATTCCAAAAAATGGACAGGTGCCCTGGGTTTTTTTGCAGGTGAATGTACTTTGAATACTAAAAAACTCTGATAATTATTTTTATATAAACAGAGAACACAATGCAATCCATCCCCTTCCCTTTCTTAAATAGCACTGTAATACTGTACTGTTCCTTCTCCATTAGTTACCACCTGCCACCAGTAACTTTAGACTCAGCCTTTGGCATGCCTTATAAATAGCAATACACTTGCACAATTGAATGCCCGTGCAGTAATTCAATCGAGAGAATTCTGCTGCTGGTCATAAACTACTTAAGCTGTTCGACTCTCAGTTTAAGACATCAACAAAAGTCCTTGATTGAATTACAGCCTTAAATTTACCTGCACATCTTGTATTATTCACTGCTATGTATATATGTGGTACAACATGTGAAATGATAACTAAACCCTGGACTGTGACCAAAATAAATTGGATAGTTCAGACATTATGGGTGAAATTCTGCCCCACTGAAGTCAGTGGGAGTTTTGCCATTCATTGCAATGAGGCCAGGATTTCACCTATTATGTTTTCAGTATTTTATTCTGAATATATTATTAGATTTTAGGTTCTGCTGAACAATGTTTCTTTAATATATTGTGTGCACACTAAACATTTCACTTTTCATGATGAGAGTAATGCTGGTGCTGATTCTCTGTTGCCCTGGTAGGGTTAAAACATCCCCTAGAAATACCCCTGCATCAGAGGCCTGCCCTGCTAAGATAGAGCTTCTGGAGCAGCCCTACATCAGTCCCACATCGAGTCCCCAGCATAGGGAGTGTGCCAGGTCAGGCTGGGGACAGGGAGCAGAAGGGAAGTCAGAACTTTTTTTTTTTTTTACTGTACAGATATTTTTCCAGTATAGACATCCACAAATGAGATCAAGGCAGAAAACACATGTGGCCACTAGAAGCCCCTTCAGATGAACCTTCTATACATGTGCAATGTTTATTCCCAAATATAGATCACTAAACCAAACTTCTCCTACTGTACATGCAAAACAGGCTGTCGCATAAGGGGAAAAATGCTTGTGTAAGTAGCTCAGGGCTCTGAGGGAGCAGATATTTTGCATTTTGCTTTCAGAAGGTAGAACCCTACAGCCATCCTTGAAGATCAGTAAAAAATGTTTAGATATACTCTACAATAAACTGGCTGTAGTTATAATGTAGTTCAAAGTAAGTGTATAATTACAGTGATCTCAGTAACATTAAGACAGAATAACTTCCCAAAGAAAGGCATGACGGTCAGATGTATGAATCTGTTTATATGAGAGCATATGGGATTGCTGTTGAGGTTTTATGTTCGAGTAAGAGTTTGCTGAAGTTCAGGTACAAGTTGCTTTTCGTCATCTGTTAGAGATGGTAGTGAAAGCTTTATAGAGTGTCGGCGTGTGGCAACAGCATTGCAAGCAATATGAAAGAGAAGGGGAATAAGTTATCCTGATATAAAGCACCTTTATATCAATATAACTGCATCCAATCTAGGCATTGTACTTGTATAACTATTTCAATTTAAAGAAAATATATATATTTACACCCTTTAATTGGAACAGTTATCCCAGTGCAAAATCTGTGTGTAGACTACATCTTACCGTAACTTGTATTTTCTCAAACATTGTTCTGGCTCCTCAGTGAGTAAATTACACCAGTTTAGACTCCTTTGCACATTGGCATAAATCTAAAGGGTGTTCAAGTTACTTTAAGGGATATAACAAACTATCTCACACGGTACCTCTGAGATGATTCAATATCTCTTTATAGATGAAATTCATCAGCAAGGTATTTATTTAAAAAAATTCTAATCTTCAGAAAAACCACATAACAGAAAATGGAATACTGTGAGCAGCCCACATAATTACTCATGATAGATAACTGTATTAAAAATTAAACGTAAGTTATTGGAGACATTAGAGTGCTGGCACAAGATGAAAAAGGTGCTTTATATGACTGAAAGGTTTTGCTAGCTGCCTTAAAGTTTGGCTCAGTAGAAAAGGATACTTGCCTGAATAAATGGAAAACATTTATTGTTTGAAATATGGATTTTAATATAGCACAGCACAATCCAAAAACTCAGTTCACTGCAATATGGCTAATGCAAAATGAAACTCGCAGATTAAAATAGCAGTCAACAGGCTCTCTGGCTTTAAGGACCAAAATTAAAAATGTAACCTCCCTGGAGCAGTTCCATGTCATCGGAGGAGAATTCTTCTCCTCTTCCACGTACACATCCCCCCAGAGTCTAGCCCAACCATTCCCCATTTGGACACAGGAGCATGAATGTGGCCATAATGTGAAAATATCACTGCAATACCATAAGACAACAAGAAGGCAAAGAAAAAATGCCGCTGTTTAACGGGTCTATAGAACAGAGATGGCCCTGAGTGGCAAAGTGAAAATCCTGAACCAAAATTTCCCAAAGTGGGGGATTCAGGATTTGATATGGGCCCCCATCTCTAAAGGCTTGTCTGTGTGAATACTTAGTTCTCACCAAGCTGGAGCGTAAATCTACCCTGCACTGTCATGCCATATAGTAAGCGTCCATGTGAGCCCTGCTACCGTGCACTAAAGTTGCCAGTGATGGAGAATCCACCATGAACCTTGCTAAATTGTTCCAATGGTTAATTACCCTCACTGTTAAAAATTTACACCTGATTTCCAGTCTGAATTTGTCTAGCTTCAACTTCCAGTCATTGAATCATGTTATTTCTTTCTCTGATAGACTAAAGAGCCCATTATCAAATATTTCTTCCCCAAGTAGGTACTTAAAGACTGTAATCAAGTCACCTTTTAACCTTCTCTTTGTTAAGCTAAATAGACTCAAGGAGCTCAATCTATCACTATATTTGACAATATATTTGTACATAAGATTCCTAGGGGAATTCTGCTCCAAAAAAATTAAAAATTCTGCATCAAAAAAATAAAAATTCTGCATATTTGACAAAATAACACAATATAATCATGTTAGTTCCAATTATTTTGGTAATTTATTTCAAAATATCTGTCAGCAAGTATGTCTGTAATAATACAGACCAAAAAAAAGATTCAGGAAATGGTTTGGTTTTTTGACAAATAGATTCCTTACTAGGCAAATTAATACACAACTTTGAGTAATAATTCATTTAAATTACAATACAGAAATGTATTTCCTGCACCCTTCAGAAGCAGTGCAAAGGCTTAGGGGAGGGAGGAGCTGAGGGAGAGGGAAGGAGCCTGGGAGTGAACCTGGAGGGATGTTGGGTATCAGTGGGAGAAGTATGGAACATTTTTGGGGGGGAGGGTGGATTGTTAGGGAGTTGGGAAGCCTCCCCCATGGAGACCCTGACTCACCCTTGAGCCTCTCCCATTCAGTCAGGCACATCTGCTCCTGTCCCTTGTGTTCCTGCACACACACCCCGCCCCCACATGTCCCTGCATCCCCACATACACACATATCATCACGTCTCTGAAGCCCCCCTACCCTGTCCCCATGTGGCCCTGTCCCTGGCTCAATGCTGTCACCTCACTAGCTTCTGAGCCCCCACCCTAGTCTGTTTCCCCCACTAGCCCAGCAGCCCCATGTGCCCCACTCTGTCTATCCCCCTCCCATATCCCATGCTTCCTAACTAGCTCCATGAGCAGGGTGTTGTGATGACTGCAGCCAGCTGCTGGGTGTTTCTGCTGGTCAGCTGCTGCTGGCTGTTCTGACACCACAGCAGCCTCTTGTGGGAGAAAGGCAGAACTGCACTGCTTCTCATGCAGAAAAATAATTCTGAACCAGACATGAATTCTGCGCTTGCACAGTGGCACAGCATTCCCCCAGGAGTAACATAAATATGGAGAGTTAATTCCACTGTTATTCATGGAGTTATATAGTTTGTGAGTGTTTGAATGACTAGTTTATTCATGATACAGTTTGCAAATCCAAAAAATTTCATGAATTTTAACCCATGTGAGAATTCATCTGAAAATTCATACCACATACAACATTTGTTGTTATTCTCTTGCTTAAAATGTTTCATTCATCCAGTCAAGAAAGGGAAGGAGGAAATCCACACTAAAAATAATTAATAAAGAAGTGCAAAACTGAACAATTCTCAAACAACCCATAGGATGAAAAATATTCATCCAAGATATTTGGTGATTTTTATGAATACCAAATAAAATTGTACAAATCAGGGTGGGTTCACAAAGCATTCAAAAACAGGAAACCAGAGTAAATTTAACAATGTAAATCTTCCTCTTTCTCCCAGCCTCTCACTCCTACTCCTGACAGCTAAATTCCAGTGCTGGATTGTGCTTTGCCAGTTACTGTAGGCCCTGCCAGCTGGCACTGCTCAGAGGTTCTTTGTCACATGTCTGACCATTGGCCAGGCAACACAGAAAGTGGTGTCTTTTTTTAAAAAATACCATTCCTTGGCTGATGTCATCAAAGAGCATCTCAGTAGCATGAGCTTGCAAGGTGCTTCCTCATGCTCAGACATATCTTAAAAGCTGAAAAGGTAAATGTGACATTTATTTAAATTTATAAACATTAGTCTGGCAATCTGGGACAGTGAGCTCACTTATCCCAGACATGGCATTTGCTCTTCATTATGTCCCATTACTCACACAAATGTGACTCAGATGTTTTCAGAGGGGATCACAGAAGTGATACTGTATCCTTCAGCCTGCAAAAAAAAAACCCTTCCAAAGAGAAAAACTTGGATCCCTTTTAGGGATTCATTTATTTGGAAAGGAAGCAATGATGATTAATTCCTTATAACAAGGGAAAAATTTGGCAAAGTAAAATCATGAAAATCAATTCTATAAACAGACAATGCAAGTCTGAGGTAAGAGATACCCCTTCAGAAAATCCTGATTGCTCACACTGAATGAGCATCCTGAAATAAATTATACAAAATCTGTTATGAACAACACTGCAGTCTCCACAACATGAGGCCATTTTCTCCTGTGAGAGCTCATAAAAGCCAGTTCCCCAGGGTATGGAATCCCAAGTGTATCCGGACTTCTCTGGAACCCAATCAAAACCAGCCAGCAGACAAAGGGTTTCCCACAGTCAGAGGTTTAAATGGAGAGTTCAAAGAGGTTTTCCTTCAATCCTGTTGTATGATCAAAATCAAAAGGACATATTAATGCAGCCAGAACTCAATTATATATAAAAGATTTGGGGATGTGGGGAAGCTAGGGGCTTTTTCCAACTATTGTTTCCCTAGCACTGACTACAGCAGCCCAGAGGGCTGCTCTAATTTACATCCAGTCCCCTCATTGAATGGGGCTTGCAGCCATGGAGAATTGCCAGACCAAAGGACAGCCCTGGTCAATTCCCTTCCCACCCTTGGTAAGCCCCCTCCCCCTATAGCCTGCCCCAAGACACTCCCACCCACCACAGAATCCACCCTGCACTGGGGCCTCTACAGAGACCACACAGAAGAGATGGAATCTGCTCTGCACCACTTGCCCTAGGGCTATTTACCTTGGGGCCTTATGTCTCCCCTATGATCCCTCTGAACTGGTATCACCACTGAACTATGTTGAATGTGGCCCATAATGTCCTGGGGAAATACTGTTTGTCCCCACAGCTGGGTCCTAGCACACTTCCCTCATGGATAATCCCGGCAAGAAACAAGGATTTGCAGCTAGCATTTTTTGTCTACACAAGGGCATTGTGCACGGGGAGACAATAGACTGGAGTCTATACACCTGGTCACACAGGCATTCCACTTCAATTCAGGACCCAAACAGGGCAAAAAGAGAGCAAGCAAAAAGGAGTGAAATGTTCGATGAAAAACTGTAAGCTGATTAAAAATTTACAGAGTAGGGGATCCAAGTGCAGAAATGATGCATTGCACTAAGGCAATAGGGTACTTAGCGCTAAAATCCATTCTACATGCTATCTGGTTACCACCCTTATCAACATGACACCCATTAGTGTCTGATAATAGTAACCAATCAGTTGTTCTGTCTTCCTTTATTTTCCTTCAAGAAATATCTCCCTCTGATGCTCAATCCCTCCCCCACAACAATATAATACACTAAATAATGGATACAATATAAAGCCTTGTCATTCTGAAGTGATGTCACTTCCTGTCAAGGTAATATGATGTATTAGGTGACATTTAAAGCAAATATGTGTGTTGCTGCCATTTACAGACCTCAACTGATGATGATAATCATTAGCGACAATTACCACTTTCCATTATAATGGAGCTGTTTAAGTTTTGGGCAATGTCTGCGTTACCGCTACAAGATGCTTTGCAGAGGCAACAACGAGCATGCTATAAAAGGAAAACTGCACCCATTTTGTTCAATCCAGTGCTGTGAGAGCCGTCAGGGTAACAAGCAGTTCTCACTATGAATGAACTGCGTAAGTATGCCGTTCACATTGCAAGTGGTGTTTCTAAGCCTTGTGCTAGCAAGGCTATCATTTTTGACACCAGTCGTGTGTGAACCCAAGCTAGTTTTTGACGTACTGTAATGATGCTTCCTTACCCTCACCCCTTGTTTTGTCTACTTAGACTTTAAGCGCTTCAGGGCAGGGACTGCCTCTTACTATATTTATCTTTATATTTATCTTTTACTATATTTACTATATTTATAGCCAGGGCCGAAGAGGGGGGGGAAGCTGGTACAAATTACCGGGGCCCGGCGGTCTGGAAGGGGACCCGGGGCCCGGCTTCCCCCCACCTCTTGTCGGCCCTGTTTAGCCAGTCCACCCTTGCTGGGGGGCCCGAAAAAAAAATTTCACCGGGGCCGAACCCGCTCTTGGTGGCCCTGTTTATAGCACAAGGGGTGAGGGATTTCAATTGGGACCTGTATTAATAACTTATCATTTCTGATAATCAATGCAGTGTTCACTATTTTAAAATTAAATGGTTGTTCTGGAATTTAAAGCAATATTAAAACAATTTGTGAGCTGGTTTGCATTCCCTTCTATTGGGCTTTGACACTGCCAGCATCCCAATTAAATCACTTTTCAGCATGTGGCAACAGTCTTAGAAGTGCCAACTGTCATTTAACATCTTTTTAAAAAAATACTTCGCAAACTTATGCTCAGATGGGACTGGATTCTGCAAGGTGCTGAGCACTCCTGGAGGTGGTGAGAGCTCTCAATCCCCTTTGGTTCAACAGTAGTTCAGGATGATCAACATGCATCAGCAAAAAAAACCCATGCTCACTGACTAAACCATGATCTCTATGCATGGCCTCATTTCCTCCTGAGTAGCTAATTCCTAATTTTAATAGGAATAGGAATCTGGGCATGGTACTGGTCCCAGGCAAAATTTGATTGTATATTTATACTGTTTTTGCAGCATACTTATGTTGGGCACAAAGGGCTTCAGCCTGTGGGTCCCTGAGCAGGCACTATCTCAGTGTTTGTTGCTGGATTCTTCCATTAAAATAATTTTATGGCAGTTATATACATGGGATACCCAGATGTAACGTTGCGTTATGTCTCAAGCACCAATGCAGTAGTATGATGGTATTATGCTGTGGGTAACAGTACCGTATTGAGTTAAAACTGTTTTTCAAACAATTATAAAAGGGAAATGAGATATTATGTTAAAATATAGACACTTCCAGTTTAAAGGCATTGGGAAAGTCTGAGAATGTAGTTTTACTGCCTTCATCTCCTTTGAATGGAGAAGGATGCATTTAATGCCATCCCAAATATTGTCACAGAAAGAAAGAGTGCCAAAATGACATTGCAGCACCCAGAAACGTTACCCAATCAATTGAGATAGGAAGCACAGCCTTCCTCCAACTTCAAATGATTCTCTGCTTTACTTTCCCCCCCTTTAAACTGGATGTATAAACAGGGGTGTGTGAGGGTTAATTCATGTTTGTGCCATGCTCTGAACTTATAAAGTGCAACAGAAGTGTTTCATACAGTAGTAGTAGTATTCCTTAGATGGTACTTCCAGAAATGATGTCACACAATATGGCTGTTAGACATGCCCCGGGGCTACTGGGGGGTAGCAGGCACTTCAACATAGACTCAGAAGATTCCTGTATTAACTATCTAAAACTCAGAGCAAGAGAGAGTGGGACTCCAGGTGAGTGCAGAGTCCACACTAGTAGATCCAGATTCAGTATTGGAGCCTAAGTGAGTACAAGTAACAAACTGAAAAAAACCTTTACAAATAAAATCTAGGTATTGTGTCTTGAGAATCCATCTTTTAGTTTTATAGCTTAGCCATTTTCATGATAGACAAATGTGCTGCAAAATAAATTATGGATACTACATAAAAGGAATCAAATGGCAAAAATGCCACCTAAATCATGCAATAATATCCTTTATTATATTAAAATGCAACTTGGTTTCAGAAGGAGAAAATAATAACCATGAATCAAAAGATATACATAATGCTGGTGTTTAAATCACAATTAAGGGGGAAAGAATTTAAAATCAATTAGCAAGTCACATTTCCATCCTCTAATAATTTAGTCAGAAAAAAATAACCTTTGCATTTATATTGTACTCATGTGTTTACAGATATAATTTTCTAGCACTTCAGTTCAGGCTTTTAAGATTTACCACATGAATTACTTCATAATAAAACTACTATATACTCTGTCAAGGAGGAAGATTAGGAAACATTGGGCTGTCAGTTCTGTAACTGGCATTTCTTTTGTGTAAATATAAATCTGATAATGAGAAAAACCAACAAGGCTAATCCAAGTTTCAGAAGCCATCAGCTGGGACCAGTGCATACACAGTACATTCAAGTGGCCTTCACCAAATGAAATTTTAATTTAGCAATAAACTTTAATCTCTACTAGGAGATTTTGTTTTATGCAGCTAATCTGCTAAAGTGCTTTCCCAGCCTAATCCAACTAAAACTCTGTGAACTGAAACAGGCAACTTTATACCTTTCACACATCCAATTATGTGTCATCCCAGCGAGACCCCACAAAAATAGCAATGTGATACATATCCGCCATCAAGCCAAATTTAACACCTCAGGCTTGAGAATAGCTTCTAGCCATAGGAATGCTGAATACACCTTAATGGCAAGTAGAAGGAAGTCACTTATTTTATTATCATTCCTATCATAGTTATAATGTAGGCTAAATCCACAGATAGCCTATATTAATTTAGCAAAGTTGAAACTGAGAAAGACAGACTCTGCTTATAATGTCATGAATTAATCACATGTGCCTAGACAGATTGCAATGCTATGGATTTAAAGACTTTGGAAACATTTCCACAGCACTTGATTTGTAAAACATTAATTTCCAAGAAGATGAAAATACTTTAGGAAACCTATGATCAGTTTAGCAAGAAGGAAACACCCCTTCGGAAACTTTTACATGACATGGCCATTACTAACGTTTTATTTTAGTGACACTCCATTTTCATGCCAGTAAATTTCTTTTTAAAAAGGACAAACTCAGGCTGTTCTTATACTGACAGAGATTAGTTAATAATTATTGACAATGGGCCAGATCCTCAGATGATGTAAATTGACATAACTTCACTGACTTCAATGGAGTTATGCTGATTTACACCTGCTAAGAATCTGATCCTCTTGTCCCTTGTGTGCTCTGGGTTCTTATCAGGTGCTCCTCATTTTTGTCCATTTCACAGCCTCTTTCCCTGTTTGGGAATTGTCTGCAAACAGATCGGGATTTTCTTGAATTTATTTGTTGTTTGAAAGTATTTGCCAAACAATTTGTGCAAATATTTCTTGGCCTGTAGATTAATCACAGGCCATTTGTTGAAAGTATTTGGTCATCTAAACATGAACTGTTTTTATTGGACATGAGGGCCACATGGTATCTTTATCTTACCTGACTGGGTGACCACAACTCTTAGAAGCATGTTTCTGGGGTGGAGTATGAATATTAAATATGTTTTCTCAAAAAATCCTGTAACATTCACTTAAAATCACTCTTTTGACAAAGTTTTCTTCTAGTAAACATGTCTGCTAGAATATTCATGGACAAGGAACCCAAAAGCAATGTGAATGCTGTCAAAGTTCAATTTGCATATAAATAGACATTTCCTTTGATGATATTGGCCTGTTCAACTCTTGCCACATGTCCAGATAATCACATGACTACTCAGCCATGATTCCTGATCATGACTTAGGTCATCTCAGGAAAGCATTTAAAGTCACAGTTAACTCCATCCATGTTGCACAAAGCATGTGTTGAGTAGAGATGTTTTCTTGCCCGATAGAGCCCTCCACATGCAGATCTCCCCGTACCAGAGCTAGTGTGTGTCTGTCAGCCGGCATTGGGAAGCATGCTCCCAGCTGCCATGTACATGTTCTCTTAGAGAAGAAAGGAGGGGTTGATGGTAGCCAGAGAAGGAGGTCAACCTTGAAAACCTGACCAAAGAGAAGTTAGAAGTGGAGCTGAGACCTTAAAGACCTAGAAAGAGAATGAGAGATCCAGTCCTGGAAGAAGAACAGGAGTACGTGTGGCACCTTAGAGACTAACTAATTTATTTGAGCATAAGCTTTCGTGGGCTACAGCCCACTTCTTCAGATGCATAGCTGCAGTGGGCTGTAGCCCACGAAAGCTTATGCTCAAATAAATTAGTTAGTCTCTGAGGTTCCACAAGTACTCCTGTTCTTTTTCCGGATACAGACTAACACGGCTGCTACTCTGAGTCCTGGAAGAGAACAGAGACCCTGAGAGGAAAGAAAGCAATGCCAAGAAATCCCATCCATCCTGGGCGGATGTGTCCAGCCACATAGGTATTAAAGTCTGAGATCTTTTCTGTCTTTATTTTGTGATGCCAAAAATTGAAACTATTTAGAAAAGATTTTATAGCATGTTAAGTAATTTCCCTTGAAAAAGAGGAGTTGTTTTAGGAAAGTCTAAAAGCTCTAAAATGTTTTCCCAAACAGTTATACTTTTTTAAAGGTCTCATCACAATTCCATTGGTTGATGTATTTTGTAAACTTAAATATATATCAGGGCACAGACTGCTAATGTCAGTCAATCCAGTCCTTCCTATGCTACTTCATATTTGTGATGTTTTTAAATAGGTGTGTGAATAAACTATCTACTGCCATACCGGAGGCATATGGAAAACATTACATATTTCTCATACATAAATCTGTTCTAACACTTTACTGTATGTAAGACTGTGTAAGAAATTCCAGATTGTTTTTATTATAGACTCCATTTTAAAAAGTCATTGTCATTTTAAAGTTAAGATTGCTGGAACATAGCTCTTATTAATACAAACCATAAAAATCAAGGAAATAAGCAGTTAAATCATTCAGAACCCCACCGTCACATCACTTATCAGCCCCTCTTCTCAATCTCAACTACTTCCCACCGTCCCCCCACAGCTCACATTTCTCCATCTTAATCCTAGGCAGCCAATGGGCACCCTGGAACTCTTGTCATCTTTATTGGCTATACGTCTGAGAGTGTTAGTTATTAGTAATGGATGGGTGTAATTTCCAAAAGCTACACTGTATGTGGTGCTGCATCTGGTTTTGAATTGGTATGTGTAAGTGAGGTATGGTGTCAGACTGCAAACGGTGGGCATGAAATACATCTTTATAAAAAGTTTAAGCAAGTGTTACATGAAAGATTGATCTGTATTGTCCTAGATTGTTCTACATTTTCAAAACCTCTTTCAGAATTTTTTTTTTAATTTACACCAAAGGCGCCTAGGACAGTGAGTCTCTCTCAAAGTTTTTTACCGTCAGTCTCCACTGTTATCTTTACAAATGAGCTTAGGCCCCAACAGCATGTATCCAAGAGACAACAGCCACAGATAGAAAATCAATTATTGATGAAATACTAGAAGAATGAAGTATACGCAATTATACTGATCTTCACCTCAGCGAAATGGCCGAGCTTGGAGCTGTGCGCAGAGCTTAACTAACTGTGCCAAGATCGACCCAAGGGGAAATGGAGAATGATCTGGGGAGCAGGCTGGGGGGATAAGGAAACAAGGGGGAACAGAATGGAGGGAAACGGGCTCAAAGGGAGCTCTATCCTCACCACAGGCTGTTCCCCCTAGAGTCCCTGTTCCTTTATCCTGGCCTCCTTCTCTCCCTCCCTCCAAGCAAGGCCGTGACACGGGTAGGTGCTGCTGCTGGTGGTGGCCAGGTCTCCACTCTCTCTTCCCTCTAGAAGCTTCATCCTGACAGGGCACTGGCAGGAACAGCACTGAGAGCAGAGGACAGACAGACAGTCTCCTTTCTGTCTGTTCAGGCATCACAGCAGCCCCCACTGGCCAAAAGAGAAACCCTGAAGGAGAAACCCTGCTCTGTCCCTGCAAGACACATGAGAGAGATTTTCTGTGGAGCTAGACTAAGCACACAGGAAAGCCACAAGGAAATCTCAAGCAACAATTTGTGATTCCTTATTTTCAAGATTTTAATTAAAACTGACATCTGTTTTCGTACACAGCCAGACACTGTCTAGGCTCCACTGAGGCTACATCTACATTTAGAATGCTACAGCGGCACAGCTGCACCACTATAGCATTTCAGCGTAGACACGCATTGCAGCGACAGGTGGGGTTCTCCCATCACTGTAGGTAATCAACCTCCCTGAAAGACGGTATCTAGGTCGATGGAGTGCTGTCTTCACCAGGGGTTAGATCAGCTTACCCACCTCTGTCATAGTGTGGATTTTGCACGCCCCTAAGAGACGGAGCTTTGCGGATGTAATTTTTCAGCATAGATCAGGCCTTAGAGAACCTGACCTAGTGTGTTGGAGAGGTGACTCTTATATATTTTTAGAAGTTGAAATAAATATGAGACAATTCTGTGGGGCCTTTTCCAGTGAAAGACTTCTCAGCTGCTAAGGTGCCATTAGACTAGCCTCACTAACAGAGGTTTTCCTGGTGCTGCATGGACACCCTTTGGCGAATGCTCTTTTCAGATTTATATAAAGGGGGAGAGTAGATGATATTACCTTAAACATGACCACTTTTTGACAGGCTGATACCATGCTTCTGTCAACTATGGTAAGTGTAACCCAAAACGGTAATGGCAGTTGAAATTGATCTACCATGATTCCCACCAATTTGAATGGTTACACTAAATGCTATTAAAAAGTATGGAATCTTTTTGTCTTCAATTATTAAATGGAGTAATTTATGTAACCTAATCTCAATAACCTCACCGTCCTACTGACCATCTCTCATGAAAGGAAGAGCAAATGTACAGAGCAGTGGTATTGATCGAGAATTAAAAAGAAGGAGAAGGAGAGGATCAGGCCTATTAACCCTTCATTACAGGAGAAAGTGGCTTATTCATGGTTTCTTTTTCCCCCAGAGGTCGCGTCCTTCTTTCATTTCTTGGGTCAGGTTTCAGTCTGACAAGTGGTAATTGATTCCGCTGCTGGTTAGGCTGGGGAAAGTGGGAGATGAAGTTTCAGTGAAAACAAATAGCACTTCGCAGGTCTGACCTTTCCTCTTGAAGCTTTTGTTGTGGTTTACTTGGGATGTGCAGTTTAAAGACTCTAAACCAGAGTGGTCTATCTATGCAGCTTTGAATAATCTCTTTCACAAGCTTTAGACTTAACAGTTAAGAGAAAAGCTCTTTCTTCTGATGGCACCCTAGAAGTGTGCATGTTTTCTTCATCTACTTTCCTAAGCCTTTGCATAAATTTTAGCATATGATCCAGCAGCCATTTTTGCCAATTCAATGAGGCTCAGAAATCAGTGTTTGAATTTTCTGTGATACCAATATTTTGCAGTCACAGACAATGCACTAAAATATAACCGCAGCTCTCTAAGCTCGTAACTTCTCCTTTGAAGCCATCTTTCTAAGGTAGGACACCTCTACCACCTCTTGGTGGTTGTTTTTCCTGCTACAATCCTACCCTTCTAATTTACACCATTTTACACTCACATTTACTTATGCCAATTTACAGATGTGTAATTTACATTATTTAAGTCAGTTCTGAATTTGGCCCAGGTTTCTTAAACTATACTGGTTCATGATAAACAAATCAGAAATTGATTGTCATATTGTGATTTCAACAGTTAATGAAAAACACATGAATGCAAAAAACAAAAATATGATCTGCTTGTGACTCTTCATACTATATATAGAGGAAAGGAAAATAGCCACAGGGGTTCTATGCAAATATTTTCAGTTAAGAACATTTCTCAAAAATATTTTATTTACAAGCACGTTGTTATTGCCAAAGTGAATCTTTATTTTAAGGTGTTCTCAGAAGACTGCACAGTGCTAATGTTTTAGCTAAAGCAACCAAAATGTTGCAACCTCTACATTTCGCCAACAACAATATGTTTTTAAGTGGAAAGGTTTACTTAATTTTTTCTCATCCAGAGTCCTCAGACTCTGTCAGAGTCCTGGTGTTCCTCCTCCTCCAATTTTCTCTTGTGTACTTTACAGACCCATAATTCCCGAAAGCCCAGGCATAGTCCCCTGGCAGAATACAGGACTGGGTGAGACTCCATTTGGAGTTCATTGACACTTCTGCCAACCTTGGGTTCCTGCTGAGTGACAACAAGGTCAATCCAAAAAAATCTGGGACCACCTGCAAACTGAACTCCCCAGCCACATAACCAAAGTGTACAGCCTTCTGCACCAGCTCCATCTGCCACAAACTTGCTTGTTAGAGGGGGTCAAGCCCATGAGGAAGGAGAGGTCAGGGAATGGGTCATATGTACAGAACTAGAAGGTGTATGTGTGGAGAGATTTGGGGAGAGAGCACTTTGAAGATTTTTTTTTAAACAAGAGCTGAGGGAACTTGTGAAGTGCCACTGCTGGAGCTGTGATAAACAGGAAGGTATCCTGATTCACCAGAGAGTTCAAGCTATCACCACGGAGCTCAGTCAGCACGAACCAGCTCACACCCTGCACCAATACACCAGAGTAATATCACCATGCAGTAACTATCACACAAGTATTTCAAGCTGTCCTCGGTGGAGTGAGGCTGGAACTTCTAATCTGCCCCCCACCCTTGGTTAAAGCGATGGGTTTCCATAGCATTATCTGAACCAGCCCTGCAAGGCCCACTCTCACTGCCCCAACGCTGAGTTCTCAGTCCCTGCCCCCTAAGGAGTGAGGCCCCAGAAGTAGCTACATGTGGCACTGCCAAGTACCATTATGAGGCTATCAGGCCAGCACCATCCCTTTTTTCCTCCCTTGCCTCCTCCCCCAACTGCATTTTAGGGGAATTTTATTGATAACTGGCAGTTAGTTACATATGATAAATAGCCCTATGGTTAGCCTTCCTTATTTTGTTCCAAGTCTGGAAGGTTTCCCAAAAGGAACCCCATATTTTTGGATACATATTTTAGATTGTGTCAGATAGGATTTCAACATTTTCTTAATTTTCCCATTACTTTATTGTCCCGTCACTGTGATGGGTTTGGTCACAGAGAACCCCTTGGGACTGTCACCTGATGTGCTGAAACTACCTCTGAGCCCATTTTCCCTGCCAGCCTGGGACTCCAGAACCCTGTCTTGTTGAGCCAGACACACTACTCTGCTGCAACACAGACCCAGGGTCTGAACCATGTCCCCAAAGCTACAGGATTAACTGAAAACCACTCAGCAAGTACTCCTGTCTCCAGCACCCAGACACCCAGCTCCCAATGGGATCCAAACCCCCAAATAAATCCATTTTACTCGGTATAAAGCTCATCCAGGGTAAACTCATAAAATGTCCGCCCTCTATAACACTGAGAGAGAGAGATGCACAGCTGTTTGCTCCCCCCGGTATTAATCACTTACTCTGGATTCAATAATAAACAAAAGTGATTTTATTAAGTATAAAAAGTAGGATTTAAGTGGTTCCAAGTAATAACATACAGAACAAAGTAAGTCACTAAGTAAAATAAAGCAAAAACACACAATTCTAAGCCTAATACATTAAGAAACTGAACAAAGGTAAATCTCACCCTCAGAGAGGTTCCAATAAGCTTCTTTCTCACACTAGACTCCTTCTTAGTCTGGGCCCAATCCTTTCCCCTGGTACAGTTCCAGCTCAGGTGATAACAAAGGGGATTTCTCATGACTGCAACCCCCTTTGTTCTGTTCTACCCTCTTTTATAGCTTTGGCACAAGGCGGGAATCCTTTGTCTCCCTCTGGGTCCCCCCCCCCCCTTCTTCTAAATGGAAAAGCTCCAAGTTAAAGATGGATTCCAGTTCAGGTGACATGATCACATGTCCTGTGAGACTTCATTACCCACTCGCTGGCACACATGTATACAGGAAGTTTTACAAGCAAACAGAGCGATTTACAAGCAATTGTCCTGGTTAATGGGAGCCATCAAGATTCCAAACCATTAATGGCCCACACTTTGCATAATTACAATAGGACCTCAGAATTATATTTCATATTTCTAGTTTCAGATACAAGAATGATACATTCATACAAATAGGATGAACACACTCAGTAGATTATAAGCTTTGTAATGATTCCTTACAATAGACCTTTTGCATATAACATATTCCAGCTATATCATATCCACACTTATAAACATATTTTTATAATATGGAGTGCAACGTCACACCAGTCAAAAGAAAAATCTCTGTTTTCTTTTTTGACATTACCTTTCAATTAATTGAAATGATAGGATGCTAGTCATACAGACAGCATTTTCCCCTACTATCGTTTGGAAAACTCTGAACTATCTAAGTAAACAGCATGTGTATTTCTTAACCATGTCTTGAAGAAGGCCTGAGTATGGACCATTCTTGTATCATCTACAACAGAGCAAAAATAAACAAAATGAAAGTGTTGTTAAATTCTAGTATAATTCTCTGTCTGGAAGGCCGCATGCCGTGAGCCAGAGTGCACTGTGAGCATGTTGACACTGCCCCTGAGAGCAAGCCTCCCAACCCAGGTCCACAGACTTGTGCCAGTGGGGCTCACACGAACACTCTAAAAATAGCTGTGTAGGCATTGGGTTTGAATTGGCGCTTGGGCTCTGAAGTCGGGGGGAGGCTTGAGAGCCTGAACTGCAGCCTGAACCGCAACATCTACACAGCTATTTTTAGAGCACTAGCTAACACAAGCGTGGACCAGGATAGGAGACTCACTCCCAGATGCAATGTACACTCCCCTTCAAACTTAGCCCTGCAGCCACGGAAGGTCCTTTCAGTGACTGTTCTGCTGTAGGAGGAAACAGTCCCTAGAGCAGTCATTCAGGGCTCTGCAGTCCATGTGTTCCACTTCAGCTCCCTCTATATGAACCTAGGAATGTTGAGGGAAGGCAGAGGAACAGCCAGGAATGATGTGATTAACCCAAGACCCATCATGCAAAACTCCCACAAAGCTAGAGTGGAGTGCCCGTTCCTACAGACCATGGACTCTAGCAGGAGCTGCACTGGTGCTCTGCACATAGACAGAAGCAAGCCATTCATTCCAACCACTGCTAAGGCCCACAGAACAAAGCATATTTACTGTGGCTTTGCACTGCAGTCCTTGATTTGGCCCAGACTGCTTATATTACAGTATGGTTTGAATTGATTAGAAGGAGTGCACAGAAGTTAAAAAAAAGAAGATTAAAATCTTTACATGTTCAAATAACTCCTAAGCACTAAAATGAAAAGAATGTAAATCTCCATCATTTTGCCTAGACTGGACTGTTTCATAAATACTGGAATACTTCTAAATTGTGAGATTAATCCAATAATTTTTAAAGGCTTATATTTAAAATGTTTCAGGGCAAAGTGTGCTGGCTCATGCATATACAGTAAAAACATTAAATGAAGGAAAATGACAAGGACCTTAAATCATAAACAGCACCAAACTGTGCATCCAGATGTGCTATGGATCTTCAATCTAATAAAATCTGTGATATTACACAACCCATCCCGTATAAAGCTTTTATAGTTGAAGAAAGAGGGAAGCAAAGAACACATGGAAAGGGACAGTCACATTTTTCAGGCTGAAACTTGACATACCTTAAAATTGTAAGACAGTGCTTAGATTTAGAAGATTAGATATTTGCTACAGTACCTCTGGATAATATAAAATCTATTTTTTAAAAGCAGTAACACCAAATTTTCCCTGCTGATGAAAGAGGAATTTAATTAGGTCACTAAAAAAAAAGGAACAGTTGTAATATAAAACATTTCTGAAAAGTAAATTCATTCTACAAAACCTTTCACTAATCATAAAGTGATGCAGATTAGAAAAGAAATACTCTGATTGTATTTTTACCCATCTGGGAAGTCAGATGTTTGGAAATACCCAGATTTTTTCTAAATATTTCCTGCTGTTCATATAAAAACTCCTCGTGTACTTAGAAACCTGATTCTGATCTCTCACCAGTTTTACACAGGGATAAGCCCATTGACTTTGTTGGAGATACATCAGTGGAAATCAGAAGTAACTGATACCATGATTGGCCTCAACGTGCATCCACCTCTACCCCGATATAACGCGACCCGATATAATATGAATTCGGATATAACGCAGTAAAGCAGCGCTCCGGGGGGGTGGGGCTGCACACTCCGGCGGATCAAAGCAAGTTCGATATAACGCGGTTTTACCCATAACGCAGTAAGATTTTTTGGCTCCCGAGGACAGCGTTATATCGGGGTAGAGGTGTATAATGAGCCTGATTATACACTGTGTTACTTTGTTACCCAAGTGCAAGTCCCGTTAAATCAATGCAGTTACATAAGGCGTAAAACTGGAGCAACACAGTTGTGCGAATTATTGCACCTATTTGCAGCTGCTGCACTCAATTATTTTTAAAAATTTGCCCTTAAAAAAAAAAATCAAGATTGGAAAAGTTGAGTAATTATGTGCTAAAATCTGCTCTCGGTGATATGAATAGAAATCCAAAGTAATATCAATTGCATCCAATGAGTAACCTTGGGTTTATATCAATGTAACAGAACAAAATTTGTCCCCACGTGTTAAGAATAAGTACAAACAATCAAAGAGGAAAAAAATGAGGCATCAGTGTTCTCTATTTCTTTGCTCTTAACATTTGTGAGTGACCCTCATAAATGCGTAGGCCAGGAAAATAGTAACATCACTTTGAGTCAGGTGTAGTTAGGATCAAGCACATTGTAATTGCTTCAGAACAGGGGAAATGCAGCATTATTTTCCAGGAATGAATGCTGTAGGTATACTTTGCCCACAGAAATCAAATACGTTAAAAAGAAAAGTCTGGTCATCTTAACCCGGTACTTTTTTGTGCAAAACGGCACATTCTATAAGTAAATTAACAACACGCCATATTTGCCACCCTCCTGGGTATGAAGAGAGGATTTACCAGACCAAGCAAAGTGCTAGATCTGTCTTTTTTAAATAGTTGGATTTAGGTACTGCTTTTTTATTTTTAAGGTCAACTTTTAACTAAAATTTTAAACAGTTATACAAATAAGCAGGAGCAGTAGCATTTGCCAAACAACTCTTTTAGGGCTTTTTTTCTCTTTGGAAAAAGAAAACATAACAATAAAATATACAAAGTACGCAATTATAGGTGATACCATGTGTGTTCTGCATCAGCACACCATAAACATGAACAGTTTGATCGATAAACTACACCATAGAATGTTACTATGTTAATTTGTTCCGTTTTAAAAATAAATGGCTAGATTCTTAAATCCAATCCAGGCTCTTTATTCTTCTCAAGTGGTACAAAATAGCTGGATTCTAAGTGTAACTGGCCAACTAGGAATTCCCCTGCCACTCAGGGCTACTGTCTTATTCCTCTGGCCCTTAGAAAGCAGAAAATAGCCACAGTGCTGTGCACTCTCACCATGCTTCTGACATGCCCCCAGTCTTACACAGATGGTTGGGAGCAGGGCTGGTGTAGAACCTTGACATCAGTTCTGCATTGCCAGGACAGCATCTGCCTAGGCTGATGGTAGGAGGAAGTCATTTTTGCCCATTTTAAAGCCCTTATACACCATGAAATTGGCGGCAAGGGGCCATATTGTAACTGAGGCCTGGTTTATACCTAAACCTTAGGTCGGCAGCTACTTTGCTCAGAGGTGTGAAAAATTCACACCCCGAGAGATGTAGTTACTTTGACCTAAACCCCAGTATTGATGTCATGAGGTCAATGGGAGAATTCTGCCACCTACTTCGCTATTGCCTTTTCAAAACAGAAAAACCCTTGCAAGTGTCTTCATTACAAGCAGGATAGCAGTGTAGTTGCAGCTGGGCCAGCGTAGCACTTGTAGAGTAGACACAGCCTGAGAATCACAGCTAATGGATTATCGCTCAAGGGAAAATGAAGGCCAAAAATATGCTAGTTTTAGGGGGCGGGGCGTTGTTTTTGTTTTTTTGAATGAACTGCTTGAGGGGATGTTCACCCAAGTTCAAAGTTCACCGGCCCTTCTCCCTCCCTCTCTCCATCATTCTTTTGTTCATTCCATGGACTCACTCTTCCCTACAGTCTGCCCCTTTAAATTCTGGGTGAAAGCCTGTCCACCTTGAATGGCCAATGGCAAACCCCACATCGATTCCAGTGGGGCCGGGATTCCGCTTCCTGGTGTAAAGGGCAGGCCTTTACAAAACCCCATGAAAATGTGTGCCAAGGAGGTAGCTGGGCAATCAAAGTCTGTCAAATGCACAGGTCAATGAGGTGCATGAAAATGTTCAGAATTAGGGCTTCCTGCACGGGGGCCTCATTCTGCACATAAAATTTGTGTGTGAGAAAGAAAGGGAGAAAAAAAACACTCATCCTGGGGAGGCTTTGGTGCAGAGGGCAACCAACCCATGGCTAAATGGGATGTCCCCACTTCTAAACATATACGTCAATCCCCTCTTCAAATAGCCACATGGCCAAGAGGCTGTGCAGATAGCTGCTTGTGGCCAGGGAATGGGGATAAAAGCCTGAAAAGAGCTTCTCTGTGCAGCATATTCTCCCTTCTACTAATCCTTTACACTTAGAGATTCACTATTGGCAGAATAGTGCAGTGCAGGAGCTGGGGAGAAGACAGTGCAGCCGGGCTGAGAGCAGTGTGTGCAGACAAGACTAGAGCAGAGCAGCTTGGTAAAGAAATTTCCTGAGGATCCATTACTTCGGGGGCTTTTTCTGTCCCTGTCCCCTTGGCTACCTCTCAATACCACTGTACACTGTATGTTAACATGTCTTCCCACAAAGACTTTCAGCAGTAATTTAACAGAGAAAGAACTGCACCATTAAACAACGTTTCAAAACAGGTGACATCTGAGGTGATCTGAGTCGAGAAAATCCCCTGCTCATCCGATGCATTATGGGCCAGATTATCAAAATGTTCAGCTCTCAATCAGGCTTTAAAAGAAGGAGACAGATTTTCAAAGGGGATCAGCACATCCAGTGATGAAAAACTCTGAAAATCTGGCCCTTATTTGGGTTCCTATATGTGAACTGAGATCCTTTGGAAAGCTGCGTCAACCTACCCAGACAATATTATCTATCCAACTAACATAACGTCTCAGGGGTAGACGCCAAGGCTCCCTTTAAATTTTGCACAGCACTGATAAAAAACCTCAAAGACTTTTTATTTTTATAAATAAACTAGAGGGGAATATAGGTCCTGAGATTAGAATAACAGAAAGAAAAAGGAAAGAGAAAACATCAAAGAAGTCTGTAATGGGCGGAAGGAATCCCAGAGTCTGAAAAGGAGCATCCCAAACAATCTGTTCCAACTGTCTTTCAAACTGAACCTCCCATCCGCACCCTCTCCTTCTATACTCCAAAGGGAGATAGTTTGAGATAAGGAACTTAGAAAGAAGTAAAGACATTCAGAAATTCAGTGATTTTAAAATTGGTACATATTTAGATCAGGTGAAAACTAAGTTCCAGGGGTTGGTGGATCACAATTATTTTCCCATATACAAATATCTTTGCCACTTAGAACAAATGGTAACATCTATGTATTACAACACTCCCTTTAGTAAAAAGAACAGGAGTACTTGTGGCACCTTAGAGACTAACAAATTTATTAGAGCATAAGCTTTCGTGGGCTACAACCCATATATGCATCTGAAGAAGTGGGTTGTAGCCCACGAAAGCTTATGCTCTAATAAATTTGTTAGTCTCGAAGGTGCCACAAGTACTCCTGTTCTATTTGCGGATACAGACTAACACGGCTGCTACTCTGAAACTCCCTTTAGTGGAGAGATTGGCTTTTTTTCTATGTTTATTCAGCACAATGGAGCATCAATCTCAACTGAGGCCATTGATGCCGCAATAACAATAGTAATCCTAGAAATGTAAGGCTGGAAGGGACCTCAAGAAGTCATCTTCTAGTCCAGCTCCCCCTAACAAGGCAGGATCAAGTACAACAACAACAGAAGCCTTTATGTCCCATACAATAGCCTCTAGTGATTTTTGTTTGTTTGTTTGTTTAGATACATGAAGTTTTGGAGAGAACTAAAGCAAAAAGTGAAACAGCACTTAGGTAATTTTATTTTTTGTTTGTGATGACTAATAATGTTTATTGTATCTGACACCAGTCAGGGGCACAAAAGTCTTTTTTTTTTTTTTGCCTACTACAATAGTAAAAAAGCAACACTTGCAAAAGATTTGTTTTGTTTTATTATATCTGACATGAGTCAAAGAGAGGCAGCACTAAAAGCTCCATCTGTGCACATTAGCATTTTAAAAGTTCTGAAAAAAACAAGCTTTGTATTTGACCCACACAGATGTATATATACACACATAGTGTGTATGTAGCTGTATCACACTAAAACGTCACTTATCTGAAGGCTTCAGGGGACATAAAAACACTTGGATACACAAGGAAAAAGAGGGAAGTTTGCCTTTCCAATTCTACTACACACAGGTTCTCAGGTCTGCTTCTCATGAGTTAATAAATTCTGAAGTTACCGATGACTGACAATTCATGGGTGTGTGTGTGTGTGTAGAGATGTGCACAAGGGAGGGCAATCCGGGCACAGGCCCCCCCAATAATCAGCAGGGTATTAGAGCTCCTCTGCCCTTGCGCAGGAAGAAAGACAGAGAGCTCCTCTGGCCCTGATCGACCCGCCTATGTCACTCAGGGGTGTGAAAAATCCACACCACTGAGCAACATAGTTAAGCCAACCTAAGTCACCATGTAGACAGCACTCTGTCAATGGAAGAATTCTTCCATCGACCTAGCTACCACCTCTGGCGGAGGTGGATTAACAACGCCAATGGGAGAACCCCTCCTGTCAGTGTAGGTAGTGTCTACACTTGAAGCACTACAGCGGTGCAGCTACAGCTGTAGTCTTTGAACAAGTATTTGTGAACATTGCTGTAAAATGTTGCTTTTGATTCAGCCATGTGCATGTCACCCTTTGTTTGGTTTTCTTGAACATTCAAGTGACATGTTGTTATGAGCTGGGTTAAAACCCCATTGAGGGAGACAGGTGTGAACTCAGCCTTCCTGTTAACACAACTGTAAACATAAGCCCCACCTAAGACAAAAGGGGTGTGAGAACCTGCCCACAAGCTTTTAGACTGAGCATTGTTTGGGTAGGTGTTTGTAAAAGAACACACAGATACTGAGGGCTAGTCAGGAGCCCCGCCAGCTTTTTTGCTGCCCTAGGCAGCAGAAGGTCCTGCCCCCGAAATACCGACAACGACCGGGGCGGCCGAAGATCCGGCCGCTGTGGTCGCCGCCCCCCAAATGTCAGCACCCTAGGCGACCACCTAGGTCACCTAATGGGTTGCGCCAGCCCTGGGGCTAGTCTTTACATACCGCCCTACAGCAGCGCAGCTTCTCCTGTTGGCATAGTTAATCCACCTCCCCAAGAGGCAGTAGCTATGTTACGGGAGAAGCTCACCCATTGACATAGCTCTGTCTACACTGGGGGGTTAGATCGGTATAGCTACATTGCTCAGGGGTGAGGATTTTTCACACCCCTGCACAATGTAGTTATACGGATACATGTCTGTGATGTATATCTGGCCTAAGGTAACAGACTACAACAGAGAGACAGAGAGGAAAAGAGGCAAGAAAAAGCCAAGCCGGAATCTGTATGCATAGTGTGACCCTTGAAAAAGCTAGACAGTTTTGGAGTCTGGTGTTGTTACAAATTTTATGAAGAAATTAAATTATCTTGTGACTAGACAAAATTCATTCCAGGTAACTAGGAATAAATGTTGTGCCATCCAGTCATGGAACAGAATCATTATCATGTGACTTAAATGACCAATCACACAACTCAAATAGGATTCCATATATAGAATAATTAAATTAATACTCACTAAGATTGTTCACCTTTTGTGAACAATCAATAGCCAGATATTTGTTCCCATAAACTATTTGTCATAATTTCCAACAAACAAATTATGTGAAATCATGTGATCTATTCAGACAATTCATGAACAAGAAGAACATAATTCTGGTGAATAAATTATTCTTGCCAGTTCCAATGATGATGTTGAACCACAGTAATGAATTGTTGAACCTTGGGCCAATGACTTTATGTCTCTGTGCCTCTGTTTCCCCATCCAAATGGGTATAACAATAATTCCCTATCTGAGAAACATATTGTGAGGCTAAATTAATGAACATTTTGAGCTCTTGAGATACTACAGTGATGATGATATAGAAAAGCCAACAACTAAATTATAAGTAAACATGTGTGAGGTGCTTTTAGATCCTCAAATTGAAGGTGCTATAGAAGTACAAAGTACATTGGGCCAGGAACTCAGTTGGTATAAGTCAACATAGCTCCAAAGACTTCAATAGAGCTACACCAGTTTGCACCAGCTGAGGAGATATACTGTACACATAAGCACAAATAACACAGAAAGAGAGAACCACTATGCAGGGTAAATGCATGCAAAAGAAAAGAAAGTGCATTCCAGTCCAACATCTGCCCTGCTCCACACATCTTAATCCCATCTTCCTTTTCCCCTCCCCCCACTAGCTCACTCAGTCTCCTCTTTCTTCCAAAAGAAATCTAGGCATTGCTTGGACTCATTTATACCCTTTGCTTGAACCACTTTCTCCAGTAAGTTATTCCATGTTTACTGTCCTTTGGGTCAGTTAGTTCTGCTTAAATCTATATTTTCTCCTAGTTCTCACATAACATTCACTAGCTCTTTACCAGGGTAAGTTATCAACTTTGTCAGACATGTTCACAATTTTAATAGTTTATTGTCCTTCATTTTACAAGGTGGGGACCTGGATTAGCAACTGCTGTCAGTATCCCTTAATTTTTTGAGGGCCATATCATGTCATCAAATGGAAGGGACGAATTTCAGACTCCATATATTTCAGTTTCAGTGTCTTCACCACACCTTACCACCAGCTGGCGAGGGAATCCATGGATATGTCAGGAGATGTGGCCTCCAAATGTTTGGATGTCAGAAAGCCATGGGGAAATCCTGTGGCTGTCCAGACATATATGCATGTCCAGAGCAACGCTGCAGAGGACCAGCCCCTCCACACTGCTCCCCAGGACTAAGCCTCATCCATGCAGGACAGTCCAGCTGGCCAGACGTTTCCCATTCTCATTTAAGATAATTATTCCCCTCCAAGGGAGGATGACAATGTGGAGAAGGACTTGATGGCAGTTAATGCCAATGTTGTAGCCCAGTGGACCAGGCTAGGTCAGGGATATGCAATTTGCACTTCACTCAACCAGCAAAAAATGAATCCAACTCAGACACTTTAGAAGTGGTTATGTTAAGTGATTTTAAAGTAGTAAATATATTTCATTTTGAAAGACTTTTGACCAGATCTAAATATAAGTCTAAGAATTGTCAGGCCAGTTATTTTGCAGCATGCAAATATTTCTGTCACAGTGAAAGTTGTTCTACTTCTACGTATTACAACAATTCTGGATCAGAAATACTTACAAGTGCAAATGTTGACATATGGGGTTTCCCTCACCGCCAACATTTACAGACAGTGGCATAGTGTATTTTGTAATGAGGATATGTAAGCTGTCTCGCAACCCCCTTTTTTTTAATGGTCTTTGTATCTCAGGCTATGTCTACAGAACAAAGAAAAATTCACAGCTGGCCCATACTAGCTGACTCAGGTTGAGGGGCTATTTCATTGCTGTGTAGACTTCCGGGCTTGGGCTAGAGCCTGAGCTCTGGGACTCTCCCTCCCTGCAAGGTCCTAGAGCCTGGGTAGCAGTCCAAGCCTGAGTTGGCCAGCACAGGACAGCCATGGGTTTCTTTTTGCTGTCTAGACATACCTTCAGCCTCTCTGTATTATATAAGCAACTAAAAAAAGCAAACGTATATGAAGATGGAAATTCACATGGTAACATTACTATGAAATTACTTTTATTAATAAAAAGAAAAGAAGATTAGAGCCTGGGGATAGTTATTGAAAAAAAATTTCTTTGTCTGAGCATAGTTGCTTTAGAAAATTATGTTACACCTAAAGGTAGTTCTTACAAAATGCTATTGCTTTTCCTCTTCAACATGAAACTACCATTCCAAATCAACCTAGGAATGCCGCGAAGCAGGAACAAATGTGTTTGTTTTTAAAAGGACAAACTTTCAGTGTGATAAACTAATAATGATCTCAGAATCCATAGGCCAGATGAACAGTCTGTGCTATGTCGATATTCTCTTCCTCAGTGATCAACGGCTAAGATATTCCAAATTGACAAGTGATTTTTAGGCGCTTCAGGTCTTTAAGGGCCCAACTTTATACAACTGAAATGGGTTAATTTTCAGAAAGCGAATGTCAGTTTCTTGCCGGTATAAGTTATCAGGCCCTTATTAGGGGTAGTAGGGATGTAGGAACCACAATAAAACTATTAAAACTTTCCCAAGCATTTTTTTTAAATAATGTATTTAAATATTGTCAAATTATTCAATATGAATAAAGTTTTTAAGACAACTCAAAGTGATTATGATCCTAAGGAATTAACAAATGACTTTTTTCCAAAGGTTACTTCTGAGTAGGTGTGTCAGTCACGAGATACCAAGGGACTTTGATGATGCCTTGCAATTTTTTAAAAACAAATGCCTGTCTTATATGTACCATTCTGATACTACCATTTGAAAGGGAGATGCTTTAGAACCTAACCGTTTAGGTTAAAATGTACCTTGATAAATAAATATGTGCAAGTGATTAGTTTTTCTTGTACTAACAAAGAAGATTCCATATAGGTGTCACCTCAAGGAAATTTGGAGCCAACCCTATGAAATATGTTAACATTGTTATTGCATTTTGTAATGAATACTACTTTTAAAATGCAGCTCCTTTATTTCTACATCATGTGTAACTGTAAAACCTGTAGCACTAAGATACCATAAGTCTTTTCCTTAAAAAAATGTTAATTATGACTCTGGAGGTTTCTCAGATTTTCTCATTTTGAGTGACAAACTAATGTTTGGAAGTACCTAATAAACAGCGTACACCTAAAGGTTAAGAATTCATGCTGGCAGAAGATAAACATCAGTAGATTGTACTCTAAAATTACATGCAAGTGGGCCTAGTTTCTAAAAATTGTTCTCTTTGGAGGTATTTCAATGCAAAAATCAGTTCAAGAATGTAAACTTAGTTTTTCAGCATGTATATTTTTAGGCTACTTTTCATCTGATTGGTATTTCATTATGTGCTCTGTCTTTAAGAAAGGAGGAGTGTTCTCTGGGTTTGTTCATTCTGTTAGAGTGTAGACAAGCATCAAAACAAGCATAAGAGGATGAAAGAGAAACGTGAGCAGCTGATCAGTGATAGGAAAGGAACTGGTCTTCAAAGTGGATTTGAACATGAAGAGAATGGAGGGCCTTGATGACCTAGGTTTGGAAGGGAATCCCATGCCGAACCCCAGTGTGAATGAAGGCATGGTGAAAGGAGAAGGAAAGAAAGGGCTCCTCAAGGCCAAATTCACTGGCAGAGTGAAAGGGAGAACCTAAGAAATAAGATTATAGGCCAAGGCAAAGCTGTGCAAGGCCTTTAAAGCCAGGACAAGTAGCTTAAGATTGATATGATTTGAGAGGAAGTTTTTTTAAATCTGTAGCTGAAAGACAAGTAAGAGGAGGACGGTGAGGGATCTAAGCAGAAGCTCTACAGTGAGAGAGAATAGCTTCAGGGTTAGTACCATTTTCTTTATTCTAATAAGGTTCTTTGCTCACTGTGAGAAGAAAGCTGTTCTTTACTGTTGACATGGTGTCACAAGCTGACTAATTATGAACTAGCATTAATAAGAAAAAGAGCAGTGCAGCCAGGAACCTGGGAAGAAGAGAAGGATCTTGGGCTGGGCTGCTGAGACTGAGGAGGGCACTATGGCCATGGGAAAGTGGCCCAGGGAAATGCAGCGATAGTAGAGACAAAGAAATGCAGTAAGTGACTGAGGTTCAGAGGATACCTGGGATGGGACCTGGAGTAGTCAGAGAGCCTTGGGTTCCCCACTCACCACTGGGGAAGTGGCAGGACTAGGAGTTACATTCCCTTGGAAGGGAGGAACATAGATAGTGGCACACTGGAGGGCCAAGCCATGAAGAGGACACTGCAGTTCCTAACACTGCGAGAAGGGTTGCAGGTGGACTGTGGAAAAGGAGTGACGGGGTGCAGACTGTGGACGGGATGTTGGCCACGAGCTAATCCCCAGAATGACCAGAAGGAGATGCCAGACCAGCGGTAAGTAACGCACATGATGACAGCCTTGCACTTGTAGCGGAAGGTGATGAGGTTCAGGATTATTTTTAGTGATTTAGCCTTATGGTAAAAAGTTCTGTTTGCCAGAGGAGCAGAGTTGTTGACCATTCTCTTTAGCACCTAAAATTCTGTGATCTTTTAGATGTGATTGGCCCAAGCCCTGAGCTTCTTGAAGACAAGGACCAAGACCTTGAACTTGACTCAATACTCTGAGATGCCAGTGCAGAGAACAGAGGACAAATCTGATGGGTATATGGTAGCCTGTGCCCTTTGCTGCTAAGGAGATGCGCTGCAGTAGCACATACTGTCTGGAATTTCCTAAGGGCAGATAGCTTCATTGAATTGCTGTAAGCCACATGGGAGGTGACAAAGGTGTGTATAACCAAGGTCAGATCATCATCCACCAGAACGTGATGGAGTCTCCTACCCAACCAGAAACAGTAGACAGCATTACTTACAGATGCTGCAATGTGAGAGCTTAGCATCAGAGAGGAATCCAGGAGCACTCCTAAACTAATAACTGAACTAAACTGACCAGTTCACCCAAAGGAGATCACACTGGCTGCAAACTATTCAAAGTGCTTTCCTCTGCCCCCCAGCATCACTTCTGCCTAGCTCAAATGCAGTTTCAACCAGCTGTTCTTCATCCATGAGCTGATCTTACCCAAGCACTGGGATGTCTTGGTGGTAGTGGTTTGGTCATATGTGGGGAAAGCCAAGTAAAGTTGTCACCTGCATGTTGCTAGCACTTGAGTCCATGTTGTTTTACCAGTTCACTTAGTTCCTACAGGTGTTGTTGAATAGAACCAGAGAGAATTGAGAGGACCAGTGACAGAGGTACAGTTTCTCATCGCTACTCTTCTTCCTCTAAGAAAAACAAACAGTCTCGGTGCATCTCCGTGCACCTCTGCCAGGCAAGATAGCAGAATCTCATGACTGACAGAGCTGAATGCTGCAAAGAGGTCCAGGAGGAGGAGGAGAATTGATATCTATCCATTGACAGCAGGAGATCATCCATTAGTGCTAGTAAAACTGTTTCCATTCCACATCCTGGCCCAAATCCAGATACTGCCAGTCTAGACTATTTGCTTCAGTTATATGAGCCCCTCTGAGCTTTCCGAAGTGAAAAGGTTGATACTGGGCAGTAGTATTCTAGAACACATGCATAAAACATGAGTAACTATGGGCTTGTCTATACAGGGACATTCAAAATTTAATATGAATTAGCTAAAGGTGTGAATTTAAAGTGGATTAATTAAACCGCATTTAAAATCTCAATGTGGATGCTTTTAGTTGGAATTAAAATAGCCTTAATTTGATTTTATCGTAATTTAAAGTGAATTACTACTAAAATCAAATTAAGGCCACTTTAATTCTGACTAACAGCATCCACACAGAGATTTAATGTAGTTTGTTTAATCCTCTTTAAATTCACACCTTTAATTAATTCAGCCTGATTTTTCTGAGTGTGTCTACACAGCAACTGGACACCCACGGTTGGCCCATGCCAGCCAACTCAGGCTTGCAGGGCTCCAGCTGCAGAGCTGTTTCATTGGTGTGTAGACCTCCAAGGATCGCAGCCTTGGCTCTAGGACTCTGGGAGGGTCCCAGAGCTCAGGCTCCAACCTGAGCCTGGAAGTCTACACAGCCCTGCGAGCCTGAGTTGGCTGGTATAGGCCAGCCACGGGTTTTTCTTTGCTGTGTAGACATACCCCAGGGGTCCTGCATATAGGAGCCCCAGATGTTTTACAGTGTAGTTCACACAGTCACTTTATATAGATCAATGGGATTATTCACCTGTATAAAGTTACTCTCATGCTAAGTGTTTGGCGGATTAGGGCCTATAGTTACAACAAATATGGGGGATCCCATCATAATGAAAACAATACTGGAAGGACTACAAACAAGAGTCCTTAAATAATAAGAGTAAAAAAAAAGTTAATATATAGTAAGGGGCAAACCTCTAAATGTTTACATACACCTATCTTAATCTCTTGCATGTACAGGAACGGACTGAAGATCTCATGAGAACACTCCGTGTGAGATTTCCAGTACCTCTGTCACAGATGGTTCAGAAACACCATGAGAGATGCCTTTCTTACAGTATTACATTTTTTTTCCAGTCACAGACAGAAGCCCAGGGGTGCAAGAAAATGGAGAGAAAATGGGAAGGGGAGAGGGAATTAAGTGAACTGCAAAAAAGATATAGGGTTTATTTGAAGTTTTGGGAGAAATAGGACAGGCTCATTGTATTGGGGAGAATATATGAAAGAGTCATTTTATGTGAACTGGTTTATCTATACAGGAAAAACAAGTCACTTTGCACTGTGCTGTTTCACATGCTTCTCTCTGAATGACAAGCAACTTTCAATGGCAAAAACTTATTTCCTCTCACAAAAAAAATTAAGCGTGTGCACCACGATCAGAGGGATAAAATCTATGTTTAGAATTGGCTAATATTAGACAGGCCTGGAGTTTATTTATACTAAGAACATTTAAAGAGTTTTCAGTCCTTACATAGGTAATACTATCAATAGTGAGAGTTTTGTTTAAATAAGGACTACAAGTTCAGGTCTCACCAATACTTGGAACTCTTTGCCAGAGGATGTTGTGAAGGCCAAGACTATAACAGGGTTCAAAAAAGAACTAGATAAATTCATGGAGGAGAGGTCCATCAATGTCTATTAGCCAGGATGGGCACGGATGGTGTCCCTGGCCCCTGTTTGCCAGAAGCTGGGAATGGGCGATGTGGGATGGATCACTTGATGATTACCTGTTCTGTTCATTCCCTCTGGGGCACCTGGCATTGGCTGCTGTCAGAAGACAGGATACTGGGCTAGATGGACCTTTGGTCTGACCCAGTATGGCCGTTCTTCTTATGTTCTGATACTTCATTAATCCCTAGATAAATTAAAAGGGCCAAATGCATGCCTGATGTAACTTTCTTAAAGTCAGTGGAGTTACAACAATAGAGTGAATTGACTTCAGTGGAAGGGCTGAGTTCAGCCCAGGGTAATAAATTGTTTGTTTTATCCCTGTTTTCCCCATGAAGACTGATATTTCTATTAACACTCAAGCTATTCCTTTAAAAAGGTTCAATCTATGTGCAATATACTGCCTGTAAATAGGTTCCTTTTGTCATGTGCCTAAGATCAAGAATGTTAAAGAGAAGGTTATCCTGCTAGCCGTGCTTTCTAACTACAAAGGAAAACTGCTGAGCATTGGGACTATTTCAGATGAGAGGTTTCAGCTTTAATTGGCTCCTTGCTATCATACCTTCTGCCAGAATTGTGGCTATCATCTCACTTAGCAACATTATCTCCAAAGAGGAATTTTCCACCTTCACTGTAGTCAAAACACAGCAAGCACAATTAGCAAAAAATAAAATAAAATAATAATAAATAATAATAATAATGAGGGTTATTATTACAAAGTACTTATTTAGAAAGTAGGAGTCCCAGTAAATATCCCACTGTCTTCACATGGGCACCGGGGACTAGAGACTACTCGGGCATTATGCCATCATTCTGCAGAAGTAAGGCTTATGCCAACATAACACACAACAGATACTGCTTTGTGTGTGTTTATGGCATTGAAGTCCATCTGAAAAGTTAGTGCCAAGAATAGATGGAAGATATTTGTAGATATTTGTGCTAAGGAACATGAAGGTAAGTAAATCCCTCTACCTCTTTTGAAAAAAACCTCTCTGGTCCATTTATACCCTTCTGGATGCTCACAGATTTTTCCACTTTACAGCCTATCCCATTCCACTAAATCCCATTACTAACCTATCCTGTTCCTGGATAATTTTTCTCCTTTGTCTTTTTTAGATGTGCTATGAGTCTCAAAACTCTTAGACGGCTACCAAAATCATTCAAAATATAACAGATGTAGCAGGTCACTTTGAAATAAAATGTAGTAATTGTCACCCCTTAAAAAAAAAACATATCTTCAGCTGCTCAGATGATGTGCAAATGTTCAAGACAGCAACGGGTTGGGTTGCAGTATGTTACACTCCCAGCTTCTGTCTTTGCTCTCAGATTTGAGCTCAATGTGCAATAGTTAAACCACCAGAAAAGAGGCAGCCTGAGTAACACTGAACTCTGTCCATTTCTAGAGTGGGTCAGCAGAGGATGGATTATTCCGTGCATAATATTTAAAAAGCAGAGGACTCTGTTTTCCAAGAGATATTAGCTCAAGCTGTAGGACGCTAGTGTGCCAATTAAAGCTGCTGTACATTCATTTGCTGCACAGCAGACTCCTCAACAAGACACTGGCTGATGGGCAAGAAATTAGCATGGTTTCTTTACTCCTCTTCCTGTCTGCCCATGGCTTGTCTCAGAGCTGGAGAAAATCATCCAGCTCTGTGCTCCAGCTCTCCCCTTCAGATGGTTGCAACTGCATAATGCTGCTGGCAGCATTTCCCTAGCGTCCTCCACAGTTCCGGTTATTCTTTTCCCTCCCCCTCCCCCCAACAGAAAAGGTTAATTCAGCTCCGACACGCATTCTCTTCAACTGGTTGTGGCCTCCTTTGACTTTTTCCCTGCTCTGCTGACACTGCACAGTATCTTGCAAAGTTCCTTTCTTTCAGTGCTTCAGAACATTCAAATATTCTATATTAGCATGAAAATGCTATAAGGGAGATTGTAGGGGAGCACAACTCCTTCTGCTCTGATACCAGCACAGCAGGAGGTCTCCTCTTCCCCCTGGAGTGGGGAAACCCTGCTTCCTTACTTCTCCCCCTCTTCCCAGGCTAGTGAGGGAGGGGCTCACTGGGTACAAGTGAAAGCATTAGGACTATCAGATGCCTAGCTGAGCAGTTTCTGGGTTTCCCAGCCTTTGCTCCAGCAGCAGCAACCCCTAGCAGGAGATGGAAGAGGTGTCCCAGCTTCATCCTCTTCAAGAAAGGTCCATAGAAATTAAAAATTTGATATACGCATGCAAGCACAGAAAAGCACTTTTTGAGGCCACCTATGACAGAGCCTCCGACACACAAGAAAATGCTGTCCTGAAGACCGTCCTTTACAGGCTTCTCTTGATCACCTGCATCATCTCTTCTGTTTTGGGATGGGCTTGTTGCCCATACAGGATTGATCATTCCATTTCATGCCAATTCAGTGAGAAGGTCTTCAGTGTTGACTCTTAACATCTTGGTGCTAAAGGACAAAATTCTGTTCGTTGACAGGGATTAGAATTTTAGCTGTAAGGAAAATTTAGGGGGGCGGGGGCTTAGGACTCTGGTCAAGCTTACAGGCCTAAAGAGTTGACCGAGACTGTTTTTGTATGGAAAGTCCCCAAAGCAGAACAATGGCTTTGTGTGTATAAAGGGCATCAGGGGGCAGAGTGAAAAAGTCCCCAAGTAGCATAATTTGCAATAGCCAGCCTTATGAAATATATAACCACAACAATTGTGTTAGAAAGGTCGCTGACCGCAAAAGAACAGACAGTGAGTAACAGGAGTGGCCTAGTGGGGGAGACACTTGTTTTTGCTTTTCGCCTTTTTCCTCTTCCCCGCAATGGGCAGCTATTGCGGGGTCCCTGCATGTCCTGGAGCTGGAGGGTCATTAACTTAGTTTCAATGTGGCAGTGATAGTGTTGGGTTTTATTTAAATTCTTATTTTTACTTTGTTTACAGGAGCTAATTTTGGCCCAATTTGCTCTCTTTGGGCAGACTGTGAGAACTGCTTCCCACAGCCTGTTTCGAATCCTATTTATTGTGTCCTGGTCGTGGTCTATATCCTCCATGGGCCACTGGGCTGCCTGATAAAGGCAATTTAATGTTGTCCTGGGCAGGACTCCCCTTAGAGTAGGTTTAAGTCTGTCCAGGTAGGGTTATACCAGTGCATGACAGTTTAATTAATTTTTTTTTCTTGGAATTTAACAGGCTTTTTTCAGAAAAATTTTAATGAAATTATACAATTCCGTGGGAGACCAAGGTGCATGCACAGACACCAAGGTGGCACAAGGGGAACATTTCCTCAGTACAGGGAGACACTGTCTGAGGGGTACATGTAAGAGCTTTTGATGCTTAAGGCACTTAATATTTCTTGCCCTTGGGGCCTGTGGGGGCTGGGCAGCAGCTCTCTGCCCAGGTCCGTCTGGGCGAGGTGCTCCAGCAGCTGCTTGCATAGGCTGTGCTGGAGCAGCAAACTGCCTGCATTCTAGGAACAGGTTTATAAAATCGTCAGGAGGTGCGGAGGGGATACTTCAAAGGGGCTTTGCCTCCTGAAGGGGTCTAGATGGGTAGAGGGATATCTGTTGGCCAGCGGGGTTACAGGAAAGAGTCAATTTCCTTTTTGTCTTTTTTAGTTGGGTTTTAAGCTTTTCTTGGAGTCCTTGGGACTCCCTACTTGAGATTTATGGCGCCGTTTTACTGTTTCCTCACACCAATACAAGTATGCATCAAACTGACCTTGTCCGACTTTGTTGGCAAGAAGTGCGCCTCTGAGGTGCACAATCTTGTCAAGGTCGAAGCTTCCTTCTAAGGGAAATTGTAATTTTGGATTATCCCTGGTATACCAATTCCATTTTTTCAGAAACTTGCAAGTAAAAGGACTACAATTTAGGTACATGTATACTGCTGGTGTACCTTTTGGTGGGACGGTGATTCCTTTTGACTCACCAGTCCCCATATTTTTATGGACAATTTAGACACAGACAGACAAACACAAACTAGGTGTGCCCTTTTGGCGAGACAGTGATCCCACACTGCCCCCCTTTTTTACAGCTTTTCTGGCGAGATGAGGATCGACTTGGATCTTCTGGCCCCCAGTATCCTGACTTTCCTGGCGGGGTGGCGCTCCCATTGAGCCCACCACCCCAGCACCCAATACTTTCATACAGAGGCCTATTTAGCCACACCCAGTGGCTCTTCCCAGGGAACAGAACAGAACAGAAGGGTGTCAGGCTTATCTGGTAGCAAAAAAGGTTCAGCTCCAGTGTACAACTCACCCAAACCCAGAGCCTATGGGCAGTTCTCCACCGGAACCCAATAGAGAGATTTTAAAAGGATCTCTCACCTTTCAGATGGGCCCGGGTATGGTGGGGAATGGTCCACAGTCCTCCAGTCTGGGGAAGTCTTCTGTGGATCCCGGACAAGCCCCCACAATGGCAGAACAGACTCTTTGGGTATATGTTTGATTATTTACTAGTGAGGCTACTGATTGGCTAAGATTTAGAAAAATATTACTTTCACATCTCCACCCTAAGTTCGTTAAGAAGGAGAGGCTGAGGAATATTAAAAGTTTCATTTTCAGGTAGTTTTGGCTAGGCTCCGCAAGCTATTCTTTGAGATTTCATAGTCTTAGTTTACTTAGCTGTCCGGCAGTGAGACAGCAAGGGAGAGGTTACTAGCATAATCACTTTGCTTGGTTGGAGGCTTTATTATGTCCTCAGGTGGAGAGTTTGTTTTCTTAGCAAGATCCAAAGGCACAGTGGGTCTGTCAGCGGACAAAGGAGCTTCCATCAGGTTAGCACAGCAAAGGGCCTGGGTTTCCTCTAGAAAGAAAAGGGACTTGGCCGGACACCTATGCGTAGCTGCAATCTGGAATATCCATAAGAGTCAAGAACATGAGGAAAAATTGGGACACTTAGAAAAAGCCACAGGCCTTATTACTGGAGCACAATTGACCCAGACACAAGCGGGAATAGGTAAATTATGTATTATCTCCACTCTTAGTGCAATGACCCAGAAGCTTCTAAAATAAATGGTGCTTGGCATTGCTGAGGCTGGAAAGGCATCGCAGTGGGATCTGGCCTGTTCAGAGGTGCAGGATTTCCTGAGTGACCAGCTTGTGGCCATTCGGGGTGACCTTGACCATCAGGCCTGGCCCACTGCCCTGACAACCAAATCAGGAGTACCATATGATCTGTTGCCCTGGAGACATACATGGAGATTTTCTGGATGGGAGTGCAGACATTCACAGTGCTCCTTCCAAGCATACGGGCTGGTCGGAGGGATGTGGGCTCCCACATACCGAATCCTGCTGGGTCCGTGGGGAGGATGCATGTGGGATTGGATAATTCACCAAGACATTTGGGAAATTAAACCACCTAGTAGGCCTAACCGATTTATAGTCAGTGCTCCTGAAATAACACCTGATGTCTGGATAGGGATAGGAAATCAATGAACACTCTGGCCATTAGAGCCCCCACAGCTTCAGTGTGTACGTAAACTGAAGCCAGGAGAAGTTGTCATAGTTCATGACGGTGTTTGGTGGGAGGGTATGGGACAAAAAACTACCCTGACAGGACACCTACTATTTCAAGCTAATGACAGTTGTGTGCTTGTTGAGGCCACCGTATTGCGCAATATTCATTTTAATCTCACCACGACTGCAGGCAGTCATATCTTATATTGGCCTGCAGAGAGAATTTTGCAATCAGCCCTCCAGCCTCAGATCCCCTTTAATTGAAGTACCCTAGTACTTGACCGGTTCCAAAATCTGCTTTCAAATTTTACCAAAAGTCAAAAAAATTTCTGACCTACAGGGACAAATACACATCCTCCAAAATACCTATCAAATTGAAAAAAATGCTTTTCATGCCAACCGAGTATCTACGTTATGTACTAAATATGATGCCTTGTGTTTTGTGACTAAAGCTATTCAACAATCTCAACCTCACTATTTTGTGATCATAGGAATGTTAGTGTTTTTATTGTTTAGTGTAGGAATATGTTATTGTTGCTGTAATAAATGTATGTATCATTGCCTGCCCAGCTCGAGACCTGTTAAGCTCAGTGTAAAAGAAAAAGTAGCGCTAATGGTTGTCAGTGAATTTTATAATAACAGAAGGCCAGGAACAGTGATAAACGTTTATGAGAAAATGCAGGTAGAGGGTGAAGAAAAAAAGTGAGGAAATTAATAGACTAATGAATATAGAGGTGTAAGCCAAGGTGATGCTGAAGAGGCATCAAAGGAGGGATTGTAAAGGAAAATTTAGGGGCGGGGCCTTAGGACTCTGGTCAAGCTTACAGGCCTAAAGAGTTGACCGAGCCTGTTTTTGTATGGAAAGTCCCCAAAGCAGAACAATGCCTTTGTGTGTATAAAGGGCATCAGGGGGAAGAGTGAAAAAGTCCCCAAGTAGCATAATTTGCAATAGCCAGCCTTATGAAATATATAACCACCTCATTGTGTTAGAAAGGTCGCTGACCGCAAAAGAACAGAGTGAGTAACAGGAGTGGCCTAGTGGGGGAGATGCTTGGTTTTGCTTTTGGCCTGCATTGATTTTGCAATGTATTCCAAATAAGGTAATTAATACGGAAGTATGTGTAATTTGTCTGAGGTTTTAAGCTTTAAAAAGCTTGTGTGTTCCTTGAATCGGGGGGCAGCTACTGAGAGCTGTTACCCCCCCTGCGCTTGTAATCAATAAAGGAGCCTTGGCTGATCTGATCCAAACTCAATGTGTGGTCAATTTTCCACAACATAGCCAAACTAAGGCGAGTAGAACACATTTAAAATTTTGACATGTATTTTACTAGTCCAGCAATATCACTTCTGGTTTGGGCAGACAACTCATTCAATGCCATTTGTAGGCCTTCCAGGTTCTTGGTCAAAAAAAAAAAATGCACACAATCAATACATGCAGCCCACCACTTACCAGACATTGAATGGGGTGAATCAGGAACATTTTCCTTCAAATTTTCCTATTTCTGTGGATTTGAGCTGAAGATATTGCACGACTGAAGATATCCAAAGAACATAATATAATCGACTACTCAGCTGAATCAGTAACAACCCAAGTTCGGCGTATGTGATGCACATGTGGGAGAAAGTGCCTGAGGATTCTGTCAAAGAAGCACCACCTGAGCTCCGTGATGCTCTCCAGCCATACTACCATCATCATAAGCTTGTCCACAGCAGAATCTGAGATCTAACTTATGTTCAGCTATGACATTGCATATTATTTCAGCTATTTCCTTGCCAGTCTTCTTGGTAATGTCTCTGAAGTACAAAAAACATTCCTGAATCAAAGTTACCAGCCAATATTTGATTAACATATCTGATCAACAGGGTTTGTTCCTCATCTGATCTGTCTGATATTGCATCAAATTATTGAAAAGTAGTTGGCCTCTTTAACTTCACCTAGGATTGTTTTCATGACTTTCCCTGCACATTCTTGAATTAATTCATTTTAGCTCTCAGGTGATAAGGACTGTACTTAAACTTTGAGATTGCACCAGTGCTTTTTTCACATGGTCAATGTGGTTACCCAAAATCTGATCATACGTGGCCAACAAATCAATAATACCTAAAAATTGCCATTGGATTTATCACCCAGCTTGCAACTTGTGCCATGGAAGGCTAATCCTCATTCTCCAAGAAACAAAACATTGTTCAGAATTCCCTACCACTTCTTTTTCATTTCCAAAATTTGTCTCCAATATTGAGTTGATGATTTTACCACCTTTCAATTATCTTCTTGCATCCATCCATTTTATATAGCATGTTTTCTGTGTGTTGCTTTTTTCATGGTCAGGGATTTGCTTATACAGCCAGGGCCAGCTGTGATGTTCAGTCCATCCAGGGAGTATGGCTAAGATTGGAAGAACACCTTGACTTGTTGCATCCTGAGGGAAAAGTTGACAAGGACTGCAGCAAACAGCATGCTGTGTCACTAATGTCAAGTTCAACTTTTACTCATTTAGGAAGAGTGTAGGGTTAAGGATGGATGGATTTTTATTTACCAGTTAGGAAGCACAAATTTATTTATGTTAACCTGTGTTACAGGTCCTGCATTTGAAAGAATGTTCTCAACAGAAAAATTAGGTGTTCATCCTTATCCTCTAGATGTTCTTCCTCCGCCACCTCCAGATGTGCTTCTCCTACACCAGAACTCAGAGGATTAACATCAACTTTCTCTCCTTCTCCAGTCCTTGATTTCCATCCAAAACATTCTAGAATTCTTTTCCCTGCTCCTTGTACTGAAAATTTTCTCTGCCTTTCCTTTCTTTTTTTGTGCACCTGGCTTGTGTACACACTTTGCATCTGACTGACCGAGGGTAAGCGGAGTTCAGGGCAGTGTTGACAGTATGGTGGAAGTTTCCTCAGCTCTAAGGCCATGGTTCCCAATGAGAGCTGTTGCAGGAAGCAGCCAAACAACCTCCTCCCACCCACCTCCACCCTATTCTGACAGGAGGGGAGTGCGAGGAGGGAGCAGAAAAAGCCCAGCAGCTCAGAGTAACTCCACTCCCTCCTCCCCGTTCCCCTCCTGTGGGTGAGGACAGCTCCTCTGCTCTTTACCCGCTCCCACCCCCAGCAGCACACAGCCCAAGAAGGGGGAGGGAGTGGGGACCCCTGGATCTCTCCCCTTCCAGCCTGGAAGGGGGACAGGAGACTGGGGGCCCTGCTGCAGGCCCCTCCCCAGTCTAGGAGGGGTTGAAGAACCTCAGGAACAGCTAAATTGATGGGAATAAACCAATTTATTAGGGAGAAAGAGAAATTGTCTGAGACGGAGTCACACACTTTTCCTAACCTGGTGGAACTGATAGTTAATTATGCCATCCATTAGCTTTTGACAACGGAGTTTATTTCAAGAATATCTTTTTGTGAAAGTTTCTGTCTTAGATAATAATGTTATTGAACTCATCAGCAGTAAAGCCGGATATATACTGGGGAGAAGCAGGATGGAGTGGGGCGCCAGATTTCTCTTGACAGGCCTGCACGTGTAGGAAGCAACATATATACCAAATCTCTCATCAGCTGACTTCTCTCTTCCAATTGCATCCTTTCCCCATCTCTAGTACATTTGATATAGAAAGGAAATGTTTGTCTGTTCCCACACTAGTGTGCGTATCTAGTTACCAGGCCCTCCGGATACAAGTTTCTTTTCATTTTTAGCTGACTGAAGCTCTGCCTAAAATCTCAACCCCAAATTGCTAAAGCCCATAAAAGTCAAACAAATGGGTTCCATGCAAATAGGCTCTTTAGTTTTATTATTCATCTGGTTGTTACCACAGCCCATGGCACCCTCATTCCTTAGCTAAACTGGGAAACTGTCTTTCGCAGCAAACTTTGGGCTCATTTTTATTCATTTGGCTCCTAGACAGTACAACTATCTAGAGAGATAAATAGATTGATAAGTAGCTGCTTATTGTCACATGACTTCAATAACTGTTTGTTTGCCATTTACACAAGAACAAAGCATCTGTTTTCAATAAAAACTATTTTAATTTTCTAATTAAAGAAACTAAACAAGAACAAATATAAAATCTACATAACAGAGAAAGCAGAATGACTTTTACATTAAGATCCTCCATCTTGAATCCCCTAACAATCAGGCAGGACTAGAACATTTAAAGTTCCAAACAAGAAGTTATAGAATCATTGCTACATATGTCAATCTGCCATATAGACCCAAACTGCAGGTTTCACTCTTCCTATTTTGTTTCCCACAGAATCTCACTATTCTCTCATCCTCTATCATCCTCTCTCCCAGCACATATGAAAGGAAAGAAATAGAGGATGGTGTGTAGTTTGTACCAAACACTAGTTTTTTTCCCCCATGATTTTAGAACATAATGTTCCTTTGTCTCTTTTCTACCCATTTTCTCACCAGCATCCCAGCGTATTTGTTCAATCATTTTTAGTGGGTTTCATTCTCTCCCTCACTGCTTTTTCTGCATCCCTGCTTCTCAACCTCCACTAATAGGAGCAGAAGCAGGCCCATAAATTCAGCAGCAAAATTTGTTGACCTCAATGGGAGCAGGATTAGCCCTTTTGTGAAGCAATACTTTTCTTGTCTACACTTCCTATCAGAGATCATGTAGAGGAGCACCTCCTGCTGGTGACTCTGGGAATTAGTTTGATCCAGCCATCAGAGCGCCCTCTGCAGGCTCATGATCTGCCTGTCCTCTGGCCCCATGTCCCTCCCAGGACCCCAGTGCCCCTTTCTCTTGGTGCTGTCCCCTGGCAGTACACTCCTCAGTACTAGCATCTCCCCTCCCAGGGGAACCCCTCCCACTATCCCTACCTCACCTCAGTATCAGGATACTGCCAGTTATCATCTAGCCCCACACCTAGGGCAGACTGCAGTATCAGCCTACTCATCACTGGCAAGGAGGGTTTGGACCTGCTGCCTTGGCCTACCTCTGGGCTGCCCTCTACAACCCCCAGTACCCCTTGGCCCAATGCTAGGCCACAGCCTGGGGCTTTCCAGGGTGGAGCTCCCCAGCCCTGCTCCAGCCAGGTACTCTGTCCTAGCTCCCTGCAGCCAGACCCTTCTCTAAGTGCAGAGAGAGACTCTGGGGTTCCTGGCTCCCAACCTTTTTATACAGGCCACCTGGGGCCTGATTGGGGCATGGCCCAGCTGTGGCTGCTTCCCCAATCAGCCCAGCTTTTAGAGCTGCAGCCCTCTGCCAGGGCTGTTTTAAACCTCTCAGGGCAAGGGCTGGGTAACCACCCCGCTACAGAGCATAAGCCACTGCTTCTACAAGTGTGGATTTATTTTAGAGGTAGTCTACTATAGGCCTAATTCCGCTCTGCCTTCCCTGATGTATAAGACACACCTGTGGAAAATGAGTGTGAAACTGTATCAAATCCAAACAATAGTTTCATATTCTTTTTGCACAGGCGTAGTGTCAGTACTGTGCAGGGCCAAGTTGGAGAATCAGGCCCAATTTCTGTAGTGAAAAACAGAAACTGAAAGTAGGAGGAGAGAAACATATTACAGCATCATGTAGAGGCATCAAACTGAGATCAGGTGCTGTGTTATACAACATATAAGAAGCGATCCCTCCCCTGAGGGGTTTATAATCACAGCAGCAAGATGACAAACACAGGGCGAGAGATCAAGCATAGAACTCACCCCAGGTAACAAGGCTGGTCAGCGGCAGAGCAGGGAATAGAATGCAGGTTTTTTGCCTCCCGCAGCACCCTACCCCCTAGACCATGCTGCTAGTTTATATACCATATAAAAGGACCTCTGCTTATGCCTGTTTAGCTTTTGCAGTGTTTTACATCTAGTAGAGAACAAGAACCTTAAATCTTCCTTGAGAGAAAAGTGTTTCCCTCAATTATTTTAGCACATCAAAACAGTTGAGATTTACAAACCAGAACTATGAGATTCATCTATCCCTATTCTCAAGCAATTAACTTGTCTAGAAGTATTTTAGTTATTCTAAATTAACATTTAGGTTAAAGGTCAAGGCCTGGATTTAGAGTAAGGAATATTAAACAATGATAAGCCTATGTACATGTATTTGGGCAGGTATATTCTCAATGAAAAAAACAGCTGTCTTTAAGACTAGGAGGCAGTTAGGCAAAGAAAGTTTCCTGATGGGAATACAAATTAAAAAGTTCTGAATCGTGGCACTGTCTTATGAAGGATGAGTGCATATATATTTTTTAAAAAACACTTTCCCTTTTCATATAAAAAGACGGTTTATTTCATCAATGCTTTATTTATGAAGGCCCACACTTAGCTTTACAAAACATCTATTCAAACATCAGTGACTCAGAATTTTGGGACTTTCCTGCTTGTCTGGGAATAATGTTTATAATACAAACGTCTAGCTATTTAAATGCCATTTTCCATGTGTCAGAGATCTTTGTGTCTGCTGTAAGCAAGCAAGCAAGTCGAATCAGTCCTTTCCCTTTGTTCTTGGAAACAAAGAATGAAAGTTGCAGTACTTCATTTTCAGACGATAGTGACAGATCCTGTTCTGAGCAGGCAGAAGTATTTTCCCACATGCTTTTGCAGAACCAGGAAAGTTAGCATAGCATTTTCAAGTTAGTACAGGACTTGCCCTCAAGTCCCTAGATATTCTAGGCGTCTTAAATTGATTTTAAAACTGTGCTTTTTGGGGCAGGGTGGCACCATCTTTTTGTTCTGCGTTTGTCCTGGTTAAATTTTGACTTTAATTACAAACAGTGCCAGTCCTTGAAATGTTCAGCTTAGCAGAATGCACCTCCTGGCTTGGACTTAAGAGGCTCATTTTGGAGAGCTTCTGCCTAGGGATCATAAGGATTTCATTTCCAACCATAGAGTCATAGGACAGAAAGGGACCTTGAGAGGTCATCTAGTCCGGTCCCCTGCAGCACCAGAAATGTTCCAGGATGCGCAAGACTCCAAGTCCCACCACTAAAGGGGAAACCTCATTGATTGGCTAAGTCCTCTCTGTGTTTGGCCATCAGAGAGCATTTGTTACATGGCACAAGTAGGAAAGTTAGATCACTTGGAGAAGGCTTCACCATTCCTGCTGCGGCCCAAGGGTATGAAATAGTGAGTATAAGTTTTATGATTTAGTGAGTTCATGAGGAAAAGCTGATGTGTCCGAATAGAGAGGTGGCAAAACTTTTTGAATGGGGGCATCTTGAGTGAGTGACATAGTGAGGCTTCTTTTGTCCCCGCCTTCCCTTTCATGTTTTTTTCTGTCCTCACTGCTAGTTTCAAATCCCCGAGATTCAGAGCTCTACTCTGGGCACATACCAATGTAGGCTCCATTTTTAAAGAAGCCTAAAGCAATGAGCCCAATTCCTATTGTGAGGCTTGGCCACCTAATCCTCTTTGGCCACCTTTGAAAATTGCAACCGTCATTGGCATTGCATGCGATAGGTTCACTGCTCCCGCTTCACAGCGTAGCCCTGCTCATTCTCATGCTACATCAGACAGTGATATGGGTAAATGAGGAGTATGGCATCCAGGTGGAAGACAAATCCTCTGTTCTAAACAGTACTAGGATCAACCCAGAAACAAGAGGGCAGACCCTCCAATACCTCTCCTATTGCCCCAAGTTACGTTTTACAGCCCTCATTTCTGACTGCAGGAGCGGTGCTAGTTCCACCACTTCAGAATCAGCACGAATAACTGTCCTGCCACGGGAGGGATAGAATTTGGATTACATTCAGTGTCAGAAAGCCCTTCCTTAAAAAAAGAAATCTCTACATCAGAGGCTAATACAAAGGATGCAACAGCTGCATCAGAGAGACAGTGTATTAGCATCCACTTTATTCCTTGGAGATTCATTTTCTTTTATTTACAACTCGGACCCTTCAGGGAACCTGGAGTTATTCTCAGTTACAGAAAATGAGTGGAAAAGAAAAAACCCACAAAAGGACTCTCAGCCATCCATTTAAGCCTTAAGTCTGTACAGGTTCATTAGCATCAGTCTACCCTGAGGTACAGGGACACATCACCACCTCTTCTGCTTTATAAAACATTTTTCAATAAACCCTAAATGTTAAGGCTAAATTATTTTATAGTATCCCAGTGTCCAGCCTAAGGGTCTAACGTACTTGGAGAAGTTGTTTTATTCATCATCAGGCAAAGCAGATTATTACTTTGTTTTAATTTATTTAAAAACTAAAGGAAATTATTTGTATTGACCACAGATTCTGTTCTCTTGGCTGAGTTAGCGTACTGCAGACCCAAGGACATTAAAGCATCTCATAAGATTCTATTAAAAAATCATGGGCCCTATCCTGAACGTGTCTACTTTCAACTCCCACTGATTTCATTTGGAGCTGAAGCACATAGCAGCTCTCACAAAGCATTAGACACCTTTTAGCATCAGACTTTAACCTGCTGATACACCTCTACCCCGATATAACGCTGTCCTCGGGAGCCAAAAAATCTTACCGTGTTATAGGTGAAACCGCGTTATATCGAACTTGTTTTGATCTGCCGGAGTGCACAGCCCCGCCCCCCCCGGAGCACTGCTTTATATCCGAATTTGTGTTATATCGGGTTGCGTTATATCGGGGTAGAGGTGTATTTGAATTTTGCTTTCACAAGTATTAACATCCGTAGCTCTCACACACTACTCATCTCAGCGACTACATTCATCTTCTTTCCAGGACTTCATCATCTTTGAAACAATTATGTCAATCTCACTTCCTTTATTCATCTCTAGTTATTTCCTCTACTTAAATTCTCATTTGCTTTGATCTCTCAACTGTATCCCACATTCTGTACCTGAGGCAGGGCCTCCATGATGGAACCACTAACACTGAAGGTAACACTCGATTTTCTGGAGGACAACAGCTCAAAAAAGGTTTTTCTGAAGACCCAAGGAAAGTGATCTTAAAATTCCAATGCAAAAGGACACTGTCTCCAGAAAACAAAGGACCGATTTGGACATAACTTGTCATGAAGATCTAGTTTGATCCATTGCTACAATAGACAGATATGTTAGTGTTCTGTAGGGTGACCAGATAGCAAGTGTGAAAAATCGGGACAGGGGGTGCCCGTATTAAAAAATAGCCCCAAATATCGGGACCGTCCCTATAAAATCGGGACATTTGGTCACCCTAGTGTTCCATATCCTGGGGCTCATCCAACACGTAGTAAAAATCAGGAAGGGTTTGACCATTGAATTTGTGGTGATCTGAATCTGGCTCTCTAAAATGAGAAGCTGGGAGGGAAATGTGATTTGTTGTAAATGCCACAAGGAATCAAATTAAAGGAATTATAATAATTGATTTAGTGTCAGACAATACCTTGAATGTGAAGCCAATAAATTCTGATGAACTGCCGTAGATACCTTACAGAGAAGGCTTAATAGCATACCCTCATAGCTTCCATTAACCCTTTCAATGCTGAGTGGCCATGCATGTGTCCTGAAGATGATTTAATATGCTGTTGGGGACCGAGGGGTTGCATTTCCTAGGCATCCTCCAGTGGTTTAGTAGTATAGTAGCTTTCAAGACCTAAATCTAGTGCCCAAATGGAATCAATCATAAAAAGATATCAAGTATGCAATGTGGGAGAGATATTATGGTCCAGTAGGCTGAGAACATGACAAGGAAGCAGGATTCCTAAGTTCTAATCCTGGCTCTGCTACTAGGTTATTTTGTGACCTTGGGCATGTCCCTTGTCTTCTCTGCTTCTATTTCTCCATTTGTAAAATGGGGGAAACACCATTTACCAGACTACCTCATGGAGTGTTCTTAGGATTAGTTAAAGAGACCTTAGCTTTTTAAAAAAAAAACTGATGTCAAATAGATAAGTTAAAAGCAGATACTACTCCTGCTCCCAAACCTCCTGCCAAATTTTGTGGTTTTACAATCATATTTTTTAAAACCTATTTCTCTCTGCTATTGTCTTTTGAAAGACTCCCAGACAAGGGGGGGTAAAATCGAACTGCCTTCTTAGCTAGATGTGAAGGGGTTCACGCACCACAAGAGTGCCTCCTTATGGCCAGGCATGGTGTAACCACTGCCTTTCACTGGTGCCCCCTATTGACAGTCACTTCAGTGGTCTCTCATGAAACTCAGCCCTCCGGCCAGGTCACAGTATTTGTTACCCCAAAAGGGGCAGACAAAGATCAACAAGCAAGAGTCCAAATAATAATTCCAAGATCTTGTGTCATGTCTCTGGCCCCTGACTCTGGGCTTATGCCACATTGCCAGTGGCTGCTAGGAGAACTCAGGCACCCCCTCTACACTGGATTCTACAGCTGACAGCTAAGGTTCATACAATCCCACCCCTTGCTACTGATTTCCTGGGCTTCTTCCTACCCAGCTTCTCTCAGGCTCTCTTTCCCACAACTTCTCTGGGTTGACCCTTCTTTCAGGGCTAGGATCTCGGGCACTATTCTCCCCTTGGGTTTCCCCCTCAACCACTTCTCTGTTCCCAGAGCCTGACTGCAGACTGCCTCCCTGCAGTCCCTTTCTGCTACAAACTTATGCTAACCAGCCTAGTCCTGCCCAGCTGGGCTTCGTGATCAATTGAGCCCGGCTCTCCCTCCATGTGGATTCAGGGCCACATTAACCCATGCAGACCCTGTATGGGGTACACACCCAGTCACACCAGGGCAAAAAGTAAAACAGACGAACTACTGTTTGAAAGCAAACAAACTAAAAAAACAAACCCCTTTGGTTTCTAATCTCTCAGTTAGACTACTATAACAAAAGGAAAATATATTCATACAGAAATTTAATTTTTAAGTGGATGGTCCTTTTAACATTTTACAGTGCCTTGAAAATATAGTTATATTTTGCTCATGTTTTTTGAATGGACTGGAGATGGTACTAAAACTTTTGCTGAGACATGTCTATAGATCAATAGCAGTGAAGAGGTTAAAGAAAATGTGCTCTGCCAAACTCTTAAGATATTGGTGGACAGGATCTATGGGGATATGGTCCTAGACAGTATGCTATATGCATTCTTTTTATTGGGCAGAAGAATACTTGCTAGTGCTTAAACAAGGTGATAAATATTTAAGATAAATGTAGTAGATAGAACTGCTGGACATAATCATTGCTTCATTATCTGTTAGGGACCATGTAGTGCTAAAATCTGTAACGTCATCTAAGATACATATCTACTGTGTGGAACATTATTGGAATTGGAGTCATCATAAGAAACTTCTGGTCCTGGAAGGCTCAGGTTTTTTCCTGAGATTGTTCTCCTACTGCTCCCTAAACAATGTGCACTCAAGTCTGCCAACATTCCCTGTGTCTCCATCGGTTTGTCTTCCATTGTTTATTATCCAATACCATTCAGCCTTATAAAAATCTGAACAAAAAGTGCATTGGGCACAACAGTTTGTAACAGTTGGTGATTAATGGCTGGTCTATCTGGCACCTCCAACTAAGTGGGAGAAGGAACTCAGGTGAATTTCTCTGATTCATTTGAACTTTATGGATTTGAAATATACAACTGCTGCCGTAACTTCCAAGTACAGCTCCGGAAGCAAGGTTCTTTGTAATGACTGTGGGCAGATGTGGACTCAAGTGGTGTTGGCAGAACATTTGTTGAAGCATCCCCATATTTTTCTATTAAAAAGGATTTCTGAAGGCTTTTTGATATTCGTTTGGATGCCTCCAGCTCCATCAGTGTCAATTTCACCCTTGTAAATAGAGCCAGCACAAGGCCGAGGTACCATTAAGGCACCTAAGCAGTGCACAGGATTTGGCCAGGCCATCTGCTCATGGAGTGTGAAATTCCTCCCTACACATACTCCCGTTAGGATTAATTAGGGGTGGGATTCATGCTCATGCACCAAAGGAAGAATATACCCAATGGTATTTCAAGATGAGTGATCTTTTTCAAAGATGACAATCCATTCTAAATAAAAAGTTAACTGATAAATGAAGTCGGTCATTTCCTGCCTAAAGTTGGAGACTTCCCTATAAGAAAGCCCTTTGATGCCTGAAGTTTGTGTTCTCCATCTCCTACAGAGCTAAAATCTTGGCTGATAATGGTCATTCTGTGTCGCCTGCAGAAAGAGAGAACTTACAGAGAGACCAAGTGGCAACGAGAGAGAACTTCACAAAACACTACAAGGCTTAAGCGTTTCCTTTCCTGTTGGGATGATAGCCATTTTCAGAATGAAATGCACATCTTAATCCAAATCCTTGTCCTACTGAGGCCTAATCAAATTTTGCCATTGATTTTAATGAATTCTGGATTTGGTCCCTTTTAATACTCAGCACACTACAGATTTTTCATCTCTCAGGAACAGGACTATGAGATAAGTATCTAATGCTGAGACAGTCAGCTTCAGAAAGATGAATAATGTTTGTTACATCTGTAAATCGTAGGAGTTTCATAGGTTTGTGTTTAATGTTGAAGAAATTGCCATTTCAGGCCAGCACAAAAGTTACAAAGTGGATTGAAATATAGATTTTTAATTAATTAATGAGATTTTAATTAAATTAATTAATGAGATGGCTTTTTTGAAGCTGCAGCATTTTGATACGATACAATGTAAAATTTCTTGTAAAAAAATGATTCATAGAGAACATGGTCTAAGATATATTGTTATCTTTTTAAATGGAGTCAGAATGGCTGTGCATTGGCCTAACATTGCAGTTATTTGGTGCCAACACTTAGATCCATACAAGTGAACTGGATATAGACATAAGAGCTTACTAAACAAACTGGACAGAGTCCCAGCGGGAACACTCAAAACTGTATTAATCAAAGTCAAACGGCAGAGCAAATTGAACCGGTTCATTAATTATGAAAATTCTCTCACAAAGTGACATGTTGTTAACTGTGTGGAGGCTTAACACATTTTCATCTCTAAAGCTTTTTTTACTCTGCTCTGAAATGCAGTATTTAGTTATGAATGGAGGTTCTCTTTTTTCTGCCTCTTCTCTGGAATTCAAAGACATACATACTATATTAATATCTTATGTACATGGGTATGCACAGCATATTTATACAAGAAAAGTTTATTTGCAAAGATAATATACATACACCTATACCCTGATATAACTCGACCCGATATAACACGAATTTGGATATAATGCGGTAAAGCAGCGCTCCGGGGGAGCGGGACTGCGCACTCTGGTGGATCAAAGCAAGTTCGATATAACGCGGTTTCACCTATAACGCGGTAAGATTTTTTGACTCCCGAGGACAGCGTTATATCGGGGTAGAGGTGTATATACACACGAGAGAGACAAAAAAAGTTAAACTCAGCAACTTGGAAGAGTGAACTTTGGAAAGGAAAATTCTATATTGTGATGCCAGTTACAATACAGGAAAACGCTGTTAACCTGAAAATGTAGGAGAAAGACCTGTTACTGTCCCAGAAAAATCCATTTTAATCAGGATTATTCAACTCACCCAGGTACACAGTGTTCCATCCAAGGTCTTCTGTGCTACTTAAGCCCTGCAGTGTAGTTATATAGTAAATGGGCTGCAGACAGAGCACCCACCGAAAGACCTCTGCATCCCTTTCATACTATAGGATAGTCCCTATACCCATTCCTCATAGGTCACTGTATACAGGTACCATCCCAGGATGCCCCCACTGGCATGGGGTATCCTTGCAGGCATTTTTTCTCAGTTTCCCTCTGAGCTCCCACAAGAATCCAGTCATGCCCACGGTCTTTGAAACAATATTCTGCCTCTCCTGGGGTCTAGTTTGTTAAATATCATTTATCTCCCAAAAGACCCCTTTCCACTCTCCCCTCAAGTTTAGAGTTCACAGTCCTTTTCCTTGGGACCATAGCTTCAAGTCCTGGTCTTTCCATCCTATAGCTTCAAGTTTAAGGTCTCATAGCCCTTATGGGGACTGAGTTTCCAGTCCTAGCCTCCCTGGCCCATAGACTCTCCCATTGGGTTCAGAGGTTGCATAGCCATCTTTCCTGGGGCTGAGTCCTGGTTGAGTTCTCCCTCCTCAGCAGCTCCTCTAGCAACTATCCACTTCATTGGACGTATAGCCAGGGCTGGTGCAAGGATGTTTCGCGCCCTAGGCGAAACTTCCACCTTGCACCCTCCCCGAGCCCTGCAGCAGCTCCCCCCGCTCTCCCGACCTGAGCCCCCCCCCATAGCAGCTCCCCATGCCCCTCCCCGGCCCAGGGAGCCATGCAGCAGCTCCCCACCCCAACTCACCTCTGCTCCGCCCTCTCCCCGAGCCCTGCGGCAGCTCCCCACTCCCCCCCTCCGCCCTGAGGCACCTCCCCGGCGGCAGCTCCCCACCCCCCCTCCACCCTGAGGCGCCTCCCAGTGACAGCTCACTCTCCCCCCTGCCTAGGGAGCCGTGTGGCAGCTCCCCACCCCAGCTCCGTCCCCTCCCCAAGCCCTGTGGCAGCTCCCCACCACCCCCACCCTGAGTCGCCCCCCCCCGTGGCAGCTCTCCCCCCCGCCTGGGGAGCTGTGCGGCAGCTCCCTGCCCCAGCTCACCTCACCTCTGCTCCACCCCCTGCCCGAGCCCTGCGGCAGCTCCCCACTTCCTCCCTCCACCCTGAGGCACCTCCCCGGCGGCAGCTCCCCACCACCCCCACCCTGAGGTGCCCCCCAGTGGCAGCTCTCCCCCCCGCCTGGAGAGCTGTGCAGCAGCTCCCTGCCCCAGCTCACCTCACCTCTGCTCCACCCCCTCCCCGAGCCCTTCGGCAGCTCCCCACCCCACCCTCCGCCCTGAGGCGCCCCCCCGTGGCAGCTTCCCCCCCCCCCCCGCCCAGGGAGCTGTGCGGCAGCTCCCTGCCCCAGCTAACCTCTGCTCCGCCTCCTCCCCGAGCATGCCATTGCTGCTCCACTTCTCCCGCCTCCCAGGCTTGCGGTGCCAATCAGCTGTTTGGTGCCGCAAACCTGGGAGGGAGAGAAACAGAGCGGGACGGCGTGCTCAGGAGAGGAGGAGGAGCAGAGGTGAGCTGGGGTGGGGAGTTCCCCTGCGTGATGCCCCCCCTTATTTGCTGCAGGCGGCCCTCCCCGCGCCCCCCTGCCCCAGCTCCCTCCGCCTAAATGCCGATGATGACCAGGGTGACCGAAGATCCGGTGGTTGCCGAAGAAAATGCCGCCCCCAAATGCTAGCGCCCTACACGACCGCCTAGGTCACCTAATAGGTTGCACTGGCCCTGCATGTAGCATCCTTTTGAGTCACCTGCCCCAGAGGCGCCGACTTCCCCGGTTCCCGGGGGGTGCTTGATCCCCGCTCTGCCCCAGACCCCACCCCCACTCTACCTCTTCCCACTCCTGCCCCACCCTGCCCCTCCCCTTCCTGTCCCTGCTCCTTCCCCAGCGTCTCCTGCACACCGCTGAACAGCTGACTGTGGTGGGTGGGAGGCGCAGGGAGGCAGGGGGAGGTGCTGATAGGTGGGGTTGGCCAGGAGGGCTGGTGGGGAGGAACTTATCAGTGGGGCTGCCAATGGGTGCTGTGCTGGAGCACCCACAGAGTCGTTGCCTACAATCTGCCCAGTCAACAAGTCAGCCTTTTTATCCTTCTCCTAATAACTCCAAACACTTGTCTGTGCTGGGAGAGAGATGGAAGCCTTGCCCCCACCCATCTACAAGGATCCTCATCCCAGGCGCTTAAAGAAACAATGGGCTGGGATAGCCCCATACCTTTCCTCTACCTGACACCAACTGCTCTTCAGGACCATCTTTCTCTCTTCCAATGACGACTTCATTTGTTTCCCCAGACACATGGAACAGGTAACTACCTCCTCTGGCCTTAAACGGCCAGTATGCCATTAAGTCATAATGACGGGTGGACAATACTGGGGGCAGGTGAAGATCGAGAACCACAGGAATTGCAATGACTCAATTCTAGTAGCTACACTCCCTTGTGGAAGTGGTGCAAGGGGCTGCACCACCTTATTGTAGCCAGGAGCAGCAACCATGGTAGGAAACATGTTCTTGGGCTTTGACCCAAGTATGAGAGGTGGACTTTGCCTCCCAAACCCTAACCTTGTCATTCACATAACACCTGATTATTTAGGCTTGTTGCAGGCAAAATGAATCTCATCCATGGCAAAAAGACCATATAAAACTTCTCACGCAGAAGCATTTTCAAGTTATGAAGTGGATGTTGAGGGCCTGGACTGGGTTTGTTTCTGAGACTCTGAAAATTTGGTGGACCGAATAATGGTGATGACTTTGTCATCCCAAAACCAAACCTTTTTTTCTTCAAACACATGCCTCCTGCCTATGAGAATTGCCACTGAATTCTTGTTTATCTCAAGTATTTTATGTTAATTTAATACTGATAGAAATGCCAGAGGATTCTGGACATTGAATTCTTCAATGTATCCACAAAACAGATCAGGTTTTCAGCTGTCAGGAGCAACAGTGCCCAGCTACTTGATAGCACTGGGACTAGCTCCCTAACAGCATGCAGCTGAAGTAGCCCTTCCACTAAGCAATGAGTGTGACCTCTGACCACAATAGTATGAGAGGTCAATAGCATAAGAGGTAGCATGATCGAATGAACTCAGAGACTAATCCTAGTGCTCACAGTCACTCCATCTGTGGCCTTTGTTGAGTCACAGATGCCAACACTTGGGTGCCTAATTGATTTTCAGATTTGGATGCCTAAATTTAGGCCTTTAAATCCAGAGATGGAATTTGAGGTGCCTAATTTTATACATCCAGAGCTGAACATTTTGGCCTTAACTAAGGCCAGTCACAAGTTTTGCACCAAAGCAGTTTTCTGAAGGAAAATTGAGTTTTAGACTAAATGAAAATGTGTAGAAAGTGCCTGCTTTCCACAGCAAAATTTCACTTTTGGTTTAAATTTCCTGTAGGAAAAAAAATTGTTTTCCTAGCTGTAGCATTAACATTTCTGTGCCTCGGTTTCCACATCTGTAAAATGGGGATCATACTTTTTATCTTGCTGATGGGGGTTGGGATAAAGAAGTAGTTACTGTTTATAAAGTTCTATATACGTGGTTTTAATAGGGGACAGGAAAGGGTATGTACACAGAAGGTGTTGGCAGCTAGGAAGAGAGATGAGAAAAAAAGCTGTTCATTCTTCTCTCATTTTCTATGCTTTTGCCTTTCCTTTGGCCTTTGCTTCACTTTCTCCTCTGCTCATTTTTCTCTCTTTCCCTTTGCATCTGTGTTCTCCCCCTTTCTTTATACTTATATTGTTCTCCCCCTCCTTTTCTCGGCTTCATTTATTCAGTATCTATCACATCATTCTTGGCCTTTGTCTAGCGATTGCCACATCACCACCCCAAATAGCCTACCCAATGCTTGCCTGTAGTATGAGAAGGGGAGCAGAAACATGGGCTCTGGCATCACTCCTTCCCCAACCTCCCCCACTCCAGTTGGCAGCTTCCTCCATATAGTGATAAGATAACTGCAGTGCCTGTAGGGCCCTCACTCATAGCAACACCCAGAGCACTGCATTCACCAGGTTGCTTGGGGGAAAAAGCCTTGCCCTTCAACACATGGGTTCTGAGTTTTAATCCTCTTCTCTGGAGTTGTGTGTTCTGCGCACATTAGTGCTCTTGACCTGCCTTTTGCTGGTGATCCTCCGCATGGCTCCATTTATATGTTGGGGAGGGCTGGCTTGAGGACTCCTTGGAAGGCAAGGTGGTAACATTATTGTTTAACAGACCCATGAGTAGCCCCAAGGGCATATATGTGCTCACCCAGCCTGCTGTCAGTTTCTCCAATTCAGTTGGCTGACAGCTCCTTCAGGTGACCAGCCCACCAGGGCTTACCCAAATCAGCACAACAGGAAATAGCCATGACAGTTAGGGCATTTCCCTAGTTCCTAGGGACCCTAGAGTTACCCTGTTTGTTTACAATACCTGCCATTGTGTGGATCACTCACATTCAAGCAGAGTGTGGTGAACAAGAACCAGTTAATTTATTGTTGAATGTGGCAAACTGTTTTGGAAGCTTAGAAAACAAGGTTAAGGCCAGTCCTGGCTGAGACTGCTCCTAAGTAGGCCAGTCAGTACTAACCGTGCTGTTGGGTTTTGTCACATAGAGGTCTTTCACTATGGTCTAGACTGAAACTATTACTTAACATAAGCTGTTCTACAACTGTCACACCTGATTAGGACTTATGGTCACTACTGAACTGGGTCAGATTCTCAAACAATCCTAAAGCAAATGGTGTGACCTAATAGAAAAACACTGAACTACGGCTCAGGAAACTTGGGTTCTATTCTCAGCTCTACCATTGGCTGCTGGGTGCCCTTGCATAAGTTACGGCACTACTGTGCCTCAGTTTCCCCATATGGAAGTATGGCCCTCCTTTGCCAAACAATTTGAGATCTGCTGCTGAAGACTGCTATATGGGAGTTAGGTATTATTAATAAATACATTTAAGTGTCCCTTAAAGATCTGGGAAGGATGAAATAAGAAAAATCTCTTTATTTTAATTTATAAAACACTAATTTAGTAGGCATTATCACTTGCCCTTAAACCAATACCAGGACAAGAAGGATTACCCTAAAATAAACTATATAAGCAAAATGGACATTTTTCAGAGGTACATTTGAGTATGCTCTCATAACCCATAAAACTATTCTGGAATTTCTGGGAGGGATACAAAGCTTAGTTATTACAGACCCCACCCCACTCATGAAGATACTGTACTTTCCATTCTCTTTAAAAAGGTCTAATGAAGGATGATATAACTCCATATAAGCCCTTCATCTTACCATATTTTGTTAAAGAAGTGATAGTCCTTTGGCGGCTGTGATGACCCATCCTTTCCCCACATACATAATAAAGTAGGAAGAAGAATCATAAATTGATTTAAATGAAAAACAACACTTGCCTGGTCAAATAGCGTAAAACATGGATGTCCCGTTTTCAGTTAGCCAATCAGGGCTGCCCAGAGGATTTCGGGGGCCCCTTCCATAAAAAAAAGGGGCAATACTATAGAATACTATATTCTCGTGGGAGCCCCTGTGGGGCCTGGGGCAAACTGCCCCACTTGCCCCGCCCCCAGGCGGCCCTGTAGCCAATAGGCCTGGGAGGAATAAAAAAAAAAAAAGTTTAGTGACACACAAGTTAGGGTACCATGAAAAAGAGTCATTCATGGGCATAAAATTACAAGTTTCATTGATCTGGCTCAGAGTTCTATTATAAACTGAAATTCATCTCTTTATCTAAGACTTGCACTCTGTATGAGGCAGATCCTGCCACCTCCACCCTGCCCCCTAGAGCAGATAGCTCTGTGGTCAGTAGACCCAATACAGTTCTTCTACAAAGATAAGGCAGGGTTTCAGGAGCCCATACAGAGGTGTAGCCTGAATGCTATGGAACAGACTCTTGCGAGGTGCCTATCATGCTGTGGTGAGAAAGGGAGGAACAGGATTGTGCAGATCCTGTGGAGGGAATTGCAGCAGGATTGGAGGCTAGGCTCTAATGATACAGTGACAGGAATGGAGCTGCCCTGATGCTACACCAAATCCTTAGCTCTGGCACTCTCCTGCCATCCCCTCTTTCCATCCCTGAAAAGAACCCCAGCACAAACCCTGTATATTCCAGTGGTGAAACAGGGGGTTATAGATACCATACAGCTCTGATTTCTGCTTTACTTCTGTAGGACACCATAGCTTTTTCAAAATGTGTGACCTGTCATTCATGGCCCATATCATGCAAACACATAGGCATGTGTGTAACTTTAGGCTTGGTCTACGCTAAAAAGTTAGGTCAACGTAAGCCACCTTCATCCACCTAGTTGTGCATGTGTCTACACTTAAATTTGTCTCCCACTGATGTAAGCACCCCATTACAGCGATGCAGTAACACCACCTCCCTGAGCAGCATTGAACCATGGTCGATGTACTGAGGTTGGCACAGCATGAGTGAAAACAGTGAGTTGCTTATGTCTACCCTACCAGTTCTCCAGCAGCTGTCCCCCAATGCCCAAACATTGAGCACTCTAGTCACAATTGTGACCTCACTGCCCAGGGGCACAGAGACCTGAATCCCTGCCCCCTTTGCCTCTTTAAAGCTCCACGAATTTTTTTTAATGCCTTTTCCTGATTGTCCAGCTTGGCAAGCACGCCTAGCAACTCTCCATTGTTGTGTGTAACTGGCCAGCTGACCATGCTGGCTACGCACTCCAGACACACTGCTGCCTGTAGTAGACAGGAAATATTGGATCTCCTGGGCCTGTGAGGAAAACAGGCTGGTCAGGCACAGCTCCACACCAGTCATAGAAACATCAACATCAACAAGCAGATTACTCGGGTGATGCAAGTGAGGGGTATGACAGGGATCAGCAGCAGCATGAGAAAAGGAACTGCATCAGTCATACCAGCAGGCCAGGGAGGCCAACAGTCGATCCAGTGTTGAGCAACAGACCTGCTATTTTTACAAAGAGATGCATGCCATACTTGGCAGAGACCTACCATCATCCCGGGTACTTCTGAGGAGTCCAAACCACAGGGTCCTTGTGTGAACAGTGCGGACAGGAGAGGAAAGGGTGAAGGATGGGGGACATGCGACTGGGGGGGATGGGTCCAGCTATGCCATGATCCAGGACCTGTTTGAGACTCCACAGCAGTCCAGTCAGTTCCAACAGCTGAGCACAGGCAAGCCCGATGCAGGGAAAGGATTTTAGGGTAAGCATGTAATTGTATTTCCTATTACAATGATGTACCGATGGCACCCCCAACTTAACAGGGGGCAGCTTCTGACTTTTCATTAATTTACTTGAACTAGAAGAGGTAGTGGTATAACAAAGAAGGTAGCATTATCATTGGCTTTCATTGCCCGGTAGAGTTAAACAAAGGGGGCCATGCAGAGTAGTTTGATTATGTTCACAGGGATGTCCATTGAATCCGCCTCAGAGATTGCAATGAAATTTTCAAGGAGGTACTCTGCAAACCTCTCCTCCCTAGAAACCTTCCGGCTTGCCTTATTTCTTCCTTCACAGCAGGACACATTCCCACTCCAGTCAGTAAGAACTTCAACACGCACCATTTCAGGCTAGCAGCATTCAGACCTGGGTGACTTTGGGACATCAGCAAATCACTACTGCCTGTGAAAAAACGGTGTCACCATTCAGTGCCATTGCCCTAGACTCCTAATTTCATGCAACCGAGCAATTCCCTCCTTATTTCCCTCGCCTCTGGTGGGCCATACTCACCACGGCTGGTGCTGCAAAGCAGCAGTGGCAATAGGCATGGCTTGTTTAACACTTTAGGGTTGCAAAGGAAGGGAGTTCTGAATCTTAACTTTCGCTTTCCGTTGTGACTATGCTGACAATGGTACCTCTCTGGGTTTTATTTGTAGCTGCTGCTGTAGCAGCAGCCTTCCCCTGCCACATCAGTGGAACACCAGTGACAGAGAAGGAGGAGAAAAGAAGACTTGGGATGACATGTTCAGTGAGATCCTGCAAGGCAGTGTTGCAGAAGATCATGAGCAAAGGACCTGGAGGGTGAATACTGAAAACTCTATGGAGAAGTAAAGAGCAGACAGGAGAAAGGCCCAGGAGTCCCAGCAGGAAAAGGAGAGGAAGATGCACCAGGACATAATGGAGCTTCTCCAGCCGCAAACACAGGTGCTGCAGACTCTTGTGAACCTACAGGTGAAACAATCGCAGGCTCACCTCCCTCTGCAGCCCATGGCCAACTCCATTACAGCACCTCCGTGCAGCCCCCCTCCTCAACATTCCACATGGCATCAGCAGCCACATCCCTACCCCTACCACTCCACCCCAGGGGACATTAAGGACAACCACAGCTTCACATACACTGATCTGTGAAAGCCACGGTTGCTATTCGTGTAGGTAAAATGGAGATGAATGCTCTTGCCCCTTGTTAAGTTCTGTTCCAGGCATTCATTAAGCTTTTAATGTATTTGCTTTTAAATTGCACCTTTTTGTGTGCTGGTTTTGTTACTGAATAAAATTCTATTATTTGGAAAATAATTAATCTTTATTAGTTCACAACATATGCTGCAAAGTGCAGTTCTGAAAGCATCTACTTGTTACTGTACAGTGTGAAAATTCATAGGATCAGTAACACACACAATTATCATAAATGCACAGCAAGCACAGCAAAGTTAATAGGTGCATTGACAGTGTTATGTCCATAGATGTACACCAAGCACCACACAATTCCTAACAGACCATATCAGCCAGTGCTCATTTCTCACGCCCAGACGCAGTGCCCCATCATCTGCAGCTGCTCAGTAAATGCCAACAACAAGCTTGAATTGGTTCTCGCTGTGTCCCACGGCAATCTGTCCTCCATGAAATCATCCCATTGCCTGCTAATTCGGTTCTTCTTACAGCTCTGCAAATACTGGATCGTGTGTCCTGTGCTTGCAACACTTACGACAATAGTGCAGAGCTGTGCAGGCTCCATGCTTCTGTCAGAGATGGAGGACAGCAAAGAGGGTTATGCAGCTGCATGGGATTTTTAAAAGAGGCGTGAAATTTATGGGATAGAGATGACATTATGAGATGGAGATAGTTTTATACTGGGAGGTTGGCCCCTTGCTCCCAGTCACCCCAGCACAACTCGTTTCTGCCCCACTTTGCACTGCCAAAACTTCCCAAAAGTCAGTGTGCTGGACAATGGTGGTTGCACACTGAGAGGCCTACCCACGGTGCACCACACTGTGCATAGACAAGCACTTCTGGTGAGTGTACACAGTGCAGATGCAAGGAGCCAAGTATGCACGCACAAGCAATATACTAAGGCCATGTCTACACTAGAGACCTTACAGCGACCCAGCTGTACTGATGCAGGTGCACCACTGTAAGATCTCCCATGTAGCCACTCTATGCAGGGGGAAGAGAGCTCTCCCAGAGGGAAGAGAGCTCTCCCATGTAGCCGCTCTATGCAGAGGGAAGAGAGTGTTTGCAGGATTGAGGACACAGTAACTAAAACTTTATTTCATATACCATTACACTTATGACACAAATCAATAAACAACAACAAAATTCAAAATTAAGGATGACACCGATCAGCTCCCAGATTTGCGAGGCAAGAAAAGAGATTTGACTCATTTTAATTCTGAATTTCTGGTTTTTAGTTGATTTAATCCCAAATTCCACAATATTTAGATTTCCTGAGCCAAATTTTGCTCTTACTGAGCCCTTTATAGGAATGTCTCCTTCTGACCCACCAGGATCTGTAATCTGAGCCCTGTTCTACACTACGAGGTTAGGTTGAATTTAGCCGCGTGAGGTCAATTTTATAAGCAATGCGTCTACACAAGCAACCCCGTTCCGTTGACCTAAAGGGCTCTTAAAATCAACTGCTGTACTCCTCCCTGGCGAGGGGAGTAGCGCTAAAATCGACCTTGTTGGGTCGAATTTGGGGTAGCGTGGATGCAAATCGACGTTATTGGCCTCCGGGAGCTATCCCAGAGTGCTCCAATGTGACCGCTCTGGACAGCACTTTCAACTCCGATGCACTAGCCAGGTACACAGGAAAAGCCCCAGGATCTTTTGAATTTCATTTCCTGTTTGATCAGCGTGGCAAGCTCAGCAGCACAGGTGACCATGCAGTCCCCCCAGAATTGCAAACTAGCTCCAGCGTGGAGTGAATGGGAGACACTGGATCTGATTGCTGTATGGGGAGAAGAGATTGCTTCTATGATCATCTGCATGGCATTCTAGGGGAGGACCCTACCACTGTCCGTAGATACCTGCAAGAGGGGAATCTCACGCAACACGGGGGAGGATTTTGTGGATGAGGAGGAGAAGGAGAATGCGCAGCAGGCAAGCTGTGAATCTGTTCTCCCCAGCAGCCAGGACCTTTTTATCACCCTGGAGCCAATACCCTCCCAAGGCGGGATCCCCGACCCTGTAGGCGGAGAAGGCACCTCTGGTGAGCGCACATTTGTAACTACAATACAGGGTTTAAAAGCAATAGTATTTAATGTTTGATTTGCCCTGAAGCCTTGGGATGCATTCGCGGCCAGTACAGCTACTGGAAAAGTCTGTTAATGTGCCTGGGAATGGAGCAGGAATCCTCCAGGGACATCTCCATGAAGCTCTCTTGGAGATACTCTGAAAGCCTTTGCAGAAGGTTTCAGGGAAGGGCTGCCTTATTTCGTCCTCCACGGTAGACACTTTACCATGCCAAGCCAGTAGCAAGTAGTCTGGAATCATTGCAGCACAAAGCATTGCAGCGAAGGGTCCGGGGTTTTGGTCGCATTCAAGCAACCTTCGGTCTATATCTTTCCGTGTTACCCTCAGGAGAGTGATATCATTCATGGTCAGGTGGTTGAAATATGGGAATTTTTGTAAGGGAACAGTAAAAGGACCCCGTTCATGCTGGGCTGTTTGCGCTTGGCTAAAAGGGATCATCCCTGAGAATAGCCACGCGGTGGGGGGAGGGGTGAAGGGATCATCCCAAATAGCGACGCGGAAGGGTGGGGGGAGGTGTGTGCTGCACATCCACCCGAAAACCGCAGCCCCTCCTTTTAAATGGCAAACCCAACCGGCAACATATGCTCTGGGAAAGGAGGGTGCTGCAGTTTGAAACCATTCCCACGTTAGCCAGGTTCTGCACATACCGCAGGATAATGCACAAGGTGTTTACAATGCTCACAACAGCAACAGTGAGCTGAGCAGGCTCCATGCTTGCCATGCTATGGCATCTGCACGGGTAACCCAGGAAAAAAGGCATGAAATGATTGTCTGCAGTTGCTTTCATGGAGAGAGGGAGGAAGGGAGGGGAGACTGACGACATGTACCCAAAACCATCCATGACGGAGTTTTTGCCCCATCAGGCATTGGGAGCTTAACCCAGAATTCCAATGGGCAGCAGAGACTGCAGGAACTGTGGGATAGCTTCCCACAGTGCACTGCTCCATGAGTCAATGCTAGCCACGGTAGTGAGGACGCACTCTGCCGACTTAATGTGCTTAGCTGGGGCATACACAATCGACTGTATAAAATCAATTTCTAAAAATCAACTTCTATAAAATTGACCTAAATTCATACTGTAGACATATTCTTAGTTCATATTGCATCCACTGATCTCTAGGTCAGTTTGAGGTTAATGCATATCAAAGCTGTTTACAAAAAGTGGATACATACTCACTAATTTCAGAGGTTAGTAATTCAGCTATTCTTAATATATCAAATTAGCTTTTTTTGTTTTGTTTTTAAGGAATTTACACTAGAGCTGGTCAAAAATCTTCCATCTGAACACTTTTTGACAGAAAATGGCTTTTCAACAAAACAGAGAGGCATAGGAAAAATCCATTTTTGTAAAAAAGATTGGATTGTGTTGAAAAACAAAATCCAGAAAGCTATTCTTTTGGAGAGGCAGAGGAGATTCAGCAACCTTCGGTATAGCTGCTGTTCTCCCAGTTTTCCCCACTTCTCCAAAGCCTTATAGTTCAACTACAAGTAATGGCCTAAAAGGAGGTAAAGACAATTTTAGGCTGTAAATACCAGGAGAAACAGTGAGACGTACAAGGCTGTGGAAATATCTTCCATGGGAAGTAGTAGAGGTCCCATTACTTGGGACCTTTAAATCTAGATTGGATAAAACATTAAATGCAATACAAGGAATAATCCTGCAGTGGCCCCAAGAGATGGCTCGAATGGCCTAACAGTATCCCAGCTCACTTTGAGCCACATTAATGACATACAACTGATCCTTGATGGGACATGCAGGTAAAAATACAGTGAAGCTCAGCTCCTCTCATTGGTGATAAGAGGTATGGGCCTAATCTACATATGTAGTGCAAGTGAACCCCTGGGCTGGGTGCATTGGTTCCAGGACACCTAAAGGGTTAAACTAATTCAAGATTTCTGTGATGGTATAGCCTAGGTTGCACAACTGGATTCATTATGAAACATGAGGTTCCTACTTACTAAAGGCTTTCAGCATGGGATAAAGGGAGCTTTCTACTTGTTAAACATACAGCCTATTTATAAAATCAGAGAATAGCTTTAAACTTGCTACTGATATTAAATCTCTCTCACACACACAAAGATCATACAGCCCAGTCACTTGAAACAATTGTTAGCACAGATAACTAGTGACATCTAGCGACCAGTTCACTTAGTGCAGGAGAACATTATAGTCCAAATTCTGGATTCAGTAACACCTAACTCATGAAAACCATCCATCTCAATAGGGTCCCAATCGTGTAACTGAAGGCAAAATATGGTCCCCTGGCTTTAGTCCAGGGATTTATAACTGTATAATTTTCTCCCAGCTAGAAATCATACTGCCCTCATGCTAAATGTATTAGTTTTAAAATAGAATGCCATTTGCTTAAATAAAAATCACCATTCTAAATAATTAAGGAAGAGCCATGGAATTCACTTTCCTATTTAAAAGTTTACCCAATTCAGTTCTACACATCTCCTCAAAACAAAGATCATATGCAAAATTATTTTTGCTACATCTGTCAAAATGCTACAAATTCAGATTTTAAACAACAATGATGGCAAACATCATGTTATTAATATTGGTCATGGATCAAGCTTTATTTCTAATTAAGAATTCAGAGCATGAAATGTAATTTATGTAAACACATTTTTTTTTAAAAAGTACTCTATTAATAATATGTTGACATGTGATCAGTGCAACTCATCATCAGAGCACCCTTGAGCCAAGACACAGTATTGCAGGGGGGGTTTTCTATGCCAGCACTTTTACTTTTACTTTTTGCCATGCTGGTTCTACAGAAGTCTGCAGCTTCCACGGCCCAGCCCATAAGTGCTGGAACTAAGGTGCTGCCGCACCCCCTTGGCTTGAAGTGGTTTCTATAACATGCAGAGTTTATAGTTTGGTTCCATGGCTCTTACCACCCCAACTATACAAATTGTTCCATCGCCCCTGGCCCAGCCTTCCAGCTAGTTACCTTTCAAGTTCAGTCCCCATCCAGGATAACATAAGTCTGACTCAAATTCCAAACACAAAAGTTCATCTACACACCTTCTAGGCTCAGCTCTCAGCCCCTCCTGGATTATCTTTAAATCTTTCCCAATTCGATTGTAGAGAAGAGCACTGACTACCAAGTTTCTTTCCCAGAAGTCCCTCTCACAATCTACCACTCACTGAAGTTCCCTGCTTTTCATCTCTAGTCCCAGGCCCTGCAGAGTTCTTCCTTGTTCTTTCAGCTGAGCACGACCTCCCAAGTAGCCCCTTTTCACTGGCAGGTCCCTACTATTTTCCCTCCCAAAAAATCCTCCCACAGCACCCTAACCTGCTTAAATGTTCTCTCAGCCCTTTCTCTGAGGCCCTGATGGTCAGCAGGCTAACACCTGACTCCAGTAGTTCCTCCCACTCAGGCTGGTAGGCAGTTAATTATGGCCCAGCTGGGGCTAGCACCATTTCCCCTTATAGGGGCCAGTCACTCCATGCCCTGGAGTCACTCACTCAAACGAAAAGCAAAACTTCTCCTCATCCACCAGGCTTGAACTTTTAATGCATCCTCAGCCCTCCCCAGCTCTCTATTCTTCTGCAGAACAGTGACCCTCAGGGGTTATCTCCCTGCAGTCTTGCCCCTAGTCTGGGTCCTCAACTCCAGGCTACCCCTACAGCCTTCTGCCCGTGAGTTAGCCTTTTCTCAAGCCCACTTCAGGAATCTCCTCCTGCCCTATCCCATAAGAACCACTCCCCAGGACATAAAATTTCTTCTGAGCCTCCTCTCACCAACTGACTCTCTCAGCCTTTTGTATAAACCCTCCCACTCTTTCAGCAGAGTCCAGTCATTACCCAAGGACACCAGCTTCCAAGCCAATTCCAATCAGCTGGCAAGGCTGAGTCCTGACTACTATTCAAGGGCTGGCCAGCCTGTAACAGGGCCACAAGTAGCTGCCTGTTCTAGATAAGTTTCTCCTTTAATTTAGGAATAGAGGTGATGAGGAGGTCTCTCTTATATTCAAGTTTAAAAAGTGACTCAGCCTTTGAGTAGTTCATTAATGTTATTTACTGATTAGGCAGCACCTCTACATGAGGAAGCAGGGCAAAGCTGCACTACTGGGGAAATTCTGCCCTGGCATCATCCTTATGCCCTGTTGCCAACTCTCCCAATTTTATCACAAGTCTGGCAAGTGTTTAGTGTTTTTGTTAGAGGCCCAGTTGCTGGAATCAGGTTATTACCTGATAATATCAGCTTCTTCTTTTTTTTAAGGAAGTTTCTGGCCTTCGTGGCTGTAGAGGAAGCTTGAAGATGTGAACCTTAAACAGTCTAGCACCAGAAGGCAAATAAAAGAACCCAACATTTTTTAAAACTCATGACTTTTCAGCCAGTCATGATTTTTGGGGCCTGACTCATGACTTTGGAATGCTTGGGGTTGGTGGTACTGCAATGGGTGGAGTGGATTGCTCACTATTAGTGCGCCAGCTCTACTGATTGAGCCAGTGCAGGGGTAGACATGATTTCCCCACCCATCCCTGCCCCCTTTTAGGGGTTTTGCTCCCTGATGAGAACAGGAACAAGCAGTTCTTGCACTCCCCAGAGCACAGTGACTGCCCTTGTGAGTGGCACCAGGGGTGGAGAGAGGTTTCTTGTCCACCCTCTAACCCTACCTAGCCAAACCAGGGCTATCCACAGTCCCATCTGAGGCTTCTGAAACCATTAGGAACTTCCAGTTCAGCCACAGAAATGATCCACACACACAAACAAACAAACAAATCACACACTAAGCAAACCGATATATGGCTATAGGGTGACCAGATGTCCCAATTTTATAGGGACAGTCATGATTTTTGGTTCTTTTTCTTATATAGGCTCCTGTTACCCCCACCCCCACCCCCATCCCGATTTTTCACACTTGCTGTTTGGTCACCGTATATGGCTACCCAGCATAGCTTCTGCTAGCCAAGCTACAGCCTGTCTTTGCTACTAGAAATGCATCCTGTAATCATTCATGTCACCTCTTTCTTTATCCACGTTTATAAAATGACTACATAGGAGAAAAATACAGTCGTGAAAAGCCAGGGTCAAATTACTGATGTTCTATGTGAGGAATACATGTCAAAGATACCTTATTACAGACCATCACTAGTATGGAAGAATTATTACATGTATTCCAGCATCATCATGACAATATCAAGATAGTAAAAGAGCATAGGGCCTGATCCAAAGCCAACAGTAACTCACATTGCCTTCAGTTTGCTTTGAATCAGATCCTGTGTTTTCAAAACTGTGTGTGTCTTGTATTCTTATAAAGGTAAAAGCAAAGTTTGATTAGTACCATACATCTAAATTTTAAAGAGACATGGCATGGGCAGCTTTTATTCTTCCTGGGCAAATATAGACACTGACTACATAATTCCTGATAGTTTATTTCATCCTGAGCTGGATGAATACTGTAGAAAATTTCTCATGAAAATTCATTGGTAGGTTTAAATGAATTTCCATTGACTATTCAGGCTGATATTCTGGCAAGTGGTTTTACTGGCAGGAATATTCACTGAAATAGCAAATCTTCAGTAAATACTACAGAATATACCACCAGAAAGCAAAATTTGAATTTGTAATCATGAGTATCTTGGAGCAGAAATCTGATTCTAAGCAGTACCCTTATCCAGCCAGGGAACAGAATTACCCTCAGTGCCCTATGCACTCAGTCAAAACAGCTTAAATTTCATATCCTCACAACAAACTGTTCATGGGCAAGTTACAAACCATGAATTATTTGTGCCCTCTGAAACATTTCAGAGCCCATTCCCACATGATGTGCTGCAGTTGGGGATTTGATGTGCCCCAGGTCTACCATATAGCAAAGTATGTAAAGATGCAAAGGCACCATACAGGGACCCTAGCCCAGCAGAGCCAGCTAGGAGTACATGGAGCTAAATACAAAAGTCTGGGAGGGCTCTAGAGGACTAGAGAAGGCTGGAGGCCTGGCATGGGATTGATGGGGGCACGGTCACTCTAGTCTACATGACTTTGAAGGTATGTTGATTAGGCATCTCAATGATTACCTCTGCCAGTAATAGCTGCTCAACTCATCCTGTGTAAAGCCTCTCTCCACCCCTGCCCTGACCTAAACCAACCTATCTTCCCATCAACAAATGCTCCAACCTTGTCCCAGCTGGCAATAAACTCTTGACACTCAGTGATGAGAAAAGGTCTTACAGCTCCTTCTGCCAAAATTCTCACACAGCCCTCTCCAGTGATAAGTACCTCAGCCCAACACAGTATTTAAAACCATCCACACTCCCAGAATATTCTGTGTGCATAAGGGAAGTCTGCCTGAGGTCTTCCTATAGTACTTTGGCAGAGCTCCCAGAAAACCCAAGCCTGGCTCTTTCCACAGAGAAGACAAAAGTCCAGAGTAAAACAATGTTTGCAGGGTGGGAGAGCCCAGTTATACAGTTCATCCAAAAAAATACTTCAGTTAGCTGAGCCCTGTACAATCTGGCCACAGAATGGCACAATCTAAAAGAAAAGGGGTGAAGTGAAGCTATTAACTCATCATAATTCTGAGAGTAGGGAGGTTGACACATCTCATCAGACAGTCCCAGACAGATATGCAGGCACACTACAGAAAAGTCTCATGAATTCTGTGCTCTTCTGGTTCCTGACACACCCTGTAATGTGAGGCTACTCAAACTTGCTTGCAAACACTGTGCAGTACCTACATGTGCCAACTTCCCATTCCTTTAAAGGCTTCAAAAGTCAAGCTTAGCAGATGTGAATGCAGATGATGCCTTTGATTGAGGATATTGTTATTACTGAATGCACTTCTGTCACATTTTCTCAACTGAATGCAACCTCTAAGGAGTTATCTGTAGACAAACTGCTTTGGAGAGCAGTACAGACACTTTCTTTTTGATATTACATGTGTTTGTTCTCTTGAAAGGCTTTTAGCCCTGAGGTAAGGATTAGACAACAATTTAACAGCCTGAAAAGACATCATAAAAAAATTCTGTCAGCTGTAGAAGAAAGAGGCCTGATATGTTTTTCAAAGGTGTAGCATTGTTTTCCACACTAGCTTTGTTGCTGCCAACAGCAAATGTAAGGCAGAGACATTTTTGCAAATGAAGTAAAACTAAGGAATTTATTACTATAACATCTATGCAATAGTTGCTCTCTTCTTTTCACTACTACTACCCAAGAAAGAATCACCAAATATTTTAATTTGTAGCTCACCAGAAGAAACAACACAAACCAACTTCCAACAGAAATACACTGAAGTTAATTCCATCAGCAACCACTGAATGGAGCCTGTTTTGTAACCACTCTAGAAGTTGTTACATTTGTGTCAACAACAGTTTGAAGAAAATTCCCCTCTGGTTGATCTGGATACAATTCCCACTTTTGCAGAAATCCAGTGTGCCAACAGCCTGTGCTTTTTCAGTGTCAGCATTCCCTTTGTGGGGTGTTTACTCAGCCCTGAGGCAGAGAGAACAGCTCAAGTCAGAGGGCTGTGCTTCTGTCAATTCCAGTAGACAGAAGCCTAAGCCACAAAATGATTGAAAGGACCAGGGCTCATGCAGAGCCAGGCTGTTTCCAGCTACTCTCCTACGCCCAGCAGAATTGTGAACAGGACGCACTATTCTACTCCCTTGCCAGTGTGGATTTTTGCTAGTTAATGTTGTATCGATCTTAACTTAGGGCCAAAAGAGTTAAAGGTATTTATCTCATGTAGTAACACTCCATCCTGAATTATAGTACCCAGTCCTACAGCAAGATTGATTCCACTAGTCCATATACCAGCTTTGGTTCTAGCATGTGTAACATGACCAATTACAGATCAAATCCATCATCTGAATAAAGTAATTTCCTCCCCTCTATCTTTTGAATCTAAACAAACTTCTAGTTGAGTGACAATCTCATGAAGTTTAATAGTTGTTTCATTGGCCTAACCTAGACACCATTTCTGAAAATTGTCATATCTGATTTTGCTTAAATCTTTTGCCGGTATAGTCTATGTTATCCATGGAGACGTAAATGCACTGAATCAGTATTCTGGTGTGAGTGATCAAAGGTTCTGGTTTTTCCATCAGAGTAATTCTGGAAGCTGGTCCTGGACTCACAGCTTCTTCATCCTTGAAGATAATGTGGTGCAGGCATAAGTAAAAGAGGAAAAATTTCTAGATTTAAACTAAAATTAGTTTATTTGAACATGAATAAAAATTGAGCGTTTACAACTCATTTCACTCACAAACCAAGAAAAGAATTCTTTGCCAATGGGTGTTACTGTTCATTTGCAAACATAGACATTCTTATCTTTGCCTTGGCAGAACACCCAGAAGTAATTATCACACTTCCTTTTTGCAAAAGCAAAACGATGAAAGAAAGAAAAGACATTTTTTTTCTTGAGTTAACTTCTGGTTCCCGAAGTGGGAATTGATCCATTACTGATGGTGCTTGTACCCATATTACCCGCACCGCAGTTTATTGTGGAGACCTACCATGGAGATCTCCTCAGCAGCATAGAAGCATATGCAGCAGTATCTTTTTAAAAGTTCTCTGTGGCTTGAGCCACCCACGCTGTGGAAACAGCATTTTTACCATTCTTGGTCCTAATGCACCTTCAAAAATGGACTCAGGATTGGTCTATGTGAAATACTGATACAAATGACTTACTCAACAGTATATTCAATAAATAGTAACTAATGCAAGAGAACTTTCAGCATTTCTTAAATCAGTGATGTGCCAATGTCTGAGAACAATATATTCTCACAAGCATGAGGTGCCTTCTTCAGAGCAGGATTTTTCAGAGCCACATGCTTTTGGAGGTTACACCAAAGAGTCAGTCTAAGAGTGATCGTATGAAGTTTAAGGTAGCACCCAGGTGCAACTGCCCTTTTTCTAATACAATATTGTAACATGGAGAGTTGAATTAAGCTTGAAAATCAGAAAATGCATTGTTTCTGCGCCAGAATCAAAGGGTCTGTCAATTGCAGACATGAAAATAAGTTGCTGTTTCCAACATTATCTAGGGAAGGAAAAAACTTTAGGGACCAGATACTTGGCTCCACTAGGTCTGCTTTGTGCTGCTCAGGTGGAGCAAAGAAGCACTAAAGTCAGCTTATCTGGCCAGTGGAGGATTCTTCCTATGTGGGGAAGCCAGAGGTAGTGTAGAACCTCTGTAGCAGTTCACGGTATGGCCACTTCTGTCCCATACAATCGCACCACAGCCTGTTTGGATGTAGCCCAGGATCAGGACCTAAATATGAAAAGTACATTGTTTCAAACTTTTAGCAAGGTTGCATTTTATCAGAAAGGTACCCCTATCTTCTTATAGCCACAGGTGGCCTTAGCCTTGTACCCCATATGTTGGAGAATTTACTCGGTGCCATGTTGGACCTTCATTCACTGGCTGTGACTCCTTTATGTGTAGAGAGTACAGATCCTCCCATGTCCTTTTTTACTGACCTTAGGTGTTTGCAAACCATTTACCCCACCAGATTCCTCATCCTCTCCCAAAGGTGCATGACCTTTTATTTGCAATATTTTGCTGTAATGGTGTATTGTCTCAGGCTTTGTTTTGACTGGGGAAAATGATTGTATTTGGTTGGCTTAACAAGAGCCAACTAAACCCAACCTAAACTTTACCTCTTTCCTGGTGTAGACGCAGGGGAGCACCTTAGCTGCAGGCTACAGCTCAGTCAGCTAAATCAAGCTACCAGATATCACCCTGGTTCTAGAGTAAGAATAGATAAAATTTTATTCATGAGTAAATAGTGGTGAGTTTCACCCATTTGCACCAGCAAAGAATTTAGTCCAGAATGTTCAGGTTACTACACCAAAAATGTTTTCAGTTTGACATGTTATTGGAGCCTACTGATAATAAAAGGCATTTGTAATTTCATTCTTTTCTTGCTAAAGAGTGAGCAGAGCTACAATGCAAAAGCTGTGTGTGTTTTCTTATAGTCAACCTTTAAAATTTGTGAGCAGTTGACTAGGCAAACAATATTGCCACCAAGTTATTTAACTCTGAGACCTACAATAAGATAATGATGTGTTTGGTGATGCTGCACAATTCAATATTAACAATGCTATAAAATATGTTCTGGGGTAACAATGTGGGGGATATCACTCCCTTGATCTGGTGATTTTATAAATCAGTTATTTTAAAATCAGTGATTTTATAAATACCATCATTTTGTTCCCCCAACCAACACCCAGACTGACCGTAGTCATGAAGTAGCTCTATGTACAAGAGATGGGAGTGGATCAAAACATCAAAGCCCTGCACCAGAGGAGAATGTGAATGTGAAGATATTAGGAGACATAATACTTAAAGCAAAATAGAATCATTCCCCCACACTTTGTCAAATTACTAAGACACTTTCTGTGCAAGGTTTGTTATTAAATTTTAAAAACTTGCAACCAATGAACAAGAAAAGATCAACAGCCTAATCCCAAACCCACCAAACTCAACAGGACTCTTTCCTCCCTCGTCAATGGACTTTGGATCAGGCCCTAAATGCTTGGTCCTTACAAATCCAAATGTAATATAAAACATGAGGGCAGATTAACAGCTAAATCTTCCCAGAGAGAACCAGGATAGTAAAGAGGACTTTGTTGTTTACATGTCTATAGTACAGCATGAGAAAGCAAACTTGGAACTGGGTGGTTGAAAGAACCCATGGCTAATTCATGTTGAATAGAGGGTGGAGAGAATGATTCAGTAAAACTCCATCTTACTGAAAGATAAGGCATGTGATTGTGAGAAGTGCTAAATAAAATGGATTATCAAGTAGTGCATTTTGGCACGAGCTAATGTGGTATTAGTATAAATACAGAAATTCATGCTAATAGCTGTATGTAGTGAAGCCAATGATTTTGTAGCTATGGAAAGGACCCTGGACATTTCCTGAACATTAAAGAATCAGTGCCATTTGCCAAGAGGAAGGCTTCAGGTCATTTTAATCTTGAGTTGTGACATCACTAGTAGAAAAATGATATTATTTACAAGGTATTAGAAAATTGGTCACCCATCATGAAAGAGCAACATTAAAAGGACATGACAGTGACTTTGGGCCTGATCTACAGCCCACTGAAGTCATGGGCTAACTACCAAAATCCATCAGGCCCCTTTATAACGTCATGTGCCTGACCCAGCACCACTGAAGTCACGAGAGTTTTACCATTGATTCAGTAGGTGCAAGATCATGCCCTACATGATCCGTTTATTCAGGCACAGTATATAATGTATAGCACTTGTAAAATGCAGCAAAGTAATATTATTGTTATGGCACTATAGGTTTGGGAGCTTGGTTTTGTTTGGGGGGGTTGGGGTGGGGGTTGTTTGATTGTCTTTTGTTTTCATTTTAAATCCCACAATATGCTTGTTTAAATGATTCATTTACCATTACAATCTCAAAAGATATTTCAACCAAAATAAAACAGTGTCAGCCCCGACACCTGATTGTGTCTGGTAATAAACAGAAATAGAAACAGAAAATAATTTATTTTTTTAAATGATGTTGGTTAGAGACCTCCACTAGCTTTACTTGGGCTATTGATGTAGGAGTTTACACGGCTTGGGTCAGCAATGAAGAATACCATACTTAAAAATTGAGGAACGTTTTCCATACCACCTCTGAGACCCACAGCACCTGCTTAAAAGACAATAACAAATGTTAATATGAAATGTGAACCTCAATGTTTCGCTAGAGGGAGTTCTAGGAGTCAATTGTGATACAATAGCTTTATATAATGGCCTTCTGGCTCTCATATCCTGAGGCTAGCCCTTCTCACAACACTCAAAGGAATTACTTCACCCAGGGATGGAATAAATTATGTACTGAGGTAATCTTACATGCTGTGTGTGGCCACACCACCACAGACCATGTAGGGCCTGATAAAAAACTCATTGGAGTCAATAGAAAGGCTCCTGTTGACTGCAGTGAGCTTTGAATCAGTCCCAGTCCGCTGTGGGTGAGAATTTGAGCTGTGGCATATGCCTGAATCATATATTTGAAGATTCACACGCTTTCACAACAGGAAGCCAGAATTTGGCCCATAAAGTACATTTATCTGATAAAACAGTGGTCTGTTTGCTTTTTGCTGTAATAGCTTGTTTTCACTTATGACCCCAAATCAGGAAACAAACTCAAATATCCAAAGGATAAAGGCCAGCATATGAACTCACAGTGCCATTTAGCACCAGGTCACTGTCTATTAATATTTTAGAGCCAAATTCCATGATCCTTAAATCGAGCAAAATTACCATCTACATCAATGGGAATTTTGCTCAGTTAAGGACTCTGAATTTTGGCCCTCAATCAATTATTTGACCCTTGATAGGGCACTGAGCTCAGAGTCAGGAAGCCTGGGTTCTGTTCCTGGTTCTGCCAAATACTTCACCTTTCTGTGCCTCTGTTTCACCTGCCACCCTTTGTCTGTCTTCTCTGTTCAAACTGTAAACTCATCAGGGCAGGTACTCTCTCTCAGTGTGTTTACACAACACCTAGCACAATGGGGACCCAATCCCAGTTGAGACCGCTGAACACTACTGTAGTACAGATAACAATAATGCCCAGGTGTGAGCATGGAATTGTCTTTTCTATGATCCAGGAGGGCTCAGGACATAGTTTGTAGAGGTACATGAATCTGGTAAATGTTTCGGTCAAAATATGTTAACATTTTCATATTACATTTATATTTATTTACATTTTAAAACACAATAAATATTATAAGTAATCTGCATGTAAAGTGTACCAGTGCAGTTTAGAAAACCTGCTTGAAACTAGGAGGAAACAATTCAGCCCCATAATAATTATGGTAGTTCAGGGTATGAGGTTTTTTATTTGCCCATTCTTTTGACAGCTCGAGTCAATACACACACAATACTTCTTATAGAACATTTAATTTGCACACCTGCGCTGTTCATTCTGTCCTAAGCAAAAAGTATCCATTCAACCATACAATAAATGGACATAAATCTTCATTGAAATCTAGGAGTTAACGCAAAGAGGCAAAGCCACTGATATCAGACACATCAATATTAAAATGGAAAATGCATTTACATTTTGATTTTAAACTAGTACTACGGTGAATTTTCTGTGCTTATAAAGCTTCCCTGATACAAAGTGCCCCAGACAGCATCATATTATCATATTTTTTATCATATTATCATTCGTGTTCTTCTGTCTTTCATTCAGTACACTATACATCTCAGTGAGATTTCATCTTAATACATGTTCAGAGTAGATATTACATTATGATGGCACTTAGACAATGGCCTTTGTTTAGTTATAATCTCATGAGATTTACCATATGCTCCAGCTGTCTCTAGACAGCATGACTTGCTGTGCCTTGTTTATTTTAACCTTTCAGGATTTCAAAAACATATCAAAGGTAAGATTTACAGTAGTGAAACAAAAACACATAGTATAGTTCCAGGGAGCACAATGAAAGTCCCTGTATATTCTGCTGCTACTACATTACCCCTAATCTGGAAATATGTCAAACATTTATTTCAGCCATTAGGTGACTCTTCAAATTAATTTGACAAGAACTACTGATCAGATACAGTTAATCTGTTAGCCAGCTAATTATTTTTTTCCTAGAGACAGGCAAGATATGAATTTAGAGCTGCAGCAAAGTCTGAATCCTATGAATGAACTCAATGATTCCCCACTCAATGGCTTGTAAACAATGACAAAATACAAGGTCATACATCTAGCAACAAAACATATAGGTCATGCTTACAGGATTGGGGACTGTGATGTGGTATTTACTCGACATATGCCCTGAAAGGATCAATATTGGCCAGAGAGGACAATTAACCCCCCCACCCCACCCCCGAGCACACCTGGAGGTGGGCCAGACCTAGTTAGAGATAAAGCCCAGCTGGGGAAGAGCTGGGGATTTTGTTTTTGTCCCCCACTCCTTCCAATGGGCTGCATGAGCCCAGCTGGAAAGAGGAAACAAGGAGTGCCCTTTTTCTGGAAAGCTGTTTGAAGGAAGGCTGAGAAGCAGAAAGAGAAAATCACATTGGCTACTCCCAGGGTGAGCTGGAGGCTAGAACCTTGAGGAGCTGAAGCCTGTGAACACTTGAGTGAGGGGAGGAGTGGGACAGTCCCTAGCCAGTAGGGAAGCTGGAGGCACTAGAACCTGGGGTGAGGTCTGAGTAGGGTGACCATATTTCCCTATGCTGAATATGGGACACCTGGTAAAATTACTTGTATTCAAGTGACTTCAACGGCAATCAATCAAAACTCTGCAGTACAAATGTTCAAATTAACATCAAATTGACTGAGCCCCCATTAAAAAGAAATACTGAGTAGTTGGATTCTTTTATTTACCCCTACCCCCCCCACACACACACACACGGGGAGAGGTGACACACACACTACCATACACCTCTCTCACACAGGAGGGGTGACCAACCAACCCAACCCTTCCTGCCCAGCGCTCTCCACCCTCCATGCTTGGCTGGGCCCCCAGAACGGACCCGCCTTTCCTGGTACCTGGTGCCGCGTCTTCCCAAGGCAACACATGGGGAGGCACACAGGATCACATGACCCCCCCTCCCCAGATTTCTGCCAGGGTTCACACCAGAATGTAGCCAGCAGTGTGCAGAAGGGAGAGGACAGGAGCTGGTTCCAGCCACTGGGGAGGTGGGGGGAAGGCATGACCTGGCCCATGTCTTTGCAGAGTTCATCTCTTCTTCTCCCCCTCTCCTCCCCGTGGCTCAAAGCAGCTTGTCCTTTCCTGTCCACACAGTGTCGAAAGGCAGCTAACACCTCCAGGCTGCTGCTGGCCACCGACATACCCCAGCCATCTCCTGTCCCCCAGCTACAGCATGGGCAGGAAGGGGTTAAGCCCTAAGGATGCACTGTGCACCAGGGCCCAGGGAACCTGACTGCAGGGGCTTCAGCGAACCCAGCCAGAGAGGTGGCTCAGCAGGGGAGGGGACCTAGGGGACAGAGCAGCCCTGCGCTCCCTGGGGCAGGACCCAGGGTTGGGAGGTGGGGGGTAAAGATGGTGCTAATCCCTTGCCCCGGGGGCTGCTGTGGAGCCTGCAGGTTTGGGGCATGAACAGGCTGGAAATTGCTTCCCTGCACACACACACTCCAGAGCTTAGCTGAGGGGCGGAGCGGCTTCCCCGTGCCAGGGTTGTGCGGGGCTTTGGCACACGCCAGGCTCGGCTCAGCTCCTCCTGGCCAGCGCCCTGGGCCAGAGGATCTTGGGCTTTCCCACGGCACCGGCCCAGCCAGATGCAGTGGGGGAAGGAAGGAACCTGCCAGCAAGGGGCTGGTTCTCCACATAGCACTGGGAGTGGGATGCGCCATGCCGAGCAGATATGGAAGAGCAGTGGGGCTGGGGGGTGGGGGGAAGATGAAGGGGCAAAGCAGGGAGAGAACAGAGGAGCATGTAAAGGGCCGATGGTGGGCAGCAGAGGCGACACGTAACCGGCCACTGCTTGGCACCTGTCAGCACTCACCAGCCACCGCAGCACGAAGTCAGAGACAGCCAGAGATAGATGGGGCATGGGGCCTTGCTGGCCGAAAGCCAGCATGCAGCAGGGGCTGCACTGATGGCCCAGCACGGGGAGCGGCCAGCCCCATGCGCTGCATCTTCATCCCGCCACCAGCCTTGCACACTCACCCCCATCATCGGCCACTTCCCCCCCCCACACACACACACACACACTGGTGGACGGGCGGCTGGCGAGCAGGGATCTGGTCAGCAGCAGGACCCACCGGTACTGATAGGGGCAGGGGGGAGACAGAAAATATGGGACAATTTGCCCATTTTTAAGAAAAAGTCGGGACACCTGGAGGAGGGCTTAAATACAGGACTGTCTCTTTAAAAATGGGACATCTGGTCGCCCTAAGTCTGAGGAAAAGACTTCAGTAGTTGAGATGTACCTGTGAGGAAAAGACAGCCTGCTAAGCCTGGCTGGGCTGATGGTTTGGTTGTGTTCACATTTTTGTTAGACATTGGGAAAAGCCCTTCCAAGGCCTCAGACTCGGACTCTGTAAAGTGGTCTGGCTGAAAGGCCAGATCACTCCTATGGCCGGAGCAGGCCAAAAGAAGATGGAGGGCGGGGACTGAGGCAAAAGGTGCTGCAAAGCCGATCCAACTAGGAGGGGGCACACTGGTGTGGCAGCTCTGCTATAGGGACTGTATCCTGAAAAGCAATGACTTAGAATAGGGCTTGAGGGTCATGGTGGATAACCAACTGAACTTGAGTCACCAGGGTGATGCTGTGGCCAAAAAGGGCTAATACAATACTTGGAAACAGAGATATATGAAATAGAAGTAGGGAGGTGATAGTAAGCCTGTAAATGGCATTAGTGAGAACATTACTGGAACCGTGTGTCACGTTCCAGTGTCCACACTTCAAAAAGGATATGGAAAAATTGGAAAGGGTTCAGGGAAGTGCCACAAGAATTATTTGAGGTCTGAAAAACCTGCCATATAGTGAGGGATTTAAAGAGCTCAATTTATTTCACTTCTCAAAGAGAAGGTTAAGAGGAATCTTGATCCCAGTTAAGTACCTACACAGGGAGGAGGTCTCTGATAGCAGAGGACTCTCTAATGTAGCACACAAAGGCATAACAAGATTCCTGGCAAACTAGAAATCATTCATTACAAATCATTCTTATGGCTCTCCTGTTTATGTGTAATACGTGTCAGCATGTTTAATCCATGTACATGTGCACACCCTTCCTGATGAGCCAGGAGCCTGTAGTACTGTATCCCTTGAATCAGATATCCAAGTCAACATTGACCACAAACTGGAAAGAAGGCCCCTTTATACAGTCTACTCCCACATTAAGGCCCCTTTGTACTGTCAAAGTGCTGGAAAGGGGCATTAGTATACAAGAAAATTGTTTATAGTATTTGTTTGGGGGTGGGGAGAATACTTATAGGTCTGTTCACCTATAACTAAGCCTCTGCGCGTAGACTTCAAATCATTTGAGAGGAGAAAATACACACACGCCTCCTTGGCCACAGCTAACCCCTAAAAGTTGACTTTGTCACTTGTGGCAATGCAATGCCCATCCATTTACTTGGCTGCAGCCAAATAGGGCTGTGTTTAAATCATTAAAGAATTATTGGATTTTCCTCCCTTTTTGAGGAAGGCAGCCTGCTTTAAAAATACTTTGCTATTATCACTGGTGTTCTCTGTACCAGACACATACATCTCCCCTTCCACTCTAAAGCCCAATGTGGTTCTCTTCATGTGCTCCCCTTTCTCTCTCACACACACATACAAACACACACTGGTTCTCTTCATGTGCTCCCCTTTTTTACACACACACACACAGGTCACTTTCAGATCTTTCAACTGCCTCTTGCTCCCTTTCTAACAGAGAGGCTGAAGAGAAGGCTGAGGCAAGGGGTGAGAATACAGACAAGGGAGGTCATGAGGCAGAAAAGGATTGGAGTATGATGAGTAGAGCTGGACTGGAAGAGGGTCAGACTTCAGGAGGGCCCTTAGTTTGGCTTGAGAGAAGAAAGAGAGAGCCAGGAACAGAGGAGCTGAGAAGCTATGGGCACTGATAGACTGAAGATCATGGAAGGTCAGGGTGGAGGGACAATGCAAATGGGGCAGGTGGGTGATGCTGAAGAAAATGAAGCTGTGATCAGAGTGGAACATCCCAGTTACAGAAAATTAAGGAGAGAAAAGGAGTCAGCAGCACTGAGTAAGACAAGGTAAAATAAGTGGCCATTTTAGTAAGTGGGCATATTGATCCAGGGTAGAAAATTAAAGTCTATCTGTAGCAATAGAGCCAAAAAATGGTTTTGTTAGGAGTTCATATTTATGCCACTTCTGACCAAGTAATTTAGCTGTTATACTATTTATGTATTTATTATGGAGCTAGCTATCAATCAGCTTTCAACTTTACAGGCTTCCAAAATAAGGAAAGCTAAGTGAGCATCTCCAGCATGGAACATGAGTCTCTTTTATAATCCAATTAAACAAATATCACAGATCCCCTGAATATCTGTTCAAATGAAATGGATAATAATTCCTATAGAGCATTATATAATCTGCATGTGGTATGTTATGAGTATCCAGAGTTATAATCGTAAATGCTACCAAATTTTGGAAAAGATATAAAACCTCATGCTTAAGAGTTTTTAAACCAATCTCTGACTAGGGTGAAACCTACATGTGGGGCAGATTATCCCCCATCTACTTGCTATGGGGATTCTTGCACCCTTCTCTGAAACATCTGGAGCTGGCCACTGTCAGACAGGATAATGGACTAAAGGGACCACAGGTGTAATCCAGTATGGCAACTCCCATTTTCCTGACTTTGGAAATGTTAATCTACTTCTAAAGCTGGTGATGTGCTGGAGGGGCCTCTTGGAGATTCTGTAAACAATTCTCTCCTATCCCCTATAAGATCTGGTGTTATTTTATATTGTGCACAGAACCGATTTTGAATCTCATCTAAGAATAAGTAATGGCAAAAACCCCTCTCTTTTTTTTCTCTCCAAATATTTTTTTAAAATGTATTGGTGGATATAAAATTTACATGCTAAGCAGGTCATTAAATACTTCATTTAGAAACTGACAGGTCTCATATCATGCTTCATAGTGTTTTTCAAACTGTCATGCCCACACTCTGCCTAAAAGCTGTTGAATATAAACTTCATCATTTATAATGCAAAAAGGGTATAATTGATTATGTTCTGATTATTCATCATAATACTTTCTTTCATGTGTACTTAATCATTGTGGTTTCTTGGAATATGCAAACCTTTCAGGCAAATCTTTCTATAGAGCAATCTAAATAGCATTCTGAACTGACGACAGCTGGGTAAATAGTGCCAGTGAATTTCTGAAAGATGCCATGTCACAAACCACACCTACAGACCCAGTAAATCAGTTTCACTGAGGAGTGTCTAGAAAAGAGATATAGAGGGTCCTTAGAAGTTTATACTTTCATTTCTGAAAAGAAGCATGGAGTGTGCTTGGTCTAGAAGCTGCTGTGGTGATTGTATTATTCAGTGTAATGTCAGCATCTCTCTTTCAATGTATATATTTGACAAAATTAAGTCTGCACCCAACAGTGACTGCCATGGAGCAGATAGGCACAATAATAGAGTCACCGATTACTTTATCATGAGTTTTAATCTAAACTTCCCTAATCGCTGTACTACCTTAGAGCTGCAATTGGTTTAAAATATTATAATACTAATTTATCCTGTCATCCTTACCTGGATTCTTACATCTTCAGATTGGAAGCTCTTTGAGACATCTTTTTTCTTCTGTGTTTGTACAGCACCTAGCACAATGGCATCCCGGTCCCTGAGTGGGGCTCCAAGGTGCTATTGCAATATAAATAATACTGATCCATCCCAAAGTATTTTACAGCTTTAAACCATACACAGGGATCACCTGCATTCACTGCAGAAATGCAGCTGCCTGTGGGATACAGTACAACAAAACTTGTCTGACTGCACACTACACAGCATCTTAAAACATGAAGTAAATGTTCCCATATCCAAATGCTGCTGCTGTAAATTGTAGGTATTCTTGTATGAGGAATGAGATTGCCCAGGTTACTATTTAGACAGGGCACTAAGGTTAATATCACTTCTCTTGCCCAAAAAAAAAAAAAAAAGCCATGGGATCATTAATGAACATGGGGGCAGGACCTTATTTATGTCTCCTTTGTATTACTAACACCACTTCCTGAAGGGCCCAAGTCTAGAATTCTCCAGTCCAAGTACTGATCAGGCCCAATGCAGTTTGGCTTTTGAAATGCACAAGATGGTACAAGTCAAGAAGCCCCTTGTGACTAATGCACACACCAAAAAAAGATTTATGAAGAAAATCCCTCAATAAACCACTATTGTGGCTGCAGTGATGAATAGGAGCATGATTTTCAGGTAAAAGCTAAAGAAAGAAGCAAAATCTGTAGTAGTTCTATGCCTAAACTTGGCATCTGAAGAAGATAGACTTGGGACCATTCACTAATGGCAGTTACAAATTCACCTCAGAACCTGTGTGGAATTCCCTTTTCTGATAAAAACTCATGTCCCCATCATCCACAGGACTTAACATTGTCAAAGGTAAAATAGGTAAGTGCTCATGGTCACTATGTCTGTACACAGCAATATAAACACTAATGATACATGTACACATCTGACCACCAATATAGCAATAACTAATAACTAATGGCTACAAAGGATATTTAACTATGGAGTAAAAAAAAGTATAAACTGTTCAGAGAAGGGACTATCTCTAGCTGAGTGTCTGTTCAGCTACCAGTGCAATGGTGATTAAATCTTGATTGAGGCCCATGGGAGCTACTGTAATAATAATACGCAGGGCCGGCTCTAGGCACCAGCAAAACAAGCTGGTGCTTGGGGCAGCACATTTTTAGGGGCGGCATGGCCAGCGCCAGAATGCCACCCCTAAAAATGTGCGCCGGCCGCCCTAGCTCACCTCCACTGCTGCCACTCGCGCACCACGGTGCGCGAAACAGCTGATTCGCACGCCGCTGCTCGCCCTCCCTCCCAGGCTCTCAAACCTGGGAGGGAGGGGGAGATCCCCAGTGACCACAGCGCGCGAAACAGCTGATTCGCGTGCCGCTGCTCCCCCTCCCTCCCAGGTTCTCAAAACAGGAGGCTAGGTTTGAAAAATCAATCACACAATGTTCAGAACTCAAAATTTGCTTCTGTGAATGTATTTTATAAGGGCATCTTAAAATATTTATCAGCTAGACTTGAAGACCCCTACAGTCTTGAGGGCTTTCAGCCTGGAGTACCCAGAAGAAGTAGACTTTTGCAGCCTAAAAAAGAGAGAGAATTTTTAAATGTTAGTTCTCCAACTATGGGGGTTTTTGAAGTTTTTCTGTTGTAAGATAGCCACCTGCAGGTCTGTCATTGAATGGCCAGACAGGTTAAAGTGTTCTCCCACTGGTTTTTGAGTATTATGATTCCTGATGTCAGATTTGTGTCCATTAATTCTTTTGATTAATGTCTGGCCATTCAATGACAGACCTGCAGGTGGCTATCTTACAACAGAAAAACTTCAAAAACAGACTCCAACGAGAGACTGCTGAGCTGGAATTGATATGCAAACTAGATACAATCAACTCAGGATTGAATAATGACTGGTAATGGCTGAGCCATTACAAACATTGAATCTATCTCCCCTTCTAAGTATTCTCACACTTCTTATCAAACTGTCTGTACTGGGCTAGCTTGATTATCACTTCAAAGGGTTTTTTTTTCTCTCTTACTTAATTGGCCTCTCAGAATTGGTAAGACAACTCCCACCTGTTCATGCTCTCTGTATGTGTGTATATATATCTCCTCAATATATGTTCCACTCTATATGCATCCGAAGAAGTGGGCTGTAGCCCACGAAAGTTATGCTCTAATAAAGCTGGGACAGATTGTTAATCGTAAGGGGTTTGTACATGTTGTAAGAGACTACTTAAAACGAAGTGGGCACTTAACACCTCTGCAGTATTAAGGACAAAGGAGGGATAGTAGGCAGCAGCGTGTTACAAATTGTTGTAATAATAATAATGATTGTCACTCTTATTCGAGTATGACTATGACTGGAAATCAGTTTCCACATGTAGGGTTCAGGAAACGTGCTAAGGCAAGTTGGTGTCTACATTCCCTCCTGTTCTTGGCCAAGGTGGCACGACAATATTCTGTTGCACATTCTGCTTCCTTCATAGCAGAGTGCCAGGCTCACCTGTCATGGGCCACATCCTCCCAGATCATTAAGTCCAGCCCGGCAGACTGTATGTGCCGCTTGATACAATCCTTGTAGCAGAGTTTGGGGATGGCTAACCTTCTTACTGCTTTTTTCAAATTTGCTATACAGAACTCTCATAGGCAGTCAATTATTATCCAGATATATGATGTGGCCAGCCCAAGTCATATGCCTCCACGCTAGCATGGCTTCCACACTTAGCATGGCTACCAGCCGTAGTACATTGTAATAAGCCATAAAACCAGTATCTCGGCTAAATCCACAATTTTTAGTGTATTGCAAAGTTATGAATTTAAGTTCCCGGCCTTGTCTTTTGCATATATTGTGCAAAGACAATGGACCTGTTGCATTATCATGGATCAGAATCTTTGGAAGCCTCTGTAAATAGTTATTCCTTTTTCTCTAGGTGAACACGGAGAAGTAATTGTTTTTAATCACTCTGACATGTTTTGGGATACCATTAGGAAGGCAGTTATTGGGAGTTTACAGTTTATTAGGTGATTCATTCATCCCTTTCTATAACTGAAGTGAATGGGAGTTTTGCCATTGACTTTAATGAGAGCGCAGTTGGGCCCTGTAAATCAATAGGACTACAGTACTCACATGTTTAAAGTTTAAGATTAGCTGGATTAAGGACAGATTTCTCAGCACTTTCTCATCTACCTAGGCAATTAGTTAGCCCTGTATCTGAGCACCTCACAAGCATTACTAGATTTTATCCTCACTACATCCCTGTGAGGTAGACTAGTGCTATTATCCCCTGAAATAGTCCAGCTGTCTCCCATGAACCGCCTCGTGCCTTAGGGTCTGATACAGGCAGCCTGCCTCGGCTTTTCCTCTTGGAGTGTTCGAATAAAACTTAACTCAGGCTTTTTCTTGGACAAAAATATCTCTCCTTGGGATTGGGTTTATTCATATAAAATAAACTCAAAATCCCAAACAAAGTCCATTCAGAAGTTCACACATCACAAGGTTTCTCTTCCTTCTCCCAGACCTTCCTGCCTGGAGAGCTTTGCAGTCTTTCCCAGACCTCCCTGCCTGGGCCCTTTGCAGTCTCTCCCCTGCTTGTCAGAGTCTATCCCAAACCTTCCTGCCTGGAGCAAATCCCCTGATCTCAGGGTCTTCCCAGCATGAGCCTTCCCTCACTCTCTGCAGACTGCCAAAGGTTCCTGAGCTTTGCTCCTTCCTATGGCTCTTTTTAGGGAAATCACCTTGATCTATCTTGGGTGTGGCTTATTCTGTACTCAGGATTGGCTAGCCCAAACCCTAGAGGGGTAAGCCACCCTGTGACAGCCCCATTTTTGAAAATCAATCCTGTAGCGTTCAGGACTCAAAAGTTGCTTGACTCACCAAACATTTTGTCATGCCAAGACACTTGAAGTTGCTTCACAGACTATGAACAGTAATATAATCACCCCATGGAAAATGAGGCACAGAGAGACTAAGGCCTGGTCTACACTTAATATTTAGGTCAACACAGCTCCTTCTCGCCGAAGGTATGGAAAATTCACATCCTTGAACACCATAGTTAAGCTGACCTCACCCCCTGGTGTAGACGTGGCTAGGTCGATGGAAGAAAGCTTCTATCAATGGAAAACCCCTTCTATCGCTGTTGGAAGCATCTATACTAAAGTGCTACAATGGCATAAGTACAGTGCCATGGCTGTGCTGCTGTAATGCCAGTAGTGTAGACATGGCCTGTGAGACTTGCCTGTGGTCACACAGGAAGGCTGAGGCTGAGACAGGAATTGAAGCCAAGTCTCCTTAGTCCTCAATCGTTGCCTTAAAGATTACCCTTCCTACCTTGCAGAATTGTGCCTAGAGTATATCATTTGAAATATTTGATATTTGCTGGCCACAAAAGGACAATAAATGCGGGTCACTAAGTAGTCTTCAAAACATGCAGACAAAATTCAACACCTTCCAACACTAACATTACTCAGAAAGAATCTTATTTGAGGTTGAAGCTGTAGAACAAACATTAAAAGTTCATAACAGTTGAAACAGTAATACTGATAACACTATCTGTAAGGTTAACTAATGCATAATCATTCCTTGCAAGCCTCTTTTTTTTCCGTTTGTTCTCAATCAAGCTGTTTTTCTTGGAAAAAGCCAATAGACGTGTGAACCGCCTACAGCAAATGTTGATACAATGCAAGTTTCAGAAGTGACTGGTGATATTTGTTCAGGTATTATTTTCAGCCACCTGCACTGAGTTTACAAAGTGGGTGTGCAGTTCTCCTATCTTTTATGTTTCCAGCTTTCGTTGCTGAGATACCACGACTCATGCTTAACAGTGAAAATAAATCTAATTGTTTTCTTCCTTTCCTTTAAGCACTGGGGTTTCCAATCAGATCATGGAGCTGAAAAGAGCTAATGAACTCTGTCCATTTGAACTCTTTTGTGTGCCTTGTCAGAACAGCCTTTTGAAACCCAAGTAACATATGGTAGTCTGAAGGATGTTTTGCAGAAGAACCAGATGAACATTAGAAATGGACCAGACACAAAACTGTAGCTGTGGTCAGTTGTTCTCACACTTGCTCTGGTAGCATTAAGGGCCTGATCTCCAATAAATCAGTTGGATGCATAGAATAACTATGCCATTTCTATGTGTGACATTTATTTTGGAATACCATATTGTATTTCAATCTCCATTTTGAAGGTACATTCAGTGTGGCTTAAAGCATCCATTTTCTAGCAAGGACTTAACACCTAGTAGATAGACTATATCTGGGAAGTTGTGACAGAACCAACAGCACTGAATGGCTCTACCTTATTGGTACAATAGGTTTTCTACCAGCAGGTAGACTTTGAATGATTCTGTATCCAGAAGCCAGGGATGGAGGAGCTGAAGCCTAGAAATTCCCCCAAGGAAGCACATGGGCAGAAAAGGTGACAGTCTAGTTTTAAAAGAGGAATGCTCTCTGAGAAGGGGGGCCATTCCATCACCACATGTAGAAGACCACCCAAGCAGGCAGGAGCAAACCCAGGACTCTCACAGGTGGTGATTTCAGACTGAGAGGGATTGCGTTCAGGAGTTTGTTGTTTTCTTAAGATTTGTAACTGTAGTGGTGTTTAAAAGTGTCTGTGGTTAAGAAATTCCTTTGCTAAGTCTGTGTTTCTTGCTTTATTGCCACATTGTCTCTGAACGGTGTCACTCGGAAACCAGAGCTCCCCAGGGCCGGCTTTAGGCACCGCGGGGCCCGATTCGAAGGAGCTGCTGCCAAAGTCCCGCCGCTGTCTTCGGTGGCAGCTCAATCACTGCTGCAGAAGAAGGACCCTCCGCCAAAATGTCACCGAAGACAGTGACAACGATTGAGCTGCCACCGCTGACAGGGCCCGATTCCATGGAATCAGCTGAATCGCCCTAAAGCCGGCCCTGGAGCTCCCACAGCCAGGTGTGGTCTGGGGGAACATGTCTAAGCATTTGGGACTCAGGAAAGCACAGGCATTGGTTCTGAGATCTAGGCAGCTGGACTTGGGATCCCACTGCCCAAGAAAAGGGTGTCAAACATGGGTTGTGCCCATGGGGGAGAGCACCTGAGTTGTAGAACTAGGAGCATTGACCATCACTCTACATCACTCTAAGTTTACGAAGCATTCCACAGACATTAGTTAAGTAAGTATTATCTCCATTTTAAAGGGTGGGGAGACTGAGGCAGATTCAAAATGTAATGCATGCAGGGAGAGTGCCAATCTATCCCTTGCAATTGTATAAATTAGAGGAAACAGGAGATGATCAGAGAATCACAGATGAAGTTATGTGGGGTTTGAAATGATGTAGTTATTAATACACAATCAAAATGTCCTTAGAACTAACAAGTAAACTGTATCTTCTATACCTTTCTATGGGATTCACCCTATATGCCATAGAAATCCCTTCCCCCGCCCCAAATGTTATATTTGTAATTCCACACATAATAATTCCCTTTAATGGATAACTACTTCTGAATAGCAGACCTTGTCTCTCCAATTTGTCCTGTAAAAAACATTAATTGCTTACTGTTGTCAGAGTGCAACTGATCATTGTTCTGTCATTTATATACAAGCTTTTGCTGTCCTGTTTTGAATGGATTATTCATATCACCTGTGAGAGAAGTGGCTAAATAATAATGAATCCAATGGATCCTGCATATAAGCAGGGCTTGGCCTAATGACAAAGAGCCCCACGGTGCCGCCTTTCCTGTCAACTAATTATTTAAAGTGCCTCCTGTTTATTTTGAAACCCTCTCCCACCATTCAGCAATAAGTCACTGACACAAAAAACCTATAGTGCTATTAGCTACGCTACTAAAAATTTCACCCCCAGGAATACGAAAGAAAACGAAAAGAGGGTTGATTTTTCACTGTGCTGACTTCCCACAACAAGGGACGGTAGTCAGGCAGACAAGTGTCATTGTGAGAGACAAAAATCAAGGAAAACTTTGCATCATGTCAGTTTTCTCATTCCCATCACAGACTAAGGTAGAAACTATCCTCACCACCCAGAGAGCCAGTTTTGTTGCTTGTGTAGTCAAGTAGTCCTGTGCAAAGTGAGTGTAAAACACTCCCATCCTCAATAAGTAGTTCTACACCAGTCTCTTTGCAGAGGTGTAAGTGGTAATACAAGGTGCAGAATCATGCCCAGAGTCTCTCATTAGTGCAGCACAGAATGCCTTGTTTCCCTGAAGTAGAGTAGTCTGTCCATCATAAAACTTAAAAACAATTATAACAGTCAGAAACACTGTAAAGTTGTAGCCCTTAACTCTTGTTGCACCAACATGTATGTTAAAAGAATAAACCATAGTGTCTGCCTTTGGCTATGACTTTCAAAGAAGCCTAACGGAGCAATGACCCTCCTACTGTCCATCCATGAGACCTTAGACTCCTTAGAAAATTCCAGCCTTCGTGCTTTGCTGAGCATTACATTCGCCACAGAGTGAACTTGCTGGGAAATATACTAGCATAGAACAAGGGCTTACACCTCTTTCACTTTGCATTTACATACTCACACACTTACAGATTTAATACATTCAGTTATAGTCAATAGTGATGATGCATTCAATATTTTGTATGTATTATTGCCCTTTTGCAGTGTATACAGATCACTATATCAGTACTGAGGTTTTCGTGGTAAGCCATGAGAGGTGTTCCTTGAATTATACTAGCACTATCTAACCTCAGTTGTTTTATCCCAACATGGCTGTGGTTTGGTCTTCAAACAAGCCCAAAGATAAGCAAATACCCTCCTATCTTATTTGACCCCCTTGCTTCATGTATATTTTATAAAAGCAAACAGTACTGTGTAAAGCTGTGATTCACATCTAGCCATAGAACGTTGAGCTGCAGAATCCCTTATTTAGGACAGGTATTGTAGCTCTTTTATTTCTCCCCAAAATGAATAATAATAAGTAGGACTGAAAGTGAAAGAATAATACACAAATATTCCAAATCTCCCTCTTTGTCAGCTGAGGTAGCTTTCATTCTCCATAAAACTAAAAAACAACAAATGGGAAAAAAATCTTGGGTCTCATAAGTGTTTTATGTTAAAGAAAAAAGTGTGCAAAGATACATAAACCAGAGACTGTCTATACCATATTTGCTAAATATTCTCTACATATTCCAATACAGAAATCAGTATTTGCCATATCACTTGTATTTGTCTTTCCTGGTATTTGTGGTGTTTATTTCCCATTTTAACTCTATAGCACAGTAAATTGAATTATTATGGGCCAGACCCTGCTTTTTATTTTAAATGGTGCCCACTGCCTAAGAGAGAATAAAAGACAATCCTCAACAGCCACTGCTGGATAAACCCAGCTATTCATGCGCAATCAGCAACCTAGATGCTTCTGACTTAGACCCTAGAAGACATGCTTCCATCTCCGCACTGGTCGTACAATATAATCTTTGTTCTCCTCTCTTTGAAGCAAAGAGTAAGGCTGACTAACATAGGTAGCAACTGCCCCGTGATCATAACAGTCTTACCATCTTAAGCAACCAGCCAAAAAGCAAAACAAAACAAAAATGTTCCCCTGCAATTCTCATTCCATTTTTTCACTTTTTTCTCTTGTTCTCGCCTTTGCTACCCTTGAAAGGATGAAAAACTGGTTTAACCAGCCAGCTGGGATTATTTGTGCATAAGGGAATCCCTGGGCATGTGACCTTCTAGCAGCGGGATATTGACGTAGTGGAGATCTGCTCCATCAAGCTCCCAGTTCACGCATGACATGCTCTCACCAAACTAGGGTGCGGAGGGCAACTGGTAAAGGAGATGCCTCTAGTGCCCAGGACAGAGTCCCCACAGCGTTGGAGAATCTTGCCCAGTGGGTTATCAGTAAACTCTTTTACTTTACTGTTGTCAGTTATATAAACAAAATGCTATCTATCTTCACTCAAAAAGTAGTTTTATACTGAGATCAACAACAAAACTTTTTCCATTGAATAATGCTCCATATTTTACATTAATATAAATAATACCTACCATTCATATAGTGTTAGTTTGGTACATAAATCTCAAAATGTGGATAATAATCATCATCATTTCAGATTCTCACAAATGACAAAACTGGGGCACATGGAAGTTAAGTGACTTACCCCAGGGCAAACAGTAAGTCAGTAGCAGAACTGGGAGTAGAAGCCAGTTCCTCTGATTCCCTGTCTAATGGATCATGCTACCTGCCCTATATACATACAGTATTTGTCAGATTTGATTCCTTGCCTTATGTTTCCTGGGCCCATTTTCATTGTCAGTGCAGAGTTACCAAATGTATAATTACGGAAATGTATTTCTTTATTTAAAATTATGCAAACAGGAGGATCTTATTTTGATGAAGCATTTTATTTGCAAAGGCATCCTGGGCAGAAAAGAAAAAGAAGCAAAATATGTTCGCATCATTATAACAATCATGCAAGTCAAATACTAAAAACAGTTACACATAGCTTTCAACTCTCGAAGGCACAGACATTTAAATCCTGCATAACTAGTAACCAGTCTTACAGTTAGTAGGTGAGGGTCTCAAAAGGATGACTGTCTGTGGCTAAATGACAAAATACCAAACCTAAACATAAGCCTGGGGAATCTTAAAAACAATTATTAATATTTACTATTCTAAATAATTCTAGCTGGAGAGATGAAAATAAGAGCAAGGAATGCACTGAGTCAATGTTATTGACCTGAACTCTGAAAGAAATGCCAGGACTATTATTTAGATGTCAAAATATCTCCAAGAAGACTATGAGGTTGAAACTAAATGCCTGTCTATTTTAAGATGGGCTTTCAGGCATACAGGCTGCTCAAATGCCACTGGAATACACTAAATAGGTCATATTTCTACTTTAAAGGTTACACCATGTTAAATTATATGCAATTTAAGAAAGAAGATGATGTTATATAGCTAATCCTTTTCCCTTAAAAGCATGTCCTGACTAAAATTAATGTATCATTCAGGGAGGATTTGGTAAAGGATGGCTCTTTAAGATTTAAAGTAATAAACATGTCAAATATTTCTTAAATCTATTCTTAAATCACAAAATTCAGTATCATTTACACAAAGGAACGAGACGTGCACATCTCAACAAGTACAATGGGCTATTTAAAGAAGAATCTGGTAGGTACTGCAAGATTCCATAATACACTTGTGTCACATGCTAATGTATGTCGAGACTACATTGTGAACTGGGTCTTCTAGAAGCTTTTGCAGTCCTATATCAGATCTTTCTTTTGTTTTAATGGCCTTTTCATCTTTTTATGCAGCACTACTATTGAATAGATTTTGGACAAGTTAAAATGTTATGACTTCCTTGTCATTAAGAGCTTGTTCATGGATTTTGGTTTTGTTATTTTTCCTGAGCAAATGCCAGCACACTCACTGTCCTTAATAATCCAACCCATGGACTGTTTCTAAGGCTTTTCTCTAGAGCTGATCCTTTGCAGGATCAGAAATGATCTCGCTAATGTACTCCTCTTGGTCAACGTGCTTCCCCTCCTCCAAGCATTCTGCTTGTCCAATTCACTGAACATCTTTTAGCAACTCATCTAGGTGAATCAAGTGATTGACTTCTATTGTGATTACTGGTAAAATATAGTCATATGCAGCTGCACACTTGGATTTTTACCTGTTTTGAGTATGATTTGAGCACTTAAATATTTGTGTAGACGTTAGAAAGCAGCTTGTGGACCCAGTTGGAGTCCAGAGGCATGTCACGCTCACCTACTACTTTTCAGTTTATGGAATTGGACGAGAGATAGGAAGAAAACATCTACTGGTGCTGATTAGTGAAGCTGCTGCCTGTCAATTGTTGGAGGATCTGCAACTCATCAGTTACAAACCGGTACAGTACCAGTACAATGAAGAGAATCAAATCCTACAGTCTGTATCCAGGTTAAATATAGCATAGACTTCAAAGTGAAATAGATTTTTACATGCACACAGACCACCAAATAGACCCCTAAATATACAAGGGGTGAAACTCCCTCCCATACACAAGGCCAGCACGAGTCTTATGCATCACTTAAGTCCCACGTAAATCCCTCTAAATAAAATGTAGGTGGGACTGAAGTGGTAGATAGGCACAGTGCAAACCCTCCACAGACGGATGAACTTCACCAAAGATGGTTAGAATTGCAGAACACCTATTTGGCATCACTTTAGGGTTGCCAATTTCAGTTGGATATGTTCCATCATATGACATAATTTTTAATTAAAGATTGAGCTTTAATTCCTGGAGACTCCAGGACAATCCTGGAGGGTTGGCAACCATATCAGTGAGAGGCTCTCTGTCTTGTATTTTTGGTTAAAAGGTGAGAAACACAATGCACACATGGCAGATCTAAGTGCTTTTTTGTTTATTCTGACAATAAACAAACACTTTTAGGTGGGGAGGGAATACTGTACATTTTCAATGCTGTTGTTCCTCCTGCTGACTTTGTAGATCTTAAGAGATTCTTGACTAGAGAAATGACCCTGAACCATATCACAGAACCACGAAAGATAATTTCCAGTAAGCACGCCAGGTGGAATTAATGATTTCTTTTTCTTATTCAGCAGAGATTTACATGCATTATGTTAGGATGATTAACATTTGAGATTTGACCTTGAAACAATCTTTACATTGTAAATTCTTAATGATGAAAACAATATTCTCAGTGATTAAAACATGTTGGTAATTAATTATTAAAGCAGAATAATTGCAAATACATATTCCTAGAATTTCTAGGCTTAGAAACCATTTGTGTAAGTTTCATTTTCAATCAAAAAATGCAATACTGTTTCTGGACATTAATCTTTCCACCAATTCCACTGACAAAAACAAACATGGAATTAACAAGACATTTGCCAGCCACCACTCTGATTCTATACTGTATGCCTTTCCCCTACCCTTTATCTGTCTTGTCTATTTAGAATGTAACCTCTTCAGAACAGGGACATCTCTTACTATGTGATTGTTCACGTCCTAGCACAATGGAGCCCTGATCCTGATTGGAGCCTTTATTGTAATGTGAATAATAAAAAATAACAGATCCCATCTATGCTGTAGGTATGTAAGCTAGCCTTCTGTATAAAAACATATTCAAGGCATTATAGTCGACAGAAAACTGCATGCCAAACACTTGTAGTAAGTTGTGCCATAGCATCCTATCATATATCTGCCCCAAAAAGTTTGTCCTAAAAAGCTTTTGTCTCAAAAAGGATCATATTCTCCAGAAATCCAACAGAGCAGTCAAAAGTAACTCCTGTAACTATAACATGCACCTTCCTGTATGTCTTCTAGTCACATATGCCTCTTTTTTGGTCTTATTATGGAGTAACAGATTGTCAGTGCAATTGTACCATAGTTCTTTTTCTTAATTGCTACTTCCTGTAACATACCAGAAGTGTCTATCAACATTTCTGGGCTCATTGGTGGGGCCATCTAATATGTGCATTGCCATTTCAAGTTTTGTCTACTTACATCGATCTAAACATGAAAACTTGCCTCCTCTTCTAGAGATGGCCTTGAACCACAAAATTCTGATCCAGCCTGACTTGAAGCTTCCCAAGATTTGAAAGGTTTTAGATCCAGTGTTCTAGTATGGATCCAGCCCTACTATTTTCAACCATTTCAAAGGATATTCTAAAATTCTTGTGTTTTTTCATTTAACGCCTCTGATCTTTCCACAAATCACACCCCCACGTGCATATTGGGCATGAAAACAGAAGATGTTGTACATTAAGCACTGGAATAAATTGCCCAGGGAGGTTGTGGAATCTCCATCATTGGAGATTTTTAAGAGCAGGTTAGACAAACACATGTCAGGGATGGTCTAGATAATACTTAGTCCTGCCATGCGTGCAGGGGACTGAACTAGATGATCTCTTGAGGTCCTTTCCAGTCCTATGATTCTATAATTGTGCAATACAGTTCTTTTCCACTGAGTCTGGCGTCATGCCATGTAGAACTATCTTTATGATGGAAAACCTTGGTTGGCACTTTTTGTAAAAGATTACAGTAATTTTCTTTGTTCCATATCACACAGCACATGGGAGCATATGACCTGGCTCAGAAAAAGAGTAAATGGTTCTTTCTGCATGTATTGATCCGTTGATGGGTGACAAGAGTAAGATACAAAACATGGCTGAAAGTGCTCGGACACTGAGGATAACTACTAAATAAGGCTTCCAAAAGTTTTAGTGACATAAAGACATCAAAGATTGGGTTTAGTTTTGCCCAAGATGTTCTGAAATTTGTATTAACTCAAAATTGATAGCCCTCAATGGGAATAGTAATGGTGTAACAATCATAACTCCACTATTAAACACAGTAAATGTAGCTGAATAAAGACACAAGCCTCAAATTAAGTTTCTTATTGAACTTAACAAAACAAGTGTGGGAATATTTTAGTGATCCCTGCTCAGAAACATACAGGATTTTCCAAGGGAGAATTTTTCAAGACGTAGACCTCACAGTATACCAGGTGAATTATATAAAATGCCAAGTCTTGTGTGTTTAAAGACACAGAGCAACAATTAATATAGGTATCTATGTTCCAGCAAAATTCCACATAGTAGACTGTGTCTTCCATTTGGGACTCTGCTCTTGGGTTAGAGAGGTGGTCCCCAAACTGTGGGGCACATCCCCCTAGTGGGCATGGAGAAAAGTTCGGAGCAGTGTGTGGTGGGGCCCCGGGGCACTGAGGGAGCACCACCCAGCTCTGCTCTGCCCCCAGCCGCAGCTGCACGCCATCCCCTGCTCTGCCCCCAGCCCAGCTCCAGCCACAGACACAGCTCCACTCTGCGGCCTACAGTGACCAGGTGTCTGGTTTTCAACTGGAACACCCAATCAAAAAGGGAACTGCGGCCAATGGGAGCTGCGGGGGCAGTGTCTGCGGGTGACAGCAGTGCACAGAGCCACCTGCGTGCCTCCACCTAGGAGCCAGACCTACTGGCTTCTTCCGGGACGCAGCGCGGAGTCAGGACAGGCAGGAAGCCTGTTTCCTTCCCCCCCCCACCACCCCACTGTACCGCTGACCAGGAACTGCCGAAGGTAAGCCCCAACCACCTACCCCAACCCTGAGCCCCCTCCAAACCCGGAGCCTCCTCCTGCACCCCAAATCCCTTATCCCTAGCCCCACCCCAGAGCCTGTACCCCCAGGTGGTGCCCTCACCCCCCCATCCCAGCCCAGAGCCCTCTCCCATACTCTGAACCCCTCTGCCCCACCTCCCAGCCTGGAGCCACCTCCTGCACCTCAAACCCCTCATCCCTGGCCCCAGCCCAGAGCCCAGACCCCCAGCCGAAGCCCTCACTTCCTCCTACACCCAACCCTCTGCCCCAGCCTGGCGCCCCCTCCTGCATCCTGAACCCCTCATTTCTGGCCCCACCCCAGAGCCCACACCTCCCGTTAGAGCTTTCACCCTCTCCCGCACCCAACCCAGTGAAAGCAAGTGAGGGTGGGGGAGAGTGAGGCACGGAGGGAGGGGGGACTGTAGTGAGCAGGAGCCAGGGACTCGGGGAAACGGCGGGGCAGGGCCTTGGGGAAGGGGCGGGACTATGGTGTTCAGTTTTGTGGGATTAGAAAGTTGGCAACCATAACTCTGCCCTCTGCTCTGCCCCCATCCCAGCTTTGCCCTCATTCCCTTTCTGCCCCCAGGCCAGCTCTGCCTCTAGCCCCAGCTCCTCCCCCATCCCCAGTACTGCTCCCAGCTCTGCCATCAGCCCAAGCTCCTCTGCTGAGTCAACTGTGCTGTAATGGAGGGAGGAGTGCAGACAGATTCTATTATTAGTAAGAGGGGAGTGTGACAGGAAAAGTTTAGGCATCCCTGGTTAGCGTGTACTGACAGCTGGAAGCTTTGCTGAGATTTAATGTAGATCTTAGCAAACTGCCACTTAAAAGCAAACATTAAATTATTTTAGTAGCTTTTAACTTTTTATTTATTTAGAGCTTTCACTTGTTTGTGATACCCTCCGTACCCTCTCAGAAGTTTGAAAATACTTTCCCTTTCGAGAGTGTTGGTGGTCATCTGATCAGTGTGTGATGGGGGCTGTGGGCAGGGTAGCCACTGATGCATCCCCACAATACTGGACACTGCAGTACTTCTGGGAACAGCGTGGGCCTATCCCCGCCTGCATGGCCGCACCCCTGCTGGCATGATCTTACACCACATAGTGTGCGTAAGGTCATGCCACATGGAGGATGCTATTTTGAAGAGAGTGTCACCCCCCACCCCGCTGGTGTGACCTCGCATGCCTGGCACACGTAAGGTCACCCACTGTGGGTGAAGTGACACACTCTTGCTATTGGACAAAACCACATCCAGTTTTGTCTCAGTACTGGATGCAAAAGTCTCAAGTTTGAGTTAAGTGGGTGCTTTAAGAGCTCAAGCTAGATAACCTGGCAGGAGGAGGGGTGGTGGCTGGAGCTCATGTAAGGCTGATACTCAAACTAATAATGCAGTGGTGATATACAACAATTCATCAACGACTAATCCAATCACTCTGTGTAACTCCAGAGTTGTTTTGCAGGGTGGTAGATCTCACTCAAGTTAGGCTAGCTCTAGTAATTTCAGTGTACTAACTCAAGTTAACTATTACAGTGAAGACAGGCCCTAGCCCCCTTTCTGGAAATGCTGTGTGCACCCAGAAGCAACACAAACACCTTTTTAACTGGCCAGACTGCCAGTTGTAGGCCTGCAGGCTTTTTTAGACATTTTTGACCTACAGGTCTTGGCTCCTGGTCACACAGTGAGTCAGTGGCAAAACCTTCAACCCTTTAGAAAGGTGTAAAATTACTCATGTCAACCAATTTTCTATAAAGAACAAAACAAACACAGCATTGTTTCCAGATAACCTCACCCTTCCCTCCCTAGGGATTACACATTGCTTGTGAATGTGTGTTGAAGAAAGAACAAACAAACAAACATTAGCAATATTGTTTCTCACCGTATCTTTCAATTGAATAGTGGGATTTAGTATAATTATGGCAAATGTACTGACACAATTGGCAATTTTCTCTCAGGAGACCAGCAACATTTTAATATTTGATGTGTCATAATAACTGAGGTAAGTCTGCAGAGCTGTCTCAGTGATACCAACTCCCACAATTGTATTGCAAGTCTCGCAATATGTTTCTTAAAGCCCCAGCTCTGGAGTTAAGTGATTACATGAGAATCTCATTTTCATTTATTTTTTTAGAAGTAAGTTTCTGGTACTGATGCTTACAGAGGTAATATGAACTGAGTGCAGCCCAATGACTCAGAAACAAGAAGCCAATAAAACTATCCCCATATTCATTATTTTAAATGTTTTAAATCTCATTATTTTCAAGCCAACTTCAAGACTTGTGACTCCTGGGTGTTGGCAATACTGCTCTTCGGAGAACTTTGCAGAAAGCCCATCTTTGCTATAGCTGGCTGAAATCAGTGCTATATTCCCCTAGTCCCTGAGTTTCCAATTAGTAGCGGAGGAGGAGACTGTGACAGGAGAGAGACCTAGCTAAAGCCTTACCTGACCACACAGACCCAAATCTCAGCACTGAAGTTTTTCTCTAAAATGGGAAGATCCACCAACCGGCAGCCCCCTTCTTCTGACCAATGCCAGCAGTGGGGTTATCAGGCTCTGTAGGAAGCTAGGCCCTCATTCCCACATCCTCAACCACAGAAGTTGGCAGAAGGAAGGAAACGGAAATAAAAGGCAAAAAGGTAATTGGTATTTCATGGTGCATAACACCCAACTCACAATGATTACTCAGACTTGTCTGACACTGGACAGTAAGCAGAGTTACCACACATTTTAATATTATGATGATTTAAAATGGCTGAGAACATTAGTGGAACTCCATTCATATTTCAACACTGATCAATCATTTTGGACCAGGTCAACAAGTTGAGTTTATAGCCCCTTCGTGCCACTTGAGTGACTCAAAGGAGCCACAATCCAGGCACAAATATCCAGCTTAGAATAACCCCGTTTGGGCCCTGCCTTTTCATGCCTCCTCCCCTGGTGTAGGGGATAGGGAGAGGGGGCACCAGTGGCACAACTTAAAGCAGCTTTAAACTGCATTGAGACTGGGCCTCGCTCTGAGAATCAGAGCTCTAGAACCCAGACTCCCACCATCCCTCCATGCACTGAGCTTAAGTCAGCCCGAAAGAGGATCTAGCCCTCTGAATGTATACTGTGGTGTTAATCTACCATGCTATCTACCCTTTGTCATTAGCACTGGAAAGCACTGAGGCAGAACTGAGAAAAGCAATAATATATCTATATGACTCCATTAAGGAAAAGGTGATTTACTGCAAGACAATCTTTAAGTGAGACTCATTACTCAGAGGAAACACATTGGAAGAAATATATTTCCAAATACAAGTGTAGATGAAATGCAGTAGATACGGTCATCATTCAAAGTCTTACAACTTGCCAACAAGCAAAACCACAATAAATGGCTAATAAAAATGAATCTTTGTGAAGAGTTAAAAAAAAATTACATTATTGTATAGTGTGGTTATTTCTCAGACAATACTGTCAATTAATAGTTAAGTTTTACTTCCTGTCAGTTAAAAAGTACAAGAATTCTTCAAGCTAAAGAATGCAGACATACATCGTCTGTGAGAATCATAAAAAGATCAAATGTAATATTTTCTTTCAACGCAGACAACTGCCTTGAGATTTTCCATTCAGACAGCCTTGAAAACTGCCTCCAGCATTTGCCAATTACTACTGACAAATACCATTTGGCACTGAGTGATGTTTTAAGTGAAATAAAACAGTGAAGAAAACTGTACATGATTAAAGGATTTTTTTCTTCTTAAGAAGTGACTGTAAGTTATATATTCACAAGATAAAGTTTATGCTTCCTGCCAGTGACAAATTCCATGTGATATTCAGGGCTGAGGTAAAGTTTGTTTGACAGTAATAGGAAAGGAAGACAAAACTCATTCTCATGTCCTTTAAAGCAGCCAGATTTACTTTTTTAGTTATAAACAAAGGGAGATCTGCTAATACCTCTTTTCTACATCATTCTTTACAATGTAAGTGGTCTAATGGAGAAAATTATTCTCTTTCTCTCACGGACTCTTGATGGTCATACAAGTTGTAACCTGCAACTGGTAACAACTATAGTATATCGGCATTTGCTTTAAAATGTTTGTCACTCATGGGAACCCTTAAGGATAGGTTAAAAGTATTCAAGGAACATGAATTGATGGGAGGTGAGTGTCACACTGTCTGGAGTGGCTCACGACCATGAGTGCCTCCCTCAAGGCAGACTGTGTTCTACAATTAGATTTCACCAACTCAGTAACAAATGTGAACTCCTGGATCACTATAACAGTCTTACCATGGAGTCATAGACAGTTCCCTTAGACTCTCCAGTATATCTTGCCACCCAGGCAAGCTGGACTTAATGATAAATGGTCACTTATACCAAAAATCACAAAATATTCAGGCTGCTTCCAGTCCCAAGAGACCAGTCACTTACCCCAGATCAGTTGGTACCCTAGCTCTTACACCAAAGACAATGCCTGTAGCCAATCCTGTAATAAACTATCTAAAGGTTTATTAACTAGAAAAAAGAAATAAGAGAGTTAGATACAGGTTATAGCAAGCAAATATATACACACAAATGAGTTACCCTCTATGGTTCCTAAAGATGACAGAGATGTGATAATCTGTCAGTTCAAGATGTCTTTCAGGGCAGACCCAGGGTATAAACTCTGGGGATCTTGGCCTCAGTGTAGCATCTCTGTTCCTGTGAGAGTTCAAACAGCAAAGAGATGGAAAATTTTCCTGTATCTTTGTTTTATTTCCTAGATCCAGCCTCCAAGTCCATAGGACAAGCTTCCTTGCACATATAATTTCCAAGGTGCAATAGGGCCATTCACCAATCCTTTGTATTGTGATGTTCTTTGATGGTCCATCTGATTTTGATAGTTTTTCGGGATGGCTGGGGAGAAACACTCTTCCCATCTGAGTTCACAAGTTTAAAGCAAACATTTTCAAAGTTATAAAGCAAAAGTTACATATTTCCTTATAGCATGGAATACAGACATTACAAATAAGATTAATGCATGCAGCAATTTACAAACACTCTGTGGAGTCTGAACACTAAATACATTCTTGTAAAACTAATACCTATTTTGAGCAAAACTAACACATAAGTAAACTGGTCAGGTCTCCAGCTATGAGTTTGTCAGTTCTTACCTAATGCCTGCAGCCTTGGCAAGAGCTGGCAGTTGGCCTGCTAGTGTCGCAGTGGGTTTTCAGCATTTTGATACGGCTACACTTTGAGCTGGAGGTATAATTCCCAGTTTGAGGAGACATACCTGTGCTAGCTCTGATTGAGGTAGTGCACTAAAAATGGAGCATAGCTGTAGGTGACATGAGAGGCTGGCACAGAAGAATTCTTCTGTTGACCTAGCTACTGCCACTCAGAGAGGTGGATTAACTACAGAGACAGGAGAACCCCTCCCATTGCTGTAGTGTCTACACTGAAGCAACACAGCAGCACAGCTGTATAGGTTTAAGTGTAGACACAGCCATAAAACAGACATTAGGGGCCTAATCCCTTTTTCAACATAAGTCAGAAGTAACCCCAATGAAGTCAATGGAGTTACACCAATGTAAAAACTGATGTAGGAAGACAGAGTCCACCCTAGGACTCCCACTGCTCATGCCAGCAAAAGCTTGGGAGAGAGACATAGTCACTTTCCGAGGGTTCAGTTCAGGCACAGCATCTGCTCTGCCAGTCAGGGTAGCTGCCAAGTATATGCAGCTGTGTAACTATCCGGAGGAGGGAGGGCCAGCCAGTGCAGTAACAAGGGGTCAGACCCTGAGGGCTGCATAGCACCTGCAATTCTCATTGGTTGCAACAGAGTTGTGCCACTCAGCGCTCCTGAGGATCAGACTCAAAATGCACAGATGGACTTTGGCCTGTCTTTTTTAAGAGGGAGAAAAGAAACTGAATCTCTGCAACCAGACAGAGGCCCCAGAACTGCTCTCAGATACACCCTGAAATATGGAGTAATCCCAGTGACAGTGGAGCTACATCAATGTAAATGAGAGGAGAATTCAGGACCCGAATCTGTGAAAAAGAAAAGTGGACAGTACTCAATTACACCAGGGCAACCTCACTAAGGGCATGTCTATACTACAAAATTATGGCACCCTCAGTCAGGTCGGCATACAGCCACTGCAATAATTCAATCACTTTTGTGTGTCCACACTACACTCGTGTCAGCAGTGTACAGCCTCACCAGGAGCACTTGTCCCGATTATACTGTCAGTGTGAGGCATTCTGGGATGCCTTCTGAAAGTCAATGTAAGCAACAGTGTCTACCCTAGGGTGACCAGATAGCAAATGTGAAAAATCGGGACAGAGGGTGGGCGGTAATAGGAGCCTAGCTAAGAAAAAGACCCAAAAATCAGGACTGTCCCTATAAAAATCGGGACATCTGTTCTCCCTAATCTACACTGACATTGTATCGATCTAACTACATCGACATTGACTCAATACCTCTCGTGGAGGTGGAGTTATTATCGTAGCAGGGCAGTTACGTTGGCAGAAGTGAAATTTTAGTGTAGACACAGAGTTAGGTCAACTTTTGCTGCCTTGTGTCAAGCGAATTCTATAGTGTAGACCAGACCTCAGTCAATGGGGTTGAACCAGAATAGCATAAGACCAGAATTCACCCAAGGTCTGTGTCTGTGTCTTGGAATGGAGTTTCAGATATGCTTTAAATTTGGGGAGGCTACTACAAAAAAGATAGATAAAACAGAAAAAAGATGGAAGCATGCCGAATAAGGGATAAAGTTCCTTCAAGAGATTTTGCTTCTTTCTTGTCCTAAATGCAGAGGACTAAAATGACAAGGTGGTTGAAGTGACAACTTCTATTGGCGGAAGAGACAAGATTCTTCTGTGTACCTCGCACACGTCTCTCTAGTGTCCTGGAACCAACATTGCAGCAGACTAGAATATAAGTTTTGTAACTTGATCCTAAAAGCAATTCAACAAATGGATATTTTTCTTAACTATGGAAATCAAATAATAACCATGGCCCACTGAAAAAATGCTACTCTCCCCCTAATATTGAAATATAAAATACAGCAAATATAATTATTTCTTGCTATAATGTAGTTTCCTATCTTTCTGCAGTACATTTGCATCATCTAGTGGACATCTACAGAAATTACACTAATTTCATGCAGTTCGAACAGTATTGTGTTTTTGAACACCTCTGTGTTTGTTCTGAACTTAGCACATTGTGTGGTTAGCAGAAACAATAAATGAGAGACTGTGTTTCACATTCATTCTTTGCTTACTGATGGCAAAGTAGGAATTTCTGGGCATTCCAGTCAAAATGAGAATGCTCTTTGATTTTGTGTCCTGTGCTGATTGGCTGTTCACTCTAACCCTCCCCTTCCCTCTGCAGGTCTCTTCACCTCCGCCTCTCAACACCTACCCCTTCTACTTTCTCCTTCCTTTCTCTGTCCATTTGGCTGATCCCCTCCAAAGTAAATCCACCAACCCATCTCTCTCCAAAAACTTATGGAACTAACATATGCCATTTGCTGCCATCACATTGTTCACTCTGCTTGTGTGTTCTACCCCTTCCCCCACCATGACTATGTTGTCTATTTGCACAGTATTGCCTCAATTTCCTTGTATTCCCTCACCTGCCTGTATCTAGCTGTCAGCTCATTTTCTATACGCAGATTGTAATGTCCTTGGGGTAGGGACTGTATCTTTGTTCTGTGTGCAGCACCTAGCACAATGGGATCCTGGTCTGTGACTGGGGATCCGAGGCATTATAGGAATATAGAATACAAATGGCTAATAATATAGAACTTCATTGCAGGGTTTTAGACATCCTAAAGAATATTAAAATATAAAACTCATGGGAATTATGTGATGATTTATTTCCATTTCAGTCTGTGTGAATTCATATCATCTCAGTTTGGGTTTTAGATATGACTAAAATCAGTCACAAATGCCAAGATTCTCTTGATTTCATGTGGAAATGATGATACTATGAATTCCACATGATTTTGCTGCAAAAATGAACACAAGGGTAGGTTGCAAAGTGTTCAGCAAACTTAGTCCAAGTGTACTGTGTAATTAAACAAACCAGGCAGATTTTATTGCAAACCTTTCCCAGCATTCTGTGTATTATGTTCATCTATAATTATAGATGCACTGTGTGCTTGCAATCACTTCAGATAATTCCCAAGGACCTTCTTCAAAAAGATATTATATTTGCAGGGAATGTTCAACCTTATAGGGGCAATGTATCCTTGGAGACATCACTTAAAGATCTCTTCCTTAGGGAGTGTCATTTTTGAAATGTTTTCATAATGTACTTAAAGCTTTAATTAACAGGGCTTGAGAGCTGATGCTCTCTTACCTTGTTCTGATCAGTTAAGTCTAAAAACACTAAGAAATTATGAATGCTCTCCACCCTATTGCTGAAGAAATATGAAAACTAGAAGCCACTCGCCAGAAGAGATCAAAGAAAATCCACAGGATGTTCACTGTAAAGTGAGGTTCTATTCTAAAAAGTGACTCAGGTTAGAAGGCATTGTAGGCTGCTGTGTTTATAATTTTTCAGTGACTCCAGCTTTCATTTGTTCAGCTGACAAAAAAAAAAAAAAAAAAAAAAGAACCGCCCCCTCCCCCAAATGCCAGCTCTGCACCTTAGGATGTGAGAGTCAAGCTGGGTTATTTTTTGTCTTATGTATTGCCACTAGCAATGAAGATTCTGCTCCTGCTGCTGTTACACCTCTGTAGACCTATTGTCTTCTCTGTAGTTGCACAAGAATAACTGAAGGCAGAATGTAGCTCTGTATTTTGGACTTTAACTATTCTGCTGATGCTAAGCAAGTCAGAATAAAATATAGCTCGCTTCCCCTAAATCTATATTGGTGCTTCATCACTGACAGAAGTAAAATGTAGTAAAAACAGTGGTGGTACTAAAGTTTGCAGATCTGCCTTGAACACCCACAGGGAGTAGATCTGTGGAATGAGTGAGAATGGGCTCTTTTTACAGTGTCTCTTTTCACAGTAGAACTACACTTAAATGACAGACTGATTAAACTCCTTGAGGCAAATGTTAACCAACAGCAAGTTACTAAAACTAAACTACTAAGATAACAAGAGTCCTTTTAAGCTTCTAGAATGAGAGCTAGAGAAGCTAAGAATGTGCAAAGGTGGTTAGGTAAACCATCTTAGGATGCCTTAGCTCAGATGTATTTTAAGCTCTGATTCAGCAAACCACTTAAGCCCTATTGAAGTCTTACACATGTGCCTAAGGGTGCAATTCAGCAAAGCTGACGTTGAAGTGTAGTACACACGCACGGATAGTGACTTCATAGTTAAGGGTGGGGCAGGATTTTGCCTTTGACATTAGTCCACTGTCAAACTGTAGTGTTTTCCTGCAAGTCCAAGGCCACCTATCATACCTACAGAAATGGAAATTGCTTTAAGCACAGCAGTCTTAATTACAGCCCCATATCACCTCAAAATAATCTCTAAACCCTTCTGTGTCCAACTCTGTAAAACACTGCTATAAACTATTCAACATACTCAAGGCCAGATCTTCAGCTGGTCTACATTAGCCTAGTTCCATTAACTACATAGAAATATGCAGATTGATAGCAACTCAGGGTCACATCCTACGTTCTCTAGGGATAATTTTATTAAATGAAACTAAGCAGATAATCAGTTCCTGGCATTAGTCACAGCTCCTCAGCACCAAAGTTCCCTTTGAACCGCCTCTGTGTTACAAAAAGGATCTACATGAGCTATTGAGAATTTCCCTGGCCTAGGAGAATCTTAGCATACCCTGCTTCACACCACCCCTTCTCAACACTCCAGGGACAGTTGGCTTGTCAGAGCGGGGACAAGCATGGCTGGAGCTCGCTACACTCTGGCCCTTCCCCAGCTGCTGTAAGGGCCCCTAGGACATGTTACACCACGGTACAACTGAGAGTGTAAAATGCTGGGAGTGATTTGTAGTGACTCTTGACACCACTTCAAAGAGATTACGTTATTTTAAGAGTGTTTAACAGATGGGCTTTTCTGATGTAACTAAAATATATGTACGTTCAGTTTTGTTATTTCCTTAGTAGTAGTAATACCGTAACATCTAGAAGCCCTAGTCATGGCCCAGGCTCCTATTAGGTGTGCTAGGAGCTGTTCAAACACACAATAAAAATAGAGCCTTATGTTTTTTTTTATACCATAGTTCATTTTACATATGACTAACATTATAGTAAGACTTCCTTACAAAATGCAGTGTGAGGCCACGAGCTCCCATAACATAACAGGCCAAGAGCAATTGGGTACCAAAAAAAAAAAAAAAAAAAAGGGCAATAAAATAGCAATAAGCTCCCTTCCCAGATAGTCTCTTTTATTTACATCATCATCTAGACCGTTCATCCCATTTCAGTAATTATCTTACAAAAATAAAATTCTCCCTCAACCCATTTTTCCAAATGTCCAGATGAACAGAAGTGTCTTGAAGCATGATGGAAAGGTTAATAAATTCAGGCATTGGTGGACCAAGTGTGGTTAGGGGGGAAGCAAATTATAGAGGAGAGAGACCTTCTAAGAGAATGTCCTCCTATTTAAAATGAAAGAACTCTAGCTCTGGTACCTCTGTTGATCTGAACTGTGGCGATGTAACACTTAAGGTATGTCTACATGCTGCCATAAACGTAGAGACACTGCATGCCCCGCTAGCACACATATAAACAGCAGTGTAAATGAGGAGGAACTGCTTAGGCGAGTAGAGTGTCCTACACACTTGAACCACACGGTGTATACACCCAACACAGGCTCTCTACACACCCACATCTATGCTGCTATTTTTAACAGTGTTCAAGTCTTTTCCCTACACAGTGAGAGGCTCAAGCACCAGGGAGATTCCAGCAGCTTCTCCACTGCCAGAGCCTTTTCCCACTCCCTGCTGCTGGAGACTTTCACTGCAGCCTGTAGCTCTACCCCACAGCAACAGGTGTTTATACAGCTTGCCTTTCACTGCAGCATGTAGCTACACGTGTAGTGCCTGTACTCCACAGGCCACAGACATATTCTTTGAGAGGCAATCTTTCAGGCAATGTTTCTAGTGGGGTTTTGCAGATATTGCTACTAGTCCCAGCGCTAGTCAATATTTTCATCAATGATCTGGAAGTAAATATAAAAAAAAAAATCACTGCTGATAAAATTTGCACATGACACAAAAAGATTGGCATAGTGATAAATAATAATGAGGATTGGGCAGTCATGCAAAGTTATCTGGATTGCTTGGTAAAGCTGGCCCCATTCAAACAAAATGCATTTTAATACAGACAAATGCAAAGTTACTAGTAGGAATAAGGGGAAGATATTACCTCTGTACACAGCATTGGTGAGACTGATACTAGAATTCTGCCCCTACAGTTCTGGTATCCACAATTTAAAAAACAATGTAGAAAATTTGGAAAGGGTGTAGAAAAGAGCCCCAAAAAAGTGATTCAATGGCTGGAGAAAATGCCTCACAATGAGATACGAGAGCTCAATCTGTTAAGCTTATCAAAAAAGATTGAGAGGTGACTTGATTACAATGCACAAGTTCTTTCATGGGGAGAAAAGACTGGGTACTAATAGGGTCTTTAAACTAGCAGAGAAAGGCATAGCAAGAACCAATGGCTTGAAGCAGAAGCCAGACAAATTCAACTTGGAAATAAGGCACAAATCTCTAGCAGTGACTGTGGTTAACCACTGGAACCATGGGTGGATTCTCCATTTCTACTGTTTTCAAGTAAAGACTGGATGCCAAAGTGGAAGATAGGCTTTAGTCAAACAAGTTATTAGGCTAAATACAGGGGTAACTACGTGAAATTTAGAGGCCGGTGATATACAGTAGGTCAGACTAGATGCTCAAAGTGTCCCTTTTTGCCTCTAACTCTGTGAGTCAGCCAACTCCCAAATTATACAGGCCCTGTGCACATGACAGTTTTCAACTGACTTTGTAGCCATTTATCTATGTCCTTATACCGATCCCATAGCCGTGGAACCTAAGATATCCTCTTTCCTTTCCTCTTCAAGCTTTGCCCATCACCTCACATATCTCCCTTGACCAAGACTTTATCCCACATTAGCTTTTCCAAAGCTACTAGGGTATTAGTAAATTGTTGACATGCAGCAGATCCATACTAGAAAACACAGAAGTGAGAGACCGAGGGCCTGCAGGAAAGCACACAAAAAAATAATAAGATACAAGACCATTCACACAGGTATGGCCCTAATGTCAATAGTTACCCTAACCCTCCAACAACTATGAAGTCCAGCCAGATCGATCAGGAAAAGGCAAAAAGGGGACAGGAGAGGGAAATTTCTCCATGTGACAATCAGGACTGGTAGAATGCATCAGAGTGGATTTCCTGAATAGCCAACGTGCAAACTATTACAACACCACAGCTCAAAATAAACTCAAGCACATCTGTTTCTTGTTCAGAGGAGGAGCAATAATCACATAGGCTGGCAACAATCTGGAGGAGTTTTTTTAAATGGGGGGAGGGAAATCTACACTTCTGCATGACGGCCACCACCCGAGCCTCCAGCATCAGTGTACTATACATGCATTTGGGTTGGGCATTGGATGAATGTTTTTGAGTCATTGTGGGGCTGACATGGCCTGTGCTCCAGACCTTATATAATCATCCCAGCAAAGTCCAGGGACCATAAATGAGATACAAAAGGGTCAGCAGAGGATGGCCCTCGCACACAAATAACATAGGGTGAGGCAAGTAGCTCTGCACTGCCCTCCCATGTAAGCCACAAAAGTAGGGACATACCAGGGAGTAGCTGCTTGGCACTATGGAAATTCTGGACTATAGTCCAGTCCCCAGGCAGATGAAGTTCCATCAGCCCCTGGAACTGCTCTAATTATTCCAGCTGTTTTGGTCCCCACAGCAGCCCAGAATCTAGATGACAAAGGTGACAAAGCCACTCTTGCCCGCTGCATTTTCTAGGCTGCGCCTCTCAGGAGAAGAGGCACAGAATATGTCCCTATGGCTGATGTCAACACCCATAAATGAAACTGGACAGCTTTTCCACCATAATTTTACATTATTCCTTGATGCTACTGGTCATCAAAAATGTTTGGGTCAAGCAGGCCTCTAGCTCCTGGTAAGTGAAAGCCACTGTGCTGTGACAGTCAGGGTCTGCTTTCTGAACAGGTCAAGTTATTGCAGGGTGCAAGTTGTACAGAATTTCTGCTGATGTTTGCAGGATCGTCAGATCTTCCAGGCGCAGTACTTCTACCAAAGCCAGCTGGTTTTCAAGGTTCACCTTGTCCTTTTTCATTTGGGAAATCTGAAGTGTATAAAAACCAAGAGGATATTTAAACTCAGTAATAAAAATAGATGTAGCCCATAAACAGACATTTGCGACAAATTAATTTGTGCCAGAGGTAAGTGGCATCAAAATGTGTACTAGTTACATGTTATGACTTATCAAGAAAACACAATTAGTGGCAAAATGAAAAAGCGTTTGTTCAAAATCCACAACACAGACAGAAAATATAGACTAAAGTCAACATTAAGAAAATGTCAGGCTCCTCGTGAGTAGCCCAGTGTTCACAGGAACGTAGGAATTGCCAGACTGGATGAGACTCAAAGTCCATCTAGTCCAGTATCCTGTCCGCACCAGTGGCCAGCACCAGAAGGTTCAGAAGAACCCTACAGACAGTAAGCAGATGTTCAGCAATCTGCCCCCTACAGTAGGTCAGAGATTGTGAGCCTAGTTATATTATAGTCACTAATACTACTCAGCTACTCATAAATTTCCACCACAACTTCACTAACCCATCCATCAAACGCTCTCTAAAACACAGCCACACCAGCATCAGCTTTCTGGACACCACAATCAGCTTCAATAATGGACTCAGCTAGCTACTTCATGAATTAGCTCCCATGCTTGAGTTAAGACAAAGTCAAGAACAGCCTCTAGAACTGGCTGTTATAAGAAGCAAACACTTAATGGATCAAAGTTTTGACACAAGTACTCAACACTGTCCCATTATGCCTTTTGAACAGTTAATACCTGAACTTATATAACTGAAATTTCCCACTGTCATCATTTCGTTACACTTGTCTGCCTTGGATTTCTCCCAACATTGTCTATTCCGTTTCCTTTTCCTGATCTCGAGGACAGTAGCATAGCCCTACTAATACATTTACATTCTTACCATTTGGAATTTGTATCCATATAGATTCAACTGTGTAGTCCTCTCCCCTCTTAAATTTTTTTCTAGCAAGATTCAATGGAATCCTTTATAAACAGCGCTATTCCCCCACTTCTTCAGCCTAGTCGGTCTTTCCTGTATAGTTTGTAACAGGTATTACCATATCCCATTGGTTTTTAATCATTCCACCACATTTCTATATTACCTACTACATCAAGGTCCTCTTCCATTGCCAGGCTCTAGTTCACTGTTTTTGTTTTTAAAATTCTTGCATCCCCTCTGTACAGGTTCCCCCTTCCCAAAAATGTTCCCCAGAACCTAAGCTGAAACCCCTTTTCTATACACCATTTTCTCAACCACACACTGAGATTGGAAGGACTTCAGGGAATGCTCCTCTCCCCCAGATCTGGACCTAAGCCTTCTACCTAGCAGTCTAAATTTAGCTTTCAGGACTTCTCTCCTATGGCTCCCTATGTCATCAGTACCAACACGTACCACCATCATAGGCTCCTCCCCAGCATTCACCAGAAGTCCATCTAGAGTCTTGTAATATCCACCACCTTTGCAACTGGCAGGCAAGTCACCATGCTGTTCTCTCAGTAACCACATACCTGTCTATTCCTGATCTAATCCCGTACTGCTGCCTGTAATTCCATCGCCTGAAGCAACCTCTTTGGTGCCTGAGGAATTGTTCATCTCCACTATCGCAGTGGGAAGGAAATCCCATCTAAGAAGGTGTGTCCTTCCATTTCACCTAGATGCCCTTCCATCAGAAGATTGGCTTCCTCAACTGGAAGATCAGGGAAGTCAGTTCTGAGGCAGGCTTGCTCTACAATGTCCCTATATGCCATGTCTATAAACAATTCTGTCTCTGCTCCTCCAGTTCAGCGGTTCAGGCCTAAAGAAGCTGTACCTAGGCTCTGAGGGCCATGAGCTGCTTGAACTCTGTGCATACATGTTTTCTTTGCTGAGGATGTATTTTTATAACTATTTTCCATTATAATATTCTTAACAGAGGTTCATTTTGTTCTCAGGGGTGGCTAAAATAAGCTCACAGGTAGTCATTTTATTTTACTGTAGGCAATTATATATGGCACATAGGTCTATAGTAGCGTAGACACTGAGTAGGTATTTTCATCTGTTGTATTTTTAAATGACGTTTATATTAACAAGAGTTCAAAAGCAGCTTTGTCAATAGGACATTGGTAGTGCAAGACACCCTTACATTCGCCCAGTCTAGCCACAGGGTGACAGTTCGGTCATTTCTTTCTGTGTGTTGTGAGGCCCTAAGCAACACTAAGGAAGTGCGTGCATGAGATATATGAATAAGTCTGGGCACTGACAATGTTATCAGTCAAACAGCAATGGGCTACCAGTCATATCCAGGGAAGTGGCTGAGCCCTAACTGCCTGAGAACCTCTGTGACACACTGACTGTTAACCCAGATAAGGTTTTTTGGGGGGAAGTACGTGGACTTGTAGTTTAAGATAGATGTGGTGATAACACTGCTCGCAGGAAGGAAGGAAGGCCCCAAAAGCGAACCAAAGATTAAGCCTGACCACCCTCAACAAGGACTGGACAACGCAGTAGTTGGGGTCACCAGTGTGATTAGATGTTCGGCTGCGTATGTGTGTGTTTTCTGTGTGCTGCCCCAGCTCTGTGCAGACAGCTGGCACAGCAGACCTCGAATGAACCACCCAATGACCACAAGACCCGTTAAGGTATGAAGGCATCAGGCCAGATTTATTGTCGACAAAACACAGTACTAGTATCCTGTAGACTCTACCAGACTACTAATGCATGTATGCCCGTAACAATGGGCAGCTCAGTGAACAGAGGAACATTCCATTCCTCCCTAGGCCAGACAAAGATATTCCCTCTGAGATGCATCTTTATACCCTGATACAAACAAGTTAGTACTGCCCCCTGATGTGGCTAGTTATCACCCATCACCTTGTACGTGTTGGTTCAATCAATACATCTCTATTACATACTGACCTTATCTTTTAGAAGGGGTCAGTGTGTTGCTGTTATTCTTGGGGAATGTTTTTGTACCATCCTTGATATCGGAATATTCTGGTACCACTTGATATCGGGATGTGTTTGAGTGAGTACTCTGTGCTTAGCACTTCTTTGAAATATGTATTTTTGCAATATTAGCCCTGTTCTTGCCAGATTCTGTAAGCAGGTCCCGCCCCACACCAGGCCTCTAATACAAGGGCTTATGTCTCAAGTTCTCTTCCTACTACAAGAGATATGGAACCTGTGATCTCCCATTTGCTCGAAAAAAATCTCTGGGAGGTACTATGAGTCATTACCAACCTTAAAAAACCAAGTGTGCTGCTTCATGGGTCACCACAAAGACACCCAGATGGCTAATACCCTACTTTCCCTGGGCCAGTCCCCAGGAAAGAGGAGAGAGATTCTCATAGACCAGCCAGCTGACCAGAGGATGACACATGCTATCTTAAGATATCTGAGCCAAAAGACATCATCTGGTTCCCCAAACTGCAGTTCCTGACTGACTCTGAAGCTTCACGGAGTAAGCAAGCTGAAGAGTAGATCCTCTAAGTATTTTTCTCTTTTGAATTATTTTCTAAGATAACTGCGGGGATGCCTGCAACTAAAGAACAGGGCAATCATCGTGTGATGCGTCCCATTGTTCAATCCCAGCTTCTGCCAGCCAGAGCCATGGGGTTGCATCCCTGACCATCTTGACTAATAGCCATTGATGGACCTATCCTCCATGAAATTTATCTAGTTCTTTTTTTAACCCAGTTCTAATTTTGGCCTTCACAACATCCCCTGACAAAGACTTCCACAGGTTGCCTGTGCGTTGTGTGAAGAAGTACTTTCTTATGTTTGTTTTAAATCTGCTGCTTTTAATTTCATTGTGTGACCCTGGTTCTTGTGTTATGTGAAGGATTAAATAACACTTCCTTATTTACTTTCTCCACACTATTCATAGAGATAGAATCACATGCTGATAAATCCATATAAGAAAACCATAACTGGACTCAGCCTAACCTAAATTCTAAGCAAATCCTACTGCAGATCAAAAGGGGTCATCCTGGGTCTGTAGAGGTGTTAGCATAAACCACTCTGCTGGAGAGAGGAATCTTGAACTGCTGATTCCACTGTACTGAATGTAGAGAGATGAGAGTGGGAGTCACGTCCACGCAATAGTGGCACAGCACCGCAGCTGTACCACTGTAGCACCATACTGTAGACACTTCCTGCGGCAACAGGAGGGTTTTTTCTGAGAGGTAGTTAACCGACCTCTCCAAGAGGTGGTAGCTAGCACAACAGCATTCTTCTGCTGACCTAGCCGCATGTACACCAGAGATTAGGTTGACCTAATTACGCTGCTCAAGATGCAAACATTTTTCACAGCCCTGAGTGACATCAATCTAATTTTTAAGTGTAGACCGGTCCTGAATAAGCCATTAAATGATTGGCTCTCCAAGGATGTATTAATACCTGTAGGGCTAAGGCGGGGTTAGGATGTGTGTGTGTGTGGTTTCATTCTGTTATATTGGTTTAATGATTTGACTACAGATCATTTTCCTACAATGATTTGATCAGTTGAACATAAGAACGGCCATACTAGGTGAGACCAATGGTCCTGCTAGCCCAGCATCCTGTCTTTTGACAATGCCAGGTGCTTCAAAGGGAATATACAGAACAGGGCAATCATCGTGTGATGCGTCCCATTGTTCAATCCCAGCTTCTACCAGCCAGAGCCATGGGGTTGCATCCCTGACCATCTTGACTAATAGCCATTGATGGACCTATCCTCCATGAAATTTATCTAGTTCTTTTTTTAACCCAGTTCTAATTTTGGCCTTCACAACATCCCCTGACAAAGAGTTCAACAGGTTGCCTGTGCGTTGTGTGAAGAAGTACTTCCTTATGTTTGTTTTTAAACCTGCTGCTTTTAATTTCATTGTGTGACCCTGGTTCTTGTGTTATGTGAAGGATTAAATAACACTTCCTTATTTACTTTCTCCACACTATTCATAATCATATCCCCCCTTAGTCATCTCTTTTCTAAGCTGAACAGTCAGTCCCAGTCTTTTTTTCTTTTTTTTTGACTGATTCTCAATCTATTTTCTTGTCAGGTTATTGATGTCAATTGAGGTCAATTTACGCTATTGATCACATTGTTTTAGGGAAATGCAGTAAGTTAGCTAGCTTTGTATTTGCTTATTTATTTTCTCACTTAATTCATAAAAAGTACACCTAATTGGTTTGCCCTCATCACATCAGATAGCCATGAGGTACACCACACCAGATAAAGGGATATGATGGCCACTACGCTGCTCCTGAGTTAAAGCCTATTGCCACTGCAATAAGATTACTGCATGCAGTTTTAAAGAAAATCATTGTAACCGTTGGGCCATTTTCTGATCTTAGTTATACTGGTGTAAATCCAGAATCACTTTAGTGCAGTCAATAGCAAGGGGCTTTTTTCATATGCCACCTTTTTATGCTTTACCAAGAGTTTCTAATCCAAAACCCACTTGAATTAAATGGAAATAATCCCATTGATTTAAGGTCCATGTGCGTAATATATACCAAGATATTCCCCAAAAAGTGACAGTCCCCTCCAACTCCCCCAAAGCAGGATAAATCCTAAACTAAGGCACGCTTACTGCACCAGGAGCTGATCCCAGTTATATTGGTGTAAATCTAGAGTATATTATGCCTGAAGCACACTTTGAATAGAAAAATAAAAGGCACCCTGCCCACAAAAATAAGCATTTAGCTAACGCCAGAAATAAGCTGATAATTGTAGGTCAAACCATTGCCTATGAAACACACAGAGCCAGATGCTACCCTCATTTCCATCACTGAAGTCAATGTTGTTACTACCAATTTATGCTAAGTTGTCTATGCAGTACTGTAGTCTGCACTTGAGGGATGCAAACTGATCTGTGTTGGTGCACACTAAAAGCTCCCTAGCATGCGTTAACGTAGTCCTGTTTCAAACAGCAGTACATTAACATACACAGGAACTTTTAGTGCACACCAGCAGAGTCCACCCTGGGCCTGTCAGTGCGCAACATGCTAGTGGGGACTAAAATTTACAGCCCTCTATTGCAGACTACAGCACCACGTAGACAAGCCCCTTGGGGGCGTCTGCCCCGTTGTATTCTTCTAGCCAAGTTACCTGGTGAAGGCTGTGCTGTGTCTCCTCTATTAAAGAAAAGCATATTTTTGCCGCTATGTTCAAACTCCTCTCTTCATTTCTGGCTGAAATTATATCACCAAGCAGCACTTTCTTCCAGTAGGTACTAAAGCAAAAAATATGTTTGACAAGCGATTATTTGTTGCATTCCCCAGCCAGAAGTTAAACTGAAGTTATAGCCCAAAATAAATAAAATAAATAAAACTCTGATAGATAACTAAGTCAAAGTTAACACACACACACACACACACACACACACACACACACACACACAAAATAGACCCACAGCACTCAGATACCACAATGATGTGCATGTTTAAGCCGCTGAGTAGCACAGAACACACACTGCATGGTATGGAAGACAGATGGATCTCAATATCTTTCAGTTACTTTAACATGTTCTGTCCAGGACTAAACCCTCACAGCATAGATGAGTGTAAATATTTTTCCTTTTAATTTTAAAACATATTTGATAACTGACAACGCTCATGTACCTATCTGCAAACAATGCCAAGATTGTGAAGACCAAATTCACTGCTGAAATAAGCACAATCAATTTTGTGACATCAGTGCTGAACCTTTGTACTTCAGCATGAACTTGGCCCTGAAATTTCAACAGTAGTCCCTGAAATGTACTTTTCAGAGAAATCAAACTGATGTCTGAGTTCATGGGACCCATCAAAGTGACAAATGTAAGAAACAGAAACTGAACATTGAAGCAATATCCAGTTCTTGGAGTAGGAAGGGAACAACAACAGAATGCTTGGTGTTTAACTGAATCGAGTTGTCATATATGCAACAAGCAGATAACGACTTTTAAATTATATATTGTTCCAAATCCTTCTTGCCTTACACATGTGAGTAGTCTTACTGAAGTTCGAGATAATCACACAAGTATATCCAATGTTACCATCTCTACACCTCACTTAGTGTGAGAAGACACAGACTAGAGGGATAGAAGGGGCATTATTTTCTAAATAAATGACCACATTTCTGTAAGTGTATTTGAAACTTACAATTCATCTGCTCCAAGACATAACAACTTGAGAGCTGTGAGGAGTCTCCATGATGGCCCATCCCTTCCAAACGTCAAATTTCTAAAAGTGTCAAAAATTACCAAAAGGTAGAAAGCATGAGCTCATTACACAGTTTGTCATCTTCACACTAACAGTAACTGTGGCAACAAATCATCTGCCTAGTGGCAGCCTCCTCCCACCCTAGGACACAGTTAAGGAGAAGCAAATTCATAGTCCATGTGGGAACTACACTGTAACATCTAGGGGAAAAGGATTCTCCCCAGCTTCCTTTGCTCTGCTGCTTCCCACAGCCTTAGGACAGGGTGGTCCAGATTGTCTTGTGCTGACCCCTAGCCCTGATCCTTAGCTTTCATATTGTCTTTTATCCACTTAAATTCTCTTCCACTATCAAGGAGCTAAACAGAATACCTATATTTTTATAAACCAATTTTTTGGCAAGTTTAAAAAAAAAGCATCTGAACTTTTATTTCAGTTTTGTTGTAACTATTTTCTCAAATGGAAACCAGGGTTTTGAAGAGATACTTACTCTAACAAGTTATGAGCCTTTAGAATGGAAAGCTTCATATTTCTCTGCTTGTCTGTTGAAAAGAGATGTTTAAGAAGGATATCTGCAAAACACATATTTAAAGATCCTTAAGCAAACAGTTAACACTGAAAACAAACTAAACTTGAACTGTATTTTCTTATATTTTAACTATAATTAATCTTCCAACTGAACAGTACGCAAAGACCAGCTCAGATAATGTCAAAACTTTAATGAACTTTACCTTGAGTTGAAGAACCCTCTGAAGAGCACTTAGCAACTTGCAGGACTGAACCCAGAGCGTGAGTTCATTCTGGCATTTCCTAACTCTTGAGTACTTGACCTGGCAACCTTAATAATGTTCTTTTAACACAATTTTTGACATACAGACAGTTCTAAAGCACCAAGAGCCAGATGCTCAGCTGGTAAAACAACATAACTCCACTGAAGTAAATGGAGTTGATTTATACAAGCTGCAAATCTGACTTTAAACAGCCTTAATGCTTTATAATAAAAATATAACTTGTCTACTGCATACTCAATTCCAAACAGCTGTCTCTCTTAACATGCCTATATAAGCAACCAAGCCCCACTGACAAAAAAAAAAAAAAAAATCCACTTCCAAAAAATAGCTTGGGCTCTCCAATCAGCTTGTTGGCCAACTCATAACCAAGTCTTCACCACTTAATTATTAATTTTCTATAACAATGACTGGGCTGCCTAATAGCATGGGTTTCTCTTATTGTGGTCTTAGTTCAGCACATGCTTAACACTAAGTTTAGCAGAATTGGGGCCTCTAAGACATGTGAGCATCCTCTCTATGAAAAGGCTCCATCAATATTTAGTGTGATACAGATGCATGCACACACACACACAACTTGAGAGAGGGTAGTTTGCAAAAATCTCCCAGCATTTCCAGTTCCATCCTTAAATGATTCTCTAAAGCCACAATCCTGCAAACACTTAAGCACGTGCCTAAATTTTACTCGCATAAGCACTCCCATTGAAGCTAGTGTTGCTACTCCTGTGCTTAAAGTTAACCAAAACACGTAAGAGTTTTCAGAGTAAAGCTAACTAAGTTTCATAGCGTAACAAATGAAACCTGAGCAATTCCAAAAAAAATGAAGGCCACTTCACATACACACACACACACGCACACTCTTTTAGTTAAAAATCCCTATTAGGTGTAGTTCAAAAAGGCAAAAATGGAACGAACTCAACCCTATATTTCACTTTAATGCTCCCAACAAACCCTAAATTGATCATATATGGCGACAGCCTAGTGCAGAGTGAAACTATGTAAGCTTCCTCACTGCCCCTCAATTACCATATTTACCCAGATGAAGAGATAAAGCTGGCTGGCTCCCTAGTATTTCATATTTTAATGTGAAGATCAAGCTACCAACCTGCTGAGACATAAACCCCACTCTGTGGGTTGTTGATGGCAACGAATCCATATTCTAGCAGAAGTCGCTGGTTATCATGAGGCCCGTAACAGATAAACAGTTCTTCATGTCTTCTGCAATGTGACTCTGTCCTGATTTCATAACATCTTGTCTGCTCATTAAATGCAGCTTTTACCTTTGAGAAATTTTAAAAAGAAAGACATTTCCTCTATAGCAGTGAGGGGGAAAAACCCATCAGACCTAGAATGATAAAGACCAGTAATATTTCCTTACTGTGGCAAAAGGGTATAAACATCTAGGACTCAATGGTGAAATATGTAAAGTGATTTTTGAAGAGGGGTTATCTTTGTTGCACTTAGGACCTTATCTGAAGAAAGAGGAAAAATTCTCTAAAATACTAAAACAGAACAAACAAAAAATCCTTGGGTTCAAGACTGTGCTGCCTCTAGGAGGCAGAGCACAGAAGGGGAAGCGGGAACAAAGCTAGCTTTAAGCCACCTTTGTGCTACCCTGACTCTGTGCGGTCACGTGAGTCAGTGTGGTCCCTGGCATAAATCAGAGCAACTTCATAGGCAGCCCTGATGAGGTTGCCATAGGCTGCTTGAAGCCTACTACCAGGCACTCTAGAAACCACATGCCCCCTGCACTGTGCCTTGTGAGGGGGTAATACAGAGCTGCTTACAGGGGCCCTCTGCTGGGGACAATTCTCCCCAAGCCATTTCTGGACACATGGTCCAAAAGCATAAGCATGTGACTCATTGGCTGGCACACCCCCTAGTGGCTGGGGCATGGTGTAAAGGCTTTCCTCCTTTAGCGCCCCTGCTGACAGCCATTCCACCCCTACTGTGGTCTGCTTCTTCATGCCATTCAGCCCCCCTCCTTCCAGCTCATGTAGCGTCCCACCCCTCCCAGGGTAAACCAGCTTGTGGTCCTTCGACTTCATGTTGGACAGTTAGTCTGAGTCCAGACTCACCAGTCCTCATCTCTAGTATCAGGGGAGTTCAGCAGTTCTTACTCTTTGGGGAGAGAGGGGGGCACCCCCTCTTCCTTGGTGGGCTGGTAGAACTCAGGCCCTCCCACTCCATTCGGTGCAGACCAAGGACCCTCATTACACAGTTAAGGCCCTGGCTGTCTCCTGGGCCACTTCTTACCTTATCCTGTCTTGGCCCTTTATCTCAGCCTCTTCCCAGGTTCCCAGCATATCAGCTCCACTCTAAGCCGCTTCCCAAAGGGTCACTGCAGGGCTTCTTAGCACTTTCCGCTACCCAGCTGGGTCTGCTGCAGAGGGGTTTTCCTCCATTCCCCTGGCAGGGCAGTCCCTGACTCAGCAGGAGTCTTCCTGCTCCTTGAAGGACCCTCCACCACAGGGGAGAAACCTGGGTGGACTCACCTCCTGCCACTTTCTTTCTCAACTGCCTAAGTTTCCCCATTGCAGAGGTGCCTTCCTTCAGAGAGGCTTTGTCTGCCAGCAACCCTACTCAGCTCTCTGACTCCAGCCAGGCTTCTCTCACTGAGTGAGAGCCAGAAATCTGCTCTCCTTCCAGCCCTTTTAACTTCTCCTTCAGGTCTGAACATACTGCAGGTGTAGTGGGGTGAGGCTGATTGTGCCCACAGGCTTTCATTAATCCCTTCAGGCTGAGTGTGGGGTTGCTACACCTCATCATACCAGGGTACTGGGGGCGGGCAGAGGCGCGGAATCCTTTCCCCATCCTTATTTTGCCACTTGATCCATAAAATCAATTCTATTTGTTAATTCACGCTGGGTTACATGATAAGTTTTAGTGGCATATCTACTGAGCCTATAGCTGTCCTACAAACAATACACTATACACACACCAATCATGACCCTTCAGTGGGATGCCGTGTTCCTAATTCATCAGAGACAAGAATGTGGATTCTGCACAAAGTCTGTGCATTGTACATCGTAAAAACTATGGTTATGTTTTTCCAGCTTCTTACCTGAACATTTGGACTGTGGTTTAGCAGATCTAAATAAGGCGCTAGTGCATAAACATCTGGTTCTCTAGAGAAACATTCCCTCTGTGAATGCTTCATGTACACTGTTCTAGTATTAATGGTACACCAAGCCCACTGCAGGGCATCGTAGTTAAAAACAGTTTCTACATTCTCAGTAAACAAAGACTGCAGAGAAGAGAAAAAAGACTTGGAAGAGGTATACAGTTCCTGGACCACTGTTCTTTGCTCCTGAGCCTTCCTTCTTAAGGGCTCAGGAAGAAGTCTCACTACTTCTTGATCCAAACAAACAGGGCACGTATAGGTCTTTGGTAAAACATCAAGATAAGGCTTCCACACAGATTGCTCACCAGCATATTTCTCTGCTATTAAAAATGTGCACAGTGCTATCAAAGGAGATATGGGAGGCTTCCACCTATTAAAAACATAACAGATACACAGAAGTGAGGTGGAGAAAATACAACCACACATATCCTTTTAATACTTGGAGATTATAAACAAATATTTTAAACTTCTTTGTAGTTCACCTGCAAATGTTTTTTCATTATTTCGAGGTGTTTTTAAATTTATTTTTACTGACAAGCTGTTAAAAACAAGCTGGTAAAACACTGGATTTTGTTTAAACAAAAATATAAAATAGTTTTCTATACTCTACATCACCTTTTGTTATGAATTTGCTGAAAGGGTGCCTTCATATAGCACTTTGTGGTCTCATATTTGAATTCCTTTCTTTTAGGGCATGCACATTTAGTAATGTCAAACAAATCATTTACAATTCCATTTAAATAAGGGCCCCATCCTGCAAGACCTTACTCATTTGAGCAATCCACATGCATGCAAGTAGTCTTGTTGAGACCAATGGGAATACGTTGTGACGCTTCTCGACTCACCCAGAGCTATGAGTCACCTTGTTACCATCTGCTGCCAGCACGAAGGAGTCTTGCTTGTGCTTAACTGGGTGTCAGCTTTCTAACACAAACAGCCCGTCATTATAGCTATATTATAATGGGCTATATTAGCCCTTCCTTTGCCCTGCAGTTTCACAACAGATGCACCCCAGGCCTTGTGTCCCTTCAAAGTGTCACCCTGTGGTATCCAGCCCCTGACCACTGAACACTCACAGAAATACCAGATCCTCTGTTCCCAGAGAAACAGCATACCAGTGTACTAAATAGTAATAAGTCACCAGGACCAGACAGTATTTCACCCAAGAGTTCTGAATGAACTCAAATGTGAAACTGCAGAACTACTAACTGTAGTCTGTAACCTATCATTTAAATCAGCTTCTGTAGCAAAATGACTGGAGTATAGCTAATATGATGCCAATTTTTTAAAAGGGCTCCAGACGTTACCCCAGCAATTACTGTAGCCTATAGGACTAACCTGCTTGCTTGTGTGTATATATTTTTATAGTTTAAGTATTTGGTTTATTGTAATAGGTTTATAAATTTATATTAAAGTAAGCTTGGCTGTAATGCAAGAACCTACAGGCCATATTCTGTATGTTAAGCTAAGGCAAAGTTAGCATATTTATATTAAAATCTTTTACTTGGAAAGCAAAGTTAACCTATATTTTGTTACCTAAATAGATAAGTACCCATGCCTATGTTTATTTAAACTAATAAACAATGAAGAATGGCATAGGTTTTTTTTTTTAAATGTTGTACCCACAGACTTAACAAGTACACCACAAGAGACTAATGTGCGTACATACCTGTTATGAATATGCTCATACATATTAGCCTATGGGGTGAGTGTACCCTAACACTTCTGTGGGTAAGGAGAATTTGGGCATAAGAGGAAGGATTTCTGGCATTTGCCCTATAAAAGAGGTAACCCACCTCAAAAGAGTATCTCCAGTTCTCACTTTACTCCATCTTCATTTTTACTTAACTTTATTTATTTTATTTATTTATGATGACTGCTACTATTAGTAGGCTGTACTTGTTCTTCTTAAGCTTTAAGTTTCAAGGGAACTAGGCTAAGCTTGGTTTCCCTAAGTTTTATTCTTAGTTTATTAGGTTTTAATTTAAATATGCTAACTTTCCCTTAGCTTAACACACAGGATATAGCCTGTAGGTTTTTTGCATTACTTTAATATAAATTTATAAACCTATTACAATAAGCCAAATACTTAAGCACCGCACAGGCATTCAGGGCTCCGGAGGGGAGAGATACCTCTCCCCAGATCCAGACCCAACCCAGCCCGGGCCTGCCATGGTCGTGGGAGAGGCGACCCTCCTCTGACCCCAGCAGGGAGAGCCACCCCTCCCTCGCCGCAACAGCACCTGGGCTGAGGGGGAGAGCTGGGAGGAGTCCTCTCTCCCCACTGTAGCCCCAGGGCAGCCTGCACCCGAAACCCCTCATCCCCCCCCACCTCCTCGAGCCCCTCATCCCCAGTCCCACCCCAGAGCCTGCCCCCCCCAGCCGGAGCCCTCATCCCCTCCGCACTCCAACCTTCTGCCCCAGCCCTGAACCCCCTCCCACACTCCAAACCCCTCAGCCCCACACCCGCCACATGAACTTTGTTATGTGCATCAATATGGAGGTGATGTGTCACACACCACCTCCATATTGGTGCACATAACAAAATTCATTCTGCACATGGGTTGGAAAAAATGAGAGGGAACACTGCCCCAAAGTTCATTGTCCTTACTTGCAAGCAGAGCTCTCCTCTGCTCATACACTTCTTCCTCTAAATCTCCTGTCTTTGAAGATTCCACAATCCTTCATTAGCACTCAGCTCAGACTGTAAATGGATGCCCATTTTGAACCAAACATTTCTTGCCAGAAAGAAAACCTGCTTTTCACCTTTCTGGTAATCAGTCCCTAGTCACAGATCTTAAGGACTGAATTTTCAGTGTATATATAACTCCTTATACAACATCTATACATACATTTTGCAATGATTATGACAACCGGTGTGACAAGCTTCCAGTACAGACCTTACATGACATTATTTGGTGAACCCAGAGGATCCCTGTACCTGTTGCCATTTGGCATCCAGAGTTTCTTGGGTCACATACATGTGTAAATTAGGCTTTACAGATTGAGGCCCTAACACAAATTCAAATGAATAATCTAACAGTGTGCGAGCACCCTATCAACACCAACAGTGGAATTTCTTACGAGTTATCTTTCCCTCCTCCACACTTACTTTGCAATGTTTTCCCCAAGGTAGCTACTAAGGACAGTACCAGTGGTGAGCAAGCATTTCTCCGGCAACGAAATAATCACTTCCCCTGCCTTTGAGAAAAATCAAATAGACTAAAAGTCAGATTGAAAATGACCCACGGATGCACAATTCATAAGTGTAGAGAAATGTCCCAGAGCACACCAGAGCCAGAAGGCAAACGGATACAACCACAGCCTCAGCGCGGATCATTATAGTTGTAAAATTCTGTGGTCCAGCAATGTAGGAAGTTTGTGCAGTATGTGGCAGGATGTCCTGACAGAGGATAAACAGTTTCTGAGCTGGCTGGCGACTGGCTGAGAAGCATCACCTTTCCCCTTGAACAGAATACACCACACTTGGAGCGAGACCCCTTTGACAGAGGAATTTTCTACTGGGCATTTACACCCAGATTATAGCTCCTTTGTGCCCCTTTCGAACAGGACTACATTAACATAAACTAGGTACCTTTTAGTTCATGCCTGCAGTGTCCACACAGGACAGTTAAATCATAACATTTTGGTGCCCTTTGCAATTCACACCCCATGTAGTCCACGCTGCCGTGCAGAGTACACGGAGCCTGGGGGATTCCAACTCCTGATTATAAACTATATCGTCTTAGACTCCCCTCTAGTCTTTTAGGCTCTCCCAGGAGCAATTTTGATTAGGGCCCAGAATGTCTCCAGCTGCTCCTGCAGTACATGTAATAAAAGCCATATAACAAACAAACAAATAAATACTAACCTGAAAGGCTTTTGTGGTCATTAGGCCTCTTCCCGTATCTGAAATAGCAGGAACAAAAAGAATGATTACAATATGGTATACAATCTTAAGACTTCTCCATAAGACTACAAAAAAACACTATGAATTAAAACTGGTCTGAAAAAGGAAACATGAAAATGAACATATTTCTTATATAACATAAAAACCATTTTTAAAAGTCCCCCATGGACTAGCTGAAGCTTATGTATGTATCTGGGCCAGATACTCAAAAGGTATTTAGACACTTAACACCTATTGATTTAAATAGAAGAGAAGCACCTAATTACCTTTAAAGATATGGGCTCTTATTTCTCTCTCTCTCCTCCTTTCTCTAGCCTCAGTCTCTTCTCTGCTGTCTCACACATTCTTATCACTGATGAAAGCCTTCATCTCTACAGCTCCTGCCATCTGAACAATCTTCCTGCATCCCTCAGCTTCACTCATTTTTTTTCCAAATCTTGGCTTAAAAACCACTTTTTTTCTCCCCTGCTTGTGCTTCTCCCTTTTTGCTAGTTATTTTACACTCAGTGTTTTAGTTGTCACTCTGCAATATCTCTGCACAGTTGTTTCTCGATTTATACTATGTACTATCTGCTGCCTTCTAATTTAATTCTGTAAAGATTTTTGAAGATTATTATTAAAGACACACACAGTAAACAATCCATTCAAATCTGAACTATTTATTATTGTTGCTATCTGCATTCCATCTCTACATGTTGATAGGTTTAGTTAGTCTGCCAGAATGAATGAGGAAATGGTTACAAGCTTAAGTCCTGAGCCTGTAAACACTTATGCAACAGTATTTTACAAATGTGACCAGCTTCTTTAAGGCCTATGACAGCAATCCTACAAGAAGTACTACATGAGTGTACCCCACTGCCCGTGCAGAGCCCCTCTGGCATCAGTAGCAATTTGCAACAGCATAAGAACCCCCTCGTGAGGAACAGCTTGTAGTATGTTGGCAGTTTTTCAAAGGGACACTATTAAGGGCCCAAAAGCAAGCTATTCCGCTGGTTAGGAAAGATAGAAAATGTGGCAAAAGACCACCTTGGCTTAACCACGAGATCTTGCACGATCTAAAAAATAAAAAGGAGTCATATAAAAAATGGAAACTAGGACAGATTACAAAGGATGAATATAGGCAAACAACACAGGAATGCAGGGGCAAGATTAGAAAGGCAAAGGCACAAAATGAGCTCAAACTAGCTACGGGAATAAAAGGAAACAAGAAGACTTTTTATCAATACATTAGAAGCAAGAGGAAGACCAAAGACAGGGTAGGCCCACTGCTTAGTGAAGAGGGAGAAACAGTAACAGGAAACTTGGAAATGGCAGAGATGCTTAATGACTTCTTTGTTTCGGTCTTCAGCGAGAAGTCTGAAGGAATGCCTAACATAGTGAATGCTAATGGGAAGGGGGTAGGTTTAGCGGATAAAATAAAAAAAGAACAAGTTAAATATCACTTAGAAAAGTTAGATGCCTGCAAGTCACCCGGGCCTGATGAAATGCATCCTAGAATACTCAAGGAGCTAATAGAGGAGGTATTAGGGATAATAGCCTCTAGCTATTATCTTTGGAAAGTCATGGGAGACGGGAGAGATTCCAGAAGACTGGAAAAGGGCAAATATAGTGCCCATCTATAAAAAGGGAAATAAAAACAACCCAGGTAACTACAGACCAGTTAGTTTAACTTCTGTGCCAGGGAAGATAATGGAGCAAGTAATTAAGGAAATCATCTGCCAACACTTGGAAGGTGGTAAGGTGATAGGGAATAGCCAGCATGGATTTGTGAAGAACAAATCATGTCAAACCAATCTGATAGCTTTCTTTGATAGGATAACGAGCCTTGTGGATAAGGGTGAAGCGGTGGATGTGGTATACCTAGACTTTAGTAAGGCATTTGATATGGTCTCGCATGATATTCTTATCGATAAACTAGGCAAATACAAATTAGATGGGGCTACTATAAGGTGGGTGCATAACTGGCTGGATAACCGTACTCAGAGAGTTGTTATTAATGGTTCCCAATCCTGCTGGAAAGGCGTAACGAGTGGGGTACCGCAGGGGTCTGTTTTGGGACCGGCTCTGTTCAATATCTTCATCAACGACTTAGATATTGGCATAGAAAGTACGCTTATTAAGTTTGCGGATGATACCAAACTGGGAGGGATTGCAACTACTTTGGAGGACAGGGTCATAATTCAAAATGATCTGGACAAATTGGAGAAATGGTCTGAGTTAAACAGGATGAAGTTTAACAAAGACAAATGCAAAGTGCTCCACTTAGGAAGGAAAAATCAATTTCACACATACAGAATGGGAAAAGACTGTCTAGGAAGGAGTACGGCAGAAAGGGATCTAGGGGTTATAGTGGACCACAAGCTAAATATGAGTCAACAGTGTGATGCTGTTGCAAAAAAAGCAAACATGATTCTGGGATGCATTAACAGGTGTGTTGTGAGCAAGACACGAGAAGTCATTCTTCCGCTCTACTCTGCTCTGGTTAGGCCTCAGCTGGAGTATTGTGTCCAGTTCTGGGCGCCGCATTTTAAAAAAGATGTGGAGAAACTGGAAAGGGTCCAAAGAAGAGCAACAAGAATGATTAAAGGTCTTGAGAACATGACCTATGAAGGAAGGCTGAAAGAATTGGGTTTGTTTAGTTTGGAAAAGAGAAGACTGAGAGGGGACATGATAGCAGTTTTCAGGTATATAAAAGGGTGTCATAAGGAGGAGGGAGAGAACTTGTTCACCTTAGCCTCTAAGGATAGAACCAGAAACAATGGGTTTAAACTGCAGCAAGGGAGGTCTAGATTGGACATTAGGAAAAAGTTCCTAACTGTCAGGGTGGTTAAACACTGGAACAAATTGCCTAGGGAGGTTGTGGAATCTCCGTCTCTGGAGATATTTAAGAGTAGGTTAGATAAATGTCTATTAGGGATGGTCTAGGCAGTATTTGGTCCTGCCATGCGGGCAGGGGACTGGACTCGATGACCTCTCGAGGTCCCTTCCAGTCCTATAATCTATGAATCTATGTGGGACAGAGTCTACTTGTGTGAGTGAAATTATTCATGTGTGCATTTGTTTGAAGGATTTGGGTCCTTAATGTCTGTACACTGAATACTGAGGCTAGGTCTACACTACCCGCCGCCTCTCGGGGATCGATTTATCGCGTCCCGTCAGGACGCGACAATCAATCCCCGAATCGACGCTCTTACTCCACCAGCGGAGGTGGGAGTAAGCGCCGTCGACAGAAAGCCGCAGAAGTCGATTTTGCTGCCGTCCTCACAGCGGGGTAAGTCGGCTGCGATACGTCGAATTCAGCTATGCTATTCACATAGCTGAATTTGCGTATCTTAAATCGACTCCCCCCTGTAGTGTAGATGTACCCTCATTCCTGAAGAAAACCAGCCAGATGGGGATAAAACCACAGTGAGAACCAGACAACCTAGGATCAATAAGCAATTAAAGTATTACCTGAAAACTGTGCTGGTCTTAAATTACGGTCATCAAACCCCCTCTCTTTCAGCCACTTCCTAAGTTGTATATATTCCAGTATGTGACTCTGGTTTACTAAATGAAGAGAATAGTGATTAACCTACAGCATACAATTTAATTAAAAACATGGTGCACTTGTACTGTAGTACAGTGGCTCTCAACCTTCCAGACTACTGTACCCCATTCAGGAGTATGATTTGTCTAGCGTATCCCCAAGTTTCTCCTCACTTAAAAACTACTTGCTTACAAAGTCAAACATCAAAATACAAAATGGCACAGCACACTATTACTGAAAAATTACTTACGTTTTCATTTTTACCATATAATTCTAAAATAAATCAATTGGAATATAAATATTGTACTTACATTTCAGGGTATAGTATACAGGGTAGTATAAGCAAGTCATTGTCTGTATGAAATTTTAGTTTGTACAGACTTCACTAGTGCTTTTTACATTTCCTAGTTTTCTACAGGCTAATATCTAGATTAGTTGACGTACTCCCTGGAAGACCTCTGAGTACCCCTGGTTGAGAAGTACTGCTGTAGTAGATTTTTACCATATTCACAGAAGAATGGTCTTTTATAACATGACACACCATAAGATAGTGAAAAAGTCATCAGTTCTGTTAGGTACTGAATACCCTTAATGTCACTGATTTCACTGGAAATTGAGGGTATTCAGCATGACCAAGAATCACTCAGCAGAGTAATACAGTATCATCCTTCAACTAGAAAACAGAATTCACAAAGCTAAACATGGACAAAGGAAGACTAAGTTAAAGCACATTAAAACCAGAAAATAAAATGGTTGTTCACATGTAACGGCTGATGTCTTGACAAGAGTAATCATGGACATGTAGGAGTTTGAACATGTACAGACTGTAGAAAGATCCCTTGCCAAGTAACTAATTATTCTGTTGCTTCCCTGAATGCAAACAAAGAATAGATGAAAACATACAGTACCTCCATTTGAAGGCAAACTACTAAATTGTTTTCTTCTTCTCTTTCTACCGGTCCGACCTCTATTTTTCCACATGGTAAGAAAAACTTCACCTTAGGTATACAACCTGAATGAAAAATGGGAAAACAGCCAGGTTCTTTTTTCAGAGGGGTAGCCGTGTTAGTCTGAATCTGTAAAAAGCAACAGAGGGTCCTGTGGCACCTTTGAGACTAACAGAAGTACTGGGAGCATAAGCTTTTGTGGGTCAGAACCTCACTTCTTCAGATGCAAGCCTTGCATCTGAAGAAGTGAGGTTCTGACCCACGAAAGCTTATGCTCCCAGTACTTCTGTTAGTCTCAAAGGTGCCACAGGACCCTCTGTTGCTTTTTACAGGTTCTTTTTTGATATTTCTTTCAGTTCCTGCATATAAAAGATTACTCACTCCAGACTTTTACAAATATACACAAAAGAAATTAAAGTTCTTCATATTCAACATGCTTCAGCTTTTCATCTCAGAAAACGCAGGACACACTAGCACTTGAATGAGCAATGCGAGGAGAGGGAAGCAAAAAGCTTCCATCCCATGCTGCCACCTTACCTAAGAAATGGGCATAATCCCCTTGGGGAACAGAGGCACTTCCATTTCTACATTTAAAAATAAGGCAGTTTCCATGCAGAAACATTATTAATTTACAGTTATGTTGATACAGTGACTAATATAACTCATATATAAAATTCACAGCAAGAACACTTAAAATAACTATTTTCAATTATAAAGTATAAGAGAGATAAGGTGGGTGAGGTAGTATCCTTTTATTGGACCAACTTCTGTGGGTAAGACAAGCCTTCAAGCTACAACAGAAGATGGTTCAATAAAAAAATATTACTTCACCCACGTTGTCTCTTTAATATCCTGAGACTGACACAGCTACACAACACTGCATTTAAAAGTATGAACATAACACACATAATTTACATAAATATTCCATTACCTTCGCAGTTCATTTATTCAATGAAAGACAATACTGGCATGGAAAAAATTAACGTTATTCCAATAACAACCATAACTCTGACCTACAACATATAAAATATTTCATAATATACCTACACAGTTATAAATTTCAAGTAGTCAAGTTATACATATTCCTTTGATATATTTGACTAAATTACTTGTAAACACATCTTACAGGTTAGCATTTAGTTGTTACTGCAATGTGGACAGTGACACATGACAATACTGTCATTAACTGAACTGAACCATAGCTTAACTATAAGTAAAAGAAAAAAAATTTATAGGAATTAATGGGGGCAAGCCATACTTCAAAAAGAAGACACCAGTACAAAATGAGAAGATAGTCGATTTGGACAGCACTAATTATGACAGTGAAAACTATTGTTGGGGTTACTAGGCCTGCCTGAGCCAGAGTTCTTCCATGTTTAAACTCTGTCCTTCCATGTTTAACTCTGATTGACCTCAACAACCAAGGACAGGAATTGGAATGTGTAAATAGCCAGTTAGCAATTACTACCTTGTTCATTTCAGGTACCAAACGATAATGATGAGGTTTGCATGTTTCTAGTTGGGGAAGGGGTAATAAACTAAGGGTAAACAGGACCAAATAACTGTTTAGAGAGAAGTTACTAACAAGCTAGATTTAGAACCCTAGAATGATTTAGTTACTTAAATGTATAAACATGCCTTTGGTAAAGAGGGGAAGGGGAGTAGGGGGGATGGTAGAGAGGGGGGCTTAGTTGTTAAATGTATAAAGAAGAGAGAAACTGTTTTGCTGGTGTGCTCGATTTGAGACTTGCCTGTCTCCTTGCACCACTTTGAGATCTCAAATAAGCTTTGATTGTTTCTCCACCCCGTATGTTTATTGGCGTGAAGCACTCCGGCCCCGAACCCCACTGTTGCTGTCCTCGGGCCCCTGTGCCGGCCGGCAACACTGTCAAGTAAGCACATTATAGCATTGCTGAGTTCAGGACCACCACCACACACACTATATCATAGTAACTTCTATTTCCTGACATTGGTGTTGGAACAATTTGTACAGTGGGCGTGCTGAGAGCCATTGAACAAAACTGTAAACCCTGTATATGATACAAACCACTTCAAGCAGGGGATGTTCCTGCACCCCGAGTTCCAGCACCCGTTTCCAGGGCACAACATTTTTGAATATGCGTGTACGGGTGTGGGTGAATTTCCCAATAAAAGGAACATATCTTTTTAGGGGAGAGGATGACGATTCTAACACACATGAATCACTTCTTCCACAAGTCTACAGCTGTAAGCGAGAAAGCCTATGTGTGTGTGTTTTCCCCCTCCAGTTCCGGCATCAGGCCTTTTCTTAACAAATGGCTAGATCTCTAATAGCAGCACCGGTTGCATTATCAACTGCATACTGAAATGAGTAACAATATTACTTCTAGCGCCTTGGATTTTCAGAGCCCTGCGCAAGAGATTAAATAAATAAGAAAAATCTCTACCACCACGGGAGACAGCTATAACAAACCCACTGCGTTCACAGCTCCGATCGCTGACTGGAGTACCTCGGCTACATTTTCTGGTTCTTTCCGGAGTTGCCATCAGACAAAGAGCTTTAAAAAAAAACCTACCCGCTAGTGCCTGTAAACAATCCCATTCAATCTACGGCCTTTCGCTTACAGCTCCAGATCTCGCACAGATAGCACATGGTAAAGCAAAAAGCTCACTTACACCCAAGCCAGGCCCCAGCGGCCAGACTGCTTGCGCTCATCCCCCACGGACACAGCTGCAGCGCAGCCACGTGTTTCCTGCCTCCTCTCCCCCAGTCCCACACCCAGCTCGGAGCCGCAGGCAGCCCGCGGACATATCTAGAACTCCGCCTCCAGCTCGCTCTCTCCTCTCGCTGTTCTCTTATCAGGCGTGAGAAGCGTCTGTGACTGTGTCGAGAGCGCTCCGCCCTCTCGGATCGACCCTTCTGGGCTGATGCATAAAAACCGTTGGATCTTAGCGTAGGAGCCTGAAGCAGCTAAAGAGGCTGAGCTACGTAGTGCCAGAGGTGAGTTTGCAAGTTGCTTTCTTCACCTTAGCACCCCCTTCCCCAGCGAACCCACCCCCGGGGGGCAGCTTGCATACAGCGTTCCTTGCAGCCTGCCTTTGCTTGTTACGGAGATCAGACCGCATTTCTTGTGCAGCGCTGGCCTTAGGGAAAATGGTGCCCTGGGTGAACTTGTATTCTGGTGCCCCAGTCCGCATGGGTATGGTGCCTGCCCCCTATGAGCCTTCTGAGCTCCCCCTGTTGCCCCAATCCCTCTCTCATCCCCCCTCCTGCACCCCAACCCCTGTGCTGCACTCTCTTTGCTCCTAACCCGTGCACCCCGCTCCTGCGCCCACATTGGGAAATGACCTGGATGCAGGGAGCAGCTGGCATTGCTACGCACTCTCCCCCCTCTGATGCTGCTCCTCCACACACCCCTAAGAGCTGTGAGGGGGGGGAGTGAGGAGTGATGTCAGGGCTCTGTGCATTTTCCCCACCAGGGCTGCATAAGGGAAGGACAGGAGAGCAGTAGCCCATGCGGGGAAAGTGACCTGGATACATGGAACACTCCGTGTTGCTCTTCGCTTCCCCTCCTCACCCTCCCCACAGCCTCCTAGGGGGGCACGAAGGAACGTGTGGGGGGTGTCATAGGTTTCACCAGGGCTGGTGCTACCATTAAGGCAAACTAGGCGGTTGCCTAGGGTGCCAAGATTTGGGGGCACCAAAAAGTGGTGCCCTCAATTTTTCCTTTTTTTTTTTTTTTTTTTACAGCGTTCCTATGCCCTCTCCCCAAGCGTGCGGTTGCCGCTCCACTTCTCCCGCCTCTCAGGCTTGCAGCGCCAATCATCTGTTTGGCACCACAAGCCTGGGAGTGGAGGAGAATTTGAGCGGGGGCGGCGTGCTCAGGGAGGAGGCGGAGCAGAGGTGAGCTGGGGTGGGGAGCTGCCGCACGGCTCGGCTCCCCGTGAGGGGGACACCTCAGGACAGAGGGGGGGAGCTGCTGCAGGGCTGGGGGGAGGAGGGGTTGCAAGGTGGAAGTTTCGCCTACAGTGCAAAACTTCCTTGCACCGGCTCTGGGTTTCACCCCCACTCTGAACTTTAGGGTACAGATGTGGGGACCTGTATGAGAACCCCTAAACTTAATTACCAGCTTAGATTAGTATGCTGCCACCACCAAATCGTTTAAACAACTGTTTGAGTCATTTGGGAATTCTGTCTTCCCCCCCAAAATATCTCCCTCACAGGTACTATAACCCTTCCCTGGGTAACCTTGAGAGACTTCCTCCACCAATTTCCTGGTGAACACCGATCCAAACCCTTGGATCTTAAAACAAGAAGAAATTAATCATCCCCCCCCTTTGCTGGCAGGATTTGAGTTTAATTTCCCTTTTCCCCCACCAATTCCTGGTGAGTCCAGATCCAACCCCCTTGGATCTTAAAACAAGGAAAAATCAGTCAGGTTCTTAAAAGAAGACTTAATTAAAGAAAGAAAGGTGAAAGAAAAACCTCTGGGAGATTAGCATGCAAGCTATTCTCACAGACGACAGATTCAGAAACACAGAGGATTTCTCTCTGGGCATAAAAACTTAAAGTACACAAAAGAGAACCCAATTTGATTCCCCCTCTATTTCAAAAAAAAGTCACAAAAGGAAATAAACATAAGCTAATTTATTCCTTCTCTAATACTCACTACCCTGGTTGATTCCTGGATCTTTTCACTCGGGCACAGAACTTAATGAAGAGAGCAAAGGAAAAACTTCCATCCTTCCTCTTGAAAAATCTTGTGTCCCCTCCTCCTCCCCCTCCCCATTGGTTCCCCTGGTCAGATGTCAGCTAGGCTAGGTGAACTTCTTAACCCTTTACAGGTAAAAGAGGCATTAACCCTTAACTGTCTGTTTATGATGGGGGGGGGGGAGGAGGGGAAAGCAGTATCTGTGCATTACTTACCCACCATGTTCCTCTGGTGGGAAGAAGCAGTGACTGGGAGAAATCTGAGTGCCCCCCACAGAGCACTCCCCTGCCAGCTGTGAGCAGCTTCTGACTCTACACTGGCAGTGCATACCTCTACTGCCACACAGCGCCCCCTAGGCGATTGCAGGGTAGCTCACCCCCGAGGCCAGCCCTGTCCCTGATTGCCCTAGACCGCTCTTTGGCTCACATTCATTTGCAAAGCACTTTGAAGAAGCAAGCTACAGGATAAGTGCCGATTGTTCGTTGAAAAACTGGAGACCAACCTTATTTTGCCCAATTATTTCTTTTGGTTTGGCAACAGAAGAGAAATGTACATTTGCAGAAAATTGCATAGAGAGCGAGCAGGTAGGCGTGCATAGTCACAATAACCAAATATATACACCTATATTCTTTTGCCTGTTGCAGTGAACTTATTTTGCCATCCACTAGCCCAGGAGGATGTCCAGCACCCCAGTAGCTGTGGTGACCGGGGGCAACAAAGGGATTGGATTTGCTATTGTGCGGGCTCTGTGTAAGCAGTTCACTGGGGATGTGTACCTGACAGCCCGGGACCCAGGACGGGGTCAGGCTGCGGTGACAAAGCTGCAGCAGGAGGGACTGAACCCACTTTTCCACCAGCTGGACATCGAAGATCTGCAGAGTATCCGGACTCTGCAGGAGTTCCTGAAGGAGAAATATGGAGGGCTGAATGTGCTGGTTAATAACGCAGGGATTGCTTTTAAAGGTACACTGCTGGCTCATTGGCAAGGCTTTGTGAGCTGTAAATTACATGAAGAATGATGAGTAGGTCATGTCTGCTTTTACAAGAATCATGCTAGCTGGAGAGGCAAGCAAGTATGATACCTCGCTCGTCCCTGTGCCAGCAGAGAGCTGTTCCCAACTTGACATTTTTCTGGTGCTTTGTCAGATCTAATTTTTGATCTTGTCTTCACTGCTGTGTTAGCTCAAGATATAACTCAAATTATGTAACCCAACTCCTGTCCCCACACACACACACATCTCTAGCTCAAGAGGAGTGGTGCTTTAAACTTGAGCTAGCTGGCCCATCTGGGAGCATGCTCGAGTGCTGCTGAAGTAATGCAGTGGGGAGGCTGCTACTCTGTTACTAAAAGCCAGTCACGCTGTGCAGCTCAAGGACTGCTTTGCAGAGTGGCTGCTCTCCTTCTATCTAGGCATGAGAAATATGGAGATATACCTATCTCATAGAACTGGAAGGGACCCCAAAAGATCATTGAGTCCAGCCCCCACTAGCAGGACCAAGTACTGATTTTTGCCCCAGATCCCTAAGTGGCCTCCTCAAGGATTGTACTCACAACCTTGGGTTTAGCAGGCCAATGCTCAAGCCACTGAGCTATCCCTTCCCCCAACTGAGCTATCCCTCCCCCAGAGGCAAGGGAGCGTAGATAACTCCATTTAATTCTGCAGGGAACACCCCTTTAGGGAGCTATTTACCATGGTGATGAGCACTGTATAAATAAACAGACTATTTAGAAGCTATTCCTGCCAACATAGTTTCCTCTACTTACTTTGGGAGTCTTAGAAAATATTATAGGACTCTATTTGTCAGGAGGCCTATCTTGATGTTTAGTCTAAAGTGTTCTTTCCTTAATTTAATCTTGTTACTCTGATTGCCTCTTGTACCATTTTAAATAATTCCCCTGTGACCTGAATGATGTTGCCTTTCAAATACTGGATTTGGTATTAAACTGATCTGTTGTTGAACGTATTCATGCATAAATCACTATCTCAACAGAAACTTCTCTTTGTACAGTATATGCATAGTGGGAAGTGCTTGCCATGTAATGACTGTGCACTAGGGTGACCAGACAACAAATGTGAAAAATCGGGACGGGGGTGGGGGGGTAATAGGAGCCTATATAAGGAAAAGACCCAAAAAACGGGACTGTCCCTATAAAATCGGGACATCTGGTCACCCTACTGTGCACAGAACTCTTCTAATAGTGCTGGGGGATTCTAGCAAAGGTTATTTGTCACACAGCATGGATGATACATATTTTTTTGCAACAACTCACAAACCGCAGCCATCTGCCCTGAGCTCTGGGAAAACCTGCTTAAAAAGAGATATTTTAAAATGTAGTAAATGTTGATAAAGAACAAAAACTCTTATGTCCTAGTTACAGCTTACATTTCTTATTTGGGAGCTATTGTCTTGACTCTTCACTGCTTTACCCCTGTTTGATGCTGAAACCATTGAAATCAGTGATGAATTGGGCCTCATGTCTCAGTGTTAATATACTGGTCAGTATTCTGTAAATAGTGGTGTCCTGGCACATTGCTCAAGAGAACAGGTAAGGTGGTTATTAGCAACGCCTTTAAGGAATATCTCCATTAGTTTAAGCAATAGGTGTTCAGTTACAGCCACTCCTTGGGGTTACCTGCAGGTATGTTGTATCTAGCAAGGGGACTACAACAATTGGTATCTATTTACACTACTTGGAGAGCCCTCGTGCTTGTAGAATCAATCCTTCCTCATCATCCTATCCACTCCTTATACTCCACACCCGAACATAGCCACTCTATGAACTTCATACCCTCATAACTCAATGCCTGTACTTTGACCCATCAACCTTTTACCCCCAATCAGGGATATTGCAGATTATGTATTCCTTATGCCACCTGATCTTAAATCAAATTTTGCACCCTCGATAATCTGTATGTTATTCCCTGATAACCAGAAACTTCTATGCTCAAATTCTGTTCGCTCTTTTTAACATCATCTTAATAAAATTTTTATTCTGAGTACCTACTACAGAATGACAGTGCTTCCTGTTTCTTCCTTCCCTGCCACAAAGAAACAGGCTTAGTTGCCCCCATTTGCTGCAGTTCTTCAAAAGCTTGATGTTGCCTGCATGGGAATCCTATCTCTGTGCAGCACTCCTCATCCTGGCTCAAACGCATGATGAAACTCGACACACCAGCAGTAACAACCCAGCCATTGCCTAATACACATGATTGAGCTCTAAATCTGTATAAAGAATGCAGCTCCCTGCCCTGTTTTGAGGCATCAGTTGTCATCAGCTCTTGTGGGGGGAGCACAGAACCCTAAACTAAGAGTTTTTAGCAGGTGAAAATCTTCTCAATCTTCCACTAATCTAATATTGCATATTTGGGCCTTTGCATTTTAAAATGTTAATCTTTGCAGCACTGTGTACCTGTTACTTTTCTGCACTTTCTCTGTTAAACATCTGCTTCCTAATTTATACAGAAATGACTACTGTAGAAGGAATTAGGATTAACTCTAGCTTTCAGAGACCTGTATTTTCCCATTAACCAGTGAGCATAACTTCAATGTTATATATTTTTCTTCTCCCTGTGAACAGTTGCTGATACCACTCCATTTGCTATTCAAGCAGAGGTTACAATAAGGACAAACTTTTTTGCAACAAGGGACGTCTGCACGGAGTTGCTACCCCTCATAAAGCCTCATGGTAAGTATAACCCAACAAATACCAAAGTATCCTTGAGAATAACTCTTGCTTCTCACAAGGGGGCAAACCCTACCCTCTGTTAGAAATTTGCTGCCCACAGGAGTACCCGTGCCTTTCTGCTGCATCAAAAGTAAGAAGACAAGAATAGCTTGCATGCACGTCTTGACGCACAGAATGTCTCTGCTTTTTAATCTAAAGTTGCTTCTATTCGAATCCCTTTCTTTACTAATGGTTTATTCCGGAAGTGCTTATCTGTGCCATGATGCAGAAATGAAGGATTGTCAATTGCCTCATCTGTCCTTGCTTCAGACAAGAGGAAATGGGGAGATTTCAATGTTCTGCTTGCTCACAAAAATGGAGCACTGAGGCTGAGTTCAGTGTTCTGTACAGGCTTGCACTCACAGTCACTGAAGAAACCTAGCTCCCTAGTCTTGTTGCTGTCTCCCTGCAGAGAAGTTTCGCTCTATGTACACTGCAGCCCTTGTTTTGGGAGCTGACACATTTGCCAGCATCGGGTATGCCATTAGAAATACCATATTATTTTGAAAGGTAGTGAAAATCATCCCATGTGGCGATAAATGCTACAGGATGAAAGAGTTGTGTGGGTCCACACAATAATGGTAAACAGAATGGGAGAGGCCAGGATGAGACATAATAAAACTGTGTTATATTTGTGAGTTTAGTATCAGCAGACAGATGATCTGCGCTTCACTGTGCGCACAACATTTCTGTTTTTCCAGCTGAACCTCTGGGAATGTCTTAGAACCCTGTGATGTCACAGGTGGAGATGTTTGGAAGGGACATAGGTCAAACTTTTCCCAAAATCTAGGTTTTGGGAAAAAATTTGTTTATACAACACCAAAAACCAGTAGAAAAGTTTGGTTTTGAACAAAGCCATGGAACCATTCCCATACTATAAAGATAAATGATCTTGAAAGGATATCTGTACTTATTTAGATACAGTTTTTATTTCTGGAGGGTGTATTTGGGTTTTTAAGAGACAACCCCTCTTTTCAGCACACATCCCAGATAATGACTCTGTCCACTGAGGAACCCTACAGAAGGAAGGAATCCCACACACATTCAACAATATATGGGAGGATTGGCTGACCGAGATGTGCAGTTGCAGAATCCGTCATCGTCTTCCCTTTTCCCCCACCCCGATGCTGGGACACACATTGCACTCTGTTGTGTGTTTGGCTTGCAGCTCCCCTTCATGGGCTCCATACAGCCTGCCTCCCCCCAGTGCAGTGGAACATATTGCTTCTAGTGCATTCAAGGCCCTCCTAACCTGTAGGTAGGACTCTTTCCCTAGGAATTTTGAGAGACCTCTTCATTCATACCAATTTAAAGTAGAAGGGAGAACAAAGTTCCTATCAAAAGTCCCATGCCCCAATTTTGCAAACACTGCCGAGGGGAGGGTTTACTCTTGTACATAGGCCCATTTCTGTTTGTTGTGGTGGTGGTGGTGTTGGTTTTTTTGTTTTTTTAATGGGATTATTCATGGAAGCATGGTGTTTGTTTGCAGGATCAGGATTTGTTCGTTTATTCAGAAATATCCCTATTTAAAATTGTAGAGGTGGGATATGTCAAATATTTGCTAGCAATTCTATTACATCCAACAGTGTGTTTTTGTTTTGGTTTTTAAACTGTTCTGAAAAGCAATCACCATACATAGACCTTCATGGAGCACTTTTCAGGATCAAGACCTAATATTGTGTATGGGCATGTTTATTTTATATATTTATTTATAATTTTCTTTTAATAGGTAGAGTAGTGAATGTATCTAGCACGGGAAGTGTATCCGCTCTGGCAAGATGTAGCCGGGATCTGCAGCAGAAGTTTCGTAGTGACACAATCACTGAGGAGGAGCTAGTGAAACTCATGACAAAGTTTGTGGAGGATACCAAGAACGGAGTGCATGAGAAGGAGGGCTGGCCAAATACCGCTTATGGTGTGTCCAAAATTGGAGTCACGGTCTTGTCAAGAATCCAGGCCCGGATGTTGAACGAGGAAAGGAAAGCTGATCGAATTCTTCTAAATGCCTGTTGCCCTGGATGGGTGAGAACCGACATGGCAGGTCCCAATGCCACTAAAAGTCCAGATGAGGGAGCCGAGACTCCAGTTTATTTAGCCCTTTTAGCCCCTGATGCTGATGGGCCTCATGGGCAGTTTGTTAGTGAAAAGAAAGTGCAAAAGTGGTAATCCTTTATTTGTATATGTGAGATGCAGTCCAGCGACAATATCAGATATTACTAATTTATTGTTGGTACCAATAATAATTAAGCATCTGTAAATGTCTTTGCCATTTCTAATATCTTATTAGGGTTTATAGAATATACACAAGGTTTCTGCTATTGCAAAATAATTGCAATTTGGAATAGTGCATGAATTAAACTGTGCCTTTAATTTAGTTTTTAAAGGTATGAAAAGTGTTGAAATAAAAAAGTATAGTTTAATAAGCTAAAATGCATTTGTTGAAATTTATATTCTCTTTAGTGGTGCGGGGGGAGGGGGGGGAGAGGTGTGTTCTTTTTAGTGATTTCACATATTGTTCCTGGTGAGATTATGATGTCTAACTATTTGATCTTAAAAGTAACCATATCAGTTTGAAATGGAAAGTCATTCCATTTTAAGTGAGATGGCAAAGATGGATGGCTTGGCATAGATTAATGTGAAACCGTTCCTGCAAATATATTCTCAGCCCAGAAGTCCCCAAGAGACTGCGTATGCTGTTTAGTTGAATGCTTCTTCAAACTCTTCAGTATGTAGGGCCTCATTCTGCTCCCACTGAAGTCAGCAGCAAAATTCCATTGACTTCAATGAGAATAGGATCCAGCCGGGGACACTCAATCTTCTGAAGCTAAAGAGTAGTTTGATAATTCAGAGTAAAGGCTTGGAGATACTAGATCTATAGTCAGATTCACCCTGAGAGTAATTTTTAGCCCATTATAAATTAATTCACATTTTGTATTTATTCTCATGCCCACAGTGAATTAATAAATTCAGGTAGTCATAGCCTTTTGTCCACAGCTTCAGAATAAACTAACCTAGTTCCTATGGTAACAAACAAAAAAATAGGGTAACATTTATTGCTGATTTTCACCTCACTCTTCTAATACCACAAAACATGAACAGTTCAACTGCTTGATAAGTGCCATGTAAACAAATAATTTTAATTTATTGCAGCTCTATGCTGAATGCCCTGACCAATACACCCAAGAGAAGCAGTGAGAACTCTGTGGGTTTTTGTTGTTTTGTTTTTTAAGTATTTTTATAATTCTTTCTCCCAAACTTTCATCCCCAGGCTTCTATGCACAGATTGAGTTGTAAGGATAGCAGATAAACCTGATTTATCAGGATTATTTTAGATTGTAACTTCATTAGGACAGGGACTGTCTCTTACTATGCATTTGTACAATGGGGCCTTACATTTATGCTTAACACAGTGACACTTTGACTGAGATTCACGAGCCACAAGTGGCTGTTTAATGTGTCTCCTGCGGCTCTTTGCAGCAAACGATATTAAAATGCAGTGTGATTTAATTATTAGCCCATCAGGAGGTTCTTACTATGTTAACCAATTAAGTTATCAACTTGCACTAAGTTATTAACTTATTTGCTGTGAGAATATTCTAGATATATAAAACTAAATATTTCCCCGTCATTCATACTACTGTGGCTCTTCTTGGTAATGTTGATTGCTAATTTGGCTCCTGAACCACTGAGATCTGAGTATCACTGCTGTATTAAATATAATTTAATAATAATACCAAATGGAAAAACTTATTCAAACGGCCTCCCAGGCATACTCCACAACACAGAAATACCACTCGTCTGGCCTTGTCCAATGCTTGTGATCTGAGCATAAACAAGCACACTCCCAAATGAAATAGTGGAAGTGAAGCCACCTATTATTGCAGCTTTACTACATTTCTGCATATTATAGCCACTTTCTGTTTCACCCAGGCACCAAAAATATGAGATCCCAGGTGTATGTTGGGGTGGTTTCTGAGACCTCATCAACCTGGTTCCCAAGAACTCCACTCTACTCCAAATTCATTACTGAGGTTTCTTTACTGGCACACAATCAAACTATACTTGAGTAGATCAGGATGAAGAATGGGAGTGGGTACAAGGGATACCAGACATCCAAACCTCCTTCCTTAATGTAGATTTACACTTCACATTACATTCACTATATATTGCAACACATGTGAGATTGGCTTGGTTACTTTGGAGGAACCAATCTCTGTACAGCATGCTCTGTCCACATGGTATCCATGTTTGACTTGACTTTACTTTCTGCCTCATCTTTACACTCCCAATTTCCCTTGTCCATTGGTATCTTGTTCTTAGTAAATGGTTCCCTGGGTGTTCCCCCACTTACATTAGCGAGCTCAGACATTCTGTCTTTTAGCTTAGTGATCCATTTGCTTATTTAGCACAAACATTTCATTTTCAGCCTGCTGATCCAGTTACCGCCCTAATCCTGTCTTCCAAAAAATGAGGCTTCCCCTATATTCAATTACGTATGTCAAGCCATCTTATATTCCATTGCTTTTCTTTTTATTTCTTTTCTTTTCTCCATAATTATTCATTTCATTTGTATCATCTTCCTGTCTTTTTGTGCCTTCTTCCTAAGTTTATTACCTTGCAACACATTCCCAATAGTTGTAATTATTTGAATCCCCATAAATACTAGGCTCAAAGTACGAACCAGGACCTGTGGGGAGCACTGGGGTCGGGGCTTCAGCTCCGCAGAGGGCACTGGGGCACACAGCCACCTGAAAAACAAAACACAACCTATTGTGGCTCTTCTTTGGAGCCCTTATTGGATTTTAATTAAGTACCATGTCTTGTTTACATTCCTTCTACTGTGTAAATTGCACATGTAATAGAAATGTACATTCCTTTCATAATTTAACCTCTACTTTTTACTTGCTATAACATATTAGGCATATCAATGTAATTATATAATTACTATTATTAATAATTACTTTTCTTCTGCAGCTCTTTTAGCTGTTCCTTTATTACTGAAAATGGATACAGGGTCTCTTCCCCATAATCCTGGGTGTGGCTGCCCTTTAAGTCCCTACTTTTATTTACTAATTTGTATTTAACATTTACAACTTAATTTAAAAAATGTTAAACGTTATAAAAGTATTAAGACACCCCAAGTGTTAATTAACAAAGTTAAGGCTGCCAGGAGACACTGGCTGCTGCCCAAAGAGTGTCTTTTCAGCTTTGCAAACCTTGAATGAAAGATTCAGATGGATTTTTAGTGGAATCTTTTGAAAGCCAATTCCATTTACATGTACATTTTCTTTTTAAATAGATGTTTTCTTAAATTCTGAGGTCTCTTGCTATGTTGTATTTATGTATGTTTATTATGAGAGATCAAATAAATATTTTAAACTTGCTAGGTTTAGCCTTGCCAGCTGATCCTTTGAACTTCTTTCTTTTCTAAAATGGCTTTATAATCCTGAAGTTTTCCTTTCATAAAGTGCAAGTTATGACACATTTAAGTTGCTTACATTTCTGTAACCCTTCTGCCAGGTTGAGGCGGCAGCAACAAGAGTTTACATCTCTAAACTGCAATGTTCATATTTTATATAAAGCTTTGAATCAGGGCTGTCAATCGCAATTAATGCAAGTGATTAACACAAAACAAATTAACTAGATTTTGAAAGTCATAATCTGTTTTAATTGCACTGTTAAACAATAATAGAATACCAATTTAAATTACAAAGTGTTCACCTTATATTATTACAAATATTTGCACTGTAAAAAAGATAAAAGAAATAATATTTTTCAATTCACCATATACAAATCTATTCGGTCTTACTACTTGTTCAATCAATCTCTAAGACAAGTTTGTTTACATTTATGGGAGGTAATACTGCCTGCTTCATATTTATAATGTCACCAGAAAATGAGAACTGGCATTCACATGGCACTTTTGTAGCCGGCATTGCAAGGTATTTATGTACCAGATATGCTACACATTCGTATGCCTCTTCATGCTTCCACTTGTAGGCACTAAAGATTTACATTTTGTTTTGAGTTCAGTTATGTTAAAAAAAATTGTACATTTGTAAGTTATACTTTCACAATAAAGAGATTGCTCTACAGTACTTGTATGAGATGACTTGAAAAATATTTTCTTTTTTACAGTACAAATATTTATAATCAAAAATAATATATAGTGAGCACTGTACACTTCGTATTCTGTGTTGTAATTGAAATCAATATATTTGAAAATGTAGAAAAACATCCAAAAGTGTTTATAATACATTTAAATTGATATTCTATTATTGTTTAACAGTATGATTAAAACTGCAAGTAATTGGGATTATTTTTTTTAATTGTTTGACAGCCTACTTTGAATAAGTTCTTCACAGACAAGATAACTTTTTTGGCCTGGGCTCTTATAACTGTTGTATCCTAGCTACATTTTGTTTTACTGCTGTTTTCTCTCCTTTATTTTTCTTCTGTATCTAAGCTGAGACTATAGTAAGATCACCACTGTTTTTTCTGGCAGGCAATTCCAGCTGCTGTTTCATTTATTTTTTCCTTTAACTTAGCACAACAATTTTTTACCTCCCTTTTCTGTGCCAACATTACATTCCTACTAGTACATTTGGAAGCAGTTAAGCCATACAGAAATCGCTGTTTCCTTTAGTGATTTCAGCTCAATCGTCCACAGTAAGCCAATTTCAGTCAGATTGTCTCTGTACCTGCAGCAACTAGCACAATTGCTCATTTACAGACACATTCATTGGGAAGGGTCCATTTCCTTCAAAATGGCTGACAAGGCTTCTCAGGAGGGAAAAGCACATACTATAGTCATGGTAGTTGTCACCACTGACCTCCCCTTTGCATAGTTTGTTTGATTACTAAAGATTTCACCAGGCAGGACTTCGCCATGTTATACTGCTATAACTGGCTTTCATTCTCAAACCAAGCACTCTCTTTTCTTTAACACTTTTACTCTTTAACATTTCCCCAACCGTTCAGCTCCCTTGGAACTCTGCAGTCTTAATTTGTGCAAAAGCTCCTTTAAGTCCTCACTCTTTTTTCTTAAATCACTTACTTATCTCCCAAAGTGACACATGTCTCAGCTGGGGTAACCAGATGCCCCAATTTTATAGGGACAGTCCTGATTTTTAGGTCCTTTTCCTATATAGGTTCCTATTACCCCTCCCCCCACCACCACCCCTGATTCCAATTTTTCACACTTGCTGTCTGGTCACCCTAGTCTCAGCTGAATTCTTTCGGTGGCTCTAAACTTATTTTTTATGTTTTTTGCATTTATTTCTTAATTTAGTACACTTTGGAAAGCTGTACTCCCTAAATCAGGGGTGGGAAAACTACAGCCCATGGGACGGAGCCGGCCCACCAGCCGTTTTAAGCCAACCCTCCAGCTCCCTCTGGGGAGAAGAGTCTGGGACTTGCCCCGTTCCGGCGCTCCAGCTGGGGCACAGGGTCGGGGGCCGCTCCACACGGCTCCCGGAAGCAGTGGCATGGCCCCCCTCCGGCGCTCCAATTGGAGATGCAGGGCAGTGCCTGCGGATGGGGCAGCGTGCAGAGCCGCCTAGCTGCACCTCCACATAAGACCCCAAGAAGGGATATGCTGCTGCTTCCGGGAGCCACTTGAGGTAAGCGCGGCCTGGAGCCTGCATCCCTCTAATCCCCCACCCCAGCCCTGATCCCCCTCCTGCCCTCAGAACCCCTCGATCCCAGCCTAGAGCACCCTCCTACATCCCAAACTCCTCATCCCCAGCCCCACCCCCCCAGCCGGAGCCTTCATCCCCCTCCTCCACATCCCACTACCCCGCCCTAGCCCGGAGCCCCCTTCCGCAACCTGAATTTCTCATTTTTTGGCCCCACCCCGGAGCCCGCACCCCCAACCAGAGCCCTCACCCCCTCCTAACCCCAATTTTCGGAGCATTCATTGCCCACCATACAATTTCTATTCACAGATACGGTCCTCGGGCCAAAAAGTTTACCCACCCCTTCCCTAAATACAGTCTTGAAGAACAGCTGCTTTTTACTCTGGATGTACGCTAATAGGTAAGAAATTGTTTTCTCCCTGACCTTTCAGGAATCTTTTCCATTTAATCTGGTTCCCACTCTACACCTTTTGTTGCTCTTTATGCTTTTCATATTCATCCCACAAGGCGGCACATTTTGTTTGTAATGTTTTAGCCACCAGAAATAATCTTTGTGAAACTAATGCCTTGATTTGAGCTTTCTTTGCCTTAGGATTAAAAAAAAAAAAAAGATACTATTTTTCCATGGCTACCAATGGGTCCTATTTTTTGAAAATTTCAGTGGCATTCACCAGATCTTTGCTGTGTTCTACCAAACATTTTTTTTCTCTCGATCTCTAATACCACACTCTGGAGTTCCTTTTTCACCTAGTCTCCCACTAATACTTCTCTGGGGAGGACATAGGGCCTGCCTTTAGATTTAACCTACTTCTCCAGCATGGTACTAATTTCTTCATATTTAATCCTTTAAACCCTTCCAATATCATTTCCCTTAATGCTGATTGCAACCCTCATGCTAAGCAGTGTATATGTTACCTGCTCTAGACAAGCAGATCTGAGTCACTGCACCAATATGTTGAAGTAGCCTCTGAGACTTTATCCACTCAGGAATATGTTGGGGTGGCTTCTGAGACCTTATCCACTCAGTAGCCTCCATGACCTTATCCACTCCGTTCCCAAGAACTCCACTCAACTCCAAACTCGTCACTGAACTTCCTTTATTAGCATTCAATCAAACTACGCTGGAGTTGATCAGATTCAAGCTTGGGGTTGTATACAGGGCATAGGGCACATCCAAAGTTACACAGATATCCCCTTCCTTTATATACATTTACACATCACATTACACTCACTATACATTGCATCACATGTTATGGTATTTTCTTGGTTACTATGCAGGAACCAATCATTGTACAGCATGCTCTTGTCCATTGGTACAGTACCTTGTTCATAGTAAATGGTTCCCTGGGTGTTCCCCCTCTTATCTGAGCAGGGCCGGTGCAACCACTGGGCAAACTAGGCGGCCGCCTAAAAGCCCGCTCAGGCGAGAAGGTGGAGTGGAGGTGAGCTGGGGCGGGGGAGCTCAGGGAAGGCTGCCTGCAGTAACTGGGGGGGACACAGGGGAACCACTCCCCGCCCCAGATCACCTCCACTCTGCCTCCTCCGCTGAGCACACAACCCCCACTCTAATTCTCCTCCAATTGGCATTGCAAGCCTGGGAGGGGAGGAGAATTAGAGCGGCACCGGCGTGCTCAGCGGAGAAGGCGGAGCGGAGGTGACCTGGGGTGGGTTCCCCAGGCGGGGTTAGCTGTGGGGGGGCTCCCAGGGTGGCGGGAGGGGTTAGCTGCTGTGGGGGGGCGGAGTTAGCTGGGTGGGGGGTGGCGCAAGGTGAAGTTTCGCCTAGAGCGCGAAACTTCCTTGCACTGGCCCTGTATCAGAGCCAGCTCAGACTTTCTGTCTTTTAGCTTACTGACCCATGTACTTATTTTAGCACAAACATTCCATTTTCAGCCTGCTGATCTAGTTACCTCCTAATCCTGTCTTCCAAGAAATGAGGCATCCCCCGTTTAATTACTCATGCCAAGCCTGGCCTGCAAGCATACTACACTTTCAAGTAATAGTATGACAAGCTACACACCAGGACTTTCCCACCATGGAACATTACTGCACAGCAAGCTGGTTCATTGTAGATTCACACCTAGGCTGGCTGTACAGTAATTTGCCTTATAGACAAGAGTAGTATAAGGGTCCTACCGTCAATCAAACCCCTAACCCGCCCCCTTGATCTCTTAAGCCCCGCCCCTTGACCCCATTGGTCCCGCCCACCTGTCACAGTAAGTCCCACCCCATGGGGTATTACTTCCGGGGTCAAGGGGCTACCTGACCAGAAGCAAGGTGTGTCATGTGACCCCTCTAAGAACTCCACCCACCACCCTCTACCAATCAGGAGGGGTTTCATCCCGATAGGACTGCCCCGAGAGGAGATTTTGACCAATTAGGGTGACTTCCGGGGTGGAGGTGACCTGTCCAGAAGTGGGTCGTGTGACCCCTCTAAGAACTCCCCTCACCACCCTTTACCAATCAGGAGGGGTTTCATGCCGACAGGACCGCCTCGAGAGGAGATTTTGACCAATTAGGGTGACTTCTGGGGCGGGGGTGATCCATCCGGAAGTGGGTCGTGTGACCCCTCTAAGAACTGCCCCCACTACCCTCTACCAATCAGGAGGGGTTTCGTCCCGATAGGACCGCCCCGAGAGGAGATGTTGACCACCAGGGTGACTTCTGGGTTGGGGTGACCCCTCTGGAAGGGAGTCATGTGACCCCACTAAGAATGCCTCCCAAGGCCCTCTGGCTATCACTGCATATTTTTCTGACATCATCGTAGCAAGGGTTTATCTTTTGATCGGATTTTAAATTTGTATTCTAACGACTTAGTGCAAAACGACTGGATGGTGATGAAGTTTGTAAAAAGGAAATTTAAATTCTTGGGCATGCCTAGCCTTGCTCAAACCATGTTTCAACAAGCCCAGACATGCGTATCTTGCAATGATTTTCATAGCCATGTTACCCAATAAAGCACCCCAGGTGGGGGGTTTAAAGACAAATGATGTTTGGTGTGTAATTAAAAAAAAACAAAGACAAAAAAAAACAATTGAGGAAAAAGTACACTGTTAAGATGTACTTAAAACTGCTGTTGTGTTTGGAGAACCGGTGCATATCCACCAAATCTGCCTGCCACTGCACATCCACCTCTGAAACAATGGTCTTGTTTCTTTTAAAACGTATTCGAGCCGGTTTGTGTAAAGTGTAAGCATCCTGGTCTGAAAGCCATGCTGTTACCTGTGGGAATGTATTATCCCTACACCAACCTAATGGAAAGTTCCATGAGGAGGTAAGGGTCACGATGGGACACTTGCAAGGTAATAAATCATGGCCTTATGTAAGGCCCCCCTGGTGGTCTAGGAATTATATAAGATGAGGTAAACAAGGTAATAAATCATGGCCTTATGTAAGGAACGGTTGAACCAATCGGTGTGGGGCTATACATGAGATAAACACATGATTCTCCTTCTTGTCCAATCCGTAGATGTGTGATTATAGCCTAATGGTGTTATGTAATGTTAAGAAAAACTATAAAAGAAAGCTTGTAATAAACAGAATTGAATTCAGCTTGCAACCACATTGGTCGTGTGCTTTATCCGCTCCGCATGGGACCCCACAGTTACCTGTCTTCTGTTTAAAGTTTTACTATGCTTTCTGGCCGCTTGAAAAAGAGGGTTGACCCCGCCGAAGCTCCCAACTTCCCTGGGGGCGTAATATATTTTCTTTAACAGAGCCGCCTGTGTAGACATGACTGTTACCGGTACCGTCTTTTACTACCACGAGTATGAAAGGGAACACATTCATATTGACACATTTAAATAAGTTTTATTAATCGCCTGGTTTAACACGACCTTTTACAGCCACCTGTAAAAATGGATGCCATGACCCCTACCATAAGGGAGTCTTAGATGGTTCATTCTTCCATTTTGTCCTCTTCGGTTTGAGATCTGTGTCTCAGACATGAGCAAAAGCAGCTGACGCACGATATGTTTACTCCCACAGGGCTTCCAATGTGTAAGTTCTTAAAGGCCTCTAAAAAGGCATCGTCGACCTGTTGAGAGATTTTCAGAAAAGAAACCGCGTAAGCACCCCCACTGCTTGTTTTTTTGTTTTTTTTTAATTTACGCAACCCCCGGTTCCTACCCCATTACCCACCCCTCCTCGACCGCCGCTTCTTAATTATTCATTTTACCTGAGCGCTGTCTTTTCCGTTCGCTTTGTCCACCGGTGCCTCCCCCGAGCCGCGATTGCCTTCCACCTCTGAGGGGGTGGACAAAGAGAGGCCGTCATGTTCATCGGGCTGTCTCACGAGGGTTTCGGTGTCGGGTTCCGACGTATCCATCAATGGCTGGGTCAAAGGGTCCTCCTTGGAACTATGGCTGATGCAACTCCTGCTCCACACAAGGTCAAAGGTGGTTGGGGCTAAAACAATGTCCGAAGTTCTCACGGGGGTGATGAAGGAGGCCACGTTTCCTCTCAGCAGCCTTTCTGCGCTTTCAAAAACACGTGTCCTTGGTAAGACATGGCCGCCTCCTCTGTCTGGCGCTGGACTTTATGGGGTAATGGTGCTGCACTCTGATTGGCGGAGGGCCTTGGGAGGCGTTCTTAGTGGGGTCACACGACTCCCTTCCGGAGGGGTCACCCCAACCCAGAAGTCACCCTGGTTGGTCAACATCTCCTCTCAGGGCGGTCCTTTCGGCACAAAACCCCTCCTGATTGGCAGAGGGTGGGGGGGGAGTTCTTAGAGGGGTCACACGACCCACTTCTGGACGGGTCACCCCCGCCCCGCAAGTCACCCTAATTGGTCAAAATCTCCTCTCGGGGCGGTCCTATCGGGATGAAACCCCTCCTGATTGGTAGAGGGTGGGGGGGGGAGTTCTTAGAGGGGTCACTTGACACACCTTGCTTCCGGTCAGGTGGTCCCTTGACCCCGGAAGTAATACCTCCATGGGGTGGGACTTCCGGTGACAGATGGGAGGGACCAATTGGTCAAGGGGCGGGGCTTAAGGGGTCAATGGACGGGGTTAGGGCTTGATTGATGGTAGGGCCCTTATACTATTGACAAGCCTTTAATTAGAGTGGAAGCTCCTCTGGACAAGGACTGAATCTTCCTACATGTTTTTATATTGCCTAGCAAAATGGGGTCCACTCCTGATTGGGGTCTGTGGTTGCAAATAGAAAATAATTAAAATTTAATACCATCCATCTTTTCTGCTCCCTGGGTCAGAGTCAGTGTAGGATTACTGGAGTTTCCTCATTTTAATTCCTATGGTGGGCATTGTCCCAAGATGTTTTGCAAAATCAGATTGACCAATTAGAAAGACGCAGTACAGTTTATCTCAGTTTAGTAATCATTGGCCTCATCCTGCTTCCTTTGGAGTCAATGTCAAAAGTGCTCATAAACTCTCAGATCAAGAGTGGCACTTTCAGATTTGTTTTTTCAACCATGAATAGAATATTCCGTATGAACTAGTGACCTCAAGGTAATTAATTATCACACTAACACACACACTATCTTTCCTTCAAATCTTTCAAGCATGTTATGGGATCTCAACCTCAATTCCTTGTACATCCAAAACTCCTACCCTAGTTGGGTGTGCAGAGACTGCAAGGACGGCCCTATGTCAGAAAAATCTCACAGCAAACATTTGACTCTACTATTTTTTTTCTCACAGGCTACACAATGATAGGCTTCCAAAGTCTAACTTATTACAATTAATTCAACATCTGCCTATACTTTTTAGCTGGCAGAAATACATGCTCTGCCCCTTGCCATTGGTGTAACTTTTTTAACAACAGTTAGGTGGTAAGTTGGGGCTGCTATTCAGAATCAAGGCTGAAGTAACTAAAAGAAGAAAAACCACATGGAGGTTTGTTTTACTACTGAAGCATCTTTGCATTTGGGAAACTCTTTTAAAAATTCCATTAAAAATTAATAATGCTGTCAATTTTCTTCTTCCTATTGTCACGTCCTTCATGTGCCCTTCCTCTATCTCACCTAACCTTGGTGCTGTAACAGTTATTGTAAGCTACTGGGAAAATGCTGACTCATGGAATGAGGTAATTTAAGGCTTTATCAGACCTTCTGAGGCTTATCTTAGGGTACGTCTTCACTACCCGCCGTATCAGCGGGTAGCAATCGATTTAGCCAGGATCGATATATCGCGTCTCGTTAAGACACGATATATCGATCCCCGAATGCGCTCACCGTCGACTCCGGAACTCTACCAGAGCGAGCGGCGGTAGCGCAGTCGACAGGGAGCCGCGGCCGTCGATCCCGCGCCGTGTGGACCCCCGGTAATTCGATCCAAGATACTTCGACTTCAGCTACGCTATTCACGTAGCTGAAGTTGCGTATCTTGGATCGATCCCGCCCCCTAATGTAGACCAGCCCAGAGAAACAAGGTGGATGAGGTAATATCTTTTATTGGACCAACTTCTATTGGTGAGACAGACAAGTTTTCGAGCTTACACAGAGCACCCAAGGAAGAACTCTGTGTAAGCTCAGAAAGTTGTTTCTCTCACCAACAGCAGTTGGTCCAAGAAAAGATATTACCTCACCCACCTTGTCTCTCTAATATCCTGATACTGAAATGGCTACAACACTGCATATTTTCAAGGCTTACTCATTTGGGATTCATTTTAACATCTCTCCCTGTGGTGAAGAAGGACCTGCATTTTTCGACATGTCAATGTTTTAAAAATCCCACTTAGAGTCAGCCTTGCCCATGTTCAGACTGTTGTACCTGGAGACACAAGCCCCTGCTTTAAGTAAAAATGGTTGATTGTACAACATTTCAAGCTTCTTCCTTTACTAATCTGTATGTCCCTTAGGTTGGCTCTCAGTCCCACATTTCACTCTTTAAAAACTAATCACTTTTTAGATGTTGGTTACAAAGCTGATAACATTACACACTAGGCATATGTTTTGCTGGTGGATATAGCCCTACATTTTTGTGCTGCCATGCAGAACAAAACAGGTTTGCTCATTTTACTTTGTACTTTACAACTACTTTGCTATGGTTCCTTCTTCATCTCCTGGTAGGGTTTCCAACACTGTAATTCAAAAATATGGGAGAAACCCAGAGGTCCAGGGGCCATGTAGGCATGATGCAGGGGTGTCTGGGCCAAATTTGAGAGGCATTGTGACACTGCACCAGGTCAAGTTGCCAACTAATGTCACTAACCTGGTTGAAATATAGGATAAAAGATGTCCTGTGCTGATTTAGTGTGGGACAGACAATATTTTATTTAAATAAGGGATGTCCCTTTTAATACGGGACTGTTAGTAACCCTCCTTCTGGGGCACTTCCTCAGCTGGATCTGCTCCTGCTCTTCCAAGACAAGAAGAAAGAGCACCCAACAAAAGGGTGAAATTTGTTATTTATTAATTTTCTTATTATTTATTATTTTTATTACCCTAGTGCTTAGAAGCCCCATGCATGGACCAGGCTCCCCAATGTGCTAGGTGATGCACAAACACAGAACAAAAAGACACTTCCTGTCCCAAGGAGCTTACAATCTAAGTGTAAGGCAAGTGACAACAGACAGATGGATGGGGGTGCACTTATTGCCTGTTACTTATATGCAAGATCCCAGTTCCTTATTGGAGGACTGAAGTTGATTTAATAGTTTCACAGTTTAAGGCCAGAAAGGACTTTTAGATCACCCAGTCTGACCTCCTGCTTACCATAGTCCATGAAATTTCACCTAGATACCCCTACTTGAGTTAGATTAAACTGTTGTGTGCCATAGGCAGAGAATAGGAGACACTGAGGTGCCAACAGTATCTGAGGCCCCTGGAATGGCATGAAATTGATTAGATGAGATCTTCCCAGATGATCCCAGCAGGCAAACCATGCCCGTGCTGCAGAGGAAGGTGAAAAATCCCCAAGGCTCTGCCAATTTGACCTAGAAGAAAATTACTTCTTGCCATCAAATCTGTCAGTTACTTTACCCTGAGCAGATGTATAAGCCACAACAGCCATCCATCGAAGAAAGAAGATTCTAAGACTGGAAGGGAACTTGAGAGGTCATCTAGCCCATCACCCCATGATAAGGCAGCACCTAGTATACCTATCCCATCCCTGACAAGTGATTGTCCAACCTGTTCTTAAAAACCTCCAGTAATGGGGATTTCACAACCTTCATTGGAAGCCTGTTCCAGTGCTTAACTATCATTATAATTAGAAAGTTTTTCCTAATATCTAACCTAAGTCCTCCTTGCTCCAGATTAAGCTGATTACTTCTTGCTCTATCTTCTGTGGACACAGAGAACAATTGATCATCATCCTCTGTAACAGCCTTCAACATATCTGAAGATTGTTATCAGGTTCCCCCAACTTCTATTAGTAAGAGTGTTTGAGCCACAGAGATCTTCTTCAGATCCATCATGACCTGAGAAAGAGCTCTGTGTGGCTTGAAAGCTTGTCTCTCTCACCAACAGAAATTGGTCCAATAAAAGATGTTACCTCACCCACCTTGTCTCTAATATCCTGGGACCAACACAGCTACAACTACCTTGCATATATCAGGTTCCCTCTCAGTCTTCCTTTCTCAAGACTAAACATGCCTGGTGTTTTAACCTTTCTTCATAGGTCAGGATTTCTAAACCTTTTTTTATTGTTATTGCTCGCCTCTGGACTCTCTCCAATTTGTCCATGTCTTTTTAAAAGTGTGGCGCCCTACGTAAACTGGACACAGTACTCCAGCTGAGGCCTCACCAGTCCCAACAGAGCAGAACATTTAACTGCTGTGTCTTAGATATGACACTCCTGTTAATACTCTCCAGAATTATATTAGCCTTTTCCACAAGTGCATCACTTTGTTGACTCATTCAATTTCTGATCCACTATAACCGCCAGAACTCGCCGTATTGCTTAGCCAGTTATTCCCCATTCTGTAGTTGTGCATTTGATTTTTCCTTCTTACATGTAGTTTTGTAGTTTAGTGAATTTAATTTTTGTTGATTTCAATTCTTCAATTTATCAAGGTATTTTGAATTCTAATCTGTCCTCCAAAGTGATTGCAACCCCTCCCAGTTTGGTGTCATCTACAAATTTATTCTTTAGAATCTTATTTGTTTTTACATTTTATCGTTAAGGCCATTTGTCCAGAAACTCTTCTATTTAGCTTTATGCAATGCTGTTTCACTCTTTCATCTTAATGATAGATGTGTTATTTGAGATCAATCACTTTTCTTTCTCCTTTATTCTAAAATTATACAGTATTTTGTCGATAATTGAAATATGGCATTTTCCCTATTATAACCACAGCAGTAAACGTATTAAATGTCATGAGTGTTTTGGCATTTGCAAGTTGCAGCCAAGGTCAGCAGCAGAAATTTCGCAGTGATACAATCACTAAGGAGCAGCTAGTGAAGCTTATGGAAAACATTTGTGGAAGATACTGTACCAAGAATGGAGTACATGAGAAGGAGTGCTGGCCACATACTGCCTACAGTATGTCTGAAATTGGAATTGTAGTATTGTCCAAGACTTAAGCCAGGATGATGAATGAGAAAAAGACATTTGACAGAACTCTTAATGCTGACTGCCCCAGATGGCTGAAAACTGACTTGGTAGGTCTGAATGCTCCTAAAACTCCAGATGAGGGAGCTCAGAATGCTGTATATTTAGCTGTTTTACCCTCTGAGCCTGATAGGCTCCATGGGCAGTTGATTAGTGAAAAAACAGTTCATATATGGTTACTTTTTGTGTGTCATACGCATGTAAAAGTTAGATTATGAATTGGATTGTGGCCTTGGGTGGGTATGGAAGGGAGGGAGCAAGGAGCTTCTTTATATCCTTTCCCCTTCAAATTGCTCAGGGGCCAGTCACACTGTCAGTGGGGATTGCAAGTTCTATGCTTATTTAGTTCCAATCCCAGCATTAGACTCTCCAAAGGCATTGTGGACCAGAGATATTCCCCTTTGCACCAGCTGGAGGCAGGGCCAGCTCCAGGGTTTTGGCCGCCCCAAGGAGCCAAAAAAAATAAATAAATAAACGCCGCGATCGTGATCTGCGGCAGCAATTCGGCAGGAGGTCCTTCGCTCCAAGCGGGAGTGAGAGACCGTCCGCTGAATTGCTGCCGAATAGCTGGACGTGCCGCCCCTCTCTGGAGTGGCCGCCCCAAGCACCTACTTGCCAGGCTGTTGCCTGGAGCCGGCCCTGGCTGGAGGAGCTGAGTTGTTGTAGGAGAGCGCCTTTTCAAAGTGTGCTTGGACTGCTGGTTCAAATTTTCTCAGGGACTGCAGTTACTGCATGCGTCTTTCTCACCCCCTTCACCCCTACACAGGCCCTGGCTTAAAGCCACAGTGTGGGTTAATGTTTGTAAAGAATGAAGTTTTGGACATGAATGTTGCTATATGAAAGGTAAATATTATTGGAGAATATTGATTTATCTGAATAAACTAGACATTAATAGATTAACACTATAAGATAAGTGATCAAATATTATCAGTGTAACCAGGTGTCCATGAATTGGCTTGATACCAATGTGTATATAAATTTTACATATGATTATTTATTTTTTAAATCATAAATACTGCTTGAGACTTACAATGTTTTATGAACAGGAGTACTTGTGGCACCTTAGAGACTAACAAATTTATTAGAGCATAAGCTTTCGTGGGCTACAGCCCACTTCTTCGGATGCATATAGAGTGGAACATATATTGAGGAGATATATATACACACATACAGAGAGCATGAACAGGTGGGAGTTGTCTTACCAACTCTGAGAGGCCAATTAAGTACGAGAAAAAAACTTTTGAAGTGATAATCAAGCTAGCCCAGTACAGACAGTTTGATAAGAAGTGTGAGAATACTTACAAGGGGAGATAGATTCAATGTTTGTAATGGCTCAGCCATTCCCAGTCCTTATTCAATCCTGAGTTGATTGTATCTAGTTTGCACATCAATTCCAGCTCAGCAGTCTCTCGTTGGAGTCTGTTTTTGAAGTTTTTCTGTTGTAAGATAGCCACCCGCAGGTCTGTCATTGAATGGCCAGACAGGTTAAAGTGTTCTCCCACTGGTTTTTGAGTATTATGATTTCTAATGTCAGATTCATGTCCATTAATTCTTTTGCATAGAGACTGTCCGGTTTGGCCAATGTACATGGCAGAGGGGCATTGCTGGCACATGATGGCATATGTCACATTGGTAGATGTGCAGGTGAACGAGCCCCTGATGGTATGGCTGATGTGATTAGATCCTATGATGATGTCACTTGAATAGATATGTGGACAGATTTGGCATCAGGCTTTGTTACAAGGATAGGTTCCTGGGTCAGTGTTTTTGTTCACACTTCTTATCAAACTGTCTGTACTGGGCTAGCTTGATTATCACTTCAAAAGTTTTTTTCTCTTACTTAATTGGCCTCTGAGAGTTGGTAAGACAACTCCCACCTGTTCATGCTCTCTGTATGTGTGTATATATATCTCCTCAATATATGTTCCACTCTATATGCATCCGAAGAAGTGGACTGTAGCCCACGAAAGCTTATGCTCTAATAAATTTGTTAGTCTCTAAGGTGCCACAAGTACTCCTGTTCTTTTTGCAGATACGGACTAACACGGCTGCTACTCTGAAACAATGTTTTATGTAAGATTTATCTGAAATTGTTTGGATTAACTTCTACCAAAATGTACAGAAGGGAAGTACAAAATGTGCATATGAATGAAATAAAATTAAGTGGCAAAGCTGATGTAGTGAGTTACTTGGGAGTTCAGTTCCCTGGCCATTGTTGTGCTGGCACTCTCTCATGTAGAGACCTTGTAGGGATGTGGCAGTTGAAAGGTTGGGGCATGCTGGAACAGGAGGTGATGTGGAGCCATAAAGAGTTGTTGCAATGCAAACAGCACCGGCTTACCAGCAGAGTAAGCACGTGCCTGGGGTGGCACATGCTAAAGGGCAGCATTCCGTCCATTCTTGGGGCGGCAGACTCCAGGCAGCTTTTTTTTTTTTTTTGCACTTCGGCAGTTCAGGCGGCGGCAGTCCGAGCGTTTTGGGGTTTTTTTTGCTTGGGGCAGCAAAAATGAGCCACCAATTTTTCCCCGTGGGTGCTCCAACTCCGGAGCACCTACGGAGTTGGTGCCAATGCTAACAAGGCCAATTCAATCAGCGTGGATGTGGCCCATTCCCAACAGTTGACAAGAAGGTGTGAGTATCTCTCTGTTGATATTCACCCCTTCTTGTCAACTGTTGGGAATAGGCCTCATCCACCCTGATTGAATTGGCCTCATTAGCACTAACCCCCCACTTGATAAGGCAACTCCTGTGAGCTGAGGGGTGAAAACATTATATACCTGCCTACTGTATTTTTTACTCCATGCATCTGATGAAGTGGGTTATAGTCCATGAAAGCTTATGCCCAAATAAATTTGTTAGACTCTAAGGTATCACAAGGACTCGTTGTTGTGTTTGCTGATACAGACTAACATAGCTACCCCTCTGAAACCTGAATCCCCAACTATCGCTGTTTCAATGGGCTGATTATGTCACTGCTGATAATTTCAGCAGGCAGCATTGCTGTTGCTTGTGTTACAGGAACAAGCCACTCTGCAAAGGTGGCCTTGGCACCTGCTCCGCAACATGCACTACCCACCACAGAGCGAGCTGGAGTGTGGGATCGGCGCTGGGACCGGGATGAATGGCCGCTACCCCCAGCAGCGTCCCGAGGCGTGGCCCCGGCTTTTGTGCAGCGGCAGTAGCGGGGCGCTTCCCCTCCTTCGCCGGTAGGTGGCGGCAGACACACAGCCGTGGCTACCGGAATGTACCACTTACCCTGGCCCTACGGGGGGGTATACTTTCCAATGTAATCATGATGAATCCGGGCAGCTCCACATCCCTGACAGCGGGTATGGAGGGAGAGGGAAGGTGGACCGGACTTCCTCGTTTCCGGCGGCTGAGGCTCCCCTCTTCCCAGTCCGGAGTGGTATTTCCCGAGCTGGCCGCAGCGGAGCCGCCCGGGCTGGGCAGGGAGGCGGGTCCCCGGGCCCAGGAGCGAGACCCCGCCCCGCCAGGTTACCATAGAAACTGAGGGACTGCCCCCCTCTGGCCCCGCCCCTAGCAGAGACACGTCGCAGGGAAACGGCAGCAGCGTCCGTGTCCGGCCAGAGCCGCCGCCTCGCCAGGTGGGTTCCTGGGGCCCCTGCGTCGCGCGCACCCCCTCCCCCCCCCGCTGCTGCCCAGCCGTGCGGGAGCCGCTTCCTCCCGCCGCCCCCCGGCCGGGACCCGCGGGGTGTGCCCCCCTCCGGCCCTGCCAGCCAGTGCGGGGTGTCCGGGGGGAGCGTGAGGGTGTGTGTGCGCGCGCATAGGGGTCTCGTGTGTACAGGGGAGTGTGTGTGTCTGGGGCATCTCGGTGTGTGAGTGGGGGGAGGTGTCTGTGTGTATAGATGTGTGTGTGCAGCCCCATGCTCTGGGTCTCTGGATGCCGCCAGAACGGGCTGGATCATTCAGTAGTTGCCCTGCTCTGAAGCACCTGGCACTGATCACTGTTGTAAGACAAGATATTGGGCTAGATGGACCATTGGTTTGACCCAGTATGGCCAGTCTTGTGTGTGTAAACCTGTGTATGAGAGGCAGGGGATCTGTGTGTGTGTGTGTCTGGGAGGAAGGATGTATGTATGTGGGTGCGTATTCTAGTGCAGAAGTGCAGACTGTTGAGATGCGGCAGCTCACACCCTTCCCTCCCTGCAGCATCAGCAGGCTGTTGTAACAGCTGTGGTCTTTGCCATAGTACTTGGCTGTCAAATGTTGTGGGGGAGGGCTGTGGGGGCCCTGTTTGCTGCATAGGTGCTGCAGGGTCGTCTCCTTCCATGGTACCCTCTGGATCTGGGTGAACTTCTGCCCAAACCACGGTGTCCAGACAGGCACAGGGGAAAATGGAGCCCCTGACTCCTGGTGAGCAAAACTGCCCTGCAGTCTGCACAGTGATGCGTGGTTGGAACTTTACACATACACTGTGTTGTCATTATTAATAGGGGACATGGAAAGAGAACAGAGAAACTTAAACCAAGTTGTGATGTGTTTGATTGATAAACAAGAATGTTTTTGTCCAAACTTCTATCTATAGGCATAAGCCACAAATATTAAAGGTACACCTTAGGTTAAAAGTAATATTTTAAAACAAAACATATTTTCTTGTCTCTTTTTCATCTGAGATAGATAAAAATGGGAGGAAATGTCTAAATTACTTTACATAATTTATTAAGTCTATGTATTTTTTAATTTATCTTATCTTTAACAATGAAAACAGCCTGGTCAATTTCACTTCTATTCATCGGTGCTGGGATGTTTTAAAAGCAAGCCTTTGTCATTTAAAGAAATCATAGAGAATTCCATTCATAATATGATTACACTAAAAAAAGTTTTAAAAAAGAGCAATACAGTGAGGTGGCAAGAGATTAAAGCAAAAGAATAGAGAATTCATAAGGAACTAAAGCCTTTACTCCAGTTTATTGGGTTCTAAGGTAAGCTTATTCTGGAAGTAGTAAATGATTCAAAACCTGGATCGTTCAATATTTTTTCAACAATAGTCTTATAATGAAACAGTTGGATGGATATGTCTGGTACAAAAAAGCACAAAAAATGTCAGTTAAGGTGTTACTCCAATAGTGAGCACATCAATATAGTAATAAACACTACATCCTATTGTGCCTACAGATTGAAGTATAATCCTAAACTTTGTCACATTAATCTTTAATGTTTTAAAGTAGGATTTATAGAGTAAATTTTAATGTATTAGTTTACAAATTAAAATGGGGCTTTCTAGCAATGGAATGTGGGCTTCAGGGTCACCGATAAAAAGTATTATTTAATTACTTGTTGCTTTCTGTATTTATACAAGAAAATATTCTATCTTACCTTCATTAAAATATTATTTTGCAGATATTAAAATTGAATGTAAATTTGTTGACATTTAGCTACACAGCCCCACTTGACTTCAGAAATACCTAGATGACTAAAAACATAAAAACGGCTATGCTGGGTCAGACCAAAGGTCCATGTAGCCCAGTATCCTGTCTTACGACAGTGGCCAATGCCAGGTGTCCCAGAAGGAATGAACAGAACAGGTAATCATCAAGTGATCCATCGTCTGTTGCTGATTCCCAGCTTCTGACAAACAGAGGCTAGGGACATCATCCCTGCCCATCCTGACTAATAGCCATTGATGGACCTCTACTCCATGAGGTTATCTAGTTATAATAGGGTTCAAAAAAGAGCCTTAGCCTTCACAACATCCTCTGGCAAAGAGTTCCACAGGTTTACAGTGTGTTGTGTGAAGAAATACTTCCTTTTGTTTTTGTTTTAAACCTGCTGCCCATTAATTTCATTTGGTGACCCCTAGTTCTTGTGTGAGGAGTCACTGTAGCATTTCAGTGTAAACACTAGCTACATTTATGGGAGGAATTATCCTGTCAGTGTAGGTAATCCACCTCCCTGCTGTATACATGGAGACTTAGATTGGCTTAAATATGCTGTTCAGAGGTTTGGATTTTTCACGCTCCTGAGCGACAGTTTTGCTGACCTAATTTTCTAGTATAGACCAGGCCCAAGTGTCATAGTCATAGAATTTAAGGCCAGACGGGACTACCAGATCATCTAGTCGGACCTCTTGTATATCACAGGCTACAAACACAACCCAGCAACTGAAATTAGACCAAGGTATTACAACTCTCAGACTAAACTGTTATGTGCCATAGGCAAAGGATAGGAGGGACCAAGTTGCACCAATGCCCATGGCCCCTGCAGTGGCAGGGACTTGATTAAGTGAGATATACCCAGATGAATCTAGCAAGCAACCCACACACCTTATGCTCTAGAGGAAGGTGGAAAAACCCTTAAGGCACTACTAATCTGACCTGGGGAGAATTCCTTCCTGACCCCACATATGGTGGGTGATCAGTTGGACTCTGAGCATGTGGGCAGGAACCAGCCAACCAAGCACCTGAGAGAACAAATACTCTGTAACTCCTCAGAGTACCAACTTCCCGCATCCAGTGTCCTGTCTCCAGCTGGCCATCTCTGATGCTTTGGAGGAAGGAGACCAAAAAACAGAATATGTTGAGGTGGAGTAGAGGGAAATTCCTTCCTGACCTCTGTAGGTGACTGGTTGAAGCCCTGAAGCATGAGATTTTTTAGGAACATCTGACTTGATTCAGAAGAGACACTCAGGACTGCTGAGCCCTGTCATCCCCCTCTCCTCCCCCCCCCGCGCTATTATCACAAGCAACCCTATCATACAAGCCCACTCACAAATTTCTCCAGTCATAAAGTATCACTCCTGAATAGATGGATTTGAAACAGCGTATATCAGAGATCACTAGGGAACTTTTAAGGTGGAAGAGCAGGGTCCACATGGAGAACTAGTACACAGCATGCTGTAGATTTACATCCCAGCTTGTTGCGCAGTAAGTGTATGTCTAGATATAACCTGGATGGATGGCAGATAATTTTGCTTTTTAATTTCTTAACCAATAGTGAGGTAGTAACCACATCTTTATTCCTGTTTTCATGCATTGCTATTTGAGGATTAAAAAATGGGTTTGAAAGATGAAATATAAGTTAGTTACGTGTTATAGTTTTAAGTGTTTTTGTTCATAATTTGTCACTTTCTAAGGCCATATATTCGCCGGAGGGGGAAAGGGGAAGAAAGGGTGTATTAACGCAAGCTAGTTAATTCAACATAAAATCCTAGAGAAAACCAGGTAGTTTGTAGCTTTCATATGTGTTAACAAGTTGGGTTAAAGCTCAACCGGCTAACATGTGAAAATTACAGATTGCCTGGTCTTCTCTATCACCAGTTAAGGACAGACCTTTTTTGTGGTGAAGACGAGGCCTAATCTATTCACTACAGAGAAACTTCATTAACTCAGAGCTAATATTGGCTGGCGGTGCCATATACCTTTCCAGAATGTTGAATGCACTTGTACTTAAAGCTCTGAAAACCAGGAAACACTGTTTCACGCTGGTGGAGGGAAAAGGCTTTATCTTTGATGGAGGGAAGAATAGAACTTGTCCCTTAACTACCAACATTTTAAAGAATAAGTTGATTAGAATTATTTTCAGATACAGACTTACTTTAATGACTAATATAGGAGCCTGTCACTGAACATTTTTTAGTGAGTTTGTCAGTATTGCCAATCCCAGCTGTTTGAAATGTGAGTCAGGAGCCCCAGAATTATGAGATGGGTCTAAAAATCATGAGATTCTAAAAAAATACCTTTTACATTCTTTCAACTTACTTCTGGTTTTTGAGCCTTTGGTATGCACTCAGGTAATGTTTTAAGGCTTTGTTCTACAACCATGAAGACTCAACTTTTTTTAAAAAAGTGAGAACTGATATTCTCACATTTGCACAACTCCAGGAGCTGGGATTTTAAGAGAAACACAAAATATTGTGAGACTTGAAATAAAATCATGAGAATTGGCACATAGTTAAAAATTCACACTAAAGCATGATTTTCTACTTTCTATTGCTGCAGGTAATGCCATCGATAACTATAACTAAAAAAGCAGGAAAAATATCTTCTCTCCCTCCCTTATTCCTCCCCAGTTTATTTACTTTGTGTATAATGAGTTCTTCTGTGTAGTTACTCTCCCCTACTGTTACTGTATAAAAGATGCACTCAGACATAGGAGAGAGCATTTCTAAAAATAGGAAACTGTGACTGAAAAAACACAAATGCTGGCAATGGGAAATTGGTGTCATGCCTTAAATTACTTTGAACTCAGTTTTTTAAATTAAATAAATTGTTTACAGTTCCCTTTCAAACATGCCTGCATACTTACTACACCCTTGCAATCTTTTCAGGTGTAGGCTTTGTCAATATTTAATTCTTGGTTAATTTTTCATAACTGTGTATATTCATTTTAGTTTGCCAGGCAGTTTTGGCTTGCTATGAGGACCTAAGATGGATCCAGAAGAGCAGGAGCTGTTCAGGGACTACAGATACAGAAATTATTCTTCAGTGATTGAAAAAGCTTTGAGGAACTTTGAATCTTCAAGCGAATGGGCAGATCTCATATCTTCACTTGGCAAACTCAATAAGGTATTATATCTTGGAAGTGGTTTTTTGTTTGGTTTGGTTTTTATTTGGGTTACCCTGTGTTGATTGCTTTGAGACTAGGACATCTAAAGATCTCGTTAATGTGTCAAAGCCCAGAAAACAACTTGGGGAGCAATTATAGGTTGACTAAATAGTGAGAAGTTCGTTTTTAAAAAAACAAAAACCCCAAGGGCTTTTACAGTTAATGCAGATATTACTCCTGGGGGAATTCTGTGCCACTGCGTGCACAGAATTCATGTCCATTGCAGAAATGACTTTCTGACAGGGAAGCAAAAGGAAGCTGCAAGAGTAGTTGGGTGCCCCTCCCCAGCAGCAGGGCATGTCATTTTGGGTGCCCAGAACAGCCAGCGGAGAGGTAAATTGCATGGTTGGTGAAGCCCTGACTGGGGCCAGTTAGACCCATCCACCCAACCCCTGTGCATCCAGACACACACACCCCGCCTCACCTGGAGCCCTCCTGCACCCGGAGCCCCAGGCTCCTAGCCCTCCCCAGCCACATCTGGGGCTCCTGTCCTGCACTGAGCTCAGCTGATAATTCTGGCTTATTATCAGAGCCAGATAATGGGCGAGGAATTCCGGTCCTGGCCATTCCGTGCAGGGGAAGTGGTCAGACCCACCCCCAGAAACCTCTCCTGGGTCCGCAACCCTCGCCCCTTGCTTTCTGCCCCCATTGCTCCTCGGCCATGGGGGAGGAGAGGTCACTGTATGGGGAGCTGCTCCCTTGTCTGCCCAAGTCCTATGCATCTTAACACTCCTGCATCCGAACCCCCACGCCACCGAGCCCCACCTTCTCCACACCCGGCCCTCCCTGCCGAGCCCCATCCCCCTGCACCCACACCACCCCCTGCTGAGTTCCCCACACTCAAACCCCTACAGTGACGAGCTCCAGCCCCAGCTGCTTGGACCCCAACCAGGTGCACTTGGACCCCCACCTCACCAAGCCCCACTCCCTGAGCACCTGGACCCCCCACTGAGCTCCCCAACGAGCCCTATCCCTCCTACACCCAGACTCACCCTGCTGAGCCCTAACCCCCAATGAGCTCTGTGCATCCAGATTGCACCCAAACTCCCAATTGAGCTGCCTGCACCCAGATTGCCACACACGGAACCCTCTCATCCCACACGAAGCCCCTCAATGCTTGGATCCAGCAAGGCTGAACCTGCCTTCCCACATCTGGTGTGCCTGGTATGGAGGGGCAGGACCTCGGCATGTTTCTGGGGCAGGCCTGGCCCTTGCGGTGTGTCAGGTTTGGGTGCAGCCTCACCACCAAGTCAGTGTCCTGGGAGGAGATTGCAGAGTGATCTCCCACCTTCATGCAGCCAGTGGCCTGTGCTCCGCATTGCCATGCTGGAGCCTCCGCGTTTATTTATTGATAAATAAAATTTGCAGACTTTTTTTTAAAATATTGTGTGCAGAATTTTTAATTTTTTGGTGCAGAATTCCTTCAGGAGTAAACTATTTTAATAATTTCTATAACACAGGAGGAAGAAGATTATCTGTATATATATATGGGAGGAGAAAATGAGAAATCTGTTTATATCATTGCAAAGGTTACAGTTAAAGCAGGGGAAGCAGGTGTGGAAACTGCAGATCTCCAAGTTCAGATGTGTCTGCAAAAGCCCCTAATGTTGATACAGTTATACTAGCAAAACTGCACATTTACCAGTAACCTGCTTTGGCTACATTGTGTAAACCTTACTAACATCTCCACAGCTGTGCAAAAAGTGGAGTTAGTAGGTTTACTGACTACCTGCAGTGTGTGCTATCTTCAGAAGAGAGAAGTTGGATGGTGCTACCTGGGCTGCATGAGTTATCGGTTATACCCTCGCAGCCTCAGCAAACCTTCATCATTTTTTGGACTGATGGGCTAGTCCCTGCTGTGAGAGAGAGGTTGAGGGATGTGAGGGGAACTTGGGATCTTCAGACCGTTCCACTGATCATTTCCAGGTGTCACTGGGCACTTGCATGTGGAGGGAGATGAGCTCTGATCTTTTACCTTGGTTAGTCTTGCTCACTGGGGCCAGCTGACATCTACTAGCTGAAAACTCTTGCTCAGCTATGTAACTGACAAAACATTCAGCAGTAGAGTGCAAATCAAACAAAAAGCTTTTATCTGTTACATCAGTCCATCTGCTGTGGTATTTTTTAGACTTAATCTTCTTAGGGTTATAAGAATTGCTATACCAGATCAGACCAGTGGTTCCTCTAGTCCTGTATCTTGTCTGAGGCTATAGACCAGGGGTTGGCAACGTTGGCATGCGGCTCGCCAGCGTAAGTACTCTGGTGGGCCGGGCCAGTTTTATTTACCTGCTGACGCGGCAGATTCGGCCGATCGCGGCCCCCACTGGCCGCGGTTCGCCGTCCCGGGCCAATGGGGGCAGCAAGAAGCCGCGGCCAGCACATCCCTCGCGCGCACCGCTTCTCGCCACCCCCATTGGCCCGGGACGGCGAACCGCGGCCAGTGGGGGCCGCGATCGGCCGAATCTGCCGCGTCAGCAGGTAAATAAAACTGGCCTGGCCCGCCAGAGTGCTTACCCTGGCGAGCTGCGTGCCGAACGTTGCCGACCCCTGCTATAGACTACCAGATGCTTCAGAGGAAGGTCCAAAACACCTATTGATTGGAAAATTATGGAATAATCTGCTTGTAAGGAAAGTTTCCTCTTGCCTAAGCAGTTATTAGCTCTCTTATGTCTGAAGCATAATTAATTACTGTTTAGTTCCAGGAGTGCCCATGGAGTGTCTGTTTTTTGTTTTTTTTTTCCTCCCCTATATAGGCAGTGCAGTCCCCTGGGCAGGGATTTTATAACCTACAGACACACCGCAGATATTGCGGAGGGAAGCAACTAATACTGCTATGTTAATAAATGTATTTTTAAAATGGACATGAAAATTTATACTCCGTTAAACTCTATGAGCATAACAGTGTTGGTTAACAAGTTTCTTATAGGCACCATGACAGGTGGGTCTTCAGAAGGAACTCAAATGTGAAAAGCATTGGGGGCTTTGCTATGAGCTCAGGGAGATCCTTCCTACATAACCAGTAGCATGACTGATGGCAAGGAGATGTGTTTGGGAGAAGCATCAGAGTTAATATCCCAACTTTTTAATCTTCTCTTATTTCATGTAGTTATCAATGTTCTTATATTTTGATTTATAAATTGATTTAGATTCTACTAAGCTCTTGGCTTCACTGAATTTTTGCAGTAGTGAATTCAACAAAATAATTTGAGGGGGGGGGGGTTGTATAAACTTTTTGCCATTCAACTTCATTGGAATCTCCACTTCTTCTTGTATTAAGAAGGTAAGCTGGTTCTTGTAGGGATGAGGGGGGTAAAGGGGAGAAGAAGATGATCTCCAGTACGCCTCCTCCAACTTCGTGGCTGTGGTGAAGCAAGGGGAGAAAAGAGGTCTATGCAGCTCTATCACTCTTCTCCACTGCCTGCTGTTTTTTTGTGCTTCTCCTCTGTGAATATCTCCAGTGTCTCGCTTTGCTACTGCTTACAGTCTTACCAAGCAGTAGCAGCATGAAGCTGATGTGGTTCTTTGCAATTTCATTGTTGCCCCCAGCGTTCTGAATAGCAGCAGTGAAGCCTACTAGACTTCTGTTAATTTTAATCTGTTGCTGCTTGACAAAATTTGAGCAGCAGTGGTACTAGAGTAGTCTGCAGACTGAGAAATACAGTCCTACCACATTTAATGTTCTTAATACACTTGTTGCAACCATAAGGATTAGAGATCAATGTGACAGATACTGCAACCACATGCAGTATTTTTGGACGCCCTGTTGTATTTTATGGTTTAATGCGTGAACATGAAATAGCCATTATATGGAGATGGGCTAGACAGTATTAGCTGTAGAATATTCATAGCCCTTGGTATCAGTGTGAGTAATATGTATTTGTGTGTTTTAAGGGAAAGGAGGTGCTTTGAAGCTTGGCCTTCTGGGGAGTCATGGGAAGGACTGGTTTTACCTGTTTTCAGGAGGCTGGGGGACAAAGCAAGATTATTTTTTTAATAAAAAGCCAACTTTAAACAGACACTTTGATTTAACAAATGGACAAGACTTTGTGTCCAAGAGGTGAGACTTCAACCCTTGCTGAAGGGTTAAAAGTAGGTTGAGCAGATAGAAAGTGTGAAAAATCAGGACGGGGTAATAGGCGCCTATATAAAAAAAAGCTCGAAATATTGGGACTGTCCCTATAAAATCGGGACATCTGGTCACCCTAGTTAGAAGTTGTTAGATGTTATTCTACCAGACGCCCCAAGTGAAAGATGGGCGATTCCTGGTGTGTTTAGTGAGCATTAAAATCTTTTTATTGTTTGTTTTTTCTCTGTGATGCTTTTGCCCTAAGACTAAAAGTGCTTGCTTAGAAAGAGCTGTTCAGATTACTGGTAAATCATACCTTTCATAGCCCTTGGAAAGAAAGCTCAGCCTAGATGCTGGCCTTAAGGCAGACTGGGTTGCTGTGGATATCAGAGTATGTCAGGCAGCTGTGCAGCCTTAAAATCCCCTGTCAGAAAGGAGTAGGACAGAGACAGGTGACAGCTGGAAGTCTGAGACCTACCTAGGTCATCCTGGAGTGGACCTGGAGGAGCAGTATAGGTGCAGTTGCCCTGAAACTGTGACAATCCATTTTTTATAATGAAAGCTTAAAGACTGCAGGAATTGGTGATTTATGACCCCATGATTGCCAGGGAAGACTTTCCATTTGTCACTTACAAGAGGATTTTTTCAAGCACTACTGTAGAAAATAATTTACTATGTTTATAAAAGGTCTATTCCAAATACATGGAAGTGGACTGTGTTAATTACCAAAAATTAAATATTGACACATTCATCAGTGTTTTAAAGACTTGAAATGTTTTTCATAATTTTCCCATGAAACATAAGCAATTATAGATAAGTCTCCATATTTCTCTTTAGCATGAAAATGGGATCTTTATTGGTTAGAATTTCATGTGTTCTTTCTCCTTATGAATCACTTGAAGACATAATCCTTGATGTAAGTGCATTTCCTGGGATTTAAACAGCTTTACATCTATTTCCTATACTGTGGATGCACAGTACGACCAGATAAATCCTGTATCCTTATTTCCTTAATCTATATTTGTCAGGTTTGTAATTTCTAGTGCTCATGGCCTGTATAATCGAAATATACAAGGTCTTGTGGAAAGAAATTATTTCACAGCAGTGATTTTGACAAACTGTTCATGAGGCTCTTATACCTTTTTAGTCCACTATGTATTTTTAGAAATACGGTTATTCTTTTCTCATTCCTATTCTTGAGTAGTGTTTTTACCAGCATTTTTATTGTCTATACACACGTGTGTGTTAACTGCTAGGAAAATATTGTTTTGTTGCTAACTAACAAAATGAATGCCAGTATTTAGAATGTTCAGTACAGATTGCAGTGTACAGGATTTGGTAATCCTTTTTTTAAATAGTCCTGGTGCCAAAATGTAATTACGCTATTGCAGGTTTTGCCTTTGTGTGCTAACAGAATGGGGTGAGGTTCTGTAAAGTTACTGCTGATAGCTTGCCTCTAACAGCAGTTTTTGACTGAAACTAGTGCTGGTACATTATGTGTAGACTCATCCATAATGTTAGTGCTTTTAACATACATGCTTGTAGCCAAAATATCTTTAATTAAATTTATCTAAAATTTTATTATGCAGAATTAGGGTTGCCCAGTGCTAGCTTGTGCCCTTCAAAAATGTCAAGTTCAGCAAAATTCAGACTCCTGAAAACCAGGAAATACGAGGTATTTTACAAGGTAAAATATCCATCCAATCTTACCTCTGCCCCCTGGAGCTGGCAAGAGCCACTGGGAACTATCTGTGTGCGTTCCAGCTGCAGTCACCATGTTAGGTGTAGCTGTGCTGGTTGGTAGCGATATGTTTGTGATATGAGGAGATCTGGGGTCTAGTTTGAGGAGCATCACAGAGCTGTGATCGAGATGATGTGAGGAGATCTGGGTCTGAATCCTCCCTCACATGTGTGATCAAAGGAAAGAGGTGCATATGTACCTTGAGGTTTCAGTCTGGCATCCTTTCAATATGGAATTGTGTAGGCTGTGTCAGGAGAAGGGCACTGGGATGATCTTGCTATGGGTATTGACAGTATTAATGGGATATGAGAGCAGTCTGTGGATTTAATGATAGGTAGGGAAAAGCATAGGTTTAGGTGGTATCCTGTGTGCATGTGTGAAGAGGGTTATAAATTGTTAAATTTAACTAATGTGGTATTCTGTCAGGGGAGTAGGCACTTAGGGCAGGTGCGGAGATCAGCTGTCCATTACAGTAAAAAGTGTGTGTGTGTGATGGGTATTTTGGGACATCTCTCAGAGAGGGCATAGTTAAGGTTACGTGGGTGTTTTCTTTAAATCTGTATTTCCTGGTTTTCAGAAGTTTGAGTTTTGATGAACTCATGGTTTTAAAAGGCCATGAACTATCAGCAAAGGCAACCTTAACTGTGTTTTTAAGGAAGCTTTTTGCAATTTAGTTTCTTAGGGTGTTTCTCTTTCGCTTAAAAACAAACAAACAAACAAAAACCCCACATATACACCTCTATCCCGATATAACGTGACCTGATATAACACGAATTCGGATATAACGCGGTAAAGCAACACTCCGGGGGGGGGGGCTGCGCACTCCAGCGGATCAAAGCAAGTTCAATATAATGTGGTTTCACCTATAATGTGGTAAGATTTTTTTGGCTCCCAAGGACAGTGTTATATTGGGGTAGAGGTGTATTCATAGACGTTAGTGGCCATTTAGGCAGTTGTAGTTCTCACCTCGGTATTCAGTTGACATGCTACTCTGGCTAGATAGTATTCAAAAGACATAGCTTTTATACAGTGCTTTTCACCAGTAGATCTCAAAGAACTTTATTTCCTTATTCCCAATTTATATATGGGAAAAAGGTGAAGTGACTTGACCAAGGTCACTCAGCAGGCCACTGACCTTGTCATCTTGATGTGATGGTCTCAGCTAAATGAGAACCCCCTGGGGAGATGAATATAACCTGAAATAACCACTCTGAGATGTGTGAACTGCTCCATTGGAGAGCCTCTGATGTGTCAAGCATGCCCATTCTCAATTTGGGGGGAGGAATAGCTCAGTGGTTTGAGCATTGGCCTGCTAAACCCAGGGTTGTGAATTCAATCCTTGAGGGGGCCACTTAGGGATCTGGGGCAAAAATCAGTACTTGGTCCTGTTAGTGAAGGCAGGGGGCTGGACTCAATGACCTTTCAGGGTCCCTTCCAGTTCTATGAGATAGATATAGATATAGATATATATGGAGATATACCTAATTCCTCACCCTAGTGTTAGCAGTGTGTTCTTGGTGCATGCTCCAAGCAAGTCTGTTCTCACCTCCTCGCCCACAAGGGCATTACTTCCCCAGATCCTGGCTCACATGGGGACAGAGACCCCCCAGATCACATAGGTGTGGGGTTCAGACCCCCTCCCAAGAAGGTAAGCCCCCACAGAACCTGGCTCACATGATGGGGCGTCAGACCCCCATAGATGGGCAGTGCCCCTCAGATCCTGGCACACACAAGAGTGCAGGGACTGAGGTTCAAACACTCCCAGAGGGGCAATCCTATGGAGATGTAGGAAGAGGGACTCCCTAGAAAGTTAACACCCACCGAGAACCTGGCTCACATAAGGAGGGGCATAGAAGGGGGTCAAACTGCCATACATGGGTCCCCAGATCCTGGTGTGCACAAAAGAGGAGACTGTAGGGCTGACAGGCACTCCTGCTCCTATTCCCTACCCCCTTGTCACTCACCTTCATGTCTCCTTCCCAATGTCCCTCCCTCTCACCTGAGGCCCCACTCCTCCTCCTCCTCCACCCTCTACAATGGCCTTCCCCTGTCAGCAAGCATGTGCACGTCTAATTTTTTTTACAAAAATACTTTTATTATGTTCTCCAAAAAATTAAACAAAAACAAAACCCCCACAACTCTGATGGAGATGGATTTTTAGCAATATGTCTTCTGACCTTTTCCAGATTTCTGCACAAGGTGGGACTCAGGCTCATACTGGCTCATAAGTCAAATTCAAAGGACTACTGGTTATTCTCTTAAGCCATCCAAGCCTCTTAAAACTTCCAAGGCTAAAAATCCTGTTAACTCTTCTGTCCACACATGCTCATTCGTTTGGTGCAACACCAAGAACTTCAGAGGCTGATGATCCAAACTAAAGAGTTAGTCTTTGGCAAATAGCATTGTAATCTGATTTTCCCCAAAGGGCTGGTGAGTGGCATGAACCCTGTTGGGGTAACTCTCAGGTGTCTGAGATCCTGGTGTGATGATCTCAGCCCTGGTTTGATCTCTCTCTGGGCACAAAAATTCATTGCCAGAACATGTCAGCTTTAAGAAAAGCTATATCTCAGGAACTTTATGCTCAAATGGCCTCCAGTTTGGATCACTGACCAAACCCTGAGGTTCATCTGATAAGCCATACAAGAAACATGAAAGTGTTTTGAGGGGTTTTTTTGTTTGTTTGTTTGTTTGTTTGTTTGTTTGTTTTTTAAGAGGCTTTCTGCTTTTGGAGTGTCATCTCAGAACTCAAAATTTGTATCGAGTTGTCCTCAGGGAGAGGCAGGGAGAGATGCTGGTGGTTTTTAGTAGTAAATACGCTCAAAGGCTCCATTTCAGGTTGCAGCCCATTATGCTGGATTCTGTACAAGCATAAAAAGAGAGAATCCCTGTGCTAAATGGCTTATGGTTGTGGAATTTGCCAAACTGTTCTCGCTGTTTCTTATCCACCCTGCTCTTTGATTCAATAACTTTTGATAGATCCATTGGGAAAACCGATTATGGCTCTGACTGACCAGACTACCAGTGAGTGCAGTTGGTAAGCAGAAGCTTCACAGGGGAGGTAGATGATGGTGATTGTTGTTCATGTGCACATTTCTGCATGTGAGCTGACAGCAGCAGAGAATTTGGCTAGCATTTCCCCCCCCATCCACCCTACGGCAATGGTGCTTTCTCTGTCCTGGTAAAGAATATTGGAACAATAACAGAACCTAGAACGTTTGTGAGCTCCATGACTAATACCTCTACCAATTGTGCAATGCTAGGGTGACCTCAGATTTAGAATGTGCTACCATGCATAAAGCTGAATAAGTTTGGAAGGGAGGGGAATTGTTGTGGCCACTGGTGATATTTTTACCTGAACCGTGGGGGGGCAGAAAGGCTGGCATAAAATGAGGCAGAACGTCAGAGAGACAGAAGGTGCAAACGTCAAAACAAGATCCTCTTCCGTGGCCTTGCAGGATCCCCTCCCACAAGCCTTTCAGTTACTAATGTCACCGGAAAGGGACAGGAAGTGGCAGAGCTTATACACCATGCTTCCATGCTGCCCTCCATTTATTTTCTTGCAGGCGTAAACTGACTGCAGGCATAAATCTTCCACCATCCCTGGTTGGATATAATCTTTTCAATATGGAACCATAGGCTAAGTCATCTTTCTGACTTGCTCCCCAGCAGGTATAAGTTTTTCAGTGCCAGAACAGTGCTTACCTCTTCCTGGTCACAACATACACATTTAAGTTCTGCCATCAGAACAAGTTAGGTTTGCAGTGTTTGTGAGCTACTCCAACTAAACTGACAAAGGTTAAACCTACAGAAAATCATCTTGCACTGATTGCACTCAGATCACAGTGATGGCTAGACTTTTAAGCATTTAGTTTGAAGATTCCATATTTCACCGTTTTTTAAAATGGCTTCTAAAGAGAAGAAATTCCAAAACACACAATCGTATGTATTTTATAGTTCAAGAAATAATATCAATACTGTAATACAAGAATTTCTAATTTAATGAGTTTTGAAGCAAGTTTAAAAAAAGTTGGAGGTGGGAAGAATCAGTTTTCCTGGAAAGAGATTTCTGAAAGCCCCAAATATGAAGGTACTGGGACTGGTTGTAAATACGTACTCTGAAAACATTGTAGTAAATAGTGCCATCCTGAACTCTGTAAAAAGGATCTTGTAGAGACTGTTTAGGCTATACTCCTGGCTCCTATGAGAGCCTCATGAGGAGGCTGTGATGAGCAAGCCCACTTTCTTCAAGTTATAGCAATATTATGGAACACTCTGGGGGATGAGGGAATCATAGACAAAGACATAAATAGCTTGAATATTAATTCTATATAGGAAGCATTCCACTGTTGCTTTTGTCACCGCTCAGGGCAGCAGTACCTGTTTTCCCCCTAGTGGTCCAGTAAGGGCACCCACTCTCAGTCCCCTGCATTTGTTGTGGTGTTCTCCGCAAAAGACAGTCTGCCTAAGCAGGTCCCTTCAGAGACTGTTAACTGTGTGATTGCCACAGTTATAAGTTACCACAATATTCTTTCGAAGCAAGCATATTTTATTCTTAAGGTAAACGCAATACACAGAAAACATTTAAAATAATAAAAGAACCTACACGCATGCTAATAAGCTTACTAGTGATCACCCTAACTCTAGCATGGGCTCTGGCAGGAGCAGTCCTTCAGAACCCCACCCAGAGGTTTTCTTGTGGTTTCAGGTTCATCACCGCTTCAGCTCAGAACAAGAATCCAGTCTTATGTGGCCTCGGTAGGACAAAGTCCTTCCAACCCTTCCCTAAGGATTGGGGCCCTCTAGGGACTAGTCTGACCACTTGCTGAATTAGAACAAAAACCCGGAGTCAGTTTAAACTCAGATTATTTATCCCAATTGCCTTCCTTTGTCAGTTAATCTCTGAGACTCCAATTTGATGCTTTGAAAGGTAGTCCAGCCAGACAATGGGTCCCCTCCCCAGGGTGAAGCTTTAAAGGGCTGGTAACTGGAGGCATTCCATTAGCATACCCCACCTCTCTAAAGAAGTTGCCTACAATCCCACAATAATAGAGACAATTGCATTTTTAATACAATTAAGTTAAATGATACAATGATGTTAAATTTAATTTAGTAAGGTTTGTCCAGGATAATACAGGACCTTGTCATAGCTATCAAACTTTATCGCTGAGGCTCCAGTCCTCTATTGTCTTTAATTCAACCTGCTAACTCACATGAAAACTACAAACTTTGCCTTATGCTCGCCAGGATTTTAACTCTAGTTAAGAACACATCCCCTCCAGTGAAGAAAAGGCTTAAGAAAACTCGGAACAGTCAGATTTTTCCTTTTAATCAGATCATGAAACATGGTTTATTGAAATAGAACATCAGTACTAAAAGTACATAAATGCAGTGGCCAGGGCTATGTAATGTTAGTTTTAGGTGTTTGTTCTGGACAGCAATAGCAAGTAAACAGCTCATGGAATTGTTTTTAAACTCCTGTTTCTTGTTTTCTCTTTCCCCACCACTATCTGTGAAAATCATAGAAACTCTTGTTCTCTATTTTTATAGCAAATGTCTTTAGCGCTTGTTTTCTCAAACCATGTGTGCACTACAGGTGCTACAGCAGCACAGCTGCAGCACCACTGTAGTCACTTCCTACATCGACGGAAAGGGTTTTTCTATCGATTGTAGATAATCCACCTCCCCAAGAACTATTCCATCGATTTACCCATGTCAGCACCAGGGGTTAGGTGGCTTAACTGTGGCACTCAGTGTGACTTTTTCACACCCCTGAGCACCATAACTATGTTGATGTAACTTTTTAAGGGTAGACTAGGCCTTAACGACAGTTGATGAATCATAACTTCAAGTTTTTAATTTATTGCCTTTGTCTCAAACAAGTACGTTGTTAATTCTTAATTAGAGCTAATGCTATAAATTAAAAAGTGTGTTCTGTATTATAACCAGTATCCTGGTGATATAAACACATCTCCTACTTGGTTCTTATATTTCAGCAAAAGTTGGTCAGACTGACCTGTGGTGCTATTGTTTAACAATAGCACGCTTTATCTCATTGTTCAGTACTGTACATGACCATTATTTGTCCTTCAGAAAAAACATTCTGTTTTGAAGTCCTAGGGAATAAGAACTTTTTACGTAGATGACCTTCACCTATCGGCTACAAAGGGAAGATGTTGATATGGTGGTAATTTGCGTTTAAGAAGCCAAACAATATATTAGTGAAGTAAATTGGTTTTTGGAAGCAAACTGTTGTCCAAATTAAATGTATTAAATAAGTGTCTAAATTTATGCGTTACTGAAAACTATTTTATATTTACTTGTCGAAGTAAAGAGAGCCTTGAACCCAGTAAAGTATATATTTTTATCTGGGCTGATTTTGCATTCGTAACACTGATGGGGAAGCACATAGTTGTGTGTGTTGCATTACAGAAAGAATATTGGAGTCTTTTGCATCTCTCCCTATTCTTCAATTTAAATATTCTCATGGGTTTATAGTGCTGGGCAGGTTAAGAAAACGAGGTTAGATGTGATTAATAGGACCTGATTGAGATGTATAAAATCTGAGGTAGAGAACGAGCTGCTGCTGTGAAATCATTTGAGATCTCATACCATCAGGCTTAAAAACAGGAAAGTTTCAGTCCTTTCCCTCTGCTTTGCTGGTCATTAAAAAGGAGTTTTGTTCATTGCTGCTGTATGATGTATAAATATTGGGAATATCATCTTGTCTGGAGATCTTGGAGGACAAAAGAACAGGAGTGGGAGTCTTCTAAGCTCTTAATCGAAAGATTGGGATGATGATCCTTTAGCAATGACTTCCCCCTAACTGCATTTCAAGCATTTACTTTAAATATATGTTTACAAAAACACAAACCAATATTCCCTTTCTACTGTTTGGGTTTCCTTTTCTTGATGCTTCAGTCATAATTGTACATAATTGTACAGTTGTCTATAGTCTTCCTAGGGAATCAGTGTAGATAAGACCTGAATGTACATTGATGAGGATTGGACTCTCTTAAATAAATACAAAAATTAAAAATATTATGTTTATATTCCAGGCCTCCTCCTATGTATTGCCAAAAAAGGGCAAATAGTTTTCAGGTCATCATCAAAAGAAATCGAGGAAAATTTATTTACACTGAGGGCATTTTAATAGGTGGAACACACTGTTACAAGCAGCAGTAATTTTTTTTTTTTTAAGCACAGAGGGGGAACTTTTAAGAAAAACACACAACAAAAAAATTGAGATAAATAAGCAGAGGGGCCCAAAATGTTAAACTTTATTTTTCATGGGTTGGACGTGGGGAAAGAACAAAATTCTTAAGATTATTTGACTAGTTCAGATGTTTTATAGATCTGTAGAATCAGTAGTTTCTCAATGAACTGTAAGAACAAAACTCTGTAGAATTATTATGAATGTTAGGAAGCTTGTTGCCAGCAAAATATTTGCTTTGAGAAGCTGAACTACAAGGACATGTTTGTGATGTTTAACACTCCCCCCCGCCGCCGCCAGTTAAATCACTTACTTGAAAGGAGCTGGAAAAAAATGTATCCTAAGTGAGCATAAGTAACTATGTATCTGAAGAAACTGCAGTCAGATTGCACTGACTCATGAGAATCAGAAAAATACTTGGCAAATTATATCATAATTCCTAAAGCTATGGAGAGAGAGGTATAGTCTATTGCAAGTGTTGCACTAGGAACCAGGAGGAAGTTGTTCAGGGCAGTGACTAGTATAGGTATTTGCTAGGTAAGGTATAAATTAAGGCAATAATGCAATGAACCTACAAGGCTCAAGGCCTGTAAGACAATATCTTAGCCAAACTAAGGCATAAGGCCCCAAAAAACCTTAACATAAGTAGCTAACCAAGACTAAACCTAGATAAAAGATCTCAAAAGATAGACTGCTATAATGACTAAACTGCTAGTAGGTAATCGCTGAGGTGGTAGTTTATAACTGCTTGTGCTATTTTTAGTTAAGGACATCTGACCACAAGAATGCCATGGTAACTAATTGATGTATATGCTAATAAGCTTTAGGTAAAAGGATTAATAACCTATGGGGGAAGGGCACACCATCATTAGTAGGGTGCGAAACTACAAATGAGGAAAAGAGGCTGAAACCCCTACTGAATATGCATTGGGCATTGTGGCATCAGTGTAACACATCATAAAAGTTGTATCCCAGTCTGTGAGCTGGGGAAGGGAGAGATGTAGCTCTTGGGAAAGGCCAGGATGACTACCAGTGGTGACGGTGAGGGGGAAGATGAGGAAGATAACTAGCATTTCAGGGTTGTTGTTTTTTTGCAAGGGATGGTGTGAGGATTGGGATGCTCTGCTCATTCTGTTTTACCTCTACCTGCCTTGCTGGGTTGGTGTGTGTGTAAATTTGCTAAGTGTGTTAATAAGACTATTATAACTATAGTATGATGTGCTAAGTGAGAGAGTGTTGCAACCATGCACATTGGAGATCCCAGCTGAGCAGTAATTCTGATAATGCTGGGCCTGATCTTGGGACAAGAACCTACCAAATTTCAGAGTGCTAAATGGGGAAACTAAATCAGTAATTTAATCAATATACAATCAATAGATCAGGCAGCACTCATTTTGCAGCATGTAGGTGGTGTGGGTGCTTTCGCATTTTAGTTAATCGTTAATTCAGTTTTAATCCCGGATCTATGGCTTTTGGATTCAACAGTGCTGAGCACCCAGAGCTTTTATTGAATTCACAGGGAATTGAGTGCTCAATACCTCTGAAAATCAGGCCTTTAACCTCTCTGCTTACCTTCTCCATCTGCCTCATGAAGTTAATTTACATACCTCATTTGACTGTTGTAAGGATGTAGTAGGTAATGTTTGTAAAGCACTTTTCATGTTCAGAGTCCCAAGTAGTATTAGATAGTCAGGGATGCATACTGTGAGCCATGTTTTGCGACATTAAAATTCCCAAACGTCACAATTAAGTTTACTAAAATAAGTTAACTGAGTACTTAACTGTGGTGCAGCATATTTGTTCCAGTTATACACTTTCCTCCTTTTCATGTCTGCCCCCAAAATTGAGTATTATAATGAAGATGATTATGCTTTGAGCCTGGCACCCCACTGTGCTAGCCACTGTAGAAACATAACAGAAGCATACCTGTGCCCTAAAGAGATTATGATCTAAGTGTAATGCTGTAAATAATGGGTAGATAAAAACAACCAGATGGGGGATCACAGGGAAACCATTTAAATGACTGTGTTCAGCCTGAAGAACAGTGGCCACGTAACTTGACAATGTTTAGGCAGAGGGTTTACTTTTTGTAGGCATCATGGCAGAAAAGAGGTTTAAAGTCTGATAAGAACAATTATATTTATTTTGAAATAGTAACCTTTTTCTAAAAATGTCCCTTGGATCTTGTTCAAGACTGCATTTCCTAATGACATACGTAATCTGACCAACTTTTACTGGCCATACTGTTGGATCCCACACACTGCAACGAATTTAAATCTACTCAAATGCATAATCTGTTGTTAAGCAAAGTAAAATATAGGCTACAACAAAAATGTAGACTTGGATCTTTGCTGTAATGTTTTCTATTTTGTTGAATTTATAAAGTTTCTGGATTAGAACAAGTTAATGTATATGTTTAAGACAGTTGTGTGGGGCAACTGGAAAATGACTAGGAATTTTCTATTGTACTCTTAACAAGGCTTTTGTTACTTAATTGTTAATTTGCAGAATACAAACATATCTGTATGCAATACAAATTAGGAATAATGATGCCAAATTTGGTGAATATTGGCTAAATACTTGTTGGGAAATGTTCACTCATAGCTTCTGGTTCTCTCCCACTTCTGACATGTCAGCTGATCTCCAGTATAGTTGGACACATTTCAGAGTCCAATTAATAACATTGGCTTCCTCTTGGCATCCTACCTTAAAGTGAAGTTTATAATTCTATAAAACAATAAGCCAACATTTGAATTAGTGGTTTTCTTTTGCCATGGTTACAGTAGCTATACATATAATAAGTAAAGCATAAATGATTCATGCTCAACCTACTCTTTCCATTTTCCTGGCTAATTCTGCCTCTTCCCCATACGTTTACCCTTTACAAAACAACCGTCCATCATTTCTAGCTCAGTAAGACTCTGAAAACAACTGAAAAGAAATAAAAGGACAGATTTTTTTTTTCAAATCTTTCAGATATGCCTATTATTTCTCCTAACTCAGTCAGCTACTCCATATTGAAGGATAAACTTTCAGTTAAGAAAAATAACAAAACAAACAAAAGCCCATTGATCCTATCTTTCAGATAAAACCTACCTGTTCTATCAAATCTACTTAAGATTCACCTCTGCCAGTTTTTATATAAATAAATCCTGAGCTGTTGACCTGACCTTGTCTATAACCTCTAATTGTAGCAGATAAAATAGGTAGTAGTTTAGCTTAATTACAACATAATTCCTTCAAATGTTGCTTATGCATGAGATTTCAAGGAGCTTTAACAATATGGAAAATGTGAAGCGCCTGCCATATTCCACTTGTTCAGGACAAAAAAGCCCTGGCAAAGGCTGCTAAATTTCTCATCTGTAATCAAAGAATAATTCCTGCAACGTTTGGGGAAGGTACACAGTGATTGAATCAAAGATTTAAGTTTTTAAGACAATTCAGCCTTTTTTAATGGAACTGTGACTGGTGCTTCCATAATATTCTAATCATTCTGCAGTCTGATGTAAAGGCATTTTGTATCTGCTGGAAACCAGGGGTAGTCTTAACCTGTAATACATGTATTTTCGTCTAATGTTGCTTACTAATGTCCATCCTGAGTAGAGTATTAGGATGCAACTTGCTAATGAGGAAAAGATTTTAAAAAACCATCTTCCCCCACCACCCCAAAAAACCCTGAAGGCATGAATTCATTTTCAAAAAAATAATTTAATTAATCTCAGAATTCTTCCAGTTTAGTGAAAGGAAGTCTGGATGGAATAAGCCTTTAATGATTGCACATAATTTTATGCATGCAAAATTTTTTGGAAAGGCTGGGAAAATGCTAGGGAAATGTGATCTAGATGAAATTACCATAAGGTAGATGTACGACTAGTTGAAAGACCATACTCAAAGTAGTTATCCATGGCTGGCTGTCCAACTGGGAGGATGTATTTAGTGGAGTCCCACAGAGGTTAGTCCTGGGTCTGGTACTATGCAGTATTTTTCGTTTAATGACATGCATAATAGAGTGGAGAATAGACTTATAAAATTTACAGATGACACCAAGCTGATAAGAGGTTGCAAGCTCTTTGGAGGACAGGATTAGAACTTAAAACAACTTTAGCAAATTGGAGAATTGGTCTGAAATCACCAAGATGAAATTCAGTAAAGAAAACTGTAAAGTACTACACTTGGAAGGAAAAAGTCAAATGCACAATTATAAAATGGAGAATAACTGGCTTGGCTATAGTACTGCTGAAAAAGATCTGGAAATTATAGTGAATCACAAATTGAATGAATCAACCATGTGACACAATTGCAAAAAAGTCTGTTATCATTCTGGGGTGTATTAACAGGTATCGTATATAAAACATTGGGGACAGGGAGGTAACTGTCCTGTTGTACTCAGCACTGGGGAGGCCTCAGCTGGAGTACTGTGTCCACTTCTGGATGCCATACTTTAGAAAGGATGTGGACAAATTGGAGAATTCGGAGAAGAGCAACAAAAATTATAAAAGGTTTAGAAAACCTGGCCTGTGAGGGAAAGTTTTAAAATAAACTGGGCATATTTAGTCTTGAGAAAAAAAGACAAAGTGGGGACCTGGTAAATTTTCAGATATGTTAAGGACTGTTGTGATACGGACTGGTCAATTGTTCTCCATGTCCACAGAAGGCAGGACAAGAAGTAATGGGCTTAATGTGCATCAGGGGAGTTTTAGATTAGATATTGGAAAAACTTTCTAACTAGAAAGATAGTTTAAACTCTGGAATAGACTTTCAAGGGAGGTTGTGGAATCCCCATTGTTGGAGGTTTTTAAGAACAGGTTAGACAGCCGCCTGTCGGGGATGGTCTAGGTTTACTTGCTCCTTCTCAGCACAGAAGTCTGGACTTGATGACCTCTTGTGGTCCCTTCCAGCCGTACATTTCTATGATTCTATGCTTGGTGTAGAATTACTCATTAAGAAGCTGTGAATTAAGTGGCCTGCATGTGAAGTTGTGATTCAAATGGAAAAGCCCTTCTTATGAGAGCTCAATCACTGAGCAAAACTCTCACACAGGTGCTCTGTGATTGAGGAATGGCAGCATAGCTCGTGGATTTAGGAGAATTTAGACTAGTTGTTCATTTTTGTCCAAGTTTTAAAAGAGACAAAACAATGCCAAGAGTATTTTTCCTTTTGTTATTCCCAGGGCTTTTTAAGTGTCCTATTCTGCTAGGGGAGATTACTTGCAGTCATTAGAAAGAAAATTTGTGCAAGGGACACGTACTATATAATATGATGTTATTTTTGCAATACTTCAAGTTGTTCCATGATTTTACTAAATAGTGAATAGTGTCATTCATGACTAGTCAATAAATAACTTAATTGTTAATTAACTGATAGAATATTATGGTATTTGTCTTGATTTGAATAAACCAGAGCAAGAGGAAAAAAGTATTTACAGCCTAGATATTTTCTTTCTCCTGATGAGTTAGAACTTTTAAAGTAAACAATTTAAGTATATATTTAGGGGGTGTGAGCCATGTAGTTAAGATTGTGAAAGTGTACCAAACAAAGTCCAGCATTCAGGCAGTCCTCGTACCTTCCTGCTCTAGGCATTACTAACATTATGTAGAGGAATCCTTCATGAACATTCTAAAATTTGAAGGAGAGCTCCATAAATGTGTTCTACCTTAATTTTATATGCAACGTTTTATTATATCATGAATAGAAGAGATAATACTTGGATTTAGATTTGTAATGAGTCCTCTACATAGCAGATGTCACATTTGTGTGTATTTTTTCCCAGCTAAATTGTTTTTTAAATGATGATCAGTTTTTCAGTATGTTTACATGGAGCTGCTCTAAGAATCTTCACTTTTACTGTAGTTTCAGTCTTAGGCCTAGAGATAGTAATGACTGTTGTAGTCCATGTTCTTGAAACATTGCCACGCTTCTTAAATTTTATTGTCCAATATGAGATGATAAAATCAGCCATTGTTATATGTGAAATGAAAAAAATAAAAGCTTACAGGTTGTGTGCAAGAAGGAAAGATTCTGTTACTACTGAACTCTTCCCTCCTTTCCCAGCCCATGAATGCTGAGAAAAATTCTTCCTTCTGTTCTTCAATTCCTATCCCATTTACCCTCAATCTTTGACTTTGGTCTTCCATCCTCCAAAGAAAAGAATTTCCACACCAATTTTTCAAGTCTAATGATCTCTGTTCTGTTAATGTAATTATTATGCATTTGTGGAAGAAAACTCTTGAATGCCTTATTTCATTCTACTAAGTAAATTTTCTGTCACAAAACCTTATTTCAGCTAAAGTGTTGACAGATTAATGTTGGATGTTATGTATGTACAATAACCTTTTGTTGTTCCTTCCTTCCTTCTCCCCCATCCCCACTGTTTGTACAGGCTCTTCAAAGTAACCTGAAGTACTCCCTCTTGCCAAGACGTCTGATTATCAGTAAGAGATTATCTCAGTGCTTACATCCAGCTTTACCTAGTGGAGTGCATTTAAAAGCACTAGAGACCTATGAAATAATCTTTAAAATTATTGGGACAAAATGGCTTGCCAAAGACTTATTCCTCTACAGGTAAATTGCTCTTTGAAAACTCAGACTTAAAATTTCATAATAGATTATTTTTTTAAATGACTGAATCTTTCTTTTTCTTTTTTTAAAGCTCTGGCTTGTTTCCCCTGCTAGCAAATGCAGCAATGTCAGTGAGGCCTATTCTCCTCGGTTTGTATGAGAAATATTTTCTTCCTCTGCAGAAGTCCCTCTTGCCAAGTCTTCAAGCCTTTATAATTGGACTGCTGCCTGGATTGGAGGAGGGGTCAGAAATTTATGACAGGTGGAATTGCTTTTGTTACTTTAGAAACATAAAATGCAATACTCAATCACTTCCCTATTTATTGAATTTTTATTTATTTATTTTGAAGGAACCCATATCTAGAAATCCTCATCCAGAGGGAGGGATGTCTAATGGAGGGATACTGAGTGATGGGATGGAAAGGGGAAAAATACTAGAAGTTGGAAGGGAACAAAAGAAAGACAGATGCATGAATGCAAGGGGATGTGGGGGATGGGTAAGGGAGAAAAGAAATACAAGGATAAAAAGAAATTGAAAAGTTAAACTTTGGGGGGAAAGTTGCATTGAGGCAAATTATTGAGTTGTCCACTATATTTAGAAAGCATCACAGCTCTCCTTTCAAAATTTCTGAATGCTTACCTTTCAAATCTGTAATGGGGTATTGAGGAGATCTTTGACAGACTAAACTAAGCCTGTGTTTTTTGCACTCCTTAAATCTTTTGATAAAGGGGAGTTCCTGTTTTCTGTACATATCTAGATTGCAAGCATTCTATACCAGAAGACCACCTTGTGGTCCTGGCTGCACTAGTAAATGTACCACTTCTAAAACTCACTATCAAAAATGCCTTTTTCACCCAAAGCCCCTTAATGTGGTATTGAAAATGATGACCAGCTAGTGTGGTCAGGTTCAACAAAGTTCAACACACTTTGTAGCAATGCATGCTAGATTCCTGGTTGAAGAGGTCCTGTTGCAGTACACTTAGTCACTAGGCTTTTGGTTATGTAATGATTGTACTTCCATCAAGTAATAGCTGTAACAAAACTATTTTGTAACAACCTGTTGGAGGAATTGCGCTCCTAGATAACTTTCATTATATTTCACTGAATACTCTCTATACGTAGACAGTGACTAAATATTTGTCCTATACAGTACATATGTGTTTTCCAGATTGATGCATTCCGTTCTCCTTCCCAAGAAATGGTGGAATTGAGTTTAGTTGTAATTGTCTGTTTTGACAAAAGATGTTTTGTTTAGCTTCATGTAATGTTTCTTTGTAAAACAGTCTCAAGTCATGAAGGCGTAGAAAAAGCTTTATTTACATGGACATTTAACATCTATTGTTATGAGTGAACAAGAATAAGCTGCATTTGTTTAGTGACTGATGACTAGCTTTTAATTGCTGAATTACCGGCTGTTAGGCAGATGGATAAGTATAAGTGTTGCCTCTTCTACAACTGTTGCACAAAAGAGTGAGTTTAAAGCGTGTGTGTTGTTAGATTGGTTTATACCAGGGATCGGCAACCTTTGGCACCTTTGGGCCGGGCCAGTTTGTTTACCCGCTGCGTCCGCAGGTTCAGCCGATCGCAGCTCCCACTGGACACGATTCGCCACTACGGGCCAATGGGGGCGGCAGGAAGTGGCGGCCTGCCTGCGCTGCTTCCCGCAGCCCCCATTGACCTGGAGCCAGGGCCGGCTCCAGGCACCAGCCTACCAAGCATGTGCTTGGGGCGGCACCTGGAGGGGGACGGCGCTCACCGGGGAGAGCGGAGCCACAGCGGGCTCGCCGCCCTCCCCCCAGCGCTCTGGCCGGCCGGGGAGAGCGGAGCCGCCCTCCCCCCCCGGCGCCCTCCCCTGCCGCGCTCCCCAGCGGGGGCGGCAGGAGGCTTTTTTACCTGGGGCGGCAAAAAAGCCAGAGCCGGCCCTGCCTGGAGCGGCAAACCGTGGCCAGTGGGAGCCGCGATTGGCCGTATACAGTGAAGTATTGGTGCAGTTTCTTTATTCTGACCCCAGTAATTCTTTTGAATCAAAGTCATCTTCTCATCTGACCTAACCAAAGTCTTTAAAATATTTTATTTATTTGAAACTCACTAGGTTTGAAGTAAGAATTAACAGTAGTTTCAGGTACTACACTTTATCCCCAAGGTCCCCTGTCAATTTTTGTGGTTTTATAATCTTTTTTTTTTTTCTTTTCTTTTAATATTTTTTCTCTCCCTTTCACTTTTAGCTGTGTCTCTCTGGGGACACACAAATGGGATGGCTAATCATAGTGAAGTCTCTTGTAGTGAAACACTATAACTTTACATGGTGGTGCAAAAAGCACAAAGTAAGCCGAATGACAAGTTTTTTTCTTTAGTTTTTGAGTTTTACTCTTCTTGGTTGTGTAAGAATGGTAAATAAAACACTTTAAGGCGGAAGCGATTAAGCTGGGTAAATTTTACTTCAGCTGTATTGAAATCTGTGTCTGTGTTGAGTATTTTCAGAAAATCTCCCGCTGTTGGCCTAGCACTGATGTATCTCCACTGTTGCTAGCAATGGTGGAAGCACTAATATAGATCAAGCACAGGCATTCTCAAATTTCAAATGAGAAAATTTTTCAGGACTTCACAGGAAAAAGAACACAAGTCATTTTCCCTCCTTTTCCTGATTTCAAATGCAATTTTTCCACTCCAATATAATAAAATACAAAGCTGAAACTATAGGGAGCATAAATCAGGGAAGCATTTTGTCACATTACCCCAAAGTGGATGAAATTTAACCATTAAGTGCAGCAATACTGTGAAAAGCAACTTTGCAAAAAGATATCGTGTGATCCCACATTTGATTATTTAAAACTCAGTCTGCTAAATTTACAAGTACAAATATGTGTGGGGTTATTTTCCAACTACCAGCTCTGTAAGCTTACACTAGAATCTGAAAGTCAATTTAGGTTCTTTTTGGCTCGGACATCAGCAGTAATACATCTTCTACAATCAGAACATAGTTAATAATTCTGCTGTGTGTGAACTAGAATAGCAGCTGACATACTCATAGCTACATTGGTTGTGCAGGATTAGCAATTTTTGTGAGTGAAAATTTTGTGGTCATTAAAGTAAGTAAGCTAACTGAATGTACACTGGAATCAGGTTTCTTAAGGAAAGGTGTTTCTCTTTTACGTGGTTGGTTTTTAGAGTAGAACCAAGCTTTACATTCTACATGCAGTATTATTGCAAACAATTGGAAGTTAAAGATGGAAGAAGCTTGACACAGTTCTGGGCAACTGCATCTGTATTCCCCCTCTATGGTCCAGCAGGGCATCCCCTTGGGCTTTCGGCTCCCCAGCCATTGCCTCGCTTGGAGACACCCACACCCACACCCCTCTCTTTCTGACTAAGGGATTGCCACACTTCACAGTCCCCTGACTATACTGTGAAATCCTCCACGAAAGACAGGCTGCCTAAGCAGGCTTCTTTTGCCTTCTTTTCACAGACGATACACAGTGTAATTGCCACAAACATAAGGTTTCACACAGCTCTTTCTAAGCAAGAACGTTTTAGTCTCAAGGTAAAAGCATTACAGAGTGAACTAATTTTAAACAATAAAAAAAAAAAAAAAACCCCACACAAATGCTAATAAGTTTACTAGAGATCCCTCATCCCAACTCCAACATGTGCCCCTGCAGTCCTTCAAAATCCCACATTGGGTGTTCCTGTGGTTTCAAGATCATAACATCCTTTTGCCCAAAACAAGAACCCTCATGAGACTGTGAGGCACTCGTTTACCTCACTTGGGCCTTTTGAAAAGACCATGAATAGGTTGTCAACCAGACAATGGATTTCTGGTCAAAGCAACGCTTCGAAAGGATGGACTCAGAGGTGGGTCACTTGCATTCTCCTCACCTCAAGTATTTGCTGGGAAATCTACTTCACGCTTACTGTCCCCAAAGTTGACGTTTTTACTACTTCTCAAAGATTTCATTAGTCATGTCTCTGAGAAAAGTGGCATACAATTCCACAATAACATATAAACAATTGCCTTTTTAATACAATGGACCCCCAAAGGCATTAAATTTAATTCAGTAAAGTTTATCTTTATTTTATAATATTTGTCCAGGATATTATCCTATCTGTGTCAAGGCTTTCACACACTCCTTTTTCTTCCTCAGGCAAGGGGGTGTGATGATCCTTTGGGCTAACCTCGACATAATTATCACACAGTTTTTAGATGTTTAAAATAATACTTTAAATTTAGCTACTATAGATATTGAACCTGATCACCTAATATATTGTATTAAAGTGTACACTGTACAAATTTCATAACAACCAATGAAAAGTTAAAGTATTTATATTGCATTAGTGCAGAGATGAGCTACTGAGCAAACACTAAAATCATGCGTGTTTCACTGAAACAGTGACTTAACACACAGCTAAAAATCATCATCATTCTGTGCAAGTCCTTATAGTATGCATGAGATTCTTTCAGTGCAACTGGTTCATGAATTAGCTACCAGAAACTAATGCATTATTTACTGTCCAGTTACAGTTTGTGTGACATTTATGCAAAACGGGTAGTTGCTGGAGAAGTTGCCAAAGTGGGCAGACAAACCATTGTTCCATTGAATGCGCACAATGGTAAGATTCGTTACAGCACTTGCCATTATGGCAAAATCATATTGGAAAGGGTAACTGGGCAATCCCGCGGGCCAGATCCAAAGCCCTGAGGGGCCGGATCCAGCCCGTGGGCCGTAGTTTGCCCACCCTGAGCTACACGGTATTAACAAACTGAAAGTATTGCACTTGAATTCAGTGACAGAGTTCAATGGAATTAACATTATATTTTACATGGAAAGGTAAATCTTTATAATATTATTACCTTTTTTTTCCCCCCACACAGAACAGATGCTTTGCTTGTGAAGCTGTCTGTACTAACAGGCCAAGAAGTGTTCTATGCTGCTATCTGGGGGAGTGTTCTGGTCAGCCCTTCTATAAGACTTCCTGCTTCTCTGTTTGTTGTGAGTCATATCAACAGAGAGTTGTCTGGAAAACAGCAGAAGTACATGCTGGGAACTGATTATAAGCTCACAGTAAGTTCATTACGTTGCTAATGGAATATTCTCAACTACCATAATGCTGACACATACTGGAAAACAGTATCCTTCTCCGTACAAATTAAAGTCCCAATCTCTTTAAAGCGCATCAGTAAGAGAATGAAATGTCTAATTCAAAATTTGCTCAATGAGTGCAGAATCTCAACTGAAGTGATAATAATGAAAAATAACTCTTGCAAACTTTGACCAATATGTAGAATGGCAAATAGGTCATTTTAAAAAAACATGGTCAGTGATGCAAATAAGAAATGGATGGTGTTGCCTTGTTACAGTAAAACTGATTTAACCCTGTTATTTAGTTATATTGCAGTAGTGCTCAAAAGACTCCAATCAGAATTGAGGCCCTATTGTGTTAGGCATTGTACACAAACGGTTCAAAATCAGTATCCGTTTTATACACCATAAAAAACAAAAAAGGAGAGGTGGAGTGAGATCTAATGCATTCTTACACTTAGTGAAAAGACTATCCTCTGCAACCACTAATATTAGCTGCCTACCTATTGCAGTTGTCCAGAAGTGCTTGGGAGAAGAAGATTGGAGAGTCTCATAATTCTTGGCTCCAGAAAGTAGGACCAAAAATTTGAAAAATGGGAAATGAGTAGAGAAGCGGTGCATTGGGGGAGTGAACTGCCTAGGGGTGGCATGTCCTTGATAATTTTTAACCAAACTCCTTTACAACCCCAGCATTTCTGCACTCACCTTGGGCTGCAGTTTCTTTGGTTACAGGAATATTAAGTACAGCATTAAGGATTTGACTTGGTCTAAATCAGAAAAGACAAGAAATGAAAAATAAAGCTGACATGCCCATCTTTGCTTACTCCATTTTGCCTTTAGGAATGGAATGTCAAACTCTGTCATTATATGTCAGACAGTGTTTAAGATGTTCTTGTTTTTTTTAACTTTAACACTGTGCACCTTCTGACATTATTTAAAATAACATACAACTAAACCAAACAGCAGTAAACCAACAGGAGAACTCCAGTATCTATTGTCTTGTATTTAATTTCCTTTTTTGAAATTGAAAAATGTTTCATAGGTTTTAAATTACCTATTGTTTTACCAGAAATACTGGAATAACTGTAACTAATCATCAGACAGGATGTGTCATCTCAAGATGCATTGGCAGGCATCAGATATTCAAAATTGTGGCCTACCCAGATATGTGGAAATGCTAATCATTATATATGGAAACAATATAAAGCTGAATCATTTTTATGTTCTCCTATTTGTGGAAAGAAAGTTCTCTTTAAATATGTAGTTTTAAATATGAAGTGTCGCCGTGCCTCAGTGGGTCACAGCTGAAGATGCCAGATGCAGGACAAACAGCTGAGAAATTACCCAATAATCATACTGTTGTCAATCCTTTAGTATCTAATAGCTAAAGGTTTATTTATAAGAGAAAAGAAAAAGGAGAGAGGTCAAATGGTCAAAGGAATCAAATACATTCATGCATTGCAAAGTTCTTGGATCGGGTTTGAAGCAGTGATGAAATGAACTGCTGGTTTATAATATCTCTGGTAACATCCAAAAGATTGGAAGGCCTTCAGTCCATTGATTAGAATGCTCCTTTTAGCGTAAGTCCGTAGTCCAGAGCAGGAAAGAGGCAAAATGGAGATGTTCCAGGGCCTTTATATTTTCTCCCATGTGGAGGGAAAACTCTGTCTTACGCTATGTCTACACTACGGCCCTTACAGCGGCATAGCTGTAGCAGTACACCTGTGCCGCTGTAAGGTCTCCCGTGTAGTCGCTCTTGGCCGACAGGAGAGAGCTCTCCTGCCGGCATAATTAAACCACCCGCAATGAGTGGCATTAGCTATGTTGTCAGGAGAGCCTCTCCTGCCGATATAGCGCTGACCACACCAGCACTTTTGCCACGGAAACGTCTGTCAGTCAGGGGGGTGCTTTTTTTACACCTCTGACCGACAAAAGTGGTAGTCTAGACAAACCCTTAATTTGTGGAAAAGTACAGGAACAAGATGGAGTCCAAAGTCACATGAGCAAGTCACATGCCGTTGCATGCTGTGATGAGTCACACCAGGAGTCATTACCCATATTCTGGCTAAAATGTCCTCCGGAAGGCCCATCCTGCGGGGATAAACTTCTTCCATGGCCCGTTGTGTTCGTTGATGGGCCATCAACTCGAATGGTCCAGTCACACTGCTAGCTAGACTAGATGTAAACTAATTTAGTTATCACAGGAGCAAACACATTTGAAATAAAGGTATATAGTCAATACTCATAACTTCAGGTACAAAAAAGATAAATGCATACAAACAGGATAATCCTATTCAGCAAATCACAACTTTTCCATTGACACTTTACATGACATACTTTGCACAAGATTTGTTGCAATTGTATAACAGTGATAGTAACACTGATATACATGGTCACATTTTAATCATATAACGTCACACCAAGTAAAGGTACTGATGTTGGTATTCCTTAGAAGATAAAATAAATAATTAAAATATTTAATAGCTGTCAACAATATTCATAACTTAGGTAACGATTATAACTATAAATAAAATGGTGGTATGTTTCTTTCTCAAATAACAGGTAAAATCTTTGCGTGTATCAGTATTGGATTCAAATGTTCTTGTGCAAAGAAATACTTTGGAAGTGCTTCTCTTCTTTTTTCCATTTTATACATCTTTGGTAAGAGCATTATTTGAATGTCATTATGATTACATTTTATTGGCGGAAGGATAAGATCTTACTGAGGGAAGATTCTTGTAGGGTCCTACATAATGTAGATATTCCTGTAAATACACACCAGTTATTTTCTCTTTCTAAGGATATGTCTATATGACAAAACAACCCTGCAGAAGCAAGTCTCAGAGCTCAGTTCTACAGACTTGACCTCATGGAACTTTACACTGTGGCCATAAAAATAGCCACATAGATATTTCTGCTTGGGTTGGTCTTTGGGTTCTGAAGCCTGGGGAGGGGAGTGGGTTTGACCCTGAGCTCCAGCCCAGTCTGGAATATCTACGTGATTATTTTTGGTGCCATAGCATGAGGTTCACAAGCACAAATCTGTAGACCAGGGCTCTGAGACTTGCTGCTGCAGGCTTGTGAGGGGGTGGGGGAGGGTGTTGTTTTTGTTTTTAATTCCCTTTCTTCCCCTCCCCATGTAGACATACCCTTCGGGTCTAATCCTGCACCATTTGCAGTCACTAGTTTGGCTGTGGATGGGGTGAAAGTAACGTACAGGACTTACCGGTACTGCTGGAGTCCTGAGGGGGGCGGGGCCTCTCAAGATTTAAAGGCCCTGGGGCACCAGCTGTGGCTGGGAGCCCCGGGGCCTTTAAATCAACCTGGGGCTCTCAGCTGCAGAGGTGGCTGGGCGCCCCCAGGGCTCAGGGGCAAATTAAAGGGCCCTTTAAATCCCTCCGGGGCCGGGATTTAAAGGACTTGGGGCTTCCCGCTTCGGCAGGGAACTCTGAGCCCTTTAAATCCCTGCCCCAGCCCGGGTGCCGAGCTGGGGCGGGATTTAAAGGGCTCTGGGCTCCCCGCTGTGGCTGGGAGCTCCGGGACTTTTGAATCCCTGCCCGAGCCTGGCTGCCGGGCTGGGGCTGGGATTTAAAGGGCTCGGAGCTCCCCGCCCCGAGCCCTTTAAATCCCCGCCGCGGAAGCCGGTGCGGTCCAGCACGGTGTACTGGCTCTTGCCTGTACGCCATACCGTGCGGTACCGGCTTATTTTCACCTCTGGCTGTGGACTGCAGCAGGATCAGGCATCCACTTTGTTTCCCCAAAGTCCCACATAGTGGTTACCATCCATTAGGCCTGAGACACCACTGGTGTTCTTAAACACACACTTAGGGGTTGCTAACATAAAATGTGAAGAGCTCAAGCCTGAGCAACTATGTATAGGAAATGAACTGGATTTTTATTTTTCCCAGCTAAGAGTTCTTAAGTGGTTGAGGTTGTCTGGACTAAATTAAAATATTTACACAGTATTTGCAAAATCAAATACTTTGTGCCTCATTAAATAGATTTTTCCCCTATTGCTTTTTGCTAATTTGTCTCCTAGCATCATCCTAGTGTTGAAGATGTCAGCTAATTTAATTTGTTAGTGAGTAACAAAATTGGTTAATTCTTAATTAGGCTTGATGTCTTAATTGTGGTTATACAATAAAAATTTTGAAGATGACCATGCGATTTTAAAGGAAGACTTCAGTGGATCAATTTCTACTGAGATTTTAAATTGCAGGTTGTTGGTTTGTCCGTGTTCTCCTTTAGTAGGCTAGATCTAATAACATATCTTTGTCAGTATTATATCTGATACCGGTAGCCATTAGAAATTATTTAATTGTGAATTTTACAGTTCACCTACAGCTAAGTTGTCTTTATTCTTTGTCTAGGACTACAATGAAAGTGCTATTCCACTGCTCAGGTCTGATGTAGTCCATATTCTCTCAGCAGCTACACAAACGCTCTTGAGGAGAGACATGTCACTAAATAGAAGATTATATGCGTGGTTGCTAGGTACTGTGCAATATGTGGTGACATTAAGTTTAAATATCTAATTTGTACTTTGTCCTCTACATTTGAATATACTTTTCCAGAGATAAATAATAGAAGTCTCTTCATTCTGTTCATAAATGACAACTCTTTTGCAATTGAGAATTCTATTAAGCCAATATTGTTTCTGTTGATAAATAAATTCTGCCTTCTTAAATCTTAAAGTCTCTAACAAATACTTGATATCCCTCATCACAATTCAGTCTCGGAATGTCTATAATAAGTTTGGGAGATAACTTTAGTCAGAGAGCAAACATGCCTGAATGTGAAGCAGAAATGATTGTTCTTTGTAATCCGTGAATCTCGATTTACATACCATAGCATTTGAGTATCTACAACAATTCTGTACAGATGCAATTCTTAAACTGTAGTATGTGAGCTGTTGTCAAGTAGAAAAAAGGGTTGCTTTAAAGTAGTGAATCGGAATCAAATCTTATCCCAATTAAAATTACAACGGTGATAACATAGTTTCAGTAACAAACTGATAACAATAATTACCAAGTTAGTCTTCCATTTATAAGACTCCTTAATACCAGGCTGGCTTGGTTGTCTCTTCTCTCCATATGAAGAGAGATTAGTAAAATAGGGACTTTTCATGTTGGAAAAGAGATGACTAAGGGAGGGTATGATAGAGGTCTGTTAAATCATAACTGGTGTGGAGAAAGTAAATACGGAAGTACTATTTACTCCTCATAACACAAGAACTAGAGGTCACCAAATGAAATTAATAGGCAGCCGGTTTAAAACAAACAAAAGGAAGTATTTCTTCACACAATGCACAGTCAACCTGTGGAACTCCTTGCCAGACGATGTTGTGAAGGCCAAGACAATAACAGGGTTCAAAAAAGAACTAGATAAATTAATGGAGGAGAGGTTCATTAATGGCTATTATCCAGGATGGGCAGGAATGGTGTCCCTAGCCTCTGTTTGCCAGAAGCTGGGAATGGGCAACATTAGATGGATCACTTGATTTCTTGTTCTGTTCTTCCCCTCTGGGGCACCTGGAATTGGCCACTGTTGGAAGACAGATACCTGGCTAGATGGACCTTTGGTCTGACCCAGTATGGCTGTTCTTATGTTCTTATTGCTAGTGCAATGCTCTGTCCTGAAGAGAACTGATGTTGGATCTAAAGCTTCAGTAATAACTCACAAGGGTGTCAAGGTTTTAGAAGAGGCACAGAAAATAGCATGATGAAATCTTGGCCCTGGTGCAGTCAGTAGCGATACTCCCATTGGCTCCATGAGATCACAATTCTATCCAGTTGCTTAATCTCTGTGGGGAGGGAGGAGGCAACGACTTTGATCGGCTCTGAAGGGATCTATCTATCTCTATCTTTCACTTCCAGAAGGATGCTTCAGGCCGACACCATTTCAAGGATTGGGAGGGATTTGATTAGCTGTTGATGATGGTGATACATATATTACCAGGATCCCATTGTGCTAAGCGCTGTACAAAGACAGAGCTAAAAGATGGTGCCCGCTCCAAGCAGCTTACAATCTAAGTATAAGGCAAGAGACAACAGATGGATATAGACAGGGGGCTAGTCTACACTGGCAATGCTAAAGCGCTGCTGCGGCTGCGCTTTAACATGCCTCGTGTGGTCGTGGTGCAGCGCAGGGAGAGCACTCTCCCAGCACTCTATAAAAAACAACTCCACAAGGGGTGTAGCTACCAGCGCTGGTGCACTGTCTACACTGGTGCTTTACAGTGCTGAAACTTGCTGCGCTGGGGAGTGTTTTTTCACACCCCTGAGCGAGAAAGTTGCAGCGCTGTAAATTGCCAGTGTAGACAAGCCCAGAGAGAGGGCGGGAGAACCAGGAAACAATGAGACGATATTGGTCATAATAGGCATTGATCTCAATACTCCAGTATCACAGCCATTATCAAGTTTTTTGTGTAGATATCACAGAAAAGGAGCGTTTTAAGGGTTTTTTTTTTTTTTTTTTAAAGGATGTGAGTAAGACAGTTGCAGATGTTTATGGGGACTTCCTCCTGAGTATCACGGGAATGTGGGAGAAGGCACAAAGGCGCTTGTTTGGAAATTTTAACAAATGGGCAATGGAGTCTGGCATCACAGACTAATTGGAGGCAGGAGTTGACAGCTCAGTAGTGAATGAGAGATGATGGGTAGGGTGGGGATAGCCCATGAAGGGCCTTGAAAGTGAGGACAAGTGGCTTATGTTTGATGTGCTAGAGAAGAGGGAGCCCAGTGAAGGGATGCAAAGAGAAGTCATGTGGTCAAAACAACCAGCAGGGAAAATGATCTTTGCAGCAACTTTCTACTTGAATCCAAGGGCGGCAAGATTGCATTTGTCCAGGCCAAAGAGAAGAATGTTGTAGTAATAGTCATGAGAGCCTGCACAAGAGTTTTAGCTGTGTGGATGGATAGGAAAATATTTTAGATGTTATGCAGAAAAATCTGCATGATTCAGTCATAGCCTGTAGTAGAGGCCCTAAAAAGGGGCCCAAGCTGCAGATGAGACACAAGTTACTTGGTGGTTGGCCTCCACGTAAGCGCACATTTTTTTGAAGGCATTCAGCCTGGACTGGAGCATAAACTACATCTTGGACAAATTCAGGTTAAAATGAATATAATTGCTTCTATTGCTTTTTTTATGGTATGTATGTTACATCAGTATTTTCTGTACTCATGATGTTTTTATTTAATTTGTAGGCTCTGATATTAAAGGCGGTACTTTTGCTCCAGATTCTGCAGCTTTTGAAGATCATTCCCTCTATTTTTTTGGAAAATATTCCAAAGATCTTTTAGTTGAGGTTGGTATTTATTTTGTTAAACCTCAGAACAAACTGCTGTTCATCTTGTTCACTGTATGTCCTTCATGGCTTCTCTTCCTGAACTATAACAAATGGGAGGAGATCATTATTTTGTATTCATTTGACAGGAAGTCTGAACGCATGCTGTGCTGTTTTGTTCCATTTTATGGGCATGCAATGTAAATGGAATCTAATGAAAACTGCCAGTTCCATCTACGCTAGCCTACCCGAATTACTAAAAACAAATCCTGTTTATCCAAAACTTTCTTGCGTATGTATCAAATAAACTGAAAATTTCCTTGATTATCTGAATTAATTTATTATCCCCCCTATTCTGTTTCAGTAATCTAAGTCTGGCACCTAGTGCAAGCATCCAGACCTAAAATTATTAATAAAATGACAGTATCTCTCCTTAGTAGTTGTCACATTTTGGTGTTTTCTTTTAACAGGCTTTGATTGAAATATTGCATCAGAAGTTCTCAGAGTCTGCCTTAGAAGATCATGCATATCTGAAACCTTTCCGTATCCTAATTAGTCTCCTTGACAAACCTGAAATAGGTAATATTAAATATCACTACTGACACAGACTGCTAAGAACTGCTGTACTATAGTGATGACATGATGTATAGAAGGCTTTCTGTTAATCACCTCCAAATGGTGCAGTCCCTCCTCTACCTCAGGTTCCAGCCCCTGAGTCCTATATTGCAGAGCAGCCATCCATTTCAGTCTCAATATTCTGCTCAACTCCCCACCCGGGGGCTACTTTCTACAATCCTGTCACTGATCTGACTTTCTCTTTGGTCTTTGCCTGCTTCTGATCACAGCCCCTTTCCCAGGCTGCGTACCTCCCCCTGGCTGTTAGGAAAACAACAAGTTCTTACCCCTCCCTGGTCACCTTCCTTATCTCATTTAGCTTAGTTTCTTGGGCAACTCTCTCCTCTTTCTGTACAGTGTCTTTCCCAACCTTTGGCCATTCCTGGCAAGCCTCCTCCCTAGGCCCATCTTGCTCCTCCTGAGTCTCCCTTGACTGATCTGCATATCCTGTTTCCCGCGGTAGTCACGTCCTCAGTCTGTCATGTGCTCAAGAGATCCACAGTCCTATTATGCAAACTGGCAGTGCCTCACCCATAAAGGGCCAGCACATCCTCCTACACTATGCAGGTGCCAAGATTACATACCTGATTTGCTGTATACCAATATTTTGTAAAACCTACTCAAAGAAGTATTTACTGTACTTGAACATATGACAGACACAAGATGCTTATGAGTAACTTGTGGTTATTTGAAACTTGTGTACTCTTTGGCAACTTGTTGCTTACGAAGTTTGTTTTCTCGCTGAAGGAATCTCATGCCTATAAACCATCTCCTGTAGAAAATGATGTTTTTTAATGCTGTGCAGGAAACTGGGCATGGTAACCCTGCTTATGAAGATTTTATCACAGTATCTGTATAGATGATACCATGAATGAATAATTCACATTATGAGCTTATAAATATTTAGCTGACAGCGGCTTAAATTTTTTAGTATTTGTCTGAGGATTCTCCTATTTCATGGATGGTGGAGAGGAAAATATCTTTGTTTGCCTCTCTGAATGCATTTGCCCCTTTGTTCTTTACAAATTCATCAATACATCAGACAGCATTTATGTGAAAAACCAGGATGAACGTGTACTGTCCTTTACCAAGTGAAAAAATTTTGTACAGATTTTGTTCAAGGCGCTCAGTTCAGTGTTCATTTGTCTACAAAGGAAGCAAACTTCTTGAGTGAATGTAACATTCCTTCAGATGCTCAGTTTTATGTAACAGGATGCTTGCTTTTCTTGTCCAGGCGTGACTTTCTTTTAGACACATTGTAACACAGGTAGATTTCTTTTTAAAGGGGGCTTTCTTACTTAAGAAATATTTATAGGATATAAGTTGTTACACTTAGAGCCTTTTGTTATGTATAAGCACTGTTTGGTGTATGGATTTTATTTTATTTTTTTAAATTTCTGAGCAGGAAGGCACTGTTAAATAAAACTATTGGATCTATCAAATAATATATATTTTGTACATTAGGATATAAACTAAGCTATAATCCAAGAGCAAAAGCAGTGAAATAAAACCTGTCCTGCATTCATCTATACCACAAAATTAGAAATATTCCTATTTCTGTAGTACACAAAAAAGTATTAAAAAGCTTCTTGAGCCTTATAAGTCAATGTGAATTAGACACTTCATTTTGAAATCAATATATTGCAAAGATACTATGCAAAAGAGCATAACATAAAGAGAATATTTTTCTTCAAGGCAGTGTGATCTAGTGGATAGAGCACTAGACCTCGACTCAGGAGACCTGCGTTCTATTCCTGGCTCACCCACTGGCCTGTTGGGTAACTACGGGCAAGTCACTTCATCTCTCTGTGCCTCAGTTTCTCCATCTATACAGTGGAAATAATGGTGCTGATCTCCCTTGTAAAGTGCCTTGAGATCTATGAACAAAAAGCACTATATAAGCTGTGACCAGGGTCCCAGTGGGGGCCAGCTGAGGCCACTCAATTAGGGTGAACTGCAAAGAACGAGGTAGACAATCCCCAAAAAGCTGGTGGATATTTCAATACTTTGATTTACCAAACCAGCATAAAACAGCTGCTTTATTACCTTACTGGTTACTCAGAAATCCAAACAACACAGTTCCCTTAAAGTGATCCAGCCTCAGGCCTCCATCCAGGTACCTAAGTCAAATATGATGATTTCTGAAAATCTTATTTCATCATATAAAAGAAAAGGTTCTACAAATCCCAAAGGATCAGACACATTACCTCCCAGGTTATTGAATATTCCAGATCTTACCCAAATACACACTACAGCCAATTCTTATTAACTGAACTAAAATTTATTAAAAAACTAGAGAGAGTGTGGTTAAAAGATCAATATACATACAGACATGAGTTCAATTCATTGAGGTGCAGATTCATAGCAGAGATGGTGAGCTTTGTAGTTGCAAAGAGTTCTTTCAGAAATAGTCCATAGGTTCTACTCCAATGTCCAAATATCATATTCAGGGTGTTCCAGCATAACTGGGACCTCAGTCTTGTGACTCAAACTTCCCCTGATGAAGCCTAAGCAGATTTGAGATGAACAGGATCAGGACCCAAGGATCTTTTATACAATTTCATGTCTTTTTTGACAAGTTGGAATTCCTCTGGGAACAAAAGGTATTTAGCATGACTTTGAAGGAGGTCCATCACTGGTACTTAGCCATACAGATTAACATAATGCAATTTGCTTGTTCCTCCACCATTCTTAGATGACTTGCTAAACATTTCAAAGAGAAATAAATACAGAGAGATCCTGTGTTTACAATTCATTTAAATGCCAGGATGATCTTTTGATCTCTGAATTAACAGAATACAACATAGACAGGGACTATTGATTACATTGTTGACCCTATTAATATATATGTAAATACATAAAAACGCAAACATTATCTGCCCACATGTCTTTTGAGGGTTATTTATTTTACAGGATGTTTAACCCTTTCTAGCCATGCATCACATAAGCATGAAGTATTAGTCCTATGCAGCTTCTTGAGGTTCATGGCTGAGCCTCAGATGTGCTGTTAGCACTATGGACTTGCTTTTCGAAAGCGCAGAGCACCCACAATTCCAGTTAAAGTCAATGGGAACTACAGTTGCCAGCCGTTCTGAAAATCAGGCCTTCCTTAGTGTATTTCTGATGCTTTTTTTCTCTTCTCCATGTGTTAACCTGTGTGATCCTACCAACTGTTCAAATTTCCATGTATGGAATTGAAGACTTCGTTGTAATGCCAGCATATTAAACTGGCAGTGGGAACCCCCTGGAATTTAACTGTACAATTGTCATTTGAGACATGCACGCTGTATATTAAATGTCATTAGCACACATTTATATAAATGTCTGAAGTGATTTAAAAACAATGCAGGCATTCATTAAGCAACTACCTTGTGATCTTTTGAAGTGAAATATGGAATATACAGCCCAACTTTTCAAGCAGCTTCACAAGAAATTGTAAAATTCTGGCAATCTCACATTCTATTAAGGTGTACAAAATGAAGTTATTTAATATGCAAATTTTTGATCTCACAAGCGGAATCTGGATAGTAGTTTAAAATGTCATAGAAAATTGTCTCATCCCCATACTTCCCATAAGTAACCATGGGATAGTAGTTCAGTTTTAGACTAAAAGCTTGTAATTCATTAGTTCTGTAATCAGTTTGGAGTAATTACTGGATTTATTTTTCCTTTGATTGCAGGGCCACAAGTTGTTGGGGATTTGTTCCTTGAAGTGATTCGAGCCTTTTATTCTTATTGCAAGGATGCCCTGGGTTCTGATCTTAAACTTGGCTACAGTCAAAGTGGCAATGTACTTACAAGGTATACCGTAACCATTTTCAACTAATAGTTGAAATTGTATCTTTCATAAGAAAGCTTACTAAAGTAAACTACACCTCTACCCCGATATAATGCGACCCGATATAACACTAATTCGAATACAACGCGGTAAAGCAGTGCTCCGGGGGGGCGAGGCTGCGCACTCCGGTGGATCAAAGCAAGTTCGATATAACGCGGTTTCACCTATAACGCGGTAAGATTTTTTTGGTTCCCGAGGACAGCATTATATCGAGGTAGAGGTGTATTCAGTAATCACATTGGGTAAATCTTACCTGTTTGTTAATAGCATAAGTTCTAACAGTGTCTTTTTGATGTAAAAAAAATGAAAATCATCAATTTTTTTTTTTTTTTCCCCTCCAATCTGTTTTTTATTTTCCTTTATATTTCCTATCTTGAGTTCTCTTTTAGCATCACAGGGTTGTTCTCTTCCAACTAAGAGGATTTGAGATCATTGATTTAGATTCTTGGCTGATAACATCATATTTATATATGCAGTGTTGCATACATAAATACATACACCCACCTTGTCTCTCTAACATCAGATTTATTACATAAATGTGTTGACAGAGCTCAACTTTTTAGTTCACAAAGGCCTAGTCTACCCTAGGGGGGGATCGACCTAAGATGTGCAATTTCAGCTACGAGAATAGCGTAGTTGAAGTCGACGTATCTTAGTTCGACTTACCTCACGTCCTTGTGGTGTGGGGTCGACTGCCGCAGCTCACCCGTCGACTTTGCTTCCGCCTCTCGCCGAGCTGGAGTTCAGCAGTTGATAGGAGAGCGATCGGGGATCGATTTATCACGTCTACACTACATGCGATAAATCGATCGATCCCTGCCCGCCGATCCGGTGGGTAGTGTAGACATACCCAAAATCAAATTAAAGGTTAAAGATTTCTTGTGTCTTCAGAAACACTTACAAAATTTAGCTATTCCAAAATGGTTGGTTTTGATTTTTGAATTAAGGAACTTCATGTCTTTTCTTCAGGCCAACTTTCTAAGAATAGTTCAAATAATACAAAAATGTGTATACTTGTTGTTTAGTCTTCACTAATCATTCTTGTTCTTCTTACAGTGCGATCAAAGAGAATAGAAGTGCCTCAGAAATTGTTAAAACAGTCAACTTGTTGATCACATCCCTAAGTACAGATTTTCTATGGGATTATATGACCAGATGTTTTGAGGACTGCTTCAGGTAGTTATGCTGTCTGGCATTAATGCAAAAATAAATTAAGAATTACATAGCTAGGACAACAGAGTAGTGTCAATGAAAGATTCAAATGCCAGTGTCATGATCCTAACTAAAGGGGCAGAGAGATGCATGGTTAGATACTGTACTCACCATCTAATACAAGTAGTTAAATCTGAGGCAACTGTTTCTAAATACAAAATAAACTGCCATGGTTTGGTCACTCTTTCCAAAAAGCAACATGGTTGTTTTCTGGAGGAAAAACTGCATGTTCATAAGTAGAAAGCAAGGAAATCACATGGGATAAGATCATACTTACACTAGGATGATCTTTCCTGGCCACTTTGTTTTTTCAGCTAATGTACATAAAATACAGCATACAGCAACTCCCCATACAGAAGAATCTGGCCTAGTGTCTTCTCACATGCTATGTAGAAATGAAATTAATATTGTTTAAGAGGCACACAAGGTGGCCAAACTTTTGTTTTTAGAATAGGTATACCTATTTAACTGTAATCAAAATTTTAATGGAAAAGTGCTTCTTCCAAAGTGTGCAATTAAGTATGAGTGTGTTTTCATTCTAAACCTAATTAGGTAGTTGAAAGGAGGTGTCCTGTCAGTCAGCATAGTATTTAAGCACCATAAGTAGTGCTTGAAATGAGCCAGTATTTATTGGAATGGGATAATAGCACTCTTCCTTTATTCTGCTCTTGTCTATGCGAGTTTTATAACTTTTTGTCTTCAGAAGATGAAATTCCCAGAAAATATCCCTTTATATGCTAGGCTACTAGTAGTTGGGGGTTTCCTCAGCACAGCAGAGAGGAATTAGACTAACGGGTAACATTGCTAAGTATCTAATATGAACCTTAAAGAAGAGAAGAAACTGGTGCTTATTTTGATCAAGATAATACAGTGTGGCGTTGTACTTCTCTTAACTACCATATGATAGGATGCTAAACTGTACACAACTTTGTGATCACAATAAAATGTTGATAAGAACTTGACTTAAACAGCCAAGTTGATAGTGGATACAAATCGGCCTTCTTGGGTTGTGTAGTTAGCATGGATGCCAATATAAAGTATGTTTAGGTTTTTTAAAAAAATAAATAACCCACACTTTCTCTTTCAATGCCAGGAATAAATCCATGCAGACAAGATACCCTACTGAGAATGTCAGCACTCCTCCTACAATCTCAGAGCTCTGCACACTACTGTTGTTCCTTCTTGATGTGATTCCTTTGGTAAGACAAGTTTGACCTAAAGTTAATCATTCAGAGTCCTAACTCTCATTTCCTTTCCCTTTTATCAGATAAGTTTCAGTTACACAGAAGTATTGCTTTTATTTTGGTGGATACATTTTTTTTTTAATGGAGGAACTACGTATTCATTTGAAAAGAAAACTGATGAATAAATACACAATCCTTTGAGCCAAATCCTGCCCACTCTTACTCGTGTGAGGAGTTCCATTCAACACCACTTAATGCCATGTAAACCAAGAGTAGAACTTTGTTCCTAGTCTTCTCAGCGTGTATAGGACTGAGGTGTTAATGGGGGGTTTACTATCAGCATGGTATGCAACATATCCTCCTAATAAGAATGGTTTGGGGCTTCTCAGCTAATAGACAAATATCTTTGTAAGTTATCTGACAAATATATAAACTCAGTCTCGGAATACCAGCACTCCCTGGAAAATCAATATATTGATTAGATGACTTACATACGAATAATGAACTTGTGAAAATTACTGAAATTTTCTAATTATAACTGGATACTTATAATAAAACTGTAATTTACTGAAATAGAAATTAGAATTGACTGGTAACTCATGCATGACTTGCAAAGTTCTGTATGCCCACTTGCTTGTGGGTGATTACTTTTCATTTTACTTGCCCATCCAAAAAAAAAAAATTCATTAACTGTATCCTATTTTAAAGGATATATATGCCATGTATTGTCAGGGGTTTTTCCCCCTTTGCTGCTTGGGTGGATATATTATTTGGACTGTTTTGCAAGGATATTATCAATAGTCAAATTCCATTCAACACTAGGATCTGGTTCTACGTTCAGCATTGAGTGGAGTAGTAGCACTATTTAAAGCAACTATATGTAACTTAACTCAATGTGCACATGTATTAGTCACATCTATGCTCACTGAAGTTAGACTTTATATTAGGCAGCTTGACAATGGTAAAATCCATTTCTGTCTGCTAAGCCATTTAGCATTTAACTACTTTAAATCCCTGCTTATTTTAGGAACTTTACTCTGAAGTGCAGACTCAGTATCTCCCACAGATGCTCAGTTACATGGTACAGTCTCTTCTGGAGAATGTGGAGACTCTAAGTTTACCAGAACTCACTCATGCTTTAAAGACCTGCTTCAAAGTGCTTAGCAAAGTACAAATGCCTCCTGCCTACTTGGATAATGAGACCGGAAGTGAAAACTCGGTAGGTATTGCTGCAAGGCCTGTTGCCTATTTGCTTATAAATAACTATTCACAAATCAAAAGTGTTGTACTCTCCATAAAAGAATTTGCATTATTAAAATATGGTATGCTACTAACTTTTCTACTCTAACTGAAATTTAGGTTACTCATTGCAGCAGTATATTTTCTTGAGTCTTACCTATTTAGGCCCCTTTCATAGACTCTGATCCACTTTGTGCCATGTATCTGAGCTGGTCTCATTTTGGGCACCACCCCCAACTTTAATTGACTTGTTGCCTAAGCCGTGCAAAGGCATAGTGTTGTCTAAAACTAGGATGTGGTGCAAACCCCTTTCCTGCTCCATCCCATCCACTGAAAAGAGCCCGGTCTTCTGTGGATGCTACTCAATGTACTGGTAAGATGCCCTGGGGCATTTGAAATAAAGAGTTGAAGTGGCCAGATCAAGCCCAGTCTTTTTGTTATCACGATTACCTGGCCTGCTCCAAGATGCATGTTAATACAACAAATTGTTAAACAAGCTCACAAGAACATGGGAAATAATTAATGTGTGATACAGATAGAAAACAAACTACACAGTTTGCTAATGATGAGCAATAATACAAGAATAGAAATAACAGTTAGAAACAATCAGACTTGGCAGTAGCTGCTTTATTGACGTTCTAATCAATGGCATAACAAGGAAACCCTTTCCTTCCACGCTTTATCACTTCTTAAATTTCCTGTTGGGCTGCTATTGCACAACATTAGATCGTGAAAGTGCTAAACATGGCCCAGAGCCTCAGAGAGGAGGAGGTGTGAGGTGTAGTTTTAAAACAAGTATAGTTTTGTCTTCAATGCAACAGAGCTCATCAATAGCCACATCTAACTATTTCATATAAATATCTCTTTGGCTCCAACAATTGCCAGATAAGGTGGTTTATTCATAAATTCAGGAGATTCATAGATTCCAAGGCCAGAAAGGACCATTGTGACCATGTAATCTGGCCTTCTGTATAACACAAGCCATAGGATGTTCCTCAAAAAAGAGAATATTGACTAAACAGCAGTCATCAGCAGGACCATAACTCTTACAAGTCTATTGATACCATTTTCACAAAGACATTGCACAAGTTATCAGGGCAGAAGGGAAGGGATTCCTGTCCTACACTTTTTTTTTTTTTTTTTTTTTTTTCCCCTGCTGCCCCAAGTGTGATTTCAATTATTTAAAGAAACTCCAAAAATACAGTGTAATGAAATAGACACTCACTGCTTCCATTTCAGAGCCCAGTGAAACAAGAAAATGGTGATATAACTTTAGAAACCAAGCCTGCACTACAGGATGAAGATGACACTGCTTTCGCTCCCCTCAAGTCTGAAGACAGTGGCATAGGTTTAAGTGCCTCATCCCCAGAGCTCTCTCAACACTTAAGATTGCCAAGAGTGACTCCTGAAAAGGATGATGTTTGGAAAAATGGGGGGAGTATTCAGAGGACTTTGCATTGTATCCAAGAGTTAGTTGATAAGTTTGCCAGTAAATACATTTTTGGGGTGCATTTACAAGATCCAGGAAATGGCAGAATTTCAATAGCAAACATGAGCAGAGGAGAGAAGAAAGAAAATAATTACAGAGTCGCTGAAAATGCTAGCAAGAAAAAGAACCCCTGGGAAGGAAAGCAAATTACCGTACCGCAGTTTAAACAAATGCTTTCAGACTTGTTCACAGTTCGAGGATCACCATTTAAACAGAAAAGTCTGGAGCCTCTCTTCCCTGCAAACCATGACGTTGGTAGCAAAAAGGGAAAAGAAGAATGGGACATTGAGCAGGTAATGCTTGATTTGGGGGACATGAAAGAAGACTGCAGAGAGGCCTTTGCTGCTGCTTGTCACCTTCTACTGGAATGTACTACTTTCCCAGTCTACCTTTCTGAGGAAGAAACAGAACAATTGTATTTATCTCTGTTTCACGTTCCTGGTAAGAAGTGTCTTAGACAAATAACATCAGTGTCCCAAAATGTAAATTGTACTACAAACTAAGTGCACTATGTACTAGGCACAACCAAGAATGTGTACACAATATAATATGACAGGGTGTGTATTATGAATGCAGTTGTAGTACATTTTGGGTATTTGGAGGGATATGGGGAGAGACTGAAGGCAAATTGCTTACTGTGTCCAAGACATGCCCATATTAGAGTGCATCTTATGTTTTAGAATTGAGTGTGTTTTGCAGTTTTTGAAATCCACTTTGTTCTCTTTTGAAATAATTTGGTGTTCTGGTCCTGGATAAAACAATTCGCCCCACCCCCTCAGGGTTCCCTGGGAAAAGAGGGTCAACGCAGGCTAACATGCAACATCAGAACAAACTGCATAATTGGGGCTGGTTCCCATTGACAGTTCAGCTACTCCCCTGGAAGAGGGTAAGAGTGGGCCATTAGAAAAGATAGGCTTGTGGTGGACACAGGAGTGGGGCAATGGGAGATCTGGGTTCTGCTTCTGGTTTTGCGACAGATTTCTGATATCAGTAAAATAGGGATAATACTTACCTACTCCCTGGGCAGTTGTGTCTTCAACGTTGGGGCTTGTCTACACTGGCAATTTACAGCACTGCAACTTCCTCACTCAGGCGTGTGAAAAAACACCCCCCCCCCCCCGAGCACAGCAAGTTTCAGCACTGTAAAGTGCCAGTATAAACAGTGCCCCAGCGCTGGGAGCTACACCTCTCATGGAGGTGTTGTGTGTGGTTTTGGTATTTTTAGCATTGCCAGTGTAGACTAGCCCTCAGTTCTTTGAGATACTCCAATGGAAGACACTTCAGTTATGTCAAGTGTTCTAATTAAAGGTTTAGAGTCATACAGTTTCTGAGTTTCCAGGATATCATGTTGGAGTCAATATGGGCATTCTGACTTTTAGGGCTTTTTCCTCTACATAGTCCATAGAAAGTAAAGAGTTTCCAAGGAAGAAAAAACAACCTCACTCCTAAATCAGAGAATTTGTAGTAAGGAAGGGAGGGGTGAGTAACTTTCTGTAAGATAGTTCATACAGAAGCTACATGAATAGTAGAATGAATAATGTTAATTTAAAAAATATTACATCTTCATGCACATGCTTAATTTTCAGAGTGATTGGTCTTTTTTTCACTTGATTGTGAGAGGAATGTCTGGGGTCAAAGTATATAATGAGGCACTAGCAGTCTTCTACAAACATGGATTTGTCAGGGGATTTTTGTTACTAAAAGTCCAAAGCGTTATATTTATAATTCTTACCAAATCTTGTCCGTGACTTTCCTGTTACAATTTTTGAGGTGCTTGTGTTTTAGGACCTTTATATTTAGTTACTTTTAATTGTACCCCCAACATATTCCTCTCTCAAACAAATTAGTCTAGCTGTTAATGGAAGTACCATTAATGTAACAGAATATACAACGAAAATGCATGCATTTAGGGGGGGGGAGGTGTTGAGAGGATGGGGCTCTTGGTAGAATGTTGAGATTTGCTATGTTGGTTAGTTGTTTTAATGTTTTTTCCTATTCTTTTGGGCTGCTTCATGATATCTTAGTGGATAATAAAATTTAATTGGTGTTAGGAGAGCTAAAACATATGCATAAACTCTTTTAATAGAATAAAAGGGTAGTACATAACATATTTTAGTAGGTCAAGCTAATGCTACACATTGAAATACACCTCTACCCCGATATAACGCAACCCGATATAACACAAATTTGGATATAACGTGGTAAAGCAGCGCTCTAGGGAGTGGGGGTGGGGGCTGCGCACTCCAGCGGATCAAAGCAACTTCGATATAACACGGTTTCACCTATAACACGGTAAGACTTTTTGACTCCCGAGAACAGCGTTATATCTGGGTAGAGGTGTATAAGAGTTGTTATAAAGCTCATGATTTTGTGGGAAGGTAAATTCCATGGCATCTTCAGATTTGACAGATGTTAACATTTTAAATGTTATAAAAGCATTTTTTTTCCCTGTCTGTCTTCTGAGGAGGTTGTGATACCAGCTTCCCTCTGTGGCTTAAATCCCTAATGACGATATGCTGCTGCGTAAATGACTGCTACATTCAGAATGTGTCCATCTCCACGCTGCTTGAAGTTATCAACCATTCTCAGTCACTGGCACTTGTGATTGAAGACCGAATGAAGCGGTATAAAATCTCTGGGCACAACCCCTTCTTTGGGAGACTGCAGATGGTCACAGTTCCTCCAATTGCTCCTGGCGTCCTAAAGCTAATATCAGAGAAAACCAACTTCTATCAGGTGTCAAACTCTTTACTGTACAAATATGCTTTAGCTAAAATATGTTAGTCATAATTAGATGGATTTCTGGGATAATTCTAACACAACATTGAAGGTAGTGCCTTCATGTCTACTGGAGAGACTCATGTATGGCCTAGTTATACACACTCTGACATAACTTATGTCTCTTATAATGTATCATGGCCGATATTTTCAAAAGTCAGTAGTGATTTTTAGAAAACCTTAACTTTCTTGTGCACAGATTTAAAGGTCCCTGAATTTTAGAGGGTGGATGCTCAGCACTTTTGGAAAATAAAGACCCAGGTGTCCCAAGTGGGGCACCAAACATCACTAGTCACTTTTTGAAAATCTTGATCCCTAACACTAAATGCCTTCATTTGTTTTTGTTTTGTGAACTTGAAGACTAGATATTAGAAGGATTTTATGCTCTTTTGCGCTCCCAGTATGAAAAATGGGTGATGGTAGATAAAATGGGGAAAAATTAAAAGTACACTGTATTCCACATAAGTGGGGCGGGTGGGGGGAGATATTTCTGAAGGGTGCCCTATCAGTAGTCATTTGTGGTCCAATAGCCACTTTCAAATACTATTGCAAAAGAGCTACATTGAGAGTTTTTAAACAGCTTCCATTTTATCTTTTGATAATAGACAGTACGAATTTCAACTGGCTGGTGGGCCCCCAAATGCTGTTTAAAAGGCAAAACATAGGGGGCAGGAAAAGAAGTTTAAAATGGTTGCTTTCCTTTTTTGTTACCTCATCAGTTTCTCTTGTCTTTGCTGCAAAGCTTAGTAACTGAGATAGGGATAGCAGGAGTCAGTCTTCCCCATTCTTTGCAACTGAATCCTTTCTTTAACAAAAAAAACCAACAAAACCTTATGGTAGAAATAGATGAGATGGAGGATAGTGGAAAAGAGATCATTATCTAAATTATATACTCTGGTAATAAGGTGGAAATGTTACACCTGTCCGTCACTAGAGATTTAAACATAGATAGGATGTCTTCATTTGGATTATGGCTTTGGACAATCAGCATCCATATTATTCATAGACAAAATATTGTATCTAAATCCAGTGGGTGCCTCTTTGATCAAATACCATAGTAATTTTTTTTTATTCTGCAATATGTTGTGATTATTTATAGGAATATTTCTAAGGACAGCTGTAAGGTTATCTTACTATTTCTCTCTGCTTCCGTGCAAGGTCAACTCTCAACTCTTTGTAATAGGTAATGTGAAGGGCAGTTGAGAGGCTTAGCTGGAGGGAGAAGGGCATGTCTAAGCAGCTAGTTACTTTTTAAAACGACGTGCGGTGGGGGGGGGGGATATTCTAAATTAAATTTTTAAACTTTAATTGGGAGCTACTGTTTAATCGTGTGAGGCAAAGGTGGCTCTATCACATTACCACTTCTTTCAACCTTGTTCCTCTTTGTATGCCAAAGTGGTAAAACTATCCCGGTGTTCCATTTCTTACCTATGTGCCGCTTTTGTGTTACAATTTTTAGTATTGTTTACATCATCTGAATTCTTCATGTTTGGGGTGGGGATTAAAGTTAGAAATGGAAGCAGAACTCTGCTTTCCTCACCCATTAGTGCACAGACATGAATTGATTGCAACTCCAGGACAGTGCTATTGTGTTCCCCTAGTTCTGGATTTATGAATTGCACTTCCCTAAACTGAGAATATGCAGGATACGAAAATATGAACTACCCTTTTCACAAATACAGAACACTTTAGTGTTTATACCAAACTTTTAAACCAGTGGGAGTGGTACAATTTATTTTATCTGTTCCCCTAGAGAGTCGCTCAAGTACTTTGGAATCAGCTGAACAAAGAGACAAGGGAGCACCACATTACCTGTGTGGAGCTGTTTTATAGACTGCACTGCTTGGCTCCATCAGCTAATATTTGTGAAGATATTATTTGTCATACGCTATTGGATCATGATAAAGTAAGTCCTGTATTTCCTAGGCTGCCTTATTATTGTAGTGTTTTACCTCTAGCTCCAGCCAACCTTCAGCTCCCTGGCTGCACAGCTTCAGGGCTTCTCAACCCCTGCTTCTCTAGAGACCACAGTTGATAATCTCTCACTCCTCCCTGTGGTGCATTCCCTCAGTTTCTGGATGAATCAACATAGGACCCATCTTAGTCATTGGATGCTATCCACTTTCCCTAAAATCACAGATTCTCCAAAATTAGCAGTCCTTCACAGCATTTCTAAATATTTTCCAGATCCATGGTAAGTCTGAAAACAAGTTGGGCTGGACACTGACTTATTCTTCCCAACCTTATGTTCTGAGAAGTCATTTGACCTTGTGTCGGAGACAGCACTGAACGGCTCCTAGACCAGTCATAGTCAAACTATATTTAAAATGAGCAGATTCCCTTTAGCAATTTCATTTCCCTATTTTAAAGATCGATCAGTTCTTTCTTAGTTTTTCTGACCGCTAACGTGTAATTTAAATAAAAGGTCACACCATGATGCTAATATATAACCAATGTCTTAAACCTTCTGTGATTCATTTTATATATAGATATATCTATATATATCTGCTCTCACAATTCTGAAACTTGTTATATATTAGGATCCATACAGGGGTTGTGGGTATCTGAATAGTCAAGAGTTTGGAAACCTATATTTTAGACTCTTATACACATTCAGGGATGATAAATCCTCAGTAAGGTCTGCCCACTAATAACAGTCCCTTCGTATCACCGTTCTTTGTCATCCAACCCCCAATAACTCAAGAGATTAAAATACTGTAAATGGGAATTCCAAACATGTCTTTTCTTTGAAATCATCAGCTTTTTTCGTGCACTAGGGGCTTTTTTGTTTTGATTGCCTTGGGTTGTGAGTGCATGGCAAGAAAATGGCATTGTGTGTTAATCCTATCTAGAAATGAAAAACAGGTGCAGAAGTCTTAAGATTTTAGAAGTCATCTATGCAATAAGCATTGTTTTTTACTAGAGCCTTTTAAATTCACTAAACTTACTACATTTATCACAGAATCAAAAAGTTCCTGTCTCTTCTTTTTCCTTCTGTAAAGGGGACAAGGCTGGAGGCACTTTTCAGATTCTCTGTGATATGGCATTTGACCAGAGAAATCCAAGGCAGCAGAGTCACTTCCCACAATCGATCCTTTGATAGGTATTGTACTTTAATTTGCCTGGCTTCATGTTTCTATAAATATATCTAGTTAAATTTTACTTTTTTGCTAGGAAAAAAAATCTCCTGGACAGTCATATGAACCAAAGTAAGGGTGTCAAATTATTTATTTATTTTTAACTTTAAAAAAAAAAACCCTATTTGTGTTGGTAACACTCTCTCACGGCAAGTCATAAAGTACTTGGGCTGTGGGTTTTTTTGTTTGTTTGTTTGGTGGGTGTTCCAAGGGGAGTAGGAGTTTGAAGTCTCTGCTGGGAGTTGCTTTCCCTGTTGTCAGCAAAGAGTGAACAGCTGAGGCCCCACCTTCTAACGGGAGTGGCTTCCTACATCGAGAAGGTGGGGCATTTCCCTAGAAAAGGATAAAAGGGCCCGGCAAAAGCAGCTACATTCAAAATATTGTTAAAGTAATCCAAGGGTGGTATGTTACTCATCGTGCTCCTCAGTCTGATAGATTGAGCCAAAAATTTCTACCCTTATGAAGTAGGAGAGGATATTATAAAAACATTCTCTAATTGCAGGTAGCGTGTGTGCAATATACACACACATATAGTATGTTTTGCCTTGCTTCTGCAAACACATGTGCTCGACTTTGAACTCAGTGACACAACTTCTGGGCATTGGAATTACTATCAGGAGTAAAGCTAAAACATGGGCAAGTATTTGCAGGAGTGGAGTCTTGAAATGTGTTGTGAATTAGGGGTTTGCAATTTTACTTCTCCTTTGCAATTTCTCCATTCAGATCTCTGTTTGTGGTACTGGACAGTCTAAATTGTTCAGATGGTGCAATTGGTGCTGCAGCACAGGGTTGGCTGATACGTGCTCTCTCGCTTAATGATGTTGCACGAATTCTTGAGCCAGTATTCCTGCTTCTTCTTCATCCAAAGACACAGCGCACATCCATCCATTGCATCAAACAGAAGAATTCAGCAGGTAAAGCTGCTCTCAGACTGAAAATGTAACCGTTTGAGTGAAGTAAATTAACAGTTAGTCACATTATTCCATTGGACTCCTTTTAAGCCAGTCTTTGACCTTTGATGTCATACTCGACAGTTTGAGGTGTCTTCTAGCAAGCAGCAATGCCAGCTGCATATATCACTCTTCTCAGTTACACCTGTAATAATGCTTAAACACAATTATGGAGTAGGTCATATCTTTTTAAAGGTATAACGCCCATTAGTATCTTATTTTGGGTCAGCATTTCAGCAAAAGAAGCTCTAAACTTCCTAATAGTTGAATTGCTTTTTTAATCTAGCTATCTGCTTGCAAAACAGTTTTGCTACCTTGTTTGCTATCTAATTGACTCATCATTCTCGCTATTTACATTATAGTAGCATCCAAAGGAAGTCTCTTGTGCTAGCTGTTGTGCAATTATAGAAGTAGACATGGTCATTGTCCCAAAGGGTTTACAGTCTGAGAAGGTTTATGGTATCTCTGACTTGTACAATTCCATCATAAAACATAACTGCTCGAAGAAATTATTTCCTTGGCATAAATAAGATTTTTAACTTTAATGTAAAGTCAGTTACTTGATCACCATTACATTTTCTCTTAAGTTTGTCTTTCAGCCTAAAGGCTATTGAATGTATTAACAACTGCAACAATAAACACTGATTTTTGAAATCTTCATATTTTTTTCAGAAGACTTACATCATTGGTTTAGCAAGAAAAGTGCCTCTTTCAAAGAGTCATTTGGAGCCTCTGAGCTACATGAAAGCAGTTCTGAAGAAAACATACCACTGAGCCAATTTACAACCCTGGACAGGGAAGCTATTTGGGCTGAAGTGGAAATCGATCCAGAGACATCTCAGCTAAAAAATGGACGGTCTGAAAATGAACCATCTCACTGTACAGAACCTCCACAGGATCCCAGTGGTGATCATAACAGTGAACACACAGAATCGGCAGATACCAGCACAGGACATAATGATAGTGAAAATACATCCTCTTTTTCAACTTCTCTGGATCCACAGGAAATGAGCAATGAGGAGAACTGTAGAGCTACAATCGACTGTAGAGAAAACATGAAGAATGTTAGTTCATCTAATACTTTCCCTCTTCATGGCTCCAAATCCAGTACTATGTTAAATCTTGTGCGTGCAGACTCTGAGAAAACTCAAGCATCGGAATCACTATCAAGTGATGAGGAGGTGGACTTGGAACTCCAAGCAATTACAACTTCTAGGCTGCTCAAGCAGCAGAAAGAAAAACAAGAGATGATAGAGGCTCTGTTTAAACACATTCTCCTGTATTTTCAGCCTTACGATTCCAAGAGGGTTTTGTACGCTTTTTCTGTACTAGAGGCAGTACTCAAAACAAACCCTAAGGAATTTATTGAGGCTGTAGCCAGTACTAGCATGGATACGAGCTCTACAGCTCACTTAAATCTCATCTATAATCTTCTAGCCCGGCACCAGGAAACTCTTGTGGGACAGAGCTTTTATGGTAAGCTTCAGACTCAGTCACCAACCATGTGTCCCCATTCTTTATTAATAGAATTGCTGACTTACCTCTGTTTGAGTTTTCTGCGCTCTTACTATCCATGTTACTTGAAGGTAACCCACAGAGATGTGCTTGGCAACAGAGATGTCCAAGTCAAAAGTGTAGAAGTCTTGATTAGAATGATGGCGCAGCTGGCCACAATGGCAAAGTCAGCAGAAAACAAGAATATCGAGTTTATACACAACTTGCTTGGAAGATGCAAAATTCAAGAGTTTGTTCTTCTTTCTTTGTCTGCTTCTATGTATACAAGTCAAAAACGGTATGAACTGATGACATCTGATAAAATTAATAGCGTAATCGAAGAGAGCCTGTTTGAAGAAAGCCTTATCAATTTTGGGCAAGATCAGATATGGAGTGAACACCCCCTTCAGATTGAGCTGCTGAAGCTTTTGCAAATATTGATTGTCTTGGAGCACCATCTTGGGCAGACACATGAGGAACAGGAGAACCAGCCAGACCTATCTAAGGAATGGCAACGGGCTCTTAATTTCCAGCAGGCTATTAGTGCAATGCAGTATGTGCATCCACACCCAATAACTTCACAAGGATTATTTGTCTCCGCTGTAGTTAGAGGTTTGCAGCCAGAGTATGGCTATGGGATGCATCCATCTTGGGTAGGTTTAGTCACACATTCTTTGCCATACTTTGGGAAATCTTTAGGCTGGACTGTGGCACCATTTATCATACAGATATGTAAAAACCTGGATGAACTTGTTAAACAATATGAAAATGAAACTGTGAAGATGTCTGTGAGGTAAGATTCTTAAATGCAGAGTTTTGATGTTGATTTAACTATTCAGGACAAAGTACTGATGAGCTTATTTTCTCAAACCTCATACTATTGTCTAAAGTATTCTAAAATTACCTTTTTGTCTGACTAGTTATTTTAGAAACTTTGCTTTCTGATACCTCAGCAGTTAGAACATTGGACCAAATGCTCTTTTGACCATAGTAGTCATGTAAAGAATGAAAATACCCAGTTGTACTATTAATAACTTTTGTGTTCTTCTCCAAAGCGTAACTTCTAAAAGGGAGAACATTACACCAGATTATCCTCTGACACTTTTGGAAGGCTTAACAACCATTGGTCATTTTTGCCTTTTGGATCATCCTAATCAAGCCAAAAAGGTAGCAAACTGCTTATTACTTCAGTAGATATGTCTCCAAATGCCAACCATACGTTTGACAGTTTGGCCTCAATTCAGCAAAGTACTTAAGTTCTTGGCTGAATCCGGACCATTAATGTCTATTATTATGGGCCCAGAAATGAGAGGCTGTTACTATAGGGATAGCAGAATCCCCTTCCATGGCGGAAGAGGAACATGCTTGTGTAGAGGAGAACCCTCTGCTCGCAGATGATAAGGTAACTATTCTCTCACCCCAGCTCAGTGTGTGCTGACAATAAATATATTTGGATTATTGGACGCGACTCATTTATGGGGAAAGTACAGTATTCTCCTTAAATTATTCTGAAGTAATTTGTATGTGTGAAGAAAGAAATGCGAGTGTCATGCTGTCAAAAAAAGCTATACAGTAAAAGGTCATTTCTTCTAAAAGCTTCTCTAGGAAAATATGAATTTTACATTTATAAATATATTCAGTACATTGTTAAATGAAAGTATGAGTGAACAAAATTTGTACATCTTAAAAACCACACTGCAGACAACTCTATATGCATCCTTTTTCGCATTATTTTTTGTTTGTTTGTTTTCTTGTATTGCAAAACCAGAACAAGTTTAATTTGGTCTTCCCCACCCAAATACTCATGGGTTTTGTGGCTCTATTCTCAAGTTACTTTACTTCATTTGTTTAACTGGAATATTTCCATAGAATAAGTAATCATGAGAATATTAGTGGCATGTATTCTAAATGAGAATGCATTTCACGCTCCTTTTTTTGTCACAAATTATGTGGAAAATGGAGATATGTAGTTTGCACCATATATTGGAAGAGGATATGGCCTCAAATAGAGAAATGAACTCTGCAATCAAAGTTACACATACTTTTACCCATTCTGTAAGTGATAATAAAGTTCATAAACAGAACAGCTGAATGATCTAGTGTTTTGCAAAATTTATTATTACAAAAGACTTCTTGGGTGGAAAGCAGATGTCAGCACTAAAGATTGTGTAACAATGTTAAGAATAATGAATCTGCATATACTTGAGTGTTTGTCCACAGAATATGTTGTTTAATATAGATATTTCTGTTTTCCTAGATGTCCCCTATATCTGACCCCGCAAACCTGAGAAATGCCAGGAATGCCATTTTGGAAGAATTGCCTCGTATTGTTAATACAATGGCCCTTCTTTGGAGTGTTATAAAAAAGGAAGACTCTCAAAAAAGACCAACTGACTTTCTTGGAGCAACCAAAGGCTCTTCTTCAGTATACTTTAAGGCAACCAAAGTAGGAATCCTTTCCACCCACTCTTTATCTCCTGCCCCCCATTACCTTTTGTGTAAAGTTACTGTATATAGTTTTGCCGTTCTCAAAACAGCAAAGTAGTTTTACAGTTCCTGAAATTTATAGGCTGTAGAGAATGTTCCTGGCCAAAGGTGCAGAATCCCTATTCTAAAAGGGTTGTCACCTTTTGAGCAAGTCAGTTACAAAGTGCCAGATTTCCAAACCTAAATTGATGCCCTATTTGTATAAAATTAATTTGCCTTTTGGTGATTTTTTTTTTCTGCCCCTTTTCGCCCTTCTATTAAATCCTCTTCCTCTCCTTGTTTTTGTTTTCTCGACTCTCTTTCAAAAACAAAATAAAAACACTGCAACTCAGAAACAAGCCGTCTGTCCTAATGAGTTTGAGAGATGCAAGTGAACACAGTTTCTGGCTTGTCTGGAGTGAACTTGAGCTATGCGTGCTCTTTCATTTACTTAAGTATTTAGAATTCATTCTGCTTTTGTTATGAAGTGTAATGAGATTTTTGCCATATAAACCAACATTTGAGTTTTGAAGCTAATGATGACATAAACGTGACACAGCACATTGCATATTTTCCCCTTAATATTACACTCTGTTACACTTGTTTTTGGCTAGCTGATACTGATAAGATAAGTAGTGCATATGAGAAATAGAGTTTGTATACATTTATCTTAATTTTAAATGATTGTATTGAAGTTAGTCTTTATTTTCTTGAATGAGCTGAGAACTTTGCCCAGTGAAACCATTCTGAATTTTCACCTGGTCAGCCTGTAACTACCAGCTTCCCAAATCTTTTGTGGGCAGAAGAATGATGTGACAGTTTGTCATAGATATTATTTAAATTTTATTTTAAGAAATATTGGAGGGTGAATGAGAAGTTTGGGTGAAAAGCTGTGTTTTTGTTGTCAATTACTTATTTTTTGTGGGCCTGTTGAGGCCCTCCATTAGACGTTGATGTGATTGTCTACCCCACTGGGGAGCATGGGCAACTTGCTTGAAACCAATTTTGTGGGGTTTTTTGTGTTTTTTTTTTTTTTTTTTTTTTTTCTTTCCTTTAAGTATATTGCCATGGGTGAAAGTTGTGGGGGCAATGGGGATTTCTGTTTTTAGTGGAGGATATAACCAGACAGCTACCTCCTTGGATGTTTGTTTCGGATTTGTACAGATTGTTTGTTTACTGTATTCATTCAATGAACTAACTGACGAGTTTGTTAGAGATGGAAAGAAGGAGCAGGAGGACCCAGAGGTGGATTGCGTAAACGGACTTCCTTATTGCAGTACTTATTCTCCTCGATCCAATTGTCGAGTAAGCCCCGAATTAATCACATGACACTTTTATCTAAGTTAATATGTAAATACCCACATTTACTACAACAGCCAAAAACCCTTATTAAATAATATGAACGCCCATATAATGAATATTAATAGCTATATACTGAATATAATTATACCCACCCCTATTTACTGTTTACAGCATTAACCATATTATATAGACATTTTTACCTTGAAGATGCATTTTTTTGCAGTAATTGTAGCCAGAAGTTCCCTTAATCAGCAGTTCACAGGGGAGGGAGGAAGGGGCCATGACCCTGAGCTCGTTTATGTAGCTGGGAGAGGAAGGGAGTGGGGAGATAACACTTTTTCCACACAAAAGGTATTCTTCAGACAATCATATTCCTTATGCAGCTGCAACACTTATCTATCCTTAACAAGCAGAAGGGAAGGGAAAAGGATGGCAATTTTATCTATCAAGCGAAGAAATAGTGCTTGCCTGTGCCTTACTCCCTATTACCATGATAGCGGTTACCCAGGTCTTTACTTAACCCTTACATACCCCAACAGAGTTAATATTAAATTAATAGTTTTCTTAACTCATTGATTTGTTTTATTTTTAGACAATTGTGGTAGTTGATCATTCATTTAGATTGCAGTATAATCCTTTGTTTTCTTTACTTCATTTTTGCTTCGCTATTGAACTTGATAACAAATTTATACAAAGAATATTGAATCATTTTTTCTTTCAATAAGCCACTCAGGTCAGAAGAATTGGGAATCTGAGTCAAAAATCTGGTTTACTGAAGAGCTCTTATACTCTTTAACCTTTTGGTCCTTACAGGAAGGAGACAGCAAAGAGTCCATTGAAGCAAATGAGAAAATGTAAAATTAGTGTTCCAGTTGTCCTCTAAACATAGTACTTAGTTTTCTAATGTATATTCTCTTTCTTCTTGTAATAGCCTTTCGCTCCTCGGCCAAGCTAGCCCTACCACTCTTCTCATGTCCTTCAAATCCTTTCTTCCCTCCTTGAAAACTCACTTTTCCATTAATTCTTATATTGCCTTCGTCACTAATTTCCTCCTCTTGTCCTCCTTTAGTAAATTCTCATCCATTTCTCTACTCTTTCTAAAATATTGTATATGTTTGTCATTCTATATATACTACTAGTTTCCTCCTCCCCCCACTCCTTTTACAGACATTGATTAATAATAATGAGGAAGTACTGTGTATGAACAATGATTGGGCAGAGAATATGCATGATGGAAAAATAGATTTTTGTTGTTAGCTTTCCAGGATTTGAGATAATCACACCTTTTAATAAGGGAGGAGAATGAACCCATGGGAAATCATCTAAATTAACCTGAATCAAAAGCATACAGTACTGTTCTTTAATGATAGTATAACTTCTGAATATCACATTAAAAAGCCAAAGAATCTCCAAATAAACAATGAAGATCAGTCTTGAATATGTTATTGCTAAATATTGTCAAAAATGTTCATCTTTTTTTTTATAGACGATAAAAAATAAAATTTTAGATTTCTTGAATCCACTGACGCCACAACTTGGAGTCCAGTTAATATCAGCAGTAGCAGCAGTATGGAACAGCAAAAAAGCTCATAAGAATCAAAGTAAAATAAAGGTGAAGTTAAAGAAATGTTAATTCATATGATCGTTTCTTTTCTCGTGAAAAGACAGAGGTTTTGTTCCTAGATTTACTCCGAAGACCCTCGTGTTTTTGTTTTTGATTTTTAATTTTGTTTTGTTTTTGTTGTACAAGTGACAAAGACAAGCCATTAGATAAGAATTTGAATTCAATATAATGGTTAAAATTTAAAATGTGAAGACTATAAGTAAATGGAACAAATATAATCAAAATAGGAAAAATAAAGGTTTTAATGTGTTTGCATGTTGAAGAAAAATACTGAAAGAAGAAAATATTTTACTTAAAGAATGAAGAGACCATTTGTCTGGGGCATGACTTTTGTAACACAACCTGTGACGACTTTAGGACTTCTTCGTTGTGGGGGGAAAAGAAGTCATGGTGTCTGTCTCGCCAGCCAGCCTGCTCCTGAGGAAGATTAATCAATTAATTTTTACACATTTAACTCTATATCTGCAGAGTTATATGGGTTTTTTTCAATATCTTAAACAACTAAATATTAAATGCCTTAAACTATTTTTATTGTAAGATAAAGAATTTATCTTTCTTGCAATACATTTCCCATGACAAAAATAATCTTACTGGCTTCCACTTTTCTGGAAAAAGTAATTTTATTTTTTATAAAATAGTAGAACTTATTTACATTGGTCAAATACTTGGTGTTGGAATGGAAATAGAAAAGTTAATTAAATACTATTTTTTTAATTTATATGCAAACTAAAACAAGACTCTCATTCTGCACATTATTACAATCTATTTTAAAACCTTATTCCAAATTTAAATAACTACAGCTTTCCAGAGAGTGACCTTTCTCTTTTTTGTGACTACTTTCAAGGTTTAAAAATTTGTTTTCATTCCACGCTGCAACAAAAACACTTTTGCAAAATGGAATTGTCAAAATAGCTGTATTCAGATTGAAAAGCTCAACTTTTCAGTGCGTTCTCTCCCTCTCTGGTCAGACTTGAACAAAGAGCACACGGGAATCGCAAAACCCTTTCCAGCAGACACGTAATTGAAACTATAAATCTCTATGAAATGTTTTGGCTTTTGAAACAGCATGTTTTGACTAAACAGATGAAAATGTTCTGACCAGCTTTAGAAACAACTGCAAAGGAAAAGCTCTTGGATACCAAGCTCCACTTACATGCATAGATGCAAAGAACAATTATCAGTAAGCACTTTAATACCAAGCCATTTTGAGTTGTTGGAGCCCAGACAATTCCAGTTTTCCTCCAGTGCTGTCCAAGACTCCAGGTCAGAAACCTTTCCAGAGGAGGAAAGTTAGAGGTAGCTCCCTCTGGAGCCAAACATGGTTACTAAGTACAAGCCCTCTTCCTAATCTGCCTAAGGCCTTGGCTACACTTGCAGATTCACAGTGCTGCCTCGGCAGCGCTGTGAAGCACGAGTGTAGTCGTGCCGCCAGTGCTGCGAGAGCTGTCTCGCAGCGCTGCAAGTACTCCACCTCTCCGAGGGGAATAGTTTGCAGCGTTGCGAGCGAGCGTGCAGCGCTGCAGGCGCTGATTACACTGGCGCTTTACAGCGCTGCGCTCGGAGAGGGGTGTTTTTTCACACCCCTGAGCGCAGCAAGTGCAGCACTGTGAATTGCCAGTGTAGCCAAGGCCTTAGTCTGAGTGCATTGCCTCGTTGTGCTCCCAGCCGGGCAGGGCAGAGAGAGAATGAATGAGACCCAAACTCTGATCCCCTCCAGGATCCTTTTCACCTATTTGAGTTTCATATGTAAGTTTGCACATGGTTAATAGTGTGAAATGCTGTTTTCCTCCATCATTCCCTGGTACATTGAACTTAATGATGTTTGTGTCATTTAGATTCTTCCAGTGGCTAGTGCATCTCAGCTTATTCTTGTGGACTTAGTGTGTGCACTTAACACTCTGAAGACTGACACTATATTACAGCTGGTAAAAGAAGTTGTCAAGAAACCATCCCAAATCAAAGGCGAAGAGGTAACTGCTAAAATAATATTCAGCTTTACTGTCTTCCTTCTTCCAATATGTCCCTGAAAAAAATCTCTGCTAACCTGAAAGAGGTTTTCAACCTTCATTATTCTTTTTTTGTTACTGGTAATTATTAGAATTTGTTTCCTCATCATATTCTGTACCTAATTAAAAGTGTACTCAATGTGTATACAGTTTCTGATTTTCATTTTACAAGAGTAGTCGTTGGTTGTTTTGTGTTACTTTGGCAGTACAAAGCTGAGGTAAAGCCAGTGTAACAGACTTCTTGTGCATTCTCCCAGCATAGAGGAATTTCCAGATTTCGTCAGGCGAGCATAGTGGTTGCAGCCCCCTTGCCCTCCGCAAAGGGGGCACAGGCAGGGACCCATTGTGTCTGTCTGATCACTAGCTGCTGTAACAGCCTGGGGTTGGGGGTTGTTATCTGCCCTGAGGCTGCTCTAGGGCCTTTCCTATGTAAAAAACACCTTGGCCCCACTCCATTCTGGGATACAGAAGGGCAAGTCACAAGGATCTGGCTCCATCTATTTTAAATTCACAGTTCAGATTATCAAAAATGAAATAACTCTAAGTATCTAACATATTTTTTTCCTTTTTATCCTATTGTATTTCTTGCATTTCACTCTGCTTGGATAATTGAAATTTTAAGTTTCCCTTCAAGATTATCAAACGTGTGCCAAGCACTTCGAGAAAGAGAAAAGAGCTAGAAAAGATCAATATAAGAACTAAGTATTTTGGTTAGTAGCTTCACTTTCTGGTTCTCGTGTACTACAGTGCTGCTCTGTGTAGGCTCCCAACACTGAATAAAATTTAACTTTTCATTGAAATCTTAACAAACATCAAAATATTTCTCTTCATATTGGGTTTGGTCCTCTTTAATTTGAGGCCTAAACTATGTCCCAGTACTCTTAAGCCATTGAAACATTGGAGCAAGCATTTGAAACAGAATTTACAAAACAGACACCAAAATTTTTCAGGTTTTTATGATGGACCAATATTTCCCTTCAAATTGAGTAACTTGCATAAAATAAACGCCTAGAAAGAGTAAATATGTGTGTCTTAAGGTACAGTTGTGTGTATGTGTCTGTAATTCAGCATAACAGAAATAGATATTTAATATTGGTACAATCATCCTGCCTATCAAACAAAAAACATGCTGTGACGAGTTGGATCACAGAAACCCCCTTGGGAGCTGCCATCCGATGTGCAAAGACTACCCCTACTCCTGTTTTCCCTGCCAGCTCAGGACTCCAGCACCCTGTCTTGCTGAGCCAGACACTCCCGTCTGGCTCCAGACACAGACCCAGGGTCTGAATCACTTGTCCCAAAGCTGCAAGTTTACCTGAAAACAGCTCACAGTAGTGTGCTTGTTTTTAGCACTCAGATGCCCAACTCTCAATGGGGTCTAAACCCACATAGATCCGTTTTACCCGGCATAAAGCTTATGCAGGGTAAACTCATAAATTGTTCGCCCTCTATAACACCGATAGAGAGATATGCACAGCTGTTTGCTCCCCCAGGTATTAATACATACTCTGAGTAAATTACTAAATAAAAAGTGATTTTATTAAATACAAACAGTAGGATTTAAGTGGTTCCAAGTAGTAACAGACAGAACAAAGTAAGTCACCAAGCAAAATAAAATTAAAATGCGCAAATCTATGTCTAATCAAACTAAATACAGATACTCTCACCCTCAGAGATGTTTCAGTAAGTTTTTTTTCAGACTGGACACCTTCCAGTCCTGGGCACAATTCTTTCCCCTGGTACAGCTCTTGTTGCAGCTCAGGTGATAGCTAGGGGATTCTTCATGATGGCTCCTCTCTCCCCTTGTTCTCTTCCACCACTTTATATATCTTTTGCATAAGGCAGGAACTCTTTGTCCCTCTGGGTTTCCACCCCCCCTCACTGGAAAAGCACCAGGTTAAAGATGGATTCCAGTTCAGGTGACATGATCACATGTCACCAAGACTTCATTACTCACTTGCCAGCACACACACATACAGAAAGACTCACAGGTAAATACAGCCATCTGCAGACAATGGGAGTCATCAAGATTCCAAACCATCCTTAATGGCCCACGCTTTACATAATTACAATAGGCCCTCAGCGTTATGTTTTATATTTCTAGTTTTAGATACAAGAGTGGTAGATTTCTACAAATAGGATGATCACACTCAGTAGATTATGAGCTTTGTAATGATACCTTACAAGAGACCTTTTGCATGAAGCATATCCCAGTTACGTTATGTTCACTTATTTTCATGTTTTTATAAAACCATATAGACTGCACAACGTCACACATGCTTTAAACAAAATCCAATCCTAGTGAGTGTTTTAAAACTCATTAAGTAGTAGTTTCATTAGTAAAACTTTTGAGGGCCTTCCTTTTTATTAAATAAGACTGTTAAAATTGTAAGTGGAACTTTTAGAGACCTTTGCCATCTGGTCTGGCTATCCAGGAAATGTAGCTTTCAGAGCTTTTTACAAAACTTCACTTCCCAGATTCATGACAGCAGTTTGGCATAACAATGATTTTCAGTTATCCTAGTTAGTGAGGTTGCTTCTGTGGTGATTCTGCTGTTTAACAAAGCTTGCTTTGAATTAAGCCAGCCTTGTTATCATGCAGAGAGGTTCATTTATAAGTGTTTCTAGAGCTTTGGAAGAATGTGTCTGGTGGAGAGAAAGGATGCATCTTGTTTTATTCCAGACTTCCTTAGCAAAAGCTCTGAACTACCTACTATATCTACAGACAAGGCACAGCCTATCAGTCTCAGACTGGGAGACAGATTGCTCTCAGGGGGGAAAAAGCAAGTCTCATATGGAACATTGAGTCCTCTAACAGCTTAAATTTCACTTTGTTGTAAAGCAAGAACGTAATTCCTTGTTTTATTTTCAGAAATCTTCTCTAGTGGATATCCCAGTGCTGAAATTCAGCTATGCTTTCATTCAAAGGTAACTAGGTTGTTACATAAAGTGATTTCCATTTAGCTACAAATGCTATTTCAGCAACTAACAGCTAGCATTATTACTTTAGCTTTACTTTGACCTTCATAGCTGCTTGGCACAGAAAACCTTAACCTCTACATTATCAGTGCTTAATGAAGCAGAACTGGACAACCACTACATTGTCAAACGACAGACATAAGATTACTGTGTGGCGTGGTGTTCTGTGATTGCACTGATGTATTGGTGTTTGTATCATCGTGACACAATGTCATCATGTACAAACACAACAGCATGCTGTAACCTTCTCAAACTCTTATCAGGACATTATGATGAAATTTTTGTATTACCTTTCTCCAGCTCTAACACTGTTCCCGGCTGCTGGAAAAGTGTATGAAAGTTGGATACTTCTCCTTAATCTCCCTTCCAGGCTTTCTTAGGGAGGGCTCCTTGTGTTTCCAATTTATACTCTGCATTCATCACGTTAGACAGCATGGGGGTGATCAAAACTCTTCTTAGCATAGATTGCGGTGTATGCATGGAACACCTTAGGATCTTAGTCTGCAAAGCCTTCTCCTCATTATATCATTCATGGAGACCCTCTTCTTTCACAGCACTGGCATATTCCATATGCTCCAAGCCTAGCTTTAGTTTGCAGGACAACCCAAGTCAATTCTGTGTACTGTTTTGACTTCGATACATCAACACACTAATAGAATGAAAGGATAATATAAGTGTCATCGTGCATTGACAGGATATCATGGTACTTAGACACAAATACTATGGATAGTAGTTCATTAGACTTGGGGAGAACTAGAAGACTAAAGTTGATGGGAAGCTCCTAGAGCCAGCACTATCTGTGCTTATGGCTGATGTATTGTTTGACATCAGACTTGCATGTTGTTTTTGGCAGACTTCCTGTCTCAGCCCTGCAGGAGAACTTTCAGTCATTGTTAGGAGTGCTGAAGGAATCTGTGCAATTGAACTTGGCTCCCCCTGGATATTTCCTGCTTCTGAGGTATAGCACAAAACAAGGTGGTTTGGTTTGATTTGATAGATTGAGTAAAACTGTCCATATTACTAACTTGGAATGAATTCTTTTTCCTACAGTACTCTGAATGACTTTGTGACCAGAACTCCTAACCTGGAAAATAAAAAGGATCAAAAAGACCTGCAGGTATTGTGTTACATACACTTTTAGTTCACAAATCTGGCACCGCACTCTTCATTCTAAACCAAGATTAGTCCAAACCAACTCCATGTCTGAACATCCGCATACTGCTACATCTACACTACAGGGGGGAGTCGATTTAAGATACGCAAATTCAGCTACGTGAATAGTGTAGCTGAATTCGACGTATCGCAGCCGACTTACCCCGCTGTGAGGACCGTGGCAAAATCAACCTCCACGGCTTCCTGTCGACGGCGCTTACTCCCACCTCCGCTGGTGGAGTAAGAGCGTCGATTAGGGGATCGATTGTCGCGTCCCAACGGGACGCAATAAATCAATCCCCGAGAGGTCGATTTCTACCCGCCGATTCAGGCGGGTAGTGTAGACCTAGCCTGAGAAAGTTTGGGCATGGTGCAAGCCAGTAAGTAAGTGTGAAAGAATGCATAAAATATAATCTTCCAGATAACAAATTATCTTGTATATTTTTGATAAAGTTCTAACATGGCTCAGGATGCTGATTGGCCAAAGCTGTATTCAGATTGCGTGTCTCTTGTGATGTCATCCTTTAGATTTAAATTCATAACACAAATATGATGTCACCACATCCCTTCATTTGTATTATCATTGAAATTTTCAAAACCAAGTAGGAGAATTAGGTGCACTATTCCCATTGAAGTCAATGGGAGCTGTATAGCTATGTCCCCTAGTTGGCTTTGGCAATCTCAACAACTGTTTATCCATTCACCTATTATGGAAACAAGATAAGGATTAGAGCCGGATTCTTTTCTCCTACTGTTTCTGCTTTTGCCAAGATAGCTGAAGCACCACAGACTTGTTACAATCATCTTTGGCTCTGAATTTGAGATGAAATGTTGAAAAGTGAACCTTCTGATAGCTGTGATTGTGGTGCTTGTGCTGCCCAGCAGATATGATAGAGTGATTTCTTCCAGTTTTGCTTCATAAACTGGCCAGCAAGATAATTGTCTAGTGAATGCCTAGCTTCTTACAGCATTATCAAGAAATGATCTGATTTTTCTGGCAGCCTTGGAAGGGAAACCTGAAGTTTCCGAACCAGAGTATCCATCCTGCAGTGAATAGCTCTGCTGCTCAAACATGAGGCTGGGAGTAGGGTTTGGCCCAACCCTAAAATGGGAAGACTGAAATATGGCCAGATGAATTCCCAAAAAATAAAACGACACTTTTAAATCATTCAGTTAAAAGTAACCAACATCCCCATCTAATTTAATACCACATGGAAGCCCTGTAGCTGAAGGGAAAGGAAAAAGCAGACAGGTTTTCAGACCATACAGTTCAGAGCCTAGAGAACAATAGAGGGTACTGATGCAATTTTTTTGGAAATCTGAAGAACAAATTCAGAACATACAAGTCTTTGAGAGATGACTGCTTATTAATGCAGTATAATGGATACTTTGCAATCTTCATTTGAACCGACTGGATGATTACTCCACTAGAACTGAAAAATATTTTGATCAGCTGAATTCTGTGGCCCTCCAAGGAGACAAAGTTTAAGAAACCTCAGGGGACAAAAACTTTCTTAAAACATAGTAACTTGTCAGGTAAAAGACTGGAAATCTGGAGAACCAGGTAAGAGTCCATACTCTGAACAATCAGGGAAATACGCAGTGAGTTGAAACCTGTGAATTTATCAATTATCGTAAGAATGAATCCCCTAATATGTTTCAAATTTGTGACCTAAAAAAGATGCCCGTCAAAGTATATGAGGGAAAACGTTGAGAGAGACATTTTGGGATTCAAACCTCCTGTTCACCATTGGGGTGTGTGGACCCTGATTATCTCGTTAACAACAATACTATTGTATTCCTATTGGATGCTCCAGTTGTGCACTCTTATCCTGATGGCCACAGAAGCAGTGGTAGATAAGATCCATAAAGAATAAACTCATCATCTAGCCTGGCTCAAGTTAGAAAAAAGAAACTTGTCAGAGGGAGTAATGGTAGCAATAGGATTCCCAATCAAATTGAAAATACAGCAGAGTCTGCAACAAGATCCATGCCTTCTGTGACCTAGATTCTACTAAACTGCTAATGTAAATCATTAAAATTTAAAACGCCCAGAAAGCAAATGAGGAAGTGGAAAGAATGAAGACATTCTAAACAGACTTGATCTTGTGTGTGCTCAGTGTGTGCCAACCTACACAGGAAGTGAAAAACTGAAATGGGTTGGTTGTCTCTCCCTTTTTTAATCTTTGACTCTGCTATTCTCTCTCCAGTGCTTAGCTTTTATGCCACAGTTGAAGAGAAGGTTTGTCAAAAGGGAAAAAGTCCCCCTTCCTGTTGTGATTATAAGGATAGTCATCAAGAGTAGATTAATTATAGTGTTAGGTATTTTTTGCTATCATAGATTAATTTTCTTTTATATTAATGTTTTAGCCCAGATATGTGTGTGCATGCATACACATGTACATAATGACCTTTCCATGGAAAGGTATGATTAAGACCTGTACGTGAATCTACTCTAACCCAAAGCTTTCCTTTCTTTTTCATTGTTCATGCCTACTACTAAATGAAATGAGTGACACTTTACTACCTGCAGAGTGCTGATAAATGTTTCTCTGCTCTGTTTGTTATTACTCACCTCCATATACTTACAGATATGGTACCAGGTACAAAACACTGTGCCAGTTTCCAAATAAAACAAAAGCATCCTTGGGCTGGCCAGATCCCAATAGCTTTCATCTGATATAGTGTTGCATTGATTACTTTTCAGGAGGTGACCCAAAAAATCTTGGAAGCAGTGGGGAATGTTGCTGGTTCCTCCCTGGAACAGACTAGCTGGCTGAGCAGAAACCTGGAGGTGAAAGCCCAGCCTCAGATCTCTTTAGTTGAATCCAGTGCTGAAGATGACTTGTATGGTAAGGTGGTTTCTTAAGGATCCAGTGTCACTTCTGACCTTCTTGTCACTTTTCTGTACCGTTTATTATAAAGTTTAGTGACAATCTGGCTTTGTGCTCATGTGAAAATGATTTTTATCATACCACAAATTACTAAAGAGAATGAACTGCTATTTAAAAAAAACTAATGTGCACCAAAAGAGCATGTTATCTTCTCATTTAAGTAAAAATTCAGATATGTTAAATGGCATTCAGTCAGTATCTGTACATTACATGCACTATACTGGAGGGAAATATTAAGGTATACATGTGTAATACATTCTATATACCATCCTTACAAATAAGGTCAAAAAGTACATAGAAACCACTTTTGTAATGGTAAAATATGTTGCCATTTATTGAACATAATCTGTAAATTTTCTGATTTGTAGGAGGGTGATTTTTTTTTTCTTGCATACTTAAATACTGAAATCCAATTTTTTTTGACTGATCTCGATTAAGAGGTAGCATTTTTCTAGTGTGCTCTAAGAACAAGTCTGAAAACCAGGAATACCCGAGTTCTAATTGCAGCTCTGCAAGTCACTCACTCTAAGGAGTCAAATAAATCATTTTACCTCTTTGCTTCCTTCCATTGGTGTAAAATGTCTTATACGTACCAACTTCATAGGGGTGAAGGTTGTGAGAATTGATTTGTTCATGCAGCACCTGGGGGAGAGTGAGAGAAGTAAAATACTATATAAATAGCAAGGCCAGCATTTTCAGACTTGGCTATTTAAGAGTCAGTATAAGCTTTGGGTGCTCGGCACCTTTTGAAAATTGAAATACTTTTTATTGTGGATTTATTTATCCTCCTCATACTCTGAACCAAGGGCATAAAGAGTCTCTCAGAGCGACCGCCTCTCTAGTTCCTTTCTCCTCTTCATGGTCTGGAACAGACCATGTTCTGTGTCAGTAGCCTTTCTAGTGCTCCCACTTGAACTTTGTAAATAGTGTGTAAACAGTTTTATCTTTAGCTAGTTAGCTGTTAGTTAATTTAGTTAGCTAGTTCAGGGGTACACTCCCCCCTTGTTCCTTATTGTTCAGGGCACCCAGTATGCCCCAGATTCCAGGCTTCAGGTCTTGTCTGCCTGTTCCTGGGTCTTCCTGGTTAGCAACTCCCACGAGAGCTGGTAAGTACTTACCTTGGGGAATCATATGTTCCTTCAAAATGTGACATCCACCATTCCTTTCTCCCTTCTACCAGGCAGTCGCTGGAGTTTAGGCTCCATAAGCATGTAATGAAGCTGTCATGGGGCCCCAATATGGTCCTGGGCTCTCCCACTCCCCATCTCACTGACTTGAGCCTCTGTGTAGCACCTCTCTGACACTGGTGCCCTCTAGATCGAAATCCTCCAGCAAGCGGTAGAGTTGTTGTTGTTGTTTATTTATTAATACAGTATACCACCACAACAGCAATTTAACCATAAATTCCTTTATAATTTGACCTCTGGATTTAATATTTATATAGCTGTTCCAAATGGGACCTGAATGCCTAAGCAATTATCACATCTATACAGTAACATGCAGTTATACCTATTGCTCAGATATTTACCTCAGGACTAGCCCCAGGATGCTCAAACCATGTTGGCTAGCTCCAACTGGACAGGCTCATGTTATGCTTTATAAGAAGCACACAGGTTCTTTTTCAGGGGAAAAGGCAACACACTGCGTTTACTGGAAATACAGTAATTAGCATATGCACACACACCCCCTCCCTCCCTCCTGTCAATGTTATAGTTACCAGTCCAAAGTCCGGATCAATCTAGTGGCCAGCTAGGTTGATCACGGGTAGGTAGGAACCAGGTTCTGTCGTTCACGACGCAATGCTCCGGGAAAGTCTTGGCAAGACGAAAACAAAGTTTCATGGAAGGCATCCTCTTTATATAGTGATTTTCCTTCATTGGGACCAATGAGTTTTGCACCATCATGCTGTAATCAATTGTCGTTTGAGTGCTTGTTTTCTTAAATGGTTCTTCTCATCCTTTATCTTGTTCTTTCATTAAGTCTCTCAGGGAGTTATCCCAGGCTGGTTCTGATCACAACTATATTGTCCCCATTGATAGATGCCTGTCTCGTTTTTAGAGTAGTCAATCTGTCCTCCTCTGACATTGCAACACGCCCCTATTGAAATCTTCTGGCGCCCATACATCTGTCCTTGGTTCCTCCCTAGACCATCTGTTCCAGTGATGTCCTTCACGCTTATCTTCTAACACACACATTCCTCATTCACACACAAAACAGGATTGATTTACACATAGCATTTGAATCAAAACATCAAATTGCAATGCAGGAGAAAACAATCATTACATTCTTTTACTTATTTTAAAATGCTAAACCTACAACAAAGTGGTGACCCTAAAGGTCTGTCACTGCCTTTAAAATCTGCTTCAGACACAGATTTTGGCTGATGTGTCTTTACTAATGGCCCATTAGGCCATTCCTTTCTGCTTTCAGAAAGGGTGGCTGTCAGGATATGGTCAAATCATACACCAATACATTTAATGCGTGCTACATTATTATTATTTATCCTTCATTCTAAAGTATACAAAATACAAACATAAAATCCTACTACACAGGCACTAGCAACAAACACTCTTAAGAGACCATTCTTTTATACTTGAATAAACTGAACCTACATGACTATAGCCACTACTTCTTGAATCCTTTTCTCTGCTAAAATTGCTTAGAACCATCCTTGCTAATTGGGGCCTTTTTCTTCAGATTTTCCTCTTATCTTCTCAGCTGCATTCCAGATCCAGTGTTTCCAATTAAGCCACATTCCAAGCCCAGTATTTCCAACCCAGCTGGCCATCTTTCAAAACCTTTCCACAACTGCTAAGCATCTGCTCTTTACGCAAACTTTACTTTAGCCAAGTGTGTGTGTAATAAAATCCCATACAAGTGCAAAGATTCAATTAAACAAAGGTATGAGGAGGGTAACGGTAAACAACCCCATAAAAACAGGGATAAATTGCCTCATAAGTCCTGCTTTTTTTTTTTTTTTTTTTTTTTTTTTTTGTCAAGTCTGCTTCTCCTCTCCCCTCAGTATTAAATGAAACTCTTCTCCCTGGTGTGGGTTCATCTGGAGCTCACAGGGACAAGAGGCCAGCATTGTTAGCACTGGTAGTTCCCAGTACTCTAAAACAGTTCTGCACCTTTCATAGACTGATCCTTGCACCACCCAGAGACAAAAGGGATTGTTCCTCCTCTATACTAGACGTGGGCAAACTACGGCCCGCAGGACCCTCCTGCCCAGCCCCTGAGCTCCTGGGCCGGGAGGCTAGCCCCCACCCCTTGCCCCGCTGGGCCCCCCTCCACCGCAGCCTCAGCGCACTGCGCTGCCGGCACAAATGCTCTGGGCAGCCGGGCAGCGCAGCTGCAGAACCTGGCCTGACCAAGTGCTCTGTGCTGCATGGTGGCGACGGCGTGGCTGGCTCCAGCTGGGTGGCGCGGCTGTAGCGCTGCTAGCCACCGGCGCTCCAGGCAGCGCGGTAAGCGGGGGCAGGGGAGTTCGGGGAGTGGCAGGGGCCGAGGGTGTGGATAGGGGTTGGGGCGGTCAGAGTACAGGGAACAGGGAGGTTGAATGGGTGCAGGGGTCCTGCAGGGCAGTCAGGGAGAAGGAGGGTTGGATGGGGCAGGGGTCCCGGGGGGGCAGTCAGGAATGAGAGGAGGGATTGGATGGGGTGGGGGTCCTGGGGGCAGTCAGAGGACAGGGAGTGAGGGGGGTGGATGGGGCAGGGGTTCCCCGGGGGGGGCCATCAGGGAATATGTGTGGGGGGTTGGATGGGGCAGGAGTCCCGGGGGCGGGGGGAGAAGAGGGCCGTCAGACGGTGAGAAGCAGGGGAGAGAGGGGATAGGGGGAGGGGGCCAGGCCACACTTGGCTGTTTGGGGAGGCACAGTCTCCCCTAACCGGCCCTCCATACAATTTCCGAAACCCGATGCGGCCTCAGGACAAAAAGTTTGCCCGCCCCTGCTCTATACTGATGGTACTGCACTGTAAGAAAACTGCCATGCTCAAACTAGAGGATGTGTCCAGACCATTGGTTCTCAAACTTATTTGATCGTGCCCCCCTTCTTTGTGTTTGTAGTAGTTTATGCCTCTCCTTCCACCACACAAGTACATATACCGATTTAAAAACCAAAACATGCAACTCTCACTAAATATTAAAACAGTAAGGCATTGGTTCAAACAAAGCCAATGATCCATTGTAATAAGAGCAAAAGCAAAACTTCAGTTGTGGTCGACGTCTACAATTAAATGTGCATGCTGCATTGGTTAATGCACAGATGGCAACGACTTTGTATGATGCTATGCAAACTTAACAGAAATCAGTCAAAAGGTATAGCGCCATCTAGAGTCAAATGCACAGCGACGTCTGAGGACCTGATATGTTTGGGGGAATCAAACTTTTTTGCTAGTTTGCTAGTTATTCATTGCTGTGGTAAATGTGCAGTATTTTTTTTCCCTAAAGCTTCTCTTACCCACCCCAGGCCCCAGAATACATTCCATGCCCTCTGGTCTCGACCCTAGACTTTTATCAGCTCTCCTCCAGCTAGGCCTTAGCGTGCCCTTCGCAAGGATCTGGTGATTTACACCAATCCCAAATTCCCAATCCTCAGACCCAGTACTGTCAAGGGACATCCCTACCCAGTCAGCACATCACTTGCCAGTTCCAAGTACCAGCTGCAGTGTGGAGACTCTGACACCATTGGTGTGCTACTCACCAGTGCTTGTCTCTGGCAGACGGTACTGTACGCTCCACCAATAGTTAAATGACTTCTACTCCTTGGATGAACAGGAGGCAGCACTGACTGTTCCCCTGGCGGTCCTAATAGGAGACAACAGCCCAGACAGGGCTTCCAGAGCCTCCCAGATGGCTCCAGTAGTGCAGTTAGCAGGAATGTGTTTTTTAGGGGCCGATGGTACCTACCATAGGCCCGCCTCCATATCCTTACAGGGGTGCTGGTACAATTTTTATAGGGGGGGGTGCTAAGAGCCACTGAACCAAACTGTAAATCCTGTATATGATGGAAACCACTTCAAGCCAAGGGGTGCAGCAGCACCTCCAGTACCCCTAATTCCAGCACCTATGTATCCTTATGATACATACCCAATGGCCATACTGGGCTCCTGGTATTCATACTTTTGGGCCCCAGACTAGTAAGGTCTTGGGCATTGCATTAAAAGAACTTCACTTCCCGGAGAGGAACCTCAGTCCCCAGGGGTGCCTTGTAGAAGTCTGCTGGCAGCACTATTTTCTTCCTCTCCAAATGAGGTAGTGGCACTACCCTCTCTCACCATCAGACAATTATAGGGAATAGAAGGACCTCTTTAGAAGGGTTGCAAAAACTCTTCAGTCCCCCTAGAAGAGGATCAGGATCCTACCCATAAACTCCTGGATATTCTCTAGACTGGGTCCCTATTAATGAAGCCATATCAGAGCCTGCTAAGGCTAAGAGGGCTGAGAAGAAGCACTTTGGAGGGAACAAAGGGGCAGAATATTTGTTTTCACACCCTAATCTGAACTCTGTACTGGTCCAGGCTGTCACGGAGCGAAATAGGCTGCACCAGCCTAGGTCTACCTCTTAAGACAGACACCAAGACACTAGATTTCTTTGTTAGAAAGAACTTTTCATCAGCCAGCCTCCTATTTGTCATAGCAAATTACCAGGAATTAATGTCCAAATATATTAATTACAAATATACTGTCAGAATTTGCTAATAGGATACTACAGGAACATAGGCCCCAATTCAAGGCCATCCTGGACGAAGGGAAACTGGTTGCCAGATTGTCCATCCAAGCATCACTCGATGGAGAGGACGTGGCTTCCCGCTCCATGACAACCTTGGTAGTTATGAGCCAGGCTTCTTGGTTGCAATCCTTGGTGTTCCCCATAGTGATTCCGGTAACAACCTGCTTAGCAAGAAAATAGACAAGTCACTTTGCTCTCATGCAGCCCTTCGCTCCTGGCACCAAACAGGAAATATTCTAAGCCCCATCTTCATGGGGTACCACCCAGCCCCTCAGTCTTTCTGTCATCAGAGGGCCTATGAGCCCCCTCAGAAGTGCCAGAGGGTACAGCAAAGCAGACATGCCACACTACCGTCGCCCCCTCTTCAGGCTAACCTGCATACCAAGAAGCCATTTTGATGGGATGCTTGAGTGCCACCAGCCAGTCTCCGCATAGCCAGTTCATCCCACCCATTTCAGTGTCTGCCTGGCCCATTTCCTCCTGATGTGTGAGCATATCACATTGGACAAATGGATCTTGGCCATCAGCTCGACTGGCTACATGATAGAATTCCTTTCTGCCCCGTCTCCAAAAACCCTCTCCCTGTCTCTCTTCAGGGACCCCTCTCATGAGAGCATTCTCATACAGGGGGTGAACTCCGTAATCCAGTTAAGAGTAATAGATCCCATACCCTCTTACATAGGGGGAAGGGCTTTCATTCCACATATTTTCTCATCCCACTCCCAACCCCACCCATCCTGGACCTTAGACAGTTAAATGTCATCATATGATGTTCAAGATTCAGTTCACCTTGGTCTTCATAATCCCTTCCCTGAACAAAGGCAAGTGGTTTGCAGCTCCCTGTTTTGAAGGATGCCTGTTTTCATATAGACATTCACCCTGCACTTTATGGTGGGCCTCTAGAGCATTTCCAATACAAAGTGCTACTCTGCAACACCGAGAGTTTTCACAAAGGTACTGTCATGGTGGCAATGTACCTGCACCAACAAGATACCCCAGTAGGTTCCTACCTAGAGCATTGGCTGCTCACGGGATGGTCGTATCAGGAAGTGCAGGCTGCAGTCACCACTTTCACTCCTTGGGACTTCAAGCAAAATCCAGAAAAGTCCATTTTAACCCCCACACATGCCATATAATTATCGGAGCGAATCTGAATTCATCTCCATTGCCAAGAGGTATGAAGGAAGAAGCAGTCTTCCCAAAGGCTCTATAAATGGATTTCAGGCTGCATCCCTCCTTCAAACTGTCACGGCTCACTCACCTGGAGCTCAGGTTGCCTCAGTGGCTTCCTTTCTGGGAATTCCCCTCCCGGTGATCTGTGCAGCAGCAGATTAGGCATTCACTGCTTCTTCTTTTTTCCCCTTTTACTAGGCATTATGCCCTGGTTCAAGCTTCTTTCAAGGAAATTTCTTTTGGTTCAGTGATCTCACGATCTGTGGTGCAGAACATTTCTTGCATCCTCTGCCTTGATGAGCATTGCTTTGGAGTCACCCACTGTGAATACCCATAGGGACCAGCACTTGAAGAAAGGAGCGTTACTTGCTTAGTCACTGAAGTTCTTTGAGACATGTGGTCCCTATGGGTGGTCCACGATCTGCCCTTCTTTCCTTCTGCTTGGACCTTCACCTGATTCGCAGTAGAGTAGGAAATGGAGAGGAAGTTGCAGGTCAGTACATGTTGCCTTTTATACCCTTGGTTCAGAGGGTATAAATCCATTTAAATCAGCTGTGAAAAGTATGCCCCTTTTTGACTAAGGAACTTTGCTGAATGAGTGTTTTCTAGTCCATTTTTCATTTTTCCTAAGGTCTTTGCCAAATGTAAAGCATTCACAGATAGAGGCTGCAGAATTTTCAAATCTATACTTGTACAGTGCGCATGTGTAATGGTAGTAAATGTGACCGACAGTGCATTGGTTTCATAGATGCCTATCTCCAATAATTGATCATTTACTCTTCTTTTTCAAATCCTGTAACTCACAAGCTTCTATCCTCAGATCTTTATCTGCAGACATGCTAGCTCTGTTAACACCTATTTATTGGAAACTGGCATATGTTTATGGCTTTAAGAAAGTTTAAAATGATACAATGTATGTTAGGATATAGATATTCAGGCCTGTCTGCAAAGGCCTATACTTTAAGAATTTAGGTGTATTCTTATCACTTAGCTAGTTATAGAGGTATAAAAGAGAGAATCAAAATCACTGTCTTCCAGTGTAAGGGCCTTCTCTCACTGTGACAGTCTGAGGCCCTGTTCTTCGGCTAAGGCCTTCGGCTAAGTAGCAGAGGCAGCTATAAACGGGGAAGTGTATGGTCACATCCTTACATTCCAAACTAGTCACATTGAAATAAGGTGCTGTTGTGCTGTTAGGAATATCAGGACAGGATTGTATTCCTATCACCTCCAGAGAAAGGGAAGAGCCTAGAAGTTGTAAAAGGAAACTTAGTTTGATAGCATCCTGTCTGGCAAGAACTCACTTATCAATAGCTGGGATGTGAAATCCTCATTTCTTTGTTGTTCTATCACTGTAGTCCCCATTTCCCTATTGTTTGTCTGTATAATCTCTGGTTCTGTGATTGTTTCTGTCAGCTGTATAATTAATTTTGTTGGATGTAAACCAATTAAGGTGGTGGGATATAATTGGTTAGAGAATTATGTTACAGTATGTTAGGATTGGCTAGTTAAATTTCAGTAAAATGATTGGTTAAGGTATAGCTGAGCAAAACTCAAGTTTTACTATATACACCTCTACCCCATTATAACGCGACCCGATATAACACGAATTGAGAAATAACGCGGTAAAGCAGCGCTCCAGGGGGGGCGGGGCTGTGCACTCCGGTGGATCAAAGCAAGTTCGATATAACGCGGTTTCACCTATAACGCGGTAAGATTTTTTGGCTCTTGAGGACGGCGTTGTATCGGGGTAGAGGTGTGGTCTGCAGTCAGTCAGGCAGTAGGAGGGGGAATGGGAACAGGGAATGGGGCTGGGGGAATTGGATCATGTTTTGCTAAGGTGGGGGGAATGGGAACAGGGACACAGGCAAGGCTCTGTGGTGTCAGAACCGGGAAGGGGGATGCTGAGAAAGGAAACTGGAATCCTGCTCGCTGGAAGTTCACCCCAATAAACATTAAATTGTTTGCACCTTCGGACTTGGGGTATTGTTGCTCTCTGTTCAATGCGAGAAAAAACGGGGAAGTGAGCAGGTGAAGGAATAAGCCCTCTAATAATGTATAATCCCTGTAAGATCAAGAGTGGGCATGCATATGGGGAGAACTAGATAAATTCATGGAGGTTAAGTCCATTAATGGCTATTAGCCAGGATGGGTAAGGAATGGTGTCCCTAGCCTCTGTTTGTCAGAGGGTGGAGATGGATGGCAGGAGAGAGATCACTTGATGATTACCTGTTAGGTTCACTCCCTCTGGGGAACCTGGCATTGGCCACTGTCGGTAGACAGGATACTGGGCTGGATGGACCTTTGGTCTGACCCAGTATGGCCATTTTTATGTTCTTATGGAAGCTGGCAGGGGTTCCCAGCAATCATAGAATCATAGAATATCAGGGTTGGAAGGGACCTCAGGAGGTCATCTAGTCCAACCCCCTGCTCAAAGCAGCACCAATCCCCAGCCAGATTTTTACCCCAGTTCCCTAAATGGCCCCCTTAAGGATTGAAGTCACAACCCTGTGTCACGGAGTATTGGGGGACTCAGGGCCCTGCACCCCCGGCTTCCTGCGATTCACCATGACTCTCAGCCAGCCAGTAAAGCAGAAGGTTTATTTGGATGACAGGAATACAGTCCAAGACAGGTCTTGCAGGCACAGACAACAAGGCCCCCCCCTCAGTTAGGTCCAGCTTGGGGTCCCAGGGCATGCCAGCCCACCCCCCTTTGGGGGGTCAGAGCCATCTGTGCCTCCCAGCCATCTCTCCAGCCCTCTGCTTTCAGCCACCCCTCCCACAGCCTTTTTCCAGTTTCCCGGGCCCCGGAGTCACCTGACCTCCAACCCCCTCCTGGGTTCTCATGTTACAAGCTCAGGTATGTTCCCTCGGGCCGACTCCCATCCTCCGATGCAGACCATCCTAGTCACACTCCCCTGTCAGCATTCCCACACCCCAGCAAGAACAGTCCCAGTTCGTCACACCCTGGGTTTAGTAGACCAATGCTCAAGCCACTGAGCTATCCCTCCCCCAATATCTCACTGCAACTCAGTCTGCAAGGCATCACCCAGATGGGAACCAAACTACTCCTGAAACTTATCGGTTTTCCACAGTAAGTTCTGCTTCAAAATGCAAATTAAACATTTTGTCTTTTTCAGATGCTTCACTAGTACCCTCTTCAATGGTGTCTGCCTCTGCTCCCTCGATATACAGTGTTCAAGCTCTTTCTCTTCTTGCAGAAGTAAGATATAAAGTTCCTACACATCTCCTTAAGTAGGAGAAAATTGTAAGAGGGATTCAATTTGTATCACTGATCAACAAGACCTCAAATCAAGCTCAATTTATTAATCAAAGACTATACATCTAAGATTAATCAGGACTATACAGAACACAAGCAAAGATTGATACTTTACCCTTCCTGGGGACAGCTTTGCAGATTTGGTCCCATTTTGTTGCAATTCGGTGGGGGTTTTATACCCTAGCTGTTTGTGTACTTATACAGTTTATGGTTTCCTATGTAACACTTTCTAATCAATTATTTCACTTTGCCCTTTGCAGTTGGTTACATACATACATTATCCAATCATAACCACAAATTTGACCGTAAGGTAACATTTCCTGTACACAAGCAAGGTGATTCATGTCCCCTATATGTTCTGTTCTATACTCAATACAGAGCTCACTTATGAGTAATTTTCCATTATTTTTCATTATAACGTATGCAAAGTTTAATGCTTAGTACTGAATTCATTTCCTCCAGTTATGTTTGTTTACCCACTTATTCTTTTCTCATGGTCTTGGTTACAGTTTCATAACCTATTATTCGAGCACTGAAACCAAGCATATTTGCTAGCACATATGCAGTTAAAAGTGCCTTCTGTAGCTGTAATAATAGATACATTTCCAATGCTTTTAGAGCACACCTTACATATGTTTAATACGCTCAAAGTTAGGTTTACCTTTTAGTTCCCTTAACCGAAATGGGAAGGATGCTGGGAGTCCTGGGCCTATATGACAACTGTCCCTTAGCATTACTTCATAAAGCTTTATGGGAGTCAGGCATATGAGCTAACAAGATGCTTGCCATTCTTCTCTATATAGTGGTTAACAATTGATACAGCTAAACTAAGGTGTTGGGTTTATTCTGGTGTTTTGATAGTGAAGATGAGACCGTTTTCCTTTTTGACTTTTTCTGAAGTTTAACAGTCCTCCCTCTCCAAAAGTGCCTATTGCAGGTTAATATGATAGGACATTCCAGGATACAATCCAGACCAGAGAGGAGCTGTCACCCCTTCCCCGCAAACTTGGGTGCCTCACAATGCTTTTGCTGCTGTAACTCCCATCTGGGCTGCTCACAAACAGCCTTGCAGTATACAGACAACACCCTGAGTGTCTGTGTCTAGCCGCAGCCTGTCAGCCACACATCAGTCACACTCTGGCTTCCACAAGCCTTGGTTACCACTTGCAAGGTGACCCCACCACACTCCCAGTCCTGGATTTTCCGCAAAAAAATTGTGTTCTGTACTATCTGGCCCTCTTCTGGACAGTCCAGATATATTAGGTCCATTGCCCCTTGAAGGGAATTAATATACAATAGTCTGCTACTTAAATGGAGTTACCCACACAATCAACAACCCTGAATTAGTTTTAATTAAAGAATAAAATAAGTTTATTTACCTACAAAGAGAGAGTTTTTAAGTGAGTACAAGTATAAAGCACTAAAGTCAGAAATAGTTAAACAGAAATAAAGATAAAACACTTCCTAGTGTTAAAACTTAGCAGACTAGACTTGGTTCAAGATAAAATTCTTACAACATGCTCCCAGTAACATTGCTGATCAAATTCTCAGTTGAAGATCCGGCCCCAAAGTCCAAAGGCTGTTTCTTTTGTCATCTTAGGTGAAAAAAAGAGAGATGGATAGTGACAGAACTTGGGCTGTTTTAGCCCCCTCACTTTTGTAGTCCAGTCACCCTTTTTAAATGCATTTTCCTGAGAGTTATTCCCAGAGAACGTTCCTTCGGGCTGTGTGGACAAAGACCAGCAGTCTGGTGGTGAAAGAGTTGTGCTGTTGTTTGATAAGATGCAAATCTGTTTGTTCCTGCCCCCTTCCTTGCCTATGAGTGGCCACTTGATAGGTAATTGCCCATGAGCTTTGGTTACACCTGTCTAGAGGTGTCGGCTTGTCCTGTGTCTTTGAGAAACAGATTTGTCCACTCCCCAGACTTGTCTGGTAAACACACTTCAGTCATGATTTCAGCTTACATTCATAACGTTATATATAATGTTAGTACATTCATTTCACCGTGATGTTACTGAACATCTAGTTATTAGTTTTCAAATGATACCTCAAAGTTATTATAATGGTGTGTAGAGTGTGAATACAGGGATGCATTTGATCACGTGGGATTTTGGTTTTCTGAAGGTTCTTGCTTCTCTCCTGGACATGGTTTACCGTAGTGATGAAAAAGAGAAAGCCGTGCCATTAATTTCACGTCTGATGTATTACGTATTTCCTTATCTACGCAATCACAGGTAATAGCCCTTGCTGTACATACTTATATTTTTTTTAAATCATGCTAAATCTTCAAGGCATGTTGTAGGGCTCAACTTTATTCCCCATGCATTTCCAAGATGGGGGCATAAGAGAAACTATAATGGGTGGGGACTTGTTTGGGGTGAAAGGGGATTTGTTGTGGGTTGCCTTAAATTAAGGATGTATCTTTAACATATGTGAAGGGTATCTGCAGTATATGAATAAGATGTGTGCCCTTTTTTGCATTTTTAGGACCCTGAATAAATAAAGGTAACTTTTTTGACATAAAGTATAACACAATTTAATCATGATTATCACAAAACACAGGCGATCAGGTAAACTTTCATAACAATTTTTGCAAGGGTACGGTTGGTAGTCTTAGTGGATCTATGCCCTTGCCCATGCAGGAATCCCTCCTGTAGTTGAGTTGTTGGCCATCAGCCAATAACAGGATGGCACGCACCTTCTGTTTTGTTTAGGTGTGCACTTTCCTACTGATTGGATGTTTTCTAACTGCTAATAATAGCAAACCCTTTCTCTGAGTGGAATCTGCAGGAATGGCCTAAGTGCCCTGCATAACTGTCACAGTGACTCTATTGTGACCAGGGTGGTAGTGGGATCCTAATACTATTGTTCGAGTCTGTAAACTCAGTCCTTCAATTTAGAATAAGGACTAGAAACTTCAGTAATCTTAAATTTTGCAGAAGATGGCAGGGTCATCTGAAAGGAGCTGATATAGCATTTTGCCCTGTAATGGTTCATTCTGATTCATCTGTATAGTTGAAGAGACATTAATTTCCTCAGTGCTAGAGGAAAAAAATCTCTTCTATATCTAGCAAACAGAATTTGGAGTAAATTATTACACTCAGGACTAGGCTTGGAGTTCTGGGGAAAAGGCACTCATTTGGTGGCGTCTGTCCTAAATATTAATATTTGAGGTTTATTTGCAGTGCCTACAATGCCCCTAGCTTCCGTGCTGGTGCTCGGTTGCTCAGCTCCCTAAGTGGATATGCCTACACTAAACGAGCCTGGAAAAAAGAAGTTCTGGAGTTATTTGTGGACCCAGCTTTCTTCCAAATGGACACTTCATGCATTCAGTAAGAAATGAAAGTGTGGTAATCTGTAATTCTGTTGGAAATTTCCAAAGATATTAAGGGGAAGCCTACTATTACTGAAAAGAAGCCTTATCTTGAACTTCCCTACAGAATATATTAACATTGAAATAAGTGCCAAATACTAGTCCTAGCAAATTGTTTTATAAAAGGATTAGGTTTTCAGCAGTGTGTAGAGGCAGGATAACTTCTCTTCACATCATGTAAATGCATGTTCTCCACATTAACTTTCGGATCCTCACATAATCAGGTTCAAGAGCATAAAATAACCATGTCTGGCATTTCAAACACAAATCAAAAATGAAATGGTAAAATGTGCTGCTTTTGTATGAAATGTTATCCCAGGGTCTCTTTTGTATGATGGTGACAAGTTGTGTTTTATCTTTAATTCTTTATATATTTTATTCAGTTGGAGGTCCATTATAGATCATCTTCTAACACATGAGAAAACTATGTTTAAAGATTTTATGAGTAAGTATTCTTTGCTGATAATTTATTACTACAGTAATTTGGAATTCATATTCTGGTGAGCTCTCAAACATATATTTTGTCTTAACATATTACCTCCTTAATTTAATGTAACTTCAGTGCATTTTCACAGCTCATAATGTTACCAACCTTGATTAGCTATAGTTAAATAATTTACTCACGGAAATCCTTCTCTGTTAACATGCTCAAAAAGGTAGAGAATAGTAGCAGTGTTCAGGAAGACATTCTAAATGTTCTCTTTTCAGAAATGGTGATAAATTAATAATAAACTTGGATTTCTGCGAACAGACTTCATCAGAATTATTGCCACTTGTACATATCACTTAGTGATGCTCATCTTGCTGAGGAGTTTAAACCCTTACTGTAGCATCTCGTGCATATAGCTCAGATACGAGATTCCTGCTATCATATTTTTGCATGAGTCTGTCTGTAGGATAGCAAAGTGCTCCATGCAGGGGGGAGCACTATCATAAGAGCAGTATGTTAGTAGGCTTCGACATTCTTTTGACCCCTCACACTCTAAAACCTCATTCTCCAGGCTTGACCAAAGTATGGGAAGATGGAGACTCCCCTCAAAAGGCAGTCTCCAACTCTCAAGGCCTGAGGGAGGACAAGAGAAGACCCCTAAAACACACCTGAGAATTGAGGGGAGGATACTTTGGTCTCTGTCCTCCATATACCCCTTAAGCCATTTTAAAATGTTTTTTAAAAAACGTAAGATATTTTGGACCCATCGTTTTTAAATCTGTGGCTAGTACTTCAGTGTCCCAGAGCTCATTCTGAGAAATCCAAAATCATACATAGGGGAGACCAGAGAGATGGGCACACAGAGGTGGAGGTGGGAGTTGGAATTGCGGGGCAACCTCCTTGCGGCTGAAGTGCTTCTCGTACAACTGGAATTCCCCATCCATACATGCAAACCTAGACTGTGCCAATGGTTCCCCCCTTTCAATGGGTTTAACAGCCTAAGAAATAACTAGGGCTGTCAATTAATCGCAGTTAACACCTGCAATTAATTGACAGCAAAATTAATGCATTTTTAATGTGTTAATTGCATGCCTGTGGGCAGGGCAGGAAGCCTCAACAGCCAGGAGGGGAGGAGGCTGAAGCAGCCTCAGTCCACAGCTTCCCAGGCAGTGGGGGGGCTGGAGGGTGTTGGTGCCCCAAGAGTGGCTGAAGCTCTGCAACCCCGCCCTGTACCCCGAGAGGGGCTGAAACCCCACATCCTCATGGGGGCTGAAGCTCAGAGCCCCTAGTGTTGACCCTATATTTGAAAACATAGAAAACCCCTAAAATATTTCAATAAATGGTATTCTAATATTGTTTAACAGTGCGATTAAAACTGTGATTAATCACAATTAATTTTTTTAATCTCTCAATTAATCATGATTCATTTTTTAAATTGCTTGATAGCGCTAGAAATAACTTGTGTTTTGAGGTAAAGATGTATCTCTTAAATTGTGTACATATTCATTATGGTCTTCTTTGTAGGTATGCAGAGCAGTTCTTTAAAAATGTTTCCAAGTTTTGAGCAAAAAGCAATGTTGTTAAAGCGTCAGGCTTTTGCTGTCTTTAGTGGAGAAATAGATCAATATCACCTTTACCTTCCATTAATACAAGGTAAGAGAGTATTTTTAAAATGTGCCTTGTTTACATAGATACAGTCATCTTATAGTTTATATATTTTTGTTGTATTACCTATTTCCCTACCACCTCTGAATTTTTGCTAGGTTCGGGGGGGGGGAGGGGGAATCCTTTAAAATCTCTGATCTCTAACACAATTAGTTTTTTTGACAAGAAAAAACCCAAACAAAGGTTAATCTAGCTCCAAATTATTGTCATATTTTGAGATAATTTTTGGAAAAATTGACCATTTCTTTGATGGAGTGAAAAGAACGGCCAGTCAAAACTGGATGACATAATCAAAGCAAACTACATTTTTTCCCTGCATTTCTAATTTACCAAAACTAGCTTTATGTACATGAAAAATTATAACTTTTTTGAAAATGTGTTTCAGAACGACTGACAGATAACCTCCGTGTTGGACAGACTTCTATAGTTGCTGCCCAGATGTTTCTCTTTTTCAGAGTTCTGTTGCTAAGAATTTCTCCTCAGCATCTAACCTCACTGTGGCCAATCATGGTGACTGAATTGGTAAGCAATAATGCCTTAACAAATACCAGTGTTATTACATTTGCTTTCCATACCCGCCTTTCCCTTTCTTCCAAACACACTCCATCTTTGCAACTGGTTTATGATTTTACATCTTAGTTTTTAATTAGATAATTTGGGGGGACTGTTGTGGTTTGAAACTATATTTTACTTTCCATTATAGTTCTTTTAACAACAAAATTTAACTCTTGTGATAGGTCGACAGTGTTTATAAGTGACAAAGTTAAAATAAAACTTGTCCTGCACTTCCTAATCTCATATGAAGCAGTCTTTTCCATGATTGAGTTGTGTATACCCTTTAACAGTTTACAACTTTCGAAAAGAAAAATGTGCCTTTTTGGTTTGTGGTTTTTTTTTTTTGTTTTTTGTTAAGATTCAGACATTTATACAGCTGGAAGAAGACTTAGCTGAGGAAGATGAACAATCAAAGTAAGAAATGTTTATCTCACATAAAACAGAAACAAATTAACAAAACATGTCAGAGAAGTTGTGGTTGCTTTCTGACTGGAATTTCAGAAAATCACAATAGCATTTGCAGCTTGCAAGCAATGTTGCATATTGAAGTCTGGCATTGCCATACAGTAAATGTTGTCATTAGGCAGCTGATTTGGCAATTGTGTTTTAGAAATGGGCTACTTACAGGAAAAATGGGTGAAGACTATAGTTTTTGACTATTTTACCATGTAGGTTTTTTTTATAAATGTCTGAAGATAAAATGTATAGTACAAATGAACCCTTATAGGTGACTGTAATCCTTTAGCAGATGGAAAATATTTAGTGGGGTTTTTTAATAGTGCTTTCCTTCCTGGTTAATCACACAGGAGCAACAGCAAAGTAAGCAGACAGAAAACTTCAGCTTCAGCTGATGGCAGTGGCCCCTTACTTTCAGACATACAACAGAACGAGCTGTCCTTGTATTTATCAGCTTGTAAATTCCTGGACACAGCGCTTTCTTTTCCACCTGACAAGATGCAGTTATTTCAAATGTAAGTCCTCTAGGTACTCTTTTTAATTTATAGCTATATGGCATATAGTACTGTAGATAACATACTATTTGTGCACCATTTAAAAATATGTAAATGTACTGTAAGACTCTTATTTTCTCCTCCATAGTTAGTAAACCTGGTGTCTCTCATCAATCTTTTCCTCATCCACAAGTTTTTACATAGGTATGGTGTGACCAGGTTCCCAGGGGAGCCAGCTGAGGTCATTCAGTTAGGGTGAAATGCAAAGAATGGGGCAGACAATCCCCAGAGCTGGTGGATATTCCAATACTTAGATTTACCAAGCCAGCCCAAAACAGCTTCTTTATTACCTCACTGGTTGCCCAGAAGCCAACACCACAGTTCTGTTAGAGTAACCCAGCCTCAGGCCTCCATCCAGGTACCCAAGTCAGATATAATGAGGATTAATGAAAATCTTATTCATCTCATCGTATATATAAAAAAGTTCTTCCAATCCCAAAGGATTGGACACATTACCTCCCAGGTTAATGAATATTCCAGATCTTTACCCAAACACATGCTTACAGCCAGTTCTTATTAAATAAACTAAAATTTAAAAAGAAAAGAGAGAAAGTATAGTTAAAAGATCAATATACATACAGACATGAGTTCAATTCCTTAGGTTCAGATTCATAGCAGAGATGGTGAGCTTTGTAGTTGCAAAGAGTTCTTTTAGAATTTAGTTCATAGGTTATAGTCCAACGTCCTATATCCTATTCAGAGTGTTCCAGTTTAGGACTGGGATCTCAATCCTTATGGCTTAGGCTTCCCCTGCGAAACCTCAAGCAGATCTGAGATGACAGGATCAGGACCCAAGGGTCTTTTATACAGAGTTCTAGCATCCACTTGACCATACAGTCCTGGGTAAACAATGGGCAATCAGGGCAACTTTGAAGTAGGTCTATTTCCTAAGCCTTGCCGGTAATTATCTACCTGGATTAACATAAGATAATTTATTAAGCAGTCTGTCACAAACGTCAGAGACATATAGACAATGACATTATTTCACCCAAGATTCATCTAAATGTTAATATTCCCTTTTGATCTCTGAATCAATAGCTATAGTGAGAGACAGGAACTGTCTGTTTACATGGCTAGCATCTATAAGTAAACACACAATTAGTATCACTTCTAACTTCTAACATAGGTTTGCATTTCAAAGTTCTAGCCTATCTGGGATTGAGTGGCCTTAATTACCATTTCTAACATGTCTCTATGGGTTGGCTCTGGGTTAGCTAGCCTGCAAGCTGCTTAACCCTTTCTGGCCATATGTTACACTTTGTACAAGATTCATTGCAATTATATAACAGTGGTTTGCATAATTATATTTTAATCAGACAACGTCACATATGGGCATAACCTGCTGGATATCTGACAAATATTTAGATATCAAACTTTGAGAAGATTTTGCTGTTTCCAACACTGAGAGAATTGTTGGGAGAGAGGAAGGGTCTGTTTCATTTTCACTTGTATCTATATGGGGACATTGTCCATCCTTTCAGTACTTAGACTGACCACAAAATACAGCTCTTGTAACAGAGCATGGGGGAGGATGGTCAGCACAGCTATTAAAACAGTGGGATAAGAAAGCTTAGTGTTGGAATTGTCAGCATTTTTTATTTATTTCTAGGAAAGGGACTCTCATGAATGATTTCTGACCTGTACAATACATTTGTTTCAGGTACAGATGGGCCTTTGTTCCAGAAGTGGACACAGAGACTTGTACCATGACCTCTCATCTAATGGAAAATCACCAGGAATGTAAACCACATATCATTAGAATCCTGGACTCGTTAAAGCTGAAATATGGGGTAAAGAGAACACTTCATTAGATACATATTTTTTATTAATATTAAATCTGATAACTTTAAAGAACCATTTTTATTCATTTAGAAAAGTCAGCTGAGCAGTAGATTTCAGTCTCCATATTAAAAAGCTCTTTGGCTTTAAAATTGATCTATCTTGACAATATTCCTATTATATTACATTTGCCTGGAGGATTCCAGATAGCCATTTATTTCAAGTGATTCACTATAGACACATCTACCAATTATGCAGGTAATATCTTCTGACAAAGGTCAGCCTGGAAAAAAATCGCTGTACTATCCCAAACTCCTTCCACTCATGACCCCAAAATGAGAAACTAATCACAGGAGATTGGGCATATCTTCATAGTGTTACGTGTTTAGATTTTAATAAAATTTGATGTCAAATAACCAACTCAGTTGAAGTTTTATTTAAGTAAGACAATCAATCAATACTTAATACAACACTATACAGAAATGAAAACATACATATCAGTCTGCGACTGGGGAAATTTGGCATCTCATTTCACTTCTTACTCAGTCCCCCATATTCATCCCTTATATACTGGTTTGGATAAAAAAAATCCTTCAAAATTTTTCTTTCTTAGGGCTAGCACTGCTGAAATATCCTTTCTCATGTTTTATTTTGAATATTCTGAACTTACCTAATCAATAAGTAAATTACATTGATAACTAATTTATTACTACTGAGACCATTTGTGACCATAATTAGCTCTTAATAATTTAGACATTTAATCAATACACTACTCAGTGGTTTGCTGTTGCATTGATTGTAGAACACATCTGTTATAACAAATGTTCCTTGTCCAGTTTGTCTATTACTAATATCTTCTCAATTACAGTGCATATTTATAAGCATCCTTTGTTAATTATTAGAAGTCCTTCCTGGGCATCTGCACTAGGTTAGCAAGATCAGGGTAAAAAGCAGAGCGGATAATTAAATACAATGCTACTATTGATTACAGACATTCATTAGTTTAAAACAAAGCACTCTTTTAGCATTAGAGTTTACACAGCTTTTTGGCTAACACAGAAATGTTTCTGGGATGTTTGGCCAAAGAATCATGAGTTTAATATTCAAAGGAATAATAAACGATTAACATTTACTAGCAATATTATGATCTTACATGCTTTGATCAAAAATGAAGTAGTTGATAAGAATATTGGTATTTTAAATTTTTAGGCTTCAGCATCAAAAATCCATCAAGATGAATGGGGGTGTTCATGGTTCTCAGGGCTATTGTTTCTGGTTGTCTCCAGAATCCCACATACACTGCCATCACTTTCCATCCAGTTCTCATTTGCAAGCTGATCTAGCTTTGCAAGCATAAGGGCTAATATTTTCATGGAAGCTGAAATTCTGGAGTATGGAATGAATTCCAAGGGAAAGTACCAACTTGCTAAACTACTGCAAACCTGCTCATTTCACTCCTGAACATAATGGATACTGCAGCTATTTAGGTCTTCTGGTTGGATATTGGAGGACAGGATCTCCATGTGTATCTTGCACTGTGAATTGATAACTTAAGAAAAATTGGAATTCTTTTAATACAGGAAATCTTTCAAATATATAATATATTAAAAAATAACCATCTGAAATGAGACTAGAATGTAGGAGCCCCACATACACAGTTGTCATACATGTATTTTAAACTAATGTATCACTTTAGATACTGCAACATAGCCTTGAAAAATAGGGAGGGTTATAAAGGAAGACAAAACAGACTGTGGCTAGAAAGTATGATTTTTAAAATTCCATGTGTGCTCTCAAAGAATTCTGTTGCTCACAAGAGAAAATGTAATGTGTGGCTCTCCTCAGAAAAGTGACTTTTTAGAAATGCATCTTCAGATCTTCTGCCTGTGTTTATTCAGAGGAATATGTGCTTGCGTTTAGTGTCCCAACATTTTTACTAATTCTGCTACTACAGCACAGCCAGTGCAGCTCAGTGAACGAGCTAGATTTTCTTTCCGCATGTGCATCAAAGGAGTCAGTATCAAAGTTTGAGGTGCTAAATCAGATTCTGCCCTAACTTACACCTGTGCATCCCCCTTGACGGCCGCAGAGTTGTGAGGAATAAATGGTAGAATTGGACTGCAGAATCTTATTACATACACAGAACCTTATTGTGGCAGGGGATCTCACACACTGTTAATTATGCTAACCTCCATTACCCACTTGTCACCTTCTCCCATACTACTCCATGCCTGCCTTCCAGTATGTATGCAACACCTTCCCAGAAGTAAAGATGTAAAGCTACTACCCAGTCCTTTAGGTTCTTTTTCAAGACCTATTGCTAATATATCTGCTGAACAGCACTCACTGACAGTGCCTAAGCAGGTGACCAACAAGGATTACTTGGGGCGGGGGGGGGGGAGGGGGGGGGAGAGAGAATATAGAACCCCATAATAGCATTGTTAGAAACTCACTTTTTAAAGTAAAACTCCATTTTAAGGTAACAGCTGTACAAATCATCTTGTGATGCAAGAAATGCCTGGTATAGCAGGCTGCAGATCTCACATTGATTGACAAATAGTATCTACTGCAGATTTCCAACAAGTTATGTCATAGAAGAATAGACTAGCTTTCTGCATAATAATGAATCTTCTGGTTTGTATGCTTGTTTGCAGGAAACAAACACTAATGAGAGAACTTCAGAGAAATGTGACTATCCTCTTTTGAACCTTCGTTCTATATCCAGCATCACACAGTTAATGCCCTTCTTCAGGACCCTGAGCTGTGCGTTCAGAGCACAAGGTAACAGGTCCCAAAATGCACAGAGTTCAGCATCTCTGTCAGTGGAATATTCTCTTGGCAACAGCACAAGGATCTTGAAACAACTAGAAGAAAGTGTTGAATGTGACTTTTTGGAAAACCTGGAAAGTTAAGGCAATTATAGGACAATTCATTTATGTTGGTATAAATAGTGAAACCAAGCTACAACCTCATTGTCAAAGAGATTTGTTACTGGGTTTTTTTGTTTTGTTTTGTTTGTTTTTTCCTGCCACACACTCCCAGTTTTGAAACTGCAGTTCAGCTTTTTTTGTACTGCTATAAAGTACACCTCCTGGAATCTTGTTTCTTGCTTTGTGTTGAACTGTGAGGATTTTTGCTCAGCTTCTGTGGAAGAGAAAGGTAACGTAATTTAATACCAGTGATAACTTATCATTATAGTCTTCTTCACAATGGAAACACGAATAGGATTCAAGAAAACCTTTTGTAATTATAGTAGAAATATTTTGACTAATTAAGGAAGGCAAAAAAATTACTATTTATCTAACCAATTAGCAAGCTAATATTTTAATCTGACTTGGAGAACCTTTCTTCTAAAAGGAAAAAGAAACTAACGTAGCTTTCCAAAAATTGCAAAGTTACATCACTCACACACTCACACACACACACTTTCCAGATTCCGCTTATAGTGCTCTTTCTTTAACAATTGCCCAGCAGGTGTATTTTATCAGCTTTAAGATGATGTAAGTAATGTGCAGATGTACTGCATTTGTAATCTCAAATCTGTATTCTAGTAATATACTTTGCAAGATCAGTGATTATTTAATTCAGAAGACAGACCTATTCAGTAACATTTATTGTAATTTATATCGCTGAACTAAATTATTCCCATAATTCAAAAAGGGTCACTTTTCTAAAATGAAAACTTTGTTCAGAAATTGTTCTTTCAGAGACTAAAATCACCTTACAGCTTTTGAATGGCAATTTAAGTAAGGTAGTCCTGTAAAAATGTAAACTACTGTATACAAGAAACGTACAGATCTTGAAATGTATGTGCGTTCTGTCCTTCATAGACACTTCACTTTCATGGGTGATCAAAAGCAAAACCTTTTACAGTTTTTAAAGACTCTTTGTACAGGAAAATGTCTTTGCTGCTTTAGGTGGCACAAAAGATAGGAGGAGACAGTTCATGGGACTGTGACTGAAAGGTTCAGGAGCAACCTCTGAATTCTGGTGGCAAAGCAGTTCTGATGGATTTAGAGGAAAGGGATTGACTGGCTTATTCTCCCTCCACACAGTAAGGCTAAATGTCTGAACTGCCTAAGATGCCATGTGTTTGATCGTGGCCTCATGGTGAGCATCCTGGCGGTTACCTGCAGAAGGATTACGAGAGGGTTTTTTTTATTGAGAAAGCAAACATTCTTGAATTTTCAAACTGCCTGTTAATCCATTGAAGTATAAAATCATTAAGATCAACAAATAAGATAATAAATTATGTAGGTTGAATTATTTTGGAGCATTTTACGTTTGTCAGGGAGAAGAGCTTTACTTGTTCTGTCTTAGTACCTTCATCTCTAAAGATGTGTTTTGGTGCAATATTGTTGAGCAGTTGGCCACTGCTACTAGTGTTAATTGGAAACCTCAATGCCAAGCTAGACCTGCCAAGACTTTTGATTTTAAACATCGTATTGCACTTTTCTATTTTAAAAAGTCCTAGGAAACAGTAAAGGTATTGGACAGTGCAGACAGAGATGTGTTTTTGTTTTTTTTCCGAGATTTATACAGAAACACAGGAGGCTACTCTGCAATTCTTGTTGGCCTTCAGATAAACTTAGGTTTTTCATCTGTTTTGATACAAAATGAAATGGTGAAACATACACAACATGCTTTACTGTAATTGTGCTATACCATTGACTAATGAATAGTTATTTACTCATAGTCCTATGTTGAACTTTAATCATTTGTAAACGTTGGTATATTTAAGTGTAGTATTGTTTACTCATTATGAATGTGAATTATCAGACTTCATTCTGAATGTAACTTATTGACAAATTAGATCTGTGAAAGCTGTTGGCCTAATCACGGGTAAAAAGATGTAGTATCTCTTCTCAATCATAAATCGCTATCAAACTGGAGCAGAACATTTATTAAAGTTAAGTATATATGTTACTTCTAAAATGTTTTCATTCAACATAATCAGCAAATAAGGCTACGCTCAGGGATTTTGATGGTTTTATTTGTAAACTAAGTTTTTTGTAACAAGAGGCACCCTTTGTTTTCAGTGAGTGATTCTCCTCCTGCCTAACCCAGATGAAGTGCTTATGTCAAGAGGGCTGTTTGGGATGATTCACCACCAGATCGTTCATTCCAGGTCCTCAGTTCAGTTCTAGAACTAAACAGCTGCCTGAACAGCTTCCTTTCCACTTACAGGACCAGCATTGCTTATGTGCTGGAATGGGCTCCCTGGGTTGTTGCTCTCATTTCTACATCCCGTGAGACAGGGAGTATCACCTTTGACTTCCCAAGCTTCAGCTGTCACAAGTATCAGAGTTCTCTCACTTTCAAACAGGTTTCCCCACATAGCAGCCAAATGGCATTAACCACTACACCACAAGTTCTCTCTCGTATTTGATTTTGCAGACCACTTTGTAAAGACAAGGTCCCCTTGCGTATCACTTTGCCATATGGAAGTTGGTGGGATTTAGAGTTTTCTGCTTGTTATGGTCCTTAAGGACCTCTAGAGAAGTGTCTGGGGACCAGCAACCCATAATTGTAGAATTATTAATTGCACTACAGAGTCAGCTGACTTTTAAGAAGAGAACATGTTTCTATTTTAAGTGTCTAAGGCCTGGTTGTGACATTTACCCAGGGTACAATCTGGACTGATGAACAGCTATGTCCCCTTCAACCTGGGGTACCTTTTACACTGCTTTGCTGTGAGAGCCACCACTCCTGACCTGCCTACACAGCCTCCAACATGTAAATCATTCCCAGCTATACTATATGAGTGTTATAGTCAGCCACCCATGAATTACGTTGCGGACAACACCAGCAAACTCCCAGTCCCAGACTTTCCCTCAGAAATGTGGATCTTGTACTGCCCAACACTCTCCTGGATGATACAAGCTCATATAAAGTCCATCATTTCATTAATAGAAATGATGTGCAAATCTTGTTATAACAAATAGAGTTTCCCAAACACACTGGTTTAGATAAAACAAGTTTATTAACTACAGAAAGATATTTTAAGAGATTAGAAGTAATGAGGCATAAAAGTCAAAATTGGTTACAAAGAAATAAAGGCAAAATGCAAACTAATACCTAACTTAACAAGCTAAGTAAATACCAGCAAAAGTTGCTCTCACCACGTGCTTTAGCAGTCATATGGCTGAAATCCTTTCAGCCAGGATCTTTCCCCCAGTTCAATGTTAATATCCTTGTCCTTCAGGTGCTGTTGATATTGTGAGTAGACATGAAGGGAGAGATTTGGGGGCCTCTGTTTCCCTCTCTCTTTCTTTGAAAATCATCTCCAGCTACGGTTCAGGAGACAGCAAGTCTGTGGAGATGGGAACCTCCAGCTGTTTTGTTGCCAAGATGTAAATTTTTTACTCACCCTTTTTCCTTCCAAAGAATGGCCGCTTAACCAGGTGATAGTCCATTTGACTTCGCTGACGCCTGGCTGAGGCAGAGACAGTTTGCCTTTCCTCTCTGAGGAAGCTGTTGGTGCCTGCTTTTCTAAGCATGGAATATGTCTCAGTACTGTTATACAGAGGAAAATTATAACTTTACATACAATGCTGCCACATATATTTTACCAGGACAATAATGATCAGCACATTATGAGTTTTCAAATGATGCCTCAAAAGACATACCTTATACAAAATCATTATAATTTTTAAAAAGGAGTGAACAGAGGGATACAGACTATGTGCTATTTTGGTTGTGGGTGGTGTTGGTTTTTTTTACTGAAATAGTTATACCAGTACAACCACATTATACCAATATATCTGCATCCACACTAAACACTTTTATACCAGCATAATTTATTCCTCTTTCTGTATAGGAATAGTTGTATCAGTTTAAAGGACTAAGAGCTTGCCTACATGGTGCAGCAATATGCACTAGGTGTGACTTCTTGAGTGCACTAATGTGTTGCATGCTAACTGGACTGTGTAGACTCTGCTGGTGCACACTAAAAGTTGCACTATGTTAACATGTACTTATAGAACTTTTAGTGCACGCCAACAGGGTCTGAATGAGTCAGTTAGTACACAAAATGTTGGTACACTTTAGAAATCACATCCCCTAGTGTGCGTTGCCATGCTGTGTTGATCTGATGCTGTGTAGATTATACTGATGAATGCAGCCATAGTAGGGAGATATCACATTAGCCATATTGGTATAGATAACGCAGTATATAACTTGTGTGTAGACACACCCTAAGAAACTTTAGCATAAAGCCTGATGTTAGGAACAGTAAAAAGAATACTTTTGCTTAGTATGTGTCCAGTCATAATTTCTTTGCAAAATTGAGGTAAAGCAGAAACACTAGTTCAGTTGTTTTTATAGAAAATGTAACTTCAAAATCACATAGGCTTAAAGCTTAATTTTCCAGAAGAAAAAGGTGATAGTATTTACGACAGATCACTGCCAAAGAACAGCAGAAGTTGAAACATGGTACATGAAATAAAGGCCTTAAAGTGTATTCCATGTTATCTTTTTGAATGTAATTCTTTTAACAATATTAAATGTTATTTTGAAATACCTTTTCAAATGGAACTGTAATTGTCTTACTACTCATTTCTGACAGGCTGTCCTCATAGATCATTTTATTTTCTTTGACTCTCAAAAGTCTCTTCAGAATTTCATTTCAACTTAGCAAGCTCTGATACACAGCTCTATATACCAAGAGGTGTACACTTTTTTTTAAATAAACAGGGAGGAAGATAGTCTCTTAAGCAACTGCTCCATATGGTGTAAGCACCTCTATGCCCCACATAATTTTAAAATCCAAACCTACAATAGACAAAGTTCAAATGATTCTGCTACTGCTCAGAACTGAAAGTCACTGTATTAAAATTTGTATCCTTTCTTTCTCTGCCTTCCTAGCACACCTTTTGCAGTTATGTGAAACAGTTAATTTCAATCGTCCACTCTAGAAGTTGCTAGGGTTCAGTTGTGCTGCATAATATTTGAAAAATTCTACTGAACACTATGTGCTGTGCACATTTTAAGAAATGTATCTGAAGTGAGGTTCTTACCCACGAAAGCTTATACTCCCAATACTTCTGTTAGTCTCAAAGGTGCCACAGGACCCTCTGTTGCTTTTTACAGATTCAGACTAACAGGGCTACCCCTCTGATATTTTAAGAAATATTACTGCATACCCAGTTGGAAATGATGAATTGGACGGTGACTTTAATAAAAGGTTTGAGAGGAAACTGATTGACACTAATGAAGAATGTTATTTAAGTTTATAATAACAGCATACATTAGTATTGACAACAGGGCACTACTAACCCTGAAATGGATCTTTACTGGCGCCCGGTGGAGCAGATTACTGTCATACCACTGAAAAAAGGTCCATAGTATTTTCAGTACACAGCAGATTGAGAAGGAATTAAACAAGCAGTAAAGGGTTATATTAAGCACATAACTCCTGTGTTAAACATTAAGAGCTATACATTCCTCTTACAAATCTCTTTCACAAATATACACAAATAAGACCTGCGCTAGCCTCCCGCAGTTCCTGTTTGGCAAACAGAGAAGGTGGTTACCAATTTTATAGACAGCTTCTTCCTTCCTGGTCTGTTCTTCTCAGCCCTCTGGTCTGTCTCAGATTCCCTTGAGGCAAGGCCTTGGTTGCCTTAAAACCCCTCTGGTTCACAGTTCTACTCGAGCCCACAGAGCAGAGTTTTGGCTACTTTGTCTAGCAGCGTTGCTTCTTCAAGCGTCAATTAAGGAATCCCAACCACAGTAATTTACTTTGCTTGATTTATACACTCTTTTTTTCCCCCTCAACAAAGTCACATGTCTTAAAAGCATGCCCTGTGGGTGTGTGGTTACTAATTTTTACCTGATTAGTATTTTAGAAGGGGGGAGTGGTACCAGGGCCGGCACAACCCATTAAGCGACCTAGGCAGTTGCCTAGGGCACTAACATTTGCGGGGTGGCGACCGCAGCAGCCAGATCTTTGGCCGCCCCGGTCGTTGGTGGTATTTCGGGGGCGGGACCTTCTGCCACCTCTGTCGGGGGTGGCATTTCAGGGGCGGGACCTTCCGCCACCTAGGGCAGCAAAAAAGCTGGCGGTGCTTCTGGGTGGTACCAAACGAAGATCACCCCATGTTTACTCACTCATCATTCACTCTGGCTCTCTGCATGGTGTCCTTGCTGTAAGGTCACTATAATCAGGTCAACCTGTGCTCCATGCTGGAATTTTATACATGTGGTATTTACTTTTGCATAGGCCCATATTTGCTGTCCACTAGGTTCAATATCTATCACGCATGCAGACTTTGCCAGTCCTTTATCAAATTTGCTTCTGCTTAAAGGGAACCTGCTCCCAGCATCCTCTGCAGCCATTCTGCCATGTTTAAGTCATGTCAAGTTATGCTCACACTATTCATTCAGTATAGCCACACCAATTTGGCACCATCTCACCAGTCCCCCATTCAATATTCATTTACCAAAAATAATTGTAATTTCGCATCAATCATACCCACAATTTGTACATTATTATATCATGTGTCTCCTTGTCTGGTGTCTATAAAATTTAAAGCATTCTTTTACAATTATTAGTAGCATCATCCAATAACTCAATCTTATAAATTTTCCGCAAAGCTTGTTTTTTCTTATATTGTTTACACATCTGATATCCACAACAGAAACATACAAGGAATAATACGGCAGTTCCAGAAATCCAAAATAACAGTGCCCATTCAACTCCATTCCATGTTATTACTTGACATACAACATCGATTTATTATTTTTTCCTACAGCTTTTTCAACAATTTTATACTTTTGAGCAAGCATACCTTTTACAGATATCAGTCTAGTAGACCATTCTATTTGGTCTAGTGTGCCTTGATTAATTTGTATGTCCATATTCCAGTCTGCATCATTCCACTCTATTTCCTTCAAATTTGGCGATGTTAGTATAGGGTGAGTCATAATGGTTTTGGTCATCTGAGGATGCCATTGATATCGTTCATACTGGAAATAACTTATCTCCACAAGTACACCATGTCCCTTGGTCCATGAACCAGGTTTAGTAGTTTATTGTTTCGTTACCCTTTTTGTTTTGATGCCAACATATATCTTGGTTTATTTCATATAATCCTCACTACCCATTTTTCCACTGTAAATTTATGGTGAGATTACCTCCTTTCCATTCCAAATTCCAGTTTCCTCCTTTAACCAAGATACCCCATACCCATTGGGCTCCTAGTATTTGCTTCCATCCTAATCCAGGTATCCACCATAATCCATTTCCTTCTGGTACTATTTCATAGTACCCTGTTTCATTTTTCCAGGTGCTGGCATATAGTATCGGATACACTTCCTGTGCCTTTCCATTGGCTATTCTGGAAAGGACAAGAGTGCACTGGTATATGGTACATGTATCCACTTGCACCATCCAGGTATCTTGGAATGATTGATTAATATAAGAGTAGTAACTCAATGCCTAGTTAAGAGTCTGGGGCCAAGTTCCGTTGTTCTCTCAAGATTCCTTTTTGGCTCTGTTCCATTGTTCTCCCAAGATTCCCTGGGCTTTTATACAAACTTCTCCCCAGGATAATCCTGAGCGGAGATCCCTTATTTAACAAGATCCAGATTACTTTCCCCCAATAATTCACTCAATTCCATCACAGAATATCCCATCTCTTGATCCATTATTTCCCCTTGTTCCCCAGTGTGTGCTGACTGCATCAGTTGCTTTAAAGTCTCTCTCATTCTTTCCCTTAGGGTAGAGAGGCTTTATGTGTTTCCTAATCCCATTCCAGTGTATAGTGTTTCCCATATGGTATCTCTTAACCATTCCTCTTCTTTCCACACCCCAGACCCAATATGTTTTATATTGTGCAATCCATTTAGAACACTTTCGAAGATTGACACTAATCATCCAATCTGCAGGGAATACGTTTATAAAAACTTTAAATCTGAACCCCTTATATATTTATCTGCGCCTATGGTCATGGTCTGGAATTAACCGTTCCATGCCTTCAGGGGAACAATTGGTTACATTATGATGATTCTCAGTCACTTTGGTTATATTAACCCATGTTTTACCTTCCCTATGTTGTATATTCCCTGTATATGGAGGTATGGCATCTTAAAGCACATTGATGGTCTTCAGGACATTTTCATCTCAATACTTCCCATCCCGCAAATTTGGTGTTATGGCGATGTCCCTTTACCATTATCCATTCATTTCCTAATTCCCATTCAAACACAGATTCACCGCCATACCCTAATGAACATGTGGTCTGGGTACACCAATTACATTCCCATTGACATATGTCCATATTTTCATGGATGTTATACAATTTCACAGTTGCTCCTATATCTATGGCTGGAACCTCAGTCCCATTTTTCAAACCAAGCTCCTTGAGTTATACATTCTTGGAGTGCGTTGGCTTGAAGGACCTTTTCTTGGGGTACATCTGCTTTCCATAGTTCCCCAGTTCTAGTATCAATAATTTGGGATTCGTGAATTCCTGATTTATGTATACAATTAGTTATACTCGAGGTCCATACACATTGTTTACTATCTGGATCATATTTCTATTCAACTACTAAAGTGTGTTTTTTCCAAGGTTCCTTGCCAGCCTTTTTGTTCCTCCCTTTGTCTTCGCTGATATTCTTGTGCCCAAAATTCTTCAAGTACCAAATCCAAACTTCCTTCTGTACCCATTCAGTTATCTGTTTTCTAGGTGGGAGTAGGAATTCAGGAGTCCTCATAGCTCAACCTGTCATTAACTCAGAAGGTGAGTACTTACTTCCAGCTTATCCCAAGGTTCTCATAGTCATCAGGATTGCAGGTAAAGCAGTTTCCCCAATCTCAACCTTGTGTTTGAATTTGCTTGGTCAAGGCTGCTTTTATTTCTCTATTCTTCCTTTCCACATTTCTTGCACTCTCTGTGGGTGGTAGACTATATGCCATTTCTGCTTGATCCACATCAATAATAATGCTTTTACCACTGCTGCCACAAAGTGAGGTCCTTGGTCACTATCCATGACCAAGGGTATACCCCATCTGCTTAGTATTTGGGTCCATAAAGCTTAAGCTGTAGTTTGAGCTGTGTTATCTGTTGTGGGGATTACTTCCACCCAACCTGAAAAATCATCTATGACCACCAAGCAAAAGGTTTTCCCTGTAGGAGTTCTTTTCAAAGGTCCAATGTAATCCATTTGTAATCTTTGCCATGAGCCCCTAGTGTCAGGTTGGTGTCTGTGTTTTTTCTTTCCTGCTTTTAGGGTTAACTTGGGCACACACCAAGCATTGTTGACAAAAATCTGTTAATATGCATGTCCATTCCTGGCCACCACCAGCGATGAGCTCCCCAAATCCTAAGAACCGGTTCCCTACTGAGTCCTCAGCGGCACTTTGGTGGCAGGGGGGCCTTCACTCTCTCTGGATTTTCGGCAGCAGCTACTTCACCCGGAGCGAGTGAAGACCCCCCCCACACACACACACCCTGCCACCGAAGTGCCGCCAAAGACCCAGTAGGGAACCGCGCGGTGAGTACAAACCCCACGTGCCTGTCTCCCCCACCCATCTGACCCCAACCTATGTCCTGCCCCCAACTGCCCTCCTCAGAACCCGCAACCCATCAACCTCCCCCCGCTCCTTGTCCCCTGACCACCCTCTCCCGAGACCCCCCACCCTAACTGCCCCCCAGGACCCCACCCAACTCGCCCTGCTCCCTGTCCCCTGACTGCCCCAACCCCATTCACCACCCCGACAGACCCCCGGAACTCCCATGCCTACCCACCCACCCCCATTCCCCGTCCCCTCACGGCCCGCCCAGAACCTCCGCCCCCTCCAACTGCTCCCTGCCCCTTATCCAGCCCCTCCTCCCAGCCCTGGCCCCCTTATGCTGCTGTGTAAGGATGCCGCGCGGCCACTGGCGCTTGCAGCCCCACCCCCTTACCATGCCGCTCAAAGCGGCAGGAGCTGCAGAGCTGCCCAGAGCACTGACGCTGGCAGCACGGCGCGCTGGAGCTCTGCGAGGGGGCAGGGAAGCAGGGGAGGGGCCGGGGTAGCCTCCCCAGCTGGAAGCTTGGGCAGGACGGTCCTGCGGGCCGGAGTTTGCTCACCCGCGCATCCCTTTAGGAACTGGTTCTACACTGGCTTCTAAATTTAACAACGAGTTCTTGCGAACTGGTGCGAACGGCTCCAGCTCACCACTGGCCACCACATTACTTTTTTTACTTGTGCTAATGTTCTTTTAGCCCTTGTTCATGTCCTTGTTCATGTACAAATCCAATTATTTCTCTATATTGTTCTGGAGGTACCCATCTTTCTTGATCTCCGTGTTTTGCTATGATCACCTTCTGTTCATTTATTTCCCATTGTCCTACTCGTGTAGGACAAAGGATAACTAGTTTCCATTTCTGTTCTTCATAGTGCATGAATGCTTTGTGTTGTTGCAGAAGTTTTTGATCAGCTGTTTGTTTGCAGTTTTCCTGGATTTGCTTCGTTTTTCATTTGAGATCAAGTTATCACTTTGATGTCACTGTGAACCACAGAAGATGTTGCAGCTGCTGCTTCGTTAGCCATCTCATCCACTTTAGCATTGTAGTATCCTTCCAGAGTATGTTGTTTAGCACGAGCTGTAACATACTTGATTTATGTGGAACCAGTCCTATTCCGAATAATATCAATAATAGTTTTCCAGTAATCCCAGTATGCAACTTCTTTGCCTTCCTGCTGATCCCATACGGGTACCCATATGCTTACTCCTTGCACAGTGCATTGAGAATCAGAGTATATGACTACATCACCGCACAAGGGAGTTGCTTCAAATGCTAGCTTGACTGTGTCACTTTGCATCCCTGGGCTGACACCCTGTCACATGGGATCGCCAGTTTCTGTTCTGGAAATAAACAGCTGCTGTGCACAAACAAGTTGACTCTCTTTGTAATAACTAGATCCATCTGTAAACCATACCCAGTTGTGATCCAATATTGCCTGTAGTAGATCCCCAGCATCTTGCACAGGCCACTTGTACTGTGTCTGTCTGAGTATAGGACATTCATGTTGTTCCCCGTCTATTATTAGAGCATATAGAAGTAGTGGGGATTCCTTTACTCTGTTCACCACAAGCCAGCGGTTCTGTGGAATCAGGGCCCACTTAGCCAAACAATGATCACTTACTCTCATATCAGAAGTCTTTCCTTGCAGAATCAGTTTCACAGGAGTGTGAGCTGTGGTTTTAATAATAGAAGCTTGTCCGGTTATGTATTCCCATTTCTGTAAGGCCCATATACTAGCCAAGCATTCCTGTTCACATGGAGAAAATGTGGACTCATGGGGTGTTAATTTGCTCCTTCCATAAGCAATAGGGTGTTGCTTTCCACATGTTCCCTGCAGTAGTACTGCATCTATAGCTCCCAAGATGTGTGATACCATTAAGTAAAAAGCTTTAGTTGGATCTGGATATGCTAATGCTGGTGCAGTTATAACTCCTGAATGCCTCATCATGTTCTGGGCCCCAGTCCCATTGTCTGTTTCTTTTTATTAGGGACCATAGGGGTCTACAAATTTCAGCAACATTTGGTATAAAATCCTGAACAAATCCCACAGCTCCTTACAATATCCTAACTGAATACACATCCACTGGAGGGTGTATAAGATTTCCACTCTTTGTTTTCTGATAGTACAACCCTCCTGTTCCAAGATAGTACCTAAGTATTCAACTTCTTGCTGTACCAGCTGCACCTTGTCCCATGATAATTTAAAGCCTGTTTTCTCCACTATTCCCAGGACCAGTTTAGTTTGATGTTTACACTCCTCCTGGGAAATGGCTGTTATCAGTAGGTCATTGTGACAAAGCTCTGTCCTTGTCTCCGTGGGTCCCGCATTTCCTGGCGGATTTTACTAACCTCAGAAGCTCACTGTGACCTTCCACGTAGCCCTTCTCTCTCTAGAGGCGAGGGTCACAGCCTACTGAGCCATTTTCATCATAAGCCAGCAAGGGAGGTGAGGAAAAGCTACCTTCCCTCACACAGTCTCTGTTGTCTCCCAGTCTCAGTGATTAATCAGGGGGACAAAGGGGAAAGCCTAGGCCTGCCCTCTACTCTGGGCTCCAGCCCAGGGACCCTAATAGTATCAGCTATGGTAGCTGACTTTTTAGAAACAGGACATGTACAATTCCCTGGGCTACTTCCCCACAGCAGCTCCCACTTCCTCCAGATCCACTTCACTCTTACCTCAGGGCTTCCTTCCTGGTGCCTGATATGGTGTGTACTGCTCAGCCTCTCCAACAGCACAACTTCCTCCTACAGCTCCTAACATGCACACCCACCTGACTAACTGGGAGGCTTTTAACTAGTTTCACCCAGCCCCTGATTGGCTTCAGGTGTCCCAATCAACCTAGTGTCCTCCCTGCCTTCTGGAAAGATCTTAATTGGCCCCAGGTGTCTTGATTAATCTAGAGTAACTGTCATTTGGTTACCATGATAACAGGGATTTGTTTAGCCTGGGGCTAACATACCTGTTTCTCACTACTTTCCTATAGCCATCTGGCCTTGCCCTGTCACAGTCATCCACATAAGAAGTAACCCACGGCTTATCCAAATCAGGGAGTTGATCCCACATCCTTGTCACATGTGCATGTGCTATAGCTGGAGAATCATGGAAACCCATGGGGATATGTTGAAATGTTACCTGTTTGTTCTGGAATGTAAAAGGCAATGGAGTCTGACTCTCAGGGGTTAATGGAATGGCAAAGAAACAGTTACCAATATCCAATACAGAGAACCATTTAGCAGCTGCAGCTATTCCAGCCAGTATAGCTGGTGCCATCGGGACTGTAGCCACATTGATTTTTCTATAATCAATCGTGAGGCCCCACTGTCCGTCCGATTTCCGCACAGGCCAGATCGGAGAATTGTATGGACTTTGGTACTCCACCACCACTTCTTGTTCTTTTAAATCCTGTAGCAATTCTTCTATATGCGGAACAGCTTCTGCAAGATAGGAATATCGAGGAACTGGTTTTACAAATTTTCCTACTATTTTCACTGCTGCTTATATGCCCCCACATTCGGATTTCTTCTTGGCCCACACAATAAGGAACTCCCGTATCCATTCATTATCTGGTAGCACCATAGCTGCTATGGCTTTGCAAGCTCCTTTCCTTAAGCCTCCTGAAATCACCTACTCACTCACAATCCCGGTCTCCCTTTTCCACAGCCAACCTCCTGCCAAATCAATTATCCATTTCTCCTGCTGTACCACATCTTCACCCAAGATGGCATTTTCAGTCATGCTGTTACAGACCACTGTATCTGTCCAAAACTTACTGTGTCCTATTACCCATGGCAGGTTTTTTCAATAAAATCCCTTTCACTCCTCTGCCTTGAAATCCAAATAAAGGAAAAGTCTGTCCTTTCTGCACGTCCTCCTGCACTGATTTAATCAGAGTTGCCTCCACTCCTCTATCAATTAATGCTAGTAACCATTGTATGATTCCTCCCACTCCCACCTGCCCCGCTTCCATGTAAGGTCTACCAGTTATGTGGGGCTGTATTTTAGCCACTAATGTCCAATCTTGGGGGCAGGGGTTGCTAAGGGCCAGGCAACTCTACTGCGATGTGGAGCTACCTTGATGTGAAGCTGCCATGTCCATCTGAGCCAATTCCTGGGACAACAAGCCGTAAGGGCCTACCTGATCTCCCATACCTGTTCCCACAATCTCAACAGCCGTAGCCCCAGGTTGTGGCACAGGCTGTGACTTGTTCCCTGCCAAATCACTCACAGCATTTAACACAACCTCTAAAGGTTGTCCATCTAAACGAACCATATCCACTCCTTTCTCCTGGAGTAAAGCCCATATTTGTGCTTGCACTCTTCCTCCACTGGACCCTCTGCACCCTCTGTTGGGTCGTCCCACTCCACGTCCCATACCGGCATGGATTAGGACCACTGTAGCCTGCTCAGTTGCTATAACAAACCTCGCTGACTGCCTTCTGGGAGGAGCCACTTATTCTGCTTACCACCTTTTCTGCCGCTCGGGACATTTTAATCAATCTAGCCCGATCCAACTCTCTTGAGAGCCTAGAAACACCTTAATAGGTTCCCTTAAACCATCATATACCAAATCTGTTACCTGCCCTTCCTCCATATCAGCTAGAGAACCTGTCAACAACAGTTTAGCACAATAAGCCATAACTGACTCTCCTTCCTCCTGATGCACCAGCAAAACTGTCTTTCTTAACTCAGCAGGGGTTAAGAAATACCGAGCTATCTCTGTACTGTAGCCTCTCTGTCCTCTCGATTTGACTCCAGCTCAAGCTCTGCTAACACCGCCACCCCTTCTGTAGGGCCAGCACAAGTTATTACCAGCTCCCTTAAGTCTCCTAAATCCAAATGTTTTCTAACAGTGTATCCCATTAACCAAGTCAGACACATTTTTTGAGTCAAGGGACCTAATTGCTTAGCTAATACCTGCTTTTCACTTTCAGTTAACAGGGGGGTTGTTTCTTCCAATACATAGGCTGGGGATTTAGGTATTTGAACCACCACCACTGGTTGTCTTTCCATTTCTTCCCGATTCAACAGGTTCATCCTCCTCATCCAGGAGTTCAAACACCAAGCTCCCTTCTTGATCCTTCACCATTGTACCATCAGTATTGTATTTAGCTCTATACCTCTGTTTTCTAATCACTTGTGGACACCTTACGTGTATATCAATGTCATGGTATGTAGGCTGATTTGCTGCTTCACTCCCATACTTTTTGCCAGACCATAATGACACATACACCCTTTTGCCATTCTTTTCCTTTCATACATTCATATGGAGGTGGCTTTACATATTCCTCCTCTTTCTCTTGTGCTTTTTCCCTCTGCCACTCCCTCACAACATTTTCCCAATCCTCTTCATTCCAGGGATTATCATCAAGCCATGCTACAAATAGTTTTCCTAGCCACCAAAGCAGACTCCAGCTTATTAATCACTTCAATGCATTTCTTATGCTTCGCTTTTTAAAACTGACACAGCCCCTTATATCATTTTGCCTCCAATTTATACTTTTGTTTTTCCTGCATTTGTGCATCCATATCACATTCCAATTCCTGACAAGTTTGAGTTAAAGCAGCCATCTGCAGGACATTAGTTACATTTTGAGTCAGAGCAGTTTGCAAATCTTTTTATCCCCTCATTTTGTAATGTCAGCTTCTCTAGCTCCTGTTGCAAATTTTCCTTTTCCTGTTTCCAAATCTCACACTCCTCTGCAAATTTATTCACAGCCTGATTATAGAGAAGTTCACCCGGGTCCATCTCTTTCCAGGGCGGCGGGGAACCACACCGCCTCACTATACTCTCTTTATGTATTGGGGAATTCGCTTGGCTGTGGGAGTCCTCCCCGGGTGGCTCTGGTGGGGGGCAGAAATTAGTACAGTTAGGCCAGGGTCCTAGGTCAGGGCAGGGCAATAATGAGTCAGGAACTCAGGCCTTCAGGCAGGGCTGAGCAACAACAGTAGGCCCAAGCCTCCAAAAGGCCTGGGAGAGGGGGAGACTGCCACCCATGCGTTGGGTGGCAGGGGGGACGCAGGCCCTCTCACTCCACTGCGTCCCAGCCCGGGGCCCTAGCAGCAGCAGAAGACCAGCTGCTGTGTCAGTGGGGATCTTGGCCGCAACACACTGACATGGGCTCTGGCAGTGCTGCAGCCAGACTAGGGTCGGCTGCCCCCGGGCTACTTCCGAACTCCCCCTTGTGTGGTACCTGGGGCCTGGTCTACACTACGACTTTAATTCGGATTTATCAGCTTTAATTCGAATTAACCCTGCAACCGTCCACACAACGACGCTAGTTATTTCGATGTAAAGGGCCCTTTAAATCGATTTCTGTACTCCACCCCGACGAGCGGAATAGCGCCAAAATCGATTTTAACATTTCGAATTAGGGATAGTGTGGCCGCAATTCGATGGTATTGGCCTCCGGGAGCTATCCCACAGTGCATCATTGTGACCGCTCTGGACAGCAATCTAAACTCGGATGCACTGGCCAGGTAGACAGGAAAAGCCCCGCGAACATTTGAATTTCATTTCCTGTTTGCCCAGCGTGGAGAGCACAGGTGACCACAGATAGCTCATCAGCACAGGTAACCATGCAGGCTGATAATCGAAAAAGAGCACCAGCATGGACCGTGAGGGAGGTACTGGATCTGATCGCTGTATGGGGAGAGGATTCAGTGCTTGCAGAACTTCGTTCTAAAAGACGAAATGCAAAAACTTTTGAAAAAATCTCCAAGGGCATGATGGAGAGAGGCCACAATAGGGACTCTGAGCAGTGCCGTGTGAAAGTCAAGGAGCTCAGACAAGCCTATCAAAAAACAAAGGAGGCAAACGGTCGCTCCGGGTCAGAGCCGCGGACATGCCGCTTCTACGCCGAGCTGCATGCAATTCTAGGGGGGGCTGCCACCACTACCCCACCTGTGATCGTGGATTCTGGGTCGGGGATAGTCTCATCAGCGATGCCTGAGGATTCTGCCGATGGGGGAGAGGAGGAGGAGGAGGATGAGGATGAGCTTGCAGAGAGCACACAGCACTCCGTTCTCCCCAACAGCCAGGATCTTTTTCTCACCCTGACTGAAGTACCCTCCCAAGCCTCCCAAGCCAGTACCCAAGACTCTGACCCCATGGAAGGGACCTCAGGTGAGTTTACCTTTTAAAATATAAAACTTGTTTTAAAAGCAAACGGTTTTTAATGATTACTTTGCCTGACTTTGCATTCGCGGTCAGTTCAGCTACTGGAAAAGTCTGTTAACGTGTCTGGGGATGGAGCGGAAATCCTCCAGGGACATCTCCATGAAGCTCTCCTGGAGGTACTCCGAAAGCCTTGCCAGAAGGTTTCTGGGCAGTGCATCCTTATTCCCTCCTCCATGGTAGGACACTTGACCACGCCATGCTTGCAGCAAGTAATCTGGTATCATTGCCTGACAAAGCCTGGCAGCGTATGGTCCCGGTGTTTGCTGGCATTCAAGCAACATCCGTTCTTTATCTTGTTGTGTAATCCTCAGGAGAGTGATATCACTCCTGGTAACCTGGTTGAAATACGGGAACTTAATTAAGGGGACAGAGGTGGCCGTTCCTACTGGGCTGTTTGCCTGTGGCGGAAAATAATTCCTTCCCTGCAGTTAGCCAAGCGCAGATGGGAAATTGGCCCTGAGCTTTTCGCGTTTGGCTAGCAGAGATCTTCCCTGTTACCAGCCACGCGGTGGGGGGAGGGGTACCGTGATCATCCCAGAGAATTCATGGCGGGAGGGGGGCGGCGGCGGGGGGGGTGGTTAGTTTGGTGCCTGCAGGGATCTTCCCTGATACCAGCCACGCGGTGGGGGGGAGGGGTACAGCGATCATCCCAGAGAATTCATGGCGAGAGGGGGGGGGTGGTTAGTTTGTTTTCTGCTGCTGCTGAATGTTAACAGAAAAACCGCAGCACTCTACAGGCTATGCTTGGTATGTGGGAAAGGAGGGCGCAGAAGCTGTAAGACAATGGCTTACCATGGCCGCATGCAAGCCGAATTCTGTTGCCCAGACCTGTGATCTCTAGCAGCAAAGCCACAGGCACTCAGCATTAAGAGGCAAAATGCGACCTTGCACAGAAATCACATGTGCTATGTAATGTGAATAGTGTTGGTCACCGTGAAAGAGTATAAGCATTGTTCTGCAAAATGTATCTTTTTAAACAATTCTCTCTTTTTTCCCCTCCCTACAGCAGCTGCAAATTCCTCAAGCCTCCCTCCTCCATCCCGAAGGTTATCACAGATAAGGCGTCGTAAGAAGAGAACGCGAGACGAGATGTTTTCTGAAATTATGGAATCCAGCCGCAGTGACAGAGCTCATCTGAATGAGTGGAAGGAAACAGTTTCCAAGTATAGGAAAGAAGCCAGTGAACGTGAGGACAGGAGGGACCAACGTGAGGACATGAGGGACCAACGTGAGGACAGGAGGGACCAACGTGAGGAGAGGAGAGACGCTCGAGATGAGAGGTGGCGGCAGGAAGACCAGAGGAGGCAGGATGCAACGCTGGGGCTGCTGCGTGAGCAAACAGACATGCTCCGGCGTCTGGTGGAGCTTCAGGAACGGCTGCTGGAAAACAGACTGCCGCTTCAGCCCCTGTTCCACCCTCCCCCCTCCCCATGTTCCGTATCCTCCTCACCCAGACGTGTAAGAACGCGGGGGGGGGAGGCTCCATACACCTTCCCATTCCACCCCAGTAGACAGCCCAAGCAAAAGGCTGTCATTTTTTTAACCCTTTCTTTGTGGCTTTTTCCTTCCCAGCAATCCTCCTCCCAAATACCACCCGGGTTCCCTCCCTCTTTTTCTAATCTATTAATAAAGAATAAATGATTTTTAAATGATAGTGACTTTATTTGGTTTGAAAGAAAGCTGGGGGAAGGGGGAGGGTGGGTTCCTTACAGAAAATCAGTCAATAAAGGGGGTGGGTTTTCATGAAGGAGAAACAAACAGATATTTCACACTGTAGCCTGGCCAGTCATGAAACTGGTTTTTAAAGCTTCTCTGATGCACAGCGCTTCCTGGTGTGCTCTTCTAATCGCCCTGGTGTCTGGCTGCGCGTAATCAGCAGCCAGGCGATTTGCCTCAGCCTCCCACCCGCCATAAAGGTCTCCCCCTTACTTTCACAGAGATTGTGGAGCACACAGCAAGCAGAAATAACAATGGGGAGATTTCTTTGGCTGAGGTCAGAGCGAGTCAATAATGATTGCCAGCGACCTTTTAAACGGCCAAATGCACATTCTACCACCATTCTGCACTTGCTTAGCCTGTAGTTAAACAGCTCCTGACTCCTGTCCAGGCTGCCTGTGTACGGCTTCATAAGCCATGGCATTAAGGGGTAGGCTGGGTCCCCAAGAATAACTATTGGCATTTCAACATCCCCAACGGTTATTTTCTGGTCCGGAAAGTAAGTCCCTTGCTGCAGCCCTTTAAACAGAGTAGTGTTCCTGAAGACGCGAGCGTCATGAACCCTTCCTGCCCAGCCCGCGTTGATGTTGGTGAAACGTCCCTTGTGATCCACAAGTGCTTGCAGCACCATTGAAAAGTACCCCTTGCGGTTTATGTACTCGGTGGCTTGGTGCTCCGGTGCCAAGATAGGGATATGGGTTCCGTCTATCGCCCCACCACAGTTAGGGAATCCCATTGCAGCAAAACTATCCACTATAGCCTGCACATTTCCCAGAGTCACTAACTTTCGTAGCAGCACTTGAGTGATTGCTTTGGCTACTTGCATCACAGCAGCCCCCACAGTAGATTTGCCCACTCCAAATTGATTCCCGACTGACCGGTAGCTGTCTGGCGTTGCAAGCTTCCACAGGGCTATCGCCACGCGCTTCTCGACTGTGAGGGCTGCTCTCATCTTGGTATTCTGGCGTTTCAGGGCAGGGGACAGCAAGTCACAAAGTTCCATAAAAGTGCCCTTACGCATGCGAAAGTTCCGCAGCCACTGGGAATCGTCCCAGACCTGCAACACTATGCGGTCCCACCAGTCTGTGCTTGTTTCCCTTGCCCAGAATCGGCGTTCCATGGATAGAATCTGCCCCATTAACAACATGATCTCCAAAGCACCGGGGCCTGTGGTTTCACAGAATTCTGTATCCGTGTCCGTGTCCATGTCCATGTCAATGTCCTCATCATGCTTGTCACTGCGCTGCCGCCGCCGCTGCCTCCTCGCCTTGTTTTTCTGGTCCTGGCTGAGCATAAACTCCACGAGAACGCGCGAGGTGTTTACAATGTTCATGACTGCTGTCTTGAGCTCAGCGGGCTCCATGCTTGCCGTGGTATGGAGTCTGCAGTGTTCACCCACCCAGGAAAAAAGGCGCGAAAATGGTAGTCTGCCGTCCGTTGCTTTCATGCAGGGAGTGAGGGAGGGAGGAGGTGAGGCTGTACCCAGAACCACCTGCGACGATGTTTTTTGTCCCATCAGGCACTGGGATCTCAACCCAGAATTCCAATGGGCGCGGGAGACTGCGGGAACTATGGGATAGCTATGGGATAGCTACCCACAGTGCAATGGTGCAGAAATCGACGCTAGCCCCGGTACTTGGACGCACACCACCGAATTAATGTGCTTAGTGTGGCCGCATTCATTTCGACTTTATACAACCTGTTTTTCAAATCCGAATTATATAAATTCGGATTAATCCCGTAGTGTAGACATACCCTGTGTCAGGGTGGTGTCCTCCGGGGGGGTCCAGCACCATGGGCTCCTCGGGGTAGCTGGCGAGAGGCAGGTCCGGCAGCTCCTCCAGATAGCGAGCGCAGGGCAGGCCCGGCAACTCCTCTGGGTAGCAAGCGCAGGGCAGGTCAGGCCAGTCCTTGCATGAACCACGGGTCACTGGTGCTTCCCAGTCACTGCCTAGGCCAGAGGCATCTGGCCTTTCCGGCGGCTGCTTTCCCAGTGAGCTCTGAGGTTGAGGCTTTATACTTCCGGGACACCGTCTGACCCCCTGGGGGGCAGGCTCAGAGCTCATTAGCTCCGCCCACTCTGGTGTCCGGAGGGGCTCGTCTCTCTCCAGCGTGGCGGGGAACCACACCGCCTCACTGCACACACACACACCCCTCAAGTCTGGCTCCTGTTCATCGGGGCCAGGCTCTTCCATCCCTCCTAGGCAGGACAGGAAGTCCGCATTTGCATGGTTCTTGCCGGCCCTATGTCAGACGGTGACAGCAAAGGGCTGTAAGGCCAGATACCAGCGCAGTAATCTATTGTTGTTATTTTTCATCCTCATTAACCATTGGAGGGGGGCATGGTCCGTGACTAGTGTAAACGGGGCCCCAAGGAGGTAGTACCGTAGGGTGTCACAGGGCCATTTCACAGTGAGTGCTTCTTTTTCTATTACCGCGTAGTTCTTCTCACGGAGGAATAATTTTTGGTTAAAATATAAAACTGGGTGGTCTTCTCCATCCACTTTTTTGGGACAGGACGGCCCCGAGCCCCACCTCTGAGGCATCCATGTGGAGGATGAACTCATGGTCAAAGTCCGGGCTGTATAGGACTGGCTCCTGGCAGAGACACTTCTGGAGTGTCCAGAAGGCGTCTTCACATTTTTGGGGCCATGGCACCTGCTGGGGACTATCCTTCGTCAAAAGCCCTGTTAAGGGGGCTACGATGGAGGCAAACTAGGGGATGAATCGGCGATAGTAGCCAGCAAGCCCCAGGAACTGTCACACTTGGCGTTTCATGGTGGGTGGCGGACAGGCTGCCAGTGCTTGCACCTTCCCTTCAAGGGGTTTTACTCATCCTCCCCCTATGGTGTATCCAAGGTACGTTGCCTCCTGCCATCCAACGCGACACTTTTTTGGGGTTGGCCGTCAGTCCCGCCTGTTGCGGGGATCTCAGGATCGCAGCTACGCGTTCCAGGTGGTCCTCCCACTGGCAGCTGTACACTACAACATCGTCCAGATATGCTGCCGCATAGTCTTGATGGGGCCTTAAAAGGCGATCCATTGGTCGGTGGAATGTCGCCGGCACCCCAGGGAGGCCAAAAGGCATCGGGGTAAACTGGCAGAGTCCTGTTTGGGTGGCAAATGCCATCTTCTCTTTAGAGATGGGGTCAAGCGGGATCTGTCAATATCCCTTACTGAGGTCGAGGGTAGTGATGAAACGGGCCTCCCCTAGACAGCCAAGCAGTTCATCCACACGGGGCATAGGATAAGCATCGAACCATGAGATGGCGTTAACCCATCAGAAGTCTATATAGAAGCGCCGTGTGCCGTCAGGCTTGGGCACCAAGACCACCGGACTGCGCCACTTGCTCTGCGACAGCTTGATGACTCCTAAGCTAGCATGGCGTGTACTTTTTCCTCGACCTCCTGTTGCATTCAGTGTGGCAGAGGCCTGGTCATCTCGTGGATTACCTTCCCCAGTTCGGTCTGGATGGAATGATGGACCAGGGTTGTGTAACCGGGTAGGGCCGTAAAGGTCCTCCTGAAAGCCTGTAGGAGACATTGGGCCTGTTTGCGCTGTTCTTCCGTGAGCGTGTTGCCAAGCTGGGGGCTGGCAGGGTCCTCGGTCAGGGGTGTGCAGGGACCCAACTCCGGTTCTAGCGGGTAAAGGTTAATTAGTAGGCCCTCCCACTCCCGCCAGAGCTTCAACAAATTTACATGATAGCGTTGGGTCTTCTTACGCCGATCGGGCTGGTGGACCTCATAGGTAAAGGGGCAGACCTTCCGGACCACCTTGTAGGGTCCCTGCCAACGGGCCAGCAGCTTTGACTCGCTCAACGGTAGGAGGAGCAGGACCCGATCCCCTGGTTCAAAGGCACGTACCTGCACTTCCTGGTTGTAGGTTCGTTCCTGGGCTTCTTGCGCAACCTTTAAGTTTTCGCAGGCGAAGGCTGCGGGCTAAGGCTCCGGCCTGGGCGAGGTACTCCTGCAGCTGGAGAACATACTTCAGGAGGCTCTGGGTTGGGGATGGAGACTGCTCCCATGTCTCCCACATTAAGTCTAACAGGCCCCGTGGGCGGTGACCATATAGCAACTCGAATGAGGAGAACTTTGTCGATGACTGGGGTACCTCGCGGATTGTCAACAGTAAGGGCGGGAGTAACTGGTCCCACCAGTGTAGCTCCTCTGTGGGAAAGTTACGCAACATCCCCTTCAGGGTCCGATTGAATCGTTCCACTAGCCCGTCAGTCTGTGGGTGATAGATGGATTGTTGTTTTTCATTTTGGTTAACCACTGGAGTGGGGCATGGTCTGTGCCTAGTGTAGTGGGCCCTGAGGAGGTAGTACTGCAGGACGTCACAGGCCCATTTCACCGTGAGTGCTTCTTTCTCTACTACTGCGTAGTTCTTCTCATGGGGGAATAATTTCCAACTTAGATATAAGACCAGGTGGTCTTCTCCATCAATTTCCTGGAACAAGATGGCCCTGAGCCCCACCTCCAAGGCATCCGTGTGGAGGATGAAGTCACGGTCGAAGTCTGGGCTATACAAGACCTGCTCCCAGCAGGGGCGCTCTTTGCGTGTCTAAAAGGCGTTTTCGCATTCTTGAGTCCGCAGCACGTGCCGGGGCTGTCCCTAGTCAAAAGTCCCATCAAGGGAGCTGCAATAGAAGGAGGCTGCAATGGAAGTGAACTGGGGAATGAATCGCCGATAGTAGCCAGCGAGCCCCAGGAATTGTCACACTTGACGTTTCGCATGCCGCCAGTGCTTGAACCTTCCCAACGAGGGGCTTCACCTGTCCTCCCCCTATGGTGTATCCGAGGTATGACGTTGCACTCTATATGATATTATGAAAATTATGCTAATGAGTGTGAATATAATGTAACTGGAATATGCTGCATGCAAAAGGTCTCTTGTAAAGTATCATTACAAAGCTTAAAATCTACTGAGTGTGGTCATCCTATTTGTATAAATGTATCACTCATGTATCTGAAACTAGAAATATGAAATATAACTCTGAGGGCCTATTGTAGTTATGCAGAGTGTGGGCCATTAATGGTGGTTTGGAATCTTGATGGCTCCCATCAACCAGAACAATTAATTGTGAATGGCTTTGTTTGCTTGCAGGCCTTCCTGTAAATCAGGCTGGAAGGAATAAAGGCTTAAAGTCTTACAGTGACATGTGATCATGTCACCTGAACTAAAATCCATCCTTAATCTGGTGTTTTTCCATTTAAGAGGAGGGATGGGAACCCAAAGAGGGACAAAGAATTCCTGCCTTGTGCAAAGCTATATAAGGGGGTGAAACAAAACAAAGGAGGCTGCAATCATGAGAAATCCCCTAGCTACTACCTGAGCTGGAACAAGGGCTGTAGCAGGGGAAAGGATTGTGCCCAGACTAGGAAGGTGTCCAGTCTGTGATAGAAGCTTATTGAAACACCGGAGGGTGAGATTTTATCTATATTCAGTTTTCTTACTGTATTAGGTTTAGACTTGTGTGTTTTATTTTATTTTGCTTGGAATTCACTTTGTTCTGTCTGTTATCACTTGGAACCACTTCAATCCTACTTTAGCTACTTAATAAAATCACTTTTTACTTAATTAACCCAGAGTATGTATTAATACCTGGAGGGGGGGAGGCAAACAGCTGTGCGTATCTCTCTATCCGTGTACCGTCGTCAGCTGCTGCAGGCATTGCCACTGGTGTTCCTGGTTCTGAACCCCCAGGTCCCGAATGAGCTGCTGCTGCTGTGCTCCTAGCTGCTGGATGAGCTGCTGCTACTGCTGGAGCTGGGCCGCCTGCTGCTGCTGCTCCTGGCTCTCGGTCAGGAGCTTGATAAGTTTGTCTATATCCATGGCTCTTTCTGGGTTACGTTTCCCCACAGACCTCTTCTCACAGGGGTGGAGGGATCGTGCCCACATACTCCACCACATGTAGAGAGGTTAGCTGTGGCTCGTCTCTCTCTGGGGTGGTGGGGAATCACACCGCCTCATTAGGTTCAGGAGGAGGCCTAGCAGGGAAATTAGTCTGGCTGCAGGAGTCTTCCTCCTCAGCCTTTGTGAGGGCAGAAATAAACACAGTTAGTCATAAGCCCAGGCCCTAGGTCAGGGCAGGGAAATGGTGAGTCAGGTGCTCATGCCCTCAGGCAGGGGCTGAGCAATAACAATATATAAACAGTGCATCCAGGCCCTTAGTCAGGGCTGGGACGGAGTGGAGTGGGAGGGCCTGCATCTCCCCCTGCCATCTATATTCTATCCTGCCATTCAGGCAAGCTGGACTTAGTGATAAATGGCCACTTACACCAAAAATCACAAAATGTTCAGGTTGCTTCCAGTCCCCAGAGACCAGTCACTTACCCCAGATCAATTTGTATCTTAGCTCTCGCAACAAAGACAATGTCTGTAGCTAATCCTGTAATAAACTAACTAAAGGTTTATTAACTAGGAAAAAGATATTATTTACAGGTTAAAACAAGCACCATATGCACTGTAGAGGGGTCTGGCCAGGGCTCTTGCCTCTCCAGGGCGGCGGTGAACCACACTGCCTTGCTACTTCCTTTCAGTTGCTGACAGGGAATTAGCCTGGGAGTCTCTCGCCGCGACAGCTATAGAGGCAAACACAGACAGTTATTCACACCCGGCCCGTGGTCGGCTGGCAATAGCGAGTCAAGGGCTCAGATCCTCAGGCAGGAGCTGAGCAACAGTTTATACAATTAGCAGGCCCAGGCCTGAGTCGGGGCGGGGCAATAGTGAGTTGAAGGCTCAGGTCCTCAGGCTAGAGCTGAGCAAACAGTATTTATCTAGCAGGCCCAGGCCCAGGCCCTGGGTCAGGGCAGGGCAGCAAAGAGTCAGTGGCTCAGGCCCTCAGGCAGGGGCTGAGCAAAGGCAGGTAAACAACCAGCCCAGGATCTCAGCTCGGAGGGACCTGAGAGAGAGGGAGACTGCCACCCACAAGCTGGGTGGCAGGGGGGGATGCAGGCCCTCCCACTACTCCACTGCGGCCCAGCCCGGGGCCCTAGCAGCGGCACAAGTCCTGCTGCTGCGTCAGTGGGGATCCTGGCCACAACACACTGACATGGGCTTTGGCAGTGCTGCCCCAGACTAGGGTCAGCTGCCCCGGGCTACTTCCGAACTCCCCCTCGGATAGTACCTGGATCCGGACAGTGTCCTCTGGGTAACTGGCGAGGGGCAGGCTAGGCAGCTCCTCCGAGCTCAGGTCAGCATCAGGCATCGGCAGGTCAGGCCAGTACTCGGGTCCGCTGTAGGTCGTCGAGGTCTTCCAACCAGAAGCTAGACCGGAGGTGTCTGGCCTCTCAAGTGGCTGCTCCTAAAGTGAACTCTGGGGTCGGGCTTTTATACTTCCTGTCCTACGCCTTGGGGCTGGCGGGCAGGCGCAGGACTCGCTGGCTCTGCCCATGCTGGTGTTGGGAGGGGCTCGTCCCTCTCCGGGGCAGGGGGGAACCACACCGCCTCGCTACATGCACCCATGTGAATTACCATCTATGGTTCCTAAAGGTGAAAGAGATGTGGTAATCTGCCCATTCAAAATGTCTTTCAGGGCAGAGCCCAGGGTAACCCCTGGAGATTTCTGTGTTAGGGCATGCCTACACTTATAACCCTGCACCGATGAAGCTGTGCCGCTCTGGCGTCTAAGTGAAGACACTTCTGTCACGCTGTCTGAAGCGACTCACAGCTAAGAATGCCAAATTCAGGACAGACTGTCAGAAAATGGGACAGACACCCTAAACTGGTGGTATATTCTATCATTAGCATTCACCAAAACGGTACTCCTGTATCACTATATTAGTTTTACCACAGAGTCACAGACAGTCCCCTTAGGCATTCCAATCCCTTTATACCACCCAGACAAACTTACTTTATGATGAAAGGTTATTAAAAGCAAAATTCACCACACATTAGGTTACTTCCAGCCCCAGAGATCGAATCACTTATCCCCAGGTCCAAGTATACTTCAGATTTCACCAAAGACAACGCTGTAGACAATCCTTAGTAATTAAACTATAGATTGATTAGTTAAGAAAAAAGAGAGTTATTGAGAGGTTCAAGCAGACAAACTACATTACAGGTGAATTAGAGTTGTAGTCCAAATGATGCAGAGATGTAATGTCTGTTTGCTTTCCATAAGTTCCTCAGGGTTTCCCAAAATAGTTTTGGGGTTCTCTGTCCAATCGCATAAGGTTCCCCCTGTCAGAACCCAAGCAGTTCAGAGATGAAGAATTGTTCCCAGGATCCAGTATGATCTTGCTCACAGGAAGACAAGCTGGAAACAGTTTGGCAGGTATTCCCAGCACAGTATGTGTCCCCAAACTTCCCATCATGGGACACATAATGACCCGCTTTTTGAAGTTAACCTACTTCCCATGCATACACAAGTAATCTAGGTACACTGATTTACATAGGGTAACTGCTGGCTATTCATTATAACAGGGATAGATAAGTGAAAACAATACAGTTAGTATTAATTAGTTTCATGCAGTGCATACAAATCTTTGATCTTAAGGTTAATTAAGTACAAGATACAGACAGACGAAAGCAATACCAGTAACATTTTGCTTGATTTCTTAGCAACAACAATGAATGGGTTTATGACTACCAAGCACTTAACAGCTCTTTGATATCCACATACAAGTGAATGTGTACGATTAACACTTTTATGAGGTGGTGACCTGAGCTAGCTAGCTACCACCACAGTATTACAGCTTCTATGCCAGTGGTGGGCAACCTGCGACCCGCGGGCTGCATGCGGCCCATCAGGGTAATCCACTGGCGGGCTGCAAGAGTGTTTACATTGACCGTCCGCAGGCACAGCTGCCCACAGCTCCCAGTGGCCAAAGTTTGCTGTTCCTGGACATTGGGAGCTGCGGGAAGCAGCGCGGGCCGGGCACTGCTTCCTGCAGCTCCCATTGGCCAGGAACGGCGAACCACGGCCACTGGGAGCTGCAGCCATGCCTGCAGATGGTCAATATAAACACTGTTTTGTGGTCCACCAGTGGATTATTCTGACAGGCCGCGTGCAGGTCGCAGGTTGCCCACCATTGTTCTATGCTGATGAGAGAGGTGGTAGCTATGTCAACGGAAGAAGCTCTCCTGCCAACATAGTGCTGTCTACACCAGGGGATAGGTCAGTGTAACTACATCATTCGGGAGTGTGAATTTTTCATTTCCCTGAGCAACATAGTTAGTTTAGTATCAGAGGGGTAGCTGTGTTAATCTGGATCTGTAAAAAGCAACAGAGAGTCCTGTGGCACCTTTAAGACTAACAGAAGTATTGGAGCATAAGCTTTTGTGGGTGAATACCCACTTTGTCAGAGGCATGTTAGTTAGTTTAGTGTCTCTGGCCCTATGATGAGAGTTTAAACAGCAAAGAGATGACAAATTTTCTTGTGACTCAGTTTCATCTTTTACATTTGGTCTTCCAGTCCAGAACAGGAGCTCCCTTGCCCGTAGCATTTCCAAGGTGTGATAGGGTTGTCACCAATCCTTTGTACTGTGATGTTTCTTAATGGCCCGTTTAATCTTGATAGGCCTCCTTAATGAGTTGGGGGGATGATTCCTGTGCCTGGGTTCACAAGTTCAGAGCAAATGTTTTCAAAGTTATAAAGCAAAACTTACATATTTCCTTATAGCATGGCATACAGGCATTACAAGTGAGATTAATGCATGCAGCAATTTACAAGCATTTCATAGGGTATGTCTACACAGAAACTAGACACCCGCGCCTGGCCCGCGCCAGCTGGCTCGGGCTTGTGGGGCTCTGACTGCAGGGCTGTTTCACTGCGGTGTAGAAGTCTGGGCTCAGGCTGGAACCTGGACTATAGGATCCTATTCTATGACCCTGAGCCCAGAAGTCTACACAGCAATGAAACAGCCCCACAGTCCAAGCCCCACAAGCCCAAGCCAGCTGGCATGGGCCAGACGCGGGTTTTTCTTTGCTGTGTAGACATACCCACTAGATATGTTCTTCTAAGATAATACGTATTTTGAACAAAACTAAAATACAGATGAGCTGGTTTGGCTTCCAGCTATGAGTTTATCAGTTCCTAGCTAACACCTATGGCCTTGGCCAGAGCTGGCACTTGGTTTACGAGTATTACAATGGCTGCCATTCAGAGTTGTCCAACCATGCAGAAGCTCTAGCAGCACTATTCCCATGCCAACTGCCTGTAGGCTAAGTTGCTTGCTTCTGTGGAAGCTTCTAGGTATTTTAAGCAATGTGTTGCACTTTTTACAAAAGATCTCCCAACTCCCTTTCTATAATCCATTTTCTCCATCACCTAAATCCCAGTTCCATATACTTCTTCCTAAGTGTCCCACTTTTTTTTGCCTGTAATGTTGCACCATCCCTTTTCCATTAATGAACACTTTTTAAATGCTCTAATCTGAGGATCACTGTAATGGACAGAGTAGCTGCTAACAGTGTTGTTAGATGACATGGCAAGCCAAGTGAAGATGTTTCTAGGAGACTCCTTCATGCAGGTCTTCAACTTTGGCATGGTATGAACTATATCTCTGTGGAGAGCCTGGCCAGGACAACTGAAGGACTGTGGTGAACTGGCTGGTGACATAATATGGGCTCTCCTCCTTTCAAACTGCTCAATTTCATTGATAGCTAAAATTACATGGCTTTCATATTAGGTGTCAAAGATGTGGAAGGACTCGGGATTCACATTTCCATAGAAAAAGCTTAAGATGCCATGCAGTAACTGCATCCCAGATTTATTACAGTTATTATGTGAGCCAAAGCACACTTTTGGCTAGCAGTTAAAGCTTTGAGGTTCCTTTGTATGACAAAGCAAAACTGTTCGAAATGTGCTGCCTTAGTTCACTTTTCCAGTTCATGCTGTGCAGAGACGACCCGTACCTGCTGATAGTAGGGCAAGAGGTGGAGGGGAGAGTGAGGGCATCAGATTCAGCAGATGTTACGTAGCATGTTCAGTCTGTGTGAGCATGTTTAGTACAAGCCAAGCAGCAAATCTGGGGGGGGGGGGGGGGGCATGTGACCTCCCCCACTCGTCGCCTCTAAATGCTGTGTGAGGTGAGGCTTAAGCTCTCTCTTCGCTGCTAAAAAAAAAAAAGGTGTTTTTTTTTTAAATGAGAACTGTCATGCACTAGTTAGATTCTGGTGGAGATAAGCTCCCTGGAGGTTTTTATAGGGTAGCTGGGTGAGGTCAACACTATACCTCTGTACCCATTGTTAACTTTGCCTAGTTTACTTTGTGGTCAAATTATAGTGCCTTGTCTCCACTGGAATTTGGTATAGCTAACATACCTTCATTATCCCACAGTGAGAACACACCTTTCTGTTAGCAGTGAAGATACAGTCTTGGTGTTGGCAGCTCTGCCCATTACTTTGGGGTATGCTGATTTATTAGGGTTACTCTTCTGGGGGCAAGGAGGTTCTGTAATTCTATCAATGTACTACTTGTGTCACTTGTGTTCTTATACGGAGCTCTACTTTTCCCTGCTGCAAGTTCCTTCCCAATGGACCTATCCAGCAGGACCTAGGTTCCCCAGGGCTGGGTTCTTCCAGCCCCAGAATAAGACGAACACACACATTAACAGAGCGCGTCTGAGAGGACCAGGTTAATGTGGGGCCTTCTTTATGACAGCCAAAGTAACACCGAAGGCCCAAATTCAGGCCCTCTGACAGAGGCTGACTATATAAACGGCCTTTACATAGAACAGTACAGGCCAGGGCCTGAACAAAACTAAGCTGTACAGTTCCCTGCCAAATACGGTCATGGGCTATGACCAGAGGAGGGAGGGGAAGGACGCAATGCGAAAGGCCTTAGCAACATGATAACTGCTTGTTGATGAAAAACATAACTGTTCGTTGACAAAACATAATAACGACTTATATGAAGAAATTGCTTCTAGTAAAGGCCAACTTCTATAGTTCCAGCTATCTGCCAACCAGCTAATCATATATCATCTTTGGCCGGCCCGTAATAAACCCCTAAGACCCCGGAAAAAAACAATATGTACCCTGACGAGAACAACACTCCAACTGGTGCCAAGTACCACCCATGTCGGAAACCACCAAGAACCCCCCCACCCAATAGGCACCCAATTCTCGTAAATAATGAGGAAGCTGCTGGGAAAAAGGGACAGACCCCAACTCTTATTTTCGCATAAATAACGTATTATTTGTACTATGCTTGCGGTTTGATGGAATAAAAGCAACCTGCGTGCTGTGCTAGGTGTGGTAGTTTTCGGACTGCTACCCCAACGTGTTGATATGTATTGCAATAAACTGGCCTCAGGCTTGAATCTGTGAACTAAAATCAATGCGTGGGTGACTTTTTCCATGACATTAATCAGCACTCCCAAGCTGACCCCTTATATGTCCCTGGACTCAGTAGGCTGGGTTGAGCAGCACTTCCAACCTGTCACCCTCATGTGCCCCTGGACTCAGCAGACTGGGTTAAGTAGCACTTCCAAGCTGCCATCCTCCTATGTCCCAGGTTCAGCATGTCCCTCTCCCCACTTTTACGTTACAATTGTTCTGGTAGTAACCCACTTGATGAGCAAACCCCACAGGAGTTTTGGGCGCTGCAGGGATCTTTTAGCTTAGGTATGAGGAGCGCTGCCACAGGGTGAATGAGGAAACCAAAAAAACACCCACAAGGGGGAGAGAGAGAGAAGCCACCAGCTTAATCATGAAAGTTATTTATTGCCAGGTAATACCCATAGGGGAGCCAAGCAAACAAAACAGTTATAATATTAAATCTAACTTAAACTTGATAATAAAAGTCAGGTTCAAAAAACTATAACTGATCACACAAGTCAGGGTCAGAAGGCCATACTTAAAGAGAGAGAGTGCTGGGTTCTCACCACTCCGTGAAGCTTGAATTGATTGGGGATCCCAGGTGGTAGTGGTAGCTGAGGGTCTGGAGTGCTGGAGTCAGGCAGAGCCCCCAGCATGATCAGTCAGGAGAAGATGAAGTCCCAGTAGAATTGATGCAGATTTTGGATCCAGGCATCAGAACACTTACTTGAGCATGGTAGGGGTTTTTGTAGAGAAACAACAATGGTTTAAGGGAGAACACTAGATTTGTTTATGTGTAAACATGGGAGTATACCAAAGTTGTTTTGTTCAGGCTAGACAATGGGAGCTGATCATTCCTGGCTTTGGACCATGTTCCTTGGAGGGAGCTCACAATGCAATTAGGGAGCTTACCTATTTTGGATAACAATAAAGGATTTATTACTAGAATTGGTCTGATAATTACTGAGGTGGGTGTGTGCAGGCGTGGGTTCATTAACATCTGGAGCAGAGATCCCCCATCATGCAGTGCTTCCCTGCTTTTCTGGTCCCAGAGTTCCATGCGGTTCTTGCGTTGGAATCTCTGTTCTCCATTCTGTACACTAATGGAGATGCCTCCTTATTCCACCTTCAATGCAAAAGAGGCTAGGGGAGTTTCCTTAATCCTGTCATCTTTTTCCCAGGGGTTTAGGTGTGTCTCCCACTGCCTTTTCATTGCTTTTTGTAAGTCTTTCTTTTGATGCAGATTTGGTTCAAACAGAGGGTGGGGGCGGGGGCGGGAGGTGGAGGAAAGGTCTTTTGTGAGTCAGACAGGCTGGGTACTGTGCCCTGGTTCCCCAAGACCACAGAGCCACAGAGATAACATTGGATTAGAGGTTTCTCATATATAAAACATAGGGGGTGAGGGAGGAAAAGGAGCACAGAGCTTAAGAAGTAAGAGTGGAGTGGAGCCAGGAGAGAGGCCTAAGACAGCAGTGCTTTCTTTGAGGTTTCTGCAGAGAGGCAAGCGTGTGGCTACAGTCTGTTATTCCCTCTGTTCAAGAAAATGGGACTTCTACATTTTGTAAACAAATCAGTTACATTAAGCAAATCCTTGACCCCCAAAACATGTCACTCAAAGTCAATAGGCCAACAATTATTACTTTTTCATGTAAGCAATTTCTATAGTTGCCACAGCGATGTCATATGACTCCAAGGATGAGGCTTTAAAATCATGAACCAGAGGTGTCCACAAAGAGGGATGATAATATTTCTATTAAAAGGTGGTTCCTACCATGGAAAAGCTAGAGGATCCCTAACTCCCATGGAGCACCTCTTCTCCTACTAACAAGCAAGCAGCATCTCATGGCTGGTGTGGCATACAGGGAGGAACATGGGTTTGAAAGTCAGAGACAGAGTTCTGCACCCTGACACTGGCTCAGTGCCTGACTGTGGCTGGGCAGATCACTTCTCCTTTCTCAGTTCTCCAGCCGTAAGAACAGGAAGTACTAAAAATTCCAAATATTATTTTGTTGTCCTCCGAAAAAGTTAACATTGCGCATTTCATCTCCACTTCTCGTTTGTTCAGTTCCCCTCTACTCCCTACTGCAGAGGTGGGCAAACTACAGCCTGCGGGACCGACCTGCCTGGCCCCTGAGCTCCTGGCCCAGGAGGCTAGCCCCCAGCCCCTCCCCTGCTGTCTTCTCTTCCCCACAGCTCGCTCTGGGTGGCAGGGCTGTGAGCTCCTGGAGTAGTGCAGCTGCAGAGCCCGGCCTGACTCGGTGCTCTGTGCTTTGTGGTGGCGGCATGGCCCGGCTCCAGCCGGACGGCGCAGCTGTAGTGCCACCAGCCACCGGTGTTCCAGGCAGCGCAGTAAGGGAGCAGGGATCGGGGGTGGATTGGATAGAGGGCAGGGAAGTTTGGGGTGGTGGTCAGGGGGCGGGGGTGTGGATGGGGTCAGGGCAGTCAGAGGGCGGGGAACAGAGGGGTTGAATGGGGGCAAGGGTCCTAGGAGGGCAATCAGGAAGGAGGGGGGGTTGGATGGGGCGGCAGGGGGCAGTCAGGAGCAGGGGTTCCGGGGACAGTCGGGGGACAGGGAGAAGGGGTGGTTGGATGGGGCAGGGGTTCCGGGGGGGCGTCAGGAATGAGAGGAGGGGTTGGATGGGGCAGCAGGGGTCCGGGGGCGGTCTGGGAACAGAGAGCGCGTGTGTGTGGATGGGGCAGGGGTCCCTGAGGGGCCGTCAGGGAACAGGGGCGTTGGATGGGGCAGGAGTCCTGGGTGGAGGCAGATAGGAGGTGGGGCCTGGGCCACGACTCCCTCCCCTAACCGGCCCTCCATACAATTTACAAAACCCGATTTACAAATTTTTGGCCCTCAGGCCAAAAAGTTTGCCTGCCCCTGCCCTACCATCTGGCCCATAGGCTGAGCTTCCCTTTTGTAGCCTGATTTATAGGTTATGTATTAATTGTATTGATTACTTAAGGATTCCACTTAACACTTTGAGGGTTGACAGGTTCTTGTTCCAAGTTCTGGCCCAGGATTATTCAAATTATTATATAGTTGGGAACCCTGATGTGCCCTGTTGCAACACTCACTATAGAAACTCTTCTATATTTACAAATAGTTTTTTAATACATTTAGCACAGTCACAAACAGTCCAACCCAGTAAGGTAGGAGATAGTATAGACTGTACACCGGCACATCCATATACTTACACCATCCCTTACAGAACAACCTGAAATGTTAGCCATTATTTTTTTTCATCACCATCGTGTTGCCCCCCCCATCACCAATGGCCATAATTTTGGCACCTACCAAGAGATCTAGATGTCTCTGTCCTACTGCCCCAGGCTGGGATGCAGCTTTTATATTATGTTAGGCTGACGCCACTATGGCCTTGGCTACACTTGCGGATTCACAGCGCTGCCGCAGCAGCGCTGTGAAGCGCAAGTGTAGTCGCGCCGCCAGCGCTGCGAGAGCTCTCTTGCAGCGCTGCAAGTACTCCACCTCTCCGAGGGGAATAGCGTGCAGCGCTGCAGGCGCTGATTACACTGGTGCTTTACAGCGCTGCACTCACTGCGCTCGGGGGGGGGGGGGGGGGGGCGTTTTCACACCCCTGAGCGCAGCAAGTTGCAGCGCTGTACAGCGCCAGAGTAGCCAAGGCCTATGTCTGATGCATAATCAGTAGAGGTTTCTTCTCTTTTCCTTATTTGTATTTCCTCACCTTACTAACATTGGAGTGTCCTTCTGCTATAGGTTTATCTTATCTTAACTTATCATATACATCAATTCTTTGCCATGGTCCTTTAAGGTTAGGTATCTAAGGATGTAGCTCATGTACCTGTTATTGTTATGTACGTTAATTTGTTGCTATGACACTCTTTGCTTTGGACTCATGTTCCTGTGGTCAGAGGTTCCCCTTAAACACTCTATTTTCAGCTCCCCAATACTTAGCATTTTCCATTAGGCCATTTATCTGTGTCAAAGTTCATAGGCCTCAAGCCTTATACTAAAACTGCTGAAGCCAATATCTTACAGGATACAGGCCTGCAGATTCCTTGCATTACTGCTGAATATAATAAAGGCAAGCTAGCCCTATGGGCTACACTTTCACATGTTTCTTGGCTCTTCCCAGAGCACAGCTCTATTCCCCCCAGGGCTCTGCGTTCGGTGTGTGAGTGTGTTGCTCTCCAAGGGCACTCACGTTTGTGAGGCACCTACCCACTGGTTGTCCGTAGCATGGGGGAGTTTTGTCTTTGCCAGTCAACCGCAGGCCTTGCTATCTCTGTACAGGCAGCGATAGGCACATACCAACCCCCAAGGTCTCAGAGCATTCCCTGCAGGGTCCCAAGGGAACACTTTACACACCAACTTGCAATATTCAACTCAGAGCCAGCACTTAGCTTAACCCCATGGCACTTAGATATATGTATAGTGAAAACAATCATGTTTATTATAAAAAAAACAGTCTAGTAATAGGTAGAATGCTGGAAACATGGTTACATAATAAACAAAATCATAACATGATTTCTAGACATTCAATAAGTTACTCTCTTAGAGAGATAACATGGGTGAGGTAATATTTTTTATTGGCTCAAATTCTGCTGGTGAGAGAGATCAGCCTTTCTTTCTCACCAACAGAAGTTGGTCCAATAAAAGATATTACCTCACTCATCTTATCTCTCTAATATCCTGGGACCGACATGGCTACAACACTGCATAAAAGTTTCTCTTTTGTCTAAAGAAGCTTATCTCACCCAAAGTTCTTTCCAGAATTTTCAGCCAAGGCTGGCTGAGACCCCTCTTTCATGAAGCAAAAGCACTGTCCTTTTCCTACCTCAGGGAATGGTGCCTGGGCACCTTCTCTGCCTCCCAAATATAGTCAAGTGCACCCACCAGATAGGGTTCCCCCTGTGATACTGGCAGGCCAGATGCCAGCTCTTGCCCAGGTTGTAGGCATTAGCTAAGAACAGACAACTTTGTAGCTGACCAGACCAGGTCACTTGTGTGTTAGTTTTGCTCAAAATAAGTATTAGTCTTATAAGAATGTATTTAGTGTTTAGACTCTATGAAATGTTTGTATGTTGCTGTATGCATTAATCTCATTTATAATATCTATATCCCATGTTATAAGATGATAGTTAAGTGTTTGTTCTGTAACTGTAAACCCCCACTGTCAGGAGAGAAACATTACCAAGTGTGAAATACTAGTTTGCCACAGGAGGTGTGATCTCTTGTCCATGGAAGAATGCCTATAGATACCTGACAAACCATTATGGAACATCAGAGGACAAAAGACTTTGTTGCCTGCTCCCCCCCCCCCCCCCCCCCCACGAAGAGGAGACCTGCACATGAACTTGTCCATAGGCGTGCGCAGCACATTTCATTAGGGTGTGCACCCAGGAAATTTTTTTTTTTAAAGGCGAACATCATAAAGGGCAGGGTGTGGGAGGGGGTGCTGTGTGCAGGAAGGGGCTCAGGGCAAGGGATTGGGCAGGGGGTGTATGAGGGGGCTCAGGGAAGGGGGTTGGGGTGCAGGAGGGGTGCGGCAGGGGGCTCAAGACGGGGCTGGGGTTCAGGAAGGGTGCAGTGTGCAGGAAGGGGCTCAGGGTAAGGGATTGGGACAGAGGAGGAGTGTGGAGTGTATGAGGGGGCTCAGGGAAGGGGGTTGGAGTGCAGGAGGGGTGCGGAGTGCAGGATGGGACTCAGGGCAGGGGATTGGGGTGCAGGGTGTGGCAGGGGGCTTAGGACAGGGAGTTGGGGTGCAGGAGAGGTGCGGCAGGGGGCTCAGGACAAGGAGTTGGGGTGCAGGAGGGGTACAGGGTGCAGGCAGGGGGTTCAGGGCAGGGGGTTGGGGGCAGGAGGGGGCTCAGGGCAGGGGGTTGGGGTGTGAGGTGCAGGCAGGGGGCTCAGGGCAGGGGGTTGGGGGGCAGGGGGCTCAGGGCAGGGAATTGGGGTGAGAGGTGCAGGCAGGGGACTCAGGACAGGGAGTTGGGATGCAGGAGGGGTGTGGAGTGCAGGAGGGGACTTAGGGCAGGGGATTGGGGTGCAGGGTGTGGCAGGGGGTTTAGGACAGAGAGTTGGGTGCAGGAGAGGTGCGGCAGGGGGCTCAGGACAGGGAGTTGGGGTGCAGGAGGGGTACAGGGTGCAGGCAGGGGGCTCAGGGCAGGGAGTTGGGGTGCAGGCAGGGGGCTCAGAGCAGGGAGCTGTGGGGCAGAGGGTTGGGGTGCGAGGTGCAGGCAGGGGGCTCAGGGCAGGGAATTGGGGTGAGAGGTGCAGGCAGGGGACTCAGGACAGGGAGTTGGGATGCAGGAGGGTAGGCTGTTTGCAGGCAGGCCCGGGGCTGGGGATCTGGGCTCCCCTGTCTGGCAGGCAGGCTTAGGGGCCAGGCAGAGGGGGCTGGGCTGGGCACTTGGGGCCAGGCCGGGCAGAAGCAGCTGGGGTGGATTGCAGCAGGGCCGGGCTGCTCCCAGGGCTGGACTCAAAGACGAGGGTGCTGGGCCGGAGCCCCCGAACAGCACTGGGGAGCTGAGCTCGCAGCCAGGCTGCGGGGGGGCCTGTGGGCTGGGCTCGCCCCCTGCCGCGGGCCTGCTGGCTCCCGGGCTCCACTTAAGGTGGGCTGGGCTCAGGGGCAGCCTGACCCCCCCCGGGTGGTGTCCGGGACCCCGGCCAGTGCAGGGAGCCGCAAGCGGGTTTGGGGCCCTGGGCGCTCAAGGGGGGCAGCTGCCTTGAGGGAGGGGCTGGGGCAGCACCCATGCGGGCCACCTTAAGTGGCTGTGTTGGTGCTGCCGGGTAGGAGGCTGCCAGGGAGCACATGGGGCTGTTAAAACAGCCAGCCCAGCCCTGGGGAAGGGGAGCCCAGCTCAACAGGGTGCAGGCCGGGGGCTCAGGGCAGGGAGGGGTTTGGGCTCCGGCCCGGCCCGGCGCCACTTACCCGCAGCGGCGCGCTCCCTGCCTGCCAAAATGCCGCCAACAAGCGGCAACGTCAAAAGGTGTCATCGCCGAAATGCCGCCAACAAGCAGTGTCATCCCCTGGTCTAACCTGAGGTAGGCACTCACAGTCGTGAGCCACTCCATACAGTATGACACTTCCTTCTCCTAAAACGGATTTATTTGGGTTTAGACCCCCCTGGGAGTTGGGCATCTTAGTGCTAAAGACAAGCACAATTCTGTGAGCTGTTTTTAGGTAAACCTGCAGCTTTGGGGCAAGTAATTCAGACCCTGGGTCTTTGTTGGAGCAGATGGGAATGTCTGGCTCAGCAGGACAAGGTGCGAAGTCCTGAGCTGGCAGGGAAAGCAGGAGCAGAGGTAGTCTTGGCACATTAGGTGGCAGCTCCCAGGGGGTTTCTGTGATCCAACCCATCACAGGGGGTCAGTCAACTCCTATCTTTTCATATGCTGTGTATTTATACCTCCCTACTGTATTTTCCACTCCATGCATCTGATGAAGTGGGTTTTAGCCCACAAAAGCTTATGCCCAGATAAATTTGTTAGTCTCTAAGGTTCCACAAGGACTCCTTGTTGTTTTTGCTGATACAGACTAACCCAGCTACCACTCTGAAACCTTCCTTCGCCTGCTACATTTTTTAACTCTGAAGTTCTCACAATCCTTCATTTACATCCAGTTCAAACTGGTTATAAAAAGCCCAATGTAAATGAGACAATACTCAGTGCACATGTGAATAGACAGAATAAACATCTCTTGTCTGACAGAAAACCAGTTTTTCATCAATGCTGGTGATTCATACCTTGGTACAGACTGAAGAAAATATTTTGAGGTATATGCATAACTTCTTTATACATACATTTCACAATGATATTAATAATCAATGTGACCCTGGCTTTCATCAGAGATCTCACGTAATACTCTTTGATGAATCAGAATATAGGTACCAGAATCAGGACATTGCCAGTTGGTGTCGAAGGGTTTTTGGATACAGTGTATACAGAAGATGTGTGTGGTTGTCCATAATTTATGTAACACATTTTTGATGTGTTTCAAGACCCAATCACGCCCCGCGAAGCTTTTACCACTTAGTAACACTGAAACAAACACGCAAAGTAAGGACCCACCCACTCTAACATGTTATGTAATAAAAGGGTTGCCAGATTTCTACTGCATTAATAGACAAAAGTCACTTGTTGAAAACTAATCCAATCCATTTATTGAAACAAAGGGTTTTTTATTAACAAATTGGTCTGTACACCAAATAACAGCTTTCATTAGATATCTAGTATAGATATGATTAAAAAAAAAAAAAACCTACAAGCCCCAGCTGGAGTTCATCCACATTAGCAACAAAGCTATGAGAGGACAATCAAATTCAAAATCATAACCCCAATATTGCTACTTGTAACCCAATTGAGGGTTGGCAGATGTCTCAAACAAAAAAAGGCTGTAGTCAGTCATTGGCTGCATGTGTGTTCTCTCTCCATGTTGCACTGGCTCTAGCCAGATAGCTGGTACAGCAGGCTCCAATCAAACTGCCCAAAAGACCAGACTCAGTTTCTGTAGTGAAGGCACTCGGCCAGGTTTATTGTCAACAAATCACGATAATAGCACCTGGCAGACGCCACTAGGATACTAAGACATGTATGCCCGTTACAATGGACTCAGCTCAGTGAAAGGCGGGACTTTCTATTCCCCCCTTGGCTGGACAAAGACGTTCTCTCTGTGACCGTTCTTTTATACACTGATACAAACAAGTTACATATTGCCCCTCTGACATGGCTAGTTACCACCCTTTACCTTGTATAAGTTGGTTCAATCAAAATATCTCTATTCATCACCGTGTCATCCTGACCTTATCTTTAAGAGGGTGTCAGTGTGTCTCTCTATCATCTTCAGGAAGTGTGTTTAAATCATAACCTTGTATCAGGGTGTTCTGGTACTACGCTTATGGAATGTATTTACATGAATACTTAATATCTAGGAGTGCTTGTGTTTTTGCAGTGCCAGTTCCCAATTCTTGCTAGTTTCATATATTGGACAGTGAACCTGCAAGCAGGCAGCATCTGCTTTGAAACACAGCAGGGCCTGACTCTTGTTAACTCTGCTTTATCTCAGCAGGCTCCTTATACCAGGCCTCATGTCTCCGGCTCTCTCTTCCTATTACAATGGTGAATGAAGTTGTTAGATATTGAATGTGAAACAACTTTAAGCTCACTTCCCAGGTACTGTATGCAGCTGTGTCTACCTCCTTCCCTCCTGTCTCTGAATGTCTCAGAAGCACAGGAATCAGTGACCAGGGCTGGCTCTAGGATTTTTGCCGCCCAAAGCAAAAACAATTTTGGCCGCCCCCCCCCAGTTCTTTAATTACCCCACCCCTGGCCCCGCCTCAACTCCACCCCTTCCCCAAATCCCCAGCCCTGCCTCCTCCCCCCAGACTCTCAAGCCTAGGAGGGAGGGAGGGAGGGGGAGAAGCGGCGCCCACGCCGCGGCCACTTGGAGTCTCCCCCTCCCTCCCAGGCTCTCAAGCCTGGGACGGAAGGGGAGCAGCGGCCCGCAAAACGGCCGCTCGGGATCTCCCCCTCCCTCCCAGGTTTGAGAGCCTGGGAGCGAAGGGGAGACCCCGAGCCGCCGCGGCGCGCGAAACAGCTGATTCGCGCGCCGCTGCTCCCCCTCCCTCCCAGGCTTGAGAGCCTGGGAGGGGGGGCGAGTAGAGGCGCGCGAATCAGCTGTTTTGCGCGCCGTGGCAGCAGCAGCGGAGGTGAGCTAGGGCGGCCGGCACACATTTTTAGGGGCGGCATTCTGGCGCCGGCCATGCCGCCCCTAAAAATGTGCCGCCCCAAGCACCAGCTTGTTTTGCTGGTGCCTAGAGCCGGCCTTGTCAATGACAAATGTTATTTAACCCCACGCTGCAAAGGCTTTTTTATAAAAATCATGATCCTTTCCCCTCCCCTTCCTCCAACCCAGGGGTCGGCAACCTACGGCATTCGTGCCAAACATGGCACACTAGCCGATTCTGAGTGGCACGCTCCCTGCCCGGTGAGAGGAGGAGGAGGAGGGGCGGAGGGGCCGGAAAGCGCCACGCTGGGGGAAGAAGGGGGAGGAAAGAAGCTTGGCTGCGGCAGGACCAAGCTTCTGCCTCCTGCCCCAGCAGGGGAGAGCGGTGGGGGGGGGGGTCCCGGCCCCCCACCCCACTCAGCCCCCCCGCCCACCGCTCTCCCCTGCGGGGGCAGGAGGCAGAAGCTTGGTCCTGCGGCAGCCAAGTTTCCCTCCTCCCCCGCTTCTTCCCACAGCGTGGTGCATTCCGGCCCCTCCTCCTCCCTCTCCCTGCCCACCATGGCCCTTGCGAGGGGGAGGGGGAGCAGAGCAGAGCCGAGTGGCAACGTGCACACAGCTCCGTAGAGGAGGCAGAGAGAGCTAGGGACAGGCCTGGGGGAAGGGGGTGGAACAAGGCATATCCCTCCCAGCCCCCTGCCATGAGCTGCTCAGGGCAGGAGGCTGGGAGCACCCCCATGAGCCGAGCACCCCAGCCCTCTGCCATGCATCCTCCACCCATCTGCCCTGAACCCCCCCCACCCCAACACACACCCAGCCTTCTACCCTGCACCCCCACAGCCCCAGCCCTCTGCCCTGACCTCGAGTCCCCCCCAACACCCAGCCTTCTGCCCTGCACCTCCACACACCCCCCAGCCCTCTGCCCTGACCTCGAGTCCCCCCCAACACCCAGCCTTCTGCCCTGCACCTCCCACACCTCCCAGCCCTCTGCCCTGACCTCCCCCCAACACCCAGCCTTCTGCCCTGCACCTCCACACACACCCCAGCCCTCTGCCCTGACCTCAAGTTGCCCCGCTCAGCCCACTGCAGGCCTAGGTGAACAGAACCCCAGGCTGGAAGTGGGCTGAGCAGGCTGGCGGTGTAAGAGCAGCATTTTAATTTAATTTTAAATGAAGCTTCTTAAACATTTTGAAAATCTCCTTTACTTTACATATAACAATAGTTTAGTTATATAATATAGACTTATAGAGAGAGACCTTCTAAAAAACATTAACATGTATTACCAGCACGCGAAACCTTAAATTAAAGAGAATAAATGAAGACTCGGCACACCACTTCTGAAAGGTTGCCTACCCCAGCCCCAACCTCACAAATACTGCATGTATACAGAGGTCACAACACATTTAATATTCAGCTAAAACCTCTCCTCTACCAAAAAGAAGTAGAATGAAGGGTTGTTAGAGATGGAAAGAAGGAGCAGGAGGACCCAGAGGTGGATTGAGTAAACGGACTTCTTTATTGTGGTACTTATTCTCCTCTACCCAATTGTTGAGTAACCCTCAAATTAATCACATTACACTTTTATTTAAGTTAATATGTAAATACTCATATTTACTACAACACCCACAAAACCCTTATTTAATAATATGAATGTCCATATAATGAATATTAATAGCTATATTCTGAATATAATTATACCTGCCCCTGTTTACAGCACTAAGCATATTATATAGACATTTTTACCTTGAAGATACATTTCTTTACAGTAATTGTAGCCACAAGTTCCCTTAATCAGCAATTCACAGGGGAGGAAGGAAGGGGCCATGACCCTGAGCTCCTTTATGTAGCTGGGAGAGGAAGGAAGTGGGGAGATAACACTTTTTCCACACAAAGGGTTTCCTTCAGACAACCATATTCCTTATGCAGCTGCAACGCTTATCTATCCTTAACAAGCAGAAGGGAAGGGAAAAGGATGGCAACTTTATCTATCAAGTGAAGAAATAGTGCTTGCCTGTGCCTTACTCCCTATTACCATGATAGCGGTTACCCAGGTCTTTATTTAACCCTTACATATCCCCACAGTAGCAACCCCATACTCAGTCAAAAAATTGTATGATAGCTAACCTGTTGATCTCTCTCTCTGTGGTATCCCCATAATTCCCTAAAGTGGACATACTGCTATTACCCACACTGTGATCACTAACATAGTGGAGGAGAGCTAGAAACAGCTGTTGCATTCATTTGGGGGAAGAGAACTGTGATGGGTTGGGTCACAGAAACCACCTTGGGAATTGCCACTTGATGTGCTGGGACTACCTCTGAGCCCGTTTTCCCTGGCAGCTGGGGACTTCAGTACCTTGCCTGGTTGTGCCAGACATGCTAGCCTGCTAAAAACATAGACCCCGGTCTGAACCACGTCCCCCAAAATCTGCAGACTTAACTGAAAATAGCTTAAGAAGTGCTCCTATGTCCAACACCCAGATACCCAGTTCCCTATTGGATACAAACCCCAAATAAATCCATTTTACTCTGTATAAAGTTTATATAGGTTAAACTTATAAATTGTTCGCCCTCTATAACACCGATAGAGAGATATGCACAGCTGTTTGCTTCCCCAGGAATTAATTGCTTGCTCTGGATTAATTAATAAGTAAAAAGTGATTTTATTAAATATAAAAAGTAGGATTTAAGTGGTTCCAAGTAATAACAGACAGAACAAAGTAAGTTACCAAGCAAAATAAAATAAAACATGCAAGTCTAAGCCTAATATATTAAGAAACTAAATGCAGGTAAATCTCACCCTCAGAGATGTTCCAATAAGCCTCTTTTACAGACTAGACTTCCTCCTAGTCTGGGTCCAGCAATCACTCACACCCCTGTAGTTACTGTCCTTTGTTCCAGTTTCTTTCAGGCATCTCTTTGGGGTGGAGAGGCTATCTTTTGTGCCAGCTGAAGACAAAATGGAACGGTTTCCCAGGGCCTTATATAGTCTCTCTTGTGGGTGGAAACCCCTTGTGTTTTCCTATACAGAATCACAGTTACAAGATGGAGTTTTGCAGTTACATGGGCAAGTCACATGTCCATGCATGACTCAGTTCTTTACAGGCCAACGTTAAAGCTCAGATGTGGATTGGCATCTCTCAAAGTCCATTGTCAGCTTAAGTGTTTCTTCATTGGGCACTAACTGAGAATAGTCTTTACTCAAGAAGCTGACCAAATGCTTCACTGAGGCTACTTAAAATCAAACAAGTACATAGCCAACATTCATAACTTCAAATACAAAAATGATACACACCGACAGACAGCATAATTATAACCAGCAAACTACCACCTTTCCATAGACACCCCACTTGGCCTCCTCTGTACAAGACCAGGTGCAACAATGATCTATACAGTCACAGCTCCTGTCAATAACATGACAAGGACAACTCCATCCTTTGTGATAAATGTGTTAGGAAATTTTAAGATTCTCTCCCTTCGGTGACAAATGTGTTTAACAGGCTCTCTCTAGTTTCCCTCACCCAAATCACAGTTTTATATGACAACCACCAGGCAAAATATTCAGACAAACTTGTCAATTGCTTTTCTTTCCATTCTCCATTAGGAAAGGAAAGTGCATACCCACTAAACCAGGGATATGGTTCATAATTTTAAACTGTACACACAGCAGGAGATAAGTTTTGCTGCTGCTCTAAGTATACACTACAAAGCAGTACATCTACCGATTATAACAAAGGACTGTGAGTCAGCTCTCTCAGTTTCAATTCCTGACTTGCTCTTTTAGTTACAATTCAATGATTCACAGTGTAACCCTGGCAAGTGTACTTAGAGACAGCATTGTACAGTTGTTTATCACACCTAAGATTTTTATAACTGAAAGAAGTTACCAAAAAGGTTTCTCTTTTTCTTTTTCAGTTTGTTTTGTGCATTAGACTGTACTTTGTGTATAGATAGTATCAGTGTATACAGTACCTGTATAATCAGTTTCTATCTTGCGGAAGAAGCCATTGTGGACATTAAACAAAGCAGAAATCCTCTTTTAAAAGAACTGTGAAAAAAATTAAAAAATTCAGAACAATCGTCTCTGCCAAAAAACATGATTTTATTTTAAGAGTCTAAGCTTAGAGAATCATGTTAATTTCTCACAGCTTCAATAATCCCATTTGTAAAATGGGATTCACATTTATATGAGTGATGGCAAATGTGGCATCTATAAAGCACTCTGAGATATTGAGCTAAAATAAGCTATAAGAGGAGCCCAAATGTCCTCTGCTTGTAGCAAAGGCCACCAAAAGCAGAGAGGGCAGCAGAACAGTACCTGGTCACCCTCACATGTGCCCGCAGAACCCAGTCCCCACCTGCTCTCCTCAGCACTCACCCGTCAAGGGCCCAGAGCCAGGCAGTTTGGTCCTGGGACATAGACATGAAACCCCCTGGCAGGAAGAGGCCATGACCAAGGCCCTGCACATCCAGCTCACGTCCCACCAGGGAGCAAAAGAGCTGGTAATTGCAGCCTGCACTCACCATGGCCGCAGCTCACAGCTCACCCTGCAGCTGAAAATCTCGCCTCAGCCAGGAAAAGCCAGCGGGCAGCGAGATACTGTAAGGAGAGCCCGTGATACAGTATATATATATATATATATATATATAGGTTTCAGAGTGGTAGCCGTGTTAGTCTGTATCAGCAAAAAGAACAAGGATTACTTGTGGCATCTTAGAGACTAACAAATTTATGTGGGCATAAGCTTTCGTGGGCTAAAACCCACTTCATCGGATGCATGCAGTGGAAAATACAGTAGGAAGATATATATATATATACACACAAGAGAACATGAAAAAATGGGTGTTGCCATACCAACTCTAATGAGATTAATGAATTAAGGTGGGCTATTATCAGCAGGAGAAAAAAACCTTTGGTAGTGATAATCAGAATAGCCCATTTCAAGCAGATGACAAGAAGGTGTGAGTAACAGTAGGGGAAAAATTAGCATGGGGAAATAGTTTTTACTTTGTGTAATGACCCATCCACTCCCAGTCTTTATTCAAGCCTAATTTAATGGTGTCCAATTTGCAAATTAATTCCAGTTCTGCAGTTTCCCGTAGGAGTCTGTTTTTGAAGCTTTTTTGTTGGAGAATTGTGACCTTTAGGTCTGTAATTGAGTGACCGGGGAGGTTGAAGTGTACTCCAACTGGTTTTTGAATGTTATAATTCTTGATATCTGATTTATGTCCATTTATTTTTTTGTGTAGAGACTGTCTGGTTTGGCCAATGTACATGGCAGAGGGGCATTGCTGGCACATGATGGCATATATCACATTGGTAGATGTGCAGGTGAATGAGCTACTGATGGTGTGGCTGATGTGATTAGGTCCTATGATGGGGTCTCTTGAATAGATATGTGGACATAGTTGGCAACGGGGTTTGTTGCAAGGATAGGTTCCTCCTGGGTTAATGTTTTTGTTGTGTGCTGTGTAGTTGCTGGTGAGTATTTGCTTCAGATTGGGGGGCTGTCTGTAAGCGAGGACTGGCCTGTCTCCCAAGATCTGTGAGAGTGAGGGATCATCCATCAGGATAGGTTGTAGATCCTTGAGGATGCACTGGAGAGGTTTTAGTTGGGTGCTAAAGGTGACGGCTAGTGGTGTTGTTACTTTCTTTGTTGGGCCTGTCCTGGAGTAGGTGACTTCTGGGTATTCTTCTGGCTCTGTCAATCTGTTTCTTCACTTCAGCAGCTGAGTATTGTAGTTTTAAGAACGCTTGATAGAGATCTTGTAGGTGTTTGTCTCTGTCTGACGGATTGGAGCAAATGCGGTTGTAGACAATGGATCACGTGATGTGGTCTGGATGAAAGCTGGAGGCATGTAGGTAAGTATAGCTGTTAGTAGGTTTCCGATATAGGGTGATGTTTATGTGACCATCACTTAGCACTGTAGTGTCCAGGAAGTGGATATCTTGTGTGGACTGGTCCAGGCTGAGGTTGATGGTGGGATGGAAATTGTTGAAATCATGGTGGAATTCCTCAAGGGCTTCTTTTCCATGGGTCCAGATGATGTCATCAATGTAGCGAAAGTAGAGTAGGGGCATTAGGGGACGAGAGCTGAGGAAGCATTGTTCTAAGTCAGCCATAAAAAAGTTGGCATACTGTGGGGCCATGCGGGTACCCAAAGCACCTACTCCAGGACAGGCCCAACAAAGAAAGTAACAAGATGCCACTAGCCGTCACCTTCAGCCCCCAACTATGCCCAAATAAATTCGTTAGTCTCTAAGGTGCCACAAATATATACATATTTCATCTAATTAAATGTAATTAGCCCCAAATGTAGCAGACTATAAGCAAACTTACCCAAAATACTGCAACCTGTGACTGCTCAAAAAATACAACTGGCATGCATAAGTAGGCCATTCCACAGGAAAACCTTGAATGTGGCAACATTCAAACAATGCGTCCGAGTCTGTGCACAGTGTGTGTGCGCACAGGGAACGTGTGGATGGATGTGTACAGGGTGTGTGCATGCGAGGGATGTGGGGCTGGGTGTGCACAGAATGTGCGCGCGCAGATATCGGTGGGTGTGCACACAGGGTATGTGTGTGTGCAGGAGATGTGTACGAGGGTGTGTGTGCAGGGGATGTGGGATGTGTGTCTACAGGGGATGTGGGGGTGGGTGTGCATGTGCAGGGGATATGGGAGTAGGTGCATTCAGGTTGTGTGTGCAAGGGATGTGGGGGTTGGTGTGCAGAGGGTGTGGGCATGCAGGGCTCGGTGTGCACAGGGTGCGGGCATACAGGGGATGTGGGATGGATGTGTACAGGCGAGCGTGTGGGGGGAGGATGGATGGGTGTGTGTGTGTAGAGCGGGTATACAGGTATATATGGGCGGGAGGCTGGCTGGACACAGGTTGTGTGTATGGAGGAGCAGAGACTGCAGGGGGGGATATACCCAAGGGGATGCAGGCAGGGGGTGTGTGCACGGGGAGCGAGCGAGAGGTGCATGTGCGGGAGGGATGGTGAGTGGGTGCGTACGCGGGGGCGGGGTTTCCATGCAGCCGGGCGGGGGTGTCCGCGAGCCGCTCTCCCGCTGTCACGTGGGGCGGTGCGGACAGGCTGACCGCGGCTCCTCTCCAGCCTCCCCGCCCCGCAGCTGCGCGCGAGCTGGGGGCACAAACCGCCGCCGTCTCGGCGCCTCGCCCCCACCCCACGCCCGCAGGCGGGTGCTCCGCACTCAGAGGGGGGCGGGGCTAACGCCTCGCGGCACTTCCTCAGCGCCCGGCACCGCCCCCAACTCGGGCCGGAAGTGGTCGGCCCCGCCCCGGAAGAGCTCGGGGCGGAGACGGGCGCGGGTCGGGACGGGAGTGGGACGACTCCGCTGCTGCGTTAGGTTTGCACCGGAGCTAAGATGGCGGCGCAGACGCAGAGCGGGATTCGCCTCAGCGCGGTGAGCGAGCGGGCGGGCGGGCTCCCCCGGGGGGGACTGAGTTGGTTTCTCCCGCCTCCCCACCCCCCCGTGCTCGGGTCCGTTCCCTGGGGGCTGCTGCTCCAGCCGCCCGCACCCCCAGTCTGACCGTGTGGGGCCGAGCCCGGCGGGGGCACGGAGGGGCGGGCTGAGGCCTGGCCCCGGGGAGGGAAACCTGCGCTTCCGAAAACCAAAACACCGCGGGGCTCGCTGGCGGCTCCCGAGAGACGGGCCGGGGGGGGGACTCGTTCCGCGCCGCCATGGGGGAGTCCGGGGGGGCGGGGAAGGGCCCTGGAGGGGCGTTTCCACGCCCTGCTGGGGGGGTCTGGGAGGGGCTCGGCGCTCTGTGCCGGCCTGGCCGCGGGGATGGTCACCGCGTGGCTATTGTGGGCGGTGTCATCGGGGCTGTTTGGAAACAGGAAGGCGAGGTACTGAGTTGAGCTGAGGCGTCCCTCAGTGTTTCGAGAAGGGGGACTTGGGAGAGACTGCAAACGCCTTTCGGTTTGATGCTCTGGCCCTGCCTGTGGAGGTCACTGGACAGGTTTGGGCAGGAAGCCCGAGATTGGGAGGCGGAGGAGAACAAAAACAGTGGCTAGATTTAAAAGGACATGAGCATTCTGTGGGTTAGGCAATTGTCAGGGATCTCTGCAAGGGAAACCTGTTGGCACCCACACACCCCTGCAGGGTTATTAAACAGCTAAGCTTTCCTGTCCCCTTCTCACGTGATGGAAAGGCATAGATAATATGCAGTATTGTTGTAGCAGTGTGGGTCCTACGGTATTAGAGACACGAGGCGGGCAAGGTAATATATCTTCTATTGGACCAACTTCTTTTGGACAAAAAAAGAGACATGCCATATCACTTGTGGTGAACACTTTTCATGAAGCGATCACTCTATATCTGACTTATGAATCCTTATCCTCAAAGGAAACTTGCACAACACTTCCAAAAGATGAGTGAGAGCTTAAATTCATAATTTTGTTACATACTAAAAATCATGGTTATAATAAAGGCATTGGCTTCATGGTTTATTACAGTAATCTGTAACCAGCTATTCCCACTTTTTGTCATATGACATATGGATGTTAATGGGCCACTTCACCTTGAACGGTCCCTTAGAATATGTGCTAACAATTTAGCTGTGACACTGTGGCCTTGGCTACACTGGTGCTGTACAGCGCTGCAACTTGCTGCGCTCAGGGGTGTGAAAACGCTTCCCCCCGAGTGCAGCGCTGTAAAGCGCCAATGTAATCAGCGCCTGCAGCGCTGCAAGCTATTCCCCTTGGAGAAGTGGAGTACTTGCAGCGCTGTTAGAGAGCTCTCGCAGCGCTGGCGGCGCAACTACATTTGCGCTTCACAGCGCTGCTGCGGCAGCGCTGTTAATCCCCAAGTGTAGCCAAGGCCTCTGAGGGCTTGTCTACACTTCAGGTACAGGTACTGAGAGGCATTTACCAAGTCTAGGGGAGAAGCCTTCCTGTTGACATAGCACTGTGTATACAGGAAGTTTGGTCTGTACTGTATTGCTGAGTGACATAATTATAACCGCATAAGTCCCTAGTGTAGACTAGGGCTCAGTACTTTCCCAGATCTGAAAAAGAGCTCTGTGTAGCTTTAAAGATTGTCTCTCTCACCAACAGAACTCTGGCTTAGATAAGATAGACAGGCATGTAGATCTTCTGTTTTTAAAAAACTTTTTTCTCTTATGCTATTCTTTGTGTTCCCACTGTTGGGACTAAAGAATACTTTGTTTTAAGAAGCCTCGTTTTTGGTCACAGATTCCCAAAGGAAGGACAGTAGGCACCAAACTAGTCAGATCTGTTGGGTAAACACAGTTGATATGCAGGCTACTGTAGCCTAACACCCATTCTATGAGTGGGAGAATAGCAGAATTGTCCAGGGGAGAAGGCATGAGACCTGAGAAGCGGACTTAGAGAGATCAGTAAGGGGTCAAAGGCACAGCTAACCATGATACTGGCAACTAGCATTGTCCATGGCTGTGGCTATAACCAAGGGCTAAAACCAGTTGACCAAATCACTTAGAAGTTCTGGATGTTTAAAAATGACTAGTAATATTTAGGGTTGCCAACTCTTCCGGTTTCGCTGGGAGTCTCCTGGTATCAGATCCTGTATCCCAGAGGCTACTGAAACCAAACTGGGAGATTTTAGGCCAGTAAAAGTTGGGAGGTGCAACAGGGCTAAGGCAGACTCCCTATCTGCGCTGGCCCCATAATGCTCTTAGAAGCAGCCAGCACATCCCTGTGGATGTGTGTGTGTGGGGGGGGCCTCCGTGTGCTGCCCAAGCGCCGACTCTGCAGTTCCCATTGTCCGGCAACTGTGGCCAATGGGAGCTGCAGGGGCAGTGCTTGTGGGTGTGGGCAGAGCATGGAGCCCCCTGCCCCTCACCCAGGTGCCGCAGGGATGTGCTGGCTGCTTCCAGGAATGGCGTGGCGCCAGGGCAGGCAGGGAGCCTGCCTTAGCCCCGTTGTGGTGCTGCCTGAGGTAAGTGTCTACCGACTGGAGCCCACATCCCTCACCTTCTCCACCCCGAGTCCCCTCCTGCACCCAAACTCCCTGAGCCCCCTCCAGCACCTCAACTTCCTGCCCCATCCCTGAGCCCCCTCCAGTACCCAAACTCCCTCCCAGAGCTTGTACCCCGCATCCTCTTCTGCACCCCTACCCCAGGCTCAGCCTGGAGCCCCTCCCACATTCCGAACCCCTCGGCCCCAGCCCAGAGCGTGCATCCCCCCTGCTCCCCAACCCTCTGCCTCAGCCCGGTGAGGGTGGGGGAGAGCAAGTGATAGAGGGAGAGGGGATGGAGTGAGTAGGGCAGGGCCTCGGGGAAGGGCAAGGGTGTTTGGGTTTTTGTGATTAGACAATTGGCAACCCTAGTATTCTTGTTTTCTAATATTTGGGTCCTTCCAAAAGAAAAGTGATTCTAAAACTTCATGCACAATTAAATAGTATTCAGATATAATGTATAAGATAATCAAAACAAACAAATCTTATTTTCAAAAATCAGCTTTTAGTTGTTTGCAGAAGGAATGTAATAAAATCTATAGTGGCTCTGAATTTTTTTAGAATGGAAGTTTTGCTAATGTTACTACTGTATCTCTGAAGTAAAATTATAATTAGGAAGATGAAGATTCAGAAACCTATTTATTTAGAAGTATGGAACTGAATAGGTGAAGGAAGGTAAACATTTATAGTCTCAAATGTTCACGTTGTCAGTGCATTGAACTTGTTAAAATCTCCCAGAATCTTTCGTATTCATGCTCAGCATTATTGTGGAAATTCCCACTAGTATTTAAATTGTTGTAATCTCTCTTCTTTGTATATGCAGAATCTGTCAAAAGCAAGATGTATGTTCTGTTGAAGTTTGCTAATAATGCACTTTGTGCTAGGTACGTACCGTTAGTGCAGATAGCTCTGCGGTTTATTTTCATCTGGACTGTTATGTACAAAGCTAGAAAAAGTTTAAGGTGTGTGGTAATACAATTGAAAATTCCAGTTTCCATCTGTCATAAACAAGTTGAAAATAAAGATGAGCAGAATTAAGCTTATAAAGTTGGAACAGAGGGGAAAATGTAACTGTTGTAAGAGTAAAAAGAACCAGGAGTACTTGTGGCACCTTAGTCAAACAAGTTTATTTGGGCACAAGCTTTTGATGAATTGCCACTTTTAGGTCTGTAATTGAGTGTCCAGGGAGGTTAAAGTGTTCTCCAAATGGTTTTTGAATGTTATAATTCTTGATGTTTGATTTGTGTCCATTTATTCTTTTGCATAGAGACTGTCCAGTTTGGCCAATGTACATGGCAGAGGGGCATTGCTGGCACATGATGGCATATATCACATTGGTAGATGTGCAGGTGAACGAGCTACTGATGGTGTGGCTGATGTGATTAGGTCCTGTGATGGTGTCCCTTGAATAGATCTGTGGACAGAGTTGGCAATGGGGTATGTTGCAAGGATAGCTTCCTGGGTTAGTGTTTTTGTTGTGTGGTGTGAAGTTGCTGGTGAGTATTTGCTTCAAGTTGGGGGGCTGTCTGTAAGTGAGGACTGGTCTGTCTCCCAATGTCTGTGAGAGTGAGGGATTGTCCTTCAGGATAGGTTGTAGATCCTTGATGATGCGCTGGAGAGGTTTTAGTTAGCGCAGCCTCCCCCCTCCTTCCACCTCCTGCCCACAGCAATCAGCTGTTTCGCAATGTTCAGGAGGTTCGGGGGGGGGGAGGAGGAGCGAGGACGCGGCACTGCGGGCAGGAGGCACGGGGAAGGAGCAGGGAGTTGCTGATCCGCTGGGTGGGTTGGAGGGGACCTAATGGAGGGTTGCTGGCCCACCCTTGTTCCAAGCCCCCACGTGCTAACAGGCGGCGGCCAAACAATGTTATATGCAAACATTGCACAACTTTTAATGAGTATGTTCTCTAATAGATCAGCAATGAAACAGCATTAACTGAGACAACATTAAGTGTGGAGTTACTGTACTCACTCATTGAGTAGTGCTACAACTTCTGGGGGCAAATTTTGTGATTCTTAGCAATGTAGAAATTTAAGCTATTCTATGAATTATTTCTTAGTGCATTGTGGGAGAACTTGTCTGTCCTTTCTGGAACATGGGGAAAATTGTTGGAAGGTATTGGACTAATGGTGGCACCACAGTAAAGCTAGCCTGCATCCACACTGCAATAGTTATACAGTTGATGAGCTATGCTCCTCTTGGGCCTGACATTTTGAGTTAAGAGCACCACTGCATTCTAATTAAGGGGTTTTGTGTGTGATGATGACTCAAGTATAACTCAAGTTAACTTTGCAGTGAAGCAAGGCCAAAGACATGTTAGACCTTTGAGTTTTGCTGGACAGTGCATGAGTTTTAATTTAATCAATAGAAAAGGGTTCGAGCATATACATCATGAGGACGTGTTCCTGTTATGTGCATTGGGCTCCATTTAACTCTTCCATGTATGTAAAAATTGCTTTTCAGACAAGCTTTACAGCAGAGGTTCCCAAACTTATTTGGCCTACCGCCCCCTTTTCAGAAAAAAAGTTATTCAGCGCCCCTCTGGAAATCTACCTTCTTTAAGCGAACAAACAGAAAGATGCAGTGACAAATTTGCGTTCTTTTATGTATCTATATTTCTACCTACATCCTACAATATAGTAAAGAAAGATGTGTTATTAGAATATCGCCCACGACATCAGGTATACAGTGGTTTTTGCATAAGACGACAAAAGACAACCAAACTAAAATACTAATGAAACTAATAAACTGGGTTTTGTTCTTTGCTCAGCATTAGATATATGTATTTGATATTGAATTGTCAAATATCAAACTAAATTTATCAAGAAATAATTAATTTAAAAAATAATCAATATGCAATTAAAAATCAGTTAATAGTTTTAACTTAGTTTGCCCTTATTTAAATAATTGTTCCTTATTAACACACGCCTTATTTACCACTTAACACAGATGATTCGATAGATATAAATAAACGTTAATAGTTAACAGTTTTTTTACGATTTCATTCCCCCGTTTTTGTTAATATTGTAATAAAATATGACAAATATATTGACTGTACACTTCAAATAGTACTGTACCGACACAAGCCTGCTACGATTTTATTAGTAAGCACTAGAGACACAGAAATGTACGGTAGATATGTAAGAAAATGTATAAAAATACTCACGTGTAAATTGCTGTTTTATTGAAACAACAATAATACAATTTGCTTTGTATGTGATCCGTAATCCGTAAAGATCGAAGGTATCGAATATGAATAAAAATTTTTAAATGCTTATTGCACTATTATTAACTGCTTTTTACGCAAGTCAGAAACAATCTAAATTAGATTTCATACATGTCGCCTATTTATAGTATTGTATTGTAAACAAGTCATTACACGCACATATTCCTGCCGATGCATGCTGGACTTCCCGACAATGCGCGACACGCTTGCCTGCCAACACTTGCTTGTTAAGAGCTGTTGGCGGACTTGACACCTGATCGGTTATAATTTGTGAATTTATTTGGAAAATAAAGTAATCACTATAACTTTAACTCTATGTTACACAACAGATGAAACATGTACGAACGTTTTTTCAAAATTTTCTTATATTCTCTTTATACTTCCACCACCCCCTTATTTTTATTCAACGCCCCCCAGTTGCACCCAAGGCGACTACTGCCCCCCTGGGTCGTTCCAGCGCCCCCCAGGGGGCGGTATCGCCCACTTTGGGAACCTCTGCTTTACAGCATTCATGTGGGATGAGCAATGTTATTAGAGACAAAGTTGGGTGAGGTAAATATCTTTCATTGGACCACCTTTTAGTAGTATAACAACACTAGTGGCTTGCCCATGAGGCGGGTGTGTGTACATATACAAAAATATAAAAGCACCTAAGATTAAGCTCTCCAAAGGAAGTTAAAGATTTCATGCAATAACCACTCTCTGAAAGTCATTAAGGACATTGTGTGAGCTAAATCACAGTCCTTTGTGCATGTGGTTAGACCTTTCTAAGCTGCCTTTGTGTTGCAGAGTGCTGTGTAAAAGTGTTGATGGCTCAGCTTTCGGGCCTTATGGTCTCCATGAGCAGTGTGGGATTAGGACTTTCTCAGCCCTGGGCTACACTACAGAATTACTTCAGTGTAACTGTTGCTCAGGGGGTGTGAATAATCCACACCTCTGAATGACCGTAGGTATACTGACCTAAGCGCTGGTGTAGACAGCGCTATGTTGGCGGGAGAGCACTCTCTCCAACATAGGTACTACCTCTCATGGAAGTGGAGTTAAGTCAACGGGAGAGCTTCCTCCCATTGGCTTAGAATGTCTGTGCCAGAAGTGCTACCGCAGAATAGTTGCATTGGTGCAGCTGTGCTACTGCAAGTTTGTAGTGTACACCTGCCCTCACATGTAGAAGTGCAGGGGTGTTTAGGGAGAGAAAGATTCTCAGAAATTGTTAAGCAGTTACATTGATGAGTGTCCTGGAAACAGGCAGAAATGCTTTACTTGAGGTTTCTGCAAGAGAGGGTTGTTTATGTGCCATTTACTGCCCCCATTCAAGGAAATAGGATTGGTGTGCGTTTTGTATAAACAAGTTACCTGAAGAAAATACCTGACTCTGCATCACCAATTTCCGCTTCAAACAGAAAACTGACCTACAAGGTCCTGATTTCTGCTCTGCTTGGCAAAAGGTCAACAGCATTATATCTGTGGGGATAATGGATAGGGTGACTAGCTCATGTTTACTTAGGCCTTGTGTACATTAGAAAGGGTTTCCTGGGATAGCTGTTCTGGTCATTGGTAGGGATAGAATCTAGGAGCTTGACTATCCAAACCATGAGTCACCACTGCTTGACCTAAAGGAGCTATTTGGTTAGGGATAAATAAGCCTTCATCAAACAGACCCAATTACTACAGGGAGACATGATTGTACACGCTAAGAGCAGGTTGATACTGCAAAGTTTAATTTGGAGAGGCGTCTTTCAGGAGTGTGAAAAAACGGTATCCCCTGTCAACACAGCCATGCCACCAAAAACTCCAGTGTAGATGCAATTATGCTGGCAGAAGAGTGCTTCTGTCAGCATAGCTAATGTTGTTCGGAAAGGTGATGTTACAATGCTGGTGGAAAAACTCCATCTGTCAGTATATGCTATGTCTGCACTAGGGGGCTCCCCTGTTATAGCTATACTGGCAAAGCATTTATAGTATAGACAAAGCCGAAGCCAGTGTATTGCTCCTCTTGGTGGTTGCCCCCAGTAAGAATAAGTGCTTGTTACATACATAAAGCTAAAGATTACTCTTTTAGCTCAAGTGGTTGAGGCTTGTGCTGGAGAGCTGAGGTTTGGTTCCTCTGATGACCTCTAGTGTCAGTGGGCATGTAATTGTAGTTTGTTGCATGTAATACTCGTGGTGGAATTCTGCGCCAAAAAATTAAATTCTGCACACAGTATTTTAAAATTCTGCAAAATTGTTATTTTGACAAAAAATATGCAGAATATAATCACACCAGTTTCAATTATTTTTGATCATTTATTTCAAAATACCTGTCAGCAAGTATGTCTATAGCAATACAGACAACAAAAAAGATTCAGGAAATGTTTTTTGACAAATAGATTCCTTACTAGGCATATTAATACAGAAATGTGAGTAATAATTAATTTAAACTACAATACAGAACTGTATTTCCTGCACTCTTCAGAAGCAGTGCAAAGGCTTGAGGGAGTTAGGAGTAACGGAGGAGCTGAGGGAGAGGGAAGTAAATTGCTGGGAGTGAACTTGGGAGGGCTGTTGGGTATGGGTGGGAAAAGTATGGAACAGGTTTTTTTTGGTGGGGGGGAGGGAGTGGGGAGGGACTGTTAGGAAGCTTCCCCCATTCAGACCCTGGCTGACCCCTAGCCTCTCCTATTCAGTCAGGCACATCTGTCCCCGTCCCCACGTGTTTCTGTGCCCTCACCCAGCCACTCCCCTGGCTCTATGTAGCTCTGCACCCCTGTGATGGGTTGGCTCACAGAAACCCACTGGGAGTTGCCACCTGATGTGCCCAAACGACTTCTGTCCCTGCTTTCCCTGCCAGCTCAGGACTCCAGTTAATTAATAAGTAAAAAGTAAAAAGATTTTATTAAATACAGAAAGTAGGATTTAAGTGGTTCCAAGCAGTAACAGACAGAACAAAGTAAGTCACCAAGCAAAATAAAATAAAATGCGCAAATCTATGTCTAATCAAACTGAATACAGATAATCTCAGCCTCAGATATGCTTCAGTAAGTTTTTTTCCTCAGACTGGACACCTTCCAGGCCTGGGCACAATTCTTTCCTCTGATACAGCTCTTGTTCCAGCTCAGGTGGTAGCTAGGGGATTCTTCATGATGGCTCCTCCTCTCTTTGTTCTGTTCTCCCCCCCCCCTTTATATATCTTTTGCATACGGCGGGAATCCTTTGTCCCTCTCTGGGTTCCCACCCCCTCCTTCTCAATGGAAAGACACCAGCTTAAAGATGGATTCCAGTTCAGGCGACATGATCACATGTCACTGCAAGACTTCATTGCCCATTTGCCAGTACACACGTATACAGGAAGGTAAACACAGCCATCGGCAGACAATGGTCCTGGTTAATGGGAGTCATCAAGATTCCAAACCACCATTAATCGCCCACAATTTGCATAATTACAACAGGCCCTCAAAGTTGTATTTCATATTTCTAGTTTCAGATACAAGAGTGGTACATTTATACAAATAGGATGATCACACTTAGTAGATTATAAGCTTTGTAATGATACCTTACAAGAGACCTTTTGCATGAAGCATATTCCAGTTACATTATATTCACTCATTAGCATATTTTAAAAAAGCATATAGACTGCAAGGTCACAACCCCTTCCCCATGTGACTCTGCCCTCACCCAGCCACTCCCCTGTCTGTCCCTGTACTCTTCTCCCATCACCATGTCTCTGTGCCCTCAACCAGCCACTCCCCTGTCCCTGTACCCCTCTCCCCATCCTCATGCGTCTGTGCTCTCACCTAGCCACTCCCCCATCCCTATGTGTCCCTGTACCCCTCCCCCTGTCCCTACTCATCTCTGTGCCCCCACTCAGCCACCCTATGTAGCTCTGCACCTCCCTCAGGAGTAATGTAAGATTCTCCAAAAAAGAGAAACCAACTTCATAGGATGACTGAGGACTTCCAGAACACAGCATAACAACAAGAGCTAAATCTTGCTGATCATGTCACTTTCTTGAGGAATATTGATGATAAAAAAAAAAAAATTCTGAAGAATATTTCCAAGACTTAAGTATGGTAATTTGACATATTTGTTGTATTAAAATAGCTACAGTAAATGTCACAGTATTTAATAGATATTGTCTTTCACTTTATATTGTGGAGGGAAACAAACTGAGCTAACACTAACCTTTTGTTTTTGGTTTTTCTTTCAGCTTTGTCCAAAGTTCTTGCACACAAATTCTACCAGTCACACTTGGCCGTTCAGTGCAGTTGCAGAACTTATAGGTATCAGCACTTCATTTATTGAATATTTGACCCCTTTGTTTTTGTTTAAATTGTGCAGTGACTTTGACGTTAAAAGTTAAATTCAGCTAAAATAATTATTGTAATAGAAAGTGGAGGCGAAATAAGGTTTTCATTTTTGATTCTATAGTACATAGAGAGCAATCAAAAGTTTCAGTTTAATCATATTTAAAACTTCCTTGCATGTGTTTAATACAGTGTATTATAATTTTAAAAAGAAACTTTTTTTGCCCTGTATGTTATTTGTGGTTTATTTTGTTTAGAAGTAGATCTGTCAGGTTCACTTGCAATAGCGCAGTGGTATAATTTAAGTTTTGAACATTGCTCGGGAAATGTTCAAATTTAAGACTTTTTTTTCTCATTTAAAATACATAAAACCATTTCTTAGACTTTTGTTCAATTTTCAATAGCAAAACCTAAATGTTGGACCTGTCTACTTGTAATAAGAGATACTTGCCAATAAGCCAAACTGCACTTTGCTTTTATACCTTTGTTCACAGTTTCTAGTTTTATAAAAGCTAGAAGTTTGTGTTAGAATGACCTTTTTTAAGGTACATTTTTTCAGAATAGTTTGTATCTCATATTTGGTTGACCAACAAGAAAATATTTTATAGCCTTATTTGTTAGCCATGTGCCTCCTTTTCCTGAACTGCAGTACAGCTTAGTTAGGAGCACAGCTGGTTGAGAAGGACTAAAGAGAAACTTAGGAGTAGGGTGAATGGGAGAAACTGCCCATTTCTACTGCCATTCAGTGGTGGTTTGAAGGAAACTGAGGCCAATCTTAATTTTTAGCATCTGGTTTTGTATGAAGATCAGTCATTGCAATCTAGATTTTTAAAAATAGGTTAGCCATTTCCCTAATAGGCAGCAAATTAGTAACATTTTGTTTATACAAGGTACTGGAAAACAAGATTTTTTTTCTTCCTTTTTTTGATTATGATGACGTCGTCAGTGGAATTTTACATCTGATCTATCTTGAACTATAAATAGAGGCAGTATTGTAGAGGGCATAGTTTGGGGGCTGTGTGTATTGAAATTATTAATATAGGATACTACCATGACACCAAGTCAATCATAAATTCCTTTATTAAATCTGAAGGCCCAATGGTATTTCTGCAATTGCTCTAAATATGTCTAAAAGCCTAAATAATAAATATCCAAACAGTAACAACACTTATGAGCATTTGATTACAAATATTTACAAAAGGGCTTACAGGAATGCTTATACCCATATTGGTTGGCTCCAACTTGTTCAGGCAGGTTTTAGCAATGAACCCTTAGAGTTTACTTTTTTTAATACCCTTTAATGAACAAGTGATGTCATTGCCAAGTATTTGACCTTAGCTAAGGCCAGATGAAGCAGTTTTTTATAATATATTAAACTTATATAGACAATTACTTACTGTACCTGGTACCCAGTGAACCAGGTTTCTATTATTTCAGCACAAACCTTAAATAATATAACACTGGTATTTTGAAGAGTCACTGAAAGTTTAACACAACTCTTTTTATGATCTCATTCTTTTTGACCACGTGCATTGGGCATATTGCACATGTTTAAAACCATAGTTCACCCAAGTCTAATGTGAGCTGATATTCCTGCTAGGGGGTGGAGTGGTGTTAATCTTGTATTTAAAATTGAGTCAATTTGGGGGACTATTAATCAACTTTTACATATAATCTGATGACTTCATCAAAGAGATGAAAATAAAACTAAAATGCATTTCTAATTCTAGAATTGACATTCATCATCAAGTACGTCTTCAACGTATGGTTTTTGTTTCAGGGTCTATGCTAATTTTTAAACAAAGTAGCAAAATCTCGCTGTTCAGTGCTTTGCAAAACTGTATGCGCGAGTCACAAGGAAAAAATTGTATCCCCTCACCCCAAATTAGAATTTGTGGCAGATGCTGTAATGAGGTATTGTATTACTACAATTTAATTTTGCAAAGTACCACTGTATATTTACAATGTGAAGAAATGTACATAATTAAAATTGACAAAATAAATTGATAAAGGACATCTTTGTTATGCACCTTTGCTTTTACATGTTTGTTCACTCACAAATTCAGAATGGGCCTTAATGCAAATTACTAAAATTCGGCAGGGTTTACATTTAATCAAGGTGGTAGGTTCATTCCAGTGGCTGCTCATCAGCATTGCCAGCAATAGTTTAAGTGGTTCCTAAATGTCAGATCCTCATTAATCTTTGGAAAGGCCTTTTGTTTGAAAGCTACTTGGCAACCAGCACTCATAGTTTAACCCTACATCTTTCTTAGTGATTAGTGATGGAATGTCATCAGCAAACAGCACAGATAATATGGTGGCTGTCCATATGAGTGATGATAAAAATTGGTGTGTACTAAGTGGGGACTGTCCTTCAAGTTTGATCCTAAAACAGCAACTATAAGCCACTCATTTTGTAGACCTTGTACAATATTTTAACTTTTAAAAATGGCTTTAACTGATTTAAAAAGAAGGGTCGGGGAAAGAAGTGTATGGAATTTAATGTTTTATGGGGTAGAGATGGGACATGCTGAATCCACATACCTGGAAAATAATATTTTCATAGAAGGTTTTGGTATATAAGCCCTTCACTAGAATGATGTATTTTTGAATGTATGGATGCTATAGCATTTTAATTTATGCTTTTGTTAATTTCACACTTCCCTGATTTTCAGACAATGCTTATGATCCAGATGTGAATGCTAAACAGATATGGATAGACAAAACAGTAATAAAGGGCAACATATGTTTGACATTTACTGATAATGGAAATGGTATGACTTCAGAGAAATTGCACAAAATGCTCAGGTGGGTAACTGTTTTGTGGATATTTTTATATTCTTCCACAATCATTCCAGTTTCAGATTTTAATGTTCTGCTCATTCCTGCATATTTTTATATCAAATCTTCAAATTAATTTAGTACTTGTGAAAGCGAGACTAAGATTAGTAGCTAGATCCAAACAATAGGCAGATGCTGGTCAAGTGTTCATCAAGATTGGCAGTACATTTTGTTCCTGAATCACCCATCTCCATTTGTCTGTTCCTGAGCCTATTTTGAGTCAGCGTCTATACAGAAATATGTGGTTTTGTAATGTCCGTAAGTGGAATAGGATAGGGGAAGAAGAGGAGGCCATACCTGCTAAACTCGGGTTTGTGTGAATATAAACCCAGGTAGCCAAAGTTGAAAGGTAGTTAACTCAGTGCTATTAACTGCCAACATGACCGTTCAGTTGTTTCTTAGTGGGTTGTAGGTGAAATGTAATAGAATTCAGATTTTGCACATTGTTCAAAATTGAAGGTATTGTAGAAAAATTAATGGGATGAGGAATAACTAATGAACAGTTATATATTTTCTTTGTACATATTTTTTTTCTATGGTATTGTTTCTTGTGACTTAAGGGCTTAATGCTAAATTCACTGCACAACTACAGATCATCACTTTTAATGAAATGTCTCCTTTGCCTCATTTACTAATGCAAAGTTGACTTTTGTTTACAAATAATTGAGAGAAGTGGAAAAACTGTTCACCAAGGTCCAGTTCAGTCTTTTAAAATATAATTGACTATTAGACTGCGTTGGGAGCTCTTTTTGTATAATTCCATACAGGTGATACCCCTTAGACATATTAAAAGATGGCAATAGATGACATTAGGGAGCAGTTTAGCATTATAACCTCAATCTGATCCTCAGCCTTTGTCTAGTTGTTGAGCAACTACTGCTTTTAGCTGTGTTGTAATCACTGATATCAAAACTGGAGATTAACATAATCTGTTTAAACCTATTTTTATATCAACCTTTTGTGGATTTACACTTTTTACAAAATATTCTTACAATGTGTTTCAGCTTTGGCTTCAGTGACAAAGTTACAATAAATGGCCGCGTTCCAGTGGGACTGTATGGAAATGGATTTAAATCGGGATCTATGCGCCTGGGAAAAGATGCGATTGTTTTCACCAAAAATGGAGAGACCATGAGTGTCGGCCTGTTATCTCAGACCTTCCTAGAAGCTACAAAGGCAGAACATGTCATTGTTCCGATAGTATCATTTAACAGGCAACATATCCTTTTGACTATTTTCAGACATAAAAAGTAGAGAACTTGCATGTGTAAAAGTAGAATAAGAGCAGCCTCTCAAGGGATGGAAATTGCAGTTGTGCTGATGTCCTCCTTATATATAAGGAGGGAGGAGGGCTATGGGGTTGGATAAAAGCAGTAAGCTAGCAGCATAACACGTGTCTGAGATATGTTAGGTGAGAAAGCCCTGAGTACTGTGGCTGTGCCAAAGAAGCTCACCTAGAAATTTATTTTAATTTGTGAAATGTTTAAGTCTTTAACTTAGTTCTTACGGCAAATAATTAATCCAGAATACAAAGCCAGCCTAAAGGCCATCCAGGCACATTCTTTGTTCTCTACTGAGGAGAAGTTACTGGCAGAGCTTGATGCTATCATGGGGAAAAAAGGAACAAGAATCATCATTTGGAACCTTAGAAAGTAAGATGAAGTCCAATGTCTGGTAACTTGTGAACTTAAAATAAGTGTTTACTATGCATGAGTTTGGTGGTAAGCAGCTAGACGTCTTTGGAACTGCTCTCTAAAGCTAATGAGCATGAGTTGGTAGTAACTTAGTGGGAACATGCGGAATTGGACTGATAAATTTCAGATATACAAGGTCATTCATCCACTACCACTGAACTATCTCGACAGAGCAAATAAAATAGCCAGAGGCAAAGGGACTAAAGTCAGGTCTATACTGTGTTCTGCTGGCATAGCTATGTCTGTTAGTTATGCCAGCAAAAAACCCTGTGTTTGACAGTTAATACAGGCAAAAGACTTTTGTTGGTATAGCTTATGTCCTTTGAGGAGGTAGCTTAACTGTGCCAGCAAAAGAATTACTTTGCTAGAATAAGTTGGATCTCTACTAGAGAGATTTGTTGGTATTGTTGTACCAGCAAAGCTTTTGCAGTTGTAAACTAGCCCTAAAATGTGGTATCTTGCTAAATCCTATCTGTTTTAATACTTTAATGGCTGTTTGAGACACCAGGCAGCTCCTTAACTAAACTTTCTTGTGCCTAGCAGTAGTCTACTTAAAATGCCTGGAACTTTTCAAGTTTAATTCTAGTTTGTTGACTCTTACATTATCTAATCCAGAATTTTCCCACACAATTTACCATAGCAAAATAAAAGGCTTACTTAGTCACGTTCTCAAAGTCAGTAGAAATTAGAGAACATTGTTAGGTCAGCTTCTCCATCCACGTGCCTCTGCAGGATTGGGCCCTATAGAATCATAGAAATGTAGGACTGGAAGGGACCTCAATAGGTCATCTCGTCTAGTCCCCTGAACTCAAGGCAGAACTAAGTAATAAGTAGACCATTCCTGACAGGTGTTTGTCTAACCTGTCCTTAAAAACCTCCAATGAGAGAGAGTCTCAAATCTTCCTAGGAGATTTGTTCCAGTGTTTAACTACTCTGACAAGAAGTTTTTCCTAATGTCCAACCTAAAGCGCCCTTGCTGCAATTTAAGCCCATTGCTGCTTCTCCTATCCTCAGAGGTTATGGGGAACAATTTTTCTCCCTCCTTGTAACAATCTCTTTTGTACTTGAAAACTGTTATCATATTTCCCCACTCTCCCCCATCTTCTCTTCTCCAGACTAAACAAACCCAATTTTTTTCAATCTTCCCTAATAGGTCATGTTTTCTAGATCTTTAATCATTTTTGTTGCTCCCATAGACTTTAAGGTCAGAAAGGACTATCATGGTCATCTAGTCTGACCTCCTGTACGTTGCAGGCCGCAGAATCTGCCCCACCCACCTGGGAAAGAATTCTCTGTAGTAGTTCAGAGCCCTCCCCATCACTGGCCATTGGAGATAATTTGCTGCTAGCAGTCGCAGATCATCGGCATACCATTGTATGCTGTCTCATCGTACTATCCCCTCTATAAACTTACCAAGCTCAGTCTTGAAGCCAGTTCGGTATTTTGCCCCTTCTGCTCCCCTTGGGAGGCTGTTCCAGAACGTCAGTTCTCTGATTAGAAACCTTTGCCTAATTTCAAGCCTAAATTTGTTGATGACTAGTTTATAGCCTGTTCTCTCCTCTGGGCTTTCTCCAATTTGTCCACATATTTTCTGAAATGTGGTGCCCAGAACTGGACAAAATACTGCAGTTGAGGCCTAATCAGCGCAGAGTAGAGCAGAAGAATTATTTCTTGTGTTGTGCTTACAATACTGCTAATACATCCCAGAATGATGTTTGCTTTTTTTGCAAGTGTTACACTGTAGACTCTCATTTAGCTTGTGATCCACTGTAACCCCGAGATCTCTTTGCACAGTACTCTTTTCTCGGCAGTCATTTCCAATTTGTATGTCTGCAGTTGATCCTTCCTAAGTGGAGTACTTTGCATTTGTCCTTACTGATTTTCATTCTGTTTATTTCAGACGATTTCTCCAGTTTGTCCAGATCATTTTGAAATTTAATCCTATCCTCCAAAGCACTTGCAAACCTTCTCAGCTTGGTATCGTCTGAAAACTTTGTGTACTCTCTATGCTATTATCTAAATCATTTATGAAGATATTGAACAGAACTGGACCCAGGAAGGATCCCTGTAGGACCTCACTTGATATGCCCTTCCAGCTTGACTGTGAACCACTGATAACTATGGTCTGGGTCTGTAATTCCCCGGGTTGTCTCTATTCCCCTTTTTGTAGATTGGCACTGTATTTGCCTTCTTCCAGTCTGGAATCTCTCCCATCTTTCTTGAGTTTTCGAAGATAATAGCTAATGACTCAGATATTTCCTCAGTCAGCCCCTTGAGTATTTTAGGATGCATTTCTGTAGTAGTATTGTTAGGATTCATTTAGAACAAATGAATGTCATTGCAGTGTTACCTGGTAAATATTAGAGAACTGTGATTAAAAAGGAACATCTCCTTGAGGAAACCATACTTTAGAATCACCAACTGAAATAAACTTGCCTGCTAAGATGTTTTTCCTCTTCCACCCCTCTGTGGTTTCCTGCCTTCTTCAGTAATTGTGTTGGGTTATTTATTTAGTTAATTAAAAAGTAAACAATTTAATATAAATTAAAAATTATTTATTCTATTTATATTTTGGACTTCCTTCCACAGAGATAAAGATGGAGAAACAGAGCTCGATTTTGATAAGGATAAATACGACATCAGAATTCCAGAAGATTTAGATGAAGCAACAGGGAAAAGAGGGTATAAAAAACAGGAGAGACAGGACCAGATTGTGCCCGAAAGTGACTATTCGTTACGGGTAGGTATGCTGTTTACTAAAAAAAATGACAAAGCTGGAAACTAAGTTAAAATATTTCTTTTCAATGAGAATGATTGATTATACTACAGCAGCAGTGGCCATAAAATATTTTAAAGCCAATCCATTTGCTTTTGAAGTATGTTTGTGATGCTTCTCCGGGGTGCCCAGGATTGTGAAGCACCTAACAAGAACCTGCCCTTAGTGTGAGGAAGCCTTGTTCTGTGCCTGCTGTGTGTCCACTCCCTGACTCCGCCGGTCATGGGCAACACAAGCACTCCCCTCTCAGCCTATGCTTGCTCTGCTGTCTCTCTGCAGATTAGTGATAGATGTGGTCCAACCTCCAAGCCCATGAATGTCTTCCTAGTGCCCAGCCTCTGTTCCACTGGAAACTCTCAGTATTTGGTGCTCTCAGCTGCAGTACGCTGCAGTTTCCAGTTATACCTCCGATCACTGTTCTGTTTAACAGACAGCACTTGGATATTTTTATATTGAAAACAAGCAAAAGTTTATTTAACAAAGGAAAGAGATTCAAGGGATAGCAAGTAGAAGTATTGGAAACAAATAGTTACATATAAAATAAAATCATAATGCATTTAGAACCTAGACTTATTTAACTATTTAGTCTAGAATCTAGACTTGTTTAATGCCTTGTAAAGCAAAGTTCACCCCCAAAGACCTTTCACTATTTTTCAACCAATCCTGGTGGTGCTCCTTTTTGCACGAGGCAAGCCACACTATCCGCTTGTCTCCTCAGTGAAGGAACAGTCCGTCTCCTTGCCATCATTTGCAAACCTGCCTGCGGCCAGGGGAAGTGGCTGGGAGTGCCAAGGCCATGCCCCTGTTGCAAGGGCAGGACACAGCCCAGAGAGGACAGGGAGAGGTATCATGCAGCCTCCCCATCATCTAGGCGGCAGCAGCAGCAGCAACCCTGGCACCTGGGCTCCACACATCCTAGCACTTCTGTCCCTAACTGCAGCCCTGCAAACCTGCCTGTGCCTGGGTCTTTCCATGTGGAATGGCAGTGCTGGGAACCTGTGGAGCTGCAGGCAAAAAAAGTCAATAAGTGGCAAGCCTGTTGCCAATGTCCAGACCAATTCCAGTTCAAATCAATTAGTTCCAGGCAAAATGTTTAACAGGAAGTAATTATCAGGGTTGTTGTTAAGCAGCATTTATTATATATAGTGAGAGAGGATTTATTATAAACCATTCATGTTGGTTTGCATAACAGAAATTACCATGTGTTTTGCAGGCTTACAGCAGTATTTTGTATTTGAAGCCAAGAATGCAAATCATTATCAGAGGACAAAAAGTGAAAACGCAGTTGATTTCCAAAAGTCTTGCATACATTGAACGTGATATTTATAGACCAAAATTTTTGGCTGTATCCTTTACTGATACGTACATCATTGCATGCTGAATGGGAAGACATGATGTCAGTAGGCTGTCAATTCTGTGACAAAATGTTGTGTTGCAGATATCCATGTTAAGATGCTATACCAAACCTAGGGGCTGATGGAATTGTTCCAGTTTGAAAGTATTGGCTCATTTTTGAATGAACTTTCAGTATGAAGAAACTCTTGGGTGATCAAATTATCCTTAACATCCAAAAACAAGGCTAAAACTGTAAGAATCACCTTTGGATTTAACTGCAGAAACAAAGACCATTATGGAATAATGATGTATCACAGAAACAGACTCATCAAAGCTTATGAAAGGGTTGGCTGTCAATTAAAGGTAAGACTTCAACCTTAAAAAAGTTAATATTTGTGAATTAGAAACTACACTTCTACCCCGATATAACGCGACCCGATATAACACGAATTCGGATATAACGTGGTAAAGCAGCGCTCCGGGGGGGGCTGCGCACTCCGGCGGATCAAAACAAGTTCAATATAACGCAGTTTCACCTATAACGCAGTAAGATTTTTTTTTTTTTTTTTTTTTTTTTTTTTTTGGGCTCCCAAGGACAGCGTTATATCGGGGTAGAGGTGTAGTTGAATTCAAACCAGTTTACCTAATTTGTTTAATCGAGTAATTTAATAGTAATAAAATACTGAATTTTAAAAAAGTTATATTTTGATGCAGCTTTTGTAATATGCTTGGTTTCTGTAGTGTCAATGCATCAGTTTAATACTGAAAGTTGTACTAAGCACATAATCATAAATAATTGCTTTAGAACTAACCTTGATGTACAAAGTGTAGGCATGAATGTGCCACTTTTAAGAGAAAGGAGGGACTCGAGAATCATAGCAATGTAGGGCTGGAAGGGATCTCAAAGTAATCAGTCCTGCTCCTGGTGCTGAGTCAGGTAAAGTGAAACCTAGCCCATTCATGACAAGTTATCCAATCTGTTCTTAAACCTCCAGTAATAGGGATTCACAACCTTCCCTATACCAGAGGTTTAACTACCCTTCTAGACAGAAAATTTGTCATATTTAACCTAAAACTCCCTTGCTTTAGTTCAAGCCCATTGCATCTTGTCCTGCCTTCAGTAGACATGAACAATTGATCAGTCCTCTTTATAACAGCCTTTAACATACCTGAAGACTTCTCAGGTCCCCCGTCCCCCCCCCAATATTCTTTCCTCAAGAGGACATGTCCAGTTCTTTAAACCTTTCCTTATAGGTTCTAAACCTTCTATCATTTTTTGTTGTTTTCTGGACACTCTCTCCAATTTGTCCACATCTTTTCTAAAGTGTAGCACCTAGAATCGGACACAGTACTCCAGCTGAAGCCTCCCGAGGGCTAAGTAGAGTGAGACAGTTACCTCCTGTGTCTTACATACAACACTGCTTTTAATACACCCCAGGATATTAGCGTTTTTCACAACTGCATCACATTGTTGACTGATATTCAGTTTGATCCACTACAACTCCCAGATATTTTTCTCCAGTACTACTGCCTAGCCATCTATTCCCCACTTTTGTAGTTGTGCATTTGATTTTTTTCCTTCCTTAGTAAGGTACTTTGCACTTGTCTTTATTGAATGTCATCTTATGTGATTTCAATTCTCCAATTTGTTATGATCATTTTGAATTATAATCCTGTCCTCCAAAGTGCTTACAAACCCTCCTAGCTTGCTGTCATGATTGTTCTATAAGCATACTGTCCACTCCATTATCCAAGTCATTAATGCAAATATTGAATAGGACCAGACCTAAGACTGACGCTTGTAGGACACTACTAGATATGTCCTTCCCATCTGACAGTGGGCCATTGATAACTACTCATTGAGTACAGTATTTCAACCACTTTTGCGCCCATCTTACAGTACTTTCATGTAGACCCCATTTTCCTAGTTAGCTTATGAGAATGGTCACGTGGGACTGTCAAAAACCTTAATAAAAATTAAGTGATATCACATCTACTACTTCCCCCAATCCACTAGGCTAACAACCTGTCAAAGAAGTAAATTAAGTTGGTTTGACATGATTAGTTCTTAATAAATCCATGTTGGTAATTACTTGTAACTCTATTGTGCTTTAGGTACTAATAGGTTGATTGTTTAATAATTTGTTCCAGTATCTTTCTAGATATCAAAGTTAGGCTGACTGGTTTATAATTCCCCAGGTTCTCCTTGTTTCCGCCTTTTAAAAATAGGCAATATGTTTGCCCTTCTTCAGTCCTCTGGGACCTTACCCACCCTCCCTGTGATCTTGAAGATAATTGTTAATGATTTAGAGGTTGCTTCAGCTTCAGCCTTAAGTTACCTGTAGAATGAATTTCATAAAGCCCTCTGATTTGAATACATCTAACATATCTAAATATTCATTAACTTGTTCTTTCCCTATTTTGGCTTGTATTCTTCCCCCTGGTTAATATTAATTGTGTTGTATCTGGTCACTGTTAACCTTTTTAGTGAAGATTGAAGCAAAATAGGCATTAAACATCTCAGCCGCCTTGATATCAGTTATTAGCTCTTCTTCTCTGCCAAGTAGAGGACCTACACTTTCCTTGGTCTTTCTCCTGCTCCTAATATATTTTAAAAACCTCTTCGTCTTCTATATCTCTCTCTAGGTGTAATTCATTTTGTCTCTTAGCCTTTCTGATTTTCTCCCTATATGCTTGATAAATTGCTAAGTACAAAAGAATACCACAAAGTTTCCACTTTCTGTAGGATTCTTTTTTGATTTTCAGGTGATTAAAGAGTTCCTGATTGAGTCATGTTGACACCTTACTATTACTCCTCTTTCCTTCACATCAGGATAGCTTGAAGTTGTGCCTTTAATGTTGTCTCCTTGAGAAACTGCCAGTTCTTTTAGATTTTCTTCCCGGGGGACATTACCTACCAGTTCTCAGAGTATGTTTAAAAAAAATAAAGGCAGATTTTACATCCATTGTCCTTATAGAATCATAGACATTTAGTCCTGGAGGGGACCTCAAAGTCATTAAGTCCAGTCCCCTATGCTGTACCAGGACCAAGTAAACCTAGACCATCCCTGACAGGTGTTTGTCCAACTTGTTTTTAAAAGCTTCCAATGATGGGGACTCCATGACCTCCCTTGGAAGGCTATTCCAGAGTTTAACTTCCTTTGTCGTTAGAAAGCTTTTCCTATTTCCCTTGCAGTAGATTTAGCCCCTATTTGTCCTACCTTCAGTGGATGTGGAGAACAGTTGATCACTGTCCTCTTTATAACAGCCCTTAACATAATTGAAGACTCTCAGGCCCTCTCTCAGCCTTTTCTCATGACCAAACATGGCCAGTTTTTTAACCTTTCCTCATAGGTCAGGTTTTCTAAACCTTTTTATCATTTTTGTTGCTTTCCTCTGGACTCTTCCCAATTTGTCCACGTGTTTTTTCCAAAGTGTGGTACCCAGAATAGGACACATTACTCCAGTTGGGGCCTCACCAGTGCCGAGTAGAGTGGGATAATTACCTCCTGTGTCTTGAATGCAACAGTCCTGTTAATACACCCCAGAATCATATTAACCTTTTTTGCAGCTGCATCACATGGACAACTGTTTGTGGTCCACTGTAACCCCAAGATCCTTTTCAGCAGTACTACTACCTAGATAGTTATTCCCAATTTTGTAGTTGTGATTTGATTTTTTTCTTCCTAAATGCAGTTCTTTGCACTTGTCTTTATTGAATTTCATCTTGTTGAATTCAGATCAATTCTTGAATTTGTCAAGCTCATTTTGAATTTTAAACCTGTCCTCCAAAGTGCTTACAACCCCTCCAGCTTGGTGTCATCTGCAGATTTTAGAAGCATACTTTCTACTCTATTATCCAAGTCATTAATGAAAATATTGAATAGTACCAGATCTAGGACTGACCCCATTGGCATCCCAGTAGATATGCCCTCCTAATTTGACAGCAAACTGATAACATTTGGATACAGTCTTTCAACCAGTTGTGCACCCACCTTACAGTTATTTCATCTAGACCACATTTCCCAGCTTTGCTTATGAGAATGTCATGTAGAACTGTGTCAAAAGCTAATTTATCAACACTTCCAGTTCTTCCTGTTTATTCCCCATACTCCTTGCATTTGTGTATAGACATGTTGAGCAGATTCCCCCACTGATATCCCTCTTGTTACTCCTGTGACCCTATTGTAATTTTCCATGTCTTCCTCCCTTCCCCCGAACATCTAGCCCTCTGTTAATATGGGTTTTTTATACTTATGCGCTTTTGTCACCTGCCCACTTTGGACCTATTTTTAAGCCTTCCTTTATCCACATTGGGTATGTTTTCACCCATGATAGGTACAAAATACAAGACAATTCCATTTTTTTCAAGAGGAACTACATGTCAAAATTAAATTTTATAACTTCAGCTCATGTGGCTTGTAAACTTTTCCGACAAACTTGTTGCTAAGTTCAATATATTTGTAAAATCCAAACTACCAATAGTCTTTTTTCCTTTTGTATATAGGAATGTTTCAGTATAAAAGTTGGCATCTTTTTCTAATTTCTATATTAATCTTTTACAGGCAAACAACATGGGTGTTGGTGTAGTTGGGGTTATAGAATGTAACTTCCTAAAACCAACTCATAATAAACAAGATTTTGATTATACCAATGAATACAGGTGAATATATATGTATTTTATCTAGACATATTATAAAATGGGTTTACAGTGGGTGTATTAAATACTTTTCCTAGCATGCTATTTCCTAGCTATAAAATGTCAGTTTTTTTCCTAAGTATTGCATAAGTACTTTGTAATCCGAAATTGTCATGAAATACTACCACCACTTTGGACAGTAAGTGCTACCAAATTGAAAACAAAGGCAGTTAATTCTGTTTTAAAAAGTTACTTAATCTTTCAAACACCTTCATGCTTTTCTCTTTAAATGCTTCTTTCTATTGGTAGAGTTAACTGGCTGAAAAGCTGAATTCATATGCTGTATGTGTATTTGAGGGAGGCATGAAGTGAGAAATGAAAACAAATAATTGCCAAGTTAATTTATTAGCTATTGTGTGTTCTTTAATAGTAATATCTGCAAGAAAAGTTTTATACATTGTCATCTACATCTGAAGATACTTTGGAGTTGCTATTTTTCCTTGTTTTTTACATGCAAAGATAATTAAGTAATTGACTTATTGGAGAGTGTATTTAAGGAGTCTAAAAATTAATGCCATAGTTAAAGCTGTAAATTAGTAATTTGTCCATTTTAAAAGTAAAAGTTGACTCATCCTTTTTAAAATTCTGAGATACAGCTTTCCTGTTTCTCTGCCAGGCTGAGCAATATCAATCACCTGTAACGGAAGGAAATGGATAGGTCATTAGAATGGGAATTCTGTTAAATCTTTGAGAGATTTGGCACATGAACCAGAAAGTAAGCAGCTCAGATTGCTCAGCAGCGTAGGGTTGTGGTAACTGGGATTTGGAGCTGCTCTGTAATAATTTGAGTAGTGGATGTTGACCTGATTGGGATGGGTTTTGTATGGATACAGTGGTTTAGTATAATGTGGGGGTGAACAGATTAAAAGCAGGAAGGGAAAAAATGACTCAAGATAAGCCACTTGTCTCGTAACTACACAAGTGTTTGACAGTTCCAGGACAGAAAAAGGCTTTTGATCACTGGGATCAAAAACTCAAAAAGAACACTCTTGAAAGAGGGAGGGTAGCTCTTTAGGGGAACCAGACTAAAACCCTGGTATCTGAGGGTATCTGAAGAAGTTAGGCCTGCTTAGCTTACCTTCAGGGAAGAAGTACAGGTACCTGAACTCACTTGTACCTGTTAAGTAACTACAGTTGATCCACAGGATACTGTAGTCCAGGGCCTGGTCTCAAGAATTGGAGAATTGCAGAATCCCACCTATTGACAAAAGGACAATCGTTTGATTACGCTCATGGTTAAATGTTCAAGAGACCAAATAACCAGACTTACCCAAATTTATTGTCTAAAGACCAAGCAGTACAATACGTGAAGGAGACATACATGACTTCTTTCTGGGAAGCAATTCTTGCACAGAAAATGTGCTTCTAAGATAGCTTATCAGCTAGTAATCAGGAAGTTTAGACTTGAAATGAGATGAAGGTTTCTAACCATCAGAGGAGTGAAGTACTGGAATAGCCTTCCAAGGGGAGCAGTGAAGGCAAAGACATATTTGGCTTCAAGACTAAGCTTGGTAAGTTTATGGGATGGTATGATGGGATAGTCAAAGATCAATTGCCAAAATTAGACTATTAGCGGTAAATATGCCCAAATGGCCTGTGATGGGACACTAACTAGGGTGGGATCTCAGTTACTACAGAGAATTCTTTCCCGGGTGTCTGGCTGGTGAGTCTTGCCCACATGGGTTTAGCTGATTGCCATATTTGGGGTTGGGAAGGAATTTTCCTCCAGGGCAGATTGGCAGAGGCCCTGATGGTTTTTCACCTTCCTCTGCAGCGTGGGGCACGGGTCACTTGCTGGAGGATTCTCTGCACATTGAAGTCTTTAAACCACAAGTTGAGGACTTCAGTAGCTCAAACATAGGTCAGGGGTTTGTTACAGGAGTGGGTGGGTGAGATTCTGTGGTGGCCTGCGTTGTGCAGGAGGTCAGACTAGAAGATCATTGTCCCTTCTGACCGTAAAGTCTGAGTCTGAGTAATATTTGTAGTATGATTTTACGAGTTACAAAGCTTTTTACACATCACTAAAATCCAATCCATCAGTTTGTAACAGTTCTTTAACTTGTTTTGTTCTATTCTTATTTCTGATTTGACTAGTACTTTCCAAACCCAATTGGGTGAAGAGGTGCATCCCAATCTGTACTAGGACCCACCACTCTTTGTATTTTAGCTTAACAGGCTTCCTGTTTTCTAATGGCAAAGCTGACTTCAGCTTTGCAAAATGTTGTGATCTTCTGAACAGAATTGTGGGGAGAGCATGATATATTCAGTTAACATAACTTCCCAACATTTTTTGTATATGTAAACAAACTGTGTGGATATACCCGTTAATGGGATGTATGCAATCTCTAATATATTTGTATTGACTAACACGCCACAAGATAGGTAAAGGCACGAGGTCTAACACATGAGGGGGTTGCATTCAGAGAGACCAGATTGGGCACAGAGGTTTGGGTAATCCTTTACAATGACAGTAACTTTCTCAACTTTTATCTAAAATTGTGCTGCTTATATTCATTAAACAGTGGATATATATTTTTCTTTCATTTGAAGAGTTTGGGAGACTTCAGAAATAATTCACTTAACTGACAGGTGAATGGTAAATATCTAATGAAAAATATTGAAATTCATATAAAATTGTACTAGTGTATTAAATTAAGTAGTGTTACCTTATCCGCCCTCCCCCCACCACCACCTTTCCAAAGACACCTAGCGTTTGTGCATCTGCTCCCATCACCCTATGAAGTCTGCTTTCCTTGTCCTCCCTTAGGCTTCAACCCTGCAACTGAATATGTTCTGGAAAACCTGTGTCTGCATGTAGGGGCTCTGTTGACTTTGGTTATGATGTCAGCTCTATTCCTCCTTTACTGCCTATTCTTTGTATACCCATAATTGTTCCTACTGGTCTCGTCTGTATTTTCCGTTGGACAAGTATTTTCATTTTACTGGTCATGTTTGGTCTTGTAGAATCCTTTGTTCATTTGGTCCAAATCCATCCTACTTAATTCATGTACTATAACTTTTGCTCTGCCTTGCTTATTCCCATGTCTTTGCCTCTTCAGTTCACTGGCTTCTTATCCATTTTGCTCTGCTACTTACTCCTGCCTTCCAGTTTGCTTCCTTCCTTCATGTTATGATTCACTTTTTTGTGGCTGTCTACATTTGTGTGTTTCTTTCTAGACCTCTCTTTGGAACATTCATTTGCTCTTCTTTTTCTAACTTTAAATCTTTAAATCTGATCTCAAAACTTCTCTTCCTCTAAGTCTGTTGTGATCTTGCTGAGGACTTTTGCATGTGACTTGATGACTATCCAAGATTGTCAAATAACAGGCTCAATTGGAATTGATTAATCATAGATGTTCAATCAGAGCAGGGCTGGCTCTAACTTTTTTGCCACCCCAGGCAAAAAAGAAGAGCGCCGCTGTACCTCCCTCCCCCCCCCCCCCCGAGCGCCACCCCGCGAAACCCCCCCCAGCGCTGCGCAGGCGAAATCCCCGCCCCCCAGCGCTGCGCACCCGAAGCCCTGCCGAGCACCGCGCAAGCCCCCGCACCCCCCCCAGCGCCATGCCGCCTGAAGCCCCACCCCCTCCAAGCACCGCGCCACCCGAAGCCACTAACCCCCCCCGAGCGCCACGCCACCCCTCGCTCCCCCTCCGAGCACCATGCCGTGCCAAGCCCCCGCTCCCCCTCCGAGTGTTGCGCCAAGCCCCCGCCTCAGCATCTGAGCGCCGCGCCAAGCCCCCGCCCCCCTCCGAGCACCACGCTGCCCGAAGGCCCCCCCCCCAACAAAAAAAACCTTCCAGTGCTGCCCCCACGAACCAAAATAAATAAATAAATAAAAACCCGAGCACCGCCCCGTCCCAAGGTGCTGCCCCAAGCATGTGCTGGTGGTGCCTGGAGCCGGCCCTGAATCGGAGATTAGTACAGCACTGTACAGAATACAGAAACAATAGATACATTACTACCCTAGCTGTAAGGTAAAGATTTGATGCTGTCTCTTTTTCACTGTAACAGGTGGGATGCACAGTTTCATTCCTCACCTAAGTTCCAAAACTTCTGTTGTTATATAGGGATTTTAGGCCATAACCCCTCTTCGCCAAAAACAACCTCCCAGAACCGTGTTCTGATGTCATTTCTTATGTTCTGATGAGATTTCCTTTAATATCTGTACATTCTTAGTTTACCTGATTTATGTGTGAAGGCATAATTTTTTACAGCCGAGGACCAACATTCTTCAAGATAATATCTCTCAGTGAGTTCTTCTTTCCCCGTAAGCATTCTTCCCTGTTGATTCCCCAATAGGAAACATCTGCTGTAACAATCATCCCTCATCAATCCATTTTATATATGCTTATGTAAGCATTATATTATATTATAACATTTTTTTTTTAAAAGGAATGGTTTCCAAGAATATTTGGAGTTTTATAGACATGGAAGCACCACGGATTATTAGATACATCCTAATACATAGAATCATGAATAGGGTTACTTATAGGTCAAGGACCAGTATTCTGGGCCTTAGAATTCCACATACTTTTTATGATATTAACAAAGATTCTAAAGAATAGTTAATATGTAAATGAATCAATATACAAAAAAGAAAAGGACTAAAAGGGCTAATATTCACGAGCAAGTACTAACAGGACCATCAAATGGACTATTTAAATTATTTTTTTAATAGCTGTATTGCCTTATCTGTCACCATCCTTTTGAATCAAAGGTTATTTTCTTCAACTGCTGCTATTTCTACCGACTGTAATTATACTTTGGCCTAAATTTTCACCACCACTGTGAATGTTTGCAAAGACTCCCTCATACCTAAACCAGAGACTCATTCCTATAGACAGGGGCGGGCAAACTTTTTGGCCTGAGGGCCGCATCAGGTTTCAGAAATTGTATGGAGGGCCAATTAGGGGAGGCTGTGCCTCCCCAAACAGGCAAGTGTGGCCCTGCCCCCATCCGATGACCCCGCCCCTCCCGCTTCTTGTCCCTGATGGCCCCCCGGGACTCCTGCCCCATCCAGCCCTCCCTGGTCCCTGACGGCCCTCCTGGACCCCCCGCCGCCCCATCCAACCCCCCTTCCCTGACCTCTCCCCCCTCGCCCCCGGGACCCCTGCACCATCCAACCACCCTTTCTCCTTGACAGCCCCTGGAACCCACACCCCTGACTGCCCCCAGCCGCCCCATCCAACCCCTCCTCTCCGACCTGACCTCCCCCCGGATCTCTGCCCCATCCAACCACCACTTCTCCCTGACTGCTCCCTGGAACCCATGCCCCCATTCAACCCCCCTGTTCCCCGCCCTCTGACCGCCTCCACCCCTATTCACACCCCCATCCCCTGACCACTCCCCGAACTAACCTGCCCTCCATCCATCCCCTCTACCCCACTTCCTGCCCCCTTACCACACTGCCTGGAGCACTGGTGGCTGGCGGTGCGGCTGCACCATGAAAGGCAGCCACGCTGCCCGGCTGGAGCCAGCCGCGCAGCACAGAGCACTGGGTCAGGCCGGGCTCTGCAGCTGCGCTGCCCCTGGCGCTCACAGCCCCACCACCAAGAGCACTGCACCGGTGGTGCAGTGAGCTGAGGCTGCGGGGGAGGGGGAACAGCAGGGAGGGGCTGGAGGCTAGCCTCCTGGGCCAGGAGCTATGGGGCCGGGGAGAACGGTTCTGCCGGCCAGATGTGGCCTCCGGGCCATAGTTTGCACACCTCTGCCATAGACCATCGTGTTACTCAATGCTCATTTTATTTCTTCTCTGAAAGTCATTTGTAAATTGGGTTTGAGACCTTTATTTTCACTATTAGTGCAAAGTACTTGTCCAATATTTGAACCATCAATTTTCCCAAATCAAAGCCAGAAATATATCACTAAGGGCTTGTCTACACTACCGTGCGGGGTCGATCTAAGATACGCAACTTCAGCTATGTGAATGTAAATGTTTTCCTGGCTAATAAATATTTTACAAAATGTTTCTCATGAGGCACTATTTCTTTGCTAGACTTACAATAGCGGCACTGGGAGAAAAACTTAATGATTACTGGAATGAAATGAAAGCAAAGAAAAATGAAGAATATCCTCTAGATTTGCCAGTAGAGGATCTACAGTAAGTAAGATGTCTCTAAAGCTATAATGTAAAGGCCTCAATACTAGAATACATGCATGTTAGTTTCTCTACTCCTACATGATATTGCATGGGGGTGGGGAAAACATTTTCATATGAATGTTTTGATGTTTCTTTACAGAAAACGACCTGATCAGACATGGGTTCAATGTGATTCATGTCTGAAGTGGCGGAAGCTTCCAGATGGGATAGATCGCTTGCCAGAGAAGTGGTACTGTTCGTTGAATCCAGATCCACAGTTCAGGTAAAGTAAGATCTGGAGGAATATCTAGATGCTATTGCATGTTTTACTTTTCTCAGTTGATTAGAGCACCATTTGTCTCAATACTTTACTTTTAATCAGGAATTGCAGTGTACCAGAAGAACCTGAAGATGATGACCTAATACATCCGACATATGAGAAAACATGTAAGAAAAAGTGAGTACCAAAGACTTTTGTGTGAAAAGATGTACCTATTATAGAATAGAAATATGAGAAGTAAAACACCTTTAAGTTTTTAACTTACCCACTGTTTGGGGAATATTACCAAGTTACAGCATGGTTTGTGCCCTAAAAGAGCAGACCAAACCATTGTATGGGAACAGCGCTACAGTGTTATAAATGTCATATATAATCTCTCCTTTTAGCATGGACTGATGCAGAAATTCTCAAATTGTTCTGTGGACCACTGGTGTCATTTTTGTGTTTGACTGCTGATCACATGACACTCTCTCCTTTTTTCCAGTTGCTAAATTAATACATATTTAGCTGTCAGTGTAAATACTCTCATAGGGTAATATTATTAGAACAATTGCTGGCATTGGCTCAGGGATGTTGCATAATTTTGAATGGGAAGACACTCTAAGGTGTGATGCAGGCTACATAACCTGAGGATCCCTGCTCTAGCCTACACATACAGTTGGGTGTAACCAACTACCCCAACACAGTAGTAATTTGAGCATGAACAGGACCTTAATTGACAGTTCAGGAAGGCTATTGTTTTGAGTACTGATGAAAAGGGTTAGCTTAAAAAGGATTATTTACAGTGGTTCAAATCTGACAAGTAATTGAGGTTATGCTAATTTTAACTCCTAATAGCCTTCATGCTTAAATTATATTCAGTAATTCAGAATGTTAGTGAAAACCGTTGTTCATTGTTTTAATCTTTGAAAGGTGAAGAGTATTGTATTTGTTTTAAGCTAGAAATTGATTTTTACAGTGAATTATATTTTGATTTAAACTTTTTCTTCCCCAATGTATAAAGAGACAGGGAAAAACTAAGGAGGCGACTGGAGTACAGCCAACAGGTAACTGTCTCTCTCAATCTTGATTTGCTCTTGAATTTGGTAGTTTTGGCTGTAAATGCACCTGAATGATGATTTTCCAGATGTAATTCATTCAAGAATATACATACAGTATATTGGACTGTAGCCGCTAATGTGCATTTAGTGAAAGCTGTAAATTCAAAACTCTATATGTACACTTCAGAAGGTTGGGATATTTTTTTTCCATCTGAGTGTCTGATTTTGTTTGAGAGGATATAAGGGAGATTACTCAAACTACTTTGTAATGCATTTAAATATTTTTACATAACATTCTGAAAGGGACTTCAAACATAATTTACACAACACTATAATATTTTTAAATATGCATTTTGTTTTACTAGTACATTTTTTAAAGGCAATGAGCCTGCTGCTCTTATTTAGAAGATGTGTAAACAAATATACACACTTCTCGTATTTAATGTTTGTATATATGCAAGTGCACACATATTGATATCTGATCACATTACGCTTGTTTAAGAAGCCATATACTATTTGATCAAATTAAGGTATTTAAAACAGCATTGAGAGGCTCTATGTTATGTGCCTTCTAGGTTCAACTTGCTTAATTTACAAGTAAGAATTTTTTTAAATTGTCAGTCCTGCAAATTCAACCTCAGATCTGTATCATTGCTAGCAATAGAGGTTCTGCTGACCAAATTCTGCTTTCCATTCTGCATAGACAACCTTATCTTCAGTGGGGTTTTACCTATAAAAACTATTTACAAAATTTGTCCTTTATTTTGAACTTAGTTAATGTTTCAGTCGATTCATTAGATTGGAAAAAAAAATACAGGCTCTCTGGCATAACTATATTAATGCTGTAGTGCTAACAAATAAAAACATTTGAAAACTTGGTCCATATTCCAGATCATCTTTTTACTTTAATGGCAAAATTTAGTGTGCAAGAACACTTAATATGCATATTTCATGATGTGCATAAAATGAGATAGTGTGCATGTCTCCCTTTGCTCCCCGTGTACCAGATTTTCAAATACATTCAGTAAGAAGATACTGTTTTCATAGTCATGTTTTGGGAGCAGAATTCAAAGTTCAGTGATTAATTATCAAACTATTAAAATGTACTCTCCAAAGTAATTGAACCAATGTAAATAGAACTATTTAAATATTGAAATTACTAGAGAATATATAAAAGCAAGCATAGCTTTCGTGGAAAAAAAAAAAGCTTGATAAAAATATGCAGGTAAAATCACAAAATATGCTTTAATAGGCAGATAATAGAATTGTAGGACTGAAATGTACCTTGAAAGGTCTTCTAGTCTAGTCCTCTGCACTCAAGGTAGGACTAAATATTATCTAGACCAGTGGTTCTCAACCCGTGGCCTGTGGCCCCCTTGTGACCCAATCAGCACACAGCTGCGGCCCATGTTACATCCTCAGAGCCATACTCTGTGTGTGCGTGTGTGTGCGTGTCTAATATATATAGTGTGGATGTGGCCCACATAACACACAGTGAGCTACATATGTTGCCCACAATGGTAAATAGGTTGAGAACCACTGATCTAGACCATCCCTAACCTGCTCTTAAAAATTTCCAATGACGAAGATTCCACAACTTCCATAGGCAGCTTATTCCAGTGCTTAATTATCCTGACAGGAAATTTTTCCTAAACTGCCCATCTAGTGCCCCATCACTGGCTGTTGGGGATATTTGCTGCTAGTGGTATTTGCTGCTCTATAACCCCCAGATAAGCAACATGCCATTGTAGGCAGCCTCATCATACCATTCCCTCTATAAACTTATCAAGCTCAGTTTTGAAACCAGTTAGATTTTTTGGCCCCACTGCTCCCCTAGTAAAGCTATTCCAGAACTTGAGTTCCCTGATGATTAGAAACCTTCATCTAATTTCAATCCTGAACTTGCTGATGGCCTCTTCTCTCCTCTTGGCTTTCTCCAATTTGTCCACCTCTTTCCTGAAATGTGGTGACCAGAACTGGACAAAATGCTCATTGAGGCCTTATTGGCAGGAAGTAGAGTGGAAGAATTACTTTTTGTATCTTGCTTACAACACTCCTGCTAATACATCCCAGAATGATGATGGGGTTTTTTTTTTTTTTTTTGCAACACTGTAGACTCTCATTTAGCTTGTGATCCACTATAACCCCCAGATCTCTTTCCGCAGTACTTCCTTCCTACTCAGTCATTTTCCATTTTGTATGTATTTTCCATTTTGTATGTGTGTAACTGATTGTTCCTTCTTAAGTGGAGTACTTTGCATTTGTCCAATTTCATTCTGTTTGTCGTGTGAAATAGCAATTTCCTGCAGTACCCTGGAAAAACATTATTGGATTAAGTTTAGCCTTACTGTATTAAGTTTATATATCATTGTGGGCCAGGGATTGTATGAAATTCCATGGGGATGGGGAGGGAGGGGGGACTACAGCCATCCAGGAGCTAAGAGGGGGTGATTAGGTAAATTAACTCAGGTTGCAACACACCTCTCGAAAGGTACAGGCTTGAATATACTGGTTCAAACTGGGTTCTCTGGAGACCTGCAAACAAAGAAAGGTCTTCTTGAGTTTAAACTGATGCAGGACTTTCTGTCCAAGGGGAGACGCAGTCCTTCCTGAGAGTGGTTGTATGTGGAAGGACTTGACCTATTTGTGGATGTGCTTGTTCTGAGTTAACAGCTCTCAGTCCTTATAGAAAAACCCTTATGTAGGGTTTGAAGGATTGACTCCTAACCGTGCCTCCCAATAAATGCCTTGTCTACATTCCACTACTTTTGTTGTTCTTTTTTTATATTGGTATTTGTTTTATTTGCATTATATTTTTGTTTTGTGTACCTTTTTAAAGTTTATTATTTAGCAACTCATTTTAAACTCATTATAGCAGTTATAATTATTTAAATTACTATTTAATACTAGCTTAAAGCACAAACCAGGGGGTGCAAGATTATTTTTATGGAATAGCCTACTAGAGTATAATACATTATAAGCTTGATTTCCATTGAAAGTATTTTTTGTCATTTTAATTTTTCTTTTCTTTAATTATATTATAAACTGGTTCAAAATATTTATTACTACAGGTAATTTAGGTGTGAAACAGAACATAGACCAATTAAAGTAACATTTTCTGCATTTATACTAGAAGCGGGGTTTTTTAGCCACTACACAATAATTATCATTAGCATAGACAGTTTTTACTTTACCAGCGTCAGTGTTTCAGCCATACTGTGCAATTTGAAGACGGTTTCCCCAAAGCGAATCCACATACTGGCAACTCTGTCTGTAAGACTTTACAGCTGCACACGTAAGTGTCTCCCAGGTGCGAACAGCAGTACAAGCCTGGGGCTTTCCCGATCTTGCACTGTCTTGCAACAGAGGGAAAATAATTTTTTCCACACCGTATGGGTTTCAGTGGTTTTACATTTAAGTTCATGGAATTGGATCCTTGTTAATTTTTTTGCACTGCACCAACTGGAATCTTTCTTGTATAAAATGTTAACTTGTTTGTGGTAAGAGGGCAAGTTTTCTTGCTGCATATAACTTAGTCACTTTTACTTTGTATAGCTTGTATATCCCCCACGTACATATTAGCACACATTGACTTAATTCCATACTTCCTTAAAACAATTACAAGATCACATGTGTTATATACAGTTAACAAAGCTTCATTAATGAGTTATTGGTTTTGCTTATTTAATGGATATAGTACTTTTGCTGCTATCTACTGTCAAAGGGCTTGATTGTTTCCACAGCATCTCTGTTAGCAAAATAGTGATTTCAAAGTCTAGTGCCAGTCCTGTTAAGTTTCTCTCAGTGTAGTTGCCCCCCCCCAACCTTAGCACTCTTACACATTAAAGTATACATTTTTGTCTAGAAAGTCCTTTTAATGGTGGTTAAGCATATTTTACCTATTTTTAGTGAGCACAGTTCTTTACGGTAATTGCAGATTGGTAATATTAATAACACAGACGCGTACAAAGATGTTCAGTTTATTTATAATATTTCCTAAACCATTTGAACCTGTTTCCAGTCTAGGACATTTTAATCTTTATTTCCAGAACTCCACCGTTTGGTTTTTGTGTTTACTCCCTTAGTAACATGTATTTTTACATCATACTGAAACAGAACTTTTGGATAGGATTTCAGTGGTTGGATGTTTTTGAATGGGCACTGCACCATTCAAAGTAGCTCCATCATCCATAAATATAACGTATTGAAACAGAATATGGATGACACTTTTGAATAAGATTTTGGTGGTTGGGCTACAACAGTCAGCTTGGGGTTGTTTGTTCTAATGGGAAACAGGGGTTTTCAACCAAGGGCTCATGACCATCCTGCCCTTCTCATATTGCTAAATGCGAGGCAGGTTTCCAGCTGTATGTGAGGGTGGCCCAAGTATGGGACACATTGTGAATTTCTGTAATAAGGTACATATTTCTGCCAAATTTAGATTTCAAGTACCCCCTCCTACCTTCAAGGTAGTCTAATTAAATATTGCTTTTTCTACAGGTTAATAATGAAATGTATTTTAAAACACCTTCTGTCTCTTCAATCAAAAATGCATTGTCATCTATAAGTAGAAAGGAGGGTGCTCTAAGATCACACTTAACAGAAGCCTTAAACATTTCTGTTACAAGATCTATAAACACTTCGAATAATAGATTAGTATCTTCACCTCATTTGGATCCTGAAAACAGGTTAGTGAATAAGTGCAAAGTAGCTTTCCATTCATCTCAGGAATAAATAATTTGCAGATGAAAATAATTATGGTATTTGTAATATGTCAATCGCCAGGCTGTGACAGCCATAATAATGATTGATGTGTTATCTGAGCTATTATGATAGCTGTCAGACATTAGATCAGATGCTTTCTGAAGAGTGAAAGCAAATGTAGGGAGCATTTTGCTAACAAGGAGGAAGATTGATTACCTGTTTCTCTTAGTCAGGAAAGACTGATTTGTGTTAGCTGTCTTTCCAGTATATTTTTCCAAACAAGCTTCCATTGTAGGTAACCTTTCATTATATTGTCACTTCTTGGCCGAAAGTTTATTAGTAGTCTGTTTCATGATATAGTGTGAAAACAAGTCAATTGCTAGGTTACTATAAAAATAATGGTTGATATGTACCCTGACTGACTAGTGATATGTTTTTTCTTAGCATAACATTCTTTCTAGTCAGAGCCTCTCTGCTGACATCTGTTCCATTCAAGAACACCTTTCTCTCGACTTGGCCTGTCTTTCTGCTAATTACCTCTAATTCTGAATTAGTTAACTAAAGATGTTGTTGCTTCCATTGTCCCAAATAGCCTTGGATGAATCCTTTTGATTCAGTCCAGCCATGAAACCTGGTCTCTTCTAATCTTCTTAACTGTACCAAGCACAACCAACAGTCTCACTATAATAGATAAGCAGAAAGACATCCTCTCTTATTCACTGTGTATAGCGTCAGTTCACTCAATGTCCAGTTTTCAGGAGCTCCAAAATGGTAGGATTCACGACTCCTAAAGTTGACCTCAAAATTTAGAAATTAAAAAGTGCAGATGATTGTCTAGAATCACCAGTGCAGTCCAACAAATGTGTACTTTATTTTCATAAGCACTGTTCACACAAACTTTGAAATTATACAGTTAGGAAATTAGAAATTATTTTGAATAATGTAGTAGTTTGCACTAGCTGATTATTTCATTTCTGCCCTCCCCAGCCTTAAACGGAAGATTTCTGGTTGTTCACCTATTACTTCAAAGACACCACGATTAAATAACCACACATTTGACAATCACACTGAAGATGACGATGATGAGGATGTCATCATCTTAGAGGAGAGCAGTACTCCAAAGCCTGCAGCAGACTGTGATGTTACAATAGTAAAAACTGAGCATATTAACATGGAACAAGGCAGCATGCAAGAGGAGCCTTGTGGTGCAGCTAGTTCAGAAGATAAATATGAGCAGTGGACTGCATCAACCCAAACTGAGATCCCAAGTTTAGTTGTTAAAAAGGAAGAAGTAGAAGATTATGCAGATATGCAGTTACTCAGATCAACGTTGGAAACAAGCCAAGAAGAAATCATTAATGCTTCTGAGACATCTTCTGTGGATTTTAGCATCAAATTAAATGAACTAAGAAATCAGCTGCAAGTAGCAAACCAAGAAAAAGAAAATTACCGAAAACAGTGTGAAATGTTAACTAACCAGATGAAAATATTAGAGCAGAAGATACTAGAAATGAATGATAACTATGTGAAAAAGGAAATGTGTCATCAGTCAACTGAGACTACTCTTATATTCCCAGATGACAAAGTAGAAAATTTCAAAGAGAAAAGTCCAGAAGAAGTGGCTATTTTATATGAGCAGGCCTTAAAAGAGATGGAAAAGCTAAAGGAACAGTGTAGTACTTTGCTAAATTTAAAAACGGAATGCAGCAAATGTTCTAACAATGAAAATAAAAATGAGGTGGATGAAATTGCTGTGCAACTTGATGATGTCTTCAGACAACTGGACAAATGCAATACTGAGAGAGATCAATATAAAAGTGAGGTATGTTTGTTAATATGGTTTATGGCAAGGTAAAGTGAATATACAGGACCTATCTTGTTTTTTAAAAAAAAAAAAAAAAAAAAAAAGCTAGCTACAAAAATATTCACCAAGGCCCTGATCCTATAATGAGCTCCATCCACAGAGCTCCCTATGGCCTCAGTGGGGCTCCTTAAGAGCAAAGAGAACAGCCACATCGAGTACACTGCAGGATCAGGGTCAAAATTTGTGGATGCAATTGCACATACAAATTATCAAAATTATCCAGATGCAAATCAGTTAATTGGAAATAAATTAGGATTATCTCATTAGCTGACATCTCCTGTGTATATGCTAGATCTTGATTGTTGTAAATTGCTAGAGATGTGAATACCTTTTTGTTAATTTTTTAGTATATTGTTACCTCTATTTCAAAAATTCAAGTATGAATATTTTTTCAAATAGTTAAATTTAAAAAAATTAACATAACAATTCTGGTAAATATATGTATCATGTATTGTGTGTTCAAGTAACACAGCTAATAAAAACAGCTAGAAAAGATACCAAGCATTGAATTGGCAGAGACTTATTCTAACTTCTCTTTAGAAGTGATCCCTCCAAAGTAAGCTTGAGACACCCTGATAGACAAATATACAGGAGTTCTCATTGTTTTTGGGTAGTTGTTTGTCCATTTTTGTTAATAAACGGAATAGATACCACTGGAGACTACATCTGCCATCTTTTAACTTCACTTCGACTCCTTTTCCCATTTACATGGAGTCGGAGGTGTCTGATTTTTCACTACTCCTTCCAGTCCATGGCACAGGTTTGTAGGTTTTGGAGCTCCAGTCCTTTTTTCTTCAAACTTCTCCTGACAGTCTTTCCATCGTGTCCTCTGTCTTCCATGTCCTTTTTTGCTGTCCTCTTTCTCCCATGCTTTCTTTGCTATCACTGAGAGTCCCAAATTCATCTTCCCCCTAATTTATTCCATGTGCACTCTGTTTACTCTCCGCTTGCCTGCCATTCTCTTCAGTATATTATTTTCTGTTATCCACTGTTGCCAAATCAGAGCAGGCAGGGACAGACAAATGCAGTGAATACTCTTCCTTTCAGTTTGTGAATTAATTGCAAGTTCCACAGTACTCCTGCCTTTTTCACTGCCATCCATGCACATTGTGGGGTTCTTTTCAGTTCTCCAGATCTTGGTCCAGTGGCATGAAATATACTTCCCAAGCATATAGATTCTTTCTTCTCTCCAGAAACTTCAGTCAACAGCTCTTCTGTCACTCTTCCTTACTTGCATAATTGCAGTCTTTTGTGTTTACCTTCAAACTATGATCTTCAAACACAGATGCCTACTCTGATACAGTATTTACCAGTTCCTCTTTGCTATCAGCCAAAAGGGCCAGATGGTCAGCACAGATTACCTTTCTCTATCTCCACAGGTTTGGTTCTCCTATTACTTAACTCCATAACTAGGATGAAGAAAAGTGGACTCGGCACACTGCTTTGTCTGACTCCCGCTGCCGCCTCAGAACTCTCTGAAATTCCATGTATTGTTACCACCTTAGCTCTTGACCCTCAATAAAGTTCCTCTATCCTATCCATTTCTGAAGTCCCGTCCTATCGATTTCAATACTGCAAACAATGCAGAATCAAGTCATATGAATTTGTCAATAAATGCTACATAGCAGTTACACCCTCCATTTATAATTCTTTCAAACTTCTGTCTCATCGTAAATATAATGTCTGTAGTATTCCTTCCCTTCTTAAATCTCTTCTCCTATATTTTCCTCCGCCTTGCACCAAAACCTTACCTCCAAAACTCTTTCAAGAACTTTGAGTCTGATTTAACCGAGTGATGCCCAATAAGTATTTGGATCATTTGCATCACGCATGCCCTCCCAGAGAGGCACAATCTATCCCATTCTCCAGTTAAGTGGGATCCCAGCAAACACATAGTAATGTATGAAGTGAGTATCTGCAATTGCCTTGATCATATCAACAGTTATCTCATCTTCACTTGATGGCTTACCGTTCATCTTATTCAGAGCTTTTACCTCCTCTACAGAGATCAATACCTCTTGGTGGCTTTTCCATGATTGCAAGAATTGTTGCAATTCTCTTCTTGTTTAACAGCCATATGGAAAAAATATTTCCAATCTCTACTACACCTTTAGGGTTAGTCATCACACAGTTCCCATCCTTCATGCAGAAAGCTCTATCTTTTGTGTTTCATTTGTTCCTCTCTTTTGCCAACCCATCTGATGAAGTGGGTATTCACCCATGAAAGCTTATGCTCCAATACATCTGTTAGTCTATAAGGTGCCACAGGAGTCTTTGTTGCTTTTTACAGATCCAGACTAACACGGCTACCCCTCTGATATTTTCTTGACATCATCTTCCTCCAGCTTTCTGTATAATTCCTCTTCAGCCTCCATTCTCGCCTTAGCAACTGCCTTTTTTGCATGTTGTGTGCTTTTTTTATTCTCATCACAACCTTTCTCAAATTCTTTAAATAATTATTTGTTTTTAATTACTTGTTATCCAAAAGTACCCTATCTTACCACTCATTCTGCCACATTACCTTCACTGCCTTAATGAAATGGGCAGGGATGGTGTCTGTATCCTCTGTTTGCCAGAAGCTGGGAATAGGCAACAGGGAATGGATCACTTGATTACCTATTCTGTTCATTCCTGCAGGGACACCTGGATTTGGCCACTGTCTGAGGACCGGATACTGGGCTAAATGGACCTTTGGTCTGACCCAGTATGGCTGTTCTTATGTTCTTAAACTTCCTTAATTCTCCCTCCACTCACTTCACTGTCTTTGGCAAAGCATGAAAACCTTCCTTTACTGTTTGGCAAACTTCCTTTCTGCCCCCTGACATAACTTAACTACCAGTGCAATTTCTTCCTCAATTTCATACTTTCCTGTGTTCTCAGGTTATACATTTTAGCTATTAATACTTGTTATACTGAGTGAATATGTAGCAGAACAACCTTTGTCCTTCACCATTTTCCTATGTTCTCTTACCAAAATATAATCTACCTGGGCTTTGCTTTTTCCACTATATTATATCCTCATATGGGATTTTTTTTTAAACCGTATTCACCGCTGAACTCCCATTAAACACCACTTAACCCAGTTCTCTCCTTCTGTATTTCTTTTACCAAAGCCAAATTTACCCACCACTCCTTCTGTTGGGCTCCCTTCACCAACATGATTGCTGGTCACTAACAAGGTGTCACTCTAAACCATAACCACCAACTTTTCAGCTCATTTCTAAAGTTCTTCCTCTCTTCCATAGGTCTGCCTGATTGAGGAGCAAACTTTGACATCAAACCACCCTATTCTCTCTCATCAACCATACTATCAGTCATTTTCCTCTTCTTTCTACCCTTTGACATCAGTGATTTGAGCTCATGATGAAAGCTACCCCATTCATTTTCTTTTTTTCTCCAAACTAAAAAATCCATCTTTCAAGATCATACTTCTGCCTCTACACCATGTAGTTTCCTGCAGATATTGTATATGGATTTTCTTTCTAGTCATTGCCTCTACCACCTCTCCTGACCTATCCCTAAGTGAACCTACATTCCAAGTTGCTATTCTCAGGACTTTGCCAATTTGTCGCTGTTGCCTGGAAAAGAGTGTCAGTTACATGTTTTAAATACTTGCATTCAAAGAACACACCAAGAGCCTAGGAGCTAAGTAGCCCACTCATGGCTGACCCTGCTGTGGTTTTAATTTGGAGTTGACCTTCTCCTAGATCAGCTGCCATCCAAAGCTTCTGACACCCAATCTGGCATCTTTTGTGAGGAGTAAAATTTTCATTTTGGAGAGAAGCCATTAATTTTTTTTAAAAAATATTCTAAAGAAAATTGCTGTGTGTTATGGAAATTGATCAGTTTGGGTAATTTGTCTCCATCTTTTTCAAAACATTTTTTAGAGGAGAGTATCTATACTCTGCCATTACTTTTTGCTCACCAAGAATTAGCTAAAACCAAGAAAGTGACAGCTAATTTTAGAAACGAACAGGTTTTATTTTTGGAATTCACACAGGATGGATAAATTAGTTTTTAAAAGATCAATTCTTTAAATGTTGCTAGTTATTTCCCTATCTTATAATATTAAATTGCTAATGTGGATGTTTTTTATATTTCTTTGGCTTTCTAATTGTTCATAGAATTTCAGATTTTATAGACTGCGCCCTTCCAAGTTTCATACTTTACTTTTTCAGCATAGATGAGCATTTTAAGAGCCTCATTAATAGCCTTAATCTGAAAACACACAGATACAGAATTGATAAGTAAATTGCCCATGTTGTGTTTGTACTCAAGTCCACTTTTTGATATATTGAACTTCCACAAGTCAAGAAAGCTGAAATGCTTTGACCAGTCTATACAACCATCAGGGTTTGCAGTGTGAAATCAATGGAACTTGTGCTCCTAAATATGTTAAGTGCTTTTGAAAATCCAACTGTTAGGTGTCTAAATTAGCTTTAAATGCCTAACTTTAGGCTTCTGTTTTTGAAAATTTTGGCATATGTAAAGTATGTTCACTAATGTATTGAAGGTCTTAACTTCTGATAGTGAATATTGAAGCAATTTGTTTTGAATGGAAAGATTTTATGGCACTAAGACTTTTTAATAACTACAATTTTAACCTCTGATACCACAAACACTTGTGTACACTCATGTTGGTTTCAAGCAGATGAGTAGTCACATTGAAGAAAATCTGATATTAATGTGAGCAGAATTACGTACCTGCTTAAATGTTTGCAGGATCATTGTTTTAATTTTCAATATTTTGTTTTCCTGTAGCATTTTTGTAAAATATAGATATGATACCCAACCAGTAGTGACGTTTTTAGAAAGCATAATTTAGTTAATTTTAATTTATTGCAGTAAAACAAATTTTCAGATTCGTTTTTTAAAGCATCAGTAAACTTTTAAAAATCAAGTGATTTGATCATTAGTTAAGCCAATAATTTAAATCGCCTTATTTTTAAATTACTCCACCTTCACTTCAGAAGTATAAAATTAACTTACTTTGATTTACCTGTCTCAGATTGAACTGCTGGAAATGGAAAAAACTCAAATTGGTTTTCAGTGCGAAGAGCTTAAAAGAGAAGTTGCACAGTTAAAAGCTACAATTCCTCAAGTGGTAGCATGTGCAAATGATTCTACAACCAGTAACATTGAAGATCCTGTCAGTTATTCTGATGAAGAAAGGTATCGCTTTTCTTTCTTTTAGACCAGAAATTTGCCTGGAATTGCCTATCGGGCTTGTACCTTAAAACCCTGTCAAAGTTCATGATTGATTCTGTAATCTTTTGTGGCTTTCTGAATCTTCACTGCCCCTTCTTTTCCCTGCTAATTTGTTCACAATTTATTATCTTCCAAAAAATATTTCAGATTAATTTATGTATAATATGGTCCAGATCGCAAGTGTTAAAGAATCTAAATGTGTAGTTTGTCTGAAAATCCTAAAAAAAAAATAAAATAAAAATAGAAGAAATAAGGTTTCTCTTTATTCAGGTAGAATAATGGCTTTTTATTGGCGTTAACAGCTTGCTTACTTACCGCTATACAACGCACAGAAGATATTGTCCATTTTTCTCAGGCATTTTTACTCCAAATGTATATTAGCACAGGTCTATACTACAAAATTAAGTCAATGTAAGTTACGTTGACTTACAGCCAGCGCAGTAATTAAATCAGCTGTTCATGTCCACACTACCCTCCTTGTGCCAATGATATGTGTCCTCACCAGGCGCGCCTGCATTGACTTAAGTGGGGGCATTGCAGGGGGCTGATGGGCAGAGCCCCACCACTGCAGGGCTGACAGTTGGCGCGGGGCTGACTGTGGGAACTCTGTGCCCTACGGCTGTATGTTTTGGTGGGGCTGGCGCTCATGGCGGCCGGCCAGTCAGCAGGGCTGGTGGCACTGGCTGGCCTGCTCTGCCCCACCCGGGAGCAGCTGGGGTTGATGGCACCAGCTGGCGGCCGGCCCTGCCGCCCACTGGCCGGTGCCATCGGCCCCAGTCCCGCTTGCCCCTACATGGGGCTGGGGTGGCTGGCCCCATGTGGGGGCAGCGAAGCTGGGGCTGATGGCACTGGCTGGCTCCATGCAAGGGCAACGGGGCTCGGGCTGTCAAAAGCAGCAACAGGTGATGTAAGCAACTTAACTACATTGACCTAAGCACACTTTTGCGCACGGAGGTGAAGTTATTAGGTCAGCGTAGAGGACAGCTTACTGTAGTGTAGATGCGTAATAAAATTAGGTCAATGTAAGCTTCCTTATGTTGACCTAACTCTGTAGTGTAGACTAGGCGTTAAATGTTCTTTGTTATGGATTACTGACACACTTCCTCAAATGTTACTGCAAATTGTAGTAATAGATTGAGTTACCACTCCATACAAGTCTGTTCAGAGTTGTCACTGCTAGCCAGATCTCTAGTGTTAGGTTTGAGCTGTAGCTGCATCAGTTGTGATCGCTCCTCTGTCTGCCAGCATTTTCTTTGCTGTTGGCCTCCAACTTTGATGTCTTGTACTCCATGGAAGGATTTGCGGATTATTTGAATTTGTTGCACTACTAGCCATCCACAAATCAGACTGGGACTTATCAACAGAATGGATGCTAACCTGGAAGGAAGTACAGGCAGAAGGAAGAGAGAGAAAAAGGATAGTTGAGTTGGAAGTAACTTTGAGCAGCAAAGAGGCATGGGGTGAGAAAATGAACACAGGAAAGCAAGAATAAGAGAGAATACAGAAAAAATAAACAGGAGGAGGAAAGGAAAGTAGGAAAGAGGCTGAAGCAGGAAAAAACCTATAGAGTGTAACAGAAAAATATAGCTAAAAAGTAGCTTTACACACCTATTGTAGCTTTATTTTTAAGGTAGTTCTTGGACAAATTAATTTCTCTTTCCAGCTGGTATTTTCCCCCCTCCTTGTGTCTGTCTTTAGAGGTGGCTTTCAGTGTGCGTCTCACACTTGGGCCAGATGTGCCATGCCCTATCATGTTTCTGCATGTACTTCCAATTTTTAATACTTTGGAATTGTTTTGAGAAAGCAAAATGGAGATTGAAGTAAGGTATCTGGGTCAGTATTTGGGTTTGTGCTACCCAAACAAATAAACACAATCCCTTTCATTTTGCTTCAAAAGAGCCTCTATTTTGTGATGCTGAGGGCAGAACTTGGTTCCATCCCCATCGTTTGTTTAAAACGGAATGAGCATGTAATCCTCCAGCTCAGGAACTGTGGTGCTCAAACCTTGGAAAAAACTGGTTCAGCTAGATCCTTGCCTTGAGTTACTTCATGGATTATTTAAATTAAATTTCATCATGTCTTATATTGGCTGATATGTTTCTTTGTAAAACTCAGATTTGCAGAACCTTCTCTTTTCAATAAGGCAGTCATATTGTTTCTAAAGTTCAATATAAAATGTTATGGACTGTAATCTCAGAATTTATCTGCACTTTATATAAAAATCTTCCTTAATATGATCAACATTATCTCCTTACAGCCTGAAACTGCGATCCCTCCGAGTTAACGTTGGACAGCTACTGGCCATAATTATGCCTGATCTAGATTTGCAGCAAGTAAATTATGATGTTGATATAGTTGATGAAATTTTAGGACAAGTTGTGGAACAAATGCATGAAATCACCACTACTTAATATCCTTTACTGAAGACATTAAGACACTTGCTGAATCTTCCACTATATTGTAGGGTTTCCAAATTGTAAAGACTGGTTTTGTTTTTATGTTTGAGTAATTTAGATATAAATCCAGTGTAAAATATATATATACTGTGTGCACTCAGGTGTCACAAATACTGTGGGTACTTTTCACGTACCTTTAACTTTCTCCTTAAAGGAACAGTCAACATTGACAGGCCGTGGATGTACCTAACTTATTAAGAATTTTGTTTTAAAAATAAATGTTTGTAATTAAACTTGCAAATATTTTCTATTACTTTGGAATCTTAAGCAGTTTTTACAGAGCTTTTCATTTTGCTTTTAACTTTTGTATTCTGTGATCCTTAAATGTATTTGTTCCCCCAAAACTAAACTTACCCTCTCTGATCCCCCTCCAAAACCAAACCACAATAGCATTGTTGTAAATATCAGTATTCTGCTTGTAAACAGTAATGAAACAGGCAAGTTTTGTGCATTTGCCTTTACTCAAATTTAGTTGGTACATAAAATTTTTGGGCTATGGTCCCTGGTAGCAATATGGGTTGTTGGGTTTTTTTTGTACAACATGGGTCTGATCCTGACAAGTGCTAATACCTGCAATTCCCACCAAAGCCAGTGGGAATTGCAGATGCTCATACCACTCAGAAGCATACTGCTGTGGTACTAACCACAAGTAGGCATAGTTTTGGTATGTGCTGTGTGAGCTTATTCATAGCTCTGCCGATGCATCTCAATACTGACCTGAAATACTACCATTTTAATACTACCCCCTTGAGTGAAGACCGCAAATCATGTTAAATTGTATAGTGGTTTTGTGATGTTGGCAAATACAGAATAGGGACAAGATATGTCCTAAAATAATAAACCTCAGAACACTGAATTGTTGCAATATTGAGTACTGACTCTGCCATAGAAACCCCCCTCTACTAGCTTTCTTTGAAATGACACTACTGTAATCAATCTGTCTCCTAATTTAGCTTCCCATGAAAATACCTATAATGCAGCATGCTGTATGTATGATTACAATGGGCTACTCAGTTTTAGAGGAATTATGTAATTAAAAAGGCATTTAAGTTAAAGATATTTTTAAAAACAAATTAATTACCTTACCGATGGTGGTAATGACCAATGAATTTATTAAAGCTGAAAACTTAAATCTAATTTGCTTTCACTGTTTATGCAGTTTTAAATTTTGCACATTTTTTATGGACCAAAAATGGGCTAGTCCTTTTGTTTCTAGTCTCTTTTCCTGGTTCTCATGTATCAGCACTGTGCTGCAATATCTGCAAAACAGGTGAATGTTTAAATTTAAGTGTTGAGGACAAATATGGGGATAGTGATGGTATGCTCCTTCAAACCATCTTTTTTTCCCCAGCCAACAGAGGTGTCCTTCTCATTTGACTAGTGATCTAAACAAAAATTGTTTCAATTAAAACCTTTAAAACAATCATGAAAACATCCCTTTAATATTAAACATATTAATGTGAAACATCTGTTTCTACAAAACCTACATTTTTTTTGGCTTAAGCAACCTTACTGTCCTGTTTAAATTAGGTTGCATTCCCTTAGTTGTACTATGCTAGTCTGTTTAGCGTAAGAGTATCTTGAATACCTGATCTAGTATTATGCTAGTAGGGATAAAGAAATACTATTGTGCTTATAATGGCTAAATTTAATGTTTAATTTTGAACAGGTAGCTGAAATATGACTTAGGTATATGAACATTGTTATTTTTTGATAAACTGGTGTGCAATTTTTCATTCTTTGTCATTGTTTATTTATTTTCTCAGTGTTTTGTCCAGATACTTCTGTAGTTGAATTTATTATAGATGACTGGTAAAATGTCTATATTGAAAATTAAAAATTTATACTGTACATTTAAATTTTGAGGAACAGCGGGTAAATGGAAGTAAGTTTACTTGTTAAAGTACATAGATGTATTTTTTTGTAAAAAGCACATTCTGGTTTTCTGTCAGATCAAAACTTTTAACTGGTCAATAAAAAAATAATTTTGTTTTAAATAAGAATATGCATACTAGCTATCTCCAGCTTTATTTTAACATTCATCCTTACGAGAAATCTGGCCTTCACTTTACCATGCTGCCTTTCAGAAGAATGTCAAATTGCTTGCTTCTGTAATCCGCACTAAGTGTTGTTCTGTCACTCTCTTTAGCAGTTAGACCACATATAGATGTTTGACTCTACTTCCATGCTAAGAGACCTGATTCTTTAACTCCAGTGCTGGAGGCTAGTGTTTCCATATTCTGAAATCCCAGATTCAATGCCAGATTTCCTAAACAAAGGGTTGGTACTGTCACAGTTCTGAGCAACTGCATCTCTGCTCCCACTCTGTGGTCCAGCAAGGGCACCCATTCTAACCTCCCAGCTGTCACGTCTCTCTCGCTCCTAATGAGGTTATTTCCAGGCTGCACAGTTCCCTGCCTGTACTGTGAATTACCCAGCAGTCAGACTGCCTAAGCAGGCCTGTTTTACTTTTCTTGTCAGGGACCGTAAACAGTGTAAGTACCACAATTAAGTTACCACACAGCTCTTTCTAAGCAAGCACATTTATTCTTAAAGTAAAAAAAATTACAGAAAAAACATTAAAACAATAAAAGAATGTACACCTACACTAAACTTACTATAGATCACACCCCATCTTCCACAAGGGCTCTAGTCTGTCAGTCCTTTCAACACTTTCCTGAGGATTGGGGCCCTCCCCATTTGCTGGATTAGAAGGAAAGTTCTCCATTAGTTTTAACTCTAAACAAAATTCCTTCTTTTTTGGTCCCTGGAGAGTTCAGTTTGAACAAGTATATGCAAGACTCCAGTCAGTGCTAGCTCTCTGGAAGTGTTACAACTGGAGTGAATTTGCCTAACCCAACCCCTCCACTCAGCTTAGTTCCTGGAAGACTCTGGTCTCCCTCCCCACATGGAATTGCATACAATCCATAGCCTACGAAACAAACTTCAAGAAGGTTGGTCAGTTTCCTGCAATACCCTGGACAAATCTGTCACAGGTATCTTTGGTTATCCAGTCTGTAACCACTAGACCAAGGGTCAGTAACCTTTCAGAAGTGGTGTGCCAAGTCTTCATTTATTCACTCTAACTTAAGGTTTTGTGTGCCAGTAATACATTAACATTTTTAGAAAGTCTTTCTATAAGTAATATATAACTAAACTATTGTATGTAAAGTAAATAAGGTTTTTAAAATGTTTAAGAAGTTTTATTTAAAATTAAATTAAAATGCAGAGTCCCCCGGACCCAGGCAGTGTGAGTGCCACTGAAAATCAGCTCATGTGCTGCCTTTGGCACATGTGCCATAGGTTGCCTACCCCTGCACTAGACCACACGCTGCTCCCAAAGCCAGCAATGGAAACCAAGATTCCCAATGCCCAGCAGTCCACAAAAGCTTGTGTGTAACCCACTGGCAATGTGCCATCCGTCCCTCCCTGTAAGGGCTAGTCCGTGTAAAGAATATCAGCATATGCCACCCCTGTGCGCGCACACCAGCACCACCACTAGTTATATCTTGACATGGAAGAGGTCTGTGCTGTGGACTGGAAGGCAGTGGGTTCCAACCTTGCAGATGACCCAGATAGGGTGGAAAAAATACATTATATATAAAACTCAGTTTAAGAGCCCTGAAGCACTTGTTGAAATGATTTTATATTGCAAATATTTGGAAGTGAAATTGGATGTTGTACTAATATATACTTTACTGCTGTATTTTTACTTATGTTTGGTTCAGAGTAATCCATGGAAGACTCTCTGTGTAATCAAAGAGTAGATTCTTGCTCTGTAAGCTCCAAAAAGGCCAGAACTTAAGTTTAATAATTTATCTTTCCAGAAAGTAATCCTCATTCTGAAAGGTGTAACATTGGCACTTATTGGAGATTGAGTGACTTAGGGCATTACTACTTGAGCTACAGAGCAGTGCCTCTTAACCTTTCCAGACTACTGTACCCCTTTGAGGAGTCCGATTTGTCTTATATACTCCCAAGTTTCACCTCACTTAAACTACTTCCTTACAAAATCAGACAAAAATAGAAGTGTCACAGTACACTATTACTGAAATTGCTTACTTTCATTTTTAATCTATACTATAAAGTGGAATATAAATATTGTATTTACATTTCAGTGTATAGAATATAGAGTAATATAAACACATCATAAAATTTTAGTTTGTACTAACTCTGTTAGTGCTTTTTATGTAGCCTCTTATAGAACTAGCCAAATATCTAGATGAGTTAATGTACCCCTGGGAAGACCTCCTGCATACCCCCACAGGTACTCCTACCCCTCTTTGAGAACCACTGCTACAGAGCCTTTCAGCACTAGGTCACTTGTTTGAACTGTGCCCAGCTCCGCAAGGATTAAAAATTGTTCCCATATAACACATGTTTGGTATGAGGTTACGTATAGCGAGACCTAAATTTGCAAGGGTTGGCCATTTTGTAATTATGATACACGTTTGGGGGTGAGCAAAAGGAATTCAAAAGTCAAGACAGACCAAAACACCATTTAATCTTTGGCACATAATCATGGGCTTTTGTAAAAGTCTCACAATTTTAGGGTTTGAATCATTATTTTTTAACTTTTGGGGTTGTGAATACTGATCTCTAACATCATGCATTCAGATGGGTTACAGAAAAGTCTGTAACTGTTAATTGAGTACAGCAGAGGTTGCTGTGGGGTCTGCACCCAACCTCTGTCTCCTCACACCATATTCCCTGTTGTATTACAACTACAGATGGCACCAGTAGCAGACCCAGGGGAAGAGATGAAGAACAGGGGCCAGGCTGTCTCCAGCCAGTCCCTCAGCCAGCTCCCAACCACTGGATTGTACCCCTACCTACCCCAGCTTCCTTCCCAAACAGCCAGCTGCTGCCCCCCCCACCACCTGTTAGCAATTTGACTCACTCCAGCACCCTCTCCCCAGTTTTAGCAGTCCCCCACCTTGACAGCCTAGCATCCACCCTTACACACACCAGGCACCCTCCTCCACTCAGTAGTCTAGCAGCCCTGGGGCTAATTGGCAAGTTTTGTGCAATTTCATGTCACCTGACATCCTGCTACTGCTCTGGGCAGAATGTGTTGGCCATCAGAGGAAGCGTATCGTCCTATGGAAACTTGCAAGAATGCAAATTAGATTGCTACATAATTTGCATAAAATGCCACTAAGGGAACTTAACAAAATTTGGCAACTAGGAAATGCTGTAAATTCCAAAAACAAAGTTGAAATCCAGGGCTGTAACCCCTCTGCCACCCTGTAAAATGGGGACAATACTCAGCTTTATAAAGTGCTTTGTGATCTATGGATGAGGAGTCCATGTCGGGTTAGGTACAATTAATTTCAGTAATCATAAGAGCAATGCAACCGTTTCAATTCTGTTACCATTTCGGTATTCTCTAATGCCTCCACCCCCTTAATACTTACATAGGAAAATGTGCTTTAAGCAATTGTCTCTAACAAAAAAGACCCCCTGCTGCTCTATAGAGGGTAGGATCCCTATGGCTGTGCTAACCCCACGGCTCTGCCAGCGCGCACCTACCTGGAATGGCTTACAGGAGCCTGAAAGAACGGAGCAGACAGCTGGAGCGATTATGGGGAAGGGCCTTTTCTTATCTGATCCACTCTAGTGGAACGATTGAACTCGAGAAATTTTCACTTTGCCACGGGAGGGGACTGAATGAACAGAGGAAAATACACTTGAATCTCCATCATTCTGTAAAGCAACGCACACGCTCTACCCCTATATGCATACACCCTGCTCCCCCCACCCTCTCTACACATACACCCTGCCCCTACACACACACACACACCCTGCTCCCCCCACCCTCTCTACACACACACCCTGCTCCCCCCACCCTCTCTACACACACACCCTGCCCCTACACACACACACACACCCTGCTCCCCCCACCCTCTCTACACACACACCCTGCCCCTACACACACACACACACCCTGCTCCCCCCACCCTCTCTACACACACACCCTGCCCCTACACACACACACACACACACACACCCTGCTCCCCCCACCCTCTCTACACACACACCCTGCCCCTACACACACACACACACACACCCTGCTCCCCCCACCCTCTCTACACACACACCCTGCTCCCCCCACCCTCTCTACACACACACCCTGCCCCTACACACACACACACCCTGCTCCCCCCACCCTCTCTACACACACACCCTGCTCCCCCCTACCATCCCTGCACACACACCCCCTGCCCCCTCCAACTCCTAGACAGACACTGGCCCTATACACAAACCCTGCTCTCTCCCACCCCTACACAGACACCCTGCTCCCTCTCTCCCACCCACCTCTACGCACACACACGTAATACACCCCCCACTTGTAGCTATGGCTCGTAGCTTGGGACCGAGGCTCTGGGTTTAGCGGGCCGCGGGGGAGGCACGAGGCGGAACGCAGCGGCGCTGCCCAGCAGGTGGCGCTGTTGCCCCGTAACGTCCCCCAGAAACGAGTCAGCAGCGGGCGTGTCCCTTTCCCTGGACCCGGCCTTTATCGGACGCATGCGCGGTCACTGCGGGGGAGCCGCGGCGCGCGCGCGGGAAAGGCGAACCTCGCCTGCCGGTCGGACCCGCCTCCCCTACTCCGCGCGCGCCCAGCCTCAGGTAGGGGCGGCAGCGGGCTCGGGGCGCACGGACGGGAGCTGGGGCACGGGGTGCAAGGGCGGGGCTAGGAGAGGTGCCCCCTGCGGGGTGCATGTGACATGCTGGGCGTACAGAGCCCCGACTCTGTTGAGATGGGATTTGGCGAGGGGCCGCTAAAGGGCCGCATTCAGCCTTGCTGTGACTTCCTAGATTGTTCTGTGTCCCGGGGGTGGGTTTGTGTCGCTCCAGGATTCTCTTGTCCGGCTGGTATTTCCGGGGGTGGGATTTGTTCCAGAGATGGAGTATTTTGAAGGGGGCCTCTTCATTTGCAGGGATTTGTCAGCTTGACTTGCTTCACCTTCCTTTTAAACTTCATACTCTGTTTGGCAAACGAGTGCATATTGTACTTTAGTTTGATTCAAACCTTTAACTGTGCACCTCCGGCTTTGTGTGACAGTTCTCAGCTGAGTGCCTCAGTCTTCCTGTAGAACAGTGGTGATGTGCAAAGTTCGTTGAGACCTTTGGAAGAAAGCTGCTAGGTAAGTGAGTGTTGTTGTTTTGTTATTGCTGAGGCATAGCATCTTTTCTGTGACTAACAAGCCCTCTGTTCCTAGGAGGAATGATTTTTGTTCTGTTCTGTCTCTATTTTCCCTCTTTTTCTTCTATCCTTTCATCTCCCTTCCCACTCCAACATGCTAATTCTTTTCTCTTCATTTCACTTGGTAATTTTCCCTTAAAATGCAGATAACGTTTATGGTCCAGGAGGTCTGCACTAAATGGTGAATTCCTCTTTTACCCCTTCCTCCCTCACTGCTTGCCAGGTTTCTAGCATTACTTACTCCTAGGGGAATTCTGCACCACTGCGCATGTGCAGAATTTATGTCTCCTGCAGATTTTTTTGCTTCCCTGCAGAAAAATGACTTTCTGATGGGGAAGCAAAAGGAAGCCACTAGAATGGTCATGTGACCCTCCCCAGCAGTATGTTTTGGGTGCCCAGGGTAACCAGCAGAGGTAAATCACTGTGGGGCAGGGGGCAGGACTGGGGAAGACTCAGTTGGTGGCTCCTACCCTGTGCCAGGCTCAGCTGCTAGTCTTGGCTGGGCTGGGGAGGATGGGACTTCCTCTTTCCTTGCACAGCATCTGGGGCTGTGTCAGACCCACCCCCAGATTTCTCCCCCTGGTTGTAAGAAGCTCTGCAAACTCTTTCCCCCTTCCCCCCGTGCTTTCTGCACCCATCACTCCTCATCTGCAGGGGGAGGGATCCGTGTACAGGGAGCTGCTCTCCCATCCATCCAGCCTCCTTGCATCCAGAACCTCCTGCCAAGCGCCACTCCCCCCCGCACCCAGAACCCCTCCAACAAGCCCCACTCCCCCAGTACCTGGACCACCCACACCCAGATCCCCACCATACCAAGCCAACCAGTTGCACCTGGATCTTCCCTCCCCATCCCCGAGCCCCACTTCTTCAGCATCTGGACCCCACCACTGAGCCCCACACACTCTCCTGCCAAGCTCTCTTCCCCCACCCCTCCGACACTCCTCCTGCTGAGCCCCAACTACCTTCACCTGGACCCTCCTGCAGAGTCCCATTATTGTTGCACCCAGGACCCCCCAACAAGCTCCTGTGCATCTGGATTCCCCACTGAGCCGCCCGCACCCAGATTGCCCCCCCCCAACCCTTTCAACTCTCACTTGAATCTCCCCGCACTAAGCCCCTCCACACTTGGGTCATGCCTTAATGAGCCTGCCTGCCCACACGTGGTGCACCTGTCACAGAGGGGCAGGGCCCTGGGATGTTTCTGGGGCAGACCCAGTCCTTGCACTGTATCAGGGTTGGGTGCTGCCTCACCGCTGAGTCTGTGTTGTGGCGGGAGAGCTGCACAATTATCTCCCACCTCTGTGCAGCCAGGGGCCTGTGCTTCCTAATGCCATGCTGGAGCCTCCACGTTTATTTGACAAATAAAATTTGCAAAATTTTAAAATACTATGTGCAGAATTTTTATTTTTTTGGTGCAGAATTTTTAATTTTTTGGCGCAGAATGCCCTCAGGAGTAATTACTCTTGCTGCTTTGGCAATGCTTGTGATTCAAACACCAATGTATGCAAGATTTGTGCTGCCGTCAGAGCAGGGAGTAGAGAGATCAGAGCAGCATGAAGAATTCAGCCACTTTGAGGTCTGGGGATGGGAAAAATGATATGCCCACAGAAAATGTACCTAAGCACTGTTCCAGCACAACTACCTCTGTCGTCATAAGATTTCTAGTAATGGAGTGGAGAGCCATGGCTTAGTAACCTTTTCAGAGAATGTTCTTACAGAAAATTTCAGTTATTATAAACCATAGTTACTTAAATGTAGTCATCTTTTGTGCTTTGCTGTAATGTTTTTCTTATTTCCACAGTGCTTGTGGACACTGTATTGTTAACTTTTATTATAATGTTTGTCATAATAAATGCAAAATATCTGATTCTTGCCCTGTTTTCCTTTAGAAAGAATGAAGGTCATCACTTGTGAAATAGCATGGCACAACAAAGAGCCGGTGTATAGCTTAGACTTCCAACACGGAACTGATGGGAAAATAAATCGACTGGCCTCAGCAGGAGTAGACACTGCTGTTCGTGTGAGTTCCAAACTTTCACTGATTTTAGTGTGTGCAAGATAACTACCAAGGAATTTAATTTTACTTTAAAATTTCACATTCTTCTGGTTTTCCACTGCCCACAAATAAGTGACTCAGATGAACAGTTATGTGAAAGTGGGGCATGAACTCTATCAGTTTGAGTTTAGTCTTCAAGTTCTGGCTAATCTGCTTCTTCCTAATTTCATCTAGTTTGGGTAGGGTTTTGAAATTTTTGAATGACTGCACTCCTCCTGCCTCCTTGTAAAATATATAAATAACTGAACTGAAGAAAATGGTGCACACTAATTACAAAACTGAAAATAGATCAATTTTCAGGTATAGAAGCCAATTTACTATCTGTAATACTTTTATAACTAGATATGGAAAGTGGAAAAAGGACCAGATGGGAAAGCAATTGTGGAATTCTTGTCCAATCTAGCTCGCCATACCAAAGCAGTGAATGTTGTGCGTTTCTCTCCCAGTGGTGAGATTTTAGCATCAGGAGGAGATGGTGAGTAACATTATAATAAAGACCAATATAAAGAATATACATACATCTCATGTAAAAGTGAGCACAGAAAGTGTCTATCTTCGGGTTTGTATGAACCACTGCCCTTTCTATTACCATAATACATGAGTGCCCCACACACCCTAATGAGTTTATTCCTCCAGCCTCCTTGTGAGATAGGGAAGTATTTTCTCTGTTTTACAGATGTGAAAGAATTATTCCTGTTTTACAGATGTGGCATTGAGCAGCTTGCCCAATATCATAAAGGGACTCTGTGGCCGAGTTGTGAAATTAAATCCATCTCCTGAGTCCCAGACCAGTGCTTTATCCTCAGGACCAAAGGGATTGGATAGCTCTCTATTGTGTTTGACACAAATGTGTCATATTTTAAGGGAAGATTTCCAAAGGCACAAAGGGCAGTTAGGTACCCTTTGAAAGTTGGGAACCTGACTCCCACTTGGACCTTCGGAAATTTCCTTCTTAATCAGATTGTTTAATGAAAAAGGCTAGATCAACATAAATCAAAACTAACTTATACATTTGTTTACTGTTCCTGCGTAATAAAGGTAATGGTGGGGAAAAAAGCATTTCTAGGTCAATTACCAAAAAAAAATCTCCAAGGCTAGTCTAAATATTTTTGCTGGTTGAGTTGCACATTACATGTCTATCTTTGGGTTAGCAGTATAAGGCCAATATAATAATTCATTATCAGAAAAATTTATCAACAAGTCAAATTATTCCACAGATGCTGTGATTTTATTGTGGAAATTGAATGATAACAAAGAACCAGAACCAATAGCATTTCAAGATGAAGATGAAGCTCAGCTGAACAAAGAGAATTGGACAGTAATTAAAACTTTAAGGTAATTTATTGGGCTTTTTGAGAGTTTTCTTCATTCAATGATGCTCTTTATGTCTGGAATGGCCTTCCACTCAACATATACAAATCCCCTTCACAGTTTTTAGAAAATTCACCTGCTCCACAGCTAATTCCTGTTATGCTTTCTAACTTCTGCCCCTATTTAGTATCAGTGAATGCTGGTGTTCTGTACCAGTCTGTTTCCTCAGTCTTCTAAGATGTAAAGGCAAAAGATCTGATATCTGTGGCATAGCTCTCTGCACCTACTTATGATTATGTACTTCAAAAGCTCTGTCTTTGTCCACTTTTGCACAGGGACATTTTAAGAAAACAGACATTTTTATTACTGTATTTATAGTGAACGTAATTTAATAATAAATATTAAACAAAAAAGTGCCAAAAGATAAAAATGAATCATGCCTGTTTGCTAAATGTCAGTCCCAGCCAAATTGTTTAAACTAGTTTTTAGAGTTGTTGAAAAGTCTTATTCCAGCTGTCTGGAAATATTATTTGCAAATTACAGTAATACAATTGTTACTTTTACATTTTTTATTATGTATTCATCTAATACAAAATAACCTTTATTTCACATTATATATGGTGCTTATTAAAATGTATGTGTATTCACAGTTAAAATAGTTCATTTATCTAAGTGAAATGAGTCATGGTTTCAGTCCAGTTCCTAGTGGGCAAGACATCAGAGCACCATTACCACAGGGGAACTGAATGGCATCCTGTTGCCACTCTCAGTGGAGAAGCAAAGGAATGAAAGGCTGTGGAAATTGAAATCACCTTTTGTCCCTTCATGGGACTATATGTGGAACACTATCCTCTGTTTGAGCAGCATCTGTGGATAAACTGAGCACTTTGGTCTCCAGGTTCTCTCAGTTTGCACCCCTTATGGTCATTAAATTCATTAGTAATTCACACTGTTTTACCAAAAAAAAAAAAAAAAAAATCTAGTATCTCTACCTGATAAACTTGAATAGGTACAAAGTGTGTATAGTATAAAATATGCCTTCAAAATTTTTTGTATAATTTCCATACAAGACTGGAACAGCTTCCAAGATAAGTTAATTAGAATTATTTTTCTCAAAATTAGAATTTTTAAAAATGGGAATGTAACATATTTTATCATTCAAGTAGTCACATTGTGGTGTAAATCTACAAAATAATGCTAGTGATTCTTACCATTTTTAAAACTTATTTTTCATGGAGATTCTCCTAACTTGGACTTGATATCAGAAGACATTGGTTCAAATGCAATAGGAACTAAACTTAGATTCTGAGGTTTGATATGACTCCACTTGATATGCCAACCTTTTATTGAACACTTCTTGTGAAAAAACGTATCTGTAAAGGAAAGTTTTCTGAAAAAGTGACCTTTCTCATATTTATATAATTTATTAGTACATGAACAATTGTGTGTTGTCTATATTGCACACATTCCTGGGGATGTTCATTTTTCACATATTTAATTCTCCATCATTTGAAGTCATTTGTGAATTCAGGGTTTTTATTTCTTTGAAAAATGCCATGTTATACAGAGGTTAGCAGGGTTATATGTGTGTTAGTCCTACTAGGAGGAATGAATATATGAAAATATATATAATATAGTTTAAAAATAAAAAGCAGTGGCTAGCCATCTCACTATTGCAATAATTGATAACCTTTTGTTATAGGCTTTTAACATTTAAAAAAAATCTGACTTTGTTCATAACTCTTGTTCTTGCTATTACTAATGATCACAATCTACTACCCCGGATTCCAGAGGCCACTTAGAGGATGTGTACGATATTTGCTGGACCCCTGATGGAAACTGCATGGCATCTGCATCAGTAGATAACACAGCTATAATGTGGGATGTCAATAAAGGTAATTGCTAAGTTTCTAATTTTTCTTTGTGGAATCCATCCTGCGATAAGTAGAATTGCTTAATGCTTAAGAAATAACAAAAGCATATATATATATATATATATATTTTTTAAGACAATATGGTCAAATTATCTCCTGAATTTGTGAGGGTGGGGTGGAAATACCTCTTAGTCTGGGCGCGTGATGTAGTGAAATCTTATTTTGTGGACAGGTTAGAGACAAAAGGGTCAGGGAGGGGTAATTTGATTCACGCAATCTACAGAATCATAGTTTCAATGGTGTCACTCTGTGGCATGGCAGGGGGGACTCACTGCTCTCCCAGCTCCAGGTCCTCCAGTGGTGAAAATTTTGATAATACAGTGTTGTCAGAGATGGGTTGATACCCATTTTAAAAGCCCTTTCTCCCACAACCACAGTGATACCAAACGTGACAAATTTTGAATAATTATATAGATTTATATTTGAGAAAACATTCAAAATTATACGTTAACACAGAGATGCATTGCTTAAGTAAAGAAGACATTAATCTTTGGTAATTCTAGGGAAGCTAGCCTTGACATATAGGCCTGAAAATATTTATTCATCGTCAATGTTGTCTCCATCTAGGTCACCACTGCTAGACATGTCACACTGATTCTCATCTGCAGCGCACTCGTACATCTCTGTAAAAAGCAAGCTGCTGGCCAAATGTTTGCCAGGTGGTGAGCATCTGGTCTTTGCTTTTGTGAGCATTTGATTAGCGAAAGGATTGATTCTGGAGTGCGAGGCATTTCACATACACTGGTGTGATTAGTCCATCATCCAAGACCTATCCATGCCCAAAAGGGGAGGATAGTTCGCATTTGATCATCCCAGAGCCATTCCATTGCTTGATAATTTGCCCCCTCTTGATAACTTTTCTCTGTTTTTCTACTTCTTGGAAAACATCCATTAACATGCAGACTGATTCGTGCCCCTGGAAATTTCCATTACATGCATCCGACAAAGTGGGCATTCACCCATGAAAGCTTATGCTCCAATACTTCTGTTAGTCTTAAAGGTGCCACAGGACTCTCTGTTGCTTTTTACAGATCCAGACTAACACGGCTACCCCTGTGATATGTAGCTCTGCAAGTGTCTTTAATGTTGGTCTTCAACTGGTACACTGGAGGCATTCATATGCCAAGTTTATTTATGACCTCATCAGTGATTGTCTCAGCCATTCCAAGCACCTTCAAAGGGTGGAGAATGTCTTAGGAGGATGAATCAGATGCCTTCTGGTAAGACAATTTGGTCTTCCAGTAATGTCACATCCTGGCAGTGTGGTGGCATTTAATGGTCCGAGTAGTAGGAACACATCTCTGAGGAATATACAGCGATTCTGTTCCCTAGCAGCAGGCACAAAAACAGAATCTTGCAGAAGTTTTCGGTAGCATCTCACAACACTAGCTCATGTGTGTCGTGTGCACATCTTTCACTGTGACATTGAAGGCATGCAAGATCATTTTAGTGTCAGCCGCCTCTTGGGAACTATTAAGAAACTTCACTTAACATTGAAAGGCAGCAGCTTCGTTATGCCAAATGATGAAAAAAAATTTTGAGCCACTCTTCTCGTGCTGGAGTATTTTTCCTGCAAAGTACGCAGTTGTCCTCCATGCAAGAATGAGACAGTCGCTTCTTCATTGTGACACATGGAGTCAGTATGTTGGACTGGTATAATACTCTGGAATCTCTTCTTGTAATATTTTTAACAGATTCCTCTGCATACATGTTAAACATGAGTGTCAGTGGTGCCTGTGACGTTGCAGTCTACATGGTTTTATAAAAATATGATAAGTACATATAATGTAACTGGGATATGCTTCATGCAAAAGGTCTTTTGTAAGGTATCATTACAAAGCTTATAATCTACTGAGTGTGATCATCCTATTTGTATAAATGTACCACTCTTATATCTAAAACTAGAAATATAAAATATAACTCTGAGGGCCTATTGTAATTATGCAAAGTGTGGGCCATTAATGGTGGTTTGGAATCTTGATGACTCCCATTAACCAGGACCATTGTCTGCAGATGGCTGTGTTTTACCTGTGAGTCTTCTTGTATATATGTGTGCTGGCAAATGGGCAATGAAGTCTTGCAGTGACATGTGATCATGTCACCTGAACTGGAATCCATCCTTAACCTGGTGCTTTTCCGGGGTGGTGGTGGGGGTGGGGTGGAAACCCAGAGGGTTCCCGCCTTATGCAAAAGATATATAAAGGGGTGGAACAGAACAAAGGGAGAGAGAGGAGAGCCATCATGAAGAATCCCCTAGCTACCACCTAAGCTGGAATAAGAGCTGTACCAAGGGAAAGAATTGTGCTCAGGCCTGGAAGGTGTCCAGTCTGAGGAAAAAACTTACTGAAGCATCTCTAAGGGTGAGATTATCTGTATTTAGTTCGATTAGACATAGATTTGCACATTTTATTTTATCTTGCTTGGCGACTTACTTTGTTCTGTCTGTTACTACTTGGAACCACTTAGATCCTACTTTCTGTATTTAATAAAATCACTTTTTACTTATTAATTAACTCAGAGTATGTATTAATACCTGGGGGAGCAAACATCTGTGCATATCTCTCTATCAGTGTAATAGAGGGCGAACAATTTGAGTTTACCCTGCATAAGCTTTATACAGGGTAAAACAGATTTATTTGGGTTTAGACCCCATTGGGAGTTGGGCATCTGAGTGCTAAAGACAAGCACACGTCTGTGAGCTGTTTTCAGGTAAACCTGCAGCTTTGGGGCAAGTGATTCAGACCCTGTGTCTGTGCTGGAGCAGACGGGAGTGTCTGGCTCAGCAAGACTTGGTGCTGGAGTCCTGAGCTGGCAGGGAAAACTGATAGAAGTAGTCTTGGCACATCAGGTGGCAGCTCTCAGGGGGGTTTCTATGATCCAACCCGTCACAGTGCCACCCTCTGCAGTGTAACGGGGGTGTGGGGGGGAACTCGTGGCCCCTCATGCCTCCTAGCACCAGGTCCCCTGGTTGGTGGAGAGTTTTGTGGGTTGAGTTGATATCATTAGAGAGCCTTTTCTCCCACTACCGTCATTGTAAGACACTTTACAAGAATGTTTTCTATTTAAGTGTAAAAATATATAATTGGCCTTGTTTTATTTCTGAAATGAAAAGTGTATTATGAAATAGAAATTGAGTTTTGGAACTTAGAAACTATTTGCTTTTTCAGGGCAAAAAGTTTCAATTTTTAATGAACACAAGAGTTATGTACAAGGAATAACATGGGATCCTGTCGGCCAGTACATTGCAACTCTTAGCTGTGATAGGTAAGTTATTGTTTTAAGTGTTTTCTATTACTATTCTTTGTTGCATGTTAATTAAGTCAAGAAAAGAACTGAATGCTTTTCACTTCACAAGTATCAATATCTGGAAATGTGAGTTTTAATTGCTGTTCACATTGGTCCTTCAAAGGGAACTGCAAAGGTGAAATGAGAATTGGTGTTAATCCCAAATTTATTTCTGTGCTGAATGCATCCAAAATCTGAGGGAACATTCAATAAAGAAATAATTTTAATTAAACTTTTAAACAAATGATCCTCCACTGGGATCACTGAAGATATCAGAAGTTTAATTTTTCTGGGCTGAATGTCCCTCTTTTTTCATCCCACCCCATATCCCCACCCTCAGCAGCCTGGTTAGTAAGGTCGTTTGGCAAACAAATCTGTGTTTAACTCAATTTTTTTCATTTTAACGTAGCAGGTCACTTTAAATTGTTTGGGGGTATGCATCCTATTTTGATAGACTTTGCAACTGGCTAATAAACCTCTGGGAGAGTGATCCCTGATTTGAGATTTCTTTAGTACCAAAGTGTTCCGCATCTCTGTAATGCAGAAGAATAGCCCATCAGTGGGCTGTCTTCATAGACTATAGAAATTACATGGGCATTGTGTAGCTAGTGCCATAGTTTAGTTGATCTTTGGTACCTTTTTATCACCAAAGTCTTACCCCTTTAATTATATTTATCCCTTTGTCGCTAGTGTGTGCTGAAGAAAAAAAGATGGATACATGTTAACCTACATCTTTTATTGGTTTTATTCTCTCCAGGGGCTGGAGGTGTAAAGTGATGCCCTTTTAATAAATCCCCTCCCGCTTCATCTTCCTCTTTCCTTTTATCTTTCCTCTCCTCTGGATTACTAGCCTCAATTCCAGAGGGGTAATAAGGAGTAGCAGGATGAAATTAAGAAACAGAAAACTGTCTGGGTATATCTGGAAAGCCTTCATAATTATGAGGGTTCTATTTCAGAGGGTACTGATCTCACTTGGAGCAGATCCTGCAAGTGGATCAGAGAGAGGACAAGTAGAAAGACCTAATAGTCCTTTTGAATCTCCACGGGATAAACACAATATTTGGATGTTTCTCTAAAAAATGATCAGCTGTGAAATAATAAAGTGACAATTTAAATTATCTTTAGACTTCAGAGTTCACACCCTGAAAGACATGAATTAAGTCTGTTCACACTTCTCCCGTGCAGATTTAGGAAGATAATCTTGCACAGGCCTGCATTCAATTCACATTCGTAAGGAAACTGCAACAATAACGGCTAGAAGTATGATTTATTCTTTCAGTGACGGTTCATGTTCTGTAGAAACTGATGGAATCACTAGGGAAGTCCCAGGAAATTGTTCAGGTCTTTTCCATTTCACTTTGAGCCCTGATTTTTCCTCAAGGGCACATACACACGTCACAAATAAGTTTCTGTGAATAAATCCACAAAGGTCTATGTTTTCTGCAGCCCTTCTTATGGTTCTGCAAATACCAGAAGATCGTGTCCTTTGTTTGCAATGCTGACGACAGTAGTGCAGAGCTGTGCAGGCTCTGTGCTTCTGTCAGAGATGATGGACAGCAAGAGAGTCACACAAGTGCATGGAATTTTTAAAAAAGACTTGAAAATTATGAGATAGAGATGGCATGGGAGTGGAGAAAGTTGCATGATGGGAACTTGACCCTGCAGTCCTAGTCACCCCTGCGCAACTCGTTTCTGCCCCACCAGGCATTGCCAAAACTTCCCAAAAGACCGCGTGCTGGACAGTGGCAAGTTTCACATCATGATGCTCCTCACTGCATTGAACAAGCGCTCCCGGTGAATGTGCGCAGTGCCGATGCAAGGAGCCCAGCATGCACACACACAAGCAATATGCTAACTGTGGTGGCTTTATGCTGACAAAACTTGCGGCAGCAAAAATTTGTAGGGTAGAGATGCCCTTAGTGGTTATTTGTTAATGTCCTGTCTTATAATATTTAGTAGTAATAATCTCCGACTGTTTAGAAGGAAGTCCTTTTGTCACAACTGTCAACTGGATCCAGAAAGTTTTGATTTAAAAGGAAGGTGCTGTAACTCTGTATGAAATAGACAAGGATATTGCTCAGTGCAGAAGGTACCTGTTTGTGGGTAACGATATTTTCCATTATGTAGGGTGCTGCGTGTGTACAGTACACAGACTAAGCGTGTAGCGTTCAATGTTACCAAGATGCCATCAGGAGCTGAAGGCGAGGTAAACTGTTCTAATACTAACAATGTTATCAGATAACCCTTGGTATGTTTTTTACAAGGGCTGCTCTCTCTGAAAGTGAAATTTGGAAAAAAACTATTCAGTTTTAGAAATAATTTACTTGTACATCAGATATTTTTGCATTTGTCTCTTCATATATTGCTATATGAATGTGTGGAATAGAAGATGTTTCTTCATATTGTTTTCTCTGACTTTAGTTTACTGTGGAAGTGATTATCACAAATAATATTGTCATCAAGTCTCTTGCAAGTTCATCGGCTCCCATAACTTAGCAAATTGACAAGGCTAATGCCCTTAAGTAAAGTTCAAGGGGAGAGAAGCAAAAAATAGTCTGTACCCAGAGAATTTCTTTTAAATGGAATAATTTCAAAGATATCTGTCTGGCAGCAGCTCTTAAGGTTATTAATAGTTATAATTAGGGCTGTCGATTAATCGCAGTTAACTTACGCGATGAACTCAAATTAATCACAATTTAAAAAATTAATCGCAGTTTAATCGCACTGTTAAGTAATAGAATACCAAGTGAAATTTATTAAATATTTTGGATTTTTTTCCATTTTCAAATATATTGATTTCAGTTACAACACAACAGTGTACAGTGCTCAATATATTGTTTTTGATTACACCGTAAAAATTATAAACAAAATAAATAGTATTTTTAATTCACCTCATACACATACTATAGTTCAATCTTTATCGTGAAAGTTCAGTTTACAAATGTAGTTTTTTTTCATAACTGCATTAAAAAACAAAACAATGTAAAACTTTAGAGCCTACAAGTCCACTCAGTCCTCCTTGTTCAGCCAATTGTGAAGACAAAGAAGTTTGTTTACATTTACGGGACATAATGTTGCCTGCTCATTATTTACAATGTCACCTGAAAGTGAGAACAGGCATTCACATGGCATTTTTGGAGCTGGCATTACAAGATATTTATGTGCCAGATATGCTAAACATTCATATGCCCCTTCATGCTTTGGCCACCATTCCAGAGGACATGCTTCCATGCTGATGATGCTCGTTTTAAAAAGAAAAAATGTTTCATTAAATTTGTGACTGAATTCTTTGGAGGAGAATTGTATGTTCCCTGCTCTCTTTTACCTGCATTCTGCCATATATTTAATGTTATAACAGTCTAGGATGATGACCCAGCACGTATTGTTTGTTTTAAGAACACTTTCACTGCAGATTTGACAAAACTCAAAGAAGGTACCAATGTGACATTTCTAAAGATAGCTACGGCACTTGACCCAAGGTTTAAGAATCTGTCTTTTCCAAATAAGTGCCTTCCAAAATCTGCGCAGGACGAGGTGTGCAGCATACTTTCAGAAGTCTTAAAAGAGCAACCCTCTAATGCAGAAACCATAGAACCTGAACCACCAAAAAGGAAAATCAACATTCTGCTGGTGGCATCTGACTCAGATGATGAAAACGAACATGCGTCAGTCTGCACTGCTTTGGATTGTCATTGAGCAGAACCAGTCATCAGCATGGGCGCATGTGGAATGGTGGTTAAAGCATGAAGGGATATATGAATCTTTACTTGCCAAATGCCCTAAATATCTTGTGACGCTGATCTACAACAGTGCCATGGGAATGCCTGTTCTCACTTTCAGGTGACATCGTAAACAAGAAGTGGGCAGCATTATCTCCTGCAAATGTAAACAAACTTGTTTGTCTGGTTGGCTGAACAAGAAGCAGGACTGAGTGGACTTGTAGGCTCTAGAAGTTTTACATTGTTTTGTTTTTTGAATGCAGGTTTTTTACCTAACTCTACATTTGTAAATTCAACTTTTGTAATAAATAGATTGCACTACAGTACTTGCAATTGAAAAATACTATTTTTGTTTTCTTCAGTGCAAATATTTATAATAAACAATAAACATAAACTGAGCACTCTACATTTTGTATTCTGTGTTGTAATTGAAATCAATATATTTGAAAATGTAGAAAACATCCAAAAATATTTAAAAATGGTATTCTATGGTTTAACAGCGCGATTAATCGTGATTTGTTTTTTTAATCGCTTGACAGTCCTAGTTATAATATTGCATTAACATTTTTATTACTAATGCAGTAGCTTGCAGTCACCTGGCGGGTGTAATATAATTTTTGAGTGAAAATATATTGGTAAAAGGTTTCAAATCCCAAGGGGGAAGCAGAAGAGTTTTTTTCCCCCCAAATTAACTCTGAATGATAGATAGTAAAATAACTTTTTGGAGTTGTCTGTAAAGGAATGCATATCTTTTTTCTTTAGGAAGTAGCCTTAAGCAGGTTTGTTTGTCCTGAAAATCAAGTCTAAAATGGATCTGAGGGGGCATCTTTAAATCTCTAGTATTAAAGTAAGATTACCTAAGGGACAGACTGTTAGATTCAGTTAATTTGTAACTTGTCTGTTTACTTAAAATGTATCTTTATTCCCATGTCTTTATTTAATTTTTGGTTCTCTTTATCTGAATTTCTTGGATCTATTAAGTTGCATTTTTTCCCCTTATTATATCCAAGCAATAGTGCTACTCTGTAAATAAAATGTATCTTTAATTTAAATAGCTATAATAATATGGTAGAGGGAAACGAGAGGAATAGTCAAGTCTAATATGCCTTTGAAGTATGCTAATCAGTATATGAAGAGGGATCCCGGGAGACTACCATTAGCCATAGAGAATTTAAACCACACAAAATAATAGTTTACAAAAACAATTTGGAGGTAGCAAAATCTTAAATTCGTTTAAGACCCATTAAACTAGATTGCATAACCAGGCGATTGTCACACTTTAAGGTAACTGTATTGACTGGAATTAATGGTGTTTTTCAGAGATGATACTTTAAAGATTTTTTTTTATTCTTTTGAAATGTTACAGGTGAGAAGCTATCGGATGTTTCATGATGACAGCATGAAATCATTCTTCCGCAGGCTTAGTTTTACTCCTGATGGCTCTTTGCTTCTCACTCCAGGTACGTGAAAGGAAGATGTACCAGGTGCATGTGGTAGCCCTGGAGCGGCACTTTGCCCTTGTGTCAGGTACATAACTTTTGAAATGTCAGAGGAACATGGATATGTTGCAGAATACAGCCACGTGCTACAACAGCAAAAGGGGTTAACAGTATCTTGTTCTTGTTATATTCTGCTGCTGCTGGTGGTGGTAGTAACAGCCTGTGGTTCCCTATTTTGCAGAATAGGCTAAATTCAGTGTACCCCTCTGTATACATTTGCAATCAGTTTGGGATTTTATTAACCAACAGCAGGAGACTCAGACCTTCAGTGTAGTGTTAACATTTGCATAAGGCATTCTTTATGAAATTCCTGGTATATCAACAATGCTGCAGTGTCAGGAAAAAAAAGGAGTATTTTCTTTTTTGACTTATTCTGACTCTACTCCTTTGTGTCCTTGTTCTTAAAAGCATTCTCCTCGATTAATAAGACCAAAGCTGCAAAGCGGGGTCTGTTACCTGCATAGGCATTGATGTTGCAGCCATTTGCAAAAGTAAAGAGAAGCTTGTTTTGGAGCAGTATATAAGGAAAACTAAAATAGATTTAAAGTAGTATTTGGGATACATTTTCAAGTTGTGATCAGATCACAAAAACCTGGCCCTCTGACACAAGGCTAATGCTTGTTTATAAATGTAAGTTTCTTTGCTTATTACCTTTGAATTGATGAGTAATGCTTTGAAACTTTTTTTTAATTTTCTCAGCTGGCTGTGTTGAATCAGGAGAGAATGTAACCAATACTACATATGTTTTTTCGAGAAAAAATCTAAAAAGGTAGGATTTAATATACCTAAATTTTATTTATAATATATGGGGGGGGGGTGTTTGTGTATATATCCATTTAACATGCCATTTTCTAACACATTTCTTCTTTTTAATAGGCCCATAGCTCACTTGCCCTGTCCTGGAAAGGCAACTCTGGCTGTTCGCTGCTGTCCAGTCTACTTTGAGTTGAGACCAGCACGTAAGAAAGGTGCCGTAAATCCTTTTGGGGAGTTTGTTTTACAGCAAATCTACTGGAAGGCAAATCTGACTATGTAACTCCAGGTCATACTATGTTGTGTCCCAGTCTTTTAACATTCCTTCAGGATATTAACTGTTGTACCACAACTAAGAAGCTATTTGCTGATTCTAAGGCCTTAAATTCACTAAGTGCCTTTTGAGTGATTTTTGGTATAGTGGATAAATGTTCTCACTTGGCCTCTTATGGTGTTTTCCTACAACTTTTTTAACTCACTGGATAAACATAAATAACTTGGCTCAGCATTAAGGAATCACCTCGTAAAATATTGTTTTAGTCCTGATTGGCCACATCACAGAATCATTACAAAATTTGTCACAGTTTGCAACAATTGAAGATATTTTTTCAGGAGAGCTAAGACTGAAATAGCACTAGTGTTGCTGGTCAGGACTGGGATGCATTGGCAGAGCTGTGGTGAGGGGAAATTTGTACACAAACTGCACAATAACTGGCTGGTAGGAAGTGAAAACCTGACCCTATTGAAGTCCGTGGGGCCAGGATTTTACCCTAGGGTTTTTAAACAAGACTATTCACATTCTTGCTAAAAGGCACAGATTTCCTCAATTCTAACTGGAGCACAATAGGGCCCCGTCCTTTGAAGTGCATAACTCACAAATTATACTAGATGGGATTTTGTCAATCTGTCAGTTCTTTATTAAGCAGAGTGCTGCTGCTGCTGCTTCCACAACACTCTCATGAAAGCAAAAGGTCCAGACTAGGGCCAAAATGTACAAACTTAGATGCCTAAAATTAAATAAGTGGCCTGATTTTCAAAGGCATTGAGCTTCCATAACACTGATGGAAGTCAGTGCGACCTGTGTATGTTCAGAGTGCTGCAAATAAAGGCCAGTTAGTGCTTGCCTTTTAGCACCAGATGGAAAAATGTTGCTTCGGTATCTGTCCTCTAACCATACAAAGAACTAACTCCTAGCCCAGAAGATTAGCCAACTGCTGAAATTAAAAATTACAAAAGGAAATGAAATTCAGGAAGAAAATGGATTATAGCAAGTTCTGTTTTATATAAACTGGTAAGATTGTAATTTAAAGTAAATTTTGAGATTTGCTTATTCAGACCTTGAGTTAAAGTGCAAAAAAGCTTCTGAATAGTTTAACTGGAGGATTTTCATTCCCATTTGAATAATTTAAAAAAGGCGAAAAAGACCAAACTTTCCCCAACCATTCACCTTTTAGGCTAAGATAAAATAGAGAAACTTAAGTTCAAAGAGTAGCTTTTCCAGAAAATTGCATGTACTTGAAAATAGTGTTGTATAATATAAATGCCATCTTCTCAGCCAGAATGTTGGTACTGATACACTGCAATGAAAAAACTCTGTTCAAGCAGTTAAGTAAGTTAGTACAAGCAATACCATTATAATGGAGTGGTGGTCTCTGTGATTTTTCTCAGAGTTGTGTTCTTTGTACTCCTAGATGAATCTTCACAGAAGTCCATCCCTGCTCTAATAAATCTGCCCTATCGGTTGGTGTTTGCTGTGGCTTCAGAAGATTCTGTGCTTTTCTATGATACACAGCAGTCCTTTCCCTTTGGTTATGTATCCAATATACATTATCATACTCTGAGTGACATTTCATGGTAGGTAACTGACAGATCCTTTAGATTTGTCATGGTAGAGCGGGTTGTCATTCTTATCTTTTCTGAAAGGATCCTCCTATTTCTTGCTTTACACATCTATCAATCGATTGTACTTATGGTTACCATAGTACCTGAGTGCCTTGCAATCTTGTAGTGTATTTTTCCTCATGACACCCCTGTGAGATAGAGCAGTGCTATAATCCATACTTTACAGGTGGGGAACTGAGGCACCAAAAGACTGAGTGACTTACCCAAGGTCTCTCTGTCTGTGGCTGAGCTGGGAACTGAACCTAGGTCTCTCGTGGCCCAGACTGCGGCCCTAATCGCTGGACCATCTTTCCTCTCTAGGGTCTGTACCAGAGGTTCTCAACCTATTTACCGTTGTGGTCTGCATATGCAGCTCCCTGTGTTATGTTGGCCACATCTACACAATATATATACTGCCTGTATGGCCCTGGGGATGTCACATGGGCTGCAGCTGTGTGCTGATTGGGCTGCAAGCGGCCCGCGGGTTGAGAACCACTGATCCATACTGTAACCACTATCTTTCCAGCTGAGGACTGGATATGGGGCTTCTTTCAAAACCTGTCAATGATACTCATGTGTGATGATGAAGGGGGGCTATATGAGAACATGAACAGAAAATTAAGGTTTCTTAATTCACCAGTGATCACTGTTTGGTGAAGTGAATGGCAGGGGCCTGTTCATGTTATCGCTGCAGGGCTTCTGCCCACTGCCAGCACAAAGGGCAAGAAATGCCGCCAAACCAGTGCTGAACACAGTTTAACTACAATGTAAATTATGGCAAACTGCGTTCAGCAGAATGTCAGAAGTCATGATTAAAAGGTGCTAAATATTTGTATACCTGCAGTTAAATTGTATTCAATACCACTTCGGCAGCACCCAGCTGCTGCTAGTAATGGGTAATGCCGTACCACAGACAAAGCCAGAGGAACTAAATCAATTGTCAAGGCTGTGCTTCATGAACTATTGATTGTTTGAGTTAGATGATGTCTTTGAGGTCATTTCAGATTTATTTACATTTACACATTTACTTGCGGATGGGGCAACTTGTGTGATTGACATGGGATATGTTTCTGGGAGAGCGGTCAGAACTAGCTCAGTTTCTCAGATTTCTTCCCTCTGAAAAAAATAAACAGGTCCAGTGATGGATCCTTTCTTGCTATTTCTTCCACGGATGGATACTGCTCTTTTGTCACATTTGAGGAGGATGAGCTTGGAGTACCACTGATAGAGAAACCAGTGGTGTGTGTCACGACTGCTAGTGCAACAGAGAAGAAAATGAAGAAGAGTCAGTCACACAAGGTTGTCTCCCCAGTCCCCAGGCCAGTTGATGGAACCCCACCGAACAGGACCCTGGATCCAAGTAATCTCGCTCTCCACCCTAAAACACCAGCAGCAATAATAACCAACAAGGATTCTCCCTCAACACCTGTTGGCATCAAACATATTCCAGCTTCGTCTTCAGAGGAGAGGAAACCCATGCAGCCAGCCAGCCAGCGTGCTAAAGTAAACCAGCCCAGGAGGATTACTCTAAATGCTTTACAAGGGTGGAGTAAGACGCCAAGGTAAGACTTATATTGCCGTTTCCTGTGATAAATGTGAAGGCCAAAACAAGCTGTTCTTGTGCTACTTTAGAAGTATGGAGGTTTAAAAATAAATTCTATAGCTATTTTTCATACTTTTGTGCTCCGTTTGTGCTCCAAGTGAAAGGTCAAAATGACTTCTAGATTCTAAATTTGTGCCTTAATTATAGCAGAGTGACAGCTCTGCTGCGGTTATTGTTAAGACCCGTTTTTGTTTAAAGCTCAACTCTAAAGTGTTCTAAAATCTACAGTTACTCAGATTGGCTTTGGTGTACCTCATAGGGATGTGGGATTCTGTTAGCGATCCAAATTTAGGGCCATTTAACTAAGGGGTTTCTGAGATACAGACCCTTCTCACAACCCCTACCCCCAGCTTTTCTTCAAATTGACAGATTCTGGTAACCTATCATTCTGTCCACAAATACAGGTCAAACCGAGGCTCAGATCATCACCAAGCATCCCAGATGCTCGAGGGTTACCCCAGTACAGCGCAGGGCACCCATCAGGCCTTTGGGGAAAATCAAATGTTACTTAAAGATTTTACTTCTGCAGTTAGACTGGCGAGTTGTCACATGTCTATCTGCACGACTAATAGATTGTGCCATGCATGCATGGACAGAGGAGTTAACAGGTTATTAGTAAGGCTATATTTTAGTCACAGGTATTTTTAGTAAAAGTCCTGGACAGGTCACGGGCAATAAACAAAAAGTCACAGCCCCGTGACCTGTCCAGGACTTTTACTAAAAATACCTGGGACTAAATCTTGCCTGTTGGGAGGGTGGTGCTCCTGAAGACTGCTGCTGGGAGGGGGGAATAACACGGGCAACGCTTCTGCTGAGGGGGTGGGGGACGGCCCAGGGCCCTGCTGCCGGTCTGGGCAGTGGGCAGCCCACAGCCCCGCCGCTGCTGGTTTCGGACTGCTGCTCCAGGGCAGCGCTCGGGACCATTGCCTGAGTCTGCTAGAGCAGTGGCTGGTCCCGGGGCTTCCCCAGCTGCTGGGATGATCCTAGGGTCAGCCGTACCAGCGCTGCAAAATTCATGGAGGATTTCCGTGACCTCCATGAATGATTTGCAGCCTTAGTTATTAGCCTTCAAAGTTTCACACTAGCAGGATCGCTCCAGGGGATAAGCAGTAGTATGAACTTGACCCACCCAGACAATGTCAGTTTGAGTCCCTCACCCCCTCCCTTGGATAAAAATTTAGAAGAGGGTGGTGGCACATTGCTAAAATCCATTTTAGAGGGTTTTTTTTTTATTTTGGGGTGAAAAATGTTTGCTGGCGGGGAGGGGGAGCATGTGTGGGGGAAGGGATAAGAAGGGTTTAGGTTTGCGTTGTGGGGAGGGGGATAAATGCGGATGGGAGGTGAAAGGTTGGGGGTAGCAGGTGAGGTATACATGGGGTGAATGGCATGGGGTCTAGTGGGAGAATAGGGGCGGGGTGCCTGTCTGCCCCACATTCTCTACTTCTGTATGTGTGTTAGGATCTCAGGGGGAGGGGGGGGAGTCCCTATCCCTCCCCATGAGACTGGGTTTGGGGGGAGGGGCTCTGCTCCCAGGGTGTCTGAGCCCCACTCCTTGCCCACCCATGTGTGCATCAAGATCTGAGGGGTCCCTGCCTCTTTAGGGGAATGGAAGCCCCTCTCCCTGCTTCCCCTCATGTGAGCTCGGATAGGGGGGGTCTTGCCTCCTTGGGGGGTGTCTGAGCCTTGCTTCCTGCCCCCTGTGCGTGTGCCGGGATCTAGGGAACCCCTGCCCATGTTTTTGGGGTCTGACCCCCTCCATGTGCCCCTCATGTGAACCAGATTTTGGAGAGGGGTCTAAACTGTTCTCCCTATCCCCTCCTCAGGTGAGTTGGGGTGGGAGCCGTGAGGGAAAACCCAGACTGACCAAGCAGTACACAGAATACAGCTCCTTTTCAGAAAGTTATGGTGGCTCTCAAAAGAACCTTGGGGTCCTCTGGTCATCCATAGGGGGAAGATTGGGTTCCGAGACCAGGTCCAGTTGCAAACCTGGGTACACTGGCACATGAACATATCAGAAACATCTCCCACCAATCTTGCATATGGGGTGGGGGGTGGGAGGGAGCCTGGACAAAATAGTGGCGGGGAGCCCAGCTGGGAGGGCAGCCAGACAGGAAGAGACAGGGCTGGTTAGTGGGGCTGAGTGGTGGGGGGAGAAGGGTATAGGGCCAGGATTGATAGTCCACTTGGCCTGCATGCTATCTACAACTGCCAGTGACCACTAACTCCTACCAACTAGTTTTCTTTCTGTTTAAAAAAATAACCTAGGAAATTAAATAGCAAAAAAACCTTCGTTCATGAAGAGTTAAGGTTTCCCAGTGACAGCTCATGTCCTTCCACAGCTTCGAGTTCAGAAAAACTCAAACTGCAGAAAACCAGGAAATACAGAATTACAGTACGCTCCCATGTCCATGTAACTTACAAAACATGACCTATGAGAAAAGGTTTTAAAAAACTGGTCATGTTTAGTCTTGAGAAAAGACTAGGAGAGAACCTGATACTTTAAGTATGTGAAGGCCTGTTATAAAGTGGCTGGTGCTCAGTTGTTCTCCATATCCACTGGAGGTAGGACAAGTTGTAAGGGGCTTAATTTGCAGCAAGGGAGATTTAGGTTAGATATTAGGATAGTTGAGTTCTGGAACAGGCTTCTAAGGGAGGTTGTGGAATCCCCATCACTGGAGGTTTTTAAGAACAGCATGGACAAACCCCTGTTAGGAATGGTCTAGGTATGTGTGCTGCCTCAGTGAAGGGGGCTGGACTTGATGACCTCTCGAGATCTTTCCAGCCCTACATTTCTGGGGCTCTGTGCCATAACACAGAGAGAGCGGTCTGCAAAAATAAAAAGAAAACACTGAAGTGTTTAATTACCATGTTTGTCACACACTGCCCCATTTTTTTATACTTAATTTTCAAATGGCATGTCTGGTAGATTTAACAGAAGAAAAGCACAAGCAATAAGTTGCTGGGGAAGTGTAATTTTTTTTAACAGTGCTTGTCAAACATCCGTAGAAGAACGGGTAATCCAGCAGAAAATTGGCACTTCCCCCAAAAGAGGCAAAGTCAGAACAGTCCAGTGAAGATATAGATAAGAGATTCCACTACAGTGGAAGGACCTGCCAGTATATTGGAAGCACTTTCTTAAGGCCTGGTCTACACTGGGGGGGAAATCGATCTAAGTTACGCAACTTCAGCTACGTGACTAACGTAGCTGAAGTCGACGTACTTAGATCTACTTATCACAGTGTCTTCACTGCGGTAAGTCGACTGCTGACGCTCCCTCGTTGACTCCCCCTCTCACTCAGGTGGAGTACCGAAGTTGACAGGAGAGTGCTCTGCAGTCGATTTAGCGCATCTTCACTAGATGCGATAAATCGACCCCTGCTGGATCGATTGCTCTGGAGGTAAGTCTAGACATGCCTAAAGAGCAGAGTAGAAACCTTATCTTAGCAGCCAATTTTAATTTTTGAAATCTTTCATATATATATATATATATAACATGTTTTGAAGTCAAGAATCAAGTACTGTGTTGCTGTATATCCACATATACTCATTCAAGGAAAGTGTCTAATAATTAAAACACTTCGGTCTTTACGAGTTATATTTTGAGTTCAGAATATCCCATGCCAAAGGTAGCCAGGGAAAGTGTGTGTGTGTGTGTGTGTGTGTGTGTGTGTGTGTGTGTGTGTAAAGCACATCTATACCACTGTAGTTAATTGAAGCAGTAATTAAATAATTATACTGTACCTTTCAAAGAAGAATTTGTGGAAGTGAGGCATTAAAAGCAGTTGAATTGTATCTCTGTTTTATTTTTAAGGAGAATAAACTTGATTCCTCTGAAGACAGACACGCCAAACTCAACACACACAAATCTAGTGTCCACACCTTCCTCCTCAGAAGCAATTCAACATGGTAAGCCACTTTCTGGTCATAATATATAAGAAGATTTGCTGCTCAGCCATTTCATTCCAAATTACATTGTTATGGATCTTTGACTAGTTTGGCAAATATGAAAGTCTTAGTTCAAACATAAATACAGAGGGATTAATGACCAATTCAGAAACTTGTCTCCAGCTCACAGTTTTGGAAGCTGCTGCTGCTTGATGGTACTTTGGACAATGTAAAGCGAGTTATTGTTCTCAGTCCAGTTGCTAGTGGACAGATGACCACATTAGTCATCAGCAACACATTGGTCCTGCTTTGAGCAGGGGGTTGGACTAGATGACTTCCTGAGGTCCCTTCCAACCCTGATATTCTATGATTCTGTGAACACAGTTGATCTTGATTAGAATCCTGGCTGTCAGTCTCAACACCCAGGAATGAATTGGCACTGAGGTATTCACCTCCACATCAGACTGGTGGGTTGTACAGGCCAGCTTTCACTGCTGCTTCTGCACGATGCCTGTACAGTGGATAAAGGACTTTGGAATCCAGGGCTGTCAACTCAGCATCTTTCATGAGTGCTAAATTCATTTTTAATTTTTTTTTAAATGAAAAATAATAAACAAGAAATCAAACTAAGTGAATTTCGTTATTTCCCAATATTTCAGAGATACCTTCTCCCTCTGATGATCCTGTGCACAATCCCCCAGCAGCTAAACGTCCCAGAACTGATGACACTCCTGTCTCTGCATCTCCTGAAGAGCAAACCAGCTGTAGTTCAAACAACTGAAGACCAAAATTTCAGTAAACTCACTGTCTGGGGGCAATGCAACTAGACCAGAGAGTAAACTCCCTTTCTGCAAGTGATAGATCCTCAGCAGCTAAATAGAGTATTAAGGGGGTTTAATGTAAGGTGCTGTGAAAGAGGGTAACTGCAGCAGAAAAGACTGATTTTCTGCAAAAATCCTGTTTTGGGGAAGTGAAAATAGTTGGAACTTAACTATGCCTGTATCGGCCTTTGAACGCTGCTTTCTAAACCAAGTAGTGTCAACTGCATGATAAAGCATAGTGTTTGCAGGCAATATTGGTATAGAAATGTCATGACAACCTAAGAGTCTCCTTCATAATCATCACATTGATATTTTTAAAGTATTAAGTCTTCCAGCAAGTCTGTGTCTTGCAAAAAGGGGGGATTTTTAAGGATTTGTCTGTCTTCATAGTGTTTTAATGTGGCTAACCACTGTTTCCCTGAGGCAATTGACTTCTACATTTCACAGTTAAGTTTATCAGTTTACAAGACAATTATGCACTCTGACTTTCATTCCATTTGGATGTTTATGTGCTCCACACTTAAAAATGCCGTGCAATATCAGTGCTATAATTGAAATAAGTCAAACTCATAACTGCAAGGAAGTGAAAAATATTTTTGTTTAAATATTTGTTATGGGCATTCAACAATAGAAACAGATTTGTCCGTTCATTCTCTATATAAAAAAATTGCAGGCATGAGATTTTCTGGGGACCGCAAAGGATTGCGATAAATATGTTGAAATTACTAGTTTTCCCTATTTTTCCATAGTCCAAAACCTGCTCCCTTAGCAAAAAATAAATACATAAAACCAATTTATGTTAAGGTTTTAATGTGGTGTTCGTTTTAGCACTTAGTGCTCTTTGTGTAGCTAACATAAGACCTTAGAATTGGGAACAGTGAAATCAGAATGCAAATATTTTGAAACCTACTACACTTCAGAATGCTCAGCCCTGGTGGTGAAGGTTGGAGAGGGGCAGGAAGAGGGAGTACTTTGTGTAACCCCCCTTCCCTGTTTAAAAGAAAATGTAAGATAATGGTTAAATAAGTGAAGGACCCTTTTAATTTACTTTACCTGAAAAAGGGTTTTAAGTGGCAGTTTATCTCTTGTGGTTAAACCTATGCTTTCAACATTTGAAGTGTTAATGTACATGGTTTAAAAAAAAAAAGTTCCAAATTCATATTAAAGCTTTTTTCTACCTATACTGTTCCCTGGTTTTGGTTGTTTCACTGTAAAGTTATTGTTTTTAAAATACGTAATTTACTTATCACTTGTTTCATAACTGCCTGAGAAACAACTAATTCAAAAAGAGGCAAATTAAAGTGAAAGTTCTTCAGAAATGGGTTGAATAAAATAAAGTTCATAAGGAAGAAATGTTACTTAATAAATGCTTGTCAGTGAGACCGTGTTAAGCAGATGCTAAAGTACTTTGCTGAATCAGGATCTATTGAACATTTCTGTTGAAGTTTGATATAGAAACGGGGGGAAAACATCTTGATTGCATTTCTGCTCAAAATCTTTAAGAAAGAGGGTGGGGCTGAGCTGTATTAGATCTAGCCAAATCTTGAGCATCCTAAAATAAGAAATGGAAAGAAGATACTACTAAACTAGGTCAGATGTTCACACTGTTGAGTAAAAATATTTTTAAAGAGCTCTACCAATGATGACTGATAGACATTTACATCTAAAGTCATCTTTGCTATTTATGCTGTTTTATTTTTTTGCTCAGTTTGGGCCATGAAAACACTAATCATCTCCACTTTCCGGTTTCCACATACAATGACTAATTTGGTGCTGCAATATTTGGGTTGTGTGCACTGCAAGGGACAGTTTAAATTCAAACTCTTATAAACATTAATTGAAATATTTTTCTGAAGTTTTATAAAACCTGATTTTAAACAAAGTGGGCTATCCTCAAAGTGGTTCTTAACCTTTACTGCAGCCTGCACCCCTTTGGTCCTCAATAAGTTCTCGCACCCCTTATCAAAAATCGTTGAAGTAGGTCAGTTCTTTAAACCTAGATATTTTTTGTTTGTATATTACAGTAATCGTTAAAAAATGTATAATAATAAATACCTAGGTTTGATGAAACAAAGTAGTTGTGCTTACGTGCCTGTGCTTAATTTGTGTTTTCAATGATTTACCTTCTAAAAAAATCTGGCATGTCTCGCACCCCCAGGGGTGCATGCACCCCAGGTTAAGAACCACTGCTCTACACTGAAGACTGGTAAGTAGTAATGGATAATATTATTCACTTCATCTTCATTTTTGTGGTGGTTTGAAATAGATGTGTGCTCAAAAACCATTGCACTTAAAACCATATAAGCCAGATATGGAAGAGAATTACTGATTGTAGATTAGCCAGCCAGCTCATTGTTAATGCTTTCTCCAGTCTAATCATAAGTGTTGCAAGAAATAGGGATTCCACCACTTCCCTTTGAAAACTATTCCACATCCTGATTGGAAGCTTTTCCCAGTGTTTGGGCTACATTTTCTGTTTTTATAATTTCATCTCATTATTCCTAGTAGTTCCCTCTTGCCAAAATAATTCCTTTTCTTGTTTACCGCCCTTAGTTACTGGTAAACTGCTGTCTCCCCTCTCTTCTTCTTTGCTCAGCAAAGTCAGACATATTTAGCTCTTTTAATCTTCTCATAAAACCAGGTCCCACATCATTTTTATTGCTCATCTCTGAACAGCAATAATAATACATGCAAATAATTACCGGTATCATCCCTTTTTATTTTTCAACACAGTATTATATTACTATGATTTCTTTTCACATTTAGATACTCCCACATCTGTTTTACAGAAGTAAATTGTTGGTAAGTTCATTAGCAGTTCTTTCCATTCATAATCATGTATATCAACTGGACTAGCTGATTTATATATTTCATATTTAAGTATTTCCTTATTGGCAGTCTGTCAATACATCTTTTACAAGGTCCTCCATATGCCCAAGTCATCCATTCACCTTACTGGTTGATTACCAGTTTAATCTTTGTGTTGGACAAGATGATGGATTTTTTTCCACTAGGTTGCTGAATACTATTCAGTCGTGGATAATATAGTAACAGTATGAACAAATAACTTGTCCAGAAACCCAGGCATGAGAATTCTAAGCATAAAGTGTTAGCTGGCCTCTGGATGTCACTGTTCTACATCTTGGGGGCTGTGGGAAAAAGATGTTGAAGCTAGCAGTATAAAACAACAAAAAAACATGGTGGATTAAGAAGAGTTGTGGGATTTTAGGATAGTAAACAATTTAATCTTTGATATATGGGCTTCCAAAAATACTGGTTCTGTTACCAACAAGAGCTTACTCCTTACAGTTAAATATAGTATGCGGGGAGGAGGTGTTTTTATTTTGAGTAGCATCTCATGAACAAGAACAAGGATTCCCTCTCAATCAACGCATGCAATTTTAAAAAATAGAATATTTTTATTAGAGCAACAAGTGAACTATGTAAATGACTTTCACTTAAGTGTTCCATATGCCAAGGCGTAAGTAAGGCTACGTGGGTCAAACTAAATACATTATATACATTTAAATAGTAAAATAAGAAATGGAACAAAATATAAACAGTGCAACAAAACTCTGTTAAGGAGAAAAGTTTAACACCAGATGGCTACCAAGACCCACTTATAGTTTCAGAAATAAATAAACATAATTTTTAGTTAGTTAGTTTTTCCTTTATGGATAAAATTTCCCACGTTTTCTTAAACCCAGTTTTCAAGCTTTGACTTTTCTCTGGTCAACAGTAACTTGCAATAGCTAGTAACAAAAGACATGGTTTTGTTCCATTTTAGAAAAAAATATTACCTATTCCTGATAGGGTTAATGAAGTTACTCAAGGTTATTTTATAAATGGCTGAGTGAAGTGAGGTCTTGCGCTCAACTTGATGGCATTTTTTGTTTGGATGTAACTTTAGAATGCAATATCTGATCAATTCCAAAATTTCAGGGAATGTTTTGGTATCAATGGTCAAAACCCTAGTGATTTTGCTGAAAATCAGAAGGGAGAAATGAGGGACACATGGAGTCCCTTGCACCTGGTTAAAACACACACTTACCCTTATCGACCTTGTTGAAGCTTATTTCTACACTGGGTCCATGTGACTTGTGCCCGCAAACCCACTCTTTGCAAGCCTGTGCTTGCAAGGCACTGATTTCTAGGGGCATATCCCAGATTCTTAGTGCCCCTTGCTAGCTCTAGCTGCCCTAGGGCTTGGTTCATAATGCATTTTGGAGACTTTATCTGTCCAACCCACCGCACTTGACTGAAAGTGCTTTTGGCCTGACAAGCCATTTTTTGGGTGTGCACAATCCTTATAACTGGAGACAATACCATCTATCCAGCACTAATAGAAGATCTTCTCCTGCTTGCACTGTCACTCCTATTTCAGGAATCTGGCAGAACATCTGTGAGGTGCTGGTGGACATTTCAATAGTGGTATCCGTTTTAATGAAAGCACTTCTTGGAAGGGGATATAGCCATGGAATTTGCAACCCAGCTGATGCAGCATGCCTGTTGCCATAGCTGCAGATTCACCATATGTCAATTGGCACTTCTGGAGCAGGGCCACAAGCACAGACTGGTGGGACCGCATTGTCATGCGGACCTGGGATGACCAGCAATTATTCCAGAACTTTCTCATGAAGAAGCAGATGTTCCTAGAGCAGTGTGAGCAGCTTGCATGAGGGGAGACCAGGCGAGTCCAGAAGCAGGTCATTATAGCCGTCGGGAAGCAGGCTACCCCAGACTGCTACAGGTTTATGGCTAACCAGTTTGGGGAGGGGTTGTAGTGATGGAGGTTTGTGAGGCGATCAGAACTGTGTTTTACCCAAGGCGGATGGGCATAAACATCAGTCCTGAAATAATTGCTGGCTTTGAGAGAATGGGCTTCCCACACTGCACTGAGGCTATTGATGGGACTAGTGTGCCCATAATTTGTTCTCTGGAAAGAGCACATAATAATCCATAGTTCAAAACACTGGTTGATGGCAGCCGTTAGCTATTCTTGTGCTGGAAGGTGTTATCTTCCCCCTCCTCCACCCTTCCCCCCCCCCCCCCCCCCCGCATCTCAGCTCTACCATTCATTCCAATGAAGTTTAAAAGGTTGACACTCTGAATGGTTTATCTCCCAGACAGAAAGAAAGGACATAAGAATGGAGGGGGCACGCAGGGAATGGGGGACCCTGGCCTGGGGAAAGAAGGGAATGAGGTTACACAGAGGCCCTGAGATGGGGAGTGGGGGATACAGGAGGAATCCATGTAATAGAGGGAGAATGACACAGGCAGTTTGGGGACAGCAGGAGGAAATGGAGGAATGTAAGGAGCTCCTGGTGTGTGCAATGCTTGTGGCCTACAGAAAAGCGTGTGACCTTCTCTTTTTTTGTTCTGGGAAATTAAAATTTTCGAATGTTTTGGCCAGTTCCACTAATATATAACCTCACAGTTCCACATTGTTGCTGACTGCATATAAAGGATTCCTGATTTGCCAGTGAATTTGGCTTCCTCTTGTTAGAATTTTTCACTGAACGCCAGAGGTATATGCTTCTAAACAAAATATATATACTGACACACATTTTTAAAAATGGTTTATGGTATCTATATACTATAGCTGTATTTGATTTATTGCATTATGAGTTCCCAGCTTGTTTGGCAGTCTTATTTAATAAGAGGCAGCTTGGTGGTATGTTTTAAGTTATAACATACAGAATACACTATACTGTATTAAGCCACTCCTGCTTTTCACACCATTCACTTTTCCTCTCATTTATTACATTTCATTTATAATGAACTTTTCTGTCACTTTTCAGATGCTCTGGAATGTTTTTACATGGCAATAGCAAACTTGTGATAGGCTTGGTTGTCATAACTTACATAAATAGATTAATACTGTAGTTAGTTATTGAGTTGGAAATATGGCATTTCAAAATTTAATATAGAAGGGCCAGATTTTCAAAAGTGCCTAGAACTTAATTGGGTCCAGATTAAAATGCTGAGCACTATTGAAAATTTGGCCCAGAGTAACCAAAGATTATTTACCAAACTCATATGTAGCCCAGGAATTTTATTTGAAGGAATTGTATTGTATCATTTAAGAAAATAAATAAAAAGGCATCTGGAAAATGCTGAAAAACTAGTGCTTTTCTAATCTGGAGGATTACAGGTAAACAATGGCTGCTTTCCATTTGTCTCTAATTGAAGTCTTCTAGACCAGCTAGTCTGTCATAAATGTAGTATTCCTTAGTATCACACCTTACTAATCATGGCTTTGACTAACTCATGTACATCCATAGATTATACTGCATTATTTTCCAGCATAGGAGAAGAAGAACAATGCTGCTTCTCTCTGTTAATTATCACCCCCCCCCCCATATGGAGGGAAGGGAGGTAATCTTGGGGATTTGAGCTTTGTTAGCGTGGCACTCAGCACGCTTCTCCCTCATCCTTCACTGATCAGAGAGGAGGCAGCTGCAGTGGCAAGCAGAAAGATTCTCCTAGGAGCTGGCTCAGCTCCCTCCCAGCTCTGAGTACAGAACAGAGCATTCAACCAGGCAGGCATGAGACTGAGCCCACCTGCCTAGCAGCAGTTCTCGCTTCTCCTTCCCTTGCCTGTGAGGGAGGTCCAGATGTGAGAAGCAGACCGTATCTTCAAGCAGCGGTTCTCAAACTGTGCGTCATGACCCTCTTTTAATGGGGTCACCAGGGCTGGTGTTAGACTTGCTGGGGCCTGGGGCCTGAGCTCCACCCTCTCCACTCAGGCAGGGCGCAGGTTACAGGCCCCCCCACCTGAAGCCCTTTGGCTTTGGCCCCCAATCCGGGGGGCGGGGCGTGGGCGGGCTCAGGCTTTGGTCCCCCCTCCTGGGGTTGTGTAGTAATTTTTGTTGTCAGAAGGGGGTTGTAGTGCAATGAAGTTTGAGAACTGCTGTAGGAAAGTGGGGTCAGGGCATGGGTGGTGGGTGGAGCTCCCCTTTGGGGAGGCTAGCCCCCAGCTCCGCCCTTTCCACCTGCACTCACTACCCCCCCCCCAAGCCCTCCTCCGCCCGGAGAAACCCAGAGTGTGGCCCCCCCTTGGGTTGAACCCTGGGTTGGCCGAAGTCCCCAAGCACCTCCCCACCCGCTCAGAGGAGCCCGGGGTCAGCCGCAGCCCAGAGCGCCTCCAGCTGGAGGAGCCCTGTGTTGGCTGAATTCCCCCCACCGAGGAGCGCCGTGCTGTGCCTCCCCTTCCCTCCCCTCCCCGGACCCAAGCTGCCCAGGGGAAAAGTGTCTGTTAGAAGATGCTTTTGATATGCCCCATGTAGGTTCTGGGGTGCCTGAGGAGGCGGTATGTGCTCCTCAGCCACCTCGGATCCTGCATGGGGCATCATAAAGCAAAATCTTCGCTGCCAAACCCCGCAACCCGGGGCTCAACAGCCGCAGCAGTACCGGCGAAGGCAGAGCCTCCCCTGGCCTATTATACCCCCTGCCATTCATGGGTCAGGGCAAAGGTTCAGTGTGGAGTATAGTGAGGGGAGAGACAGGCTTCAGTAAGGAACCCTGGGTTAGGTAGGGGATACTAAGGCATGGTTACCAACATTGTATTTTAAAAATATGGAACTGCGTTCATAGCGTGTATGCACAGACAAACACACACGCCCCGGGACAACATCGCAGAGAAATACTGTTGTTGTTTTTCAGGGATGGCGACCTGCAAAACTTGGTGACAGTAGTGTACTTTTTATTTTTATTGTTAAGCAGTACCCACCTATGGTCACTGGGGATATTTCTTGCTGCTTTTTGCTGCACTCAGCAATGCCTGATCCTTGAGCAGGGAGATGAAGAAATCTTTGCAAGATAACTGGAAGTTTATGAAAATTTGAAGTTTGCTTTTAATTAAATTTGTACTGCATCTGTTCCAGTTGTCAGACCATTTATTCCACATCATGGAAAAAATCTTCTCTACAAAAGCATTTGTTCCTGGTATGCTAAGAACAAATGACACAATTTTAAACACGCTTTTCTTTTTCCACACTTTTTCCACACTTCTGAAACACATCCATCTGCTGTTCACTGTTGATTTGGAAATATTTCTTGATGTTTTGATCACATCTCGACTGGTGCAGAATTCCTCACAGAGTTGATCCATGTTTGATTTCTTTGATTTCTTTCTTTGGAAGTGCTTCTGTTACGTCCTTAAGGTCTGAGAAACTAAGCTTTTTGTAGAGGCCAGTGGATTCATCATTATGTTGTCAGAAGAGAAATAGAACCAATCGAAAATGTACAAAAGCACTGAGTCATAAAGCTTAATAAAGTCTTGCTTTCCCTTCATATTTTGTTCTGGTGGTAGTTTTTCCATCAATTATTTGGCTTGGAATGAATTTTAAAAAATCATCCTCTTTCTGGTTAAGCATCTTCATCTTAAAACAGTATATCTTTTCATATATGTCATCAATGTTTTGATTCCTCTAACTTCTTCACAAGTTCGTCAGACACAAGCCATGTTGTGGAAAAAATGCATGTAAATTTCCACAATGCAGCTCTACTCCCCATCTGCGGTGAAAAATGTATTTAAAGCTGTTGGGTGAGATTTCCCTAGTGACTTAGAATCTCAGGGTTGGAAGGGACCTCAGGAGGTCATCTAGTCCAACCCCCTGCTCAAAGCAAGGCCAATCCCCAACTAAATCATCCCAGCCTGGGCTTTGTCAAGCCTGACCTTAAAAACCTCTAAGGAAGGTGATTCCACCACCTCTCTAGGTAACCCATTCCAATGCTTCACCACCCTTCTAGTGAAAAAGTTTTTCCTAATATCCAACCTAAACCTCCCCCACTGCAACTTGAGACCATTACTCCTTGTTCTGTCATCTGCTACCACTGAGAACAGTCTAGATCCATCCTCTTTGGAACCCCATTTCAGGTAGTTGAAAGCAGCTATCAAATCCCCCCTCATTCTTCTTTTCTGCAGACTAAATAATCCCAGTTCCCTCAGTCTCTCCACATAAGTCATGTGCTCCAGCCCCCGAATCATTTTTGTTGCCCTCCGCTGGACTTTCCAATTTTTCCCCATCCTTCTTGTAGTGTGGGGCCCAAAACTGGGCACAGTACTCCAGATGAGGCCTCACCAATGCCGAATAGAGGGGAACGTCCCTCGATCTGCTGGCAATACTCATACTTAGCCCAAAATGCCGTTAGTCTTCTTGGCAACAAGGGCACACTGCTGACTCATATCCAGCTTCTCATCCACTGTAACCCCTAGGCCCTTTTTCTGCAGAACTGCTGCCTAGCCACTTGGTCCCTAGTCTGTAGCAGTGCATGGGATTCTTCTGTCCTAAGTACAGGACTCTGCACTGACTTGAAGTAGGCTATACTTGCTGGCCAGTTTCTCAAAAGTCAGTCAACTGCTAGGTTAAGGGGGAGCCATCTTGTACTCAGATGTTGCAGTACTTCTTTCCATTCAACGAACTCAGAAAAACTTTGTGTTCTCTGCGCTTTGTGGACACCGAAAAATGGTTGTAAATTTTCAATATAATTTCTCTCAACTACCAGCTGATCACCAGGGCCGGCTCTAGGCACCAGCAAAACAAGCTGGTGCTTGGGGCGGCACATTTTTAGGGGTGGCATGGCCGGTGCCAGAATGCCGCCCCTAAAAATGTGCGCCGGCCGCCCTAGCTCACCTCCGCTGCTGCTGCCACGGCGCGCGAATCAGCTGTTTCACACGCCGCGGCGGCTCGGGGTCTCCCCCTCCCTCCCAGGCTCTCAAATCTGGGAGGGAGGGGGAGATCCCGAGCAGCCGTTTCGCAGGCCGCTGCTCCCCCTCCGTCCCCGGCTTGAGAGTCTGTGGGGAGGAGGCAGGGCTGTGGATTTGGGGAAGGGGCAGAGTTGAGGCGGGGCCGGGGTAATTAAAGAACGGGGGGGAGGGGGGCCAAAATTGTTTTTGCTTTGGGCGGCAAAAATCCTAGAGCTGGCCCTGCTGATCACTTTCATGTTTGCAAATTATTGTGGGCTTCATATGCAGGGATGTTCACTGTCAGAATGTGTCAAGTATCAGAGGGATAGCCATGTTAGTCTGAATCTGTAAAAAGCAACAGAGGGTCCTGTGGCACCTTTAAGACTAACAGAAGTATTGGGAGCATAAGCTTTCGTGGGTAAGAACCTCACTTCTTCAGATGCAAGTAATGGAAATCTCCAGAGGCAGGTATAAATCAGTATGGAGATAACGAGGTTAGTTCAATCAGGGAGGGTGAGGTGCTCTGCTAGCAGTTGAGGTGTGAACACCAAGGGAGGAGAAACTGCTTCTGTAGTTGAATAGCCATTCACAGTCTTTGTTTAATCCTGATCTGATGGTGTCAAATTTGCAAATGAACTGGAGCTCAGCAGTTTCTAACTCTAACTCAGGAACCAACCCATGCAACAAACCTCGATGCCAACTCTGCCCACATATCTACACCAGCAACACCATCACAGGACCTAACCAGATCAGCTACAACATCACCGGCTCATTCACCTGCACGTCCACCAATGTTATATATGCCAGCAATGCCCCTCTGCTGTGTACATTGGCCAAACTGGACAGTCACTACGCAAGAGGATAAATGGACACAAGTCAGATATCAGGAATGGCAATATACAAAAACCTGTAGGAGAACACTTCAACCTCCCTGGCCACACAATAACAGATGTAAAGGTAGCCATCTTACAGGAAAAAAACTTCAGGACCAGACTCCAAAGAGAAACTGCTGAGCTCCAGTTCATTTGCAAATTTGGCAGTGGCGGGGAGGCAGGCGAGCCGGCGGCGGGGGGGGCGGGGGCTGAATAGGTGAGCCAGGGCGGTGGGGGGCTGAGGAGGCGGGCGGGCAATGGCAGGGGGTGAGGAGGTGAGCTGGGGGAGGAGGGCTGAGGAGGCGAGCGGCAAGTCGGTAGCTGACCTGTTCTACTGATCTGGTCAGGCTCCCATCCCCTCTCCAAAGGTTGAAGCTGTCTGGAGGTGCCTGCCTTCCTCATTCACACCTCATTCATTCAACAGGGCAATTGATTACAAAGTGGGGGGAAGATCTTATTCTACTTCTAGCAAAAAGACATTTTTCTTTTACCCTAGGGCCAGCTATATCATATTACCAAGGTTCAATACTGCTGTTTCAGCAGAGCGGCACTGGGGAAGGAGGGTGTTTTTCCACAGGGTGGGCGGCGCTGGGGGGGGGATTCCTGGGGGCGCTGGGGTGGGGGGTGTTTCGGCAGCGCTGGGGCGGTTGTTTCTGTGGGGCGGGCGGTGGGGGGGATGTTGTGTTTGCGGAGGGACGGGGGGGGTTCGGCGGAGCCGGGGGGTTTCGGCCCTCAGCTGTGTTCTTTGGAATATGGCCCTTGCTGCTTTACAAGTTGTGCTGGCCTGTGGTAGAGTATCACAAGCACATTAGCACATCTTTCTGTCCCCTTTACTTGAGACACACGAGATGTTCTGGTGGTGATGATGATAAATCTTGTAAACAATCCCTCGCAGATTTTGGGGCCAAAACACTGGTCACTAATAGCTCTGCCTTGGTTCTTGCACAAGACAATTTTTTAACAATATTTGAATTGCAAACTTATTTCCATTGACCATGCTGTTGCAATGCAGACTGTGTTTAACTGTATGGTGAAAGGTTGCAATTTCCTATGCTGCAATTCTGTCACTTCTAGTGTTTGCATCACAAAACATTTGCTAATAGTTGTCATACTTTCGGCCTGTGTGCTTTCTTATGTCTATCAAAAAAAAAAAGAACAGGAGTACTTGTGGCACCTTAGAGACTAACAAATTTATTAGAGCATAAGCTTTCGTGGACTACAGCCCACTTCTTCGGATGCATACAGAGTGGAATAAATATTGAGGAGATATATATACACACACATACAGAGAGCATAAACAGGTGGGAGTTGTCTTACCAACTCTGAGAGGCCAATTAAGTAAGAGAAAAAAAAACTTTTGAAGTGATAATCAAGCTAGCCCAGTACAGACAGTTTGATAAGAAGTGTGAGAATACTTACAAGGGGAGATATTCAATGTTTGTAATGGCTCAGCCATTCCCAGTCCTTATTCAATCCTGAGTTGATTGTGTCTAGTTTGCATATCAATTCCAGCTCAGCAGTCTCTCGTTGGAGTCTGTTTTTGAAGTTTTTCTGTTGTAAGATAGCCACCCGCAGGTCTGTCACTGAATGACCAGACAGGTTAAAGTGTTCTCCCACTGGTTTTTGAGTATTATGATTCCTGATGTCAGATTTGTGTCCATTAATTCTTTTGCGGCGAGACTGTCCAGTTTGGCCAATGTACATGGCAGAGGGGCATTGCTGGCACATGATGGCATATATCACATTGGTAGATGTGCAGGTGAACGAGCCCCTGATGGTATGGCTGATGTGATTAGGTCCTATGATGATGTCATTTGAATAGATATGTGGACAGAGTTGGCATCGGGCTTTGTTACAAGGATAGGTTCCTGGGTCAGTGGTTTTGTTCAGTGATGTGTGATTGCTGGTGAGTATTTGCTTTAGGTTGGGGGGTTGTCTGTAAGCGAGGACAGGTCTGTCTCCCAAGATCTGTGAGAGTAAAGGATCATCTTTCAGGATAGGTTGTAGATCTCTGATGATGCGCTGGAGAGGTTTTAGTTATGTCTATCAGTTGCTGTAATGCTGCCTTAGGTCAGTTTCACCTCTATGCCCAATAGCAAATCATGTACAAAAGGCTTTACCAGAACTACCACTGTTGTACTTTCTTTCTCATTGGCATTTATATCTATACAATCTCATTTTTTCTTGTTTAAGTCCAGGACTGTCTGAAGTTCCTGCTGTTTCACTCACCCTGCTGAATCTGTTTACCTGATGTGTGTAAATGGTGCTGCAGCTAATATTAGCCACTAGGTAGGCAAAATTTCCATTTATTAATTCAACTTAAGTAGGTACGTTGATTTAGTAAATCATGGAATTGATTCTGTACTATGTTGTCTAGTTTTAGAAACTTAATATCATTGGAAAATAAGGTAATAAAAAAATGGCTTGCAATATTTGCAGAGGGATATTATTTTTAATATGTCAAAATACAGGATACAAGGCATCTTGTGCTAATTTAGTATGGGACAAGCAATTTTTTAATCTAAATAAGTTATAATGTGGGACTGTTGGCAGCCCTACATTGAGGAATGTTTTAGCGGAAGAAGCAGGGCCGGCACCAGGCAACCAAGCACATGCTTGGGGCGGCACCTGGTAAGGGGCAGCCAATCTTGGGGTGGTGGGGGGCAGCGCGGTGCGGAGCGGCATTCCGTGGCGCTCGATGGGGGGCGCTCCGGCGGCGCGGCGCTCGGCGGGGGGCACTTTTTTTTGCTGCTTGGGGCAGCAAAAAAGTTAGAGCCGGCCTTGGGAAGAAGGGTTGGTGGGTAAGGAACTGGAGAGTAGAAATCTGGAAGGAGGGGCAAGGGAGGAGGTGTCTGTGGAGCAGGAGGTGCTTGCAGCCTTTTTGGTGGTAGGGTATTGAAGGAAACTTACACTGATAGGAGGCTCTTAGCCTTATGAGGATCCTTCTCCATCATGAGCACTGGGTGCTTGGTGATCCTTTACAAGTGGGTTATTTCTCCTCATCTTCCAAGCTCAGAGGCGCCTCTTTTTTCCACCCCACCCACAACCTTTCTTTGTAGCTTCACAATGTGCTTGCCAGCAGGTGGAGGTGTTCAGAGGACTGACTCCCACTCTATTCCCCAGTGTTTCACTTCTGCTCCAAGGTAAGAAGCAGGAGGTTCCTCTAGGCCAGTGGCTTTCAACCTGCAGTCCACAGACCCCTGGGGGCCCACAGACTTTGTCTAAGATTTCCATTTGAACATTTTTATGGGTCCGCAAATGAAAAAAGCTACTGCTCTAGACGTGGCCTCTCTTTAGCTCCAGGCAGGAGCTTTTTCCATGACACTTTTTTCTATTCTTCTCCCTCTCCTTGGTGTCCCCCACCCACGCTGTGGGGAGAGGATTTTGAGAACAGGAGTCTGCAGGAAACGGTTATTTGAGGAGAAATCTGGCAGTGTAGCCGCCCAGCTAAGATCAAAATGGCTCTAGCGCACACCCCAGCTGCGCATTAATGCAGTTGCCCCCACTCTACAGCGCTGTGGCAGGCAAGCGGCAAGCTGTAAGCTGTTCGGGGCAGAGATTCAGCGGAACCTGGCATTTTGGAAGCGACGGGCCAGAGGTCCTTGGCTGTTTCTCTGCTCTGACTGGGGTGAAACATAGCACAACCCAGGAGAGTATTCAAGAGCCTAGTAAGCTGAAGGGCAGGAAATATAGGCGCCAACTCTGTTGGTGGTCTGGGGTGACCAGGTGTCTGGTTTTTGACCGGAACACCCAGTCAGAAAGGGATCCTGGCAACTCCGGTCAGCACTGCTGACTGGGCTGTTGACTGTCCGGTTGGCGGCGCCCTCACCCCCTCCCGCACCCCAGCCCCCTGAGCCAGTGAGTGAAGGTGGGGAGAGTGAGCAACAGAGGGAGGGGAGGATGGAGTGAGCAGGGCGGGGCATGGGTGTGGCCTTGGAGGACGGGCAGGGGGCAGGGCAAGGGTGTTCGGTTTTGTGTGAGTAGAAAGTTGGCAACCCTACACCCACCAAAAAAAAGAGAAGGGTGCTCAGCACATGCAGGGCCAGATGAATCTTGTGGGCCCCAGCACCTGGTCTGTGACTCGGCCCCCCACTCCAACCTGAGACCCTGCCCTCACTGGGCCTCTTCCCTCCCCAAGGCCCTGCCTGCCACTTGCACAAGAGTGGGGGCAGGGGCAGATAGGGGGGAGCACCCACTGGCAAAAATTAAAGTCTGGGCCTGTGGCAGGAAAGACCCATGATGCAGGACCCCTTGGCCCGTTCAGACTGCCACAGTAACCAGGTGTTTCTGCCCTAGGTGTTCCAGAAAGGGCTTTAGTCACTCCTTGCTGCACTTGGCATCAGCCACCCTCACCCTCCATCCCTTTACTGGTTTTGTCAGCCCCTCTCCCTCTGAGGGCAGCTTTGATTCCCACAGGCTCTGAAACCAAAACCCCATGTGGGGTTCTAGTTCCCCTTACGTCAGGGCAGCCTGAGGGCCTTTGCACAGAGCCTGTCCCCCCAGCTCCCTGCAGCGTGGGTTTGTACAGCATGGCCAAACCTGCCATTTCACCACTCTTTTCATGTTCCTTCCACTGGCTTTTCCTGAGGAAATCAGCAGAGCGGGCTGGTCCATACTGCTAGTTAACCCTCTATTCCTCAGGCTCCCTCAAGTGTGGCCTAATCCAGTCCTTTCTCTTATTTTTCCTTTGTCTCAGCATACATGAGTGATCCACCTCATTCATTTACCCAGCAAATCTTCCGTTTGGCCGGCTTTTAAATCTGTGTATCCCTGTCTCTTTTTTACCATTCCTGCTGGCTGCTTTACTTACCAATGCAGCAGAGCGGCCTGACCCATACTGCCAGCCTGCATATGCCAGTAGACCCCAAAATAGCTGGAATGTGCAGGTGGTGGTGTGATTATGTCTCCATGTGTGTTAGATCAGCCTACCCTGCCATTTTTATTGAGCCTGACAGCAGCTTTCTTCCAAGTGGCACTGCTGAAAGGTTAGTTGCTCTTTCCATCAGCCTTCCAGTTCCAGGGAATGATCGGAAAGGCTGTGATCCAGCACTAGAAGTTCAATATTAAGGGAGGCGAGTGCATCATTTTGCTGCACAGCTGTAAAACCAGTTCAGAAAAGCTTTAAAGCTCAAAGAGCATTACTGAAGAAGCAAGGGGCTGCCTGTATAAGTATTCGTGCCCAGCGCTGCTTTTTCCCCCCGCTCACCCACCTATCCACCCTGTCAGCTCCTGCTTCTTTAAATCTTTTTTTTTTTTTTTTTTAAGAGGGTACTTCAAGGGGCAGGACATAGATCGGGAAATAACAAAACAGGTAGTTGTGGAAGCAGAATCTTTACAGCTGCGTTGCTCAACCATTTCTGAGGAGGTTAGTTCAAGCCCTTCCATAAGATGCCTTCGTGTACCATGACCAAAAAAGCACCCCAAAAGCGAAGAAAAAGAAAGTCTACCATTTTTCTCTTTAGAACAGAGCTTTCTTCCAAAGTTTTCAAGCTTTCCAAGTCAAATTAAAAATATATATATCCACAGATGGGCTCTCAAAACCATCTGAGAGAATCTTCCTGTAGATTTTGAAGTCCCCCTTTTCCATTAATCCTGTCACCCCACCTTTCTCTGGATCAGTAAAAGGCAGTGGGGGGCAACATTGCAAACCTCATTTCTGAATTGAAACAATTACAGTACTCCTTTTCCTGAGAGTTTTTTTTTTCTTGGGTGTTCAAGACTCTTTCTGGTAGGAAGTAACGACAAGTTCTTCCACTACTTATTCTGTCCAGGATGATTGACTGGTGCAAGGTCCATTTCTGCCTGAACTCCAGGACTTTTTGATAGAAATTTCTCCACAGGATTTTCATTGTCCTTTAAGGAAATCTGTCTCCATGGGCCAATTTGCCTGTGCCACCAATACTACGTGTACTTTGCAACATTGCAGAGCCATTTCCAATTCCAGGCAATGCCCTTAGACTTTTAACCGGTTCCCTGTTTTTTCACCATTTTGATGGTCTGTCTCATGTCCATTCTACAACAGGAAGGCAATAGGATTACTTGTTAATAGCCCAACCGTATGAGATAACGTCTGTACATAATGACCAGAACTTTCAACTTCTTGAGTCCCTTGGCAGTTTCATAATTTATTGCAACTGTGAAAATGTAAATAGATAAAAACTAGAAAAAAACGCTTAAAACCCATAATTTTGTGCCTGTGAAAATGTAAATTGGTAAAAAATGAAAAATGCTTAAAAACAAACACTGCTATCATCTGTTCAATTTTTTTAAATAATTTCAATTCTAAATTCTTATATTAACACAAACAGCAAGGAGTCTGGTGGCACCTTAAAGACTAACAGATTTATTTGGGCATAAGCTTTCATGGGTAAAAACCTCACTTCTTCAGATGCATAGAGTGAAAGTTACAGATGCATTATAAGTTACATTCTTATATTGTTTGTTTACAGTAGTATCCACTGTGTGCTAGTCCCTTACCAAGGCCTCTTTAAGGACATTGTGTGTTTCAAGGGCTTCCCAATATAAGGTGTCTAATGATTAAAACTGCCACCTACATTTGAGCAAAATGGCCTGGAACCTCATAGACTCATAGGCTTTAAGATCAGAAGGGACCATCATGATCATCTAGTCTGACCTCTTGCACATTGCAGGCCACAGAACCTCACCCACCCACTCCTGTAATAGACCCCTAACCTCTGGCTGAGTTACTGAAGTCCTCAAATCATGGTTTAAAGATTTCAAGTTACAGACAATCCACGGTTTACAATGAGACATTTTGCCTTCTAGAGTATGAATATTCAGGAGAGCTCATAAATTTCTTGCTTGAATCTAAAAACTGTCCACAAATCTGAGTGTTTTCAAGGGATTCTGAGAACCTGAATTTCATGGTGCTCTTAAAAGGACAAGAATCCCATTTTGTTTTTCCTGGTAGCAATTACATGGAACAGAAAATATTATATTGCTGGGAGAGGGAGCTTTATTCCCCCGGAATCCTTGTGTTCAAATTTTTCCTAGATAAAGTGAGTCTCAGTCCTGCACCAGATTTTTCTATTTTATCTCGCTTGTGATCCATGCCCTTCCACATGCATGTTTTAAATATGGTTAGGGTTGCAAATTGTGTTTACGCAAAGTATTCCTAAAAGAATATGGGATGCAATTTTATAATTAGACAGGTGACTAAGGAAGGAGTGCAAAGCATCCACATTCACCATTTCTAGATGGATTAAGTACAGGAGCTTGTCAGGCCTACACATTTTTATAAAAGATCCCCTTCCTGCAAGAACTCACTCAGTCAGGCATTTGGTCATTTCCTGAGTAGAACAGTATAGTACTTCATTCAAGTAATTTTGCCTTCTGGCTACCTGGTTTTCAGTGCATTTTTTTTTTTTTATTGCTTTCAAATAGTTATGTTGTTGTTGTCCGTTCTGACTTTTGGACCCATGGCTCTGCAGTCTCTCTCTTGGTTTGTAACGCTTCATATAGAGGGCAAGGAAGAAGAAAGAAAAAAGACAAAAATAAACAAACGTCCTCAACTAAAAGGTGTTTTTTCTTTGTTCACTTTTCTCTATCTTTTAAGTTTCCCTCATTTGTGGAGAGTTTAGTTTTACTGCTGCCTACATTTACTGCTGCCCCCAGTTGTCTGGGGATCACAGAACACCAGGTGTCCATGAGGGAGAAAAGTAAAATTTACTTACCCTTCTGTGATTTATCTTTTTCTGAAATGCGCACCAGGTGCCAATGAGACCCCACTCAGGGTGTCACCTAATTTGCATTACCCTTTAGTTGGAGGGAAATATGTTAATCCTTCCTTTTGAATCCCTTCCTTTTTTTCCTTTTCTGCAGAGAGAGACTGAGAGAAATATTGGGATTGCCTTGTATTGGGATCTTGCTTTGGCTAAGTATTCATATCCATTTTTGTAATATAAATGAATACGTAGATTAACCATCCTGCTTGGCTATCGCTAATCTTTCATTATTAATCAGAATTTATAGTTCATTCTTCTCTGGTAGAGCAATGAACTGGGGGGTTAGACAATCAGCTCTCTGAGAAGCTCCACCTGCTGGTACTATGTTGCAAAGCTAGAGAGAGGTTTGAAAAAGGAAAAGATCCTCTGTGCTTGGAAGATGAAGAGGAATAACTTAGTTGTTATGGAACACACAGGGCTGATAGCACAAAAAGGAGAAGGAAAAATTATGGGAAGGTAAGTAAATTTTACCTGTTTCTTCTCGTACAATTTTGCTGGCAAAGTTACTCTACTGGATCTATAGCTGTATGGGTCAGACACTTCTGCACATAACCTCTGCAGTAAAGAGTTTTCATCGTTATAAGTTACCATCAGTCACCTCTATACAGTGTAATATTTAAATGATCTTACTACCACTTTTTTCTTCTTCCTGCCTTGATTTCTTACCTCCTCTGGGTTAGATGTCGCTGTGTTAGGCCTTGTCTGTGCACAAATTTGCAGTGTTTCACTGAAACCAGTGAAAAAGGATGTGTGGACACTCTGATTTTGGCTTGAGTGGCTTATTTCAGTTAAGCTTAGAGCTGTATATAATTGCCTTATGATAAACCGAAATAAACCTGATGTAAATGGGAGTGAAGTGTCCAGCCTTTGGCACTGGTTTAAGTAAGCAGGTTTAAAATCACACTTTTTAACTTCATGTGGTGCACCGTTGTATGTGCCCCCAAGCAGTGGGGGCTGCAGAAATCTTGCTATTCCTCTCTGTTGCTAACACCAGTGGAGCTGTACCATTTGGAAATATTTGGGGTAGGGTGGGAATCTAAGGGCTAGTCTACACTAGAAGTGGTACTGCGGTGCAGCTACACATCGGTGCAGCTGCGCTGCTGTAGCGTGTCTGGTGAAGATGCTCTCTGGTGGCAGGAGAGAGCTCTCCCTTCAGTCCAACAACTCCACCTCCACAAGAGGTGGTAGCTATGTCGGCAGGAGAAGCTCTCTTCACATAGCGCAGTCCACTCTGGCCATTAGGTTGGTATAACTTACGTCATGCACACCCCTGAGAGACGTAAGTTACACCAAAGTATGGAGTAGTGTAGATCTGGCCTGAGTGTGGACCAAGCCTGTGGGGAAGAACACGTGGATTAAACCTGCAGATAGAAGAGATGCATTACATGACTTGACACTGCAGTATTTAAACTCAAAATTTTGTATCTATGACAAAAGAGGGATTATTACAAAAAGGTAACCCTTGGGAATCAATAACAAACAAAAGTAGTCTTTCTTTCAGGTGCAATAGTAACATAAAACTTTCTCCAATTACAGTATTTTGTCTTGATATAAATGCTGGATGCTCTTGTTTCATGATGTGCAGTACAATGTACAATAACAAATAAAGGTGAGTTATTGTTGGTTGCAAGTATAGTTTTCTTGAATATTAAATACTACATAATTACAGAAAGTATATTTGTTATAATAATAATAGCACCTTGCATTTATACCATGTCCTTCATCCAAGAATCTCAAAGCACTTTACAGACAATTAATATGCACTAGTGGCTGTGATTATTGCTTTGAATATTAGCTATTTGTAATAGATAAATAGATTTTAAGATTAATAAATTTTAAGGCCAGAAGGAACCATTAGATCATCTAGTTCTAGTCTGAGCTCCTTTGTAACACAGGCCACAAAATTTCACCCAGTACACTGTTTGTCACATGTATTGTTTCTCCTATTTGATTGCATGGTTCCCAGAAGCTCAAACAGCTTTCAAAATGACCTTGTAATCTTGCAGAGGTTGTGAATATTGTCAAAGTAAATTCTGTCTTTTATTCAAATGATACTTGCAAACGCCTTTTAACCTACTTATAGTTCCACCAACTCCCATTAAAGTTCATGGGAGTTGAGAGCACAGGATTTGGCCTGCTTTTTGCAACATTATTAGAAAGGGATTTTTTGACATGGTTGACTAACTAGAAAAAAAAAAAGTGATAATGATGTTAAATTAAATTTACAGTATTTTTATCCTGTGTAGTATAATTTAAAGTACGTTTGTTGAGATTGTGCTCAAAATCCACATGCTAAAAATCACAACTAACTTTTGTTGAAAATAATACACACCCATAGCACTCATAAATTAAAGTAATTAAGTTGGTTTTGTTCGTTTCTTTCATAATAATTCAAAGCCATTAGTTCACATGCTGGAGTAATGGAGGGACTTTAAAACTTCACTTTAAACCATTTTGGATTATAGGACCACAAAACAGCACCTGAAACTATTTTTCCTCAGAACTACTAGAACCGAAGAAAAGCCACAAGGACTATTTTCAAATTTGTAAAATAAAATCACTTCTGATCAAATCAGGACAGCCTGAAGTGAATTTTTACATCTGAGCTACAAATCCACAAAAATAGGGTTTGCAATAGAAAGACTGATGCAATCTTAACTATTTTAATCCCCTTCACTCTGTACAAATTACAGTGAAAAGGGAGATTTTGGATATTAATAATGTCATAATTGTAGAAACGGTTTTTTAAAACAAAACTTTAAATATTGCTTTTTTTGTGGTAACTGGAGCACCCAGAGGAAATAATTAGTTTCCTGGTACTTAATGAATTCAGACTCATGCCTGAGCAATTACTCCTACTAGCCACATGATGGCAATATTGCTAATCTTTAACTTTTATTAGTTTTGAATAATTTACTTGCTCAATATGTTTTTGTTTGATAAAAAGGCATGTAAATTATATGTTAATGCTTAAGCTTCTCTGTTGTTTACAGGAAATCTGTTTCATGACAGACTATATTTTTTATGTTCCAGATATGATATTTGATGCACGTTTTGTATTTGACCAAGCTTTACAGGCGTAATATCAGGAAAAGATTTTGAGCTATATGCCTCAATCTGTGACACCACATAGCTGTATATTGGGCTATACTTCTCAAATGTGTGGTGCTAGAAACTGTTTAAATGTTCATTGAAGACACACAATGGGGGAGCAACAAAACTGTAAAATGAAGGAATTGTTTGTAAAGATTGCTGTAAACTCAGTTTCACGATTCAACATTTCTCATGGTTATCAAGCCCCATATCTTCACATAATGCTTTACATACGTTCCCTGCCCTGATGAATTTTCAGTCTAAGGCACTAGTCCTGCAACCAGTTTTGCGTGGGGAAACCCCCTACACCTTCTTGGAGCTTGCTGCAGTAGCAGGACCGAATTTAGACAAATCTACTTAGATAATCATTCAAATGTAAGAGGTTGCAGAGGCAGCAAATGATAGAGGAAGATAGAAATAATATAGGAAGACTTCATGACAGCCAAAGGCTTCAGCGAGGGATCTGAAAGAAGCAAGAGAAGGCACTTTCTGCACAGAAAGAGGGAGACTCTCCCAAGTGCGGAAGTGTGCCTGAAAGAAGGTTCAGAGTTGAGAGTGAGAGGCAGTAATGCAGAGAGCAGTTAACAGAAGGGTGATGGAGGCATAGGCTGAAATGAAAATAATGTTGACCGTAACAAACAATGAGAGAACACTAGGTTTGTGTGAGGTGGAAGTGAAGTTGGGTCCAAAATAAATAATGTTACCTTGTAACCAAAAATAGTTGAGAGGTCCTGTATGCTTCCAACTCAAAATAATTTTCCAGACAAGAAAAAGCAATTGTTATCTTTTTATAAACTAGAGTGTAACCTGTCAAAGTGTTGTCCCTAGTGGGAACTAAGTAATTTCTGAAATAGTTTAGCTATAAAATGGAACAGGACCTGGCACCAATGAGAGAGCACAGTTGATTTCAAGTAAGATCCTCATTAATGTCCACAAATAATATAGGTGATAAATACAAGCATTTTTTGGTAGAGGCTGGGGAAAATCTGTTCCTTGTGCCAATGTAACTATCATCTTGACAAACTTTTTGCCAGATTATTATTTGAATGTATATTTAATGTAAAACATGCAACCTACTCTAATAAGAGCACATTCATAATTTTTAACACACTAATCCGGTCCAAAATTCACTTGGCTTTGCTCCTTGGTAAGGGATACTTTAAGAAGGAAATGTTGGACTGCATTTACAGTTGGCTGAAGTTTTCAGTACAACATGAGCAGCTGTAAAAGCCAGATTTTCTGCAGTAAGTAAGGCTGCTACAATCCTGACGTTACTTTGATTTTTTTTTAATGAAAAAGCCCATATACAGTTTATGACTTCTCAATACAATTATTTATTTTAGCAAAAAGAGATCTGCCAAACACAGCAGGTAGTTAATATCCAATTCAGACTGAACCCACTACATTCTAATAGGAAAAGCACTACTGGCTACATCCTTTGGGATTCTGTGATTAATATATACAGAGATGTTAGTGCTTTCTCCATATGAATGTATATGTAACATACTCTATGAGGCATTAAAAATCTTCAATCCTAAATAAGGCAGATCAGATGATTTAACTCATCCTCTACTGAAATATCTCCCTTCTTAGCTGGAGATGAAGCATGCTTTTATGGGTTTGGCAGTGAGCTGGGATACTTTTATGGATCTGGTAGGAGATCCCTGGCTCACTGGTATGCTGGGTGATCATGGTGCAACCCACACTTACACAATAGGTACTCTGTCCCCTGCTAGTGGCTGGGACATACACAGAAGTTTGAGTATGCTACAGTCTTTGAGTGAACAGGCCTGTGTCTTTTAGCTCTGGCAGTAGAGGCTCATGCTTTTAGATCCAGCGGCCCAAGATACCATCCCCACTGCTGACAATTGACCCAGCAGCCTCGCGTTACACTGGGAAATTCACTTACTCTTTCTGTGCCTCATTTCCCATCTGTAAAAAATAGGGATAACAATACTTCCTTCCCTCACAAGAGTGCTATGAGGCTAAATACATTAGTGTTTGTGAGACACTCCGATACTGCAGTGATGTTAGCCAGGTAAGTACCTGGGTAGATAGCACAGAACAATATTACTTTCCTACTCCAGATATCGCCTAATACTTTACAAAGTGATATGTTAAATATTGATAGTGTGGAGATTATATGCAAATCAAGCCACTATTAGGTATTTATCAATACATTATAGTACTCACTCAGGCTTGGATATTAGAACCTGCTCTTGGGCAGGGCATATCCCCCACTCATTTTGAAAATGTGTTACATAGTTGGATTAATGTACTAGTCTAGTTTAAAAAAATCACCCTTTATTTCCTATCACAGGCGTTCATTAGTTTGTTCCCAACCAAACCTAGTAAGCCAAATTTGTATTGCTCCCAGCCTTTCCAGATTTGTGTGTCTATCCATCACAAAGTGCTTATAACCATGGGAAAGATGGGCTGAACCAGTTTAGCAAAATTTAGGTCCTATGGTGAACAGAAGTGTTGGAAGCTCATAGAGAAATCCAGGTGCGAGAGTGTGGTGATGGTGGACTTCAGAGGATGAGGGAGTTTTCAGAAAAAATAATTTTATTTTAAACGTGAGCAAAAATAAGTTAAAATTGTTATATTAAGCTACTTTGTTACATAAAATCTGTGTTATTCCACCAAAGAAGTATAGTTAAAAAAGCATGTGTATATAGTTGTCTCTCTCACACTGACACTCACACACACGATTTCCATAGTGATTCCATAGTTAAGGTTGCCCTGAGATTTGCTCTTGAAGCAGGACTAAAATAACTCTCTCTCTCTCTTTAATTATTGCGTCTAGTCTCCAAATTTGGCACAATTTTTTCAGAGGCAATTTAATTTTTGATTTTGTCATTTTAGAAAAATATTTATGAACTTTTGCAGAGGAAACAGTTTAAAATGCTTCTCACATCAGTGTCCATCAGCCACCTTAACCATTTTAATCAGCACATTTGAAGCCAGCCATTGTTAACATTTGGCTGTGCAGTCTATTTTTGTAGTCTAATAATAAAGAAAAATGCTTCCTTCTCTCCTCCAACAGTACATTTCATTATAAGATAAGGGGACAGGAGGCTGAAGACCTACTACGGGCTCCTGCTGCCAGGAAGAAAAGTTTAGTGCAGATTACCAAGGCAAGTCACAAATCTGTGATTCTATCTAAATATGCCATTGACTAATCCATGATTTTTGGCAAAGAGCCCTAAAAATCATAAGAACTAAAATGCTAATGAAGACTTACGAAATTTGTGCTTCCAAGATCTCCATTTACATGATACTGACATTGTAAAATGCACATCCTACCCTTGGAAACAGGTGATTGGACACTAAGCTGACAGAGACCGAGTTTAACTAGTAGTATTATCAGTAATCAGGCCAAAAAAGGGGAAAAAATACATTCCCTGCCCTAAAAGAACTTACCATCTAATTACACATGTGATATGACAAGGGAGAGCAACAAGACACTGGGAGAGGCAAACTAACTCCCTAGGTTAGGAAATAAAGATAAAGGAGACAAAGAAAAATGGAAACCTGCTCTTGCTAAAAGCTTCCTTCTTCCTGACCCTGAAATAGGTGCCTTATATTAATTGAATTACAAAGTTAGAGGGCCGGAGACACTTGTACCATGGTGTGATGAGCACTGTATAAATGCTTAGATGGACAGAAAGAAAGAATACAGTGGTTTGTCAGATGTCACGAATCTGTGCCTTTGCCATGTATTTACCATAGGAGAACTTCTCCTGGAAGCTTTATATTACATTGAGCCCAAGACCAGACTAAGCGGTCCATGACCTCATAAGTAAATTGTAATAAATGATTATCACACTGACCTACTTTACTGAGACAGATTGTTTTGTTTATTTTTGCTATGCAATAGCGTATAGGCATGGTTCTATATCATGACACCAGGGAATTCTATAACATTATAGATATCTGCTGCATGTTAGACCTGTCTCTGTGATGACTTGTCCTGTCCTCAGACCCAGACAACAACTCTTCATTCTGAATATGGAGATTTACATCTTTGGTGTACAGGAGACAAATTTCCAGTCTGGCCAATGATGTCAGGGTATGAACAAAATGCAAACAACAGCACATTGGCAGCCCAAAGATGTTACAATGCAGGACAATTCTTTAATTTAAAATGAAAGCCTTAGAAAGGGAACACATAAAGGTGGCAGTTGGAAACAGCTGCATTGTGATTTCTTTTTTGTATCCACTTTCATTTTAAAAAATAATTTATTGCCTGATATTTGATGATGTTTTAAAATACAATATCGTGTGCCCATAAAGCTCAACCGACTTGTGTTGCATAATTTCTTATAAGTGGAACATTTTCCACATTCATACTTTGATATCCGAATGTCAACCATAAATAAAGCAACAAATACTAGGATTAACCCCGGACCAGTTGGAATATCTGTCCCTTTCAGCCTGGCTTGTTTTACAACTTCTATGTTACTATTAAATTTCATTAGAAATTTACCAGCATACCCTGAGAATTCTTTCACCTGTCTTTCCATTTGAAAGCCTTTACTGGGAATAGATGTTTCTCCTTTCTAATTTTTATAGACATTTTCTCCATTTCTTCCCATGATTAGAATGTTAGGGCTGGATATGCAAGTCCTATAGCTGAACCATATCTAATGTCTGGATGCTGTAATTAGGTTAGAAAGGAGTAAATGTATGGAAGGGTCTCCCACCAACCTGAGGAATTTTGTACTGAAAGCTAAGCAGAAATGTTTTTTAAATATAATTAATTAAAGCTGCCTAAGATCCCATACCAATAAAAGTATGTGATAGATTAAAAAAAAATCAAAAATAAGTAAATAAATTCTAAAACTATTTTAAAATCCATTTCTCTTCTTTACCTCCCAAGACCTGTGCTCAGGTTTCCCCTTCATTAGTTGACTGGGAAATATAAGTAATACAGTTTCCTGTGTGCTTTTGAAGGAGTGAATGAGAACTTAAGAGATACTCGGAATCATGAATTTAAGCCTGGAGCTGTGAAAAGGCATTGAGATCATTTTAAATGTCCTATACTCCATAGGAGGTCAAGCTTGCTTATTTTATTCATGCTAGAAGAAGAGTTGACTTCAGAGTACCCACGTGAATAAGGCGAGCAGGATTTTGCTTTAGAACATTTGGTATTCAGCTAATGATACACAGGATGAATGCCTGAAAACAGTCCAGAAGCATAAAAAAGAAATACTGAAATAGGAATATACCCTTGCTATGACAAATGAACTCCTTGGTACTACTGGGGAAAGGAATGACCCCAAATCTTTTCAGCTTCTGGCAACTAGCCCCCTAACTATAGCAGCAGAATGGGGTTAGGTCCATCAATGTACAGGAAATAAATAGTGGTTTCATAAAACGATTGGAGATACTGACAGTAGATTAAACATACCAGACTGAAGATGTATCTGTGAAATATTACAGGGGTTAGGTCATGATTAGGATGTTAACAGTAGAACGCTTCCTGAAACCAGTCCCACACCTAACCCTTTCATTCACAGCTTCCTTCCCATAGTGAGATGATTTAAATTGAGCATGAAATGACATGCATAATGTAACACAAATTTAATATAATATAGTACAAACTAATAATTGTTGATTTTTTTCTGAGATTGTCAGAAATAACTGTAGTGAAATTTATTCTGTGAACAAAAGTTAGCTGTCCTTTGATGAGCTGAAATTGTGTATTTGAAGCAACTTGTAAAAGGTGATGTGCTGTATACCTATAAGAGTTAAAATAAAGTTTAAAGACCCTCCCCCCTGATTAATGATTTATACAATAACTGGTGTAATGTACTAGCTACTGCACTTCTGTAGCCCTTCCCGTTGTTTAAAGGACAGCTCAGATGTTTAAGATACTACCTCCGATGATTCACCCACAAAGAGGATAAATAGGCTTTATACTACTGAAAACCAAGAGGTCTATGTTTTTGGAGCAAGTCTGCTAGTTCACACAGTTGAGGGGCGTATATTAGGCAATACACTAATTACATTAAAGTGTTTTTTAATGAGACTGTCATTGAAATGTGGTAGTGGAGGTATGAGCTACATATTAACTGTAAAAAGAGCTGTTATTGAGGATTAATCTCTGTAAGGTATAGATTTGACTGTAATGAGGCAGTGAACAGCAAGACAGCCTCTTTCACAAATGTAGACTTGGGGTAAGAATCTGGATCTTGAATTGTAAATGCTTGAATAGAAAGGAGAAAAATAGTGTTATGTTCCATCAGCCATATTTCAGGCTTTTCTTCCTGTTCTGTACTCGGGCTATTTGTAGATGGGTTCAGTCATGTTGGCTCAGTAATGGAAAAGTACCATAGCTTCTCTGAAGTGCATTTGATTTTGACTCTGTGTAATCCAATTTTTTGGTTAACTAGATCAGGGCTGGCTCCAGGCACCAGCCTGGCAAGTAGGTGCTTGGGGCGGCCGCTCCGGAGAGGGGCGGCACGTCCAGGTATTCGGCGGCAATTCAGTGGATGGTCCCTCACTCCCGCTGGGAGCAAAGGACCTCCCACCGAATTGCCGCCGCAGATCTCGATCACGGCTTTTTTTTGGCTGCTTGGGGCGGCCAAAACCCTGGAGCCAGCCCTGAACTAGATCAAGCCAAATTTTCACTGAGACTATGACAATAGTTTCAGAGTAACAGCCGTGTTAGTCTGTATCCGCAAAAAGAAGAACAGGAGTACTTGTGGCACCTTAGAGACTAACAAATTTATTAGAGCATAAGCTTTCGTGGACTACAGCCCACTTGCATCCGAAGAAGTGGGCTGTAGTCCACGAAAGCTTATGCTCTAATAAATTTGTTAGTCTCTAAGGTGCCACAAGTACTCCTGTTCTTCTTTTTATGACAATAGTGTCATCAACCGGTAATCTGTCCAGTCCCTCCAAAGCCTCCTTCTGTTACTATAGTAAATGTAGTGAATCTCTGTAGAGTTCCTTGTTATGCAAAATATATGTTAGGCTTAGATCAAATCCTCCTCATGCTCAATACACATTTCATTATATAATTAGATGCAAATATGATACTCAATATTCCTGAGCTCCACTGGGTGTGACTTGGAACCGGGCAAACAACTGCTTTTTTAATCAACCAACCAGGCGTCTGATGATAGTTAATGAAGAGTATTTTAATTGGCTCATTGAGAAAGAAGTAATACTTAACATAGCCTTAATGCACAATTAGATTTACATACAGTACTTAACACTCATGTTACAGATGTTTAGGATAATTTTCCCTGAAATATTCTCTCATCTTTTTCATTGTATTTTCACTGTTTTGAGCAAGACAAAGACCTTCTTATCATATTTTTCTCTCTATTTTTGGATGGCATCTCAGCAACTTGGATACAGTATTCTGCAGTTTTCTTTTCAGATGTAAAATCAATAGCATCAATTCATTAAGAGGGGATTTTCCCCCCTGCCTGGGTGTTTGTTGCCACTATTTCTTATGTTTAACCAACCATCTTACATTCATGTTGATTTTTAGTTCTTCCTTAATTTTTCCTCTATTTCTTCACTTTTGATTTCTTCTAGGCATGGCAAATCAAATAAATAGAATTCATACTGTAAATAAATAGAATTCATTCATTGCTAGTTGGTAATAACTAAAACAGTAATCATCCATTTGCAGTATTGATTAACAGCTTTCACATTCACTATAGTTAGAATGAGAAAATCATCTAATGAAATCAACACTGAGGACCAAAAATTGAAAAATAATAAGCTCTAGCCAGCTCTGTATAGCATCATGTGATCAGATATGCTACCACCTTCCAGAAGTTCTAGCAAACCAGATCCCACTATCCGTTCACAAGTCCATCCACTTTTGTTCCTGTAGCATTCAATGACAGTTGATTCCACTCACTAGCCATGTCCCTCTCCGAAAACTCTGATGACCCCACCTGTTTCCTGTCTCCAAACTTCTAGACAGTTTAGAAATGTTCTTACTGTTTCCTAATAGACAAAAAAAAAAAATGTTCTTTAAACATTTTACTTTAAAGTTTTTATTCTCAGATTGAAATTCGAACCTGATGTTTCCAGTATCAAAACACTTTCAAATGTGTTTGGATTATGTAAATAATCCAGAGTGATATAGACATTCAAAAACTGAAAAAGCATGAAATCTGTGCCCTCCTCCAAAAAACCCCAATGAAACCTGATAATTCCCCCCCAAAACTCTACTGGATTAGTAAGGGGGAAGGAATTCTGTAAGAAATGGTATATTTTTTCCAGCTTTATCCCATGAAGTACACATTTGAAAGTGTATCAGAAAAGATGATACTCAACTGACAGTGCCTAGAAACAGCTTCAGCTTTCAATTTGTAATGCATATAGAAAAGTATTTGACTGTTAAGTAACCAGGGGTGTATATTACAATAACCCAATGCTTTATGTAATTTGCACTCATTGACAATTCTCTTAAAGAAGTGTGCAATATACCATACATTGCCACATACACACTGAGCTTGTGTTTTTCCAGTACATTCATTTTTAATCCTTGGCAAGTGTACATGACAGACGCATCGTCATATTGTTTCATTACTGTGGAAAGTAGCTGGGAGATTACAGTAGTTTTTGTGGGAACAGTCCCGTTGCAGTGAGCAGCAGCTAGTTTTCCTGGTGTTAATGAGGCCTATCAAGAACATATCACAATTTATAGCAGCTGTGATGAAGATGGTGTGCATTTAAGGTGGGATTTTCAAATGCTCGCAACACACTGGCCTAATTCTACTGCTATTGAAATCAATGAGAGTTTCACCATTGACTTCAATGAGGAGCAGACTGAGGCCAAAGCTGAGTGCTTTTGAAAATCCCACCTTGCAGTTCTGCTCCCTCCCAATGAGTTGGAAAGAAAGACATTAATGCCGTTACTGAATTCCCTGCCATATTGGAAATCACTGACTCTGCTCACGTCCCTTTAGCTTTTCACACACACAGCCAAACGCTGAGGTGGGTATGCAGAGATACTCCCGATGGCTTCAATCAGAGTTTCCCTGAGAAAAGACTGATTGTGTCTGGCCCTTCTGTGGGAGTGCATAGGACACAAGAAACTTTCCCCACTCTTGAGCAGCCAGTCCTATTATGTGGGCTTAAGTGCTGGCTGTTTACAGAGGGGTGAATTTTCACCCCTTATTGATTTGGGCTCTTCAACAGTTAAATTTTTTATAAAAGCTTTTCAGTTCATCTATAATGGATGACCTGACACTTCTTTCCCCACTGGAGAATGCTGATACTCACTGTAAAGGAGAATGTTTTTACAAGTGGACCACATTTACAGTGGCATTCCTAAATTTAAAGTATTTCATCAGGTACATGTATATGTGTATTTATTATGCTAATAACTACTTGCAGTGAAGTTTAAAGTATGTTATTAGCCTCAGTCTTTCTGGCATATGGCCCACAGGCATTGGCAATCGTGTTGCTTGAGTTATGAATTTTCTTTTCACTTTTTTATAGTGAAATAGCTGTGCGGTGTAACTTTTGAAGCTGAAGTATACTAAAAAGCAGTGATGCAGGTGAAGCAAACCAGGGGGAAAGGCGCAACATCTGGATTTGGATTTTCTACAGCTAAAGGGCTGTAGTCTTTAGTTACTTTCAAAACCAGAATAACATACAAAACATGCACAGAGGGCAGTAATGTTGTGACACATGAAATCCACAAACTGGTTTATGAACACGCATAAGGTTCAAATTAAAGTTACTCTGCAAAATGTACAGCATAATATCTATAGGCCTGATCCTACTCCCATTGAAATCAAAAGTAGAGCTGGTTGAAGATTTTCATTCAAAACTTTTTTTGATGAAAAATTGCTTTTGGAAATTTTCCAAATTAAAAAAAAAAAATTCTCCCTAGTTTTCAATGAAAACCCAGACTTCTATTTTCTAAATTCAGCTTCTTCCACCACAGAAGTTCCCAGAATATGGTTTTCAGACTGCTGGTGAGCCATAGAGCATTTCCACGTGGTCTGTGTCGCTGTTTCTGCCATCTCAGTCTTCATACTTTGAGGCTTGCAGCTAGTGGTAGGTGTTTCAGATGTTCTTTCTGACCAACTCAACCAAAAGCCCAAACCCTTTTCTTCCTTCTTCATGGCTTTGATGGCTTCAGGCCTGACACGACAGGAGTTTCTTTGCTCTAAATTCAATCTTGTGGAAATTTCTGGACAGCCCCAAACTAATAAGGTAGCAAATGTGCAGGAGGACACAACCAATCTGCAAAGCAACCTGAAGAGATCAGATCAAGGCTGGAGGAACTGGAACCAAGGAGAGGTGTTTTGGTGCTAGGAAATGAAAAGTGCTACAGGAAATGAACAGCACAGATGCAAAATGGAGAGCCATAGCTAAGCTGCCATACTCATTGTTTAGACAAGTTTCTTTACATATTGTCTTTTTAATGCTGCCCTACTAATATGATGCAAAAAATCATTTAGTTGCTCCAGAGAATGTATGGTTATCAAGATTGTGAAATGACTTGGTCTATAATAAAAGTCTGACACACAGGAAAGCTGGTAGGAAACTGAAACTTCACCTACTGGCCCATTCACAGGACCTGGGCACAGCGCTGAAGGCAGAGATCCCTATCAACTCCAGTGGCTACTTATAATAGTCCACAAATGTGTCTCTGTCTTAAGGAAATGCTTCATAATATAGAAAAAGTTTGAAAGCCGTTGCTCTAAAGCACTAGCAATTGCCTCATAATTCTGGTTTTCAGGGTTTATTAATCCGCCTCAATTTTTGTCCTTGTGCGTCTTATACACAACTAACTCTTTGCCATTTACAATTTGAATGGATGAAGAAAATGGGCAGCTCACTGTAAAGTGTAAGTAAAGTGTGGGATTATTCGGTCAGCTTGCCCTTTTCTCACACTGGGAACATGGGACAGATTGAATGAAACTGACATGCATTAGCAAGCCTGCCTAATTGAGCACGAAATGTTTGCAAAGTAACACTATCCCAAACCAGATATGGATTCCAAAGCACTGCCATTAACAACTGTTGATCAATATAAATGATTATGGCATTTTAAAAATAAAATGGATTGCCCTTGACTGAAGTGGAAGGGAGAACTCCCATGTGTCATGAGGAATGACTATCCAGCTCCATATGAAACAAAGTTAGTTAAATGACTTCATATTTTTTACTGATGCTGCAGAGGTCTTTTAGCTAAATGCTGTACAGTAGACTTGGAAGTATTGATGATGATGATAAGCTCATGGGTGAAATCCTGACCCCATTAATGTAGACATGGTGGCAAATGAGGACAAACACAGGGGTGGATTTTAAGTAGCAGGCCGCAACTTTATTAAATTTAACATGGGGAAGAGGGTGCTATCCACCCTATTAGTCACCCAGATTCTCACCAAGCAGGTATTTTAAGTGGTTCCAGTATGGGGGTTACAGGGCTCCTACCTTATAACACATACTCAGGGTAGACTCTCCTCAGCCTACCCCTAGAACTCAGCTTGCTCTTGTGAGTCCTACCACCCACCCATCCCCCTGCGAGGGGGACTTCGGCCCACGAAGGCTAAAAGGTCTTCCTCCATCGCACGAGCACAAGGCTAATCAGTAAAATCCCGGCTCTGTTAGTTCTGTGAATGATTCCTTTTAGCCACACTGGAAACTGGCCGCAAGTTGCAACAAACTAACATCCTTACCAAGTGCTATCATAATTATTCAATCCTATTCCTCTTTTACTTAACTGCACCTCCAGGGTGCTGCAAGGAAGGTGAAAAACTCCTTAGGCCTCTGCCAATTTGACCCCCCTGGGAAGAAAAAATTCCTTCCTGATCCCAAAACAGATGATCAGTCAGACGTGCAGCATTGGCAAAACACAGCTCCAAGGCTTCGAGTACTGAATGGGGAGGGTGAGGCTGTTGGAATGGCGCCAACAGAGGTTCCATGTGGCCCATGTTAGAGTTTAAGTTAATGAAAGAGGAGGGTGAGGGATCAACCAGCTCTCTTCATGCCCAAGCCAGCTAATGAGTAGCTAGAGATTCTGTAGGGGAAGGGACCCCTGCATTCCCTCAGTGTGTGTTTGCCTCCTCCATTCAACAGGGCCTGTCCCAGCTGCTCATGGTCCCATTGAGTTTCCCACCGTCTGAGGCTGAGGCAGGTGGGTGGCACTGAAGTCAATGGAGCCACGATTTCTCCATATATATATTTAACAGATCAAATCAGCACACCTGGATACACAAAAGTTCTTTTCTTTTTTAATGACCGTATTTCCTAGCAATTTCCTCACCAATGAGATTTCATTAGGGTATAGAGAATTTAAATGAGCTGATGGAACATTTAAATGAACTGAAAGCAGAAAATAAAGTTAGCTACAACTTTTTCCCCATTCCCCAGGAGACCTTTTTGAGGAGTACTTTTTACGGGAAAAGTGAGAGCAGTCAGTGTATATTGTATGTCTTCTTTCTAGCAACCTTTATGCCCAATTCAGATGTTTGTCTGTGGGAATTGCTGTATTGCAAACTAAGCAGTGTTCTTGGTAACGAGAAATACATCCGGTAGTTGAATGAAATGTACTGCTTGTCAGAAAGAAAAAGAGGGAAGTTGAAAGTTTGACTTCAATGGAGCTTTGCTGATTTATACCTGGAAGGAATTGGCCCTTTATGTTCAGACATGCCTCCTTATCTTGATGATAGAACAGCAGCAAAAGAGCTGAAGTAAACTGAGAATCAGTACAAGGAGGTGCTGCAGTTGGTTATTGATGAGAACAAGAAAGATTGTAGGTAAGATCAGAATTTAGGGTCTTGCTATAAGAATTACCTCATAAGAAAGTGAAAGATATTTAAAAAGCTATCTGTACCTACTTTGCCCTTTAGTTGACAGACAGCCATCATAAAGTTAGGAACAATCTGTAGAAAGTAGAGATATTAGCTGAGATTTTTAATGACATGCAAGCAATGTTCCCTCAAATTTTTTCCATCCATGTGCGGAATGAATTTGGTTATGTGCAGCACCAATATCGAGGTAATGTGAGGATGTGCGTCACCAATAGAAACAAAAAACCTAGATATAACATATATTTTTAAAAAGTTTTATATATATATATAGAAGAAGAAAGAATATTAAAGCAATGGATAATTAACAAGTTGCACTGCTTAAGATGTTTATTTAATATGAACTAAAATAAAAAGAAAATTAACACTGCAAAATTTTCAGTAGCCTTTTAGAATGTTACATGTATCTATTCCTTTGAGGCATAAAACAAAATTATCCATTTTCTTGACACAGGAAATATAATATTTTATCATTAGTATTGATGCATGAAATAAAATATTTGTTATGCTTTCTTTATGCTTGAAATACGCCAACCTCTATGGGGGCCTCACAAACTCTGCAGCAAGGGGTTTGGCATAAGAACGGCCATACTGGGTCAGACCAAAGGTCCATCTAGTCCAGTATCCTGTCTTCCGACAGTGGCCAATGCCAGGTGCCCCAGAGGGAATGAACAGAACAGATAATCATCAAGTGATCCATCCTCTGTCACCCATACCTAGCTTCTGTCAGAGGATAGGGACACCATACCTGTTCATCTTGGCTAATAGCTATTGATGGACCTATCCTCCATGAACATATCTAGTTCATTTTTGAACCCTGTTATAGTTTTGGCCTTCACAACATCCTTTGGTAAGGAGTTCCACAGGTTGACTGTGCGTTGTGTGAAAAATACTTCCTTTTGTTTGTTGTAAACCCGCTGCTTATTAATTTCATTTGGTGACCCCAGTTCTTGTGTTATGAGGAGTAAATAACACTTCTTTCTTTACTTTCTCCACACCAGTTATGATAGATATCTATCATATCCCCCCCTTAGTTGTCTCTTTTCCAAGCTGAAAAGTCCCAGTCTTTTTAATTTCTTCTCATATGGCAGCCATTCCATACCCCTAATAATTTTTAGTTGCCATTTTCTGAACCTTTTCCAATTCCAATATATCTTTTTTGAGATGGGGTGACCATACTGCATGCAGTATTCAAGATGTGGCATACCATGGATTTACATAGAGGCAATATGATATGTTCTGTCTTATTATCTATCCCTTTCTTAAAGATTCCCAACATTCTGTTTGTTTTTTTGACTGCCACTGCACATTGAGTGGATGCTTTCAGAGAACTATCCACAATGACTCCAAGATCTCTTTCTTGAGTGGTAACAGCCAATTTAGACCCCATCATTTTATATGTATAGTTGCAATTATGTTTTCCAATGTGCATTACTTTGCATTTATCAACATTGAATTTCATCTGCCATTTTGTTGCCCAATCACCCAGTTTTGAGAGATCCTTTTGCAGTCTGCCTGGGACTATCTTGAGCAATTTTGTATCATCTTCAAATTTTGCCACCTCACTCTTTACCCCTTTTTCCAGATCATTTATGAATATATTGAAAAGAACTGGGCCCAGTACAGACCCCTGGGGGACACCACTATTTACTTCTTTCCATTCTGAAAACTGACCATTGATTCCTACCCTTTGTTTTTCCTATCTTTTAACCAGTTACCAATCCGTGAGAGGACCTTCCTCCTTATCCTATGACAGTTTACTTTGCTTGAGAGCCTTTGATGAGGGACCTTGTCAAAGGCTTTCTGAAAATCTAAGTACACTATATCCACTGGATCCCCCTTGTCCACATGCTTGTTGATGCCCTCAAAAATTCTAGTAGATTGGTGAGGCATGATTTTCTTTTACAAAAAACATGTTGACTCTTCTCCAACAAATTATGTTCATCTATGTGTCTGACAATTTTGTTCTTTACTATAGTTTCAACCAGTTTGCCTGGTACTGAAGTCAGGCTTGCCGGCCTGTAATTGCCGGGATCACTTCTGGAGCCCTTTTTAAAATTTGCATCACATTCGCTATCCTCCAGTCATTTGGTACAGAAGTTGATTTAAATGATAGGTTATAGACTACAGTTAGTAGGTTTGCAATTTCACATTTGAGTTCCTTCAGAACTCTTGGGTAAATACCATCTGGTTCCGGTGACATATTACTGTTTAGTTTATCAATTTGTTCCTAAATCTCCTCTAATGACACCTCAATCTAGGACAGTTCTTCAGATTTGTCACCTAAAAAGAATGGCTCAGGTTTGGGAATCTGCCTCACATCCTCAGCTGTGAAGACCGATGCAAAGAATTCATTTAGTTTCTCTGCAATGGCCTTATTGTCCTTGAGTGCTCCTTTAGCATCTCGATCATCCAGTGGCCCCCCTGGTTGTTTAGCAGGCTTCCTGCTTTTGATGTACACCTCTACCCCGTTATAATGCGACCCGATATAACACAAATTCTGATATAACGCAGTAAAGCAGTGTCCCGGGGGGCAGGGCTGTGCATTCCAGCGGATCAAAGCAAGTTCGTTATAACGTGGTTTTATCTATAACGCGGTAAGATTTTTTGGCTCCCGAGGACAGCGTTATATCGGGGTAGAGGTGTACTTAAAATTTTTTTTTGCTATTACTTTTTGAGTCTTTTGGCTATCTGTTCTTCACGTTCTTTTTTGGCCTTCCTAATTATATTTTTATGCTTCATTTGCCAGAGTTTATGCTCCTTTATATTTTCCTCATTAGGATTTAACTTCCACTTTTTAAAGGATACCTTTTTGCCTCTGACTGCTTCTTTTACTTGTTTAGCCACAGTGGCACTTTTTTGATTCTCTTACTATGTTTTTTTTAAATTTGGGGTATACATTTAAGTTGAGCCTCTATTATGGTGTCTTTGAAAAGTTTCCATGCAGCTTGCAGGGATTTTACTTTTTGCGCTGTAGCTTTTAATTTCTGTTTAACTAATCTCCTCATTTTTGTGTAGTTCCCCTTTCTGAAATTAAATGCCACAGTGTTGGACTGCTGTAGTGTTTTCCCCGCCACAGGGATGTTAAATTTAATTATATTATGGTCACTATTACGAAGCGGTCCAGCTATATTCACCTCTGGGACCAGATCCTGTGCTCCACTTAGGACTAAATCAAGAATTGCCTCTCCTCTTGTGGGTTCCAGGACTAGCTTCTCCAAGAAGAAGTAATTTAAGATGTCAAGAAATCATTTAAGGTGTCAAGAAGGGATAGGTTTGGGGATTTGAAGGGGCACCCCCTGCCCCAGGGTTACAGCAGGGAGAGAGGACTCCCCCAGCCCTCTCCCCTTGCAGCAGCCCTGGAGCTGGGAGAGACAGGCATCTTTCCCCGCAGTAGCCCCGGAGCTAGAAGAGTCTCTCCCTGCTGCAGCCCCGGGGTTGGGGGAGCAGCATCTCCCCCGCCGAAGCCCTGCACACTCCAAGCTCCCCCACCAGCACCCCCTACCTCATCCCACTGCCGTCTTCCAGGCTCACCAGTGGCTACGCCCTCTGTGCAGTGTGCATGCCTGCGCAGCTCTGCTAATTTGCGGCCCTTGGTAAGCTCTTGTGCAGCCGCACACCTTAGAGTACGTCTATACTTACTTCCTGGTCCGGATGTAAGCGATCGATCTTCTGGGATTGATCCCGGAAGTGCTCGCCGTCGATGCCGGTACTCCAGCTCAGCGAGAGGAGTACGCGGCATCGACGGGGGAGCCTGCCTGCCGCATCTGGACCCGCGGTAAGTTCGGACTAAGGTACTTCGAATTCAGCTACGTTATTAACGTAGCTGAATTTGCGTACCTTAGTCCGAAGTGGGGGGTTAGTGTGGACCAGGCCTTAGAGAGAACACAGCATGCAGGTGATTTAGACACAGAACTTCCATAAATTTTAATCCACTGCTGTGAAGAATCCCAACTACCGGTTATTACACATGTATCTAATTATAGGAATGTTTCTGTAGCTTTTGTTTTTAAACTAACAAAACTTCTAGGCTACTGAATTTAGCATTTTCTTGTCTTATCAGCTAACTCAATCCCCATCTTTTCTCTGAATTTTCTCATAGACTCAATATTATTATTATAATTTTATTTTATTATTTATTTGTATGTATTATCCAGAAGGTCAGACTAGATGATCATAATGGTCCCTTCTGGCATTAAAATCTATGACTCTTAGTGGCTCTAGGTTCTTGGAAGCCTTCAAGCAACTCACACTTTCAATCAAGTTTTCTGTAAGTAAGGAGGGTCTCAGGTTAGGTTTCTGTGCCATCACCAAGCAACCCTTTGAGGCCCGTTAAAGTAGCTTCTCTTTATTTTCTTGTCAGTCAAACCCCTTTCTTGGTGATTATCACCTCTTACTAGGACTGTCAGTGAATTAGGAATATGTCTTGCAAGGAGCCATTCTTAGACCTTTTTCCAGATACAAGAATTGTATAGACAGCACCTGAATTTTCACCCAAGGACTGTTCTCCCTTCCACATCAATCAGGAGATCAAAATAGGATTTAAATAGTGCATAGCCCTTATGTTTAGGATTAAATTTGACAGGTTTATTTTCAGCTGGGGAGTACCTTTTTAGCGAAAGTTTGAGCCCAATTGGTTTAGCCTTTCTCAAGAACAATGGATCAAAGCAGGGCTCAACACTCCTTATGAGTGCAGATGCACAGGGAGGAAGGCTGTTTAGCACATAATGGAACTGGTTTTCCAATTTTCATTTTTAAAAACTTAGGAAATTGCAGACAAAAACTATATTAAAAGAACATTCAGTTTGCAAAGCGAAGCACTCAAAAAGAAATGGCCCTCTTTTGCTCATGCATTGTAGTTTAACGTTCAGTACTGTTTCTTAACCACTATACCATAATACATTGCCATTCTTCTTTATAAAACCATAGAAACATGTTTGTGGCTCGCTGTAGTAGTGATTACTACCATACTATTTCTGTAATTTTGAGTGCTTCACCATGCAACCTTATTGTTCTTTTAGGACAAATTAGTAAACATATTTAGAGGTTAATTGTAGCTTTGCATCAGTCACCATTTGTGGTCAGCATGTTTTTGTGCTGCCCACGCAAAAGACCAGGAAGCATATTATGACTTGGAGACTTATGATCTGCCCTACTGGTTTCTCCCAGTCCTTTACCTGACACAAGTACATCTTTCTCATGGCAGTGCAGCTGCACAGGCTGGAACATTGGGGGAGGAGCCAAGGTACCACAGATTTCCACTCTCTCCCTGCCCACCAGTTTGGGTTGGGAATATAGTGGCCCCACAAAATGTGTTCCTCCCTCTGGGCCGTGACCCAAAGAGGCATATCACAATCGTGTGAATCATCCCACAGGTTTCAATAATGCCAGTTGTGTCACATTTCTTCTCATGAGCATTTCTAATTCCTCTTGTAATTTCAGTTTCTAGCATTGGCATAGAGGCAGTGAACATTTGGCTTCTCTTCAGGTCCCTTGTCATCTTGATTTAATTTTCCTGTGACACCTTCCATTTGATACACTATCTTTGTCCCCTCAACACTGACCCTCGCTATAGTTTAATGCCTTCCAGACTAGTCTAGCTTCACTGTCACCCAGAAGTTTTGTTCCCCTACTACTGAGATTGAGGCCGTCCAAAGTGTACAACTCCTTTTTGTCATAAAAAGTAGCCCAGTGTTCCATGAAACCAAACCCCCTACTTTATATCGTTTACCAGGAGATCCCACTGAAGACAAATGAGACTTACTTCTTTCAGGCTATTGGGAATTCGCTCGGCTGCTAAGGTCTTAGAGCAGTGCATCATTTTACATGTCATGGGACCAAATCCTTCCCTTGTCTGTGTACGTACAACTGTTGTTCAATTCAGTGGGAACCCTTTGTGCACAAACTGAGGGCAGAATTTGCCCCAATAATATGTGTTGCACAGCTTGACATAATAGAAGGGTGAGTTATAATTAAAAGCAGCATGAATTAAAATTTAGTATTTATTTATATTTTCCTTTATCAATTGAAATCAGACCTTCTATATTATTTGTATAAATAGGAATATCTTTTTAAAACAATAGTAAAAAAAAAGGGGGGGGGGGAATTCATCCCATTAGCATGGAATGAGATCCATTGGCCCATAGCACACTGTGAAATAAACCATTCCACTCTTTTTATTGCCATCAGAGCAGTTCCAGACTTTTTGCCAGGAGTTTACAAACTGTTCTTACTACTGACACACATTCCATTTGGCTGGGAATTTGTGCAGTAAAAATAGTACTACACATTAGTATTCCCACTGCACAAGCATCTTGGCAAGTGGAATAATTTATCAGTATGTAGTAAGCATACTACATAACTCATTTCCTGTACTTGAACTTGTATTCATGACTGCACAAAACCCCCTTGCTCAAAGTTGATATCATAATTTCTTGGCTGGACCCATTGTAATGTGCATACAGTAAAATCTCCATAAAAAAACATCTTTATGAAGCTACCTCTTGTCTTAAAAGACCATCCCAAAGAATCCCCTAATGTACTAAGCACAATTCTGCTCCACCTGTTAGAAAACCACCTGTGTCAAACAAACAGTTTTTCTCTGTCCCTGGTGTGGTTACTTAAGATAGGTTTGTTGTAATAACAAAGTCCCTCTCCAAAGCCTGGGTTTTACATAATATACAATACCTACAGTAGGGAAAGCTGAGTGCATTAACCATATATGAAAATACGATTTTAAAAAAAAGCATCAAATGGATGTTTGGCCAGCAAGGCTATCTAATATTAATTTGAAAGATAAAGTTATTAGTTTTACCAATCAAGTGTCTGTTTAAAATAATAATGATGATAATAAATTGTACCTCTGCTGAAAACATCCATGTCAAGTTTCAAGCCAAATGTGAATAAAAATAGCTGATCAGCCTCTTAAAAAAAAAAAGGGTTTATAGTGAAAACACTGGAAACGTTGACAGAATCTGATGTTGCATCTGATGAAGTGGGTTCTAGCCCATGAAATCTTATGCCCAAATAAATTTGTTAGTCTCTAAGGTGCCACAAGGACTCCTCATTGTTGTTTTTTAGAATCTGAGCTGTGGAGGTGCTGCCAGGTGACACTAATTACAAACAGGCTTTTTGCCAAGTGAAGTGCAGCAAGTTCAGTTGACTCTCAGGTGTGGAGAGTGTTTTTCTTAACCCTATTAGCTGTTAGTCTGTTGGCCCATATGTTGCCCAAGTGGGGTTAACAAAAATCTACAGCTTTTATTCTTTGTGACAGTTTTGTACTGTGCATTACCTGTTGTGTTGGCCTTATTACAATATAATGAGGACGGACATTTTTATTTGCATGTATTGTGGCATAATTTCATTTTACCATGATTTTAAATGTAAATTGCTTTCAACCAGTGTTTTGGCCTGACTGTCCAGCAAGTGTCACAATCAATGGTACAATCCATATTTTTTGGAATTGGACATATCCCTATATGTTTTGGAAGTTGGCTTGATACATGCTTTCTTTGTCAAGGCCTGATCAAAATCCCACTGAAGTAAATGGAAACAATTCCTGTTGACTTCAGTGAGCTTTCAGTCAGGCCCCAACTACAATAAAGTAATATAACTGAGAGACTAAACAATTATACCTTTGATTACTCTTTGAAATTTCTGGGACAAGATAATAAAAGTTGTTATTATAATCAAGATAATAAATAGCATTGTACTGTGGTAGATTCTGACATTTGAATATTTGTTTTCATTCTGAATCAAAACAAAAAGTCAAAACATTGACATTTTTCTTGGAACAGAAATTCCAAGCAATTTTGATTAGGAAACATCAGAATGTTTTGTTTCAATAATGTTGAATTGTTTCATTTTGACAGTGTCCTAATATTTTGTTTGGATAAGGCCAAAACATTATAATGCAATATCAAATATAGCTATATATGAAATATAATCTTATAACATCATAGTTTAATGTGTTAATATATAACCAACAAAATGATAAAATCAAACCTAAATGTTTTGATGTTTTTGAAATATGAGAAAGTTGAAACAATAATTTAGTCCAAATCAATGTTACCCTGAAATGTTTTGATGTACATGAAACATTATTTTTCAATGGAAAATTGTTCAACTGAAAAAATTTCAACCAGCTCTACTGTTAACCCTTTATTGTTTGTGAACACAGGTTTTAGTATTAGAAACTGGATAAAAATAAAAACGTTACTTTCAATCAGAACTGACCACATCCACAGCTTAAGCTTAAGTTGACCTCACATAGGGAGAATTGCAGCCTCTGGAATACTACAAATTTCTTTTCTTTTCTTTTTTCCAGTTTCAAAGCAAACAATTTCATGTTGTTTCACTGCATACATACACAATGGTAAACTTTGTATCAAAACTCTCATAAATTATAAATGTTCTTTAGCTTAGTTTTATGTCATACACATCCATTATAGAGCAGTTCTGAGTCACAGGTGAATCTTAAGAAACTCACACATAGTCATTTAATCTGTAGCCACTCTGTGAAACAGAGGTCAGAGAAGGTGCATGGTTTCCCTTGTAGGCAGTTGGTGGTCTATATGAGGGAGCAGCCCTTGTTGTGCTCCTTGGTTGTGGCTGGTAAGGTAGGTTGTCCCCAGTACTCTGGCATGATGTACACAGTAGAGCTCCGCCAAGTATAGTCAAAGATGCAGAGAAAAAACCGAGGTAAAGAGCTTGCCCTATCTCGTACTTCATCCCGTTGGGAAGCATGGGGTTGTAAAAATCTGTAACCACATCATTAGTAGTCCAAGAAACAGGAACCAGGCATATGAGACCAGCCAGGATGAAAAAGATTCCACCAGAGACAGCGAGAGAATTTTTGGCAGAGGCCCCTTTGACACAGCGAGTGCAATGCATGCCAATAACAGACACCACACATGCCAGTGTGGAAATAACACAGGAAATCACCATCATGGCACGAGCTGCTTGAAGGTCCCGAGGCAGTGCAAGCTGAGACCGATGGACCTGGCACTGGTAGATGCCAGTGCTATGCCAGACACACTCCATCCAGAGCCCTTTCATGTATGCCACAGCTGTTATAATATTGGTGCCTACGTGTGCCGTCCTCCACCAGTGAGGCAGAATAGTAGCAACTAAGGTTCCAATTAGACCAAAGAGACTTAGTAAGAAGCCCAGTAACTGAACAGCCATGCTTGCCATGTTAATGTTTGTCTTAATTATTCCCTTTAATAATGTATCTCTGGTTGGCTTCCTTCTGAAAACACAAGCTTTTCCTGGGCGATATGCAGCAGTTTTACTCTGACACCTTCTGGACTCCTAATAAAAGGTAATTGAGGGAAAAGAAGTTAAATATTACCTAAATGCATTATTTCTCTAACCAGTAAGATGCATTTCAAGTGCAATTAGCATAGTTATGGCAGTTAATGATATTTTGTGGAAGCAGTGAGAAAGTAAGCTTCCCTCTTCACTTATGTAAACAGGCTTCTATGGCCTGTTGGGAAAAAAATTACAGCAAATTATGAAATTGAAAAAATATTTTAAAATAAAATATTCTTCTTCCCAACAGACTCCTCAGAGAAACATGACTTCCTTTCTAAAGTAGAAAATTAACAAGTGTTAACACTTGAATTTATAAAGCAGACATCTGAAAGCTACTTTACACGATGAAAACATTCCGAAGTTCATAGCAGGACTACAAAAACAATAAGGGTATATTTGCTCAAACTAGAGAGCAGAGAGAGTGATTTAAAATCTGTGGAAGAGGATAACAAGTATTGGATTAAAGTTTCCTTCCCTATCCTAGTTGCCAGTATTTCTTGAGGTTTTATTTTAATAAAGCAACTCAAAGAGGAATAACTTTCATTAGTCCCTACGGAGACTCAGTTTATGACTTCAGTTTGAGGACTAAATGACAGCATGTTAAACCAGATGTGCATCACCGCATCTTCTGAGGAGCAATGCCTCGCCGTTTCAGAAGACTATCTCATAACAAATTCTAACATAAAAAGCCCTTGCAAGAAATAGGAACTCTTCCTTCTGTATAAATCTTAGTTACAGTTATCTATACTAGATTGCTGCCTTGCAAGGTCAGTATTATCTGTGGTGGCAAAATCTTTCTATGTTAATATATAAAGTACTCATGCATCCAAGTCCAGCTAGGAACTCAGAAACAGAAGCAAATTTACATCCCAGTCCTGCAAAGATTTATGCACCGGCTGAACTCGTATTTAAAAGTAAGAATGTGCATAAGTATTTGGGGGACTGGGCCTGAAAGGGTACATGCACACAAAAAAATGATGGGTCAGGCTAGTGACCAAAGTATACAGGACTCTGAAGACTCTTTGGTATAAAGGAATAACCGTGCTTTAACGTGGCTTTTGTGGTCACGGCAGAGCTCTGGGAGAAAGCTCTCCCAGCACTCTAAAAAAGCCACCTCCACAAGAGGCGCGGCTCCCAGCACTGAGGCACTGTCTACACTGGTGCTATACAGCGCTAAAACTTGCTTCACTCAGGGGTGTTTTTTCACACCCCCGAGTGAGAAAGTTGCAACGCTGTAAATTGGCAGTGTAGACAAGCCCAGAGAGTCAAAAAATCAGTGCTGATTTGCACCCCATCCACGCAAACAAAAGGTGGGATTAAGTGGTTTAGGGAAGCACAAAGGTTACAACAATGAAGAATGAGACAAGGTGGATGAGGTCTGGGTTGAAGAAGAGCTCTGTGGAGACCTCTCTTTCCCAACAGAAGTTGGTCCAATAAAAGATATTAACAAGTTTCAGAGTAACAGCCGTGTTAGTCTGTATCCGCAAAAAGAAGAACAGGAGTACTTGTGGCACCTTAGAGACTAACAAATTTATTAGAGCATAAGCTTTCGTGGACTACAGCCCACTTCTTCGGATGCATATAGAATGGAACATATAATGAGGAGATATATATACACACATACAGAGAGCATAAACAGGTGGGAGTTGTCTTACCAACTCTGAGAGGCCAATTAATTAAGAGAAAAAAAAAAAAAAAAAAACTTTTGAAGTGATAATCAAGCTAGCCGAGTACAGACAGTGTGATAAGAAGTGTGAGAGTACTTACAAGGGGAGATAGTCAACGTTTGTAATGGCTCAGCCATTCCCAGTCCTTATTCAAACCGGAGTTGATTGTGTCTAGTTTGCATATCAATTCTAGCTCTGCAGTCTCTCTTTGGAGTCTGTTTTTGAAGTTTTTCTGTTGTAATATAGCCACCCGCAGGTCTGTCACTGAATGACCAGACAGGTTAAAGTGTTCTCCCACTGGTTTTTGAGTATTTTGATTCCTGATGTCAGATTTGTGTCCATTAATTCTTAACAGAACACCACTAGCTGTCACCTTCAGCCCCCAACTAAAACCTCTCCAGCGCATCATCAGAGATCTACAACCTATCCTGAAAGATGATCCTTTACTCTCACAGATCTTGGGAGACAGACCTGTCCTCGCTTACAGACAACCCCCCAACCTAAAGCAAATACTCACCAGCAACCACACATCACTGAACAAAACCACTAACCCAGGAACCTATCCTTGTAACAAACCCCGATGCCAACTCTGTCCACATATCTATTCAAGTGACATCATCATAGGACCTAATCACATCAGCCATACCATCAGGGGCTCGTTCACCTGCACATCTACCAATGTGATCTATGCCATCATGTGCCAGCAATGCCCCTCTGCCATGTACATTGGCCAAACCGGACAGTCTCTACGCAAAAGAATTAATGGACACAAATCTGACATCAGGAATCAAAATACTCAAAAACCAGTGGGAGAACACTTTAACCTGTCTGGTCATTCAGTGACAGACCTGCGGGTGGCTATATTACAACAGAAAAACTTCAAAAACAGACTCCAAAGAGAGACTGCAGAGCTAGAATTGATATGCAAACTAGACACAATCAACTCCGGTTTGAATAAGGACTGGGAATGGCTGAGCCATTACAAACGTTGACTATCTCCCCTTGTAAGTACTCTCACACTTCTTATCACACTGTCTGTACTCGGCTAGCTTGATTATCACTTCAAAAGTTTTTTTTTGTTTGTTTGTTTTTGTTTTTTTTTTCTCTTAATTAATTGGCCTCTCAGAGTTGGTAAGACAACTCCCACCTGTTTATGCTCTCTGTATGTGTGTATATATATCTCCTCATTATATGTTCCATTCTATATGCATCCGAAGAAGTGGGCTGTAGTCCACGAAAGCTTATGCTCTAATAAATTTGTTAGTCTCTAAGGTGCCACAAGTACTCCTGTTCTTCTTTTTAAAAGATATTACTTCACCCATCTTATCTCTCTAATATCCTGGGACCGACACGACAACAACAACACTGCAAACAACAATGAAGATTGTGAGATGAACTCATGGTTATACATGTTAGTTCTTTTTTAAAATTTTTTAGTTTATATATTAATCCATAGATACAGAGTGGGAATGAGGGTGATATTAATTGACATCAGTGGAAAGTTAACTGGCAAATATATCTTGATGGCTTGAATATAAAAGCAAAACCAAAGAAGAGCAAAACAAAAAAAAAATAGCTTTGTTTTTGCTTGACTACTTTTAGGAAGGTGTTTTACTGTTTGTAACTTCTATTATGGCTGTATGACCTTTCAGCTCCACTGTGCCTATTTTTTAAATGACAATCGACTGTTTTATGTTGTTACTAAGTAATCTTCTTGATTGACAGATAATGATAAAAGTCTCAACATTTTGTTTAGAAACTCCCCTCAGCATTGTTCCTCCTGAACATTTCTGCATCTCGCTACACGGTGTCCGGTGGGATCATGCCACAGATTTCTTTCTCTCTGTCACAGCTGACTGGATCTAATGTGCCATAACAGGACATAATCCAGGGTAAAGCAGAGCATGTAGCAAGTCATAGGAAAAAACAAAATGGAAATCTCCAGTAATACAAAATAGTTTTTGTTACCACAGCTTGTTCAGGCAAGAAAAACTTAAATGCCGTATTTCGAATGTTTCTTTCTGTGCAATATTCTATTTCTATCCATTCATTTTTTTCTATAATTCTTATTGTAGTTCCTGAGAATTCCACCTACATTAAAGAATTAATCTTCAGAACACCCCTACGGGGTCTGGAAGTGTTGTTATTTCCATTTTTAGATGGAGGACTGAGGCACAAAAGGGCTAAGCGACTTACCCAAGGTCATACAGGCTGGCCGTGGCAGATCTGGAAATGGAGCTCAGGTCTCCTGCCTCCTAGTCAGTTCCTTAGATGCAACACCATCCTTCAGTCTCAGTTTCATGGTTATCTGGTTTCTCCCTTGACCCCATTTGGTATTGTTTATACCTATGCATGTATAAAGGTTGAACCCCTGATTATAATCCATCTAATTAATCAATGAACACATTATAGCTGTATATTGAGCACCATTTGCAAGTCCACTTTAGATTACTTCTGGATGTTTGCAAAAGGTTTTCAAGGTCAGGCATTAAGGCTTTGCTGTTAATCCCAAAGAGAACGGGATATAAAAGTTAAATGTGGTTTACACCATTAGTCACAGGAAATGGACTTCCAGATTTAATGGAGGTCAAAATACTCAGGATTGGCAGCAGCTATTTTTAGCAATCATTAAGGTGTTATTTTTAAACCTTAGCTCTTAAGGTCTTTTTAATTTAGGAAACTGGCCTTAATTAGCCCCACTTGCTTGACGTCATGTTTTCCATGTTCTGTGTTTAGCTGCGGCCAGCTGCTACTAGTGTTAAGTAATGCTTAACTACTGTAGAACAACTTTGCACTCTCTACTTAATTGTGGCAAAAAACACTGTAGATTAACACATTTTATCTCAAAGAACATCAATCATTTTGTTAAAATACCTTAACCTATGGCTTTGTTTCTAACGGATTACCCTATGAACATGGTCACCAGCAGTAGAGCTGTGCCCTGTTGTGAATGGCTGAATGAATAGTACAGTCAATGGCTTGCAGATGGGCCCAGGTTACATGCTAGAGGATAGGTGAAGCCATCCACTCTACACTGATCTGGGTTCTCATCATTGTAAGAAAATGCAAATGAGATGTAGACTTAACAGGCCAGAGAAGCAATCCAACCTGTGAAGAAAGCTGGCACTGTTATTTTGTGGTATTTCATTAAGTGATATGGTTCCATAACTCCAAGCAGGCCCTGCACTGCGGCCCAGAATTAAACAAGGTGAGGGAGAAGCAGGTCAGCCTGCACAGCAGTCAGGTTACATAAGAACATAAGAAAGGCCGTCCCGGGTCAGACCAAAGGTCCATCTAGCCCAGTATCCTGTCTACCGACAGTGGCCAATGCCAGGTGCCCCAGAGGGAGTGGACCTAACAGGCAATGATCAAGTGATCTCTCTCCTGCCATCCATCTCCACCCTCTGACAAACAGAGGCTAGGGGCACCATTCCTTACCCGTCCTGGCTAATTTGCCATTAATGGACATCTGAAGAAGCGAGGTTCTTACCCACGAAAGCTTATGCTCCCAATACTTCTGTTAGTCTTAAAGGTGCCACAGGACCCTCTGTTACTTCCTTTTATTTGTTTTAAACCTGCTGCCTATTAATTTCATTTGATGACCCCTAGTTCTTGTATTATGGGAATAAGTAAATAACTTTTCCTTATCCACTTGCTCCACATCACTCATAATTTTGTGTTGAGGTTGAGTTTTCACAGCTCAGCCCATCCCCAAACCAAAAGGTTGTAAAAAATAATGTGAAAAACTGTGAAGAGCAGCTGTGAAAAACGTGTTTTCTGTGCCAGCTCATGCCATCTTTATTTAATAAGTAAAATGGTAGGAAAGCCAGCTTTTCCATATAACCTTTTATGTTGTCTAATATCTGTGTGGTATAGGAATAGCTATATAGCACTCACTATACATAGGATACAACTTTTGGTTTGCATCCCCTGTATCGTACTACATACAGCTGTATTCGTTTTGGGAGACCTGTCTCCAAAATAAGCTCCAATTAAGCAGTAGAAACTAATGTTTCTAATCTGGGTATTTACCCAGAATTAAAAGACAGATGCAGGTTTCACTGATGTCTCTTTCATTGTTTCTCATTTTACTATTTCTCTACCCATATCAATCTCATCCTTTCATGGCTGTTCTTTTACAAGTGCTTTCTCCAGACCCATAAAATGCCCCATTCTTATGCTGACTGTAACTGCAGTGATTCTCATCCCTCTTTTCTTCTGCTGCTCTTGATAAAGTTCTGCCAGTGGAATTTTTAATCCAATAATTCCTTTCTCTCCCTCTACATCCTTACTTAACTCTGTTTTCATTTCAACCCCTCAAATTCCTCTTAACTTCTCTTAATAACACTGAAAATCTGATAAAATAACATTAGGGCTCAGATTATTTTGTCTTTTGTTGTTTTTCTCTTCTCACGAGTAAACTAAAAGACCACATTCAAAAGTGTGCTCATGAAAGTGAAATGCTGAAAATTCTTGCCAGAACAAAGACATAGTGATGCCAACCAAAATGCAAGTCAGTATTCACCAATCCTGATCTATAACACAACAACCCTATTATTTCTGGGCCTCTGTGAGCAATGATGCTAAAGTATGTGGTGGGGTTTTTGTTTATTTTTTATTTGGGCAAATATCCATTAGTATGTAGGATCAAAATCATGAAATTATTACATTCCATTTGTGCCTTCTGTTGGAATTTGAACTCAGGACTTCACAAGTGTATTAACCCACTGCTCCATATAGTGTCCCTTTATTTCCTTGTGTGTCTCTAAAAATTAATTGACTTTCCTTTTCATTACTATCTAGCAAAGGCTAAATAAACTATGTATAATCTTCTTTCCTTTTGTACTCTATATACATTTAAGTTAAATAATTAGAAACACAGTATGATAAGTAAAGGGGAAATTATTTTATAACTGGTATCACTTCTTTCTCTCACTTCTTCTCAGTACAGGTCCAGGACTTGATGCTAGTCAGATCTGAGATGCATTGGCAGAACTGTATGAGGAAGCTCGCACAAGGTCTAGCTGCAGAAAGTCTGTTTCACTGATATTTTGTTCTGGTCTGCATAGATTATTATACCACTCTCATCATCATACTGTTTTAGCACCTTCCAGTAGTTCATAAAGTGACATGAATAATATCAGTTACATGGGCTATTCATCTCTCAATTTCACATGCAACAAATTCCCTGTATAGAGTACTCCAGCATCCCTCGATTATCTGCTTTTTACCCCAATGCTAAAGGTTTGAATTGCAAGGAATTTCCCTCCAGTGGACTAGAAGACGGCTGAATACAGCTACTTCTGTAGCCTGTCAGTGCTGCTGTATGCACAGCACCATGAGGATACTAGACAAAAGGGGTCCTCCTTGTCGGGGCCGGCTCCAGGGTTTTTGCCACCACCGAAGCAAAAGAAAAAAAAAGTGCCCCTGCCGAAGCAATCAATCAATCAATCAATCAAATGGAGTGCAGCCCCTTGAAAAGTGCCTAGAGCCACCCCTGCTCCTTGTCCCCTGCCTTGCACCTTGTACAGTGGCTTAGACCACTGCAATTCAAGCGCTCAGCAGCAGGAGTAAGTCTCTGCCATACTGGTTGGGTAACATTTTCTACCCACTTTGTACTCACTTTGCACATGTGTGACTATCTACAGTACTTTCAAGTTGCAACACAGTAGAGAATCAGGAGCAATGTACTCCCTTTTCTAGGCCCTAGTTCAGCAGGCTACTTAAGCATGTGTTAACGTTAAGCATGTGAATAGTCCCACATGACGTGAATAGGACTACTCATATGCTTAAAGTTAGGCTTGTGCTTAAGGGCTTGTCTATACTTGAAATGCTACAGCGGCACAGCTGTAGCCCTTCAGTATAGACCCTGCCTATGCCGATGGCAGGGGTTCTCTCACTGGTGTAGGTAATCCACCTCCCTGAGAGGTGGTAACAAGGTCCATGAAAGAATTCTTCCGTCAACCTAGTGCTGTCTACACCGGGGGTTAGGTCGGTTTAACTATGTCACTCGGGGAGTGGATTTTTCACACCCCTAAGTGATGTAGCTGGGTCAATCTAACTTTTTAGTGTAGACCAGGCCTGAGGACTGGCTGAATTGGGGCCTTAGTCTCTGAGCATATAACGTCTTTGTATGAGCAGAGTAAGGGACCACATTCCTAAATGTTGATCCCCTGTGTTTCAGGCAGTGGCAGATTAGCCACTGGGCCAATGGGACCTGTGCCCGGGGCCCCCAGAAAAATGGGCACCCTGAGCCGCTCCGCGTGCCTGCCTGGCGCTCCTGCCAGGAGCGGGGTCAGGGCATGGGGGCTTGCCCCATTCCGCCCGCCCAGCACTCCTGCCGGGGAGTGGGGGGAAGTCCCCGCTCCCCAGCAGGAGTGCCAGGCTGCTGGGGGAATCTCGCACACCCCCACCCTGCTCTCCAGCAGGAGCTCCGGGATAGGGGGGCAGGGCAGGGCAAGCCCCTGTGCCCAACCCCATTTCCCCAGCAGGAGCGCAGGGAGAGGAGGGGCCCCCACTTGCTCTGGCCCAGGGCCCCATAAAAGCTTAATCCACTTCTGGTTTCAGGTCACCATCATGCACTTGGTTGTGTATGTATATATATATATGTATATATATATATATGTGTGTGTGTGTGTAAAATGCTGGCTTACAAGGCGTAGAGCAAACATCTAGTCTTTTTTTTTTTTTTTTTAAGAAAAGCTTAGGAGATCAATATAATTTGGAAAGGCACTTTGTGTCCAACTCTGATCTTTCAACCACTCTACCCCACTCTCCTCTCCAGAGTAACAGTCCTAAAGCCAATGCTGACATTGAGTACTTTAGCACTGCTGCTGCACTGACAAATGCCTGACAAGAACATTAACTCCAGTTCAGACTGAAGAAACTGTCCAGAATACATCAATATTCATTGTATTCTTATACATGTAGTGTTACAAACACCTACTTGATTTTTTGTAAATTTGTTCTTTCATATATCTATTTTGGCTACCAGTATGGTTAGCTGTCAATTATACTTGTGTTCAAATAACAGTGGTAACTCTTAAATTTCATTTTTTGTCACATAGACTGATTATATGTAAGCTGTGAACCAAATTCTGTAGACTTTGAAATGCTCTTGGATGGGTTCCATATTTTTTCATCCTAGAAATATCCGAGGTTAACTTTTTAAAATGACATAAAAACATCCTCTGTCTCCTGCCCCACTTTAAATAAAGCATTCTGCTTTGACATAAATAAGATAAGTGATGGATACCACTGGAAAATGCATAAAGAAAAAGGATCAATGACCAGGACTGCAAATGGAATGAAACATTTTGGATGGTGCTGTATGGAAACACGATGAAGGGACACCCAAAAGACCACATTTTCAAACCTTGGCACCTAGGCCAAAATTTTTATAAGTAACTAGTGTTTCAAGTCTCAGATTTTGGGAGTGTGATGCTGGCAGGCCAGGTGCCAGCTCACGCCAAAGTCCTCATGTCTCAACTGGACACAGGCAGTTACATAGCTGTAATCTGACTGGCTCACGTGTGGATTAATATTGATAAAGTAGGTATTAGAATTATAAGAAAGTATTTAGACTCTGCTGAATGCTTGTGAGCTGTCCATGCATTAATCTGACTTGTAATATCTGTGCACCATATGGTAACGTAATATTTGAGCTGACATATTGTGAATGTATCCATTGCCATTTAGGAGAGGGGCATTAGTTGGTGTGAAGAGCTGCTCTTCTACACAACTTGTATTCCCCTGCCAAAAGAGAAGACCCATGGATACCAGACAGGCTATCGGTGGATCTTGCAACTGAAAACTCTCTGCATCTGGGTTGAGGAATTGTCAACAACAGGACTAAAGACTCTTATTGTTGTTCTGCTCTCCTCCATGTGAAAATGAGTCTGCAAGTGGACTCCTCCCATCAGCTGAGTTTGAAGCTCAATGCACATGGCAGGAGGGGAGGGATAGCTCAGTGCTTTGAGCATTGCCCTGTTAAACCAAGGGTTATGAGCTCAATCCTTGAGGGGGCCATTTGGGGATTTAGTTGGGGATTGGTCCTGCTTTGAGGAGGGGGTTGGACTAGATGACCTCTGGAGGTTCCTTCTAACCCTGATATTCTATGATCTCTATTGTGCTCAGGGGAGAGGGGCAAGGTGATTCTAGGCATAAGCAAGAGATCACTAGTTGTTTAGCACTAAAGGATTAATAGAACTTGCTGATTATAGAAGCCTATATTACCTTTTGAAACCTAAGACTGTAACTCATTCATGTGACTGTGTGTGCTTGCTTTAACCATGTAAATAACACTTTAATTTCCTTTTCCTATTTAATATGTCTTCATATAGTTTACTGGAGGATTGACTCCAAGCATTGTTTCTAGTATGAGACCTAAAGCATGATTGACCTGGGGTAAGTGACTGGGCCTTTGGGATTAGGAGTACCGTGAACATTGCTGTGATTCTTGAGGTAAGGGTCCATCTGTCAGAGATATGTTCACCTGAGTGTCAGGACAGACCGGAGTACCCAAGGGGACTGTCTGTGAGTTCGTATTTAGGATGTTGATGTGCCTATGGAGTTTGCACATGGTGCAGTTGGTTGGTGAAATCTAAGTTTAGAACTCACAACCAATTTGGGGTTTGTGCCCTGGTTTTTAACAGTCTACCCTGAGGTTGGTACTCATGCTCTTGCATCACCATTGGGAGTGTCACAAGGTACTCAAATTGAGATACCGTAAAATATTCAACATCCACCTTTGAAAATCAGATCCCTTTAAGGTGCCACAATTTGGGTATTGAAAAAATGAGACATTTAAAATCACTGGTCACTTTTGTAAATTTAGGCCGTAGGTTCCACCTGCAAGATTTGTGCACAGAAAAATCATATTAACCTAAACAGATAAATGCCTGCAGAAAGAGGCATCTGTGTATGCAGTTATCTGTGTGGCACATACACAAATGGCCCTTTGCACAAGCAAACTGTAGGGCTTTTCCACTCAAATATTGGTGAATACAGTCAAGGTGACCAGTGTTGAGTGTCAACATCCATAATATACGATAGAGACATGAGTGAGTAGAATATGAGGAATAATGTTTTTACAGGACTCACTTCATGCCCTGAGGTGCTTTATTCCTTCCTTCAGATATTATAATATGAATGTCTTAAAAAGAGCATTCTATTTTATTAAGGCTCATAACCATAATATCTAAGGTCCTTTCAATAGTGCATGAAGAAACATGACTACACATCTGTCATCTGTTGTTTGTTCTCTCATCCTCTCCCTCAGGGGAGAAGTGTGTGCAGTGGAGTGTCTTATTTTGGAAGGATGTTTTGTTATTTTTGTGGTTGTTTTAATATACACATTCCTTTGTATTTATGTTAGAGAAGGCCAGGATAAAGAAATTCTCCTTTCACTTGCAGCAGAAGGACGTGAGGTTTGATGGTCCTTAGTTCCTGTGGGAGTTCATTCCATAGTCTGGCTCCTGAGAAAGCTCTGTCTCCTGCACAGATGATACCCTGAATACAACCAAAATGGGTGTGTACCTGGTGTTGACTATGACCTTGCAAAAATCCGTGAGTCTTACTGTGCAACCTTAGTTTGGCCCCTTTGTGCATAGGCATTTCCATGCAGCCTGTAATTACATGATCATGTACTATTTTTTTTTCAGCAGGACTCCTGCCTCATTCAATACACAGGATGAACAATGTTCAGGGAGTGAATCAGGGTTGTGTAGTGAAATAGCCTGTTGTCTGTAGGATCCATGCCTCATTTGTTGCAGAAGTTGAAAGGTGTGTAGGGAATGAGGCAGGGGATAGCAGAAAAAGAGAGGATGGTCTTGTGATTGGGGCAGTTGATTGCTGCCCCAGAGAATTCGATTCTAGAAATACCTGCCTCTGCTAGAGAGTTCCTATGTGATATTGGGCAAGTCACATAAACCAAAATTTTACAGGTGGCCACTGTCTGTTCCTCATTTGCAGGAGTGATGAGGATTCACAGGTGCAACTGAAGTCAATAGGAAAACTTTTCTGGCCATATAAAATACTGTGAAATGCTAAGAACTCTGAAAAATCAGGCCCTATGCTTCTCAGGTTGGACACCAAAAATTAGTTGACTCTTTAAACAATTTTGGCCTTATCCTCTGTGCCTCAGTTCTCCATGTGTGAACTGGGGATAATTTTAAGGCTGTTTTGAAGATAAATTCATCAATGTTTGTGAAGCACTAAGCTATTATAAAGAGAATATAATGGAAATGGCCACGAGGAAATTTTAAAAAACAAACCTTATGGCTTTGGATGGTGTGAAGTAAATAATGAATGTGCGCACTGAATGATGAAGATAAAAAGAAACTGTCCACCCTGTGCACTGAATAAGCCAGCAGTTCTGTGGAAAAAATAGTATGTGATCACGTAATTAAAGAATGCATTAATGCATATGCCCAAGGGGGTCAAATTAAGGTTGCACAGACATCCTTAGTGTAGAGTATTTTTCGCTTTTGAGTGCTTGACTTTGCAAATGTAACATGGTTTTTGGATGTTATATATTAAAATATGTTAAAATATTAATTTAAATAATAAACTGAGGGCTCAGTTTGCATTTAGGATCCAGCTTGCAGCATAGGATGGTGTAGAGCAGGGCCAGCCCAACAGGAGCTTCTGGAAGCATTGTGCCTCAGGCAATCATAATGCCTCCAGGAGTGCATCACCCCTGCTTCATCCTTATACAGGATGCAGTATATGGTCCCCCTCATATTCCTGAGTCGGACCAGTTCTGCCCCTCCTTGCCCCTCGGGCGATAGTAGTAGCCATAACGCAAGCCATAATTTATTCTGGTTCTGGGGAGCTCAAGGGCCGCATTGTACCTAGCATCTCTGCAGGAGTACACATGGAGGGAGTGAAAGTTCTCTGTGGTAGGCCTGGGCATCCTCATACCTTTAATGTTCATTTAATGTAAAATACATAAAGAAAGAAAGAAGCAATGTAATAAAAGATCATTTCAGAATTTATTTCAATTACAATACAGAACACACAGTGCACAGTGCTCACTTTATATTATTATTTTTATTATAAATATTTGCACTGTAAAAATGATAAACAAAAGAAATAGTATTTTTCAATTCACCTCATACAAGTACTGTAGTGCACTCTCTTTATCGTGGAAAATAAAAAGGACATGCATCCATGCTGATCACTCTCGTTTAAAAGAAATGCATTAATTAAATTTGTGACTGAACTCCTTGGGGGAGAATTGTATGTCTCCTGCTCTGTTTTACCTGCATTCTGTCACATATTTCATGTTATAGCAGTCTCAGATGATGACCCAGCACATGTTGTTCATTTTAAGAACACTTTCACTGCAGATTTGACAAAAACACAAAGAAGATACCAATGTGAGATTACTAAGGTTAGCTATGGCACTCAATCCAAAATTTAAGAATCTGAAGTGTCTTCCATAATCTGAGAGGGATGAGGCGTGGGGCATGTTTTCAGCAGTCTTAAAAGAGCAATACTCTGATGCAGAAACTACAGAACCCAAACCACCAAAAAAGAAAATCAACCTTCTCCTGGTGGCATCTGACTCAGATGATGAAAATGAAGGTGCGTCAGTCTGCACTGCTTTGGATCATTATCGAACAGAACCCACTATCAGCATGGAAGCATCTCCTCTGGAATGGTGGCCAAAGCATGAAGGGGCACATGAATGTTTAGCATATCTGGCATGTAAATATCTTGCAATGTGTTGCCGGATACAGAAGTGCCATGCAAATGCCTGTTTTCACTGTCAGGTGACATTGTAAATAAGAAGCGGGCAGCATCATCTCCCATAAATGTAAACAAACTTGTTTGTCTTAGCAATTGGCTGAACAAGAAGTAGGACTGAGTTGACTTGTAGGCTCTAAAATTTTATATTGTTTTGTTTTTGAGTGCAGTTATGTAACAAAAAAAATCTACATTTGTAAGTTGTACTTTCACGATAGAGATTGCACTACAGTATGTGTATGAGGTGAACTGAAAAATACTATTTCTTTCGTTTATCTTTTTTACAGTGCAAATGTTTGTAAACAAAAATATAATATAAAGTGAGTACTGTATGCTTTGTATTCTGTATTGTAATTGAAATCAATATATTTGAAAATGTAGAAAACATCCAAAAATATTTAAATAACTAGTATTCTATTATTGTTTAACAGCATGATTAAAGCTGTAATTAATTGTGATTTTTTAAAATTTCACAACTAATTGTGATAATTTTTTTAATTGTTTAACAGATCTCATTGTCAGTTGTTTCCGCCACAGATAGCAATCCTTTTTCCTCTGTACATCCTGTCCATATCTTGATTGATATTCATTACTCTGTTAATCACCAGGAGCTTTCTTGTTTGAGTGTAAAATATTTTCTTCTTCATTTGATTCCACTTGATTACTCCCACAATATACCATGCTACTGATATTGCCCACATATTAATGGCTTGGATAAAATTACCTGAGATGAGTTTTACCTTATTCGTTCGTAATAATCTCTTCTCACTTCTTTTTTGAGTTCCTTATGTTGTAACTCTGACAGTTCCCCAATTCTAAGATATTTATGCAAGTCATGCTGAGAGAGATCTTGGATAGTGCCTTCATTAACTTGTATGCCATGTGGTTGTACCAGTTTGCCCCTCATCACAGACATGGATGCACATTTAGCCAAGTCAACCTGTAGCTTTATATCTTCACCAAACTTTTCTGCATGTCATCAATCTCTGTATCCCATTTTGTGACCATCCATAGAGTTTCAAATCATCCATATCATTATTATTTATTTTTCTGTAATTTTGCTTGCCACTGTACAGACATAAGAAAAAGATGATCTCTATCCCAAACAGCTCACAGTGTCACATCTTCACTGCTTTTGCTCTGTTGCCTGGCAGATCCATAAAGCCTGATTTTTAATCTCACTTATGATGGTGTAAATCAGGAGTAACTCTGCTGAAGTGCATGATGTAAAAATAGTATGAGTAGGGTTCCAACCCTCCAATATTGTCCCAGAGTCTCCAGGAATCATGTGAGAAAATATCCCGGAAAACGTCCAACCAAAATTGGCAACCCTCTATAAGACCAGAATCAGGCCTACAGATTTAAAGATGTTTTTTGCCATTATCAGTCCACAGAAGGTACTTTAGGATTAGGGTGACCAGACGTCCCAATAAAATTGGGACTGTCCCGATATTTAGGCGTTTGTCCCACGTCCCAATATTTGGTTGGGACGCAATTTGTCCTGATATTTCGCACTCCTGGTTTGTTTGTTTGTTTGTTTTTTTCCTCCGCCAGCGGGACTCCCCCCATCCTCATGTGTCCCGATATTTTCTTCATCCCATCTGGTCACCTTACTTAGGATGGGGCCTCACAACACACTTGAGATGATCCTATGGAAGTTTTATAACCCCATAACTACATACCAACATGCATGCTGTTGCTCTTTATTCCTATGCTAATGGAATTCTGTTGCTGTTAACAAACAAGTTAACAGCTGTGTTACATGCCGCTCAGGCCATATTTAACTTTCTACACAATTTCTGTGATACTTAATCGAATCCAAATAGCTTGTGGAAGTATTGAGTTCAAGGTGTCGTCATTCCCTTGTCCTGTGCATGAATGGTACTTTTCACTACCATACTTAGCTCTTTATTTGTTTTGACTGCTATCTCTTTGGTTCTGAATTAAATTCTTTCCACATCCTTGACACTTTCATTTATCTTTCAGCATAAAGCTAGAATAAATAACGTCATCTGCCACAAGTTCATTCGTCTTCCCTATAACCCTCACCGAGCTCTGTAATTATTTAACTACTTAAAACTTTCACACTCTTACAACTCATAAAATAGTTACTTAATTCTTGATATTTTCTCCCCAGCTGTGATGATTTAATCGAGCTCGGGTTTTTAAAAAGTCAGCCAGGAAATTCCCACTGAGCAATACAGCTCATTTATAAGGATCAGCATTTCTACAATACCGAGTCTGCACTGCACTCTCCATCTGTCTTATCTAAACACTACCATCACACCATATTTAGGTTTTCATGGTAAGTGAAACCATGACACACAGATCTGAGGAAAGCTGTACATCTGGCCTGGAAACATCATTCTGTATTTTAAACATTTTGCAGAACAGCTCTATGTGATTAATTCAGGTAGAGCCCATTTGTTCTGGAGGCTTAGCTAGCTTGCCAGCAAGGGAAGCACTGTGGTTTCTTCACCACAAGAGTTCCTATTTCTCAAAAAAGCTTGGGAGAACATTCACTAACCAAAGAAATCACAAGCTTTCACAAACCCCTTACAAGGGTTTTGATATGAGGTATCTTATTTTTTTATAATAGAGGGTGAAATTCACCTCTGTGCCCAGGAATAAATATCACCCCCAAATGATAATACGAAGCAAAAAAAAAAAAGGTGAAGTTAATCTTGCACAATCAAGCTCTCTAAACTCAAAAGTTGGGAAATTTCAATGACTGCAAACATTAAACATCCTCTATATTTATGGTATCTGTTAACAGGAATAGAAAATACACTACATATGTTTACCATTGCTGAATTAATTTTGAAGGAGAAACAGTAAGTTTTTCAATGTCTAGACTTTTTTGAGTGCTTGATTTTGCAACCTTACCATTGTTTTAAAACTAATATTGGATACAATTTTCAAAAGATTCAAAAGTTTCTGAAAATTTTACCCCTTTGTTTTTTCTTGAGGATGAGCAGAGGGCAACTATTTATTATTTGTTCTTCTTGGGTGAAAATCACCCTTCTGCAGAGGGGTAGCACTAGACCTAACCCCTTAAAAAGGGATTAAATGGTGAATACAATTTCTGCTGGCTTTCTGCAGTGGGGTGAATTTCACTTCTTATGAGCTATATGTGAAACCTGAAATCAAACTTAGAGCCATCCAGTATCCTTGATCCATGCATGCAATTCTGATGAACATCAGTTTGGCATGACCCTTCATAAAGCTCACTGTAGTTATTTCCTTTTCCTGGGACTTATTGCCCCCTTCCCTTTTAAAACCATAGCAAGATGCTATCAAGCACTATATACCTGCATATACTAACTTAGTTTTGCTAAAATTAAATGGTACATGATCCCTCTCTTAAGGCAAATGTAGTAATGGCAGTAAATCACCTGTCTGAATATGACTGGGACAGTTGCTACAGGAAGCCAATAACACTTTAAGGGGGTTTGTATTAAATAAAGGGAAAGCTTTTGTGTGACAAAGAACACATACCCTTGTAAAAGCAAAGGTCTTCCAAAGGGCTTAGTACAGTACATGAGAAAATTATTCACACTGTTACTACCTCAGTCTGCAAAAATATATACAATGACAGGGGTATTTATTTAATTTGGAAAGTATTGGGTGACATAGGTTCGTTTCCTTAGAATACATGTCTCACCAAACCATATGCCAATGTCTTTTCATGAGCTGATGAATGTATCTGGTTTAGGTGATGAAAGGAACAGGAGACACTTTTACTGGGTTCCACAGAATGGGAAATATGGTTTAATACGTTTATTTTTCATTCGTTTAAGTGCAGTCCGGTTGACTGCTACAAATGCCTCTGTAAATATCTGCAAAGGAGGAACCTTTCGGGAATGAGAGGCTACTGATATACTGTGCCCAGCAGCCAGAGCCAATAGAAATATACCCAATGTTCTGTATGTCTGTTTTCATTTCTTTCTTGTTCCTGTGAAGCAGTGGATTTTTTTTCTTCAAGTCTGGAGGTAAGAAGTGCCAGTGCTCAGTTGAGTGCATTGCAGCTTCACAGAGAATTTATGCTCACATGGAGCTGTGCCCTAAGTTGTCTGAAAAATCTAAAAGGTAGCTCATGATCCTGGGAGTCTTCCTACACTCAAGAAGAATGGTGGGGGAATAACCCTCTTCACTCTTCTCTCCACAGCTTCGCTCTCACTAACTTTGCTTCAGGAAACAGCCGCAAGAGCGCTTGGGTGACGTTGTTTGTTCCAAAGGGAGGAACAAGCAAAACAAACTAGCTGTGGTGGAGAACTTTCCACATTCCAGTTGCTGTTGGCCTGACTAGTGAGAAGCCTGTAGCGCCGGCAGCTCTTTAAAGAAGGAACAGTAAAAGCACTTAGTGCCCATAGGATGGAATAGGAAGGTCAGCTCGGATGAGGAATATTTTGTTTCGTTTTGCTAAACTGGCAGATTTTAATATTTTTTTCTTTTTTTTTTAATCAAGGAGTTGTTTAATTGCTTTCGATCATAAAAACAACAATGAGTCCGGGGGCACCTTAAAGACTAACAGATTTATTTGGGCATAAGCTTTCGTGGGTAAAAACCTCACTTCTTCGGATGCATAGGATGCATAAGATCATAAGATGGAGTCTATGTTCCTTCAGTAAAAATGAGCAAGGTGTTATTTTTAACATCAGCAAATACAATTGTAAATTAATCTCCACAATTGACATCTTCATCACCATTCTCTTGTAGGTGACTAGCGTGGACTTGACCAATATTACATTTGGTCTCAGTATTAGTGCTAAGTTGGCAGTATACTTTTCATACTGAAATCAGGTCTTCCAAGAACCTTACTATTACTCATTACAGGGATGGAAAAAGCCACATGTCAGAATTACCCCAGTTTTACTGAATGCAATTAAAGCTTGGCTTGCCACACCAATTAACCCACTGGTGCTTCCTTGATGTGATGATGACCCACTAATGATGAAAGCTCCAGACCTGCTGGCTCCAAGGAGTTACATGTACTGTATCAACTTTTCACATATAATAGAACATATAGCCACGACATGAGAAACTGAACTTATCGGTGCATCCACAGGTTTCAGAGACCAAAAGACCAAGTGATGTGATTAGAGGAAATGAAATCACTTAATGGGTATGTGCAACACAAAGAAGGAATCAATAAATTGTTTCCAGGAGTTATCAAGGGCTGTTCAATGCTTCTGGGACCTAAACTATCTAATCCTCTACCCTTTCTGTTTTATTTGTCTTCCATTCTATCACATTATTGGAATATCTCATATCCTGTGAAGATCACAACAGCTGCTCAGTTCTGGGACTCAAGGTACAATAAAAGGATCAAGTTTTCTGTATGTTATGTATCAGATTCTCCATGAGAACTCATTCACTCTCCAGGACTAGTTTATATCCTTATTAAGGCTACAAATATTAAGCTGTTTCCACAAAGCCAAAATCTTCTTTTTTCTGAGGCATAATATGTGCTATGGAATACTCATCCTCTGAAATTGACCAGTAGGTGTAGTTCATCTGAATGTTGATTGATAAACAGTGCAATAAATCTTGGTGCATGACTGGTGAATCACTTAAAAAAAGGAATAATTAAAATAAAAGAATAGGTTCTAAAAGACTACAAGCCAAATTCTGCTTTCAAATACACCTCCGTAACCTCACTGTGCAACCCCTTTGAGGTAACTGAAAGCAGAATTTGTCCTTCGATGTTACATCCATCTGTTTGGGGATCTTTTAATAGACAAATTAGACAAACAACTGATGTAGGAGCTCTCTTAGGGCCTGATCTCCATGGGAGCTTTTCTGTTGATTTAAATGGGTGCTGGATCAGGCCTTGAATTGTGAATAAGATAGAAGAGTATTCACTCGTCATTATTACTATCATTAATTTTTTTGAAGAAAAGGATGAGTTCTGTAGTTGTCAGTTGGCGAAGAACTCTGATTGGAATATAAATGGGAGCTCTTGCTCCAGCAAGGATGACAGAATTTGGCCCAGAGTTTGATTGTAATGTATGTACACGTTAACATCCCTTTTTAACTCTTTTTTTGTTTGGCAGTTCCTTCTCCTTGACAATTTGATATTAGCATATGATAGCACCTTATATGGGTGTTGTTTATTATTATCGGCCAAATTCCAATATCCTCATATGGGCAAAAATCCCATTCAGTTCAATGGGACTTTTGCTAGAGTAAGGAATGAGGAAAAACTGAGAAAAGAATTCAGGATTTGACCCATTTGTATGATCATCAAAGCAGATTTCTTGTCAAATGGACAGATTTGCCAGACACTTAACCATGTCCCATCTGTGTTTTTTTCCAGTTTTCATCAGTCTGAAACTTGAGTTCAGAGCATAACCCTTTATCTAGTCCTTCCAGCATCCTTCTGATAAATCAAGAAATGGGACCAAACCAAATCTTGGATCTACACACCCCCTATGAACTTTAGATAGTTTCAAATCCAGGTTTGGATCCAGATTCATACATCACAACTCAAGCCTGCATTTACATATATCACAGGATCTTTGCATTAGTTCATAGCATTCTTTGACTCTAAAAAATCTATTGTAATCTAGCCAAAGATGAACCTGGCTGTGACTATGATAGCAATTCAAAACTAGACAGCGTGGACATGGGTGAGTATTTGGTATGTAGCGGGATAAAGATGCTCATAGATTCACATAGTGAATTTACACAGGACTTTATCTCTCTCTTTTCCCCTACGCAACCCACATTTTTCATCATGTAAAACATAAAAGACAGCAAATGGAGCTATGTTGCTTTTTCCTAGCTGTGGATCTGGACCCATATATTTAATAAATACTCTTTCATACAATTACATGCCATTTTAAATAATGAACATAGAAAGAGGCAGGGCCGGCTCCAGGGTTTTTGCCGCCCCAAGCGTCAAAAAAAAAAAAAAAAAGCCACAATCGTGATCTGTGGCAGCAATTCGGCGGGAGATCCTTCGCTCCAAGCGGGAGTGAGGGACCGTCGCAGAATTGCCGCTGAATGGCTGGACCTGCCGCCCCTCTCCAGAGTGGCCGCCCCAAGCACCTGCTTGGCAAGCTGGTGCCTGGAGCCAGCCCTGGAAAGAGGTATGGTGTTTTTTGCATCAGATGTAAACAAATTCTGGCAAATAGCAGGTTAGTACAGTAGTAGAAAGGTCAGTGAAGCCATGACATATCACTGTTTTACACAATAATAATTACTTCCGGATATCAATCATCCATTCGTTTACCACTGTTAGTCTTTGCAGGTATTTTAAATGCCTTTAGTACTTTGCAATTTTTGCAAAATGCCAGGTAACCTAGGGCCAAATTCTGCCACTCTTACTCACATTGAGTAGTGCCTTAACCCATAATAGCCTCATTTACTTCAGTGGAACTATTGTGAATAAAATGATGCTCATTTTGATTAACAATGGCAGAATCTGACCCTGAGTTGTTTGGTCTCTGATAATTTTTGAATAGCTGGCATCAAGGCTTTGAGTATAATCTTTAAAATACTGAAAGTTTGAATCTTATTTCCAGAATTTGTTTTTAAAACTCTTGTGTTATATCTATTAGATTCTCTTTGTAAAAGCTACATATTCTTAAACTTAATACTGCAACTTCTAAAATGAAAAGTAAATTACAAATTCAGACTCATGGAGTTATGGTACTTCCACTGAGAAAATAACCCTAAAACCTGACCAGCCACATCTGTATAAATCACTATTCAATTATTACTATTTTTATTACACTGCATATTATTTTGACTTGCACCCAATGGTCCAGAAAAAAAAATCTTATTGGCAATTAGTGATACTGGAGAAAAGTTAAACCAATAAAATGAAAAACGATCCTCTAATAATTACAGTTCTAAGTCTTATTTCATACACCAAGAAAGCAATCTGCATTCCAAGCCTCCGTTATTATATTACTCTGTTTCTGCAAAAATAAATAAAAGGTCAGAGAGCAAAGCTGACTAAAGAGACATCCTCTTAGTGCCTTGATGTGCCAGACATAGAAGTCACACGTTGGAAAAATTATGCACAGGGAGAAAACCTGAGAAGGAAGTGCTTGAGTAGGTTTTCACTACCATGGAACACATACTAATGTAAGAGTCAGTAGAGAAAGGCACCTCTGTGGGAGTTGGAAATAGCATTACTGTTGCTGCTGACTACCCTCAGTATGTGTATCTGTCACAAACCCTGCAGAGCCGTAGACACAGTGCCAGATTCTCAGTTGGTGTAAATCAGCATAGCACAATTAGTGTCAGTGGAGTTACACTGATTTACACAAGCTGCGGATCTGGCACAAAATTAATATAAATTCAGGATTTAAGAGGAGAATAAAACTTGATCAAGGGCTTAGACCTTTAAAGTAGTAGGCACCTCCTGTGAGATGTTGAGTACCTATTGAAGTCAATTGAAGTTGAGAGTGTTGAGCACCTTGCCAGATCCAAATCACAAGGGAGGAACATACTTAAGCGCTTTCCCTCAGGATAGATAGAAAATCAGGAAAACTACTATAGGAGTTAACAGATCAGCAAGGTTTGCACTTGTCTAAAAGTCTCAGTTTTGCTTTTCTGGGGCTGGATTACAATAACTGCTACAAACCAGAATGCCATTTGGAAAGCCATCTGCTGTGTGAGAGAACTCTCAGCTCCTACCAGCACAACATTTTTCTTACCTTGCCTTGCCTCCTCCTGTTAAAACTTCTGAGATCCAGCTCTGCCAAAGCACAGGACTTGAGTCAACGTTTTGATTTTGAAATGAAGAGCATACAGAATTTATAATATCCTGCTGAGTGCCATGCAATTTGTAGCTAGCTTCCAGGTCCTGAGGCAAGTGGCAATAGGTCAGTAAAAGCTTTTATCATTGTTTGGTTGTGGAATATAAAATCTTTAATCTTATTTGTTTTCAAATGATATTGTCAGGTGAGCAGGAATAGGTTACAATATCTGCTGTGGGGAAAGACACAATGAATAGATGCTATCTGACAGGTCTCAGATTTTTCCTCAGGGTGGGGAGGGAAGGTTTGTTTATGTCAGGCTGGGCACACACGATATCTGAACAAAGTGCTGGGTTAGGATATGTTTCTTCAATACTCAGTGGCAATTGATACAAATGTATAATAGGGGAGTCTTTCTAAATTTCATCCCACAAAGCACAAAATGAGGTAGTAATAATAATAATATTTAGCTTCTATATAGCTATATCAATAGATCTCAAAGCATTTTACAAAGAAAGGTAAGTGCCATTATCTCCATTTTATAAATGGAGAAACTGATGCACAGAGTGGTGATGTTGAGTTGCCCAAGGTCACACACTAGGTCAGTGGCAGAGCTAGGAATAGAATCCCGTTTACCTGACTCCCAGTCCATTGACTTCTCCAGCTAGACCATGCTGCCAGGGGTCCTTTCTCAGGATTGTGATCTCTGATCTACTAAGCCATGCTGGTGGAACCCTCAAAAGGTGGATGGTGGTGGAGTGCAGCTAGCCACCAGGTGAGGCCCAGTGAAGTGGTCTTATAGATAGCCAGATCTCTTTTAAACCAACAGGACAACTGAGTCAAACCACTACTTAATAGGAAGCATTTGTAATATTATGATGACTGCCTATTTTGTTGTGCAAATGTGCTGCTGTATCCTGCACTAGCTGGGAACCCTACCAAAAGAGAATTACAGCAATTGAAAAACGTGGCCAAGAGGGCAAGTGTTGCTATTGGGAGATAATTGCAGGATAAATAAGGGTTCATACAGGCTGTGGCAATTATGCAGACAGGAGGGGGGGAAATCTCTTTCATATCATATCCAGTACTTGGCCTTCTAGTGACAGGTCAGAGTCAAAATTAGCCAAGTTAAGAATATTAGTACACCTCTACCCCGATATAACGCTGTCCTCGGGAGCCAAAAAATCTTACTGCGTTATAGGTGAAACCGCATTATATCGAACTTGCTTTGATCCGCCGGAGTGCGCAGCCCCACCCTCCCGGAGCGCTGGCTTACCGCGTTATATCCGAATTTGTGTTATATCGGGTCGCGTTATATCGGGGTAGAGGTGTACTAACTAGGTCAAATCATGCTCTAGCAGTACATGGGAAGACACAAACACAGCGATGACCACCAGCACCAGTTCTGCCTTACCTGTGTTGTGAATAAGGCAGCTCTTTTACCCCACTCAGCAATATCATCCAAACTTTCCCCCATAGCAGAGAATGAGTGAGAGAGCAAGAGAGTAACAATTGTGTGCCATCATTCTGACAATACGCCATCCTATATTTAAAATTATCTCACCAAGAGGCCTTATAAAATATTTTGAACGATATTGGTAATAGAAGAGAGGCCCGAAGGAAGGCAAATTTTAAACCCCTTAGTAAAGACTCACAATTGTTCGTCACTGTGAAATCGTCACTGCTGATTGTTTTCGGTCCTCCAGGAATGCCTAGACCAGGGGTCGGCAAAGTTCGGCACGTGGCTTGCCAGGGTAAGCACCCTGGCGGGCCGGGCCAGTTTATTTACCTGCTGACGCGGCAGGTTCGGCCGATCGCGGCTCCCACTGGCCGTGGTTCGCCGTCCCGGGCCAATGGGGGCAGTGGGAAGCCACGGCCAGCACATCCCTCGCCTGCACCGCTTCCCGCTGCCCCCATTGGCCCGGGACAGCGAACCGCGGCCAGTGGGGGCCGCGATCGGCCGAACCTGCTGCGTCAGCAGGTAAATAAACTGGCCCGGCCCGCCAGGGTGCTTACCCTGGCGAGCTGCGTGCCGAACGTTGCCGACCCTGGTCTAGACTCATGAGAGGATGGTTTCAGAGACATCAGCAAAGTCCTTATGGCATGCAAGCAACAATCCATGAGCAAGCATATGACAAGCTGCTGAAATGTGCAGCATTACCAAAATGGTCCAGTGACCCTGACCTGCAGCCTGAGGAGCTCATTGCTGTCCCTGGTAAGGGTTCAGCCAGACTAACCCATATTGGAACAGACCCAGGATGTTATTGGTGCAGGGGTGAACCTGGCTCTGAAAAGCAAACACCTTTTCCAGTAAGGAGCAGTTTAAGACAGGGAGGTTAAAATCAAGCGATGGCTTTTCTAGGAGGGTGGATTCCTGCTTATTGAGGAGGCTTGGCACACGTGAGGCTTCAATCTGGCCTATTAGTAATGGCACCACAGCCATGCTATTGGAAGCGCAGGTGCTGGATCTCCAGGAACCCAGAAAACTACAGTTATCCTTAGCAGAAACCATATCAGAAGAGGACAATAGGTCAGGAGCCCAAGGCTGTTGCAATAAAAAGATTCAGAGGGACTAGTTCTGAGCCTCTCAGGATACATCTACCCTGCAAAAAAACACCCACAGCAGCAAGTGTCACAGCCCGGGTCTATGGACTTGGGCTCATGCTATAGTGCTAAAAATAGCAGGATTGACATTCCCACTTGGGCTGTGAGACCCACCCTTCATGCTGGGCTTCAGAGTCCAACCTCCACCCTGACTGGGAACATCTACATGGCTATTTTTAGTGCCATAGCTCAAGCCTGAGTCTCTAGACTGAGGCTCTGAGTCTCACTGCAGGGAGTTGTTTGTTTGTTTTTTTGCAGTGTAGACATACCCTCAGGCACACTAAGCCTGGGCTCAGACTCAAGTTTGAGCCCAACCTCCCCCGCGCCCCCATCCACACACAAATCAGTCTGTTTCCAGTCAATAAGTACTCGGGATCCGGGTTCTAGGGCTCTGCTAGGGGTGGTGGGTCAGAGTCCAAGTCCTACCAAGATTAGGGTCCAAGCCCTGTCATTCTGCAGTGTGGACACAGCTGAAGCTTTAGACCCGAGTCAGAAGGTCAGCGTAGTACAGCATGGATGCATTAGTGCAGCTGAAATACTCGGGTCCCACAATTATAAACCCAGGTTTATAATGCAGTGTGGATGCTCAAGTATAGGCTTGGAAGTCCACAAGGCCAGACCCTATAGACTTGGGCTTAGTGTGCAATGTAGACTTTTCTGTGAAGAACATAGCAATCTCAGTGTTCAGCTGAAATAACTACAGATGAAGGAAATAAAACCTGACTATTTAACCCTCTTCCATGAGAGCTCTCATCTATGGAGTTCTGCAGAGTTCAGTCCTGTCATCCCTCCTATTTGTCATCCATATCAAACCACTAAAGGAGATCATGAGACAATCCTCCTCCCCACCTCCCCCCAAGGCTTCAGTGCCATCAACATTCCAGTGGCATTCAGCAATACGTCTCCTCCATACCCAGCATTGACAATGCTTTCTCTAGCTGTGGCAGTGTCTGAAGGAAGTTGGGAACTAGGTAGAAGGAAGCCTCTTCAAGGTAAATCTGGGGAAGATTATGTGACTGTAGCAGAAAGAAACAATTTGAGAAAGTGGCAGGAGCTACTGTCATATCACTGTTGAAAGCATCTGCTCTCCTGCTTGTTGAGGAGAGTTGGCATGGCCACAGTTGAGGTAGCGTGTGGTCTTATGGGTCTACTTGAGTCATTGCTGCTTCTAGGAATCAAAATAACAGTGACCAGTGATCTCTTCTGCAACTAGCCAAGAAATTGTACCGTTTCCATTTCATATGTGGAACTAGGCTCTTTGACCCATGCTTCCTTCACTGCCAGCCTGGACCATTGCAATGCACAAAAGGCAATCAGAAGTTGTAGCTGGTTCACAATGTAGAGGCCTCTTTACTAAGCGGGACATGCCAAAAAAAGCACTTCTCAGCCGTGCTCTGCACTCCTCATTGACTCCTGGTCTAATTCTGAATTTGCTTCAAGGATTTCATCCCTGATCCTTAAAACTCTGCCTGAGCTATCTCATGGATCATCTGTCCCTCCTTCACCCACTGTGATCAATAGGGAGAAGGGTTAAAATTTTCAGATGTGTCTAAGTGACTTAGGAGCCTTAGTCTTGTCTTTCAAGGTCAATGGGACTTAAGCCCCTAAGTCACTTAGCTAATTCTGAAAATTTTACCCACTGAACCTGAGGTTCTTCAATGAGGCACACAAGGTCAGGAGCAGGGCCGGCTCTGGCTTTTTTGCCGCCCCAGGCAAAAAAGCCTCCCGCCGCCCTCCCCCGCGGGAGGCCTGCCTTTTCTTTTGCACAAATTAATTATCTATATGTCATATCTTTTGACAAATTCAGAATGGTCCCAATGGGAGCTGCAAATATATTAAATCACAAAGGCTATGCTGAAATTATTTTTAAGCCCCTAAAAGTCAAGAAATGCAGAGTTAAGATTTTTTCTGACAATAACAATGACAGAAATAAAAGACAGGTTTCAGAAGAAGTGGGCTGTAGTCCACGAAAGCTTATGCTCTAATAAATTTGTTAGTCTCTAAGGTGCCACAAGTACTCCTGTTCTTCTTTTTGAGAAATAAAAGAATTCTATGAAAGTGCATAATAGATTTGATTCTTCTATGGAAGGCCCTGATCTTGCAAACCCATATAGGCCCACAAGTAACTTTAACCATGTGAATAGTTCCATTGGGACTACTTGTATGAGTAAAGCTACTCACAAACATAAGCCTTGGTAGACCTGTGTCCTCAGGCCCAGCTCCTGCAGATAGTCATATACATGCTTAACTTCATACACATGAGCAGTCCCACTGAAGTAAAAAATTTGAGTTTTTTCAAAAAGTTGAGCCAGATTTTGCAAAATTAAAACAAAATGCAGAAACCTCACATTTTGTTGTGCCTATTTTGCACAGACCTCTTTCCTAACCCCATGAATGGCCTGCAGCTATGTGCAATTCAAATGTTAATAACTTGTTATAATGGAATGTGTATGCCTCACACATCTCCAGGACAGGAAAGGGTTAATGGTGGCAGCTCAAGCCAGAGAAGATAATGAGTCCCACCTGTAGAAGCTGTCAAACTGGACTGAAGAATCTCCAGCTGTGGTTAATCAGGAAAATAAAGCAAAAGGTAAGGCAGGTTTCCCTTTTTTTGTGTGAGAGGAAGTCTGGTTTTGTGTATGTTGTGAGTAGCACAGGAAATAACCAAGGAAGGGGCAAAAGTGATCCTTTATTTAGTCTGTGAAAGAAAGAAAAAAAAAAAGAGGTTTTATGTTTGTTTTTTACCTCTGAAAAGAGAACCTGGGGATAAGGGTGAGAGGCTGGTTACTGGCCTTATTTCCCTCCCCCGGAAAACAAAGGCTGATATAAACTGAGAGCTTGTGTGTGCTCCTGTCTCAGATGTGCCTTCTTCTGGTGAAGGGTGATCCAGTCTCTTTGCAGTGGGGTCAAAAGACTTTTCTAGGTATGGTGATGGCTCAAGAGGCTGTTTGAATCAGGTTTACTATTTGTTCTTGGTGGAGAAACATGAGGTAGCTGAGACTTGTCTTTGATTTTAGCATCTCTTGAGTGTTTCAGGGAACCAGACCATACAGTGGGCTTCTACCACGCTTATCTGGCCTCCTTTAAAGAGAGGGAAATGAAATAGCCTTGTCAGAGTTGTAAAGACTAGCTAGCAACACTCACTTTTAAAAATAGCCTAAAACGACTCTGGAGCAACTGGAATACAAATTAGCTCCTACGTCCAGCAAACATTTCCAAGGACCTGCATTGCCTGTGCTGCTTCGGACCCTGCACCCTGCGTGGTGTGACTGGATCCCATCTAGAGACTCCTAGTAAGTGACCGCACTAAGACAATCACAAAGATTGAGTGTAAGAGACAACAAGGATCATAATGGGTAAGTAAAACCAATTTCTTTTATAAAACAGCAGAATGTATCTTAAGCTCACTTTGCTGTATTCATGTATGGGGAAAGCAATATGTAGGGTGTATCTATGAAGTGAGGAATGAGCTAATATCCTAGGATGCAACTGCCGCCATGTTGTTGAACCTACACGTTATTTCAATGATATTGTGATGTACACACCTGTGATTCATTTGTTATGTACTGCCCTTCTCAAAGAATCAAGAACTTTATAGGTGTAAACTTCAAGAGTTTCTTTTCAAAAGAAGCTGCAGCCTGGTCAAACGAAAGACTCATTGTACTCTCTCATGGAGACTTAACCTTTGTGCTTTCTTGTGTGCCTGAATGTGAAATCACTCAGAGATCATGTGCTTTTTGTTCTTTGTATGGAAACAGAATGTCAATATTGAGGCCAACTTAATCCTCCATCCAGCGTCTGTCGTGTGAAATTTTACTGCTTTCATTTATCATGTAAAACGCTTTGCCTATCCCTTGATGCAATATACACTATTGCTCTCTAGTACTTCACTTACACTGACTTTCTTAAACAAGCATCTCATATTGTGATTTAGGATTTAATCTGGGCAGGAAGGATGGAATTCCTCCAACTGGAGGGTGCCTGTACATGCCTCCCTAAAGACTATAGGTGGTGCATTGCTGCATGAATACAGGGCATGAGATGAGCACTACACGCTATGGAGGAGGTGTTCTGTACCAAGTCTGAATAGACTGAAGTGGCAAAGACCAGCGAAAATGGGATGGGGGGGGTTGAGTTACTGGATCACCACTTCACTTATGCAGATCCAGTGGCCTAAAGCCTTGCACAGGGAGTTTGGAGGGGCAGGAGTCCCTACTCCAGTTTACTGGCTAGCATAGCAACTGCAGGAAGGTTGTGCTACAGTTCTGCAGCCTTCTTGTGAGTTAGGAGGATTAATTTACTTCTTTAATTCTCACAGAGTTCCCTGTGCAAAACCAACTTCAGCATTGCCTGGGGAAGGGAGAACCTCACCCTCCTAGCGAAACAGTGATAATAGTAAAAAATGACATAAGGGAAGTTCAGTCCCAAGTCACCAGACGTGCGGAACCTGTAACACCTGCCTTCAGAACTCGAGGAATTCTCCAGATGATCAATAGGCTTTGGACTATATTACAAACTGGCTTCTTGTTTATGGGCAGGAGGGAGTGGGGCTTGGCAAAAAAGCACATGACTTTGGGCAGATCTACAGTGCAGATGTTACTATTTCACCGGAAGAACTTCTCCCATCAGCATAGTGAAGCACCTTCCTGAGAGGCAGTAGCTATGTCAACAGGAGAAGCTCTCCCATCAACATAGCACTATTGATTCAGGGGGCTAAGATCGGAATAACTATGTTGCTCAGGGGTGTGGGTTTTTCACACCACTGACCAGGGTAGTTATACCAATGTACATTTATAGTGTAAACAGAACATGTGATTATTTTCCTTATTCTTCAGCAGGGCCAACTCTAACTTTTTTTGCCGCCCCAGGCAAAAAAGAAGAGCGCCGCCCTGCCAAAACACCCCCCCCACCACCACCAGCGCCCCGAGCACCGGGCCGCCCCAACCACCGAAACACCCCCTGCGCTGCCCGGCCGAAACAAAACAAAAAAACACTGCAAGTGTCCCCCACTACCCCAACATTGGCCGCCCCTTCTAAGCACGTGCTTGGTCAGCTGGTGCCTGGACCTGGCCCTGCTCTTCAGGCTTTCAAATGGTGATTGCTTATGCTGTTTAAAATTCCCTGCACCCCTCCAGTAGCTAGGCAGGGTCACATCTAACTCCCAGGTAGGCAGGCCAGGCTCTGGCATGATGCAATTTGAAGTTGTGCTCTGAAAAAATAGGTCTGTAAATGTGCAAATATGCAGTAATACTGCAAAGCAAGACTTAGCATATTTGGGTGTCTCCAATGGCCTGGCTTTCATCTCGATATAGGAGTGGTCACTGATTTCAGCTTTAATGGGAGTTGTACAAATCCCATGATTTTTTTGTTTGTTTTTGTTGGGTGTTTAAATTGTGAAGTGCTGTTGCTGCCTTTCTAAAACTTTGTAGGATGTACGTTTTTGACCTTGTGTATCCAAATGCCTCCACCCTCAAGCTTTCATTACTCTTAGTGCTACTTGTCTACATTCAACTGCTATTTACAGACAGTAGGGGGAGTAGCATTCCGCAGCTTAGTCTGCGGTAAGTCTGAAACCTGTTCTCTTGCTTTAGCTGTTTATTTCCTTAACCCTGTGAGCTCTATGGCTTGTTTATACACCTCTACCCCGATACAACGCTGTCCTCGGGAACCAAAAACTCATACCATGTTATAGGTGAAACCACGTTGTATTGAACTTGCTTTGATCCACCGGAGTGCGCGGCCCCGCCGCCCCTCCCCCCCCCCCCCCCCCAGGAGTGCTGCTTTACCGTGTTATATCCGAATTCGTGTTATATCGGGTCACGTTATATCAGGGTAGAGGTGTATATGAATGTGTGTATTGAGAATGCTTATAGACTTCCCAGAACAGCTACCTCAAAAAAGGATGATCCCTGGGAAAACCTGGACAGGTGGCAGGCCTATCATCAGGGCGTTGTTGGTTTCAAAGCCTTGCAGTTAGCTTTAGCTACATGATGTCCACTGATGATTTTATTACCAAAAAAAAAAGAGCTTTTTTGGAAAATCCCACCTCTTCCATTTTCAAAAATCTGTGCTGCCCTAACTCTGCTCCCATTTAAGTCCAGGGTGAAAGGGCTAGTCTATGCTATATCAGCACAACTGTGCCGCTGTAGCGCATCTGATGTGCTATGCCAATGGGAGAGCACTCGCTGGTCAACAATTACTCCACCTCAGTGAGAGGCAGAAGCTATGTTGGCAGGAGACTGTCTCCCACCGACTTGGCCTGGTGTGGACAGTGCTTAGGTTTGCTGAAACTCGTATCGCTCGCTTAAGTTGCTGTAACTTGCATGGCTCGGTGGGGGAGGGTGGCTTTTTCACACCCTTGAGCAAAGTAAGTTACATCAGTTTAAGCAGTAGTGTAGACAAGCCCACGATCTTACTGCTTTCAGTGGGAGGAGCTGGGTAAATATTGAGTGGTTGTGTGGAAATTCCACCCGAGGAGGATGTATGCAGGGGCCTAAATAAATGTCTTTGAAGTGCTTTTGCTCTAGCTGTGTTCCCTTCTATTGTACTACATGTCTGTTCTTTTGGATCCATCTTGGCTGTATAGTTGCCATATCATGAGTTTCAATGGTGAAACGCAACTGTCACTCTTATTAAGAGTGTGATCCTTAATGCATTTGAGTTAATCACCCAAAGAAGACTTGACCAGACCTAATTACAAAATGTCAGTGTAGCAGTTTGAGGAAGGGGGGGAATTGTCTGTAATATTTTTATGAATGCTGTGTGTGCCTCAGTTTCCCTCTGCACTTTGCACTGTTAAGTGTTAAATATGCTTGCGGGGGCGGAGAAGAGCACAGGATATAAGGAGGGGTGTCGCCTTGCTGTCTGGGCCACAGTGAATAGGGTTGTTAAGGAACCAGCTGGACCATGCTGAGAGCAACCTCTATCAATGCAGAATCCCAAAGAGACAATGGAAAAGCCCCAGTGACCACACACTGACTCCTAGGAAACCTTTTCCAAGAGAAAGGAGGTTTTTTCCGCCCCCCCTGTAAGCGTGCAGACTCATCCCTGCAGCGCCTCCTGCTGGTCTCTCAGGGAACTAGCTCAATTTCCAGCCCAGAGTGCCCTCTGCAGGCCGGTGATCCGCCACAACTGGGCCCCGTGTCCCCTCCCCAGACACCAGTGCCTGTTTTCTCTGGGGTGCTGCCCCTTGGCAATACCCCAACAATCTCTGTGGGCATCTCTTCCCCAGGGAACCCGCACCCACTACCCTCTCCTCCCCTAGCCCACTCACTGGGGCAGACGGCAGTATAAAAGCCACTCATCACAGGCAAGGGGGTTTGACCTGCTGCCTTCTTCTATCAGCCAGTACCTCTATGGGCCTGGGACCAGGCCCTGCAGCCTGGGGAGTCACCAGGCTGGAGCTCCCCTGTTCCTCTGGCTCTTCCCCAGCCCTGCTTCACTCCCAGGTACCCTCTCACTCCCCTGCAGCCAAGTCAGTCTCCCTCCACAGCTAGAGGAGAAGCTCTGCTCTGCTTCTGGCTGCCCTGGCCTTCTTATAAGGCCCAGCTGCCCTGATTGGGGTGTGGCCCAGATGTAGCAACTTCCACACTCAGCTTGGGCTCTTTCTCCTAGCCCCGAGCCCTCTCCCAGGGCTGCATCTACCCTGTCAGGGCTGGAGCAGGTAACCACTCCGCTACACCTCCCCCACCCCACCCCTACTTAAGTGGGAAGCTGAGTAGAGATCCTAGCTTGAGAACAGAGGACTGTGACATGACCGAAAGAGGGTAAAATGTGGGCTTCTAGTTCTTGAGAAGGCTGGCTGCTTCCTCCTGGGACTGACTAAGGAGGTCATAGAGACGAGGAGTACTTGTGGCACCTTAGAGACTAACAAATTTAACTAATAATAATAATAACAACAACAAAGTTAGAAATGGAGTTCACTACAGCTTGGCTAGCAAATTGTGCTGGCTTGGCCAGAATGGTCTGTGTGTTAACCTTTATTTCTCTGTTAACCTAAGGTCTTCCAATGCTCTATTCCAGTTGACTAATAAACCCTTCTCTGTTTTGAAAAGGCTATTTGGTGTCACTGCAAATACTTGCTGGGGTGCATTAGGCCTGGCAGAGCATACAAATCTCTACTTGTCTGTCTCAATTGGACTTGTAGGTAGAGATCTCAGAGGCAGAGAGGCTCCTGAAGGAAGAGGGGACTCCTTGGACATCAGCCACACTGAAGGGCTTCCTCCAAGAAACTGTATAAAAGCTGGGGCATAGCACCAATCTCATAGATCCCTGAAAAGTAGTTGTAAGGATAACTCCTGGTGAGCTCTGAGTGCTAAAGGATAAGATGACCTGAGTAGTAGAGGTCAATGGTACACGGTGTAGGAGGATAGACACCATGTGTCAGCTGCCATAAAATAGCATATCTCTTGTGATGTAAAAATCAGCATAGCTCCATTGACACCAGGTGGCAATAGGCAGAGTTTCAGAAAACTTTGAAGGTGAAATTAAGGGGCAGATCCTCTGCTCCTGTAAACTGGTGTGACTTCTTTCCTTAAGTGGAGCTTTGCCTATTTACCCAACTGAGTAACTGGCCCAGGAAGCTTAAATTTGATGTGTGGGGATGAGGCAGTGCACAAAAGTGTGGCTAATATAGCTGTTCAGGGGGGTAAGGTGGTGATAAAGTTGTGGTGATTTGAGGAGAGTAACACAGGTGTTGACAAAGCCAGAAAGGAAGAGATTATAGTAACCAAGGTGAGATGAGTTGGGGATGGGCAAGAAGGTTGACTGTGATGCCAATAATGTAACAAGAGACTCCCACAATCTTTTCCCTCTTTGCCTGAGATGGCACCTCTTGTAACAAGGGTGTCTGTGCTGCTTTCTCCTAACCCTTGAGGGAGGGAGGCAGGCTGCACTGGAAAGAAAACTTGCATTAAGAATATAATCTAGAAACCTTTCTTCCTGAGAATATATTCAAACAAAGTGTTTATTTTGTGTAACCTGATGGGCAGGATTGAGAGCTCTTGTGGAGAAGATCCCGCTGGGGTTTTCCCACTGGGAAACATCTTGAAAATATCTGCTCTTCAGCACAGTCTCATCCATTCAAAAGCTTTAGTGAAGTATTTTGATGAGCACCAGAGATAAGTGATCCCTGAGAGGATGATTTAATGGTATCCAGAGAGGAGGTGAACTCCATCACAGGTGGGCTGTTGTCTTAATTAACTTTCCTTTCAATGTGACTGCTAAATTTCAACATGATAGGATCTATTTGCCCCTGTCCATATTCCTTCCCTGTTCCAGGCAGAAGTGTGGAATCTTCACGGCACAGTCTCCCCACTCCCCCCATTCAAAACTTGTTGGGGGAGCTGGGATTTGTACAGGGGAGGAGGTGGAGACAGTTAAAGCTGGGAAGGAATACCTCTTTCCTTCTTCTGATCCAATGGAGAGTCTGCAAGAAAAGATAATACAACCTGGGCATATGTGATCTCTTCTATGTAGCCCCTCCATCTTCCCTGGAGGCCCAAGCACTGGTCATAGCTGGGGAGGAAGGCCCCTAACTAATGCGGCACAGAGCTTCACATAGATAATCCTGGACTCCTAAAAATCCTCCTAGCTTGCAGTGTGTGCTGTTGACTCTTATATGGTTAGTTAAACCCTCTTTCTCTTTAGTGGAACCATGCAGCTGTAATCTCCAAGGGGTCCTGCATAAAGACTTCCTCTTCTCCCACATGTGCTACCAAGCCTTTCCATGGGAGGGGGCCAGTGTGACCCAGATTGTGGGAGAGGACTCTTGGAATCCCCAAGTGTTATGAACATTTATGACCAATGCAAGTCTGACCTGAATTTGAACCAGTCTCCTAGAGATGGAAAAGGCTCCATATCCAATCAGCAATACACTCCCACCCAAACTATTTCTGCCTCTGCCACTGGTCTGCTGGGTGACTTCAGGCAAGTTGCTTCAGCACTATATGCCTCTGCTTCCACATCTGTACAATGGGAATACTTCCTTCCTGTGTGAAGAGCGTTGAGATCTATGGCTGAATTATTATGATGACAAAAACTTATCAATTATCAGATTTTGAAGAGTAGAGTTGAGTGAACAATGAGTTGTTTAAACAAGCCCCACCCTTTCATGGAACAAAGTGAACCAGTAACAGGACCTTCAGTTGTCCCCTGGGGATGAACCTATAAAAGGAGATAATGAAGCCTAAATTCACTCAATGTTAAACATGTGCTTTGAAAACCAAATGTTGTGCCTTTGGCAGTAATCAGAATAGGAAACGAGGCTATGGTGAAACATTTTTAGGTATCCTCTTACATTGTTTTGTTGCCTGCAACTTGGTTACAATCAAATAGTTCTGTAAGTATCCACTAGATGTCAGTATGATCTGTTAGTTTCCGTCCTGTCCCTATATTTTCCTTCTGTGGACCATTTTTTTTTTTTTTAAGAGATCCTCATGATCTCGCCTCCCTGCCTTTCCCACCCAATGTTCCCTCTTTGCATGCTTCCCTAAAGTCTCGGGGAACCGTCAGAGGTCTTTCTTTTGGGCTGCAGAACTAAACACGTTGAGACATGCTGAAATCAAATCAGGTGACTGCGTCACTGTAGAGTTCTCCGAAGACTGAAGGGAATTTCAGAAGCTATTGCATGTACTTTCCTCTTGGAATCCAGCCGGACCTGAGAACAGGGAGTGAACATTCAGTGATGACCTTCTATGCAGTGAATTTCATTGATCTGCACTGACCTTTAAAGAATATGCGCACACTGTTGAGGAAATCCTTGAAGTTCCTGATGCAGTTTTCCTGAACCAGCAATGCATTTCCGTTTTGCATGCTGTTCTTTTTGTATTATTAACTTAAAGGCCCTCTCACGAACTTATCCAGTCTCCTTCAATTTAGGAGAATATTAAAATATCTTTGGAGTTGGCGGCATGCGCAAAATAAAGATCTACGTGCCTCTAACATCCTGCTCTCTGAGAGCCATTTTTTGAAGTTTTGATCTTTTTTTTGCACATGTATACTGAAGTTCAAGGGTACCTGGGCCTGGTATTTTTGGTTCATGCCACTTTAAAAGAGAGGAGCCAGCTATCGGTTCAGAATCCTCTCCTACCCCCTTTCTCTCCTCCCCCCCGCCCCCGCACCCTACAGCATTAGGAGCTTTTCTAATCCAGTGCTTTTTGGGCCCATCTCCATTGCATAGTGTCTTGCTGTGACATTCCTAACTTCTTTTTTTAGATCCCATTGGTACTACATACCTACCTCTTGGCAGCCTGGGAAAATGTGTTCATTATATACTGTTCCAAGGGATCATGTCTTGCTAAGAACATGACTAACCTGGGCAGGGTGGGTGGGTGGGGGTGTGTGTGTGTGTTTAAATAAAAGAATCCAGGTTCAACAAACCATGGTAGGCCCAGAAGTAGGAGAAAATACTGAGGTTTTAGTCCTTCTCCAAATGGTGTGGGTACATCCAAAACTTTACTCAAAACCTCTCTAAAACATAGCTTTTAAGAAATCAGTCAGATGTCTGGACAGTTTCCTTTTTTTAATGATATGTAGGAAATACTTAGAGCTCAAGGGATGCATGCTAATTTATGTTCCTTAATCTGCTTTACAGTGAACAGTAAAGAGGCAAAATGCAGAAGGGAAAACATCTTTTATTAGGAAGAGTTGGGTCTCCACCCTCTTGATCTCATTATTGCATCATATATTAGGAAAACTTTCCTAACCATGTTCTTATTGGACTGTAGAATAGTGTCCCAAAGGTAGGACTGCAAGTCCCATTGCTTGACTCATCAAATAGTGGACTAGACAGACCACTAGCTAGGACACTGTAGGGGACAATTCTGGATTGGCAGAGGATGACCTAGCCAGTCCCTTCAGTCTCTAACTTCTATAATTCTGTTGATGCAAAATTGAAAAGTTACTGCTGGAGGAAGGAGCTAAGAAATAAGATCAACCACCTCTGAAGACGTACAATATATTGTCTGCTACAAGATATGGGGCATTGGGGAAGAATAATTTATTGAGTATCTCCTTAAAACTCATTTCTTTTTGAGGCCTATAAACCCTAGTCTTCCTCTCATAAAAATAGTATATTTTTATTTTTTGAATTATGAAACCCTTAAGATGTGTGCATCACAAGCAACAATTAACTGCACGGTGTTATTACTAAAAAAAAAAACTAGTCCTGCCTTCTTTCTCCCTTCAGTATTGTCATCCCTAGCCTTGTCATGGCTTCTCGTAGACCCAGACATGGAAATCTACATTAGATTATAAACTCTTAAGGAACGGGCGTCGTCTTTGCTTGTCCCTGAAGTGGTAGGTACAGGATGCTTATGGTACACTTATAGTCACAGTTAATTATTGAGGTCTAGGAGAGAAGCAAGACAGGTGAGCAGATCTATCCATCAGATGAGAGAACTGATGTTTATGTGAACCAGGGCAAACTTTCATCTGTTCTGAGATAGTATCAGAGGGGTAGCCGTGTTAGTCTGAATCTGTAAAAAGCAACAGAGGGTCCTGTGGCACCTTTGAGACTAACAGAAGTACTGGGAGCATAAGCTTTCGTGGGTAAGAACCTCACTTCTTCAGATGCAAGTGTTCTGAGATAGAATCCTAGGACTGGAAGGAACCTCGAGAGGTCATCTAGTCCAGTCCCCTGCACTCAAGGCAGGACTAAGTATTATCTAGACAATCCCTGACAGGTGTTTGTCCAACCTGCTCTTAAAAATCCACAATGATGGAGATTCCACAACCTCCCTAGGCAATTTATTCCAGTTCTTAATCACTCTGACCGTTAGGAAGTTTTTTTCTTAATACCCAACCTAAACCACCTTTACTTCAATTTAAGTCCATTGCTTCTTGTCCTGTTCTCAGAGTTTAAGAACAACAATTTTTCTCCCTCCTTGTAACAACCTTTTATGTACTTGAAAACTGTTATCATGGCCCTTCTGTCTTCTGTTCTCCAGACTAAACAAACCTAATTTTTTCAATCTTTCCTCATAGGTCATGTTTTCTAGACTTTTTTAATCATTTTTGTTGCTCTTCTCTGGACTTTCTCCAATTTGTCCACATCTTTCCTGAAATGTGGTGCCCAGAACTGGACACAATACTCCATTTAAAGCCTAATCAGCGCAGAGTAGAGCGGAAGAATTACTTCTCATGTCTTGCTTACAAAACTCCTGCTAATACGTCCCAGAATGATGTTTGCTGCTTTTTTTTTTTTTTTGCAACAGCATTACACTGACACTTATTTTGCTTGTGATCCACTATGACCCCTAGATCCCTTTCTGCAGTTCTCTGTCCTCGGCAGTCATTTCCCATTTTGTATGTGTGCAACTGATTGTTCCTTCCTAAGGGGAGTGCTTTGCATTTGTCCTTATTGAATTTCATCCTATTTACTTCATACCGTTTGTCCAGATCATTTTGAATTTTAATCCTATCTTCCAAAGCACTTGCAACCCCTCAGATGTTCAGGTTTAACATGGCAAACATGACTAAATTCCAGCCCCAAGCACAACTGACTTGTCATGAATTGACCTTGGGTTGAAATCTGTCACTTTGCCCCCTCACTGCCCCCACCATGACCATGTAACATTCCACATTTCATCAGATGCCTCAATGAAGATCTTTTGGCAAAGCTCTTGGGGAGTGGCGGCACAGGAACAGGTGCAGTAGCAGTGGGTGAAGCTCAAAAACGTGTTTCTCTGAGGCAAACCCAAAGCTTACATACACATGCAAACTTTATCCACACCTTTAGAGCTGTTGTTAGAAGAGGCTTTGTTGTGAGACGACTGGTACGTCTTTCTGCTGGGTTGGCTGGAAAGAGTTTGGCATTGTAAAACCACAGGAAAATAAGTCAACTAACAAAGCGAACAAGTGCAAGAACTCTCTCAAAGGTTCAGTAGGGGTTCTGGTCTACGTGGACAAAAAAAGAGAGGGGACATTTTTCTGAGTGGGTTCACCAGTCCTTTAATATGCGCCATAGGTATGCAGCCTGAAAAAGATCTTTCCCTATTCAATCCAAAGTACAACACAGTACAGTGTGTATCAGTAGAGTGAAGGGGATATGCATGGAAACTAGCTGCTCTGAAAAATATCCTTACAAGAAAATGGAAGAAACACCTGCACAGCATACTGAAGACCACCAGTAGTGAAGAGGTGAGATATGGAGCAGACCCCATCCCAGTGGGGTAACACAGCCTCTCCTAATGTGCTAGGCTAGTTGCTAAGTGTTGCTCTCTTTAATTTTAATTTTCTGCAAGATGTAGTTTTTTTGTTTTGCCCACCAATCTGGATCGATTTGCTTAAAATAAATGAATATGATCTCAGGTCAATATGGCGAATGATTTACTAATACTTCATGACCAAATCTCCATCCATTCTCCGTGTCTTATTCCTCTCTCTGCCTCTTGTCCCTTGTGTGCTTATGGTCCTGATTATGGTACAAATTTTTCATTCTCTTGAATATGGAGAATGTGTCCCTAGGATGTTTTGCATATTGCCGTGACTGCCCTTAATTCAGGAATATCTGAAAGTCTGTATTCATTTCAGGGGTTTTCACCTGGGGCTTATCTCAAGTTTGTGTGTATGAAACTGAATGTAGAAATCTTAAACTGTGCCCAGTTGTAAAGCAACTGAACTCACCAAAGTTCAAATTGCACATTATACTGGGCTAGATCTTCAGCTTGTATAAATGAGCGTTGCTGTGTTGGCTTCAATAGAGCTATACTGATTTACCCCAGCTGAATAGTCTTGGCCATTGTTAATTGTTTCAAGTGAAAATTGCTTGAGAAGTTAAATCCTCTTCCAGTTCTTTCCTTCCCTCTGTGCTCCAAGCATACTGGCAAATAAAAAAAAAAAAAAAAAAACTTTCTCTGTAAGCAGCTGTTGAATAAGTCACTAATAAATCCAAGGACTTGCAATTAAATAAATGGAAAGACTTTAGGGATATAGAAAAAATATCCTTTTTTTGGTGGTCTTCTTAAATGAATAAACCTATTTTTATTACATTTATTAACCTGTTAAATGCTCTTTTCTTTTCCTATAATACAAATTCCTTAGCGTATTGTTGACTTGTTCGACAGCATTATCAGTGATGATGAACAATTTTCAGGGGTATAGTTTGGAACCCTGTACTAGGTATGTGTGGTGAATTGTTACTAAAACAATACAATAAAGGGTTAAGAATTTTAGTGTATTTTATAACATTACTACAACAATTGGTTGATCCAAGTTCTTTGACTACTGAGCTGGCTTGTGATATCCACATGTGTGGGGCGTTGAAGTCCTACATGAGAAGGGGTTGCTCAAAACACTCAACACGTTTAATTTAAAAAAAAAAAAATCCAGAGACACAAGGTGGGTGAGGTAATATCTTTTACTGGACCAACGTCCCACACCCTGACTCTCTAATATCCTGGGACCTACATGACTACAACAATGCTGGATTTATCTTAAAATGCAGGTTTTTGTAACACATGAGGGGAGGGGAAGATTTCGGCCAGTTTGTTTTCTTCTCCCCCTTTCTTCAGCAGGAGGAATGTAGAAACATTTTGAAAACTAGCCCTTTCTGTCCACACTTCCACCAATTGAGTAGATGAAAAATGGTTCTTCTGAACCTGCTGAACAAAAATGACTTGGAAGTTTTCTGCATTCCATCCCCCTTCCTCCCAGATTTTGCTCCAGCTCTCTATGTGGGTGTAACACCTTCCCACTTGGAGGCAGGAAACATTGCTCTTGCAGCACTGTCCCTTTGGGGTGTGGATGGAGGGAGTGGAGCTGAGCGGCAGCTGAGCTTCTGTAACATGAATTCTTGCCAAGTCCCCCCGCCCCTCCTGTGGCTTCTGCTGAGACTTGATCAGTAGCAGTGCTGCTCTTGAGGGAACATTGTGCTGCTGGGTGAAGGAGAAGGAGGAAGAATAGGGACCAGGAGAGTGGTGTGGAGGAGCCTTCCATTCAGTGTCTCTGAGACTAGCTATGTCCTTGCCACTGGGTCCCCTGGGTTAGTAAACATAGGGTGACCCTCTCAAGCCAGTTCTGTGTGTTCCAAATCCTTTTTATGGCGTGCAGCTTAGAAACCACAGGGAGATGAATGTCAGTTTTCTGCTGCCTCCTGTCGGCTGTCAAAACTCTTCTGTGGGAGGGGTCAATCTGCTTGACTCTTGATGCCTTATGTAAAGGGGGAGGGTCAAATTGTCAGTCTTGGTTAATTTCTTGTTGAAGTATCTACAGAAGCAGCTGTGCAGTGGCTCCAACATGGCTGCTGCAAGTTGGAAGACTTTGTTTCTCAGTCCCAAGTCTATTTCCCAGAACTCACAGCTCATTTATTTGAGCTACAGGCTGTATTCAGGGATTTTCCCCTAAATGGGGGTTGTAGAATAAGGTAACTCTCCAAAGCCTGCTGCAGCTTTCATCATAGCGGCAGCTTGGGGGTGGGAGCCAGGCTTTATGAGAAATCTGTCATTTTAAAGAAAAAAATTTCCTTCCTGATAGGAGCAAAGTATCAAAGTTTTAAAAAACTTGGCTCTGATCAGAATGTCTGAAACAGTGACTTTTCTGTAAAGCCAACTTCTCCCCAAACCACCCCCAACTTCAAAGAACATGCAGGAAAAGTGTGTGCAGCCCAGATTAAAGAGAATTGTATGGTCAGAAAGTTGTGACAAGCTTTCGGATACACTACAGACTTTGGAGTGATGCTGTATTAACAGTCATTTGAAGTCTGATCCAACTCCCATTACAGTCAATGAAAACACTCCCATTGCTTTCAGTGGGAATTGCCTTGAGCCAACATAGAAGGAAAAGAGGGGAGAAGTAGTAGGCAAAGCAGTTAAATGTTTTTAAGATCACTTTTTGCCTTTTCACAGGTTTATAGATAGGAATTTGGATAAAATAAGATCCCATGAATTGCCGTCACTGGTCCATCAATCCAGTATACTACCTCCAGCAGCAGCCAATATCATGATGGGAGTAGGCAATCCCCATAACACATCTGACCAATTAGGCAATATTGTTCAGATGAGTGCATGTGTGAGTCCTGATTGTAGGTTCTAGTACTTGAAATGATAAAGATGTATGGTAAAAGCTTAGAACCAGAACCATGCAAAAGTTCCAGCGGTGAATAGTTTTTGTAGCAAATATGAATTCTCTGTGGGATTACTTTTCAGGGATGTTTAACAAATGTAAAATGTGGTGATGTCTTTGTTAGCAGAACACCTTTTCACAAAACAAACTGGAGAATCTCCACCCCCACCACCAGGGGAATCGTACTGTAATCAATTCAGTAATGTCTGAAGTTGGTGGCTACAGATGAGTTACCTGGGCTGACATTTCCAGGCAAGAGATTTGTCGTCTAGGCTAACTGGTTACTGAGGACAAGATGAAAGAGCATAGACCCAGTCTATTGCTGAATAAACAAGCAGAGTGGCTCCTGCATAGCTCCTTGCTGCTGGTCAGCTGCTACTTCATGTTCAAGATTCTGTGGAGTGAACCGACAGCTGAGAGTGGGATGGATCTATGCTAGTGGGAACAAGACACTCAAGATGCCAATGTATTTTCAGTGTCAATAGTAAATCCTGGATAAAAGTATAAGCAATAATCTTCATGTTACATAATGAAATCAAGCCTGTTTTGTTGTGATCTTAATCTCCATCTCTAATTTCCACTTCTAAACATTGTGCTTCATGCAACCAGCTGTGAGATGGCTTTCCACACTAACCAAATACCTGTCTGCTTATAGAAAGCATCTAGTGTAACCCTACTCCTTGAACTTTATTATTTTTACTCTTTTGGGTAATAATTTAGTCTCAATTTACGTGGCTGTACTAAATGTTGGTACCGTCGGAACCTTCACCAGCTGGTCAGGGTCCTTCCTTTTACAAGGACCATATTATAAACATTAAATCAATAGTTCTTCTTCGAGTGCTGTCCCTGTGGGTGCTCCACTCCAGGTGACAATGCGTCCCGGCGCCATTGATCGGAGATCTTCAGTAGCAGTGCCTGGTCGGGATGCACGCGCTCAGCTGCTGTCTCGTGGCATTGTTAGTCTACCTGAGTGCGCGTGTCCCGCATCCCCCCTCAGTTCCTTCTCAACCATCCTCCGCTGAAGACGGGACTCGGGGCAGTGCTGATCCTCTTCCCTGGTCACTGAAGGAAATAAATACAAAGACACAGAAATAGTTAGAAATATCCCAGTTATCTCTCTTCTTTTAGAACAGTTAACTAGTTTAAATAAAAAAAAAAACACTTTTTTTTCTTTTCCTCAAGTTTGTCTCCCATTGAGACACTCTACCTAGGCATTCCTAGTGCAATAATGCCAGGGTCTTCAGGAGTTAAGAAATGTGACTCCTGTCAGGAGCCTATGCCAAGGTCCAACGGACACTCACACTGTGTGAAGTGCCTCAGCGAGACACGTGTCCGTGCCAAGTGTGTCCATTGTACCAGCCTGAAAACCAGGGCTCATTGTGACAGAGACCTGCAGCTGAAAATGCTCCTGATGGAAAAATCCCTACAGCCGCCTATGGAGGCAGACAATAGAAAACCCTCTCTCACGCTCCCTGGCCAGGTTGGAACCAGTTAGGAGCACAGCTTCACCCTCTCAGGCGAAGAGGCAAGAAGCCCAACTGTCTCCATGCAGAGACTTTTAAAAGGGTAAAGGGTCTCCTGCAAGATCCTTACCCTCAGTGCTGACAGCGCCGCAGGCAGGCGCCTCCGACCTTCCCAGCACCTCAGCCCTAGCTCCCGCAGAGCGCAGAGGCATGGACCCAGCTTCCCGTAACGGGAAGGTCTCCTCGGCACCAGTCTCCTCGGCACCAAAAATAGACCCAGCGCATTTTACCCTGGTGCCAACAAGAACTGCCTATCACTCCAGCAGCAGGAGCAGACCTTCCGCAGGGCACCTACAAACGGCCCACAGCACCTATGAAAGCAAAGCAGAAGTCAATACATGCTTCTGATCACATATCCCACTCAGCAGAATCACAGCCCAGGGAGCAGCAGCAATTTTAAAATCCAGACATCTCAGTGGCCCCTAAGCCTGACTCTCCGCTTCTTGACACACAGCACTCAGCTGCTCTCCCCACCTGACCTGGCTACCTTCACTGACAGCGAGATCGATATGCAGCAGCAGGCAGAGTTCTCCCTGCCTGTCTCTCCTCCTCCACCAGAACCATTTATATCTCAGGACATGGCTCACAAGCACCAGCCTCAGCTTCCCTACTTTGTCCCCCTGTGGGTGGGACCTCACTTCTCTTATCCTATGCCTTGGCCTCAGTGGTACCCTTGGCCGGCTCCTGCTGCCACTCGTCCTCGTGACTCTTCCACCAGACCACAAGCTTGTTCTACACCTCTATCTCCAGCTCTGTCTATATCTAGAGTGCCTGAACCCCCCCATCCCCCCGAAGAGGTGGGCTATGAACCATACCCTGATTCACCGACTCCTAACTCTCCATCAGCTCCAGATGGAGCCCTCATGCCTCCGCCGCCACAAAATGTGGACAACTTTAAACAATTCCAGGAACTTTTCAAAAGGGTGGCACTCAGCCAGTACATACCTTTCGACAAGGTCCAGGAGTCACAACACAGACTCCTCACAATCTTCCAACCCTCTGCACCCTCAAAGATCACGTTCCCCATAAATGAAGCACTCCTAGAACCGGCTGGGGCCAGCCAGAGGGTGTCAGCTTCTATCCCACCAACTTGCAAAAAGGCTGAACGTAAATATTATGTTCCTGCTAAGGACGTAGACTTCTTATTTTCTCATCCGCAACTGAATTCTCTTGTAGCGGATGCAGCGACACACAGGACGAAACAGCCACAATACCAGCCCACCCCGCAAGACAAGGACCTCAAATGCCTTGACCTCTTGGGCCGCAAGGTCTATACCTCCTCCACTCTGCAATTCAGAATCACAAACTATTCTGCCCTACTTGCAAGCTACGACTTCAACAATTACAATACGCTCTTTGATTTTTACCTACCAGAGGATAGGAGAGCAGACTTTAAGTCAGTCCTTGTCGAGGGCCAATTGGTGTCCAGGGCAGCCCTACAAGCATCTATGGACATGGCGGACACAGCAGCCCACACTACGGCAACTGCAGTGGTCCTGCGCAGATCTTCCTGGCTGTCTGCATCCCTATCCCCAAAGAGCTGCAGACTAAAGTGGAGGACCTACCTTTTGATAAAGATAAGCTTTTTTCCAAAAAAACAAAGTCCTTCACACTATGAAAGACTCTCTAGAGCAACCCAGTGCACACTGGGCATATACCCGTCCCTCCCCAGGAGACAACGGTATCAACCTTATCAGAGGCCATGCACACATCATCATCACCGGCCCCAGCCCAGACCATAAGACAGGGATCGGCAACCTTTCAGCAGTGGTGTGCCGAGTCTTCATTTATACACTCTAATATAAGGCTTTGCGTGCCGGTAATACATTTTAATGTTTTTAGAAGGTCTCTCTATAGGTCTATAATAATATATAACCAAACTACTGTTACATGTAAAGTAAACAAGGTTTTCAAAATGTTTCAGAAGCTTTATTTAAAATGCAGATCTTAACAGTTTAGTGTGATCCTTGCCCTTGCCTTTCCTTGCTGAGTTTTCCAATGTCTGGCACGTATTTGGATACTTTAAGCTGCGCAGAGGCTTCTGAGTGATCAGTGTTAACCGGCTGGAACCCCAGATTGGCGGCTGATAGGGCTGAGCAGGGCCGGAGGCCTGGACCCTGTCTGGCAAGAGGCCTGCGCTGGAACTCCAACTGGAAGCAAGGTGAGTGGGGCTGCGGCTGGGGGGACCCCGGCTGGCAAGGAGCCAGCAGCGGGAACCCCAGAGCGGCAGTGGGCTGAGCGGCTCAGCCCGCCCTGCTCTGGGGTTTTGGCCGCTGGCTCCTGCCAGCTGGGGTCTCAGCCCCCTGCCAGCCTGGGGTTCCTTTGCCCAGGCCAGCATTGGGCGCTGAGTGGGACCGGCGACGGGATCCCGGGAGCGGGCGGCAGAAAGCCCCAGAGCGGCGGCGGCGGGCTGAGCCCGCCCCGCGTGTCATCAAAAATCAGCTCGCATGCCACCTTTGGCATGCATGCCGTAGGTTGCTGATCCCTGCCATAAGATATAGCCAGGAATCGCATTAGACCTTCTAACCGCAGACAAAACCAGGCGCAACCAGCTACCTCCCACTCATCGGGAAACAAACAGCAATTTTGAAGTGTTGGTCAAGGGTTTGTGTGATCACCCCTTGATACCACTGCCTATTTGCCCATTTGGTCATCGCCTCCAAGTTTTCCACCATGCCTGGCAGCAGGCCACATAGGACCGTTGGGTCCTGGAAATAGTTCAGTCCAGTTACTCCATCCCTTTTCTATCCTACCCGTCCCTCTTCAGGGACCCCTCTCATGAGCACCTACTTTGTGTAGAAGTGGCTCATCTTCTACAGCTAGGTGCGATGGAAACTGTGCCAACACAACATTGAGGAAAAGGGTTCTAGTCCCACTACTTTCTGATCCAGAAAAAAGGCGGGGGATGGAGACCTATACTAGACCTACTGAACAAATTCGTACGTGTCCAGAAATTCAAGATGGTCACATTGGGCACAACAATACCCGCGCTGGAACAAGGGAACTGGTTCACAGCCCTTGACCTACAGGACGCCTATTTTCACATATCCATTCATCCAGCCCACTTCCTGCGATTCACAGTTGGACACGACCATTTTCAATACAGGGTACTCCCATTCGGACTCTCCACAGTACCGAGAGTATTCTCCAAGACCCTAGCCGTAGTTGTGGCCCGCCTCCGCAGACACAGGATTATACTTTCCCCTACCTAGATGACTGCCTCATCAAAGGTGGCTCATACGACGAGACATTATGAGCTACCCGTTTCGCCATCTCCCTCTTCCACAGTTTAGGTCTACAAATAACCTTCCAAAAATCCACCCTGACACCCACACAGCAAATTGAATTAATTGGAGCTCAATTCGACTCCAGACCCTCACTCCCCCACAACAGATTCCTAGCCCCAATATACTTACCTGCATTCTATCCCAAACCTCATAAGACTTGGCAAGAAGCGGCACTACGTACCCTCGACGTCAGCCGGGCAATCGCCTTTTATCTAGACACGACTAAACCATTTCGTAAATCCCCTCGGTTATTTGTCTCCACTACCGAGAGATCGAAGGGGGCAGCCACCTCTAAGCAATGACTTTCCAAGTGGATCTCTGACTGCATGAGCTCCTGTTACCAAACTCAGAATCCCCAACCACCCGAGGGCTTCAGAACTCATTCTACTTGGGCGATGTCAACATCCATTCCCTTCCTCCATAATGTACCTATTACTGACATCTGCAAGGTGGCCACATGGATATCTGACCACACATTTGCCAAACATTATGCTATCACACAGGATACCATGGCAGACACCATAGTAGGCCACACAGTACTGTCTACAGTTGTCACTGCCGCAACTCCAAAGTCCCACCAACCGTAGTGGGTACTGCTTCACATTCACCTGGAGTGGAGCATCCACAGGGACAGCACTCGAAGAAGAAGAAGAAGAAGAGAAGGTTACTCACCTTGCAGTAACTGAGGTTCTTCAAGATGTGTCCCCCTGTGGGTGCTCCACTACCCACCCTCCTCCCCTCTTCTTTGGAGTACTATTCTGATATCTCTATGATAGAGAAGGACCTGGGGGAATGCACACGTTCAGGCAGACTCTAATGATGCCGTGAGACAGCAGCTGCGCATGTGCGTCCCGACCAGGCACTGCTACCAAAGATCTCCGATCAACGGTGCCGGGACGCACCATCACCTGGAGTGGAGCACCCACAGGGGGACACATCTCGAAGAATCTCAGTTACTGCAAGGTGAGTAACCTTCTCTTCTGTACAAAAATTAGATGTTGGCCACAAAACTTGTCTTTAAATCAAGATTCCTTGAAGCAGAGTAGTTGATTGGAACAGACTCAAAATCAAGCTATGTGCCATGATTTGGCTCAAATTCTCTCCCTTGTCCTCCGTCATTAAGTATGATAGACACAGGAATCTTACAAGGACAAATTGGGATTACCAGGTTATTTTTTTGCACAAAACTTACTGAGAATTGAGTGAGGCTATCCAGACAACCCTGTGACAATGTCCTGTTATCAGCAGGGATTTTGGTGACAGCAGTCTTTAGTATTAAAGTGTCTTTTAAATGTATTAATGAATAGGGTACATTTGAGTTGGTTGGCAGATAACCCTTCACTTAGGTGACACATGGATTTAGGAAACCTAGAACAAAAATAATTGGAATACAGTGAAAAGCACCAGTTCCGGCAGAATTGGGGTCTCTAGCTATGAAGTAACAACTTTTTTTTTTTCTTCCCCCCCCCCCCCCCCTTTGTACTATACCTTTTTTTTTTTTTTTTTTTAACGGTGTCGAATTTGCGCCACTCTTCTTCATAGAGATCAATGAAGATAGTCAGGGAAGACTAGAAAACTACATAAATTCTCATCATGGAGACTTTACTTTTGTTTTTCATCTATAATTAAGGCTACGTTTTAGTCATGGGTATTTTTAGTAAAAGTCATGGACAGGTCACGGGCAGTAAACAAAAATTAATGGCCTGTGATCTGTCCATGACTTTTACTATATATCCCTGATTAAAACTTGGGCTGGGGACAGGGCCAGAGCTTCCACTAGGCGGTCGCCTAGGGCGGCAGGATTTGGGGGGCGGAAATTCGGTGGCGGGGGGGGTCCTTCCGCTCCAGGTCTTCGGCAGAAATTTGGCAGCGGGTCCTTCACTCACTCTAGTGCCCCGAAGACGCGGAGCGGAAGGACCCCCACCGTCAAATGCTCAGAGGAGGAGCGCTGCCGCCTAGGGCAGCGAAAACTCTGGCGCCGCTCCTGGCTGGGGAGGCCGCTGGTGCTGAGCGGCTTGCGCCCTGGGACCCCCGCTGGTGGCACTCACAACTGGATACAGTACTCCACCTGAGGCATCTCTAGTGCTGAGTAGAGCAGAACAGCTACCTCCTATGCCTTACACGCGGCACCCCTTGTTACTACATCCCCATATGACATTTGCTTTTGTGGCAAAAGCATCACACTGACTTGTACTCACTTTGTCATCTATTATAAACCCAGATAACCAGCCTTAAATATTTAATGTCCCCACTTTTGTCCATTTCCCCCCCTCCTCCATCTCCTCTTACGTGATCCTTTTATGAGAAGGAGAACATGAACACAATCACACTTTAACGTCTAACATGTTAATGTTGTTCTTACAAATCCTGACACAAATTTCCCTTTCTTGCAAGTCCTTCTCATAGAAGGATCAGGTACGAGGAGGGGGGGGGGGAATAGACTGTTTATAAGACATAATTGTTTAGTCTTCCCACTTTTTTCCATCATGGTCTGGCTTCTTGAAATAGCTGGACAGGTCCAAAAAACCTATGAAAAGGTCTGAGATCCTGGATGAAAGTCTATTTGGTTCTAGACCTCGGCTTCTTGTTGAGGTCTAAAAAATTTATAGAGGATATATTTCAAGAATAAAGTTGCAGGGGGCTGGGCAGCTATTCTTCTACTGTGCTGGCATTTTATCATGTAACAGAATCAACCAAAATCCATTGCAGTAGAGGAGAGACCCCCAAGTTTAGATCTTGATTCAACATTCATTGAAGTATCTCCATTTTATTTGGATGGGAGTTAGCTTGGGCCCTGGAAGAAAACGAGAGGCTGAATTTCTACTTGTGTTCAGGAGATGTAGCTCATGGTTATTGTGAAGGATTGGAGCTAATGAAGATAAATAGCTGCAATGCCAGGCCTTGTTCCATATGTAATATTAGCAATATATTTTTAATGCTGCCAAGCCTTTATTTCAGCTACAACTCTGCTAAATAAAATCAGTCAGGATAAGAAATTTCTTTTAAAACAACCAAGGAAATGTTATTAAACAGATAATGAGCAAGCTGTGACTATTGCATGAAGGTTGGTTGGTCAGTCATCACAGATGTGATAATTTCATAGATCTAGACCACCCTGTCAGCATGTCAGCTTTAAAATATTACTCCTGGAATAATGAAAAATTGCCAACTTCTCACCCTGGCGTTTGATTTATGGGCAGTTCCTCAGAGATTGATAAGTTTATTTGGTTGTGTTACCTGGAATGAATGATGGATACTTTAAAAAAAACACTTAGCTTTGGATCCACTGCAAATGAGATAATTTTAAAGTGACTTGTTTAGTTGTTTCCAGAATAATTGGACATTATTACCATCCTGCCATGCATGAATTATAGGTCTCTGGAGAGGCTAAATAGCTTCAGATAATGTTTCTTAAATATTTCAATACAGTTCATCTGCACTGTTCATACAGGAGCTTTGACCAGATGGTTAACCAGCCTTGTAATGACATTTCACATTTCCTGTCTATTACTCATCAATGGAAAATATTATTTGAATTTACTGTTAGGTGTAATTTATGACCGACTCATTCTTGGACCTATATTAGACTCAGGGCCTAATCCTAGTTGCACTAAATTCAAAGGGAGTTTTGTTATTACTTCACTAGGAGCAGGATTTGGCCCTTAAAGATTGTGACAAGTAATTTGTTCCTACAATTTGAAAGAAAAATCGTGGCAAATAAAATAGGGTTTTTTGGGTGGGTGTTTTTTTGCTAGTCAAATGCTGGTGATGCCTTTGGCTTTGTGCTTGACAGTGGGCTTTTCCTGCAGTGGTTTTGCAGACAAAATAATTGGAAGGCTTCCCATGAGCTAATTTTAAATTAAAAAAATCATGAAGAACCTACAACTAAGATCATGCATGTTGTAGCTTGTTGGCTGAGTGCACTCAGCCATCAGGGGCCCTTGCATTCCTCCATTTCTACCCCCACAAGCATCCTGTGTGCCATCCTCTCATCCCCCCACTTTTTCAGGGGTTCCCTGCAACTCCCTTCTTTATTCTTACTGTCTGGGAGATAAGTCACACGGTATCAATAGGTTAATCTGTTGGGAGGATGAACAGGGCTGAGAGGGGGTTTTATGCTGGGTGCCATAAATGAGCTGTGGCTGTGTGAAAGAGCTGACAGGCTTTGTGTCTCCCCTGTTTTTCCCCCACTTTGATTTTTCTGACTTCCCCTAAGTTAATAGGGTTCTGTGTATTGGTATCTAGAACATTCCCTGAAATCTTGAAATTGATCTGATGCAGCATTCAAAAATTATTGCATTACATTTAGACAGAAATGCAGAAAGCCTTCTCAAGTATAGCCAATAATTTGCATCCACTTTTAACCTATAACACTTTGTGGGTGAAGTGAATGTGGGGTATGGTGATGGGAAGACCCCAAGTAGCCAGGCTTCATTCAGCAAATCTATTATTCACTTTATTCCTACATTCATTCCTCTCTCTCTTCCATTTTTTTTCCTCCCATTGCCAACCAGGCAGCCTAATCCAAATCCCAAACCAAGAAGCCCCCTTTTCAGAAGCCTGGTGCAGGTCAGCAGTGCAATTCACATAGCAGGGAGAGCTCACTTGCCACGTTCCAGCGAAAGATCAATGCCTGCTCTTGGTTCTCCCTCTCTCTTACCCTGTACCAACTCACTCTGCTATGACAACAAGCAATCCAAACTCCGTCCGTCTTCTCACGGGTCATTTCTTAGGTTTTTAAATAGTTTAGATGTAGAGCAGCTTCTAAATGTGGTGTTTAAAAAGTGGGCTGTGTGTTTTATCTTCTCTGTGATGTCAAGGGTATCCAGACTAAACAACTCTGTACTTGTTCTTCCTACAGTATCTATTCTTCTCTCACTCCACATTCCTGTGTCTCCTTCCTTTTCCATCTCTGTCTCCTCTCCAATTTCAGCTTGTTCTTTCATATCTGGATCATTCTTGTAGGTATTTCCAACTGTACTGGGACATTCAATCTGTGTGTGCTCTACACCGGCATGGCTCCCTTTTGTATCTTTCTGAGATGTAAACTGCTGCGTATGTCCTTGCACCTTTTCCTCAAGACCAGAGATAAACCTGCCCTTAACTGCATAGGTATGCATATAGATAGCTGGGTTTGTCATGACTGGGAGAACTATGTCATAAAATGCCTGCTGGGTGCTGGTTGAGACATCTGGGTCTGTGTTGGAGCAGACGGGTGTGTCTGGCTCAGCAAGACAGGGTGCTGGGGTCCCAAGCTGGCAGGGAAAGCAGGGGCAGAAGTAGTCTTGGCACACCAGTTGGCAGCTCCCAAGGGGGGTTCTGTGACCTAACCTGTCACAGCCACATCTGGAGTACTGTGTCCAGTTTTGGGCCCCCCACTACAGAAAGGATGTGGACAAATTGGAGAGTCCAGCGGAGGGCAATGAAAATGAGTAAGGGCTGGGGCACATGACTTATGAGGAGAGGCTGAGGGACCTGGGTTTATTTAGTCTGCAGAAGAGATGAGTGAGGGGGGATTTGATAGCAGCCTTCAACTACCTGAAAGGGGGGGGAGGTTCCAAAGAGGATGGAGCTAGGCTGTTCTCAGTGGTGGCAGATGACAGAACAAGGAGCAATGGTCTCAAGTTGCAGGGGGGAGGTCTAGGTTGGATATTAGGGAAAACCTTTTCACTGGGAGGGTGGTGAAGCACTGGACTGGGTTACCTAGGGAGGTGATGGAATCTCCATCCTTAGAGGTTTTTAAGGCCCAGCTTGACAAAGCCCTGTCTGGGATGATTTAGTTGAGGTTGGCCCTGCTTTGAGCAGGGGGTTGGATTAGATGACCTCCTGAGGTCTCTTCCAACCCTAATCTTCTATGATTCTATAAGTCTGTCAAATCATCAGTGGTGCCACTGGATGATCAAGATGTTTAAGGGAGCATTCAAGGCAGACTAAGCCATTGCAGAGAAACTAAACGAATTCTTTGCATTGGTCTTCACTGTAGAGGATGGGGAGGAGATTCCCACACCTGAGCCATTCTAGTTAGGTGACAAATCTGAGGAACTGTCCAAACTGAGGTGTCACTAGGGTGACCAGATCACCCAAGACAAATATCGGGACGCAGGGGGAGGGGGGGTTGACGTGGGGGGGCGTGACGGGGGGCGGGGCCAAAAAAAACAACAACCCTTCCTCTGCAAGCACTGGAGGGAGGGAGGCCCGGGAGACTCAGGGGAAGCGCGGGGCCAGGGTGAGTAAGAGTCCGGCCTGGTCCCCAGCAGGCAGGACTCAGTTGGGTGGTAGGGCGAGGAGGGGGGCAGCCCACGGTGCCAGGCGGTGGCTGTTGTTGTCCCCCCGGGCAGCGGGACATGGGAGCAGCCGCTGCTGCAGCTCCCACTGCCGTGGGGAAGGAAGCGGCCATGGCACTCCGCAGCTGCGGCGCCCCCGAACCCCCCGAGCCGGGGCCTGCTGTGGGGACCCAGCAGTGCGTACGCTGCACCCAGCCCCTGGCCAGTCGCGTCTGGGCTGCTGCCCAGCTGGTGCTATCCCGCGGTGGCCCCGGAGTGGGGGCAGCAGGCCCCAGCCCCCCCCCGTCCCGCTCAGGTCCCGCAGGGGAACGAACGGGGCTGGGCTGCCGATGCCTCCGTCCCGGGGCTGCCGCGGGATTGCACCAGCTGGGCAGCAGCCCAGACGCAACTGGCCAGGGGCTGGGCCCAGCGTGCACACTGCTGGGTCCCTGCAGCAGGCCCCGGCTCGGGGGGTTCGGAGGCGCCGCAGCCACAGAGCGCCATGGCCGCTTCCTTCCCCGTGGCAGTGGGAGCTGCAGCAGCGGCTGCTCCCATGTCCCGCTGCCCGGGGGGACAACAACAGCTGCCGCCTGGCACCGCGGGCTGCCCCCCTCCTCTCCCTACCACCCAACTGAGTCCTGCCTGCTCGGGGCCAGGCCGGACTCTTACTCACCCCGGCCCCGCGCTCCCTCTGAGTCTCCTGGGCCTCCCTCCAGCGCTTGCGGAGGGAGGGGGAATGGTGAGCCCGGGGAAGAGGCGGGGATTCGGGGAGGGAGCCAATCGGGAGAGGAGGGGGTGGAGTCGGGGAGGAGGGGGGGGGTGCGAGCACTTCCGGGCTCCGGCGCATTTCCTTGTTTGTCCAGTGTCCCGACCGCACGTCGGTCAGGACGCGGTACAAACAAGGAAATATCGGGACAGTCCCGATAAAATCGGGACGTCTGGTCACCCTAGGTGTCACTAGAGGAAGTTTTGGAACAAATTGATAAATTTAACAGTAAGAAGACACCAGGATCAGAGGTATTCACCCAAGAGTTGTGAAAGAATTCAAATATGAAATTGCAGAACTATTAACTGTGTGGTGTGTAACCTATCGCTTAAATCAGCCTTTGTACCAGATGATTAGAGGGTAGCTAATGAACATCCTTTTTTAAAAAAAGGCTCTGGAGACAATCCTGGCAATTACACTACCAGGCAAGTTGGTTGAAATAATAGTAAGGAACAGAATGATCCGATACATAGGGGATATGATAGAGGTCTATAAAATCCTGAATGGTGTGGAGAAAGTGAATACAGAAGTGTTGTTTACTCCTTCACATAACACAAGAAGCAGGAGTCACCCAATGAAAATAATAGGCAGCAAGTTCAAAACAAAGAAGTACTACTTCACACAAGCACCGTAAGCTTATCTAACTGTTGTGAAGGGGATGTTCTGAAGGCCAAAAGTGTAATGGTTCAAAAAACAATTAGATAAATTCATAGAGAATAGGTCCACCAATGGCTCTTAGCCAAGATGGTCAGAGACGCAACCCCTGCTCTGGGAACCTCTAAACCTCTGACTGCCACAAGCTGGGACTGGATGACAGGAGATGGATCACTTGATGAATTGCCCTGGTTTTTTCATTCCCTCTGATGCATCTGGCACTGGCCACTGTTGGAAGACAGGATACTGGGCTAAATGGACCATTGGTCTGACCCAGCATGGCTGTTCTTATACTTCACATTTCATTTTATAAAATGAAACAAGATGTATGCATCACATCAAGCTGCCTTCCATCTTTCAATAGCCAATCTCTGGATGAGCTATTACTGCTTATTTCAGTAGGTCTTCTCACTTGCTAGAACCTATAAGTACTGAGGTGTTTTGCTGTCCCAAGAACTCCCCATGTTTTATTTACTCTGACAGAAACCTTCTGGATGTTCTAAAGTTTCTTCCCTGGCTAATCAATATTTTGCATCCTGGCTACTTGACACCTAAATCCCACTGCTATCCAAAATTTTCTTTTCTTTGCACTTGCTGTGTAACTGCTGGCCTCTTGGTGCTCTTGACTTGAATCTACAGGAGTGAGTTAAACAGATGTATATGGAGAAGACTTTATGATGGATCTGTGTGGTGGGGAATCGCTATCTGACAGTCATAGAAGCATAGAACTGGAAGAGACCTCAAGAGCTCACATGGCCATTCTCCATCAATTTCCCACCCCTGTCCCCCATATACTGAGGCATGACCAAATATACCTACAATAGCTAGGCGGTCACGGTGTGACCACTACTTATTATTCTCATTCTGATTGTCTTACTGTTACTTCATAGAAATGTAGACCTGGAAGGGATCTTGAGAGATCATCTAGTCTCTACCCCTGCACTGAGGCAGGACCAAGTGTAGGCATCCCCGATAGTGTTTTGTCTAATCTTCTCTCCTCCATCTGTTGTTGTATCTGCCTCTTCTCTTGTCATATACTTAGGGCTAGATTCACTGCCACTTTAAGTGCCTAAATTGTATGCCCCCCCCCCCCCCAAACCCTCATATGCAGCCATCAGAGCTCAATGTCCAGGTTCTGTAACCAGAGGATGGCCTCTCTACCAAGGAGGCTAGGCATTGTGAACCTCTCTCTAGAGGTCTACAACAATTCCCCACATTCAGTGTGGGGTGGAAACCAGGCCAAACTGGTGCATACTTGCAGCAACTCTGGAGGAGCCAGAGTAACTTTTTGAGCCTGGACAGGGATCTACAATCAAGTGGACAAGGAGGCACGTGCAACAATGGATTCCTGCATTTACTTAGTATGTTATACCTGTCACCTTTCTGCCAGTCACAGTTGGCAGCAAAAAGAGCCTGATTCAGTATCTAGGGGTTCATTTTCAACAATACAACACAAAACCAGCTCGAGTCCCAACCCAGTGACCTGGGACAATTACACACCACCCTCTGGGTGCCTCTAAGAGGCAATACTTCCCCTCTCACAAGCACAGAGTCTGAGTGAGTGTAGCAAAAAAACTTTGAATAAAAGGAGGGAAGGAACTCAGCATTAATTTGGGAAAACACCGCACACAGGGTTCATAAACATAAACCATGAGCAAAAGACCCACCCCCAAGTAAGTTGGGCAGTGTCCTTTTCCCCTCAGGTTCTTAAGTCCAGCAAACCAAAAGTCCGTTTAACGTGCCCATCCCTTCTTTTCACCCCAAGTTGTTGTCCTTGGTCAGTGCAGACCCAGAGTTCAGAGGTTCATCTGCAGAGTTCACCCCCCCCACCCTGGGTGCGGGGAGGGGTAAGGAGGCACCTTACAGGCGTCACTGATCAAACACTCGCTTGCCGCACCTCTCCCTGCCAGCTGATTGTCACATCTCTCTGCAAGGCTCTGTTCTGTCCGTCTTCGCCTGCTGGCCGCTCGCCACACCTCTATGCCAGCTGTGTTGAGGGAAGTGTGTGTATGACCGTGTGTGTTGTACTGAGAGGAGTGTGTGCGTGCCTGAGTGTTGAGCGCACTGTCTCTTTAAGAAAGCACTCCTGTTCGGGAGCCTGTAGGCTTATTCATGTACAAGCAGCCGCCAGCAGCTGTGGACCCAAAGAGGCAGCAGAACACACAGATTCCCCCTGTCCTGTCACCCCAGCTCAGTGGAAATCAGGTACATGGGTGGGGGGGACACCCCACCTTAACCCCCCCCCCCCCTCCAGGCCCAGCAGACAGGAGGATGCTCCCAGTCTGGAGTGGCCAAGGGCAGCTCTGGGAGGAGGAAAAGGGGGGACAGGAACAGTAGCAGCTGCACACATGGAGCAGGGGGAAGGAGTGACACCCCTGCTCCAGAGGCGTCACCAGGTGCTGATGTCTGGTTGTCCAACTGCCCTCTGCAGTTCAGGTCTCTCTCTTCTTCCCCCGACCCCCAGACGCTGCTGCTTCGCCTGCCTGCTGCCTCCATCAGCCCAGTTGGCTCTCGGCAGGTCAGGTGGGAATCCAAACCCGGCACACAGCACCCTCTTTGGCGGGCCGCCCTGGGCGGTGGCCTGTATGGCCCACCCCAAAGGCCGGCCCTGGCACATACCTCTTGACTTGGCGCCTCCCAGTGGCTCATTTAGGCGAGGAGCTGCCTAGTGTGCTGGCTTTTGCAAATCCCATTCTGAGCTGCCTATCTTTCCCCATTCATTGTATGGGAGCGTAGGCACCTAACACAAGCTTTGTGAATCCGTGATTTTTCTAGGTGCCTAAAAGTTTTTGTGGTGATGCTCAGTGTTGCTGCGCCTAAGTTCCTTTGTGAATCTAGCCCTTAGTCTGTAAGCTTTTTGGAGCATGGGTTGTCTTTTCGTTGTATGTATATGCGCTGCCTAACAAGATGTGGCCCTGATCCCTAACTGGAGCCTCTTGGTACTACTGCAGCTTGTTCCAATTATTAAGAGTTTGATTAAATGAGATTATAACCTGAGTGTTATTTTGATGTCAGGTTTTCAAGCTGAAAAGACTTTTTTTTTTTTTTTTTTTTTTAACCTTTCTGTAATTCATATGTATTCATACAAGGGCCTTGGCTAGAAATAAATGCTTTCTCTTCACTAGAATATAAATTTGAGCAGAAGAGACAAGGCAAACCACGTTACTCATGTGCATAGGAATATATTTTGATGTCACAAATTGTTTTCTTAAATCTAAAAAGCATTCATACTATTGTATTCATATACATTAGTTTTTATAATAATGTAGTAATATTTCTTCCCCAAAGATTTGAGTTTTAAAAAAAGTAGTTTCCTTTTAATACCAGAGATTCATGTAATGTTTAGGATTGATTTAGGCTGAGGCCCAATTCTGCAAACACTATGCATGTGTTTAATGTCAGGTATGTAATTACCCTACTTGCATCCAGGAGGACAATTAACATGCTTAAAGTTACACACATGCATAAGCAAGATCAGGACCTAAATAGATCCTGAGCCTAAATTCCATAATAGGAGTTATTCGTTATATTTACTCCAAGCCATGCAAAATGTTTGCAAAAAAATTAATAAAATTAAATAAAAATCCAAATCCTCGGAAACTCTTCTGGCTTCCATTTTTTTTTACAAATTATAAACTTAGCAAAATTTTCATAAACATGGTCAAGGGCCAAATAGTCTTTAATGATAAGAGTCTTAAAATGCATTGGCGGGAAATTATTTTGATTTGACCAAGTCATGAGGTTTGAAAATCAATATTTGCACCTGAGCAGTATTTGGCTATATTTAGTGCATTTTACCAATGCTCCAAATGAAGCAAGGGTAGGATGACCAGATAGCAACTGTGAAAAATCGGGACAGGGTGTGTGTGTGTGGGGGGGGGGGGGTGTAGTAGGTGGCTATGTAAGAAAAAGCCCCAAATATCAGGACTGTCCCTATAAAATCAGGACATCTGGTCACCCTAAGCAAGGGTGCATAACACACACCTGTGACTGACTGAGCTCCATGGTGAGCATTTTCGAAAGCACAAAGGAAGATTAGGAAGCCAGTTACCACTGAAATTCAATGGGAATTACCAGGGGCGGCTCTAGCTGTTTTGCCACCCCCAAGCATGGCAGGCAGGCTGCCTTCGGTGGCATGCCTACGGGAGGTCCCCGGTCCCGCGGCTTTGGTGTACCCACCACCGAATTGCCGCCGAATCCGCATGACCAGTGGACCTCCCGCAGGCATGCCGCCAAAGGCTACCTGACTGCCGCCCTCATAGGGACCAGCAGGGCCCCCCCACAGCTTGCCGCCCCAGGCACGCGCTTGGAGTGCTGGTGCCTGGAGCCACTGCTGGGAGTTACGCACCTACTTCTCCTTTGTGCCATTGGAAAAATCTCCCCCATGTGCATTTCCTGAAGACATCAGTGACTGCACAGTAAGGGAATCAGAGGGCTCATGTAGGCGCTAAAGGAGCTCAGATGCTACAAAGCAGAACTAGTAGAAGTCAGGGTTTTTTACAGGAAATGTTTGGAGTTTGGTTTGCTTTTTCAATTGAGAGAATTTCATCCAGCTCTACTTAAAAACGTCTTTTCCATGTGAGAGACTGAGCACATCGTATGGCTTCTCCTGGGGAGGTCCTGAAATCCACAGGAAAACAAGAAAGGAAAGTCACCAGGGGAAGCCACTGAGCATACAGTATATGTGTGGGTGGGAGGAACATGGGGAGGGAGGGGAGCGAGCTAGAGAAAGATTGGAGGGGGAAGGGTTAAGAAGACGAAGGAATAGCTTTTCTTCATACTCTGATACTGTAACATCAGAGGTGTCTGAAGGAAGGGAGGTGAGACTATGTTGTCTAAAAATCCAACAAGCTTTTAATGCGGCCACACCTCTCACACAGCAGTGCCTGGCTCCCTCAGAGCTGGAAACAGGCAGCACCCCCCACCAAAGAACAGTTTGTTTCAATCATATTCCCCAAGGCCCTTCTCTCTCAAATCGTACCCACCTATAATCCAGCCAGTGGGGGAGGGATCACCTAGTGTAATACATTCTAATCCATACATAGCATAAGATTTCTCTCCCCACACACGCCCTTTTAAGGTGAACAAGGAAAGGGGCCTTGGTGTGGACTCCAGCAGTTGCGTCCCAGCAAGCCCTTCCATGCCTGGTTGCTGACCACAGATTTGTGGGTTCTGTTTTGCTCACGTCTCCTGTAACTTTTTCATTTCCTATGAATTGCACTGTGATGACAGAATTCAGATGTTACTGACCATACTATTGGATTCTACAGTGTTATACTTACCCTGAGTGCTTGTATTAGAGCTGAGCAAATAATTCTTGGTGGGAAAATTTACTCAATGTATATAGCCTCTTTTTTTTACTTCCAGAATACCCGCTAGCCAATTGCAATGACTTCATGATTTGTTTTAATTTATTCAACTGATGTTTCATTTTTGCTCCTTGGATGTCTCTTGAAGTGTCTGCTACAGGTATTCACTATTTAAAATCTGAGCTTTATTGGGTGGCTGCGACTTGTCGCGTAAGTTCATGCCATTGTTTCTGTTGCCTGTCTGGAGAAATGCAGCTCTCTTCTATAATTGCGGGCAGGGGGGAAGGCTGGAAGCCTCTGTGGCTTTTGCTTGCTTTGTGAGAAGCATCAGTTTTCAAGAAGTAGCAGCAAACAGAATTAAGGTGCTTAAGTTTAAAAAAAAAAAAACTTCTAGGGAACAAAACTTGTTTGAGGCATAATTGTATTAAAAAAAAATTAGGTCACTGTAGGACTTATTGGCTCAGTGTGGCAATGTGGTGAAACAAAATTAAACTCTGGCAAAGTTACTATGTGCAAAAGTGTGTTTGTATTCTTGTCTGGTTTATTTAATTGCAACTGTACCAGGGCTCTGGCAAAGGGGTTTTCAAAATCTTCTACCCCTGCTATGCAAGCAGTGCCTATCCCACGAACATTGCCTGTACACAGTAAATATTTGAGAACAAAGGGGCAGAGGCTCTGCTGGGGTGAATTGCCATGGCTCCAATGAAGTCAGTGGAACTAGGACAACTTATACCAGCTGAGGATCTGCCCCAAGAGTTGTAAAATTCATTCTTCATTAATGAATGTTCAGGAAAGCCGCACAGAAGAGGGAGAACCACAACTGAATAACTAGGTTTATATAAAAGCAAATATTGGTAGGAAAACCTCTGAAATTCACCCAGCTCTACAGTTAAGACCCTTTTTCCCCTCTGTCTCCTTATTTTATAATGTGGTGGGACCTAGAGGCCTCAGCTGAAATGAAGGGTCCATTGTGCATGGTGCTGTATAAATGCATAGCAAGAGAGGTTCCCTACCTCAAAGAGTTTACAGTTCTAAATGAAGAATATAGACCAAGGGTGGGAAATGAAGCCAGAGGCACAGAGAGGTAAAGTGGGTTTCCTTTACACGGCAGGTCAATGGCAGAGCCCAAAATACAACCCCGGTCTCCTGACTCCCCAGTCCAGTACCTTATCAATGTGCATCAGTGCTGTGTACCTCAGTTAACAAGTTTGGAAATCCCATTATGATTTATTTTCAATGAAAAGTGCCTTGTCATATTTGCTGTGTCTGGAAAGTTATATTTTTGTTCTGTTTAGGGTTTTAAATACCCCTCAGTCTGTTAGACTGAGATTCTTTAGGGACAAGTAGAAACTGAGAGTAGAAGAAAAGGTTGTGTGCTTAAGGCTGGCCTATTACATATTTTTTTAAAGGAAAAGCTAAACTATTAAATGCAACTATCTTAACTTTTAAAACACCTTTTTCCACTTTTAGCTTTTTTTTAAAATTCTGTAAAATGAGAGAGATTTATTTGCTGTTGAAATGTAAATGGATGAGGAAAGGGTTGGCCTCCAAACCTCAAAGTAAGGTGAGCTTCTTTGAATGAATGGATGGCTGCTTTTCTAATAAATGACTCATGCAGGTGTTCTGGATCTTCCCTGCTCCCCCCATAGAAAAACTCTCACAGCAGTTAGACTAGTCATTGACACAACCTTATCTACTTCAGCGTCATCTACATTTCCCACCTCATTTACAGCGAGAGCAAGAAACAGTCTAAAACTCTTCTCAGACAAATTAATCTGGCCGTGTTTGTTCAGAATTTATCATAGAATTTCTATCCTGGATCAGAAATTAGGTCCATCCGGTCCCCTCTATCTCAAATTGTGGCCAACACCAGATGCTGCAGTAGAAGGTGCAAGAAACCATAAAATAGACAATTTATGGAATAACCACTCCCGTCTGTTAGAGATTGGCTTGTGACCTGAAATAAAAGGCTATTTAGCCCTTTCAGACTCTTCCAATCCTTACTAAGACATTCCTGGCTGTTCTCATTATCCATATAAATCACAGGTGACCAACTGAGTGGAAAAAAATGTATCCCTGTAAATGATAAACAAGCTTGAAACTCGAGAAGGCCGGATCTAAATGAAGCAACTGGCTGCCCTCCCAATAGAATAGAGAAAAAAAAAATTTAGTGACTGGAGAGGGGAATGTTTTGTTTCAATGAGTCTGTAATATTTGCTGAAACATGTAATGAATAGCAACTGGGAGGGGTGAAGGAGTTGCTACTTGATTAAAGGGAAAAGGAAAGTGCTTTTACAAGGGATGGAAAAAATAATACATATTTGTTAGGTTTTTATCACAATAGAAATGATCCCAGTACTCTGGATTGTGGCACTTTAGGTCAGATGCTACTGCACTATCACTATTTTTATTATTACTAGGAACAGACCAATGTAAAGTGCCTAGCAGCTGTTTTAATTATTCTTTTTTTAGCAAAAGTTTTGAGAGCGCTGCCTTCCTTGAAATTTCTAAGATTGGCTAATGGTAAAAAATGGGAGAAGTGATAAACTTACTGCATTCGTCAGCCATCCACCCCAAAACATTTGCAACTGATTATATATTTCAAGACTCGGCTCAGAATCATGAGGTTCCTTGTAAGCAACTTGCTGTTATGTGCCAATTGGAAGAAAACTAGGACTTCTGAAACATGCTCCAAAAACTATTTTGTTATCACAAAAAACAAAACAAAAAAGCATGGATAGTGGTAGTCAAATTGGTTTTGACTAGTAATAAGCTATCCAAGAAAGACCACAAGATTACAATCTTAAAATTGCAATGTGTCCATTTTACTGGCTGCTGTTTAAAATGCTTTTGGGCTTCCTGTTCTTGTTGGAATATTTTATCATGAGAATGAAGTGCCAGAATCTGAAAGTCTGTCCTAGGAGAGAGAACAGTCAGTCAGAGGTTATTGCAAATGTTGATGAAAATGGTGGTCTTTGAGGCCTTCCTTCATCTTCCTCCTTTCTCCCCTTTGTGATTCCTGTCTGGTATGTTTTTGTGGTCTTGCTGTCTCACACACTGGATGATTTCCACCCCTTTTTGCTGGTGTTGCTCTTGCTCTTTCCAGAATGCCAGATTTCCATCTGAGCTCTGCAGGGCTTAATTTGTGCCAGGGCTGAGCCCCAGCACCTCTGGGTTTGGCAGTTCATAGCCACCCATCTCTGGGCTTGCTGCATCAGTTATGAAAAGTTTAAAAAAAAAAAAAAAATTGCTTGAGCACCAGGATCTCTTTCATTACACATTAAGCTCTGGGGCACTGTGTCACTCCACCATGCCCTATTAGCACTGGCAGTGGTGGCAAAGCCTGACCTCCCTAGGCACTAGCCCTGACTTTGTCTTATGCAAGGGTTTCTCAAACACCTCATTCAGAGGTGTGTGCCTTCAAAACAAGGCACAGACCATATGATCTTAGCTTCTCTCTTTATATAGGTATATCAGAAAACAAGATTAAATCTTAAGGCTAGTCTCACTGCTTGCTTAGTCAATGAGATTGTACAGAGAACATGTCAGTGCATGACCTGGCACTTTAAGTCTGAAATCCTATAGAGTCCTACATCCACTTCAATTCTCACCCACTGAATTTCCCTCATCTGACCCCCTGGCTAACCCAGCCAAACCAAGAAGGGCAAATGCTTTCAGAGATTTCTGTCCTCTTCACACTTTCAGCCAAATTCAGTGGTGACTTAAATGGTGGTATAAGGTATCAATTAGTGCATGTTTAGCTGGTGCTCCTCAGTCGGAGAGCTGCATGCTTTTCCCATCAATATGTTGATCACTGTTCTCAGCACATTTGATTTTTACAGTCCAGAACAATACTGCTTGGAAGTGAAATCTTAGTTTTTGCACACATTACTCTTATGCCCGAATACAGAGCAGGAAAAGACAAGCACCTTAAACCCCCTTTCCTGAGCCAAAGTTATGGGGAAAAATTCCCAGTGTCTTCAATAGGCTTTGGAACTTGAGACAGCAATCTATAAAATCACTGGAAGGATGTTATTTTGCAAGAGTGTCATTTCATCAAATGTATAAACTGCAACTGGATTGCAGCAGTAACATAGCTCTGAGCATCATCTTAAAGTTATGTCTCTTTTCCTAGTTTTTTCTAAGGAGTTTGTCTTATTGGTAGATGTCAGGAGTTAGATGCACTAAAATTTTCTTGTTTGAATAAGAGGACTCAATGCTTGTTTATGGGTTCTAATAAACTAACCTCTGCCTTGCTTTTTGACCACCTGAAGTCCTGGATAGATTCGTTAAGCCAGCTTCTGTAAGGATTCTTAGGGCCTTGTTTGATTTTATTTTATCCTTGGTTTTCTAAATTAGACTGACTTTTTTTTTTTTTTTTTTTAAGCATGTATGTTTCATTAGTTTAATTTGCCTAACCTGTGTGTGTGTGGGGAGGAGTACAAAGCTCAAGTCAGCCTTAACAATGACCAGCACCTATATTTTTGTGTGCATGTGTATATATGCAGGCCTACACTCCCTGCTGCTTTTGATACTAAAACTTTGGTATATTCCATAGTTAGTTCTCAGCTTACCAACCTTCCAGTTTCTTTCAAATTTGACACTACTTCTAATCAAACTTCTCATTTAGTTTTTCATCATTCCCATCATACTCTTATCAGTTCTGTATTTGCATAGCTATACTAGCTGCCAGTGAGGTCAGAAAGGCATTTAATATCTTGTGGGTATGCTAATCTATAACATTTTAACAAATTCAACACCTAAACTATTGGGATTTGGTCCAAATTCACAAACCTTCCTGTACCTTATGCTCCTCTTTAGATCTATCTTTCCTTCATTCATCCCTTCTGAATGCATTTGCCAAGTACCATGTTTTTGCTCGCCTAACCCCATTCGACAAAATCTTTACCTGTAGTTACGTTGCAGTTCCTGTTGATAGCTTTTAAAACACTTTTTAAAAAAACTTATTTTTAGTCCTCTTGTGGTCCCTTCTATTTGTTGATATGGTTACTTGCTTGCTCTAAAATCCTGTGTCCTTTTTTTTTTAGTTCTTTTCAGAAAGAACAAAATAAAATAATAAGAAAAACACAGGAGACAATGTGAAGGACAAGGGAGGAAACTTGGGCAGGGAGCAAGAGAATTGATACTGCAGCGGTATCTAGCAGGTGCAATTCCAAGCAGATGGGCTTATCCTCAAGACACAAATGGTGCTTCTATAAAGCTAAGTGTGTGGAGTCTTCAGAATCATATCTGAAGCCCTATGTGGACATTAAAAAGCCGCAACTGCCTTTTATAAGTGTAGTGTTTTTGGTATATTTACACCTGGGCAAATTTCCCTTTCTCCCATTGTTATATGACAAGGTAAAGAATCACAGACTAACACTGGATATGGAACTTTATCAGAATGAGGGGAAATTATCCTTTTCCTCCTTTCACTATAAAGCTTCTACATGGAACAATCCCAGCCCCATCCTGCCTGGCTTCTTGCTGTGGGGGTGAATAAATAACACACTTACTCCCACCAATGCTTGTAGAGCATCCTGTATCTCAGTTTGCTGCTCTAGTTGGGGGAGGCTAGGAGGGGCGGGGGTGTCATTTGGAATTCCTGATGGTCTGGATGTGGCTATGTAGGTCCACATGCATGTGGGTCTGGCTTCCTTACTGTTCTAAATCTGTTGAATAGATTTCATCCAATTCCAGAGGAAAGAACAATATTTCTTTAAAGTTGAGACATGACATACATATTGTCTTGGCTTGGGATAGTGAATTCCTTGAATCAACATTCAGTTCTACTGCGTTAATCAGGGTTTCCTATTACGACAAACCATCTGGAAATCACTGATAGGTGTCCCTTTTTTTTTTTTTTTTTAATCTTGATATAAATGAAAAACCCTAGTCAGTTGTCAATTTTATTTTTCCCCTGTTGACTTCATTAAGAAGAGTGAATATTAGGCAGAAATTGCCACTCTACATTTTTCCCCCTTGGGGATAATTTAATATTACCTACCTGCACTAAACGTGACCTTAAGAGGGAAGGGGGGGGGAAGTGTTTGGGGGTTTTTTTTGTCTCCTCCTTGCTTCTCTGATATAAAAGGCCTGAGGGGTCTGTGTTGTTCAACATCTTTATTAATGATGAGGCCACACCTGGAGTATTGCATCCAGTTTTGGTCCCCCCACTACAGAAAGGATGTGGACAAATTGGAGAGAGTCCAGCAGAGGGCAACGAAAATTATTAGGGGGCTGGGGCACATGACTTACGAGGAGAGGCTGAGGTAACGGGGGTTATTTAGTCTTCAGAAGAGAAGAGCGAGGGGGGATCTGATAGCAGCCTTCAACTACCTGAAGGGGGGTTCCAAAGAGGATGGAGCTCGGCTGTTCTCCGTGGTGGCAGATGACAGAACAAGAAGCAATGGTCTCAAGTTGCAGTAGGGGCGGTCCAGGTTGTCTATTAGGAAACACTATTTCACTAGGAGGGTGGTGAAGCACTGGAATGGGTTACCTAGGGAGGTGGTGGAATCTCCATCCTTAGAGGTTTTTAAGGCCTGGCTTGACAAAGCCCTGGCTGGGATGATTTAGTTGGGGTTGGTCCTGTTTTTGAGCAGGGGATTGGACTAGATGACCTCCCGAGGTCTCTTCCAACCCTGATAGTCTATGATTCTATGAAGGAGAAGAAGAAAGATTCAACATTTCCAGATTATCATCTGGAATTTGAGTTAAATGCTAACAAATTAAAGCCTAGATGGGTTCATTGCAGTTTCTGACACGACTGTCTCTGAACAAAGAAGTCAGGTTAATTCTTTTAGTTATAGATTATTTGGTATTTTAAGGGATTTTGTCATAAAAGCCATACAATGTCACCTCAATTTGCTTTTTTTTTTTTTTTTTTAAACAGAACTTTCCTCTGTTTCAGGGTAGTGGGATTGCTAATGAGATACAAACCTTTCACCGCCCCAGTTTAATAGTGAACTATTTCATAGTTGTGCAATGGCATGAGTCAAAGGAGTTTGGTGGTCTCATAGTCTTTGACTTCCCCAGACCTGAAGAAGAGCTCTGTGGAGCTCGAAAGCTTGTCCCTTCCATCAACAGAAATTGGTCCAATAAAAGCTATCAGTCAACTCACCTTGTCTCACTGGCATAACTGGCAGGGGGGTTTAGCAGCTTCTCAGGGGAAAGGCAAAGGACTGATCAGGCAATTCAGACTCACGTTCTAGGACTGGAAATGACCTTTTGGCTTATGTATTCTATTCCCAGCTCCAATGCAGGTTTGTTATCAACAGTAACTTCTTCTATTTTAGTCTATTCTAGTCTACTTTTTATACACCTATAGCATTGCCCTGGCAAATTATTCCATTATTCAGTTGTCCTTGTTAAAATCCTTAGCTTCTAAATTACATTCTTTTTTTAAAAACAAGTATTTAATTTCAAATCATAATTTTTTTCAGTACCGTTGGTCCTGATCCTATTCCCAATAAACCAATTTCAAAACGTTCACTGACTGCAATGGGATTAGGCTCTTAAATTGTACCAGTTCTTGCCATAGAGCTGTGCACTATGGAAGAAGGGTGAAGTCCAAGAAGAGTCATGAAACCCAGGTGCCACATTTTGGGATGCAGTCCAGGCCAACGAGAGGTTTTCTCACTGCCTGTCCTGTTACCCAGGGTGCCTTTAAAATGCCCTGCTGGTGTCTGGACGCATGTATTTGTGTTCCTTATTTCTCAAGGGTAGATTATATTCTCTTTCAGCTTTATTGTATGTAGGCTATAGACTTTTTTTCCCTTTCTCTGTTTGCACTAGAGCTGATGGCTATTGAAAGTGAAGAACAAGGTTTGGAACGTCAGGCAATCGTTCTTACTAATGATTATAAAAATCGTATACTAGCAGCATTCTTGTTTTATTTACAGTGTACATAACTGAATTAGCAAGTTTTATTTTCATGCAAGATACTATCACAATGTAAATCAATAATTTACTATGAAATCTTTTATTATTTCTCTTTGTTGTCCTAGTAGTTTTGTGATTTAACTTTTTTTTTTTTTTAAATGAGTTGAATTTATACCATGCATCTTTTTTATTTTGTTTTATTTAGTCATGGTCTTAAGTGACTTGAGACTTCAGGGATTAATAAAGTATCCCCCCAAATCATAAAGCAAATCACAGCATACCACATAACTTCTCCTTTGAGACTGGTCCCAACCATCTTCTGTGGTGTTCCAGTGAAACAGGACACTTACAGCCAGTGGCTAGTAAAGTCAGCAAAAAAAGAAAGTGACTGTGACCAAACTCTTATTTTTCAGAGCATAGCTGGAATTTCAGCCTCTCTGTACAAGCCTTTGCCATTACAATTTATTAGATGTTTTATGTAGTAGATTTTATTGAATGATTTAGGTAGTCTTGACTTGATCCTTTCCAAATGTGTGCAATAGTATTCCGCTACATGCAAAAGCGTTTTTTATATTCTCACTTTCATGTAACCAAATCTCTGAAATCTAGATCAAGTTACCCAAATGCTGCATATACTATCTTACCTTCAGAATTAATTTGAAAAGCCATGTATAGTCTGGCCTCTGTAGCTCTTTCCAGTAAATTTTAGATTATAAATTAGGGTGTCTTATGTTCATCAACACTGCAAGCCAGAAGACATATGTCTGCCATCAGGAAGAAGAGGGGGTATTGAAGCCACCAACCTGACTAAGAACTATTAAGCTCCTGGGAGTGTGAAGGTTAGGATAAAAGGAAATAGAGAATATTAAAGATGCAGGAACTACATTTTCCAGAGCATATCTTGATCCCATTGTGTATTGATCTGTAGTCCTGGATTTCATCAAATGTAATATGTCATCTATGGCACAAATGGGGACAGCTTGAACTAACTATTCCACTAAAACCGGAGTGTTGCTTTCTTATAAAATCACAGTATGTATGCTATGATTTTTTTTTTAAATGTGTGTGTGTATATATAAAAAGATCTCCTGCACTTGAGTTTCCTTTTTTTGCAATCTGAATTATAATCCTCATTGTGAAGAGAGGGTAGTATTTTTTTTTTTAATCACTTTAGCAATAATTCTCCTAAGCATACAGTTTCAATTAGGAGATAAAGAATCCCTTCTGGGACCATGTAGATCTTCAAGAGCAGCCAGCACTAGATTAATGGATGCTAAAGAATGCTGCCTCAAAAGATGGGAATTTGGTGATTTATGTATATTCTGAATCATTTTGCTAAAGTTAACTCCTAAATCATAACAAGGTTATGACCAAGTTTAAATCTAGTTTTTAGGCTTTTTTTTTTTAGTTTTGTTATGCTTTTAATAATTGTTAAAGGACAACAATGTGTATGTGTACTTAAACAATATGACGCACATACCACGCATATGAATTTAATACCACGTAACACTTAAAGCAAATTAAATTACTGCAAGAATTAATGTACTTTCTTCCTGTCAATTTAAAAAAAAATCTTTTTCCATAATGCCAGGATTCATAGATTCATAGATTATAGGACTGGAAGGGACCTCGAGAGGTCATCGAGTCCAGTCCCCTGCCCGCATGGCAGGACCAAATACTGTCTAGACCATCCCTGATAGACATTTATCTAACCTACTCTTAAATATCTCCAGAGACGGAGATTCCACAACCTCCCTAGGCAATTTGTTCCAGTGTTTAACCACCCTGACAGTTAGGAACTTTTTCCTAATGTCCAACCTAGACCTCCCTTGCTGCAGTTTAAACCCATTGTTTCTGGTTCTATCCTTAGAGGCTAAGGTGAACAAGTTCTCTCCCTCCTCCTTATGACACCCTTTTAGATACCTGAAAACTGCTATCATGTCCCCTCTTAGTCTTCTCTTTTCCAAACTAAACAAACCCAGTTCTTTCAGCCTTCCTTCATAGGTCATGTTCTCAAGACCTTTAATCATTCTTGTTGCTCTTCTTTGGACCCTTTCCAATTTCTCCACATCTTTTTTAAAATGCGGCGCCCAGAACTGGACACAATACTCCAGCTGAGGCCTAACCAGAGCAGAGTAGAGCGGAAGAATGACTTCTCGTGTCTTGCTCACAACACACCTGTTAATGCATCCCAGAATCATGTTTGCTTTTTTTGCAACAGCATCACACTGTTGACTCATATTTAGCTTGTGGTCCACTATAACCCCTAGATCCCTTTCTGCCGTACTCCTTCCTAGACAGTCTTTTCCCATTCTGTATGTGTGAAATTGATTTTTCCTTCCTAAGTGGAGCACTTTGCATTTGTCTTTGTTAAACTTCATCCTGTTTAACTCAGACCATTTCTCCAATTTGTCCAGATCATTTTGAATTATGACCCTGTCCTCCAAAGTAGTTGCAATCCCTCCCAGTTTGGTATCATCCGCAAACTTAATAAGCGTACTTTCTATGCCAATATCTAAGTCGTTGATGAAGATATTGAACAGAGCCGGTCCCAAAACAGACCCCTGCGGTACCCCACTCATTACGCCTTTCCAGCAGGATTGGGAACCATTAATAACAACTCTCTGAATACGGTTATCCAGCCAGTTATGCACCCACCTTATAGTAGCCCCATCTAATTTGTATTTGCCTAGTTTATCGATAAGAATATCATGCGAGACCGTATCAAATGCCTTACTAAAGTCTAGGTATACCACATCCACCGCTTCACCCTTATCCACAAGGCTCGTTATCCTATCAAAGAAAGCTATCAGATTGGTTTGACATGATTTGTTCTTCACAAATCCATGCTGGCTGTTCCCTATCACCTTACCACCTTCCAAGTGTTTGCAGATGATTTCCTTAATTGCTCCATTAGTTTCCCTGGCACAGAAGTTAAACTAACTGGTCTGTAGTTACCTGGGTTGTTTTTATTTCCCTTTTTATAGATGGGCACTATATTTGCCCTTTTCCAGTCTTCTGGAATCTCTCCCGTCTCCCATGACTTTCCAAAGATAATAGCTAGAGGCTCAGATACCTCCTCTATTAGCTCCTTGAGTATTCTAGGATGCATTTCATCAGGCCCGGGTGACTTGCAGGCATCTAACTTTTCTAAGTGATTTTTAACTTGTTCTTTTTTTATTTTATCCGCTAAACCTACCCCCTTCCCATTAGTATTCACTATGTTAGGCATTCCTTCAGACTTCTCAGTGAAGACCGAAACAAAGAAGTCATTAAGCATCTCTGCCATTTCCAAGTTTCCTGTTACTGTTTCTCCCTCTTCACTAAGCAGTGGGCCTACCCTGTCTTTGGTCTTCCTCTTGCTTCTAATGTATTGATAAAAAGTCTTCTTGTTTCCTTTTATTCCCGTAGCTAGTTTGAGCTCATTTTGTGCCTTTGCCTTTCTAATCTTGCCCCTGCATTCCTGTGTTGTTTGCCTATATTCATCCTTTGTAATCTGTCCTAGTTTCCATTTTTTATGACTCCTTTTTATTTTTTAGATCGTGCAAGATCTCGTGGTTTAGCCAAGGTGGTCTATTGCCACATTTTCTATCTTTCCTAACCAGCGGAATAGCTTGCTTTTGGGCCCTTAATAGTGTCCCTTTGAAAAACTGCCAACTCTCCTCAGTTGTTTTTCCCCTCAGTCTTGATTCCCATGGGACCTTACCTGTCAGCTCTCTGAGCTTCCCAAAAATCTGCCTTCCTGAAATCCATTGTCTCTATTTTGCTGTTCTCCCTTCTACCCTTCCTTAGAATTGCAAACTCTATGATTTCATGATCACTTTCACCCAGGCTGCCTTCTACTTTCACATTCTCAATGAGTTCCTCCCTATTTGTTAAAATGAAGTCTAGAAAGTAGCTTTTTCAACCTTCTGAAATAAAAAGTTGTCTCCAATGCAGTCCAAGAATTTGTTGGATAGTCTGTCCCCCGCTGTGTTATTTTCCCAACATATATCCGGATAGTTGAAGTAAGGATCACTTAGACAATATTTACTTTAAGTATAACTGATCAAATACAAATTATTTGAAATTGCAGACTGTGGCGATATCTGTTAAACTATTTTATTGGCTATCACCACAGCTGTCCAGTTCTTGTTATTAAATGTATCTATAAATGACTTAAAAGACAGCCTTATAGCTAAAGATTGAGTTACAGGGGAGATTCAGAATCTGCTGTGTTAGATTTGATTGAGTTGGATTCAAAGCTGGAACAGGCCTTTTGTCCAGTTCCAGTTCAAATGTGCTTGAATTTTTGTGAGAAGAGCTGCTCTCGTGAGATTTTTGGCCCAAGATGGTGGAAGCCTAACAAGCACACCTAATCTTATGAGATCTCTGCCACTTGAGGAATGACTCATGTCTTCTAATCCTCACCATGATTTTGAATCTACCCCTAAATTGAACCCCAAACCATGCTCTAAATCTCCATTTAGATCCAGACATTATCTCCATCTTCTCTCTATAATGACTACATAAGATGAACTGAAGGCTACAGCCCATTTCCTAGTATGCAGCTGTTTGCAGCCTAAAAGCCACGGTCTGAACACACGCAGTAGCCTTGTGGGCAGTCCCGGCAGGGAGCCTGGGCAGTGAATGGCTAGAAAGACTAAGATACTTGCTGTCTCTAGAACTGGCCCCTTCCGAACAGAGGCACAATAGCAGAGTAGTGTAAAGAAGCTTAAACTGCTGCGGCCAGTGTTGTAATTTTTCTGAGGCTGAAGCAAGGACCTCAGTCTCCAACACTGACACCTTTCAAGAACTCTAAATTCATCTTACTATTTATTTGTTCCCAGTAGCACCTAATATGCTAGACCCAGTACAAACACAAGAGGATAGTCCTTCCCCTAAGAGCACATAGTCTAAAAAGGCAAAACAAGACAAAGATGGAGGCTGTGAGAGGGGTGCAATATACAAGTAAAGTGATCAAAGGATGGTTGACAGTGTCTTGATAAAGTCAAGTCTAGTAATGTACATTGTTTGAGTTGGGTGTTGTGTAGATTCTCTCCAATTAACCCAAAAACTTGCCACAATCAGCCAATTGAGTTTCTTAAAGTTATCTTGTTAGAAGTGAATATGCAGGAGGGATTGACGGCCGAAAGGGTAGTGGCTTGAAGTGTTGCTTAGGATTGTCATTCCATGTGTGGCATGGAAGAAAAATGGAATAACAGAGAGACAGATAGGGTTGCCAGCCCCAGGCAGGCAGTGGCAGAGCTGAGGGCAGAGGGGTGATGCCATAAGAGAGGAGGTTGAAGTACAAGGATCAGAGTTATGCAAGCCTTGAAGATAAGGACAACAATATGAATGGGATGAAGTGGAGGAGAAGGTACCAATGGAGGGACTCAGAGGTGGGGGTGACAGGTCAGCTCAACAGGCCAGGAAAATAGGTTGGGTGACTACCGTGATAAAAATGGAGGAAGTGGGGTGGAATACAAGAGATGACCCCTACAGTCCTGGTCCCACTGAAATAATGGCAAAACTTCCATTGAAGTGGTTGTAGGAGCCTGAATCAATTGACTATCTCCATAGATACAGACAAACTCCACGGGTTGATTCCAATTGTACTTCAGAACATGTATCACTATTTGCATTACAGGTAAGCTGTGATCTAACATCTTAAATAAAATACTATAGTTCTAGAAATGGAGACATTATGGCTCTCACCTTCCACTAATGTTGAATTTTTGCCTTGTTTTTCAAGGTTTGTGTTTAAATTTGTAGCACATAAATTTTTAATGTTTATGTGTATTTTAGTGCTGCCCTTTACAGTAAGTCCAGTTGACATTCTTGAGTAATAGTAACATATTGGTGTCAAGTATCAGAGGGGTAGCCATGTTAGTCTGGATCTGTAAAAGCAGCAAAGAATCCTGTGGCACCTTATAGACTAACAGATGTATTGGAGCATGAGCTTTCGTGGGTGAATACCCACTTCGTCGGATGCATGTAGTGGAAATTTCCAGAGGCAAATTTCTTCTGGAAATTTCCACTACATGCATCCGACGAAGTGGGTATTCACCCACGAAAGCTCATGCTCCAATACGTCTGTTAGTCTATAAAGTAACCTATTGGTAGTGGTGTTTCTATGATTCTAATATTAAAGTATGTTGTTTGACTGCAGCGGCATCTCTTGGAGCAATGAGATTTTCAGCCTAAATGAAATGCTGCTCTATCTAATTATATTACACTCCTCTAGCAGTTCCAAAGGGCAGGCAGAATGACATTAAGGGCCAAAGGATTTAATTCATAAAGCCAATTCTAGTCAAAGTGAGCAGTTAACTGAAAATGGTTTTAGTTTCATTTTTCAATTACTCTTTAGTTACAACACAACAAAAATACACTGGGCAAATGAAATATAAAAATGACTTATAGAGGCCTTGCTTTTTTGCTGATATAAAAAGTCAACAAAAAAAGGATATTGAAGGATGACTAAGCACGTAAGTTCAGAAAAATTTTGAAAGTACATAGTCCCCAATCTTACATGTTGCTCCTGGAAGTCCAAACCCCTGTACTCCTATGAAGCCCCAACTAAAGGATTTTAGGGTCAGATGTTCAAAAGAGTTCAGCTGTCACTTAGGCACCTAAATAAAGTGGCCAAATTTTCAAGACCGCTGAGCACCTAGCAGCTCTCTGAATGGGAGCTATTAGTGCAATATGCTTTGATCTTCAGATCTTGTGGGGCTTTTTATTTTTGATATTTAAAAAAAAAAAACGACTACAATGTGCAGTTTTACTCAAAAACATCATTGTGTACACATACAGCTCATGACAATTTAAAAGAAAGGGTGTGTGTGGGGGGGGGAATATTAATCTTGGTGACTTGAGTAATTGCTGCTGAATTTACAAAATCCAAGGGGGTTGCTTCTTTTTTTCTTAAACAAAGACCTAAACCAATGTTTGCTGAGGGGGACATATCTTTAATTTGAAAGTAGGGATATAGGAATACTTTGTACAGTTAAAGGCCCTGATCCTGCAACTACAGAGCTGGCCATCTAGTTGGGAAGGAGGAGAGTGGGGAAGGGAGTAAGCTTCACCTCTTAAGAGTCTAGCACATTGCACTCAAACAGGGAACCCAGGAGGCACGCTGGGATCTTAGGGTGAGGTTATTTAATTTTAAACAACCATGCTAGGACCCTTTTAAGGTCTGGTTTCAGACTTTGAAGAATCTGCCAGACTTCTGATGAGATGAGAATAGCACCTGCCTCAACAAAATTCTGCCAGTGTAATAGCAGCTTTGACAGTTTTTTCCATCCACTTATATGCTGCTCTCTTCTTGTTCTAGTCTAACCATATTTCATAGGTGATCTGTCCTAGTAGCATCCCTCAATGCGCTTGCTATGTTGTTGTGGTTTCTACTGACTTCCATTTCCTTTCAGAAGTAAAGTATATTCTCAGCTGTCTTGCAGCTCGGCTTCCAAGAGATCTGAAGTAAGAAGAAGTGCCAGTTTGAGGCACCCTTCCTTTTCAGTTGATGTGTATAATTTTAACAGTTGAAATACTGAAAATATTTGGCACAGTAAATCAGAATTCACTTTCATTTGTTTTTTTACATTTCAGCAGCTGATGGGTTTGGGCTTGTCAGATCCTGCCTTTCTGAACATTTCTAGGTCAGGTGTAGGAAGCTGGGGGCACTGTAAATGTACATCAGAGGGCAACTTCGGAAGAAAATGAATAGTGTCCTTTCAAGGTCTTCAATAATGCCTATCTACAGGCTTTTTCCTCTACGTAGGTCAACCTATTTCTCTCATTTGGCCATTTTATTTTTCAAGGGGGTAGTTTCATCTCTAAATTCATTGTTTTATGTAATTTGTTTTCTAAGTATGAGAATTGACATCAGACACCTCTCTCTAAAAAGGCCATTAATATCTTCTTCTGAAATTCTTTTGAGTTTCCCTGTCAGAATATCAGGGTTGGAAGGGACCTCAAGAGGTCATCTAGTCCAACCCCCTGCTCAAAGCAGGACCAATTCCCAACTAAATCATCCCAGCCAGGGCTTTGTCAAGCTGGGCCTTAAAAACCTCCAAGGAAGGAGACTCCACCACCTCCCTAGGTAATGCATTCCAGTGTTTCACCACCCTCCTAGTGAAATAGTTTTTCCTAATATCCAACCTGGACTTCCCCCACTGCAACTTGAGACCATTGCTCCTTGGTCTGTCATCTGCCACCACTGAGAACAGCTGAGCTCCATCCTCTTTGGAACCCCCCTTCAGGTAGTTAAAGGCTGCTATCAAATCACCCCTCATTCTTCTCTTCTGCAGACTAAACAATCCCAGTTCCCTCAGCCTCTCCTCATAAGTCATGTGCTCCAGACCCCTAATCATTTTTGTTGCCCTCCATTGGACTCTTTCCAATTTTTCCACATCCTTCTTGTAGCGTGGGGCCCAAAACTGGACACAGTATTCCAGATGAGGCCTCACCAATGTCGAATAAAGGGGAACGATCAGGTTCCTCGATCTGCTGACAATGCCCCTACTTATACAGTCCAAAATGCCATTAGTCTTCTTGGCAACAAGAGCACACTGACTCATATCCAGCTTCTCATCCACTGTGACCCCTAGGTCCTTTTCTGCAGAACTGCTACCTAGCCATTCGGTCCCTAGTCTGTAGCAGTGCATGGGATTCTTCCATCCTAAGTGCAGGACTCTGCACTTGTCTTTGAACCTCATCAGGTTTTTTTTTTTTTTTTTTTTTTGGCCCAATCCTCTAATTTGTCTAGGTCCCTCTGTATCTGATCCCTACCCTCTAGTGTATCTACCACGCCTCCTAGTTTAGTGTCATCTGCAAACTTGCTGAGAGTGCAGTCCACACCGTCCTCCAGATCATTAATAAAGATATTAAATAAAACCGGCCCCAGGACCGACCCTTGGGGCACTCCGCTTGAAACCGGCTGCCAACTAGACACGGAGCCATTGATCACTACCCGTTGAGCCCGACGATCTAGCCAGCTTTCTATCCACCTTACAGTCCATTCATCCAGCCCATACTTCTTTAACTTGGTGGCAAGAATACTGTGGGAGACCGTATCAAAAGCTTTGCTAAAGTCAAGGAATAACACATCCACTGCTTTCCCCTCATCCACAGAGCCAGTTATCTCATCATAGAAGGCAATTAGGTTAGTCAGGCACGACTTCCCCTTCGTGAATCCATGCTGACTGTTCCTGATCACTTTCCTCTCCTCTAAATGTTTCATAATTGATTCCGTGAGGACCTGCTCCATGATTTTTCCAGGGACTGAGGTGAGGCTGACTGGCCTGTAGTTCCCCGGATCCTCCTCCTTCCCTTTTTTAAAGATGGGCACTACATTAGCCTTTTTCCAGTCACCTGGGACCTCCCCCGATCGCCATGAGTTTTCAAAAATAATGGCTAATGGCTCTGCAATCTCACCCGCCAACTCCTTTAGCACCCTCAGATGCAGTGCATCCGGCCCCATGGACTTGTGCACGTCCAGCTTTTCTAAATAGTCCCAAACCACTTCTTTCTCCACAGAGGGCTGGTCACCTTCTCCCCATACTGTACTGCCCAGTGCAGCAATCTGGGAGCTGACCTTGTTCGTGAAGACAGAGGCAAAAAAATCATTGAGTACATTAGCTTTTTCCACATCCTCGGTCACTAGGTTGCCTCCCTCATTCAGTAAGGGGCCCACACTTTCCTTGATTTTCTTCTTGTTGCTAACATACCTGAAGAAACCCTTCTTGTTACTCTTAACATCTCTTGCTAGCTGCAACTCCAAGTCTGATTTGGCCTTCCTGATTTCACTCCTGCATGCCTGAGCAATATTTTTATACTCCTCCCTGGTCATTTGTCCAATCTTCCACTTCTTGTAAGCTTCTTTTTTGCATTTAAGATCAGCAAGGATTTCACTGTTTAGCCAAGCTGGTTGCCTGCCATATTTACTATTCTTCCTACACATCGGGATGGTTTGTTCCTGCAACCGCAATAAGGATTCTTTAAAATACAGCCAGCTCTCCTGGACCCCTTTGCCCTTCATGTTATTCTCCCAGGGGATCCTGCCCATCTGTTCCCTGAGGGAGTCAAAGTCTGCTTTTCTGAAGTCCAGAGTTCGTATTCTGCTGCTCTCCTGTCTTCCTTGTGTCAGGATCCTGAACTCGACCATCTCATGGTCACTGCCTCCCAGGTTCCCATCCACTTTTGCTTCCCCTACTAATTCTTCCCTGTTTGTGAGCAGCAGGTCAAGAAAAGCTCTGCCCCTAGTTGGTTCCTCCAGCACTTGCACCAGGAAATTGTCCCCTACACTTTCCAAAAGCTTCCTGGATTGTCTGTGCACCGCTGTATTGCTCTCCCAGCAGATATCAGGGTGATTAAAGTCTCCCACGAGAACCAGGGCCTACGATCTAGCAACTTCTGCTAGTTGCCAGAAGAAAGCCTCGTCCACCTCATCCCCCTGGTCTGGTGGTCTATAGCAGACTCCAACCACGACATCACCCTTGTTGCTCACACTTCTCAACTTTATCCAGACTCAGGTTTTTCTGCAGTTTCATACCAGAGCTCTGAGCAGTCATACTCCTCTCTTACATACAATGCAACTCCCCCCGCCTTTTCTGCCCTGCCTGTCCTTCCTGAACAGTTTATATCTATCCATGACAGTGCTCCAGTCATGTGAGTTATCTCACCAAGTCTCTGTTATTCCAATCGCATCATAGTTCCCTGACTGTGCCAGGACTTCCAGTTCTCCCTGCTTGTTTCCCAGGCTTCTTGCATTTCTGTATAGGCACTTAAGATAACTCATTGATCGTCCCTCTTTCTCAGCATGAGACAGGAGTCCTTCCCTCTTGCGCTCTCCTGCTTGTGCTTCCTCCCAGGATCCCATTTCCCCACTTACCTCAGGGCTTTAGTCTCCTTCTCCCGGTGAACCTAGTTTAAAGCCCTCCTCACTAGGTTAGCCAGCCTGCTGGCGAAGATGTTCTTCCCTCTTTTCGTTACGCGGAGCCCGTCTCTGCCTAGGAATCCTCCTTCTTGGAACACCATCCCATGGTCGAAGAATCCAAAGCCTTCTCTCCGACACCACCTGCGTAGCCATTCGTTGACTTCCATGATTCGACGGTCTCTACCCCGGCCTTTTCCTTGCACAGGGAGGATGGACGAGAACACCACTTGCGCCTCAAACTCCTTTATCCTTCTTCCCAGAGCCACGTAGTCTGCAGTGATCTGCTCAAGGTCATTCTTGGCAGTATCATTGGTGCCCACGTGGAGAAGCAGGAAGGGGTAGTGATCCGAGGGCTTGATGAGTCTCTGCAGTCTCTCCGTCACATCGTGTATCCTAGCTCCTGGCAAGCAGCAGACCTCTCTGTTTTCCCGGTCGGGGCGCAGATAGATGACTCAGTCCCCCTGAGGAGAGAGTCCCCGACCACCACCACTCCCCTACTCCTTTTGGGAGTGGTGGTCGTGGAAGCCCCATCCCTAGGACAGTGCATCTTTTGCCTTCCAATCGGTGGAGTCTCCTTCTGCTCCCTTCCCTCAGATGGGTCATCTAGTCCACTCTCCGCATTATTACCTGTAGAGAGAACATGGAAACGATTGCTCACCTGTATCTCCATTGCTGGTGCATGGACGCTCCTCTTTCTCCTTCTGGAGGTCACATGCTGCCAAACCTCCTCACAATCCTTCTGTCCCTGCTGCGCCTGCTCTGAATCTTCAGAACATTGTGGCCGTAGAAGCATCTCCTGACGTCTGTCCAGGAAATCTTCATTTTCCCTTATGCAATGCAGAGTCGATACTCGTTTCTCCAGCCCTCGAACCTTCTCTTCCAATATGGAGACCAGCTTGCACTTTGTACAGACAAAGTCGCTTCTGTCCTGTGGAAGAAAGACAAACATGGCACAACCTGTGCAGGTTACAACAGCTGATTGCTCACCTTCCATATCACCTTCCTCTTAAGAGCTTCCTCAACTGTTGCAGGAACTACTCAGAGAAACCTGCAGATGAAAGCCTCAATGAGCTCTCCCCAGGCAAGATCCCAGGCAAACTCCCTCTGTTAGCCTCTGCTGTTCGCTGCTCAGCTGGTTCGCTGCTGACTGCCCTTATATACCAGTCAGGCCCACTCAAGGCCCACCTGGAACAAAGCACTCCCAATTCACACTTTTCAAGCAAGCAAGCAAGCAATCAAGTCAGATGGTAGTTCATTGCTGTTAGGTCTGAAGCTAGGCTCTGAAGATGCTTCACTTTTTAGTGCCTGCTTAGATGAGGCAGCTGGCTTGGGTCTTTTGAAATCTCCCACCCCAACCCCCTGGAATCTCTTTAATTATTGACATTGTATCCAGGCAGTTACTTCTAGCTCTTATGACAAAAACGTCCTGACAATCAATCAATCTCTCTCTCTTCCCCTCTGCCCCCAGAAATGAAAAGGTGTGTGATGAATAAGGAGGACTGAAATTAGTCAGCCATTACTTTTTTTTGAGTACCACATGACCTCAGCTGAACTTTATTTAAATTAAAGGAGGATGGACCAAGGCAGTCTTCTTGCTTCTCTTCCATCCTAAAAATGCCCATTTGTTATAAAAGAGACAAGATGGGTGAAATAATATCTTTTAATAGCTCTTTACCTTGAATGGTCCCTTGAAATATGTGTTAACTACTTATGCTGGACAATCTGTTCTGCCTTGTATTTATCTATGACGCTCTGAGTAAGTTTCCCAGAAGAGCTCTGTGTAAGCACAAAAGCTTGTCTCTCTAACAGAAGCTGATCTAATAAAAGTTACCTCACCCACCTTGTCTCTCTAATATCCTGCAACCAACATGGCTACAACAACACTGCATATAATGTTTGTTATAAAATCTTTCCAAGATCTAATTGGAGAAAAGTGACCATGGGATCACTAGGGCCCTACCAAATTCACGGTCTATTTTAGTCAATTTCACAGTCATAGGATTTTAAAAATCATAAATGTCATGATTTCAGCTATTTAAATCTGAAATTTCACAGTGTTGTAATTCTAGAGGTCCTGACCCAAAAAGGGGTTGGTGTGTGTGGGGGAGGGGGAGGGACAAAGTTTATTGTAGGGAGGTCATGGTATTGCCACCCTTACTTCTGCGCTGCTACTGGCGGCACAGATGGAGAGCAGTGGCTGCTGGCCGGGAGCTCAGCTCTGAAGGCAGTGCCGTTGCCAGCAGCAGTGCAGAAGTAAGGGTGGCCCTACCATTACTTCTGCACTGCTGCCTGCAGCACTGAGCTCTCTCCAGTCCAGCAGCTGCCACTCTCTGGCCACCCAGCTCTGAATGCAGCAGCGGAGAAGTAAGAATGACATGGTATGGTATTGCCACCCTTCTGTGGCATACTTCTGTGCTGCTGCTGGTGGGGCACTGCCTTCAGAGCTGGGCACTTGGCCAGAAGCCACCACTCTCTGGCCACCCAGCTCTGAAGGTAGTACAGAAGTGAAGGTGGCAATACTGTGACACCCTCCCCCCCACGATAACCTTCTGACCCTCGTGACCTCCTTTTGGGTTGGGACCACCAGTTTGAGAAATGCTAGTGAAATCTGTATAGTGTAAGGTGCATTTTTCATTGCCATGAATTTGGTAGGGCCCTATCAATCAGTCTTCCCCCGTTTTGAATAACCGGATCAGTAAAAGTAATTGGAGAAAACGGGAGAAGGAGATTAGGCTTGATGAAGTCTTTTTACTTTAAGATACCATAAACACCTACAGAAACATACCTGGTTCTTCCGTGTGAGTTTAATGGTCTTTGGCCACCTCTGTCTCTCCTGGCCCCTTTCTCTTTTTATGGTCTCTCACTTTTCCATCAGTCAAAGCCCTTGGGCCACAAGGTTCAGTTTCTACTCAAGTTTTTCTATATGCCTATGTTTTGATGCTACAGGTATTGTTTCAGCCCCTTCATTATATTTATCCTGAATGAAAAGTGACTCCAGGGCAAACCTCTATTCTCATGGAAGATGTCATGGGATCTCTAATGTCAGTGTGGAGGAAGATGGTTTATATTTCTCTCTGTACATTGTATCAGAATACAATAATATAATGGGTGAACTCAACCTTTGCTGGAATGTGACCTATGAATCCAGATATCTCAAACCAATACAGCACTTAAACCACTGAACGATCTCCTTGTAATTTAGATCTTATATAATTACATGCACATTTTCCGAAACACATCACTAAGATCACAAGCTTTAAAAAAAGCATGGCTCCTTCTCTTCAAAATCTTGCTCCACCTCCTTGTAGAAGTTGGGGGAAGATGGACTTTTGATTGAAACACATGACTAGGCAGCTGAAGGCTTGGGTTCTATTCCTAGTTCGGCCACATTCCCTTTAACCTCGGGCAAGTCACTTTGGCCTCATCTCTGCAAGCACTTAAGCATGTGTGTAACTTTTATCATTTGTCAGAGTAGCAGCCGTGTTAGTCTGTATCCGCAAAAAGAACAGGAGTACTTGTGGCACCTTAGAGACTAACAAGAGAAATAAATTTGTTAGTCTCTAAGGTGCCACAGGTACTCCTGTTCTTTTATCATGTGAGCAGTCCCATCCATGTCATTGGGATGAATCATGTGTGTGACATTATGTACATGCTTAAATATTTGTAGGATTGGGGCCCTAATCTCTCTCTCTCTCTCTCTCTCTCTCTCTCGTCAGAAGAGGATAATAATACTTCTCTACATCTCAGGAGTGTTGTGAAGCTAAATTGATTAATTTTTGCAAAGTGGCTTGAGATCCTTAGATGAAAGATGCTATAGAACTACAGAGTCCTGTAAGTGTAGGGTATGTCTACATTCACCCAGGGCTTGAGCATCCACACTCATTGGTGAGCCAAAGTTTACAATTGCTGAGCCTGGACCCCAAACCTGGGGCTTCAGCATTCACAATGCAGTATGCAGACCTGAGTCAAACAACCATATTTGGGGCTTCCTAGCACCCTCCCCAGCTGTGACTGCCGTGGTTCGTAGTGCGGAGTGGGAGAACTTAACATGCAGAGTGGACAGTCACAGGAAGTTGTCACAGCCCACCAAGTTCCTAACATGTCCCACACACTCCCAGCAATATGGAGGAGTCACCATTTGAAGAGCTTCTTTTGCTTGCACTGTCACTCCTGTTTCAGCAAATGCATGGAGCACCCATAAGATACTGTGGGAAGGTCCAGCAGTATTTTCTGATCTACCAAAGGCACCTGACAGAGAAGGATGGTACAGACATGGAAGACTTGTACTGGCTGATGCTGTTCAGAACTCTCGGTATAGCCACTGATGCCCCACAGTACCTGCTGGCACAGACAGAACCTCCCCTGCTGCAGAAGATCGTAGCTGATGTGATACTTGATCACAGCAAGGGATAAAATTGCCTGCAGCCAGCATTTCTATATAGCAAATTAAAAGGCTTCCTGCAAACAGTCTGTCCAGCCACCCACTCTCGGGAGTTTCTTAAACTATCCCATTTTATAGTTGTTTTGTTTTTTGTTTTGTTTTTTAATGGCACAATTAGCACATATGCATGCCTGCTCCTTCCTGGTTTGGCTTCCTTTGTAGTCTCTCCATTGAAGGCATATATCTGTTGAAAGGTGGGATTTTCAAAAATGCTCAGACTTGCCCTTGCTCTGCTCTCATTGAAATCAATGGTAGGATATCCTGGGTGAAATACTGGCTCCCCTAAAGTCAGTAGTGTGTTTAACCCCATCACTGCCAAGCACTGGATAAAAGCCATACAAACTAGCACACGGACACAGTTTTTCTGAAGTATCAGAATGACGTCATGCAGATCATGATTTACTACAGTTCACTAAGAGGAACCGGAAACTTTTTCCACATCTTCCACTTTTTATCTGCATTACATGACCTTTGCAAATTAAAAAAATAAAAAACCTACACATTCTACAACCATGCTTTTTAGTTACTGGTTTATAGCCAGGTTTAGTTACTGGTTTGTAGCCAGGTTATCTGGAGGGTGGAAAGGGTGAATTGCATTTTGTTTCAGTTGTACCAAAAGATCAGGGTTTAAACCTATGGTAAGCCAGATTTAAAACTGAATATTCATGAACTTTATACCAAGAAAAATCTGCAAGTTTTTTTGTTTTTAAATTGCAGTAAGAAAGTGATTTAATTTTAGTTACAGACTAAGCTTAAAAATCACCCAGTCTAGAGCAAAGCCCATCTCTGGAGTTCACAGCCTGAGGTAAATTGATACATTCATTCCCAGTGCAGACTCCTTCTATACTGATTACTAGTCTCCACTAACAGTGTTTGCAGGACAGATTATCCATTCTCCTCTTCTATAAGAGATACTGTTCAAAGAGCTTGGAACACAGCTGCCTCTTTACAGGCTTTACCTAGTTTTCAAAAGAACAAGGATCATGTGACTGGGGAATGTATGCCTCCGCAATAGAAAATCTAAATTAATCTTCATAGAAAAGGGTGAGTCTTGTTTGGATCTATCAGAAAAGGAGAGTACTTGTAAGTGAAATCTTCTTAAGACCAAAGTGAAACTTTCAAGGAATCCTGTGAAAATGCTGGTCTGCAAGACTGCCTGGGCATTGCAAACAAAAGAAATTAGCTTTCTGGATAAAAGGTTCCTGGTTTAAATTTAAAAGTTTTCAGTATGAGAGGCAGTGCACTGCCAAAAGTTTGAACTGGCTGAGAATTTAACCTCCTAATCTTTGTGTCTAGTTACTTCACTGCTCGCCTTCCTTTTCTTGTAGCGCTCTTCTCCTTTATTTCCTTTCCTTTCCCATCCCAGTGGGGAACATGACACAGAATACCCATTTACTACACCCCATTTGGAAAATCAGCAATCAACCTAAATGAGCTAAACTTTATCACTAGCTCTATAAGCAACGTTTAAATGTGTTCTATCTGAATTATTTGCCCTGTGTTTTTTATCCCCATCATATTACTGTCCAAGGGCACATTGGGCCAGATTCTGATCTCACTTACATTGGTGTACCTCAGGAATAATTCCATTGAAATCAAGGGAGTTACACTTTTGTGAAACTGGTATGAAAGGAGATCAGAACAAGCCCACTGATCCCAGTACCTGTGCTAGTGCCACTGGCTTTAGTAGAAAATCAACAAATGTGTGCGGTACCAGGATCGTCGTGTGTCGGTACTGGGTGGATTATAGTAAATGTGGGGTTTTTTGCTGTTTCTTAACATGAATTTTGATGGTACTTGGATCTTTCTGCTCTACACAGATGAGTAGACTACTACACGACTTAAATGCAATGGGAAGAAAGGCAAAAATAGAATGAACAGCCCTGACTAGAGAAAGGTGTGAGGTGAGGGGTTGAAGTTGAGTAGGGGAGAGGGGGTGGAATTGGTGGGGTTGGTCAGGAGGGAAAAGGTCAAGAGATTAAAATGAGGGGACTGAGGAGCAGAGATGGCATTGGGGGAAAGTAATAGATATGGAATTTTGGGGAGATGGGAGTGGTGGATATTTTGGGGGGCTTTAAGGGAGAATGAAGGGGTGGGAGCAAAAACGATCCTGTCTTACAAATATATTTCTGAAGAGCTGTGTGTGTGTGTGTGTGTGTGTGTGTTAGGAATGACCCCAAACAACATACGTTTACTGGGAGAAGATACTCCCTTGCCTGGTACCGCCCCTATGCAAATAGTCATTTAATCCTCCACACTAGCTTTATTGTTATCCCTCTCTCATGTCTACCAATTAGCCATCATGGCACCAAACCTGTGCAGTAACTAATCATTTCCTCTCCCCTCAATGATTTTGATGGGAATTGGGCATGCTCACTACCGTGCTGCACGGGACTATTTTTTTTTTTTTTTTAATCCCACCCCACAATTCCCACTCCCACCCAGTCTTGCATTTTCTTCCATTTTTATCCTGCTCCCATCCACAAAAACCTTAGATCCTACAAATCCTGCAAGAGAGACAGATTATCTCATGCTACTAAAAAAAAAAAAAAAATTAACTCCTGTTATAATAGACATCAAATCTCTTTCTATCCCTCGCTTAAATTTAAATATTAAAACCTTTTTTAAAAAAAATAAAGATTGTGTTTTCCTGCAAATTGCCACAGTCTGGTTTTTGCCCACTCAATCCTGTCTGCAATACAGTACATTTTACCTGCTTCTGCTATTATGGCAGTGGGTCCTGCTGCAAGGCTCTAATGCTTACCCCCTGGCAGGCTACCACCCTATTCGAAAATGCAGCCATGTGCATTTAGCTCTGTGTAACTCAGACCTCAGTGGTTCAGAAGCCAAATTAGCAATCAACATTACCCAGAACAGTCAGTCACAGTACTGTGAATTTCTTGTTTCATTTACTATATAGTTCTCACAGCAAAATGACTGACCAAGTATTCTACAGTTGGTTAATAACATAGTAAAAACCTAGATTGTGAGATTTAATTTTTAACCAGTGTTTTAATATCGTGTGCTGCAAAGAGCCACAGGAGATGCTTTAATGAGCCACTTGCAGCTCCCAAGCCTCACTGTGAGTATCACTGATGTAAGTAAATGAAAGAGAGAATCTGGCAGAGGCCAGCACCTGTTGATCATTTTGGTAAAGCTTCATGAGGGGAAAATACAGTGTTTTGTTTGTTTTTTTTGCACAAGACTCCAAAGGGTAGAGGGTTGCCCCCTCATTATTTGATAACTGCGTTAATATTAACTGTTATGCACTAGGCTGCTCATTAAGACTTACAGAATAGCAGTGGAACTCTATCTGCTCTGTAATCTACCTCCTCTTTGAACTGTGTAAGGAAAGCGTTTTTGTATCTACAGTTCTTGCAAGGTTGGAAAGACTATTAGACACAGACTTTCAGTGTACATTTTCTACATAGTAAATCTGATTGATTTTCCCATGGCTAGAAGCTAGTCCATTATCCAACTGTACCAAAGGGAAATTCCCCTTTTCCAAAGCACCCTCTTCTAGCTCTGATGGTCAGCAGTATTGGTCCTTAAACCTGTCACTGTTGCAAGACTGAAGATTGCCAGTTCTGGGCTAATAGGCAGTGTGACTCTGGGAGGATAATTCTGCATATGAAATGTGGTTGGTTGGTTTGTTCTTTTCTTTTTCCGGGGGGGGGGGGGGGGCTGCTGTTGCTGTTTAAGCATCTGTGTTGAGAATGTGCTAAAAAGTCTGGAGTTAGTAGTCCTGATAGATATGAATTAGTGGGCTCAGTGCAATTAAGGTGGCCAAAAGTTCATTGTAACTGCAGTTGATGTAGGCCTGCTGTTTATCACACCACTGCCTATATAAAGTATGAATACCTAAGCATAACTGGGATTAAATCCTATCTAGAAACATACACATATGCAGGACCTGATTTATTTATTTATTTTGGAGCACAGATGTACATTTTCTGCCAAGAAAATCATGGGTTTGAAAAATCTATTTTGAAATATGTGATTCCCACATACAACATTGCTTTTCATTGTATGAGTTTGTACACATAGAAGCTGTTTTCCACAGTGCTGGTTTGATTCCTTGAGCAAGTCATCAGCAACCAGGAGAACAGCAGCATTTGTGATGTCAGAGGGTTGCTTAGATTAGTGTGCAAATTCCCCTGGGGTATTTTTCCTATGTTCTCATTTTGCACTTCAGTGGGCACTGTGCAAAAAATAAGTGCATGCCTATGTCACTTGTACTTTGTCTTGAATTATGTGTAAAATATGCAACCCAACCCTTCTGCAATTATTCTCTTCCTCTCTCTCCCCCCCCCCCCCCCCCCGCCCGTGCGCACACACCATGTGAAATTATGGTGTGAATCCCTTGGCATTAGTAGTGTGGACTTTTCCCTTCACTGTATAAGACTGAGAACTCCCAACTGCTTGTTCCAAGTGCTTCTTAAAGCCCACTAGATAGGTTGTAAGTGAGAGAACTTCCCAAAATCCAGCTATATTTAATATACTTTCCATTTTCCCAAGCTTAACTCTGTTAAATGAGCCCAATGAGGATCTTGTTGTACCTTTTTACAAATGAGGCTACACATGTGTAATCACTTTGTATGACTGACAAGATTAATTTGATTTGTAAAGTCTATTCTGACTTGTCCCTTTTCCTCTCTCTCTTAGTCATAAAGGACTCTAGATAGATTCTTAAATCTGGAGTCCATGAATGAAGACATCTATAATATAAAACAGAGCAGGAAAGGATTTTAAATGTCTTAAAATTCCTGAGGACTATTTATAGTTTCTGCCACTCTAAAGGTGCTACCTTTTCCAGTCTACCCTCATCCTAAAGAAATTAAATGATTTTATTCGGGCACTCTTGGTGTTTACAAAGCTTATGTCACCCAATCAGGGGGCTGAAAATATACCATATAACTTAAGTGACAAATCACTAAGTGCAAGTACTCGTAAATAGTTCACAATCCATGGGATAAAATCTGTTTAACTTATTCCAAGAGCAGTTATGAATAGTGAATACATCAGTAATTTTTCTTCTTTTTTACCACTTGTGCAATTTTTAAAATTAGTACTATGGAAATGTGAGGCTGGGGGAATTTGTTCAGACTCTTGTCCTTCTATTATGTGCTCTTCAACAGAATGAAAATTGCTGGCCTTATCCACTGAGCTTCCAATCAAACAGAAAGGGACCTGTCCTTTTAATTGGAAGGAAGCAATGGCATTCTGGGAATTTTATTTTGCTGTTGACTCCAATGGGAGCAGAGTTAAACTAATGCTGAGCTTTTTTGAAAATCCCACCCTTTCATTTTGACTCAGACAAAACCAGCAGAATTTCTGCCAAAGAAACTCAGGATCTCTGCCCATACTGCTGATGTAGAGCCCAATGTCATCCGTTCCCTCCCTGCCTCCCCCCACATTGGATTCAGTGCGAGTTCCGTCAATGACTCGAATGGGAGCATGATCAGCCATAAATTATCAGGAATGAGAGATTAGCTGTTGCATTACATTTATCTAATGACCAAAGGTATGAGATAAAAATGTATTTTAATAAGCAAGCTATCTCCTGGAAGGAATTTCAAAATAAATTTAATAATTCAGCTAGTAAACTTTACAAGACAAAAAAAATGAAATGCTTCACTTAAAAATATTTAACAAGGAATAGCTTTCTAATTTCTAATAAAGATATGACCCATTACAGTTTAAGAAATACTATTTCTTGTCTTCTTCCTTTTTTAATGTTGGATTTTTCGGGCACAGAAATTTCCAATCTATTTAGGATTGGATTAAGGTAGACAATATCCTTCATCAGGTCTCCTTCTCTTCTCACACCAGTTTTACACAGGTGAATCTCCACTGACTTCAGTGAAGCTACTCCTGATTTACATCAATGTAAGAGAGAGGAGAATCAGGGTCTATACAGAGAACACAGCAAGACAGATGGCCTAAACCTCATGTTAACATGTATTGAAAACTTCATTAGTGCTGCCTACAAGGAGAGTGGAAATGAGGAAAGGTAACGAAATGATAGGAGGAAGAGAAGCAAGTAAAGGAAACACTTAAAGGCAAATTTAATCACTGATGTAGAGCAGTAAGAGTCCCCAGGGCTGCTGGGCCTGACTGTCCCTTACCATGGGAAACTTTCTAGGGAAATCCTGCATGGTTCATCTCCTAGCTGTCTTCCACCCCAGGGTGGGGGAAGGGATCTGTGGGCCTAGGGCCTGGCCCTCCAACTATGCAGAGCACGGAGACCCATAAGTAACCTGAACCAGTTCCAAATCCTGAAGCTCTAAAGACCTCCACATGGAGGATCTGCCCCTTTGTACTGCTCCCTAAGTCCCCCTCCTCCTTTGCTTTGCAGCATGCTCACTTAGGAACCACGTGCTCCTGACACAAGCTTGCACCCTACCTCTTATCTAAGGGATGTAAAGGTGGGAAGTAGGAGGTCAATGCTGTAATACTAATTCCCATTAGAATTCTGCTGGAAATTCTGTGGTACCATACGGCTAGGGAGCAATACCATGTAGAGAGGCTGACTCTGGCTCTGGCCTTCTATAGTCAAACCTGTCGCCAAACCACAGCATGCCCAGAAAGGAGAAAGGGTTTCTGCAGTCGCAGAAGGGAGGAGAGGATATATGTTTTATGTTGGCTTTGCTTCCCTCTCTCTGACAGTTCAGGGCTTTTCTAGCAGAATTTCTATTTCCTTCTTCCCCAGGCATGGGACAGGATGATAGGGAAGATGCTAATTACTTTACAATCTGTGTGGTTTTGTTTTTTTCCAAAAAGGGAATCTGTTAGATGTATAACAATTGCCTTCCTTTTTAGGATACATCCATACTGGAGCTGGCAATGTAATTTCCAGCTTGAGCAGACATACCGGTGTTAGCTCTGATCAAGCTAGGTTGCTAAAAATAGAAATGTAGCTACAGCAGTTATGAGGGGCTAGCTGCCCCAGGACATACCTAGGGTCTCTGACAGAATCCTGCTCGGGGTGACAATGTCGTCAGGCTGCCAGAGGTACACTTTTTTATTTTTAGTGCGCTAGCTCAATCAGAGCTAGCATGAGTATGGCTACCCAAGAGAAATTTATGCCTTCCAGCTCCATGTAGGTGTACCTTTAGCATGAGCATCTCTGACTTCCAGTACCATAGCATTACCATACGCTGCCATAATGCTTACTCTTCAGGTGCTTTTTATTGTGACATAATAAACACTTGCTAGGCAGGCAGTGAGTTGTGATTGCGCGCGTGATTGCACCTATTATTTTTGTCTTCCTATCCACTATCTTCCACCCCCAACTCTCCCACCTGCTTGTTTGTCTCATCACTTGTTAAATGTCTTGTTATGTAGACTGAGAGTTCTTTGAGACAAAGACTTCATTTACTATGTTTGTACAGTACTCAGCACAATGGGTCCCCAGCTTGATTGATGTCTCTAGCAATAAAGGGTTAATATATTTAGTTCATCTGTGAATCACAAAGTGATTTACAAATATGAATTAAGACTCACCACACACTTGTGAGGTAAGTAAGCATTATTATCTGCATTTTATTGATGAGGGAACTGAACGGCAGAGATGGTAAGTGATTTGCCCAAGGTTACATGGCAAAACAGATGAAAAACTGAGAACAGAACCAGGAACCCCTAGCTCTCAATCTTGTGCTCTAACCACTAAGCCATGATTCTGTCCTCTGTTTCTGTATTCTTTCCTGTTGTGTAGCAGTTGATGTTTTGGGGTCTAATAGGCTGCATTATGCCCACGGTCTAACCTTCTTGCCATGGATTTATTTCATTGGAATTAGAGTCCTGAGAGAGTTTGAAAGGCCTTAGAACATACACATATTGTGCTTATAAAAGTCCCACCCTCAGCATTGGCTTAACCATGCTCCCTTTGAAGTCCATGGCAGTTGTACCATTGACTTCAAAAGAAGCAGAGTTAGGCTAATGTTAATGGCTTTTGAAAATCTTACCCAGTCACCGGTCTTTGAAGAAATTTAGAGATTTTCTTATGTCTCGAAGTCCTCAAGTGTACATATTGGTCCAGATTCATCCCTGAAGTAATTCCAGTGGAGTTACATCAGAGACTAATTTGATCCTTTCTGCAGAGTCCAGTACAATAGATTTACCAACCTGAACTGGGTAAGCTTATAGGTAAACTGCCAGTTTGTACCTCTCTAATGCTGACGTATTCACACAGAAGTTTGTCAAAACCGTGTCAGCATAGGTTACAATTTATTCTTGTCTCCAGGTAAATGGCAGAGTAATTGAAGCCATAAAAGGTGATGCCTATAAGAAAAGTTTTTTGTTAAATCTTATTTTCCTCAATAGGCTGGAGACAAGTAGAACAAATGCGTTTTGCTAATAGTGTTTCACGGCTACTGTAAATACAACAGTTGGTTTTAATCTTATGCTTTCAATTGCTGCAAAACAGTCATCCCATCCATGAATAAATCAGAAATTGGCAGCATATCCTCCTCATACAAGGATATTTAATTCTCTGATTCTTTCTCAATTTCAGTATTCATGTTTTCCCAAGCATATACATCTTTTTTAATCCTAATTTTGCTTCAGGCACATAGAAAGCTGCACCCCATATCTCCCTGGGAGACTGGATAATCAAATTCTTATACTTACATGTATATCCTGGTATATGCAGTTCAGAGTGATTCTGAAGTTGGTGAGTTGGAACAAATAGTGTAGTATTGAGAAATAAGTAGGCTTTAGATTACAATTGTTGTTAGTTTGCTTTGTTTCACTCCAATTCAGATAAGCGAGTGGCAGCCAGGAAATAGTCCTGTCGGATGGGGGAGATAGTTTTCTGTAAAAGATGAATCTGGTATCACCCTCAACTCAAAGTGAAGCCAACCTCCAGCTCAGCACCTGGCAGAATCGGACTGTCTCAGAACTTCACCAAATTTGTCACATTCAACGTCCCATTCTTTTTCCTTTTCTTTTTATGTTACTACAGCTACTTAATTGCTGACGCATTTATCTGCATGAAGTGCTATATGGAATTATAAATCTACAGGCATTTCAATGTGAAAGTTATATTTCCCAGTAGGTGTTCTTAATGTATAAATTACCCCTTAGTATTCTCTTCGTCTGCTTATACAGTTTCTGGTTTAGTCACCCCTTCTCGTATTTCCCTACAGCATCCAGAAAAGTGGCTTTTTTCTCTTTTTATTAGCCTATACTTACAATGACATTTGTGTATGGGGGATCCTTGGTTTGTATACTGAAGAAATGTACTGGGACAAACCCATGCTGGAAAAATTCTGCTCATTGTCTTTTTAGTCAAGAATTTCTGGCTTTTGGGTTTTAATCAATTAATATTTTCCAACAGGTAAATACTCTTCCTGTGAAGTCATGTTTCACCAACATATTTGCTCAGATATTTTAAGAAGTTTTATTTTCATGCAAAGAAAATGCAAATGTGCTATTTAGGTCCCAATTCAGCAATATCTGTAGGTACGTGCTGAATAAGTCCCAATGCAGTGTTTAAGTGCTTTGCTTTACTACTTATTAGTTGAAGGGAAAACTCTCTCATAACCTTAGGTAAAAGTTTTATTTTTATTTTATTTATTTATACAATAATCTTAGATGTTGGCATTCACAGTATACAGCCTGTTTAGTCACATACCATGCCAGGAATATACTATAGCCTTGGGCTCTATATTTTGAACTGAAGGGACAAACTAACATACAGACTAATTGAGGCTTTCCACTAACTTATATCTGAATGCCTGCCTTCTTTTTGCTTGAAGACCGCTTTGTGATAACTATCCGAAAGAGAGATCAGCCATCAGTCTTTCATGTCTTGGCTAGTGATACAGTTGTATGGTAAAGGTCAGCCGGTAATCAGCAGGCACCTCCTGGTGTAAGGATCCAAAGGTGAGACAAAGCTACCAACACACAGCAAAATTCTGACGGCAGTTATCAATATCAGGCCCGGTTTTGCAAAGTGATGAGCCTACTCAGCTCCAAATTCTGTGCTGGTGTAAACGGGCACAACATCACTGAGGCTAACCTCTTTCGTTCCAACACTAACGGAGGACAATGAACCAGCTTATACCAGCTGAGAACTTGTGCACTCCCCATCCCTGAATGTATTAAATGGAAGTTAAGGGACATGCAGCATCTTGTGGGACTAAGCCCATATTTGGGGGGTCTTATTACAATGTATTTGTTTTCTCTTTTTTGCTGTCTGGGGAAACTTTCTGCTCAACTGCCAAGAAGAAAAAGAGGGAATGAGAAACTACATGATCATTGAACATAGAATGGAGATGCTATTTTTAATGCAAACAACTAACTGAATTCTGGGCCTGTGCTCTGACTCTTAAAGTAAGCATCTCTTTGAAATCCAGAGTACTCTCTCAGCTCAGGTTTAGGACAGACGTATGATGACAGCTCGATGAAGGATAAGTGAAGGCAGCAATTGAAAATTTCAAAGCTTATTGAGAAGGGTGGTGAATTGTTTTTCTTAGGCAAAAGCCACACTGAACACCACAGATTGCAGCACAAACTCGCTTCTGATTTGGCCTCTACCTGAGCACCAAAAAAGGGTACATTGAACAGGCTAACATAACGTGTGTGACTCAGCCCATTCGTGCACACTACTAAAACCTTTCAACAAATAAAGAATATTCTCTAACAATGACTTGGCCTGCTGTAACAGGCTTGGTTCACCGATCAATAAAGCCAAGCTTTTAAAACTATTATTTTAAATGCAGGATTTCCCCTTTTTCACAATGTTTGAACAGATGGTGTGTGCACCAGCACCTACCAACTGCTTGATACCAAATTTGTCTGTAATATAGGAAACAGGTTTTAAAAAGCAACAGAATTGCACATTTTAAAGTAATGTGGTCGTGCTCAATAAGTTAGACCCCAAAGAGTTTAATAAAAGACATACAGGCGCATAGGAGAGACCAGACCAGGCCAGATCAATGGTAATTCCAATAGTCTGTGTACCACTGGTCATTGCTGGGTATTTGAGGGGCAGATGTTAAACCCAGTAATTCACTTAATTGTTCAACATTATACAACTATTTTATCTCCCAGAGCATAAGAATGGGCAGTCCTGTAATTTTATCATAGCTAGTGTAATGGCAAATGCCCTTGTAAAATTAATACTAAAATCCAAACAATAAAAATACTACTTTTGCCAAAAGCCAGGTCTACACTGGGAGGGGGGTGTCGATGTAAGATACGCAACTTCAGCTACGGGAATACCGTAGCTGAAGTTGACGTATCTTATTCCAACTTACCTCCCGTCCTCACGGCGCGGAATCAATGGTCACGGCTCCCCGTCGACTCCGCTACCGCCGCTCACTCAGGTGGAGTTCCGGAGTCGACGGGGAGCGCGTTCGGGGATCGATATCGTGTCTTAACGAGACGTGATACATCGATCCCCCGATAAATTGATCGCTACCCACCGATATGGTGGGTACTCTGGACGTACCCTTTAAAGTGCTGTACAAAGGAAAGGAAAAAAACGTTGTCTCCATTTTACCAGTAGGGAAATGGAAGCATGGAGAAGTGAAGTGACTTGCTCAGAGCACAGCTCTGGCAGAGCTGGGAAGAGAATCCTGTGATTGTGACTCTACTGCATTTCTTTTGTTCGTTAATTTGGTAATCCTGGCAAAAAGAAGCTTAATAAGATTTCTTTATAGATCCATGTTTCTTATTTTCTGATAGTTGGCCCTGGTTCAGCAAGATACTTAAGCATGGGGTTGGCGGGCTTTTTTGTGCTTAAATAACCTGCTGAATCATGACCTAGAAATTTAGAGCCCAGTTCTAAGGTGTTCATCAAAATCAGGCCTTCGCTGATTAATCTGTTAACATCTGCTCTATTATTTTACTACATAAGTTAGACTTACGGTAATTGCCAGGCACATGCCTTTTAAAACATCACCACTACATCTGCTTTTCTCCAATATTTTAATATCCTACCCAGTTGTCCATGACTTTTCAAAAAAGATTTTTGATGCCTAAAGTAAATCCATTAGCTGATTTCCTCAGTATCTTGATACATAATCAGCTGCAGAAGCAGCTTAAGCAAGTAGTAAGTAAAATTCGGCCCAGCCAGGGCCACTCGGCTACACATCCAGGACCTGCAAGACCCAGAACTGTGTTGGGGAGACCCTCTCTGGGACCTCATACCTCCCTTCCCCAGCCATGTGTCCTTTGAGAAAGAAACTGAAGGGGGGAGCTGCTAAAAAATGAAACTGGCAGAGCAGCTGCAGAAGCAGCTTAAGCAGGGACCTGCAACCGTAGAGACCATGTCTATCGTTTTGACTGGTCTGTTAGGTGCTGACTGGCTATTTGTTCCAACCCCTTCCTACCCCCATCTCCGTCTCTTCGCATAAGTCTTACTCCACAGCTGTCCCTCCTATTTTCCTCCCCAACAATTCTGATCTGTTCTGTCCCCCTTAACAATCTCCCTTCCCTTTCCATTTAGCTAATCCCCTCCTCACTTAACACCCGCCCAAAAGGTGGCATTAACATGATGTTTGCTGCCATCACATTGTTCATTCTGCTTGTACATTAGATCCCTTTCTTCCATCTTGTGTCTGTTCACTCTTCAAGGCAGGGACCATGTATTACTCGGCACAGGGGCTGCAGTTTTGGTTGGTCCCTAGGCACTCTCCTAATAAATGGGATGATGATTAATATCCTCCTGATTAACTGAGCTGCATATGTTCATGTTTTCTGAGTAGTTCCTTATTCTTTATCAGTAGTTACAATTACAGGATTTTCCTTCCTACCTAACTGTTCAAATTTCTTTATATAGTGAAGACATTTAAAGAATGAGTTCAGTGTCTTAGCTGTTGCTGAATCATAAATTTCATTCCCTCTCTCATTTTATTAACGGACCTTCTTTCTCTCCATTACATTTTTTTCCCCTTGGAGAAGGACAGAAAGAGAAAAAGAAAACATGGAAAGCACATTGTTGTTATTGTGTGATATATTTTAATGCAATACATGTGTATTGATCTTCCTGTGTTGGGGAGTTGTTCTCGGTGTCAGTTTCTTTTGTGTAGGGAGTTCCCAGAGCAAACTCAAGAAGGGTTCTAAAAGTTTGGTTCTGAGAGCTCCCCTGTTCAACATGTATGTGAAATCTCCTGGGGAGATGGTCTGAGCTACAGAGCCTCCACCATGTGGATGTCACATACCCCCTTTATTGGATCTAGGCAGTGTATTTGAGGCATTTATTTTATATATAACCACAAATGAGATCTGATTGAGAGAGAAGTGTGTACGGCACCAGCCTCGGACTTGGGAGACCTGAGTTCAATGTCCTGCTCTTCCACAGACTGCCTGTGTGACATTGGCCCAAGTCATCCCTCTGTGCATCAGTTCCTCCTCTGTGAAATGGGGATAACAGCACTTCCCTCCTCACAGGGGTGTTGAGGAGTCCTACATTAAAAACTGTGAGGTACTCAGATACTGTGGTGCTGGGGGCCGTATAAGTACCTTAAAGGCCTGGTCTACACTGGGGGGAGGGGGTGTCGATGTAAGATATGCAACTTCAGCTATGGGAATACCGTAGCTGAAGTTGACGTATCTTATTCCGACTTACCTCCCATCCTCACAGCACAGGATCGACGGCCGCGACTCCCCTGTCGACTCTGCTACTGCTGCTCGCACTGGTGGAGTTCCAGAGTCAACGGGGAGCGCGTTCAGGGATCGATATATCGCATCTTAAGGAGACGCGATATATTGATCCCCGATAAATCGATCACTACCCGCCGATACGGCGGGTAGTCTGGGCCTTCCCAAAGACAGATGTAGGCTAACTGGCTGAGATGGAGCCCAGGTAACACTGATGTAATTCTAGTAGGGTGGGAGAAAAATCCAGAAGAAATAAGAGACACAAGGTGAAATCCTGCCCCTTTGAAGTCAATGGGAGTTTTGCATTGACTGCATTGAGACCATGATTTCACCCATGTTATTTGCCCCCTAGGTCTGAGAGTTTCCCCCTTTCTTTAAAAAGCCTGGCTCATGTCATATTTACCTATCAGAGGGTTGTCTATTACTACTTCCCAGACAAAGCTGATCAGTAAGTCAAGGCCATAACTTGACCTAAAGAACCTTTATTTTTCGGTGGAATTGTGCAATAAATAAATAAACCCAGCTTGACTTTCAGAGCTAGAGTTCTCAGCATTGGCAGGTAGAAAAAACATGTATTCTTACTTGTAAACAGTTGAGAATGTTGCTGAACCAACATAGAGCCCATTAATACCATTTTTACAATGTCACGGTGAGTTTTGTCTGCTGTAGCCTGCTTCTCTTTTGTATGATACCATGGCATTTGAAATGAGATGAGGCACTCAAGTTAGCACAGTTATGTTCAAGGGCCTATATACAGATCATTCTCAATTAAAGGCTAGACTCTGGAATTCGCTCCTCACTTGCTCCAACAGAGCCTGAGTTTTGTTGACTTTCACATTTGCCTTCTGATGGAGCACATATTAATTGTCTCCCTACACGGGCAATCTGTTTCTCTGATTTTTTTTTCCCCCCGAGGTCATCTTTGTTGGCAGTCTCAACAGAAAGAGAACACGTACATCAGTCACAGACCCAGAGCTGCCTTCAAAGGCCTATCGGTGGACCTTTTGGGGTGGTAGAAGGTCCACCGATATCAGATACCGGTATCAATAACATTGATAGTGTTATTTCAGGAAAGCCTGGAGTGACTGCCTTTTCTGTTCCTGTGCTGTAGACAGGGCAAATCTGTTTTCAGGGCTATCAAGCGGACCCCTTTACTGAGCTCTTCATTCACTTTTTAAATTAAAAGAAAAAAATGTGAGGTTAAAAAATGCAATTTCTTTCTAGAATATCTCCACTTACCCACTGCTGTGTTAAGAACTGCAAAATACCTTCCAGCTTGAGATGAGTTTGGCAACACTGGGGGAGGGGAATAACTTTTTTTTTTTTTAATCACCTGGCCCACCCTCTTAAATCACCTGCTGTGAATATTTTACAGACCGTAACAGCCCTGGATTTAGTCTTGACTGCAGGATGCCCACACAAGCCCAGCAACCAGATGTCGGGGTGGAGGGTGGGAACTTGCTAATTGGTCAAGTCCGGTCTAGTCTCTGGCTACCAGTGGGCAGACAGAACAGCATTGTCTCCTGAAAATGAAAATTGGGTTTTAACGAGGGCTTCTCAGGGGAATACTCTACCATGCTAAAGTTCTATCTGGAGGGGTGAGGGAATGACCAGACTATGAAGTGCAAAGTGCACTGGGGCTTGCCTCCAGACTTATTACAACCCATATACCTCCCTGAAAATCTAAGCTACCGCTGGAAAAGTATACACTTACCACATTACTTCACTGATTTGTGAAAACCACCTACTATATATCTCCTATTATCTCACTACCTATGAAGAAGAAAACCGTGTGCTAAATTAGCCATTTCATTACCATACTGCAAATCTCCTTTGCTGAAATATGATGTATCTAAATGCTATTTGTTAATACAATTTTAAACCCTCTAATATAATGACCAGAATGGAATATATAGTTGTAGTATATACATTCCCTTTTTCTAACTGAAAAGGATCAAATAATGCAAACATTGTGTGCCTGGCGTGCATTTTTATAACGGGGTAGTAAGAAAATACTTGCTACCTGAGCTATTTCAGTAAGTCAGTGAAGCAAGCAGTCCAACATGTGGGTTACATTACAGTCAGAGCTGATCTTAGTTTAGTAACACACACTAAACAGCAATGTGCAGGAGGCTCAGATTTAATAAAACTAAAACTTTTGGTGGTGCATACAGCCAATAAAGATTTAAACATCCTGTGCATGATCAGCATACTAATTGCTGCATTAATAAATCCTGGGTTGTTTTGAAAGGCAAATAAAATTATTGTAGAAGCCTTTAAGAGCATTTACTTAGAAAAGTTAGCCTATGTGTACCTGTGATAGAACGTGTATGAATGTAGAATACTGATTAGTTCCTTTTGATGCCATATATATATAGCTTTTTAGCATTTATCAATTCTATGCAACCAGAACGTTGCCATGGCTGATTTAAGTTATTCTGCCCTAGCTTTTTTGGACACAACACCTCTGACAAGATAATTATGTTGCTTCTGCTGCCAGTAATAATGCAACGTATTCCTCATTTGCATCTATGGAGCTAATGACACATCATATAACAAATGGGTACCCAACATAGCTGCAGGACAAAGCAGTCTAATCATCTAGAATACATTCAGACCACAACCACAAGCAAAAGAAGAAAAGAAGACAATTGCCCTAGGCTCAGAAATAGGCTCTGACAGGCCCATAGCGGCTGCATGCAAAATTTATTAAGAGGCCATGGGAATAGAAGGTCCCTGAGGGCTCAGCACATGAAAGTGGGGGAAGAGCTGATCCTGGGTCCATATGAACTGTTACTTCTGAGTCCTGAGACTGTGTCACATAGTCCCTTCTCCAAATGACAGGTAGCAACCTCCTGTTCTTTTTCCTCCTTCCCATCCTTTATCTTTCCATCCTAATGGCTCCTCCAGCTTTTCCGCAGAGTGGGAAGGACACTCATCCTTCAGAGAGAGAGGTTTAGAAGCAGCAGCAGCCATAGTTCTCGACAAGCTGGAAGGTGGGCAGGGAAGGAAGAAGAGTCTTTAGAGTTTACTGAGGTGGGAAGCACTATCTGTGTGTCCCAGGAACTTTTTAAAATAGAGACACCTCTCTAACAATTTGAATATGAACTCCTCCTACTCTTCTCCTTTGTTTCAAACAGGAACTAGTTTTCCTCGTGTAAGGATATATTGCATTGGTCTTTCCTTTCTAAATAAAAATTCCCAAATTAAAAAGTTTGGAATTTTTTAATGAAGAATTAGACTAATGTACCATACTCCAGTAGCAATGAATCATGCTAGATTGTGCATTAGTCAGACATTAGTATACTACATGAGCGATGGATTTATTCATAGGGCATAGAAGGTGCACAACCGGTTCACTGAAGTCAATGGGAGACTTACTCCCAACTGGCTCACTAACACACTCGCTATTTTTGGTCATTGGTGTATTGGTACAATTGCCGTTTATGTGGTAGCAGTCAGGGCCGGCTCCAGCATTTCTGTCGCCCCAAGCAAAAAAAAAAAAAAAAAAAAAAAAAAAAAAGACGCGATCGGCCGCGGCAGTTCAGCGGCAGGTCCTTCGCTCCTAGAGGGAGTGAGGGACCTGCCGCCCCCGAATTGCCGCAGGTGCCGCCCCTCTCCCTTGGCTGCCCCAAGCACCTGCTTGTTAAGTTGGTCCCTGGAGCCGGCCCTGGCAGCAGTGCATTTAAAGGCAAATGGGGAGGTTAGGGAGGATAATGGACTCTTCAGTCCAGCAGGCAAAGGCATAACGAGATCCAGTGGCTGGCCATTGAAGCTAGACAAATTCAGACTGGAAGCAAGGTATAAATTTTGAAGCATGAGGGCAATTGACTGTTGGAACAATTTGCCAGGGGTTGGGGTAGATTCTCCATCACTGACTATTTTCAAAGCTAGATTGGATGTTTTCGGTAAAAGATCTGCTCTAGTTCCAATAGGAATTATTCTGGGGAAGTTCTATGGCCTGTGCTATGCAGGATGTCAGGCAAGCCGATCACAGTGGTCCCTTGGGACTTTGGAATCTATGAATCTATGGGTATGGCTGTACTGCCATGATAAACCCATGGCCCTGAATTAGAGCCTGGCTCAGCTGACTTGTGTTCATGGGGCTTGGGCTGTGGGGCTAAAAATTGCAGTGTAGACATTGTGGGCTTGACCTGGAGCCTGGGTTTTGAGATCCTCTCCCATCACAGGGTCTAAGAGCACAACCCCTAGACTGCAATATGATAGCCCCACAGCCCAAGCCCTGCACTCCTGAGTCAGCTGACCCAGGCCAGCCGCAGCTGTGCCATAGGTCTTTCATCACAGTGTAGACGTGCCCTAAGTTCCAAAGGTGAGGAGAGCTTCCACTGACTGAGAGACCTTCCTCTTTAGCACTATATCATGCCAGAAACCCCTTCCTCCTTATTACCTTCCATGAGAAGAAAGCCATATGCAGAGAGAGGGGAATGAGATGTCAGGAGTATAGGAACAAACCTTGGATGTTCTCTCTTATCCCTGGGAGGTTCTTGTCAAATCAGGCTGTTGTTGATAAGAAATCTGCCTATTAGAACTGTGTGTGTGTGTGTGTGTGTGTGTTTAACATTTTAAAGAACAATTGTTAAAAATTTTTATTCTTGATGGGGAGGGGGAAGGGAGAGGGATGAATTGACAAATTTCCCACCCTAGTGACTTTTTTTGATAGCTCTAATGCATGTTGTCGGAATCCATGAATCTTAGAAAAGAGTGAGGGGTAATAGCAGCCTCAAAATGTTCCATTGGAAAAAGGACAAAGACTCCATGATTTCAACAAATGCAAAGAAACCCCAGCAATTAGGTATAAACAACAGGTTGTAGAAAAGTGTACCCAGCATGTAGAAGAGATCCAAAAAAAGCTCAACCAAGTTCCAGTTAGGAAAATGTACCTTAGCCACTCGTCATAAAGTAAATATGGGATCTGCAGAACCAATTAACAGAGGAAAAACAAAACCCTGAAGGGGAGATGAAAGAAGTTCCCCTGTATCATACATGGCTGACAAAACAAAGCAAAACACCTAAGCAAAACAATCTGCATCCCATGTGCCAAAAGTGCTCACTGGCCTGGGAAAAGTGCCATTTTCAAATGAAAGTCAGTAAAAGAAGGAATAAAACCCTCACAAGAAAGGCTGCCTTGAAAATAACACTTCAGAATTCCACAGACTAAACACTAATGAAGTACTAAGGGCATGTCTACACGTTCTGCAGGTCAGACTAAGGGAGTGGGGGTGCTAGCATCCTGCACTGTACCTATGCTGGGTGGGCCCTGCAAACGCAAACTAAATTTGTGCCTGCATGGTCTACCCAGGGCACTTACCTGCAATTCACACCCCCGTGGTCTGAACTGAAGGGGAGGGGGTGTAGACAAGCCCTTCAGGGAAAAATGGTATTGTTTTTAAGGGACTGGACTGGGCCTCAGAAAAATCTGCGTTCAGTTATCCATTCTGTCAAAGAACCCCAGTGTGACCTTGAGCAAGTCAATCTCTGTGCCTGGGTTCCCCAAGGGTAAAATGGCAGTGACTCCCTTTTTCCTACCCTTTGTTTTGTTTAGACTGTACAATCTTTGGGGTTGGGATTGTCTCTACAATGCCTAGCACGCTAGGGCTGCTCTCTCAGCTAGAGTCTCTAGGCACCTATGATTATAGCACCTAAGAGTCCTAGTCATGGACCAGGACCCCATTGCGCTAGGCACTGTACAAACAGAACAAAAAGACAATCCCTGCCCTAAAGAGTTTACAATCTAAGCAGCACACCTGGAAAAAGAAAGATACTTCCATACAATACAGAATAGGTAACAGTTCCTATGCACACAATGACATAGAACCATAGGGTTAGAAGGGACCACAAGAATCATCTAGTCTACCCCCCTGCCGAGATGCAGGATTTGTTGTGTCTAAACCATCCAAGACAGATGGCTATCCAGCCTCCTTTTGAAATCCTCCCATGAAGGAGCTTCCACAACCTCCCTTAGGCAGTCTGTTCCATTGCCCTATTGTTCTTACAGTTAGGAAGTTTTTCCTGATATTTAATCTAAATCTGCTATGCTGCAGTTTGAATCCATTGCCTCTTGTCCTGCCCTCTGTGGCAAGAGAGAACAACTTTTCTCCATCTTTTTTATGGCAGCCTTTCAAGTATTTAAAGACTGGGCACTGCCATATCCTCCCTTAATATCCTCTTTTTCCAAACTAAACATACCCAGTTCCTTCAGCCTTTGCTCACATAACTTGCATTCCATCCCTTTGATCATCTTTGTCGCTCACCTCTGGATCCTTTCCAGTTTCTCTACATCCTTTTTATGCATTGGTGACCAAAATTGGACACTACTCTAGCTGAGGTCTAACACCGCAAAGTAGAGCGGTATTGTTATCTCCAGTGACTTGCATGCTATGCCTCTATTAGTGCAACTTAAAATTGCATTTGATTTTTTTTACAACAGCATTGCATTGTTGACTCACATTGAGGTTGTGATCCACCACAACTCTCAGATCCTTCTCAGCAGTGCAGCTACCAAGCTAGTTATCCCCCATTCTGTATTTGTGTTTGGTTTTTCTTCCCTAAGTGTAGCATCTTACATTTGTCTCTGGTGAATTTCATTTTGTCATTTATAACCCAGTTCTCCAATTTATAAAGATCCCTCTGAATTTTCAAAATATTGGCAACCCCCGCTAGCTTTGTATGATTTACAAACTTGATCAGTATGCTCTCTATTTCCACATCTAGGTCATTAATAAAGATCTTAAATGACACCGGACCCAGAACAGATCCCTGTGGAACGCCACTTGAGACCTTCCTCCAATCCAACATCATTCCATTAATAGTTACTCTTTGTTTGTGGTTGTTTAACCAATTATGTGTCCATTTAATGGTAGTTCTGTTGAGCCCACATTTCTCCATCTTATCAGAATATCATGTGGGACTGTGTTAAAACCCTTGTGAAATCCAGGTATGTTATGCCCACTGCATTCTCCTAGCCACCAAATCAGTTACCCTGTCAGAGAATGAAATCAAGCTGGTTTGGCATGATTTGTTCTTGGTACATCTTCATATTCCTGATGTTACTGACCTGCACATCCGAATATATTGTCTAAAAAAATCCTCACCATGACATCCTTGCCTTCTATACTCTTCACAGAATATACGAAATGATGTATTCTCATTTGAAAACCCACAAAAAAACAGATTCTATCACTTCTTGGTCTACAGGGAAGCATTTAGGTCTATTCCTTGTCACTAGAGCTCTATGAACTATTCGTAATGAATGGAGTTTCATGGTAGCTTTTAAATACTTTGAGCAGGAACCGTATCTATTTGTGTGTCTGTACAGTGCCTCCCACAGTGGTGTCCAATCCTGACTCAGGACTTTGGTTGCTACTCTTCTAGAAATATTTAGCCCTAAATTTGGGCTAGGCTCACTGCAGTTGTTGCATATTTTCTGGAAAACCAGGTCAAGGTTTAAGCAAACTCAGGCCAGGCTGTGGTTTGGAGTGAAAAACAAGATGGCAGTTGAATTTCTGCTTGAGCTTTTGGATTAATTTGAACCTCAAACTCAAAGCAAAACACTGGGTTAAGGACCCCAGGATAAACCATAATCAATGACAGTCTGATCACCTTTGACTCAAAAATATTGAGTCTCACTCAGCTCATGTGCTGAGTGAATCCACAGAACTTCTCAATTTATTCAAATTTCTTTGGTCTTGATAGGCTAGACATGCAGGAGATCCCATTTCTCATGAGACTTTACTGTTTCGGGCAAGGCTAGAAATGTCATAGCCAGCCTCTCTTGCGGTATTTTGTTTTTCCACTTCTGGTCTTGCCAAAACCTAGAAGTGCAGAGTTGTGCACACATTGCCAGGGTGGAAGGGAAGAGAAGATAATGTTTTTTAAAACCTGAAAAGTCTCTCAAGTTTCAGTTTGTGTGGAGTAAATGTTCAGGACCTGAACTTCAGGTTGGGTCTTGTTTTATATGAATCCATGCATATTACCTACTAAAAACAAGGATCAGTTACCTCCGTACTAAAAACAAGGATCAGTTACTTTTGAGCATGTCTGCGTTGGGTCACATTTACAATATCTCACAAGCTCAAAAAAACAAATGCAAGATTTGGGATAGGTTCCAAAATTTAAACCCAGCTGTTTCTACCGGGCTTCTGACAGAAGATGGAAAATACTTACTGCTTTTGCCAGTTTCAAGTACTATAGTACCTCTATAAGGGGCCGGGGGGAGGGGGGAAGGAATCACTGATGCACAATTAAAAATATGTGCTAGGTTGAAATAAGGATCCTGTCTAGTTCATGGAACTTGAATAGTCTGTATACTACAGAAATGGCACATTGTTAGTGTCTTTGTCTGGCTAAGTGCATTACAAACATTGAGGGGAAAAACAAAATATATCATACCACAGTATGGGAAAATATTTTAATTTTCAGATTCTAACACTTTTATGAACAAAGCATTAAAAAACAACTAAACATAAAATCTATTAAAAAACCTATAACTGATAGCATCTAAGGCAGTGGTCCCCAAACTGTGGGGCACACCCCCAGGGGGGCACAGAGAAACTTTCGGAGCAGCAGATGGCAAGGCCCAGTCCAGGCCCATGGGGAGGGAGCTCCATCCAGGCCCGCTCTGACCCCAGCCCAGCTCTGACCCCAGCCACCACTCCACTCCGTCCCATGCTCCACCCCACAGCCACAGTTCTGCTCTGTCTGCCCTCCCCCCGGCCCAGCTCCAGCTCCAGCCCCAGCCACAGTTCTGATCTGCCCCCTCGTCTGCCCCCATCTCAACTCTGCTCTCATTCCCTCTTGGCCTCTAGCCCCAGCTCCTCCCTCATCCCCAGCTCTGCCTTCATTCCAAGCTCCTGTGCTAAGCCAACTGTGCAGCAAGGGAAGAGGGACGCAGACGGCCGGGGGCGGGTGCAACAGGAAAAGTTTGGGCACCTCTGGTGTAAGATTTATAATGCTGTTTCCACCCCACCCCCGCTGTATTTGAGTGAGTATTCTATAACACATTGGGTTAGAGTCTCAGCTGGTATACAATGGCAGAACTCCATTAACTTCAATGGAGTTACAACAATTTATGCAAATTGAGGGTCTGGCTCACAGTCTAAAGACTGATAATTTAGGGCCAAATTTTTCTCTGTTACAACAATATAACTCCCTTGAATTCACTGGGGTAGGAATAGTATGACTGAAAACAGAAAAAGGCCCACCTCGGATGGGGGGGGTTGTTTGTTTGTTTGTTTTTTTTGGTTTTTTTTTTTTTATAAACCCTTCTGGGGTGATTATAAGAAGATTTAAGAAACATGTTGCGCGGTGTAAGGAGATTCATCCTGTAACATGATGATACTCTGCCACCTAGAAAAATGTAGTGGTGGTCTCTAAATAATGTGTGTGGAAATGATTTGTAAACTTGCTACATTTTCCTAAATAGTGATTCTTTTCCCCACATGAACGATAATTATAACCACCTTTGTCAGGAAGTTACCTGTGAGGGTGAAAACTATATACATTACTGGTCAGTAATATAGAACAGGCTCCACTGTTGTATGTATAGCCCTTGCTATATAAATGTGGGACTTTTTCTCTGTAGATATGGTGTTTTTTTGGGGAATAGACTAGTTCCAATGAGAGGGGAAAAAAACAAGAATTGTGTGGTTCAGCTATATTGATACAGAAATGTGGGGGCTTTAGTTTTTCTTAAGAGTATCCCTATCACCACTGATGTAAAGGGCCTAATTCTTGGCTGTCATGACAGCCTCCAAAAGATGGAGTATTCTTTGAACTGCAGCGAATTTCATTGTCACACCCAGCATTCTGAAACAGAAGTATTGCTTTATACTGTTCTCACTGTGTGTGTCTATTGTACATTTCTATATAACATACACTTCTAATCCAGTTACTTAAATTGAAAACAAAAATCAGTGGAAAGCTCCTGCGCTTTCTATTTGGGGTTGATACTTAAAACACTGAATTTCATTCATAATAGTATAGAAAGACTAGCAGTGTTGGCATGCTTCTCTCTGGGGAATCTTTCATAGATGAACATTTTCCTCAGTCTTACTACATAATGTGTGAGTGAAATACAATACACAATAGATTGATAGGTCTGTTAAAAGCAGCCTTCGTCAGAAACTCCCCTATGCATGTCCTGCCTCTGTAGTATTAAGCCCTAGCAGATATTCAATGTGAATTTACAGTGAGTAGGACAAATGCTCCTTGGCATAAATAGCTGCAGGTCTATATACGTGTGCCCTGATGGGACATGAGTGCTAGCTGAATTGCTACTCCACAAAAGGGCACCTGCTAAAATAAAATACAGTTAGAGGGCAAAAAAAGAGACTAATTTTGTGTGGTTATCCTTAGCAGCAACAAGGAAGAAAGACTACTTCCAGATATAAATTTGTTATATATGTTGTAAATAAAAATAGAAGAGAGTACTTCATTCCACTCATAAGCCCTAGGGACAGTTGGCTAACTAGTGAAAACTAAGAATTTTTCCAAACTGAAGATTGTGTTTTCTAGAGTTTGCTGTACATAGTACTCAAACGCTATGTAATTTGGTTGACTAACTGGCAGCCATATATCCAAACATTGTTGAACCTTAAAGATTTATTTGTTTGGTTCTAAAGGGCAGGTGTTTTTTTTATAAACCAATTTCTCATGATTACCTAACAATTGCCACCTGATATTGCTCCACTTTTTTCCACATTGGCATTCAGGACTATGTATAAAAATAAACAATAAAGGTGGACAATAGCGGGAAAGCAGTGAGGAGGCTTAAAACAATGCTTGCTGAACTGTGCTGTGGATTTTCTCTCCAAAATATCCTTCTAAGTAACCAACCCGAAATCATGTAGCTTATGTGTAATATGTTCTACATGTTGATCAGCACTGAGTTTGTGCGTACAGTTATCTAAGTAGGGCACACCAGTATGTGAATTTATTCATATTAGCTAACCAACCAGAAGCCAGGTTTTGTGAGGGTACCATGGTTTCATAGAGTATATGTTGTTCAAATCCGCTGGAACTAATTCTAATATCAACCCATATCTCTTTAGACTCACTGGTTGAACCAGACCCAGTATTTTCATTCCTTCCCCCAGCCAGCTATAAATTAATATCAGATTCTTCTAACTTCACCACAGCTGGTACATAACTTGATTTTACCTGGAATAAGACAGGTAGCTCTTACTAAGGTAGAATCAAATAGTAGTCAACTGTATGAAGGCAAGTCTTTAACATCTTAATTCTAAATCTGAATATATAGTTCTCTTAGAGTGTATGTGTGTTAGCCTCTGGGCAGGTAAGTGGTTTAGGTGGGACTTTGATCATCTTGCCCTCCTCTCATTTCTCAAGAGTATCCATAGATACCAGCAGCAAAGGATGTGGAGATGAGAGCTTTTTAGTAACTGGAAGTCCAGTGAGCAGATTTTCAACAGTTCTGCTACCCATTTCCCATATATCTAAATATCACCGACTAGGGAGGGCAGTTTCTCTTTGTGGCAGGATACCCTGCGAAGTGCCTGCTGAGAAGTCAGTACTCCTATCAAAACTGAGGAAACTTCAGAGTAAAGACTTTTTGTTTATATCAATGAGAGTTTATGGCCAAAATTTTCCAAACCTGAATATCTAAAGTTAGGTACTTAACTCTATAGTTAGGCACCTAAATAGTTGGGCTGATTTTCAGAGGTGCTGAGCATTGAAGTCCTATGCATAAATAAAGCCTAACTTCAAGCACCCAAATATGGAACACTTTTTTGCCTGTGTATGTCAATTCCCTGTGCATCAATAGAAAATCTTGCAGAGGCACCATTGATGTTATCATTCAAGACCTTGAGGTGTCTACTGTACATGACCCAGATTTCGGCACTGTACAAGAAAGCAGGGATAACAGCCTGGTACACAAGAAGCTTGTTTGATTCTTGATGTCATGATCTTTGAAGACAGGTTTTCTCAAGTGTCCGAAAGCTGCACTGGTGCATGGAAGGCAGTGTTGAATTTCCTCATCAATGTCCGCTTTCTGTGACAGCTGCCGAGGTAAAGGAAGTGGTCAACATTTTCTAGGATCTCTTTATTGGTCTGAATTATGGAAGGAGGATGCTGGTGATTCGGAGCCTTTTGGTGGAATACTTTTGTTTTCTTGATGTTGAGTGTGAGGCCAAGTTGGTTGTAGGCCTCAGAAAAAGTGTCAACTATTTTTTTTAAGATCTTCCGAGTGGGCACACAGAGCACAATCATCTGTATTATACAGTTCAATGATTGGTTTAGTGATAGTCTTTGTCTTGGATTGGAGGTGAATGAGATTGAAGAGCTTGCCCTCCATTCTGTATTGGATGTCAAGTCCGGAGGGAAGCTTGTCACTCTTCTTTTCACACTGACATTAAAGAAGAGAGAGAAAGGAGTTGGAGCAATGACACAGCATTGCTTAACTCCTGTTTTAACTAGGAAGGAGCAGAGCAAGTGGATGCTCTAAATTGACTGGTACAGCTGAATGAAATACTGGTTCATGCCTATTCTTTCTTAAGATCTTCTGTTTGTCATATAGTTTAGAACTTGCATTGCTACTATCATTTAATCTTGAAGGATAACTGATGATGGATATTCTCCTCCTGAACTGAGGATGAATTAGATAGACTTATTTGGTGACCCCATCAATTTACCATCTGCTAATCCATAAAGGACCATGGACTTTTTTTTCCCCTTTCTTCATCGTATAGGGCATTACAGGGAATCTTCTAGTCACTTGGGATGCAGAATTCCTGTTTTTGGCTTGACTGCAATGTGTTCCTTTTTAGACATTTAAATAAAAACAGAATTGTACAGAAGTAACTGTAGGCCCAATCTGGAAAAATTAGTCTGGCAAAATTTTGACTCAACAACAGCAAAGGGAAGGGATCCCTTCTCTAGCAGCCTAAATCTTCTTGAGGCAAACTGACAGCATGATTTTTATAATGAAGCTTATGGCAAATATGCCAGGCATCTCACTGAGTGAAACCTTGAAGAATTGTAAAGAAGCCTTGGAGATGCTCTGGTTTTAGAGGTCAGCTATAGGAGAGAGGAACCATATGACCCACAGACTATCTTCCACCCCTCAAAAATTATGTTAGTGGAGAAGAGTGTCCCAAGGACATTCTATTGAAGGGCAAGGAGCTCCTCCCAACCCAACAATGACTGAAGTAGGGAGTTCCTCCCAAACACCATGGAGAGAGAAGGGATTAAATACTCTGTGGCAAAGGAAGATGCCTGCCTGCCTACCTGCCATTTTTGTAAGGTGTTTATTTAGGTAAGCGGGGCTGGTTTTGTTTTTTGTAGCACGAAGCCTGGAATAACTCTCACGTTCTTTGTGGCTCCTGGTGTGGGGGTGGGGGCAGGGACATAGAAATGTACAAAATGTGTAGAATGTGGGAATTAATTTCTACAGGTTCTTCTCTAAGCAGCTCTGCAACGCACCTCAGCAGAGCTTCTGTTAGAAATGAGGGTTTCTATGTCAAGTTAACCTCTTTCCTGGATGCTGTCACTGAGCCAGCATCCGCTGGCTTCTGGATGTTGGCTGAGTCCAAAAGCTATAGCTATATTGTTCTGGGATGGTGCCTGTTTAAAGAAACTGGGTGCGGGTTTGCATGCTGGCTTGAAACAAAAAAATATATATTTACACACACAAAACATGATCTGCAATTAGGAAACCTAGTGCCTGAGCGTTGCTATGCAAAATGTTAGCATTTTGTAAGAGAAAGCAACTGACCATCCCTATCACAGAGTTAATATGAATGCTCCTAGGTACAGGGAGATGACACAATTATTGATTTAAAGAGTTAGGTACAGGGGAAAAACAGATTTCTGTAAGGAAGACTAGAGAAAATATATAATGGTATGATTAAGCTCCATGAGTCTAGAGGGGTTTATAACTCACTCAGAGGGAAGACTTCCAAAGCAGAACACAAATCAGCTAAGGACAGAGATCTAATGCACATTCCAAAATGAATTATATTTTCCAATGATAAAAAATAAAGTAGTGTTGCATGTATTATATCTATTCAGTCAGTGCAGATTCCTTTGTTTATTTCTTAAAATATCACAAAACAAACATAGTATTTAATCCATCATAGAACAGTCCCATATCTAATCTTTGTAAATCTGATGCCATATGGGCTGTGCAAACATTTTTTTAAAAAGTAATTCTATGATAAGCAAAACAGGAAATTGAAGGTTGCTGATGATGAAACTGATATCCAACTGGTAATCGGAGTAGTGAAGTCACTAAACCTTTCCTGCTCTATAAATTTTATTTCCTGGGTCTTGTTTTGTGTTTTCATAAGATTTGTTGGATAAGATGCTTTAGTCCTTTTAACCAGAATCATCATCATCATCTTAATTAGTTACCATAAAATAAATAAGATGTTAAAAGTGCAATCTAGGAGTAGAAAAATAGTGTATGCTTGTTCTGTAGTGTCAGCATTTACTTACAAACTCTTCCTGTTTGTTCAGATAACCTCCCTCTTCATAAAGGAGATTGTTAAGCAGTGAATGTTCTTTACCAGGACTGCTTAGTAACCATCATGGCATTGCCTCACTGGAAGCTTTTTATTGGCCTGGTCCACTTCATTAGACTTGAATAATCGTTTTACCAAAATAATCTTGGGGATAAGGGAAGGGAAAGACTCAGGGCAATATTCAAATTAGGTGAATTTCACCCTGTGTAGCTAGCACAAGTCTTATGCACTGCTTAAATCCTTTTAATTCTTCAAAATGGAGATTTGGTGGGATTTATGTGGTTCATCAGCCTTGTGGTGGCCTTTCAAACAATACTAAATGCCAAAACGCACTGGCTGCCTACTATGATAGCCACAGTTTTGAATCCCAAATTTAGCTTGTTTATGTTGTCCTAGAACAGCAATCTATGAAATCTAAGCCAGATCCTTAGCTGGTGTTACTCTGCTGTGTTGGCTGCAATGGAGTGACACTTATTTATACCAACGGAGTATCTGCACCTCATCTTAAAAAAACTGCTCAGGTGATTCCCTGAGCACTGTGCAGATGTTGTTTGTTTATTTTTTTTAAATCCAATAAGGCAATTTTAAAAAGTTAAAGTTGGAGAGAATGGAAGGAAGTCAATGGGACTGTTCATGTGTTTCAATTTAAGTATGTAAGTGCTTTGATAGGTCAGGGCTTCAGAATCTTGCAATGAAAGTCTAGCAAATAAAACTTCCCAGAAAACTGTTGACACAATTGCTGCAAGACTTGATCAGTGTTTGAAACATTTCTGTCTTCCCAAGGTATCTGATAGTACGCAATGAACACGGGAAGTTGTACTGTAAGGCTCTGAGGGCCTTATCCAAAGCCCACTAAAATTGATAGGAGTCTTTCCATTAGCTTCAGTGAACTATATCAGGACCTTATTCAGAACACTTAAAATAGGACAATTCTGATTTTTAAAAAATGTTGAGGGAGATTTTAAACTATCTCATTGAAACCTACCGGAAAAGCCTCCAGAGAAGAGTGAGGTGCTTTTTAAAGCATGCCTTTAAAAGGAGAGAAGAATCAGACTCAGAGCTCTGGGGAGAAATAGGACCTCACTTACATGCCTGCAACTCCACTGAAGTCAGCAGAATTGCATCCACTTACATCAGGTCTGAATTTGGTCCTGGTGTTTGAAATATCTTCTGAATAAGACCTTAGCGCTCACCTTTTTATTCTTCTAGTATATATGGATATTACTGTTCTTTAAAAGAACATCTGTTTAAAAACAAAAGTGAGATACCTTCAGACTTTCTCATGCTTCACCAAACAATTCTTATGCACTATTTGTATAATGTCCTATACTATGCATATCAGTTTAATAAAGCAGGGATTTACAGAGCTCCCAAGCTATGCCTGTGTTTGTCAGTGTTGCACAATAAATGCCTGGTTTACCTTTCAAAGAAGAGTAGGTAAGTATAGAAGAATGTCAATGGGCTTACATACCATTCACCACCCCTCACTCAGCATGTCACTTCTGGAGGGGTGTCCAGGCTTGTGAGGCACCTTGCTACCAGCTGCAACCTCGTCTGCACTGTCAGGGGTCAGCTACCCAACTCCACCAGCCACAGGCAACACAAGCACTCTTCACGAGGCCTATGCAGGCCCTGTTGTCTCTCTACAGGTTAGCAATAGGCACACTTCAGGCTTTGAGCCCTTGAAGTGTCTCCCTGGAGTGTCCAGCCCCTATTCCGCTGGACACTCACAGCAGTCACAGATTCACGGCTTCCAAAGAGGCATCACACTCCAGTTTACCAATTCCACCTCCGATTGCCACTTTGCTTGTCACGCAGCATTGAGCTATGTTTATAGTGCAAACAAGTAAAAGTTTATTTAACATAGCGATTCAAGTGATAGCAAGTGGAATTATTGAAAACAAATGGTTATGTATGAAATAAAATCATAACACACATTCCAGAACCTAGCCTGACCTAACTAGATACTTTCATGTCTCATAGAGCAATGCTCACCCAAAGTTCTTCCAGCATTTTACAGCCAGACTTGGCTGTTATCTTTTCATTCATGAGACAAGTCACACTGTCAGCTTGCCTCCTTGGTGAAAGATCCCAGATACCTGTTTGCACCCCTAGATATATCAGAACAATCCATTGTCCTTATCCACAACCTATATACTCCAGTCTTGTAGATTTTTGCAATCTCTTAATCAGCATCTGGCTCAATAAACAAATAGACATTGTAAGGCATTCAATACACAACGACCAAACTGGGAGATAAGTCTTTTACCTTTTGCTTGAAAGGGACCTGTCCAAGACATGTCACCTCCTGGATAGCTGCCTGTAAGAACATAATTGTCAGTATAGATACAGCTCCTTGAATATTATCTGTACATACATTTTGCAGTGATTAGGATGAGCAGTAAGTTATTGGTTCTTGGCTGTCTCACATTTCTCCCCCCCTGCTCCAGTGAATTATTATGCATATATACAACCTAGGGGATCCCTGTAAAACCCTATCCACCCCCTGTGCCTTCTGCCAGGTGGCACCAAAGAGATTCCTGGGTCTCACCCTCCCAAAATCCTGAATTCATCAACATCATAGCTTGTCACTCCAAAATCACAGCCAAGACCTGGTGTTGCCATTTATGTCAAACCAGTTCCCCAGGAGTACAGGATGTTGACAGGGGGCATGGCATCAGGCAGTGTTCATGCGATGTCTAAGGTCTCCTCATTTGTATGTGGGGCCATTCCTCAGCTTGCACTTAGTCATGTTGTCACCAGTCTTTGCCACCCCAGCTCTTCCTCGATTTACAGTACTCCAATATTTTCATTCAAGGTTGGTACCTGGGGGGAGTTGTTCTGAAGGAGACAAGTTCTCCAGGATCATCAATATTTCTCACCATTTTGTTACACTGTAGCCTTCTCCTTGGTATTTTGAGGTAGGGAATTTTCAGAAGCAAATCTCTTCCTGGGCTTCTGCCTCTTAGGTGATAGAATGTGTCGACACTGTGCCTGTCTCAGATCTCACTCAGTGGCGCCAGAACATTTTTAGTAGTGAGGGTGCTGAAAGCCAGCCCCCTTGCCCCTGTCCACATATCGCCCCTCCAGCTGAGACCTGGAGCAGGGCTGTCTCCAGGAGGGGGTGGGAAAACAGACAGGGGCAAGGCGGCTGAGGCCGCGTGTGGGACCCCAGAGTGGAGCTCTGGGAGCAGAGGGCTGCTGCGGGGCAGGCCCTGGGAGTGGAGGCCTGGGAGCTGGGCGCGGGGCTGGGGCCCCAAGAGCAGAGCCCCAGGCGCAGGGCTGGGAGTGGGGCCCTGGGCACGGGGCCAGAGGCCAGGAAGTGGGCCAGCGGCCGGGACCTGAGCCCCAGGTGAGGAGTTGGGGAATGGAGTGTAGGTGGAGAGCCAGGAGCAGGGCCTAGGCGCAAGAAGCCCCCCCAGGTTTTATGCACAGAGCCAGCAGTTGAGGAGCGGGGCTAGGCCCTGGGACCCAAGCCAGGGAGTGGAGCCTCGGGTGTTGGGCCAGCAGCCCCGTATAAAACCTGGGGGTGCTGCAGCACTCTCCTTCCCCCGTACTCCTACTTCCTGTGTCTATGATCGCAGGCCTGGTTTTGCCTCTTCTTTCTACTGAAGACATACTGCTTCACTGATGATGGTGCAATCCCTGTGACGTAGTATAGCAGACAGCGTGGGAGTTGGTTTCAAAGTCCCTGTGATGATCCTATAGGTTTGATTAAGTTCAGTATCGTTTTTGTGTGCGTGGCTCAAGCATGACCACACTGGGGCACAGTAGTCTGCAACTGAATAACACAAGGCAAGACAGGTTGCTCCGAGTGTTTTGGGGTCAGCTCCCCATTTTGCATTGGCCAATTTCTGGAGTACATAATTTAAGGAGTTCACTTTCTTTTTCAGGTTCTTAATATGCTCTTTTGAATTTTAGTATTCAGTCGAATGTGACCTCAAGCTACATTGGATGTTGATACTGTTCAAGGGATTATATAGTGTTCTATACTAACATTCAAGTCTAAATTTATTTTCAGGCACTGTAACTAGTTTATTTGGGCATAAGCTTTCATGGGCTAAAACCCACTTCATCGGATTTTAGCCCACGAAAGCTTATGCCCAAATAAATGTGTTAGTCTCTAAGGTGCCACAAGTACTCTTCGTTCTTTTTGCTGATATGGTCTAACTCGGCTACCACTCTGAAACCTGTCACTAGTTTGTGAATCAAATACCTGATCTCTAGTATATCTTAACTCGAGAGTCAGCCAGGACTCCAGCTCGCTTTCTGTCCACACAGAAAAACCTCTTACCCAGGATTTAGCCCAGGTTACCAGGCACAATATAGGACAGGCGTCGGCAACCTTTCACAAGTGGTGTGCTGAGTCTTCATTTATTCACTCTCATTTAAGATTTCACGTGCCAGTAATACATTTTAATGATTTTAGAAGATCTTTTTATATAAGCCTATAATATATAACTAAACTATTGTTGTATGTAAAGTAAATAAGGTTTCAAAATATTTAAGAAGCTTCATTTAAAATTAAATTAAAATGCAGAGCCCCCCCATGACTGGTGGCCAGGACCTGGGCAGTGTGAGTGCCCCTGAAAATCAGCTCGAGTGCCGCCTTCGGCATGCGTGCCATAGGTTGCCTACCCTGGATATAGGATATAGTCTTGAGCTTAGCTTTCTCTTCAGCTCCAGCTGGCAACCCGCCTGCTTTGCAGTGAGAATGATGCCGAATCAAGCTCCACTGCAGTTAGTCCTCCAGTGCTGTCCCACAATTCCAGCTGGGCTATACTATCCTCTCAACCTCCTCTCTTTGTCTCCATTGTAAGTCACCTACACTGGCTCAACGTTTTAGCCCCATGTTTGCCTGCGCCATGTCTGCTCCACTTCTACAGCATTTGAACCGAGATGCCGTCCAAGAAAGTGCACTGTTGTTTGCAGACCAAATTCCTAAATCACATTCTCATTAAAAGTCCTTGCTGCCAAATGTTGTTTGCATTCACCTTCAGAACAGTCTGTATTAATGAGTTGCTCCATTCAGAGGTTATTTACATGAAGTATTATTCTCGTGTGCCTGCCAAAAGACAGCAGCTCCAGGCTGGGTGAGAGAGAGAACACCTTGTGAATGAATTCATGGAGCAGCCCAGTTTAATGCAGTTGCTAAAAAACATGGGATATTCCATTAGAAATCCATTCCAGCACAGGAGCTAGTACATCACCAGTGTGCGTGGAGTCACATGGGTCTAGCAATGAGGATGTTTCACCCATGGTAGGCTAGCCCAAGGTAACTCTGCAGTCAAAACATAATCTGCAAGTTCTAGGTTCTTGTGTCTTCCTTGCTTGGTCATAAATGCTATTTTATATCATGAGGCGTTAAAAGAGCCAATCAGAGAAGGAAATAAATGTCATGTTTGTTTGCATATGCCAACAGCAACTTGATTGTAACAAAACCCTATTTGCTGGATGTTTATTAAGTGCCAACTTGTGAACTTTTTCTTTCTGAATTCCTATAGTTTTTCCTTTCTCTATGCAAAAGAGAATGTATTGGAAACATGCATAGAAGAAATCTGAAGAATTTCCTTCTTCAATGTGATAGGAGAAAATAGAACATGTCCTGCATGCTCATGAAGTCATAAGGCCTGATTCTCTACTTGTGCTACACTTGTGCTAGGTGAGTGTAAAACGCTATCAAAGGTGTAAGTGAGTGAGTGGAGAATTCTGATTTGGTAGCATTTACACCCGGTTTGCATAGGAGCAACAACTACACAAGGTGCAAGCCGGTGCAGCATCAGGCCCATACTTTTTTTTTTTTTTCCCTTCACTCTGTTCTGCTTTAATCTCCTCTCCCTAGTCATGTTTCACAGGAGAGCTCTTTCATTATGTGGCACTGGTGCTGAATGCAAGATGAGATAATACAGAAGTCCAGCCAAACTTATTTTCAGATACTGTAACTAATTTGGGTATCAAACGTCCGATCTTTAGTTTCCAGGCTGCCCCTGCCCCTGAGAAAAGGAGTATTTGGGCTCTTGCCCTTCTCTGTTCTTAATTATATTAGTACTATATGTTTTTCGTGGTAGGTATTGGAAACTCATGGTGACAATATCATAAGACATGTTAACCATAACAAGTCATCAACATGTTTTGTATCAACAAATGGAATCTTTGGGAGCATTTCATGACCTCTTGGATCTTTACAGCCTTTTCCCATCTCAATAGTAATAATTAATACTGCTTCTCATGTTCAGAACATGTTACAAATACTGAGCTGAATCATATGCACCTTACTGATACAAGTAGTCCAGTGAAGCCAATGGGACTACTCATTTGAATAAGGCAAGCAGGAAGGGAGGAGTTATTATCTAATTACATGGTTTTTCTGGCTGCTTTCATGTTTTCATGTTTATGGAGTAGCCTTGCTAACATCTTTTTCCTTTAACTGTCTATCCAGCTTTGTCCCGCCCTGATGGTCTAATGCTGGGGCCACCACTCTGACTGTACTGCTGTGGTCCTTACAATGCTTGCACAGCATTGTTGTTGCTACTTTTATGTTGTTTTTGCTTTCTACGGACTATTCCTCACAAAAAAAGTTAGTTTTTGTTAGAAACCAACCTTGAGGAGTCCTGCTAACATTATGTTAATTATGGCTTTGCAGTCAACATAGACAGGGACAGCAGCTCCAGCAGGTTTACCCACAACCTGCGGCCAATATGTTCAACGTGATAGTCCTTGTCTAAATTGATTGCAAAGTCGTGTTTAACATCATGTTAGTTAATACAACTTCTCAAGTTGTGTTCTGCCATGCCCTGATTTTCTAGTGATGACAAGCCCTAAGGGCAAAATCCATCTCTGTGCAAGCAAATTTCTCCCTAATAACCTCCTGTGAAATCCTGCTGGCTCTTTTCTTAAGACTCAGTAAAGCTTGTACAATTATTTACTTTCACATTCACCCGGCCACTAACTGATTGCACCTGCTTGCTTGCCATTCACTCATGTACATGCATGCCTACCTTCTCCCTCCTGTAATGTACAAAAATCCAAGGATGTCTGACATGGACATTTCTTTAAATACATGAAAACCATCCAGGAAATCCATTACTAATATCTAGTTTTATTTATCATTTGATTGAGATTAATGGCATCTTAAAAGGTCAGACCATACACAATAGCTGTTATAGGCATGGGATAGTTATTTTCTGAGCTTCTTTATTCATGACTCTTTGCCCTTTTTTCTGGATTGACAGGTGACAGCTTCACATTCTGGACCTTTTAATATGTATTTACAGTAGTCTGAGAAATTTGTCCTTAATCAAAGGAGCCATGACTTGCCAGCACTCCTTTAGGATATTACTGAGTAACTCATTACAATGTTAATAGCTTCTGTCAGGAGTTATTGATCCTGATGTCAACTATTCTCAGAATAATAAATACAGCTGATTTTTACTTTATCTGTGGAGCATGCTGAGGGATCACTATTCAAGTGGAATAATCAGAAGTGCTTGAGTGGAATAATCAGCATCCAATATGTGAATCAAAACTGAATAAAGACGGATTTCCAGATGCATGAACATAATTTATTGTTGTGGGCAAAGTAATAACAATATGGGAACAAAGCAAACAGAATTAAATGGTGAAGTAAATAACATTTTTACTAAATAATTTTTTACAAACTTCAGCTTGTTGTCAGCAGTTAAGAGGGTCAATAAGGAAAAATAATTAGAGCAGATATTAAACTATTTTAATCCAAGAGAGGATCATGCTTATTAGGCTGACTGTGACCTTGCCGCTGTTCCCATCCTGGATTATGAGAATTAACTAATGGACAAATCTTGGTCTCATTCCATTTCAATGGGATCAAGTTTTAGCCCCAAATATCTCTCTCTATAGGCAGATTTCCCTGGTTGTAGACGGAACTGTACAAGAGGCCCACAGATACAGCAAAGGAGACATGAGGGAAAGGCATCTTTTCAAGCAAGACTCCTCCCTATTAGCAGGAATATTTCAGACCAAGGGTGAAATCCTGCCCCCATTGAAGTCTATCACAAAACTCCTATTGACTTCACTAGATTCAGGATTTCTCTTTAAGGGTCAGGATGAACTAAATGGGTAAGAGAGGAAATCTGTCTTGGTGTGTTTTATATCACCCTTCAATGTAGTATGTTAATGCTTATCAGGAGCATGTAAGATATTTAGTGGACTTCATGGAGTTTCTCCCCTCCCTGGAAAAAGGAGAGACATGATCAGGAGGAGTTATTAGTTTGGAACACTTTTTTTGAGTAGATAATTAAGTATTGTACAGTAAGGGCGATACGGTCTAATGTGTCAGGGCAATTTTGTGATGCTCTTCTAGCTCAGAGGGATCCTATTGCCAGCATAGAGGAATCCCCAGTTAACAGATTCGCCATAGTGGCTACCATGCCACAACCCTGCCTTAGACTGGCACAGAAGGGACGGCTAAGCTCCAGCCGAAGTCCAAATGTCTACACAGCTGTTTTTAGCGCTGTAGCCTGAGCCCGAATCTGTAGACCCGGGCTCTGAGACTTACAGCTCCAGGTTTTAAAATGCAACTTGGACATACCATATGATATGGCCAAGGCTCTCCATAGCCCTTGGGGCCCATGGCAGCCAATGAAAGTCTGCCCTGATTTGTGCCTGGAGGCCAGACAGGCACATAGAGATGCACACATTGAAGGATTGCAAGAGTGGCTTATAGTCCTCTTTGCATCTTTCCTGTCTTGCACTGTGTGCTCCTTGACTAGTCTCCAGGATTTAACCGAGTGGATTCAGTCTCTGTGTCACTTGCCCATTGTACTGTCATCTTCTACTGCTGTCCCTTGCTATGCTTTGTCTGGTTACAATATTTACAAACCTGATATTCTTGCTCATCTTCCTGCATTAATATAAAGAAAGAGATGGCAGAAAAATTGAAGAGCAGGAGAGGAAAGAAGAGAGGGAAAGAAGGTGGGGAGAGACATAGGAAATGCATAAAAAGGAATATAATGGGAAGAGAACAAAGATATAGAGGAAAGGAGACATTAAGCAACGGGCAAGGGAAAGAGAACTTGAGGAAAGAGGTTGATTAACAAATAGACTTGGCAAAATTTCTTAACATTCTGAGAGAAACTCTCTTATAATCAGATACACCCATTCCATATATTAAATCGTTATATTGTTCCCTTATTTGATTTAAATGTATGCATGTTATATTTGTCGTTGTTACAAAATCATTTTTGTCAGATTAATATACATAATAGGACTATGAATCTAGTAAAACATCCAGATATCATCACACACCTAATAAGTTTCTATCTGTTATACTACCTGAGATTACAAAGTGAAAAATGCAAATCGATGATGTAATGTGTGATATTTTTCAACACTGACGTGAGTGCTGATTTTCACTAATGCTTTTCTTGTGACAATTGCCAATAAATCCTGAGTGGAACTATTTGCATTCCTGCAAAAGGACTTTGGCAACAGCTGTGAGGGTACAGACAAGAAACACAATGTGGTGTCTGCCAAACAGTTCGTGTTTCTGCAGCCTACCTGAATTCTTCTCACATTGCATGATGTTACTCATTTGTACGTAATTTATCATCTCAATTTATTTAACCCAACATGACGCTTATGTAGTAAGGCTTTTTATCTAGCAAACACTTTTAATCATGTGAGTAAATTTACACTTGTGAGTAATCCCATTGGGCTACATTATAAAGTTAGTTAGTTATGTGCTTGCAGGATCAAGGCCAAAGTGATTTGGGATTACTCAGGATAAAAATACCAGCCAAATGTAAGATAGCATTATAATTTATTAGGTACTATTGCTAAACAGAAAATATCATATGCCCAATTTTGACCTACCTTAAAAGATGAGGGAGGAAATGTCCTTTTGGAATGAAAATCTCTCTTTTTGAAATGTCAATGTGCCACTGCTTCCGAATTGTGAGGAGAAAAACAATAGCCAGGCAATTGTTAATGTTAACGTGACATGAAGTCCTCACTTCCAAGCAACCATTTCAAATCTAGTCTGAGCCCTGATTCAGGAAGGTACTGAAGCACTTCCTTAGCATTAATCATGTGAACAGCTGCAGAAGTCAGTGCATGTTGTTCAGCATCTTCCTGCATTAGGGGCCTAGGTCACTAGTGTCTGAAAGTCATTACCGCCTTTTCAGGGGTCTGGTGAATTGCTTCAGCCCAGTTCTTAATGTGCAGGCGTCTGCTTCGCAAAAGCCTCTGCCAGAATTGAATCACTTAAGTCTCAGCAGAAAAAGTAGTTTACAAAATTGGGTAAAATGAATTGGAGAAATGTATGCAAGAAGGCTGCTCTACCTTCTGGCACCAAGGACCAGAAGATTGTAAATCACTCTCATTTGCTAATGCTAATGATGTGTAATTGTGTATAACAGGAATCACCACTGTGTAAGGCTTCTTCAGACCCAGGCTTCTTCAGACTCATTATCCCGTCACTGGGATGATTGAAATTTTCTGTATTTTTAATTTGACTTCTTATTGGTCTTTCAAGGCTGTTACTTTGAATGTCTATTAACAATAGGCCTTTCTGTACTAAATTTTAAAAATAAAAATTGTATTTAATGTTTATATATAGCACATATTTATAACTCCTATATCACATGGTCACAGTCCACATTTTACACTTTCATTTTAAAATGCTGTGTCGGGACTAGAATTAGTTGCTGTTTTTTGTTGTGTTTGAGAAACACCGTGATCAGGCATGGCCAGTTACTCTGATTCTGCCTAATGATGTTCAGCATCATTATCTCCATTCCCTAATTTTATATGGGTGTGGATGTTTTTGTAATTTTAAAGAGAAAATGTTCACTACAAAAATATTTAAGTAATGCCTGGGGCAATCGCATTACTAAGAAGAATCCATGAAAATAAGTCTGCTTTTGATACCAGGGAACTCATAGAATTGTCACAGCACACCCTAAACATTTTATTTTAGCTTGGAATTGACAGGATCCATTTATATACTTTTAAAACATTCTTAATATTGTTAGTAGACCTTCAAATAACAGCCTTGAAAGATCCAGTATATTTTATACAATCAATAAGAATTAAAAATACAGACCATTTTTCCCCTCTGTATGATACTGACTATTGTATGTGATTAAGGCATAGGAGATCAGGGAACCTGAGCACTATTCCTGGTTTGCCAGAGACTTCCTGTGTGATTGTGGGCAATTTCACAGATTTAAAATCAGAAGGAACCATAATGATCATCTAATCCAGGGGTTTTCAAACTTCATTGCACCGCGACCCCCAACAAAAATTACTACACGATACCAGGAGGGGGGACCGAAGCCTTGAGCCTCTGCGACCCCTGCCTCCCCCCTCCCCAAGGGGCTTCAACCTCACGCAGGGGGCCTGTAACCTTAGCCCCACCGCACAGGGCTGAAGCCCTTGGGCTTCGTCCCCAAGCGGTGGGGCTTGGGCTTCGGCTTCAACCCCAGGCCGCAGCAAGTCTAAGCCATCCCTGGCGACGCCATTAAAATGGGGTTCCAACCCACAGTTTGAGACCCGCTGATCTAATCTGATCTTCTACATAATACAGACCATAGAACTTCATTCAGGGATTTCTGCATGTTGCTAGTGGTTGAACTACAGAGCATATACACTTCTACCTCGATATAACGCTGTCCTCAGGAGCCAAAAAATCTTACTGCATTATAGGTGAAACCGCGTTATATCGAACTCGCTTTAATTCACCGGAGTGCGCAGCCCTGCCCCCCCTCCCCGGAGCACTGCTTTACCGCGATATATCCAAATTTGTGTTATATTGGGTCACGTTATATCGGGGTAGAGGTGTATTTTGAAAAGACATCCAATCTTGATCTAAAGGCTCCTCGTTATGGAGAATTTACCATATCCTGTGGTAATCTGTTCCAATGGTTGATTACCCTCACTATTAAAAAGTTGTCTTATTTTCAGATTGAATTTTACTGAATTCAACTTCTATCCATTGGATCTTGTCATGCCTTTAGTCTAGCACAGTGTTTCTCAAGGACTGATCTGTGGACTGAAGCTGGACCCTGAGATTTCCTTGACACAGTTTAGGAAGGCAGCAAGTCAGTCTCTGGTATCAAAAAGGTTGAGAAACAATGATCTAGTAGACAAGAACCCTCTACTATCCTATTTTCTTTCTGTGTATGTCCCGATTACAGATGGGAAAATTGAGGCACTTATGTTCACTCAATTCGTATAGTCAGATCTGGGTCTACTATACATATTATTTGATCCAAAGTTAATGGGATATTTTAATTAATACAGTGAAAGCCATTATTAAGGTATTTACCTCAATAAAGACTTTTGGTGATTTAACTAAAATCCCCCATTCATTTAACATTTTAATTGAATAGAACTATAACTTTTATTGAGTATAGTCTGCCTGGCTTCAGGACCACACTAAATTGTAGCCTATTTCACCTTGCACTGGCTTTCATTTAAAGCCTTGGATGGATTCTTAAAGGACTACGTTGTTTGTTCCAAAGCCCTGGTCAGGAACACAGATGGAGTCTCTCCAGAGCATACAGTTCTTTCAGTAAGTACAGTGTTTTCACATACATCCCGCTACCCTGAACAGTTTACAGTCTAGGGACCTGGTCTGTCAATTGGCTCTATGTGGACAGGTCCTTGGACCTATGTGGAGTTTGACTTCAAGTCTCCTTGCAGGCATAGGAGTCTGCCCATATACTTCCCCTTTCAGGATCAGGGCCTACTTTAGACTCCCTTTGTTGTGAGCAATGAACAAAAATTTCAGATGTAAAGGTATAAAAAAATATCTAAAAAAGAATCCCTACCCCTGTATTATAAGAGCTTATTACCTTAATGCTTATAGTGGGGCCCATGTATAAACCTTGCTAACATAAGGTTTGTACATGCTTAACTATGAATTTATGCAACAACAAATGCCATTGATTAATTTAAAGGAGGACATTTTCTGGTGTGTATAGCGGGGGAAGGTTTACCCGGAGAAATGGCTGAAACTTCAGAGTCTGCTTACTAGTGAGGACATTGTCGCTGAGCTGAACAGAGTGCAGAATGTAAAGAGTGTGGACAGCAGAGTCCCTAAAAAAACACCTGAACTTTGTACCTCTGACCTTGCATCCAAAGCGCAGAGGCAGAAAGCTAACATATTCTCTATAAAAGGCAGTGTCCATAAAAAGTGCAAGCAAATAATTCCTTTATATAGATGTGAATTAGCCTTTTCCATTTCCAACAACATGATGGACTTAGCAATACACCATACTATTCTGTTTTTTGTAATTTTGATCATTGGTAGTATGGGTGGCATAGGAGGTACCAGATGAGTGAATACTGACCAAATGCTTGGAGATGTATATTTGATTTCTCCCTCTCTCCCTGGCCTCCTAATTTTTATAGCAAGACAAAACCCAAACTAAGAAAGCGGATTGGTTCAGTTTACCAGCTATTCCATAAAAAGTGGTAATTGACATTTTAATGTATAATATGTTGCATTCCTTCATAAGGCGACAGTAATTGAATACATATGAAATCCTGGTGCACTGTGTGACCCTGGAGTGTGCCACACACCTGGAAGCAGTGAAGTTCAATTAATGTGTCATTGGTACTAATAACGGCTACTAGTGAGAGCCTCCAGCCAGTTGCCACACTAGAGAAAACAGTAATCTTTGTATTTAGACAGATAATAATATACAGTAAACACCAAAGATCCATTGTTTACATGCAGAGCTGTTCTGGATCAACAGTTAAAATCTTGTTTTCTCAGGAACTTGCTTTTTTTATTAAATTACTCAATTTAATTTATCCATTCACTGTGTTTGTCTAGCTTCATGTGGGAAAATTTACAGATACTAAAATGAAATCAGCTGAGAGCCATTAGTAGACTAAATCAAATAGCATTGAGACAAAGGTTCATGTAATAAAAAATAGGACATAAATCACACACTTGCACAGAAAAGCATAAGGTAAAATGATCTGAAGTGTCTGATTTAACCTGACAAAACCCAGGAAATTCAGAGTTAAGGGCTGAAACACCATCCTTATCTTGCCTTACTTCTAAAATCAAGTTACAGAGTTTTTGGTGGTTGGGTGGTATGTTTGTTTTTGCTCATTTTGGCACAGAGACACTGATCATTTTTTCTTTCCATTTTATTCACAAAAAGAGAGGGCCTTGGTTATGTATAGGAACATAAAGGGTGAAAGCGTACAAACGCTGTTTTCCAAAACTGAGCCAGATATGGGGAGAGAATCCTGTTCAATATATTCAGTATCTGATATGTATGTTGCGTTTATAGTAATAGGAGTCTAGAGGAAAGTTATTTTTTCTAGCAACTGAATCTGAGAAACTAATTCAACTGCTTAACTGCCACTTTGAGCATGCAAAAGCTAATTTCAGTTCTCTCTGGTTCCCCATCAACCAAAGCTCCATAGAAAGCTATCAAGTTATAAACATGACATCATTGGAGAAACCCTCAGTGTCTGAACATTTTATATTCATACCCAAGGCCATGACACTGCTTCCTGGAGTTTAGACCTTTCATGGGAGTCCCGTCCATTGCACTAGAGCTATGCATTTTCACTAGAATTAGGGCAAACCACAGAGATTGTAAATTCAGTTTTATTAAGCCCCCAAGATTCAACTTCTTATCTAAAATTCTATTTGAACCTTTGGAGATCTTCAGCCTTCCTTTTTATCTGGTAAATTTTTCTCTAGAACCTATTACCATAATATCTATCTTATTTCTCCTAATTTAATCAGATCCTTCTCTCGTACTTAAACTTCGCTAATCTGTTAACTATCCTTGCTCCTTTATCTGCCCTATAAAGTCAATCAGTTCTCCAGCTGATCCTTTTAGCCAGACATGGTGATTCTCATTCTCCATTTCCCTCATGCTTTTCTTTTTCCTTCCTCCACTCTCCTCAGCCCAGTTTAATTTCTATTCTGCCCCCAGGATCCCTCATACTTTTGGAATCTGACTGTAAATTCCATCACAGGATCTCAGGGAGGCTAGTAGTCAGGTTTTTGAAGAGAGTAGGTGCAGCAATTTTATTAACTATATAAATACCCAGCTCAGTCTGATACTGTCTCTGGTACTGGAAGTATTTGTAGTTCACATTGGACATGCGCAGAGGGTTAAAGGAATTGGCATAGTCACTCCAATACGAACACTACTACTCTGCGCAGCCCAATACGTACAATCTATGCAGGGTAAACTGCTGTCTTCAAATTTCTCAAAACTAGTGTTTCCCTTGGAGAATTCCTAGAATATACAAAGCTTAAAGAAGAAACAGAAGATAAAGGAGAGAGGAAAAGGAAGGAGAAAAATAGTCCTGTTCTCCTATTTTCTGGTCCTAAAGAAGAAATTAATGGCAATGCAAGAAATTTCTGCTTGTGGCTGTGCTAATTAACCTGGTGGCTACCATGGGAGATACCCAAGCCCTGGGATTAATCAAGGAAATTTCATTTTCCAGGGTAGAGTTCAAGTGTCTCCTGGAGGTGGTTATGGAGGTAGAGAACAGAACCTTCCAACCATAGACTTCTCTGGCTTTCTAGGGACTAGAGGCTGTGTAATGTGTGAATAATCCTAGGCATTTAAACCTCCTGATTTATAGAGCCAAGGAGACACTCTATGCTGCCTTTCTATGGCTAGGGCTGCTCTTGAGGGGCTTTCCAGGACTTTGTCCATAGAAACCAACCCAGGACTCAATCCATAGAGATACAGCCTAGAACATAGCCATCCTACCCATCCATGGGTGCAGACTTGGAGCTCGTGGACTTTAAAATCAGAAAGGACCATCATGATCATCCAGTCTGCTCATTGCTGAACCCAAAACCTCACCCACCCACTTCTGTAATAGACCCATAACCTCTGGCTGAGTTACTGAAGTCCTCAAGTCATGATTTAAAGACTTCAAGTTATAGCGAATCCACCATTTACACGAGTTTAAACCTGAAAGTGACCCATGCCTCAAGCTGCAGAGGAAGAGAAAAAACCCCAGGGTCTTTGGCCATCTGACCCAGGGCAAAATTCCTTCCTGACCCCAAATATGCTGATCATTTGGAGCATGAGTATGTGGGCAAGACCCATCAGCCAGACACCTGGGAAATAATTCTCTGTAGTAACTCAGAGCCCTCCCCATCTAGTGTCCTATCACCAGCCATTGGAGATATTGGCTGATAGTAGTTGTAGATCAGCTATATGCCTTTGTAGGCAATCTCATCGTACCATCTACTCCAGTGGTGCTGGTTAGCGCTGTAGCTATCCGTGTCTGGCTGCAGGAGCCTACAAGCAGTAGCCAGTCAGGGACAAGTCCCTCTCAGACAGGGATCCCTCTCCATCTACCATCAGCCAGGAGCAGCCAGAGCTTGGCTCCTGCCCGATGAGATGCTAGAGGCAGTCAGGAGCACAGCAGTTCCTATGCTCTTAAAGTTTTTCACACACCGCAGCCTTGTCAGGCTTAAGTTCTAGTAATTAGGACGTTTTCTCTCATTGGTGTAAATAAGGTGATGCTTAGTTAAATATGCAAATTAGGGCATTATATCATTTGCATGAAAGATATCACCAGTTTTCTAAACCTTCAAGGCACTGTCTTAATGTGGTAATTTTTGCATAGTTCATTCCACATCATGCACAAGATTGAACTTAATAATGAAATCAATAGCATGTGTAAGACCCTGGATAAGTAGGTCACATTTCCATCTAATGGCTGGTCAACATAGAAGCTAAGAATCTACTGCTGCTCCCAGCTTAACAGTAGCTTCTTTAATTCTCTCATCACAAGTCATGGGGGTTAGAACCAAGATTGTTAGCACCAAAATTAGACATCTATCCTTTCAACTTGAGGAGATGCCCCATTAGCTGGTTGCAGTAGTAGGCTGTTATCCAGTACGTGGACCAGCTATTACAGAGGATCTAAAACACTTAGGCGAGATGTTGCATATCCATAGGATGGATGCACAGGTCAAAATTTCTGTATGTTTCTCAGTTCCAATTAAGATAAGTATGTGGTTCTGGGTCAAATCATGTTGAGGCTGCTACAATTATTGTCATTCCTGCTTGGCTATGAGACTTCTTTGATTCTCATGGGTTCAAAAAAAGAGGGTGGGATTAAAAAAAACTGGAAAGACATTTTCCTTGAAGGAAGCAGGCACTGTGGTCTGACTTTTAAGTCCTTGATCCAAATTTAAACCCTTGAGCCAATGTTCCTTATTTATATGAACCTAAAATGCTCAGGAAATCCTTAATTTGTTCTGGTTCATCATCCTATTTTAAACCTATTTTTCATCAGAAGTGGTAAACATTTACCCAGTAGTCCTGGGATGGAATATCAGATTCACCTATCCTCTTTTGGAACCCCATTGTTCTATGTCCACTGTGCAGAGTGCAAAGAGTGAAAATGGGGCCACATCAATGGTTCCAGTTGTTCTCTGGTTCAGAACCACTTGAGTTCTGCTAGAAAGTTACACACCTCATGAGGGCTATCCAGGGGAGCTTGTAACTGCCATGAGCCATACCGCCTATGCTAGAAGAGTTTAGAACTTTAGAAGTTAGAGCATGTGGGGCTCAGGATGGCTAAAATCTCCACAGGTTAGGCTGGCAACATTTATAATTTCTGTGACACCTCAGATGTGGTTCTTCCTACGTCAGATGCAAGCTAAATTGGTAGCTTCCTGGGCGGAGGCTGCTGGAGACCCTACAGAGGAGTCTCTAGTTAAAATTCTGCCACCAAACTGTAGATAAGGTTGGGATAAACATTCTACAACTACATTAGAAGCAAGAGGGAGACCAAGGACAGAGTAGGCCTGTTACTCAATGAGGGGGGAAAGACAATAACAGAAAATGTGGAAATGGCAGAGGTGCTTAATTACTTCTTTGTTTTGTTTTTTACCAAGCAGGTTGGTGGAGATTGGATGTCTAAAATAGTGAATGCCAGTGAAAATGAGATAGGATCAGAGTCTAAAATAGGGAAAGAACAAGTCAAAAATTACTTAGACAAGTTAGATGTCTTCAAATCACCAGGGCCTGATTAAATGAAACCTAGAATACTCAAGGAGCTGACTGAGGCCATTAGCAATTGAGCCATTAGCAATTATCTTTGAAAAGTCATGGAAGACGGGAGACATTCCAGAAGACTGGAAAAGGGCAAATATAGCGCCTATCTATAAAAAGGGAAATAAGGACAACCCGGAGAATTACAGACCAATCTGTTTAACTTCTGTACCCGGAAAGATAATGGAGCAAATAATTAAGCAATCAATTTGCAAACACCTAGAAGATAAAAGATGATAAATAACAGTCAGCATGGATTTGTCAAGAACAAATCGTGTCAAACCAACCTGGTAGCTTTCTTTGACAGGGTAACAAACCTTGTGGATGGGGGGGGAAGCGGTAGATGTGGTATATCTTGACTTTAGTACAGCTTTTGATATAGTCTCGCATGACCTTCTCATAAACAAACTAGGGAAATAGAACCTAGATGGAGCTACTATAAGGTGGGTGCATAACTGGTTGGAAAATCGTTCCCAGAGAGTAGTTATAAGTGGTTCACAGTCAAGCTGGAAGGGCATAACGAGTGCGGTCCTGCAGGGATCGGTTCTGGGTCTGGTTCTGTTCAATATCTTCATCAATGATTTAGATAATGGCATAGAGAGTACACTTATAAAGTTTGCAGAGGATACCAAGCTGGGAGGGGTTGCAAGTGCTTTGGAAGATAGGATTAAAATTCAAAATGATCTGGAAAAACTGGAGAAATGGTCTGAAGTAAATAGGATGAAGGACAAATGCAAATTACCCCACTTAGGAAGGAACAATCAATTGTACACATACAAAATGGGAAATGACTGCCTAGGAAGGAGTACTGTGGAAAGGGATCCAGGGGTCATAATGGATCACAAGCTAAATACGAGTCAACGGTGTAACGCTGTTGCAAAAAAAGCAAACATCATTCTGGGATGTATTAGCAGGAGTATTGTAAGCAAGACATAAGAAGTAATTCTACCACTCTACTCAGCGCTGATTAGGCCTCAACTGGAGTATTGTGTCCAGTTCTGGATGCCACATTTAAGGAAATATCTGGACAAATTGAAGAAAGTCCAGAGAAGAGCAACAAAAATGATTAAAGATCTAGAAAACCCAACCTATGAGGGAAGATTGAAAAAAATTGGATTTGTTTAGTCTGGAGAAGAGAAGACTGAGAGGGGCCATGATAACAGTTTTCAAGTACATAAAAGATTGTTACAAGGAGGAGGGAGAAAAAATTTTCTTCTTAACTTCTGAGGATAGGACAAGAAGCAATGGGCTTAAATTGCAGCAAAAGTGGTTTAGGTTGGACAGTGGGAAAAACTTCCTAACTCAGGGTGGTTAAGCACTGGAATAAATTGCCTAGGGAGGTTGTGGAATCTCCATCATTGGATATTTTTAAGAGCAGGTTGGACAAACACCTGTCAGGGATGGTCTAGATAGTACTTAATCCTGCCTCGAGTGCAGGGGACTGGACTAGATGACCTCTTGAGGTCCCTTCCAGTTCTATGATTCCCCTGCCTCTGATGGACTCAGCCCCTCTCTGGATACTGCTAAGTCACCTGTCAGAGATGACATATCACCAAGGCTTTTACAAATACTTGTAAAGAGCAATTTTTTGCCTTCAAAATACACTAGATTTCTCCAAGTATAAGGGTATTTTTTAAAAATCCCCCCCAAGAAATATACCTTGCCCTGAACCCTATTGCAAATTTGACACACTCCTGCACAAACACACCATTTCAAATTGCAAAAATTGTATTGATCAAATAAGTTTGTATATTTTCCAGATCGATTAATATATAAAACTAAGTTCCTTTGGCAAGTGGTGCTGCCTCCCACCTTGTTTGTAATTATGAGAGAGCACTTTTCAAATGAGCAAACAAATGAGTAAATTCCATGCACCCTGGGGATTCAGGGGTAAGTTTGGGTGTGGGTATCTGTGAGAGTGTGGGAGTATCTGTGGGAGCCCTTTGTTAAAAATGGCAGCACATCACTGGCTGGAAACTCAGTGTGTTACCGTTAAAGGCTTCAACACCAAACACAACACTGCCTTCTACTCCCTATCAACCTTCTTCCCACAGGATGGAAATTTTTACCAGTTGGGGGACACAAATTAAGTCTGTCCTGTTGAGTATTTTAATTCCAGTCACAAGGTCATTATTTACAATTATTAATTTGTTTCCTCTAGCACCCGTAATGCAATAGGCACTTTGCAAACATATAACAAGGCATGGTCCTCCCGCCCCATGATTTTACAAACTAAGGCTCTGATTCTGCATACACACTGCTGATGTAAGTCACCTTTATGTATGTTAATAGTCCCATTGATGTCAATGTGTCTACAAGTGTGTAACTGCAGGAATAGTGCCTAAAACACAGCCCGTTTTAGAGGGCAATATCTTCTCAGCCTTAACTGGGTCTTCACAGAGTATTTCGCCTTGGCTTCATTATTCAGTCAAGAATCCATGTACTCCAGAAGCTACCAACAAACTGTGAATGTCTTGAAAAAAGGCATCCTATGGTATAGCCACTAATGGAAGTAAGAAGAAGAAATATAACATGAATCTGCTGCATTGAGAGTAGCTGAACTTTCAGATATGTTTACTGAATATCAAGCAATTCAGATATAAAACCCTGACTGGCATGAATTTGTTGTGGACAGTTTGATATTGATACATGTGAAGGTGGTGAATACGTGCTCAGAATGCTTTTGAAATACTTCAGTATGAGTGCTCTTGGTTTTGTGGTTATTAGATTTCCTTGTAGTACCAAACGAATATCTTCTTTGAAATCTAGCTGCTAGTGAGGAGGGTCATGATGATCTGAGGAGAATAAAGTTGATGGCTGAAGCATATCACTGGAAGTCAGGAGTAGAATCCAGATGTCCTCGATCTGCGACAGACCTTGGGAAAGACATCTAGGGGGATTCCATTACACCCTTGCAAAGCCTGCAGCATTGGGCTTTAAGAAAGTGCAGAAGGTTCTGAGAGTGACATTCACTCCCCTCAAACATGGGAGGAGTGAGTAAGGCTGCTGAATACCAGGCTCCCACCAGGACTGCTATTCCATCCTATAGACTGGAGTCACTGCATCAGACCCTCAGTGGCAGTTCATAGAGTGAGCTTGTGGATCCTTCCCCAGCCCATCCCCATTTAGGCCTTCCCCATCAGCTCAGACAGGACCATCCAGGAAACAGACCTTTTCTTCTGGCTGTCCAATCCATGTGGGTATTGTTACCCAGAGTTTTGCTGAACCCAAAGCTCTTGGTAATTTTATTCTCTTTATGAGGCAGTTGCAGGAAATAAATCCAGCCAATAGCTAGTTGATGCAAGCAGGCAAACAAAAGTGCTTTCACTTTAAGCTTCTACTTTATTTATTCTCCAGCACTTACACACATCCGCAACAGGTTAGTAGAGCACCCCAGATTAACCCCAGATTCATATTTACCCAAGGTCTTGAGGAGGTCTGGAGTGGATTTCCAGATCCAGCGGTGGCCAGCCTTCCATCTGCAGGGGAACTTGAGAGGTGTTCAAGTGTCCACCAAGCTCAGATTTATTTTTATATTTTAGTATTATATAGCTTGTTTATTTAAAAACAAAACAAAACTGCTGAGCAGAAGTTGTGTGGCGTTTTCCATTCTGCTGTATGGGGTTTTCTATCAGTTAACCAGTTGTATTTCACATAGTCATAGTTAACTATATTGCCAGACTTTCCATGTTGCAAAACTGCATGCTTTGGCAAAAAGCTCGAGTCAGGAGGCCCCATGGTCGTGTTTAGTCCTCGTGGACACTCACTTCCCCCCTCCTTTCTTGGTCTGTTAGTTGTGCTAAGGCTTCAGAAATGGCCTTTCTAGCTGCTTTCAGCAATGAGCATAACAATTGGTATTCCAGCTGCAGGCAGGGGTCTAGGCATGTTACTGGAGTATCAAAATTTCCCCGCTCTTACAGTGCACCCATTTGGGAATACTGTTGTGCCTGCGCAGTGTCCTGCTGAAGCCATTTGGGGTTCCATATGGGCATATGGGTCTGTTCACCTATTAGACTAAGTGGGGCTCCATGTGGCTGCAGGGATCAACTGGTGCAGGTCTGATTGCAGAATAGGGGTCTAGATTTGTGAGGCAACTTCACTATACTGTACTTCCCCCGTTCCCCCAGGTAGTAGTGCCTAGCAACACCTTATTCTTTGACTAAATTACTGTATCTATGCAGGCTTATGTCCTTGTAAAAAAAATACTTATTACAAGCTAGTTATTATAGGATGTGCTATGAAATGCTCAGTAGACAGATTTTTAAAAATGTAGTCAGGATATTATAGGAACCTTTACAAGTACATTTGTAAACTGGAATACATACAATTATTTATGAATGTGCCTGCAACATGGTAAGACATCATATAATCATGTATAAACAGCAATTTCTATTAATCATTTCTAAATCATGAATAAAGTATTTATAAATGTTACCTTAAAGTATTACCAAAGTTCCTGTGACAACCATTTTATAATGTATCTAATGCCAAGCAGCATAAAATACTGCACCCCCCTGAAAAGAGTTTGCATAAAATCTCTTATATTCCTTAAAGATTCATTATTCATTCCCACTAGATTAGTCACACTATTCATACAAGCTGAGGGTCACTGAGAACTAGCTCCAGTCACTGAACATAGCTTAAAAAAAAACACTTTTATAATGTTCAGAGGAATGATTTCAGACAAATGAAACAAAAATACTCCAGTGTGTGTTTTTCAAACTAGGTTTTTCCTATTTCTACGGCATGGATATTTCCTCTCTCTGATTGATATATTGCTTCTCATGTTCCCCAGGAAGACTTTCACCTTTTAAACTATCTACTGTAGCTAAAAAAAATATCACTTTGCAGCCTATATCAGCAGAGACAAATGTTTGCACATGATAATTAATATTAATAACCCCCGTTTGCAATACTTTCAGAAAAGTCCTCAAATTCCAGGCCCAAATGAAACAATCAAGTTGGCCAGACCAAAATAACCATATTTTTCTTCAGAAACTGAAAATACAAAAATATCAACTGATGGATTTTGTCCCACAAACATCAGGAGTTAATGTCTATATAACTTACACATACTTTTTTTGTAAATGTCATCCATTTGCATTAATCCATCAACACTGACAGCTCCTCCAGTGCAATAGCATGTAGATCACACTCAGTGCAGAAACATAAATAAATTGATTAGTTCTAAAAAAGGTCCCCTTTATTTTTTTTAAACAGCGGGGATTTTCTAGTCAATTACCTTAAGTAGCCTTTAACAAATACTAAAAATGCCACATGTGCAAGGAGAGAGCGCACTGATTTCTCCCTCCCTCTGTTCCGAGCAGAAATGGAACCCCCACCCCAGCTGACTATTTCCAGATTTATGCCCAGTAAAAATAATTTTCTCTTCGGTTACCAAATGGTGTCCCAAGCATCCTGTGGAGGTCAGACAGTAGTGATAATATAGACTCAGCAAAAGAGCTGAAAATGATCCAGTGCAACCTTGGGCCTCAATCCTGCAAAGATTTACACATGTGCCTGAGTTTATGGACTATATGGAGTTGCAGGGCCGAGGCCTTAGTATCATCATTCTGGCAACATCATGTAACACTTCTAAATTATTCATCATAAATTGTCAATGTATGTTAGCTGCCTTATTTTAAGCAATGGGTTCAAGTCGCACACTAGGTAGGAGGCTGATCCTGCAGCCCATACTCACCTGGTAGTTTTCAATCACACAGGTAATGCTACTGAATGTCAAAATGAGATCATGGTGTAAGTGACAATTCTGTTGGTTCAAAACAGAGCCCAAGAAATCTGTTTTTATTATTGGGGGGGGGGTAATTTTTATGTTTTTGTTCCCCTGAGAGCAGTAGCTATTAGCACAAGTGAGTATTAGTTAACAGGTTGCAGGATCTGGCCCTATTTCTTGAGCTAATACCAATGCTGACACTCTGGTGCCATGGTAGGATCTAACCCTGCAACCATTTCAACATCTGATCAACTTTGCTCACTTGAGTAGTTCCACAGTATTTCTAATATGCCAGTCACTGTGTTAGCCGAACACCACAGACTCAAGTTAACAACTTGCATCGTGTCTAACTCTAAAGAACTTGTTCTTTCTCAGTCATCAGCTGCTAGACATTGTTATTTATAATTAGAAAAATGAGTAACTGCTGTCCTCAGATATACACAAAGATATAAGAATGTTATACCCTGATCCTGCCAAAACTCATGTACGTGCTTAATGTTATGGATTGTGAGTAGTCCTGTTGTCTTCAGTAGGATTACTCATAGTGTGTACAATTAGGCACATGTATAAATCTTGGCAGGATTGGGGTCTTACACTGAAACTTCTCCATCTTTGTTTAGTCAACACAACTTCCATTTGCAATTGTGCTCTCCTACTGTACTCTGGTCCCTACAGCACTATTTCCGCTGATCCTACCGTTCTCCCCTCTCCCTCCAGTGCAGTTGCACACTAATTCTAAACCCCCTCCTTGCTTAAAGCATATGGAGAGGTAAAGGGCAAGGTCCTCTAAGTTCAAAATTAATGCAAGTTCTTAGTTTTTATCTTTGGTATCTAGAAACTATGTTGACTGGCATATTAGAAATACCATTGTTTAAAATCAGGGATATCAAATACCCAGCCTGCTTGCTTGATTTATGGAGCCCATGTGGCATATTCAAATTGTGCACAATCTAAAGGCCACATTTCAAGAGCTCAGCTCCCATTCAGGCTACATTGAGGAGAGTTTTAAAAGTGCTCAGCATCACCAACACGCAGCAGGAATTCTGACCTGGACTGAGGATAGTCCATAGTCCTAAATTTAGACACTGGACCATAATTAATATTGTAATGTGGGCCCCTTCACACCATGAGCGATACCCCTAGTTCTGATCATTTCATTTCTATGGGGTTTCACAAAGGAGAAAAGGGGACCGGACCATACAGCCCATCTACCTATTCCTCCTTTTAGACTTGTTTACCTCCAGATATAGCAGGAGCGACTCTTTTATTAATCTAAGTTATTTACATCTTTAATAACTGCAGCTTGGTGCTAGACATTGTTATTTATGCCACATTAAAACAGCCTAATGTTAAGGTGCCTTCTCTACTCTATCTTTGTTTCTTATTGTGAGTCTTTTTGTCTCACATTTGGACTGGAATATAAAATAAACCCCATGTCTCTCATCCTGCAGGGATTTATGCGTGTGTTTAGGCACACTGATTTCCACCATTAAAGTTAAGCATCGGTAGAGCCTTGCTTGGATTAGGGCCTGTATGACTAAATAAATCGGGCATAAAATTTATCTACACCTAAGCATGCACGGTAACCTCTCTATAGGGACACGGGCAGTTAACAGAAGTGTTGTATCGAGTTCTGCACCTCGTCCTCACTTCTGAACAGTGAGTAGACAGCGTCCCACTGCCGTTTACAACCCCCATCGCGCAAAAGAGCCTGGGCCGACGAGAACAGAGGGTGTAAGCCCCTGCGTCGCCTTTCCCAAATGAGTCGTTGTATTGATTCTGTTGAGTGTGGATCAAGCCCCATTACACTGAATGTAACTTCTTTTCTACTCTGTGTCTGCTAACCTTTGCAGACCTCTTCCCCCCACTTCCACACCCCGCGGTGTTACGCGGCGCCTGGGCTTTCTGAAGCGAAGTGCGGTGCAACCTTGAGAACTCAGATCGGGAACTACTGAGCAGGGCGAGCTCGCGGACGGATTTCGAGCCGTTTGACGCCTGAACCCAGCAGGAGCGAGGTGACAGAAGGTGTCAAGCGGGGGCACTGTGCAGGGCTGTGCGACAAGGCGTCAGCCGCCCCCAGCCTAAAGTTGTAGAGAGCGGCGTTAAACCAAGACCAACCCGGAGCTCTAGAGATTGCTAGTGTATACCCCCCTCCATTTACAACCACACTTGCATCAGTCAGGGGGACAGATTTTCTTTTGAGCCCACGTGGCTATTGGGGAAGAATCACCCTGGAAAACAAGAACGTGGGAACGGCCCCTTCTTGTGTTCTCCGGCAGCCACTCGGTCCCACTCCCTCTGGGGAGCAGCGCGGAGCGGGCAAGTTCCCGGCTCGCCTCCAGCAGTTTTTGATCTCTCACCGGGACGCTGCAGTCGCATCCATTTCAGCAACGTCCAGCACAAGCCGGGCTAGGAAGCGACTTTAAGTTACACGACACTGCTCGTGGTGGAGAGATCAAACGGGACTCGCTGGGCCAGCGGAGCGCTGCCCAGCGCCCTGGGTAGGAATCTCTTGCCTTCGGTGTCCCGGGACGGGGCTATTTGCTAATGCTGTAATTGATCATCAATTTCCTGTGCTAAGCGTTATTGCGGACACGCTTCTCGTTCCTACAGGTCACAACCTAACATCAGTCTTCTCAACCCCCCACCCCAAATTCTCGCCCAACTTTACAATGCAGCCTACTTATCAAGAATGACTTTCGAATAAATTACACTGAAAACAATTCCCCCTGTGATTCCTTCCAGAGATTCAAACCTTTTGCTTTCTGCTGATTTGACTGTAATTCTTTTTCCACTGAAGCGAGACATGAATTGATTCGGAGTGAATGCAATTGTTGGCTTTGGGGTTTTTTTAATTAAAACCTGCGAAAACTAAATGTTTGTCTTTAATACACTTTCTATTTAAAAAAAAAGCCAACGGATTACCTTAAAATGGGCTTTTAGGTGAGGTCAGAGAAATGTGCAATTCAAGGTCAATAACTATGCCTCATTTCTCGAGTTCTTTTGATTTTATTATCGAATCCCATGTGTAGAATTTATTAATAAACCAGATAGAGGAAAAATACCATTTAGGAAGTTCTTTATAGCAGCGTCCAGAGTTTATTGGGAGTTATTTTGCAGATTGTCCTCAGGAGACAAGTATATTGGGGATTTGCTTTGATCAATTCGGGCCACAATTTCAGAGATGTACTTTTTTATTTTAAATGCATCTCATTTGAGATTATATTTCAAACGTCTCATTAGCGGACCCTTCTCCCAACCAAAATTATTTGTTAATGATGTAATTTACTACACGGTCGCTTTCCTTTGCTATCAAAGGGTTGATTGGAATAATCAGTTATCATACCCGCTTTGGGGAACAATATTTATTTTTAATCTGCATCAAAAATATCCTGTTGGAAAATAGAATCAGTGGAACGTGTTGTCATATCTGATGCAACATGCAATGCCCGTCGACTTGAATTTTTAAATACGTTTTTCTTGTCTTTGATATTTTTTCCCTGGGATGTTTTTCCCCCGCTAATGCGGCCAGATTCGGCTAGATTTTTCTGATATAATTCATAAATACAATTGGGTTGGTTTGTTTGAGAAAGGGAGAGACAATCATCAGCAGCGTTCAGATTTGTCGGGGGAAATTTCAATGACATTTGTATAATTTAAAGCAGCTTGAAAGCAGTTTTGTAACCGATTGTAAACATGGTCGTCTTGTTTGTGCAGGATTTGTGCAAAGTATGTTCCTATTACACTGGGACATCGATTACCAAGAAAGGTAAACAGGCTCACACTTAGGTATTCACAGGTTGTCTGTGTAACAGTTTGATTTGGTTTTCTTTATACTGTGTGAAAGAGAAGGTCAAATCTAATGATAGTTCCTTCCCAGTTCAGGACAGTTTGCAGCACTGAACCCCAAACCATTTCCCAGCTATTGATATTATCTGTAGGAATCAGTTGTCACGAAGATGATTGCTGAATAAAATATACAGTGTATGAGAAAAGCTGGTGTGGGATCTCAAATCACGTTTATACCAGCCGGGCTAATGTTAGCGAACACAGTTTGCTCTTTAACATCCAAAGACCAAACAAGTGTTTTCAAACATATAGGTGTCTGTTCATGTTTTTACAAATCAAAGATGCTTGACGATTATATTTGTTCTTGTTCTTTTGATAACCATAGTGGCTTATTTGTTTAGATACTATATTATGTCCCTGCGCTGAGAAAATTATATTGGCGGCTCTTCTCCGGTTTAATAGGTAGTAGGAGAAAGGAGTTTTTATATATACAATCTCTTTAAGTCTGACTGGGGATTTGTTCTCCTTTTCCTCCCCCTTTACTTTTCTTCTCCAGGGCACAAACCTTTAAATGACCATAAAATTAAAAGATGTCTCTAGTTTCCATGTTAACGCACAAAATGCTGAAGGAAAACAAGTCCTTTGGGATGGGATTTATTCCACCAACTCAGGAAACAATTTGAAATATACTCCCCGAAAACGTGACAGGGGTCCCCTTTGTTAAAAGCCCCGCTGAGACCGATAGACATGCGTGTTTGGTAAAAAGATCAGTCCGATGAGGAGCAGGACATAAAAAAGGAGCTTTGATTACCAAAGTTAGAAAAGCAAGGGAGCGATATAGTTACCTGAAGCCAGCAAAATCTTGCCCGGGGATATAACTTTCCTTGTTTAGGAGGGTAATTGGGAGATTAAAGAGCACAGCCTTCTCCTAAACAACATCGGGCCATTATCTGAAGGGTGGTTTGCTTTGGCAGATCCTGGTGTAATGGGATAATTAAAGAGGTGCGAGATAGCTTAAACAAACACACTCCAACGGGATAGGGTTCGGTAGAGGGATTAGTTTTAAGGACCATTATTGTGTTTTACAAACAGGAGATCTGCTAAATTATTATTTGTATCCTGATTATTGCTATGGAAATGTATTTTCACACGGGGTCTAAACAACAATTAATAACCCAAAATCGGAACACAAATAAATCCCTAAACGTACAAAATTGTCACCTTTTCGGCCAATTCCTTCTGGCAAGAGACAGCGAATTGCACGTCCTTTCTTTAAATTTCGGTTTTCTAGTGATTGCTTTAAATCTGGAACTGCGGCAGGAGCAGTAATAACAACAATGCAGTTAGTTGGGTTAAATTATGTAAATATCGGCGCGTTGCTGCATTATCTCTTCCTGATCTATGATCGCTAATGGAATACATTTCCGCAGAAGCAGGGAAAGTGCAGAGAAACCAGTTGTGGGCATTTGAGACGGAAAATTGACCACATGTTTTAGCGACACACACAGAGATCTGCTGTCTTTTTTCCTTTTGGGTCACCCTTTCTTCCAGATCAGCTTTGAGTGAAACATGCGATTCGAGGCTGACTTTGGTGAGTCTGCCCGTCTTTCCCTCCTTGCAAAGAAATATGAACGAAGAAGGGTGTTATCGCTAGGTTTAAAGCGACGTGTAGTTAATGCAAGGAGCTTGCCCTTGTTAGTAATAGTGTGTTTTTCCTCCCGGTGGGGGTGGGGGCGGGGGCAGGGTGAGTTAGATGCTGTTCAGTTTGTTGTTGTACTTTGGGGAAATCTTCAGCAGTTCCTCTCTGCCCCAACCACTTTCTCTCGCGTTTGCTCCTCAGTACTTGCCTCTTAAGTCACCTTCCAGGGTGACTCCTCAGAGGCTACCAATGGCATAGACGCAATACATCTGGATCTAGGCATTCAAGGGGGTCACTCCTACTTCACTTGAACTTCCTTCCGGGGTTTTGGTGGTAATACAAGACAGATATTCCAGGAAAACATATTTTGTCTTTCTATAGCAGAAAGTGTGTGTGTGTGTGTGTGTGTGTGTGTGTGTGTGTGTGTGTGTGTGTGTGTGTGTGTGTGTGTGTGTGTGTGTGTAGGGATGTCACACGTATACTGGACTGAAAATTCAAATAATGTTAATAAAAGGGCAGCATATTTCAACCGAGTGCCATTAGACAGGCTAAACTATGTAGCCGGCTAGATTGTGGAAAATTCTTTCAGTGGACCTGGCTGGAAGTCCAGGGTTTAAAATCGGACTGGATAAACCATTCAACTCCACAAGGAACAACCCTGCACTGACAAGGGGACAGACTCTCACATAGCAGAAGTTGAGGTTCTGTCAATACAGTGCAACGCACTTTCTTTTCGATGCCCTGGAATTTAACAGAGGCCTTATCCCGAGGGAGAGAACAATAACTGGCTGTAACAGCCACACAAGAAGCGACTTCGAAGTTTACAATATAGCGATGGCTGGTCAGTTTTGTTGGTGTGACCCGTGTTCACAGTGTACAGATTTATCCGCACATGTGCTTGGGGTCGGCTCTGGCCTAGGTACTAAGCGACCTCAGCTCACAAGTCAGTAGAGGCTTAGGGTTTCCGGCACCACGCAGGACCAGGGGAACTGGGCTTAAGGTACCGAATCTGGGAAAGGCTTAGAAATGATATGCATCCAATAGACTTTCTTCGGACTCTCAGGAGGGAAGAGGGGACCTAGGACAGCCCTCGCTCCTGCTCTTGTTTTAGGTTGTGGAAACCTCGGTTGAACCATATTGCAGTCCCTAGCGTTGTGAATGATTAACACTGCCACGCTGCTGAGGTCTGGGGAAGAGATGGGGGCGCAGCAGCTGCCCTGGGGGGAGGGAAGGTTGGAGACTAGAGCCCCCAGGACTCTGAGCATGACATACCAGGGGATCAAGAAGGCAGCGTGACCAGGGCAGGACTTCCCCTCCAGACATACTGGTGTTTTCTCTGTTTAATACAGAACAAAGGAGAGGTGGCACAGCCGCTGCTGGAGAAATCAAAGCAGGCGAGAGGTGACAATCCCACACTGTGTGCGCGTGTACCTGCCTCACACTGAGTGTGCACATTGTGTGCGTCTGTAGCTGTCTAGTGTAGTGAGCGTCCATGCCGGCCCCGGCCCCCAGGGCTATGGATGATCTGAATGGGCATCACTAAACTCCTGCCTAGCTTGCCAAGCGGATTTGTAACCGCTGGAATTCTCCCCCTTTCTTTGTGCTTGCTAGTGTGTGTGCTTGTTTTTTGTTTTACCTTCTTGAGCGAAAGAAAGCGACCCGGTGAGCTGCTGCTGTCAGTCCTCATCCATTCCCGCTTGATTGGTTGTTGGATCGCCAGCTACACAGAGTCATATCGATGGATTAAAAATCCCGAGAGGAAAGTATTGAGTACTTGGCTGCAGTTGTGTGAGACATTGAACTATAGGTGCCATATGTGCATTATAACCTAACCCACTCCTACCCAAGGGCCTGCTCCTGCATCCCATTGAAATCAAGCTGGGCGCTCTGCCTGAGCGCAGGTTTTGGGCCCACGGTTCCACGCTGTTAGCTGCAAATACTTTCCACTCTAAGGACCAGAGAAGTGTCCGGAACCATTAGCAGGGTTCTCTCAGCGCCCAGCTTCAGGACCGGGCCTCCTTTGATATTGACTGTGTGCAAGTGTGTGCGATTCCCCAAATCCTTGTGCGCTTGGCTAATGAAACTACATTAGCGTGTTGGTACATATTCAAGTGTGTGTGTGTGTGTGTGTGTGTGTGTGTGTGTGTGTGTGTGTGTGTGTGTGTACGCGCGCACTATGGAGCCGGAGTGCTCAGATGTGCCAAGGACAATGGCAGGAGGAGGTTTGGATGGTGTGTGAGATGAGGGAGACTCTAGCCCAGCCCCCGCTCTGTAGGTCCTTTCAACCAGTTTCTCTCCCAGCCTCCTGGCTATCGCGTTGTTGTGTAGCTCAAAGTCTCGGATATTAGCACGTATCTCCCACCACCTTATTTTAAACCGCGCTATTTATAATACGTTCAAAATGCCAGACCACCGCAGAAATGTGTGAGGACCTGTGGGTCTCTCTGTGTCTGGCTGTAGATGCGGGTGTGTAATACAGGCTGAGTTGGTGAGATCCGGAGCACCAGCCGGAGACTGTTCCAACAACCACACCCCCTCCAGTTCACCCCCGCCGCCTCCTTTTCCATTGCAAGTGCTAATTGCGGTCCTTGCCTTGCGCCTCTGTCTTTGGGTCCTACCGAAGGCGCTGCTGCACCGGCGGACACGTCACGGGGCACATTTATCCCCTCCCCTCTCGAGGCGCTTCTCGCTTGCTCCAGCCTTCACTAACGAATTAACTGAAGGTTCCACTCCAGAGCCTCTGGCTATTCCTGGCAAAGAGGAGGAGGAGGAGGAAGACATTAGTGTTTCCGTGCGTGGGAGCACCGAAGTTAGGCTTTGTGAGAGTGGGGGATTTGCCTCCGATCGCTGCTGTGTGGTGCGCTTGGCTGTCAGCTCTTGGAAGGTGAAATAGCAAACCCTTATTTCTCCTGTAAGGTAGAGTCCTCTCTCTAGTCGCATGTCAATGTGAACTAGCTCTCGCTTCGCATCAGTTTTTTTATTTTTTTTCCATGCGTGTCAAATAATAAAAATCTCTTTATAATATAAAACCTTTTTTTTAACGACTTGCCTTGGACTTGTTTGGATAGTGACAGCACTGAAGTGACGTTGGCCTGGAGGAAAATGGATCCTTTAATGTAACTGTTTAGGAGAACCGGGTTTAGAACACGGGCTGGAGCAGCGAAATCCGCTTGGCTGTTGCAGACAGTATTCCCCGAATCTCAGATGAGAGGTGAACGGGGATTGTGCTAGGCAAAATTGCAGGCAAGTTCTGCACTTGTGGTCTAAAATACACACAGTTTGATACATACGTGTACGGTGAAAGCATATTTCTCCAGCACTGGTTGCAAGACAAGCGGTCGCTCTCCTAGATCTGATTCAGAGGGAAATGTGTGAAGGAAACGCGAGCCTGTGGTTTTAGAGCAAGCCTACCAGCAGCTCCCTCCTCACCGGCTTTGACTTTCATTTTATGGCTGGGCTGCCTTTCCAGCTTGTCTTCGCCTCTGCACCTTGGGCTCTAGGACCAGATCCCTTTGCATTAGTTCATTAGAGAACAACTACCTTTAAAAAAAACATTGCAGACTGCCTAGTACAATGATTTTCTGCTGAGCGGTTGCTTGAAGGCTTTGTTTTTCGGAGGGGGGAGAATTCCATAGAGCAGGAAATCATTCGCTAAACAAAGAAAAAAAAAGGGGGGGGGATATGCTCCCTGTGAACGAGAAGAGCCATTTCCAGCTGCAGCCACGGTCCCGGTCCATGTAGATCTTTCAGTCTCTGCTTTCCAAGTGCAAGATATTTGCATTGCAGAGTCAGCCCAGAACTGCATTCTCCTGACCTGCTGCGGCTTGTGGCACAGAGGTGGTTTCCCACTCTGGTCTCGCCCTTCTCATGCGCTGATTTTTATTCTGTTTTTTACGAAGAAAATAATATTAACGATAAAGTCAAAGTCCATGCTCGCAGCAATCCGGAAGGATCGGGTCTAATATGCCAGTGCCATCCTCCTCATTGCCGTGCAATAGCCGCCATGAAGGAAAAGTCCAAGAATGCTGCGAAGACTAGAAGGGAAAAAGAAAATGGAGAATTCTACGAACTGGCCAAGTTGCTGCCTCTGCCTTCAGCTATCACCTCCCAGCTGGACAAGGCCTCCATCATCCGCCTCACCACCAGCTACCTGAAAATGCGAGCTGTCTTCCCAGAAGGTAAATCCCTCGGTTGCTTCCGGGGCACCTGCTGCTTCTCATAAGGCAGGGGTCTAAGGCAGGGGCTTTGCAGGGCGGCGGTGGGGGGACAGCACATATTGAGTGCAGTTTCTTAGCAGTTACCATCATCTGCGTTTCGAGGGTGCAAGGGGTCGGAATGAGCCGTGACAGTCATTGAAATAGTTGCTGTCTGTCCTTGAAGACAGTGACTGTTTATAAATAGCCACCCCTCCCCACGCACACCCCAGGCCGTCTCTGTGAATTGTATTTCCAATTGTAGCCTGTGCCCAAGGTGCTAAGCAGGCAGGGGGCCAGTCGCCATGAGTTTAGTCGTATTCATCAGGCTTATTTTAAAGCTCAAATAATACCCCAGAGTTTGGAACGGGAATATTTGTAGGTCGTGTTGCGGTGCGCTGAGTCCGACAGAACCGGGAGGAGGAAAGAAGCAGAGTTCTCTAACCCAGGGCAATGAGGTTGCTTAGATCTTGGGGAAATGGTGCCAGGCAGCTGACTAAACACCAAGCAAGATCTGTGCGTGGTACATTCTGTGATTTTGTTTTCTTTCTTTCCCTGTGTGTGGGGGCGGTTAGAGCTGCTTAAAATTATTTCCCTAATTTAGGACGCGATAATACAAAGTGTAGAGACCAGACCTAGAGCAGAATGGGGGGAGGGGATCCAGCCTACAACCAGCAGGTCAGGCACGTCGTTGACAAGGCCTAGAACCAAGAATACCTTTGGATAACACTAGGGACAAGTTGGTGTTTTATCTTCACTCTCTCCCATTGGAGCGAGAAAGCCTGAAGATTTGGGGGATGGGCCATGTGGAAAATAGGAGAGCACAAATTCACATGCAACTCACTTGCAATGGGTAGAGACAGAAAACTTCGTGAGAGTGGCACAGATTTCTGAGAATAACTCTCATAAAACGGACACCACAACAAAGGAACCTATTTAAAATACGTGCGAATAATATAAATATAATATAATTAATATCAATGAACTTGCAGGTGTGATTTAAAAAAAAAACAAACATAATCTCCAACCGGCCCAGAGTGTATAAAAATTGGTACCAAAAGAACTAGACATACCACTGAACACACAGGGCATTATTTGGGCTTAGTTTCCGCTCTGCCACACACATTGTCTGCTCACTTGCAGCGCGACTATACTTGTAGCGCGCATGCATTGTGCTAATAGTTTTAAAGCGTCGTCCCCTCTCTGAGATTATTTTGATTTTGCTTCTCGCTCTGTCCCTCAACGTACTGGTCATGCAGCAGCCGGGGCTCTGCTCTCAACCCCAAACAAACAGCAGCGAAATGTCCGCGCGTCCCGAACTGATAAATAGAACGGGTTGCGTTAGGTGGGCCGGCGTGGGATGGTGCATCAGTCTGGAGTCCATTTGTCAGCGGGAAGATATCATTAGTTACATAGCGCTGCGGACATCTGCTAGAAGCCTCCCCCCTGCCCCCGCCTGTTACTAATTGCATGGGAAATTGTTTTCATTCTCCTGGGGGGCCGGGGGTATTCCCGGCGGGTGTGTGTTTCTGAAAACGCAGCATTTACCGAGCTGTATGGTCTTTAAACGCTGCCCAGTCCACCTGCCTGCAGGGATCCAACAGAGCTCAGCATTTCTAGCCTCGCCCGCGTCTTTTGCACCCACGCCAAACCCTTTAAACATTGGAATGAATCGGCGCACAGAACGGGGCTGGCTGCGAAATTAGCTGTAAAAAAAGTGTCATAAAATTCGCATCCGTAAGTAGACTAATAAACCCTCTTTTGTAAACGAGCTACAGGTTCAAGATTTCATCTTTGGTTGTTAATGATCATGCCCCGCTTCTGCAAGCGCCGGGGAGGACCCTAACTCGGACCAAATTCCCAGTAGGACTTTTTGTTTGTTTGTTTGTTTGTTTTGCAAAGGGAGGCTTTGCTTGAGCCGGGACTGAAGGACGCAGCCTTTTTCAATGCAATTGAAAATCTGCTGCGAAATGAGAGATCCGGGCAAAGATCGTAGTGCGAGGCAGTATGGTCCCCTACTCCCACTGAGCAGCGCCTTCCTCCATAGCGAGCGCCATTAGCTTCAATGGGATATGCAGGCCTATTCAACTTGGATAAAGGGATCCGAATCTGGCCCTTTGGCTCTCGCGTGCGTGCAGACCCCAGTCTGCTCGACTGAGCCTTAAACACCCTGTCTTTTAAAGGGAGAGCGAGCAATGCACATAAAACTTGAGATTTTCCCCTCGGACTTTTTTAAACCAAACACTGAATCCAAAAAATACCAACCCCTTCTCAATCCCATACACACACACACACACACACACACACACACACACACACACCTTCCCCCCAAACAAGTACACACTTCAGATATTTCTTTCACTAAGCGGAAGTGGCCAACTGACATATATTGTGTGGGGCCGTTTGTAATATGTCATGTTGTGTGATCACTAAACTGGATGAGAGAAATGAAATTAAATGCTGGTTAATATTCTCTAGATGGTTAAATAAACCCAAATCTCTTCCTTTGTGATTTGTTTGGCCTGTCTGGACAGATGATGGGGGAAGGGAGGAACAATTAGCATTCCAGAATGAAAAGTTTGTTATTCATCTTAGTTTCTAAGGAGCTTATGAAAGGGTTACAAATTAAAAACGAGAAAATCTTTATCAGCTACGTCAATAATTATGAGCAATGATTACTTAGTATTACATAAAATCAATAATTCTGTTTAACCGAAAGAGTTCTATAAAACATATAAAATAAAGACATTTACAGTTCTAATAGTAATAAAACATCCCAGTGCTTTGGTATATTCTAATGATTTTCGAAAATTTAAGTCATTACAAAAGTTCCGATTAAGAAATATCTTATAGTAATTTCGGGAGGGGGTTCCCAATTTTTGATCGCAAGTGTTTCCTCCAAAATAAGTGAATTACATATTTAGAAATACATATGTTGAGACTTCTCTGGACAGCGTTATATTACAAGTTTCCCAGACAAAACTCTCCTGTTGAACAAACTGTGTCAACGAACAATTGCAATGCTCAAAGAACACTTAAAAAACCAGAGGATGAAAGCCTCGCGAGTTTATATACCCAGGATGGCAGTGTCTTATGTGTAAATTCTCTTCAGACCAAATGACGGTGTGCTTCTGCACTCCTCACATGCTTAAGAGTAATTTTTAAAATACATATGACAAACGTATTATTTTGCCATAAATACTGCGTAAATATATTGAAAAACCAGAACACTGAGAACAGTATATGAAAGACGAAGTAAATAATTTACTCCTGTGTTTCTGAATATATTTTTTAAACTCATACGGGGAGAGTTGTTGGAAAGTGATAACTACATTATTTCAGCCATGCCCATTAATAAATTGGTTCAGCTTTGGAAAGTTTCAAGCTGGGAGCTACTCTCTGCCAGACAATTTGTGGGGAAGTGGTTGGGTCATAATTCCTTTCACTATCAATAACTCCCTTCATAGTTGGGTATCTTTCCTCAGGAAAGAGCTGATGTTTCTGAATTTGGTTTTTATACGAAATTATAATGAACGTCTCCCACTTCCCCTGACATTTTCCCAAATGGCATTATTTAGTGGCCTTAGTCAGCAGAATAGAAATAACAACTTTTTAGATTTAGTGTTACAGACAAGTGCAGTCTGGGATCAGTGCCCCAAAGTGAAACAGAGCCTGGAGAGCTATCATTTTTTGATCTCCGAAAGAGCCATCGTGCATATTTTCTGCTATACAATATTTTGCTGAGATCTTGGTTTTTTGAGAGAAATAGATGATGTGTCTGCAGTCAGTATTTTAAACTCTCTTGTAACAGAAAATTACTTCAAGGTTTTGCAGATGTCTAGTGACTCAATGTGCCCATCAGCGATCATGTGTCTCCAAGACATAAATATAAGGCACATGGCTGCAAACTGTACTTGATGTGATTTTTTTAATCCGCGCATGACAGACAACCAAGACACCTTTAGGGCCAAATCCGCCTCTCATCGAAGTCCATGGGAATTTGCTATTCACATCAATGGGAGCAGAATTTGGCCCAGAGGAAATCGTATGCCTCCAACATTCCAGCCTATGTCCTGGCTAGAAACCAGATTCCTTTTATTGTGCCAAAATTTCTAAAAGGTGAATCAAATCTAAAATAACCTATGTTGAGATATATAATTACATTGTAAATACAAGAGGAAAAGTGCACTACCCCTATTCTCCAATGTGTGTAAACATTCACTTTTACGACTGAATTATCATCTTCGTGATAACACTGAGCCAGTTTTGTTTCTTTAAGCTGGGATAGGCTGGGGGGGGGGGAGTCTGAGGGGAAGAGACTGCAACCTAGCTGCTAAACCATCGAATTTCTGCTACATTTGATTCGAATTATTGTCCTGCTATGAAACTTGCTTCCAGCCCTGAATAGGCCAGGAAAAAGGGTAGGGTTTTAAAAGCCTTGATAGTTAACGGTTTAAATACGCCCTGGCACGTAGTGTAGACAACTTTTCATACATTTTAAAAGGTGTCCGCGGCAGTGGGCATCCCTATGCTCCCCTAGACTTCGGGGCTTGAGGCAATCAGATTTCCCATCCAACCAGTTACTGTATGTTTAGAAGATGCACAGTTTAATCTGGGCCCACAGAACTCCTTGCGGGAGGATCCGGAACAGGCCCACCGAAGTGAGCGTGAAAGGAGAGTTACATTAAACCTCTTTTGCTCTCCCAAAGTGCTAGTTTTGTGGGGTATAATTTCGTGCTTCGGTATAGTGTTTTTTTCCGTGTGGATTTGCTCTGACCTTCACATTCTGACTTAAAATCCAGGCGATAAAAACATAGCGTATATCCCGACACTCAAACTCTGTAGCGTCATCCTCTGTAGCGTTTTGATATTTTGCCAAGCCATTTATTGCTGCAGAACAAAAAAATACTACGAGATATTTTTGGTGCTTGGCTGTCAATATGTTTTTCCACAAATGAACAAATGGGGGGGGGGGGAGAGTGAGGACTATTGTTGAGTTGAAAAGATCCCATCCACCAGGTTATGGCGCTGAGGTTAAATTGTGACTCCACGTATTTTCTAGAACTAGCTTTAACACTGCGCATTTATTAATGATTAAACCAAAAGGAATGAGCTGCTTAATAAGTGACTAAAAAATGTAGCGTATACTATTCCCACCACTACCTAAAAACAAAACAAAAGCCTGGGAGATATTGTGACTTTTTCTTTTATTTCTGTGCTTGGCATCATGTCTTAATAGTACAATCTGGGATCTATTACTTATTCCTATGAATAGACGTTTTAATAATTCTTTAAAGGGCATATAAATATGTTCTTGTCCTCGGTGTATTTAAAATAGAGCCGGGAATATAACACAGGTTGAATTACAACAGTTTCAGCTCAGTCTTTTACTGTACATCTGCGAGGTTTAACATTCGCTTTAAAGGCTACAAACAATGCTGAGAGTGAGCCATTCATAAAGCCGTGTGTGCCTATTTTAATAACAGCTAATAGTAGTTGATGGTATTAAAGGGTTTATTAAAATAAAAGACGGCATTAGGGCTTCCTTTAAGGCTTGCTCTAAATGTAAATCGGTGGCATTTAGAGATCACCGGAATGTTGGAGGCATACATAACTAGCAAGCAGTCACAGGTATATGGGCTGCTTGCAAGAAAGATTTGGGAATCGGGAGCAGATTAGAATAAAACAGGGATTTTAATAATCTCCTCCATCATTTCTTAGCAGCTGGACTTTTCACATCAGCGGCAAGACGCATTTCAGTTTCCTCCTAGAATAAATCTAGATGGCACGATCATCTGCAAATGATAATTATAAACTGTGATTTGTCTATTTGTCCCTTGTCGTGAGTGAGACTTTCAAATATCTCGCCACACTAAATGCGTCTAAATACTGTCATTACAGGAGGGTTTTTCTCTCGCTCCTGTTTGTGATTTGTCGGGGGGTTGAGTCTGTGATCTAATTTTGTTGGCTCCAATAGAACAGTCGGTTTGGGCTTGGTTTTTAAACATTTTTTTCTCGAGAAATCTTAACTCCGACCGCACTAATATTTCCAATACGCGACTTAAAAAATACAAATAGAAAACAAGTGGATCTCTTAATACATCTTTAATGGATCTCAAATAATTAGTTCTATATACGTAGAGTTCCGATCCCCAACCTGAACAGGAGTCTGCTAGTCCTAGACAAAGATCTGTCCTTTCCTCTCAATCGGCCCGGTTCTAGCCACCTCCAAAACACAACAAATGTAAGAGCGCTATTGAAGGACGCTGTCGATCTAATTTTGTCTAGTCCTGTGATAATTTATGTGCCAGAAAGTCAAGATAGTTTCCCCCTACCCCATTAGTGTAACCTCCCAGTAGAGTTAAGGTGAGTATGCAGACAGTATTTCAACAGGAGGCGACACAATTGCTGAAATTTCAGAGCCCCACGAGTTGCGGTTGACTAGCAGCGCTAGTTTTCAGAGGTGAGAAATACGTCTCCAAAGCCGTGTGTACCGATCTACAACCCGATTTGATCACGGCACCTGCAGCTATCTCACGTGTTCGTGACTAGTGTCGTGTGGGACTAGGCCCGATCTTGCCCACCAAAGAAATCAAAGGGACTTATCATTGACTTCAGGGATGGGTCCCAAGTGCCACAATAGCTTCAGTGAGAATTTTCCCTTTGAGAACTGCGGGATCGGGTTAGGTCTCTGTTGGAGTATATGTATGTGTGTGTGTCTGTGTTGTGACTATAAGAAACCTCACTGCTGAATTATTAGGGTCACCATCAGAGTCTCCAATACAGGGGGAAAGGAACCCGGGGGGGGCACCTCCTTTTTTGACTCTTGCAGACGGGTGGTGTTGCCTGGTTTGCCGCTCTCCTGCCTTTTGTATAATTTGCAACGTGCCTCTCTTCTTCATAAACTGTTTGCCCCATAGCCGGTTAAATCCCCCCCGAGAGGGAGCAATGAAATCCCAATGTTTGTAGTTGACCCAGGTTCCTTTGAATTATGGCTATTGAATAACGCGCAGGATCGTGCACTAAAGGGGAGTGGGAGCACAATAGGGTAGAGACACAAAGGAAATACTCCAAATTACAGGGCAATCTGATACTTACATACTACATTACTGATAAGTAATTATTTTAGCAGATTTCCAAACAGAAAAGCTACTGGGTTTTTTTTACCTTTTATTTACCTAAAATGCTTCCAGATTTTGTTACAATGTAACCCATTTTTTCCCTCTGAAAACTGAGAAATGCCACGAGGTGAATATTAAGATGTGACAAAGTTTGAGATGTCAGATTAAGGGAGAGAATCGTGTCCACATTTAGTAATAAAAGAGAGGGAGCATTCTAACATGAGAATCAGACGCCGTGGAGTTTCTCCACTTTCAAATGCCCTGCCATATAATTTTTTGCCTCTCCGTCGAAAACAGTCACCGTAGAACTGACAGTTGCCTAGACGCCCCGGCTAAAGAAAATCTTCAATGCGTGGGAGAGAAATAGAACCACGAGTTGTTACTTATAGTTGTCTTGGGGTAGTAGGCGCAAAGGCCCAATCAAAACTGAAGCTCCAATGTGCTAGGTACTGGAGGGACACTCAATCGCACTGCATTCCCAGCACACCTCGATTAAAATGAGAAAAGAATGCAGGAGAACCATGATTAAGATCAACGAGAAAGTGAAGAGAGCCCTTTAGTTAACATTTACAAAGAGATGATGCCACTTGTCCCCAACATGGCTGTGTGGCTATATAAAGGAGCTTTGGAGAAGCAAGTCAGAACTCAGACCTCCAGAACAAGGGCAACACAGCGTAGTTTTCAAAAAAAGCTAGATATTTTCTCTATGACAGTCTGCTTCACCATTTACTTCCCCTGCTGGATAATAGACTACTTTCGGGTTCAGTTTGTGGCACAGGAATGTCAGACTCTGGAATTCAGTCTGGATTGGAATTTCTTGGCTTTGTGAACCTGTCTCGCTCTAGATAAATGTCTGACCTTAATTGATAGAGGTAATCCCATACATTTAAAATTGAATGCGGAACAATTTCGCACCCCTTGATTGTTGTTCAAATGTTAAATATTTGCCAGGAAAAAAAATCCTTCAGCTGCTCAGCTTTCTCACAGGTAAATATACAAGATACATCTTAAACGCGTCCTTCACAATGACTCATTTGAAACCATTCTAGTCCATCCGGCTCTTTAAAACCAGTCTACAAGCTAGTGATTTGGAACCATTCGGGTCTATTAAGTAATCACACATTACATTTCAGCAATTTACAGAATGCTTACTTTGTCCCAGCAACTTCCCTGGCTAGGTCCAGCCTACTGAGTGAAGTGTACAGTGTTTACTGGTTAGTCAGGAATAGCTCCTTTGAGTTTATTGCATCCATATGCACCACTCACCTACAAACTTAGCAGCATGTCTCTAGGAAGAGCCGTTAATGTTTTGCGGTCAGTTTTTCAGAGTTTAAGGTTGTATTCGCTTTATTCCCACCTTTGAAAATAATATTCTGAGAAAATATTTTATCGACTGATGAAATCACTTTAAAACAAGGGAAAATATCAACCAATCCACTAACTGTATTCAATTTTGATATAATTTTGAAATGGCTAAACCGATTTTAAATTTCGAAAAGAAAAAAATCCTGCTGGAGAGAGATTTTATGTTAATAGCGAGTCGGCGCTAGAAGGCTCCGATAAAAATAGTGGAAATACTGACACGATATTGCTAAAACTGTAACTGTAATACCAAATGATACAATCAAATATACCGCTAGGTATTGGTATATTGGAATGACAATTGTTTATATACCATTATTGAAAATCCTCGGTATGACTGGCTTAAAGAACAAACCTGCTTTGTACTTCAGTGTCAGGAGACTGCTTAGTCATAAGAGTAGTTTTAAAAAAATGTATCTGTAACGTTATGAGTGAGTGAGTTTGATTGGCTCAAGGTGACTTTATCATTTGCACTATTAAAAAGGGCAGTTTGTGTAGCAACAAGATAACTACTAACGCTTTAATTTAGCATCATTTTGCCAAGGAAAATTCACCTTTCTGTGCTCCTTTATACAACAGATACTTTCCACTCAAGAGAAAGCTGCATTTCAGCAGAGAAAGATGGGAATAGTTTATGTACCAGTGGAATTTGTAAACGTCTGTAAAGTGCCTGAGAGAAATAGAGGATAGCAGTAGATAAATGGAAGCTCTATTTATTAAAAAATACAATTTCACAATATAGGCAAACATCAAAATATAGACAGATACCCCAAAGCAAAAATAAATAGCCTGTAGAGGTAAAATTCTTCTGCCATTCAATTTACTGAAGCATACACTCAGGCAACTCTGATGGCTAATGTGGATGTTCAAAGAAGACATACCTTTGGGACTGACTCTGGATACATTGAATTATTGATATGGCTCCTTAGCACCCGAGGAGCAGAAGAATAACTGAGTTATAGGAAGGTCAGTGGTAGTGCTGGACATGGAATAAGCACAGTCATGCCTTGAACCATTGTTTATTAATACTGGTATTAACTTGTATTAGTAGGGTCTCTAGGAGCCCTAGTCAGGGGCCAAGACCCATTGTGCTAGGCGCTGCACAAACCCAGAATAAAAACACAATCCCTGCTCCAAAGAGTTCACAATCTAAGTATAAGGTGGATACAGACAGCTGGGGTAGCACAAGGAAACAATGAGATAATATTGGTCAGTAAGACCAGCACAACAACTGCCTAAGAACTGTTTAGATTTATCCTGACCTTCTCACCCTCTCCCTTCCCTCCATTGTCTGTCCTGAGCCTCCCCTTGACTTGGGGTTTGGACCAGGCCTTTGCCTGCTTCACCTGCAGCCAGTCAAGCAAAGCAAATGAAAACCCAGGACGTTTCATGGCCAGTCTTTAGCAATAAATAGTGACACATAATTGCCCGGAGGAAGGGAGAGAAGAGAAGGCCGCGCTGAGAGCAGGCGCCCCGACAGCACTATCTGATTTGAGGTCTGTGTGTGTCTCCTTCAGTGTAATAGAGGTAGCTCGGCCCCAGCCCGTAGCAGTCCTGACACACGAGTGTCCCTTGCAAGTGGCTGTGTGTGGAGCGGGGCCAGCCGCTACAGAGAGGCTACGTCGTGAATTCACCTTAGCTTGTGCGAGCAGCATGGCCAGGCAAGGCCGCAGGGAGCATTGCGGCTGAGTGCAGCGTCTACCGGGGCCATGGGGGAGTCACTGGGCCGCAGGGAGTGCGTGACGCCGGACAGCCACCTCTCCAGCCCCTGCTCGGGGCGCGTTTGCAGCTGCTCTCTAGCGCCGCCAGCTGGGAGCGCTGCAGAGGGAGATAAGTGCCCAAGCTGCCATTGGCCGCTGTGCCTCGCTAGACGGCCGCGTTATTGTTCGCGCCGGGGAATAAGGTTCATGCGTCGTACTGTGTAAAATGACCGGAGAAACACCCACAGGCGTTATTCCCATCGGCGCCAAGCGGGGCCACGCACACAGAGTGCCACAGTCCTTTTAGCGCCCCCCCCCCATAGCGCTAGGTCACTGAAGCGAACGTGCATTTCCCCTGACGCTCCACCCCACCCCCCAAGCCCGGCGGGGTTTGCACAGCGGGACCCGGACCCAGGCACCCGCTCATGGCGACACCTCGCTCTGCCAGCCAGGCTGCGCCGCCGCACGGGGTCCAGCGTCCGCTCGACCCGCACCCGGCGCTGCTGGCCAGGGGGCCGGGAGGGGCAGCCCGAGGCTGCGCTCCTGCCAGTCCGCCTGGGCCAGGAGCTGGCGGGCGAAGGCGCGCAGGGCTGAGCCTCGGCTCCCGGGGACAGACCCTCGCCGGGGGGCTCTTGGCGGCCAGGCCCCTCTGGGCAGCGCAGGCTCCGCCTTCAGCCGCAACTAGGCCCCTCGCTTTGCAGAGCCGCGTGTGGCCCCGAAGCCGGGCGCTTGGCCGGGCTCCTAGGGGCAGCGAGGCCGGGCAGAGGCTGCTGCTGGCCCTGCCGAGCCGCGGGATTTCTCGGCCCGGCCCTTTGCTCAGCCTCACCAAGCCCCGTAGGTAACTGCGGGTTAAGAGGCGCTCAGCAGCTTCGGGCCCGAAGCAGCGATTTCCCACCGTCTTTAAATCCATCGCCCGCCCTGCAGCCAGCGCCTCTGGGAAACCAACATTGGAGCTGCGCGGCTCCAAGCGAAGCGCCTCAGTCACACTGACCGCCCGGGCTGCCGCCTGGGGCAGCTTCATGTGCGCCAGTGACACTCCCCCGCGGCTGCGCTCAGCCTCCCGCTCGGCTTCTCCGAGCGCGGCGGTGGGGTCTGTCCTGAGGGGCTCCGTCGGTTACAGCCCCCTAGGGAAAGGGCGCGGATGTGGGGCTTGTGCATATAACAAGGAGCCAGGCTCTTGTCAGCCTGGGCACATTATCTATCTATCTATCTATCTATCTATCTATCATCTAAACAGTTGCATTTGCAGAGAAGAGTAACGCGGGGCTCAGTCTTGCAGCCCCTCCTCATTGCTTTTGGCTGAGCGAAGGCTGCCGGGTCGGCCCCCCAGAGCCTGGGGTCCGTGTCACAGTCCAGCCCAGGCTCATTGGGGTCGCGTGGGGAGACATGGAGGGCGCGGCAGCTCTGCTTTCACAGCGGTGGGACCGCAGGGACTTTCCATCACCAGGCGCAGCTGGGCCCTGGCTAGGACGGGCCCGGGTCGGGTTACTTGGCGGGATTTGAACTAAAGTGGCATTTGAAGGCGAAGGAACGTGTGGCCCCGCCAGGGCGCGCCCCCCGCAGGCTCCGCTCGCCCCGAGCCTAAACCCCAAGGTCATGGCGCTGATTCGCCTACAGAAAAGACCACCTACGTCCTCGCCGGGAGACGTGCGCTGGTGTTAGTGTCCCGTGGCCCGGCCAGGTCAGCCCCGCACCCTGGGCAGCCAAGGGAATCGGGGACACGCGCGGCCCCGGAGGCTCATTCCCATCCCCGAGTTTCTAACTGATTTGTCGGTTCCTTTCCAGGTTTGGGCGACGCCTGGGGCCAGCCGAGCAGAATAGGGCCCTTGGATAATGTGGCTAAAGAGCTGGGATCTCATTTGCTTCAGGTAGAAGATGCTTTATTCGAGTTTTATACGCTGCATTGGGATTTTTTGTGACTCTGTGTAATCCTCCCTATCGCCCTCCCAGCCTAGTTGTTACACGAAGACTTTGCGAGGTCATTCTGTTCACACAACCTAGAGCCACGGTTTTCTTTCAGCTGTTCAGAGTGAAGCCAGTCATTTTAATTTTCGTTCTTTGATTTTAGCAGTACCAACAGCCTACATTAATAAGAACGGTTTGCCTGGTCCAACAATTACAAATAAATCCCCCCACCCCGCACACACACTAAGGGATCGCTTTTGGTACTACGAACGGCCCCTGGTGAATTGCAATGTGGATTGTATTTACTATCAACAATCCAGTCAGGGTGTTTTTGTAAATGGGAGATCATAGTTATCCACAGATTGCTCAGTAGGGAAAACCTTTAAAAGAGCGCATGGCTCCTGCAGCAGGAGGTGAACATCTGGCTTAGATCTCCTTATTTACGCTAGCACCTGAAAATACAGTTCCGAATCCTGTTGATCTGCTCTGGAATTCTTCTGCTCCCCATGTGAACGTCCCCATGTAGCAGAGAATTTAGGGAGAAATAGTTGGGCGGGAGCACCCAAAGGGAGCTTTCTGTTTGTAACCTTAATGCAGCAAGGACTCTTTCTCCCCCTCCCCCCACTTTAAAGACATAATAAATTGTAATTATTTAATGGTCAGTTTTATTGAGGAAGTTTAGTATTTAGTCACAATAGCTGTTTTTAAGTGTACACTGGGGTAGTGAGTATATCTAAAGAGAAACTCAGCCTCTGAGCTGTGAGTATTGAAAACTCTTTCAAAACCTCATTCCTAAATGTAGTCTACTGGCATTTGTAGCTGTTGAGCTGTGAGATTTTAAAGGTGCAGTCAGAGAATTTGTCACTCTACTTTCCATGCTATTGTATTAATTCTCATTATTGTTTTTCCAGTTTGTATCAGAGTAGCCTAAGAAGTAGGCAACATTGATACAATGCATATGACTAGAGTTGAAGCTGACAACTGCTAGTGCAGTGGGTTGTATCTCACACTTGTCTTTCATTCCCACTGTTTTGAAGATAAGATACAGTGACGTGAATAATAACATAATGAAAATCTGAAGCTTTTATATTATAAACTACAATTATAGGAACATGGACATCAATGGTAAAAGCCCCTTATTAGTTTCAAGGGGTATGGAGTCAGGCCCTTGGAGCAGTTGGAATAGTTTTTAAGATTGAACCCAGAAAGCCTTGGTGCGCTAGGTAAAGCAGCTGAGGTGAATAACCAGTAATAGGAAAGGAAGAGCAAAATGCATGGATCAGTTAGAAAAGATGTAGATTCAGATAAGGATTCAGATAAGATTTGAAATGACATGAAGAGTGGATTTTTTTTTCACCACACCCTTATTATTTAAAGCCAACTTAAAATTGGTGTACTCCTTTGTTTAAAAAGAGAAAACTCTCATGATAGGGTTTGAAACACATTATTGATTTTAATAAAATAAATATTAGGGCTGTTGATTAATCACAGTTAACTCACGCGATTAACTCAAAACAATCATGATTAATCTCAGTTTTAATTGCACTGCTAAACAATAGAATACTAATTGAAATTTAATAAATATTTTTGATGTTTTTCTACATTTTCAAATATATTGATTTCAATTACAACACAGAATACAAAGTGTACAGTGCTCACTTTATATTATTATTGATTACTAATATTTGCACTGTGAAAATGATAAAAGAAATAGTATTTTTCAATTCACCTCATACAAGTACTGTAGTGGAATCTCTTTATCGTGAAAGTACAACCTACAAATGTAGATTTTTTTTGTGATATAACTGCACTCAAAAACATAACAATGTAAAACTTCAGAACCTACTTCTCCTTCAGCCAATTGCTAAGAGAAACAAGTGTGTTTACATTTACAGGAGATAATGCTGCCTGCTTCTTATTTACAATGCTATTGAACAGGGCTGGCTTTAGGCACCAGCAAAACAAGCTGGTGCTTGGGGCGGCACATTTTTAGGGGCGGCATGGCCGGCGCCAGAATGCTGCTGCTGCCGCCCCTAAAAATGTGCCCCGGCCGCCCTAGCTCACCTCCGCTGCTGCTGCCTGGGAGGGAGGGGGAGACTCCGAGTGGCTGCTTCTCCCCCTCTCTCCCAGGCTTGAGAGATTTGGGGAAGGGGCAGAGTTGAGGTGGGGCCGGGGGTGGGGTAATTAAAAAACGGGGTGGGGGTGGCGGCCAAAATAGTTTTTGCTTGGGGCGGCAAAAATCCTAGAGCCGGCCCTGCTATTGAAAGTGAGAACAGGCACTTTTGTAGCCAGCTTTGCAAGGTATTTACATACCAGATATGCTAAACATTTGTATGCCCCTTCATGCTTTGGCTACCATTCCAGAGGCCATGCTTCCATGCTGATGATGCTCGTTAAAAAAATAATGTGTTAATTACATTTGTGAATGAACTCCTTGGGGGAGAATTGTATGTTTCCTGCTCTGTTTTACCCACATTCTGCCATATGTAGAACTTGTCATCAGCATGGAAGCATGTCCTCTGGAATGGTGGCCAAAGCATGAAAGGGCATACGAATGTTTAGCATATCTGGTACGTAAATACTTTGCAACGCCGGCTACAACATTGCCACACGATCACCTCTTCTCATTTGCAGGTGACATTGTAAACAAGAAGCGGGCAGCATTATCTCCTGCAAATGTAAACAAACTTGTTTGTCTGAGCGATTGGCTGAACAAGAAGTAGGACTGAGTGGACTTGTAGGCTCTAAAGTTTTACATTGTTTTATCTTTGAATGCAGTTATTTTTTGTACATAATTCTACATTTGTAAGTTCAACTTTCATGATAAAGAGATTGCACTACAGTACTTGTATTAGGTGAATTGAAAAATACAATTTCTTTTGTTTTACAGTGCAAATATTTGTAATGAAAATAAATATAAAGTGAGCACTGTACACTTTGTATTCTGTGTTGTCGTTGAAATAGATATATTTGAAAATGTAATAAATGCCCAAAAATATTTAAATAAATGGTATTCTATTATTAACAGCATGATTAATCGTGATTAATATTTTTAATAACTTGACAGCCCTAATAAATATATTTAGGCAAGATTTGGTAATTGCTCTGCTGGAGATGTTATCATCTAGCTCATTAAATATGCACTTTGAATTTTATTTCAAATAAATTTAGTTGATATGTTGGTTTGGAGCCATTGGTCTATCTTGAAAATTTGTATGTAGGTACATAATAAAAATCTTTATGAAAGCCTTTGCTTGTACAGTAGCTACTTAATCTCTTAGTTATTTTACATTTTGTTTAGTGTCAAAAGCAGTTAGGTAATATTATGTGCTAATTACCTGTAAATGATGCATAAAATGGATTTTACTTCTAAATTATAATGCTCAAAAATTATATTAAATCAGCACAGTTACTGTCAACTCTTTTTTAATACTAGCACCTGGGCTGATATTTTGTATGCCAAATTTCAACTCTAAGCAACAATTTTTCTAGCTGAGTTGGAAACCCCTAACAATAATTCTAATGGAAGAATGGACATAACTTTAACTATAAGATTGGGAACAGCAATTGAAAGTTGACAATAATGTTTAAAGTAAAATTTTTATTTAAGGATGCAATGATTTCTTTCCCATTTTAATATATCTACAAAGTTTTGTTTATGTTGGAGGGGGATAAAAAAGAGTAAAGCTAAAAAGTAATCTGGTTTCAATTACATGCTGTAAAAATAGTTAGTAGGCCAGAAAATAATTTGGAATATTTTTTATTAGGGCCACATTGTGTGCACTGCTTTTACAGGATTTTATTGCATTCCTCCTAGTTCAGTATCCTAAAATATGAATTAGTAAATAGACAAGGCAGTTGCTTTATCTCTGTACTTTAGAAGTTAGTTTCCCCCTCCCAAAAATACATGTTTATTTTTCAGTGATCTACATGTGTACAGGTATTTGGCCAGGAAGTTCAAAAGTGATTAGTGATTTTAGATATCTCTGATTTTCCTAAGCACTGGCCTTCTGAAAAATCAAGCCCTTATTAAAATACAATATAAAGCACCTCAAAATTGAGGCAACCAAAATCATTAGATACTTTTGAAAATCATGGCCGTCTTTGTACAGTTTTAATTTCTATCCTGTCAATCTTTTCTTTATGGGATAATTAAATCTTTCAAACCTTTACTCACATGAGTAATCATTACTTTCAAGTTAGACCTCATGTGAGTAAGGATTATCAGGATCAGGCCCCGAGTTTGCATTAAATGTTACCATTAGTTAAGATTGTCAGGTTGCAATGTTAGTGATAAATGTCTACAATGTTTCACTTTCAGTCTGATGAAGTTTCCTTTATGGATTGTTTCTTTCTGAAGCTGTCATGGGCTTTTTCATCCCTGGCAAGTTCCAAATAGCTATGAAGAAGACAATTCTCTGTCCACAAAGCATAAATAAAAATATAGTAGAAGGAATTTAAAACATTGCTCAATTCTGCCATTACATCGTAAAAATGGCCTGTAGAGCATTGGATACCTTAAGTACCACATAATTCAGGATTTGTGCTAAATACTAAAGTAACCCAAGTTAATAGGAGAATGTTAACTTAAAGTGCAGCATAACTTCTGTAAGGGGATAATGAAGTGGATTTCACAAATTTGTGTTTGAATAATATTCTTCACAGGGACAGTATGGGTTAAATATTTCTTTTTAATAATATATTTTCTGCTTGGGAGGGGAAACACTTTAAAAATCTTTATTTTAAATTATCAATTAACCTGTGAGATTTTTATCCAAAATATTTCTTTATTGCAGACATTGGATGGATTTGTTTTTGTGGTAGCATCTGATGGCAAAATAATGTATATCTCTGAAACCGCATCTGTTCATCTCGGTTTATCCCAGGTAGGAGTAACTTTCTGCCCATCTGTTAAATACTGATGTACTATGGTAATATCTTGGTCAGTGTATTAGGTTTTGTTTTTTGCAGTGGGGTCTTAAGCTTCAATTTTGTTCTGATCTTAAGTTTTCTTTTATTTAAGTAAAGCCATTTGCTTAGAGCGGCAATGTGATTATCTTACCTTGTATCTTTTCTTGTTGATTAAATTTTACTTCCTATTACCTTTAATAAGGTTGATAAATATTTTTGCAAACTGGAGGTAGTTTCTGAGCTTGAGCCTGGAACTCAAAGCTACTGCCTGCATGGTAATGCCGTACATCTCAGAAAAAAAAAAGTGAAGATTTCCAGTGCATACGTTTTGTATTGCATGTGACACTGAGAATTGCTAAAATATAAAGGCTACTACAGGAGTGTGTGGGTGTGGCTCTGTGGCCTGCCGTGAGCAGGTGGTCAAACTAGATGATCATGATGGCCCCTTCTGGCCTTATAGTCTATGAATCTATGAGAGAGAAAATCTGATGTGGAACATGTCTTACTGGAAATGTACTTTTTTGGGGGGGGAGGGGAAGGTGGGCAGAGGGCAGATTTGAGTTTTTACATGGAATTCAGGGTCATTTTTCCTGAATTTTTACAGCTCAATGATCTTTTCAGTAAAGTGTTTTATATACTTGTGATAGAACTTGTAAATCTCAGTTTACTACTGTTTTGCACAAGAAGTAGAAGGTTTTTGTTTGTTTGTTTTTAGGACACTTCTAAATTTTTACCTTTTCAGAGTAAGTACAACAGCAAATAGAATTAGAAGTGTATATGTTGTAAGAAGCGTGGTTCCATGAGTTTGTTTGAAAATATCTTCTACAAATTTGGAGACATAATACCTGATCCAAAGCTCACTGAAGTCCATTGGAAAGGTGCTATTGATTCACTGGGCTCTGCATTAGCCTCACAAAGAACACAACTTTTTGTAAAGGGTCTTCCATAGCAGCTGCATCCCAAATGCTTTGCAGAATTGATAAAACGGATAAATGATTAATGGCAGAGAGAGAGAGAGAAATGAAGAGATAAAGGTAAGGGAGGTATGATGTGTTTGCAAATGAGATCTGAAGAGTCAATGAGAGAAGGAAATATAGGAAAACTATCCCAAGACTGCAGGAGTTATGTGGTAGAGATTAAAATGTGCATTTTAAGTCATAATGGAGATTAATGTTGAAAGGAATTGAAGACTATTTGGGTGTATTTTTATAATTGTTTATGCAATTAGAAAAACAACTCTAGAAAGCATGAAAAAGCAAATATTACATATCATATTCTGAAAACATTCCTGATAAACAAGAAAGAAACCTCAGACTATTTTTTTGTAATCTCTGTTAGAAAAGTAATTTTCAGATTTTGACACTACTCAGGGTTCAGTGTGGACACTTACTTTTTCTACCAACTTTTAAAATATATACAAGGAGAATTTTTAATTTAAGCCATTTGTTTATCAAGTCTGCAGTTGCATATATTTGTTGTTTCATAAATTTAAGTGCACCTTTAAATGTCTTTAAATATTGGCTTGTCCTGAAATACTTTCCACGTAAGAGGCTATATTTTCCACTTTGCATTTAGAGCCCTTACTCAAAGCCTCTTTATCCACCTACCTATTAAAAAGATCCATCATAACCATAAATCTTGAAATTGATCCACTTACACAGAAAAATTATTCTACAGCAATGGGTGTTCCACCCACCATCGCTGAAGTGTTTCTTCATTCTCTTGTGTTTGTCAAGAGAATGAAGAAACATTTCAGCGATGGTGGGTGGAACACCCATTGCTGTAGAATAATATATAAATCCCAGTGAAATAAAAAAACTACAGAATCATTCGGAGAATAAAATAAGTTGAATATGCCAGATTCAAAGAAACTGTATTGAAGTTCACCCTTGTGCAGGGGATCACCACCACTTCCGTGTCATTTAAAGCCTTTAAATTGGACATATGCTGGCCTTATGCACAGAATTTCACCCCTGTCCTTAAGTACATCTTTATGCACTCTCACTGAAATCCATGGGAGTTTTTCCTGAGGAAGGACTGGTGCATTTGGCCCATAAAGTTTACTGAAGCAAGATTAACCAGAAAATTCTTGAATATCCTGCAGTAGTAAGAAGTGGGCTATTGCCTTGAACTCTCAGGAAAGCTGTAGAGCAAAGAGAATGTAAAGATGTGAACTTAGAGCAGGGGTTCCCAAACTTGGTTCACGGCTTGTTCACCTAAGTGTCCGCAGGTACGGCCGCTCGTAGCTCCCAGTGGCCGCAGTTCGCTGTTCCCGGCCAATGGGAGCTGTGGGAAGTGGTGGCCCGGCCTGCGCCACTTTCTGAAGCTCCCATTGGCCAGGAACGGCGAACCACAGCCCCTGGGAGCTGTGAGCGTCTGTACCTGCGGATGCTCAGGCAAACAAAGTGTCTTGCGGCCTGCCAGGGGCTTACCCTGAACAAGCCGCGAACCAAGTTTGGGAACCCCTGACTTAGAGGCAGTTTTTAGGGAGTAGAAAACTATGATTGCTTTAAAAAACACCTCTTTAGGTTTAGTAGCCAGCCCCAACAATTTCACAGTATGCAATCTTTCTGTCTGTTTGTCTATCGATTGTAAAATAAAGTCACTGGATTGGATACCGAATGATACATCACATTCTTTTATTCTCTTTAAAAGAAAAACACAAAACCATCTTCATGTCAGCAGTAATTTGCCGTATTGTGGAATCTCCTTCCACCATCTCTCCATTCTTGATTTTTCAAGGAACAGCTTACTTTTAAACACTGTAATCCTAGGACGGTCTTATAAGCATTTTATTTTTAAAAAATCCTTTGCTAAATGAGGTCTTGTTCCTGCTTCCCTTGAAGTCTCTGGGAGTTTTGCCATTGACATCAATAAGAGCAGAATTGGTCCATAGCAGCAAATTCTTCAAATTTCTCTCACCAAGTCATAATCCTACACTATATTTTCAACAAGAGCTCTTATATCTGAGTTTGGGCTCAGCTTGTCTTGGCTGGCGCTCCAAGTGATGATGATGATTTTAGATAATCTTTTGGAATGTTTATAAAAAGGCCTTTTTTATGAACCATTTCCACTATGAAACTAGATTACAAGTCAATTTTCAGTTAGTGCAATTTGTTGAAACAGGTAATTATGATAAATAAAAAAATACATTAAAAAAAATTTACAAGATATCCTTGAAGATCTGCTGTATTAATCTGTAACTTCAATTAATCCTGATTATAGCTTCAGCAGAAAGAACAGCGAGTCACTTACCCCTTCTGATTAAGCTTTTGGTAGTCAACACATTTAACTATGTTTACAAATGTATAAGCAACATTAAAGATATTTTCTTAACTTGTATTTTTCCCACTAATTCAGTGTTTTTTTAGACACAATTTACACACAAGTATCAGAAGCAACAATTTTTAAAAGTCCTATCTTACTCCATGTCAGTTTTTGCAACAGCAGGAATAGTAAATACTGAGGACCAGACACTCATCTGGTTTAAATCAGCATAGCTCTATTAAAGTCAGCGGATCTATATTGATTTACGCTAGCTGAGGATCTGACCCTATGTGTCCTTACTCCGTGAATAATAAAAGGGGCAAATTCCCCAATGAGGCTTTTCTTAAAAACTGCTGGCACAATGCATCACCCATTACCATTTAAGTTTATATGATCATTTTACTTCATGATTCTTTTATTCATATGTTAACATTTTAAAGAGGAAAGTTCTGTAAATACACATTGCATAGCCATGCACTTATGAGTACATCTAAGAGACAGTGCCATACTGTGCTATCAATTCTTTAGCAGAATCCCTTAGTGAATTCTGCGAGGACTTAAGCTGAAAAATTGATGGTATGTTGTGGGCTGTACAGTTTAAGTGCAACTTGTATATGTGCACATGCACACAGATATACACATTACTACTTACGTGACTTATAGACTGCAGGGAAAACCCTTTTTAAATAGAAGCAAAGAAAATTATTGTGAAAAATAGATTTTGCAGTTTTGAAAGTGTGGGCTGGCACTCCAACCATTTTCTGATTCCACAAGAGCAAAACTTATATTTAATTTTTGATAAATCTTGAAATATTTAACCAAAAACATCTGAACTTGCTAAAGTTTGTTTTACTTTCATCCAGTAAGTATACTAATGGCAAAATATATAATTATTTTCTTCCAGTATCCATTTATTTAGTCCTCTGTTTATTATGAATCATTTCTTGGCAGAAAGAAAATATACAGCGGAGTTACACATAAAAAAGCTCTTAGTAGGAAACAAATGCAACTGGTAATAAGTAGGTATTTACAAATATTAAAATGCTTCATCCAGGATCTGGTTTAATAAGCCTGATGCGTGAGACTGTAGAAGTTTTATGGATTCAACCATATAATTTATTTTTTAAGTTGTTAGTATTTTATTGCATGTTTAAAAAGCACATATGCATATTTTATAACAGGAGACAGTTGTCAGTTCAAAAATTATGTACAAACATTTTGGTTATTTGACTATTATGTAGCCCCAGATTTTTGAAGATGGTTTTGGGTTTCTCAGATTTATTTAACAATCAACAGATCAAATTTTGCTGTCACTTAGATATGTGGCACTGCATTGATTTCATTGGGGTTACACATGCATAACAGAATAGAATTTATCCCTATATCTATATTCAAGAAAGCGAGCTGTGTTACCTTTGAGAAATAAGCCATGTGATCTGAAGCTCAGTGTAGGTAAAATTGTGACCATGGGCCCAATTCTGAGAATCCTTCTGTGACTAGTCCTTGCTTGGGTGAGTAGTCCCATTTAAGTCAACAGGATTACTTGCAAAAGCAAGGGCTACTCACGTGAATTAGGTTTTGCAGGATTGGTCCCCATGTGAGGATTATGATCAATTAAATATGCAAGTCTTTTGGATTAACCTAATTAGTGTTTGTAATTAGCTTTGCAGGGCAGGTGGAGGAAAGAATGCCTTTGTACAGCGGACGGAATAAAAGAGATCTGAGGGTATCCTTCCTATGAACATTTTTTATAACTACATTCCATTTGGTACAGTCTGATTCATTTCAAAGGCAAAAAGCCTGCTCTTCAGAAATATCCTTATGAGCTAAGGATAAAAGCTATTTTAAGAGGAGATAGTTCCAGACAGAGGGTTAAACTCAGAGGGACAGGAAAGTCCATAGACCCTACCTCCCCACATTTCGGTTTGAACATTCATCCAAACTCAGTCTTTCTCCAGTAAGATTTTTTGCTTGTTCTGTTTCCTTGACAGCTTAGAGCAATGCAAATCACAGTGCTCTAAAAACATTGTATTAGAGCTTTTGTGAAAATCATAGTCTGTCTATAATCATAGACATACTATGGATCAATCTGCTACTTTTGCAGATTGATAAAATAATGTTTTATTTCTTTTACAAAGAGTGAAAAAAAAATCACAAGTTACAAAAAGATTCATCCTTGTGTACTTCCAATCCTTCACCAGCCACTAAAGCCAAAATATACTGAGCTGGTGTTGATGTTCCTACCTGTTGTAATCCTGAAAAGGAATGATCCCAAATATTTTCTCATAGGGGCAATGATTTATGTGAACTAACATTGTTAATTTGGTATCTCTTGTTTTCCTTCTGCAACTGAAAACTGTCTGTTTAAAGAAATGTGCTAATATCTGGTTGGAATATTGAATGTGTACCAGGGGTTTTGTTTTTTTGGAAGTGGGGGTGGGTAGGGGAGGGAGAGATGGAAGGGAACAGTGGGGAATAGATGGCTAGAAAGAATTAGTTTGTATAGTGCTGGGAAGAGACATTCCATGAATAATGCAGAAAACGGAACTATGAGAGACATTTTCGGGAAAAGATTGCTTTGTGGGCTAGACAACTTCATTTATTCTAAAGAAAAGGCAACTCACACATCTTAGCAAATCAGTAGGATTGGCCCAGAAGAATAGGTTAAATTACTTCACCTCTCAGCTGTCTCTGATCTTTGGGGCCCAATGCACATCAGGCCACAATGAACAATTGGGTAGCCTGACACTAATTTAAAACACAAGCTCAAAGTATTGGTTCTCTACTTAAATCCATTACTGCATCTATCTGGAGACTTTTTGTTGAGGCGTTTTTACATGTGCCAAACAAAGTTAGCAAAAAGGACATACAGCACATGCCAGCTGTAATGGTGCTCCCAGCCTCTACACTATATTTATTATGTACGTCACATATAGAAAGGGACAAATACTATGACAGAAACACATCCATGTGTGAACAGAGGTTCAGAGCAAGTGAGAAATAGGAATATGCTCTATTGAGGAAATTAAGGACAAATAAAACTCTTGCTGAGCTGGTCTTTTTTTTTATTCTGCACATTTATTTGAAGCAGGAGATGCTGGATCCAATGTTCATTGATACAAGTGGGAATAGCTCCACTGAATTAAATGGGCACTAGACTTGGTCCTAATAACAATTTGGATTGTATTTTTGGAGGGCATTTACAGAAAAAAAAGTAACAGGAAATGTATCAATTTGCTGGCTTGGCTGTTAAATTTCAAATACAGACAGAATCTAAATGATGGTTTCTGGGAACATGTAAAACTTTTAGTGTATGTTTGTCTGTGAGAAAAGTTTATGCAGCTTGTGGAGATTTTTTTCCCCCTCTTTGTGGGAAGCTAACACTTCTGTAGCTCCTCTATCATCTCGTCACTTGCCAGCTTTTCCACTAGCAACTCCCCTGTGTGCAGAATAGCACCAGAAATTCCCACAAAAGCTTCCAAAGTGTTAGTTACCACTGAAAAAGGAATGATTCAGTTTAATAGGTATAATTTGGTACATGGTTTTGGTCCAGTAAAAACCACACGTTGTAAGGGTAATGGACTGTATGCACAGTATACAGATGTAGTATACGTAGGTCACTGAAGAATGCTTTATATTATTAAAAGAAAGGCCGTTTGTACTGCCTAATGTTTTATATGTCTCTTGACAGGTGGAGCTTACTGGCAATAGCATTTATGAGTATATACATCCTTCTGACCATGATGAGATGACAGCAGTGCTTACAGCACACCAGCCTCTTCATCCTCACCTCTTACAAGGTACTTCCAGGAGATGTGATCAAATTTCAGCTGAAAAGCTAAAAAAGAAAGCTGCATTCAACACGGCAAGCTTATACATTATCCGGTAAAGCTTTGTGTACACAAATGCAGAATGGGTACCAAATTGATACTGCAGCTCAGCATTTTGGCTTGTAGCAGCATAGGTAATAAGCAGCACTCCTAGATTTATTAGTACCATTCATCCCAGAGGATCTTGGAGCATTTGCAGTTTTAAATTGCAATTCAAACTTTACACAAGGATCATTTCATCCACCTCTGTTACGTAGCCACCTCTGAGGTAGAACATTGCAGCTGCATTATACAGTATTTTAGGAGAGGAAGTGAAGAAGAATATGTTAGCCAGTAGAAAATATGAGGACATATCTCAATGCAATTTGTTAAATTTAGAATTTGGCTATGACACCAGAGGGAATACTCTTTCCTTTATGAAGAATGCAATGGGTTCTTTAATAACTGCAAGCGGTCATGACTTAGGTTTGGTGTCTTACTGAAAAGATAGCGTCTCCAGGAGCAGATTTTTTCCCTAACATCATACTGGGGCATTGATTCATTACCAACTCAGAAGGAAAGTGTCACCTACTGAATCACCAGAGCTACTTCTTGAAGCATGCGGCGGTATAGCGGGGTACTGGGTACTGACCTAGCACAGTACTGCTTAGGGTAAAGGTTAGTAAGCAATCAGGTGTTTCAGAGGAGAAGGCAAAGCACTGTATTGAAATACACAGCTCAGACCGGAAACATCTAGTCCACAGTGGGCATGTTCACAGAATTAACACAACTATTAGCATCGTCCTGCACTTATTAATATTACATCATCTCATTAGCATAACTACTGCCATACTAATAATGTGATACCTATGTTTACCCTATCCCTTTTAGCTAATTTACTTCCCCATGACAATACTTTGAACTTTAAAATAACAGAACTGTTTCAGATTCATCATGTTTAATACATTTTGACATATTTTTCAAAATTGCTTAATCATTCAGTTATAGCTTGTTTCCGTCCTGTCAGTATTGGATTGGTTTTCTCAGGACATGGCGACTAATAACATGGCACACTCCAGGCTACTTATGTTGCAGTTCTACTTAGAACTGTACTGTTTTGCTTATATGCATATCTGTGAAATCTCTGCACCTGGGGATCTTGACAGTGACTCTGTCTGTAGTGACTCCACCAGAATGAACAGAGGTCCTTGTGTACACTCATCTGTTTCTTAAGGAATCAAGCTGTCACTAGTTTCCCCCCATGTGTTCATGGGTAGCTGGGCTGTCTCAGGTATTTCAAGTAAATCTCAAGTATCTCTGGCTGTCCATTTTCTCAATATCTGTGTGGATGTAACAACACTAGCTGACTTCCAGCTGTAACTGTCCATTCTCAAATGGTCTAGCTGCCCAGCTATCAGGCTGGACAGTGGTGTTGTATTTATGTCAAAGTACAGTTTGTTTAATTCTCTTTCCTCCAGTTGTAGTTATACATCTTGTACTTGCTCAGGGCTTGAGTAACTGAACTTCTGTCAGAAGTGAGGTTGTTGTGTGTCTGACCATTTACATAGGTTCTGGGGGAAATAATCCTCTTGGTGGACTTTCAGGGACCGATGTGTATCCATCATGTTTCATTAAGAGATTTTTCTCTCTCTGAATAGCTTGTAGGCAATGTGTTGTTCTGTGGCTATTTTGGCAAGGAGGTTGTGAGTTCAGATGAGGAGGCCTTCACAAATTCTTGAAAACAAGCTCCATGGTCATGTATTCCATGCCCGGCTGTGACATTTTGGGGAATCTGCTTGTACAACTTATGAATTCTGGTTGATGGTGTGAAGCTCATATTATGAAAATTATTAAAATTGTATCATCTGTGTGGATGTTGAATCCCCCATTTGCTGACAGAGCCATAGAATGTCTATCCCAAACCAGGTCCAATGGAGAGTTATTAACTTTAATGACTGTGCTCTGGACTGAACAATGGGTACATGAAGGAGGCTGAGTGAAGCCTGTCTGGAGGGAGGCGTAAGTGGAGAGAGTGGAAAATTCCCAACAGGAAAAAGGTGATAAAACAGGGAGTTAAAAAGGACTCACCGAAGGAATTTTGGAAGGCTTTGGAGGAAGTTTGAGGCCAGCGAGAAGAAGAGACAGTGGGGGACATGGGGGTCAGGAGATCCAGTTTAATGGTGGGGCTATCCAAGGATAGAGAAAGCTAGCTGGGGTAGAGAAGGCTCCGTGTTCCTGAAGAGAAGTCATGAGCTTCAAGGGAAGGATTCTGGACACCCCAGAGGGGTACTCTGCCCAAGCCAAAAGAACTCTCCAGGGTGGCGAAGGAAAGCTGAGGCAGGGAAATGCATGAGGGGCATAGATCTGTGTATTTCTTATTCTTATAAGAGTTTGGTGTTTTAGGATCCTGTGAAAAGTCTTTGGGTCTGTTGGCTCCACTAGCTCATACCTCAGAGGAGGTAAACTGTAAACCAGGAGGGCTCACACTTTGGTGAGATTCTAAGGTGAGCAAGAGCTGCTGGGGAAGTTTCAGTTTCTAGGCAACTGGACTGTCAAGTTCCTACTGTGAGACACAGAGGTTTACACCTGGAGTGCATGCCGAGGGAGAGAGTCCTAAAGCCAGGAACGGTGCCTGCACTTTGCCCAAACCCAGCAAGTTAAAAGCACATGGGATTAAGCAATTGGATCTTTTCACAGCACTCTGGTCAGTGTCCAACATGGGGAACTTGACTCAATCTTACACTTGCCAACTTTATATGGGTAATCATTTATCTGGCGAGCTTGTTATTTGTGAAAGCTCTATGAATTTAGAGTAGTGATAAATTAATAGGAATTAGATTGTCAAATTCAAATAAATCCTCTCTTAGGCTCAGTCAGGATAGAGCTAGGATTTCATGACTGTGGCTTTTTTTGTTTGTGCTTGTCTGAATCAATATATGTAAGCTCTTATCTCAGTCCCAAACAGGATATCTGCTGTTCCTTGCTTACATTTTTCTAGACCTAGATGACTGGTCCTTTTTTTTCCAAAATAGCCTCAGGTTGAGGTTTAATTGTGCTCTTTCTTTGGGCTATCCTTGTAAAAAATGTTAATTTCAATTTGCACACAGTTCTTTGTGTTTCAGTGTGGAATTCTGCTGATTTTATAAATAGCACCATAATAGACACATGCCTCATACCTATTTTCAGGTGGTAGGTGATCTCTTTATTGCTCTGCTAATGGCATCTGCTATGTGTAGCTCCTTACCAACTTTATTTTCCACATGAAGATGTTTTAGCATCATACACTGGATTCTAGGTGGTGCTAAAGATGGAGTTTTTACCAATCATTTGGAAATTTGTTTAATCAGCTTCTATATGGATATTTTCTCTTTCATAATCTATAATGTATTAGTGGAAATTAAGATGAACAGTTGCCAACATCTTATTTGGAATCTAAGCATTTTTTTCCTCCTGTGTTGCTTAGGGATCTTGATGCAAAAGCCTTCCTGCAAAAGGCATGACTCTAGGCCTAGGACAGTGTTTGCCAAATAGTGGATCACGACCACGAGTGTGTTCATGGGAAGATTCTAGATGGGTCGTCATGTCCAGGGCCAGATTAACCCATCACTGGGTCTTGGCCTAGGCAAACTTACATTTCTCCCCTTCAGGGCAACTGGGCCAAACCAATGGTGCTGTGACACTGTGCGCTAGATCACAACGCCTGGAATGGAGAGTGCGGCCCAGGATCATGGGACAGGAGCCACTGGTGCAGCGTGGGCTCGACCACCCCCCCACTCCACAGCAGACCAGGACTAGGGTTGCTGGGCCAGAGCTGAGGGTGGGTCACAAAAAAATACAAAATGGAGCTGGTGGGTTGCCTGAGTGAAAAGTTTGGGAATCACTGCTTCAGGACATGCATCTGGCTTACCTAAATCACATTTTAAAACTGATGGAGTGGTGTTTATTGTTTAATAGATCAAATTGCTGGTTTACATTTGTATTTTCAATGCCTTTATGGACTCATTAATTATTGAAGTATAGAGTGAAATCCTGGCCCCACTGAAGTCAAGGGAATTTTTGTGATTGACTTTGAAAGTGAGGATTCCATCCAATCAGTGAATTTTGCCATATAGTTTATTATTCAGATAAACTGCTGTTGATCTTCTTTGACTTCAAATAAATCCCTGGTGTAAAGGGCATTTCCACTAATGTGTTTATGGTACCTGAATTAGAAATTAAAGCCACTTTTATCAGTTTATGTCCCAGTTATTTTTGACTCTAAATTCAGTTTTTGTCATTTCCCTTCTCTTTAAAGCTTGCCCAAGTTGTCAGGGTACCTTGTCCAAATAAAAAGCTCTCCATTATAATTTTGGAGAGATTTACAAGGTTTTAATCTGTAAAGTTACTTTTTGACGTTTCCCAGGAGCAGAACTAGTACCATACTGCAGTCATTTCAATTAATAATACACCTCTACCCCAATATAACACGACCAGATATAACACGAATTCGGATATAATGCGGTAAAGCAACGCTCTGGGGTGGGGTGGGGGGAGCGGGACTGTGCACTCCGACGGATCAAAGCAAGTTCGATATAACGTGGTTTCACCTATAATGCAGTAAGATTTTTTGGCTCCCGAGGATAGCGTTATCAGGGTAGCGGTGTATCTAAAAGTCACTAGTTTACAGCCTTGCTTAGGATAGCTCAGTGGTTTGAGCATTGGCCTGCTAAACCCAGGGTTGTCAGAGTTCAATCCTTGAGGGGGCAATTTAGGGATCTGGGGCAAAACAATCTGTCAGGGATAGTACGTGGTCCTGCTGTGAAGGCAGGGGACTGGACTTGGTGACCTTTCAAGGTCCCTTCCAGTTCTACATTTCTGTGATTTAACTTTACTTGTCAAAATATATGTCCCACATCTAATACTCAGAACATTATTCAGTGAAAACTAGTTTAACCTGCCAAATCAGCAAAGGAGCAAAAATATTCTACATGATGTAGATAAAGCCATCAAATGTGAACATAAATATCTGTACTCTTCAATTCTTCTTAGAGATATGCGGTCCCTATGTGGATGCGCATGCACAATAACTGTTCATAGTAGTGTCCGTTGACCTGCATGTGTGTCGACTGTGTGGTGTGTCTGAGGCTTTAAGAGGCTGTGTAGGTCGGCGCCGCTCCAGTTCCCTCTTACTACCACATGGCCAGAATCAGAACCCCTGTTCTTTGGTGCTCTTAGCTTGCTAAGAGAACTATTCTTCTACATTTTTTCTTTCGTATATAGTTTTTTCTCTAGTTGTATATTGTTGTCCATCACATTGATGGCCAGTCAGTTAGATTTCCACCCCTTTGCACTTTCCCTTTGGGACACTTACCCAGCCCAGGGACTCTGCCCCAGCAAGCCAGGTTTAAATACTGTGCTTCTTGCCCCCACTCCTCCTCCATGAGCACCAACGCTGTCTCTATGGTCTGGGCGAAGCCCACGTTGCTGCTCACTGTTCCACCTGTCACTCCTCCCATCCCATATCTGGAAAGACAGAGAGCTTCAGCTGTGCAAGTTGCTTCTGGAGGAGGCTATGTGCTCATGTGTGCCATCGGATCTGGCACCAGCAGATCTGTTGGAGCGCTGCCCAACTCTGGCAGTGAGCACTTTCATGGGACCTTCCCACCCAGCACCACCGTCTCATCACCCAATTCCACTGTGCACACAAGAAACACAGGCATGGATGCCAGGGCGGGTCCCCAATGGTGACCGCCTATAAATGCAGCATAGTCTCACTGCGCATGCAGGTTGGGTGAGAAGTTGCGTGTTGACCCGGATGCTCCTGCTCCAAAGAGCTCTCATGCAGACTGGATGTCCAAGCACCACGCTCTGCCAGCATTGCCTTCAGCCCTAGTGACTGGCCCGCTGCTGTCACCTTTGGCACCGTCCACACCACCACGACTGTCCGGACTTTCCCACTCAGCCCCGTGCACTCCGGGATGCCTGTCCCCTTTGATGCCAATGGCTGAGCTGATGCTGCCGTTTGGTGGCTCTCCTCTGTGCTTGGACCCTCCGGCCGTTCTCGGGCCTCCATCCCCCTTCCACGGAACCTCTCCTGCTCCTGGACTTCCTGGCATTGTCCCATCCTGTGCTTCTGGTCCCAATGGCCTTGCCTTTGCCGGACCCATCTTCGGACTTGGACTGGTCTTCAGACCTTGACCTTGCCTTCTCGCTGGCATGATCCTACAGCCTGGACCCCAGCAGCCAGCCTTATCCACCGGCCTATGGCCCATTTGCCTATCCTTGTTTCCCTTACCCACGGGGAGCACTGATGTTCGGCGACCCCTGTGCTTGGCCTTACTGGCCTTCTTGGGACCCATACTCCGAATGCGCCTGCATCACCGTCCATCCCCGACCCACATTGTTCCGTCCTCTGCCTACGAGGGCCCTCAGGACATTCCTGACACCATGGGCTCTGTTGGCACCTCTGGTTTCGAAGCCCAGGATGCACTCATCCCTCCCTCCTTCTCTTCCTCTCCCCCGATGACCATGTGTAGTATCAGGCCCTGCTTCATCGCATGATGGCAGCCCTCAGTCTGCCCGTGGAGGATGTCTGGGGTCCACAGAACCAGTTCCGGGACATCCTGCAACCCGCTGGACCTTCCCGTATCACCTTGCCCATACACAATGCCATCCTCCAACCCACACAGGCTGTTTGGCACATGCTGGCCTCCTGCTCCCCCACCCCTAACTGGGTGGAACAACATTACTTTGTGCCATCCAAGGGCACAGACTTTTTGTTCACACACCCTCCACCTAACTCCTTGGTGGGCCATGTGGCTACGGAGCGTGCCTGCCAACAACATTTCAAATCTACCCCCCCCACAGACTGGGTGGCGAAGAAACTCAACATTCTTGGGCAAAAGGTCTATTCCACTGTGGGTCTTCAGTTCCGCATCACCAGTTAACAGGCCAACCTGGCTAAGTACGACTTCCTGGCATACACTAAGTTGGCAGACTTCCAGGCCTTCCTTCCCCCGGCAAAGCAGTAGGACTTTCAAAGTTTCCTGGATGAGGGCAAGCTGGTTGCCAAGGTGGCCTTCCAAGCTGTGGTCGATGCCGCCAACACAGCGTCCTAGTCCCTGGCTTCTGCGATAGTGCTCTGCCGCAACTCTTGGCTGCAGTCCGCCGGGTTCCCAAAGAAGCTTCAAACTACACTTGAGGACCTCCACTTTGACAACCATAAGCTTTTCAGTGATAAAACTGATGAGACCCTCCACTCCCTCAAGGATTCCCAGGCCATCCTCCGGTCACTGGGTATCTATATGCCAGCTCCGACCCACAAGCAACACTGGTCATCCTTCCGCTCCTGCCCTCAGGCCACCTGCCAACCCGAGCCATCTCATCACCACCCACGCTCCCAGCGGCCCCGATCTTCTGCTGCCACCACCTCTGCCTTCTCGCAACGCCCATCCCGGCAGAACTTTTGAGTTATGGGTCAGAGATATAAAGTACTAGCCTTTACCCTGTGGAAAATAATACATGAGAGAGGGAATCATGAAAGAAACATGATGATCTTTTCTAAGCTCATACTACAAGAAAAATATAAATACCCGTATTTTAGTAGCTGCCTTCTTTCAGAAGAGATGAAAAATGAGTTAGAGCAATGAAGATGGATTTCATACTTTCACCCCAAGGATAATTAGGGTTGCATAAAGCTAGCCATAATTTCACAGAAATGCTTGGAGAATCTTGTTTAGTAGTCATGTGCAATATGAGTGAACAAATGCTTAAATTAATTATCCAAAATAGCCAGATGCACTTCATTTACTGCACCATGACATTTATCCTGTTTGCAACAGTTTTAAAAAAAAAAGAACAAATCACCAAATTATAAACAGGCCATTTTATTTTTAAACAGTGCTCAAAGTCAGACGTATTGTCTAATGTACAAGCTAAAGAAGGAAAGGGGATAACTGAAATGACACACTTTGTGGAAACTAAAATATAATATATTTTATTTAAAAAATTCCAGAAACAATATATTATCTCTAGAGTTTTCTTCATAATATGTTGCTTGGTTTAGGACCTGGCCCTTTTGTTGCAAGGTTGGTGTTCAAATTGGCTTTATGGTGGGTTTTACATTAACTTCTTTGTGGTTTCTCATATGAGTAGCTGGAGTCTATTCAAGCACACTGTACAGAGTTTATTATAGCAGACACATGCACAGGATAATGTGGCAGTATGAAGAAATATGAGTGAAACAGAAAAGGCTCCTTGAATTGCAAAAGGAAAACCTGGAATTTAGTAAAGTTTCAGGTTTAAAAATAAACTACGATAAGTCTGAAATTTGGGACTTTGGTAGTGATCTCAACTTGTAAAAACCATAAATTATAAATATAAATGGGTGACTACCTCATTAAAATAACCTAGGACTATATCAGAAAAGGCAGGTTCTCTATAATATTAATTATACTCCTCTGATTAAGTTAGAACACATGTAGAAAACTGGTCAAAGTACAAAGTCTCACCTCTAGGAAAAATTGTATCAGTAAAAATGATTCTTACCTCAAATCAGTTTTGTCTTCCATACACTACTAATAATCATCCCAGGAAACATCTTGATGATTGGCAACCCTGCCGAACAAATTCTTTTGAGAACACAAGAAGCCAAGAGTCAAACAAACAGGCTACCCTACAAAGACCTTGGCAAGAAGGAGGACTAATGCTACCAAAAATTAAAATATTATCACCCAGCAAACCAAAGCAGAAATTTGCTGTATTGGATAACCCAAGAGAGCGAGCGAGTGTGAGAACTAGATGGAACAGGCTTAGTGTTCCACCATCAAACACCACATGACTCCTTGGATTAAAACAATCTCTAGACCGAAAATATTGTGTCTATAATAAGGCTGTCAAGCGATTAAAAAAATTATTCGTGATTAATGACACTGTTAAACAATAATAGAATACCATTTAAATATTTTGGATGTTTTCTACATTTTCAAATATATTTATTTCAATTAAAACACACAATACAAAGTGTACAGTGCTCACTTTATATTTATTTTTTATTAAAATATTTGCACTGTAAAAAACAAAAGAAATAGTATTTCTCAATTCACCTAATACAAGTACTGCAGTGCAATCACTTTATCATGAAAGTTGAACTTACAAATGTAGAATTATGTACAAAAATAACTGCATTCAAAAATAAAACAATGTAAAACTTTAGAGACTGGAAGTCCACTCAGTCCTACTTCTTGTTCAGCCAATTGCTCAGACAAACAAGTTTGGTTACAATTTGCAGGAGATAATGTTGCCCGCTTCTTATTTACAATGTCACCTGAAACTGAGAATAGGCGTTCGCATGGCACTGTTGTAGCCATTATTACAAGATATTTATGTGCCAGATGCACTATAGATACATATCCCTTCATGCTTAAACCATCATTGCACAGGACATGCGTCCATGCTGATGACGGGTTCTGCTCGATAACGATCCAAAGCGGTGTGGACGATGCACATTCATTTTCATCATCTGAGTCAGATGCCACAAGCAGAAGGTTGATTTTCTTTTTTGGTGGTTCGGGTTCTGTAGTTTACGCATCAGAGTGTTGCTCTTTAAAGACTTCCGAAAGCATGCTCCACACCTCATTCCTCTCAGATTTTGGATAGCACTTCAGATTTTTAAACGTTGGGTTAAGTGCTGTAGCTATTTTTAGAAACCTCACATTGGTGCCTTCTTTGTGTTTTGTCAGATCTGCAGTGAAAGTGTTCTTAAAATGAACAACATGTGCTGGGTCATCATCCGAGACTGCTATAACATGAAATATATGGCAGAATGTGTGTAAAACAGAACAGGAGACATACAATTCTCCCCAAGGAGTTCAGACACAAATTTAATTAACGCATTATTTTTGTAAGGAGCATCATCAGCATGGAAGCATGTCCTCTGGAATGGTGGCCAAAGCATGAAGGAGCATACAAATGGTTAGCATATCTGGCACATAAATGCCTTGCAATGCTGGCTACAAAAGTGCCATGTGAACACCTGTTCTCACTTTCAGGTGACACTGTAAATAAGAAGCAGGCAGCAGTATCGCCCGTAAATATAACAAACTTGTTTGTCTTAGGGATTGGATGAATAGGAATAGGACTGAGTGGACTTGAAGACTCTAAAGTTTTACATTGTTTTGATTTTGAGTGCAGTTATGTGACAAAAAAACCCACGTACATTTGTAAGTTACACTTTCACGATAAAGAGATTGCACTACAGTTCTTGTATGAGGTGAACTGAAAAATACTATTTCTTTTGTTTATCATTTTTACAGTGCAAATATTTGTAATAAAAATAATATAAAGTGAGCACTGTACACTTTGTAATCTGTGTTGTAATAGAAATCAACATATTTGAAAATGTAGAAAAACGTCCAAAATATTTAATAAATTTCAATTCAATTGGTATTCTATTGTTTAATCACGATTAATTTTTTTTAGTTAATCACATGAGTTAACTGCGATTAATCGACAGTCCTAATCTGTAATAATATATAACCACCCTTTTCTGAGAGCAACAATAGAGGCATGGGATAACAAAAATTAAGCCCAGACCCATCACCTCTAATGTCCATAGTACATAACACCAAATTCAACCCTAATAAAACTCTGGGAAACTTTAAAACCTGGCATTGTAGTTGTATTACAAGAGTTGGGCAACTACTCAGACGTTACATTCAGATAATATGAAGAAAAAAATCAGCTTGCAAGAAATACTAAAGTTCCATTGTACTGTACCAATATCTGCAATTGCAACATTTTTCAACACATCATCTTAAAGGTAAATCTGAGAAAAAAATTAACAGTGAAAAATTACTTGTCACTATTATGAAGCACAAGGATCTCTTTCCACCTTATAAAATTATTTTCAGTTTTTGCTTAGAGGAAACACACTTTTCATGAAGAGGTGGAATGCAGATTTGTGCAAGGGAATTAAGGATGAGGATTGGGAGAGTATTTTGAACAGCAGTCCCTATACTTCAATATAGACATTCATAAAAGAAAACTATGTTAAAGTCATCTATGGTACAGGCATAGGCAAATGCTGAAATGAGTGTTCTGAAGTGGGCTGGTTTCTTCACATATGGTGGATCTGTCCAAAAATTCAGACACTTTGAAAAAGAGGTTGGAAACTCCTTCAAGGAGATGACAGGTGTTTTTGTGAATTTTCCCCAAAAGTTCTGTGTTGTATAACAGATACAAAGAAACAATTACCCAGTTGCAGCAAGAATCATAATTGTAAGGTGGTGGAAGAGATGTGACTCCTCTAAATCAATTGACTCGTCCCAAAAAGTATGGGAAATACGAGTATTAGAAAAGCTGACCCATCAAGTCAAAGTTCTACAGGGAAGAAGATAAAAACTTGGTGGAATTTCCCTGTAGAGAATCGTTCCCCACCATGAAACCTGAGAGATTGAGAACTTTTTATTTTTAATATTGAGGAAGGGAGAAATTGTTAAACTTCCACCTTACTAGTTTGCCACCGCCCTAGTGTTACAGACTCATGAAGGCCAGGCTGTGTATTGGAACTGTTGTGTACACAAAACCTATTCTCGATAGAATTGTAAAGTTAGTGCTACAGAAATATTTCTGATAAAATTTATTGGCTCTGTTGCTTAAAACCCTGCTTCCACTTCCACAAATGGTCTTTAGAAAAGAACTTGTCATAAAAATTGCTGTTCATCATCCATCTGGGTGTTTATATGGCCCCCATCACCATCTGTTCATTAATGGTTGTGAAGTTATCCTCACATCCCTGTGAGAGAGGAAAGTATTGTCCCTATTTTACAAACAAGGAACTGAGGCAGAGTTAGTGACTTGCTCAAGCTCACACAGGGAGCCAGTACCAAAGCCATGAACTGAACTCAGACCCACCCACATTCCAGGCCTTAATCCCAGGACCATTCTTCCATCAGAGATGCATACTGTATAGCTTCGGCCCACCTACTTGTGTATATCATTATTTAAACTTGATAGTAGATATGCCAATTCATTAAAGTGCCTATTGTTCCCACAAGAAACTAATTTGCATTAGTAAGATAAATGGATAATTCCAATGTTTTGCCGGAATTCCAGCGCAATTTAATATTATTGTAAAAAATCCTAAATTGGCCTTTTAAAAATATTTTATTGAACATTAAAAGTAAAACCATAATTCTGAAATAATACAGAGGGTGGCATTTTAGCATGAAGTGACAGTAAGTTGTAAGGAAATTCTTGGGCCTTCAGTTCAATGAACAGGAAAAGCAGTTGATTTGGAAGGCTGATGATACTAGGTGAGATTCAATGTGTATTGCATTTTTTCCTTTAAGCATAGCTCTAACATGAAATGTGCTTCCTTTTTCTGCAGATGTTTTCTAGGATTTTTAAATAGAGTATAATGCAGAGAGTTAATAGTTTCTATGTAGCATCTGAGGCTAAAGCAACTGCAGATGTTAACTGGGTGACAGGTGCATAAAAATACACAGCACAAAATTTGCAGTAAAGTCAAATTAAGACAGGTTGTTAGAACAATATACTAGGGGCTAATCCAAAGCCCACTGAAGTCAATGGAAAGACTCCAATTGACTTCAATGGGCTTTGGATCAAGCTCTAAGGCTGGGAAGAAATCAATGTTTTGAAACTTACCTGAAAACACCTTTCAAAGTGCCCATTCATTGAAGTACAGAGTGAGAGTCCTCTGCTGCTTCTGTCAATTCCTGCCAAAATGGTAGTTGTGACACTGCACCCCATATTCTTCGTGGTGATATTATTATTATATGATTATAGCATAATTATGATGTATCTTATGCAAGATAAGTCATGTGAGGTGTAATTGGAAAGATTATGATTTGCTGAATATGATTATCTTATTTGTATGCATGTATCATTTTTGTATCTGAAGCTATAAATACGAATATGTATCGGTACTTCAAATGTAGTTACACCTGGGTAACACCCACCACAGAAGATGCTTTCAGTCGAGATAGTGGGTGGGGAAGGGCCTATTCAGGGTAATGGGCCATCAGGAAAAACAACAGGCCTTAGGAAAATCTTTTCCCCCAGCTGGGGATCTTCCTGAGAATACTCCAAACAGCCTGTACGTAATGGCTGCTATGACTCTACAAGGACATGTGACCAGGTCACATGATTCTGGACGCCATCTTGGGATGTCAGTATTTTCCCACAAACCGGTCTGGGAACCAAATTTCGAAACAAAGGGTTCCCGCCGTATGCTAAAGCTATATAAGACAGGGAGTGACATCATCTGGGTTTCTTCACTCCCCACACAAGAAGACTCCTGGAATCACCTGAGGAGCAAAGACTGAACTGGGGGAAGTGCTGGACCCAGGCTTAAGGGATTTCTAGCCTGTGAATGGAACACCTGGGGATTCCAAGCTGTAAAGCAATTGCAGCTTGCCCCTTAAAAATCTGCAGCCTGCTTGTATCATCTCTTAGGGTGAGAATCTGCTAATTCATATCCAATCTATTTAGTATATTAAGCTTAGTTTGCGTTTTTTGTTTATTTGCCAGCTAATCTGCTTTGATCTGTTTGCTATCACTTATAATCACTTAAAATCTGTCTTTTGTAGTTAATAAATATATTTTATGTTTTAATCCAAACCAGTGAGCTTTGACTGGAGTACTTGGGGAAAATCTCTGCTTGGTTACCATTGTTCTCTTCACATTGAGGGAGAGGCGGACTTGGTATTAAACCCAAATACTGGCCAGATTTGACCAGGGCAGGACAGTACTGCTCTGGGGTCCTAGGCTGGGAAGCTGGTGGTTAGAGACACTGCATGTAACTGCAGCTGAGTGAGTCCCACCTGTGTGAATGCTGGTGAAAGTGCAGGCTGGAGGGCTTTGCATCTTATCACAGCAGCACAGTGTGAGAGGGAGCCCAGGCTGATGGGTCAGAGGGCTCAGTGGTACCCCAGTTCCACATGGTACCCTGGGGGGAACCCGTCACAGTAGTGTTCATAGCAAAAGGTTAGAACTATTGACTATCTTTGGATATATTAGAACTGCAATAGGTATTTCTCAAAAAAAAATTGCTACATGAGGATTTTAAATTTTTAAAAGAAGATATTTATGCACCTGAGCAGGGTTCAATTAAAAAAATCAGTGACTTTTCCATTAAAAACATTTTGCTTAAAAACTTCTCTTAAGAGGAGTCTGCTTGTTGGTGCCCTGAATAGGTAGAAACTTTATAAAGTGTCTAGGCTTGCAAGTTTTGGCCCAATGACTGGCAGTGTACAGTGAGATTACAACATGAACTTTCTGATAAATTTCCTATTCTTTTGCTGCTTCCAAGATATTGATCCATGGTTCACCTGTTGCCTTTAGATCCAACCATTTGCGAGACTGAATTTGTAAAGCCTGCCCTTGAGGCCAGCAGAGGCTAAGATGTCACTGCTCAATGGAAAGGCCTTTTATTTAAAGCTTGGAGGCTCAATGCCTTTGACATTCTGGGGTTCACCCAGGCCAGTGAGGGGTTCAGTCACTGTCTGCCTTGTAGCCCTGGGTGTCTTGTGACTGTGCAGCTTTGGTTCAGAGCTCTCACCTTAACAGCCTGCCAGCAGGCCACAAGCCTCACCCTGGCTTTGCCCAACTTGGATACTCCTTGCAAGCTGACCTTAGTACCCTTCCAGGCCTGAATTCCTTCTGCAGGATCCGGTTCCTCTCATTAGACCCTCTCAGAAAAAGCATTAGGTTTGCTGCCTCTACAGAGACAGCAGAACATTCCAACCTGCCAGCTTAACACAGTCACACACTTTACTGAATTTTACCAGCACTGCTGATTTATAATGATAGCAAAACACATTTATTAACAAAAGAGGATGGATTAAGTGATGCCAAGTAAAAGGAATAAAGGTAGAGATGGTTGAAGGCAAATAAAAGTGAACACGTTCATCTAGAAGTCTAAAACTTACTCTAGCAAGAAACACTCTTTGTTCAAGACAGTTTCTCTCTCCTCCACTGTCTTCTTTCCAGATTTTTACTGGCTGGCCTGACCAGGATCCATCACAGAGATCAAATTGAGCTGTGCAGTCACAAGACATACAGGTTTACAAAGCAGGCATTGACTGAACCCCTGACTGGCTTGAGTGAACCCCAAAATGTCACAATCCCCAACTCTTTTAACCTTTAAAATAAATCATAACTATCAGTGACCTTGGCAGAGACAGCTGACCATGGATGGGGACAAAGATGTGTCACGGCCATCTTCCTATTGCCTTCTTTCCCTAAAAATAATAATGACAATACAAAGGTTAATATAAATGGCTGAAATACCCTGCAAATACTTTGGTTAAATGGTCAAAGTAAACATTATGGGTGATTTTTTGAAACCTAGATTAATAATTAAAACACAATGGGCTTATGCTTTCAGAGTACGAAATAGAGAGATCATTTTTTCTCCGGATGAAGTGTGTCTTGGCCAAGAGGAATGCAGGCTTGACATGTAGCGGCTACAAGGTAACGTTCTGAAGCCTTTCCATGTTCAAAGAGTAACAGGTTTTATTATATGGGTAGCTGTAAAACAAAGTCTACTACTGAAAAGAGTCAGAATACCACTGCTAGGTGCAGATTTTGTTATTGATGCAACAGTACACCCTGAAGCTATGGGCCAGATTTTGATACCCATTCTCATGCTGACTAGTACCTAACTCCACAGGTAATCCCATTGATTTGAATGAGATTATTCCCTGTACTGTTGAGCATGAGTAAGGGTATCAGAATATGGCCCCATGTGCCTGTATATCTTAGTTCAGGATTGATGTCTACCACAGTCTCAGGTTTATTTATCAACCTCTTAGCATACATTGTTTTAATAGTTACTGCACTTAAGCATGGGTGATGGTAAATACTGTAATCCTACATTAGCACCTGCCATTCAAGCATATATTTTCAGCTTTACTTTCTGCATTTATTCTCCCATAAGCTAAACAACATTTCTACTATCTAAGCAGCAGCTAAGAAAGGCACCTTACACACAGTTTTACTGAAAATAAATGACTTATTCAACAGCAAGAGAAAGAACACCTCAGAGTGACTTGCTATTCTTTTAGAATTCTTCCAAGGTGCAGACATTTACCTACCCTTTTAAACTTGAACAATTATTCCTGAAAGTGTAGTCCTGCAATGTACATTGTTCTAATCCATAATTTATATTGAAACAATTTTTTTAAAAAAATGAGTAGATGGTGACATCCCTCTATGTTTCTTCTTAGATTACAATTTGTCAGCGAGCGGAGTCACATACCATTTTCCCCCTTGAAGCCCTATTGCTTGATTCCAGTGTATGTTGTTTAAAGATGTGATTTTCTAGAGCGCTCAGCATTGCCCTAATTCTGCTCTCATCAGTCAGTGACTTCAAGGTTAGGCCAATGCTGAGCACTTCAGAAAGTACCACCTGAATAGCCTAAGTGCAAGGGAAACCAAATATGCCTAATTGTGAGGGAATGAGGAGGCTCTGATGGGAGATTTTAAGTAAGTTATCACTGGGTTATTATTGACTACCACATTAATTAATGATTGAATGGGGAGCCTTAAGAGGAATCTATTTTTAGATATATAGATAATGGATTGCCAAGGATTGCTTAGGGCAGTGGACACACTCTCCTTTTTACTGGAAGAACATACAAGTCAAAACAAAGGAAATATACAAATAAACTGAGGGATATATAGAATGTGGTTTTGATACTTGATACTTGTGGAGTTTCCCACATGATATTTGGGACTGAGCCTTGCAAGAGTGTGCATAGCCAAATAATAGCCATTAGAAACTAAGAATATTTATGTTCCTCAAAAGAGTTTCTAAGAGCATTTTGCATTTACCTTTGTTGCCCCAAATCATTATTTATCCCTTCTTACAGCCTAGTAGCTAAATTTTAGCATCAGATGTACACATGCAATTATCATGGATGGAAACTGGAATTATGTAAATGTATGTCAGGCTAGAATTTGGCCCCTAGAGATTGTCATTGTTAATTTGTCAACAGGGATCAACTAATCCTGACTGGAAAGAAGCAACACTTTTAAGGTGTCTAAATATATATTTAATCATTTATAATTAGGGCTACATTCATAAGTCTCTTAAAATATATCTGTTTTTCATCATAATGAAGAACAAATTCAATAGAAGTAGTTTTGATATATCAAACTGGCTGTTAAAGTATAGCTAGGAATATGTATGGCTGTTTCATGATTAAGTCACCATCAAAGGCAAATTTCAGTTTATTTGGTTAATACACAATAACTATCTTATTGTATCTACATTAAATGTACATTAGATAACCTTAATTTAAAGCATTAACTGGAGAGCAGTCCATATGGCACCAGGGCTCTTGCATTTTAATACCAGATTACAATGTGCTGGCGACAGAAACACAGGTACACAGCATCACTGCATCTCTACTTACAAATAAGACACTTAGCAGTCTTAACAAACTATGCAGCCAGACAAATGGTGTTAAGAGAAATTATTTGTATCATTGAAATAGATGCAGCAGAGGCTGAGAAATAGATGCTCTCAAGATGCTTTCTTGACCTCTAAGACCTCTTCCTTTACCTTCAAATATCTACTATGCTTTCTTTCCATGCCAGGTGATCCACTGCAGTGGCTATTTGAAGATTCGTCAGTATATGCTGGACATGTCCTTGTATGATTCCTGTTACCAAATTGTAGGACTGGTGGCTGTGGGTCAATCTTTACCTCCCAGTGCAATCACTGAGATCAAGCTTCACAGTAACATGTTCATGTTCAGAGCAAGTCTGGACTTAAAACTTATATTCCTAGATTCCAGGTAAGCAAAATGATTTGGTTTCCATCATATAGCATCTGGAAGTTAAGTTTTGTCAAATTATAGGGGTTTCTAAATACTTCAATATACTTAAGTTTTAGGTGTATTTTAACTATGACATCATTAAAATTGAACTTGAGCAGTGTAAATGTATGCAGGACTTTCAAAATGACTCGGTAAATAAGGCAATATTTTATCTTTAAAATATCAAGCCTACGGAACCTGATTCTAATCTATAGTTATTTGTGTCATGGTAGTGTCCAGAGGCCTCATTAGGGTAGGCAGTGTACAAACACAGTAAAACACTTCATGTCCTGAAGAGTTTACCATGTTAACAGGCAGGACAGATAAAAGGTGGGAGAAAAGAAGCATTATTGTGCCTGTTTTACAGGTAGAGAACTGAGTCACAGAGAGATTAGGTGACTTGACCGAGGTAACACAGGAAATCCATAGGAACCCAGTCTCCCAAGTCCTAGTTCAGTGCCTTAGCTGTGAGACCAGCTTATCTATCTAATGTCCCTAACCTTGCCTACATTATGGGTTTATGAAAAGATACGAGTGACAGTTAAGTCAAATGGCCATTTAAAAAAAAAAACAGACATTAAATCTCTTCAGAAAAATAGTAACTATTGGGACAGCTTGCAAGATTGCCTAGTGCACAAGCTCTGCCTGGATTTATGTGAAATAGGCAATAGAATCATCTCAGCACACTCTACCGATACAACCCATGTGGATGCCTGAAAGAACTCCCACATGGGCAATGGAAAAGCACAAATCTGAGCTCAAAGAGACACATGAAGTGACTAATTGATCTCTTTTCAACATATAATTATGCCTTACAATATACTTTGATGATCTGTATGGTCCAGTTTTAGATGTCCCAAGGGAAGAACCTTCCAGCAAATTTCCAGTCTTATAGGTTTGACTGCCAACAGGCAGATAATTCTAATTCACGCCTGCCCCACCTCCCAAAAAAAACCAACCACCCCACAATACTAGGATTGTGGAACAAGATTTGACCTACTTGGTGTCTTCCGTGACATGCTGGAGTTTCAAGGAAAAGAAATGATATTCATACATAATGGTAAAAAAGTCTATGACTAATACATTGGAGAAGTTTTGCAGGGCAATTTAAACACTCAAAAGCATGCTCTTTCTCCAGGCTAAGATCAATGAGGCCCAGTGCTAAAATGCAAGTTACAATGTGTTTTAGGAATCCTCTCTCTTTTTTGGCATGTTTAATGCAATACATCCAATATTGCTAAGCACTGAAAGCTGGTCTATGCTATCAAGTTAAATTGGGTTAACTATAGTTGCTCAAGGTTATGAAAAATTTCGCATTATGTGCGATCTAGTTAAGCAACCTAAGCCCCGGTATGGACACTGTTAGGTCACCAGAAGAAGTCTTACATTGACCTAGCTACCACCTCTCAGAGAGATGGTTTTACTCCAGTGATGGAAGAACCCCTTCTATCACTGTAATAAGTGTCTATATTACAGTGGTGCAACTGCAGTGCTGAAGCTGTGCTGCTATAGCATTTCTAGTGTAGATACAACCTAAGGCTGAACAATGTGCCTGTAGATGGCAGAGCTAAGATAGGATGAGGAAGAGGTGTTCTAATGGGACCTCAAGAGGCCTTCTAGTCTAGACCCCTGCACTCATGGCAGGACTAAGTATTTTGTAGACCCATCCCTGACAGGTATTTGTCTAACCTGATCTTAATAATCTCCAATGACAGAGATTCCACAATCTCCCCAGGCAATTTATTCCACTGCTTAACTACCCTGACAGTTAGGAAGTTTTTCCTAATGTCCAACCTAAACCTCCCTTGCTGCAATTTAAGACCATTGCTTCTTGTCCTATCCTAAGAGATTAAGGAGAACAATGTTTCACCCTCCTCCCTGTAACAACCTTTTATGTACTTGAAAACTGTTGTCCCCCTGCAGTCTTCTCTTCTCCAGACTAAACCCAATTTTTCAATCTCCCCTCATGAATCATGTTTTCTAGACTTCTAATCATTTTTGTTGCTCTCCTCTGGATTTTCTCCAGTTTGTCCACATCTTTTCTGAAACATGGCACCAAGAACTTGTCACAATACTTAAGTTGAGGCCTAATCAGAGCAGATAAAGCGGAAGAATTCTCATCCTGTGATTTTAAGTGGAGTTGTCTGGAGGCATAAGAGTCTTCATAAGAGAGAGTCTATCCAGAGGCGCTGATAGGAGCACAGCGAACAAAAGCTCCTGTTACACCACTGAAAAAGATACTGCCAGCACTGTCCCCATACTTGCCAGGAAGCACAAGGGTGGGGTCCTGCCTCTGTCCCACAAAGATGAACTTCTGGAATATCAAGCATTGTCGGTAGTGCTGGCCAGCGCCTTTCCCCTAGCACTCCCAGCCCAGCTGTCCAAATTATCATTACCTCCTGACAGGAAGGTATTCCCCTGCACTCTCTCTGACTCCCACTTGTAGTGTACCCACACAGAAAGGGCATAATCATGCCCTAAATGGTAATAGGAGAAGACAACTAAATATATCAGCTTTAAGGAGAAATAGTTTTGATAGTTTAGTTTAAGAGTTAATTCCAGCCCACAAAAGTGATCTGTGGCTGCTGCTTTACTGTATGCATCCATTCATTCCCACAATTTCAAGGGACACTGGAGGGGAGATGAGATAATTTTGTCCAGCTTTGTTCCCCTTTCTGTTTTCCTTGTTCACACACTCAGAGTCCCTTTTACATCCAAAGATGGAAACCAGGGATATTTAGAGTAGAAATAGACACGGCTGCAAAACTCAGATCCAGAATCAAACTTTTCCAAATTCTGTGTGTGTTCAGATCAGGGGTTTGTTTGACCATTCTAGGGTCAAAGCTGCAAAACTAGGGATACAGATCCAACATCTGGAGATATTCAGCTCCAGGATTTTGATTTGAGCCCATCTTTGATCATTAGTTAAGCAAGAAAGTCACATGAAATCACTCTCTTCATTTTAATGGCACTGAGAGCTGAGTGACTGATGTAAATGAGATCTAAACAGGGCTTAAGGTGCAATAGTTCAATGCACCTCTCACAGTTACAGGGTGAACTGTGCCTTAAACCCCTTTTAATCACTCTCTAGTGCACCCCTTACGTGACAGGCCTGGCTTCGTACACCTCACCCTGGGTGGAACCTTGTGGTCTAACCACTCTTAGATGGGTCTCGGGGGCTGTTTCTCAACTGTGTTAATGTGACAGGCCGAACTGAGTTTGGCACCTCTCAGCCCTTTCACTGCTAGAACCTGTGACTAGAGAGTAGATTAAAATGACTCAGATGGGGCCTTCAGAACATAAGAAAGGCCATACTAGGTCAGACCAATGGTCTGTCTAGCCCAGTGGCCAGTTGGAGGTTTAAGAACACCCAGAACAGGGCAGTTTCAAATGATCCATCCCCTGTTATCAAGTCCCAGCTCCTGTCAGTTGGAGGTTTAGGGACACCCAGAGCATGGCGTTATGTCCCTGACCATCAGCTAACAGCCACTGAGGGACCTTTCCTCCATGAACTTATCTAATTCTTTGTTGAATCCAATTATCATTTTGGCCTTTACAGTATCTCATGGCAACAAGTTCAACAGGTTGATTGTGCGTTGTGTGACGAAGTTCTTCCTTTTGTTTGTTTTAAACCTGCTGCTTAATAATTTCATCAGGTGATTTCTATATGAAGGGGTTATGTGAAGGAGTAAATAACATTTCCCTAATTCACTTTCTCCAGACCATTCATGATTTTATAGACTTCACCATTCATGATTTTATTGACCATTATTATATCCTTCTTTAGCCATCTCTTGTCTAAACTGAACAGTCCCAGTCTCTTTAATCTCCCTTCGTATGGAAGCTGTTCCATATCCCTAATCATTTTTATTGCCCTACTATCTCTTCTTTGAGCTGGGTGACCTGAATTGCACACAGTATGCAGAGTGTGGGCGTACCATGGAAGTATATAATTGCATTATGATATGTTCTGTTTTATTATCTATCCCTTTCCTAATGGCTCCTAACATATTGATAGCTTTATTTAACTGCCACTGCACATTGAGTAGGTGTTTTCAGAGAACCATCCACAAGGACTCGAAGGTCTCTTTCTTGAGCGATAACATATAATTTAACCCCCATCAAGTTGTATGGATAGTTGGGATTAATCGGCATTATTTATGCATTTCCCCAAAAGTACAAAGCCCATAGAGCAGGGGTGGCCAACCTGTGGCTCCGGAGCCACATGCAGCTCTTCAGAAGTTAATATGCGGCTCCTTGTATAGGCACCGACTCCGTGGCTGGAGCTACAGGTACCAACTTTCCAATGTGCCGGTGGGTGCTCATTGCTTAACCCTTGGCTCTGCCCCCACTCCACGCCTTCCCAACCACTCCTCTGAGCCTGCCATGCCCTCACTCCTCCTGCACACCACGAAACAGCTGATTGGGAGGTGGGGGGAGGGAGGGGGAAGTGCTGATTGGTGGGGCTGCTAATGGGCAGGAGGCGCTGGGAGCTGGCAGGGGGAGCTGCTGATGTATTACTGTGGCTCTTTGGCAATGTACATTGGTAAATTCTGGCTCCTTCTCAGGCTCAGGTTGGCCACCCCTGCCCTAGAGCAAAGGATAAAATCAATTAAAGTCCTATACCTCTGGGTCTGGTACATCTTAATTTTTCCTTGCCAGCTTTTGTTATTCCCCCTCAGCCCAGCTAACAACCCAGCTCTTGCTGAGAGAAACAAACTGTTCTGATCACAGTAGGCTCTCCCTGTCTCTTTTTTCCTTGCCAACCTGTCAGCTTTCACGGATACCCTGGGCAGCCACCTGGCTACACGATCAACCCCCATCCTTTTCTAGGCCCAGGGTCCTCTAATGGAGTGGTTCTCAACCAGGAGTATGTGTACCACTGGGGGTATGCAGAAGTCTTCCAGGGGGTACATCAACTCATCTAGATATTTGCCTAGTTTTACAACAGGCTACATGAAAGACACTAGAAAAGTCAGTACAAACTAAAATTTCATACAGGCAATGGCTTGTTTATACTGCTCTATATACTATACACTGAAAGGTAAGTACAATATTTATATCCCAATTGGTTTATTTTATAATTATATGGTAAAAATGAGAAAGAAACATTTTTTCAGTAATTGTGTGCTGTGACACTTTTGTATTCTTATGACTGATTTTGTAAGTACATAGTTTTTAAGTGAGGTGAAACTTGGGATTATGTAAGACAAATCAGACTCCTGAAAGGGGTACAGTAGTCTAGAAAGTTGACAGCCACTGCTCTAACATCTTAGTGTTCCCATTGACCTCTCTCTCCTCAGCCTTGCAAAACAGCTATCGAAGCAGGGCTACTGAGTAGTCCCCTCTTCCTAGCTATAAACCTGGGCGTTGTGTTTGTTGGGATGCTCCTTATGCAAGCCATTGGTTTACCTTTCCTGCTTGGTTTCCTTAACAAACCCTTTTGATCTAACTCCATAGCAAGTAACCCATCAAACAACCACACACAGGTATGCACCATATTCATGAAAAATAAACCAATGTTTCCCACTTGGTCATAGCAGCACTGCGCACAGGGCAGAATTTGGGTCCTGAGTTTTGTGACCCAGGAGAGAATGGGAGTGCTGTGAAGGTCACACCCAACTCCTCACCCTGCTCCCACCCCACCCCAACACACACCTCGCAGGGGGAGGAAGCTGTTCATTTTACCCTCAAATGACCTCCACCTCATGTCAGTGTGCAAAACATCACCGACCGCCCCTAAGGAAAATGCATCTAAATCCTTCCCAGATGAAGGAAAGGTTGCCATGTTGGGGGATCTTTAGGGAGGGATTAATGTGTGTGTAGGGGAAGGGTCGCTAGAGGAGCCTTCTTTCCTCCTCCCCCTTTCTCCTCCCCCCCTCACACACACCTTTTCCCGCCAACTGATGTGTCAGGATAAAAGTAAATATAAAGACCTGCTTCTCTGCAGGGCCAAGCAATGCATGAAGCTCTAAGGAAAGAGAAAACAAAAGGCATGATAATCAAAAAGTGGAGTTCAGGTTATTTGCAAGACCCGATTACACTGTGCAACACTTCTTGTATTCATTTTACAGGATTGCTATGTTATCCTGAAACTGAGTGCAGTACCTCTGCTCTGCCGTTAGAGATATAGAAAGAGCATGGGAGTGTAAATGCCATCAACACATAGATAAACAAACAAAGCTATCTATGATTAAATTCCTTGATGTAATTTAGAGTATCTTTTGCTATCAAGTAGCAAGGACAGGAAAGACCCCTTGGGTCATGTAGTTTGATCCCTATTGTATTGCGTGGGACTATTCCTATAAGGGCCTACTACAGAGTTTCTTGCACCTTCCTTGAAGTGGCTGATACTGGTCGCTGTCAGCATACTGGACTAGATAGATCTCAGCTTTGATTCTGTATGGCAATTCTTATGTATTCACTACTTCATTCCCAGTCTGTCTGCAGTGATCATGCTTTAACTTCGTTCCACTCAGTTCCCATCCTATTGCTCTTAATGTTGAGAAACTTTTGCATCATGTCTAACTTAAGCTTTCCTTTTCCTTCTTTAGCTTCCAGGCATTGCTATTGTTGTCCTTCCATCTTCCAAAACAGAATAATCCTGTGCCTTCCTTTAGGCTGTTAGCTTGGATTTATTTATAGACTGTGAGAACGGCTACTGTAGACTAATTATTCTGGCTATGCTTGTATATCTGCAAAGCCATAAAATTTATCAATAGTTTAAAAAAAAAAGGGGGGGGGTACTTTACACTTCCACAAACAGCTCATCAACTGGATCTTTGTGCAAAGGATCACATGTTAGTAGCTCCAAAGTAAAAATCTAATGTTGAAATAAGTTAACAGATCCTCCTCCTTGACTGTATCTGGGACACTTCTTTGTGTACAACATTACTGCACCCTGTATTTGGCGGGCGTACTAAAGTTTTAATTTCTTGCAAAGATCATTGTTCTCTGTTTCCAAACCAACATGATTTCTCTGCAGCCTTTTAGCACTTGATTAATTGGCAAAATCAGTATTAGTTTAATGAAATTAAATTTTTCTAGAGATGCTGCTTATCCGTCAGCCTTCCTCTTCTAGGGTGACTGATTTAACTGGATATGAGCCCCAAGACTTGATAGAGAAGACCCTCTACCACCATGTCCATGGCTGCGATGTCTTCCATTTACGATATGCTCACCATCTCTGTAAGTAATTGGCATAAAGTGGCTCAAAATCTTCAGCTTATTCAGTAAGGTCAGGAGTTCTGCAGACAACAGACACTGTGGTGCAAGGAAAACAAATCCCAAAAGGGGCACCCATAATTGAGACCAGATTTTCAGAAGTACTCAGCTCCCATTCAGGTAGCAATTAAATGGTCTGATTTTCAAATGAGCTCATCACCCAACATGCTATGTTCTTTTCAAAATATATTTGGCTACTTATTTTGCTGCCTAAATGGGAGCAGAGCTGTTTTGAAAATCTGTCCCTGATTGTGAGCGCTGAATTCTATTGAAAAATCTGTCTCTTAATGGTGTTAGTTGGGAAAAAAAAAAGTTATGCAACACTTCCATGGTTTTTTCCAAGCACACTGGTAATAATCAGTGTGTGTTTGAAAAGTTGAATGTAAAACAAAAAAATTCTGAGATGCATGTTCCTTAGTAGCATGTGGATGAGTTCTGAAAGCAGAGTGTCAGGAGAAAGAGATACGTGATTAGTAATTCCCCATGGCCAAGAGGGGAATTGATCACCTCTTCATACATTTGGATTTAGTTTATTCACTGAAATAGTCACACAGTAGCTTTATTTATTCATTTATTTTTCCAGAAGCAAATTGGGGGAATAGAAAATGTTTCTGATATGGCTCAGACTTCCACAGCCCAACTCTCACCACATCCACTAATTATGTAAACAAACAAACCCCCCAAAAAAGACAAAAGAAACCAAAACCTTTGGTAATGAATTGGTTTCCAGATTGCCACCATTGGCTTAAAACAACCAGAAAGAAACCATCCTTGACCCTCTCTGAAGAAGAGTCAATCCCTTATGTTACTGTGTGGTGTTATTGAAGATCTGGAATATATATAAGAATTATATAGGAAGATGACCTTCCTGTACTTAGAACAAGTCAGTGGTGAATGACTAAATATCAAATTCTATTGACTCCAATGGGAGTTATGCACAGGAAGGCAGAACTTGACCCTAAATATTTTGGCATTTGCCAAAGAATTAGTGGAAGCTCAGACCTGCTAAATCACATTATTTCCTACTGGCTCTTATTTTTAGTCTCCTCTTTTATGAAAGATCAAAACCTGCTTATATCCTTAGTTCCCTCCTGTGGCATCTGACTGCTCACCTGCACAAGCCACTGCTCATTTTTTCCCTCTGATATTATTTGATATAATTATGTCAAACAGTATAAAGAATTCTGATAAAGCGATGATCATCTTCTGAAAAACAGTATCTCACCTTTACAACACAGTCATGAACATCAGAACCCATAGCATCAGAACTCGTGCTGGCAATGGAAGGCAATAGCTGATACTTTCGTCCAGTTTTGTAAATAGGATTTGAGTGGAATTCTAAAATACGGAGATATGACTAAGCTACTTAGTTAAAAATACTGATCTGGATGCTATAACTGAACTATAAAGATAAAGAATGACAAAGTTTAGAAACAGAAGAAATAAGAGAGACCGATCTAATTTAAAAGGTCTGACGAGTTAAAGTAACCAAGGGCCAAGAAGAGGGAGAAAAAGTCAAAATACTTGGGGAACAATAGGAAGAGTAAAAAAGCATGGCATGAATGATGAAAACAGATGTAAAATGTACAAACTTCTGTGCCTCCAGAGAGTACTGTTATAACTCCCCCACCAAACATCTGACGAGTATGAATAGTAAAAGGTTGACAGGTCTGAACGTACACAATTTAGCATTCTATGAAACAGTCTGATGATTAAGTGTCACCTGATGTTAATCTGGAGAGAGAAATCTTACACCTGATTAGAGAATTAAAAAAACAAAACCCTATACTGTGATAAGCAATTGCGCTTCCAAAATAAACTCAAACTATAAGACAAGCATTCGAGAGAGCCATGAAGGAAACAACAAAACTAAAAGTATAATGGGTGTAATGAGAACAGCGAGAGTAGTAGATGTGAGTAGTTTGCTGAAGATGTGCTGATATAAAAATAGTTTCCTGTTTGAAACATTTGGTAGCTTCCAGGTTGAAGAAAAAAATGTTGACATTTCAGAGGGTTTACTTATTTCTATAATGCCATCAGTGTGCAGGGAATTACTGTACAACAGAGGAAGTTTGCCACTCAGCTAATGGGTCCCTGCCTAAGGAGCTGATAGTCTACAAAACAGGACAAGTGAAGCCATTACAATGCAAACAAAATACTCCTAGCCTCAGCTGTGTCTTTTCTCATGAGCCTGCTTCCTTTGTAGGGAGGGTTCAATGCACCAAAGATGTTATAATCCCATTGTTTCTGCTGCACAAATTGCTGCCAGTTTGTCCAGGAACTGGCTCCATATGCCAGGGCAGACAAAGTACAAGCCCCAGCTGCTCCCTGGAATGGAACCTCACAGGCACAATGCCCAGTATAATGGAGGAGGTGCAGGTTAAATTCTGCACCACTTTGAGCCTGTTGTCTCCCAGTGTAATGCTCAAGACTTTCAGCAAAGCACCACTGGTCTTTCAGGCAGCTAGGGAACTTTAAAGGGCTGCTATTCTGTCAGGGCATCATCCACTGATCATGCAGTTGTAGGGAATCCAGTGGATTGGCAAGTGGTGTGATCTGGGGAAGCTTAGACAATTACTGTTGCAAGTGTAGGATTGAAAGGCTAATTTCCCTGCAAAGTTGTGGCCTTGAGCACAGGCTGGTGAATGCTGCATTCCAGTGAAACCTATGGAGCCTTTTAAAATAGCCATTTATGACAGATCAAATCGGCCAGCCAATCTTATCAACCTGCACGCTCAACCAGGCAGGGAACCACAACAGAGAAACAGCCATTCACAAATGGTAGAGGAAAGCTGTAAATCGAACAGCCAAGAGTAAAAAGCTGCTAAATTCTATCCAACTGATTGCAGTGAGGGTCACTTGGGCCTGCACAAGTTGGCTTGGTAATAGACACTTCTGTCCCAGAAAGACATGGCTGAGGTCTTTCAGTCAGCAGCTCACAGGGCAATTTAATGCAGGGTCAACTGCGAACTGATCTAACATTCTGTATTAGAATTGTGGCCACTATCCTTTGTCCAATGACATGCTTTCCTCAAAGACTGCCAAAAAGAAGAACACAGGAGACACACTGCTCATATATACTTGGGAAGTGAAGCTGGAGTACTATATTTAGTCCTCAATTCTTTTGCAACCTTTAAAACATTGTCTTAACAGAGGACCTAAAACAGGAATTAGGAAAATGAGAAGGCAACTGACAAGGGTGGAGCCCAGAACAACTCCTGGCGCACAAAGAAGAATGCTGCTGTGGAGACATAGAACAGAAGGTGCTCTACTAGTGTTAATTTTTGCTTTGGAAGATTAAGTAGCTAGATAATTTGAATTCGGGATAAGAGAAACCTGAGAATTAGACTAAGGGTATGACTGCACTTTGAGCTGGGAATGTTATTCCCAGCTTGAGGAGACATATCTGTGCTAGCTCTGATCAAGCTAGTGCACTAAATATAGTGTAGCTGCAATGATGAGAGTGGCAGGAAGGGCTAGACACCTTGAGTACATGCTTAGGGACTGTGATGGACATGTACTCGGTGTGGCTAGCCCCTCCTGTTTCTGTGGCTACACTTTATGTTTAGCATGTTAGCTTGATGAGAGTTAGCATGAATATCTCTCCTCGAGCCGAGACTCACTCCCCCAGGTGGAAGTGTAGACATCCCCTGAGGTAGAGGAAGTTGCTTTTGGAAAACTTAGAGCCCATTGAAAAGCTCGCTCTCTCTCAGAAGATCAGAGCCAAAATGAGAGTGCCATTTGTGAGGCTTTGGGTTCTTTGGGCTTTAGAGTACAGGTAAACATGAAAGCATGATGCACAGAGATTTAACTGGACAACTCTGATTAGTAACATCACAGTTGTAGACTAGCATTAATCGAAGTTATGACACTAAATTCTAAAACAGCAAAATGAAGATGGGCTCTTTTGTTTTGTCCAAGACCCTAACCTCTGAATTAATGTAGAGGCGGTCAAAAAAGCAAACAAGATGTTAGGAATCATTAAAAAGGGGATAGACACTAAGACTGAGACTATATTATTGCCCTTATATAAATCGATGGTACGCCCTCATCTCGAATACTGCGTACAGATGTGGTCTCCTCATCTCAAAAAAGATATACTGGCACTAGAAAAGGTTCAGAAAAGGGCAACTAAAATGATTAGAGGTTTGGAACGGGTCCCCTATGAGGAGAGATTAAAGAGGCTAGGACTCTTCAGCTTCGAAAAGAGGAGACTAAGGGGGGATATGATAGAGGTATATAAAATCATGAGTGATGTGGAGAAAGTAGATAAGGAAAAGTTATTTACTTATTCCCATAATACAAGAACTAGGGGGTCATCAAATGAAATTAATAGGCAGCAGGTTTAAAACAAATAAAAGGAAGTTCTTCTTCACGCAGCGCACAGTCAACTTGTGGAACTCCTTACCTGAGGAGGTTGTGAAGGCTAGGACTATAACAGAGTTTAAAAGAGAACTGGATAAATTCATGGTGGTTAAGTCCATTAATGGCTATTAGCCAGGACGGGTAAGGAATGGTGCCCCTAGCCTCTGTCTGTCAGCGGGTGGAGATGGATGGCAGGAGAGAGATCACTTGATCATTGCCTGTTAGGTTCACTCCCTCTGGGGCACCTGGCATTGGCCACTGTCGGTAGACAGGATACTGGGCTAGATGGACCTTTGGTCTGACCCGGTACGGCCTTTCTTATGTTCTTAATGTACTGAGCTTATGGTTAATATATGTTTTAGAGAAATAGGACAACCAAACATGGTATAAAAGAAGCCAGATGACTAAAAGGGGACTCTGAGGTAAAAGAAGCAAACAGCTTGGCATCTACCATGATGGATTCCTGGTCGCCCTCTCAAAGGATGCTGCAGTTTACCTTGGTATCTTCAGAATGAACATGGACTGTGTCTATTAGTGGAGGAGGACCTGACTCCATAGCCAGAAAGTTCTTGCAAGAGTCATTTTTGAGGGTATTTCCTGAGGAACTCTGGCAAGATAGATTGGTTTTGAAGAAAAGTTTAATGAGTTACCACCTGTGTAGATGGAAATGAGAGGAATCTAATGTGAGATGATCCGCATAATGTAGATACTAGCATTCTGAAACTTCAGGGGGGTAGTACCAAGAACAAATGTTCTAATCTGTCCATGACTCATTTAACCCAAAGTTTTAGCTCAAGTATAGTATTTCAGTCTCTCTAACCAGGTATTTACAACATGCACATCACTGTGGCATCTGACCACTGTCAGTATTACAAAAACATAATTAGTCCAAATACTGAAAACCATGTCATTAACTACCAGTGGTAAATAAAAGTAATATTGGGTGCTCTTCTATTCCACCCCTTCTACTGGATGCATCTCCATCAGACTAACCTCCTGTGAATACAAGTAATCAGATTAGCCCAAAAGTGTTATTTCAAGTGGTCATTTTCTTCACTACCACTGGCTTAAAGCAGAAAATTATTGCTTGTCTGGCCCACTTATTGGCCTGATCCTGCATTGAAAATAAGCCTAGTTCCATCTGGGAGCTTTACCATCCAGTTCAATGGAATGCAGAATCAGGCCATTTGAGAGTAAGAGAGAATCTCTATTTCTTCATAGTGTGTAATACAAACCTACTGAGAGCTGCTGCTATTGGCTAAACGGGAGCATTTGAACCTCTCATACTGCCTTTTTTCTCTCAACGTAAAACAAATTTGGTTGTGTGCAAAAGGAGCAAGGTGGAGCTTCCCAATAAGGTCTTCAGGGTCATGCAAAAATGTTCCAGAGCTGGAGTTATGGCTTTGTTGTGAAGCATTAGTTAAATCTCTGGCACTGAACCAGAGAGATCTGGGGAGAGGGAGCCAGACTAAACATTTGGAGATTGTCCCCAGCTCTAATTTTAGCATACCTCTTCACAGAGAAACCAAGCAGGGTGTTTAGAGGATTTGCACCTCCAGTAAAAACTCTCCAGTAACTGATTTGCTTCCTGCGACTGCTCTTTATTTGTATGTTTAAGAGAAGAACCAAAGAACTGTATTTTAAATTTGTCATGTTAAAAAAAATAAGCCCAGTCTTCAAAATACAAAGTTTACTTTCCAGAGGGGAAAAACAAAAGCAGCCAAAAAAAATGCTCAATCATGTTTCAATCAATCAATTGCAAATACTTTGGTAAAATTAAAATAAAAGCAGTTCTCTCTCTGTTTCCAAATATTTTTGGATGCTTCTACTTATCAAACCTTTTTTAAAAAAGCAGTCCAAAGGTGGGGGTGGTTATTACACTTCCATAAATAACGACTTTGTTATGGTATGAGTGCAGAATAAATTGGGGGATGAAGGGCAGATGCAGGTAAATAGTCTGTAATAAGATATTTGTACACATTTATGCAAAACCCCGAGAAACTATATAGAGGAGTGTGGTCTTTGCAGGGAAGTTCAGAGTTTATAGGGGGCAAGTTTCCTCTTTACAAATAAATCACTGTAGGAGCTGGTCACAAGCTCAAGCAATGTGAAATACTCTTTGCATTATGAAAAAAGAAGAACAGGAGTTCTTCCGAAGAAGTGGGCTGTAGTCCACGAAAGCTTATGTTCTAATAAATTTGTTAGTCTCTAAGGTGCCACAAGTACTCCTGTTCTTCTTTTTGCGGATACAGACTAACACGGCTGCTACTCTGAAACCTGTCTTTGCATTATGTTCACAGTGTTGGTGAAAGGCCAAGTCACAACCAAGTACTATCGACTACTGTCCAAGCATGGAGGCTGGGTTTGGGTACAGAGCTATGCTACCATCGTGCATAACAGCCGTTCATCTCGGCCTCACTGCATAGTGAGTGTCAATTATGTCCTTACGTAAGTCAAAATATTTTGTACATTAAAAGACATTTATCAGTACTTGATGGATTATTAATCCAATCCTTTATCCAATCTTATAGTATTAATCTCCTCTGGTATCATCTTGTTTATATACAATCTACAGCAATTTATCTTTCCCCACCAGCTCCCTCTTTTACTTACAGTGTCTGTATAAATGGCATATTGGGTAAAATGAGTGTGTAGCCACTCTGATTATATTTACACACTATTACCTTGCATTCTGAAGGATTCCAAAGATTGTGTGGTGAACATGTTACATTACTGGTAATTATTTGGGTTACAGTGGAGCCCAGACGCTGTACTTGAGATCAGAGCCCCTGTATGCTTGGCAAAGTTTCTGACCTGATGAGTTTACAGTCTAACTAGACAAGACAGACAAAGGGTGGGAGAAAGGAAGTATTATGCCCATTTTACAGGCAGGAAACTGAGGCACGGAGAAATTAAGTCACTTGCCTGAGGTCGCACAGCTAGTTAGGGCTCAACTCTTTTCTTGTATTTTCAAGTAACTGCCACAAAGCCTGTGCACATCTGTGGGCAGAATTTAGTTCTATGTCATTTTCTCAGACAGAAATGACTCCTAGCTACAGAAGAGAGGGAAAAGGTTTTGTCTAGTTATTCTTTCACCTGTCTGCTGTAAAACTTACTGAAAACACTGTCATTCTCTGTGAAGTTCAATCTTTATCCTGTATGCTTTCATATTGCTGATTTTCAGCTCTCCTGCTACACCCTCTCACTTCCCTCCACTGAAATTTTTGGTAAGTCCAAAAGGAATGGATTTTTTAAAAATCAGAGCTGCAGCACTAAATGGAAAAACAAACCAACACACCAAACAACACTGAAGCCCCACAGCTTAGTCTTAAATATCCTTATTTTTTTGTACACAGTTATCTATAAAAAAATTTGTCTAAAAAACTCTGCTGTATCTATTGAACAGATAAATCTGAGAAAAGATAGACATCACCATGAAATTAAACCCTACTGGGTGATTCTGTGGTGTGGTTGTGGCATATCATACTGGCAGAAGAATGACCTGGGTTCCCTTTCCTCTGTGTCAATATTCAAATGTGTCAGGGAAAAGACGAACTCATGCTTGAGGAAGATTGAAGGACACTGATCTGATCTTTGCCCTGCTGTTAGATCACCCCCACACCAGCATTGTCTGTGGTCCCCAAGGCAAAGTGCCACAAGGATGGCTTTAAAAAAAAAAGTTAAGAGAGCTTAAGTTCAGACTTTAGGGATGTTTAATACCAAGTTTGTAACCCTGTTCCTGATGGAAGTTTGCAATCCATTTCCATGGGAATAAGTTCAGTCCTTATGATTTATCTCCCTCTCTCACGTTCCCCACCCACCACTGCAGACCAAATGAATATCTTGGATGGATAGTAATGAAAACATTGTGAAACTAAACCATTTTAAAATATGATATGTTTCATCTGTGCAGTGCATTAAAGTATTTAACCTATCACAATGATTCTTTTGCAGAGATATTGAGTACAAGGAACTTCAATTATCACTGGACCAGATTATCATTTCTAAGTCACAGTTTTCATGCAGAAACTCAATGTCTACCTCACAAGAAACAAGGAGAGTAGCAAAACCCAAAAGTAATAAAATGAAGGCAAAACTCAGAATGACTCCTTACCCGCAACAGGTAACTCTTTCTGTAATACCCAACTACAAGTAAACAGGGCGTTTGTGGGAGTAGCTTGGTCATCATGAGATTAATTTGCTGCTAGTATAATGCTGCTAAAAAACTCCCTTGAAATTCAAAGTTAACACCAGCCTTGTCCTTTCTTGGGGGTATGAGAATGCCAGCTCATGTAAATGACACAGAAGAAATGGAGAAGGCACAGCATGTGGGAAGAAGAGGCTTAAGGATTATCAGGTTATCAGTCAGAACTCAAAAGCTTTTGGATTTTAGGTATTCAGATTAGTTAGAAAAACTAAGTTTTTTTTTTTAAGCAAAAAGAGAACAATGTAACTCAGAGAGCAGATGCTGTAAGTTTAATTTGAGCTGGTGTAAAAATATACCAATTTTTGCTAACCAAGGTCTGGCTCCAAAGGAATGCTGGCAACTTCCTCTGGCAACAGAAGATAGCCTAGTGGTGACTTGGGATTTAAGAGACCTGGGATCAATTCCTGCCCTGCTGGGTCACCTTGGGCAAGTCACTTCGACTCTCAGTGCTTCAGTTTCCCAATCTGTAAAATGAGGGATAAGAATATTGATCTTCTTTGTAAAAGCACTTTGAGATCTACAGATGATAAAAGCTGGATATTATTATTGATCAGGAATGGGGGAAAACTAGCATACGTACTTTATTGAACACAGTGGGAGCCAGCCAAACATTTGGAGGAAGTGTGTGTTGTGGTGTTTAACTGACTCACAGAGGTTAGATCTGGACTTGCCACCATTCCAAAGCTTCCCATATTAATAAATACATCTTTTTAACATAAGCAAATGACACTCATGTGTCATTTAACCAAGACTTCCTGTTCTTCAAAACAGGTTTATATCCTCTGATGTCTACGTACAACTATTGACCAAAAACTTTAACTATCCAAAATTATTCCTTAACATTAGGATGACTGCGGTTGTGCTGAAATTATTGTTCTGTTACATCAGAATAGTGTTTTGCTATTGTCTTTATTCAGTGACCTAACAATACTGTATGATATTTACATAGCAGCTCACATCCTGAAGGATCGCCAAAGAGTTGCAAACCTGCCTTTGAAATGCAGCCATCTCTTGGATGGAGTGCAGCATTTGGTTTACAATATTCCTCACACCATGTCCTTAAATGTCTCCAGTTAAAAACACAGGGGAAATTTTAGATAGGCACAATTATCCAAATAAGATTTCTGACTGAACACTAGGATTAATGCCCCAACTCTGGTGAAAAGTCACATGGGATTTTTAATGAAAAGTGGTCAGTAGCCTTGTTTTTACATCATAGCCACTAATACAGTGCCTTTATGGGGGACATTTACTCACTGTTGACTTACAGGGAAGAATGCCATCTCCTGAGTCACCGACACCATTTCCCCCTGCAACTTCCCAGTCCAAGTTTTGATCTGCCCCAATCCTACTTAGTTTATGAGATTTAATGAGGTCACAATTCCAGGTGGCATGGCTGGAGGCAACTACACTGGTGTGTAACATGGATACATTTGAACACTTTTCTTTATTTTTCAGCAATACAGCTCATTCCAAACAGACAAACTGGAATGTGGCCAGGTTGGAAGCTGGAGATCCAGCCCTACAGTGAATGCTGGCACCATCCAAGAACAGAACTTCCATTCAGAAAACAGTGAACTTTTATATGCCCCCTCATATAGTTTGCCTTTCTCTTACCATTATGGACACTTCCCTGTAGATTCTCATGTCTTCAGTAGCAAAAAACAAATGCTGACTTCTAAATTTGGGCAGTCTCAAGGATCACCTTGTGAAGTGGCTCGTTTTTTCTTGAGTACATTGCAGACAAGTGGAGAGCGCCAATGGCATTATGCCAACTCTTTAGTACCTACCAGCCAGTCGCCGTCTAAAAATCTTCCCGATCAACCAACAAATGTTGCATGTCATAATCTTGCACAGAGTTATGAAGGTGAGTGTTATCTTAAAAATAATAAGCTGCATAGCATTTGGAAGATGTTTTTAACATGTACTTTGAAAATATGAAATACAGTATGTTTACTGAACACAGAAAAATATATCTTTGGGTTTAACATGCAGTATGTTTAAAAGGTATACTGTCATGACATTTAGACCTACTTTTTTTCGTTTGAGCATTTGAATAGGAATGTTATCCAGTTTCAGAATGTTGATTTTTTTTTTTTTAATGAAAGCCTTTAGTGCAGGGGTTCTCAAACTGGGGGTCGGGATCCCTCAGGGGGTCGCGAGGTTATTACATGGGGAGTCATGGAGCTGTCAGCCTCCACCCCAAACCTCGCTTTGCCTCCAGCATTTATAATGGTGTTAAATATATAAACAAGTGTTTTTAATTTATAATGGGGACCGCACTCAGAGACTTGCTGTGTGAAAGGGGTCACCAGTACAAAAGTCTGAGAACCACTGCTTTAGTGGGAAAATTTTCACAAAAGCCAAGACTTGGCCTCCTTTTACAGGCACAACTCACATGAGTGTTTATGCAAAGTTAGTTTGCAGGTGCAAAAATGTGGGTTCAAATTGTGCCAGCGTATCAGAAAGAACTGGAAGTACTCAGATCTGCACCTACAAGTCAACTGTAGAAACCAAAATACAGGCATGATTGTACCCATACAAAAGGGACGCCATCCTTTTAAAAATGTTCCTATATTTAAAGTATTTGCCTTCTAGCTATGTTAATGATAGTAAATGTAAGTGTTTTTAGGACTGAAGTCAATGGGAAATTGTCTTGATTACTAATGTTCTTCAGGCAATGTCTTCATTGATGGGAGTTGCACCATCTTTCCACACGGCTGGGGGCAGCTCAAATGCTTTGAAAGGAACACGGGATGTTGGCCTCTCCCGTCCGGCAACTCACAAGAAGTGTACTTCCAAGGCTTTAGGAAATGTTAAATGAAAAAAATAAAATCAAATAAGTTGAAAATTCAGTCCTATCCTTGTGTGAAATAGGGTTTTAAATATTTCTCTGCTCAGTGTTTAACTGCATACACCACTCTCAAAAGAAAAAAAACCCAGCTGTAATGGGAGCCTGCAGTAAGATGGATAAACTGAAAACCACCAGTTAGGACTGATTAGCAGAGACATTACTGGGAGAAAGGAAGTTTTCCATTCTTCTATAGAATATCTCCTCTAATGGAAAACAGTGAAGGAAAAAAGATAGGGAAAGACAGGTAGGATCAAAAGCTTTAGCAATCCCAGAGACATCACAGGATTATTCACTTGGGACTGACTGTGCACCCAGCTCCTGAAGGAGGTGCTTGAAGATTGATCTTCACTGTCATGTCACCACGTCTCTGGTTCGGAAATGGGTTTTATAGCATAAGACAGAAAATGTGGGATATCTCCTGAAGAAAGAAATGTTTTGAAGAAAGTTTGGGAATTGGGCACTACATGAAAAATGCTTTTGGAAAGTGAAGCCATTGTGGGACTCATTAATCGCTAGTGAAATTGCACCATTTAGGAATAAAATGGGAAAAACGTCCCTGTAAGCTCAGGCCTTGTCAGAGATCACTCGTGTCTCATAGAAAGAGTTGATGAGCGTTAGGAGTGGAGCTTCCCTGAGGGCACTGTGGATTTTATTTCTACCCCGTTTCAGAATTTGCCTCCTCCATAGCCAGAATCAGACATGTTGCTATTAGGCAGACAGGAGGCATGGATCCTTGGAAGGGACCCCTTCCTTAGATTTGAATGGATTGGGAAGGAAAGGAGTGTCTGATCTCGTTCACACTATCTGCTACTTTTTTCCATTGCTTCACTTGACTGGTGAGAACGAGTCAACTTTTAAGCGGAGAGGATCTGCTTAGAATCATTAACTGCAGTTCAAAGGAAAACCAAATACGATATTTGGCAACAGGGTTTGAGACCATGGCTGTTACAGCAAAGCACATTACTTCCATAGAGGCATCTACCAAAAAGGGCGTGGACTGAAGATGTGTTTTTCAGTATGAATTCTATCTTTTAGATTCATCAGACCAAGCCATCAAAGCTCTGAAAAAGTATGTAGCACAATCAGATGACACTGTCGCAGAATCTTGTCTTCAGGCTTCTTCAACTTTCCTGCTGACTGGGAAAGAAGAAGAAATCCCTTCAGAGCACATAACTGTCTCTTCAGCCAGGGAGGATCTCTCTGCAATATTTGATACAGAAGGAGCCAACTGGGACAGAACATTTCAGCCCTGACCAGATTCTATTATCCACGCCACTGAACTCAAGTAGCCTGAAAAATATCAAGAGCCACAACCTGTGAAACAGATCTATGCCCTTCCACATACATCTCATTCTCAACTGATGCAATCACTGATACTACTGAAATGTCAAGAATGCCTAGAGGAAGTAAGCTCTGGGATGAAGAGCAGATGGCTCAAGCTGAACCCAGGGAAAAGGCGTTGAAGAATTGGCCAAGACATTGTCTAGGTCTTCCATTGAAGGCAAATAGCCCCCCTTAGTCAAAATAGTGTGAAACATCGAGGTCCTGTTTAACTCCTCGCTAACTTGGATGACCAGGTAGTATTCATTTCCAAAGCTGCTTTCTTTCACTTCCAGCTTGTGAGGAAACTTCATCCCTTCCTCCTGGATGGGGACCTGGCCACAGTATCCATGCATTTGTCACCTCCAGGCCATATTACTGTAACTCATTGCTTCTGAAGTTTAATGCAAAGATGATGCACAGGCTCCGGCTGGTACAGAATGTGTCTGCTTACCTTCCCCATGGCTCAGGCCATGATGAGCACCTCAGACCTGTGCTCAAGTCCCTTCTCTGGCTCCCAGTTGGCTTCCAATGCCACCTTAAGGTCTTGCTCCTAATTTTCAAGCCAATTAATAGATTAAGCCCCAGTTACATCAAAGATCTAATTTCAATCTATGAACCACCATGACAGCTGTGCTCCTCTGGGACAAAACCCTCGGGGGGGGGGGGGATCTGATTATGGAACAGTTTTCCAGAGGAGATCAAGTAAATCCAGATTCTGACCATCTTTCGGAAAAGTTGCAGCACTGTTCTGTCATAGGGAGGACTGGGCCCTTTAAGAGGGAACTGGTCCAGCTCACCTATGCCTCATAACAGCCTCTTGATGGAGCCTGATAGAGTGCAGGTGTTCCTGCTCTCTATAAAGAGCCAGAAGGGAACAGGGCATGGAAGAAGCAGCTGTGGCAGAGAAGAGAAGAACTCTAGTGATCAGGAGACCCCTGAGTGGGAGAAGGGTTTGGGCCAAAGCCAGAAGGCTGAGCTCCAGCTGGGAAGGGCAGCTTTGTGAAGAGGAGACTGAGACAGAAGAGCTCTGGATGTGGTAGAAGACAGTAGGGCTGAGTATGAACTTTTGTGATGATAGACTATTTTTGGATCTTGAGGATTGTTTTGAATTGCTTCGGTTATTAAACCAGCCACAGGCAGGAGTGGGGTTAGTCATAAGGAAGTCTGTGTGGAGTTCTTAAGAGGCTCAGATGAAAGGAAAAAGAGTCAGGGCACCAATTATCCTGAGGTAATTGCGCTAGGAAAAAAGCACCTGTTTTAGCCCATAGGATGCAACAGAGGACTCTTTGCTGCCAAAGTGGCTGCATCTAATTTGTTGCTGACATGCCTCATGTCCCTTCAGGTGGAAATGATCATTGAGAGGAGTCAGAGTGAGTTTGGCTTAGGATGCCTCCAGATTCCTTTCCTGCGGTGCTACATGCGCGCTGAAATGGAGTGCAGCTGTGTCTATCAGCTTCAGAGCCCTTTCTGCTGGCAGAGTGAAACTCAGCGAGTTGGGCACACTGAGAATAAAATATCTGGCTGCAGGTACTTCTCGCATATTGAATACCATCTGGACTTTGTGCTGTTCTGGTCTGCTCCACCATCTCAAGGTGGGAAAAGTGTATCCTAGTCAGAGTGGTCCCTAAGCAGGGAAAAAATTCCCCAGAGAAGAAGAGAAAGAGGAGGAGGAAAAAGTGTTCAAAACTGGGGCAATGTTTAAAACAAGAACGGCTAATGCTGGAACCCATCATGGTCATTCTCAAGGTTGGGGGTAAGGTGCTTCTGTCAGTCTTCCCAGTGGGTGGGGCTGACACCCCTACTGTTCCTTTCAAATCTCTTGAGCTGCAACCACTCAGTGAGGATTAGTGGAGACATGATGCAGAATGGACCAGATTCACTGTTGCTGGTGTAGGTTATGAACAGAGGCAAGTACAAGGGCCCTTCTGCAAAGCCATTGTGACTTTCTTTTATAAGGCCCAATGTTAATTGTGCAACATCCTTTGTCTCACCTGTCCCAAACTGTCTGCCAGGCCTACTGGGAGAACTCAGTCCCACGGGGGGAAGAGAGAGTTGACAGGAAATGTACCCAGAATTAATGCATTGACTCCTAGCCATTGTAAAACAGCTTCTACTTCATACAGTTCAACCCTGGTCAATGAGCAGTAAATGTCTCACAGGCATTTCACTGTGCTTCTGATGTAGTCGGGCGTCCTACAGCTGCAAGTTTGACAGCATTGGCTCAACCAGTCCTGGTGTAAACTACTTCCTGTGGCAGCATGATGCCCTGAGTTTGCTTTCAACAACTAAATTTCCCACTAGAGGCCATCCCATGAGAAACCTCCACCAGGGTGACTCGAACTTGCTAAGACACTGGGCTAACTCTAGCCTAGTTCCAATAAATGTTTTGAGCCCAAGCACACAAAACAAAAGCTAGTGTATGTGTGACCAATAATGGTTTGTGCTCTGCTGCTCCAGAGACAGCTCGTTTAACTGACTACCCTAACCCATGAGACACCTAGATGTTGGCTTACAAACAGGGAGGTAAACTAAACAGATTTAGCTTTAGTTTAAATCCATACTCCATAAATAAAAAAGGCCAAAAATTAACAGCAAACTATAGCCATTAATAATAGAATTTAATAGACTACGTAAAAAACAAAAGTACACGAGTGGGTTCTTGTATATCTTATGATACTGGATAAGCCCCAGGTCTTGAAATTGAGTTCTTAAGTTGGGGGAGAGGAGTTTTGTTTGGATGAAAGGAGGGTGCAGTAAAGGAAATGAGGCTTCTGCTGATAGAGGAGAATAGGGACAGGAGCTAAACTGCTCCAAACTGCAGTAAAGAGGGTAAGTTTATTACATCTTAGGGCCTATCTACACAGGGAAATTTACTGGCATAACTATACCAGTGTACTGCTTCCAAGCAACATAAACTAACCTGCAATGAACCACTTGTATTCCAGAATAAGAGTGTCCACACAAGGAGTTCTAGTGGTAAAACGATTGCACTATAATTATACCAGTAAATTTCCCTGTGTAGACAAGCCCTTTGTGTTATAAGAATTAAACACTGCTTTCACGTGTGAACTAAGGTGTCATTTTATCTGTTAACAAAGTGTGTGCACTATTTACTGTGAAACTTACAAAAATATTAAAAACAATATTTGAAAGTTAGTTTTTGATAGATAAGTAAAAGGAGAAACTAAGTCCAGCATTCTGGACCAAATTCGTCTATTAGTTATGTGCTGCAACTCCCACGTAAATCAGTAGAAAGTGTGTGTAGTTGATGGCTTCACTAGTGTCTGCAGCAGTGATGTGAATATTTTAGTTGCATTGATGTCAGCAATCACTACAGGGTGAGCCCTAAGTAAGGATATGCTGACACTACAGCTGGCAGCGTGCTTCCCAGCATGGGTAGACAGACACAAGCTTGCTCAGTTTGAGCTACCATGCTAAAAATAGCCATGTAGCTGGAAGTGACAGATGCAGCAGCTTGGGCTAACTGCCTGAGTACAACTCCACCCAGACCTCCAGAGTACATACACGGGTGGCTACCCCCAGCTACACTGCTATTTTTCACGATAGCTCAAAAGCAAACCTAGCACATCTGTCTACCTGCACTGGGAATCAGATCCCAGCTACAGTGTAGACATAACCTATAAGACGTTGGATAAAATTTCTGAAAGAGCCCATCCATTTTTCAAAAGTCTAAGTCACACGTACTTCCATTGAGACTGAGGGCTGGTCTACAGTACTGCTTAAGTCGATGTAACGTACATCGCTCAGGGGTGTGAAAAGCCACCCCCCTGAGTGACATAAATTACATCAACTTAAGCGCTGCCCACACTGGTGCTAGGTCGGCAGGAGGTGCTCTCCCGCCGACATAGCTTCCAGCTTTTGCAGAGGTGGAGTAATTGTCCAACAGGAGAGCACTCTCCCATCAGCATGGCACATCGGCACCAGGTGCAGCTGTGCCAATGTAGCGCTCTCGTGTAGACTTGCCCTCAGCCTGAGTGCCTAAGTGACTTGAAAATGAGACCAAGGCATAGTTAGATCTGATATTTGAACGTTTGATATTAAAGGTTAAATCCAAGATTTATATCTTGGCAATGAGCATAAAAAAATCCAGATGGTTACTAACCAGAAACTGCATTTTATATTCTGGCTGAATATTGCATAACTTTAGTCAGATCGGATAGGACTAAAACAGGTAGCTTCTTCTCCTGCCATTTGTAGGCAAAATGGTACGAAACAGAACGGCAGTGTGAAGCAAATAGAAAACAATGCAACCAACTCCTATTGGCTAATGAATCCTTAAACCATGGACAGAGTAGAGCTTATTGGGAAGAGATGCAGCAGACATTTTCGTATTTCAGAAAGATGGGGTGAAACCAAAACCCCACATTCAAATATCCTTGAAAACTGGGATACCTTGGATCCAGATCTGACCTTTGCATCTGAGGCTCATCCATGATTTAATATTCTGATCTTCAAACTCCCAAAGTTTTTGGACTGTTTTTGACATGTCAAAGTCTCTCTCAAAAGCATAAGTATAATAGTACTGTAGTCAAGTGGCATTTCTACTGCTCTGCTACAGATACAGTATTTTTAATATCCAATGCTAGATTTCATTTCAAAGAAACAAATTAAACAATTTAAAAAGCCAGTATAACAGGACATAATTCTAGATCCATTTGTAAATGGCTCCTGTAAGAGTCCAAGTAATCTCCACCCCCTACACATTGGCAACAAGAATAAAGTCTTGTTTGACTCTGAATTTAATACATAATAAAAATGTAACATTTATTTTGGGAATCGATTTTGAAGCTTTTACAAAGAAGTTTCAAAAGTATAAACTTATATCCCTTTTCCAAATGTTTAAGTCCCTGTTAAATTTCCTGATTTAACCATTTCAAAGAGGAAACCAATTTACAGCCACACAGACAAACAATGAGAAGTTCATTTAATAATGCAATCAAAACATTTTCCTAGTTGAAAAGTTGCAATAGAGCAACTAAAGTGTCAATTGCCTTACACACTGACTAGCCTTCCATATCGGTTTCTGGTTTTTCAGTACAGTCATAAAGGGTCTGATTCAAACCATTGAAGTCAATGAGCTTTGGATTAGGCCCAAACTTAGCTGGTATTAATGTTAATGTCTCTAACACAACTCATAGTATATGAGTTCCAATCATCTGCAATTAATACTCTTTATTTTCCCTAAAAGTGCCCATACCAAACAGAAGATACACCCAAGATGCTACATCTGACAGCTTTACAAGTTGTGCAACATCCATGCCAAACAGCAGATACAAAGAAGAGATTTACAACTCCAGCATCATGAAACCCAACAAAATGGAAAGCAGGATACATCCATCTCATCATCTCATTAAAGAAGAAAACAAGTTAGCTTTCAGCAGAGACCTACAAGAAAAAGTGTGTGTTAATGAAAAGTCTTTTTCAAACTCCATAGCTAATTCCTTGTTGCCAAAATCAGAATGTTTTCAGGCTAAAGCTATTGGACAATTAAGTCATCTCCTGCCAGTGCCAACAGTATATGAACAAACAAGGAGAATATGTATGAAAGAACCAAAATATGGGCATATTAGCCATCATGCTATGAACCTGGATGAACTAGACAACGATGACAGAATGACAGTAAAGCTTGACCATGACTCTGAAAATGAACCCATGATGGATACAAGAACTACTGGACAAGTCCCATTTGTATTTCTGAACTATCACCATGTTTTAGCCAAACACGGTACATTTCAAACCTCATCATGTACAGCGACTGGACACGTAGCAGAAAATTATGGATACACTTCTGAAGAGGTAAATACATTTATTTATAAAAACCAAAGTCCATCATCAGCCTCTTCTCCAGAAACCCACAAGGAGACTGCACTACCCCATTATATTGGAACTTCTGTAATAATAGCCAATGGGAGGTGACGATAATAGAAATGTATTTCTTAATTAAAAACAAACCCAAACTATAATAATTTCTAAAAAGCATGAGAAAACATGGTTACATTTACTGAGCATAGCAGAAGGTCAGTGAGGGACAAACTTGTATGTGTTCTTGGCAAGTAATGTGTAATAGTACCTTTAAGGTCAGAAAAATACACATGTAGCTTCAGTGCTTCATTGTTACAGATTAATCTCTGGTGTAGACTCTGCCAGTAAGAAGCCATATAAAGATCATATTTTTGTTATTTTACAGTGTGTAACAAAATTAAAGGGTAAGTGTTATATGCCTAGAATTATACAGAGGCAACTATTTTTTTTCTTTTTTTAAAAACTAGGACTCCAAAATATATTCAAGATTTTTATCATTAATATGAACCATAAAATTTAGTTTAAATGTTATCTGACAAACACTGTGAAATACTAGAGCAATTTTCAATCCATGTTGTAAACAACCTGACAAATGAACTTTGTTTAAAAAATGGTAATGAATCTTAGGTATCCATGACATAATTGCATGAACTAACAACAATTCACATTGTCTTGGAATGCTTATTAATTATTTGAATGGTCTAAAACAAAGTTTGATGATTCTACCTTGATGATATATTTTAACACAGAGTCAGGAATTCATACCTTGTTGCTATCACAGTGTATTCCAGAGGGATGATAAAATGTCAAACTAGACGACACAGATACATATTAAAAAGTCTTGTCATAGCAAGATTGGCACAACATGAGATCACACTGCAAGGACTGAAAATTACTCCCAATAAAAAAATGCTAAATGATAAGAAATAACTTTTTGAAGTGTGTGCCACTGGATATACTGGGAGAAGATTGTGCACTTTTTCAAACAAACTATTCAAAAGACCGTCCTGATAGGAATTTCTTATTCTAGACAGCGTAGGAAATAGTGAAAAGAATTCAGTGAAACTTTACAAGCTTGGTTCAAAACGTGTCAGCAGTTTCTAAAGTTTTGAAAAAGTTCTGGTTTTAGCAAACTGGATTGTTTCAAGGTTGAATTCTCCTTGTCGACCCGAAGTCAAGAATCAGGTTTCACAGATTCTCTCTCACCACAAAAATACTTTGATGGACAGTTTGGACACAAGAAACCACTGCAAGTTACAAAAAGCAGCTTGAGTACATTTGTGTTAGAGCTGAACATTTCACACAGCTCTCATGGTTAGGTACAGTAAACTGTATCCAGGAAAAAGCATTTCAGATTAGCAGAAAATCCCCATCTACTTAGTTTTGTTCAGTATTTCCAATAAAGTACCAATTAGTTATTTTCGCCTGTCCCTACAGTGTACAAATCAGGACATAAGGAGACATACGTGTTTACAATAGAACCTCACTGTTACAAACACAGGGAGTTACAAACTGACCAGTCAACCACCCCACCTCATTTGGAACTGGAAGTACACAATCAGTCAACTGTAGAGACCGTCCTCTCCAAAAAAGTAAATACAGTACTGTACTGTGTTGAACGTAAACTACAAAAAAAGTAAAGGGAAAGCAGCATTTTTCTTCCACATAGTAAAGTTGCAAAGCTGTATTCAGTCAATGTTCAGTTTTAAACTTTTGAAAGAACTGTAACTTTGTTCAGAGTTGCAAACATTTCAGTTATGAACAATCTCCATTCCCAAGGTGTTCGTAATTCTGAGGTTCTACTGTATGTATGTTCTATAGAGAGTAGACATGATCAGCATACAACACCTTCTCCATCACCTCCCTAAAAATTCTTTGTGCCCTTGATAAAATGACGAATGGCTCCCTAAAATAATACATATAAACATTAACAAGTACAAATAATGGAGTCAGATGGTGTTTTATAGGAAGACTGCATTGTAGACTTGAGTCAGCAATATCTAGCTTCTTTTTTTAGTTCCATTCAAGGCTAGATTACATTATAAAAGCTTTTATCTGCCACAGCTAAATATAAATGTCTCATGCTCTGTAGGAGTATCTCTAAAGAAAGTACTCACATGGCTTGTGCAATATGGAAAAATACATGCTCATGGATTACACCTTATTAAAGACAAATATGTTAAAGGATGTAATAAAATGTATACATTTTTAATCAATAAAGCATTTTCTGTATTTCATACACAGCAACAAAATTCATTCATCTTCCTAGGTTTTTATGAATATTAATTGATATAACAAGTAAACAGAAATGCTTTAAAGACGTGTTTAAAAAACAGTTTTCAGTATTTGTTCTGCCTTCCTATTAAAAGGTTAATAGTATTAAGAAAGCCTTATTTTGCAATTCATCTGATATATTGCAAGTTCACAGTTAACTGAACTTTTAATTCGCTTACAGTGCTTTTTTCTCTGCCCCTGCATACTTTCACTATAATGCTCAACAAAAATATTTACTAATAGCTACTAGAATTTTGATGCCTTTACAAAAATGTTCACTGTAAGTGCACTCTGTGCTTCTCTAAAGCTAGAAAGGAGTCAGGTCTAAAAGAATTTTACAAGTGAATCTATTACGATATTGATATGATTAGCTACAAATGCTTTGTTCTCATTGTTTAATTGACCTTCCAAACTAGTGTCACTAATGTATATATCCAACTTAATTCCTGGAAGACTACAATGATGCCAAGACTTAAGTGTGTTAATTTTTTAAAATTAAAAATGTCCTGCAATGAGAAAACTGACATTGTCGTCACTGTCAAGAAGAAACCCGATGCACAGCTCTCCCATAAACATTTTGCTATACATCACTAGTATGGTGTGCAGCATACAACGTCAGTCTAGTATATTTTTCTGTTCTCTTGAGTTGGTCTTCATTGTGAAAACATGATTTCAGAAGGTACAAGTTTGGCTTTAGTGGTTTTTTTTTTACAATACCACAAAGTATTTTCAAGCATCTACTTCCTTATTCACACTTTGCGGCTGTAGTCAAAGAATATGTGTTATGGAGGTGTTCCATCATTCTCCAGCAGATGTTTTACAGTACACGAGGTTCTGATACATAGAGGTTTATAGTTAGGAAATAGAGAATCAATTATTCATTCACATATGATAATGTGGATTAAGTTTCAGAACATATATTTGTGACTAAAAAAAACCAAATGTGTAACATTTCCCCGAGCCACCCCAAATAGAAACACTGATTGCGTATTCACATCTGGAACATGAATGAAGAATTCTATAAAGAAGTAGGAGTACAGATCTATACTTTGAGACAGTTAAACTACAGATGTTCACTGTGCATACTCAGCGCAGTATATGGTGCAAGAATTGACTTTTTTTTTTTTTTTTTAATATTAGGAAAAATATTCCATATAATTGGAGTGTAAATCAGAATATATTAGGGAAAAACCATTTCATTTCCCTTCTCTCTACTACATTCATTTGAGCCAGAAATACTTTCATTGTGCAACTCCACAGATTTTTTCACTTCTTAGGGAGTTCCTGGAATGGCAAAGAAACTATGTAAAGAGAAATACAGAGTTTTAATGAAGAGTGAAATTGAAAACATTAATCACTTATTGGTGTCTCAAAATCTGTCTGCTATTAGCAGAGATATCACAACACTTGTAAGTGCAGTAACAAACTTTTCTATTGAATTCAGCCCTGAAGTTTCTAAAGAGTTACTCAGTAGATTTGCTCATTCTAAACACAGTGATATGCACAATATACAGGTTAGAAAATATAGCTCACACACAAAACAGATGCTGTTTTTATGAAAGAATGGGATAGCTGCTGGAATATTGGTACGTGTCTGAAATTCACAAAATGTGACAGTAAATGTATTTTTTCAATCCATCTCAGTTATTTCTCAGAACAAATGTGTCTGAGTCCACTTTTTTCATTTTTTTTAAAAATATGATGCAGAAATGAAGTATTTGGCAAATACTTGTGAAAAGTAAAGAAAAATACAAACACACTATTAATGCTTAGAATTATGTATGTACTCCCTAAAAATATAAAGCATATTTTGCTTATTTATTATATAAAACAAAACTGTTAAAATGTTAAATACTGTAGCCAAAGGAGTAATGGGTTTGATTTTTTTAAAATACAAGCATAAGGCATTAAGAATGACAGACACAGTGGAGATTTTTTTGAGCATTTAGAGTTTTTAATTGTAATCATAGCTTTGACAACATTAACTTAGATTATTCTTTCAAACTATAAAATGCAAAGATTTAATTTATTTTATTCCAGCTATGCATAGCAGTTTTATGGAAATAGGGTTATTTTCAGTCCTTAAAGATAAGGCTATCTGCTGAATAAAGCCTACCAATGGAGTATTTTAAATACATCACAAATGTACAGCATTTGATTGCAACTCCTTTTCCTAAACTATTTGTGGGACTCTAATGTGTAAATTCTTCGGCTAAGACCGATCTGTTAATGGTGAGAAAGCAGCTTCATCACAGCTTAACACCATGGTACCGGTCCATTACAGTAGCATAAACACTGCTGAAAAATGCATGTGATATCCACAAATACAGCTCACCAGGAAATCAGCTAGTTTTAATAGGTTCTAATGATGGAATCTATCCCCACTAAAAGACATAAGCTGAACTGAACAATGGGTTATGTACTACTCCTTTCCATGCCAAATATTTTAGCGCTGTATTTTTTGCATAACTATATGTTTCGTCATAGTTCCCCAACTAGTTTCAGAATTGTAATTTTTCAAATTACTACGGTCCTGTTGCTGAATCAAAAAGAGCAAAATATCTTTAACTGCCTCCCTCCGCCAAAAAACACCAAAACCAAAATATTTTCTTACCTGCAATACTTGAGCTACAGCATAAAGATTTAAACATTTTTCAATACAATTTCTAGATAACAGCCCTTGAGGTATATTAATCTTGCAGGATATATATTTGAAAATGCACCAAACGCTTATAAAACATCATAACAGGAGTGAGGTTTGCTCAGATCTTGAACTCTTAATTCTAAGTGCCTGATATAATTTTAAAAACACTGGAAATGGTATCAGTTCTGCCTGGCTACAAGTCCCTGTCTCACTCTTTCCAAAGAGAGAGACAGAGAGAAACACACCTCCTCCTCCCCCAGCCACACTTGCTCAGCAGAAGTTTTGCTATCAATATACAGTCTCTATAACTATTTTCACATCTAATGAGGAGTTTTATATCTGAGTCCAGGAGAAAATCTCAAATTGCAAGAAATATGGGTACCATAATGAAATACTTTTGACAGCACTTCATCAAGAAAATTGTTTGAGATGTGACATCAGTCTAAAAATGAAATAGATGTTTTACTAATCTGGATATTTTAACAGCAACACATTTTCAGTGTGATACTTCCAGATTTTTGGGATGGCTGACTTCCTACCTTTGCCCATACATATTTCTATGTTTTATCTAATTTGTATAGGGATTTTTTTTTTAATAAAAAAAGTAGTAGTTATACAAAAACTCTGACTTTTTTTTTTTTTTAAACACAAGTTTGGCACAAAAACAATGAGATTACCGACTGTGTTCCCCATATACCTTAAGATGAGTGTAGAATAAAAAGGCTTTCTTGACAGTAACAGCTGCTGGTCAGAATGGCCTTACTCAGCTGTTCTGCATAAAACAGGAATTTGCTTTGTAAAATTCTGTGGTACATCTGAAGCAAAAGTCAGGTTTATGACAAATATTTCATCCTACTGAAGGCTGTTTTTCCCCTCTCAAGACAATAGGTAGTCTTGTACACACGAGAACAAGCCATTAAAAAGCGTAAAGGAAAAGTAGTATTCCCACATGATCTACTTGTGCTCTGACATGTCCACACTTCATTAGTTTTCATTTACAAAAAGGAAATTAAATAATTTTTCCAATGCAGACATGTCCAGAATAGCATTACAGCATAAAACATAAACAAAACATGGTTTTCATTAAGAACCCCCCACAGAAATCCAAAAAGCAATGACAGGAGCTATGAAAAACTGTTGGCATTTTATTATATAGTTAAGGATATATATCTGCCTGCTCTACAGGTCCTGTGGCATTTCAGCTAAGTGAAGTTTTATAGACACTCACCTCGGCCCACAGGAGGAGTACATTTTCCTCCTTAGTCTTTTTATTGGGATAATGTGCCTACTGCTACGTTCATGCAAGTGGGTCTTTGTCCAGCTAGCTGGAGGAAAAGGGGTGTTGCCCCTTTAACGGCTCCCTTTCAGCAGATAGGGAGAAAGGGGAAGTTTACAGGTACGGACAGGAATGGCAGAAAGCAGTTGGGGCCAAGTCAGTTGAGGGTTGCTGCATTATCCTCCTGCTGACCGAAAGAGTGTGTGTGGGGGGTGGGAGGTATTTATACCCATGCAGCCCTACCAAACCATGTGGGCAGGCCTATATTCCTATGCCGAGTCCCAAAGAAGTCAATGAGGATTTGTAAAGTGTTACATGGGCTTAAACTGCACATTTTGGACTTAGATGTTGATCCAAATGTTCCCAATGTTTTGGGGTGTTTGTATCCAGGGTTTTGGATCAGTCCATGACCGAGATCAGGGCACGCCACAACATTCAAATCTGGATCAAAATTTCCTGAAGTTTGGGTGTATTTCAATCAGGGGACTGTGGTTCAGGACTGTGGGTGAGAGATAGCTCAGTGGTTTGAGCATTGGCCTGCTAAACCCAGGGTTGTGAGTTCAATCCTTGAAGGGGCAATTAGGGATCTAGGGCAAAATTAGTACTTGGTCCCGTTAGTGAATTTTTTTATTATTAAGGTTAATCTCTATTATAAAGTTTATGATTTCATATGGAATTTTTCAGAAGAACTACTGTTGCTATTGATCTCACTACAGAATAGGCCATATATTGTCACATTTCAAATGTAAGTCACATTCAGATCAACTCTGCTCAGACAAAAAAAAAAAAAAAAAAAAAAAATCAGTGGTATGATATGGCCCTAAGTGTGTTAATTCTGCTTTACAAAAAAGATGCCTGACTGTGCCATGATAGTGACAGTCAGGTTTTATATTAAGGACTGCAGCACAAACAGGAGTTTTTTAGATTAATTCAGCTATACAAGAGTCAGATTGGGAAAGTACTGCTCTGCATTAAGGGAAGGTTTTCATGATGAAATAAACCAGACCAAGAAGAACCAAGAGCATTGTTGAATTTTCTTTTCACTGTTTATAGCTGGGAATGGTGGCAAGGAGTAAAAAGCAATATCAAAATTCTGCAGTTGACAAGTAGCAACATACATCATTCATAAACCGTATAAAGAAAAGGTAGCGAAGAAGAGAAGAGTAGAGAACACTATATTGCAAGAGTTCCTCTCAGTATTTAAGATTAGTAGCTCAAACTTAAATATGAGTATTAAAAATAAATAATCATGTATATCTATAAGTCAGTAGTCAAAAGTTCCCAGCCCAAAGTAGTATTAAAATCTAACCAAGATCTTGTGAGAGGGAAGTTGGGCATTATTGTTTACACATAGTACATTAAATAAGAATTATTAAATAAGTCATTCAATATTTAGTGTTTATTGTGTTACTTCTATTATTTTTTTGGTGTGCAGTCCCGTCTGATGTAAGAAACTGACTGTTTTGTAAGTCAGAAAATGAAAGAAACTATGACATGGAGGGCAAAATCCTCACTTTAAATACACAGAAAACTTAATCACTAGCAATTTACCGACAAAGCATCCAAATCCCAGTAAGTCAGGATTACTCTAATCTACCATTACAGGCCAACTCTCCTTTACGATTTCTTGGATTTGTAATTGAGCTGATCTCCTTATATTGGTTATTTATGAAGTGAACTTTAACCCATAAATTCCATTTCTGGCTAGAAGACAGGAATGTATTTATGAGAACCCACTTGGTTAAGCCAAGCTTCCTCAGGGAAGGGTGTAGTAATAACCAATGGCAGTCCACATTAGGAGACATAGCTGGCTATTGGCCAGGTCACACCTGACATCTATTGATGTGTGGTGATTGGCTTGAGGTCCATTGCTCAGGTGACCAGGCTGTACATGAAAATTGGACTGGTCCAGGAGAAGAACCTGAAAGCATATATGTGCAGTTGGGAGCTCAAGTTCAGCTTCTCACCTATGCCCTCCAGCCACATACTGTCTTATCTACTGTATCTGACCCAACCTCTACAGCAATTAGGTAAGTTTGGAGGCTGGACTGCAGGACACTTTCAAATAAACAATCCTTAAATCCCTTGGGTTCAATTATTAACACCACAATAGGAGGCTTGCTTTGGGAAATAGTATGAAAGTACAATAAAAGAGATTTTAGAGAGATGGTTGGAACAGAGGCCCCCTCATTGTGCTTTTCTCACTGGAATAGTTGCTAGCAAAGGAGACATTAAGAACAAGGTTCCTTCTCTTATTTCATCATTTGGATGGGGTTCACCTCTCAGGGATTGAGTGAAGTACAGTCAACACTGATATCAATTCTTGGACTGAGTATTTGATGGCCAATAGCATAGGGGATGACAACTAAGTGATTCACTAATTGCATATGTGGTGGGCAATTCTTGTGGAGGGTTAAGAGCTCTTGAAAGAAAGACCATGATACAAGGAAGCATGGAGTGGTTTACTAAGAATCAGAGCTAGTTAACAGGCTAAGAAAAGCAGAAAATATCTATATTTTGGGGGTTATAAATTAACCCAGTTCACAGGCACTGCTGGTGGGGATGTCCAAGCATAAGGCCACCACAAGAGAGGTGCAAAGGGCCTACAGTCCAGAGATCCAGTTACAGAATGATGAAAGGATATAGAAGCCCACTGGGAGCCGAGCCAAATCAGCAAAGTTGCTCATTATTTCTAAAGGGTGGGAGGAACTATAAGTATACAGTGAGTATACAGTTAACTTAATAAACTTGCAGAATTCTTCCCACTTTCCCTTATGGGTGTGTGGTGAGTTCTTTCACATGTCCCCTCCACAGCTGACATAAGCAGAACTCATTTCTTTAAAATTTCATAGTAAGTAATTTAAACATTTTACTGCTTATACCCAAAGCAAAACCACAATAGATGCATTATTCAAACACATTTTTTTAAAAACAAATATATGCAGTCTTTTTAGTTTCTTAAATATATTGAATTAATGATGAGCTTAACATCTTCCTTTGCAAATACCTCCCTACTGTAAATGCTTATAACAAACAATACCATTAGTGAATTTTTTAGCAATTAGCAAAAGATTACGGGTCTCCAGTAATGGGATAACACTAACTTTTGTAGCAACTTTCAACTAAGCTATCCATGTTAAGAAAGAAGAAACTAAAGATTGGTAAAAAATTGATTTCTCCTAATCATAAGCTACCTCTCACCTCTATGCTTAAAAATATGCAACATGAAAAACGCATAGAAAATACTAATTGGTCCTTAGGGCCACTGGCTAGAAAACACAACAGAAATGAAACAATAATGTAAAATATAATATGTAGCTTTTACACTTCACCTCCAAATCATTCCAGTTTGATATATTGTGTATAGCCAAGATCAGCTGCTAGGTGCTGAATACAGAACAATCTTCTTAGAGCAACTTTTTCAACAACTCTAAGGTCTACTGCTGCTTTGAGATAATAAGGTTTTTCAGCATGTCAAATGAGTTGCCATCTGGGTGCACAGACTCTACACCTTTGCCTTCCTCATGAACTTGAAGGAATCCACAATCATCTATTCCAACTATCCATGCTAATGGGCCCTCTTCACTCCAGAGACGGACCTGCCTACCACTATAAAAAGAAAAGAAAAGAAAAGGGAGCACCAGTTAATTATTTAAAAATAAACTTTGAACACGTCACAAAAATAACCCATTATATTATTACTTGTGAACTTTTCCCTCCTCTGAAACGAAATGAAAACAAAACAATGGTTGAAATTCACCAGAGCTGGTTGTGGATTTTATATCAGTTATAAAAAACAATTCAACAAGGATGACTAACAAACAGCAATCATGATAAATACTATAGGGAGAGCATTGAGTCTTCTATTAAAGACAGTGTTATTCCTCATTTCTCTGAATCTTTAGAGATAATAATGACCTTCATTAGAGCTCCTTTATTTTCTCCTTAGACCCCTTTTGCAGAACGCATGGTTAATTCACACTATTTTTACAACATAATTTTTGATAAATTAGTACAGCACAATTTTTAAGCAAAACAAATAGCTATAAAACCCTAAATATTCTCATTGTTTCATGAGATGGTACATGCAAGATCCCTAGCAAAGTTTTGTAATAAATGCCAATACATTAAAATTTTGATCTATGCTATTCTAACACCAATATAAATACTGAAAATATGCTCTTACGTAAAACCCAACTAAGTCACTACTGCTTGAAAAGGCAATCTAGTGGAACATTCACAGTGCAAGGCATGACATCTATGAGTTATTCCTAATTCTCTAAAGGGAAAGTTTAGGAAAAGTTGAATAGAAGAGACAGCTATACTTACGCATGTATCCAGTATTTATAATATAAGGGAAGAACTCCATCAGGTCCTTTTTCCTGAAATATGTCTATCAGTCTTTCCAGCACAGTTACACTCCTAGCAATCAGGTAGTCTACTGTTAAGGACCTTAGTTTTGTCATATTTTTCTTATTGTACTCCATGATGAGATCATTGATGCATATGGTGGGATTGCTATTATTCACATTAAATCCATAGCCTGAGGAAGAAAAATCAAGAGTGCACAGTAGGAAATGTTGACTATTTCTTATCATATAATAAATGCATTTGCACTTTCTTCAATCATTTGGTGCAAAGCTTTCTAAAGGTTTTCTTAAAGGATTTTCCCACCATTGTACCGTTTTTCATCAATCTTTTGCATTCCCAAATGCATGTATGCAGCTAATTACACTCAGAGCCTAGTTAACATTTATGTCCACATCCTCCTTTAAACTCCTTTCTGCCAATAAATGCCAGTTCAAATAGCCCCAATACAGTCCCATCAAGAAAATGCCATCCTACCAAACTCCTAACTTGTGACTAAAGTGAAGATTTAGGAATAAGGAAAGTGCTAGCTGTGCTGTCTAGATTGCCAATAAAAAACTGAAAATCCCTTAAATTGTGGTATTGACAGCCAGCTACCAAACTATCTGAAAGCAGACGATTAACCACACTATGAATCTAGCAGCCTAGAATGTGACTAAGAGTCTCTTCTATTTACTACAGTTAACTCATTTCACATTCTGAAAAATAAGCCTTTTTTCCTCAGCTCATAAGTCAGCAATTGGCTTCCTGGGAAAAGCCCTGAAGAGTCATACTTTCAGGGTTAGACTCCAGATAGTTTAAGCTGTCTTGCCATAATATCCTTTTGAAGCCTCAAGTTTCTCACTGAGATCTCTCCAGCTAGGATAATGTTGGCAAAAAGCCATTGTTATTATATGGCTCTTGGGGACCTTTCTTGCAGCCTCCTCAAACAGGCTTTAAGAGATGTAAGAAAATCTTGTATTAACTATTTATTCCCTCCTTCCCCCCATATAATGTGGATTTTCCTTTCCCTGTGCAGTTAGGCCAGACTTGTCACTCATGCTCAATAGTAAACTGGCTTCTTCCGTAGGAAGCAGTAGGTTACATTATTTTATAAACTTGATGAGATCATGAAAACATGGAATTAATTCACTCAGAATTACCAGGAGAGAGAAGGTTCTCTTCAGGAACTAAATTACTTTTTTTCTTTTTTAAATAACTAGAATATGCACACAAAAGAAAGATCTACAGTAATATCCAGCAAAATATATCAATACCACTGGAAGTAGGGAGAAGTGGATTATCTAACAAGAAAATGAGAAAAATTAACAAAATACGCTAAGAAGTAAGCAACTCAAACACAGCTATTTGCACTCAAACATAGTACATATGAATACAGACCCTAGCTACTAATGTACTATCAGTTTCAAGACATCACCTGTCTTGCAGAGCCTGACAAACATGTGAGCAGAGGATCAGACTGAAGCCTTAGAAATCTAAATAAAATGAAATTAATGGAGATATCCCATCTCCTAGAACTGGAAGGGACCTTACAAGGTCATAGAGTCCAGCCCCCTGCTGCCTTCACTAGCAGGACCAAGGACTGATTTTGCCCCAGATCCCTACGTGGCCCCCTCAAGGATTGAACTCACAGCCCTGGGTTTAGCAGGCCAATGCTCAAACCACTGAGCTATCCCTCCCCCAATGTATGATATATGAAATGAGTGACCAGTCATGGTTAGAAAACCTGGTAATGCCAATTAGTTAAAGAGTTTGTCTTTGGCCTTTTATGCTTCTGAGACGGACACTTAAATTCAGCTGGCTATCCTGGCAGAGAGGATCTTTGTCCTGATACAAAAAACAACGAGGAGTCCAGTGGTACCTTAAAGGTTAACAGAGTTATTTGGGCATAAACTTTTGTGGGTAAAAAACCCACTTCTTCAGATGCACGGAGTGAAAATTACAGATACATGAAGAGAAGGGAGTGACCTTATAAAACACGGCTACCTCTCTTATAATCTCATCCTTCTAACCCTAGTATCAAAGTATCAGTTGTTTTATTAGCTGAAAAATGCAGTTTTAGTGGTTCCAAGGCTGCCTGTGAATTTGATACGAATTTGTGGAATAGTTTCAACCAAAAGAAGAACAGGAGTACTTGTGGCACCTTAGAGACTAACAAAGGTGCCACAAGTACTCCTGTTCTTCTTTTTGCGGATACAGACTAACACGGCTGTTACTCTGAAACTTTTCAACCAAAAGGTTTTTGGGCTAGATTCTCAATGGGACTTTCAGAAAACAGGAGAAAGAGCCCTCCCTCCCTCTCCACGCATAACTAGGGTTAGAAGGTTTAGATTATTAGAGGGGTAACCGTGTTTCGTAAGGTAACTCCCTTCTCTTCATGTGCCAATATATATTTATGACTGTATCTGTAATTTTCACTCCATGCATCTGAAGAATTGGGTTTTTTTTAACCCACAAAAGCTTATGCCCAAATAAATGTTAGTCTTTAAGGTGCCACCAGACTCCTCATTGTTTTTTTGGATACAGACTAACACGCCTACCACTCTGATACTTTGTCCTGATATACAGACTTTGTTGGCTCTTGGTATTTATTACCACCCCACACATATTGAATAAGTTTAATTTGATTAGATCATTCAACTTGGTTTACAATGAAGCCATGTGTCTGTAGAAAACGGATGGCACATTTTGCACATTGAGTTGTAGGAATTTCACCATGCTACTAATGCAAGAATGGGTAGATTACTCTGTACTCTAAATGCTGTCACCAATACACTCAATACTGTTACTAGATCACATATTCCTTGGAGGAAAGGAGGGAGAGGGGTAGTCAGACAGAAAAGAATCTTCTGTTGGTAGTGAAGACAACTGGTACAGAAATCTCAGGAACTTCCAATTTAGAGGGTCTGATTAGTAAATGAAAATACAACAGAACTCTGATTTTATGAACACTGACCTTATGAACAACTGGTTATATTAACAATTTTTTTGCCATTGAACATGCCTTCAGCCAACATTCAAGTGGCTGTATAGATCTGAAAAAAATGAGAGATTCTGTGGCAAGGAAGAGAAGCAGTTCTCTCCAAGACAAATCGGGCACATTACCGTCATTTGCCACCATTCGTTACGTACACTATCACTGACAACTGATAAATTAACTTATGAACAGAATTTACTGTCATTTTCAGATTTCCAATTTTATGAATTTTTGGATTTGTTGAACTCCTTAATCACCAATTAGTTCATAAAACTGAGGTTCTAATGTGTACCCTCTTTCCAGACCTACTTTTGTCATGAAGTCTGCACTGGAGATGACTGAGAGGATAGAATGAATAAGTTCCAATTTGAATCTGAATTTTTTGGTGCATTTATTTAGCAGCTCCATGTCTAACGCTGAAATGTAATGAGTCAAGAGAAGTAATTGCTACAAAAAAGGTGATTTTTGTTTATTTTTAAGATGTGTTTTACCTTCTTGTCTTTAGACGATAAATTCTTTTGTAGGTATTACCCTTGGGTTAGAATGGCTCAGGAAAAAACATATGGAAGGACCAAATGCTCTAAAAGACAGAAGGCTTCAAAACTGTCTCATAGCACCTTCCATTCTCTTAAGTTCATTAAAAAAGAAAATTGCCTTTCAAAGGTATGAGTTCAACAGAAGATTCAATGGCTGCAACTAAGTTGAAGAGAAAAGGAATGACTGACTTAAACTGTTTCAGAGGGGTAGCCATGTTAGTCTGTATCAGCAAAAACAATGAGGAGTCCTTGTGGCACCTTACAGACTAACGCATTTATTTGGGCATAAGCTTTCGTGGGCTATAACCTACTTCATCAGATGCATGAAGTGGGTTATAGCCCACGAAAGCTTATGCCCAAATAAATTATGCCACAAGGACTCCTCGTTGTTTTTGACTTAAACTGTGTAACTTGTTTAGATCTTTAAGCCATCTGGGTAGGAACCATGTCTTCATTTGCTCTGTAAAATACTGTGCACATATGTTGTGCTATGTACCAATACTAAACAATAATAATCATCTCCTTGTCTTAACCTTCTACATAGAAGTTCCTTGACAAATCCAGTTTTTAGACTTATCAAAAGATAAAGAATTGCTTTGAGGAGGCAGGACATTCTGGAACTCCCTACAGAGCACAGAGTTTGCTCCTGAGCACATGACAGATCTATTCTATTCCTCACTTCATGGAGAAGGGAAAAGACAAAGCGTGCTTATCAGATAGGAAAAAACATTAAAAATATAGTAAACTTTTCTCCATGGTACCCTACCTTTGTGACTCAATGTGAAAGAAAACTTTCATCCTGTTATTTTTAATTCTTCAAAATCTACTATATCAGTCCTGATGCTTGTGTTTAGCTTCTCCCGGCCAGCCATATGGAATGTTATAGATCACAGAAGACATCTATTTTTTGTGTTTTGTGAATATCATGGTTTGCATACTAGCATACCCACTTCTCATTTGCTCTTGTTCTCGTAGTTTGAACTCGTATAGGACATTAAGAATAATTAAATAGCTTTAGAAAAAATGGCCTGACAAGCCTGAAAATAATTTAGACACTTACCAATAAGTATGTGAAATGTGTCTCCCATAAGTGTAGAATTTACCAGAACCCCACCAAGCTTCATGAGGTCACTGTAGTAAATATCATTTGGCCACTTCACTCGCAGGTCAATATCCTAAAGAAATAAATGTATATGTATATAACCATATAATGCTGTTCTTTTATAAAGACTCTGCCATCACTCAGTAGTTCTGCAAATGCCATCCCTCTCTGCTACCTTGGAACATGATAATTTAGTTCTTTCTTAATTAAAGTAGATCAAAATCATTTACAGAACAATGAGTCAGACACAGAACTATATTTTGAATTTGAGTTTTTATAACTAAGCACACATTTGAGGAACTCTAGTAAGTATAACAACATTAAGATGGAAACTCATGACTGCCAAAAATCCAAATATCAATGAGAAAGTTGGTATTTTCACCTTGAAAAACTCTTTCCCATTCTTGAGGCTTACTCCTCAACCCCAAAGAAAGTAAATATCTGTAGGGGAATCTGCAAGTTTCATGGTGGTTTATTATGAAGGTTGGCAGCAATCACAGACAATTGAGAGTAGTTATTTAGTAATAAGCTATACAGTAGATACTAATGGCTTACAGGAACTATACATAATCAAAAATAGGGACTTCAAAGTGACTTGGCAGAGGTCTTCCCTAAAAATCTCAAAATCACAGACAATAGGTAATTAACAATTGGAACAATTTACCAAGAGTTACAGGGATTGTCTATAACTGGCAATTTTGAAATCTAGATTGGATTTTTTAAGCAAAGAAACTAAAGTTCAAAAGGAATTATTCTGGAGAAATTCCTTGGCTTGTGTTATATAGGTCAGACTACATGATCACAATAGTCCTTTCTAGCCCTTCGATCTATTAGTCTACGAATAACTTGGTTGAATTTCTTTATTCGCCATAAAAATCTGTTTCAGGATAGAAATGATCTATTAAAGAAAGACAATCAACTTTGCTAAACACGCCTAGAACTGCCCACAATGAACAGAACAAATATATCCCAAGGTTCTTGCAGAAGTCAGACAGGGAGGCAATGACATCTTGAAGATCAGGAATGAAATTTAGCAGTCAGGAGAAAATTCCAGTTCACAATTAACTATGTAAATAGTCCTAAAAATATTCACATTTTATGCAGCTATGTTCAATCTATACCATGGTATTGGAAACACAAACTGCATCATATGACACCATTCCATTGCAATAAAGAAGTTTTTGTTAAAGCCCCAGAACTGAATTAAACTTTGCACCAGCTACTTAAATGTAAAAAGAAAGCAAATGTGCTTCCTGGAGCTTAAAAAACTGCATATGACTGGATCCCAAGAGGCAAATCATGGGAGGTGCTCCATGACTACAAGAATCTGGTTACACCCTCTCCTTTTGTAGATTATGAAATCCTTTTACAGGATGTGTGAAAACTGCACCTGGGTCTATGTCTACTTTCCTGACAGATTTAAAGGCCAGTGAGGATTCCATTACACAGATGTCTCTGCATATCTGTACAGGAAATGCTAACTTATTCTGGTATCATAAGGAATTGTAAGAAAACATAGTTCATATTCATTACCACAAGCACTTGACTATTCACATTTCAGTGCAGATTTACAGAAGATTCTTGGGACATACAGTTTTCAAAGCATGCCACAGCTAAGCCATTCAGTATGTCAGGATTAACAGATCTTCTCAAGGCATCCTGTGCAGGTCATTACTCTCTGAACTGTAACAGACTCAGGAGTTCGAAAAATACACATCGCTAGCTTGTCTACACGGGGAAGTTAGTGTGGAATAAGTTAGGGTGTGAATTTAAAGCGCAATAGCTATTTCACACTAACTCCACTTTAAAGTACATTAAATTTAACCACACAAAGGCACTCTTAGTCCAGAATAAGAGTGCCATGTGGTGAGCTAGGGCAACATAGCAATTATGCTTTAAATTCACACCCCAGCCTGTTCTGCACTAACTTCCCATGTAGACAAGCCAATAGACCACAGACATTTGTACTGCTAAGGAACTAACTGCTGGATATGGAGAACAGCAGATATTTCTACAATAGTACTAGTTTTCAAGATGAACTATAGTGGTGACATGAGTTTTTTGTTGGAATATAATGAGGCAAGATGAGCTGCTGCATAACTACCATTGTTTCCAAAGGATTTACTGTCAAAATATAAAATACAATGCATTATTTTGCACTGATTTAGCAGGTTACATGTAGTGGTGACACATGTTATTTTTATTTGAAAGTTATGTACTGGCTCCTAAATACTGTTCTGAGTCAGGGACAGTAGAAAATATCTAGTACATAAGGTTTGTTTGTATTCAGAGCACTGTCATCTGCAAATGAAACTGAATTGAATTGTCAGATTTTCCCACTGAGAATCCAGAACTGTGGAGAGTAGCTTGAACTGCTGGCCATTTAGAACTGTGAACACTAAAGACACAGCCCTAAAAATGACTGACTGATCAACTGAGACACGTACATTTGATACTTTTGTACAAAAATTCTGGAATGGAATTTGAGCATAATAAAACAACATAAAAAGTATGTTAAAGTAATAATAAAGGTCTGACTTATGCAAAAAGGTATGGAAATGTAGAACTAAGACTGAAACCTCATCCATAACTTAACCCATTGTTCCTAGCTACTGAAGCTTATATGGCATATATGTTCATCCACCATGTGGAGAGCCTTGCATTACCCTACGTCCAATGGGGCAATTTAAGAATAGAGTTTCAGATTTAACTTTGAATTTCCTTGCTTTCATGGATTTGAGTCAGACTCTTAACATTGTTTTAATCTCTTGTCTGTGTTTAATTTCCTTTCTTTAAAAAAATCTCAAACGGAGTACAGAAATCCTTTCTTCCACTGAGTTCAGGATGATGACGAACTGTCAAAGTATATTTAGTGATTCCTCTTAATTTAGTGATCACTGACATGATGGAATTTAATAGCTCCAATTATGTAGTTAATTCATTCTTAGGGGGTGGAGTGTGTTTCTTTCAAGATAAACTCAACTTCTTTATGGTCAGAACAAGCTATTCTAAAAATATAAATGTATAACCGGTAGACTCAACTGTGTGTGTTATTGACACAATTATTCCTTCTGTGTTAATATCATCATCTATTATGTCAATCAAGTTGCTACTCCTGAATGGACTAATTTTTTAAAAAAAATAATTCATTGAAAAGTAGCCGCTATATATGCCACAGTATGAAGAGAGGTGCAGAAGTAAGAAGATTCTTAAACTATGTCTATTTTTGCTTTTCAACTCACACTTTAAAAAAGTAACCCTTCTCCCCCTTTTATTTTCAATAGTTAAAAATATTGACCTCCCCAGCCAAAGGTTTTGTATTGCAAATTTCAGTCTGGAGCAATTTTTACAGTCAAGTTATGAAGTGCTGAAGTTAGGAGGTTTTAATAGAAGGGCTGACAGACCCTAAACTACAGCAAAGCTACTGGGTGCCACTATAATAAAGTTCGTGTGTAAATGTGTATAAGACATTCATTTTGAGTAATATAGGAAACATGTGCTTCAGTTAACTACTTCTGTAAAATACCAAAGTTTTATAGTTAGCAAATATTAGAATATGGTAACATTAAAAAAAGAGATATATGAGGTGATGAAGAAGATTGGTTCTTCATTTGAACACTGATGACAGGACATTTGATTCCCTCCTGAGAGCAATACTCTTAACTTTTTCTTTAAAAATCAGTTTTCAACCTTCAAAAAGAGTTGGAAAAAATCCTTTAAAAGGGGACAAGTTGCCTCTGAAATGCACCAACAAAAAAAAGCATTTATCAGTTTTATTCTGTTTTTCTTCTCACTTTTCCTCAACACTTTCATAACCAAAACAAATGAATCCAACATTTAGACAAAGTAAAGGGTAAATCCATCTTCACTGTTGGAATCTGAAGCTCAAATGCTCATTAGATTATAAGTGAAATGAGTTTGCTAGACTCAATCTAATCAATAGCAGGCAGGGCCGGCTCCAGGCACCAGACTTCCAAGCAGGTGCTTGGGGCGGCAATCTGCAAGGGGCGGCAGTCCATGTGTTTTTGCTCCCAAGCAACACGCCAAATTGCCGTCCGAGAAGCTGCCGCCAAATTGCTGCCGCTGCGGAAGTGCGCATGCCGCCCTAACGACGCACGGACTGCCCCCGCTGTCCGCGACGGCAATTCAGCGCACTGCTTGGGGAGGCAAGAACAGTAGAGCCGGCCCTAATAGCAGGCACTCACTTTGCAAGCACCACATCTATTAAAAACATATACAAATAAATCGGAAGGCTAAATCCATCCATTCTTTTAATCACACAGCAATTATACAATCCAGTATTACTGAAGAGCTAAACTCATTGGCAGTGATACTCATACCGCAGCAGTTCAGGAGACAACTTAGGGATCAACATTACCCAAAAGAGGCACAGTAGTGTGAACTTATTGTTTCATTTACTATGGTACTATGTATTCATATTTAAATGGTATGACAGGAAATATTTAGTTTTTAACATTTTTATTTTTATATATATATATATATATATATTTATATTCTCACAGAAAAAGGACTGACCAAGTATTATTTTTGGTTAATAACATAGCAAAAGCATCCCGATTGGTTAATAATTAAATCACGCAGTGTTTTAATATAATGTGCTGCAAAGAGCCATAGTAGACACATTAAAGAGTCACTTGCAGCTTGTGAGCCTCAGTCCGAGTATCACTGATCTATGGCTTCAATGACACAACCTAGTTATGAAGGTCAGGTTAAAGACTGAACTCAATGAAATGTGAAAATAATAGGAATATTAAAATGAATTAAAATTAGATACCTGATATCCAGGTACTGATCTCACGGACTCCACCACAGCCAGGGACACCAGGTGCTGAATAAAAGGAATTCTCTGTCCCAGCTGGGAACACAAAGGAATGGAAACATGTAATGTTGATAGAGCACATCCCACAGGACTGAGCCAGACATTTCCACCACGACCTGAAAAAAATCCACAACACTGAATAAACAAACATGTAAGACAGAGAAATTGTGAGGGTTATTTGTTTTGTTTTTACAAAGTTCATACTAGTTAATGTAGAAAGCAGCAGCATAAGAATTAGTTTATTCAAAAATAGCATTCTCTTGAAAAAAAAATCTACAAGGAGGGCTCTAAAACTGTTCCAGCTTATTTCAAAGAAAAACTATATTCAATTTTATAGCTATTTTTAAAGTATTGGTTTTGTGAATGTGTGTTCAGGTAATCATGTTTATAGAAACTTTATAGAGAAATCAAAAGCGTTGCACACAATATGTTGCCCACAATTCCTTGGTATCTTGTAGATCATATGTTTTTATGAACTACTTATGTTTGTTTTTAAATAAAAAAGTACTTGTGAAACGTTCCTGGAGATTGAAGCCTTCTATCTATCCACAGAACAGACTCCATGCTCGTAGTTCTCAAACTATTTACCATTGAGGGCCGCATTTGTAGCATTCTGTGTGTTATATGGGTCGCATGCACACAATATACATGCTCCCTGTATGACCCTGAGGATGTCACATGAGCCACAGCTGTGTGCTGATTGGTCTGCAAGTGACCTGTGGGCTGCAGGTTGAGAACCACTGCTCCATGCCAATTCAAGGCCCAGTCCTGCTGCAATGAAGTCAATGGGAGTTTTGGTTCTGGTTTGGTTCAGTGCCAACTGTGGTGATGGCAGTTTGTGTGATATGGAAGACTTTTCAGTAGGAATTAAAACAATGCCACCAATTCATTCTATGTAAGCCACTAAACATCCATGAGATAACTACTTTTGGTCATTTCTAAGTTGGGTTGGATTCAGATTAATAAGAGTAAAAGGGGAAAAAATAGGGTTACCATACGTCCGGATTTCCCCAGACATGTCCGGCTTTTTGGGACTCAAATCCCCGTCCGGGGGGAAATGCCAAAAGCTGAACATGTCCGGGAAAATCCGGCGCCGCTGGGCCAGGGGCTGGCCTGGGGCCGGCGGTGCCGGGCAGCCGGGGGGTGCGCCGGGCCGCCGGGGGCCGGCGGTGCCAGGCGGCCAGGGGGTGCGCCGGGCCGCCGGGGACCGGCAATGCCGGGCGGCTGGGAGGTGCGCCGGGCCGCCGGGGGCCGGCAGTGCTGGGCGGCCGGGGCGTGCGCCGGGCCGCCGGGGGCCAGCGGCGCCGGGCGGCCGGGGGGTGCACCGGGCCGCCGGGGGGTGCGCCGGGCGGCTGGGGACAGGCAATGCCGGGCGGCCAGCGGGTGCGCCGGGCCGCCGGCGCTGCCGGGCGGCCGGGGGGTGCGCCGGGCCGCCAGGGGCCGGTGGTGCCGGGCGGCTGGGGGTTGTGCCGGGCTGCCGGGGACCCCAGGGCCCGAGCCGACCCAGGCTGGAGCCGCCGGGGGGGCCAGCCTGGGCCGCGCCTCCTCCCCCCACACCCCCCTTACCTGCTTCAGGCTTCCCACGAATCAAATGTTCGCGGGAAGCAGGGGAGGGGGCAGAGACTTTGGGGAGGGGGTGGAGTTGGGGCGTGGGCGTGGGTGGGGCCGGGGCCCCGTGGAGTGTCCTCCATTTGGAGGCACAAAATATGGTAACCCTAGGAAAAAACTGCTGTCTGATTATCAACCCCCTGAGCTCTCCAAAAATATTTTTACTGTGTCTATAAATTAGAGCTGTCGATTAATTGCAGTTAACTCACACGATTAACTCAAAAAAATTAACCATGATTTAAAAAATGTATTGTGATTAATTGTAGTTTTAATCGCACTGTTAAACAATAGAATACCAATTGAAATTTATTAAATATTTTTGGATGTTTTTCTACATTTTCAAATATATTGATTTCAATTACAACACAATACGAAGTGCACACTGCTCACTTTATATTATTTTTGATTACAAATATTTTCACTGTAAAAATGATAAACAATAGAAATAGTATTTTTCAGTTCACCTCAAAGTACTGTAGGGCAATCTCTTTATCGTAAAAGTGCAACTTACAAATGTAGATTTTTTGTTGTTACATAACTGCAAAAAAAAAAAAAAAAAAGACAGTTACCTGTTCCGTAACTGGTGTTTTTCGAGATGTGTTGCTCATGTCCATTCCATATTAGGTGTGTGTGCTCACCACATGCACCGGTGTCGGAAGTTTTTCCCTCAGCAGTATCCATGGGGGACTGGCTCTGGTGCCCTCTGGAGTGGCGCCTGCATGGCACAGTATAAGGGGTGGCGCCAGTTCCCCCCACCTTCAGTTCCTTCTTGCTGTAAACTACAACAGTGGGGAAAGAGGGCAGGTCGTGGAATAACATGAGCAACACATCTCGAAGAACATTAGTTACAGAACAGGTAACTGTCTTCTTTTTCGAGTGCTTGCTCATGTCCATTCCAAACTAAGTGACTCCCAAGCAGCACCATCGGAGGTGGGTAGGAGTTCACGGACATGTAGATTGCAACACAGTGCTGCTGAACCCAGCATCATCTCTGGTCTGCTGAGTGATGGCATAATGCACCGTGAACATGTGAATAGAGGACCACATCGCGGCTCTACAGATGTCCTGGATAGGGACTTGCGCTAGAAAGACCGCTGAGGACACCTGGGCTCTAGTCGAGTGGGCTCTGACAATCGGTGGCGGTAGAACCCCCACCAGGTTGTAACAGTGATCCAATTGGAAATTCTCTGCAAGGACGCCGAAAGGCCCTTCATCCAATCCGCTGTAGTGATGAAGAGCTGAGTTGATTTACGGAAAGGCTTGGTACATTCCAGGTAAAAAGCCAAGGCTCTCCGGACGTCCAGTGCATGAAGACTGGGGGGGGGGAGGGGGATAGCTCAGTGGTTTGAGCATTGGCCTGCTAAACCCAGGGTTGTGAGTTCAATTCTTGAGGGAGCCACCTAGGGATCTGGGGCAAAATCAGTACTTGGTCCTGCTAGTGAAGGCAGGGGGCTGGACTCGATGACCTTTCAAGGTCCCTTCCAGTTCTAGGAAATAGGATATCTCCATTAATTTAAGAGAAAAAAAAAAAGACGCCTCTCCTCATTGATTTTGTGTGGTTTGGGACAGAACACCAGAAGAAAGATGTCCTGGTTCAGATGGAAGGTGGAGGAGGCCTGGTGGGGCCGCAGCTGAACCTTGTCTTTGTAGAAGACCATGTACTGTGGTTCTGAAGTCACGGCTTTAATCTCAGAGACTCGTCTCGCTGATGTCACCGCCACCGGGAAAGCAACCTTCCATGACAGGTGGGAAGGGGGCAGCAGTCCAGCAGGTCAAAGGACCGTGAGCCTAGAAAGGACCAAGTTAAGATCCCACTGCGGGACAGGGGCCCGTACCTGCAGGAAGAGTCTATTGAGACCTCTCAAGAATCTGACATTCATGTCATGAGAAAACACTGTCTGGCCTTGGATCGGCGGATGAAAAGCAGAGATGGCCACGAGATGCACTCTAATAGAAGAGTGTGCCAGGCCTTGGTTCCGCAAATGAAGCAGGTAGTCTAAGACAGATTGTATGGAAGAATGTGAGGGAGAGATGCCATGCTCGGACACCCAGTGGGAAATTGTCCACTTGGCCAGGTAAATCTGTCTGGTTGAGGGCTTCCTACTTCCCAGGAGGACCTGCTGGACCCCCTCCGAACAGATCCGCTCGTCCGGGTTCAGCCACGCAGCATCCACCCCGAGAGGTGGAGGGACGTGAGGTTGGGGTATAAGAGCCGACCGTGGTCCTGTGACAGCAGGTCTGGTCAGTTGGGCAGGGATCAGGGAGGGGCCGCTGTCAGGTTCATGAGCATGCCAAACCAGTGCTAGCGAGGCCACGCAGGGATGATCATGATAACTTGCGCCCTGTCTCTCTTGATGTTTGCCAGGATCTTGCTGATGAGTGGAATCAGAGGGAATGTGTACATCAGGCTCCCTGACCACGACAGGAGGAAGGCATCGGAAAGGGAGTCCTTGCCCAGACCAAAATCGATGACATTTTCTGTTTTGCCTGGTGGCGAAGAGGTCCATCTGGGGAGTTCCCCACCTCTGGAAAATCACATAGGCTACCTCCTGGTGGAGTGACCACTCATGGGGAGAGGAGACGGCCCTGCTGAGGTGATCCACTAGTGTATTCTTGATGCCAGGGAGATGACAAGCCTCCAGGTGGATCTCGTGGTTGATGCAGAAGTTCCAGAGACGGAGCGCCTCCTGACAGAAAGCCGACGAGCGCGCTCCTCCTTGTCTGTTGATGTAGAACATTGAGACTGTGTTGTCTGTCAGAACTCTCACTACCTTGCCCAACAGGTGAGGTAGGAAGACCCCACATGCCCAGAGGACTGTTCTGAGTTCTTTGACATTTATAGCGTCATCTTCTCCGGGGACCACATACTCTGGGTCTGGAGATCTCTGAGGCGTGCACCGCAGCCAAGGTCCGAGGCGTCCAACACCAACTCGATGGAGTGAGGGGGGTTGTCGAACGGAACTCTCTCTAGGACCTTCACATGATCGGTCCATCAACGCAGCTAGGTGAGTATTACCGGGGAGGGTGGTAACAATCTTTTCCAGGTGATCCCTGGACTGGGAAAAGACCATAGTCAGCCATTGCTACAGGGGCCGCATCCGGAGCCTGGCATGGCGGACAACGTATGTGCAAGCTGCCATGTGGCCCAGCAGACACAGGCAAACCCTGGCCGCAGTCAGGGGGAATGCAGAGACTCCGCGATGAGGTCCGCCAATGTCTGGAACCTTTGAAATGGCAGGAACGCTCTGGCACAGGTCGAGTCGAGCTCCGCTCTGATGAACTCTATCCTTTGCACTGGAACTATCGTCGACTTTTTGTCGTTTACCAGTAGGTCCAGGGAGCATAGTGGCTTGCAGCACCACGACATCCTTTTGGACCGGAGACCTGGAGCTGCCTTTGACCAGCCATTTGTCGAGGTACGGGTAGATCTGGATATCCCGGCACCTGAGATAAGCTGCCACCACCGACATGCACTTGGTGAACACCCTCGGTGCTGTTGCTAGGCCAGACGGGAGGACAGTAAATTGGTAGTGGCCAGGTCCCCCCATAAATTGGAGGAAGCATCTGTATCCTTGAAAGATCGCTGTGTGGAAGTATGCGCCCTTCAAGTCAAGGGCAGCATCCAGTCTCCCAGATCCAGGAATGGGAGAATAGAGGCCAGGGAGACCATTCAGAACTTCAGCTTCTTTAGGTACTTGTTGAGGTCTCGCATGTCCAGAACGGGCTGTAGACAGCCCTTGGCCTTTGGGATTAAAAAGTACCAGGAATAGAACCCCTTGTTCCTGTATTTGAGAGGTATTCTATTATTATTTAACAGTGTGATTAATTACAATAAATTTTTTAAAGCACTTGACAGCCCTACTATAAATGATCTATATTAACTACATTACTGAATAAATGCAATAAACTATCTTCTTTCTGTTAGTGTTGCAAGAAAACCTACTTACCTTTCCCTTGTGTTTGTCGAACTGCAATCGCTATTAAATCCATTTCCTGAGGCAAATTGAACATCAACCTGCCAATTAAGGAAAAAGACTGTCAGCTAAAACAGTCAGCTTTTTTCATGAAAATCTACCATCAACATTTAAATAGAGGCTAATATTTTACATCAAATTAAAAGCATCATTTATTCATTTTCAGTTATAATTTATGATTAGGTGAAAAGGGCAATGGAAAATCCAGAAAGAGAAGCTAACTGAAAAATGACCACGTGAAATAATACTGCATCTGTAATTCTGGAAAAAAGATATGACCATAGTTCATTTAAGGTGCTTTTTAAAACACAGATGGCTGTATTTCTTTAGTATTTCTCAGAGAAGTACTTATTTCTTCTAACTTGTGTCACTATCTCCCATAAGTGACAAGTAGCGATTCCAGACATTTGTTTCTACTTACAGCAAATTTTTGTTCATACTCTACAATATAACAGCAGCAGTTTCTGATTATTTAGAAAACCAATATGGTGGCAATAAAGCAGTTTAAAAGATACACTATCCCCTGAGAACTAATTATGATTTAACTACAGTAAATAAATCTACACCTTCTGAGAACTCTAGAGAACACTAGTTTGGTTTAGGCTTGCGCTCTTCTGTTAAAATAGTTTCACTTAAAAGAATACTAACTTTCCTCTGGGAATCCATAGAAAGTATACTTGAATGCCACCAAATGAGTCAACATTAACTTTAAAAAAATCTTACTATGAGAACTGTTTTAAACATATTTCAACTGTATTATGATCCTTCTTCATTTCATTTTAAGTTTTGTGGAAAAGATAAATTATTTAACAGACAAAAAAGATCCACATGACGTTACCACTGTTTGGCTGTACAAGATAAATCTAGTAAATAATTTATAGTCTGAAAAAGCTAACTTTTAATGCAAATAAAGAGTAGTTCATTTAAATTAAAGGTGGTTTTGCCTTACACAGTATGTGCCACACTAATCAGAAAAGAGTAAGTGGCATTCAGAATTATTTCTTCTGAATTTAGGAAGAAGATTCAAGGACTTCCAAGTCCTCCTGTAACCAAGATAGTGACGCTGTATAGTAGGAACTAATAAGTACAAGTGCACCCTCTGCTGCCTACTGGGAATAAATGTTATGGCAGACAGCTACTGAAGGAGCTATTCGTCTGCTTCCCCTCCTCCCCCGCTTTTTAATTTGTAATGTGGAATTTTATTAATGGCTGTGGCTAGATAAGGGAGAGGAAGTAGAGCAAAAATACAGAAAAGTAACCACTTCCTGAAATCTCAGAACATCTCTGCATAATGATTCAATTGCTCACATGACTATGAAAGGAGTAGGTTATTCTAAGGGCCAAAGAGAGGTTTGGACTATAAAACACCTTTACTAATTAGAAATACTTGAACCACAGCTGACTGGAGATTTAACAGGTCCAACAGATGTTTTTTCCACATTATTGCAGAAATCAATGTGAAACATTTTCAAAGAACACTAGCCAGAAGATCTCTTTGCCAGTCCCACTTCCATTTCACATGAAATACAGCTTGAGAATTGTTTCTCTTGGACACTACGAATTGCTTATTGAGACTATGATTGCCTATCTACAGTCAATCTTTAATATTGAAATACACCTTTCCTTGTGTTGGGAGCCAGTAGCAAAATCCAGAGAGGTTCTTTGTACTCATTAACATCACTTCAGCTACAATACTGAATTCATGGTACTCCAACAAGGACATTAATTTAAATTTGGAAATGGGGTTAAGGACAGATTACAAATTTGCTGAAACAAACTTGTTTGTCACCTCTCTGTTCATATGATCTAGGTTCTTTAAATATCAGGCAAACAATAGATAGTCATATTACAGCTATGGGGGGAAAAAAATCAGGGCAGGAAAAAAGTTAGTTCTGAAACCAAACACAGACCTCTAAAACAAAGAGATATGATTAAGGGAACATATGAATGGAACTGTTAGAGGTTTGGCAACAGTTAACAAGACTGAGTTTGAGAACAGTGAGATTGTACTGTTTAGGCCAAGAGGAAATTCTGTAAGGAGGTACACAACATGGGGAAGTTGCTAATACCTAGGCTGAGACAACTGGAGGCAGACGGATTTATTTCTGCTATCTGAGATAGCCCTGGAGGCATTGCCACACAGCTCCAAGACAATAATAAAGTGCTTCTGAACTTAATAAATTGTGTTGGTTTTTTTGGGATGGGCGGGGTTGTTTCATTTCTGGAAAAGAAAAGTTGTTTGAATTTTCTTTACTAGAAAGAAGCAATTGTAGATGGATTTACATTCTTAGCCATTGACGTTCCCACTGAAGAAATAAATGATTATATTTGTGACCGATTAGATTGAAGGAGGAAAAGGGGGTTCATCAATGGCATAATGTAATATGATGAAGTTATCTCATACTTTCATTTCCTCTTTTATTTCACTTTCCCTTTCATTTCAATGTTTTCATAAAGTCTTGTGTTTCTCATTGTTGCACAATGAATTAAGACAGAAGACCTCACTGATGAATCTAGAAGATTGATCCATTCAAACTAAATTTACTCAACAGGTAGGGATAAAGAAAAGCATTTATATGATTCTGGGAAAAAATGCTTTAATTTCATTTCAAATTTTCTTTACCACCACAAATTTTTTGCGGTACCTGACAAACTAATCTGTGCACTTCTGGTGTTTAAAGCAACTGAAATATTAAATGGTAAAATACTAGCACATTAATAATTTTTCACAACATAATTTACAGTCTATGTTGTCAAGAGTAGTAAACAATACTTAAATGGTTCATAGAAATATCAGGGCCAAAGAACCATCAGTCCCCACAGCTAGCCAATGCAATGGCTTTTGTGTATATAGCAACATAAAATGGGAATTGAAACCACAAAAACTATGTTTGAATAATGTTAACAGCCTGACAACTATACATTTCATTGATGTTATGGGTTTAAAGCTGAAAGTCTCATTAATGCACCCTGCTGTGTTACAGTATTGCAGAGGTATTACAAAAGGCAACATTACATTCCAGATGTTGAAATACCTGGGCATAGGTTAGAGACAGACTTCTACCCTTAACTCTGAATGTCTTTGTTCTGGGTGGGGAGAGGGAGGGATTTTAAAAAAACAAATCACACCCTTCAAGTTGCTTGATTATAGTTACTATGATTTCATTTACAGAGAATGCCATAATATTGGAAACAGTATTAGAACAAAGAGATAATATTTTTTAGTCAAACTGAAAAAAAGGACATGCCACTTGATCCAAGTCTCCTATGATATTTCAGACAAAGAGGTGACCTGCAAACTCTCTGTTCCATTTTTATTACTTAACCGTAGCCATAGTCCATTATATCCTTGCTGGAAATTAGCAGTGTATGTATTGATATATTTACATATTTCATTATAGTGCCTGATACCCGATGTGTAATCCATCTCCTTAATTTAGGTAATGGGAGTTTGAGCTGGATACTTTTCTAAAGAATAAACTGTACTGAAACAAAGCCTTCCCTCTCGATAGAGTTTAAAATATTTTCAATAGCTACAAAGGTCCATAGGACCGTATAAAAGAAGATAAGTCAATCAAGGATCCTAATGCACTGTAACAGAAATGCTCAGACGTTACTACATAGTGCCATTTATGGTTTTATAATTCAGGCTTTCCCCAGGAGCATCTTGGAAGACAAGTTGTCAGATCTTAAAATGCATTACTGAAAAGACTGTTATTCTAAATGACAGTTCTATTGACATTTCCATTCCAATTCCAATTCTTAGTTCTTACAATTGTAAAAATACCCTCCATAGTAGAATTCCGCATAACATCATTTTGTTGCACACTCACAATAAGTCCTATAACAAATTTTAGAGGAGGGATGGTTTTGCCCCTTTCAAACAATAAAATAATAAATTATTCACCAGGTAAGTAAATTGTTTGAGCAACTTAATTAAATTAAGTTAAAAAAAACTTAATCTCTCTTCCCCCAATAAATCCACACTAAAGCTAGCTATGGGTCTAGTTTAAACCTCACAAAAGTCAGGAAATGCAGGCTCAAGGCTAACGTGTGTCAAATCATTCAGTCTCTTTGCTACAAATCCACTCCGTTTTCTCCTATGTACTGTGTGCCATTCACAACATGCTAAAGAATTCTTTATCCCATTCCCAAGTTGTTACATATTGTAGGCTTTCTATTTGTTTTTCTAACTAAATTCAAAATATACTAATAAAATTATGAGTTTATCTATGGGAACACAAAAGCATCTTTGTGAGCAGAACAGTTTTCAAGTTAACAACTCCTTCCACTGGGAAAAAAAAAAAAAGGTCATCTTTAACAATATATTCCACTACATTTTTTAAACGTACCATTACCCTTTATTTTCAGTGTAATTACACAGAAAAGGCCTCTAATCCCAGCTACTTTTCGAGACCCATCTATTTCTACACAGTGCAGACTACCTGAAATTGTTGATTCTTTAGTGCAGTGCTTGCAACACAATCAGAGACATTCTACCCAACCAGTCATTAGTACATGTGTTAGAGCTCATCAATATGCCAGTAAATTTCTCTTTTATAGCAGAAATCCAAGCACAGCTTCCACATAAAACAGCCTTTTCCCATATTAGTACTAGTACACAACGTGATCATTTAAAGCAATAGTCTCTTTTACGTCTCCAGATATTAGTTTCCTGCATCCTCTTAAAAAAAAAAAAAAAGTGATGAAGGTGTTCCAGACTTCTGTAGATTTACAAAAAGCCTTGTAATTTTACAATGCTAGTTTTTCCTACCTTGCTATAAACACTTATTGTACAAAGAAGAATCTACCATATTAAGGTCATCATATTTTTTCTGACCTCTGTCTGCTATGAATGAAATTGGGCTAACAAGGTTGTTTTACAGCAGTAGTTTTCAACCCTTTTTCATTTGTGGACCCCTAAAAAAATCTCAAATGGAGGTGCGGACCCCTTTAGAAATCTTTACACAGTCTGCAGACCCCTGGTGTCCAGGGACCACAGGTTGAAAACCAAATGTCTTACATTTACGCACACTTTGGACAGTTGTCAGAGGAAAAAAAATTGTGCTAGCAACAAGAGTGTCAATCGTAGGACCCAATTCTGTAAACACTTATTACTAGACATAGTGCTATTGTGAGGAGGATGAAGTCAATGTGGCTACACACAGTTGTGACCATTTCATTTGAAGTGTTTTGAGGACTGGGCCCACTGACTGGACAGGGATAACATTGCTACTTTTGGTACCTCGGCAATAAAAATGGTACTTATTTTTTGTGCTTTCTGAATTTTCAATTGGTAATTTTCTTGTGTCTTTATTCTACTTTTATACTAGATATTTTTAAATTAATTCTTTTTATAGATTTATTCTACTTTTATACCAGATATTTTATAATTAATTCTCTGTAAATGTTTATATACTATTTTTTTTTTAAAAAGAGACAGAATGTAAAAACACAGTAACACACAGCCAAAGGTGTCAGGAAACATACTCAAATAAGAAGGGACTCCAAAAACTGGTTTGCCAACAAAATGCCAGTAAAATTTGAAACCTGGGTTCAGACACACTGGTAATGTTCCAAAACTCAAAACTTAAAGAAGTTCTTTATTCAGTAAATCAGCTTCTCTGTGAATATCATCAAGACCACAAGGTTATAGTAAAGGAGGGAGTTTCCAAGGGAGATGTGAGGGGAAGTAAGGACTTAAGTTGTTTCAATTTAATTTAAAAAACCCATTCTAAACAATTTAATTTTTTCCTTCAAAAAAGTAATCTTTTCAATTCATTACCTTTCTTTCCTTGAAAAAAAAAAATACTACTTGAACCATTATGAAAAGCTAACAAAATAAATGGAAATGAAATGGATTTTATTAAAAATGAATTCCAGTGCCAAGGTTTAACAAACAGAGTAGTTATTGGGATGCAATAAAACAAATTTATCACAACATATTAAGAATGATATCTTCAGAAGTGAACCAAAGAGTTATAAACATATTGATCAAGAACAGATCTAACTGCTCTTGTCTAGAGTAAAACATTGCCTGGTTACTGTAAAATAATTAAAATATACACAATGCAATCTGTAGCTATGTCACCTTGAGCTACAATTTCATCCTGCTTCACACACTAAGCAGAATCAAGCCCAATCAATGACAGGAATAGAGACATTCAAAGGTAAAGTCAGATACTAGAGGAGGTACTGTTGGTGATTCAGTAGGTGGCATGCTTCCTTCCAATTTAATATTGAATCCACTAACTTAATCTGATGTTAGGAAACTCAAGCATTCTGATGGTAAAGAACTCCCTCTGAGTCAGAACAGCATGCACTGAACTCATACAACACTGTCAGCTATCATCTTTCAAATGAGATAATAAACAGGGCACTTTGCAAGCACAGAGGTTTTAGCCCCAGTGTCCTCACCAAATTCCAGTTTGGGTAATTACATTCTGCCTACCAAAATTTCTCTTCAGTCTGTTTCCTGTCCTGAACTGTTGTGTGCAGTTAACTAGTTGTCGTGTTCCACGAAGAGGCTGTGTTTCAGCAATGGGTGAAATAATTCCCAAACAGCCTGTCAAGTACTTTGGGATAACTGTGAACAAGAGACACTATATAAACAATTTATATTAAAATAAAATATATATAAAAACATGCTGTCATACAGATGTAATTCATAAAGTGTAAAAAAGCTGAAAATGGCGGAGAATTTAAAAATTGGCAAGTAACAGACTACAAATCCCAGTGATTACTGAACTGGTGATATTTTAAACAAAAAGAGCTTTCAACTACGCTGGTAGCTGTTTGCATCGCTTCAAACTGACTCAGTCATCACAGGTTTCAGAGGACAGAGAGTGACAATCCTAGAATCTTATAGAGCTAAGAATGGAAACAAATCTTTGTGAAGAAAGAGGAAATGTATTTTCAAAAACAAAATTACAACAAAACTTTGTCACAGAGGTTTTCATGACAAACTTGCAAAAGTTAAAGTTCCTTTTAAAGTATTTAAGGGGAAATCCATTATTTGTTAAGCACCATACCTCTTAAATATCTCTCAAAATGAGGTACATCACTCATATAATGAGATACATCACTCATATATATATATACACACACACACACATATATGTATATATATAGTACATAATCTGCAATATTACCCAATTTTAGGTGAATAAGTTTAACGATACAGTTTAGGTATTAGAATCCAAATACTCAGGTACATCACTCATGAAAAGTTATACAGAGAATTGGTTGTAGAAAGCAAATATAGGAATGAGTGTAGATTGTCACTCAGTAATTGAGCATTTAGGATAGGTTGTCCCTTAGTAGATATAATCCATCACAGAAGTATTTCAGTTACTTTCCAATTTCATGTCTGGTCTGCACTCCAGCTCATCTCTCCTGGTACTGCCGATGTGTTCTAGATGTCCCTCGACCACCTGATGGTGTCTGACACCATGAGTTGCCGCTGAGCATAGCATTGACTCATTCCACATTCTCTCAACACTTGCTTGTTACTGGGGTCCCATGAGACCAGGGCTCCAACGATCAGCACATGAGTTTGAACCTCGTAGCCCCTAGCTCTCCAGGTGTCAGCCAGAGGGGCGCATTTCTCCAGTTTTCAAGATCGGGCATTGCGGAAGGCTAGGGTCCTGTTTTCAAAGGGAACTGTGACATCCACCGTGGTGATCTTCTTCTGTTCCTTGTTGGTGATGACATCCGGTCACAGTTGGCTGTCCGTTCCAGGGATGGCGGAGTTCACAACCACATTCCCCATGGGTGGCAGGATGATTCTGGAAGGCTTTGTGTGACAGCTGCCAGGCTCTGGAATGGGCCTTGCAGCTACACAAGACATGGGGTAGTGTCTTGCTGACATAGTTGCACTTCCTGCATCACTTGTCCTGATTCCCATGGTGGATGGCTCCCTTCAGCTGGATGCAGCTGAGCCAGGCCCTGTGGATGAACGTACAGTTGGCAAATTGGGTGAAGATGCCCCCGGGGAGGAAGTGGTTGCTGGAGTCCCACTTGCACATCACCTCGAAGGCCTTGCGCTTCCATTTCAGGTTTTCCATGTACTGGAGTGGATGGCATCCTTAAGAATCCTCTCCAGCATGGTTCTAGTTCTCCGAGTGATGATTGTGTGCTCTGTATGTGTCACTTGTGACACCAGGACCCCCAGCTCCTGATATGCCTCACACCATGTCCAGTGGCAGCCGATTTGCTTCTCCAGGTGTTGCATAGCATTGTGGGCATGAGTCTAGAGCGAAGCAGTTTACCCTCTCTCTTACAAATTTGCCTTCCAGAGAACTGCTCAGGTAGGTGGCGACATCTTGGTTGGAGGGGGTCCTGGCAATTCGCTTCCTGATGACGTCCTGCATCACACTCTCCGTGATGTTCCTCACCATGGCGTCCGGGCACGTCAGAAGGTGTAAGGCGTGAGTGATCACCGCAATGTTGCACCCACTCAAGGGACGTTGGTGCCGCCCTGCCTGTGCAAGATATACACCAGCTCATTGCTGACCCTCTGGAGAAGAAACCTCCACTTCACTAGCTGCCTGACAGTGTTGTCCGCCTTGTTACGTAGTACCTTTGCCACAGCAGATCCCCTCAGAATGAATAAAATACGGGAGATCAGGAAGGTGTTCAAGGCGTTGATCTTCTGCCATCGTGCCAGTAGGGAGGAGTCAATCCTGGCCACATCTTATAGGATCTCCATGATGACATCCTCAGATGTCTGCTGGACGCGGAAACGTTGGCGTGCTGAAGTGTTGGTACGTTTGCCCATCTTCGAGGAAGATCATAGGTTCACCCTGGATCTGAAATGGCGTCACCCTGGACCAAGTCCCTTCTACTGCCATTGATATGCAGGGATGCACACTTCCTGGCATTGAAGCAGAGTCCCACCCAGTTGGCACCCTGGCTCGTGACATTGAGCATTTGTTGGAGACTCTCAGGGTTGTCCGCAATCAGGTCCAAATTGTCCTCATAGGCCAGGATATTCATGCTGTTGCCATACAGGTTGAAACCGCCTATACCGCTGGAGATCACTCGAATGAACGGCTCCATGGCTAAGTTGAAAACAATGGGGCTGAGGGGACAGCCTTACTTCATGCCACTACAGATAGCTTCATCCTCTACTGCGAGTTGGCTGTGCAGGGGACCTGGAAGAAGACCTTACATCACATGAAGTAAGGATCAGACTTACAAACACCAAAACCACAGCCCCTGGAAAAGATGGCATTCACTATAACTTCCTGAAAAAATGAGACCCCTGTTGCCTGGTATTAACTGCCATTTTCAACAAATGCAATTAGTTCTGCTGTACTCCCAGCTCCTGGAAGAAGTCTATGACGGTGCTCGTCTACAAGAAAGGTGAGAGAGATGACCACGGCAACTGGAGATCCATCTCCCTCTGTTCCACCATGTACAAACTGTATGCTAGCGGCCTGATGGCTAGGATCACAGACTGGTCGGTGAACAGAGGAGCCATCAGCTCCATCCAGAAAGGCTTCATGTCATGCGAAGGTTGATATGAACACAACTTTGTCCTTCAGACTGCCATCCACACAGCCAGGAGTGCACAGAGACAATGTGCCATAGTGTGGCTCAACCTGACTAATGCTTTTGCATCCATGCTCCACAAGCACATTTTTGCCATATTGCAAGAGTTCGGGATGCCTGAAAGCTTTCTCCAACTGATCCAGGAACTTTATGAAGGCTGCACTACTACCATCCACTCCATGGAAGGAGAGACACCTGAAATTCTTATTACTAAAACTTGTGTCTACCTCTCATCTGGTCTCAGTACTTTATGCAATGTTTCTCAGACAACCCTAGTCTATTTGTGCATTTCAGTTTTTCAGAGAAAGATGGAAGTTTGAGTTAAATATATGCTTTGATGAAATACAAAAGTGTGGAAAACCATGGCATCTCAAAATGTATGAAGTTCAACCAGTGAAAAGCTTAATTTTTTCCATAGTGACTTATTGATATGAATCCTGGAAAACCAATGCTCCTGACAAGAGAAAACGGAAACGTTTAAGATGTGGTGCTGGCGAAGACTCAAGCGTATCTCCTGGATGGAAAAGAAGACTAACACTTATGTTTGAAATATTACTGAAGAGAAGCAGACTCCGTTGTCGGAAATCAACAGGCACAAATTTATGTACTTTGATCACACCAAGCATACAGATGGAAATAACCCTGAGAAAGTTATCATGGAAGGAATGCTGGCAGGTCATTGTAGAGGGGACAATCAGTGAGCAGATGGATAGCCAATGTGCAACAGATCACTGGGAAGTCAGCTGCTGAGTGTGTGAAGTTCTCAAAGGATTGAGAATGCTCCCAAAAATTCTGCTATGATGTTACCCAATATTCAGAAATGAATAAATGGACTTTCTATACATTTACAAAAGTGTGAGTGAGTCTAACATTAAGTTAATGCAATTTAAACTCATACAAAGTATTTCTTGTATTCCTGCACACTTGTTCAAATGTGGCATATTGGACAATGTATGCTAGCAGAGTGGAAATCAGGTTGGAAACCTAAAGTTATTGGCAATATACCAATATTAGAAAATTTTGATCAGGTGTTATAAATGGTATAGAACTAGCAAGGATTCATAAGTTACCAGATGAATTGTAACTATATTAGCTACATTTCTTTTTTTGCCGTCAAGTACACTGGAGATCTTTTCTTTTAAAAAAAATCAGTCTGTTTGCACATCTAAGGACAATTGCAGACTGATTTTTTAAAAGAAAAGTTCTTGAGTAAAGTCGTGGCTCCACAGAGGTCAATGGCAAAACTCCCAATGACTTCAACAGGGCAAGGATTTCACCACTTCACTGTTAAGAGACTTACACATGGCATGGTAGAAATTGCTCCCTATGAGCTGTTATTTATAAGATTAATACATAAGAGGCGAATTTCGTGTGATATGGGAATAATTTTTCTCAAAGAAAAAACAGGTTTACAAGTGAAAAATGCATCAGATTGCTACAGAGATATACTGGAGGAGAAGGGGACAAGCGACTTAGCTCACAGAATTTTTCCTTTGTTATCATCATTTGTAAAGTATTTGTTGTTTGTCCACTATAGATATTATTGTTCTAAAATACTACAGTTGGTTGGGAATTTTCCATGGAAATTATTTTTTTAAAACAGAAAATGCAGTTGTTTTGTAAAAAACTTTTGATTTTCCATCAGGAAAATCTAAACTAAGTATTTCATTTTGGGTTGGTTCAACCTGCTCAAAACATTTGGTTTGTTGAATTGAACCAAAACCTTTAGTGTCAAGTTAGTTAAACATTAAACTGCATTTGCCTACGGTGTCTCAATGCCTCATGGAAGTTGTAGTTTTGGTGCCACAAGCTTAAATTCTCCCCTACTGGCTGTGCTTCTTCACAACTCTACATCGCCTATGATTCCATGCTGTCTCTCCTCTGACCAAGCCATGTGACACATCATGGGAATCACATGACTGCAGGTGCAACAGGGGAGCTCTAGTCTAGTCAAGGAACCCTGCCCCAGGGGAGAGTGGGGGCAAGGAACACCTGAATTAAAATTCTCATCAGGCACCATGGCATCGCAGGCACGTGAAGTTTTACATTGAGCTCACTTGAAACAAAACATTTTGATTTGGTTCAACAAATCAAAATGACCTATTTTAATGCAGGAATACTGAAATGCTGTTTTCCCATTTCTAAACAGAATTTTTTTCAGAACTTTTTGTTCTGCAAAAAATGTTGATATTTCAGTTTTCTTCTTGAATTGGGAGGAAAACTAATGTTAAAATATCAGAATTTGCCATGGGCAGAAATTTTATTTTCACTCAGCTCTCATCTGAATAAGAAAACTAAAAGACACACATCTAGAAAAAATACCTTCCTTTTTGATACAATGATCTTTTCTTTTTAAAGAAGAAATGAAAACAAACAGCCAAACACATCCATGTCCCTCCCTAATAACTAGGAAATAATGTCCTCTATAAGTAACAGTCTGATGTTAGCTGCTAATCAATAATGTTAACAGAAAAACAAAATTTCTAACTTGAGGACTAAAGCATATAGCACTTCTCTCTTGCAAGAGCCAATGCCCAAAATGGCAAAAATAAAAAAAAAATGTTAATTTTTTCCAAAAATGTATAAAAGATTTTTAACACTCCCAATATTAGATTGTGCCACCTTGAAGGCAGACTCCAAGAGTTAAATTCATGGTCAATTAAGATGGTACTTCAAAATAAGGAAATTATATTACACTAGCCAGAGCATCCATTGTGGACTTCAGAAAGAGCCACCATGATGTAAAATTATACCAGACTCAACACAAAACTTAACGAATATTTAAATCCTAACACAGTCGGTTCTCTTTGCCAAATCTGGTACAAGTAAATCCAGAGGCTTCAGTGTAGCCTTTTCAGTTGGGTTCTCCAAAAGTAAGCAGGGAGTATATTACCTTAACTATGTTAAGGGACAGGGACAGGAGCAGATGAAGACAATCCAGGGCACTAAGCACACCTGCCCTCATACCATGGGATCCCACCACTGCTCTATAATAGTCGCAGGCCTTCTCCTATATAGAGGATGTTAAACTGGCTATACAAAGTGCTGCCAAATGCACAAAGTAAACTGAAAAAAAGAATTTTTTGGGGGCTATTTTGTTGCAGATAATTTTCAGATAATTGTTTCAGATACATAATTTTCAGATAAAAGCAATTTTCAAATTGAAAAATCCCTTTAAGTGGTGTTTGACCTTGTTGTTTGGAAGAAAGCCATATGGGATTGCAGGGCAGGGTGTGAAGAGCAGTCCATGCCCTTGGGTTGCCTTGTTGCAACACTCACCCAAAGGGGCAACAAGAGTACGAGGAGCGCTCACATCCGATACTCCTGGTACCTGTAATAGGTCTCTTGAGTTGACCAGCTGGGACACAGTGTAGATGATATTAGCAAGCAAAGCAGAAGAGCACCCCTTCCTGCTCTTTTCTCCGCCACAAAGCCCACTCTCTCCTCCCCACTGTGTGATTATTGGTGGAGAATGTTAATGAATTTACAGTTTGTTTTGGTTTGAAGTTTACAGTTTGGATTTCACAGGACACCATGGTTACAGATGGCAACTTCTAGGGGTCACTTGGCAATAGAGTATCAGACTCCTCTTTTGACTGGGATAGATACCAGTTTGGTGTTTGTTTCTCCCAAAGCCAAAAAGCTGGGGGTGGTTTTGGAGAAGGCTACTGCAACAAACAGAAGATGCTTGTCTTTCACTTTCAAGGCCCTGCTCAGCCTATCCCTACCCTACCTATCATCATTCGTTTGCTATTGAAGATGCTGACTCCCACCTCCACTCAGCCCATGAATCACAGAACCATAGGACTGGAAGGGTCCTCAAGGGGTCATCTAGTCCAGTCCCCTGCACTCATGGCAGGACTAAGTATTATCTAGACCATCCCTGACAGGTGTTTGTCTAAACTGCTCTTAAAAATCCCCGAAGACGTAGATTTTACAATCTATGTAGGCAATTTATTCCAGTGTTTAACCACTCTGGCAGTTCAGAAGTTTTTTCTGATGTCCAACCTAAACCTCCCTTGCTGCAATTTAAGCCCATTGCTTCTTGTCCTATCCTCAGAAGTTAAGAACAATTTTTCTCCCTCCTCCTTTTAACAACCTTTTATGTACTTGAAAACTTATGTCCCCTCTCAGTCTTCTCTTTTCCAGACTAAACAAACCCAGTTTTTTCAATCTTCCCTCATAGGTCATGTTTTCTAGACCTTTAATCATTTTTGTTTCTCTCCTCTGGACTTTCTCCAATTTGTCCACATCTTTCCTGTAATGTGGCGCCCCCAGAACTGGACACAATACTCCAGTTGAGGCCTAATCAGCCTGGAGAAGAGCAGAAGAATTACTTCTCGTGTCTTGCTTACAACACTCCTGCTAATACATCCCAGAATGATGTTTGCTTTTTTTGCAACAGCGTTACACTGTTGACACATATTTAGCTTGTGATTCACTATGATCCCCAGATCACTTTCCACAATACTACTTCCTAGGCAGTCATTTCCCATTTTGTATGTGTGCAACTGACTGTTCCTTCCTAAGTGGAGTGCTTTGCATTTGTCCTTATTGAATTTCATCCTATTTACTTCAGACCTTTTCTCCAGTTTTTTCAGATCATTTTGAATTTTAATCCTATCCTCCAAAAGCACTTGCAACCCTTGCCAGCTTGGTATCCGCAAACTTTATAAGTGTACTCTCTATGAAGCTAGCCTCCATCGCCCATTTAATAAATTTTCAAACAAGCACCATTGTACTTTCTCCTGTGCTGCCCCTGATGCTTGGGAGGGTCCCATAAATACGGAATCATAGAATCGTAGAACTGGAAGGGACCTCAATAGGTCATCTAGTCCAGACCCCTGCAGTGAGGCAGGACTAAGTATTATTGAGACCATCTCTGACAGGTGTTTGTCCACATCCATAAAATGATCTCTTTATCCTCCTCTAAACTCACCTTTGCTGTGATGGCTACATAAAAGCTTAACAATGGTTAGGCCTCTGGTGTGCTGAGACCACTGCCCATCCTAGTGACCAATATTGTCTCATTGTTTCCCTGTACTACCCCATCAGTTAGTTTGCATCCATCTGCTGTCTCTTATTTTATACACAAATGTACAATCTTTAGGGCAGGGACCAACATTTCATTCTGGATTTTACAGCACCTGGTACAATGGCGTCCTGGTCCAAGACCAGAGCTCTTAAGCACTACAGTAATAATGATAATTGTATAATGGGCCTGGATCTTGCTGTTTTTAGGCTGACTAGGCCAAATGTAGATAAAACAATAAAAGTTCAGACTGTAACAATGGTAGGTCTTTGCAGTCCAGCCACTACAGGGAAACATAACTAACTCATACACACAAAACATGTACATTGCAAGTGGGAAAACTACCAATGACGTCAGTGAAGCAGACCTAAAATGTATAGAAGAACTAAATATATTCCAAGACCAAGGAATAAATCAACTATCATTAAGGCATGAACACACAGGAATATAAGGTTCCTGGAATTTGAATGGTGTTTTCCAGGTATGTAGAGTGCGCTGCTCTATATATCATGTTGGATAGAGTTATACATCCATGGAATTAATGCATCAGAACTTAACTAGAGACTTAGAGCACTATGACAGACAAGATGCACCCAATTCAGACAATGCTTTCACACATTATTCATTAGTATGCAGCAAGCAACACAGCTGGGACGCTAACTCAGAAATCAAACGCAGACATGATCAAACAGATCTTTGTCAAAGTACAGAACATTCCCACTAGAGAGTTAATGTCTTTTTGCTCTATTTCTATACAAACCCTTGAAAACTGACATGCATAATGACACAAAGCCACATACAACAAACGAATCTTAATTTGAAACTGAGACAACTATGCATGTTTATTCAAAGTGCAACTACGTGGAAATTCTCTATGTTTTATAACAAATAAAAAATGAAGATGGAGATACTTAAAGTTTCTTCATAAAACAAAACCTGCCATGCCCAGCAGGGTAATGGCTAGAGTTTGTAGAGTGATATTCACACTGTGCTTGATTGTAATAGTCTTATTTAAACAAAAACAAGGGTATGTCAGTGTGGTTGCATAGCTATATACACATTCACACATCTTGTACATAACAGGTAATTATCTGTCATGTAACCACAGCTTATCTACCCTACACCATATATGCATACAAATATGAAAGTGAAAAGAATAAAAATAGATCCTAAGTATAATATAACTAAGGTTATTTTCAGAAATTACTTATTTCAGGTGCTGAAACTTTCACTAGGCTATTCTAAATTCATTTAGCGAGGGGTATGAATCTAACAACATCCCAATGCAAGAGAGCAAGGGGCTCTTTGATACCTGGTATCCAACTAATTAATGTCATAATCTGTATCTAGAAGGTGTCATGTAAGATATCAATAGAAAACTAATAACATACTGATAATTAATATTATTGCATGGTGTATGAACAGAGAACAAACTCAAAATGATAAAGACATTGGAAATTACTTTATCAAAATGTATCTGCTAGGCAGAGCTAAAGTTACCCCAACCTAGACAAAGGAATATGGTTTTTCCACCTGAAAAGTATTTCCAAGGTACATTAAAAGACAATGGGAATGCAATTTACATAAAAGATAATTAGGACCATAAAGCCAAGAAGGAGAGGAGACAGCCACTCAGCATCACAGCAGGGGGAGGAGAATGAAAGAAGCTACTCAATTTGCATTTTAGCGGGCGAAGAAATCAGCATGGAACTTTCTTCCCCATCCAACTCTATGTCACCTTCCTCACAGCTTGAATTAATTTTACTTTGGGGAGTAATCTTAAAAAAAAAAATCTAATTAAAAGGTTTGCTGGACTATGAAAGAAAGGGGCGAAAAACTCCAAATTATCTTTCACCTAAGACGACAAAGAACTGAGCACTTTGGACTTTGTGGGAGAGGAGTTAGTCAGCCATCTTGCCGGAAGGTACTGTGATGAGAATCTTACCTTGAGCCAAACTGTAGTTTTGTTAACTCTGTCTCTAGAAATCGTTTTTAACTTTTATTTGTTTGTACCATTTCTAACTCTGTCCTTCATACTTGAACTCACTTAAAATCCTATCTCCCTTGGCTAATAAACTTGTTTTACTTTTAATATAAGCAACCCAAGCGCTGTGCTTGATTTAAAGTGAATTTAAATTTAAAAGTTAATTTCAGTTAATGTGGCAAACTGCTGGGTATTGTATCTTTAAGGGAACAAACAGACCTTAATATCTCTCTGAGTAGTCCAAGAGAAGGCTGGACATTCCAGAATACATGGCTTTGGGAAAATTTGGGACTGGGGAGTGTTGAGGTCATCTTGCCAGGTGTCACAAAGGCTGGGTGAGGCCAGAATGTGGCAGCTGTATAACAAGCAAGCTGCTGGAATCCGAATTGCTGAGTCAGAGCTACTTAACACACAGAACTTGTACACTTGCTGGAAGCGTTCAGACAAGAGGACTTCAGCAGGAGGCCATTTTAGGCACTCAGCATTACAGGGCAGGCAGTAACACAACCCCTCACTGGTCTGGATTGCACCCCAGAATGTGACAAGAGGTTATAAAATCAACAGGCTCCTAAACAATTAAAAAGACACTGATGTTATATTTCATTTTTTAATTTCTGCTGTAATTTTATGAGTTCAGTGCTCAAGAAAATTTCCAGTCAGCAATATGGAGACAGATTCCTTTACCAGTCTCCGAGTTACAGCATAGGCAGCAACAGCATAAGTCCTCTGATAAAACACTGCTCCACCAGTGTGCTCAATCTCTGTTAAATGGTGAAGTTTACAGAAATAAAGTGGTTCAGTGTATCCTTTCATAATCCTTGAATTCTGAGATTGCCAGTCAAGGAGCCTATCTGGTGGCAGTTTTTGTGATGAGAACATATGCCTACTAGATCAGATTAACAACTAATTTACACATAGCAAATAACCTTCAGATGGTAACAATTTCTTGTCAATACAAATCTGGGCTGTATTCAGACCAATGGCCTAGGTCAAAGGTTCCATATCCCATTACCAATACAACTCTTTTTTTTTTTTCCAAATCAATTTTTGCTCCCTAACACAGCAATTCCTTGAAAACTAGTGGTCAAAATAGGTTTGTTTAGTTACTTTCTCCCTATCACACATGCATGTTCATTTATTATTGTATGGTTACTATCACTGATTTTTGTTATGTTCTTGACATTTTAGGGGTGTTTTTTTCCTTGAAGAAAAATAATCAAATTTTAGAAGGACAATACAGTATGAACTATGGTACCAAGCAGAAGGGGAAAAAAATCAGTCAAATTTGGAGGCTATCAATCTCAAAACTGTCCTAAAGATGCTCAATCCACAGGTTCATTAAGCAAGTCTCTTTAGTAATAAGATACTTTCTAGGTAGAACATTAATTGTGAGTTGTGTATCTACACACACTAAATATAAAAATCTGATTTTGCACAGGAACACGCATCGACAGACATGAACCACCTCCTGCCGATACAGTCTATGTCACAAACAACTGAACAATGTTGTTTGACAGTCAAAATTAAATTTGCATGCATACTTATTAATGTAGCAATCAGAAAAATCAGTTATTAAACCAGATTTTTACTATCAAATACCTGATAAGCAGGTTAAGCAGCATTAATTGGAAGTTAAAATATTAAATAAGCTTTTTAAAATGTAATATACAAGTAGACAAAGTAACTGCTGTATAAACAGAATATGAGGTGCTAAATAAAAAGTAACCTAATGTAAGGTGAAAAATTTCCAGACCTTGTCATTATTCTTATGAATGGCTAATTTTTATTTGATTTTTCTGCTCAAGCCACTAAAATTAATATGCTGATTATGTTTATATCTTACATTTAATACAGTGAATGTAATGGAAGGTTAGGACTGAAAATAAAAGGGGGCAAAGCAGCCAGGCAGGCAAGATTATTGATGTAGCTGCTTACCATATCTGGACTAAATTCTTTCTTATGCTTTCATTTGCCTTGCAAGCCACTGAAAACACTATCTGTAGGACAGTTTGCCATGGGGCCCCATGAAATGCAGCTGTTCACATGGCTGCCTGTTTTCCAGACAAACTGGGATTAAGTTTCTACTGCCACAGAATCCCTGTAGCCCATGAATCTTTTATTTACCCAAATGTTTGTGTTGCAGACTCCAGCTACTTTTTAAAAAACAGTAGAGTGGGATGGGCATGACACAATTCAGCATTAATGTAAGCTGAATAGAAAAACAATAGAATCAATAAGTTTCCATATTACAGCAAAAGAAACAGGAAGTTGGATAGGGCAAACGAACAGTTAACACCAGTAGGTCCATATTTGACACTGAAGATCCCAAGTTACTTTAAAAAAGGTAGGGGATGATACTGACAATCTGACTAGAGTTCCTTCTCAATAAAATAATTTCTAATATCCAAGATTGCAGGCAATCTATTGTTAAATCCCGTAACAGCTCCTCCATTTGTCTGCACAGTCACTACATTTCTAGTATTTCATGTTACTTCAAAGGCTTAAGATTCTTGAATCATTATATAAAATCAAAACTCTATTCTGTTTGGACATGGCCTCTTTTCTACCTACATATGCAATTTCTTCCATAAATACCAGAGTGAACTTGGGCAAAAGTCATAGCCTGTGCAACAATTTCTGTATTAAAAGGCACATAATATTTATCTACAATGTTTCATAAAGGTCTTGTGAGGTTTAATTTATTCATGTTAGTAAAATACTTTAAGATTGTCATATGGATAATGCTATAGCAATGTAACATTTTACCGCTACTTTAGTGGTATAGTAGTTTTTATGACTTTTGGTTACTACTAATTTTGAATATGATCATGAAATTTGTTCTGCATGAGTGGACCCCCTAGGCTGTATAGAGAACCATCAAAATGAGTGGGGCTCTGTATGTGACCATGAGTCGTCCTACATGGAACAATTTGCAGGATTGGGCCTCAGATTGGATTCAAACCTGTGATTTAGAAATGAAAGTGTCCACATCTCATTACTATTCCCATGACTCATACTATCTCTATTTGTACATGTGTAAAATTGTCTGCAGAATGATCTAAAATGGATTACAATACTAGAATTCAAGCAAAAAACATGTATCCTGTTGTATAAGACAATATACAAACAAAACAGAATAGCTGTATGCACATTAAGCAAAAATATGACTTTGCTCACCCCTTGACAATATCTGGCAAAGCACTTAGATTGGTATGATTTCCTTCTGATGATGAAAATTTAAATCTTCAAAGTTTTTTCTTTAAAACTAACTGAACAGAACACAGTGCTTAGATAAATGGCACAATAATTCAGAAAAAATGTTTAAAAAAACATTTAATTGAATATTCTAAAACTAATTTACTTAATGAAAAAAGGGTGCTCAAAAGGCAGAATACACCAGTGTTCTATAGACTTAGAAGGGTACTATGCTTAAAAATATCAGTCACTTGTGATAATCCTCCTATCCAAACTTGTATAACTCTGCAATGTGTGTATACATATATAAATCTTAATTGCAGTGTAGACAGACCCATAATCTCATTGAGTTATCATTGTTAGTACAAGAAGAAAAAAAATATTTTGGAGTTTTACGAGGATCATACAGTACCTGATAACTCACTGAGAGGATATTATGTTATAAATATCCTTAGGTCCTGCAGCATCCTATTAAATGCATTCTTTTCAGACCCTTGAGAGGAAAGTCTTAACTAAAGTTCTAAGTTTTCAACCCAGAGAAATATATTCTCAAAGAATTCCATAGGGTTCATGCCTTGTCACTCCCATTGATCTTAATTAGAACTTAATGATTAAAATCGCATTCAGCACTGAAAATGTAAAGGTTAACTATGGAGATTTTGCACTTCAATTACATTTTTCCTTTAAAAAATGATGCAATTGAGATTGTTTGTAACATAGTATCCTCTCAGTGAATTATCAGGTATGATCCTCATACGACTCCAAAATAATTTTTTTGTTCTTGTACTCACAGTGATGACTCAATCAGATTATGGGTAAGTCTATGCCGCAATTAAAAACCCATGGCTGGCCCGTGCCAGCTGACTTGGGCTCATGGGGCTGTTTAATTGTGGTGAAGATGTACGGGCTTTAAGATCCTGTGTGATCCCACCTGAATGTCCACACTGCAATTAAACAGCCTCGTATTCCGAGCCCCACAAGCCCAAATCAGCTGGCACTGGCCAGCTGCAGGTGTCTAACTGCAGTGCAGACATTCCCTAAGTGTGTATCAGATTGCTTGAGGTGTTCCAAGTGCACTTTAAAATACATATACCATCCTCAGAGTGTGTCAGATACATGTACAGGTATTGCAAAAAAGTTCTCAATAGACGTATCTCTGTACCCTACAGAGAATCCTCAGTCTCAAAGTTTTAATAATCTGTGAATCACTGGTATAATAAAATGTAACTGCTCTTTTAGACCATTATGGTTCATTGTGTCAAGGTAATCTAATCTATTCTAAACCATAATTAATGCCTACTACTCCAAATTAGGAATATCCGTCAAAATATCTTAAACTGTACAATTACTTTCTGCCTACTTAAAATTCCAAAGTATTTTCATTTAGCCATGGTTTTCTGCATGTTCTTCTGTCCTAAACTTTTGTATACGTGTGGCTGCATTTTTGGTTAAGAACTGCCCCCCTCCATTTCAGAAATGGATGAATTTCACTGATGGGTGAAGTAATCAAGCCTGTTATGATCTCTGGATGAAAGGCACTAGGTCATTTTAAAAAATATTTTTTTTCCCTTGCCTATATGCTTGCAAACACACAAGCACTGTGATCTTACAATTAAACAGTACTTTTTACATTAAACCATCCAGAAGCACCTTACAAAGCTGAATGAATAGCGCCCTGCAAGTCGGCAGGTATCCACTTTATATCCACGGATGCAGATATTCATGGACCATTTTTGTGGATCGGATGCCGATACAAATTTTGTATCTATGCAGAGCTCTATGAATGGACACACAAAGATTACTTCATTGACCCATTACATAAGACCACCTCTGGGGTTAACCAAAGCAATTGTTTAACAACACACAGCATCACTACTTAACAGTTTGTTGCACAAAATGTGGTAAATGATTTATCCAATTTAAAACCGTAAGAGGAATTTAGATAGTCAGCATGTAATTACCCAAGATGAACAATTAACCCTGAAATATGGCCAGGTAACTCAACTCCTAACTCTTATGACAATACCAGGGATCTTTACATCTCATTTGAACATTCAACATATCACACTCTCATATTCAAAAAATACACTTTGAAACCTTTATTCTCCTCTCCAATTTTTAGTTTCCTTAAATTAATCTATACTCACCAAAATTTAGAATACTATCCTGCTACTTAATACAATGACTATTGTGCTGCTGGTCTAATTTTTTGGTATGAAGTTATTTTCACTGATGCCAGTTTTGGTATCTTTATTGGCATGTGGGCAGAGAAATTAGACATGTGCAATCCAGTTTTTGCTAAAGAATGTTTATTACAATTTTTTCTGAGCATCTTTTACACACTGAAGATATTATGAGCAGAGAATAAACACAATGTGCATGTTATCTTAAGACTTACATAGATGCGAACTAAGTGAAGAGTAGGATTTAGATGAACAGATTTACACAGGCATGGGAAACTATCCAATTCAAGCTGTTGTTACGTCCAGAATAATCACCTTGTGCTGCATTCTGACAAAAAAACGGGTTCATGATAAACACGCATTATCTTCAACCCTGAACAATAGTCCTGGAAAATAATTTCAGTAGTTCTTTTACAGGGATATATTTAGAAACTAATTTCTTAAATATGAATGCATTTCACATTTAAGTTGGACCAAAAAAAAAAAAAAGCTATTTTTTGTTCCCAGATAACTCTAACTGATGAAAAAAAAATTTTTTTTAAAGAAGGATAAAATGCTTGACACTAGATCATTGTACCTTTCCATATTACAGATATGATTAGGATCCTGGTCGATTCCATTAAATTCCTAGATTTAGAGTGCATTTCTCCTTCTCCAACCCTCCCCCTCTTAGTAAATAACAAATTTACACAAGAAATGCTGAACTATCACAAACCTGAAACAGGTATCATATTTTGGCTGAAGCCTATTAAATATTTACTAATTTTAAAAATAATCAGAATATGAATTCTTTAGTTAGTCTGTACCTAAACTGTTGTTATCCTTGTTTTTCAGAAACTACTGAATGTATTAAAACCAGATTATTAAAAAAATAGTGATTACAAAAAAATATAAATACATAAATAAATAAATAAATAAAACACCACAAAAAATTGAACACGAATGACACCCTGAAAATATCAAGCTGACAGGCTTAACTCATCCAAGATCCCAGCATTCACATTTCTAAGAAAGATAACAAACATTCTCTTCCAAAATCCCTTTTTTAACAGTTACATTGAATTCTCTCAGAGCTGTACAAAACCATCAGAACAATGTGATTGCCATGATAAGCATATATGTACAAAAGGATTAGTGCACCATCTTTCCACTTACACAGCAAGTCGCAAAGACTTTCAATGTATTTTTGCTCTATGAAAAGGGTATGGTCCCTTTTTACAATGCACAGGGGTTGTGTCAACAGAACAGTTTTAATAGCCATCCGTCTTTTACAACTAGGCAGCAGTTCATTAGTCACTGTAGATGTATACAGATTATTTTCCTCTTTTCAGAGTACAAACACCTACAAAACTAGTGGAACTATTAGAAACACAAATGCTAAATAATTCCCCTCATTTTTAAAATTATGCTGTTAAGGGGAGGTTGTGAAGACCAAAAGTATAACTGGGTTTAAAAAAGAATTAGATAAGTTCATGGAGGATAGGTCCATCAATAGCTATTAACCAAGATGGTCAGGGATGCAAGCCTATGCTTTGGGTGTCCCTAAATGTCTGACTGTTAGACGCTGACCCTAGACAACAGGGGATATATTACTCGATAATTGCCATGTTCTATTCACTCCTTGTGAAGCACCTGGGACTGATCACTGTCGGAAGACAGGATACTGGGCTAGATGGACCATTGGTCTTACCCAGTATGGCCATTCTGATGTTCTTAAACTCCTCAAATAATTATCTATTAAAAATATGCCTACCCTATGCAATACCATGAATACAGATGTAAATAAATGCACAGTTCTCATTTTTAAGTTCCCAGTTGCATTTTAAAACCAGAGCTTTTAGACAACATGTGCAACTGCATGCAAATATAAGATACTCTTCCTATGCATAAAAGTCACAGTAGTGACTAAAAGGCGAGTTAGATCAATATATATCACCAGACTGCTGCAGCACAGATTTGGAATAGGAGTAGCCTCTCTTGACCAAAGATCTCAGAAACAAATTGTGTAAGACTGACTTGATTCTTGTTTTCCCTCCTGTTAGGGCAGGGGTGGGCAAACTTTTTGGCCTGAGGGCCACACCTGAGTGGGGAAATTGTATGCAGGGCCATGAATGTAGGGCCGGGGCGCAGGAGGGAGTGTGGGGTATGGGAGGGGGGTGCGGTATGCAGGAAGGGGCTCAGGTCAAGGGGTTGGGGTGTAGGAGGGGGCTCAGGGTAGGGGGTTGGGGTGCAGGAAGGATGTGGGGTACAGGAGGGGGCTCAGGGCAACAGGTTGGGGTGCAGGAGGGGTGTGGCAGGGGGCTCAAGGCAGGGGATTAGGGGGCTCAGGGCAGGGCCCGGTGCCACTTGCCTCCAGCAGCTCTGGGGTGGCAGCAGCGCACAGCGGGGCTAAGGCAGGCTCCCTGCCTGCCCTGGCCCCGCACCATTCCCGGAAGTGGCCAACATGTCTGGCAGTGGCTCCTGGGAGTGGGGTGGGGGCAGACGGCTCTGCCGCACACTGCCCTTGCCTGCAGGTATCACCCCCAAAGCTCCCACGGTTCCCCATTCCCGGCCAATGGGAGCTGCGGGGGCGGTGCCTGCGGGTAAGGCAGTGCACGGAGCCCTCTGCCTCCCCACCTTCCCCAGGGGCCACAGGGATGTGGTGCCGGTCACTTTCAGGAGTGGCACGGGGTCATGGCAGGCAGGGAGCCTGCCTTAGCCCTGCTGCATCACGGGGCTGGCAATCCCATGGGCTGGATTGAAAGCCCTGACAGGCGGATCCGGCCTGCGGGCCGTAGTTTGCCTCCCCTGTGTTAGAGAGAAGCACTCTCTCTCTGCCACTCTATCCCCACACTGCAGTTCAGTTTCATTTTGAATTAAAAACATACTAGCATGTGATACAGTTCTTCAGATTTATATTTTCAACATTCTATGTTAGAATAATACTGAAAAGCCCTTTTAATTTAACATTATTTTTAAAGAAGGTGGAAGATCATCAAGACTGGTAGCTGTCATAGGACTTCACTATGTATAAAAAGCTCTAAGAGCATAACAAAGTCTCTTTTGTTCCTTTTGCATAAATCCCCACTGTGCTACTAATATATGGGACTGACCTCTATGGGTAATCTGAGGTACTAATCCAACAATATTAAGCACTGAAACTTTATATTTTTATTCGGACCTAGTAAACAACCATCTTCCTATCCTTACTGTAAGAGAAATATATTAGCCACAATGTAGATATTTCTTTTTTTTCTTTTAGTAAACTTCAGACTTGTTCAAGCAGACATGTTGTAAGCCTGATTTATCTAGTATTTAGTTAGATTCTGCCACCCTTACTGACATTTAAAATAAAGACTGCTTGTTGCATAAGGTACTACTCAGTGCAAGTAAGGATGGCAGAACTGCTCCAATTGTGCATATATAGTACATGATAGCATAACCCTGTTTGAACTCCAAAAACCTTATTCCATGAGTTTTGTTTTGCAGTGGATTTTTATTCCATTCATACAGCTACACTGGTTCCCTCTATATTAAATTCCCATGACAGTTAAATCAAAGAACAAATAAACTTGGCAGATGAAGTTTCTGTCTTACTGAATATTTCAAACAACAGTAGAGTTAAATTTTCATTAAAATCTTTTATAGTACAAGTTTAATAAAAAAACACTTTTCCTGTGTTAAATTAATCCTTTCTTTTTAATAATTATCTCAGTCATCGAAATATAAGTAATTTTGTGAAATGCAGAAAATAAATACTTAAAAAAAGAAAACAAAACATAAATCTGGTTTTCATTAAGTTAAGATATGGAAAGCTGGTTTCTAGAAGCTCAGTGGTTCCCAAACCTTTTCCATATGATTATCCTATGTTCTAACATTAGAAAGTTTTGGAACCCCTCCCATAGTTTCCAGGACTTCTCCCATATAGCCATAAGAAAGGGAGGGGTAGTTGAGACATCCTGGGACTTGTTCATGACCTCAAGTTAAAACCCATGCAGAAGCTTGTTAGCAAGGTTTCTGTACAATCATAACTTACATTAACAATTTGAACTCTTTAGAGGAATACATTCTTTTTCCTTGTTAATAAAGGGCCAAATTCTGCCACCCTTATTCAAGTTTATTAGTACCTTATTCTACAAAAAGCCCTATTGATTTCAACTGCACTACTTGAAGAATAAGGCACTATTTAATGTGAATAAGGGACATTGCAAAACCTGATCCAAAATGTTTCCATTGTATTCAGGAAATTGAACATGCATTCCTGGTGGCTGTTTTTAGTTTTATATTTCCCACCATTTTTGGTGGTGGTGCGTTTTCACTAACATTGGTACTTTTTCAGTCAATTCAACTATAGAACAACTCTTACTTTTTAAAAACTAAAATGAAAAAGAAAATATGTCTGATCTGCAATATTTTACATGCACAAAAGAGTTAGAGCCAAAACTCTCCAGCCATATAAAAAGAGACATCTAAAAAGTTTCCTCGGTAGAAGAGGGTAAGCTGTTGAAAAGGTCAATTTAAACACAATAGTTAAAGAGTAACTTGTGTCCAACCCCTTCCATTCAGAGTGCATATGGGTGTGCGCCATACAGTACATTAATGTTGCAAGAATCCAAAGGACTTTCCTCACCAGAATAATAATTTTGACTGGACCACATTTCGCACCCAACCTTGCTGATAGTTGTGTCCATTTAATGGTAGCAACATTTTTCTTCACTAGCTTGGAGACTAAGAATCATCTAGTCTAACAAACATTCAGAATTAGAGTTAAATTTGTATGTACTAATGTTTACAATTCGAACAGCTTTGGCTCTGAATTATCTAAGGAATCTGGCTCAGAGTGCATGTCTTCTTGTATCCTATGTTTTTTATGTATTTAATTTGACTCTAACCTTGCAAAATATTACTTTCATGGGGAAAGTAATTTTTTTTTAAATGGATGAGCAAAATATCATTAGTTTTTTAATTATTCATCATCATGGTAAATTGCAAGCAAGCATCTGTTTTCTCTGAGCTGGTAAATTTTCCAGCTAGTTTTGCAAGAATCCTTTTTCTGTTTCTTTTTCCCTTCCCTTTCACTAGCTACTGGGATTCTTGCGCATTTATAGTTTGTTTGAAGGAACATGTTATACCCACAGTATATGCTGCACGAATATGTAAAACTAATTTTTTTCCTACTACTTATTTCAGGTTATTTCTCTTGCTTCACGTGCTATTTGTTTGCATACTATAAAGTGCATTGATATATATGTTTGCAAAGTGCTTAACACACCTTTGTTCCTATACAGCTAGTAAAACTACGTTATATAAGCTCAGGGCAGGAGCAGTCTTTTGCTGTTTGTACAGCACCATAGTCGTGGCTCCCAGGCACTACAGGAATACAAATAATAATAATTTAATAATGGGTATTAACAGTAGGTCTGATATAAAAATACTGGTTCAAATTCTGTGTGCGTATACAGAATCATGAAGATTCATTAATAGATCATGCACTGTCTTTAGGAACCATGCTCACAGCAAAAAACATTTGGGATCAGTTCTTGGGTGCTTTTTACAGGGGCAGCATAGCAGGAAGGAACATGACCTCCTCAGCTCTGTGGCAGGTTAAGCAGCCTGATTGAACATTGCTGCTAATTAAGAGCTCTTGTTGTTTGGCAGGACCACCAGAGTACCTTCTGCACTTGTTCATGACAACAGCACCTCTTTCAGAAATTAACTCTTGATGAGTGCAGACAGGGGGCCCAGCTGGTCCTCCTGAGTCCTCCAACTATATAAATGAAGCGTAATAAGAACACTGGTGACTACCAAGGGAAGAAAGGCTATTCGTGACCTCTTTTTAAAAAACAGAGTATACTTTTACATTGACTTAATTTTCTACACTGGGAGTAGATAATGCACTGGGAGCTGTTTGAATAGAACTAAGATAAGAGATAGTGAGTAATTCTGTACCAAATATTTGCTTTTATTAGGTAAGCTAAAATATAATTTTGTTTATGGAGTCCTTAATATCAGCAACTAATTTTCAATAATCAAACTATAAATATACAAAGTTTTACAGCAGGAGCTGGTCTATGAAAAGGAAAAGGTTTTGTGAAAGAGACAACCAAGTGTTTAATCAAACTTGATTTTCTACCTAATTTCTAAATAAGTAGGATGTGTTCATCCAACCAACATGCAGCTTTCCTAAGTTTGTGAGGCTTCATTTTGAAAGGGTTGCTTCACACAGAGAACAATTTACACCCAGAAAAAAATCACATGTTAAGCACCAAATCAAATTGCCTACAAGTGTGGTGGTTAATGCTATCTAAGCAAACAAGCCAAAGATTAGGATGTCTTGGCCCTCTCTAGAGATGGTCCCCCCATATCATGATTGAAACATATTGGAAGAGCAACAAGGGGAAGCTTATACTCCCATCTGTGCTTGTACCTGTTCTGTATAGGATTTCAGGCTTCAAAATAGCCTGTGTAATATCATTCATGAAAATCAAATTCACTCTTTAAAAAGTACATATTTGCAAAGAAAATAAGAATAGCTGATCAACGGTCCCAACTAAGGAGATGATTGCAATACAGTCTAATAATGCATTTCAATTTTCTACTTAAATTCAATACAGTTATTTTGTCTTCCATCTCATTTTAAAACGTGACCTTCACTTGTTTAAGACAAGATTGTCTAAATATACTTAAGACTGGATTTGTACTACAGTTCATAATTCTTCACTTCAGCTATTAACAACACACACTTTGGGAGGTTATTACTGCTTAAATTCAGATGTGTCATATCCACATATCAATATAGCCAATTTTAGCACCATGCTGTCAAAAATAAATTTATTACCTGTTCTAGCTGCTTCCATATATTACAACAATCTCCTAATACAAGGTACTAAAATTCAAAACTGGCATAAGGATACTTAAGGGTCTGATTTATTTAGAAGTTGTGCACCGTTTATTTGTAGGAAAGAGTATGGAGTGACTGTTTTCTCCACAATTATAGAATTTATTTTTATAGGACTTATACATTTTATAAATCTGCTTTTCCCTTTGGAAAATTTCTCCCTCCCTGCTTAATTACCTACTGTATAAAACGCTCACTTCGAGAAAGCGGAAGTCAGAAACTGGGGTAGGCAATATAATGCACTCATTTTTTAACAAATTACAAAGAAAGGGTTTGCTATAGGAATTTCTATTGAGAATAGCAAGCAATTACCTTCACAACCTCTCTACATAAGGCAAACATGCTTTATTTATTCCTGTTTTATTGGTATCACGGATACAAATCACAAACAGAATCAAAATAAAATCTATGGTTATATGGAAGAGTCAAACTGCACATCCTTTTGGTCAGCATGACAGAAAACTGTCACATAATATTTCTTCACTTAGCTGCTACACAATTTGTGTTTAAATTCCTTCCCACTGTGCAGAGCTGGCCTGAACCCTGCCGGCCCTTGACCCCTACCCCCAAAATAGAAGTCAAACTATGCCTATGCCCCAGGGTCCCATCCCTGCCCAGAGCCCCGAGTCCCCCTCCACCTGTGCTGGGGCCCGGAGTTTTCTAGCATGTTGAGGTGGCCTCAAAAAGAAAAAGGTTGAGAACCCCTGACTTAGAGTACAGAATCACAGAAAATTAGGGTTGGAAGGAACCTTGAGAGGCCATCCAGTCCAGTTCACTGTGCTGAGGCAAGGCTAAGTATATCTAGACCAGGGGTTCTCAAACTTCATTACACTGCAACCCTCTTCCGACAACAAAAATTACATGACCTCAGGAAGGGGGACCAAAGCCTGAGCCTGCCCTCCTGAGTGTGTGGGGGGGCAAAGCCCAAGCCCCACCACCCTGGGCAGGGAGGCCAAAGTTGAAGCCCAAGGACTTTGGCCTCAGGTGGGGCCCTGTAATCTGAGCCCTCGTGCTTCAGCTTTGGCCCAGGGCGCTGGGGCTTGGGCTTCGGCCCCAGGCCCAAGCAAGTCTAACACCAGCCCTGGTGACTCCATTAAAAGAGAGTGTGACCCACTTTGGGGTCCCGACCCAAAGAGTGAGAACCACTGACCTAGACCATTGCTCACAGGTGTTTGTCTAACCTGTTCTTAAAAACCTCTAGTGATGGGGATTTCACAACCCCCCTTGGAAGCCTATTTCAGTGCTTACCTACTCAAAGTTTTTTCTACTATTTAACCTAAAGTTGGGGCAGATTAAGCCACTTACTTCTTTGTCTTACCTCCAGTGAACAGGGAGAACTATTGACCACAATTTTCTTTATTACAGCCCTTAACATATTGGAAGACTTATCAGGTTCTCCTCTCTCCCCCGCCGTCTTTTCTCAAGAATAAATATACCGAGGTTTTTTTTAGCCTTTCTTCATAGGGTAGGTCAGGGATAATCAATTGTTTTTTGTCAAGGTCCAAATCTCTTGGTTAAGGTACAGTCAAGGTCGAGACCCCAGAGAAAAATAATAATAAATGGTAAGTAAATAAAAAGCTTTTGGAGTCCATTCTAAAGCAGGGATCGGCAATCTTTGGCATGCAGCCCGCCAGGGTAAGCACCCCGGTGGGCCGGGCCGGTTTATTTACCTACTGCGTCCGCAGGTTTGGCCGATCGCAGCTCCCACTGGCTGCGGTTCGCCACTCCAGGCCAATGGGGGCTGCAGGAAGCAGCACAGGCCAAGGGATGTGCTGGCCGCCGCTTCCCGCCGCCCCCATTGGCCTGGAGCGGCGAACCGTGGCCAGTGGGAGCCGCGATCGGCTGAACCTGCGGACGCGGCAGGTAAACAAATCAGCCCAGCCTGCCGGGGGCTTACTTTGGCGAGCCGCATGCCAAGGGTTACCGATCCCTGTTCTAAGCATCTGGCGGTCCAAATTTGGCCTGCGGTCCACCTATTGACTACCCCGGGTAGATTTTCTAACACTTTTATCATTTTTTTTGCTCTCCTCTGGAATCTCTCCAAATTATTCACATTTCCTAAAGTGTGGCAGCCAGAATTGGACATTGTACTCCAGTTGAGGCCTCGCTAGTGCCGAACAGAACAGGACAACAACTTCCTCTGTCTTACATACGACACTCCTGTTAATACACCCCAGATTTATAGCCTTTGTTGCAACTACATCATATTCCAATTTGAGATCCACTATACCCCCCCAGATCCATTTCAGCAGCACTACCACCTTTTGTAGTGGTGCTTTTGATTTTTCCGTCCTAAGTTAAGTACTTTGCACTTGTCTTTATTTAATTTCATCTTACTGATTTCAGACCAATTCTCCAAATTGGGGGGGTCCTTTTGAATTCTAAGCCTGTCCTCCAAAGTGCTTGCAACCTTCCCAGCTTGGGGTCATCGATACATTTTATAAGCATACTCTCTACTCCATTACCCAAGTCCTTAATGAAAATATTGAATAGTACCGGACCCAGGACAGACCCCTGCGGGACCCCACTCAATACTTCCTCCCAGGTTTGACACAGAACCACTGATAACTACTCTTTAAGTACTGTCTTTCAACCAGTTGTACACCCACCTCATAGTAATTTCATCTAGACCAGGGGTAGGCAACCTATGGCACACGTGCCAAAGGTGGCACACAAGCTGATTTTCAGTGGCACTCACACTGACCGGGTCCTGGCCACGGGTCCGGGGGCTCTGCATTTTAATTTAATTTTAAATGAAGCTTCTTAAACATTTTTAAAACCTTCTTTACTTTACATACAACAATAGTTTAGTTATATATTACAGACTTATAGAAAGAGACCTTCTAAAACGTTAAAATGTATTACTGGCATGCAAAACCTTAAATTTGAGTGAATAAATGAAGACTCGGCACACCACTTCTGAAAGGTTGCCAACCCCTGATCTAGACCACAGTTGCCTAGTTTGCTTAAGAGAATGTCATGGGGATTGTGTCAAAACTCTTACTAGAAATCAAGATATACCACATCTACAGCTCTCCCCATCCCCTCCATCCACTAGGCCATTAACCCTACACTTCGAGCTGGGGGTGTGATTCCCAGCTTGAGACATACTTGCACTAGCTCTTATCAAGCTAGCACAGTAACAGAGTGGCTATGCTGATGATCAATATTTTATTGAAAGCCTTGCAATATTTGGTATTCTTCTTAAAACCCCAGCTCCAGGAATCTTGCGATTATGTGAGAATCTTAGCTTTCATAAAAACATTAAATTTTTAGCTCTGATGGTTGGGGAGGAAATCTTGAAAATGTGATTTCAGTGCACACTAAAGACTCGGAAACCAGAAGGCTTTGTTTTCTTGTTATTTTTTAATTCTTTTATCTTCAACAGTCTTGTTCCAGCCTTTGTGAAAGTTTAGTCCCCTGTGGCCATGAGCCTACCACTCTGCCTGGTAACAGATTTGCTGTTCCAATAGGATGCAGCTGTTGTGGGGAAAAATGGTATCTCCTGTAGCTAAGACCAATTCCATAGAGGGATTTGGACATCGGGACAGTGAACGTGAACTGTTCAATAGGAAGCCATGGAGAATTAAAAGTGATGTGGTTCTGATTATCTGAGTTCCTAAAAGGCTGATGAACTGTGAACCAACCAGAGCTTTCTCAGGATAAGGCTTGTCATTCCTAAAAGATGAGATGTTATGGAAGCATGCATCACTGTGGTTAAATCTAAGTCAGGTGCAATCCTCTGGCCAGACACAAACAGGAATGGATTTTTTTAATTTTTTTTTTTTTTTTGGCACCCTGGTTGTTTGGGCATCCAAATGAAGTGGAACCCATAGGACCCCAAGTCTATAGACAAAGTGAACTATCTGGGTCCAGACGCCATTGTGTCATAGTTGTTATGGAGGTGGAGAGGTCTACAAAGTGGTTTCCTCTTAACAGCACCATTTCAATCATAGCTGGGTTCAGGTTAAGCCAACTGTTTTTCAATCAGCTGTTGATCTCTACTAAGCAACAAGAATGCTTTGAGATGGTGCAATCCACATTTACCAAGGGTTAGAAGTGAATATCATCTGTATACTGCTGGCACATAAGCCTATGTTTCTTGCTAATTCTACCAATGGATATATGTCTGTGTGTGGTATGTGTGTTTTACAGGAAAGAATTGAGCCTTCCTTGTGGTGTCCTACATGAGGGGGCTAGAGATAGAACAAGTGCCCATAACAATGCTTTGGGAGCCATTTCTGAACAACTTCTTGAAGAAGAAGAAGAGATTTTGGTGGTCGATAGCATCAGCTGCTGCAAGATAATGATGGAAGAGCTCCTCCATTTACATACAGCAGGAGGAGGTAATGCAGCAGAGCAACAAGTGCTGCTCTCTGCGTCTCAGAGCCTCTAAATCCCAGTTGGGAGGGATCCAAGATGTTGGCATCAGAAGATGGCATTGAAGACTTTTACCTCAATTTCTCAAAAAGCTTGCTTAGATTGGAGACTGGATAGTAGATTCCGAGGTGAGTCTTTTTCCTTTGATCATAGCCCTGACTGAATTGCATTGTAGGATTGCACACCCTGACCCTTTTGACAGGAAACTTCCATCCACTAACTCCCTTTACTCTCACCAGCTTTGGACAAAATCCCTATTATCACCTCTGCTCCATGGGACAAACTCTCCATCTTCACAGTTGACATGGTAGAGCAGTTTGGTGGTAGTGAAGAAAAATTCAACCCTGGCCTTTTTTTCCCCCATCAGGTGTCATTATAGGCATCAGATTTGCTTGAACCAGCCCTTTTTCTAAGAACACTTGAAAGCTAAATACTAAGAGGCAACATGTGCTTGCTCTAGGAAGATAACTCAAGTCTCTCCATAGCCACCGATTCTTTTGCAATGGAAAACAGCTGCATTTGAGCTAAAAGATAGTATGTTCCACAAGTTAGATCTATTACATGAAAGAGTAAACTTAAAACAGGGTTCTCTATTTAGCCTATATAAGAAGCTTGGAATTGTACCGGGGAAACTTCACAAACTTGTTAGAGTGTCAGATGTTGAAAATACTGCCCCAGGACTAGAGGATTCTAAAATGCCTCTTATTCTATAAAGCATTCCAGACATAATGACTATACTGTATATCATTCCATATGTTAGTATCATTCTGTATTGTACTTGGCACAGTTCAGTTACCATACGTTACTTTATATAGTTAAATTGCTATATAAATAATAATTACACCTTTAAGAAGTAATAATAAATCTATTCCTACCAGGATGGACAGCCTGGGAAACAAAGCTTGCAGGCGAAACCGGTGGCTCTTAATAGTAACTGGAAAAGTTTAATTTGGGTCACTGCATATGTATTTTTTGAATTAGCTCTCTACACGTCTATGGAGACTTTTTTCCTGGGGAAACTGTCAAACTGAGAAAGGCTAAAGAATTCCTGAAGGATTAACTCTCACCCTGAACCTTTTTGCATAGTAGTTACATTGTAGGTGGCGAACTAGGCCCTGAATGGGCTAAGATATTAGAGAATCATCTCTTTTGGAAGTAGAAATTTAGATTCCTTCACAAAATCCTTATAGCAAGAACTTGATTTAAACATCTGCAAAAGATCAGACCACGCTATAGCTCGTTGAGTCTCCTTCCACCGCTCCCCAACGCTATACAGTACACTGGCAAATTATGTATTTTGTTGGATAAACCAAGTCCTTTGGTATTATGTTGTTTTCATACACACTGTCATCAGAAAATGTGTACTTTACATATGTGTATCTCATTGCTTATCTTGCATTTGTTATTTGTGATTCAACTAATGGCTCACAGTTCTTGAACCTTGCCTGTTAATGGACTGTTTCTTCAGTCATGGGCCAACATTCTAAACTTTCTTAACAGTGACAGGGTGGGGGAAAGAAGCACACAATTCCTAAAAGCTGTTTTGAGTCTAAGAAAACTTGGGAGGAAGTCTCTCTCTTATTTCAAAGCTCAACATTTATATGTGCTATGGTATAAAAACAATATTTTCAAGGAACATTGCTAATGGAACAGGTATATTAGGTATGGGAGTCCTTTACCTCTAGGTTAACAGTTAAAATCAGATAAAGTTGGTAGTAAACAGACATGTTTGGTGGCCTATATAAAGGGAGTAGTCTCAGTTTAGTTTACTAGAAAAGCAGCATTATGAAAGACACGCACCCCACAATTAACACTGTTACTGGCAGCCTCAATAGAGGTCAGCCACAGAAAATACAGATGGGAGGAAACCTCAGCTTTACTGCGAAAGGTCCTACTGTTTTTCTCTCTCTGTCTCCAGGTGGTGATGCACAGAAGTTTGTGGAAAACATAACTGTTGTGATTGTTTATGGTTATTATATGCGTCTTAACAGTTTTATTTGGTTATATTTACCGAAGGGTCTTGGGTTTAGTTCTTTACCTTAGACATAAAGGAACAAGTGAGCATTTTTGTAGAATTTGAGGGTTAATGAATACAGCATGAATTAACAGGAGTTGAACGAAAACTGTTCAACAGCCAATCAGAAACACCAACTGAATATTCCTTCATTTGAATACTGAGGGTAGAAATTATCCCGGGTTGAGGGCTGAGGAGAACAGCGGGATTCAGTAACTAGGGAGACTCTTCACTGCAAAGTTCAGGACCTTGATGAATTGCAGAACCGGAAGACTCAAAACAGACAAACTGTAAAGGGAGCTGAGAAAATGCTTAAGAAGCTGGGAATTGGAAAAACATGGGCTGTTATGACTTGAATCAGCTTCAGGGAATTAAGCATTGATCCTTTCCTGAGATTCACAATGGAATTGTTGAAATTGTATTTACGTCAACCAGGGGAGGTTATGATATCTGCACATGAACTGATGTATCGAAAGGTAAAATATCTTGATATAGAGCATTACCTTTAACTGGTTATTTTACTTTAAACTTTCTCCCATTTATTAAGGTTCAAGATTAAAGCGCAGTAATCCTTGTTAATTTCCCTTTAGAATGAATACATGTATTACCAGAAAATCTTAACCCCATGAGAACTACATAATAAATGTATATGAACTAACTCATCCTTCTGCTAATGCATAATTGTCCCTACAATATATTATTCCTAGTGCTTGTCCCGTCTAGTTTTGAATGTTCTAAGGCACTAGGCTTCTTCTACTTCTCTTGGAAGACTACTGCACAATCTAACAGATCTTTCTCAAAGTATTTGTTGATATTTAGTTTAACAATTCGTCTTAATTCCTTGCATCTATGCTAACTAAGTCATCTTTCTACATTGCATTCATACCCTTCAAATACTTACATTTGGTTATGTCCTCAATCTCGGTCATCACTTAGCCAAGCCTCACACACACAAATTAGTTCTTGTAATCTTCCTTGTGTTTCAATCCCTTCAGCCTAATCACTTTGTCATCCTTTGAATTCCCTCCAGTTTGTTTACAGCTTTTACATTCCTGGATGCTCAGATTGAACACAATATTCCATGAGCTCTCTCTCTCTAAAGGAGTACAGACAGGGATTATGCCTGATGTGCAAAGATTGAATTACCCTCCAGAACTTGTCCCTCCAAAACTTGCTAAAGCATACTGACAGGACACAGTGAGAAAGTTTGCACTGTATCTGCTCTGCTGAATCTCTTCTGTGAAAAAATGAGAACATATCAGTCTGCAGGATTGTCAGACATGATTATTTCCTTAATATAAAACAAATTAAGTACTGAGATATGAAGTCAGTATGTTTTATTCTTCTTACACACATTTTAATAAGTCGATTTAAATAAATACTTATTTTTTAAATTGCTTTCTTGCATTCTATTATTTTTAAATAGAGGAGCTTTTTTCCTATCCATACAGTTCCTACAACAGAACTAATTAAAAGATTCAAATCCCTTACATAGCTACTGGTTGTTACCTCAACCTCTTATAAACAAAAAAGACACTTAAAACCATTCTGATTTGCCTTCCACTGCTCAAGTTATTCCTTATCTTTTTTTTTTGAATACTATGAGCAATAAACAACTTTCTCACCTGTCTTCTTATAAAAATAAAATCACTGCAGGGACACATGAGGTGACAAGCAGATAGAAATCAAAGATCATATGAGACAATTTAGTTTTGTTTCTTTCATATGAAAATGTTTCTCATCCATCAGGACAGATAAATCATTTTTGAAGAGCTGAAGTTCCCATGGTTTTAAATTCCCAGAGCATAAAAATGGGACATGTTTTTCCTCTCAGAAATCTGAAGGAGACACACTATTGAGATATAAAATAAATTTTACTAATTACCCTGAAATGTTAACCCCCCCATTCCAAATTATCTTCTTATACTGCCCTAGGCTATACTTAGTAACGAAGATAAAACTCTGATCATGTATGTTTTCAGTTAACAACCTATCACACAACAACATGCCAGGTGTTGACCAAGACTGCACAATATATGCCTTTACAGGTTGTATTCAAATGGAATACTTTCATATTGAAATCTGCTGCCAAAACATATACATAATCTTCCATTACTTATATGATATAAGGCATTATACAAAGCTACTTTTATTACATCAAGAAAATAAAGATCAACAAAATATGAAGTTCAAGACTATCCTAAATAAGATCTTCCAATATCCTCACTGATTACCATCTCACATCTTCCTACTAAAAGTGATGATCCAGACAGAAAGTCAGTTGGAAAAAAAAAATCCTAATCTGTGTTACTGATATCTTGAACTCCCAAACTAAATTTAAGGATCAAAATTTACTTTTTACCAATATATGGTTTATTTACTTTCTGTTTTACTCTAAGATTGGATGAGGACACTACCTGGTCAATTTCACAGTCTACTTCCACAAAGTAGCAATACTGAAGGGGATTGGTTGTTTTTTGTTGTTTTATTTTATTTTATTTTTCTCTCCCTCACTCTTCCCTTCCTTCATGAAGATTTCTATGCAAACTAGGTTTTGTAACCCACTGACTTTAATAAAAAAAAAAAAGAACACTGAGCTTAAATTAAGTTGAGCATTGCCCTTTATATGTATGCATACTTAGCACCAGTTTTAGATATAAATATTAATAAAAATATAAGTGAAAGAGAAAAAAGGGAACATTCAGTTCTTGCTTTCCCCTTCATCTCTCTTCACCAAAAGGCCAGATTCTCAACTCACACATTCGTAAGACTAAGTTCTAGGATATTATATTCTAATACACAGGAAATCATGGACTCCTATGCTTCTGCTGCTAGAGGCATCCGTGTTAAATATACACGTATGTATTTCATGACCACGCTGTTCCTGTGTAGATTACATGCACTACTGAGCAACGCAAAGAGTATAGCCAAACAGCAAACAAATCAGTTCTGCAACTTTCATTTGTTGTGTCACACAGTTTCCTGTCCAGGTGTAAAATCTCAACTTTTCTTTCCCTATAATTTTGATGCTAATGTGCCAATCTCAGTAAAATAAGTTTAGAAAACAATTTTTTCAGAAAGTTAGTATCAAAACAAAACTATTCCAGTATTTATATTTATAAGCAATGAGGGACTTATCGGGAGATCTGAATTTTATTCCCTAATGTACCCCTGACTAGCTGTGTGACTATGGTGACTATTGCTAAGGCCTGATGCTGAGAGTCCAAGGAAAATTGAGGAAATTCAATGCTTTCCAGGATTCAGTCTTCAGTCTCACTGTACATTAGTTTTCTCAAGTGTGAAATCAAATAATCATATATTAGTACAGTGTTTTGAGATTTCTGAACATTAGGTGCTATGCAAATACAATATACAATTATTAAGATGCATGACAGGTTTCTGGATTAATGTTCTGTGCTAACAAATAAGTAATACATATAAGATGCAATCAAAAAGAGCAGTTTACAGTTTTCCTTAGAAACTGGGTGAAAGAGTTATTGGTCTGGTTTCACCCTATGGGCAGAGCAGGGCAGGTGTTACCTTGTAGCCATGGTTGCCTCATACTCCCTGGAAGATCAAGGGGTGAAGAACAGCTTATACCCTGGCACCCCCCACTACCAGAGGGCTTTCTGCTCTGAGGGACCCAGAATGAATTGGGGAAATTCAGCCTCATTAAATCACTAAACAAGTAATGGCACGTGAGTCTTAAATCTGAATTTTCACTGTTAAACTCATCCTTTACAGTCAAATTCTGTCATTCAGATATGTAGTCATTCCTTCCATTGCTAAAATGTTGGCCGTTAAGATCCACAGGTTAACCAATCACCACCAACAACTGAAACTTAAAAGACTACTTTGTAAATCATGACTTTTGCCAGAGGAAACATGCAAGCAGTGGAACTTCCTCAAATTAAAAGAGCAATCAATATAAATGATATATATAATGTAGAGTCCATAAACCACATTCACTATAAATTAGGGCTGTCAATTAACTGCAGTTAACTCACGCAATTAACTAAAAAAAAATAATCAAGATTAAACGCAGTTATAATCGCACTGCCAAACAGTTGAAATTTATTAAAATATTTTGGATATTTTTCTAAATTTTCATATATATTATATTCTGTGTTGTAACTGAAATCAAAGTATATTATTTTTATTACAAATATTTGCACTGTAAAAATGATAAACAAAAATAGTATTTTTCAATTCACCTCATACAAGTACTCTTTGTCGTGAAAGTTCAATTTACAAATGTAGATTTTTTTGGTTACATAACTGCACTCAAAAACAAAAGAATGTAAAACTTCAAAGCTTACAAGTCCACTCAGTCCTACTTCTTGTTCAGCCAATCGCTAAGACAAACAAGTTTGTTGACATTGACAGGAAATAAAGCTACCCTCTTCTTATTTACAATGTCTCTAGAAAGTGAGAACAGGCATTTGCATGGCACATTTATAGTCGGCATTGCAAGGTATTTATGTGCCAGATATGCTACACATTCGTATGCCTCTTCATGCTTCGGCCATCATTCCAAGGGACATGCTTCCATGCTGACGACGCTCGTTAAAAAAATAATGCATCAATTAAATTTGTGACTAAATTCCTTAGGGGAGAATTGTATGTCCCTGCTCTGTTTTACACACATTCTGACATATTTCATGTTATAGCAGTCTTGGATGATGACCCAGCACATGTTGTTCATTTTAAGAACATTTTCACTGGAGTCCTGACAAAACGCAAAGAAGGTACCAATGTCAGATTTCTAAAGATAGCTACAGCACTCGACACGAGGTTTAAGAATCTGAAGTGCCTTCCAAAATCTGAGAGGGACGAGGTGTTGAGCATGCTTTCAGAAGTCTTAAAAGAGCAACACTCCAATGCAGAAATTACCGAACCCGAACCACCAAAACAGAAAATCAACCTTCTGCTGGTGGAATCTCACTCAGATAATGAAAATGAACATGCATCAGTCCGCACTGCTTTGGATTATTATCGTGCAGAACCCATCATCAGCACCTGGAATGGTGGTGGAAGCATGAAGGGATATATGAATCTTTAGTGCATCTGGCACATAAATATCTTGCGACGCCAGCTACAACAGTGCCATGAGAATGCCTGTTCTCATTTTCAGGTGACATTGTAAACAAGAAACAGGCAGCATTATCTCCTGCAAATGTAAACAAATTTGTTCGTCTGAGCAACTGGCTGAACAAGAAGTAGGACTGAGTGGACTTGCAGGCTCTACAATTTTACATTGTTTTATTTTTGAATGCAGTTCTTTGTACATAATTCTACATTTGTAAATTCAACTTTCATGATAAAGAGACTGCACTACAGTACTTTTATTAGGTGAATTGAAAAATGCTATTTCTTTTGTTTTTTTACAGTGTAAATACTTGTAATCAAAAATAAATAGAAAGTGAGCACTGTACACTCTGTATTGTGTTGTAATTGAAATCAATATATTTGAAAAAGTAGAAAACATCCACAAATATTTAAACAAATGGTATTCAATTATTATTTAACAGTGCAATTAATAGCAATTAATTTTTTTAATCATGATTATTTTTTTAATCGGTTGACAGCCCTACTATAAATATAAGCGGACACTAGTCCACTACTGTCAAAAGAGTGGCATCCACTTACGCCAGTGGTGAATTTGGCACATATACTGTTGTACAGTGGGTCTGTTGGATTTAATATCTACTGATTTTTTGCACATAACCGGATACCTGATTTTAAAAGGCAATAGGAATGGATTAGCCCCATTCCATTCTCATATTAGAAAACTGAGAGAAAACAGAACAAACTGCAGCATTTCTGAACTTCACAAAAGACTCTTCATATATCTCTTTTGACAGTCTGACACTCAATTCAGATGTTCATGGGCTGGCAACAGAGAAATTTAAGTCAGTCTGAACTTTCAGAACATAAACATGGAGCAGAACCAATGGGCATTTTTTAAGAGTAGTTACATATAATTTGCCTCAATAAAAGTTAAAGAAGCAAAAGTTCAAGTAAAAATGAAAAGCCCTATAAGCATTAGAAAGATGTACAGTCAACAAAAAGCACTTTTATAGGTGGAAAGCATTTTATTCTTACAATTACAAAAAGGTCCTAAGTCAGAGAAAAGTACTGTAAGTACGGACAATATATTACAAATTTCTGCAATGAGTATTTTTTAAAAGGGGAAAGTAAAATATATATTTTTCATGATCATTATAAGCGTATGAAAAGAGCCAGTCATTTAATTTTGTTCCTGGGTTGGTAACATGTTATTTATATTTTGCAAAAAAGTGTGTGTGTGCACACTTATAGCAAATTATAGTTACAAATTAATTTCTCCATATTTATAATTGCTTTCTTTTATTAGACGTTATTAGCTCACTTTTGCCACAGCACTATGTTATTCATATCTCATGATCTTTTGTGTAATGACCCAACATCAACATGATCAAGTCCTTTTTCTGTGCATATCCATTTTCATTTTTTAGAATTATGCAACTCCCTGTATGCTGAAAGGAACAGAGGAAAAATAAATAGGAAACACCAAATAGTGCTACTTTAAAAACTTTGTTGCTATTAAAGTATCACTGAATTATTAATTATGTTTATGGCCAAAAGAAGGCTGCACATTCTGTTATATAGAAGACTTTCAAAGAGCAGTTGTGCAACTTGCAAAATGCAATTGGTTTATGAAGCTAAACTTAATTAGCTCAACTTTCTTGCAGACCACATCAAACAACACTGTTTGATGTATTCTGCAAGATGACCAAGTCTCTTACAGCTGGCTAAGTGTCACAATGAAAAGGCACCTATACTTACTTCTGGGAACTGAAATGAGCTGTTTTAAGTGGAGCTTTTCTTCCATTTTCTGAGGCTGCACTGCTCTGACCTTCCCAAAATCAATCCTTTACGGATTAACATGTAAAGCAGTGTCGAATTAATTTCAGAAAGCGAATATGAGATCAGCCTAGGATGATACAAAACTTCTAACTCCTAAATACACTAATGCTTCTAGCCGCTCAATGAGAAGTTGTCAATAAAAAAAAGGGAGGGGATAGCTAGAGGGATTTGAAGCGTGGAGCAATCTATCAGGCTAGTTAGAGCTTTGCCTACTTCTGTGTCATGGCTAATGCATTCCTCTAAAAGTTAATCCTATTTCTAAAGACCCTCCTGTGAGGAGCACATAGGCCGTGCCGAATGAGAACTAAAATGCATTAAAATTCTCAACAACGTCACCAAAAGGCACACTATTAGATTCTGAGTGTCGACAATAAGATGGCTCATTAAAAGTGCAAGGTCTTAAAGAATCAACTTTTGTTACAATATATTTGATAGAAAATATCCAACACATTTGAGACACAGCTGCAACCAAAGTCTTTTTATATTAGACATTGCTAAGAATTCAGACAGATTAATCATTGCCATAAAACTAAGCTTGCATAATATGACAACAACATTAATATTTTCATGGAGAACACAGTTTCCATAACATTGCACATCTATTACACAATAGCATAACCTAACCAGTTTTAAATATTTGAAGTACAGAACATATTCAGTTTTTCATACAGCTACTCTACACGTCTGAACACATTTTCAGTGTTTTGTTCCTTGTGATTCAAATAAGAGATAAAAAAGGTAAGTGATCAAGGTACTACTGGAGAACTTCACATTTTAAATGTATATTTTAAATTAAATGTTGACCAGAGAGTTTGAGCCTCAATAAGTTATACACTGAGGAAACATAAGAATGGTGCTAAGTATCATTCAGACAAGTTCTGCTGCAATGTCAATAGTATTAGCAGTGCTACAAATAATCAGTGACATGAATCCTCATCATATAGTAGTAAAAAGAGGATGAAAGTGGAAGATGTTGAAACACAAGAGGCAATATATGTAAATAGAGACCTATTATGCATGAGACGATATGGACTGGTGAGTATAGCAAAAGGATGGGAATCAGGAGAGTCTAAATATAGGCTAAGGTATTTCTGCAGGGACAATCCTGTCCTCCATTCATGTATGTGAAGGGTACCAAAAGCAACAGAATTTGTGTACTACTGCTGCCTTGGGATGGGGGGGGGGAAGGATTAGGAGAGCTCACAGAGCAAATGAACATACCTTTGTGGTTCTGCAAAGCCATGCTCCGTTTGGGTTCTCTGTGCATTGTTATGTAGCGGATACTGGGAGTGGCCCATTACCATCTACAGAATTGGGGCAGTAGGGTCACAGAACCTAATCAAGCCCCATGGTTGGAGTGGTGGTTGTGAAGAGACTCCAACGGTATAATGAAAATTTTCCATTCTTTCCCACCTCACTTCCAGGGACTTAACTATTATCCAGTATAGTTACTTAGTCTGTGCAATGAGAACAGGATTTTCTGTGAGATGCATAAGCACAAAAAAAGTCATTTAGTCAACCACATAAAACTGGGTATAATATAGGAATGTAGGCCTAGAAGGGAACTTCCTGGGTCATCAAATCCCATTCACTACCAAAGGTGACATTGTCAAATAATCCCAGCCACGGGTTTATCAAGCTCCATTTTAAAACCAGTTAGATGTTTGCCCTTATTACTCCTATTGGGAGGCTGCTCCAGAACCTCACCCCTCTCTGATGGTTAGAAACCTTCTTCTAATTTCCAGCCTGAACTTATTCATGGCTAGTTTATACCAATTTATTCTTGTGCCAACATTGTTCATCAGCTTAATTAGCCCCTCTCTTTCTCCGGTGTTCACCCCCGATATATTTAGAAAGAGCAATCATCTCCCCTTAGGCTTCACTTTGCTAGGCTACACAAACCCAGCTCTTTTAGTCTCCTCTTGCATAACAGGTTTTCCTTCCCCTGATCATCCTTCTCTGCACCGGTTTTCTTTAAACATATCTTTATTGAACATGGGCGACCAGAACTGTTCACAGTATTTCAGTTGAGGTCTTACTAATGCCTCGTACAATGTCATTAATACTTCCCTATCTCTATTGGAAATAGTTTAGCGAAAAGCAAATGATACATAAGGAATGAGAAATTCTACATGATGGCATTCACTGCTAAGGTACAGTGAGCTGGGTATTTCCTGGTTCACAAATCAAGCAGAACCTTTATTACTGAAAGAATCCGTAGAATCAAATGAAGTAAAAATCTTAAATGAACCAACTGTTCCACAGAATCTCTAAGGATAGTAATTCTGTGCTTGAATAATAATAAGCAGTAGGGATATATTACTGACCACCTGACCAGGATGATGATAGTGACTGTGAAATGCTCAGGCAGATTAGAGAAGCTATTAAAATAAAAAACTTAATAATAATGGGGGATTTCAACTATCCCCATATTGACTGGGTACATGTCACCTCAGGATGGGATGCAGAGAAAGTTTCTTGACACCTTAAATGACTGCTTCTTGGAGCAGCTAGTCCTGGAACCACAAGAGGAGAGGCAATTCTTGATTTAGTCCTCAGTGGAGCACAGGATCTGGTCCAAGAGGTGAATATAGCTGGACCGCTTTCGTAATAGTGACCATAATATAATTAAATATAACATCCCTGTGGCAGGGAAAACACTACAGCAGCGCACCACTGTAGCATTTAATTTCAGAAAGGGGGACTACACAAAAATGAGTAAGTTAGTTAAACAGAAATGAAAAGGTACAGCGCAAAAAGTGAAATCCCTGCAAGCTGCATGGAAACTTTTCAAAGACACCATAATAGAGGCTCAACTTAAATGTATACCCCAAATTAAAAAACATAGTAAGTGAACCAAAAAAGTGCCACCGTGGCTAAACAACAAAGTAAAAAGTAGTGAGAGGCAAAAAGGCATCTTTTAAAAAGTGGAAGTTAAATCCTAGTGAGGAAAATAGAAAGGAGCATAAACCCTGGCAAATGAAGCATAAAAATATAATTAAGAAGGCCAAAAAAGAATTTGAAGAACAGCTAAAGACTCAAAAAATTTTTTGCTATTACTTTTTAAGTACATCAGAAGCAGGAAGCCTGCTAAACAACCAATGGAGCCACTGGACGATTGCGATGGTAAAGGAGCATTCAAGGACGATAAGACCATTGCAGAGAAACGAAATGAATTCTTTGCATTGGTCTTCACAGTTGAGGATGTGAGAGAGAGTCCCAAACCTGAGCCATTCTTTTTAGGTGACAAATCTGAGGAACTGTCCCAGATTGAGGTGTCATTAGAGGAGGTTTTGGAACAAACTGATAAACTAAACAGTAATAAATCACCAGGACCAGATGGTATTCACCCAAGAGTTCTGAAGGAACTCAAATGTGAAGTTGCAGAACTACTAACTGTAGTCTTTAACCTATCATTTAAATCAGCTTCTGTACCAAATGACTGGAGGATAGCAAATGTGACGCCAATTTTTTAAAAGGGCTTCAGAGATGATCCCGGCAAATACAGGCCAGTAAGCCTGACTTCAGTACCAGGCAAACTGGTTGAAACTATAGTAAAGAACAAAATTGTCAGACACATAGATGAACATAATTTGTTGGGGAAGAATCAACATGGTTTTTGTAAAAGAAAATCATGCCTCACCAATCTACTAGAATTCTTTGAGGGGGTCAACAAGCATGTGGACAAGGGGGATCCAGTGGATATAATGTACTTAGCTTTTCACAAAGCCTTTGACAAGGTCCCTCACCAAAGGCTCTTAAGCAAGGTAAGCAGTCATGGGATAACAGGGAAGGTCCTCTTATGGATTGGTAACTGGTTAAAAGATAGGAAACACAGGGTAGGAATAAATGGTCAGTTTTCAGAATAGAGAGAGGTAAATAGTGGTGTTCCTCAGTGCTCTGTACTGGGCCCAGTCCTATTCAACATATTCATAAATGATCTGGAGAAAGGGGTAAACAGTGAGGTGGCAAAATTTACAGATGATACAAAACTACTCAAGATAGTTAAGTCCCAGGCACACTGCGAAGAGCTACAAAAGGATCTCTCAAAACTGGGTGACTAGGCAATAAAATGGCAGATGAAATTCAATGTTGATAAATGCAAAGTAATGCACATTGGAAAACATAATCCCAACAATACATATAAAATGATGGGGTCTAAATTAGCAGTTACCAGTCAAGAAAAAGTTCTTGGAGTCATAGTGGATAGTTCTCTGAAAACATCCACTCAGTATGCAGCGGCAGTCAAAAAAGCAAACAGAATGTTGGGAATCATTAAGAAAGGGATAGATAAGAAAGAAAATATGATATTACCTCTATATAAGTTCATGGTACACCCACATCTTGAATACTGTGTGCTGATGTGGTGGCCCCATCTCAAAAAAAGATATAATGGAACTGGAAAAGGTTCAGAAAAGGGCAACAAAAATTATTAGGGTTATGGAACGGCTGCGGAGAGATTAGGAAGACTGGGACTTTTCATCTTGGAAAAGAAACAACTCAGGGGGGATCTGATAGAGGTCTATAAAATCATGACTGGTGTGGAGAAAGTAAAGAAGGAAGTGTTATTTACTCCTTCTCATAACACAAGAACTAAGGGTAACCAAATGAAATTAATAAGCTGTAGATTTAAAACAAACAAAAGGAAGTATTTTTTCACATAATACAGAGTCAACCTGTGGAACTCCTTGCCAGAGGATGTTGTGAAGGCCAAGACTATAACGGGATTCAAAAAAGAACTAGATAAGTTCATAGAGGACAGGTCCATCAATGGCTATTAGCCAGGATGGAGAGGGAAGGTGTCCCTAGCCTCTGTTTGCCAGAAGCTGGGAATGGGCGATGGGATGGATCACTTGATGATTACCTGTCCTGTTCATTCCCTCTGGGGCACCTGTCATTAGTCACTGTCAGAAGACAGGATACTGGGCTAGATGGACCTTTAGTCTGACCCAGTACAGCCGTTCTTATGTTCTTATTAGTGGTAGTGATCTATGCGTCAGAAAGAATACAGCTTGATTTTCACATCTCAGAATAAGTTTTCTAGGCTGCCAGTTAGAAAAGCTTTTATTTTACTTGTAAACTGAGCAAATTTGATTTGGAGTCATTGAGAAACAAACATGGAAGTTCATGATGCCATTTTTTCAGAGTCATTTTTCATATTCTAACCACACGTTAATATTAGTACACAGTTGTACAATACAGAAATCAATTATGCTAGCCCAAATGATCAAGAATTATGGTTTGACTGTCTACTTGATGCCTCCAATTCAGAAGAGTAATGGAATCCAATTTTCTAGGCCAACAGATTATGGCAAGAAGAATTTCATGATCTGAAATCATGCTTGATTTATCTATTCTATACTCAATGCTTTTTTTTTTAAATATAACGGTTTGCCAGTCTCCAACTGTTAATGAAACCAAAGAGAGATGCATGATACACTGCAAATCCCTCACTAGTATAACAGGAGATAAGTGGTTCAGCAACTCATTACTTCTCTATATTATTAAATTTCAGTTAGATCTGATTTACTGTAATACAATATGACATATAAATACATACACAAACACACATATCCCATCGTGAAGAGACTTTAGTGGAGGACAGAAAATCATAATGCTGATATTTTCCATTATTTCTGAATACCGCAAACTGACCAGATTCTCGATGAAAATAAAAGCTCAAACTTTTTATTTTAAAGGAACGCTATTTAAATTAATTTAGCATCCCTTGAATTGGAGGGGTTAGTGAAATACTATAATATTGGCAATACATTTTCACATACTAGAAACACAGGAGATTAAGCAAAAGCAGAGTTTCCACAATATAAGTTTACCTGCTCCTATTGGGGTAGTGGGGAAAGCTTCTGTTCATTCTTGAATCCCTCACCAACTGCACCGTGTCATATGGCATGGCTATTTAACAGAGAAAAGTCTCTGAGAATAATGGAGTAAAAATTGAGCTCTGATTTCCCTTAGAATTTCAACTTGTTTTTTCAGCTGAAACACCAAAGGTTCACAGCTATGAGTGTACCCAATCTTTCAAGGCACATGTGTAACAACTTCCTGATAACAAAGTAGCAGAACACAACTTTAGAAAATTCTTATTATGGGTGATGCCACAATGTTAATTAATTTATAAAGCACTTATTGCCATATATGTAAGCAGTATGGTAAAGGCTAGCTAAATGATAGCCAGGAGGATAAAGATGGATTGCCATCAGACATTCTTCAATTCTCATCAGAGCTACACTATGAATACTCATTATAGTGAATTACTGATACAGGTTTATAAGCACTTAACTGAGAGTACATGCCAGCCTTATGGAAGTTGAAAATCCTGATCTGTATTTGTGTTTAAAAGAGGCCTGAAAGTATGATTTCACCAAAGTGGGTAGAAACAGTCAAAATAACCAATGCCAATTTGTAAAATATCATATGAAACAGATGAATCTGGAGGAAAAGGTTTGATCTCAAATTAACGCCAACCGTACATGGAATAACTTGAACTCCTGGAGCCTCTTTAGATGTATGGTCAATAGGGAGCTGGCTGCAACGCATTTTCATATGATTCTTCAGTACTTTTAACTAAATGAGAAATTTCTGTTTCATTCCCTAGAGGACTTCATGCCAATAAACTAAAAAACAAACTTATGAGATATCATCTGTAAGAGAATCTTGAACCAACACTATCCATGTAATTTAAAGGAAATATATACTGATTTTCTTCAGACCAGTACAGTACCCAAATTTCAAAACACAAGACCCATCTCACAGCACAAAGAAAGTGAGAAAATGATACCTGAACTTTAGACATGTTTTGAAACCTCACATTTCTGGGATAAGGAAAATGGCAAAAATTTTCTTGTGATTGTTTTACATCATCAGGCAATAGAGATACAAACAACAGTAATTGCTTACTCAAAATTTGATGTTTCAAAAAGGGTTGGCATGGGGAGGGATGGAAGGAACAGCATTTTATATCATGCCTGTTAGTAAAATGAGAGGTGTGTCTCACGCCTGTTTTGTGACTGGTTTGACACCAAAGCTGTGCTATGCCACAAACAAGCAGCCTCATGGGACGTGCTTTGGTTTCTCACAACCTAAAAGATATGCACAATGTGTGTCAAAATGCTGCAACCCCTACAGAATAATGCTGTACTACAGAAAGGTCAGTTAACTGTATACAGTTGAGCTATATGTAATTTAAATGTTAAAAACAAACTGATCACCTGATGTTGGGAAGATGGCAACAGTTCTGGCTATTTAGACAATGGTTTTGCATGTCCTAAACATTAAATTATAAACTGTTAATATCTTGCCACAGGTAAGTAAGCCAGCCTGCCTGCCATACTACATGACATGTCTGGAAAATACTGCTCAGAATAATCCACCATGGAAAAACATTTCTAATTATCCTCTAGGTCTCTGGCCTTTTAGCACAAATGTGTTTCAGATCATGCTATTGACAGGCAGGTTTTATATATAATATAAAATCTGCCTGAGAATAGCATGTGTACACACACACACACACACACACACACAGAGTTTTGGACTGACTTTTTTCTTCCAAAGGATTTCATCATGCCCTAAAGCTGGAATAAAAATAGCATTTTCTTTATCTTTTAAAATTTTTAATTGGAAACGTAATCAGTATTAAAAATTATGTGCAGGCAATGCTGATATTATTTTCAAGCCTCAGTTTTCTGAATGGTGCAAAATTTGTACTCAATTTTCCATACCAGAATATCAATTATTATCAGGTTACCAAGATAAGCCAGTTATGGGAAATAAACCCTGTATTATAACAGTGAAGAAGAGGGTCATGGTAACCTAGAAAGGGTATTTATTGAACTGCATTTGATATACAGATGCTCACAAACATTTACAGAGGATATCAGAATAGATTGCATGTTGCCAGTCAAAACATTTTTATTGTTTATGCAATGCCTGGCAAAAGTCTTGCATACAACTGTATTGCATGCATAATTTTACACACATATACACACACACACACACACAAACTTTGCACATGTGCATTATATGAGAGTATATATATGAAGTAAATAGTTTCAATAGTGCAGATTTCCTAGTGTAATGCCACTGTGCACTGAAAGAAGCTATCATATAATGCACACCTGCAAAGTTGTAGAGTTAATATTGTCATGAACAGAGAAATATAATGAGTTTAGGAGGAAGAGCCAAGTTTCATTAGTTCTGTAACTGTTGCTATAACAAGGTAGTTTTCAAACATCGTATTTTACAGTGCTAATCAAAGCCTCCAACATTATCTCTTTCCTATGTTAAAGGAAGACTTCTTGTGATAAAGTGGCCTCAAAGGCCAGAGAGCCAACCAGAAATGGTATGTGTACAGGTGACACACTATCCCTTTACTGAGCACCAGTTCGTCAGAATGAGAGTACCAAAACAAAAAAGTGGGAAACTCTCATGGTTCTATTTAAGAAGTTATGCCACATTCATCATCATAATATCTAAATACCTCATTAAAAGAACCGTTACTCTCTTTTGCTACAATGTTCATTTTGGTGGCAGGATAAACTCAGCATTAGGTGACCAGACTGAGAATAGACCATGATGATCCTCCCAAAGCTGCTTTAATTGCTCACTCTCTTCAACTCTGACCTGTAGGGACTGATTTATACTAATGAAGTCAAAAACAACATTTCCAAATATGTGGCCTGGATTGTCAAACCTCCTCAATGCAACAAAAATAAAGGTTCCTAAAATGTCTCAGATCCTAACTAGCAAGAGGCCCTTACCTTTAACTTTGCTAGTTCAAGCCAGCAATGCTAGCAGAGGTAAGTAATCAGACCCTTATTTTCAATCTAAAAGAAACTTTTCCAGCCACTAGGGCATGTTCTTTGCAGCCCTAACCAGAGGTATTGACCTTGGGAGGACACAAAGTGTTGAATGACAGTAGACTGAATTCACAACATTAGCCTGATTCAGGGAACTTTCTCCAGACTGTGCTTCATTAAGAGCAATGGGGCCAAAGGAAATGTTATTGGCATCCAAGTGCAAAGTTTCCCTTCTCACTATTCCAAGAACACAAAGAAACTTCCTTCACATTAGAGGAAATATGCAGGAAGGCCTAGAGTCTGGAACCACACAGATAGTTAGGATGAGAGATTTGTCAGTTGGATGGACACATTCTATAACTGCAGTTGACAAAGGAGGTTATTTAGTGTTTAGCTACACTAAATCCTTTAAGGGAATTTCAGCATGCATGGACAGTTTAAGATTTTAAGGGCTTTATATAAACTGTCAACATAGCATAACAAAGATTAATTTAAAACAAGTTTCACTGGGATTTCTAAGAATTCCAATGTCAAAAAATGTCTATAGTTGTATTGGAAAGAAGCATTATCTTATGCTTTAAGGGTGGTTCACCCCGGTAATGAGACCAAAAATTCAAACACCTTCAGTCTTTAGGTTTTAAAAACGTTAACATATTTAGATATTTTAAATTGTATTAGAAAAAGAACTAAAGCAGCACATAAAGAAGTCAAAATTCACCAGTTAAAAGAAGATCCTTTGTTTTTAGTATTGACTGATTTTCTGTATTTACCAAAACTTTCCAGGTTTCGAAAAGCTGGTATTTGGGTTTTACTGATTTTCGCCTGGATTTTGGCTTTTTCAGGACCCAGGAATTTTCTCAGGGGAAGCGGGCAGGACTGTGCTGAGGGGCAGAAGTCAGCAGGGGACTATAGTCAGCAGGGGACTATGGCCAGCAGAGGCACCATTGCTTATGGGGTGCAACCGTCAGCTCCCCTCCTGATCCTAGCCCTTCAGCATGGCCCCATAGGGGAAATGGACAGGGCTGTGCTGAAGGGTCAGGAGGAAGTTATGTCCAGAAGAGAGGCCGGTATTTACAAGGTGCAGCCTTCTGTTCCACTCCAAACTCCAGCCCTTGAATATGGCCCTGTCAGCTTTCTCTGTGTAATGGGAAACGAGATTGTCAGGGAGCCGGGTACCAGCAGCCGAGACCGCCCAACCACTGTAGTGACAAGCCCACAGGGAGCAGACGTCTTTTTCAACTGCTACATCATAAATCCCACCCATCTTCCAACCTTACCCATTGCCCTTTGTTCAATTTTTACCCATTTTCACCCATTTTTCAAAAATTAGGAATATTTACTGATAAATTCCCAGTACATTTAAAAAAAGAAAAGAAAAACCGAAAATGAAGGACTTTAGGATTCCAGTGAAAAATAAAATTGTGAAGGTTGTGCCAGATCAGGAAATTGGCTCACTGCTAAATATGTTCTGTGAACAAAACGCGTGTGGGCAGACGGCCTCTTCCCAGAGCCTGGGAATATTCTTCAAGTGTGTTACCTATGATCAGCTCTGCAGATAGGTTTATTTGCCAGCCTGAAATGGCAAAAAACTCTAAGGGTGGGATTTTCAAAAGCCTGTTGATTCCATTGAAGTCAGTGGTAAAAGTCCCTTTGATTTCAATAGAGCAGAGTTAAGCAAAAGCTAAGCACACTTTTGAAAATCTCACCTTCAAATACTTCATCAGGTTCCTGCTAACAATTAAGTAGAAAATGACCCTCATCTTCACAACTGTCTCCAATTCCTTTAGCTCTTCACCCTATCATGACCCTAAATTGTTGTACTCTCCTTCCAAGTTTTCCAAAAGGCTTTCAACAATGAATGACAGTCTATGACAGTATCCTCTCATTGTATGCCATCAGCGGTATACAATCTTTCAGTTTCTTATCTTCTTCCCAGTAGTTCTAGGGAAGTTGGTGTTGGTATAGAGGTGAGAAAAGCGATGGACTCACTGGAGGCAGAATATTAGTTTATTCATTATTTCAAATTTTGTAAAATACAACTATAGGTGTCCATTCCACAAATCAAAAAGGATTTCAGACATATTTTCAAACTCCTTATCCAAGATCAATTTAAATGTCTAAGTGATAATCTACACGTACAATTTTAAAAGTGCCATTAGTCCCCTTTAGTTGGTAAAATCAGAAGAATTATTATTTGTACTGAAGTAGTGCCTAGGGGCCCCAGTTACAGATCAGGGCCCCATGGTGCTCATATATGTAACAGAAAGATGGTCCCTGCCCTAAAGAACTTGAAATCTAAGTAACTAGTGAGTAAGAAGTAGATTGGTTGCATGTGTTCACTTGATTAGGGGGTGATTATGCCACACTCTCATTAACGAACAGAACTTAGGCATGACTCTGAAGTCATGGAACTTGACACCTATGCACTATTCAAGTGCTTAAAGTTAGGCTTGTGCTTTACACCTGGCAGTATTGGAGTGAGACTGCACTTCAACCAAAACACATTTTGTTAAACAACACTGCAATGTGAACTTTCAGTATCCATATTTTCAGGAGTCCTCTAATTTATTGATTCAAATCATTATTAAAATGCTAATGCTGTTTACATGCCGACTATTAAAGGTTTATAACTGTCTCTTGACTGAATGACTTATGTTTTCCTTACAACTACTAGGATGGCTTTTGAGGACCTGCTGTAACTTTTTTCTCTTTATTCCAAGTTGTTCTGAGACAGACAGATGTTCAACAAGATCCAAAAATATGCTTTTTGTTGGACTGAAAAGCATTTCTTTAAGTAGATTAAAAGACTACAAGAGTCGAGATGTTCCTATTTGTGCTCCACACAATGATGCTTTTAAAGAGACTGTGTTAAAACTGTTGCTATGGTGACTATATTCTAAGGCTACATGTTGACAAGTATGCCATTAAAATACAACAAGCAGACACTTCAGCAAAAGTCTGCTGTTTATCACTAGAAATAAGCAGTTTTAGGTCAGTGCTTCAGCACATGCAAAGTTCTCATCTACCTCAAACAACAGCTAAATCTACAATATTTCATATACAGAAAACTAGATAGCTTAAGGCTCTTTTTTTCCATGTGATAATTTAAACCATAAAATAAAATGAAAGCCTGTATTGCTGATTGCATTTTATTTTTATTGCTTGAGAACCAACAAGAGCCAAAGCTGACTAACAAACTTTAAAAAATTGTACCCAGGAATATCCATCACTAAACATCTGATTCAAGATGTGTCAGGCACTTGACTCTCCCACTAACCTAAACCAAGTTGTCACTTCATTTCTCAGGACCAGATCCACCCTGGTTTAGCACCAAATCCTGCAAAGAATTAAATGCCTCCAGTGTGATGCCAAGCAGACTCAGATCCCAGTGGACTCAACAGGAGCTGAGGTCACGCCCCACCTCGCACAATCAGATTGTTAAAGCTGCACAAGATAAAATGAGGTGCTCTGTCATGACCCATAGAGTGCTAAGGGCTCAAGGGAAGCTCTATGGCAGCTGCAGCCTAAGGAGACAACAGAATGTGACACACGGTCTCAGATAAAATCTTCCACAGCAGACAGCAGTGCCTACACTGCCCAGGGTGGGGAAGAAGTGCTGCTGACACAGAAAGGTTATATCCAGAGTGGGACTTACCAAAAGCCTTATCTTTACTATGAAAAATGTGTTCACAACTCAATACTAGTGGACAAGGCAGTCTGTAGTTTTCACATGTGTTAATAGGTTTTAACTCAACTTGATAATTCATGTGAACAAAACTATTAACTGCTTTGTGTTCACTAGTTCTCAACCTTTCCAGACTATTGTACCCCTTTCAGGAGGCTGATTTGTCTTAAGTACCCCAAGCTTCACCTCACTTAAAAACTACTTGCTTACAAAACTAGAAATAAAAATACAAAATTTCACAGCACACTATTACTGAAAAAATTGCTTACTTTCTCATTTTTACCATATAATTATCAAATAAATCATGACCCCCTTCCCAGGTTGAGAAACACTGATATAGTATATAGAGCAGTATAAACAAGACATTGTCTGTATGAAATTTTAGTTTGTACTGACTTCAGTAGTGCTTTTCATGTAGCCTGTTGTAAAACTAGGCAAATATCTAGATGAGTTGATGTACTCCCGAGAAGACCGCTGCGTACCCCCAGAGGTACGAGTATTCCTAGTTGTGAACCACTGCACTAAGATTTGATCTCAAGTTAGCTACTGCAGGTTATGAATGCACTTTTTTCATAATGAAGGCAAGGTAGAAGTTAGCAGTGAGTGGCCTTTGCACCACCAATTTATGCTGTGTCTTCAGTCAGAGAGGGATTCTGGGACAAAGGTGTTCCCAACGTTACCAGAGATTTGAAATGTTTTTCCACAGGTTTGGGTAACTGAATAGATTTCAAACATATTTACACAATTAATAAGTAGGACTGCTCTTAGCAAAACAAAATTAAAAATAAAATCAGTTAGAGATGTTCTATTTAATGTATTAAAAACAATTTACAGGCAGTCTAAGGATGAAGTTTCTATTACATACTAAACTGTATTTAATACCACTTGCAGCCCCATATAATTGGTGGAGGGATGCAATAAACCAAGATGCATGGGTAACTGTAAATTTGGCATTTCATAAGGTTTCAAGTGTTTGACTATGGAACCTTAAATAAACTTTCTTTTAACATAATTATGTACACAAAAGCTTCCTTAAAAAAAGGGAAAGAGGTAAAAATAAATCCCAAGTATTCCCAGTACACAGCTGCAATAGCTTTGGTGGCAGAATGGGCCCAGCATTTTCCAAAGTCCACGTTCAGTTCCTTTAAAAAAATAAAAAAAAAAATGGAAGGATGCCAAAATAACTGTCGAGAGAGAAGAAAAATGATTGTTTTTAACACTTTTACAACCCAGCTAAGCTCAAATGGAATTTCCCGTGACAAAGAAAAGGCACTTGTCTAGGCCAAGGGCTTTATTACTGCCAAATTTCAATGGTTTGCTGCAAAGCATGGAAATGTTAACGTTTCTCAAAAACAAAAATAAAACAACTCCCTCCCTCCCCCCACCCAAAAAAAGTTCAAGAATCTTTCATAATGAAAAATGTTAAACAACCAAATATAGGGCTCACTACTAGCCCACCTATAATACATTTAAAAGAATGGAAATGTATACATTACAAAATGTAAAAATAGCAGTTTACCCAATCATTAAACAGAGCAAGGTGGGGTGAAGGTGTGTAAACAAAAACAAAACAAAAAATACCCTACCCACTACTTTGTTCTTAGTTGTAATTACTGACAAATCCTAGGGTTTATGTGACAAGTTATAACAGAAGAAACATTATTAAAGCTGTCTACTGCAACTCCATAATTAAGGTGGCATTGAGCTTTTCAGTTAAGGCAGGATTAATGTCCACCTATTTCAAACTTCAATGATTTTATTGCCATACACACTACATCATTCTACATTATATATAACAAATATATAAATAAATACATCACACAAAAACATGGTTGTTTGAACACATTAACTTGAACTCATCATGAAATCTTTTGCTAAAGTGCACCATTTTCATTTTTTTAAATAGAAAACAAATTAATTGCTTACTTAGTGGTCTTTTACTTCCATGAATGCATTAAGTGATATCAGAAAGTACTTCACTGCACCAAACAAATTAAATTCTATATTAGTAGAGATTATACCAACAAACATCAATGTTAATTTAAAAAAAAAGGATTAGCAATTAAAGATTTAAAGTACATTAGCATTGATCTTCAGCATGAAACAGTTGTGATCAATAAAGAAACTAATCTGTAAAATTGATAAATTGAGTAAATCCTGTTTACCAAAGTACAGCATAAGCATAATTTACAAATATGAGAAGTAAAAGATTAAAAACCCATTCTTGGTTATTATAGCTGAAGAAAACACTTTAAAACATAAGATCAGCATTTAGATAAGTATATCAAAATCACTACTTTTCTTTGAACTTCAATAACGTACTCTTACTCAGAAACCCAACAACTTCATGATTTGGTGAGTTCATCAAAACAAGAAATTTCCACCAAAAATCACAAGGATGGGTACCCACATAGTGAGCTTGCTTCACCGGCCAATGAAGTAAGCAGCACACATGACCTGTAGTAATCTCTCTTTTTTATCATCTAAGGGCTTGTCTACATACAAAAGTTGTTCTCCTTTAATCATACTAGTATAGTTAAAGTAGTATAACCTTCCTAGTATGGCTGCAGTTATATCAGCATAAATGTGCTTGTATCACTACAGCTTATTCCCAATATGGGAAGGGGAATAAGCTATACTGCTTATACCTTTATACCAGTGTTACAGTGTCCACAACAGAGTTTGTGCCAATATAACTATGAGTTAAAAAAAAATTATCCCCAAAACTGCTACAAAACTGTGTTTAGACCAGGCCATAGTAGTAGTAAGTTGTGAGATTCTAAACTCTCAGAAGTTAAGTGCTATGGATAATTTGCAGTAGTTTTGAAGTATGAGAATGATGTCAGTGTGGTAGGAAACAAATAAAAAAGGAAATTATGAGATTTAATTGGTAATAATTACAAGTTTTTGTAATTTTAGGTAACACCATATTCCTAGCTATGAGTAACAAAGGTTAACAGTTCCACAGCCTCAGTTTTAGTCCTGTGTATGGACATTTCTTTATGGGTTGAAAAAATATAATTCAATCTGAAAAAATCGCTCAAAGAAAAAACTTAAAGGTAGTTAAACTATATAAATACTAATTTAAATAAATGTAAGACAGTCAAAGTATTAAGTTCCTTCCAATTCTTCAATTATTCCTGAAGCAACTGGGACATTCCCTTGTTCCAGTCAAAGACAGGGATAAAAACCATCTCATTTTACTCTATAGCCACTCTGATAGGACTCAGCCGTGGAGCTGACAAGCTTTGAATGATGTCAAATCCTGCCTTGCTTAAGCAGAAGAAGAATTACCATGACACACAAGGTTCCTATACACAGGGGAAAGTATTTGAAGTATAGAAAAAAGCCCCAGGTCTTTCACCATAAGTTACATCATCAAGGATCTAACGTAAATTGACAAAAAGGAATACATTCAAAGTTCAGGTTGTTGGTCCAATAAAAGATATGACCTCACACATCTTCCGTCTCTAACACCCTGGGATCAACACAGCTACACCACCACTGCATACAGATTCAACTCAATCCAGTATGCCCCTAAATGACAGTCATTTAAAGAGTCATAACAGTCCCTGTTTAAAAGTTAGGCCTCTGGCTATATAAAAACTACTCCTGGCTATTGGTGGCAATCTGCACGACAGTACAAGAAACCCAACTCATTGCCCGTACAAGTATGTCACTGGCCAACCAGTTCTCGGAATGCTGCAGAAGTAGCATGCCTAGCAACAAGGAAAGAGAACTGAGTATCTGTTTATACTCACACCTAGACTACGCTACAAAATTAGGTCAATGCAAGGCAGCTTACATTGATCTAACTGTGCATGTGTCTACACTTATATTTGTCTTTCACCGATGTAAGCTCCCAGCTGGGCTGGCAAGTAACACCGCCTCCCTGAGCAGCAGAGACCCATGGTCAATGTACTTAGATTGATGCAGTTTGAGTGTAGACACTGAATAACTTATGTCGACCCTAACTATCCAACATCAGCTGTCCTACAATGCCCCACACTGACCACTCTGGTAACCATTGTGAACTCCACTGCTCAGCAGTCATGGAGACTGGAAGCCACTTTCCCCTTTAAAGCCCTGCGAATTTTCAAAAATTCCTTTTCCTGATTGCCTGGCTTGGTGAGCACACCTAGCAGCTCTCCGTTGTTGAGTGGAACTGTCCAGCTGGGCCAGTGGGAAGAAGGGGCACTGCAGGCACAGCTCCAAACTAGCCATTGAAACAATGACATCTACGAGCAGATTGCTCAGAGGATGCAAGTGAAGGAGTATGACAGGGATCAGTAGCAGAGTGAAAGTCAAGGAACTGCGGCAGACATACCAGAAGGGCCAGGGAGGCCAACGATCAATCTGGTGCTCACCCGCAGATTTGCCACGTTTACCAAGACCTGCAAACCATATTTGGCAGAGACCCTGCCAAACCCCCCCCACACACACACACACACCACTGTGGATACCTCCGAGGAGCTTGAGCCACAGGTCTCTGCCATGAACAGCAAGGAGGATGTGGACAAGGAATAGGAGGAGGAGTATGGGGAACAGGCGACAGGGCTATCCAGCTGTGCAGTGAGCCAGGACCTGCTTTTGATTTCATCTCAGTCTAGCCAATCAAGCCCAATGCAGGGTAAGGAACCTTGGGTAAGAGTGTAGAAAATTTTTCAATTACAGGGATGGCACCCCCGAAGTAGCAGAACACATCTTTTGACTTTCCATTAATTTACTCATGTGAGAAGAGTACTTCTGCCACCAAGAGCGGTATCTGCTTTTCAGTCCCCTCTAGAGTTAGATGGGGGGCAGGGGAGAAGAGCATGCGGAAGAGAAGGTTACTCACTTTGTGCAGTAACTGAGGTTCTTCGAGATGGTTGCCCCTGTGGGTGCGCCACTTTAGGCGTCTTGGCAATTGGAGATTTGTGGCAGCAGTACCTGGTTGGGCTGCACGCTTGACTCCGAGTGATTACATAGCGGTGCGCAGCCAACCGTCCTCCAGTTCCTTCTCTACCTCAGAGAATCAGTGTGAAAAATTCCGAAGCAGAGGGAAGGAGGGAGGGTAGTTGAGTACCCACAGGGACAACCATCTCAAAGAACCTCAATTACTGCATAAGGTGAGTAACCTTCTCCTCTTCTTCTTCTTCTTCTTCTTCTTCTTCGAGGAGTGTCCCTGTGGGTGCTCCACTTTAGGTGATTGTTGAGCAGTGCCTCTCAGTGGAGGAGAAGGGCTTTGGAGTTGGTCTACTGATGGCGGATAACACCATAAGTCCAAACTGAGCATCTGCTGCTGATTGTTGTTCTAAAGCATGGGCTAATGTCCAGGTAGCTGCTTTGCAAATATCAGTGATAGGCCACAGATGTTGCTAACGCTTTCATGGAGTGTGTGCGACCTCCCAGTGGGGGTTGCAGATTGTGGTTTTGATAGCACAAATGGATACATCTAGATATCCATTTGGATAGTCTCTGTTTTGAGATGGTTTCACCCAGGGGTGGGCAAACTTTTTGGCCTCAGGGCCACATCTGGATATGGAAATAGTATGGTCGGCCATAAATGCTCATGAAATTGGGGGCTGGGGTGCAAGGGCCACCTGTGGGTGCAGACTCTGGGGTGGGGCCAGAAATGAGGAGTTCAGGGTGCAGGAGGAGGCTCCGGCTGGGGGTGCGGGCTCTGGGGTGGAGTTGGAGGATGAGGGGTTTGGAGTGTAGAAGGGGGCTCCAGGCTGGTACCAAGGGGTTCGGAGGGCAGGAGGGGGATCAGGGCTGGGGCAAGGAGTTGGGGCTCGGGAGGAGATCAGGGGTGCAGGCTCTGGGTGGCGCTTACCTTAAGCAGCTCCCAAAAGCAATGGCATGTCTCCCCTCCGGCTCCAACGCGGAGGCACAGTGCTGGCCACACGGCTCTGCGCGCTGCTCCATCTGCAGGCACCACCACTCCAGCTCCCATTGGCTGCGGTTCCCGGCCAATGGGAGCTGCAGACCCAGTGCTTGGGGAGGAGGCAGCATGAGGAGCCCCCTGGCTGCCCTTATGCATAGGAGCAGGAGGGAGGCTATGCCACTGCTTCTGGGGGCCGTGCGGAACCACGGCATGCGTGGAGCAGGACAAGCCCCTGACTTGAGTGCCGGAGTGAGGCAAGCCCCCGACCCAGCTCCCCAATGGGAGCTTGGGGGCCGGAGGCGGCCCGTAGTTTGCCCACCCCTGGTTTAGTACCTCGAGCATTCTGTTATGGAAATTAGTAGTCTAGGTAATTTTCTGAATGTTTTTGTTCTTTCTATTTAAAAAGCTAATGCTCTGTGAACATCTAGCACATAGAGTGAGGCCTCCCTCCCATCAGCATGTGGCTTTGGGAAAAATACGGGTAAGTAAATAGGTTGATTTAAATGAAAAGGGGAGATGACTTTGGGTATGAATTTAGGATGCAGTCGTAGGATTATTTTATCCTTAAAGAATGTTGAATAAGGTGGGTGTGCCATTAGGGCACCTAATTATCCCACCCATCTTGCGGACGTGATGACAATGAGGAAAGCCACCTTCATTGATAAGTGCAACAAAGAGCAAGTTGCAGGGGGTTCAAACAGTTTTCCCATAAAATCATGTAGAACAAGGCTGAGGTCCCACGTGGCTGTAGGGTTTCTTAGTGTGGGATAAGTGTTTTCTATGCCATTAAGGAAGTGTTTAATCATCGGGTGAGCAAATATAGTGACTCTGTCCATCTTGTCATGAAAGGAGATGATGGCAGCCAAGTGTACTCTGATGGAGTTTGTGGACAGCCCCAATTTTTTTAAGCCTAGTATATAATCGAGGATTCTCGGTAGGGAGGCTAACTGTGGCACCAGATGCAGAATCGTTTCCATTTATGGATATACTTCTTTCTTGTGCTTAGTCTCCAACTGTTCAGTAGTATATCTTTCACTTCCTCAGAACAGTCCTTCTCAACCCCTATCAGCCATGGAGTAACCAGGCCTTTAGATGGAGTATTGCGAGATTGGGGTGATAGACGCGTCCTGCATTTTGAGATAGAAGGTGAGGGAAGGGTTCGAGGCGGTTTCACTGCCATCTGCCGCAGGTATGGAACCACATTTGTCTGGGCCATGTGGGTGCAATGAGAATGATCCTGGATTTGTCCTGCCTGATTTTGTGAATGATTCAGCTTAGGACTGGATTTGGGGAAAATGCATACATCAGTGGTGCCTCCCATTTTAGGAGGAATGGTGTCCCAATCCGGCCTGGGAGCTATATTGTGGACATTTGGCATTCTGAGCTGTTGCAAATAGATCTATGGTGAGGAACCCCCATAGTTTGAATATAGTTTTGAGAATTCCAGGATCCATCTCCCCCTCGTGGGTTTGTGAAAAATCCCTACTTCGTTGATCGGCTGTTGTATTCTGACATCCTGGCAGATAGGATACCGATATCTCTATGTTGTTGGTGATGCACCAATTCCAAAGGCGTATTGCCTCTGTGCATAGGGAGTATGATCATGCTCCCCCTTGGCAATTTATAAAGAACATGCATGCTATATAGTCCATAAGGATCTTGATGGCATTCTTCTTGATTCAAGGAAGAAAGTGCTTACATGCATTTCAGACTCAACTTAACTCCAATAAGTTTATGTGCAGGTTGGACTCTGCTGGGCACCAGTGGCCTTGGATCATATTGTGGCGTAAATGTGCCCCCCACCCAACTAGGGAAGCATCTGTCGTGGTTGTCATGGTTGGAGCTTTTTGTTGGAAAGGGACTCCTGAGCAGACATTCTGTGGTTGCGTCCACCATGTCAGCGAGTCGTATACCCTGCATGGCATTGTGAGGCATCTGTTGAGAGAGTGTCTGTGCGGTATATACACTGTTCGAAGCCAGGCCTGTAAGCATCTTATGTGGAGTCTGGCGTGTTTTACAACAAATCTTACTGCTGATGTGTACCCCAAGAGTCGTAAGCATGATGTTTGTGGGCTGTCCATCATCACTGAAATTAGGTTGACTAGAGTGAGGAAGTGTTGTTGGAGTAACTCTGCTGTTCCTGAGAGACACTCGAGGTAGGCGCCTATGAATTCCAACTTCTGGACAGGAACCAGTGTGGACTGTATATTTATTCGCAACTCTAGGTCCGTGATCAGGGTTATCATGCTCTGCATGGTATTTATTGCTCCTTGCTACATTGGTGCCCTTATCAGGCAGTCATCTAAGTATGGAAATATCATCACCCCTTGTCTGCAGAGGTGAGCTGCAGCAACAGAGAGAACCCTGGGAAAAACTCTTGGGGCAGTGGAAAGGCCAAAGGGTAGTACTCTGTATTGGAAATACCGTTTCCCCAGGGTGAATCTCAGGAATCTTCTGGGTGAGAGGTGAATGGTAATATGAAAATAAGCAACCTGGAGGTTGAGGGCCGGGAGCCAATCTCCTTTCTCTGACGATGGAATTATTGTGGTTAAAGTCACCATTTTGAAACATTGTGTTCTTGCGAATCTGTTGAGTTTTTGTAAATCCAGGATGGGTCTCCACCCGCCGGTCTTTTTCTAAGTTAGAAAGTAATGGGAAAAAAAACCTCTCCCCATGTTGTGATGGTACAGGTTCCATGGCACCTAATTGTACGAGATGGTTTATTTCCTGTCATGACAGGTGCTCGTGAGAGGGGTCCCTGAAGAAGAATGGGGAAGGGGAGTGTGTAGGTGGGATAGAAATAAAGGGGATGGAGTAGCCCTTCTGGATAATCACTAAAACCCATTTGTCTGTTGTGATGGTGTTCCAGACTGGGTACTAAGTGACAGACGGTGTCCGAATGGGCAGGGGACTGTATCAGTTTCTGGAATCAGACAGTGCGGAGGTCTCGTGCCCTCGACCACACCTTCAAAAAAGATTGTCTGGAGGTGGATGGTTGAGAGATTGAAGGTCGATCTTGGTTCTGTGAACATCTGTTCTGTTTTTGTTCATGCCGTTGGTTTTACTGTCTTTGTGGCTGGGAGTACAGTGTAGGCTGGAATCTCTGATTGTAAAACCTGCTCTATATCTTTTCATTTGCAGATACGTAAATGCCAAGGGTTTTCAAGGTCGCCCTTGAGTTCGTTAGGGTGTGTAGTGAGACATCAGTTTTGTCTGCAAATAATTTCTGTCCTTCAAAGGGTAAGTCCTCAACTGTTGCCAGGACCTCACTTGGGAATCGGGAGAGATGGAGCCAGGATGCACAGCCCACGACAATGGATGTTGTGATGAATCATGCTGCTGTGTCTGCAGAGTCAAAGGAAGCCTGGAGGATGAGATGAGACCCCCTTCAGAAATGTGTGCTTTGTACTGTTTTTTTGTTGTTGTTTGGCAAATAAAGGTTGACATTTTGGAGAACAGATTGTGTGCTTATTTAGCCAGCAGGGCCGAATAGTTAGCTATGTGGAACTGAAGCATAGCTGATGAATAGGCTTTTCGCCCAAAAAGGTCTACTAATCTTTTCCAATCCTTATTGTATGGGGTTGTTCGGGACTGGTGGTGTTTCCCCCTTTGATTGACTGCCTCCATCACTAAGGAGTTTGGTGCAGGATGTGTGAATAAAAATTCAGCTCCTTTGGCTGGCACATAATACTTACTGTCTGACCTCTTACATGAGGGTGGTGCAGTAGCTGGACTCTGCCAGATGATTTTCACAGGCTCCATAATAGCATCATTTATCGGCAGGGCTATCTTTGTTGATGGGGTTGCCTGGAGTATGTCCGTGAGTTTATGTTGGGCTTCTGGTAGCTGTGCCAATGAAATGTCTAGAGAGTCAGCAACCCTTTTGAAAAGGTCCTGAAAGGATTTGAAATCATCCCCTGTAGTAGGAGATGGTGGCATTATGGTTTCATCTGGTGACAAAGATGAGAGGTGAGTAGGCAGTGTAGTGTCCTGTTTGGCTGTGTCCTCAGGTACCTCAGCATCTCACTCTTGTGTTTCAGAGGGTGCAAGGACAGTAGGTGAAGGGGTCAGGGCTGTTCTGGACCTAGGCAGGCTAGATGACCTGCAGTTTTGGGCGTTATACATTGCCCATGGATCCCAGTATGACCAGTTAGGTAGGAATGGTATAGGGATAGTGCCCATGGGTGACAATACAATCCTCATATATCTGCAGTGGTTGTTGATGATATGGTCCTGGCTTTGGTGAGGAATGACGAGGAGTATATATATTACTGCATCATCCTCTTCTTCCTCATCACTGGAGAAGGGGGGGCTGACCTGCAGGGAGTAGTGGGCTGGTTAGATACCAATCTGGATGGGTGACCTCGGTGCTGAGTAGAGGAGATTCAGGTGTTGAAACCACTACCAGGTCTGCATGTCTCACGAACTGCTGCGGTAACATGAAGCTCGGTGACAGACAGCATGGTAGACAGCCCAGGAGCATGAGTTGAAGCTACCAGTGTCGAGGATTTAGAGCTGTGCGGCATAGGTACAGCAGGTGGCGCCATTGTACCGCTCGGTGACGAGATCGTCTTTGGCTCCATGGGCGCCACGCTGGAAGGTTTCACTGTGTGTGTGAACCTCCATTAGAGCCTGCACGCACAGGGTCTTTAGCTCTTCAGGAACTCTCAGTGCCGGACGTTCCCAGTGCCTCGCGGTCTGACGCTCTCGGTGCTGTCGGTACCAGGGCAGATTTTTCTGTTGGAGATTGCTTTTGTTTAGGTGATTCTCGGTGCGGGAATGTCTGCGCCTGCTTCTTGGTAGCCTTTCTAGGAGTAGGACGATGTGGAAGCAGAGCCCCTGTCAGAGGCTACTGTTGGCCGCCCAGGGGGTGACCTGGGCTCAGGGTCAGAGGCTGGTCTGAGGAATTTCTCCCTCATGAGGAGCTTCAGTTGGAGATCCCTGGCTTTTCTTGTCCAAGCTACCAGTTTTCTGCACTTTTGAGTAACATGTGTCTCGCCGAGGCAGTAGGCACACTGAGTGTGGCCATCAGAGACCGATATGGATAGTCTGCAAGTCAGGTAGCGTTTAAACCCAGGTGAGCCGGGCATGCCTGAGGGAGCTGGTCTCTTAGAGAAAAAAACAGAGGTAAACCCTGTCGAGGAAAGGCTGTATGTCTGCTGGAGAGGCTGGGATAGATAGGGAAGATAAAGGGGATTTTTTTTTTAATTTAAGATATTAAAGGCAGGCAATAGATATAGAAGCTAACTACAACTAAGCTAACACTATCACTATGAACTAACTACTATAAATCTTATCTGAGGTAAGAGAGGGCACTGCTGATCGCTCTGACTCAAGCCAAAGGCGGTAGAGAAGGAACTGGGGGATGGTTGGCTGCACACTGCTATGCAACCACTTGGAGCAGCATGAGACGGCTACAGCACATGTGCGGCCCAACCAGGCACTGCTACCACAAATCTGATTATAGGCACAGGGTGCTAAGACACCTAAAGTAAAGCACCCACAGGGATGCTCCTCGTAGAACAGTTTATGTACACAGGGATGTCCCTCGAATCCTCCTTAGAGTTTGCTAAGAAACTTTCATGGGGATACTGTGAAATCCACTCCCAAAGACTTCCAGGGAGGGCTGCCTTATTTCTTCCTCCATGCCAGATACCTTCAGCAGACACCATTGCCCTACACTACTAGAATGATGAAGCTGAGCAATTCCCTCCTCATTTCCCCAACCCCAGGCGGGCCATACTTACCATGGCTAGCACTGACTGGCGATGTGCACAAGCAATCGCAAACAACAGAGAGAAGGTAGTGCTCATAGCTTTTGGGTACCAAGGGGAGTGATTTCAGCATCTTAAGTTTTGTTTTCCATAGTGAAAATGATATCGCTCTGTGTATTTTATCTGTGGCTGCTGCTATTGTGGCCTCCAGGGTCTCCCCCTCTATACCCACAGAACATCTGAGCCAGATAAGGTGGAGAAAGATGAGGACTTGGGATGACATATTCAGTGAGATCCTGTAAGCAAGTGCTGCATTGGACACCTGAGCACAGGCCTGAAGGATGAACACTGTGGACAGCTATCAGGGAATGCAAGTCTTAAATCCTGATCTAAGGGCTCTTAGGAGCTCATAAGTTCCAACCTGACACCCAGTGGCTTGCTAACAAGTACCAGAACAAAAGCTGAACCCTGACAGAGGACTCCAGTTGACAGAACGCTAGGGGCCATGATTGGTTTACAGCTTCTATATAAACCCAGCGCAGGAACAGGAAGTTGTCCATGCAACTGGATCTCTCTGCTTAGGACTACTTCCCGATCGCCTGATAACCAGACCCTGCCTGCCTCCTGGTTTGCGCTCTGGCCTGTCTCGGAGTCTGACTTCCTGGTATCTGACCCAGTGTGACTCCTGCTCTGATCAATAGGTAAGACCGCTCATGCCCCGGTCATGACAAGAGGATGGAGAAGGAAAGAATGGAGAGGAGAGAGGCCCAGGAGTCCCAGCAGGAAAAGGAGAGGGCGATGCACCCAGACATAAAGGGGCTTCTCAAGGACCAAACACAGATGCTGCACACTCTGGTGGACCTGCAGACTGAACAATCCCAGGCTCACCTCCCTCTGCAGCCCAAAGTGAACTCAGTATCAGGAGCTCCCTATACACCTCCTCAACATTCCACATGGCATCAGGGGTCGTCACACTATCCCTACACTCCACCCCAGGGAACATTAAAGACAATCACAGCTTCACATACACTGATCTGTGAAAGACGCAGTTGAAATGGACATGAATGTTCTTTTCTCCATAAGTTCTGTTCTCTTAATTTTTTAAGTTTTATTAAGTTTTTAATGTTTTTTTTTTTAATTGCACAAGGGTTTCTTTTTTTGCACTGATTTTGTTACAGAATAAATTTCTACTTGGAAAATAATTCATCTTTATTAGTTCAAAACATGACTGCTCAGCAGTTGACTGCTCAGCAGTTCTGAAAGCAACCAATTCCAACTCATAGGATCATTCACAAACAAAACGAATAGGTGCATTGATAATGTTATATTCCTACATGTCCAGCAATCACCACCCAATTCCTACCAGGCCACAGAAGAGGAGGGCCAGGTAGAGCACACAACAACACCACACTGTATTCTGGCTCACTGTTAAAACGGTCTTTCAAAGCCTCCCTTGAGTCGTATAGCTCCGTGTTGAGCTCTTCTAATAGTCCTTGTATATGCTGTTCAAATTCAGCAGACAGCTGCTCGACCTCCACCCTTGTGGAAACTTTTCCCCCTTTGCTTCACAGATACTATGCAGGACACAGCAGGCAGCTATAATCATTGGGATATTTTTCTCACTGAGGTCCAATCTTATGAGCAAACAACAACAGTATCCCTTCAATGACCCAAAGCATATTCAACTGTCAGTCTGCAACTGGTGAGCGAGTAGATGAATCGTTCCTTGCCATTACCAAGGTGGCAGTTTGGCTTCAGGAGCTAGGGGAGAAAGGGGTAAGCTGGGTCATCCAGGATCCTACTGGCATTTCAACATTCCCAATGTGAATCCATTGGTTGGGAAAGAAAGTCTGTGCTTGCAGCTTTCTGAAAAGGCCGGTGTTCTTAAAGATGCGAGTGTCATGCACCTTCCCTGACCAGCCCAGACTGATGTCAGTGAAGTGTTCTGGTGATCTACCAATGCTTATATAACCATAGAAACGTAGCCCTTTCTGTTGATCTATTCAGTGACAAGGTGGTCTGGTGCCATCTATCACTCCACCACAGCTTGGGAACCCCATTGCTGCAAGTCCATCCACTATGTCCTGGACATTGCCAAGAGTCACAGTCCTGTGTAGCAGGAGGCGATTAATGGTCCTGCACACTTGCATCACAATGGCCCCACGGTGGATTTCTCAAGTCCAAACTGATTCCCGACTGACCAGTAGCAATCTGGCATTGAAAGTTTCCACAGTGCCACTCACTTCTCCACTGTCAATGCAGCTCTCATTATGGTGTCCTGTGCTAGAGGGCTGGGAGGAGCTCATTCAGGAATGTGGCCTTGCGTATCCTAAAGTTCTGCAGTGATTGCTTGTCATCCCAAACCTTCATTACAATGAGATCTCACCAGTCAGTGCTTGTTTCTCAGGCCCAAAAGCAGTGTTCCACCATCTGCAGTTGCTCCGTAAATGCCATCAACAAAACCGGTTGTCACTATATTCCACATCAATCTGTACTCCAAGGAATCGTCATGTTCCCCACTCATTCGGTTCTTCTTGCAATTTCAGGATCGTGCACCCTGCACCTGCAATGCTCATGACAACAGTGCACAGCTGTGCAGGCTCCATGCTTCTGTCAGAGATGGTGGACAGTGAGGAGGACCATGTGGGTTTGTGGGGATTTAAAAAAAAAAAAAAAAAATCAAGAAAATTATGGGATACAGATAACATTATGGGATGGAGACACTTGCAAACTGGGAAGTTGACCCCATGCTCTCAGTCACCCCTGTGGAATTTGTTTTGGAAATGCATGATGGGGCCAAAAGACAGTGTGCTGGACAGTGGCGAGTTGTACAGTGGGATAACTACTCATGGTGCACCGCATTCTGCATTTATACAAGCACTACTGAGAGTGCACGTACCACCGAGGCAAGGAGCCAGGTAAGCACATGCACCAGCGATGTACTAACTGCAGTGGCTGTGTGCCAATGTAACTTGAGTCAACATATGTTTGTAGCGTACCATTGGTTGTCCCAGTTGCTTAGTTGAACCCTTGGTTTAGTGGCTCCTCCCCTTAGATTGGGGAAGGGGCCTTCTGATAAGGGCAGGCTCATGGCCCTTTCCCAGAATTCAATAGGTGTAGTGTAGACATGACCTCAACAACATCCTGTCCATTGATTGAGAGAAGTGTTAACAAGATCAGAAGGAAGAACGAGGCATACTTGGGGCACCTTAGAGACTCACGAATTTATTTGGGCATAAGTTTTCATGGGCTAAAATCCACTTCATCGGATGCATGCAGTGAAAAATATGGTAGGAAGATATATATATATATATATATATACACACACACACACACACACAGAGAACATGAAAAAATGGGTGTTGCCGAAAAAAGAATGGTAGTTCCAATGAGCAGTCACAAGTGTGAAGGAAAGGGTTGGGGGAATAGCAGGTCCTCGAAGCACTGTAATGGATAGAAAGGCTCTCTAGGGAGAGAGAAAGGAAAGGAAAGAGGCAGATAATAGGGATGCATTTCTTAAACCAGGATGATTTGTTTCCACAAGAATACAAAAGTGCAAGAAAATTAGAGGTTCACAGTTCAGATAGTGCTTACTTGAAATCCACAATTTTGGAACTAAACTTCAAAGAAAGGAGCAAAATATGCACCCAAAGTTGTCCCTTATTGTATGCAACACTGACTCTTCTAAGAGCAAAGCGCAATTTCAAGTATAAGACTTAACAGCAAATGATGAACTTCACTTGGTGAATCAAACAAAAACAATTATAGAAATCTTCTGACCACATTTATAGTAATCTACTTACATGTGTTGTTGCAGTAATTCAAAATATTTCCCCCAACCAAACTCTGAACATTAGAAGGCCAAGTATATGAAGTCAGGGATTATTTTTATTTATTTATGTTTAAGATGAGGATCTTATTTTAATCACTTTGAGACTATTGTTTTCATGTTGTAAATTAAAAACTGCAATGTTTTAAAGAACTGTTAAATAGAAAGCAATGTTTATTGAACATTATTGTATTAAACATTGTTTAAAAATGCTTAACCAAATTTGATCAATTTTAAACACACACACGTGTGCACATGCATCTGCGCACACACACAAAAGCATCTGGGCTTTCATGCCAAGTTTCATTCCAAAGAGAATTCAAATAGCCGAGTAATAAATCCCTGAAAAAGTTTTATAATAGAAGCGGGAATAGATCCTTAACTTAGCTAATGGGCGCTGTTATAACAACTCTTAAAAAACAATCTCCCCAAATCTCTGGCAGGAATGTAATAAAAAAAATTTAAAAGTCCCTTTTTTCCCTCCCAGCAAGGCTAGAACATATGAGAATAACTAAGTATTAGTAAGATCAACAGAGGTCAAAACCAAAGAAATGAATGGTAATTTTTACACATTGAAGGAGTTGTTTTCTCACAGAAGTGTAATTTTAGAGAAATTTGCAAGTCAACTGCAATTATGAACATTTTGTCAAGCTATATAATGAATGCTACTGTTTTCCATACAGCCCAATGTGAAACCATGAAATTCTATACATCAGTCAGGCTTTTACTCAGTACACTCAAGATTCCTGGTTATTCCCTCTACAGCAATTTTTTTTTTTTTTTTTAAGAGCAACAACATATAAATTGGAAACAAAATGTTAGCATGTTTCCTGAAATAGAGAAAAGTAAGCTTTAACAATACCTGTACGATGCTTATTTAATGTACTTTATTGCTTCCTGACTTTAAGAACAATAGTGATATTTAACCCTAAATATGTTAACTGAATATTCTTTGACTCCAGTATATTATTTTATTACCACCTGATTCAGTTTCTTCAGAAATCCCTGAAACAAAGTTCACCCCAATGGTGAACTGTACTGCTACAAAGGAGACCTGGGTCTATGATAATTTTGAAGAGCATCACATGCAAAATAACTATAAAGAGTAAGTATGAGTTTCCTCCTACTTCCCATTCCTCAGAAGGCCTTGTCTACACTGGGTTTTTTAAGACATTGGTGCACCAATGTAACAACATTGGTCCAAAACCCTGACCTAGATGTGCTGCGTCAATGGAAACTGCAGTGTTGCCAACTCTTGTGATTTTAACAGCAGTCTAACAATATTTGGTGTTTTTCTTATAACCACGGTTCATGGATAGGTTTTTACATAAGAAAATTAACTTTCATTTTAAAAAACCCGGTAAGTTTCCAACCCTCATAAATTGCAGAGAAAAGTTTGAAAACACAAGACCTAAAGGCTCAGATACCAAAAAGCAAATAAAGAGAACCCAATGTATTTTTAAATGCCTCATGGTTTTTAAGCCACTCGTTACTTTTTGCAGCCTAGCTCAGGATTTTTGCACACTTAAGATTGGAAATACTGAAATGGTGATTTATACTGATGCTGTTTATATTTCGGTAAGCTTTTAGGTTTATATATTATTACTCTAAAAAAATTGCTATAGAGGGAATAACCAACATAGATAAAGAAATACACCCCCCCCACACACACACCCTATTGGCTTTAGTATGTCTCCCCAGGGATTCACAGCAACAATAGCATATTCACTGTTCTGTTTAGCTGGGCAAGTGCTGAAGTGACAAAGAAGAAAAGGGGAATAAATATAAGGGCAAAAAACCTGGCACTCTCCAAATAAAGAGGGATGACTATACATCCAAGTCTAACGGAGCTCATGCCAGCAACAGTAAGATATAGCAATCACTATACAACTAATACTCACAAAATGAAAAGTTAGAGTGGGTCTGGCACTTGTTAGTTTTATACGGCACCTTTCAATCACTCTCAGAAAGATAACATTAAATCGCTATTTCAGTATTTAAAAATAAAGCAGCAGAATGGTGGCTGCACAAAGCTTGTGTGTCTAATACTCTTAGCCAAAAATTGGATAAAGAAAGGATAGCATAGGTGGCGTGTATCATAGACAGGGGATGCCTCCCCAAATAGCCCAGCCTGGCCCTGCCCACGCTCTGCCCAGAAGGCCCCCCTCCTGCTTGCCCATGCTGGCTGCTTCTCTTCAGGGAAGCATGCTGGCATGGGTCCCAGGTTTGTACATTTTTTGATGGTGCCCAGAACGGGTCCAAGCAGAGCCAGCCCATCCATAGGACAGACTGGGGAATTAGCGGGGGGCCTGGTGCCGGCATCAGCAAGCAACCTGGCCCCAGTCCACACCTGCTCCGCCCCCTCCTCGCCCCCATTCCAGTGGGCTGGGGCTAGGTTGCTCGCTGCTGCCGGTGTCAGGCCCCCCACTAACCACCCAGGCTGCCCTGGCCCTCATGTCCCCCCAAAGTGTAGGGCCCCCTGAAGCGTGGCAAGCCCAACCATTGGTGGAGCCAGGCCCACATTCCTAAATATTGGTGGAGCACAGGCACCATGGGCCCATATAATTCATTGCCTATGCGTGCTGGGGCTGGGCGGGTAGGATGGCTGCGGCCGGGACTTGGGAGTGGCTGAGACTGCTCAGCGCTGGGGTATCCTGGGGCACTGGAGCAAAAATTCTATTTCTGAACATTAGAGATTTTACTTCATACACTTTCTTTTTCTACATGATTTCAAAGCTTTCGGATTTCACACCAATAATCTTCAGCAGTTTTTTATAAAAAATGTGAAATGATAGAACAATCTTCAATATTGACAAATTAATCTAAGTTTAGATAGTGAAAATGACTGACATTGGAATATTTAGAGGCCATCCTGGCTTTGATTGATATGAGTATGTTTTCATTGGCCCTTCAGATTTATGAAACTGCACATAAGTATTAAGCATTGCTCCAGACACGAGGAAGAGCTCTTTATAGCTCAAAATTCTGTGCCTTTCACCAGCAGAAGCTGGCCTAATAAAAGATATTACCTCACCTACCTTGTCTCTAATCAGGCCTAAAGGCATCCTCAGCTTGGGAATTTAGTAAACAAAGCTGTTTCAGCTATCTGTACACTCAAAAAGTGAAACATGCAGTGATTTTCTATAGAAACCCATTCTCAATTTTTAAAACCAGAGTTGCTAGTGTTCATATATATATTATCTACCAATTTTAAAACAATCTTTAAAATCAGAATTCCAGAATATTAATTATATTCCTATTCATGGCATTTACATACATCTATAGAGAGGATTTAACAAAACATTTTAAAGGAATTTTATTGACATTCTATGAAATATATTATATTATATTTATGAGGACTTAACATTTGATTTTCTTTACAGAAATTTAGTATAGTTTGCAGAGAAATTCTAATTCTAAACGTTACAAAATCCAGATACCTTTAAAGTAATAGATACCATGCCACATGAACAACTTTACGGTAGATTTTCAAAAATGCCTATGGACATGTCTATACTGCAGTGGCTCTCAAACTTTTTTACTGGTGACCCCCTTCACATAGCAAGTCTCTGAGTGCGACCCCCCTTATAAATTAAAAACACTTCTTTATATATTGAACACCATTATAAATGTTGCAGGCAAGCGGGATTTGGGGTGGAAGTTGACAGTCAGCGACCCCCCATGTTATAACTTTGTGACCCCCTGAAGGGTCCCGACCCCCAATTTGAGAACCCCACTATGCTGCGTCTGGGCATGAGCCTCTGAGCCTGGGTTCACAGGCTTACGCTAGCATTCTAACAAACAGCTGAGTAGACGTTGCGACTCAGGTTCTGAGGTCTTTGAGGAAGGGTAGGGGGTGGGGTTGAGAGCCCGAGATCCAACCTGAGCCACAACAGTCAAAGCAACATCTACAGACCCTATGGAGATTACAAGAACAAATCCCATTGACTGTGCTCTTATATCCCTTAGGCACCTTTGTAAAATCTTCCCCTCTCCAGGCAACAGGTAAAGATTAAGAAGGGTTTCCTAAACAAGACCCTTAATTCAACTTTTTCAAAAGTTTCTTTGGTTTTCATGATGAAACTTCATGCCTTTTCTATGTCTGCAAATTTTTATTATTTGCCAAATTTGATTTAATATAATTTGGCCTATTTTGAGTAACAGACCTGCCAACCTGAACAAGTTGTCACTTTCTTTGAGTTCAAACAACTCAAAAATGTCTTTGTTTTAAAACCCAAACTGAGTGTGCTGTTAGTCCTCTGAGAACGAATTAGTTTATTTTTAAAAGGTATTTTAATTTGACAAGAGATCTCAGTCATCAGAAGTGACGTACTGTAGTACACATATGCATTTCATTGGTTTCATAACACCCAAAGCATCAATAAAAATGTCATCATTACACACACACAAAAAAGATTCTCAAAACTGCCACCAAATATTAGCTGTTTTTTCATATTCATGTTTTAAAATTTTCACATTAGTCAATGCAAGTGGGGGCAAATGTCTCTCCTTCCAGAATTCAAATGAAGTGTTTTTGGCATCTTTGGAAGGAAACCTGTTTCACTTCTATTCACATAAAAATCAGAAAATAGGTTACATTCAAGTTTTACATTTGGGAAGGAAGGCGAAGAAAGAAGTTATATTGAGATATTTCAAAGTGTGATACAACACACCTGCACAGCTTTCACAGAACTTGGAAATTGAACTTGTGGTGGACAATGATCAACACCTGTTTCCAGCCATGATTCATCTGTTCTGCCATTTGTAAAAATAACAGCACAAAAAAAAACAAAAAGAGAAGGTACTCTTGTATACTGGTCTTAATGTAATATATTGGTAGGAACTATTCCAGTTTAGAATTGAGGGAGGGTGTAAAATTCTCTCCTTTACAACATCAGGAAGCTTGACAGAGGACTGTTAATATTGGCAACCAAAATATTTCCATTCTATAGCCGAATGAGTAGAACTACCCTTTTGTTATCTTAAGATTCTCAAAAAGAACAGGAGTACTTGTGGCACCTTAGAGACTAACAAATTTATTAGAGCATAAGCTTTCGTGGACTACAGCCCACTTCTTCGGATGCATACCGAAGATACTTAAGATTCTCAGTTAAAATTACAAGATGGGTAACTAGCTGTTAGACACTACATAATACATACATAAACTGAAAATGTAATTCTAACTCATAAAAATGCTGTGTATCAACTAACGTTGGTCTGTACATAACATGCCAGTTAAAGTTACAGTACATACCTTTTGGTCTTCCATCTAGAAGAAGAGATTCCCTTAACAGCACATGCCCACAAATAACCACAGGCCCCGCACTGCAACCCTAACTCTGTCCTGTAGGAAGTCAGATTTTCAGCATCCCTTTGCCCAAATTTCCTCCTCTCCCATGAGGGCAGAGTTAAAGTTGTGATGTAGGGTTTGTGGTTGTGCTATTAGTGACGTCCGTGTCACTAGGGGGAGAAGCAGAGGTTACGTACTGTTATGTTAGTTTAACTAATAAGTTATATGTAGACTGACTATAACGGATATCCAATATAGTGTTTGTGTATGATTGAATTTCCCAGGTTTGGATTTTGTTTTGTTTTTAGAGAAAGATCCTGTCCTTGGTGAAAGTGAGCAGCTGCCTCAGGAGCCAGCTGAGCACTTCCATAAAAAACCTGTTCTTCTTGAAAGGAGCCAATGGTCTCTGAGACCCTCATCTCCAATTAAATCCCAATGGAAATCACTGGAGAGCAAGTTGGTATAGGCAGCTTTGTAGCTTTCCTCCAATTTGTGCATTTCATAATATAATTTATAAAGTAGAAGTTAAATAACTTTCAACTCACAATTTATTTTAAAAATGTGATGGCTCTGATGCCTGGTAAATAATACAAGTTTGAACTTTCACCCTCACAGATTGTCATAATTTCTTTGAAAGAGTTGCTTCACAAACTGAACAAGCAAGCAGTATGTCTCGCAGAAAAGGAGGCTAAGTTGAAGCACATTTTAACATTTTTTCCCTTTCATTTAGCCTTCAACTACCTCAAGGGGGGTTTCAAAGAGGATGGAGCTAGGCTGTTCTCAGTGGTGACAGATGACAGAACAAGGAGCAATGGTCTCAAGTTGCAGTTGGGGAGGTCTAGGTTGGATATTAGGAAAAACTATTTCACTAGTAGGGTGGTGAAGCACTGGAATGGGTTACCTAGGGAAGTGGTGGAATCTCCATCCTTAGAGGTTTTTAAGGCCTGGCTTGACAAAGCCCTGGCTGGGATGATTTAGTTGGGGTTGGTCTTGGTCTTGCTTTGAGCGGGGGGGTTGGACTAGATGACCTCCTGGGGGTCTCTTCCAACCCTAATCTATGATTCCATGATTCTATGATTTGAAACACACATTCTCACATATATAAGAGCAGCAGCAATGGAAAAACCACTATCAAATGTTTCAAGCCACATTTTTCACTATCCAGGATTATGTCTAGTGTTAATGGATGTATTGATACTGTATTGTACATTTTTTTATGCTTCTTCACAGAGAAAAGCTATTACATTATTCTGCAACTTGGCTGACACACTGTTGCTCTGTACAAAACAAATGATGCAGAATTTATTAAACTAAAACTGCCAACAAGAATTTGCTTTAATACCTAGGGGAGAAATACGATCATTTAGGCCAGTAAGAAAAAGATGTGTGCATTGGGTGCTCTACTAATTACAACTGCTTTGGTGGGCAATATCACTGGTGAAACAGATGTTAGGGACCTATTAACCAAAGTTTCTTAAACATCTGCTTACAATTTTAAGGCAATTGTAAATACAGCACAGAAGGTCAATTGGGCCAATTAAGGTCTATGTGCAAATCTACTCCTGCAGGTTTCTTTTTAGCTTATACTGACTTTTTTTTAACACAGGAAATAGAGTTTAATAGCAACTTGTGTCAATTTTGATTGTGATTTCATACAACAACAAACATTGATCATATGCCCTGTGCTTCACCAAATAACCCATTTTCCTTCCTCTTCTTCATCTGTACCTACAGCACACTGTTGAGGTTCTATAAGATGAAGCACAAGGTGGGGGAAGGGGTTATAAATACGATGGTTATACACATAGGTGCTTGATTTTGTTTTTAAAATCAAAACATGTACCTTATTAAAGAATCTGTGCTCACTGTTTGGAGAAAAGATGAACACGACTGTTTAAAAAATCTAGCACTGTGGTACGCACACTGTTCCTAACTGGCTTTAATATCCTTTTAAGTGAAAGTTGATAGCTGGTCATGAGGAAAAAGCTAAATATTCTACAGATCTGGTGATTGGCCATACCCTTGTTTGAGTCTCATCCTGCTTTCTTCAAACTGGCTGCATTCAGGAATTTAACAGAATTTCTACTCAGCTATTGATAAGAGTGTGGAGGAAGAAAAAGTGAACATGCCTTGAGTCATTAAGGGAGTCTTCCATCTGGAAAAGTAGTGGTTGTACGTGGGAGAGACTGGGTGTAAAGCAGGAATCCTCAAGGTTTTAACACAGATATGGCACTTGCTCAAAGAGCATAGAGGGGAACATCGCCATGTACAGTAAATAAAACAATGAAGTTTGTATGTACAATTTAACAGTGAAAATTCCTGGCAAGACTATGATTTGATAAGTACAGTAAATTCAATAGTTAGAGAGACCTGGTGGGTGAGGTTATATCTTTTATTGGACCTACTTCTGTTAGTGAGACAGATGAGCTTTTGAGCTCCACCGAGCTCTTCCTCGGGTCTGGGAAAGGTACTCTGAACCTCACAGCTAAATGCAAGGTGGAACAGATTGTTTAGCATAAGTAGTTGGCATATATTGTAAGGAAGCATTCATGATAGAGTGGCCTGTTAATACATCTTCAGTTACAGAGCAAAAAGAGGGGGTTAGTGAGTTACAGATTGTAGTAATAAGCCATAAATCCAGTGTGTCTATTCAGCCCATGATTTTTACTCTGCTACAAATCACTACAAATCATGGACTGAACAGAGACACTGGATTTATGGTTTATTACAACAATCCGTAACCCACTAACCACTTCTTTTTGTCCTATGACTACAGAGGTGTTAACAGGCCACTCTATCTTGAATGGTCCCTTAGAATATGTGCTAACTATTTACGCTAAACAATCTGTTCCACCTTGCATTTACTGTGATGTTCAGAGTACCTTTACCAGACCTGAGGAAGAGCTGTGTAGCTCGAAAGCTCGTCTCTCTCAGCAACAGAAGTTGGTCCAATAAAAGATATTACCTCACCCATCTTGTCTCTCTAATATCCTGGGACTGACTCAGCTACAACTACACTGCATATAATAGTAAGAGTTGACATTTGAAAATCAGTTAAGTATTATTTATAAAGATCATGAAAAAGCAAAATTTTATGGCAGGTTGGAAGATACATTCTACTCCTGTCTACTATGATTCACTACAGGAAACTGTTCTCAGTGTAATATTGCAGGTGAAGAAAGCCTCTGAATGTTGTGACTTTCACAAGTTTTGCTTGAAATCCAATTAGGAGGCTCTAGCTCAGTCCCTTGCTTCCTGAGCTGGGAGTGCTACAAAGATGGAACTGTCAACCTCTAGGCCAGGGGTTGGCAACCTTTCAGAAGTGGTGTGCCGAGTCTTCATTTATTCACTCTAATTTAAGGTTTCGCGTGCCAGTAATACATTTTAACGTTTTAGAAGGTCTCTTTCTATAAGCCTATAATATATAACTAAACTATTATATGTAAAGTAAAGAACGTTTTTAAAATGTTTAAGAAGCTTAATTTAAAATTAAATTAAAATGCAGAGCCCCCCGGACCGGTGCCCAGGACCTGGGCAGCGTGAGTGCTACTGAAAATCAGCTTGTGTGCCGCCTTTGGCACACGTGCCATAGGTTGCCTACCCCTGCTCTAGGCGGTGTCTTCTGCTACTTAGCTTGCATACAGAGTTCAAAATTATTGATAGAAAAATATTCAATACACTGTAGAGAAAACAGTGTAAGATTTATAAAAGTTCTTTATATTTGCAACCTTGACGCTGTGCTCTCTCACATCTGGGCAAGTAACACGAGTCCTACTTGTCCAAACAACAGCTAAATCCGAAAGCAAACAACAGAGCTTCCAGAAAACATTCATCAATAAAGACTTGTCTTTACTCAGCTTGGTCCATTATCACTTGCTTTAAAAACGTATCACCCCATCCATCTTGACTGTAACTTAGTAGCAAGGATATTTTCAATGTCTTACGATTTTTTTTCTGCAAATCATTTTAACTCTATATAGCATTTATAAGAGTCTGGATTTCTCTATTTCTTGTAAGGGAAGTGGGTGGCTTACTACTACTGTTACAGTTAAGGACATTATCATTCATAGTCTGTAAAACAAATTTGTTTTTAAGAGAAAAAAATACACCAAATGAGATTTAGCTAAGTAGAATATGATTACCTAAACTAGAGTTTGGCTAGGGCAGTTGGGCTAATACTGCTACTCTTACAAAAATGACTGCAGTTAAGTCTCATCCAAAAGAAGGCAAGCTCCACTTGCACAGACCGCTCTACCAACACTCTGGCAGCCTGCCTATATAGAAGACATTTCCCCAAAAATTCTAACAGTTTTTAAAACCATTTGAATCCACGACAGAGCAGGTTTAGGAGGCTGGAACTGTTCTATTGAACTGGTTAGGAAATTTTTTGTGTGGAGTGGGAGGATTATCCCAGATCATGAGGCATCAGTTGAGTACTAGCTCAGAAGAGTACAGCCTACTCAATTAACAATGCCCACTTCAGCAGCATCAAAATATTTTTGATAGGTCTCCCCAAACCAGTGATGATCCTGTGCAGTTTATGAGACTTGAATGGATTATAGTCGTGGTTTTCAACCTGTGGTCTGCACACCCCTAGGGTCCGCAGACTATGCCTAAGATTTCCAAAGGGGCCTTCACCTCCTTTTGAAAATTTTTAGGGGTCCGCAAATGACAAAAAGGTTGAAAACCACTGGATTACAGCAAAACGTGAGGGGACTGCAATTAGTCTGTGGTGACTTACAATATAGTAATTAGAAAGATAAATATCTTCCCTCATTGTATCAGATCTTTATCTGACATTGTTCAAAAGCATAAAATTTTTTTAAAAATCGTATGTTCAAAACCAAACCTCAGGATTCCTAAAACAAAACTGACGGCATGAGAAACACATGGATTTCAAATACAAAAAAGCAAGAGAAGCAGGTAACACTTCTGATGAAAGGACGTGCTCTAGAAAGGGATGGGAGAGGGGAGAAAAGATGAAGTTCTACAGAGACCACTAAATACTTACCTGATCACTGCAAATTACACTGAATACTCCCGCAGAGAAACATTTGTCAGATGTCAGTCAAATATATTTCTCACTTTGAAGGATAATACAGCTACAGAAAGGGTTTGTTTTGAAACAATTTCTATAGCATAAAAAAAAAATAACCTGGCCTAACCTCCTGGCAGGGCTGGATTTACCAAGGAGGAAACAAGAGACAGCAGTGACTACTTATGTGACAAATCCACGTTTACAGGGTTTAGTTACCTATTATCAATCCTGAAATATAAAGTATTAAATACAAATTTGGATATTAAGACACGTCTTTTTGAACAAAAATTATAATAGGTCTTTAAAAGCTAAAATAAAGAAAACTACAATATTTTACCAAGTTGAGCCCACAATTTGCAGCATATACCAACTACACTCTCTCTAACATTAGAATCCAAAGTATGAAAGATTTTACTAGTGTACTGATATCAGTATTATTTTTTGAATATTTTAAATACATTTGTAAAAAGCAATTTACAAAATTAAAGGTCACAATCTGACCCCACTGAAGTTAGTGGGATTTTTTCCTGCATCTCCAAATAGGATTCAATTTGTCCCTAAGAGTATGGGATTTCCCCCCCACACACGCACCTTTACTTAAAAAAGGCCTAGAAGGGCTAAATCTGAAGTACTGTCAAGTTCCATTTTCGGAACTCTAGCTTTTCTGCATTATCTGGGAAAATGGACATCTGCGATAAGAGAAGATATCCTTTGTACTATTGAGCAATCTGTCAGTAAGTATCACTGACAGGTACAACTTCCAAGAAAGACACTACAATAGGAGAAAACTGGAAGTTCAACAGTTTTGTTTCTAAAGGCCTAAAGAACAGGCAGTCTTAGTAAGATAACAAAAGCATTCCCAGGCCACGGTCTTTTTTATTAATTGGAGACGGAATCAGTCTCTCTTCCCAGCATCTCCACTCTGGTCCACCTGTATGTTTTTTTTTGTTGCCTGCTCATTTCAGCATCTCCAAGTGTCTGGATAACATGATTTCCCAGCAGCACAGGTTGTATCTGGTCAAAATAGACAGATTTTAAACCATGGTCCAGCACAGAGGAACTATATACACTTGCTCTGTTTCAAAATTAAAGAACAAGGTGAAATTAATCCTAAAAATCTTTCATTGCATGACTGTGATACCATCATCTGTGTTGCTAAAAAGTTTTGTGCAGTTCCATATGTGACACTTCATGAAAATTCTGAGCTAGTTGGCACTTTTGCTTAACACCAACTTCATTTTAAAATATTGTGTGACTTTAGTGGTAGTGAAAGGCATCAGCTTGAGCCCCCGGTAAATGAAGTCTTGTTTGTTTAGAGCGCAGCAGCAGGGCACACTTCTGGCATATACTGCCATGCCAGTAGGCCTCAAGCCTGATCAGGGTGTAAAAGAGGTACTTCTTTCTTCATGGTCCATGCAGTTTTGCCTCTCTGCTGTATCTGACAATTAGCAAAAAGTGCAGCTGACCATTTGATGTGGGAACTGAAACTGAGACCAATCAAACTCATCTGAGAGTAGGATGATCAAACATTCATTAGACGAGAACTTTTAATCCATAATGAACTGGGCTGGACTCAAATTTAGGATCTATACAGGTGAAAGATTCTGTAGCTCATTATCTAGGCTTTCAGTTATTGGCATGAAAATCAGGGCTCTCAGAACTGTTCTCCAAGGTCAGCTGCTCAAACAGTTCCAGGGTTACAACTACAGTCTCTATGAGTAGGTCTATACTTACCTCCGGGTCCGGCGGTAAGCAATCGATCTTCTGGGATCGATCCCAGAAGTGCTCGCCGTCGACGCCGGTACTCCTGCTCCGCGAGAGGAGTACGCGGAGTCGACGGGGGAGCCTGCCTGCCGCGTCTGGACCCGCGGTAAGTTCTAACTAAGGTACTTCGACTTCAGCTACATTATTCACGTATCTTAGTTCGAAGTGGGGGGTTAGTGTGGACCAGGCCTAAGAGACTTCATTGGGATGGAGCCAGCAGGTTGACACTAAGATCTTCCAAACAACGAACACTATTTCCCAGCAGGAGTCTAGCTTGTTGAAAGTAATGTTCTCCACCTGGTCACATCATTATCATGCAGCTTGCAACGGCTGATCCTCCACCAACTCAATACAACTGAGTCCCCTATGAAGTGGTTGTTCTAATAATACATTTTGTATGCAGAGCTACTGTGTATATACCAAGAACATGAAGCTGTACACATTAGACATTAAAAGCCTTTAGTTAGTTCCACTGCCAAAGAAACTGTCCATGTGGTTCTCTGGGGCAAATGTGCCATTTTTCATCCAGAAATGCCTTTAAACGGTGGCTCACCTATGTGCTGTTAATCCCAGAAAAAGACGGCATGGCTTCGATTTGTCTCCACATTAACACAGCAGCCATTATCACATATTCTAAACTTGGTCATCTATACTAGGAATAACATTGTGGACAGAAAACTTGCACCTATAGTTTAAATGAGCCATCCAGTTGAGTCAGCACATATCTTAACATGATGCAAATGGACTAGTAGTCTTTAGCTATCAATTCACCTAACACAGCAGGGAAGTACTTTTTCCTCTGGAGAATTCTTCTCTCTAGGCCTCCTTCTAAGGACGGCATTCTTCCATAACTCTGTCAGAAGTGCTTGGTAGAAGTTGTATGGCTGTTTTAAACAATGAATGGTAACCCTCACCAGACCATTAGCTATACTCATTCCAACCTGGCCCACCATACACATCTATTTTATGCAGAGGTCTTGTGTGTTGCGATGGCTCCAGGTGGGGCTGAGGCTAGATTTCCCAGAGACACAGTATTTTAGCTCTTCCTAATTATGGCAGTCCTCACTATTTGGGAACATGGAATGAGGAAATTATGCCAAAATGGCAACTATTGGCACCCCCGGAAAGGACTCTGAAGCCCTCTGTTCCAGAGGTGTCCCTAGGACAAGGCTCTGCCAACACAGACACCTAGGGTATTTGGGAGGTTAATTTCCAACCAGCGAGACACCCAGGTGGGAGTTAAATTACCTAAAGCTGAGCCTATGTAAGGTCATCACTTTAAAAGAAGCTCGCAGAATAGCAGAAGACCAGGGAATTGTGCTGACTAAATATCAAAGTAAAGAGCTCTGGGAAAAAGCATAGGAGCTGAATTTACTGCTTGCAAAACTGCACAGAAGGAATGCAGAGAGACATTTTTGCCAAGTTGGCATTATTTGAGTTAAACTAAAATCTTTGTAGTAAAACCCTACCCCAAGATTGGGGGGTGAGGGGATTTGTGTTCACACTTGAGCAGCCAGACAGTTATCCAAATTAGGAACAAACAGGAATCAACTTCCTACTCCCCGCACCACCACTGGATTATGAATTAAATTTAGGGTCATCATGTTCCAGGTCTAGATAAGAAATAACAGCACATTACTTTGGCTATTATAGAGTAAAAATCCACCCAATACCAATTCTTCACCATCCTCTGGAGCACTCTCCCCTTCACGGATCTCCCTTCAAGCTGGTACAGTTTTAGGACCATTAGGAAGCTCAGTCACAAAGAGTATTTTTTCCCTTTGGCACTCAAGTACCATGGTGATGGGTGCAATACAACCACCACCTGAACATAACAAATTTGGTATGGTCATGTCTTGTGTATTCTGTTCAAATGTGCCAGGACATCAACTCTGGTTCCCTTGTTAATAGTATGGGGGAAAAGTGGTAAGTTCATTTCTAACCCTGCAAGAACTGCCTTCACAATCATTAGCATTTTACATTGATTAAGCAGGGGATCATTTTGCTAATTTTATTCAAGTGATGTATCTTATAACTGGAACAAGAAAATCTCCTACGAAGAAAACAACAGGTATGCCAAGAAGCCGATGTTGAAATAATTCAGAAATTAAAAAAAAATCCACAGAATTCTTATTTTCCAGCTCACTGTTAAAATGTCAAATCAAAATGGGTCATAACTTACGAAGTGACAACACACGTTATTTCAGCACTTTCTCAGTGATGTGTGGCCAGTATTTTAAGAAAGTGCTCCCACAAAAATGGTCCTTCTTTAGCCTACGATAAACCTTGTGAACCAGAGCTACATGGGATTGCAGACACACAGGGTGAAGGGCCGGAAATGGGGCACTTTGTCTAAATTGTTTATAATTTGTTCCAGTAAAACACAACATATCAATAGTATATCATAATGTTCAACATCTAGAATTTGAAATAGGGCTCTGGGTGAAATAAGACAAATGCAATAATTGAGGTTCTTCTCCTCTGTTTTTTGTTCTTTTTAGTACTTGTAATTTGGTGCAATTTCATCCATACTAAACACAAATGACAGATCTTTTATAAGCCGTATCTAGAAGGGAGTTGAACTCCATCAGATGCAAGAAATCATCCTACGCCTCCTATCAATTTAACAGCAGAATTTTATCAAGGGGATATTGAGGCACTCTCTCCAGCACAACATTACTGTCTACATCATGAATCTGCTACATACAATTAAAACTTATAGTACATAGGGCTACAGCCAGAAAATTGCTTTTCTCCAGAAATCGGAACAAATACTGTCCATCAATAAAAAGTAATAATCATGTAAGTTCATTATACTGACTCACCCCTATTGTATGGTACTGACCTGATTCCTAGAAGGTATTCACCCTACGTGTGTGTAATAGAACAGTTCAGCCATATAAAGATGCAATACCTATTAAATTGGCCATGTGAGAAAAGGGGCAGCTGTTTTAATGGTTAAGTTTAATAGGACAATAAATTTATGCAGCAGAACTTGGAACTAGGGAGAGGTGATCAAGTTCACCAAGGTTACCTTGTTTAACTTAGCTGCATAGATGGCCAACCCTTTTCAAATGTATTTTACACACACACACGCACACACACACAAACCACAGAAAAAGTATTTTATTGATCATACAAAGGTCTTGATTTTTAATAGCGTGTATGCAAGTGTCAATACAAAATGTGCATGTACAATTATGCACCTAATTTGCATAGGAATTACCAGAATTGTAGACATAATTTGAACTAAACTGGTCGCCCAACTGCTGGATTTATGCAATAAACCTTTCCACTTTTATTGCGCCTAACAATGTTTATAAAGAACTCAAGTTAAGGAATTAAGCACCACAATACTCCTGTATTGTAAGTATAACCCCCAATTTATAGGTATGAAAACAGAAATTTAAATGACTTTCCCCTAGTCACATAAGAACTCTTGGCTCAGAGTGCACCAGAACAAAGATATTCCATCCTTCAGTCTCTCGCTTCAGCTATTCCCCCTCTCCCTCATCTTGGAAATTGCATGCTCAAATTAAGCCTCAATTGCAAATGTAATTTTAATGCTCAGCTGTATATATGCACATTTTAAAATCAGGTCTCAAATATTTTAATGAAATTAATAAATCTGACTGAAACTTACTCTGTAGCAAAGATGTTATTTCATTCAGAAACGAAGTTCTGAAACTAATGGTGAAAAAAGGTATTCAACAAAGACGAAGCTGAACTGTCAAATTCCTGAAGTGGAGAAATTCAAATTACATTTTCACTTTTGATCCATGGCCTGGATCTAGAAAAGTTTGGGCCATATACTCCCCTCAATTCACAGCAGATCTCCCATTGTTAATAATGGGAGGTTTATAAAAAGAATGAAGGTAGAATATGGCCTTTATACAGTAGTTAAATTTAGACCCTAATCCTCCATCAAGATCCACTTGTTAATACTGTACATAGTTTCAGTGGAGTCAATGTGACTCCATATGGGAGTAAGGTGTGAATCCCAAAGCTGTACTGGGGCATCCTCTAAAGTCACTGATCACATTCAGCCCAACTCAGTGGGAAAAAGTTATGCCTAGCAGTATTATGACCATCACAATTTCTGCCCATTACTTGTTAGTTCATTTTCACATATAAATATATGTTGAAATTCAGTAATTACGTTATCTGAGCAAATCAGGGCCTGGATTTCAAAATTTAAGAGTAAGTAGACCAAGGTTAAAGTAAGGGGTACATCAAACTGGGAATTTTTATGTACGTCAACTAGATTCTCCACAGAAAAAATGAGTAGAGGGCCTCGAATATAAATTCAGAGATGTCATACCATTCTTAAGGGACTGCACAGAAGACGACACAGAGGTGATTGATTGAGAAGCTGTCCAACAGGTGGATTAAATTGAGAACACTGGTAGAACAGTGGACAACACAAAGTGTAACTGTGACGCTTTCTCAGGGTGTCCAGGAATGAAAGTCACCTTGTTACCTCCTTGCCGTCAATTTGAGGGAGTCTTTCTTGTGGTAGCTACATGTCAGCTCCCTGACACTACCGGCCCTTCAGCCACTCAAGCATTCTCCTCAGTGCTCTGCGAGCCCCTGCTTTGCCTTCCAGGTTAACATCTGATGTACCCCAATCCCCAACTCCTCAGAAGTGTCCCTCTGTGGTGTCCAGCCCCTGTTGCTGGACACTCACAGTCATTACCAGGTTCACTACTCAAGAGAACAGTACACACACCAGCTTGTCTGATTCAACTGAGTATCAGTTACAGTACAACACAGCATTGTAATCTATTTATAGTAGAAAAACCAAATGTAATTTATTAAAGAACAGAGATTCAAATTTTCAAATGAGTAGTGAGTAAGAATATTGGAAACAGAATGGTTACACATAAAGCACAAATATAGCACATTTATAAGAGCCTAACCATAATTTTACCAGGTTAAAATACTTGTCTAAAGTAATTTCTCACCTAAAGCAATCTTTCCCAGTGTCACCAGTCCACATGGTTGGGATCCAAGGTTCACGTATGCAAAAAGTGCTGTTCCTTTTGCTCCCTCAATAATGTGTCCTTTTGCCTTTCCCTTATAGTCCCCCAAAGTCATTGTTTTTGTGCTCCTAATGTTTATTCTGTAGTACAGTGGTTCTCAAAGCCGGTCCGCCGCTTGTTCAGGGAAAGCCTCTGGCGGGCCGGGCCGGTTTGTTTACCTGCCACAGCCGCAGGTTCGGCCGATCGCGGCTCCCACTGGCTGCGGTTCGCCGCTCCAGGCCAATGGGGGCGGCAGGAAGCAGCGGCCAGTATGTCCCTCGGCCCGTGCCGCTTCCCGCGGCCCCCATTGGTCTGGGGCAGCGAGCCGCAGCCAGCGGGAGCTGCAATCGGCCGAACCTGCGGCTGTGGCAGGTAAACAAACCGGCCCGGCCCGCCAGGGGCTTTCCCTGAATAAGCGGCGGACCGGCTTTGAGAACCACTGCTCTAGTATGTGTTGACTTCATAGATCTGTTCTTTACTAGCATTCAGTTCAAACCAGTGATGGGAGGCCCATTGTGAAACAACACAAAGCTTAATTTATATGTCAATTAGCTACATGGACAAACACTCCCAGACTGAGAGAATATCTGTCTCTGCCAGTGACTCATACCTGAATACAGACTCTCAGGATACATCTTCAGTATATACACAACTTTTTAAATAGCATCAGTACATACATTTTACAATATTAATGACCAACATGACACCAGTGCTCATTTGATACTTTACAACAGGGATTCTCCAACTTCATCGCACCACGACCCCTTTCTGACAACAAAAATTACTACACAACCCGAGGAGGGGGTACTGAAACCTGAGCCCACCTGAGCCCCGCAGCCCAGGATGGGAGGGCCAAAGCACAAGCCCCACAGCCCCATGTGGCAGGGGAAGGGGAGACTGAAGCCCAAGGGCTTCGGCCCAGGGCAGGGGACCTGTAACCTAAGCCCTGCCACCCAGTGCTGAAGCCCTCAGGCTTCGGCCCCAGGTGGTGGGGCTTGGGCTTCAGCTTCGGCCCTGGGCCTCAGCAAGTCTAAGCCAGCCCTGGCGACCACACTAAAACAGGGTCGCAACCCACTTTGGAATCCCGACCTACTGTTTGAGAACCGCTGCTTTACAAGACCCTATCCATTACTCCTGGGGGAATTCTGCACCATTGAGCATGTGAAGAATTCATGTTCCCCACAGACTGGGGTAGGAACTGAATGGGAGTTGGAGTGCAGGGCCACATGGGGATGAGTGAGTTTGGAGAGCAGGGAGGATGGCTGAGTGTGGGTGCAGGGACAATGGGGGTGGGAGGGTACATGGGGTGGTTGAGTGGAGGTGCAGACACACATGGGGACAGTGGAAGGGGGGTGTATGGGGATGGGGGTGCAGGGATAAATAACAATTTTAGTTATAAGCTGGGGACGCATCGGTTGGAAGTAATGGAAGAGGAGAAGGACCTTGGAGTCCTGGTTGATTGCAGGATGACTATGAGTTGGCAATGTGACGTGGCCGTGAAAAAAGCTAATGCGGTCTTGGGATGCATTAGGCGAGGTATTTCTAGTAGGGATAAGGAGGTGCTGGTTCCGTTATACAAGGCACTGATGTGACCTCATTTGGAGTACCGTGTGTAGTTCTGGTCTCCCATATTTAAAAAGGATGAAATCAAACTGGAACGGGTACAGAGAAGGGCCACTAGGATGATCCGAGGAATGGAAAATCTGTCGTATGAAAGGAGACTCGAGGAGCTCGGTTTGTTTACCTTAACCAAAAGAAGGCTGAGGGGGGATATGATTGCTCTCTTTAATTATATCAGAGGGATAACTATCAGAGAGGGAGAGGAATTATTTCAGCTCAGTACTAATGTGGACACTAGAACGAATGGATATAAACTGGCCGTCATGAAGTTTAGGCTTGAAATTAGACGAAGGTTTCTAACCATCAGAGGGGTGAAGTTTTGGAACAGCCTTCCGAGGGAAACAGTGGGGGCGAAAGACCTCTCTGGCTTTAAGATTAAGCTTGATAAGTTTATGGAGGGGATGGTTTGATGGGATACAGTGATTTTAGTCAATAGGTCAATAACAATGGTCAATGATGGGATATTAAAAGTTACTACAGAGAATTTTTCCAGAAGGTCTGGCTAGAGAATCTTGCTCGCATGCTCGGGTTCAGCTGATTGCCATATTTGGGGTCGGGAAGGAATTTTCCTCCAGGGTAGATTGGCAGAGGCCCTGGAGGTTTTTCGCCTTCCTCCGCAGCATGGGGCAGGGGTCGCTTGCTGGAGGATTCATATCTGTATTGTAGTTTAAATGAATTATTACTCAGAGTTCTGTATTAATAGGAATCTATTTGTCAAAAAACATTTCCTGAATCTTTTGTTGTCTGTATTGTTAGACATACTTGTTGACAGGTATTTTGAAATAAATTACCAAAATTATTGAAACTGATGTGATTACATTGTGTTATACTGACAAATATGCAGAATTTTAAAATATTATGCGCAGAATTTTTTATTTATTTATTTTGTAGAATTCCTCCAGGAGTAAGATAAATACGATTATTAGTAATGTATTGGGTGTAGTGAGACTGTCAGGCCTATTAGGAGTTGCTGACAGAGTAGTGAACCCTTTTTGCCAGCTGGCACCGATGGGCCTCTGTATCACAGTAACAAAGGAGGATAAGTAGGGAGTTATATAGAGCTTTGAAAGTAGTGACAAGAGGTTTAAATTTGACTTGATAGGGATGATTAGCCAGTAAAGCTTATTCCTCATCTACTATAGGTCAGATTCTCCAATTATGGCCCACAAGGGAAGAAAGTGGCACACACAAGATGGGGAGGTGGTTTACTATCATGATTTTGACAAGAGATTAGATGATCTGGATCCTTAGCAGTCAAAGAGTGACTCAAGCAAGGAGACACACAAGAGCTTCTTGACGATATCTGCAGCATCAAACCTTATGGTGATATTCTGCAATGCAGCGGGTGTTTTTAAATGTATGTGGGCAGAACTACAATGGACATACTACTAATTCTACAATTCTGACAGATTTTCTGAAACAATAATCCAACTCAAATTACTAATTACAAATAATGCACACTCTACATTATATATACACCTAATAACACAAATATCAGTGTTTCAAAATGTTCCAGATTGAATTAATACAAACAAAAAGCACATTACAATGTAACCAACTCCAGGAAAAACAAATACACTACGTAATACAGTCCATTGCAGAAATCTATGCACATTACTGCATCCACACCAATAGCAGCCTACTTAGGAAAACCACACTGAGGGATCAGATTCCTACCTTTTTTGTAATGAGGTCGGTATGGGCCAGTGCATGAGACGGATACATAGTTAATGTATTTTGAAACCTTAAAACCAGCACGAAGCACCTCAGATTTACTAGAACACATAAAACTGAAAATACACACTAGGCAAATACTTCTGCCTAACAGTTCATTCCCTAAATGACTTTAATATCACACTATGAAAAGAGGCCTTTACAAATATTGCAATATATGACAGACAAAGAAAACAATTGACGTTTCTGGATTTGTTTTTAGATGACAGTGCAGTGCTCAGTCTGTTACTGGGAGCTAACATGATCACCCAAATTTTACTTTCTAAATAGGTACGTGCCTGTCACCTCTACAGATATTCACAAAATGATTTGTGAAATTCGGGGTTCAATTAACTTTATCAAGTACAGTACAATCCCAGTTTACTGAACTCCAGTTAACCACAGTTAGTTTACGTCACCGGATGCTATACTATACTAGAGTGCCAGCTGGCTTCACAACCTAGCCAGCATTAAAGGATATATTCAGCAAAGCTTTTCCGCAAAGCTGGCTGGTGTCTCTTCACTAAACTCCAAGGTTGGTGCCTGAAGCACAGCCTGTCAAAAGCCTTCTCTCTCTTTATCCAAATTGTTGTATACTGTCTGGTTTTAGGTGTCAGGGACCTTCAGATACACAAAGTTGTACTGAACTTCCAATAATATTCTCATAATTTTAATATCTTTAAACCCTGGAAAATAAACTCTTTCTGAACAGATTTAGTCTTCTCGTATATCAAAGTTTATCTATTTTCCACCTACACTTCAACAGCCTGAAATTAGCAAAAGTTTGTTCAGGTGTTTGAAGCATAAATGTTGTCTTCACATTTCTGCGAACAGTGTTTTCTAGGTAACATTTACAGCTGCATACTTACCAGACAGTGCAAAAGCACTCTTGTTTTTAGATTATGTAGAATCTACATTCATAGTTAAATTTTATTTATTTCCATGGTGCTCATCACCATTTGATCCAAGGGCTTAATTTTTTAAGTGATGGACTGAATAAGGTATGCGTTAATAAAATGGAAAACTTTTGCACAAAATTGTAATATTAAGGAATGTTAAATGATAGGCCTCAACCATTAGCCAGTCCCATAACTTGGGCATAGGGAACAGTTAGATAAAAAGGAAAAATTACTTCTCGAAAACCTTACAGAAACCTGGGATTACCACATTTTATGAGCCACGTCTAATTTGTAGGTGGCACATCTGGTATAACAGATACCATATACAAGCAGGGGGATATTTGAAGTAATAAGTGTTTTCCAGTGTTAAAATAAACACCTCAATACTTCAGATTTTGGCTCAGCTATTTCTCCTAAGGGAGGAAGGCAATTAACTACTTTAACAATTTGCCACTTATAAATTATCATTCAATTGACAAAGAATTTTTTTAAATACATAGAATTCTGTTTGAAAGTTTATCATATCTTGTTCATGTTCCCAATATTTCATGGTCTCAAAGAGTAGCACAACAAAACTGGTCAAAAAACCAGTTTTCTGTCTTCAACCCTGTATAGTCACACACCATAATTTATTAAAACTAGAACCTAATACAAATACATTTACATTATTTTTTGCATGATTTTACTGTAGTGAATACTTTGGGCATAATGGCTTATACAGCAGTCATCTCTTTACTCACACGATGGGACGGCGGGGAGGAGGGGTGTCTGCCCAGGCTGCTCCAAGAAGCTCTTCGGTAGTATAGAATAAACCAGAGACTAGATCAGGGATTGGCAACGTTCGGCACGCGGCGTGCCAGGGTAAGCACCCTGGCGGGCCGGGCCAGTTTATTTACCCGCTGATGCGGCAGGTTCGGCCAATCGCGGCTCCCACTGGCCGCAGTTCGCCGTCCCGGGCCAATGGGGGCGGTGGGAAGCCGCGGCCAGCACATCCAGGGCTGGCTCCAGGCACCAGGCACCCAAGCACATACTTGGGGCGCCACCTGGTAAGGGGCGGCGGGGGGAGCGCGGCGCGGCATTCCGCAGGGGGGGCGGGCTCCGGTTGCGCGGTGCTCAGCGAGTGGGCGGCGTGGGCACGGCGCTAGAAGGGGGTTCCGCCACGCGGCGCTCGGTGAGGGTGCAGCGCGGGCGCGGAGGGGGTTCCAGCGGCGCTCAGCACAGGGGGGGGCCCTCCGGCACGCGGTGCTCGGCGGGGGGGGGGGCAGCGCTCGGCGGGGGGTTCCGGCGGCACTCGGCGGGGGGGGCGGCGTGGCGCTCGGCTGGGGGGGGGGGCTTTTTTTTGCTGCTTGGGGCAGCAAAAAAGCTAGAGCCGGCCCTGAGCACATCCCTCGGCCCGCGCCGCTTCCCAGCGCCCCCATTGGACCGGGACGGCGAACCGCGCACAGCGAGTGGGGGCCGCGATCAGCCAAACCTGCCGCGTCAGCAGGTAAATAAACTGGCCCGGCCCGCCAGGGTGCTTTACCTGGCGAGCCGCGTACCGAACGTTGCCGACCCCTGGACTAGATGCTAGCTCCACAGTGAAACATCAAATGCTGGAACCTGCATATGTTGTGTCAGACGGGCAGCAGGCTATTGAACAGACTCCTCTCTTTCCAGATACTGCATATTCAATATTCCCCCCACATCTTTTATATTCCCCTAGTGAAAGAGAAATGGGGACAGTGTGGAACTTCAGCAACCCTTCTTCACCAATGTTGCGATGACCAACAGACACTCACATAAACTGAATGCTGCTCCAGTCAGCATTGCTATATAGCTGGGACAAGACTCTTGTTTCAGTGACCAATACTGACTTCCCAGAAAAATCCTTTATATTGCAGAAGTTTCCTTTTCTTCTCATTCTTCTCAAAACCTGACATGATTACACACAATCACCAAAATTAAAGACTTCCATGCTCTCTGTACCAACTAGTTTCCATAAAAGTATTCTATAGTCTTTTCTCACCACAAGAGGGTCCTACCTATCAGCATTCAATAGCTCATGACTATTACCATTATTAAATGTAACAAGATTAGTTCCCTAATTCTACCAGAGATATCAAACACACTTTTATGACTACTTTCCCCTGTCTATTCCCTGTGTTTCTGCAACTTACAAGTGCAGCAAAGTTTTTATTACTACAATGTTTCCTCTTGTCTCACAATCTTTTGCTTACAACAGTTTTAAGAGTCCATTCTTTCATTCACTCCTCACAGTTCAGCTGATATCTCTTTCTGAGAGAAGCTTGTGGAAACGTGCCAATTTTCATGTGCAATATTACTACTATTTATTGGTATTACAATAGTATCCAGAAGCTTGAATAAGGATGAGGACTCCTTTGTGAAAGGTGTTTTACAGAACAGCATAAAAGACGGTCCCTATCCCAAACAGTTTGGGCACACAAGTTAATATAAAACAGCAGAGAAGCGAATGTGAACACATGGTGACAGACCAGCTATGTTCATAATTTTCAGGTTTCAAGTCAGTTTGACTTTTACAGAAAATAAATGGGAGATGTAATTAATCTCTACACAGAGGTTTTTTAAAAATGATTTACCCATTAGGAATTAATACTAATTCCAAGATATAGTTAGAACTACCATGATAATGAGCATACCAATATAAAAGAAGGTTTAAGACAGCATTGTGAAGAAAGCCCCAAATGCAACGAGGCTGACAGAGAAGCATTCATTGTTCTTTGCCAGGCTGAGATCTATTGCATAGCTGGAAACAGATTGTCTTTTCCTACTTTGACTCTCTCTAGCATTTTCAGTGATATTTTACACGTCAGCTTACACTGGTCACAGTATTTTCTACCTCAAAGTGCTTTAAAAACACGAAGTCAAGAGTCCTGCAGTTTCTGCAGGAGCTGTCAATAAACGCATTCTCTGTTGGTCACATTAGCCCCTGTTAATCACATCTACCCCAAACAGCAAGCTTAGCTACACACTTGCAACAAAATACATATAATTACTATTAATGGGCAAATGAACAGACCCCTACATGTAAAAAGCCCTGGAAATAAAACATCTTACAACCATGTAACCAGGCAGACATACATTTCCTCAAAATGTGGATTTGCTATTAATTTTCAGTCTTTGTCAGTGGATTCACAGCCATTAAGGAATGGCATCAGTTTGCATAGAAGATTTTCCTACATTCCATATATCTAATCTTATACATATAGTACAAAGCAAATTGCTTGCTAACACGAAGAACGTTTTATATAGCACTAAACATTTTCTCCTTTGGCTGTTGCTTATCGGCCGATCGCGGCCCCCACTGGCCGCGGTTCGCTGTCCCGGGCCAATGGGGGCAGCAAGAAGCGGCGCGGGCGAGGGATGTGCTGGCTGCGGTTTCCCCATTGGCCCGGGACGGCGAACCGCGGCCAGTGGGGGCCGCGATCGGCCGAATTTGCCACGTCAGCAGGTAAATAAACTGGCCCGGCCCGCCAGGGTGCTTACCCTGGCAAGCCGTGTGCCAAACGTTGCCGACCTCTGCAGTAGAGTATCTATGACAAAGTGTTCCATAATCAGTCTCCAGTGGCAGGGCCACAGCACATGGTTTTGTGGGAGATGGAACCAAAGAACAAACTTGAATCCCTAGGCTCAGGGTCAATGCTAGCCAGTTGGACACACTGCAAAGATGACATTCTCTGTTTGAGACACTTGTTTCTTCATACAAGCAGCATTAGAAACTGAAACTGGTTATGAAAGCATTTTTAGTGTGTGGGGCTCCTTTTAAAATGGCAATCTCCTTGGAGAAGAAGCTTCTATTATATACACATACTTATACAACACTCACACCATATTGTTTCATGGTGCCTCCTTATATTGTATTCCCTGTCAATGCCCAAAAAAAAAAAAAAAAAAAACATGCTCCAGAAGAAGCAATCACTACTCTTAGAGCTACTGAGTAACTCACAGGAAAATAGCACCTGAATGGTCAAAGAAAGAGGTTAAAATGAAAATAAAAAGAAAGGTGAAAAGAGATAATTAATGTTCTACTGATTTTGCAAGACCTTTATTTTTGGAGCTAGTACTGTATTCAACTGAAAATTCTGAGAGTCCTTGCTACTACCACAGAAAAAATCCCACTCATTCAATTGGTTTTTTTTTCAAATCCCTTGGCCTAAAGTGATTATTTCATCCCTCATTTTCCAAAACAGATGGGTATATTATGATGGAAAATTCTAAACATTCCTCTAGCATTGATCCTTACTAACCTGATATGGTCTACTAAAAATTATTCCCTATCACATGCATTCTGTATGACATCAGCTACCACAGAAGATTTTAATACGCATTAAGCAGGTGGCCACAAGCAATTTCTTTTTTATCTCACATCTGGTATGGTACTCTATATAAGGTTTAAAGGGGTTATTTTTATATACATAAAAGAAGAACTGATTTGGAATATTTCAAGTAAAAAAAATATTTTTAGAACTGGTGTATCTAATTCCCTCTTAAAATCCTAAAATTATTGTAAAATGCTATTCTTTCCATTCCATATACAGTACTTGTTCGATGATGTGTTAAGATTATTTTTCTTTTACCAAAGAAGCCTAACAGATGGCTTATTGAGATAATACAAGCCTTTTCTGCAAAGCTTTACATTTCACAGCTGTATGTTTTTGACAAAGTTATTTGGAGATCAAGGGCACAAACTTAATACATTGAAGGGAAAAAAAGCGAAGGAAATTAAGAAAACAGATGCAAGGCAGAGGCGTCATTTCTTCACCATTAGGACTAGGATGAGGTCCATATTTAACCGCTAGACACCCACAGGTGGCCTGTGCTATCTGACTTGGGCTCACAGGGCTCGGGTTGCAGGGCTGTTTCACTGCTGTGTAGATGTCTGAGCTCAGGCTAGAGCATGGACTCTAGAACCCTGTTGGGTGGGAGGGTCCCAGAGCTCACATGTTCCAGCCTGAGCCCGGAAGTCAACAGAGCAATGAAACAGTCCCGAAGCCCAAACCAGAGTTAGCTGGCTCAGGCCAGCCACAGATATTTCTTTGCTGTGTAGACATACCCTGAATTAGATGTTTCTGGCACTAAAACAGTACCTTATCAGACATATATTCATATCCAATGCCAACACAAAGCACTTCAATAACAGATTGTAGACGTGACTGAATGACTTACACTTGCTTTTACACTGGTGCATTAACTATCTACCTTGTTTCAAGTGCAGCCACTCCTGATTTACACAAGCATGAGCAGAATCAGGTTTTGTCTATTGCTGGAAAACCAAACTCCATGGCAACACTATATATATATGTTTAATTATCTGATCCAGCAAAGCAACAACTTATTTAAAAATACTAACGTATCACTGGTCTAAATACTATAAATTCTACACTGTTTTTCAACATTCAAGGGTAAACTACAGTATAAATGTCAAGACCACCTTCCAGAACATTACCTGGTTTTGTAGTAACTATTCCAAGTCAGAAGATACCGTTGTTTACTTTAACAAATCTGTTTATTTTTAGAGCTATCAGAGTTAAAATGTGTTTAAATTAACTAATTAATTATAAAATTAGTGAAATATATTGGTTTAAAAAGATGAGCCAAGAGTACAAACATAAAGGATACCATCATTCTGTTTGGATGACCCCCCAAGCAATAGAACCTTATCTGAAAGTTATGAGGGTTTTTTTTTTTTTAAATAGTGAGTTAATGAAAACTTATTTGAGAATTGCATCTCCTATTTTAGTTTTTCTTTTTAATATTTTAACATGTTGGAAAGTGAGAGAGCCTGGAGGGATCAACCCTACACATAAATCCACTCTACTCTATACCACTATATCATGCTCCTTGTGCTATATTATAAATGAATAACATGTGTTACTAAATAGCTTTTTTCTCACACAGTATCACTGCACAGATTTAAGTGTAAAACTTAAGCTGTGTAAGTAGCTCTACCTAGTGTGACAGACCCAGACCAGTGGGGTACAGGAGTCTGGTAGAGGGCAAATATACCTGCCACTGGATGAATAGTTTTCTGTTCCCTGAGTGACCAGAGCAGGGGCTGTACTAGAGCAATCAGGAACCTGCTAGAACCAGTTAAGATAGGCAGGCTAATGAAGACACCTGGAGCCAATTAAGAACATACTAGAATCAATTATGGCAGGCAGACTAATCAGGACACCTGGTTTAAAAAGGACCTCCCATCAGTTAGTAGAGGGTGAGCAAGGAGTGAGAAGGTGTGCTGCTGGAGGACTACATGTCTGATCAGGCTTCAGGGGGAAGATCCTACGGTGAGGATAAAGAAGGTGCTGGGGGGAGGCCATGACGAAATAGCCCAGGGAGTTGTAGCTGTCACAGGACATGTAGACAGCTGCTATCCACAGGGCCCTGGGCTGGAACCCGGTGTAGAGGGTGGGCCCGGGTTCTCCCCATCCTGCGAACTGCTAATCGGACACAGGAGGAGTTGACCTGATCTGTGAGCAACACCAGAAGGGAAGGTCTAATTTGGAAAGGGATCTGGCCTGTCCCTGACCCACTAGATGGAACACAGAGACTGTGGGGATTGTTCTCCATTTCCCCTATGCTGGCCAGTGATGAGGTTAACTGAGTGAACAGCAGGTTTGAGCCTCTAACAGAAGTGGTCAAACTGAGGGCTGCCGTGAACCTTTGAGGCGAACAAATCTGCCAAAAAGCGCAGGCTCCAAGGTAGAGGAGGAACTCTGTCACACTAGGTACACCTCTACCTTGATATAACATGACCTGATATAACATGAATTCGGATATAACGCAGTAAAACAGTGCTCCAGGGGGGCGGGGCTGCACACTCCGGTGGATCAAAGTAAGTTTGATATAACGCGGTTTCACCTATAATGCGGTAAGAATTTTTGGCTCCTGAGGACAGTGTTATATGGGGGTAGAGGTGAATTTCATCAGCAATTTTTCTGATGGAAGGAGAGAGTTCAACATACAGCTGCACAAAAGAGGGGAAGGGAAACTGGCAGAGCAGAGACAGCTGATCTCTAGAATCAGCTTTAAGACTGTTGGTAGGACCAATATGAGTGTGTTTTTAGCCTGCACAAAAGGAAGTAAGTCATCCTCTCCCTACCCCACCCCATTTCAAAAAACAACCCCTCTCCCTGCACCTGAGGAGTTGTCACCAGCCTTTTTGAGTGAGGGAGATGTGAAACCATGACATTGCATACCCATGTCTACTGAAGAATACTTCAAGCATTGGCAATTACCAGATAATCAATGGGCCACCAGCCAGCAGTGGTTTGTGTAGGCATTCATGTGAACTGTAATCTATTTTATTTGATTCATACTGCTGTCTGCTCTGGATGTATAGTTAAATTTACTGTAAGTGCTCAAGAAAGCTGTTCCATTTCTCTCCCTCAAACACTGCACATTTGCCAAAGACCTATAAAAAGCATAAATAAGAAATTTCCCCATACTTCCATATCTTGATCCCCTTTCTCTTTTTTTAATCCCTGGCACATTCTGTCAATCTCTACATTTTCTTCATTTTTTTTTTTCTGTCACTCTCCTCCTCATCTCCTCTTTCCTTCCTCATGGCTTCCATATTCAATGAGTTGTCACGTAAGACAACTAAAATGTATTGGTGTTACTTTACCATGTAAGCAAACTATCTGGTCAACAGAGATGTTATGCAATTTACTCCTGGGGGAATTCTGCGCCACTGCATGCATGCAGAATTCAGGTGCCATACTTTTTTTTTTTTTTTTTTTTTCCCCTCCTGCAGAAAATACATTCTTCTGGACAGGTGCTGCTGTGGTGCCAGAACAGAGAACAGCGGCTCCTGGGCGAGAGTAGCCCAAGCTGTGGATAGAGAAAAGAAAAAAGCTGCCTTTCTCACAGTGCCCTGCCCTTGGGGCCAGGTCAGGAGACATGGGGAGACAGACAACGTAAGGCACATGAGCTGCTGGGGGGGAGGGGGGTGTCCTAGACTGGAGTTCAGAAGGAGGGGACAGATTTGGATGGGGGGATGAATGGTAGTGGGGCTGCAGGGCCACATAGGAATGGTGAGTGGCTGCAGGGACACATGGGGACAGGGGAGGGGCTGCAGGGACACATGGGGATGGGAGTAGCTGGGGGGAGCCGCAGGGCCATATGAGCATGTGGTGCAGGGACACATGGGGAGAGGGGCAGGAAGATGCAGGAACACATGGGGGAGGTGGGGTGGCTGAGTGGGGGATGCGGTGATACATGGGGACAAGGGAGGGGTGGCTGAGTGGGGGTGCAGGGACACGGGAAGATGTGCCTGACTGAATGAGAGATGCTAGAGCTCAGCATGGTGGAGGCTCCCTAACAATCCCTCCCTATCCCCCCAAAAAACCTATTCCATACTTCTCCCACTCTACACCCAACAACGCTCCAAATTCACACCCAGGCTCCTTCCCAGCAATTACTTCACTCACCCTCGGCTCCTCTGTTATCCCCTCATTCCCCCAAGCCTCTGCACTGCTTTTGAGGGGTGCGGGAAATAAGTTTCTATATTGTAGCTTAAATGAATTATTACTCAGAGTTCTGTATTAATATACCTAGTAAGGAATCTATTTGTCAAAAAATATTTCCTGAATCTTTTGTTGTCTGTATTGTTACAAACATACTTCCTGATTGGTATTTTGAAAAAAATTACCAAACTAATTGAAACTGGCATGATTATATTTTTATTTTGACAAATAAAATATGCAGAATTTTAAAAAATTGTGCGCAGAATTTTTCTTGGTGCAGAATTCCCCAAGGAATAGCAATTGTGAATGGGAGAGGAGATGGTCCAGGCAACCACAAATAAGAGTGGAGGTGTCCACTGAGTTGTGATCACTGTTTTAATGTATATTTATAGGGTTGGGGCTTTTTGTGTTTTTTTTTTTTTAATGAATCCTTAAACATATTTGCCATGTATATTGTAAAATAATATGATCAATTAAAAAAATCAGTTTAGGTTTACAAAGAAAACATCTGGAGGATCATCCATTTCTAACAGTTCTAAGTAACAAGAACAATGCTAGTAAATTCTTTTGAAAGAAACATGAGGTGCAGCATTTTATAGCAACCCTGGGGATCACAAAACTGCAGTAGGGGAAACTCATTTTGTACACACTATTCTACAGTTCATGGCATTTCAGGCTAAATAGTATGAAGTGTGATAAATGCAAGCCTTCCTGTGAATGCAAACAGATTTTAAAAATATTTTAACTATGGGTACAAGTGAAAATAAATTAGGGCATTGGGATTTAGGTAAACAATAATTCAGTTTCTGCGGGGGGTTTTTAATTTTTATTGCTTAAGGCAAATGTCACACAATCTTTGAAAGTCTTAAGCTTTAAAAATATTGAATTATTCAGAAACAATATTCTTTACTTTTTGACTCTTGGCTGAAGAACAGACAAATCACTATATTTATCCAGATACAGTGCTAGAACAAGTGCTGTGCACCCTTCCCCACATAATCTTACTAACACCCTTCATTCCTGATCTGCAGTTATTCATGATGTTGTAATTCTGAGTCTCTCTCTAGCATTGAATGTAAAACATTCAATATTGTGACAGAATTTAAGGCAGTTCTGATATAGGCAAAAGAAAGATTAAAATGAAGCCACTAAGTGCCTTTCCTTTCAGTCCAAAGCAAAGATTTTAACTCCAGTTTCCAATAATAAAGATAGGCCAAAATCCCAGCCTCAGCACAGCATGACTGGGAGAAAGATTCCTCCCACTCAACTCCATGCCATGGAACATTAAACATAACCAGCCTGCAGATCCTATTCTACTCCAATAGCTGAAGTAGCCTCTATGTGTATCTCCTGATGCAATATTAATGGCTGATGGAGCTCTCCCCCGCAAGATACATTGGTTCCACTGTCCTCCAGTCCATCCCAAATTCCTAGTGTGCCTGGGCCAAGCAGGCAGCACCCTTGGAATCAGGATCTGCTACTTGTAGAGAGTAGATATCCTCCCTCTGTGAGGTAGAGCAAGATTTGGAAAACCTGCATACAATCCCCCGTGAAACTTCACCAGTTCCACCTCAAGTGGTGCCTTTTCAGCTATGGATAAAGTGGGTAGAATTCCCCAATCAGCACAATGTATCATCTGCCACTTATGGAGCAAGTCTCCCACCCTGGGTCCACAGACTTGCACTTGAGCTCTAAAAATATCTCTGTTAATGTTGGTTTGACATTGCAGTTCAGGCTGGAGATTGGGCTCTCAAGCCTCCCACCCACCACCCAGCTTCAGAGCCTGAGCTCCAGCCCAAGATGCAACCCTCTACACAGCTATTTTTAGAGCGCTAGCATAAACCCTGCTCGCATAAGTCTGTGGACCCAGCCTTGGAGGCTTGCTCCTAGATGTAGACATGCCCTCCGGTATCCTCTTTACAAAAGATATTTGAATGCTTGACAGCCTGACTTCCATTTCCTTTACAGGTTCCTCTTTACCAATGCAAGTTATAAAACAGAGGGAAGATTACATAAAAAATAAAACACAGGAGAGAAACACAAATTATGTGATCTCACCAAGATATATGGAAAGGTTAAATACAAGTTGCAATATGGCCATTTTCTCAGAATATTTTGTTTTCAAAAGTTTGGGAAGCTTAAGGAGAGGGAAGTGTTGGTTTAACATCAAAGCCAAACACAACTGAGTAGAAAACAATTTTCTAAAGGATTAATAAACACAAAGATATATTGGATGAAGATGAAAGACATTTTTTGGAAGCTTTTAGACACTTTTTAGAATAGCCTAAATTTTCATGGAAATCAGGAGTAAAGTGGATTGGGATCACACTGTTCAAATAATTGTTGTCTAGGGCAGTGCCTTGAAAAAAATCTCTGGACTAATTTCTACACTGACTTTCATCCTATGTAATTTCACCATCTATATAATGGAATCTGAAACTGCATTAGAAGCTGCAGCAGACACTGGAAACATCTGTTCAGTTAAACCTTTGTACCTCTGCTGAGGTTCTAAACAACGGGTAACATCTAATGCCAATTACGATAGTGTTTGCTACGTGAACACCTCTCCACCGAGAATTAGATTACCAACCTGGATCCGGGGTGTAAAGGTGTATCTCTTTACCAATCTCATATGAGTTGGTGATCTCACTCAAATTCATAATGGACAGCTGTCCACAAAAGAAAACACAACAGCTCTGGAATGGGACTTTCCTTCTGGTCATTCACACCATCTTTCTGTCCTCCTTATCCACCATATTCATCTCAGTGAGGTGTAAACTTATTATGTAAATGGTCCCAATTAGGTTAACACAGGCAATTTCTCTTTTCCTCTGATTTTGTAAAAGGAAAGAAATTAAAGCCAGAGGCAGGGAAATGTTTATGCATTGTGCTGCATAGATAAATCGCAAAAAGTCAGCAAGTGCAACTAAGTTGAGGGTCCTTCATTTTGCAAGGCTGCTCTGGTTTATAAGGCTAGCTACAAAGCTTAATATACACTGTTTGTGTTGTATGACATATGGAATAAAACATAAGATTGTGCAATGCAGCCAAGCTAGCCTTCCTGTTGGGACCACACTTTTTGCATTCTCTCACTTTGTTTTAACTGTGCAGCCTTAACTGCATACTAGTTGCATTTCATGAATGATGAGTTCTCAAAACATCCCTACTTATTCATACTAAAACAAGAAATTACATAAGAACTTCTAGCAGCAGGGTAATGTAATGTAGGACAGGAGTCAACGTAGGTTAATTGCTCTGCGCAACAAAATAGGTATCTATTTTTCATGATCCAGTCCCCTTTGGAAACCACAAACCTGCTTCCGAAATATTCAGCAACCCATAAAACTGGGGTCCCTTTTATTAACTGGAAGAAAACTTATTAACTTTACATAATGTAAAAAGGAAAAGGCACATAGTTTGATTCCAATTCCATGAAAAATCAGACACACAAGGTACATGACAGCTAAATAGGGACGTAATTGTTCGAAACACTCAGGGTTTGTTCCTAACAGGTGGAAAGAGGCAGGGAAAATTAACCCAAGGATAAATGCTTTTGGAGATGACAAATCTAAATACAAAATCTTTCAGCAAGCATGTAATTAAAAACATTGGTGTCATGGAAAGATGACTAGGAATGGCACAGAACCAAATCGGAGCCAAGAACATCCGAATTCTTGGCTTTCCTACCAGCAGGGAAAGAAATGACTCTTGGCTCTGTTACAAAAACTTTTGCACAATTCTTAATCATCAATATGGAGGAAAGCCCTTTCTAATGTCAAATGATGCCCTGGAGTACCAATGAGCAAAAAAATCAGGAGATACTGTACCTTTAGATCTGTCTTAACCAATAAGGGACAAATAGGCTACTGTTGAGGCTTGTCTGATAACAGCAGGAGGACCTGTCAAATGGAAACAGACTTCTTCTGTTCCCTGATCTAATCCGTATTACCCAAAGTGGGTGCAAAATTAGAAAATCCTTCAGGAGCGAGAACATGGAAGCAGCTGTCCTGAATCCAGGAAAGGGAAGTATTCAACAGAAGAAAACACACATTTTTCTGAGATAAAAGACCTGCAAATAATAAAAATACAAACCTTGCATGTAAAATTATAAAACTGAAGTAAAATGATGACCCGAACAATGAGGAAGGTGGCTGGATGTGAATTGGTGGTTTAAAAATCTTCAAAAGGTGCTGCCCACCCCCTCCAATAAATATGTAATGCTAGTGTTTTACAATAATCAGGTTATTTGCAGTAAAGCTGTAGTCTTGTTGGTCCCAGGGTACGAGGAGAGACAAGATGGGTGAAGTAGTGTCTTTTATTGGACCAACTTCTGTTGGATTCTTGTCTCAATAATCAAGTTATACATTCATACCCTACATGTCAGTTAAATTATTTGTAGAGTTTATTCAAGAATATTAAAACTTGCTAGGGTTTTAGTAATCAGTAGTTTTTAAAACGATGTACCTCTAGAAAAGGTTTCTGTTTGTGCATATGGTATTCCAACTGCAATGTCCATTCTGTTTACACACATTTCTTTCTTATGTGGTAACCTTGCCCTGTAACTCTAAAATATAATCATGGGCCAGCAATTATCCAGGGACCTTTCTCCCTCTTTCCATTATTTTTTTGCATATATCAGATTTTCCTCTAGTTGCACTTCAATTAACATTTTATTAAGAACTCTAAAGAGAATACTAAGAATAAATTGGAGGTTTAGGGACAATAGCCAGTAAAAATGCACATTTTCAGCACAGATAAAGTAAAAGTTATCCCTTTTGCCAGCCATGACATCATTTTCCTGCTCACTAACTTGAACATTTATGGAGGGGGAGAAAAGACAAGTCTGTGAAAATGATGAATGTGCAATGCATAAAAAATGCAGAGCTTGGAACTGCGAAGTGACTGAGTCCTTTATCATGCAGAAGCATGTAACTGTGGAAGACCACAGTTACAAGCAGGAATGAGATAGAGAATTTGGGTACATTTTAGTACTAACTAGAATTCTAAAACAGATGATGTAGTTTCAATTCAGTCTATGTACTGCTAATCCAAGAGATTTAAATTTGACTAAAGGAATCTGTCCCAGGTAATTTAAAAAACAGTCAGAGTTAGCTAGCCTTGTCTGACCCCCTAAACAAGAACCCCCACACACTGTCACCTTCATGACGGTTATCACTATCAAAGAGCTAGGCCCCCTACAGACAGGGTAGAAGACAAAGTTGGGTTTGTGGAGTTTACAGTCTAAGGGCCTAGGTCCTGCAAGATATCTATGAGGGGAAGGTAGCAGAACAGTGGAACTATTTATGGAATGCCTTGTCTACATAGACAAAGGTGCTTTTTAAATCCCAGCTGAGTTTAGGCTACAACATGACAGCTCTAATGATCTAAAACATAGCAAACTATGTCTACCTGAGTGTTAAAGGAGGTTTTTAGTCAAGTTAAGATAACTATTGAAAGAGACACTTTTTTGCCTATGTAGATAGAACCACAGTGAGAACACAAGGGACAGGATGTGACAAAAACAGTGCACTTGTTTGGCATAGTCTTGCATAGGTCACCTTAGTTCCACAATTTTATTTTACCTTCTTTTCAAGTTTTGAGTTATCTATGCGGGGAAGGCAATAGTACAGGCTTTTGGGAATAAGTATGTTTTAGGCCAGGATTTAAAGGAGGTGAGGCTTAAGGCATAATAGAGGGCAGACAGAAAGAGGTCTCGAGGTCTCCATGTATTCGTAGATCACTATTTCTCTCCCAACCTAAAAATTATCTGTTCTTTTGAACTGCTGTTTCAGTTTCCCTTCACTATCAGTATCCCAGAAGTGTCAGCAACACATCATTGTATACACCTTTCGTTGTTGATTCTCTTTAAATAAAATAACTGCAACAGAGCTTTAAAACTAATTTCCAGTCCTAATCATCACCTCTCAAAATCAGAAGCACAAGAGAAGTCACAATTTGGTGAACTTCATGCTATATGAACCTAAAAGGGCATTAGAAGAAAACCTCAAATGAGATCCCAGCAATGCAGAGGATTCCCTCCCTCCCACCCCCCCAGGCTTTTTAAACCATTGAGCACTGTTTATTTTGACTTGTCATTTTAATTAAATATCCCTATTTATCAGGTATATGAGAACAATTTAGTCCTCTCTGCTCCTACACTAAAATTCACTATCCAGCTGTGTGAATAAAGTCATGTGTCCTGTCCACAGCTACTGCATCATACTGAGTGTTTTAAGCTCATTCTTCCCATTATATAGGGTGGAGTATGTCCTACAATAGCATTTTTATTAGTGCTATAGATACACACATACACAGATCTTTAGGCATTTAATATAGAGAATATGTTGCACTTATACACATGAAAACCAACCCTTCTACAATATAAAACATTACTGATATCAACTATAAAATTTTAAAGAATAAAACCAGAAGTTCATCACATATGCCTAATTAATATTCTAACATTTTTTTTTAACAAACTACTCCAGTTAACAAAAGTGTGCTAGAAATATTTCTTTATCAATTTTGTGAGTGCTCCAGGCCTAACAAATATGTCCCTACAGTGAATTACTTGTATCACTATTCCAGCTGCATCCTTAAAAATAATGAGCCTATGCTAAATCATACAATCCCACACATGCTAGGGGGGCCTGGTACTGGAAAGGGTAACCTATTCAGGTGACTTGGTGAAAGATCTTCTTGACTGACAGACAAAAACTCTGGAATGGGAGTTAAATTGCCGTACTGATGATCATTATAAATTTTAATTTAACAAATAATGAAAAAATTAGTAAGAATTTAAATAATATTTTCAAAGGATTCAGTGACAGTAACATCTAATGTAAAATCATAAAAGCATTACTGATCAGTCTAAATATCTAAACAAATCTTTATTTTACAATTAGTCTAATACCCTTCAATTTAAGGTACTTAAAAGGTGTATGCACACTTTGTGGGTTACTATAGTACATTTAATTTTATGCCAACGATAATACAGTGTGTATATTAATATATGTAAAACATCAATACAAGCCATCTGGAGAGCTAATGAATAATCAAGGGATTTCAAATTAAACTACAGAATTTTCCCTTAGAATCTTTAGGACAACACTGTCAAGTTCAATCTATTCACTTAAACTCCAGAATCAATTTTTCAAACTTTATGACAGGTCTAATAGTTTCCACCTGTTTCTTTTGCTTGACTTTTGACTGGCACGTTACCAGTCAGGGTGGAAATGTAGACAAAGACCTCTATTAGGCTCCGGCTGTTTCTCTACTGTGAGGTCACTCAGCCATTAAATTAGTTCCAGCCTACTTTCCCCTTCTATGTCTTAATTTTTGGTGGATATGTAGGTTCGGGGGAGTGAAGACTAGACTAAGGTTCAACTTGTGGAAAAGGTAAAGGAAAACCTCAAATCATCTTACATTCTGAAACTTAAATGGCATACTTATGATCAACATTATATTAACAATTTGCCATATTTACTAATTCACCATAGTTTAATGCCTTTTGAGTGACTTCTATATCACCTTTTCAGTTGACTTAGATTTAGCAAATTTTAAGAGCTATCATTTCTAGAGTTTGAAACATTTATTCTAAGGGTAGACACTTTTCTGCATTTGTTGCACCGCTAAAGAACTCAGGCCACAAACAGTATTATGTAGAAGTATAATTATTGAAATGAAAGAAAGTTGCAGTACTTGTGCAAAGAATTCGTTAGGTAATGACCAAAAAAAAAATCAAGAGCTTTCATCAAATAAAGTTTCTTGAAAGTGCCAAAAACCAATATCTGCAGTTATAAAACTTGTCTGTTTAAGCAAGCCTTATCTGAAACACACACTATTTTTAATGGAACTCTTAGCATTATCAGGGTCTTCAATAGCTACTTTTTTTTTTTTTTTTAGTGCAAGCAAGGAGATCCTTTTTTCTGAGATTTCCCTTTGGCCTGGACCTCCAATAAAACCTGCTTCCAGGAAGTTGTTTTTTTTTTTTTTTTTTAAACTTAGGACTGATGGCTAAAACAAAGTAACACACTACATGTTCTACTGACTTCATAATGACTGACTGGGAATCTGTGCTAAGTACAATATACACTTGATTTATTTCGATTATGTTTTCAATGAAAGACACCAGATTAGTTCTTGAATAGACATTTCGTTTATGAATGGCTAGCTTTTAAAGCCTCAAAGCGCTTCACTGAATTGCAAGCTGCAATTGTATAAGGAATATATCGCCCACCACAACAATGCAGCTACAATAATATCAGCCACACTCTTCAAAACTTATACTTTAGCTAATTAAAGAGGAGGCTTCCAGTAGGCAGAATTTAATTGCCCATACTAGAATTGGCCAGGATACCCTTCTCCAACAAAAGGCTATTTAATGATGAGGACTTCTGTTTTACATCTCATCTGAAAGCCAACACTTCAAATAGCATCATTGCTAAGAAAAGTCTTAGATCCAGTCCTGTAAACACTTAAGCATATGAGTAGTTGATTAAATTGGCTCTACTCATGTGGGTCAAACTTTCTGTTTTCCCAATCTCCCTCATCAGTTATTCTCTTAAATCCTCCTTGATCAATGCTATGAGTTCAGGATTGCCCGCAAATCTAAGGTTATTCACTGCCCTCGCAAATAACATGACTTGTCTTGTTTCATATCTCAGTGCTACAACCATTCCATTACTGCTTCCAGTACCAACTCAAAGGTCTGCTTGTATTTAAGGGAAGAATTCTACTCCTTTGGTCCGGGGTGCAATGCCCCACCTGATGGCTCAAGACCCCTTCGTTACAGCAGCTCACGAACTCTTGGAAAAGAGGGCTACTGGCCCATTTCCATGCACGAATGACTAGCATTGCTAGAGAGCTGAAAGATATATCCTTACGGACTGGAAGCATCAGTGGGAAAGAGTCTAACTCATTAAGTAAAGTCAGGAGTCCATCGTACACCTGCTGTCTTGGCCACTTGATCACAGGCTCAACGGGCTATTCTCTGGCTCGACCAGAGTTGCCACAACCATGCACCAGGCTGTGCTGGTTTCCTCCCAGCACTGCAGACAACAACTCATAAGGTGGAAGACTGTCCCCAACCTGATATCTGGAGGGCAATCTACAACACCTAGCCGCCCTTGATAGAGAGGCCATCTTCTGGTTACAAAACCTAGACATCAAGTGCTAACATCTGCATACGAGAACAAAAGAAAGCAAGACACACTATGTTAAACAAATCTTATGATAGTGTACATCCTACGGTCCTTCTGAACCATTCCACCAGCTTCTTGTCTACTCTCACTGCACTCATCAATTTGCTCTTCATATTTACTATTTCGCTTGATCAATTTCATGGGGATGCCATATATTCGCTGAATAGACTGAACATCGGCAACAAGAAGACAAAACAATGGCAACTGGAAAACAAGAGGAAGAAGTAAAGTTCAAATTCAGAGATAAAGATCTAGAACAAGTGGGAAAAAATGGAGGACTAGCATAGAAGAATGGGAATTGTGAAAATGACATAAAAGTAAGACTTGGACTAGACATTCCTGCATTCAGAAAACTGTTAGATCTGGAAGCAACAACCAATGTATGAGTTAAAGATGTCCCACCAATACTACTGTCTGGGTCAGAACGTTGGGAATATGAGTAAAGCCAACAAATGTAAGATACTGTCTGCAGAAATGAACTGACTGAGGGGAACACTGAGAATTTCAAGACTGCAGAAAATAAAAAATGAATTAATAGGAAAATGACTAGGGTAAGAAATAACATTGTTTCAGAAGAGTCAAGAAAGACAACTGCATGGACATGTCAAGAATGAACATGGGAAGGATACCTTACATGATGATACATACCACAGTGAAAGAAACTAGAAACAGGGGAAGACAAAGGATAGACACGGTGGCACAGAACAAAAAGATTTAAAGATGAACAAATCCATGAAGCTGGTTGTGATGCTGGTAAACCAAGTGCCAGCTCTGGCCAAGCCTGCAGGTGTTAGCAAAGAACTGACAAACTCATAGCTGGAAATCAAACCAGCTCACCTGTACGTTCGTTTTGTTCAGAATTGGCATTAGTCTTACAATAATATATATTTATTGTTTAGACTATGCAATGCTTGTAAGTAGCTGCATGCATTAATCTCACTTATAATGCCTGTATGCCATGCTATAAGGAAAAATATAAGTTTTACTTTATAACTTTGAAAACGTTTGCTCTGAACATGTGAATCCAGGCATGGGAATTGTCCCCTGCACCTATTAAGGAGGCCAATCAAGATTAAATGGGCCATGAAGAAACATCAAAGTACAAAGAATTGGTGACGGCCCTATCACACCTTGGAAATGCTACGTGCAAGAGAGCTCATCTCATGGACTGGAAGGCCAAATGTAAAAGATAAAACAGGATCACAAGAAAAATCTGTCATCTCTTTCCTGTCTGAACTCTCACAGGGCAAAAGACATTAAACTAAGGCCAGATCTAGACTGGACACTTACTTCAGTATAACCACGTCACTCACAGGTGTGAAAAACACACACCCCGAGCGATGTAGTTATATATCAACCTTAACATACCCCCACCTCTGGTGTAGGTAACGCTATATCAGCAGGAGAGCTTCTCCCACTGAGATAGCTAAGGCCTCTCATGGAAATGGAGTAATTATGCCAACAGGAGTGCTCTTTACCATCGATTTAGAGCATCTTCATCAAAGTGCTACAGCAGAGCAGCTGAGGCAGAGATCCCTGGGGGTTAACTCCTGGGTCTGCCCTGAAAGACATTTTGAATTGACAGATCTAAAAACTCTGTCACTTTTAGGATTTAGACAAACTCATTTGCTTGCTTTAACCTGTATATAAACACACTTTTCTCTTAGTTAATATACCTTTAAATAGTTCATTACAGGATTGGCTACAGGCATTGTCTTTAATGCAAGATTTAGGGTGCCAATTGATCTGGGGTAAGTGACTGGTCTCTTGGGACTGGAAGCAACCTGAATATTTAGTGATTTTCAGCGTAAATGATCATTTAAAATAAAGTCCAGCTTGCCTGGGTGCCAAGATAGATTGAGAATCTAAGGCAGGATTGGCAACCTTCGGCACACGGCCCTCCAGGGTAAGCCCCCTGGCAGGCCGGGCCGATTTGTTTACCTGCCACATCCGCAGGTTCAGCCGATCCCGGCTCCCACTGACCGCCGTTTGCCTTCCCAGGCCATAGGGGGCTGTGGGAAGCTGTGCAGGCTGCCGCTTCCCGCCACCCCCATTGGCCCGGAGCGGCAAACCGTGGCCACTGGGAGCTGCGATCGACCAAACCTACAGACGCGGCAGGTAAACAAATCGGCCCGGCCCGCCAGGGGGCTTACCCTGGCAGGCCACGTGCCAAAGGTTGCCAATCCTTGGCCTAAGGGGACTGTCTGTGACTCCAGGGTATGACTGTTATAGTGATCCAGGAGTTCACATTTGTTACTGGATTGGTGAAATCTAATTGTAGAACATAGCACTAGTTTGGGGTGTCTGACTGTTTTTGACAATCTGCCCTGACAGGCACTCAGCCACTCCAGACAGCGTGTCACTGATACAAAACAGAAAGCGGTGGAAAGACTTCATTCAGTTCCATCATCGTGCTGAGCTGATATGACCAAAGACAAATGTGGGTTAACTAACTCAAGTGCCCCGGGGTCTGCAGGATCAGGGGCTAAGTTTGGAACCAGAAGGAAAAGTTACATTTATTGCAATAGTTCTCAAACTTTTGTACTAGTGACCCCTTTCACATAGCAAAACTCAGAGTGCAACCCACCTTATAAATTAAAAACACTTTTTTATATATTTAACACCATTATAAATGCTGGATGCAAAGTGGGGTTTAGGGTGGAGTCTGACAGCTCGCAACCTCCCATGTAATAACCTCACGACCCCCTAAGGGGTCCCGACCCTCAGTTTGAGAACCCCTGATTTATGGAATGCCAACACCACTTCCTGCAGCACCTTGATCTTTTTCTTGAAGATCTTAAATACCGACCAGATCTGATCCTACTTGATGTGATATCTAATGAAATCCCAACAGTAGTTTGAGCAATACAACACCTAACATTCAAAAGTGAAGATATTCTTATCGTCATTGCATCATCTGAAACAAATGTCAGTGCAAATATATAGAATCACAGAAATATAGGACTGGAAGGGACCTCGAAAAGTCATCATGTCCAGACCCCTACACTGAGGCAGGACTCTACCTACACCGTACCTGACAGGTGTTCTTAAAAACTTCCCTTGGAAGCCTATTCCAGAGCTTACCTACCCTTACAGTTAGAAAGTTTTTCCCAATATCTAACCTAAATGTCCCTTGATGCAGATTAAGCCCAGCTCTGTCCTCATTATAATAGCATTTACCATATTTGATGACTTATCAGGTCCCCTCTCAGTCTTCTTTTCCCAAGACTAAACACACCTAGTTTTTTTTAACCTCTCTTCATAGGGCAGATTTGCTAAACCTTTTATCACTTTTGCTGCTTTCCTCTGGACTCTTTCCAATTTGTCCATATCTTTCCTAAAGTGTGGTGCCCAGAATTAGATACAGCACTCCAGCTGATGCCTCACTAGTGCCAAATAAAGCAGGACAATTACTTCCTGTGTCTTACACACGACACTCTTTTTAATACACCCCAGAATTATATTAGCCTTCTTCTATCACTGCATCACATAACAATGTGACTCTCATTCAATTTGTGATCCATTATAATCCCTCAGATCCTTTTCAGCAGCAGTACTATCACCAGTTATTCCCTATTTTGTAGCTGTGCATTTGATTTTTCCTTCCTAAGCAAGGTACTTTGCATTTGTCTTTATTGAATTTCATCTTTCTGAATTCAGACTAATTTTCCAATTTGTCACAGTCATTTTGAATTCTAATTCTGTCTTTCAAAGTACTTGCAGCCCCTCCCAGCTTGCCGTCATCTGCAAATTATATAAGCATATTCTCCACTTCATTAATTAAGTCATTAATGAAAATACTGAAAGTACTAGACCCAGGACTGACTGAGGTGGGACCTCACCAGACATGCCCTCCTAGTTTGAAATCAAACCACTGACTACAACTCTTTCAGTATAGTCTTTCGACAAGTTATGCACCCAAATTACAGTAAATTCATCTAGACTGCATTTCCCTAGTTTATTTATGAAAATGTTATGTGAGACTATATCAAAAGCCTTACTAATATCAAGACATATCTGGTCTATTACTTCTCCCCTATCCAGTAGGCCAGTAATCTTGTTAAAGAAGGAAATTAGATTGGTTTGGCAAGATTTGTTCTTTACAAATTCATTTTGGCTATTCTTATAACCCTATTATCACCTTGCAAACTGATTGTTTAATAATTTGCTCCAGTATCTTTCTATGTATCAAAGTTAGGCTATAATTCCCTGGGTTTTTTTTGTTTTAATGTTTAAAGACAGGTACTATATTTGCCCTTCCCCATGAGAAGGGCCTCACCTGTCCTCCATGAGTTCTCAAAGATAACTGAGAACAGTTCAGAGATTGCTTCAGCTAGTTCCTTCAGTACCTTAGGATGAATTTCCTCAGGCCCTGTCAACTTGAATACATCTAACTTATTTAAATATTTTTTAACCTCTTCTTTCACTATTTTGGCTTGCATTCCTCCCCCCATGTTGTTAATATTAATTGTGTTGAGTACGTGGTCACCACTAACCTTTTTAGTGAAGACTGAAGCAAAATATCAGAGGGGTAGCGGTGTTAGTCTGAATCTGTAAAAAGCAACAGAGGGTCCTGTGGCACCTTTCTGTTAGTCTTAAAGGTGCCACAGGACCCTCTGAAGCAAAATAGGCATTAAACACGTCAGCCTTCTTGAGGTCACCAGTTATTAGCTCTCCTTCCCTGTTAAGTAGAGTACTTACACTTTCGTTTGTCTTTCTCTTGCTCCTAATGTATTTAAAGAACCTCTTTCTTACTGTCTTTTATGCATCTTGCTAGGTGTAACTTATTTTGTACCTTAGCCTTATCCCTACAGGCTTGTGAAAGTCTTTTGTACTTCTCAGCTATTCTTCCATGTTTTCACTTTTTGTGGGATTCCTTTTTCATTTTCAGATCATTAAAGAGCTCCTGATGAAGCCACAAAGGCCTCTTTCTATTCTTCCTATATTTCCTTCACATCAGGAGAGCTTGCAGTTGCACCTTCAATACTTTCTCCATGAGAAAGTGCCAGCTCTCCTGTATACCTTTATCTCTTACATTATCTTCCCATTAGACCTTACCCACCAGTTCTCTGAATTTGTTAAAGCCTGCTTTTTCAAATCCACTGTCCTTATTCTGCTGCTTTCACTCCTTCCTTTCTTTAGAATCATTATATCTATCACTTCATGATCACTTTCACTCAACTTGCCTTCCACCTTCAGATTCACAACCAATTCCTCCCTGTTGGTCAGAATCAAGTTTACAATGGCTGTCCCCCAGGTTATTTCTTCCACTTTCTGAAACAAATAAGTTTTGCCCAACACAGTCCAAGAACTTACTGGAAATTTTGTGTTTTCCCATCTTACAGGTGTCTGGGTAGTTCAAGTCCTGTATTAGTACCATGTCTTGTGTTCTGGATATTTCTGTAATTTGTTCTATAAATGACTCATCCACCTTCTCTTCCTGATTTGGTGGTCTACCGTAGACCCCTACCATGATGTGATCCCTAATTATTAACTGACGTATCACGTCTTTAGTTTATTCAGACACAACGATGATTCTGATTTCATCTCAACAGGTTTGAGTAGCTATTTCACCTGCAGTGAGTTTTTTAAAGTTATACAATAAAAGGTACTATCCCACACTAAAAAATGAAGACCAAATCCGGCATAAGATCCATAAGAATGGACGCCTGTGTCTCTGTGAATTGCCAATGAAATCCATGGGGATACACCCAGGGGCATGGGCTCCCGCAAACAGATCCAGTTGCAAGACTGGGGCCAAAATAAAAAGTTATTCTTCCTCTTCGCGAGAAGCCTAGGTAACAAAATGGAGGAATTGGAGCTCCTGGTCCGAGAAATGAAACCAGATATCGTAGGAATAACCGAAACCTGGTGGAACGGTAGTCATGACTGGAGTACAGGTATGGAAGGGTATGTGCTGTTTAGGAACGATAGGAACAAAGGTAAAGGTGAGGGGTAGCATTGTATGTCAATAATGAGGTAAACTGTAAAGAAATAATAACTGATGGAATGGATAAGACAGAGTCTGTCTGGACAATACTCACACTAGGTAAAAGAACTACTAGAGCCTCCCCTGGGATAGTGCTTGGGGTGTGCTATAGACCGCCGGGATCTACCCTGGATATGGACAGAGAACTATTTAATGTTTTTAGGTAAGTAAATACTAATAGGAACTGTGTAATCATGGGAGACTAACTTCCCGGATATAGATTGGGGAACAAATGCTAGTAACAATAATAGGGCTCAGATGTTTCTAGACGTGCTAGCTGATGAATTCCTTCATCAAGTAGTAGCTGAACCGACGAGGGCCATTTTAGATTTGGTTTTGGTGAGTAGTGAGGACCTCGTTGAGGAAATGGTTGTAGGGGACAACCTTGGCTCGAGTGATCATGAGCTAATTCGATTTAAACTAAATGGAAAGATTAACAGAATTAAATCAGAGACTAGGGTTTACAATTTCAAAAAGGCTAATTTTAATAAATTAAGGGGACTGGTAAGGGAAGTGGATTGGGCTAACATATTTATGGATCTAAAGGCGGATGGCGCCTGGGATTATTTTAAGTTGAAGTTGCAGGAGCTGTCGGAGGCCTGTATCCTGAGAAAGGGAAAACGGTTAGTAGGAAAGAGATTTAGACCAAGCTGGATGAGCGAGCGTCTCAAAGGGGTGATTAAGAAAAAACAGAAAGCGTACAAAGAGTGGAAGAGGGGAGGGATCAGTAAGGAAACCTACCTTATTGAGGTCAGAGCATGTAGAGATGGAGTGAGAAAGGCTAAAAACCGTGTAGAGTTGGATCTTGCGAGGGGAATTAAAACCAATAGTAAGAGGTTTTATAGCCATATAAGTAGGAAGAAAACAAAGAAAGAAGAAGTGGGACCGCTGAAGACTGTAGATGGAATGGAGATAAAGGATAATCTAGGGATGGCACAATATCTAAACGAATATTTTGCATCGGTCTTTAATGAGGCTAATGAAAGGCTTAGGAATAGTGGCAGCGTGACAGAGGGGAATAAAGGAGGGGGGATTGACATTACCGTATCCGAGGTAGAAGCCAAACTTGAACACCTTAACGGGACTAAATCGGGCGGACCAGATGATCTTCATCCGAGAATATTGAAGGAACTGACGCGAGAAATTGCAAGCCCGTTAGCGATAATTTTTAATGAATCTATAAACTCGGGGGTGGTACCGTTGGACTGGAGAATAGCTAATGTGGTTCCTATTTTCAAGAAAGGGGAAAAAAGTGACCCGGGTAACTACAGGCCTGTCAGTTTAACATCTGTAGTGTGCAAGGTCCTGGAAAAAATTTTGAAGGAGAAAGTAGTTAAGGACTTTGAGATCAATGGCAATTGCGACAAATTACAACATGGTTTTACGAAAGGCAGTTCGTGCCAAACCAACCTGATCTCCTTTCTCTGAGAAAGTAACAGACTTTTTAGATAAGGGAAATGCGGTGGACCTAATATACCTCGATTTCAGTAAAGCGTTTGATACGGTACCGCATGAGGAATTATTGGTTAAATTGGAAAAGATGGGGATCGATATGAAAATCCAGAGGTGGATAAGGAACTGGTTAAAGGGGAGACTGCAGCAGGTCATACTGAAAGGTGAACTGTCAGGTTGGAGGGAGGTCACCAGTGGAGTTCCTCAAGGTTCGGTTTTGGGTCCCATTTTATTTAATCTATTTATTACTGACCTCGGAACCAAATGTAGGAGTGGGCTGATAAAGTTTGCGGATGACACAAAGTTGGGAGGTATTGCCAATTCGGAGAAGGATCGGGATATTCTGCAGGGAGACTTGGATGACCTTGTAAATTGGAGTAACAGAAATAGGATGAAATTTAATAGTGAAAAGTGTAAGGTGATGCATTTAGGGATGACTAACAAGAATTTTAGTTATAAGCTAGGGACGCATCGGTTGGAAGTAACGGAGGAAGAGAAAGACCACGGAGTCCTGGTTGACCGCACGATGACTATGAGTCGGCAATGTGACATGGCGGTGAAAAAAGCCAATGCGGTCTTGGGATGCATTAGGCGAGGTATATCTAGTAGGGATAAGGAGGTGCTGGTTCCGTTATACAAGGCACTGGTGAGACCTCATTTGGAGTACTGTGTGCAGTTCTGGTCTCCCATGTTTAAAAGGGAAGAACTCAAACTGGAACGGGTACAGAGAAGGGCCACTAGGATGATCAGAGGAATGGAAAACCTGTCATATGAAAGGAGACTCGAGGAGCTCGGTTTGTTTACCCTAACCAAAAGAAGGCTGAGGGGGGATATGATTGCTCTCTTTACATATATCAGAGGGATAAATACCAGGGAGGGAGAAGAATTATTTCAGCTCAGTACTAATGTGGACACGAGAACGAATGGATATAAACTGGCGGTGGGGAAGTTTAGGCTTGAAATTAGACGAAGGTTTCTAACCATCAGAGGGGTGAAATTTTGGAACAGCCTTCCGAGGGAAACAGTGGGGGCGAAAGACCTCTCTGGCTTTAAGATTAAGCTTGATAAGTTTATGGAGGGAATGGTTTGATGGGGTAACGTGATTTTAGTCAATTAATCAACAGCGTGCCATCGCTGGTAAATAGTATCAATGGTCAATGAGGGTCTGGCTGGAGAATCTTGCCTGCATACTCGGGGTTCTACTGATTGCCATATTTGGGATCGGGAAGGAATTTTCTTCCAGGGTAGATTGGCAGAGGCCCTGGAGGTTTTTCGCCTTCCTCCGCAGCATGGGGCAGGGGTCGCTAGCTGGAGGATTCTCTGCGACTTGAAGTCCTTAAATCACAGGATTTGGGGACTTCAACAGCTGAGTCAAGGGAAAGGGGGTGGGTCAGCTTTTGTGGCCTGCATCATGCGGGAGGTCAGACTAGATGATCATACTGGTCCCTTCTGACCTTAAAGTCTATGAGTCTATGAGTCTTCAGACTTAAGCTAACTTTTAATTAGCATGCCAAAAACAAAAAAGGAAAAAACAATATTCAATAGCAATATCTTTCACACTTAGTGAGAAAAATGAACGGGTTTTGTCTCCATCTTAATAAGGAATTGTTTAATTACATTATTAAATTAAATTAGTTAATATAATTAATAGTTTAATTAAAATAATTTAGCTGAACAGTGTTAAAGCCTTCAAATTTTCAAAACTTGCTTTTGAGGTTTTTCTAGTTTATTCTGGATTTCTGGATAAATTAAGAAACTTTGTAAATCCTATTTATGAATCAGATTAAAGTATATTTCAGGGAAAATGTATTAAATTCATGGGTTAAAAAAATCCCTTGATCTATTACTATTAAATTCCACAGAAAAGACTGTCAACCAGCTATTTAAGCATAAAATTTAAACTACTATAATATGATTCTAATGCAGACTCATTCTTGTTAAAATACGGTGGTTTTTTTTGTTTGTTTGTTTGTTTTGTTTTGTTTTTTTAAACCAAATCCACCTATTCCCTTACCAAGAAAATATACTCTAAATTCAGTTTATATAAAGACCTATAGTTTGGGCTCTATAGCTAAAGAGCAACAGCTCTTCTTGCTGATTAACTAATGAACTGTGAACACAGTAACATCATAGAATATCAGGGTTGGAAGGGACCTCAGGAGGTCATCTAGTCCAACCCCCTGCTCAAAGCAAGACCAATCCCCAGAAAGATTTTTACCCCAGTTCCCTAAATGGCCCCCTCAGGAATTGAACTCACAACCCTGGGTTTAGCAGGCCAATGCTCAAACCACTGAGCTATCCCTCCCCCTTAAGATGACTTAACTGATTGCATATCTGGCCAACTGTTCCACATCACCACAATGGGGTGGAGGAGGGAGTTTTTCAACCAACTGATTAGTTTGTGCTATGAAATATTACAATTCTAGACCTTGTAAATGGTAGCGTAGCTAGAGTAACTCTAGGATTTATTGCGGATACAGACTAACACGGCTGCTACTCTGAAATCTAGGATTTATTGTTATTCATTTACTTTTCTAATCTTGTTTTAAATCTCAATGAACTATTTTCCTCAACAGACATCCTGCATAGGTGTTACCAAAGTCATTTATGTGTTGCTCAAAAGTATTTTTAAACTCGAATGAATGTTTGGAAACAAAAAAAAATTTGATAGTGAAATATTCGTATCACCTAAAAGAGTATTAAACAGAATGTAAAAAATTATATAATATTACAAAGAAATAAATGACTTTTTAAAGAAGAAAACTTGTTTTTTATTTTATCAACAAGGTTTAGAAAAATCCTGAGTCTTCTATATCTGCTTATGTAATGCCTTCACAAAACATTACAAATATTAACATTTTGAAACAGGAGAAACAATGGTTAAGTCCTATTATCAAGAAAGTAATTGGTGCACTAAGTTTTCCTTCTCAAAGGCATCTAAATACTTGTAAGGCCTCTATTACCATAGAATCGAGCATTTCCTAAGTATTTACAAATAAACAATCCGTCTCTTTCCTTCTTACTTCTCAATCAAAAGGAGAAATAGCTTGTGTGTATATAGAGGTTATTGAGCAAAAGCTAAGTCAAAGAGAAAAGTTTTCAATTTCATGCTGAACATTGTATGGTTAGTGTATTTCATTATATGTGAATCACAATTCAAAATGTTTATCGGAGATGGTCTACACCAGCACCTTACCCATCAAGAAGATTCATTGTTGTTGATGTGACTTCAGCAAACAGAACAATCTTCCCAAGCTTCTTTGTTTGCAGATTGTGTTGATATGTCTGCAGGCTGAAGTGTTCAGATGAGAAGCCTCCCACAGTGACAACTGGTATGAGAGATTGTGTTATTTCCATCTCCGGCTTGTAAGATGAGACAAATTTAAGGGTCATCTTGCTGGACTTTATTAATCCTTCAACATCTACTTTTTTTTCAAGCCATTTCAGAAAAGAAATATGATTTTCCTGTGGAGAGGAAAATGAGAGAAATATGCACAACTGCACATTAATGCACACAAACTTTCTTCTGAGAACGTCTATATCAAAAGGTTTCAGAGGGGTAGCCGTGTTAGTCTGTATCAGCAAAAACAATGAGGAGTCCTTGTGGCACCTTAAAGACTAACAAATTTATTTGGGCATAAGCTATCGTGGGCTATAACCCACTTCATCAGATGCATGGAGTGGAAAATACAGTAGGTAGGTATAAATACACAGCACATGAAAAGATGGGAGTTGCCTTACCGAGTTTGGGGGGGGGGGGGGGGGGGGGGGAAGAGAGGAGTCAGTGCTAACAAGGCCTGATCACTACAAAAAATAATTTTCCCTCTGTTGATACTCACAATTTGCAAACTGGACACCATTAGATTACGCCTGAATAAAGACTGGGAGTGGTTGGGTCATTACAAAACCTAAACCTAAAATTCCCCAATACTAATTTCCCCCTACTGTTACTCACACCTTCTTGTCAACTGTCTGAAATGGGCCACTCTCATTACCACTTCAAAAGTTATTTTTCCTCTCTTGGTATCCTGCTGTTAACTGAATTGTCTCGTTAGACTGACCTCACACTTGGTAAGGCAACTCAAATCTTTTCATGTATTTATACCTGCTCCTGTATTTTCCACTCCATGCATCTGATGAAGTGGGTTCTAGCCCACAAACGCTTATGCCCAAATAAATTTGTTAGTCTCTAAGGTGCCACAAGGACTCCTCGTTGTTGTTCTTTTTATATCAAAAGGGTCACTCCTAGATGAGTATGGAAAAACTAGCCTACATTTTCTAGGCTTCCCCTCCCTAGGAGCTGCCCTGGTCTGGCTGGTTGCTTGTCACTTCCTTGAACTGCAACCCCACCCCCTCTGCAGCTTCCTGGCCTCTGAGTCCAACCCCTTTCCTACAACAAGTTTGTTGGTGACTCTGTGCAGACATTCTTTGCCTCATCCACTCAAGTATGGAGCCAATCTAAAACACATGGATACTCCCACACTGAGTGGGTGATTTAGCATGCTAACCACTTAGGCTTCTATGCTACAGGTCATATGACCCAGAGTTATGACAAACTTTACTGGGAATGTTGCAACAACTTAGTAAAAAGCATTTCCATAATGGTGAACAGTGATTCCTCGGTAGAATGCTGGCAGAAGAGGCTGTGACTACTGATAAGTTTGGACCTAAATTTTGCTAAATCCAATCTGGGTAGGGCCTTATTTGAACTGGCCAGGGTAACTAAGGAACTAACTAAAACAGATTAACAAAGAAGCTAGCAAAGTCCTTATAAAAGTATTAAGAGAACTCAGTATTCTCAGTGTACAGAAGGCACTGACTAGTCTGCTCTGTTGTCACAGCTAATGACACTGTTTGTATAGATTTGTGAATTAATTTTTTCAAACAGGACACAAGAAGTATAAAGTATAAGCACACACTTATCCCAGAGCCTCCTAGATGCTCAGCTCTTTTCCTTTTATTACAGAGCCTTAGAAGTGTGAAATAAATTATACTGAAGACAAAGTTAAGGGGATGGGTGATTGGGACCACATAGGTCCTTAAGATATCCTGAAACAGCAACTCCACATTTGTAAAACGTTTTGGATTTATCTAATGCTATTGTAGAGGAGTTTATATGAAATGTTTTGCCATCTCTTTAAAACACCTACTATTTCTAAACAGCCAAAGAAAAGAAGATGCTGGGACTTTTCCAAATCTAGGCCAAGTACAAGGAGCAAAAAGTCAGTCACCTACACACACACAAACTGTCTTTTTGCTGTATTTTTCTCCACTCATTTTATGACCTATGAATCTAAACTGGACTAGGAATTTACTAGTCAGTTAGGAACAGAAGATAAAATGGAAGTAGCTATATCACAGGTACACCAGTAGGCAACATACTGAAGCTAAGGCAGGAAAGGAAGTTAAAGCTATTGATGAACTGATTAAAGAAAATGGTAACTTATAAGCTATTTTCAAAGTGTTAAAATCCTCTATACATTAAACATTTCTGGTGCACTAGGGAAAGAAGGAGCTACAGATCTGATATTTGTGGACAAATGTCTCTCCAAGACATTAAATAATGAGCATAATAACCCAATTTATACAAATGAGCAAATTCTAAATTCAGCGTATTTACTTGTTCAGTCCCAGCAAACTCTCCTGTCATGCTATCCATCCTGAGACAGAAGAATTAACACTGAGAAAAATCACACACTATTTACTAGTAAAAATGCTTAAGTATTCATTTTTCTTCCTCTGATCTTTTCTAAACAGAAAAGGGTCACTTTGCAAAAGTTTGCAAAGTTAAAAGCACACAGATCTGTGTAACTAGGTATGTATAGAGGTGATAGATATCAATCTCTAGGTACTTATGCAGCCCCCATTACTGCAGTATTTCAGTGTCTCAAACATTAAGTTATCCTCTCAGCACCTTTCTGAGCTAAAACTGAACTCAGATTCTCCTGAGTCCCAGTCCAGAGTCTTAACTGCAGCACAATTCATATATGTCTCGCTATGACACATGCTTACTTCCCACTAATTCTTCTCCCAAGGAATTAATCTAACATTCCAAACACCATTGTCTATTTAAAAAAAATAAAAAAATAGTGGACCTGTTCCCACCCTCCAGCTATGGAATTTCCTCCCCAAAATTTACATCTGCTCAAATCTCAGGATGGACCATTCTTTCCTGTGCAAGTTACAGCTTTTTCTATACATTAAAGTCACGATTTTGAAGTCCATTATCTTGAAATCCTGTAGTGCAAAAAATTTTTGAGTTTATTCTATGAAGTAAGGAAAATGTGTTTCCCCAATGGGACCCAGCACTAGCTTCTAGCCACAAAAGGGCCTGAGACAACAGGCTTTAAATAATGACATGTTTAGGTCCAGAAATGCTACTGTGTCATTTTTTGATTTTTGTAGCTCCTCTAAACTCTGCCCATTGAGCTTCAAGACAACTAAGGCACCTGACTTTACAGATGGAAAACAGTTCCAATAATGTTTTTCAAACTCTCTCAAATGCTTAGCTTTTGCACAACTAATGATGAAGTGGCATAAAAGTTTTTAGCAGTGCTTCTTTGCGCTGATCTTTGTGTTGCACTTATGTAGGACTCTCAAACTCCTGCGATAAAGTCTTTATATGCCATTATCATGTGTTACATATTGTAACCCATTAACTGTTACTAATACTTAGCTTTAATTTCTTACAAACAGATGTAATTTTATATTGCATTCTAGACACACCTGTCAAGGCTGATTCCCCACTCTGGCACTTTGAGTGCAGAAGGTGGGGGCACGCAAGGATTATAAAAATTAATACTGCCCACTCCAGGCATGTATTAAACTCCCAAGGTTACAGCTTTTGTCTGACGTTGGATGGGTAGATGCTGCCACCGCCCAATTGCAAAACCCCTTTGAGAACTGAGGAAGGCGCACTTGGGAATTCCTTCCTGTGGGATACCCTCAAGCCCTTTCACCCCTCCTCTGGGGAAGAGCTGAGAAAGAAAAACAAAGGAAATCAGCTGTTGCCAACAGCTAATTAAACATGTGCACAAACCTCTTAGGACACGAAAATCCAATCCTGTTCTTAAAAAAAGGTAAATTTTATTAAAAACAAAAAGAAAGAAAATACATCTGGAAACTCAGGCTATTGCTAGATTTAAAAAAACACTTATAAGGATTAAGCGTCAAGAATAGTTTTCTTGCGGTCCAGTTTAAAGGTTATCAGCAAAACAAAAGCACCTGGGATTAGCACACAGGAATCCACAAGCCATAAAGAAATAAAAAGAGATCAACCTAACTGCGGCTTTCCTAGACATTTCCTAATCTACTTACATATCTGGGATTTCAAATGAGTAGTTTCTAGTAGGATACCAATGATTTTTCATACCTGGCCCCAAGCTTCTTACAGCATAGTTTTTTCACAATTTTTTTCACAAACTGTCATCAGATTAGGTCAGTTCTTGATATAGTGCTCAAAACAGTCCACTGAGTTCCATCACACATCTTGTGGGAGAGTTAGCTTGGTTCCTCCCACATTTTTCTGAGCAGCTGCTGCAAAGTGGTTGTTACAGAAGTATTTTGCAATTTCGACATAATTAGCATTTATTTCTGGAACACTGAAATCTTTGGCTATGAGGTGCATCAAATGAGCACTGTAGCCATATATCGGGGTTCTCAAACTGGGGGTCGGGACCCCGCAGGGGGTCACGAGGTTATTACATGGGCGGTCATGAGCTGTCAGTCTCCACTCCAAACCCCGCTTTGCCTCCAGCATTTATAATGGTGTTAAATATATAAACAAGTGTTTTTAATTTAGGGGGGGGGGGTCACACTCAGAGGCTTGCTATATGAAAGGGGTCACCAGTACAAAAGTTTGAGAACCACTGCCATATATTATTAGCTTGGGACTCTCTTCACTCTCTTCTAAGTAATTAATTTCTTCTCATCTTGGATACATTTGAAGCATTGTCTGTGATCAATGTGCTAGACATTTGAATTTTTTTTCCACAGTTAGTTATAGCTTTTACTGCTACTTCTTGTAAGTATTCTGCTGTATGTGCATTTCCTGATGTATCAATTGTTTCTGTAAGGAAGACATTCCCTTCTTCTGTTGTCACACAAGCACATACAACAGGATCATCGTGGACATTGCTCCACTCATCAAAACTCAGCTTCCTGCAGCTCCCAGTGGCCAGGAACGGCGAACCGCAGCCACTCGGAGCTGTGAGTGGCCGTACCTGCAGATACTCAGGTAAACAAAGCGTCGTGCGGCCCGCCAGGAGCTTACCCTGAACAAGCAGTGAACCAAGTTTGGGAACCCCTCCTCTAAACCTTTTGCCCACTGTTCAATTTCTCTTTCATACACTTTAAGCCAAAGCCCAGCATCTGCAGCCAGAATCCAGGGCTGGACCTTGAAGCCCCATGACTGAAGCCTGCTGCCTGCCACTCTAGGGCTGAAGCCTGAAGCCAGAGCCTCACCACACCCAGGAAGATGAGGAACTCACTAGCTGCCTGCTTCTATGACGTTTGTGGCTCCAGAGGGAGACAGAGCCCAACACCTGCTGGTGGCCCTGAAGGAGGGGCCATTGCTTCCTCCCTTCCCCACCCCCAGTCACTGCCCAGGAAGCTGTGGCCACAAGAAAAGCCCCTGGTGGCTGCATGCGGCCACATTTGAGAAATGATGATATAAAATAACCCAAGGAAATATTTCTATTCTTATGGAACTTAGTGAGAAAAAACTGACTTACCCATTTCCTTAAATGTTTTAGTTTTTAAACTAAACCTCACTGAAACAGTCTCATCCCTGAAGGAAAAACATTACAAAATGAAGAAAAAAAAACATTTATAAGTCACCACATAAAAAGTACTAACTATAATCTCCAGATACACATCTCCTCTTTAGTGCTCTAATACAGATGTCTACCTTGCATGTGACCCCTCTAAATTCTACCTTAATCCCTACTTAAAGGCATTCCTACACCCAAATCAGTTTTTTCAGTTCAAAAAAGAGTTTCAACTGTAATGGGTACAACTCAATAAGGCTACTTTTATACCCCATGTTTTGTAAAGTGGCTTACAATTTAACAGAAGTCAGTTAAGAATAAACAGGTGTAGGAAATCTAAACAAACAAGTGCAAAATGGAACGAATAAAAATCCCCAATCCATTTAGTGTCCACTTGTTTAAAAAAAATGCTGGGAAGTTGGCGCACACAGGTCTTGAAAAAAATCTACTCAACATCTATTATCCTGAGGTTAAGACTACTGGGCTGGGGCAACGGACACCCGTGACACTATGCCCCAAAACCGCACCATCTGCAAGTCAAAGGAATAAAACAGCTGTGTTACTGTATTTAAAGTAACACTATTAATCAACTTTCTTTTAAACCTCTCTTTTAAAATGTAATTTGCTGTGCTGCATTTTTATAGCACTTTCACCCACCACTTCCAGGTTCCCAATGATGACAGTAAATGTCAATGTTTAACTACTTCACTGCTTACTAAAATATGTTTTAAAAAAGAAACAGCATATTATCAAGATCTCACCAGCAATTCCCGAAGAGTGGGACATACCTAGACTACTGAGGGGGGGGGAAGAGTGGCATCATGGATGATGTAAATTAAAATGGGTAGATCTTTTACAAGGCATGGTGAGAATGAAGGGTGTGTGACTGGTTTCTTTCTCCTGAAAGGGGAAAATGGTGAACTAGGAGAACCCTGTTGAAACTCTACAGCCCCTTTATACATTTCTTTTTCCTCTTGTAATTCAATAGGTTTCCACTGGCTTGCAGGAATGACATGGGAGCCCTCCAATGGCTAGTTTAACACATTTAGGTTTGCATGGATATTAGGCAAAAATCATGTTGCCTAGTGAATAAAGTATGTGCCCTTATATTTGAGAAGTATTGATTGAGCCTACCATAAATTGTGTAAGACTGTATATTTATTGCAATTTTTAACTGCTAGTGAAGACTGCACAGGGAAAAAGTAGGAGTAGTTTAGAGGAGGGTATGAATGACCCATTTCTAGTGTAGCTGTTTTTATAGACATCACACCTTCATATGGCTAAACTTTTTTTTTTCCCCCTACCTTGGCTATTTCCACATGTGAAGGATTTGGTTAAGGTATCACCTTTTTATATTTTTATTTTAGAAAAGGAGTAAGAATTCATCTATAATAGCATTGATGGGGGAAAAAATTAATAAAAAGCTACAGGATTTGAGCTCAATACCTTTAAAATATAAAAAGCGTGCATGCACACACACATACTTTATCCACTACATTACACAGTGCTTTTGCTCAACAGCCACACAAATGTAAAGGTGTTAAATTAGCCACCGGAGGGCTCTCCTATCATCCCCTGAACCCAACAAAAACAAACCAGCGTCCAATGTGGCAGCAAGGGAGATTGGTGCCAGCCAAGAAAAAGCGATGGCAATTCTAGCCCAGAACACTGGCACCACAGACGGCCAGCAGCAGGAAAAGTCCACTGCTGGCACACGAGGGCAAGGTTTTGGCAGCTGTCTTTGGCCAAGGAGATGCCTGATCCACTGATGCCACATAGGTTTTAATTTCCTGTAAAGGTGGTACATTTTTGTGCCTAAACAGGAGGATAGTGTATCATAAAACAACCTTAAAACCAGGCTCTTTAAAAGCATGTTTCATACTGAGCCAGAATAGGCAAGCCTCAATACTTTTTTTAATTTTAAATCCAAAATGGCACTAAAAATCTTGCTATTAATATACAGGAGATGTAGAAGCTATACAAAATTCTATCATCCTCATCCCTTTTGCACGTTATTAGAGTAAAGTACTATCCAAGTCTATAATACCTTCCACTGAAGTATTGTACAATACTTCATACACAATATAAATTTAGCTCACAGCCATCATAAAAAGGTAAAAAGGTAAAAGCATTGCTATATCCCTGACCCTCACTTTATAAAAGAACAAGGGTCAGACACAATAACAACTTCATGACCACAGCAGGTGGTAAGCAGCAAGAAGCATCAGGACAGCTGATTAGCAGAGGAAGGAAGAAAAAATAGAGGCCCTCTTCAGTTAGTCTGGAGGTAAAAAGATCTGAATCAAGCACCCTTAACTCTAAGGAACAGTAAGAGGGGACAGGCTAGGCCACCTGTGACCTCCCCACTCCATAGAAATTTCTGTGGAATGGAGGAGGGAAAGTCACTCTTCCCATCTGTTTCTCTGTGGAAGGAAGTACTGGCAAGTAAAGTGAGAGCAGCCACCTTTTACTTGCCCAGTGAGAGACAGTAAGGCTGTTCCAAAGCTGTGAATAGATCTCAAATCTCCTGGCTCCTGTTTGTGAGGCAAAGGCCTACCTCTCTCTCTCTCTAATCAAATAATCACGCATTAAAAGATAACTGCTGGACTGATTTTAATGCTGCCATCCTTCCTCCTATTGTATGAGGTTTAAGGAGTGGATGAAGAAGGCCCACTGTACCCAATGTTAGGAGCCCCAATCCCTCTTTCCCCAATTTCCTTTGGGGATATTTGCCCCCCAAACCCTCTTCCAACTCCTGTTTATCCATGAACCATACCCTTTCTGTAATGAGTTCCTGCACAAGACACCTGCCGCACCTGTTACCTATTAAGATGTAAGATTTCTGACCTAACCCCTTTCTCTATCTCCACCACGTCCCCCCAACCAGCTGGGGAGAAGGCCAAAAAAAACAAAAACAAAACCCACCCAACCTGGCGGAGTGGGAAAAATTCCTTCCCTGCTCCACAGGAACAAGGCAACTAGGACAGTGCTCACTGCTGATCATCAAAACCCAGTCCTAATCTGATCCCATGGGTGGGCAGGTGGGTGTTGCCAGCCCAAAGTAGAAAGAGAATTCTTACCGAGGGATATGGGATATAAATACTCCCCACCGATGGGTACATGTTGTACTAATATGACACCCCCACCCCTGCATCTGGTCCTGCCACTTTGCTTTATTCCCACCACTCCCCAGCTTTGTTCAGGTCAGTACCCTTTACCCCTTTCTCACCATTCCTTTAAGTGCAGCTCCTTAATGTATACAAGAAAAGGGTTCTTATCCTACCTCTTCCTTTCCAGTGTACTAATGAGAAATACCTAACATTTGAAAAAAGACCAAACATGAAAAATGTATTAAGAGGCAAAATAAATTAACAAATTCATGGCATATTAAGCCGCTAATGTTTAGACAGAGAAATATAAGTACTAGAAGGGCTAATTTTTTAAGTTGGAGAAGTACACTGGTTTTATAATGTCTGGAATACTATGAATTTTCTAAACAGAAAACATGCCACTGTCATTAAAATGAAGGCACAGAAGAGATAACACAGCACCATCCAGCCTTGTAAGGTGTATTTTGTCTTACTTTTCTCCCTCAACTACATTAGAACAGTCTGGAAGCAATCTTCTTGGCAGCTGCTCTCATCAACAAACTGTTTATTGTAAGAAAGTGGCTAGGTCAAAGGCTAAACGTCATCCTGAACTGAAAGCATACCTTAAAAAAATTAATACCGTACATGCATAATAAAACAGCATGTTATGTATAAAAGAGAACCATACTCAATTTTGAAAGGCCAAAAGTCTATTTAAACAAGAACTCCTGTATCTGAATGAGCAAAATTTGCTAATTTGTTCTTATGATGATTTTGAGGACTACCCAAAAATAGCTGCTTTTATCAAAAAATATTTGTATTAAAAGGCAATATACAATCTATGTTTTACACTCTAACAGGCAACAGAATTTTATTTAGATATTTTAGGATATTATATAGTTAATTAATACTGAATGAGAAGTCAGTTTCTCATTTACATATAATGAAGGGATTTTCAGACATATAATATGAAGTCAACATCAAATTTTGTTATTTATGGAGTTCTAAATACAGTTTTAAGTCCAACATAGCTTTTATATGGAAAAAATAATCTTAATGCAGAGTTAACTGAATAAGATATTATACATTGACAAAGTATGGATATTAAATCTTTTGTCAAGCAAGCAAAGTCAGTTTCAAATCTTGTTTGAGAAGTTTTAATTACAGCTGCACAAGTTCATCTCCTTTTCTCCCAGCATTCATAAATCTCTTGTAAAGAGATATCCTAGGCTTGAACGTGATATGCAAAGTTTTAGACCAAGAGCAATTTTTTTAAAACAAATTGCAAACATATTTTTCATTTGGACCATCTTAAAATATCTGAACAAAAAATAAGTGAGAGAAGAACAAGATATTACATGTCCAGGTAACTCTGTTTAGTGCCTTAGACAAGTAACACATTCATACTACTACTTTAACTGAAAGGAAAGATAATTAAAGGAATTTAAGAATTAATGCTCAAACCTCATTCAGCACTTCCCATCTACGTATTTCAGGAATTAACTAGTAGAGGATCATCTATACTGCATACTCTACAAGTGCTGTGATACCACAGTGCACAATGTGATAAATAAAGGTAAATCTATTGCAGTAGATTTTAAAAAACTTATTTTTATTGGCAAGATATGAAGGATAAGAACAACTATAGTCTACCTTGCAAAGAATTCCACTACCTGGCATTTAATAATCCAAAAATAAGGAATTAATGGAAATAACGACAGATCCTTAACTACAGAGGGGCTAGCAGAGATTACTATACCATCAAAACAAGAGGCCCGTTTACAAGAAGCTCTGTAACTTATAATTATTTTTTTTTGTTTAGTATTAACCAACTCTTTAGCAGTGACACCTATTTAGAAGTAAGAGTGAAGCTGTTATTTTCTGAAGAGTAACTATACTGCAAAACAATTATATGTGCATACACACATCACAACCAAAAATGTGTGACGAATACATAGGGAATTAAGAAAAAAAGCACACAAACTTTCCAAACTTGTAATGTAATCATTAAGTGTTTTTGCTACACTTTAAAAGTAAAGAATTGTGGAAGAATTTGATTAGTATGCTTTTTTAAAAAGAACAAATAGTTAAGATAAAAATATAAAGCAATTAATACAGCATACAGATACCTTAAATATCTCACTTAAACTAAGCAGTATTGCATAAAAATACAGAATGGGAATTTTGTTCCCTAATTAATAGGCCAATAAATCAGATATATGATATGATCAGCCCTGTTAAAATAAATGTATAGTATTATGGTCTTTTTATTTATAGCAAGAATGAGCAAAAAAGTTTCTTATTACAGATAAAATAGTTCGTTGAAAGTCTGGGAAACAGTGACAGAATTAGTAAAACAACCAAAAGCCTAGTAAAATATATTGTTGTTAGCATTGATAATATACAGTTCTTAGTTTTAGATTTTCCATCACACTTATTTTACTTTCAACGCTTTTTTTTAATATCATGTGAGTGAATTTAATGTTCATGAATATGAAATATTAATACAAAATTGGCTAGAACCAAAAGGTATGTCTACACTGCAAAGAAAAACCCACAGCATGAGTCTCAGAGCCAGGGTCAATTGATCTCAGGCTGCAAGACTTAAAAACAAACAAACAAACAAAGCAGTGTAGACTTTCCCCCTGGGGGTGGGTTTCAGAGCCTGAAAAATTCAAGACAATACACAAGGTAAACTCCCACGTACAGAGATATATTGTAAGAGATTCAAGTAAGACCAAAAACATCCTCCAAATATTGTAAACAGAAAAAAAAAAAAAAAAACAATCCATATATTCAGTGTATCACAAATGGGTCTGCCTTTCCCACAAAAAGATAGAGAAAAATACAGTGCTCATTTATCACAATGCTGAGTTATAGATAGGAATGAATAAGACAGGCAGTTAATGTACATAAGAGCACAAGAATGGCCATACTGGGTCAAACCTATGGTCCATCTAGCCCAGTATCCTGTTTTCCAACAGTAGTCTGTAACAAATGTTTCAGAGGGAATGAACAGAACAGGGCAGTTATCGATTAAACCATCCCATCATCCAGTCCCAGATTCTGGCAGTCAATGTAGTTCTAAATGCAGGAATAATTCAAGTTGCATATTATCCAACATGTCCAATGCCCTTGTTCCTCCTCCACCCTTTCTGCTTCAGCCCTTCTTGCTTTAAATTCATTTACTTTTTCTGGGAAAAAGAATATGTCATCATCAAAACTTGGTCTCATTTCAAAATTAATGATGCAATTTTTAAGTTTGTATATTCTCTTTTCTTTCTCAAAAATTTCTCCTGACTGTCCTGCCCCCTTTTCTTAAAGATAGGTACCTACTCTGTACCTATTAAGCTCCAAGTTTCCCAATAGACTTGCAACATCAAAAATCATCTTTAGAGCTAAAACCTCAGACAGTACCACCTACCTGACTGAAAGCATTCTCTCAGTTTTCAAAGAACAAAGGAAAAACAGTCGCATAGAATTCCAAAAGTTTCATAAGTCACGTTTTAAAATAATAGATATACATCACACTGGATTTAGTCCTCTCAAGGACTCAATCTATAAATTGGGAGCTTGGGGATTAATTTTTCAAAAGAACCCATTCACGTGGGATTGCCTGCTCCCTCTCCTCCAGCCAATATCCTCCTGTTTTGCTCATCTCCTAGTTTCCCTCTCACCAGGTCTATAGCAGACACTCCTTTCTTCCCTTCACACAGGAAATACCCCAGTGGATCAGAGCAGCAGTCATCAACAGTGGCCAGTACCAGAGGCTTCAGAGGAAGAAACTCTGCAGTAGGCAGTTATGGGATACCTTTCTAAACCTCATACATGTTCCTCCAAGGTAGGGCACCATTGCAGCAGCATGTCTTCTTTAGCCAAAGTTCACTGGTAGGTTTGTTTTATGCTGGTACTGCATAGGAGTAAGAGACGGCAGCAGAAGCTACAAAGCTGCCAGCTACCACAAACTCTCCCAGATCAAAGGGTTTGCAAAGTGCTATGAGCACTGCAGACCCTTTATTATAGGGTAGGCTGAACCCAGGTGAGCATTTACTAATCCTCAGATTTGCCCCTAGTCTTTTTGTAGGAAAAGTGTCTTATGCTTAGGTATTTCTATACTCATTTACTCGCTGGTCTCTTAAACACAATAGTTAAAGCCAGAACAGTAGCCAAAACACACACCAAAGGAGTTGAGTGAGAGCAGAGGCAACAGCATCCAACTCACATATGCCCCTGAAATATCCATTTCAAATATTATATCTGTATGATTCATTAAACATACTTGCTACAACTGAAAAATCCTTTCAACAGAAACTCAAAAAAGCCAAGTAAGTATCATACAGTAATACAATTTTGCCAACTTATGCATTTTATTCTATAATATTTGATGCGTTTCTTAAACCTCTGACTCCTGGATTTAACTAATTAGTGAGATTTCAGCTTTCATTTAAAAAAAAATAATTTTCTCCATAACCCTGAGCATTAGAAAAGCTTGAAAACATAACCCAGGTGCATCCTAAAGGCTCAAATACCAGAAGGCATAGAAAAATAACACCAAATGTATTATTTTAGAAAAGTTTCATGTGGTTTTGACCCACTCCTGATTTTGGGAGGCTTGACTCATGATTTTTGAATACTCCAGGTTGGCAATGCCAGTCATCATCATAGAAAATTCCAAATGGATGTGGCCTCCTTGCAAATCAAGCACCACCCAGATTGATCTCCTGGAGGGTGCTTAAGATGGTCTGATTGTCTATTCAGTTTATGTTTATCACTTGCAATCCTGTTGCTTCACTGAAGCTTTTTATTCTCACATCACCGTCAACCATGTAGCAGCATTCCTTGGTACACATGCTTCAGAATTCACTGGTCTTCTGTTCTTACAAAGCTTCCACACCAAAAAAGCTGCCAAAACTGAACGAGTGCAGAAGGAGGGGAGCTTCAGTGTTATTAAGTGGGAATGCTAGAATAGACAGGGCTCAAGCCAGTCACTGGGATTAGGTACCAGGTCACTTAATCCTGTAAAAAGCAGGTCTATACAATATAGTAATAAGAATGTTTGTGTCCATTGTACCTTACCTAATTTAGCACTTTCACAGGGGCTACCAGTATCAGAGATGAACTGGTGTTATCAATGGTGGGAAATGGATCTGAAAGCCTGACAAAGACAAAGCCTTGTACAATAAAAAAAAGTATTCAATGCTATTTTGTGATAACTTCCTTGTTAATTTTCTTATAATGTTGTCACAGTTAGAGTTATCCTTAGTTCAGTACCTGATAATGGAGTATTCCAGTTTATGTTAAGAAAACCAAATACAACAAAAGCTAAAAAAAAGCTAAAAGACACTTACAAATATTCATAGTTGTAAAAACTGTACCCAGGCTTTTCAACATTTACTTTAATCTAACAGCTGCTATTTAGTTAGCCCTTCGTTGTAAGATCTGCACCATGCCAACAAGACAACCATATGCCAGATTCCATTCACAGTGCATCTGGAATTTCAGGATTTTCTTAATTTGTAGGGATCTCAAATTACTTCAAGTGATTGATACAATAGAATCCAAAACAGTTATTGATCTCTTCTTAGCAACTACTACTATAAAGCATTATGCTGTGTAAAACTTTAGATTTAATCTGAAATCTCCACCACCACCTACACACACACACGCACACAAATGAAAGAATATTGCTAACATTTCCTAAGTTATGCAAGGTTTTAATTAACCTTGATCATAATTTTCCCAGATAGGTTCAATTTTTTTTAAGAGAGATTAAAATGATAGACAAATTCTTGCCACAGTCTAAAACCTGATATTTTTCTTCAAAGAATCAAATCAAATCAACTCCTCACTATGGTATGGAAAATTCAATTACCAAAGAATTGGTAGGTGTCATCAAAGAGAGAAGTGCATTCATTGTGATGAGCAAATCCACACGGTCATAAATGTTGGTTTAAAATAAAGACAATGCCTAAGGTACATCTCCTCCTGGGAGCAATATATTTCCAATATATAGGGACAATAGAATTGGATTTTCTAATTTTAATTTGGTATATATTTTATAATCTTGTTTTGTTTAAATTCTATACAATATCTTAGTTAGAGGCAAAATGTACGCAATAATTTATATATTTAAAGAACTGAAATACTGATCTTTCTTGTGACAGGACTGTACCTTTATTTCTAAGCAATGGCAATATGATAGCATTTCACAAGACTCCAGATGATGCCAACCCTGTTCTCATTTTCCAGGTCTTTCAGGCATAAATTAGATACAGGTCACACTTAACGCCCAGGAATCTTAAGCTTAGTAGGTTTGGAAATACTCCATTTTTGCCAGATCTTTACTAGTGATGTCATAGTTAAATGAACCATTGCCAAATTGCTATGGATCTCCAGAGAGTTCTTCACAAGTCATGGAGCCTACCTATCTAAAGCCACCCATATGTTCTAGGGCAATACCATAAAACTCTGACTCAAAAGGATATTTTTCAGTTATGACTTTTTGAATGTTGTAAACTGACTATTTTGGATTCTATTACTTACTCTCTTTACATTACACTAGAACCATGTGCATGTATGTGACACAGAACCACAGACTGTATAGATCAGATTATTAATTGTCACTGTGGATTATTTTTTATTATTTAGATCCCCACTGCAACCGCAACAAAGATAAGCTGAATGCAAGAAGACTGAGCCCAACATAAGGCTCACAACAGAGGACACTATCTGAGAAATCCAAGCTCAGGAGCAGAGAGCATTCACTCTCTGAACGGTAGTTTTATATTGTGGATGTGATGGACTAATAGAAATCTGAGCATGACACTCACATTTCCTTATTTTAAGACACCCTTGTGAGCTACTAGTAGAACTATATTAATATTTTCTGTCCTCCAATTTAAAATTAAGTGTAAAGAACAGGGCTACCAAAGGAGAATGAGGACTGTGAAACAGTATACTGTACATGGTTACCTGGAGCAAGCTTTTAAATGCAATAAGAGTATAGAATGTCTCACTTTGGTCAGGTGTCAGCATGTAGCAATTTAACATCAGAGATAAATCTATAAGAATATTTGGGGCTAACTTTGGATAAAATGTATTATTAACTTGTTAATTCTTACAGTATCATGAACAGCATTTTTGGAAATTGCTACATATAATGTAGATATGCTCCAATAAGATCTCCTTACTTTTTCCAAATTATTCAAACATATACCAAAGTAACGTGTCTCCAAAATGTTCTATATATTTTTACAAGTATTGTCCAACACATGGCATACAAACAACCATGAATATCGAATACTACGTGAATTCAAGGTGCAGCTTCTCTCACTTGTTTAATATACAACAAAAGTTTATTACTGCCATTTAAAAAGAAACAAGCACTTGCTTTTTCCCTAGCTACAAAATCATAAGAGCTTTTCCCAATTCTCTTATTAATTATAATAACTCTCTCAACTGAACACTAATTAGACCAACAAAAATAGTTTAATAAAAGTAGTCTTCTTGAGTACAATCCAGTTCCACATTTGCAATAAACTCTTAAGACAGGAGGATGCTTAATAAAGATGGCCTCTCCTATAGGTGTCTCTGTATTTTGATATTACACACCCTCTGAATTCTTGCGATATTTCAATAGTTTTACAATTGGAGAAAGTCAAATATGATTAAATGTTTCAGCCACTGTGAACATGTATAAGCCTATGCACAATGCATCATGAAAGAATCCTATTCTCCCTCCTTATTTTACAACGCTGTTACTAACTACTCTGTAAATCCAGCTCAGAAGTGACACCTTGTGGTAAGAAAACTTCAGTTAAAACATCTAAACGAACACGTCACAACTGCCTCCAGTTTTTCCAAATTACAGAGATTTCTAGCTATTTTAATGTGATGCCTTCAGCAGTGCCCAGAGGTTCTGATAAATATTGGGCTCACACTGTGCTGGACACTGCGCAAACAAGAGTAAACTAAATGCACGTCTATACTGTCCCACACTTCGGACTAAGGGGACATGAAAAGTTGCACACATCAAAGTGCTGCGCTGTAAATCCCGTGTCGATGCTGTGGGCACAACTTAAAGGCCCCTAGTTCACATTACAGTAGAATGAAGAGGACTACATGAGTGCAAACTCAGGACCTTTAGGTTCATATCCACAGAGGGGAGTTATAGAGCAGTACTTCGATGCACATTGCTATGCATGCCCCCTTAGTCCAAACTGCGAGGCAGCGTAGACACGCCCACAGTCTCTGCCTTGAGAAATTCACTATCAAACAGAATTTGCAATGTTGTAAACTATTTTTTTTTTAATTGTTAGATATTATTTTGGTTAGTCATTAAAGCAGATCCAACTAGAAGCCTGAAACACAACATGTTTGGACAGATAACTGAGAACAGAATTTGGCCTTCTGATACTATAGGAGCCAGAAAGAGGTACAGTTCAGCTATCAGATCCAAAGTTAAGTCTGGAGCACTGGCAACTAGAAAAATCATCTCTGCTTGTAAACTTAGCAAATTTCTATTGGCAGTCAGAAAGTAAACCTGGAACTTCATCATACTGTTTTTGTAATCACGTTTTGTACTAGAACTGCAATTTAAATAAAAATGCATCCAGAATGACATCAAGGCTGGTAGATGAGAAGTTTGCACTTTGACACCTGGTAGCATACACATAAATAGTAAGCACAGGCATCCTCCTATACTCTTGTATGCAGGCAATCAAGTTTACAAGAATTCAGTTCACTGACACACTCTGAAAGCCAAGAGTCCTGTAAAATGTTTCACTCTACTGCAAGAATAGAAGAGATGGGCCCAGCAGGAAAAAACAGTTAGTGCTTAAGTGCTTCCCATTATGCTTGTATCCTCACCCTCCATCTTATAAACAATTGTTAGATTGCCAATGCAATTAGATGTGATATTACCTCTACAGTCTCTTTAAAAAGAGTATCTGGAATATGAGACTCCTTGAATTTTGCATGATCTTTTGACCTTTTATATCTTAAAAAAGCAATAATGGGTTTGGGGTTGGGTTGGGGTATTTTTTGTTTTTAAGACCTTTTAAATTTAACTACTTTTGGTGCCCTGTCTAAATTTTCCACTCCTGTCTTAAAATGAACTCAAAACACTCCCCCCAAAAAACTTGATCACGGTTATTTCTATTATTTTTAATTAATTAATTTATTTTAAAGAAGGCCACCTCCATTTAGCAACGCGTATCTGTTCATTCTTGAAGTGGTTAAAACAGTTTTCATTTAACAAATCAAGCAACATAATGCATAATGCCTCTAGGAAACCAAAAGGTTGACAGGATGCTGTTCTGGTCACATGTATACATTTTGAGTAGAATCATACTAAATCCATTAATCTGTACAAATCACAAAGGGCAATCAGGCCATCAAGAGAATGGATTTAAACATCTGTTTTATTTGCTAGTCAAAGACCTGTCCAAGCCTAAGAAATAGACAAGAAAAGCAGGTGTAACAAAAGCAGGAGATTGCTATTGCTCAACTTTTCCCTCAAACATCAGTATCAAAAACTATCGTGTTCATGTTCATTTGAAACCAAGTCTATACTTCAGAAAACATGTAAATCATTGCAACAATCTGTCAGAGATTGGGAGGTTACCCTACTGGACTGAAGTATGTGGAGAAAAAAGAAATGAATCCAAAGGTTTCAATTGCAACCCAAGCTTTCCTCACACCCACCCACCCACCCCCCAATGGATGGGGAAGTGCCACAGGAGTTGTAGGTACGACATAAAAAGGCAGTGGAAGGTGGGGGAGTCAGGCCCAGTCTCTGCTCTTTCCCCCTAGCTCTATTTAAGATTTATTCTGCTGTTACTGCAGCTCCTACCTGAAACAGCCTGCTGGCTTGTTCCTTAGCCATCATTCTTATCACAGCTCTCAGGCTGTCTGCTGCTACTGAATCCCATCCAGAGATGGAAGTGGGTGGAAAATGGTTTTCCCATCCCACAAAAAAACTTTGAAGTTTTAAAAATGTTCCCATTCTGCTTTGGGATGAAATCAAGTCCTTTTTCTTTGTGTGGAAAAACCCAGGAGAGAGATCCAGAGAAGGGACTTAAACCCAGGTCTCCTACATCTCAGGTGAGCACCCTAACCACCAAGCCATAAAGTCACTGTTAGTTTTTCCACTATCTCCCCAGTAGGAGCTATTCTACTTTTTATAAGTAATTCAATATTCATTGAGTCCCAGTAACTAGGGAACTCACCTAGGATGTAGGAAGCCTGGCTTCAAGTCCCAGGTCTCCAAGTCAGGCAGAGTAGGGATGTGAACTTGAGTCTCCCACATGCCTGGTGACAGCCCTGACCACCAGTTTATTGCTAGTCTGAGATGACTTTATATATAATCTCCCCTCACACACACACACAAATTTCATCCCAGCGCTGAGAAACTTCCTGACAAAGGATTCATCAAAACTAACCATTTCCTATGAAAAGTTTCAGTTTTGACCGAAATGGCATTTTCCACCGGAAAAAAAAAAAGTTTTATAAAAAAATCTGAGCAGCTCTACCCAGAAAGCATGTTCCCTTCCTGGAACAGGCACTTCTAAAGGGCTGCTGCTTTTTGTCATATTGGCTGGGAGTGGGAGGGGGAGAGGGAAGAAGAGACTGAGGTGTACTTTCCTCTTCTTGCCTACATATGACACTTTGGGGGTGATAGGAGAAGAGTAGTAAACCTCTACTTAGATTATGGTTATATAAATGTGTTGTGATTACACACACACAGATTTTTTTAAATGTTTGGAAAAGTGCTTGGACAACATTAAACACCACACTTGTGTTTGGGGGTTTTTTTAAATAAAAGTACCATCATGAATTAGAGGAAGAGAACACTAAAGGTCTTATACCAAGTAGGCATAAAGCACATGGCAAGAGGCAAGTATAATGTAGGAAGAAAATAAGACTTAAAATGAACTGTCCAGATTTCACAGAAAGCTAAATATCCATTGGTGTCATGTCAGAAAGACTAAATGTTTTGCATAACACTGCTCTACAGCCAAAATGCTTCTGAAATAAATGTAGTCAAACTTTACTAAATCTGGGTCACTGAGAACGAAAATGATGCTTACAATTGTTGATTGGCTCTAGTTTTCAAGATATGCTATTGGGTCAGTATATACGATCATTGACTTGGGAATGGCGGAGGATAAGTGAGTTATAAAGGGAAGGGATCTCAATTTAAAGCAGAAATGATTAAAATACATCTTTGACTGGATCTATGAAAAAATCTATGACTGGGTTTGGACAGTACTTGCTTTTTAGGCAAAACAATGAATGATGCAATCTGAAGCTGGTATTGCGGTATACATTATATGAATTGCATCATGTTATTCCTAGAAGTCATGGATGATGCAATCATAACGAAGCTTACATCACTCTGCTGAACAAACTGCCCTATATCAGCTCTAAAAATCATACAGTGTTGTGCTCTCTTATTTATCAGTGTTTGATTTTGCAAAGGGACACATTTCTATTTAGCCAAAGTGAGCAGAGATGCCTCGTACTTGTGTGAACAGTGCAGATAACTTCTGCTATGTTTGTGGTGAAGTGACTTTTGCATCACAAAAGCGCAGTATAACCACTATGGTTAAGAAAGCCTATTACCTTTATTTTGGCTGCAAAATTGGAGATCAGGACAAGAGGTGGGCACCACACATATGCTGCAACACTTGTGCAACAAATCTTCGCCAGTGGTTGAACAGGAAAAGGAAATCTATGCCTTTTGCAGTGCCAATGATTTGGAGAGAGCCAACAGATCCTACCAGCAATTGTTACTTCTACATGGTGCTTCCAGTTGGGAAAGGTGTGTCAAAGAAGAAAAAGTGGACTGTGCATTATCCAAACATTCCATCAGCTATACGCCCAGTACCCCACGGAGGAGGACTGCCGGTTCCTGATGCACCAGAATCATTCTCACTTGAGTCGGAAGAGGAAGAGGATGAAACTTCTGGTCCTGAACCATCAATGTCACAGGACCCACATTTTCTCCCATCCTCCTCCTCTGAACCACACCTCATAACACAAGGTGAACTGAATGACATTGTCAGGGATTTGGAACTACCCAAGAGTAAGGCAGAGCTGTTGGGCTCCAGACTACAGCAGTGGAATCTCCTGACAGGTGATGTTAGGGTTTCCATGTTCCGTGACTGTCAAAAGGATTTTGTCCCATTCTTCTTCATGGAAGGTGATCTTGTAGCCTGCAACAACATCGATGGTGTGATGGCAGCCCTCAACATCGTTCACGATCCAGATGAGTGGAGACTGTTCATTGATTCATCGAAGACGAGTCTTAAAGCTGTTTTACTGCATAATGGCAATGTTTTGCCAACAATTCCAGTTGGTCATACAGTCCATATGAGGGAAACCTATGACAACATGAAACAACTTTTGAGGTGCGTAAACTATGACCAACATCAGTGGCAGCTTTGTGGCGATTTGAAGGTTGTTGCTCTCTTGCTTGGTCTGCAGACTGGACACACAAAGTACTGCTGATTTCTCTGCGAATGGGATAGTCGTGCAAGAGATTCCCACTACATCAAGAAAGATTGGCCACTCCGACAGTCATTGGAGCCTGGGAGGAAAAGTGTTCAGCATCCACCACTTGTTGAATCAAGGAAGATTTCGTTACCACCCTTACACGTCAAGCTGGGTCTGATGAAGAACTTTGTCAAGGCCATTGACAAAACACAAGCAGCTTTCAAGTACCTCCATGGAAAATTTCCAAGGTTAAGTGAAGCTAAGATAAAGGAAGGTGTCTTTGTTGGTCCTCAGATTCGTGAACTTCTTCGAGATGATGCATTTGACCGTGCACTGCGTGGCAAGGAAAAGACGGCATGGAAAGCCTTCCAGTTAGTGGCAATAAATTTTCTCAGAAACAACAAGGCAGACAACTACAGGTTGTTGGTGGAAAACCTCCTCAATGCATACAAAAGCCTTGGTTGCAACGGTCACTAAAGATACATTTTTTGCACTCTCATCTAGATTTTTTTTCCACCGAACTGCGGAGCAGTGAGCGACGAGCACGGCGAGCAATTTCACCAGGACATTGCAACAATGGAGAAACGCTATCAGGGCAAATGGAGCCCATCAATGCTTGCGGACTATTGCTGGACAGTGACAAGAGATGCTCCATTTAATGAATACAAGAGACAAGCCAAGAAGCGTCGAGTAGACACTGAATAGGACTAAACTACGTACATAATAGTTTTTTGCCTTTTGTTTCATAATAAATTTTATTTATATAACCCTTTTGCTGATTTTTGAAGTGTTACATAAACAGGACAGGTGAAATATTATCATGTAAAGCAATCAAACACATGAAAAGACCTAGGTTTACAATTTATAATTAAAACTCTATCTACACAATATACATATACATAATAAATAGCACATTTTATCTCTGAAGCAGATGACTTCTCAAAAATTGTAATTATCAAAACGTGCAAAAAGTTTACTGATAAGGACAGTCCCTTGTAAGTGTGTTCAAGACCATTAGACTCTACTCCTTGCATGTATTACTCTGCTGTTCATGTGAAATGCATGATCTGAAAAAGGGGTAAATAGGGAGGTTGAAAAGTTTGCAGATGACACAAAATTGCGCATGATAGTTAAGTCCAAATCTGACTGCAAAGAGTTACAAAGAGATCTCACAAAACTGGATGATTGGTTAACAAAATGGCAGATGAAATTCAAGGTTGATAAATGCAAAGTAGTAAACAAACATAATACCAACTATACATACAAAATGATGGGCTCTAAATTAGTCATTACCACCCAAGAAAGAGGACTTGGAGTCACTGTGGATAGTTCTCTGAAAACATCCACTCAATGTGCAGTCACAGTTAACAAACCTAACAATGTTAGGAACCATAAGGCAAGTGATAGATAATGAGCCAGAAAATATTATAATGCCTCTGTATAAATCCACAGTAAACTCATTTTTGATGACTGCCCTATTCTGTTCATTCCCTTTTGAAGCATCTGGCATTGGCCAGGGCCAGAAGACAGGATACTGAGCTAGATGTGCCATTGGTCTGACCCAGCCTGGCCATTCTTATGTTCTTGTTACTCTACTATTACCAGATTTTTTTGTAAAATGCAATATGAGGAGTTAAAACATTTGCAACCTTCTTTAGCACAGCTAGTACTCACTAAATATTTTAGTTTTAGAGTTTTTTTTAAATACTCCACAACTTGCAGATCAGAAGAAGCCTTACTCTCATGTTCTATAATCTATATTATTATCTATGAGGTAAAAAAACTTTATAGAGGCTATTGTCTCAAAAATGTATACAGAAAGCTAGGGTTATTACAATGCCTGCTGAGTGTATAAGTTTCCCAATACAGAATTTAGATTTGCTTAGGATGGGAAGCCTCATGTTCCTTTGGCTGACAAAAAAGACTTAAAATCTGAGAGAGCCGATAGCATCACAAGAACAAAAATATTTGGAATTGAGGCTCAACGCAGAAAAACTCAAGACAAAACTGGTTGGCCTGAATTTAGATTGTACTACATCATGTATACTGAGTTCCTGTAGGCTATGATTAAATATTGTCATTTGGCTGTCACCCATTTGGAACATATTGCAAAACCTGACTCGGGCTGAGGGAGCCTGAGTTAGGGAGCATTTTTAAGAAGTTTAGTTGTGGACATATTGTATTTCAAGATGGACTTAAATCACCATTGTGACTGAAGTCTCTCTAATCTTTTCAAGGAGAATATTCTTGTTGTAAGGCTTTGCACAAGCTAGAAAATGTTATGCTGAAATCCACAGCAATGAAAGACAATCCTAGTCTTTATAGCTGAAATATCTTTTACAATGGCAAATATGAATGGGTTAGCCATTTCTGTCTCTTTAGAGGCAAAGTTGCCAAACAAAAAAAACAAAGAAAAAAAATCTACATACATGAAGCTGAAACTGAACATATGGGTGCCAGATTCAACAGCTATAGCAACTACCATTCACTTTATTTCAATGCTTTGATCCCACACAGCTGCCTAGTGACAAAGAATTTGCTCATTGTAGCAACATTAAAACTGACAATTTTCCATTTCATTTTATACATTTTTGAAGGAAAAGGTTTTAATGGCCGTCTCTAAAATGACATTTAAAATCACCAAGTCAATAAACAGTGGGCACACACACATTTAACTTTTAGCTATCAAGTAACCTGCCTTTCATAATATATTGTTCTTGCTGCAAATATTGCTTTCACTGTCCTAAAGCAAGGCAATGGTAGAATATGGGTTGTCCAAAATTAATTTAATTAAAAATAGCCCATGCGTCTATGTGTATGAAGCAAAGCACACTTCACAACTTAATAAGGAGTCTGATTTGTGAGGAGCAAGTGGCCCTAGTGCTGATATTCTCCAGTAGTCCCCATAACCTTATTCTTTACTGAGAAAAAAGAAAGAGAAGAGATAAAATGCATTTGTGGACACAGTTATAGTGATCACTCAGCAGCTAGCAGCACTAGTGGTGGACTATGTTAGCTCTAGTCCATATGATCAGATTGACATTATCCATAATATTTAGGTATTAGAACTCGTATGTAAATTTAAAATAAATTTTAGAAGGGAGATGTCATCTCGCAGTCTTGGACTAGTAGTGGCAGTGGCATTTTAATTTGTATTAAAACAAGGACAACGCTAATACATAAGGCCAAATGCAACACACAGACTAAGAACAAGAGTGAAACTAGCAACCGCTGGGGCACACTAGTCTAAAACAGAGGCAGAATAAACAAATGCTTCTAAACAATCACAGCAGCAAAAGTAGCTCATTTTCCTTTACCTGACAGAACAAGACAACATGAAAAATACAACCAACGTGTTTTCTTGTCAGACACCTAACTCTGAATCTTAGCTGCCCACAGACAAATGACCAAAGAATGTTGCCCCCAGTCTAGTGAATAATTTGATCTAATTTTCAGAATGTAAAATTATTACTCTTAACAATGGAGTACAATATAAAATGTATTGTTCGTTTAGGAGAGCCTCCAATTCATCGGATCTTAAACTTGAATACGGGACAGCTGAATCCTCTGGCTTTGTTTTGGAAGAATATCAGTGCATAAATCTAGAGCGTCTGAACCAATGAGCAATTCCACGTTGTAATATACTGACCTCATCACTTAACTTTTTCTTAAACTTGGTCATCCTATGCCTAGTGTATTTTCTTGGAGTGATGAAATTTAAATTGTGCAAGTTTCAATGTCACCACTTTTAATATTTAGATATTTCTTCCCCAAATCTTCCCATTTTCTATACTGCTCTTCTACATACAGTGCTTTAATTGACATAGGCAACTTCTAGCAACGTCATAGGTATACACAGATTTCTCCTAATATAGTTTCCCTCACACATTGAATCAATTCAGTTTTTGCATATGCAAAAGGCAGTAAATGCATGTACTGTCTTTTTCAAGTCTCAGTTCAGAGGATGGGTACTCCACTCAAACTATGTAGCTTACTTGAATTGTGTACAAGTGTACATCTCATTGGTTTCTTCATCCATTCAAAAAAACTTAGCTGTTTTGTTTCCCCTGTGCATAACACATTTAAAGCTAATCCCCCCAATTTGATTACATCTATGGACGCCTGACCATCTAACCGAACTCCAAATTTAAGTCTAGTGATTCGTATAAAAACTAACAGGTCCTCTGTTGTTAGCAAGACTCAACTATCGCACATGCCAAGGTTTGCTGAAGTGACTAGCAATTCTGTGCCCCCAACTTGGGCTCTTTTAATGTGTCCTGATTTTCAGAAGGGAAGTGCCAATATTTGTGATATTTGGTGTTTTTCTTGAAGCCCCAGTGATGCATTTATGTGAGAAAGATAGGTTACTCGCTTTGTGCAATAACTGGAGTTCTTCGAGACATGTCCCCCTAAGGATGCTCCACTTCAGGTGCACATACGTCCCTTGCACCTTTGATCACAGATTTTTGGTAGCAATGTCTGTTCGGCCCCCATGTGCTCCACACATCCGCATGCCCCAGAGCAAAGATATATATGTCTGTGGAGGCAAACAGCCTTCAGTTCCTTCTCTACTGCAAAGTCTCACAGAGGAAACTCTAAAACAGAAAGCAAGATAGTGGAACTCCCATAGGATATCCTCTCCTTCTTCAAGTAGTGTCCCTATAGGTGCTCAACTTCAGGTAACTCCCAAGCAGTAACCCCACAGGAAGAAGGGAAATTTGGAACAGACTCTAATATTAATTGCACTGCCCATGGCAGTCTCTGATCTAGAGGCATGCACAAAGGCATAGTGCTTGGAAAATGTATGTATTGAAGTCCAGGTTGCCACTTTGCAAATTTCAACTACTGGAACATTCCTAAGTAATGCCACAGAAGTAGACTGCTACCTTGTAAAATGGGTTAACACTCGATAAGGGGGTTGAATGGTGGCAGAGTCATAATATGAAATGATACAACCAGAGATCCAGCTTAAAGCCACTGGGTGAAGATTGTGGATCTGTCTGCAATTGAAACAAACAGACTTGGTGACTTTCTGAATGGTTTAGTTCTGTCCAAATAGGAGGCTAACACCCTTATAAACATCCAGGATACAGAAGGCAGCTTCCCGCCAAGTGTGACGTGGTTTGGGGGGAAAAAACTGGGAGATGAATGGTCTAGTTAACATGAAACTCAGAAGGCACTTAATGTAAAAATTTAGTATTTGGTCATAAAGAGGCCATTTCCCAGAAGAACACTGTAAATCGGAGGTCCAGCATTAAAACCCCCAGTTCTCTAACCCTTCAGGCAGAAGAGATGGCCACCAAGAAAGCTGTTTTCATCAATAGGTGAACCAATGAACATGTGGCTAGTAGATCAAAAGAGTGTTTTATAAGATAATTAAGGATAAGATTCAAATCCCACATTGAAGTGGGTTCTAAAATTTGTAGGAAAAGGTTCATCAGATGGCTCAGGAATCTCAACCTAGTGGGGTGAGCAAAAACTGAAAAACCTTTTTATCAGTAAATGAAAGGCTGTTATAACTGCCAAGTGAACATTGACCAAAGACCAGGTCTTTTTAATTCTAGCAGGTAGTCTGCGACAGCAGAAAGAGAAGAGCAGACAGGAGAAACTTCTTGATGGGTACACCAGAGATGATATCTCCGGCGTTTCTGTAGGTAAGTGTGATGTGTGGTCTGCTTTCTACTATTTATCACCACCTCTCGGAGGGAAGGACCGGCCGCTGAATTGCCGCCGAACAATGAAGCGGCACGGTAGAGCTGTCGGCGAAGTGCCACCTATCGCAGCTTTTTTTCCTTCGCCGCTTGGGACAGCATAAAAGCTGGAGCCAGCCCTGATCAAGACAGACTTTGCGAGATTGATCTAGAGGCCTAAAGTGTGACACAAAGACCTTGTCATTGTACTCAGGGATCAGTAACTGATTAAAAGATAAGAAACAAAGGGTAGGAATAAATGGTCAGGTTTTCACAATGGAGAGAGGTAAACAGTGGGGTCCCCCCAAGAATCTGTACTGGAACCAGTGCTGTTCAACATATTCACAAATTATCTGGAAAAAGGAATAAACAATGACTTGGCAAAGTTTGCAGACAATACAAAATTACTCAAGATAGTGAAGTCCAAAACAGACTGTGAAGAGTTACAAAGGCATCTCACAAAAACTGGGTGATGGAGCAACAAAATGGCAGATGAAATTCACTGTTGACAAATGCAAAATAATGCACATTGGAAAACATAATCCCAACTATACATGCAAAATGACGGGGTCTATAGTAGCTGTTATCACTCAAGAAAGATCTGATCATTTTCAGAGAACTACCCACCTCTGCTCAACGTGCAGCAGAAGTCAAAAAAGCTAACAATGTTAGGAACCATAAGGCATGGGATAGATAAGCCAGAAAATATCAATGCCTCTATATAAATCCATGGTACACCCACACCTTGAATACTGCGTGCAACTCTGGTTGTCCCATCTCAATAAAAGATAGATTAAAACTGGAAAAAGGATAGAGAAGAGCAACAAAATAATGGTATGGAACAGCTTCCATATGACGAGAGATTAATGAACTATTCATCTTAGAAAAGAAATGACTAAGGGGTGATATGATAGAGGTCTATAAAATCATGAATGGTGTGGAGAAAGTGAACAAGAAAGTATTATTCACCCCTTCATGTAATACAAAAAAAGGATCACCTGATGAAACAGGTTAGCAGGTTTAAAACAAACAAAAAGGAAGTACTTCTTCACACAACCCACAGTCAACTATTGGAACTTGTTGCCAGGGGATACTGTGAAGGCCAAAAGTATAACTGGATTCAAAAATGAATTGGATAAGTTCATGGAGGACAGATCCATCAATGGCATTAGCCAAGATGGCCAAGGACAAAACCCCATGCTCCGGGTATCCTTAAATCTCCAAATGCCGGAAGCTGGGACTGAAGACAGTCACTCTATAACTGGCCTGTTCTGTTTATTCCCTCTGAAGAATCTGGCAATCGCCAGTGTCAGAAGACAGAATGCTGGGCTACAGAGACCATTGGTCTGACCCAGTATGGGCATTTTTATGTTTTTAGATACTGTTCCCACGACATCCTGACATAATTGACCCAAGTAGCTAATCATTGAGATAAGGAAAGATAATTATGCCTAGATGTAGATGAGAGACTATGACTGCCATAACCTTTGAGAATACTATTGAGGCAGAGGAGAGGTCAAAAGGGAGCACTTGGTATTGGAAGTGGCTGTGGTTAACTGTAAATTGAAGAAACCTCTTGTGAGAGAGCTGAATCACACCATGGAAATACAAGTCCTGAAGATCAAGAGTCACAAACCAAATCTCCGGAATCTAGAGAAGGAATTATAGCTGCAAGGGTCATTATTCTGAATCTCACTTAGTTGTTAGATACCTGAGATCTAACATTGGCCTCCATCCCTCGGTCTATGGGGGACGAGAAAGTATCTAGAATAGAACCCTTTCCCCTGTGCTGAAGTGGAACTGCTTCTGTGGCCAAGAGCTGACCTTCATTTATGATGACCTTAAATTGTTCCTGATGTTACTCTGGAAAATAGTCAATAAAGGTGTTAAGTAAAATAAAATAAAAATAAATTTAGTTTCGATCGGGGGTCGGCAACCTTTCAGAAGCAGAGGCAACAGCAAGGAAAGTAACAAATGCCCGGGCGAGGTGTTAAACAACCCATCAACAGCCATTGTCCAGCAAGGGAGCTACAATGCGATGACTCACCTGCATGAGGCCACATCAGGGGAATTGCTCAACCTTGCTTGGAGAGACTCAAGTTTGTCTACACTGCGATTGTCGACAAAACTTTTTTCTTTCACAGGTATGTTAAAAAGCCCCGCCCCGCGAAAGACAAAAAGGATGGAGTTAGTACCCAAGTACCCACTGGGACCTGGGCTCAAACCTTCAACCCCATGGAGTCCTGGGGCTTGGACCTGAGTCAGACAGAATTGTGTGTGGATGAAAGGGGGTCTGGCTCAAGCCTTTGTCTGGGCTTACACTGCAGTGCAGACATACCCATCGAGACGGTATTCTCTCCTTTCTTACAGAACACCTTTATTCAATAGGCCAATGCAAAATCATTGATCTACATTTGCCCTCATCTCCCAACTACAAAACATCACCCTCATTTCCCCCCATCCCCACGTGCCCAAAAACCCATAGATCGTGGTTTTACTGAGATCATCATTTGCCTTTGTATCTTAAAGAATTCCCCATTGGTTCCCATTTTCCAAAGAGATCATAAAGAGAACTCAGTCAGAGTTTCCCATCTGTTGGCTGTTTCCTGCTTTCGCCCCACAGTACTTGCTAGTACAAACAGAATCTCCCCTGCTAATGTGATACTTGATCACAGCAAGGGATAAAATTGCCTGCAGCCAGCATTTCTATATAGCGAATTAAAAGGCTTCCTGGTCTGGCTGTAGGAAGGTCTGAAAACTTTCCCCCACCCCCACACACCCCGCGCTTCCTGCACCCATTGCTCCTCAGCTGCAGGGGGAGTGGTCACTGTACAGGAAGCTGCTCTCCGATCCACCCAATCCCCATGCATCCAGACCTCCTCATACCGAGACACCCCCCCGACGAACCTCACCCACACCTGGTACAGAGGGCCAGGGCACTGGGGTGTTTCTGGGCAGGCCTGGTCCTTGCGCTGTGTCAGGTTTGGGTACAGCCTCACCACTCAATCTGTGTCCCAGGGGACAAAAAGGGGGGGGAGCTGCACAGTGATCTCCCACCTCTGTGCAGCCAATGGCCTGTGCTCCCCAATGCCATGCTTGTGCCTCCACATTTATTTGACAAATAAAATTTGCAGAATTATAAAATATTGTGCACAGAATTTTTTTCTTTTTTTGGCACAGAATACCCTCGGGAGTAATTCTCAGTACAGGCCATGAGTACGGGTAGGGCACATGCATAGGCCAAACAGGCACTGCTACCAAAAATCTCCCATCACAGGCGTAGACGGCGTATGCGCACCCGAAGTGGAGCACCTATAGGGACACTTCTCAAAGAATCTCAGTTTACTTTAAAAGAACATAAGTTTTTCATCCTCATGGGTACAGAATAAAGTTTGAAAACGTGAACCCTAAAACCTCAAACAGCAGAAAGAAAACCAAGAGTAGCTACAGTTTTTAAATATCGACGACAAACTACAACTCATGATTATTTTGGGGCCTGGCTCATGACTTAAATGCTTGAGGTTGGCAACGTTGCAAATGCCTGGGAGTCAGGACTCCTACATTTCTCGTTCCATTGACTCACTGTGTGACTTTAAACTATTAACTTAACTATTCTTCAGATTACACATATGTACTCCAAAGTGCTGAATCTTAATCAGAAATTATTTTAAAGGATTTGAATACCTCAAATGAAAGGCTCTATGTAAGTGAAAGCCATAATACATCTAGAGAAATGAATAACCTGTCAGAAAGCTCATAAGTGATTATGTATTCTTAATTTATTCTAATACTTAGATGTTTAATTGCTTCTTAAATGTAAGTTTTATTCAATACTTGCAAGTTCCTTTCAGATACTATTCTAGAAATGTGCTAAATTATCAGCTTGAAAATGTATATTAAAAACATTAAGAATGATGTTGCACATGCAAAGATTATAGCATTATGAAACCTAACATTACGGCAAAACCAATAATCCTCAAATGACCCTTCATTTCCCACTTGCTTTTTGTAAACTTCGTTTAAATCATGTAACTGTCCAATATGTTTCACAAGAATCTATTTAATGGAACCGCAAATGTAAAATATGCCACTAGCTGGCAAGCATTGGCAAAAATTAATTAGCATCACTGTTGGATTCTTAAGTAGTACAGTTTGAAAGCTGGGTGTGAATGGAGAAAGATATAGAGATTGGGGAAACAATATTAGAGAAAATTCTATCAACTTGATCCTCTCCATACAGTTCTCCTCCTGGGACATTTTAGATATTAAATTACAATTAATATTGGGCAAATGAACAGAATGTAAGTTATAGTTTTGTTTGCTTGTGAACCAGGGACTCTTACTAGTTTAAACTTTGTTCATTTTACTTTTAGCCATTTCATCTTGTGGTGTCACATTTCAATGTTTTCATAAAGCTGTCTACAATAAAATTATTACTTGATACATTCTTCACAATCAGTCCTATGCATAACAATGCTCTAAATTTTAGCAGGCCAGGGCAATAGGCAGATTGTTCTCTCACTGCACAAAGTATATCAACCTGCAGCACCTTCACTTGTTTCCTAGCCTATCTAACACAAATATTAAAAATGCCGTCAGGATTATTAAAGATCTCCTCCTCACTTTTCTGACTACATACTCCTCATATTGCCTTCCCCATACACTATGGTCCGTCAGTATTGACCTCCTCACTGCCCAATCAGTTCTCCATAATTTGTGGTTGCTCTTTCATTTGTGTTGCCCCATTTATGCAGAATTCTCTATCTCCAGTAAAAATAAAGTTAATTATGTCTTTTAAATCTCTTAAAAACATTTTCTTACTATAGCTTAGCACAGTTTTGCTCTGTAGAGCATTTCGATACTGTGTAAAGATACAAATGAAGTACAATGCATGTCTTATTAACAAAGGACTAAAATGTTCCAGAAGCAATAAGCCAAATTCTTCTTAAAAGGTTCAAGTCCCACAGTTTCCCCAATGTAAATCTCAAAAGTGTGTTTAGCAGCTAAAGAACCATAAAAGAGCAGTAGTCATTTAGACATTTTTATTACTTGCTATGTAAGGGGTAAACCTCAATATTGACAATAGCTAATACAATTATTTTAAATTTATTATGTTAGATTGCTATAAATTCACCTGGACTTTTATTAAATTTGAAGAAATATTTCTAAGTACTTTTGTATACATGGCTGTCGGACAATAGCAGTTTACATTTTGGTTTGTAATTATTTGTTTTATTAAATTAAGTATTCAGGGTAATTAAAGAAACTTAGGAAATTTCTGCTTTCCTAATAAATGACAAACACGAAATGCTTCAAAGTGACTACCTCCTTCTGGCCCATACATGTTATCACCACCAGGTCCAATCACAGTTTTTAAGGTCTACTTGGTTGTAATATTCGATAGCCTTTATTTTATATAATGTTAGAAAAACATTTAATTGTTAGTCATGATTTTTTTAAAATTTGTACAGTTTTTAATTGTGAACTACAGGTGAAACGACTGTCGACTGAAATCTTGGTAACTGTGTGATTAAAAGGCAAAACACCCAACAGGAGTGTCAGCTCAAAGAGTCTCTCCCTTGTTAATCAATGTGAAGTGAAGATATTTTTTTCTAGGATCTCAAGGTAAGCAATATATAGCACCTGGTTTGCCAAGGCCATAAAAGGCTGAGCCAGGAGACTCATCTCTGCCCTCACACCCTTCTCTCTCTTCATAAAGAAAAACTTCAGTTTTAAATTCTAACAAAATAGTCTAGGAATAGTTTTATCAAAAATTTTATAAACACTCTAAGGCCTTCATATAGGTTTAAGGAAAATATACAAAACATTTCCCAACTTCACATAAGTCCTTTGTTTATTCCTTAAACGCTTAGAAATGGTACAAGCACCTTTGAGATGTTTATTTGCAAATTATTTGTATTTAAAAGTAAGCCTCATAATAACGGCCTGAAGCCACTGCCATATAACTAGTAAAATATTTGTTATATTTTTACAAATATAAAATGGTCATTTATCATCATCACTGGTTAATACAATAAAAATACATTTAAGTACAGAATATTTATGCTAATTGGGGAATTAGTATCTGACAGTGTTTAAGCAACTTTCTAGTTAAACACAAGAACCACTACTCCAAGAATTTGTAAGAAAAGCCAATGCATTCTTTGAGGACTATTTAAATTGAAGACTCTTCTTAAGAATCATCTAAGTTTAGAAAGGCTATTTTAAAGCTAAAAGACATGTAAAAGTAAGGATGTTTGACTTATTTAAAACAGAATTTAACTCCTATTAAACCCTAATAAAACTAAAGGACTAAACACAAGAAAGAGTTAAAACAAAGGATATTTGAATTCCCTCCACAAGAACAATATACAGTTACTACCCTGTTCCATAGCATACAAATTTCATATTCATGAGCTGAAGATGCTACCTGAACCATCCCACGAGGGTCTTAAGCCAATGAAAAGACAGCAGCCAATATTTAAATCCAGATGAGCCCTAAAAGGGGTGTGCCTTGCACCTCCAGCGAAACTGTAAAACGTGAAGACTATACATCTCTCTGAATTAAGCAAGTAGCATACTCTGCTTCTGTTTCTTAACCTCATTGGCATTCCAGTCTTACTCATGCCATCTCTTTCAAGCAAGCAAATGTCAGCAGTATGACAAAGAAGCAGTTAACATACAGCATCAAGAAGCAGTCACCTTGCAACACAACAGTGCTTCTGCAACATAATGATATCACAAAGAATGAGAGAAAGTTTACCAAAGCACTTCCAAGGAATCACATTTATTTTTTTTCTTATAATGATTTTAATAAGATATTGAAATGCTAATTGTAATTTAAGACCATAACAGCTTTTCCCATTAAGCAGCAAAGTGGTTTAAACTATTATTCTTGGAGAGGAAACAAATTAATTTTAGTAAAAAGAGAAATAGATTTAATTTAAATATTAAGATTCTTAATATACATTCATTTGCCTGACTCAAGACAGCTCTTTGAATGGCCTCTAAAGTAACTGATTTTAAATATTTACTTAAGTTTCATAAGGCTTAGTTAAGATTACTCACCTTTGCCTATTTTTGAACAGTTTAGGTTACCCATGCTAAACCACACAGGACTCACCTACCCTTAAATGAAATTTCCTTGCCCATATATAAACTGTTTTAGTTATGTATGATACACTAAAAGAGGACTCAAATACTAGTTTTGAAAATATCTCTTTGGTATTGACTGATCTAGAGAAGAATGCCCCCACCAAAAACCGGCCCACACTCTAAGACATAATCTCTGTTAAAAGCTCTTCATGGAGAGATAGATAAAAGAGACTGTAACTGAAGTCACCATGGTTTATTGTTTTTTCTTTTTTTTTTCTTTTTTAAAAACAGGTAAAGTTAGTAATTTGATGGTTTTGTTTTTAATCATAGTGTCTCATAAGACATGGTGACCCCCTTGTGACTAAAACAGTGGAAGTCACATCCCTAAATTGACACTCAGAAACAATTAAGACCTGGCCTACACTTTCTCATCTCTCTAGAGAAACTTTTAGTAATTTTTGGTACATATTAAAATTACTTGGCCTAACAACTTGGCAGCCCTTCCTACCCCAGAACTATAAAAAGATTATTTTGGTTTTTTTAAATCATGCATCAAGCTAGTTTAAATCTCTTATATCTGTAATATAAGTAGAAAGCTCACCTCATCAGAAGAGAGCAAATAAATAGGAGTTAGTGAAGGAACTTCACTTAATTCACAACTCAGTCCAAGTAATGTCAGGATCTCCTTAAGAACTTCATATCTCTTGGCGTTGCTCATTTTGAGTAAATTAAAATCTTCTTGGGTTTGTGTAGTCAGAGAGGCGATATCCATCTCCAAGTATATCTGGGAAGATGGGAAAAGAAAGGAGTCACTAATACGAAAGACAGCAGCGGAGGTAGATAAAAGCAAAGCAGACCTAAAAATGGCTTGGTATCTATTCACTTACTAGTAGCTGAATTTAGTACAAGAGCCGTGTAAAATTCAGTGTGACTTGTGCGTTAGAAGTAAGGTTATATTTTATACGATGAAGAAACAAGACATATTAATGGATAGGGCTTTGACATCTTAAAAGCCTGTCAAGCAGATACAAATCCAAGGTGTAGCAAATATTAGTACAGACCAATGAATCCTTAACTTTCAAGGAGGAGACTAAAGCTCTTTGTAAACTACGGTTCTTCTCTTAAAAGTGTGTAAAAATGCCCCTTTCTTAATCAGTTGGTCTGTCTCCCGCATGTATTTGGAGACCATATCTACTTACTGTCTAAAAGAAGTTTTTGCTACTTTTTTTTTCTGTTAGCACTATATAGACGAGGCTGCTCTGGATTCCATTCTGGCTCGTGAACCAGTGGAATTCAGTTCTGATTGCAGAATTTTTGTTGGTAGTGATGCACAAAGTAGAAAGAACCCAGCCTGACTAATTCCAAGATGAATCACAGCATTGAAATTAGAAAAACATCTTTTTATTTTTGAACTGCACTGATTATATCTGGAACACTAACACAGAAAACTACAATGCCATTTTATACAGAATCACTTTTCAAAGTAGAGGTGAACTTTGGGGGCTTGTCTACACCAGTGGTTCTCAAACTTTTGTACTGGTGACCCCTTTCACACAGCAAGCCTCTGAGTGCGACCCCCCTTATAAATTAAACACACTTTTTTATATATTTAACACCATTATAAATGCTGGAGACAAAGCGGGGTTTGGGGTGGAGGCTGACAGCTCGCGACCCCGCACATAATAACCTCACAACCCCTTGAGGGGTCCCGACCCCCAGTTTGAGAACCCCTGGTCTACACAATCAGCAAGCCAAGCTGCAACTATACAGCACTCCAGCATGCTGCTCACTAATTGGCCATGTGGACCCTGCTACCACACGCTAAAAGTTCTGTGTGTAGTGCATTTTGGAAATACTATTTAGCAGTAAAGTAACTCCCCACTTACCATCCTCTCGCTTAACGTTGTTTCGATGTTACGTCCCTGCTCCATTACAGAACATGCTCGTTTAAAGTTGTGCAATGCTCCCCTATAACGTCGTTTGGCCGCCTGCTCCGTGTCCATGGATAGCAGCCCCCCTATCAGTTCCCCTATGCCCCCCCCCCAAAGCGCCTCCTGCCCGCCGGCGGACTCCGTGAACCGTGTCCTCGCTCCTCCCCCCAGCCTCCTGAATGCCGCAAGACAGCGGATTGCCGCGGGCAGGAGGCGGGGGGAGCAGGGGGAAGGCGCTGATCAGCAGGGTCCGCCAGTGAGCGGGAGGCACTGGAGGGGGGAGTGCGCATAGGAGAGCTGATAGAGGGCTGCCAGCCTGTTTAATACCTGCATTAAATTGCTTGTTTAAAATTGTTTAAAATTTATATGTCTTGTCTGGCAAAAAAAAAAATTCCCTGGAACCTAACCCCCCCCTTATTTACATTAATTCTTATGGGGAAATTGGATTCGCTTAATGTCGTTTTGCTTAAAAATCGCATTTTTCAGTAACAACTACAATGTTAAGTAAGGAGTTACTGTACTTCAAAGAGCAATAAATGAAAGCTAATCACAAAACTTTTAGTGCACGGTAGCAGGATCCACAGAGATTTAGTACGTGGCAAACTAGAATGTTGTATATTCACATCCTGCCTTCCTGAGCACTAACTCTCCATGTGTACAAGCCCTAAGAAGCAGAGCTGAAATGCAAAGTCCAACCTAGCCGTCCTAAAATTATATATTGTATCTCACAGAAGTTCCAAGATGTTTAATATATTTAGTAGAATACAAAATGTACAATTGTTTTATTCTACTATATGCAAATACACTTAAATGAAAGTGGCATAAAAATTACTTGTTCTGTGCTTTCCTACATTTTTGCACATTTTATTTTCTCTATCTATAGTATGCATTATCCACTCTTCTATAATTCAGCCACACAAATTTATTGAATTAAAGAGGGAATGTTATGAAACTAGATCAGTGCAGAAGAGGGAAATAACTACCCTGTGAATTTGAATATTTACTGGCTGATGTCACTGTCAATACTCTTATCAATATAACCATAAAGAGATCAACAATACGCCTTTCCAGATGCAGACTGGAACCCATGTAAAAATCATAAATGACATTCTAATCCTTTTAATCTGATTTCTGAACCTGCCCCACATTGGCTTTTTTCTTGGGAAACTCACTGCCGTATTAAATTTTATTAGATGAGAGGGGTCAATTTAAATGCTACAGCAAAACGGGTTTTACCATGCAACTTAAAGAAATGGATAGCAACAGTGCCTAATCAATTTTCTACTTCAAGTACCCAACACATGGGTGGCAGAAATTGTTATACAAAACTATAACATTTGATCTACATAACCTGGTTTTCTCAAGATGCCATAGTCTTTTGGCAGTGACACTCAAGAGTAATACTGGCAAATGTGTACAGCTTTAAAAACGAATATTCTAATACTGGGAAACATGCAGTAAAGCTGATCACTGGATAGCTAAGACACTAGAAATGCCCCAAAATGCCCTTTTCCATACATTGAGGTGGGAAAGTTACAAAAAAAAGACATATGGGAAGGTGACAGATTAAAAACTGTTAAGGGTGAATCTGACAGAATAAACAAGGAATGTTGGGATTTGCCTTTGGCAAAGTGAGTTCAAAAGGAATTTGTCATCTGTACATCCTGTGGAGCACTCGTGAGGGGAAAGCACCTTGGAGAAGCCCTGATGAAGTTTTCTGAAGCGAGTAATTGGAAGATTACTCATATTACCAGAAGAATAAACATCTATACGTAAGTCTTGAATCCTGGGAAAAAAAGTCTATCCTATAATTAAAATAAGGGTAAAGGTTGCCTAAGGTTTATATTCCTGTATTTCTGTTCCATCTGGTTCTCTGCACCAGAACCCAACAAGATGAGCCCAGTAAACTACATTATTATCTCCCTCCTTCTTTTCTTTTGCTACAAATGGACAAAATGTTATTTTCCTACTCTAATGACCTGAGTCCCATAATTCAGGAATCCTTTGTACAAATAACTTCAAACTAGGTAGAAAAATTCTGCCTCAGTCCTTTGTCTAACCTATCAAATTTGAGGCAGGTATTCCTGTCTGTGGACTTTAGAGAGGCATCAAAAATGAACTTATAATTGAAGTCAGTTGCAATCTAGGAGCACACCATAATAAGCATATTATACTATGGCAATAAACAACTTAAGTCTTCTTACACACAGTACCTGACACAGAATGGATTCTCCTCCACGATCTCCATATGGCAGGTAAACAATGATCATATCTTTATCTGTATTATTTAAGTGACTCAACGGCTTCACTGGGCTGAGATTTTCTTTAACCTCTTGCTCAAAAACACTGCCACTCGTCAGAAGGTTTAATTTAACTTCACTGTTATCTGCTTTATAGAACACTAATTCTTGGATGGTCTTCTTCAGTTCACCTTTGCTCCTTATCTGTATACTGCCAAATGTAAAAGAGGCAGAAAGCCCTAAAATCTTCCCACCTTTTGACAAGTAGGTCAGGAACTGTTTGTGATTATCCTTAGAAATGGGTTCCTCTGTGGCAATAACCAACAACAACGAGTTATCAAGCCAGGGAGCTTTCAGAACTTGTTCCTCAACCAGCTGGTAGATGGCGTAGTGGTTTGTATCGATGCACTCCTTGAGCACTGATTTTATCTTCTCAAATTTGATTTTCATAGGGTCAGAGCCCACATAAATTAAGACATTGGGAGGCTTCCCAGTGAGGTTTATCCTTCTTAGTTCTCTTGCCAGACAGTCATCAGTAACTTCTTCCGTGCTAGCACTGCAATCATCAGGAAGTTCTGGAATGTTTTCTGATGAAGCATATCTGACTGACTCAATGGTGCTGTTTTCAAGTTCAAAGCATTCGTGGCAGCTGGAAAGGTGCAGGTGGTGATGTTTACCAGTACTTGTCTCCCTTTCAGATAGGCTGTTAGGCTCATCATGAGGCTCACTTCTTTTCTCCAGCCTGGATTTCTCTTCTCTCACCTCCTGATCACCTCCTCCTGTAGAATCAGCTGACACTGATCCTTGTTGAGCTGCAGTTGCAAATGGAGGAGCAGGGGTCAATTCATCCATGTGTGCGCTATTAGTGCTATTCTTCTCTTCTGTAGGTGCAGCCATCCGCTCTAGCTCCTTTAGAGCAGACTCCTGTAAATGGACAGCTGAGAGATTTCAAAAGAAAAGTTAAAAGCTGTATAAAAATAGCAATGTTGAATGTCACTACCCCTAGTATGCAATTTGGCGTTAGATTTAGTTTACTGATAAATCACTTAAACCAGTCGTTCTCAATCAGAGGTACGCATACCCCTGGGGGTACAGGGAGATCTTTTAGGGAGTACATCAACTCATCTAGATATTTGACTAGTTTTACAACAGGCTACATGAAAAGCACTAAAACTCAGTACAAACTAAAATTTCATACGGACAATGATGTGTTTATACTGTTCTATATACTTCACACGGAAATGTAAATATAATATTTATATTCCAGTTGATGTAGTTTATAATTATATGGTAAAAATGAGAAAGTAAGCAATTTTTCAGTAATAGTGTGCTGTGACACTTTTGTATTTTGATGTCTGATTTTGTAAGCAAATAGTTTTTAAGTGAGGTGAAACTTGGGGGTATGCAAGACAAATCAGACTCCTGAACGGGGTACAGAAGTCTGGAAAGGTTGAGAGCCACTGACTTACACTACTAAAAAGTTTCCTCTTTTTAGACACTAAGACCTACTTCTCCTGAAACAAAGAGTAAGTTTATTTTGTAAATCCCTAGGAGAGCGTATCTAGCAGTTAGAGAGCACTTAAGACTCTTAAGCAAAGTAGGCAGTCATGGGATGAGAGGAAAGGTCCTCTCATTGACCCCTAACTGGTCAAAGGATAGGAAACAAAAGGTAGGAATAAATAGTCAGGTTTCACAGTGGAGAGAAGTAAACAGTAGGGTGCCTGAGGATCTGTACTGGGAACTGTACTGTTCAACATTTTCATAAATGATCTGAAAAAGGGCCTAAAAAATGAGGTGACAAAGTTTGCAGACAATACAAAATTATTCAAAATAGTTAAATCCAAAGCTGACAGCAAAGAGATACAAAGGGATCTGTGACACGCCAGGGTACAATCCAGACTAATGAGTAGCTGTGTCACCCCTGCCCTGTAACCTGTGATGCCCTTTACTATGCCTTGCTGCTCACAAACAGTCTCCAGCATGTAGGCACTCCTAGCTACGTCTGCGGGTGCTGCAGCCAGCCATCCACATCTTGGCACTTAGCAGCCTTAAAGATTACCACCAGGTGACCACCACACACTCCCAGTCTCAGATTTCCCCCCAGAAATGTATGTCCCTTGCCTCCCAGCCCTCTCCTGGACAGGGCAAATATATTGAGCCCATTATTCCTTTAAGGGAATAACATGCACACACAACTTGTTACCTCACATGGAGTTACCCAGCTACTTTAATTTGAACAAACTGGATTAGATAAAGCAATAAAACCAGTTTATTAACTACAAGTAATGAGGCATAAAAGTCAGAAATTATTACAAGAAAAATAAAGATAAAATGCTTACTGGTATCTACTTAAGAAACTCTCTTACTTCGAAAGCAAACTTTTTCACCACATGCTCCAACAGATTACTGACCAAACTCTCAAGAGAGGACCTCTTCTTCAGAGTCCAACCACTGTTCCTTTGTCTTCAGGTGCAGCAAATGCGAAGAACAGGGAGAGAGAAGGGGGTACCTTGGGGCATTTGTCCCTTCCTTTTATAGTTTCAGTCCCCCTCTTGAAAAACATTTCCAGCTAAGTACCTGGAGCCAAAGAGTCTATGTGGAAGGATATTCCCTGCTGGCTTTTGCACCTGTTTGAACTTCCTTTGTCTTCCTTTCCTGCCTAATAACGCAGTTTACTGCTAAATGCAAATTAAGAAGAGTACACATTCCTATGTTTAGGAAAGACATGTTTTCTAAATTCTGTTTGGGCAGAGCTGTGGGATTTGGAACATGTGTTACCACCACCATGTAGGGAAATCTTATAACTTCCCATACAATATTGCCACACATATTTTACCAGGACAATAATGACCAGAAAATGATGAGTTCTCAAATTATACCTTAACAAGGCATACTTTCTACAAAGACAATTACAGCAGAGTGTAGGGTGTGAATACAGGGGTGTATTTTGTCACAGGATCTCACAAAACTGGGCAAAAAAATGACAGATGAAATTCAGTGTTGATAAATGCAAAGTAATGCATGCTGGAAAACACAATTCCAATTATACATACAAAATGATGGGGTCTATATTAGCTGTTACCACTCAAGAAAGGTCTTGGAATTATAGTTTTCAGAGAACTATCTACATCTGCTCAATGTGCAGGTGGCAGCCAAAAAAAACTAACGGTTAGGAACCATTAGGAAGGGATATATAATCAGACAAAATATCATAATGCCTCTATAAAAGTCCTTGGTATGCCCACACCTTGATTACTGTATGCAGTTCTGATCACACCATCTCAAAAAAAGATATATTAAAATTGGAAAAGGTGCAGAGAAGGGCAACTAAAATGATTAGGCATATGGAACAGGTTCCATATGAGGAGAGATTTAAAAAACTGGAATTGTTCAGTTTAGAAAGAGAGACAACTAAGGGGGGAAATGATAGAGGTCTATAAAATCATGAATGGTGTGGAGTGAATAGGGAACTGTTATTCACACGTTCACATAACACAAGAACCTGAAATAATTAATAGGCAGAGGTTTAAAACAAACATCAGGAAGTATTCCTTCAAACAATATACAGTCAACCTGGGGAACTCATTGCCAGGGGATGTTGTGAAGGCCAAAAGTATAATTGAGTTAAAAAACAAATTAGATAAGTTCATGGAAGACAGGTCAATCAGTGACTATTAGCCAAGATGGTCAGGAACATAACTGCATACTTTGAGCGTCCCTAAACCTCTGACTGACAGAAGCTAGGACTGGACAACAGAGGATAGATCACTCGATAAATTGCCCTGTTCTGTTTATTCCTTCTGATGTATCTGGCCACTGTTGGAAGACAGACTATTGCACTAGATCAGGGGTGGTCAAACTACGGCCCACAACCTGGATCCAGCCCCTCAGGGCTTTGGATCCGGCCCGCGGGATTGCCCCCCGTGGGCCCCGCGCCGCTCTCAGAAGTGTCCGGCACCACGTCCCTGTGGCCCCCGGGCGGGGGGGGGGGCAGAGGGCTCCGTGCGTTGCCCTTGCCTCCAGGCACCGCCCCCTTCAGATCCCACTGGCCGGGAACGGGGAACCACGGCCAATGGAAGCTTCGGGGGAGGTACCTGGAAGTGCGGCAAGGGCAGAGCACACGGAGCCCTCCGTCCCCCCTCCCCCAGGGGCCGCAGTGCTTCCTGGAGCGGCGCGGGGCCAGGGCCAGGGCAGGCATACAGGAAGCCTGCCCTGGCCCCAGTGCGCGCCGCTGCCACCCCGGAGCCACTTTAGGTAAGCGGTGCCGGGCTGGAGCCCAAAACTCTCCTGCACCCCACCCCCCAACTCCCTGCCCTGAGCCCCCTCCTGCACCCCGCACCCCAATCCCCTTTCCTGAGCCCTCTCATACACCCTGCACCCCTCCTCTGCCCCAATCCCTTGCCCTTAACCCCTTCCTGCACACCGCACACACCACACCCCAACCTCCTGCCCCAGCCCTGCATACAATTTCCCCACCCAGATGTGGCCCTCGGCCCAAAAGGTTTGCCCATCCCTGGGCTAGATGGACCATTGGTCTGACTAGGTAAGGCCATTCTTATGTTCTTAACACAACCAGGAGTCAAATCTTCTGTTTCCAGCTCTGTCAGTGGTTTATTGTGACTTTTGATAAGTCATACAGGACAAATTTTCACAAGTGTCTGCTAGTTTCAAAAATCTTAGATTTTTGGTGCCTAACTTGAAACACTTAAGATGTGGTTTTCAGAGAGAACAAACCACCATAACGCCCACAAAAGACAGCGTTAACTGTGGGTGCTCAGGATTTCAATTCCGTATGAATGTAATGTGAAGGTTTCAGAAAGCGATCCAGGCTTTGGACCCTTTTCTTGACAAAACAAGGGTTCACAGGTTGAGAGCAGCTGTAGCATGGTATCCCTTCTGCTACTCCTGAGTGGGTCTCCTCCCAGATGCATCATCTTTTCAGCTGTTACACCATGATTGGGGAAGGTGAAAAGTGAGAAAAGTAGCCCTAAAAAATAATCAGTCCCCTGAGAGAGAAAGGAGACAGAGACATTGCTCACTGCTGTTCAAAACTGAGCTATAAAATCTAGGATTATATTGGATAAGATGGAAGCACTGAATCACACCTTTCTTTATGCCAATGGAGGCAAAAAAATCTGACACAAGGGAAGAAGGGGATGGAAAAGTCTGAACTGCCTCTAATCTGCATGAAGAGCAGCATAGCCCAAATGTCTTGGACTGGGAGAGAGAGGTCGGGACCCAGAAAGCAGGAATAAAAAAAGCAACAGAAGTTGGTTTAAATAACAAAACAAAACAAAAAACAAACAAAAACACACACCTATGAAAAGTGGAAGTGCAAAGAAAGTAAATGCATTTCTGAGCAGATGAAATGGGAAGAACAGAGCAGAGGCATTATCATAAAATGTACAGAGCAACAAAGAAGAGGAAGAAAAATTACTATCTTCTCATGCTCCTATATGTCTGTTGGTCTATAAGGTGCCACAGGACTCTTCGCTGCTTTTACAGATCCAGACTAACACGGCTACCCCTTTGATACTATCTTTGTGATGTTTACATTAACCTTTCTAAAGACTTATATAGTAGCACCTGGGATACTCAGGGACTTTGCAAAAATTTAAGCTTATTACAGTAATGGTGGCATTAACTGTTTATGAAGCAGTAATAACTGGAATAAGAAAAAAATGTACACACAGTTTCAATTAAAGACATTCAACTACTTTTTTCAGCTGTCATTCTGACAACGCATATTACAAATGCAAAATAAAAAAACCTCAGAAACAGCAGTCTAAATATATTTTTAAAGATTCGTATATTTGGCATTAAATTTAAAATACAGCTGCCCTTTAAAACCAGACTGCCTCTGATGACAGTGAAACGATTATTCCTATGCCAAAGTAAAAGCATATATTTTTGTGTATAGATGCACTGAACTCAATAGGAGACTTAGAATAAGTGAAACACTAAGATACTTCACTAAAACTGAAGTGTTCTGTGAAGATACTTACAAACAATCTTCCTTGGCACCATTCCATTATCCATTTGAAGTCTGTCTTCCATGAATGCTATTCCAAGGTTACTGAAGTTATCCACACTTGCTTCAGCAATTAGTTTATAAGGTTCTCCAGGTTTATAGGCCAATGGTGAACAATAGTCTGACCACTTTACAACCTAAGAAGATAAAAAAACAACATATTTTCCCGTTCTAAAGAGAGATCAATTAAAAAATACAATTCCATGAACATGCATTACTAAACAAAGGTGACATTTCTACCCTGAAGAGTTTACAGTTTAAAAACAGACAAACAGGCAGAACCAACACAGAAAATATTAACTTAAACATAAATAATAAAGTTAGCACAATTCAAACACTGGGTGACAAACATCAGTTCAAAAAGGACTGATCTTTAAAAAAAAATTCTGTATCCCAAGGGAGATCACTGAATATATCATTTTCAAAACCAGTTTCCTTAAAACCATGTTGTCTTTAAAAAAAAACAAAAAACAAAAGTAACCACTGCAATTAATTTTACCCTGGAATAATACATCCCAGATAGAGTTCCCAATTCCAATTGACATTTCTGCACATAGTGCATCCTCTGTGGCTAAGAATGTCAGTACATAAACTCAAGTACACCCAAAACAACCTTATCAAAGAAGGGTCATGTTTTGTACGAAGTATCAGGTGCTACATAACTTCCATTCAGTCTTGACAAAGGTAAACAAGAGCACTTCTAAACAGTTTTGAGAAGAAAGAAGAGTGCAACAAATACTTCTTTCCCAGAGATCAAAGCTTCGGAAATCCTGGCTAGCACACACTAAAAGATTTCCTATAGTAAGCAGCATGGAAAGCATTGTATTCTACAACTGAAGCTCTTCACTTGCTCTAACACTTAAATACACCACTGACATGCCTTTCAAATACAAAAATTACATAAAGGATTCGGGGCAAGAAGCAAAAGTAAGCCACTTGGATTAAATTAGTCAGCAAGTCATTTTATAAACTTTTGAAAAAATCTCCCTATCAAGAGCAGAAAAATTCTAACACACAAAAGACCCAAGATCTACATCAGTTTCAAGCCTATTTTATTCTTAAGATAAAAGCACTACAGAGAAAACATATTAAAGCCAGTAAGAGACCCTACATACATGCCAATAAGTTTACCAGAGTTCACTCCAACCCTAACATGGGCTGTGGCAGGAGCAGTCCTTCAAACCCCTACACATCAGCTTTCCTTGTGTTTTCAAATTCATCACTGCTTAAGCTCAGCACCAGTATAGAGTTTTAGGGGGCCTCAGTAGGCCCATTCTTTCCAAACTCTTCCCTAAAGAGTGAGGCCCTCCATAGACCAGGGGTCCTGTCTGTTTGCTGGATCAGGAAAAAGGTCCTGAACCTGTTTAGGCTATTTATCCAAAAATCTGTTTTTTGCCTGTTGGTCCCTGTAGAATCCAGTTTGAACTAATATATGCAAATCTCCCCAGAGTTTGCTTTCAAAGGGCTGATAACCAGCAGAATTATATTAGCATTCCCCTCCCCCTAAAAGAGTTACATAAAACTCTAAAATAACACATATGCAATTGCATTTTTAACACAATGGACCCCAAAGATATTTAACCTAATTCAATAAAGTTTATCTTAATTCCATAAGGTTTGTCTTTATCATAGGATATTGTCTGTCACATTTCTAATACTACTACTTTATATTTTAGTGTCTTCTATCCCTGGAGGACCTCAAAGCACGTTATAAACATTACAAATTTAGCTTCAATACTTTACTCATCTATCTCACAAAGGGCATTAGGGTGGAAGCCTGACTGGAGACAGGAGCCCTGGTGTGTGGTAGCCCGCCTTAAACCACTGAGTAAGAGAAGGCGTGTGCCAGATCCTGGGGTTGATTGAGGCCCAGAAACCACTAGTTAAGAGGATGGGAAGTGAAGTGAACCCACCCATTACTATGAGCTCACCGTCAGGAAGGAGGAGCTGCCCATAGGGGTAAAGGGAGAGCAGCATCTGAGGGGCCCAGACCACACAGGCAGGAAGTAGTGGAGAAGCTTCTGGGAATCTGTGCTGCTGAGTGAATAAGCAAAAGCTTCCTCAATGCAGTAATAATGCTCTGTAACCTTGGGGAGTCTGGAGATTTGGAATGGCAAAAGTAGTGAACCTTGGAGTTTGAATCTGCTGGATGAGGTGAAGACTGTGGAGATAAGAGTTTCAGTGAGGAATCTCCCTCCCTGGGAGCTCTGCAGGTAGTAATATCATCTATGTTGGACTGAGGTGTGATTGGTATGGAGTCTCTCTTTCCTAGTGGAAGTTCATGAAGTTTCAACAGAACTTTGAAGTTGAGAGTTGGTTGGCATTGATGGATCTGGAGAGCAGCTCACCCTGTCCGCTTTGTAGACAGCTGCAATATCACAGCAGTGATCGCTTAGCAGCAAACGAGATGGAGTGAGCTGGGAAGGAGTCCTGTCTCCCACTTTTTTGAGAATAGCAGGATGGCCCCAATTTGAAGACTGAGAGCTCTACTCCACCCTTCCCTCAGTTGTGTGTGGTCCTGCAGTGCGTAGGCATTTGCCTTGGAGATTGTTTGAGGAACCCCATATTAACGATAAAGCCTGGACAGCACATTTTGGCCAGGTCTTTAATGACTCCCCTCAACCAGATTTTTTTTTTTAAACCTAATTCTACTATAGTAGATGAAATGAGGAATCCTCTCTCTGATTTACTACTCTGGCCTTCAGTAGCAGACAGTGAAATCCAGTCTTTTATTTTAGCCCAATGACAGAAAACAGCTCCAGAGGAAGATGATCTCCCCACTGAAGTCCTTCAGCAGACTCCTGATTGGTAGTCTTCAGTCTCAGCTAAATTATTGATTATCATTAATCACACTGGAAGGGTTCTGGCTGGCTGGCAGTTTAGTATCATAGTTCCTATTTTTTAAAAAAAGAGAACAGAAAGAATCCTGCTTCATATAGACCTATTGATCTGTTAGATGTGGCAGGGAAAATTTATTCTAGATATTTACTATCCAAACATGAAAATATGGGCTTGTTTACTACATGAAGAAGAGTCCAGCTTCAGGGCTGGTAGAGCCAGAATTGATAATTGTTTTATTCTAGCCTATATTATTTATAGCTATACTGTGGTTGAGGGCATTAACTTGCCACTTTCATAGATCTAAAGATGGCATTTGATTCTATTAACCAAGACAATCTTTGGGTGAAATTAAGAATAATGGTGTCACCTGGCTGTTCACTTCTCCCAAGTGCCAAAGCATGCACTGCTACGCCCAGTCTTTTCAAGGAGGTTTATTTCTTAAATGCAGGTTATCAAACAAACAGAAAATAGTCTTAACTCAGTCCTTGGCCCCAGGCTTCAGGGATCTTTGGCACGCCAGCTCCTGGCAGTCTTCCAGTCGGCTTTGCTCCCTTCCTGGAACAGAAGCCAGAGGACTGCTTCCCTGAGCTCCTGGCCCATTGCTCCAGGGACCCATCACAGGAGCTAGCTCCACTCCACTGTGGCTTTCCCTCACAAGGCTCAGCCTGTCTCAGGCCTTTCTCCTTCCAGCTGTCTATTAGTAGCCCTTTACAGACCCAGGTGTAGCCTAGCCCTCTTTAATTAGCTAGATTGGACTCACCAGATCCAGTCCAGGGATTCAGTCTATTCACAGAGACCAGATACCTGTGAGAGATGGGTATCGATCTAAAACTTCAGTATATTTTGGAGAATCTTCATGAAGGCAATATGGCTAAGGTAAGAACTAAAGTCAAAGTTGAACATATTAATATTTTCCCTGCTTCTCAGGGAGTATGTCAAGGATGCCTTCTAGCACCTCTTCTCTTCAAATGTATATATTAACAATGTGATGTATGTTTTAAAGGAAGATAATTTCTCTCCATCACAAATAAAGGGTAGATCTATCCCAGCGTTATTATATACCAATGACAAGGCTGTTGTATTGCGAACTCTAAAAGGCCTTTACCTGTTATCTCGTTTTTCTTCTTATTGTAATTCTCAAGACATGGTTCTCAATTATAAGAAGGCCAAGGTCATGATTTTTGGGATGACCCCTCCACATATTGGGTTGAAGATAGAAAACCACCTTGCAGAAAAAGTCTTAGCTTTTACTTATTTAGAAATAAAGTTTCATCATTCGGGCTGTTGGTCCCCTTATCATAAAGGCTTAAACAAAAGATCCTTAGCTCTGCTCAAGGTGTGCTCGGTTTTACACACTCATATGGTGGGAACAGAACAGCCCCGGTGCTAAGAATTTGTAATGCTAAAGTAATATCACAGATGTTTTATGGGGCCGAAGTCTGGTTCAGAGGTCAAATTTCAGCACTAGAAATTGTTTCAATAAAAGGTAGATATGGAAAAGTTCCTTCACATCTTTGTTTTTGGCCACATAAATCTGGAGTGCTGGAAAATCTACCTCATCTTTTGGATTTTAGAATTTTCCAGCTTCTAAGAGCAGGCTGGATTTTACCTCTTTTTTACAAAAAATAATCTTTATCACCATCTCAAAAAAGATAATGTTTTTAGTATTGTCTCAGTCCTTGGAAGTAATTTAATCGGTGGCAATTTTTGTCCTTTTAGCATTGCGCTGAAGAAGAGAGAGTTTTAATTAGGTTCTGATTGACAATTTAATGTATCATATGGGTATTGCTGTTGTTTTAGATTATATATGTTTCTCTGTTTGTATTCACAAAAGACATGTCAGATGCAAGCTAATAAAACTGACTGATTGAGTTAAGTATTACCTCTATTTTACAGAAAGATAAATTGAGGGACAGATTAAGAGCCTGGTTTTGGCCTGAATTCAGCAATGACTTCAATGGGACTTTTCACAGGCTCAATGTTTGGCACGTGCTTAAGTATCTGAATGAATAGGGGTCTTTAAGAGTTACCAAGCACTGCAGTTCATTTACAACAACTAGCATTGTAGCTGCTCAGCACATCTGAAAATCAAGCCCTAACTGACTTGCCCAAGGTCATGCTGGAAGTCTGTTGCAGTCCAGAGCAAAACCTCAATCTCCTGATTCCTAGTCCTGTGCTTTAATCACAACACCATCCTTCTTTCCTAATAGAACTGAGGGAGGGCACACAGACCAAAAGGCACCACCAATGAAGTGCAAGTAGGGCGCTACCATTCGTGTTACATGGCTTCACCATACCTGGAGGGGAACAAATTTCTCCCAAAATCTAGTACCGAAGTGTTTAGCTCCCTTACAACTTTAACAGACCACAATAACCAGATGGCCAGCTTTATCAGGCTGTTTGTTACCTACTCTCTCTCTTCCTATTTTAAACTATTGCTTTTACAATTACCATCCACCAGCCCATTTAAGAGCATTGCTGAGAACTAATGGTCTTAGTAAAATGCCTCTGATTTTTATCCTGAAATATAATACAGTGCTGCTCCAGACAGACACAGTAGTGGTGGGCTATAAATCCAATGAATAAGAATAGGTATGATAATCTGGATGGAAGTTATATTTTGTCCCTTATCACACTATTTCTATATCCACCTATCACGTGATAAAACTTTTTTTAATTTCAAAATGTATTAAATAGTTTAAACTACTAAACACACTTTGTCAGAACTACTTTGTTTAAAAAATGAACAGAACTACTCACCTTTTTTGAGAAGCTAGTCTGTAAATCATCTGCCTTGGCAGAAACACTTTCAGTCACAAATGCTATATGGTCTGCATCAAGTATTTTATCAGAATAAATAAAAGGAGATATGAGAAGTAGAGTCCATTTGTTTAAGTCATCCAGGGACTAAAAGAAATAGGAAACAAAGAAGCATCAATATATTTTGGAAGTTGCTTTGAAGTATCTTTATATTCCTTAATTAGCAAGTATTTCGCTTTTAAGATTTCATCAGTTACAGTAATTTTCCAGTAACTTACCTATTTAACAGCTAACCCACTGCTTATATGGCTGGCTCTTTTTGTATCAACACATCTTTAAAGCCAAACTATTATTTTCCTGTTACGTAGGGAGGTAGTAACAAAAAGTAAGCAGGGCAAGGCAAGCCAGGTAATGAAACCAAGAGGTCAAGGTTGGCTAGACTATGGGAAAATTGGGAAGCTTCCTTTTTAATTTATGCAGGTGTTGTTGCAGACGCAGAATCCAGCTTTAATCAAATATATGTATATAATCATGTAGGCATATCATATAATGGTTTAATTACAATGAACTGTTTAGGTTGAAGGCTGCAGCGCAAGGTAGGATTAGGTGGGACATACTTACTGCATCATATGCTGTGGTTAGAGTAGATAACATCGGGGGGCCTGTGTTCAAACTGAAAGCAGTCTGTTCATTCCTCAGCAATCCTGGCAGAAGCCAGATGCACGTAATGACATTTGCTGGGCACTGAACAAAGGTGGGTGTTTTTGGAGTATCTGAAAATGTAGACATGCTTGCAAAGTGTGCTATATGTCACATTAGCAATTTGTGTGCTGTCAGTGGTTGGGGAAGACTGTAGTATGATAGATTGCGGGAGGTGGTAAATCAAGTCTCTCCCACAGGCCCCTAGGTACAGAAACAGGGTCTGGGGTTAAAGGTGCAGAAATGGGGGAGCAAGCTGAAAGTGGAGGGCTGGCCAAAAGCCTCATCTCTGGTTAAGCTTGGGGTTTTAAGGGTTCTCCTTTGGAATTAACCTAACAAGACAGATAGGACATATTTATGGGACGGGTTTACTTCAGGGTTCAGAATCCCCTATGTAGCGGAAAGAAATCATGTCGTCCAAAAATTTGAAATCCTTAGTGTGGTTAGGTCATGTTGTAAAGAAAAAGATTGCACAAGAACAGAAGACTAGTAGAATAGCCGGGCCATTCAAGCATTTACCTATAAAGAACTTGTGGGTGTCTCCCCTGGGCTTGGTCCCTAAGAAAGCCCCAGATGAGTATCGATTGATACCTTGCCATACTCACAGGGCAGCTTAGTTAATGAGGCAAAAGACCCAAACGGACGCTGCTAGCACTCCGGAACCTTGATATCTGATGCCATTCAGTATATTGCAGAGATTGGTGGCATCATGAACATTTAAGAACTATGAGAGAAGTTTTAATGATTTTGTGCAATTTAGAAGAGAGTGCGCCTGTCCATGATGTGGCTGATTCCAGAGGACCAGGTGTTTCAATACACAGTGGCGTTGGCAGCACAGAGACTGCCATCATCAACCATCTCCCAGTTGCCTATTGGTTCTTACAGTTGTCAGTAGGCCTCATGGTTACCCTGATCCTTGCAGCAGGTTTTTAGTTCGGAGGTATATAATGGGGCAGTCACAAAGCATAGCCCTTACAGGTGACACACATTGTTCCATCACTGTTAATAGGCTTAGGGATTTGGTGCAAATTCTGGAGCACAGGTCATTGTGGACAAGAGGTGGCCTTGTTCAGGGCTGCATTCCTCGTAGCATATTTGGGGCTTTTAGGATCAGCAAACTAGGGGTTGGGTCACAGAGGGATACTTCAGGAAGGGCTTTGGAGTTGATAGATTGAGCCTTGAGGCTATCAAAGACAGATCAGGGAGGTTGGGGTAAATACATTATGCTTCAAGAAGGCAGTGATGTCAGGATCTGCCCTGTGAGGGCATATATGAAATAAGACCAGTTAAGAAACGTCTGTGAGGGCATATATGAAATAAAACCAGTTTATTCATGGAGACACAAGCCTCCTAACAATGTATCAGTTTGTTACAATTTTCAGATCGGGGCTGATGAGGTTGGGGCTTCCAGTCCTCCATGAATTTGGTTCCCACTCATTCTGGATCAGGGCAGCAACACAGCTGGGTCTGGGGCAATTCAAGCAATTGGGCATCAGCACTCTAATGCATATAGGTTGTACATGAGACTACAGGTTGGGAATCAGGTATAATTTTCTCATGTTTCCTTTCAGACACATGCAGTCAGGCTAAGTAGAGGGTGGTGTGGATCTGAGGGCACAGTATTGTCTACTGGGCACATACACAGATTTCCGGGTTGCCTGGATGTTCACAGATGAGCCTCAATGACAAAGCAATCCAGAGCTGGCTGGCAGGATGGGCATGCTATGGGACCAGCTGATGCCCGTTTTATACTCTGTGGTGGCCCACAAGCAGGCACTGGATGCGACTGAGGTTCATCTTGGGGACAACAATTTGGGAATGTGCAAAGGGGTAGACTTGATGCTCAAAGCCAAGAGGGACTTGGGGACAATGGCTAGAACTTTTCCCAGGAGTCCAACTTATTTGGTCTGATATGTTGCAACACAAAGTATGGTGGGGAGCCTTGGAGCCCCCAAAGGTCAACAAGAGTAGGACGTATGTTAACAGGGAGGTGGCCAAGTTTATATGTAATCAATGGTGGTTAGCAGTTCCTCATCCAGACATAGCCTATGGGGCACCAGAGTTATTCAGAGAGATTGGGATATCTCTTTCCAACTGGCGAGTGGAGATATTTTTGGCTGATATTAAAGAAGGCACCAGTAAATGTCTGGGAACTTGACTAGGTATGGCGTGGAGGCAACCAAGCTAATTGCTGGCACCTCTTTGTGGCAGATGTCCAGTGTAGGTACACCAGTGGGAATGGACATCGATTAGATAAAAAATTGATAGGTAAAGGTTTTAAAGGAGGTATACTTTAAAAGAGAGGGGAAAAGGGGAGTTCAGGGCTCCTACAACGGGGAGTCAAACCCTTCCCCTCTTCTTGGTGCTCTTAACCATCAAATGAAGGGTTGGTAGGGTCCCATCATCAAGATGGCTGGAACCAGAATGGACAGGAAGAGGTATGATGGTAGCCCTAAAGTATAGGGAAATCATCATGAAATTACCTGTAGTGTACAATTTTATCTGCAAGGTACTCCCAGATATTTTAAGAACAAAGTTGCAGCCTAATTAAAAGCACATCCAGTCTCCCCATCCTTCTTCTTGCATAGCCAGATTGGCTCTTTTTATATCAACACATCTTTAAAAATAGCCAAACGTGATTTTCCTGATGTGTCAATACTATGCTGTATCCTCTCTCCTTTCTACATCACATGATTTCAGGTGCAACAATGTTTAAAAATCCTACAACTTATTGAGAGCATGTTTATAAATATTGTAACTACATCCGGTAGCAGCAATGTCGAAAAATTATTTGAAAGATCAGAACACTTAAGCAAACCATCTAATATTTGTTATTATTCTACCAAAAAAACGTGTTTAAAATTTATTTGTGGCTGAATTAACTATTTTTCAGTTGTATTTTACAGAAACTATCATTAATATTTCAAAACTACACAGACCTTTTTTGGCACTAAACTATACTGGGAGCAAATCAGGTCAAACAAGGTGCTGTGAATCTTCATTAATTTCACACAATAGAGTAAGTGTGAATTTCCCTGACTCAAGCCTTAAGGGTGTACAGTCGATCTGTATTCAAATGAAAATATGTCAACATTTTTAATTATTTGTCTAATGAAGAATTAACTGAAGGGACTGGTAATGGGTTACATCACCAAAGCCTGCCTGCTTTACTAAAGCAAGGTGCAGAGTCAATACAACTACTCTTTAAAGTCAACAGGAATTGGCTTATAAAGCTTTTCATTATCTTAAGCACCTGGTTTGATAAAGGTCAGAAGTAATCTTGAGAAACTGCCATTTATGACCTTATGGTACCTTGTATTAAGGAAGCTACTGATCACAGTCCAGAGCCCAGTAGACAATCAACCCCATCACTGAAAGCCTCAGAGGAGTCAAAGGTAGGAGGATTGAACTACCCTCACCATAAGGTTCAGGACTATGTGGAGAATTCTGTATTGCTTCTGCCTATGATGTAACTATTGGAGAGAGGATAGAGACCAATATGTCACATCACCAGCACTTAAAAATCATGTAGAAAAAAAACAAGTGATTAGATTACAAAAAGCTCTCTCTTTAAGAGTGTTAAGTAATATTTGAATCCATTCTAAAGAGTACATTTAGAAATATTCATTTGTACTGTTGTAGCCCTCAAATTTTCAATCAGGTTTGAGGGCCCACTGTACAGACATGGGTAGAAACAGTTCCGTGTCCTGAAGATTGACAAGCTAATTAAAAGTCATAACTCTTTTGGAACTCTTAAAACTCAAAAATGGCCAGTAACTTTTAAAAACATTTTATATAAGAAAAGCACTTCTCTGGAAGGGTGAGACCAAATTTCTGAACCTCTTAAAAAATTATAAATGCAAAAACGACATGCTTATAACACAGCCTGTTTGAACAATACTATAGACACAAAAGCTATCTTTTAATATTTAAGTACAGAAGAGCATCTGTGTTTCCAAAAACCAAACCAAAGAGGACAAAAATGACATTGTTTAAGAGAAGCTTAATGTATGGTGCAAGTAAATCCAGAGTAAACCACACAGGACTTTTGTAAATCAACAGGCATAACTCCCATCACCTCTAGTCAAGTGGAGAATACGCTTTCTTGGAACCTGAACCAACTATATAACTTTCCTTAGATTCTGTCGCCATGGTTTTTGAAAGAGAAAAACAAGCATTAAGGCATCTGTTCACAAGCAAGGAAGCAGAGAAACAGACTGTTCTATGGACCAACTCAGTCAATATTTGGCAGCCTTTTCGTGGCTTACTGAAAACATTTCCTCTTTACCCATGTAATTTGAGGAAAGCTTTTCTGCTTCCTGAGAAGAGTACTTCATGCTGGAAGGGCATAACGAGTGGGGTCCCACAGGGATCGGTCCTGGGTCCGGTTCTGTTCAATATTCTCATCAATGATTTAGATAATGGCATAGAGAGTACACTTATAAAGTTTGCAGACGATACCAAGGTGGGAGGGGTTGCAAGTGCTTTGGAAGATAGGATTAAAATTCAAAATGATCTGGAAAAACTGGAGAAATGGTCTGAAGTAAATAGGTTGAAATTCAATAAGGACAAATGCAATGTACTCCATTTAGGAAGGAACAATCAGTTGCACACATACAAAACGGGAACTGACTGCCCAGGAAGGAGAACTGCAGAAAGGGATCTGGGGGGTCATAGTGGATCACAAGCTAAACATGAGTCAACAGTGTAACGCTGTTGCAAAAAAAGCAAACATCATTCTGGGATGTATTAGCAGGAGTATTGTAAGCAAGACACGAGAAGTAATTCTTCCGCTCTATTCCGCGCTGATTGGGCCTCAACTGGAGTATTGTGTCCAGTTCTGGGCCACATTTCAGGAAAGATGTGGACAAATTGGAGAGAGTCCAGAGAAGAGCAACAAAAATGATTAAAGGTCTAGAAAACATTACCTATTAGGGAAGATTGAAAAAATTGGGTTTGTTTAGTCTGAAGAAGAGAAGACTGAGAGGGGACATGATAACGTAAAAGATTGTTACAAGGAGGAGGGAGAAAAATTGTTCTTCTTAACCTCTGAGGATAGGACAAGAAGCAATGGGCTTAAATTGCAGCACGGGAGCTTTAGGATGGACATTAGGAAAAACTTCCTAACTGTCAGAGCGGTTAAGCACTGGAATAAATTGCCTAGGGAGGTTGTGGAATCTCCATTATTGGGGATTTTTAAGAACAGGTTGGACAAACACCTGTCAGGGATGGTCACTCTAGATAATACTTAGACCTGCCTTGAGTGCAGGGGACTGGACTAGATGACCTCTCAATGTCCCTTCCAGTTCTATGAATTTTTGATTCTACCTGATCAATAGTATGCTTCATAAACATTTCAATTACATTCCTTTTTAAATGGTTGGTGACAACTGCAGCCACAGTACCTGACGTGAACATCCACGTACAGAGAACCATTTGAATGCTAGCAAAAAGGAGAGATTAAGAAACATTCCTTTCCACATACATAGATAATATTCAGATATATAACCACTACAAAAACTATTTTAAATATTTTTATATATCTATATCAAAGCAGACAACCATCACTGATGGCTAAAGGGACACTTTACATTTTAATATGCAATACAGAAATAGATTTGTTTACAAATAAAAATTTTAGAAACCCAATTTTAAAACTTTTAAAATCAATTTTCTGTTTGCAATTCTCAGCTTGTTCAGTGAATATCAAAAATTTACTTTCAGTATTTTTTATAAATAAGTTTCATATAAGTTTCTTAGTGCTACACTATTTGCATTTCAAATAAAAGCTCTTTGTCTTCACTTTCAACACCGTTCATGACCTATCCCTCCCTCAACCTATCATTCATAGATTATGAACCTCCCTATCTTCTCATTGACTATTGTTGTCAACTCCCACCTCTGATCAGCCCATGATGCCAGCCTCCATTGTCCGCTTGTTAAATTTTCAAACAAGCACCTTCGCGCTTTCTCCCATGTTCCCCTCACACTATGAAGAAGCTGTGCATAAATATCTGCAAAGCTACATCATTATCCTCCTTTAAACTCTCTATTTCTGCAATGCCTACAAAAAACTTAATTAGGCTGCTGGTGTGGTAAGACCATTGCCTGTTAGGCTGACCTGTAGCATCAAATTATTTGTCTGTACTTTCCTGTCATCTTTTGTCTGATACTTAAATTGTAAACTCTTTGTGGCAGGGATACACTTTTTATTCTGTATTTGTGCTGCATCTAGCACAAAAATGGGGTCTGGTCTTTCACTGGGACTCCTAGGCCCTAAGACAAAACAAAAAACTAGCAGATATGTTTTAAAATAACTTTTCACTGACATTCAAAAGACTTATGGCAAACATTTCTATTAGCTTTTAAATTTATAAAAACTTGTTTTGACCAAATTTAAATATGGGCCCAAATTTAAGTCAACAGTGTTCCTTTAAGGCTGAGACAAATCCATAAAAGCAAAGAATATCAAAGACAGACCTAAAGCTTAACTACTGTGAGGTAAGGTAACAGGCAATCTCCCATTGTTCTTGGTATATTACATTTCCTCCTTAATTAAGCTTTTTCCTTATTTTGTTGCTTTGAGTGTTCAATATCTTTCTTTGGATTAGTTTTTGTTGTATAAATTCTCTGAATTTTAAAAGTGATTTCTAATCTAACACTGTATACAGTAATTTTATCTAATTGTAACATCAGGACATATTTAATCATGCAATTAAAACATTTTACACAACCATTTCACCAGCCTAACCCAGCCTACTAGATGAATTTTTGTACGTATAGTGCATGGACAGATTCTGCAGAATCTAACTTTCATTTAAAAACAAAAAATATTCAAACTTTTATGCTTCAAAGATAACATCTCCAAAACTGAACTGAGCTAAAACCAAGGCACTACCATCGTTTTGAATCTGCAAACTAAGGCTGTGTCTACATTTACGAGCTTACAGTAATACAGCCGTGCCGCTATAAGGCTATGTCTACTCTGCGCACCTTATGTCTCCAGCCAACAAAGCACTGCCCACCTCAGCACTTTTCATCAATAAAACTTTTTTCACACCCTTGACTGACAAAAATTTTACCGACAAAAATGCATTGTAGATACAGCCTAAGAGCGCCCATGTAGTCGCCTTATGCCGACAGGAAAGAGTCTCCTACCAACATTGTGCTGTGCACACGAGCGTTTATGCTGGCAAAATTTATGTCGCTCGGGGGGTGTTTTTTTCACACCCCGTGTGACAAAATTTTTGCCAACATAAGTGCTCATGTAGACATGGCCTAAAACTATGGCTCAGAAATGCAATCTCTCCCTTCTCCCATTTATGTTAATGAGAGGTGAACCCTTAAGCCCACTGAGGGCATTTAAATATAGGTATCAACTCTTTCATTGCTGATCATTTTAGGAAATGGATCAGGAGTGAAGCTATTGCAGGAAATAAATTGCAGAGGCAAAAACATTAGAGGAAGCAAAACAGAGAAAGGCAGATAGAGTGAGAAAAAGGGCAGAAATAATGCTGGTTCTAAAGGTGAGCATATTTTCCCGTGTGATGCTGAATGTGACAATAAGGCAGTGAACGAATGAATGCTTAAGTTTAGTTACTACATAAAAGCCGTATTCTACTCCTCAGTTTTTGTGAAAACCTCCCGTTGTCATGAGCTGGAGCAGCACATTGGATTGAGAGTAGCACGTAGTCCTAAATTTACAGGATGACCAACCACAGACCACAACTCAAAGTGGAAATCAGACCTCTTCACCGAATGAATTAGACACACTTAACTTCAAGTCTTAAACCTCTTAACACTTAGCAAGCACAAGTATTTGCTTTTAAACTAAGAAGGCACCACCTGCCTAAGTAACTGCTCCCTTCATATCCTTCACCCACTTGTCTGTGGCTTCTTCCATTATGGCCCACCTATACCAGGAGTCCCGCTCTGACCTAGTTCACCATGCCTCCACCCTCTCCTAACAACATACTTCTGGTAGGCCTATAGCCTCCCAAGTACCTACCTGAAAGGAAAGCAGCACAAAAAACAGCAAAAAACACCTCTCAACATTCAAAATAGTATTAATAACACAGAGACTAAAATTGACCACTTAAATGGCTTTAAGTTCCAGCCCCATCCATCTTCTCCATAATTTATTAAACAAAGGTCCTTACTGCATGGATCTTGCCTTCCTACCTGTCTTCAAAGTGCCTAGAGCACACTTTTAGCACTGTATAAATAAGGCTAAGATTTTGTCATGGGCAAAAAAAGAAAAATTAATGGAAGTTGTGACCTACCCATGACTTTTAATAAAATTATCCCTGACAAAATGGGGATATACATGTCCCCACACCACCTGAAGCAGGGCAGCCACGCAGGGGCTAGGAGCCGCCTGCAGCAGCTAGGGGCTGTGGGATACCCCTTCCACCTGCAGCTCCAGGGGTCCCCTGCTGCCCGTGGGGGCCAGGAGCTGTGGGATGCCCCCGTCTCCTGTGTCAGCTGGGAGCTGCGGGGTACCCCCACCACCCACAGCTTCAGGGGTCCACAGAGGCAGGAACTCCAGGGTTTCCCCACGGCCACAGCAGCTGGGAGCTGTGGGGTGCCCCCACTGCCAGGAGCTATGGGGTACCCCTGCCGCCCACAGCTCCGGGGGCCCATGGAAGCCGGGAGCTCAGGGGTTTCCCTGCTGCCCCCAATGGCTGGGAACTTCCCCCACTACCAGCAACTCCACTGCCCGTGGCGGCCGGGAGCTCAGGAGGTTCTCCCGGCACTCACAGCGGCTGGGAGCTCCCTGCCCCCGCAGGCGGCAGGAGGACCCTGCCCCTGAAGGCTGAAGTCACGGAGGTCACTGGAAGTCACAGATGCCGTGACTTCCGCAACCTCCCTGTCTAAATCGTAGCCTTATGTATAAATAATTAAACAACATAACTTTGTAAAATGCAACAATTCAATTTTTCCATCAAAATTTCAGGCTAACAACTCCTATTGTAAACTCACTATCAACGTTTAGCAGTTAAAACATTAAAAATATGTCTGAAATGAACTGATCTCAGTCCAATTCCCAATGAACAAGTGTCCATGTCACATTTCATCACCAAAAGCCATTGTTTGGCTCCACAGACTCCACAAACAAGTACACTTTGAAAAGACATGGAAACAACTGCCACTAAAGGTAGCCACCACCAGATTAAAATTGGGGCAGTCCAGGAAAATGTGTTTTGTTGACACCTGCCCTGTAGTTACAGAGGTCTTCAACCCTTATGGATATCAAGCCAGCATCTTTCAAGGATAATTAATTTCATTTAGAAACATAACATGTCAAAAATGTCATTTAAACCCTAAAGATTTCTTCTTAATATGACTAACACAAAACTATCTAAATTTGTCACAGGAAGTTTTCCCTTTCAATATACAGACATTTCCCTGAAATGTTAGAAAACAAGAATCAAATAAAGGAAAATTTTATTGTGTTCAACACTTTGGAATAGGAGGATGCACTGAAGATGCCAGGTATACTTATTCCACATCACCAGAGTTCAGGGAGAGAAATAGGATATTTATAAATAAAATTTAGCACTTATATACAGCGCTGAAAAAACATTAACTGAGCCTCACAAAACCTAGCCCAATATGGGCTAGTTAAGTATTCTTTCAGTTTTACAAATAGAGGGATCCCAGAACTTGACCAAATTCAAACTAAGAATCAGCATTAGAGCCAGGAACAGATCTCAGGAGTTCCCGGCTCTCAAACTCATGCTCAAAATATGCTTTGCACACCATCTTTGCTACTTACAATTCTAAAAATAAGGGGGAGAGAGGGCATCCCATCTCCCCTGTGTCTATCTATATATAGTGAGTCGGTGTGGCTCCCCTCCTGCCCAGCAGAGGGAGTGCCCTTACAGACACCCAAGTGGGCGGAGCCACCAATGCCTGTTCCCGCCCCCCGGAAGTCAAGGGGCGGGACAGGAAGTATAAAAGCCGGCCGCCAGACTCAGTGAGGCCCTAGCCACTGCAGGGAGCAGATGTGTGGCCGAGAGACCTCCAAGGCCCTTGCCCTAACTGGCTGGAGCTGCCCTGCGCCCACTACGAGGAGGAGCCACCGAAGCCTGTCTGCTCCCGTCGTTGCATGGAGCCCTTGGAACTTCCCCACACCAACCCTGAAGGTGAGATGCCACCCGAGCCCCTCTGTCCCTGCTGTTACCCGGAGGAGCCGCCTGAGTGCAATTGGCCAGATTTCCCCGAGGAGCTGCCGGACCTGCCACCAAGCCCCGGCCGAGAGAAACCCATGCTGGTGGACTGGACTGGGCCCGGTGCCACAGATGAGGTAGGCCCTGAGGGGGAACCTGGAAGTAGCCTGGGGGTAGCCGACCCTGGTCAGGCTGCAGACGCATATGAGCTGATGTCAGTGTGTTTCGGTCAGGACACCCCACTGACCCACAGCGGCAGTGGCCGCTGCTAAGGCCCCGGGCTGGGATGCAGTGGAGTGGGTGGGCCTGCGTCCCCCCCTGCCACCCTGCTCACGGGTGGCAGACTTCCCCCTCACCCAATGCTCAGGTATAGGATCCTGAGCTCCCTAACTGTTATACTGTTGCTCAGCCCCTGCACCAGAGGGCCTGAGCTCCCTAACTGTTGTATTGTGGCTCAGTCCTGTGCCAAAGGGCCTGAGCCCTGACCCCGCCAACTATACCGCTGTTCCACTGGTAGTGAGTCGGTGTAGCTCCCCTCCTGCCCAGGATGGTCAAGCCCCGGCACGAACCTTCTACACTATAAAACATAGTAAAGACAAAGATTCACATGTTCTTAGAGTATGTTAGCCATTATTTCCTAAAAGGGGGGTGTAGACAAGGCAGTGTATTTCTGACCTTGCCTTCACTAGGGGAAAAAAGGTGTGATTTGAACACATAGATTCATAGGGCTAGAAGGGATCTCAAGAGGTCCGAGTCCATTCCCGCATGCTTACGCATAACCAAGTATACCAAGGCCGTACCTTGGAGGTGTTTGTCTAACTCGTTCTTTTAAAACTGCAGTGATGGAGATTCCAGAATCTCAACTTGTAACCTATCCGGTACTTCACTATCTTTGTTAGATTAAGAAAAAAAAACCATAAAACACCCATGCAGCAGATTAATCCCATTACTTCTTGTCTTATTTTCAGTGGACACTGAGAATAATTTACCCACGTCCTCTATAAAAGCACTTAACATACAGTATTTGAAAACTTAGTCTCCCCGCTAATTCTTCCTTTCTCAAGAATAAAAACAGACCAGTTTTGTTAACCTTTCCTCATATCACATTTTCTAAATTTATCATTTTTGTTGTTCCTCTCTGGACTCTCTCCAATTTGGCTAAATATTTTCTAAAGTGTGGCTCCCAGAACAGCACACTGTACTCCACTAAGACGGCACCAACACTGCAGAGTGGAACAATTACCATTCATATCTTAACATACAACACTCCTGTTAATGCACCCAACAATATTTGCCTTTTTCACAACTGTATCACATTGCTGAATTATAAGTCTCTTCGTGATATACTATAACCCCCAGATCCTTTTCAGCAGTACTACCATCTAGCCAGTTAAATTCCATTTTGTAGTTATGCTTGATTTTTCCTTCCTAAGCACAGCATTTTTGTGACCCAGGAACCAGTTGGTGCCAACTGGGAGAGGGCACAGAAGGTGCATAGTATTTTGCAGGGATCCCCTGCATCGGATATATGCATGATAGTTCACTGAAGGATGACATGTAGGGTCTACCAAGAGCCAGTAGCCCACTAGTCATCATAATCATTGCAAAATATATGTATAGATAATATTTAAGGAGTTACATATCTACACTAAAAATTATATTTTTATGGTCTTGGAGTTAAGGCAGGTAACCAGGTGACTGACATTCCTTGGAAATGTTCCTTTCAGGCAGCAAACACCTATGACCCTGTCTGGCTATTTGTGTATTATATCCCTAATAATGTATGCCTATTTGCAGACTAAACCAGAAGCAAATTAAGAGATTGTGAAATCAACAAAAGCAAAAGTCTACAAGAAGAAACAAAACAGTAGAGGGGGAATCCTGTTTATGAATAAAGACAAAGGATTGTTCTGGTCTATCTTGGAGTGCAAGTTCAGAGAAAGCTCTCACACTAAAGGCAAGCGGTAGCAAGGTGCCTCACAACCCTGAGAAGTATCAAGCTTTGCACTTGTCTTTACTGAATTTCAGCTTATTGATTCAGACCAATACCCCAATTTTTCAAGATTACAGCACAACCTCCTTTATCCAATCTAACTGGGACTGAGGCCAGATTGGATTATCAAAAATTGAGGTAATCTGGAGAATGGGAAAGTGCGAGGCTGCAGCACCATCTAGCAGCCACAGGAGAGATCATCCGCTTCTGGACGTGTGCATGCTGGTTGTTCAGTTAATACAGAGAGGCAGATAATGGATGGTTGGATAAATGGGTTTTTACTGTATTTGAATTTTAACCCTGTGCTCTAAAGTGCTTGCAACAACCCCTTCCCCCAAGATTGGTATCATCTGCAGTTTTGTAAGCATATTCTCCATTACATTAGAACTTTAATGCAAATATTGACTAATACCAGAGCCAGGATAAATCCCTGCATTAACCCACTACAGCCCCCGCAACCGTCCTGCCCGGCCCCCGAGCTCCTGGCCCAGGAGGCTCACCCTTGCCCCTCCCCTGCTGTCCTCCCTTCCCCGCAGCCTCAGCTCACTCTCTCCGCCACTGGCACAACGCTCTGGGCCGTGGGGCTGTGAACTCCTAGGGCAGCACAGCTGCAGAGCCCAGCCTGACACTCTCTGTGCTGCATGCAGGTGGTGGCGGCAGCAGCATGGCCCGGCTCCAGCACCGCCAGCCACCAGTGCTCCAGGCAGCAGGGTAGGGGGGCAGGGAGCAGGGGTGGTTGGATAAAGGGCAGGGGAGTTCGGGGTGGTGGTCAGGGGGCGGGGGTGTGGATGGGGTCAGGGCAGTCGGGGGAGGGGAACAGGAGGTTGAATGGGGGCAGGGGTCCTGGGAGGTAGTCAGGAAGGAGGGGGGGTTGGATAGGGCGGCAGGGGTTCCAGGGGCAGTCAGGGGACAGGGAGAAGGGGTGGCTGGATGGGGCAAGGGCCCCGGGGGGGGCATCAAATTAGAGGAGGGGTTGGAGGGTGTCCAGGGGCAGTCAGGGGACAGGGAGCTGGATGGGTGGGTGGGTGTGTGGGTGGCATGGGTCCCAGAGGGGCTGTCCAGGAACAGGGGGTTTGCATGGGGCAGGAGGGAAGATAGGAGGTGGAGGCCGGGCCACAACCCCCCTCCCCTAACCGGCCCTCCATGCAATTTACAAAACACAAGGTGGGCCTCAGGCCAAAAAGTTTGCCTGGCTCTGCACTAGATATATCCTCCCAGTGTGACCGCAAACTATTGATAACTACTTTGAGTACAGTTTTTCAACCAGTTGTCCACCCACTTTGTGGTAATTTCATTTAGGTCACGTTTCCCTAATGTGCTTATGAGAATGTTATCTGGACTTTATTGAAAGCACATCTACACTAGGATTTTAACACACTAGCACACAAGACAAGTTATGTTTTAACATCTGTTAATTTGTTGAAGTAACTCTTAATCTTGTGGATTACCTTAACCAGTTAACAGTTTGCCTTGTCTAAACTAAAATGTTAACACATTCAATACACAGATTAAAAACACCTCTTTTCCCCTAGCATAGATATGACCTAACATGGGCTAAACTGGTCTGGTTAAAACCCAGGCTCCCCACTAGGCTTTAACTCAACCCAGTAGTAGATGTTTGGGTGTATACACTAGACTGTAGTCACGAATGTGTTCTAATAGTTACATCTTGATGAGGGACTGCAAGGTCTTTGAAACAGAGATAGTCTTTAACCTTTTGTTTTTACAGCACCAAATTTATTGATGACTCTTAGTTACATTGTTGTATGCAGCTTAGTTGTAGCCCCATTGGTCCCAAAATATTAGAAAGACAAGGTGTGTGATGTAATATTGTTTACTGGACAAACATCTGTTGGAGAGAGAGACCCGAGGAAGAGGTCAGAGTGGCTTGAAAGCTTGTCTGTCTAACCAACAGAAGTTGGTGCGATAACAGATATTACCTCACTCACCTTGTCTCTGTTGGAATTACAGCAGCTGCTGCTATGAGACTGATGACCTATCGTGGATATTTATGGCCCTATGTCCTATTTCTGAGAAGCCCTGGGACAGGGATATTATCTTTGGATTCAGATGACTGGAAAGTTAACACAGGGCTTCCCTTCATGCCATTGTCGGCTTGAGGTTAACTCCAGTTTTGTCCCTGACCTGACTCCCCTCCACACACACAAATCCCCAGCTCGAGTGAAGTGGTGCTTTACAATAGCCAGGGGAGGGTGTGAGGCAGAGGGACTAGTACTGCAGTGGGGTGTAGCTGTTCAATTTACAGTTTCTCAACAGCTAATCCAATGACTGTGCTCCTGGGCAGCGGGGCTGTTCTCACCCGAGCTGGGCTGGCCAAGAGGAGTTATCCACTGCACCGACCTCCCTGTCGCAGCCAGGACAAGCCTTTCCCGCTACTAAGCGGGTGACCCCCTCGCTCTCCCCAAACACCCACCCACAGGCCCCCCAACCCCACCCACAACACGCCCCACCTGCCCACCCCGGGCCTGCCCTCAGGCCACCCCCCCACGGACGCCCACGCAGGAGGCCGGCGCGGCGGATACCTGCGGGGTCTCCTCCGTGAAGAAGACCTTGTCCCCCAGCCGGAGGCAGACGGGCTCCTCGCCCAGCCCGGGCGACCCCTGCCTGCGCCGCCGCCGCTGGGGAGGGGGGCAGCCCGCGCCGCCGCTGCAGCAGTGACCGAACACGAAGGCGCAGCGCGCGCGGTGCAGGCGGCGCACGGTGCGGCGGATGAGCGCGGCCCAGCCGGCCCCCCAGCGCGCCCAGAGGTACAGGTAGCACAGCGTGATCAGCATGGCCCGGCCGGCGCCCCGCCCCCCGCGGCCGGAGCGTGGCGGGGTGTCCGCTGCGCCCCACTCTGGCTCGTTCCCGATTGGCTGCCCTGTCCCCTCCCACCCTCGGAAAAGAGAAAGGAGTTCGCCGGTTGGCTAATCTAACTGCGGCTCTGAGTGGCTGCCCCAAAGGAAGCGTCTCCTGATTGGTTGGTGCCTTCACGCCCGCTCCCCTTCTGCGCACAGAGCGGCTGCGAAACAGCTGGTTCGGGCGCCGCTTGTGGTGCCGCTGCTGCTGTCCCGCCCCGCGGCACAATCTTTTCCAAGGCGCCAGCCACTTCCGCTCCCACGGGAGGCGGCGGAGAGCGAGAGCTGTTGTCCGCCCCCCCACCACCTGTATGAACTGTTTTAATCCTCGAGGTGGTTTAAGGCACATTTGAGCTGCTGTGTAAGCACAGATATTGTCGTCCCATTTTTGTTTCATAGCTGAAAAAAAAATCTTGCAAAAAATGCAAAGTGAAAGTGCGGGTCTAGCATGCCCGAGGGGGGCCTTAATAATAGCCATTCATTTGGGGGCGCTAGGAGAAGGAATTAAATTCCAGAGTTTCTCAAACTTCATTGCACCACGACCCCTTTCTGGCAATAAAAATTACTACATGACCCCAGGATGGGGGGACCGAAGCTTGAGCCCATCCAAGCCCTGCTGCTCGGGGAGGGGCGGGGGAGTGTATAAAGCCCAAGCTTGGGGGATCCAGACCTGAAGCCCAAGGGCTTCAGCCCCAGGCGAGGGGCCTCTAGCCTGAGCCCCACCATCAGGGCTGAAGCACTTGGGCTTCAGCTTTGGCCTCTTGCAGTGGGGCTCAGGCTTCAGCCCCGACCCCAGCAAGTTAATGCCAATCCTGGTGACTCCTTTAAAACAGGAGCCACTTTGGGTTCCTAACCCACAGTTTGAGAACCCCTGACCTATTCTAATATGACTGTTTATTTTGACTATGTTGTGTATTTGACTCTGACTTAAAGCAAACAAACCCAGAAATAAATATAAACATTATTGGGAGACCAATGGGAAAAATATTCTGGGGAAAATATTCAAGCCTCCTTCCAATACAAAAGGCTACTATAGTGTTTTAAAAGCAAATCCTAAAAAAATGTCTTTGTTTAGGATTTAAGCTTTACCAGAGGTCTATGCATGAAGTTCTGATTGCAGAATCTGGGTTTTAAGACCCAACCTGATTCTACAAGGAGATCCATATGAATGGACTACTACACTTCTGTGGAACCCCACTGGCTTCAATGGAGCTCTGAGAGGATGCAGGGGTTTGTCCACATGGAGTTTATTGCAGGACTGAAATGATAGGCCCAGATCCTGTGACCACTTGTGCATATACTCAACTTTATGCTTGTAAGAAGTCCTGTTCAATTCAATGGGACATGAAGGTTACAGGCATGAAGTTACACATGAGTGCAACTGTTTGTGGGATTAAGGCCTTAGTTTGCAAGTTCTACAGCCCAGATGGATGGTGACTATGTCTTTACTTGTTTTATGAGGCACCAACCACATCTCTGGCCACTTTACTTAAGTTTATTTTTAATGTATCAAGGAAATTTTAACAGGTCAATAATAGTGATTTGTTTCAGTCCTGTCTTTATTCAGTGATTTCCTCCCCAGATCATAGGAAAAAAGAGGAACAAAAGCAATATACATGGAAAATAAACTGATAAATCTTACAGGGAATAAAGACTATGAGTGGCAACGTGAGTAACTCCCATCATGCTAAATGCCACATCACTGATGCTATTGATAGTTGATACTGAAGTGAGGACACAAAGTATAGGACAAAATTAACATGAACCTAGGTGCACAAGTGTAATGGGGTTCCATTCACTACTTGGGCACCTCTTCCTAGTTGTTCTGGGGATTAGCTCTTTCCAGGTTCAACACCCCCTTCTGCCACTTGTTGTGTGTCCTGCTGCCTCTCTGTGAGACCCTGGGTGCTCTCCATGGCTTGGCCCTCTACCCAGGTCACTATTTGGTTTACCCCTTCCAGGGTATTAATGTCTTTCCATAAAAATTGTCTCCACCACTCTTCTCATTCACTGCCCAGATGGTGCCATTTCCACAGTGGCTAGTAGGGGAACCCAGGCCCACCCTCTACTCCAGGTTCCATCTCAGGGACCTTCTAATCAGCAGTCAAGGTCTGAACTATCTTAAACCTTACTACCCTTTCCCCAAGCTTTTCCCCTACATCTTCTCCTCTAGGTTTCCTTCCTTCCCTCTCTTTCTAATGTCCAGAAAGTGACTGCAGCCTTTTTCTGTTGCCATCTTCCTGGCTTTATACCAGCCTCACTGGTTTCTTCTCAGCTGGGCTCCATCAATCCAGGGTTACTTAAGCCACAGCTGAGGGGAAATGTGTGGCCTACCTGGTTAATTGGCCCCTTCTCAGCTTCATTAACCTTTCCTAAGCTAGTGTTGGGGTGAACTCCCAATCACAACAATCCAAGTGATGGTTCCTGACTACTAGTTTGCTCCTTCCATATAAAGTAAACATAAGGGGCATCTCAGAGCTGTTCCTTCTCAGTCCCTTCATCGTTGAAACCATGGAGGTTGGAGAAGGTACTATCATATGGATCACTGCAGCTACCTGGATAACCCCATTACTATAAAATGCCATTCTTATATTAACCATAAACACTAACACATCTCCAGAAAGTGGATTCTATTTTACAAACATTCCTTCTCCCAGGCAACTGAGGGAAAGATAAAGGAATGATTTGACTTCTACTTTCAATAAGAATGTGTTATCACTATTCTGATATACAATATTTTGTGTGGATATGCGGGATTGAATGGCTCAGCACACTGATAGATAGATTAAAGAGTCTCACCTTTAGGTCAGTGCATCACAGATGTAAATAAAACACTAGTAATACTAGTAAAACATAATAATATACATGTAGGCAAGATTTAGAATAGAAGATTGAGTTCTATTCTCTAAGTCAGTTTTAACTCAAGTCTTATTTACTATCAGTGGTGTTATATAGCAACTTATATACTCAAGCACAATAAAATAATGTATTCTGTATTTTATAGCTAAAGTACTTACCAAGTATGAGATCTCACATGGTACTCAGGATTGAATCTTATCTTGCTAAAAATGGATACGATGACACTTGGCCCTATCCCAGTATGCATCATTATTCCTTAAAGGAACAGCATCTCCATCATCATAGACTTTATATCTACCTAAAGATCCAATATTCTTTTTTAGGCCAACCACTAGAGGGCAAAACAATCAAACTGATAAGCCTGATTTCACATAGCAGAGGGTTGCAATATATATGTCAGTTTGCTACACTGAATGAAAGTGCAGGATGGCTGTTATGGGAGGATAGCATGGGTGAGGAAAGCTGCATGACCCCAAGTTTTCCTGTACATATGCTACAAATAAGCTCCTGTAGCTGCAGGTGAAGCAACAGGTGGGTTCCTAGAAAGCCCTCCTTATTCCTGTGGTAGAGTCTAATATGCTAGTTACTACAGGAGTAGCTCATGTGTACAGGAATTACTTCTGAGGGAATTCTGTACATCTGCACATGTGCAGAATTGATGTCCACCACAGATTTATTTGCTTCCCCGCAGAAAAATTTCTTTCTGACAGGCAAGCAAAGAGAAGCCACAAGAGCGGTCATGCAACCCTCCCCAGCAGTATCTTTGGGTGCCCAGGGCAGCTGGCAGAAGTAAATCACCATGGGGCAGAGGGTGGGACTGGGGAAGACCCAGCTGGTGGCTCCTACCCGGCGCCGGTCTCAGCTGCTAGTCCTGGCTGGGCTGGGGAGGACAGGACTTCCTCTTCCCCTGCACAACATCTAAGGCCCTGTCAGACCCACCCAGAGATTTCTTCCCTGGTTGTAGGAAGCTCTGCAAACTCTTCCACACCCCACACCCCCACACTTCCTGCATCCATCGCTTCTCAGCTGCAGAAGAAGGGGTTACTGTACAGGAAGCTGCTCCCCCATCCACCCAACCCCTGTGCATCCAGACCCCCTCATACCGAGACCCCCCCCCAACAAGCCCCACTCTCCCTGCACCTGGACCACCCCGATGAGCCACGTGTACCCAGATCCCCGCCCTACTGAACCCCAACCAACTGCACCTTGATCCCCACCCCACTGAGCCCCATTCCTCCAGTGTCTGGACTCTCCACTGAGCCCCGCCAGACCCACGCTACCTTGCCAAGCTCTATTCCCCCCCCGACACACATCCAGATCCCCCTGGCTGAGCTCCAACCACATTCATCTGGACCCCCCTGCAGATTCCCATTACCGTTGCACCAAGAATGCACCCCCCCCAACAAGCCCCTGTGCATCCAGATCCCCCACTGAGCCACCTGAACCCAGATTGCCCCACACAAAACCCTCTCAACCCACATGTGGATCCCCCCCACACACACTAAGCCCCTTCACACTTGGATCCTGCCTTGTTGAGCCTGCCTGCCCAGACCTGGTGCACCTGGCATGGAGGCGCAGGTCCCTGGGGTGTTTCTGGGGCAGACCCAGTCCTTGCGCTGTGTCAGGGCTGGGTGCAGCCTCACCACTGAATCTGTGTCCCGGGGGGGAGCTGCACAGTGATCTCCCACCTCTGTGCAGCCAGTGCCCTGTGATCCCCAATGCCATGCTGGAGCCTCCACATTTATTTGACAAATAACATTTGCAGAATTTTAAAATATTGTGCACAGAAACTTTTTTTGGCACAGAATTTTTAATTTTTTGGTGCAGAATGCCCTCAGGAGTAAGGGATATAGTTTCAGGCATCATCAAACTAGCTCAGGCTTCTCTGGTCTGCTGTCACAGCACTCAGCTCAGTCAAGCGCATACACCTTGACCTTTCAGTACCACAAATGGACAGCTTGATCCTAACAATCTAATAGTGAGTGTTCGAATGAAGAGTAAGGAGCTAAAAAAAGCACCTTTGACATAACTTTAGACTACCACAACAAACTGTTGAAACCATTGTATGCTGTGTTGTTGTAGCCATGCTGGTCCCAAGATATTAAGGAGACATAGTGAGTGACGTAATATTAGGGTGAGCCTATAGCAAGTGTGAAAAATCGGGACACTTTGGGGATGGGCGGGGTGTGACGGGGCAGAGCGGCCGCACACTGGTGCAGCAGGGGTTAACCCTTCCCTCCTGGCAGAGGAAGCCCCGTCCCAGAAGCCCTGCTGGGCATGCTCCAACTGGAGGCTAGGTATAAAAGCCTGCAAAGCTGCTCAGTTGGGGCTAACCACTGGAGGAGAAGGATGCACACAGCCAGCTCCTGAGGAGGAACAGCCCACGCTCCAGGCTCCAGGAGCCAGCCTAGCCGGCCCGCACCCTGCATCTCAGACGGAGGACCTGCCAGAGGGGAACAGACCGAAACCCATGTCTCCGGAGGAGACCGCGACCTTGAGGGTAGGAAGTGACCCAGGGGAACTTTAGGGACAAGCCGCATTTGAGCAACATTGATGCTCGGCGTGTTGCGGCCGGATCCCCGCCGAGCCAACGGCAAGGGGAACCCCGCCATTAGGAAAGCCCTGGGTCGGGACCTGGTGGAGAGGGAGGGCCCGGGTCCCCCTACGCCTCTGGCCGTGGGGCCACGCTACTCTGCTACTGAGGAGAATTATATGGACTCTGGCCGTTGGGCCATACTACCCTGCTACTGAGGGAGAGATGACGGACGGGACACCACCAGGAGGGGGCGCTCCACTGGACAGAGCTAATTCCCAAAGACAACCAGTAGGAGGCACCAGGTGTTGAGTCCCCTACCCCGTTACAGGGGGTTATAGTTGCCTATATAAGGCAAAGCCCCTAATATTGGGACCATCTCAACAACATCGGGATGTCTGGTCATCCTAGGTAATATCTTCCATTGGACCAACTTCCATTGGTGAGAGAGAGAAACTTTTGAGCTTACACAGAGCAGCTCACTCACCTTGTCTCTCTCTTTTGAAACTGTTGGCAATTTCAGCAAAAAGGCCAAGACATGAATACTGAACTATTCTCTCCCCACCGGGTCAAACTGGAGGAACATGTGGGCTTGCAGTGCCACAGCCCATCCCGTTCTTGTTCTGTGAATAGAGGTCTACACTCATTCTGAAACTGAGATTTTACTTTATGCAGAATGTGCTACACAGGTCAAAACACTTACATAAGCATATCAAAAGAGAGTAAAACAAGCAAAGCATACATTCTCCGGGGAAAGCCCTGAACTCTGGAATTCACTTCCTCCACACTAGTCCAACAGAGCGGTTTCTGCTGACCTTCAGAGCACATTGCGAAACCCCATCTGTTTATTTAATCTTTGCTTGATGGGACAGGTACTTTTGTTTAACCATGAGGTTAATCCTTCAGTGACATTGAATGAGATCAGCTATGTTTTGATAACTAAATTTTTTTTTTTTACCTGGGAGAGTCAAGAATGGCATTTTTATTCATTATAAATAAAAATACATATTAAAAGCAGAACATGGAACCAAATCAAAACACAAATACAATAGAGATTAAAGCAAAACCAACCTGTTCCCTATCTATGTATGTGTTTTGTTTCCATCAGTATGGCATACCTGAAATGTCCAGGAAGTACAAATTGTTTGATTTTTCTTTGTTGGCTTCATTTCTAAGGGAGGCTGCACAAATAAAATGTCTCCTAGCTGAACGCTGTTTGCTTATTTGTGATATCCTATGTATCAAACAGAGTGAACAAACCCTCTCCCCCTTCAAAAAAAATAAGGAAAGGATATTCATATCAGACATTTAGCAATCAGGCATGAGGATACCTGTGATAGAGTAGCAAAAGAGGTTTAAGAGAGAAAAAAGAAACAACAAACAAACAAAAAATACAAAATAAGAATGGGGGGAGGTATCAATACCATTTTAAAGCAGCCTGGAAGCTTTGGTTTCTAGAATACTTTCCTTTTAGGAAAGAAATGGATAGAATCAGATCTAAATTCTGCTCACTTACACCAATGTGAAACCAGACTAGCTCCTGTGACTTCACAGCCTTATTATAGTGCAGTTTAGATTTTGTCAAGACAAAGCAGGGAAGTACTGATCAGTTAAAGTTATGAACAATAAATTAGACTGGCTTCCCTTTTTATTGTATAGCAATTAAGAACTTGTCTACAACTTGGAAATTTATCAAAATAGCTATTCTATAATAATTATTTCAGTATAAGCTTCCATGTGCACACACTTATGTTCCTTGATGTTGTGTATGTGTGTCTTATACACACACACATAATGTCCACACTGGAGCTTGTACCAAAATAATTATTCTGGAATAGCTGGTTCAGTAAATTTCCAAGTGTAGACAAGCCTTAAGAGGGACTTGGAAGCCAGCAGTGACTAATCCACTGGCTTTCCCTTCTGCAGAGAACAATGAAGGCCATGTGATTATGGGACAATTAGTACACAGAGCACAGAAGAGTATTTAAAGATAAGTTGTTACAAACTGATGGAGTTGAACAGGACTGATACTTTAAGTTCTGTGGGTGGGCTAGCAGACACACACCAAAAGCTGTCCCTGAGATTTTTTTGTCTGAAATTTATGACTATAAAGGCTTGTTCTGTGCTGTCTTCGGTTCAATACATGATGGTCTTCAAAACTATATCTTTATTTAAAACTTTTACAATTCTTGTTGGACTAAGACAACACATTAGGATTTTATATTCTGTTCTCAGTTGCACCTGTTTAAATCCAGAGTATTTTTTCAATCCTGCAAACATTTATGCATGTAAGTAGTCATCCTACAATGGGACTACTCACTTGCATAAAGATGAACACATGCATAAGCGTTTGCAGGATCAGAGCCCTAATGAACAATTATAGCTACAGTACAGCTACTATCAATGCCAGGTGCAAAAATTATTCTAATTCTTTTATGAGAAACTGAAGCCAAAGGATTACCCCCATCCACCTACCTCACAGCAAATATGTATTTTGAAGGCAGTAAGAATCTGCACCTTGAAACTGAACAATACTGCTCCCAAGAGATACATGGGTAGTAGCAGATGCTCCCAAATCAAATCCAGTGCTTTTTTGTCCTTGAGGTCATGATTTGAGGAAAGGCATTCTTTTCCCCAGTGAAATATTTTTTTTCACTAGAAAGGATACTGAGTAGAGAGGATTTATGCAAAGATGTGGCTAGTAACATAATCATCAATTAAATTCAAAAGAATGTAGATAAATTTACGTTTTTCTCCTCAAAGGCAATAAAGTCACATACTGAAGCAAAGTCTCCAAATACCAATAAAACAGAGTTAGGGTCTGATCCTGACAAGTACAGAGCACCTGTAAATCTCAGTGAAGTCAAAATCAGGCCCTTCTATCAAAGTTACATTCAGACAATATCAAAAGTATGGGAAATGCCCCATCCTCACCCCAGTGCACGGAATAGCATATGAACAGATAAACATTAACTGTAACAATCAAAATGCTTTGGATGGGGATTGCACATCCTTACCTTCATTAGACTTCACCAAAATTTAACACTTGTATAAAACACAGTTACATTGTTATCATATTCCCTTCTTAAAAATGTGAAAACTGCAAATGGATTAATGTGGACTTTTAAAAAAAGCCAACTCAAGCATTTTTACAGCTAGTACCATTTTACAGGAATAAGCTATTTTCCTCAGTCCACACATTCCACTCTTGGAATCACTCGCCGCCCTCTCCCCCCACAAATTATTAGGAATTAAATAAAATATTGGTGTTAAGGAAGTGATGTATCTACAAGACAATTCAGAGGGGTAGATTACTTTGTGATGTGAGTAACAGGATACACTATCTGCCTAAACAGAGGTAAAGGAAATGATCATTTCTCTACAGGTCTTCAGCACTGTTTATGTAACAATAGTCTAGTCCCTCAATGTTTGGGCTTTAGTGGTGCTTTCCTGGATAGTCAGGAAACCCTAGGGGTTAACCTCTTTACTTTTTATGTGTCTAAGCAACAAATGGTAGATGTATATCAACAAAACACAACGTATTTCTAAAATAAAATTACAGTTTCTAAAGAGATACAGTATTTCAGATTACAAATTCTTCTGATTTTGTTTGCCTTGTTTCAACGATTCTTGCACATGCAGAACTCTACTTGCCTTTTATCTGTGAGAACAGAGTACGTACTTTTAAAAAACTATGCAGCCAATTAGAGTTCAAGAGTCCCCATAGTTATCCCTCCACAATCATCCTGTGCAGCCTGACTTTCTTTTGAAGATTAATAAATTAGGGTTAGGAAACAGCACTAACAAAAGTTCTGAATTACCAAAACTATTAAAATTCATACTAAAAATGCAGTAAGATTATGGCTACATAAGTAAGCACTCAAAAGTCAGGAAATGCAAAGTTAAGGCTGCAAAATGCAAATACAATCTTAACTAAGCATGTCAACAGTCCACTGATGCCAATGAAACAAACCATGCAATTGAAGTTCAACGCATAATTAAGTGCTTCGCTGAACCACTGCTATAAGGCAATGTTACCTCACATTTTTCTACAACCTTAAATACAGATGTGTAGCACAGAGTAATAGGTTTGTTAAAAATTTATACTTGCACTGTAATCAAAGCAGTCCTGTATATCTTTGGGAGATTTGTTTTATGGTAACATTTCTTCATGCTAAGGACTGTATTTTAATAATTTGGGCCTTGATCCTGCAGTAAGATCCACATTCGGAGACTCTTGCTACCAGCTAAAGCAGAGGTAAGCAAACTACGGCCCGCGGGCTGGATTCGGCCCGCCAGCTGTTTTAATCCACCCTTGAGCTTCCGTTGGGGAGCAGGGTCCAAGGCCACTCCACAAGGCTTCTAGAAGCAGCTGCATGGCCCCCACTCCGGCTCCTAAGTGTAGGGGCAGCCAGGGGCTTCTGCTCTGCACACTGCCCCCACCCCAAGCGCTGCACCTGCAGTTCCCATTGTCCGGGAACCATAGCCAATGGGAGCTGCAGGGGCGGTGCCTGTGGATGAGGCAGTGTGCAGAGCTGCCTGGCCGTGCCTCCATGTAGGAGCCAGAGAAGGGACATTCCACTGCTTCCAGGAGCCACTTGAGGTAAGCACTGCCCGGAGCCTGCACCCGTGGACCTCTCCCCATGCCCCAATCCTACTCCAGCCCTGATCCCCCTCCTGCCCTCTGAATGCCTTGGTCCCAACCTAGAGCACCTCCTACACCCCAAACTCCTCATCCCCAGCCTCACCCCAGAGCCCACACCCCCAGCCAGAGCCCTCACCCCCACACAACCCCACTCCTCCGACCCAGCCCAGACCCCCCGCCTGCACCCTGGACTCCTTATTTCTTGCCCCACCCCGAAGCCCAAACCCCCAACCAGAGCCCTCACCCCAACCCCAATTTTGTGAGCATTCATGGCCCGCCATTCAATTTCTATTCCCAGATGTGGCCCTTGGGCCAAAAAGTTTGCCCACCCCTGAGCTAAAGTCTCACTGAAGTCATTCGGCACATGAGCCCAAGCATCCTCCTATATGGTTCTGATTGCATGAGCCAGGACTTAGTCATCAGCTATCCTTTTCAACTAGCAGCACAACTTCTCTTAGTAGGCATTTGACAACAAAGTTAATGTAGACCCTGATTCAATTAAAATAAATGAAATTATTCATGTGCTTAAAGTTAGGCACACACTTAAGTACCTTGTGAATGGGGCCAGTAAGTGCTATTTTAGGTTGCCTAGATATGCCAGCAGATTTTTGCTTTTATTCCATGTTGTATACTTAGTACATTGTTATTTAAATACCATTCACTGTATTTTTCATACAAGTTGTTCGTGACCCTTTATTGGCATACAACGTATAGTGCACAGAACAAGATGCCATGCATGTATTTAAAGTGGTTGAAAATTGTATATATATGCACCCACACACCATTATTTGAGAAATGTTGTGTATTCATGCAATTAAACACTAGTGTAACACACATGCATGAGGGGGCAGATGTAGGTTGTGCAAGTTTAACTGGGCATCCTCAGCAATTCCTAGAGCAGCGCTGGAATAATTTATGTTTCTAATCCTAAAGTTTGCGTACTTACCACAGACAGCCTGTGGATGTGTGGTTACAGCAAGAAAAGTGAATGTAAAAATGGCACCTGCTCAACAGATCCAATCCCTGTATATTTTCAAAGTGATCTGCTTACTTCGTTAAAAAAAAAATTAAAACTATTGTTTACACACTGTTAGCTCTGCAGTGCTAACAAAAATATACAAGAATGAGCTAAATTCTATTCTGATTCACACCTCAAGAGATTTTTTTTTCCCTAAGCATCAGCTACAGAACATTTATTACTTCTGATGGTGCAAAAGCTAGAAGGAAGTCAGATTCACTATCAGATCCAACTTAAGCTGCAGGGATGGCAGGAAGGAAAATAAGTATTTTTACCTGTAAAGTGAGCAAATGTGATGATTTTCCATAGCAGTGAAAATCAGGTAATGTTACCAAATGCAATAAATCTATTCTTGTACAATATAATAGTCTGTGTGTAATTAGTGGTCCAAATTAAGGCAATTGGCAGGAAAGCTTAGAAGAGGTTTATTCCTATCTAGCCTTGGTAGTTTAAAATATGTATTATATGCAGTGAAACAGCAGGACCCCAAAGCAGTGGCATTCATTACCAAGCATGCTTTGTTGGAGGATGTATTCTCTCTGAGGCCTTGGCTACACTCGCGGATTCACAGCGCTGCCTCGGCTGTGAAGCGCGAGTGTTGTCGCACCACCAGCACTACAAGAGCTCTCTCGCAGCACTGCAAGTACTCCACCTCTCTGAGGGGAATAGTTTGCAGTGCTGCGAGTGAGCGTGCAGCGCTGCAGGTGCTGATTACACTGGCGCTTTACAGCGCTGCACTCGCTGCGCTCGGAGAGGGGTGTTTTTTCACACCCCTGAGCGCAGCAAGTGCAGCACTGTGAATCGCCAGTATAGCCAAGGCCTTAGCATCAGCTTTCTCCTCCTAATGACCAAACAGATCAAGCTTAAAAAGTAACATCCTCTGTTTTTAAAGCAGTCATTAGGTTTGCATTTTAAGTTCTCATTTTCCTTTACCCTGGTATTTTTTCCATTTTTGAAATCTGGAACTGACAGACTGTTTTGTAATTTTAAAACAAAGGTCTTTTTTAAAGTCACCTGTGAACTGGATTGGTACTTTTTCCATTTGTTTTGTTAGATATTTGAGGCTGAAGATTTTCCTACATAATTTTTATTTACACACAGTCATATATTCACAGTGTACTTCACATAAAACAAAAATAGGTAAAAAGATGCAGTACAACAAAGGCAGAAAGATAAACAGTTTAGGTTATTTCCACTATAATGTGCTGATTAAAGTAAACTAAAGTACTGTATTTATTACACTCTTCATAGAACACCATGACAACAGGAAAACTTTGAAATAGTTGGAGGAGACAGGGGGGAACTCATTAAGGCCATTTCCCTCGTTTACCTGAAGGCTTGCTTGTTTTAGGTAAGTACTCTTGAGTAGCTGCAATAAAGGAGGAGCTGAAATGCCTAGAGAACTAGCCAGCCAGGCACAGGAACACAAAACAGCAGACAGGCAAGCACTATGGAGGCTGCAGCTGCTAAATTCTTGTTCCAGACTGCAGTGACTCAGATCTGTCACTCTGCCAGAGATATCCAGCCGCATTCTCTCCATCCAAGAGAACAGCCAGAAAGGTAAGACAGAGGAAAGGAGAAATGCTTCCTCAACAACTCAGTTTTAAAAATCTCTAGCAGAAATACTATGTAGTTACAATGGGCAAAGACAGGACTTGCATAAAGGCAGGCATTCAGACCCCGGAGAAGAAATTCTGTGTTCTCTCTAACTATTGACAAAATTTTTCATTAAAATAACACCACCTGCTAAACTACACTGTGGGATCCATACCACTTCCTTTGGCAACAGAACAAAGTAATTGAAATAGCTAGCCTATCTCATTGTTTAGACTTTAAATGCACATTGCCCATATTCAATGTGACCTTCTCAAATAGCTGATTGGAAACAGACTCCACCATAAAGAACTATCAGCTTAAAAAAATGAAAACACGTCTCTGTTATCTCCTATTTTTACATGTTAAAAACATATTACAGAGCTAGTCAGAATTTTTATTTTTGCAAAAAATTGTCCTTTTTATTTGTAGAAGGTTTCCAAATGATATTTTTTTCATTCAGCTCTAGTTACAAATAAGGTTGCTTTAACTGAAAGATAAGAACTGTTTTTTTCAGTTTATTTACTTTGAGTGTTTGACAGCAGTTAGAGTATAATCAGTTTCACTCTTTCCCCTTTGTGTGGGTATTTAGAAACAGAGGAGAGAAAATACATTTAAAAATAGGTAAATGTGGTTGTAAAACTTAAAAAATATTAAGAGGGGAGAAAGAGGCTGGTGTAGTACCTGAAACTGCTGACATTTTTATTAAACTGATTAGATTTCAAGTCAGCAGCATCACTTTAATGCAATAAATTGCTAACTTAATAAAAATAGATCAGCCACCCTACGATCAACATATAAGCAAAAAAAAAAAAAAATCAAGTTGATCATGCAAAGCCAGGTGTAATCCACTTTAATTAGGAATACCTATTTGGATGTCAGAGAGACAAGGTAGGCGAGGTAATTTCTATTGGAACAACATCTGTTAGTGGAAGGGACAAGCTTCAGAGCTCTTCCTCATGTCACTGAGGAATTGGGATAGTACAATTCAATAAACTACCTAATTTATTTAATGAATAATAAGATTCATAAGAAGTTAAGTATATTCTAGAAATTAAATATTCTAAAAATTGATTTAAGTGTAATCCCTTTGTGAGCCACTTGGATTGTGAAATCAATTAATATTGTACCGATAGCTAATATGTGAGAGTAACTGTTTATCCAGTTCAGACTTTCCTTTTATATTAATTTTAGTGCATGTAAACTGACAGCACATAGAGAAGAAGCCCACGGGCAGAATAATATCTACCACTGAAATCACATTTACCCACATCAATGTGTTGAGACAAGAATAAACTTATTTCAAAGGCACAGATAGCATGTAATGAAGATAACTGTCATTGCACTGAAATGTGCTTATTATCATAAAGAATTACCTATGAGAGTGTGTTGTTCTTCATTAAACTTTCAGCACCCCTACATTATGGAGACCCTGGATTCTCACAGCAAGAGATGCTGAACTGGGACGTCAAGGAATGGTAAGGTTAAGTTCTGGAAAAAATCATCAAAGAAAACCAAATGTGTTTAAAAAAAAAAGTCAAAACTAGGAGAACATAGGAGGCCAATTTTCTTATTATAAAAATTAGGGCGGTCGATTATTTGCAGTTAAGTCATGCAATAAACTAAAAAAATTATGAATTGCACTGTTAAACAATAGAATAACAATTGAAATTTATTAACTATTTTTGGATATTTTTCTACATTTTCAAATATATTGATTTCTATTACAACATATAATACAAAGTGCACAATGCTCACTTAATATTTTTATTACAAATATTTGCACTGTAAAAATGATAAACAAAAGAAATAGTATTTTGCAATTCACCTCATAGAAGTAGTATAGTGCAATCTCTTTATCGTGAAAGTGCAATTTACAAACATAGATATTTTTTGTTACATAACTGCACTCAAAAACAAAACAATGTAAAACTTTAGAGCCTACGAGTCCACTCAGTCCTACTTCTTGTTCAGCCAATGGCTAAGACAAATAAGTTTGTTTACATTTACGGGAGATAAGACCGCCAGCTTTTTATTTACAGTGTCACCTGAAAGTGAGAACAGGAATTCACATGGCACTTTTGTAGCTGGCATTGCAAGGTATTTATGTGCCAGATATGCTAAACATTCGTATGCTCCTTCATGCTTCGGCCACCATTCCAGAGGACATGCTTATGACACTTGTTAAAAAAAGAATGCGTTAATTAAGTTTTGACTGAACTCCTTGAGGGAGAATTGTATGTTTTGTGCTCAGTTTTACCCACATTCTGCCATGTATTTCATATTATAGAAGTCTCGGTTGATGACCAAGCACATGTTGTTCATTTTAAGAACACTTTCACTGCAGATTTGACAAAATACAAAGAAGGTACCAATGTGAGGTTTCTAAAGATAGCTACAGCACTTGACCCAAGGTTTAAGAATCTGAAGTGCCTTCCAAAATCTGAGAGGGACGAGGTGTGGGGCATGCTTTTAGAAGTCTTAAAAGAGCAACACTCTGATGCGGAAACTACAAAACCTGAACCACCAAAAAAGAAAAATCAACCTTCTGCAGGTGGCATCTGACTCAGATGATGAAAGTGAACATGTCTCAGTCTGTACTGCTTTGGATCGTATTGAGCAGAACCCGTCATCAGCATGGACGCCTGTCCCCTGGAATGGTGGTTGAAGCATGAAGGGCAGGGGTGAAAGTAAGGTGGTATGGGCTGGTATGGCATACCGGTAAAAAGTAGCTGCCAGCACCGGCCCATACCGCTGACTTTAAAGCGCTGCCACAGTGCTTTAAAGCACTTTAATGTCGCTGCCCCTTTTGCGCCGCCCATAGGCAGCCCTGCCGGGCCCTTTAAATCACCACTGGAGCCCCGAGCGGTGTGGGCCAGGCAGCATGGATGGACAGGCTGGGGGACACTGACCCAAACCCCTTCCCTTCAGCCCGAGGCCCTGCACCTTCTGGGAGGGAGGGGGAAACAGAACTGGCCCCATACCAGTAAGAGCTCCATTTTACTTTCACCCCTGATGAAGGGACATATGAATTTGTATCGCATCTGGCACGTAAATATCTTGCAGTGCCGGCTAGAACAGTGCCATGTGAACATCTATTCTCACTTTCAGGTGACATTGTAAATAAGAAACGGGCAGCATTGTCTCCTGCACCTGTAAACAAACTTGTTTGTCTTAGTGATTGGCTGAATAAGTGGACTTGTAGGCGCAAAATTTTTTTCTTTGTTTTATTTTTGAATGCAGGGGTTTTTGTATATAATTCTATATTTGTAAATTCAACTTTCATGATAAAGGAGATTTAATTACAGTACTTGTATTAGGTGAATTGAAAAATATTGTTTCTTTTATTTTTTACAGCACAAATATTTGTAATCAAAAATAAATATAAAGTCAGCACTGTACACTTTGTATTCTGTGTTGTAATTGAAATAAAAATATTTGAAAATGTCGAAAACATCTAAAATATTTAAATAAATGGTATTCTATTATTGTTTAACAGTGCGATTAATTGCGATTAATTTTTTTAATCGCTTGACCGCCCTAATAAAAATAGAACAACAGTTTCAAGGTACGTTTTTAATAACTCTGTTATTGTCTATAAAAACAGGACCTGGGATATCATAGCAGGTGTGAAAGGAAGCACAATAGTTAATGTTAAACAACAATTTCCATTTTACCACCATTACAATAACCTCTCAGGCTGAAGGTTTAATTTTTGGTCTCTGCCTAACTGTGAATGAGAGTGAGAAAGTTTGAGCAAAAAAAGTGATTTTTTTTTTTTTTTTTTTTTTTTTTGGACAGTGTTACAGCTAAAACAGCTAGGGGAAGAAAGTTGAAATGTGGTATAAGAATAGTCTTTATTCAAAGGTACTTCTTAATATTCTGGTGATAGGTTTTTTTTTAGTTCAAAGTACATAGCTCCAAGGAAGGCGTAAATACATTTAATGTAGGTTCCAATCCTTCAAACATTTATGCACATGCTCAACTTTAAGCATGTGAATAATCCTATTGACTTCAATGGTAGTACTCACATGCATAAGTGTTTGCAGGATCAGATCCATAGCTATGTATCTGAAAAGTTACTGAAGCTAAGGCTACAGCTATCCACAATGTATATCTTATGAGGGTCACTGTTCATAGCGATTCCCCTACATTCTGAGGTGTGCAGCTGTGGAGCACCTTTTCTTCCCTTTTTGTGGGCCTTTTAAGGTTGGAGGCTGTTGCTGACCCAACCTTTGGATGGCTCCTGGATGAGAGCCAAGGAGGCAACTCCAGCAGGCTTACAGAAGAATGTACCTACACAGCAGAGTTCTAAGCTTTGCTGGCAGGTACCCATCAGATGAGTGAGTCTCCCACCCAACACTCCTTAGCACGTCTGCATCTATGGATACTCAGAACCAGCAGTGAGAACTTGAGGAATAAAGTAGCTAGAAGTTCCAAAGAGACTGGGCAACTTGGAGGAATTAAAGTTTCCGGGATCAGACAGCTGTAATACTCTTTACGTTGAAAAAATATCACATCTGTATAGAACGCTTTATGCAACCTATACATGAGGTTTTCAGCTGTGCTTGGCTCCTACCAATTTATTCACTGAATGTATGAAGTTCATCCATGTTAATTGCTAGGAGCCTGCCACTGTTAAAAAATTTATGCACAGTTCAAACAGCTAGTTTTAATATTAATGTTTCCCTTGTTGTCCAGAACCTCCCAACTCCCTCTCTTTTATGCTGCAGGGCCCACCCAAGCTCCCCCATTAAACCAGGAGTCTCCACAGTTGGGGACCTAATGAGGAATGAAGGAGAAGAGCCCCACTTTGGCACTCCTTACCAGGTGCACAATAGCTGAGGAAGATTCTTGACTACTTTATAAGGTGGGGGGGCGGATAACGAGGGGGAAGCCCCATTCTAATAGACTTAAGCAAGCTTCCTCAGCTACAGAATTCCTATATTTGCAGAAGAATGACATCTACCTATGAGCTTCCTAAAGTGCATGAGGCAAGATGTTCCGTTGGTGTCTAGCCAAGTAATTCTATATTATGGAAGTTGCACATGCTACATCAACAGAGCTTCGAGTCCCGAAGAGTGAAGTAGCTTTATTTTTCCCCTCTTCCTTTTAGAAAAGAAACAGGAAATTCCATACAAAAAACACATTGAGAAAGTGAAAATTGCACAGCAAAACACTAAAGAATGGAAAATTGGCAACATTAAGATTACACAAGTAACCTTAACTCAGTCCCTTAGTGCACATGCATTACAATACAATCTTTAGTTGTCTGATAATTAAGGCAACTGTCATGGGTATTTTTAGTAAAAGTCATGGACTGGTCACAGACAATGAACAAAAATTCACGGCCCATGACCTGTCCATGACTTACCATAATTTCCCCTGACTAAATCTTAGTGGGGATGGGGTGTCACTGCTGGGGGCGGTGGTGGCTGGGGGCCTGCTGCTTGGGGGGGGGGCACCCTGGGGGGGCCAGCGGCACCACCTGCTGGGAGCTGCCAAGAAGAGGCTGCTCCAGCCACCCCCAGGGCTGCCCCCCTCGCCTCTCCTCTCCTCTGCTGCTCCAGCCATCCCAGGACCACTGCTGGGGGCTGGTGAATAGAAGCTGCTCCGTCCACCCCGGGACCACTGCTCAGGCAATCCTTGAGGCCACCTGAGCAGGAGCTGGTGCAGCTAGCTCTGGGGCCACTCCAGCAGTGGCTGGCATAGCTGGCTGCAGGGCCAACTGAGCGGCTGGCTGCAGAAGTGCTCCAGCAGAAGCCCTAGGCCAGCTGCTTGGGCGGCCCTGGGGTCAGCCACACTGGCTGCTGCAGAAATCATGGAGGTTGCGGAAATTCATGGAATCCATGACTTCCGTGGCCTCCGTGAGATATGGAGCCCTATGGATAATATACTTTTCCTCATATAACACAAAACATACAGGTTTTCCTACCCCTGAAATACATATGTATAATTTTCCAACACTGTCTACTGTTGCATATGCCAGATAAGTCTATTAAAGTATTAAAAAATGTTACACATTAAGTCACACTTACACACAAAGTTCAATTTAATAGTGAAAATGTGGTGGCATATACAGGTGCCTGATTTAGATGTGTAGTTAACTGCTTCACCCCCTGAATGCTTCTGAGAAATTATTTACTCTTGGTTTAAAATAAGAATGTGTGATATATGGGAAGATCATATAAAATGTAAGTCAAACATATACATTTTAATACTGAAAATAATTTAAGTATTAAAAATATTACAAGATGCTATACACATTATTTAAATGTGCGTAGGAAAGATAGAAAGTATGTCAAGAGACCATCCTTGTTTAACCAGGAGATCTTCAATTATCTGAAACTCAAAAAGAGTCCTACAGAAAGTGGAAACTAGGTCAAATTACAAAGGATGGATATGAGCAAAATTAGAAAGGCCAAGGCACAAAACAGGATTATACTAGCTAGGAACACAAAGAGTAACAAGAAAACATTCTATAAATACATTAGAACCAAGAGGAAGAGCAAGGACAGGGTAGCCCATTACTCAGTGAGGGGGGGAAAAACAATAAACAGCATATGTGGAAATGGCAGAAGTGCTAAATGACCCAGAGAATATCAGTGAAAATGAGGTAGGATCAGAAGCTAAAATAGGGAAAGAATAAGTTAAAAATTACTTAGACAAGTTAAACGTCTTCAAGTCACCAGGGCCTTATGAAATACATCCTAGAATAATCAAGGAGCTGACTAAGGAGATATTTGAACCATTAGCAATTATCTTTGAAAAGTCATGGAAAACTGAAGAGAGTCCAGAGGACTGAAAAAGAGCAAATATAGTGCCAATCTATAAAAAGGGAAATAAGGACAACCTAGGGAATTACAGACCAGTCATCTTAACTTCAGTACCCAGAAAGATAATGGAACAAATAATTAAGCAATCAATTTGTGAACACCTAGAAAATAATAAGGTGATAAGTAACAATCACAATGGATTATTCAAGAACAAATCATATAAAACCTACCTAATAGCTTTCTTTGACAGGGTAACAAGCCTTGTGGATGGGGTCGGGGGAAGTAAATGTTGTATATCTTGACTTCAGTAAGGCTTTTGATACTGTCTCACGTAACCTTCTCATAAACAAACTAGGGAAATACAACCTAGATGGAGCGACTATAAGGTGGGTGCATAACTGGTTGGAAAACCGTTCCCAAAGAGTAATCAGTCATTCACAGTCAAGCTGGAAGGGCATATTAAGTGGGGTCCTGCAGGGATCAGTTCTGGGTCTGGTTCTGTTCAATATCTTCTTCAATAATTTAGATAGCGAACATAAGAACGGCCATACTAGGTCAGACCAAAGGTCCATCCAGCACAGTATCCTGTCTGCCGACAGTGGCCAATGCCAGGTGCCCCAGAGGGAGTGAACCTAACAGGTAATGATCAAGTGATCTCTCTCCTGCCATCCATCTCCACCCTCTGACAAACAGAGGCTAGGGACACCTTTCTATTTAAAATGCTTAACAGGAGTCCAGAGTAAAAGTTTTCATTTAGTTCTCTAATCTTCATGGATTATTCCATAGACCTGGATTATTAATATCAAAAACTAGCAGAAAAAACACACAAACATTACAGGCCATCTTTATAGATTTTAAAGAAGAAGAAAAGAGTACAAGTTTGCCAATACTTGTTAGATGCACCACATTATATTAGGGGTTTGTCTACGCAGTGGTGGGGCAACTAATCTGCCACTTTCGAGTTAATCCACTTTGAAAACTCTTGCATATGTACAACGCACCTAATTGTAGTGCATGGACTCTGCATTTATCATGAACTCTGGAGTCCTGTTGCAAACTGAACTACCTTTGCTGCAAAGCAAATTAGTCTAGTATTGTTCATGTGCATGCAATGATGCTATGCGCTGCTTTGGTAGTCTTTTAACAACTATCCCACAGTGCTTTGCAGGCAACCATTGCTGACATGTCTGTTTACCTGTGTGCCCTCCCCTGCTCTGGGATGAAGTTGACTGCATGTCCCCTCACATTTAAATGCTGGCACACAGACAGATTTTGTCCATTCACTCCTGGATTCTAGTTTACCACAATAGCTGCAATAATACTCCAGAAGCCTCCACCATGCCTTGAGCAGCCGATTGGAGCCTAACCAAGACCTTGGAGCTCATCACTACCTGGGGCAAAGTATTAGTGCAGGAAGCTCTTGTGACCAGCCACTGTAATAAAAATATTTTTTGTGGACATTGCTAGATAGATGTCAATGAGGAGGCGGCACAATTGGGATGCCAAACAGGACCAGATAGGCAGCGAAAAGCTCAGGAGCACCTACATTAAAGACAAAGGACAAAAGGGGGGGAGGGAAATCCAGCAGGGGCTTGTTTTAAGTCCTTATCAATGGCAGAACGGTTGGCAAACCTGAGGGGCATAAAACAGAGAACTTGTGATGAAATGTTCATGGACATTATTACAGCATCCCAGAAACAAAAGAATTTAAAAAATGCAGAGAGGTAGAGGCAGTATCTGAAGACTAAGAGGAATCCAACAAGGAGCTTTCCAGGGAGATCACTGCAGTGGCAAAGAACAGTATGGAAAGGGATACAGGGACGAAGAGCTCCTGGAGGCAATAAAAAGCCTTGATGCTCTGTTGCAGCACATTACTGTTAGGGCAGCAGGCAATGCAGTACTGCAAACCACCACCCAGCCATGTTATGCAGCCCTGGACAATACAGGCTACTGAGAACAACTCCTCTCCCCTCTCCCAGAGGCCATCGCTCCTTCCAGACCATCAAGAACATTGGCAAATGGACCCCAGCTCTTTTGAGCCCTCTATTGCCCCTGGTATCTTTGAGCTTTGGCACTCTATCCCAGAAAGCCCACAAACCAGAAAAGCCAGAGCCAAGATTTATACTTGCCAGTGACTTTAAGCTTCCCAGCCCATTGTGTTGTGCCTGGCAGTGGACTGTTTTGTTTCACTGGTGGTTCAATGAAACAGTTTTGTTTTTAATATGTTGTTTAATAATTAAAAGCCATTTGTCATTTTCGTTTCAGTTGAGCCTTTACTTCTGTTTGTTACATAACAGATTATGAAATTAAAAGTTCATTATTACATTAATAAGGAACCAGCAGTTCATTTTACACAGAAAATAGTTGTTTGCACTAATTCATAAGGTTTTACAAACACATGTAGGCAACAACGCAGGGTGCAATAGGTATTGCCACGACGTTGCACTTTCAACACCCATAAACAATGCTGAAACAAAACTAATCCCACACCCTTCACAGGTTTATAGCTGGATGTACGGCTACAGTTTCAGGCCTGAGACTCAAAATAAGAGCAATAGGCGGCCCTGACAGCATTTCCCTTGGCTGTTTGCATTCTGTATTGGACACCTTGTTGGGTGCTGAAGCAGCTGAGTAAGTCTCTGCACCTCAGCCTCCCACCTACCGCTCTTACTCTCACAAATATAGTGCAAAATACAACATGCTGCTATGATCTCCAGGATGTTTTTTTCTGCAGTTTCCAATTGACTTCTCCAACAGCACCATTTCCCTTTCAGATGTCTACTCAGCTACCATTCTGCAGCTACTGAGGCAGTAGTTAAACAGTTTCTTCCTTGTGTCCAAGTGGTCTGTGAATGGTTTCATTAACCAGGGAAGGAGAGGATAAGCTGGGTCTCACAGGATGACCAAAGCAATGTCCACATCAATAAAAATCCACCGTGTTGCCGGGGGCAAACAGTCCTTTCTCCATTAATTTTAATAGAGCAGAGTTCCAAAATATCCTAGCTTCATATGGACTCTTGCAGACAACCCAGCATTTGTGTCCATAAGCCTGCCATGGTTTTTGACAAGCCCTTGGAGCACCATGGAGAACTACTCTTTTCTGTTTATGAATTTTGAGCCCTGATGGGGCTAATAGGCATATGGGTCCCATCAATTGCCCAAATACAGTCTGGGAACCTCACGCATGCAAAGTCATCAATAACCTCCTGAGAATTACGAAGCTTTTTAACATGGTGCAACAGTACCTTTTCCGTGGCATCATACACCTGCATGACAATGACCGCAATGGATGATCTTCCTACACCAAAATTGGTTTGCTATGGAGCAGTAGCATTTGGGGGTGGCCAGCGTCCAGATGGCAATTGCTACCTGCAGTGCCCCATACTCCTGGGTAAGCATGTTGGTTCGCTGCCACTGAAGCTCCAGGGCCAGTGCAGCACATATCTCCAGAAAGGTTGTCTTCCCCATCGTGAAATTCTCTCACCGCTGCTGGTCATCCCAGGTCTGCAGAACAATTATTTCCCACCAATCCACGCTAGTTTCCTGAGCCCAGAAGCAGGAGTGCACACTGTGAAGCTGCTCCAGGAATGGTCCTTGTGATCACAGAACCTCCCCTTGGGAGCTGCCACCTGATGTGCCAAGACTACCTCTGCCCCTGCCTTCCTGCCCCATCACCTTAGGACTTCAGTGCCCTGCCTGGTTTGAGACAGACTCGCTAGCCTGCTGCAAACCCAGATCCAAGTCTGAATCATGTCTCCTAACAGCTGTAGGCTTACCTGAAAGCAGCTAACAGAAGTGTTCTTGTCTTTAACACTCAGATGCCCAACTCCCAATGGGGTCTAAACCCAAATAAATCCATTTTACCCTGTATAAAGCTTATGCAGGGTAAACTCATAAATTGTTCGCCCTCTATAACACTGATAGAGAGATATGCACAGTTGTTTGCCCACCCAGGTATTAACACATTCTCTGAGTTAATTAATAAGTAAAAAGTGATTTTATTAAATACAGAAAGTAGGATTGAAGTGGTTCCTAGTAGTAACAGACAGAACAAAGTAAGTCACCAAGCAAAATAAAATAAAACATGCAAATCTATGTCTAATCAAACTGAATACAAATAATCTCACCCTTAGAGATGCTTCAGTAACTTTTTTCTTCAGACTGGACACCTTCCAGGCCTGGGCACAATTCTTTCCTCTGATACAGCTCTTGTTCCAGCTCAGGTGGTAGCTAGTGAATTCTTCATGATGGCTTGTTCTGTTCTACCCATTTATATATCTTTTGCATAAGGCGGGAATCCTTTGACCCTCTGGGTTCCCACCCCCCCACTTCTCAATGGAAAAGCACTAGGTTAAAGATGGATTCCAGTTCAGGTGACATGATCACATGTCACTGTAAGACCCCAAGCCTTCATTCCTCCCAGCCTGACTCACAGGATGGCTTGCCTGCAAACAGAGCCATCCACAGTCAATTGTCCTGGTTGATGGAAGCCATCAAGATTCCAAACAACCATTAATGGCCCACACTTTGCATAATTACAATAAGCCCTCAGAGTTATATTTCATATTTCTAGTTTCAGATACAAGAGTGATACATTTATACAAATAGGATGCCCACACTCAGTAGATTATAAGCTTTGTAATGATAAGATTTGTAATGACAAGAGACCTTTTGCATGAAGCATATTCCAGTTATATTATATTCACTCATTAGCATATTTTTATAAATAATATCATATAGACTGCAACGTCACAGTCCTCTACTATCAGTTGCTTGGTGTCTTCCTCATCCGCATCCTGGTTCCGTTGCTGCTGAAGATTCTTCTGTTGCTGGAAGAGCTGCTGCCACCACATTGTCTGCTCTGTGGTGCAGCTGGTGAAGTCCAACACTGATTCATTCAGTGTTGAGTGCTGAAATACACATCAAGCAGCCTCTGCATATTTGAGGTTGCCAGCATAGTGGCATGGAGCATTGTTGGAACAGAGCTGGCTGACAGCAATTCTATAAAGGCATTGGCCTGCACATAAAGTAAGAACAGGGCGAAGACAGATGAATCGTGGGATTTTTCCTTTATTAAAGTTGAACTCCCTGGCTTCTGCTATGCATCCCACAATGTGCAGCAAGAAAAAACCCACAATGGACTTTTCTCAGCAGCAAAGCAAAGGAGCATGGGTTACCCTCCAAGAATGCCATGCCTTCAGTTCTCAGCAAGTCACTGCCATGTGAACACAATGATGCACACTGACAGAGGGCATAGCATTCCATGTGCATTGGCAGAGGGCATACCATCCCATATGCATGCTACTACTGCAGCTTGCATACTGTGCATTCCCAGATGTGCAGCAAAAAGATGCAGATTAAACCCCCATGCATGCAGACATATCTTGTTTTTCAGAGCACCCAGCAAATTAGTACAAATATGCTCTTTTGCGTGTTTAGCCAGCATAACAAGATCGCTTTCAAAGTCTCCATCAAACGGGACACCATCTTAGAGCCCGGCCATCCTTTTAATAAGAGCCAGATTACGTTTTAGGTCACAGGTTTTCAGTACGGACAAGGCATTCTGCCTTGTTATGGAAGGAGTGTCATATTTCTCAACAGCAATTACGTATTGATGAAATCTGCAGTAAATCTTGATTTTCTTTGTACAACACTTGGCCTTGAGGTCACACAGGTATAAGGGGTAAAATAGGGAAGGAGACTTATTGGCCCAGGTTGGAATTGTGAGCTGTATAGGGGCTTTCAAATACAAATTCAAAGCAAAGTTTTTATCTACATTTTGGTTCACTGCCTTTAATCTTTCAGAGTGCCCTCAGAGTGCTTTTGTAAAGGGGCACTCACCTGTTGAGCAGCTGGGTGTGGTACTACAGTCCTTTTCTTGCTTCTGGTGTCCTGAGCAGGCTGCCAGCCACCCTTGGAGGATCTTCAGTGTCTTGACCCTCCAGTCAAGTCACAGTGTCCAAATAAATCCTTTCTGACATATTCAAAAGTCAGATAATTAAACCGTCTATTTCCCCTCACTAGGGCCTTCAGCCCTGCCTCTGGGCCCTTTAAATTCAGTCCTGTATTTTAGCTCCTAAACAAGGCCTGTCCCCTTCTTGGGGTTTAGACCACTTTATCTAGGCCACTAGAGGAACCCAGCCCAGGCACCCTATACACAGCAGCCACACACTTCTCACCACCTTTATTACCAGCCCTATCTCAGGATCAACATCCCCAGGTTCTTCTCCCTCTGCAATCTCAGTGTAAATTCAGCCAGAAATAACCTCTAGCTACTTGTCATTCTCCTTTGGCCAGAGAAGAACCCACTTCTTCCCTCCTTTGGTCCAAGCCAGGAACTGATATGCTAAGCTCCTGCAGCTCCTTTTATCTAAGCCTGCTGGGCTCTGACTGGCTGTCTCTAGCCCTTGGAGAACCAGGTCTCTCTAGTTTTCAAGATGGCCACTCCAGTAAGGCCTCTCTAGGCAGTGGTGGAGGACCACTTTTGAGGTTCTTTCCCTTGTACCTTGCTTTTTCCTGGGGTGGGGTGCAGCAGGGCTTCCCCAGTACAACCCTTCTCAGCTTTGCTGTACCAAGTTAGTCACTGCAGTATCAGAACCTGTGTAGGTAAGTTCAGCAATAGCTATCCATTGACAATCCTCTATGGACAGGGATACAGACTAGATGATCCAAAAAATCTTTTTAATCTCTATCTTCTGTGGTACCCTCCTCATTTTGAAAAGTACCATGGGATCTTTGATTTCACTCAGCAGCTCCCTCTCCAGGACCAGGGTAAAAGAGACTTCAGTTTAACATCTCGTTCACAGTACCTCTAATAGCATAGCATCTCCTAGTATTCCACTGCAGTGTCTGCATTGCATAGGAGCACAAATTGTGGTGTGGCTCGAGTCCTCCATTTTAGAGGTTATTGCTGCCAGCTGAACCCAAAAAACACAAAAGAAATGTCTTGGTGTGTTTGTTCAGCACCTAGCACAATGGACCGGGCCCATTAGGTGCTACATTAGCAAAGTAATAATAATAGTAATCATTTAAAAAAGAATGTTCCCTTTAAAACAAAAGCCTGAAATATTGAATTATTCATTTAGATGGGAAGTTTTAAGTACAGTAGTTTGAAAATTTAACTCAGTGGAATTATACTCCACAGATGTCTGATATTATAATACCTGAGATTTAATTAATATATAGTATGCATTTTCTTGCCATTACAAGAAAATTGTAAAATCTTAGATAATTTTTATAGCTGTTTCTAAATCACACATATGTGTCTTTACAGTCTGAACTGGACGGTGATCAGAGAAATTTTAGCTCAAAAGGAGCTTTGGGGTTTCAGCATCCAGTGAGGTGAGATGAATCCTATAAGTTGATCCAGGAAAAGTGAAATTTGTATTTTTGTTCTTCAGTAATAAACTTCCTCCGTGACAAAGTGTTAAACTGTGTAATTCACCTCAGAAGACACAAGGTAAGCAGGATCTGAAGCAATATGATAAATCATGACATTAGAAAGCCATAGAAAGAGCCAATGTCATCCTGACAGACCAGACTTACCCCACTGTGAGTTAAGGTTTCATAATTAACATTCCTCAAAAAAGGAAATTTAAAATCAAGGTATCTAATAGTACATACCTTCTCCTCCTCTACCCAGAGAGACACATCTCACCACTAGAACCACCCCACACAAAAACAGATCACAGCCTTAAACCAGCCTTCCAGCACCCTTCCTCAAACTCCCCACCACCATTAACAAATACACACATCCTCTCTCTGACTACCAAGTCTGCACAGTTCTAGAAAAATCACATTTGCTCATGTTCTCAGGAGCAGCACTTTGTCAAATACAGACCTCTGGCTAACCCAATATTTGACCTTCCCCCCCACCCCCAAAAAAAAAAAAAAAAAAAAAAGTAACTGGGGATAAATAGTCACTGCCAAAACCAATAGTACTGACCAGGGAAGAGATGGGACTACTTCAAGGAGGCCTTTAGATAGAAGGATGGTTTAAAACATGGAGAGATGAAGAGGAGAGAGAAGCCATCAAGGATTCAGAAGAGCTTCCCTTCCACAAGGAAGGGAAGAAATGTAGCCTTCAGACACAAGCCTTGAGTCAGTTAGTCTGGAAGGATTCTAATACACCTCTACCCTGATATAACGTGACCCGATATCATATGAATTTGGATATAACATGGTAAAGCAGTGCTCCAGGGGGGCGGGGCTGCGCACTCCGGCGGATCAAAGCAATATAACGTGATATAACGATATAACGCGGTTTCACCTATAACGCGGTAAGATTTTTTGGCTCCCGAGGACAGCGTTATATCGAGGTAGAGGTGTAGTTTACATGTTTTTTATAAGTGGTTTTGTTTTGTTTTACTAGACTTTATTTGCCCAAATCTAAATCTCAGAAGTTCCTACACAACATTGGAAAGAAGGTTCTGGCCAGTTTTCCAGTACAAGCCACAATTCATTTCTACAACGACGACTCTGATTCTGAAGATGACGAGGAAGGAAGGAATTCAGCTTTATAATGAACGTACTCAGCCTCTGAGGACCATGTAAATGAAGAGACAAAAAATGGCCTCTAATGTGTTTACTAGCAAAAATCATATAAACCAAAAAACAGATCTAAAGCTCATGTGAGAATCATCTTCTTGCTGTCATGTGAAAAATAGTGGGGAGATGCAAATGGCAACAAACATGGAAGGTTTGTTTTCCTTTTGGGAGGCTTACAGGAACAAAAGTCCTTAGAGCAGTTTTTAGAATTTTAAGTTGCAAGAGCTTAGTGTGGTCCCCAAACTCACTCTGGCTGGAGTAACATCTGTATTAAGACCATTAATGTCACTGTTACCATTGCACTGTGTTCAGCACAAATGCCATATTATGTTGTGTTGGAAGATGAAAATATATGCCTGATTATGGGAAAAATATACACGCCCCCAACACCTCTCTAAATTTGATTTTTTTTGGTGAGATGTGTAAAATGAGAAACTCATATCCATTGTCCCACTATATCGTCTGGGATTCTGCCTGTAAGCTGCTACAAGTTCTGCTCCCTAAGTAATCAGAAAAGAGCCCTGCCATTAATCAGGGAAAGGTGCCAAAGCATGAATAATAAAATATGATTTAACAGTGAATTAAGGTGAGTATTAGAGAATTTTAAACAACAAAACAACAACAACAACAAAGACTGAGGTATAGCTATAGAAGGACCTTAGATGCATGAAAAATGTGCAGAAGAGAAAATTTAAGAAGGGTCCGAACTACAAAATTCAAATCCTATTCTAAACTTTTCTAAAATGTAGTGGGTTTGAAGCAGGGATTTTAGCATAGCTTATTACAAATCAACTATAAAGTTTGGATTTAGAGCGGAACATCCTCTAGTTTATTTTGTGTTCAGACGCAGGGTGACCAAGTTACTGCTTAGTCTTGCTAATTGCTTTCATAAGCCATTTTAACAACATTATGCCAAGTTCACCTTTCTAGACGAAGCTTTTAAAATCTGCTTCCTATCACAGACTTTGACATGTAGGCAGGGTTTTGAAAGGATTCTTTATTACACCCCTCCCCTGCAAACTTCCAAATTCAAAATATCTCTTCCTAGTTTCTCACTTGTAGTGTTGGAGTATTGCTGTTTGTCTTATAAATATTTTGTACAGTTTCTAGATGTATGAAAAGAATTAACTGCCATCTTATTTTGAGTACAGCCCTGATTCTGCAAAGATTTATGCATGTGCTTAACTTTATGTATTTCTGAATATTTCAGTTGAAATCAGTGGGACTACTCTTGTCCCTAAAGTTATGTGCTTGAATAACTGCTTGCAGAATTAGGGTATAAGACATTCCATTGCATTAAATTAGATTTATTGGAACAATATCAATTTAATTTTTAAATTTTTTTCTCTCCTTTGTAAAAGCTTGTATACAGATTAGAAAATAAAATTTCCCACTTTTCATTTGAGAAACATTAATGTTCTCCTTTCCCCTAAATTTCTAATGGAATTGAAATGAGCATTGCTATTTATTTCCTTCTTTGTGCTGCAGTCACATGATTACAGTGTATCTCTGGGATCAGGACAAGTCCAATCCCGTAATTCTTCATTTAAGTACAGTACATGTATTGTCTTCTATAGGTCATTTTATGTGAGTCATGATTGCTCACATGAATAAGGGATTGTAGAATCAGGGCCAATGTTAGTTACCAGCTGCTGCATTGGGTGGCAAAGGAACTAGGTTTTGTTTTCACATCATCATTACTGCATGATAGTAATGGTAACAATGGGATTTTAAGGAAAAGAGCATACCTGGAATCAGGGAATATCCCCTACTGCAGAATCAAACTGTTTTAAAGACAGATCTAATTACGAAGAGTTCAAAAGATTTTGAGCATGCACTATTAACATTTTTACAAACTATTCAGTAAATGTAGACACACTGAAAGGGTGCTGTAAAATCCATTTAAACCCAAATCAATGAACTAGTTAGCACACAAACTTTGCATTCACACTTTTAAATCTCAAACAAAGTATACACAAAGAAGTCCTTTAATGCTAGTAATACCCATTGCCTTTGCAACTTTAAAGGAGCAGTGACTGTTTCCATTATAAAACATTTTCTGTGTTTTATTCATCCTAAACTGAAATTTTACATATGAGTTTTGAGTCAGGATGTAAATATAATCCAAAAAATAGCTAACATTATTTAAGCTCTTACTCATACACTTAAATCTAATATTATTAAAGTTCCTTGAAGGGATGAACTATGACAGGAAAAAAACCGAGTTAACTAAAACCTTTCAAATTTCACTCATGCCATTATGTATAGAGGGATCTGAGCCCATATAGCGTATGACAATATATCATCCATTGACTTAATATATTTCGGAAAGAGCCCTTAATATTACACAATACTATACCTTAACACAACTCTGACTAAAATGCAAGACACGTGCACATTTGAAAAAAAGACTAAAGCAAAATTCAACAATATGCTCATCAAAAGCAGTATTTAACTTCCAATATAAACTTTCTTGATTTTTTGACTCAGACCCTTTGTCATATTATGAGAATACACTACCTCATCAACAGCAAGAAAGAAAGCTAAGAAAAACACAATAGGTACTTACCAGCTGAGAAAAAAAAAAAAAAAACATCCAGCAGCTACTAATTACAAAATTGCTCTCCTTGAGAGATGGTTAGTTAGCTCTGCAAAATTTTTAAAGGGCTAACAACAGAAATGCATGAAGGGGAAAAAAGTTCCTATAAAGGTCAACTGTGTACAGATGAACATTAGTAAGAAATAAGTAAATCACTAGACCATGTGCTCCTGAAGAAAGATGTATTTGTATTATACATATCAAATGCATCTTTGTGTGTGTTTATTTAAAAGAGGAAATTATATAGTATTTTAAAATAAGAGTAATATTTGATTTAGTGTGAATTACAATACTGCAATATTATATTACAGAATTAGTTTTTTAAGCAAGCTAGGATAAGAGACATATCCAGCAGATAAGATAAATTGTATATATTACAATCCTTCGGGAGGGAAAAATGTGACAATACATTTGCTATCCCTGCATTTACATGGATTATTGGTATAAGACTTCCATGTTCTAGCATCAATAAAACCAGGCTGGTTGGGGAGGAGGTGAGCGAACCACCAAAAGCCTTATGGATTGGGGGAAAGCAACATTTCCTGTGATGTAGGAAAAAAAGTTCCAATCTTGCCTTTGCTAAGTGTGATATATATTTCTCTGCACCTCATCAGCCTTGTTGTTGAGCAAGGCCATGAACCCCAAACCTAGAGGGCAGACACATATGAGCTACCACTTTATTTTAACATATAAGTTAATGGGTTACACAAGATCACTGCAGGCATAATCAGAACAGAACCCAGGACTTTAACATGGTAGTCTCAAATGTTATGTCAGGTCTACACATTTTCTTTGACCTGAAATGAATTTCTTTCCCCAGGCACTTTTTAAACATAAAAGCAAAGAACATGATGGGATAGATTCACACCCCCACCATTAAGCCAAGTAGTTAGGATGCTTGCTTGGGATGTGGAAGACCTAGGTTAAATTATCTCCTCTGCCTTATATGGTGCAAGGATTTGAATTTAAGTCTCTCACAGTACCGAAGAGTGCCCTAATCCAGTGCTTCTCAACCAGGGGCATGCGTACCCCTGGGAGTATGGAGAGGTCTTCCAGGGATACATCAACTCATCTAGATATTTGCCTAGTTTTACAACAGGCTACATAAAAAGCTCTAGCAAAGTCAGTACAAACTACAATTTCATACAGAAAATGGCTTGTTTATATTGCTCTAGATACTATACACTGAAATGTAAGTATAATATTTATATTCCAATTTATTATAACAGGGGTAGGCAACTTCTGGCATGCAAGCTGATTTTCAGTGGCACTCACACTGCCTGGGTCCTGGCCATCGGTCCGGGAGGCTCTGCATTTTAATTTAATTTTAAATGAAGCTTCTTAAACATTTTAAAAACCTTCTTTACTTTACATACAACAATAGTTTAGTTATATATTATAGACTTATAGAGAGAGACCTTCTAAAAATGTTAAAATGTATTACTGGCACGCAAAACCTTAAATCACAGTGAATAAATGAAGACTTGGCACACCACTTCTGAAAGGTTGCTGACCCCTGTATTATAATATGGTAAAAATGAGAAAGTAAGCAATTTTTCAGTAATTGTGTGCTGTGACACTTTTGTATTGTTATATCTGATTTTGTAAGCAAGTAGTTTTTAAGTGAGGTGAAACCTGGGGATACACAAGACAAATCAGACTTCTGAAAGGGTACAGTAGTCTGGAAAGATTGAGAGCCACTGCCCTAATCTCTGGGCTGTGGGATATCTTGCCAATAGTGGCTATCAACCTCTTCTATTGATGCCATTCCATGTGTATAAATAATGAAATAGCCCTTGGAACAGGGACTTGAATTTGGGTTTCCTACATCAGAGGTATATGCCCTGACGGACAGACATTTTCACTTGTGCGCTCTGGTCAATGACTATTAAAATATTTTATACAAAGTAGAACAGCTTCAACAGGAGATTGAGAAATCACTACCTATTGCCTAGTAATGGAGGAGATGTCTCCCAAGTTCAAATCACTGTTCCTAATCAGGTAGAGGAGGGAAAACAACTGAAGTCTCCCACAATCCAGGTGAGTACCCTAAGCTGGAAGCTAAAGGTTAAAAGGGAGACAGCACCTCCTACATTATAAATGCTGCCTAAGTCATCCCCCCCCAGAAATGTTGGCCAAAACTATCAAATTCACATATAATTTTGGAGCAAAGCTGCATTTTCCAACAAAAACTATTTGTCTGAAAATTTTCATCCACTTCTAGTCCAGAGTTCAAACTGATCTGTTGACACAAGAGATTTTGCTATGGTTGTATGTGGGTGATTTTTTCCCCAATTTTCTTTGTAAAAACCTCTGGTTTATTTAATTCACATAATGAGGAAACAGCCTGGGACACATATTTGTAATTTAAGAACTATTATAATCTGTAATGGCACAAAATCCGGGTGTTTCACACTTAGTGATCGCCCCCTCTTCCTTTCCTTGCTCCCTAAGACCTATCCATGGAGGTACACCAATCCTGAATTTAAAAAACAAAAACAAAACAAAATAAGAAGTAAACACACACAAACTTTGTATAGTGACAGTTAAGGCTGCTTCAGGACATATCCAACTAACTCAAAACTCAGAAACATGGTAATAATAAGGGAAAATCTGCGTTCCTTGCCAATTTCACATTGTCTGCAAGGTTGTCAGTAACAAACTAAAGCTATGGCCACATTTAAACTGCTGTTACTGTAGCATATCAGTGTAGACACTCATTATAGTGATTGAAGGGGTTGTCCCGTTGCTGTAATGAATTCACCTCCTTGAGAGGCAGTACGGTAGCTAAGTCAACAGAAGAATTCTTCTGTCCACCTATCACTGTCTACACCTCATATTAGGTCAGTTTAACTGTCCTTGCACACTGCTTAAATACCATGTTAATAGGTGCTTTTAAAATATTTTATCTATATTTATTTTTGTATTTATTATTCTACACACAACATTTAGAAGATCCATTTCCCAGCCAGAAAATTTCTCTTTACATTACAACTCATTCAATAGTGTGGCTTGTCACCCAGCAACATTGTGTCTCCAGCACCTCCTTCACCAAGTCCCTACTTCCCATCACCACCCAAAGATGCAGCAAGTTACAAACATCTTGTCATGCCCTGTTTATCCTTGAGCCCCAGAACATGTGTCTCAGGAAAACCTACATACTCACCATAACTTAAAAAAATATAATGCTTTCTGTCACCCACCTCCCAGCAAAACGGCAAGTTCTGACCCCTAAGAAAGTATATTCAGGCTAATCCTCCCTCCCCCCAAAGTGAATTTCAGATGAACATATTAGCAGCATCAGCCTTCTGCCTCCACCCACCCACTTTTCTTCTTCAGTAGGGCTACTTCTCAAGTTGTAGGACATCTTTGAAAGCCTTCAGGCTGCAAGATCCTTTTTGGGAGATGGTCACCAATGGGTATCCTGACGTACTGGTGCTTTTTATTTTATGTATGTATGTATGTATGTATGTATGTATGTATGTGTGTGTGTGTGTGTGTGTGTGTGAGAGAGAGAGAGAGAGAGAGAGAGAGAGCTAGCTTGCTAGTATTCAGGAGTGTGATGCAGCAGCTCCTGTTGGCAGGATTAACTATCTACACAAAAATAGAGAGCAGAAGTCCAGTATAGACACATGGCCATGTATACTACCATAACCATGTCCTGCACATGGGGCACGCAGGGTTAATACAATGTTTCTTTATTTTATAACATTTAAAACCATTTAAAAATTGTGTGGAATGAATCAGAAAGATTTTGGGAGTGAGATTTAATGGTTTTCCATCTTTAACAATTATGGTATTATAATGCTAACCCACAACACAGGTTTTCACTATAGAAACTCAGGTAACTGCCTCTCATTTTTGTTAAACTGTAACATAGGAAGATTTCTTCTACTAATATTTAGTAAAATCTTATTGCACATGGCTATGACCACCATAAATATGATTCAGATTATGGTAATGCTCAAACTACTATAAAAACTGCAGAAGCCCCGTAATTAAGTGATACATTACCAGCTTCTTTATTTAAAAACAAACGAAAAGACTACAAATGAACAAGCAGTATACAACATCTTCTGTTTCCCTGCACCATTTAGCTTTGGTTTGTTAATTAATCTGGGGCCTGACCCAGAGGGGCTTTTAATGACCTTTGAATCATCCATCACTTGCAGAAAGAAGGCCACAAAGTATCCCTATAGTAATGAGTTTATTGTTACCTTTGTACCTTGAAGAAAAGACTTGAAACATTCTATCTTGTGGAACAAATTTATCTGTTTAGTAGTTAAGATTAATAATTAAAATATAGCTTGATTTTCATGTTTCATAGGACTTTCCATAGTTGTCAGCATAGAGTGATGGATTGTATTTCCTCCAGCAAGTGCTAGATGATAATTTATCTAGGGCAAAAATACATCATAATCCCTTTCTGAACTTGCCTAAAATTGCTATACTGAAAACAATTAAATTGCAAGGCTAGGGGGACATTGGTGGTAGCAGGATTTTGGAAAGGCAACTTGGTCAATATAGTTTTTATTAATCATCTACCATTCTACTCATTACTGTGAAGAGTCAGAATTAAAGCTGGCTCATAACATGGCTTTAAATTCCGCTTCTGATTTCTCTCCAGTGCCAGAGACCTTTTAAGGTCCCACAGCTGGAACAGTTATCTCCAGGAGGGATTGCATCCATGCCAAAGAGTGGAGTCTTGTTAAGGCTATTCTATCTGACCTTGTATCTCTAATAACATTCATATATTTTTTTCCTAATAGATACTTTATTAATATTATATTGATAGAAGAAAAATAGTGTTAGAAAGAAATGTTAAACGAGCTGAGGAACAAGCAATAGCTGAGGATAAAGTTCTTCCTTAATCTTCTCTGTGTTCTAAATGTATAAAGATTAAACACTGCAAGATTGCCTGTTACGTTCAGCTGTGAAACAACATCATACCTAATATCATGGTGATTTACAAGCAGGACGAATCTCCCAGGGTGTCTCTAGTGACAAACTGAGATTATCGCACTGTACCAAAGTGAATTTATATTGGCCACCTTTCTTTAAAAGTATTGTTAGAACAAGACTCCATGTTCCCAGATTTCACTGCTTCTTACAGACCCCAATTAATAAAAAAAAGGGAGAAGTGCAAATGGAAATCCTGGTTGCCCTACTGTTGGCCAAAACCAGGATATAAGTGAGAATCCATCTTTAGTCTGAAAGTGGCTGAAAGATGTGAGTAGTACCAATAGAAATGGCCCATTATGCAGCAAAAGGCCAGAAGAACCATACATATACAGGAATCATTTAACAAGTATTATGATAGCAGACCTGAAATATCCCCTATCCCAGCCAATTCAAATAAATAAATTTATATTTGTTTTCTCCTCCTACTTTCAGGAAATGAGTAAGGCCCTGTATATATATTATGGGCCTCAGCTTGCCCCAACTGATGTAGGCAAAATTCCAAATCAACTGCCATTTTGCCTAACAAGCAGAAACAAATGTTATGCTAAATATTAATTTTCTAATTTGCATGAATGCATTTTGTGATGTAGTTATGGGTGGCTGTGCCTGACCTTCCCTTGTGGGAAGTCTAGAGGAATAACTTGCGGTCCAGAGGATGACTTTAAAAATAATTACATCTGATTCAGAAGTTACCTGATACCTTCAACATGTTTTTTTTAAAATTGCTTCGTACATTTTTTAAGAGCATGAGACCTCTTTGGATGTGGAGCAAGTCAGACACAGCTTGTAATAGCATAGGTATAGCTGCATGCCACAGTGAGGAGGGCCCACTCAATCTAGTCCTATTGAGAGTCTTGCTCTACTTTAACATTCTGTTCCCTGCAGAAATATCTCTGGCCACTCACATGTTGAATTGGAATTTTAACCAGCAGGTTTCCTCTTTATATTCTTTTCTTTCCTACTCTATTACTTCCTTCCTCTACCCCAATTAAATACACACAAACTGCCCTACATGTAACTTACAAAGCTGTGCCAGTTCGTCACCATACTCATTCACTTGTAATATTTTATCCCCATGCCCTCCCTTTATGAAGGGGAAGGTTTTTCTCTTTTCTGTTTGTGTAGCACCCAGCTCAGTAGGGTACAGATCTCAATATAGTAGTGCCTACAGGGTTCAGTTTAATATAAATATTTACAATAAAAATGAGAGTAACTGAATACATGGTAATATTGCTCTTATTTTAGCTCTTTACTAACCATTGTGCACTTTCTATGTATAGCCCGAACCCATCATTCTGCACTGCAACACAGTAAAAAAACAAAAACAGGCTTCCACCTCATACCCTTAATCAGTTTCAGCCTGGTTCTGCTCCTACTGAAATCAGTGGCAAATCTTCTTTTGCATGGCTGCTCAGGCTTAGGGTTATTAACATATTGTGTGTGTCTGTTCATGCACACACGTTTCTTTTGGCATATGGGAACATCATATACAAAAGGTTGAGAACCACAGTCCTATTGCATTCAGTGGTAGGAGTACTGGGCCTTTGCATTTTAAAAATAACAAGAGTAGCCTCTCTGATCTTCACTACAGGAGAAGCTCTGGCATGTTCAAACTCAACACTGTCTGTAGAGAAACTCCATTCTGGAGAACAGAATGTCACACTGTTTCTACACATGCATCTCTCTTGCATAGAATATCAAAACAGAATCATGGCAATAAGCATCCAAATGCATATGAAAACAAAATTCCTCTAAAGGAACTAGACAAAAAGCATAGCAGTTACTTGCACAATAAGGCTAAAGGCTACCCCCCCCCCCCTTTGCCTAGTTCAGCAAGAATAAAGCTATTAGCCCAGTCCACTAAATACTACTAATCTTGGTGGTGACAAGATACCACTGATAAGGCCAGGCCAAGAGGTGAAAATGAGGGCAAATTTAGGATTTAGCATGGCTAAAGGGAGTGGATATTTGATCACATTTAGTCTATTCCAGCTCATTGGGTAGTCTTTACACAGGTATGTTTTAGGAGGGAAGGAGTTAAAACCAGCACCACACTTTAATCTTGTCAGGTTTTGTTTTGGAATCATCCATCTGATAACTTTGAGCTGACAACTGCATAAAGCCTTCTAAATACTTTGGCAGCTAAAAAGAATGCTGTCTCTTTAGGTGCAAGGAATTAGTGAAAAGTAGCTTTCCCCCACCAAGCTGGTAAGAATAAAATATACCTGATTACTGCTGTATGTATGGTCATGTAATGAGGGACTCTCAAGATCCACAACGCCCTGTCAAAGTATATTAGTTTTAAACATTAGATGCCATTAATCTTTATCACAAGTCCCAAACCCTACACAAAAGAAAAATACATTGTGTTACAGAATATATTATTTTGATCATTAAGAATAATTATCAAACTATCAAAGGTTGTCTTCAATTGAAGTAAAGGTCATCAGAATGTCATTTCAGCACTGACACTCAATGACAGAAAAGCAAAGATTGAGTTTCATGCCTGTAAATTTCACTTAAATAATAAATGGCCCCAGTTTGTCTGTTCACTTAGGTCCCTTCTGTTAGTTTTCCCATAATTGTGCTAGATCAGCAGACAAGTGAAATGGCAGATTCATCACTGATAGAATCTTTGTTTAAGATTTATAATCCTTTAGTTTGTGTGCTTTTAGGACTTGAGGGCATTTTCCAGTAGCTCTTCTTTATTGTGTAGGGATTTGTGTATCTTTAACTGGGAATTAATTTAATCCTTAAATTAAATGACACCAGAACCATAGCCTTCACTAGTTGTCAAGTTAGAATTTAAATTGCTTTCTGAAAAATTTAGAAAAAATTTCAAGGAACAAGAAAATCATAACCAGAAATTGCATATGAGAAAATATATAACCCTGGAGTGACTTAGTCATGAATTCTCTCAAGAAAAAAAAAGTTAACTATTTTTTTTTTAATGACAAACCTCACCCCCCACCCCTGGCTAGGGAATAATAAATACATGGTCCTTGCAAGAATAGCCTATAATTTCTATCAGTTCAAGATTGTATGAGAAAGTAAAAAAAAAAAAAAAAAAAAAAAAAAAAAGTTCAGCTCTGTCCCAAATCAAATGCTCCACTCAAACAAATATGCCCCATGCAATCTGAGACATCAAAATGAGATTCCAAGACTCTCTTCTTCCTTGCACATTCTGATCAGCAATTAAGTAGTTAATGTTGTCATTTAAAATATAATCATTAGGCTCTGGCATTAGCACCCCAATGAGATGAATAAGGGCAAGTTACACACTTTAGAGCTATTATTTCAGGCTATCTGCAAACTCAAGCAGACAGCATTACATTGGTTTGTTTGGTTCAAAATTTGAGGATTTTTCTCATTGTTCTAAGAGCCGGAGGAGATTCCTCTCTCTCTCCCCCCTTGCAAAAAACAAAACCAAAAAAATCAACCAAACAAGCAAGCTTAGATTCTGGATCACAAGTTGGGAACATCCATGTGATTGTTCAGCTATCGCAAGCTGGGATGTGGAGGAAACACTCCCACTGAAGTTAGTGGCAGAGCATTCATTAGTTTTAATGGGATCAGTATGAAATCCTACATACAGACGTTTTCCAAGATATCTTATTTCCTTTTCTAACAAAATGGTAACTTTTTTGTAACTCTGAAGTTCTTTCCTGACAAGAGTGACAGTATTTTTGTCTGGCTTTAACTATTATCACTAGTGTTTTAAGATGCAATGTGTTAGGATGTCAGCTGGTGACAAATAAAATATTTAGACAACTTCTGGTGATGATTTGTCAGCAAAGTAACGTTTAAGTGGAAGAATATTCTCTGTTTAAGATATTTTGGCAGTGGCTTAGAAACAATGCAGTATACTTTGAGATTTCCTTTGAGTTTAAGAAGCTGGACCACAGTTTTCTAGGACATTTACAGCAGTTCCATGGGTCCGGAAGAATTGTAATTTTTAATACTCTTAAGAATTGTAATTTTTAATATTAAAACTTTAGAAGAAGGATAAGAAAGCAATTTAAGAAAAACCAACTAATATATTTAAATGGGAACTTGTTTGGATTTTTCTTCATCTCCCACCTTTTCTCCTGGTTTTGGGAAACCCTATCACTTTTAATAAGCCTAATAAGATAGGAAAACAAGGATATTCTTGATATGCAGAAATACATATCTAAAGAAAATCCATTGTGCACTGTATGTCCAAGGCAAGTAAGATACCCCTCAGAAAAAAAATTAGAAATGCAATCAGTTTTAGACAATTAAAACATTTTATTAATATTACTGTACAGTCACAATGCATACACTTTAATTTACTATGACTGGTCAAAAAAAGGGTGGGATATTTAAGAGCACTCAGTGTTGGCCTAACTCTGCTCCCACTGAAGTCAATGAGAGTAGAATTAAGCCAAACATTAAATGCTTTGGAATATCCCACTCTCAATGCGCAAGAAAAAGAAAATCTAGGGGTAACTGAACAGATTACTTCAGATCCAGAGCATAGCTAAACAAATTTATATGGAAGAATTCAGTTCCCAGAATGAAGTATTTTGTTATTTAATACTGTAGGTCTCTCTACATTAAGAAATAAAACCATTTTAACAATCATCAATTTGTTTAATAATAAATAATAATACATAGCTCTTAATTAACACTTATCAGTAGATCTCAACGCACTTTATAAAGGTCAGTATCATATGCATAGTACAGATGGGGAAATCAAAGCAGAGTGGTGAAGTGACTTGCTCAAGGTCACCCAGCAGGCTAGTAGCAGAGCTGGGAATAGAACCCATATCTTCTGAGTCCCGGTTCAGTACTCTATGCCACACAAGGTGAACCAGTGTTGACCACAGCTTAATTTAGATACAAATTCATCTATTCCAGTTGTTGAGTTAGATTTCTTAGCACTGACAAGCCTCTGACTTTTCTTACAATGGGTTTCTAAAAAATTATTGAAGTACTGTAGTGTCTTATTCTAACAGGGTCTGGTTCCAATTAATTTCTGTTACAAATGCCTTTGTCAGCAAGGAAAAACATTTGGTTTACTTCACTAATGGGAATATCCCTCAATGCAGGGATTGCTTCTTCTTGAGATTTCTTCTGCTGCTGATTTTTTGCAAAGTTATCTGTAGGAAATATGACAAAAGATTTCACTATTCCATGATTTAAAACTGATAGTATAAACTGAAATACTTTGTTTTCCTGCTAGAAGTGTTGTTAGACTCCTACACTTCATCAACATAAAAGCATACAGCTCTGATTTTACATCACATCCAGCTACAACCTAATCCTATGCAACGTTTAACAGAGTGAAATTCGAGAAACATCCCACTTTTCAGACATGTACTGCATCATTCTGGTTTACTAAAAGTGAATACATTTTGTTGATAATGTCAGTTTATCTACAGTAGATGTTAACATTCTGCTCCCTCTAGCAAAGCAAGTTACATAGTGCTGATTCAAGGAAGACTTGGGGCTAAATTCTGCCTGTGGATGTGCGCTGCTGACCCTTTTCGTTCTTGACTTCAGCAGCTTTCTATCAAGTCATCAGTCTAGTCACCATCTTTACTGCAGAGTCTACACTTGGCTCTTTCCTCTTCAAAGAACAGTTCAGTGGAAGCAAGTGGAAATAAGTCAATGAAGCATGCCTTAAATACTAATTTTGTTGGTTTTCATTAGAAGTGAATGGACATGGCCAAATGGTGCTGCCAATTGGGACAATTTAGCTTTAGCATGGACTCAGATTCTAATGATCTGGGTAATTTTTGAATTCTCCTATGTTCTTGCTCAGGAAAAGCAGTTATCAGCAAATAAAAGAAATACCATCTTGAGAAAGATGGGAAAATATTGAGGAAGCCACCTATATTTCAAGTATTCAGAACTGGACTAATGGGCAGAAATAAAATCTATGGGAAAGAGTAGCAAATGCTAGATTGTAATGGTTGTCCTAAAGAAGATACATTTGGAAAAAAATAAAACAGTCAAAACTTGTAGTTATAACATTGTATTGAAATTAAGTTTGAACAAAATATATAACTGTTTGTAACAGTCCTGTAATCATAGAATATCAGGATGGACAAGATGACCATAGGAGGTCATCTTGTCCAACCCCCTGCTCAAAGCAGGACCAATCCCCAGACAGATTTTTGCCCCAGATCCCTAAATGGCCCCCTCAAGGACTGAACTCACAACCAGCCTGGGTTTAGCAGGCCAATGCTCAAACCACTGAGTTATAATACACCAATACATTAAACATAAGTGCAAATTCAAGGTTTTGAATTTGGTTTAGTTTAGTAATACCAGCAAGTATGTTTACAGTGATTGTCAATAACTTTTGTAGAAGGCTTAAGAACTAAACAAGAAAATTATCAACTACCTGTAATGGTGTGCATGGAGTTAAGTGGAGCAGTACTCATCATGTTAATACCAAAGAGTAGTATATAGCCAATTCCTAAAGTAACTAGAAGGTATACAGGCAAAGCAACTGCCCAGTACCTGCAGAATAAAATATTTATTTTAAATAACATTTCGCAAAAGAAAGTCTTTAGTAAAAAATTATTTCCAGCTCTAAATCAAGCAAGACAGTACAGAAGTAGAAACAAGTACACCTCTACCTCGATATAACGCTGTCCTCGGGAGCCAAAAAAAAATCTTACCTCGTTATAGGTGAAACCGCATTATATCAAACTTGCTTTGATTCACCGGAGTGCGCAGCCCCCCCCCCCCCCCCCCCCGGAGCGCTGCTTTACCGCATTATATCCGAATTCGTGTTATATCGGGTCACGTTATTTCAGGGTAGAGGTGTATGAATTTAAAGTGGATAGAAAAAATAGTTATAGCTAAGACCACCACACTAAAACCAGAAGACCCTGAAAATGCAGTTCATTAACTAAGGACCCATTGTGACCAGTATGGAATAATAGCCAAATAAAGGTCTTAGACATTTTTTTTTGGCAATTTAATTTAATAAAATTTACCATGATATTTCAGGAAAAAACCTTAATTAAACCAAGCTGCCAAATTACTTTAAGAACATAACAGACAGGTGTACTGCACTTCATTTTAGCTTGCTGATAATTTTTCAGAGTAAACTGTTGTTTGTGAAACATTACTTTACATAAATACTGTAGCTGTTTGTGAGGAGAAACATATTAAATCTTCTTTTTCAAGTTGGATTAAATGTAAAATATTTTAAATGTAAAAGGACACTGGCACAATTTTTCTGGGTATGTGTTTGTTCTTTCACATGTTTAACAGTGAATGAATTTAACCTACTTTTGAGGCCAGTATGTTAGTCCCAATGAGAATAACCAAGATTCAGGAACATACGCCCATACAAGGTATAACACTGTGCAAAAAGAGTAAAGGTTAATATTTTGATCATAATTGTACAGTTTACATTGTTTTAAGAGACAAAATAATTCTAGATCTAGTTAGCACCGTCATTACAGAGGATACAAACAAATTATAAAAATTTTCTCTATCGAGTCCAAAAAGCATCTAAATAGGTCTACTGAAATACTGCAGAGAATGCTACCATGAACACACAAACTATGCCATAGGGATACAAACTTTATAACTGATGGTACTTTAATTCTCTTCTTCATATTTGTTTTCTAATTCCAGAATAAAATAGACAAGAATTCCTTGCATCATTTGTCAATTTTTAAAAAAGGTTAAAAATTTAAATTAAAATTAATTTTAAACATTTGTATTTTACAAACTTTGGTCCAAGGTATTTCTCTAGGTCTTCAGAAATATGCACACATGACTATGTATGTAGAACTATATGACAGCACTAAACCACAAAGGGTCTAATTCTGCAGTCAAAACTAGCAATGATGTTAATGCAGGGGCAGGCAAACTTTTTGGCCTGAGGGCCGCATTGGGTTTTGGAAATTGTATGGAGGGCCAGTTAGGGGAGGGGGGTGTGGCCCAGCCCCCCACCCCCTATCTACCCCCCCTTTTGGCCCCATGATGGCTCCCCTGGACTTCTGGCCCATCCAACCCCCCCTGTTCCCCGACGGCCCCCCCGGAACCCCTACCCCGTCCACGCCCCCTGCTCCGACCCCCACCCCCAGAATCCCCGCCCCAACTGCCCTGCGCCACCCCATCCAACCCCTCCTCTCCTTCCTGACTGCCCACCCCCAGGACCCCTGCCCCATCCAACCACCCCTTCTCCCTGTCCTCTGATTGCCCCCCCCGACTCTTGCCCCCATTCAACCCGTTCCTCACCCTCTGACTGCCCCGACCCCTATCCACACCCCCACCCCCTGACCACCACCCCGAACTCTCCTGCCCTCTATCCATCCCCCTCTCCCCCTGCTCCCTTACCGCACTGCTTGGAGCACCGGTGCCTGGCGGTGGTGCAGCTGCGCCACCTGGCTCAGCACAGAGCCAGCCATGCACGGCACAGCACAGAGCACCGGGTCAGGCTGCGCTGCCCCAGGAGCTCATCGCCCTGCCGCCCAGAGCATTGCACTGGCAGTACAGTGAGCTGAGGCTGCAGGGGAGTGGGAATAGCGGGGGAGGGGCCGGGGCCAGGAGCTCAGGGCCCCACAGGCTGGATGTGGCCCGCAGGCCGTAGTTTGCCCACCTCTGTGTTAATGGGTAATTTGACTACACAAGGATAGCAGGATTTAGCCATTAAACACCCCAACAAAACCAATTAACTCCCAAAATGAGACGTCTGTGGAGTACCAAATGTTATTTTAGTGGAATTCCACACATCTTGAATGAGATTTTCTTTTTTAAATAATCCAGTTTTTTACTACAGTATGCCACTTAAGGGGCTATCACAATAGAAAAGATAAAATGTAAAGACCCAAAATAGGGATTAGGATAGCATTGTACTAGGTACTGTACAAACAAACACACAATGACAGCTCTTGCCCCAGAGAACTCAAAATCTAGAATTCTGGCAAGTGAGTAAACATATAAATGGGGAATTGGTGGGGAAGGATAAAGTAACAGAGTCACACTAGTCCTAACTGTCACAAAACTGAAACAAGAGTTACAACAACCTAGTACTTGAAGAAATGTTTTTAAAAATGCATATTTTACTGAAAATACATTTAGAATGGGAGTAAATTTGGGATTACCTATTTCAATGCCAATGAAGCAAGTATTAATCCAAAAATATTTCTCTTAAGAGGAACAGTAAGGTCAGTTTTGGCTCAAAAGTTAAGGTTTTACAACATCTTAGATCAACAGAACAGTTACTAGCAAGAGGATACAGAAGATGGAATCCCAGAGTAGAGTCTCGGGAACACCCTTGGAGTGGAGCCCTCCTTAGCTCCATCCTTGCTGAGCTGCTTGAAATGGGAAGGATTCTGAGATTCTTACAGCCAGGTGCTTTTCTGTCCCTGAAATATCTGGTTCTCCATTTTTCATCTCTGTCTTTGATATGCTAAATCTGAAGTCCCTAAACTATCCTCTGACTGTTGGAAGAGAAGGAGCATACCTTCTCTATTTAGTTTTCCCCACTCAAAAGCCTCATACTTGCTGCAATGGAGTATGGGCTCTTTACAACTCCACTCCTTACCAAGTGAGTATTTCCAGCACCTTGCTCTGTTGTGGCTCATCATTGCTGAAAGCAGCAGCACAGTGAAACTGATGTGATTTTCGTCAGCTTTCATCCTTTGAGTATCAGTCCCCATTTTCAGAATTTGTGTTTTGCATCTTTGACTTCTACACAGGTCACAAAGTGCCAAGTGTGTATACATGATATGCTGGACACTCAACCTACTAGAAAGATTTTCAATTAACTCCCTGAAATATAGCTGTTCCCTCAGCACACTCCGCTATGTGGCCACCAGCAGCAGTATCAGGGAGAACAAAATCCAAAAGGATAATACAAAGGAGAACTGACAAGACTTGGATTACCCCATAAAGTTGCAAAATTAACAACAGTTCAGAGAAACAAGCTTGGGAGGTAATAACTTTTATTTGACCAACTTCTGTTGGTGAGACAAGCTTCTGAGCTTGGTGAGAGAGAAGCATTAGAGCCCAGTGTAAACTCAAAAGCTTGTCTCTCTCACCAACAGAAGTTGGTCCAATAAAAGATATTACCTCACCCACCTTGTCTCTCTAATATCCTGGGCCCAACACAGCTACAACACTTCAAATAACAGTTCAGTCCTTCTTTACAATATCATTTTTATTACCTGAGAAGTATTAACACAGAGTTAATCTTTTTTAAAACTTCTACATCTTTCTGGAGGCACTATTGTACAGTATTCATTTCTGCCTCTTAATACAGCAAATACATGTAGCACTTTACTCAGAAAGCAAACATACTTACTAAAGCCAAACTGGGAGCCTAAGAAAAGAACAAACCCATATATTGCTCTTTCAGGCAATGGGGCTGGAGAGTTTTCAACCATGTTAGTCTCTTCTTTTTAACTGAGAGAAAGAAATTAATTACAAGAAGCTATTAGCTACACATCACCTTAAGGTAGTGTTGCCAACTTTCTAATTGCACAAAACAGAACATTGCCCCGCCCCTTCTCCGAGGCTCCGCCCACACTCACTCCATTCCCTCACCCCCACCCTCACTCATTTTCACCAGGCTGGAACAGAGGGTTGGGGTGCAGGCTCTGGCTGGAGGTGTGGGCTCTGGGGTGGGGCTGGGTATGAGGGATTTGTGGTGAAGGAGGGGGTTCTGACCTGGTGCAGAGGGTTGGGTGCGGAAGGGGGTGAGGGGCAGCGCTTATCTCAGGTGGCTCCCGGAAACAAGCATATCCCGCTCCTAGGTGCAGGGGTGGCCACAGGGGTTCTGTGTGCTGCCTGCAGCTGCCGCCCCCACAGCTCCCGTTGGCCATGGTTCCTGGCTAATTGGAGCTGCAGAGCCGGCGCTTGGGGCAGGGCCAGCACGCGGAGCCCCCGTGGCTGCCCCTGCACATAGGAGCCACATGCCGGCCGCTTCCGGAAGCCGTGCTGAGTCAGGGAGCCTGACTTAGTCCCGCTGCACTGCCAACCGGATTTTTAGCAGCTCATCAGCAGTGCTCACTGGAGCCACCAGGGTCCCTTTTTGACCGTTCCGGTTGAAAACCGAATGCCTGGCAACTCTACAATAGGGATTTTGTATAGGTTTCGAAGATGCTGAGAAACTCGTGAATATGCTATTCCTCTCACTTTCATCTTCGATGTGGCTGTGGGGAATGGGAATCAAGTAGTGTGGTTCCTGGTGCAATGTGGGTAGACCCATACTACTAGCGCTACCTGTTGCCACGGCTCCTGGCAGGGGAACCTGCAGTCTAACTGGATTAGTTATTGCTGACGTAGACAAGACGACAGGGCTTGAAAGAAGCAGTATTTCCTGCTCATCTCAGCACCAAGCACGTTGTTGGGCAGAGGCTGCCCCTGCCGGGGCGAAGACCCGTGCGGAGCCCGGTTTTTCTTGCAGCGGAGTTGGGCACCCAAAAGACGCCTCACTCCACTCCGGGGCAGCGCGGGCAGAGTACGGCCTGTGGGTGCCAACCCCCGACGCCTTTCTGACCAGCCGCAACCCTCCTCGCCATCAATGTGGAGATGGGCTGTGACCTAGGTAGGCCCTCGAGTAAATCCAACGACACAGCGACACCGGGACCTTCGTCCCATCCAGGGCCGGCTCCAGGGTTTTCACCGCCCCAAGCAGCCAAAACAAACAAAAAGCCGCGATCGCGATCAACGTCGGAAAGTCCTTCACTCCCAGGCGGAGTGAGGGACTGGCCGCGAAATTGCCACCGAATACCTGGACGTGCCGCCCCTCTCCGGAGCGGCCGCCCCAAGCACCTGCTTGAGAAGCTGGTGCCTGGAGCCGGCCCTGGTCCCATCCCCTGCTCCGGGGCGCTTCGCCGCGGTCAGCGCCAAGACCCAGGTGCCTCCCGCAGGGGGGGCGGGTGAGCGGGCAGCAGCGGCGCTGCAGAGAGGGCCGGGAGCCACATTCGCCCCCACGGCGCGGCGCGGGCGCGGGAGGCTCTCGGTGTCCTGGAGGCTGCGAGGTCCTCAGGACTTGGGCGTCTCCTCCCACCCCCGTGAAAACTGCCGCCCGCGCCGCGCTCAGTGCGGCCATTTGACACCCCGGGGGGAAGTAGCAGCAGCAGCACCGGGCCGGGGCAGCACCTCCGGTTCTCCCGCTCTGCCCATCCCCCTCTCTCACCTCCCCGCGGCCTGCTCCGCGTGCGGCCCGGGACGCCCCAGGCCAGTGAGCGAGGGAGAGAGAGGAATGGGGCGGAGCGCCCAGCCCAGCCGTCCATGACGCATCCAGAACGCAACGCAACTTCTTTCTGCGCGCATGCGTGGTGAAACGACACACACGCGTGAGCTGCGAAGTTGTCGCCTGCGCATGACGTTGAAAGAAGCCGTCGGAACCACTCAAGCGCCAGGAGCCATCGACGCGTGTCTCTTCCGCTCGCGCAGGAAACGCAGGGTCCCGAGGAGCCCGTTCCCCTTTCTAAACTCCCTGACGTCAGAAGGCAGGCAGCCAATAGGAGGTCTGGGCGGACGGAGAAGTGGCTGTGGAGCCTGAGGCGCCGGGCTGTGCGGCTGAGCAGGAAGCGGGCGGTGTCGCTGCTCTCGGGGCTCGCCCCGGCCTGGTGAGTGCGGGAGCGTTGTAACGGGGGCGCTCGGGGTGTCGGTTGAACGATCGTTTCCGGGCTCGCGCTGCCTCCGCCTCCTCTCCACGTGGCCGGGGTGCCCCAGTGACGGGGGGACAGGAGCCCGCAGTCCCCACCCGCCCGGGCTCCCCTCGCGCACCCCAGAGCCCCTGCGGCGGGGCCAGGCCGCGTCCGGTCGCGGGGAGAGGCGGCCGGGGCTCTCGGTCGCTTCTGGGTTGGCCCGAGGAGCTTCCGGCGCCCCCGTTCGCGAAAACTTGGGCGAAGTGAACTAAGTGTCACGCGAGGCGGCGTCCAGCCCCCCGCGAACCGGGCCCCGGCCTTCGGCCGTCCTCCGAGCCCCGGGCTTCACCAGCCTCCGCGCTTCAGGGGCGGGCGGGCGAGCACCCGTCCCTGTGGTGACTGACCGCCGTGAAGAACTGGCGTTGTCTGCACTAACGTGTGCCTGTGTCATGTGAAATGGGGTTGGCGGGTTAGTTCTGTAAGCGTTACGATCAGCCCTAGTTAGTTTTGGGTCACAAGAGCCAAGACATGACTGCAGACTGCTTGAATTGCCCCGTAGTGAAATAGACAATGCCTGGGATCTACTGTATGATAAAGACTACAGGTAAGCCCCCCTGCGGGGAAACACGCAAATCCGTCTGGAGCAGGGTGCCAAGTCGGACAAAAGAACTTGGGAATCCTGAACACAGAGTCTCTGGAATGGATAAAATTGAACCAGGGAGCTGAGGTGAGAGACTGGCGGACTGGAGAGCTCAGCCTATCAGGAAGGCAGCAGTTACAGGAGGCAACCTGTCTCACCCTGGCCAAGCTTGGGGTACTCGGCTTAAGTAGAACCTCCATAAACAGGCAAGGGTGGGCTGGGTTTAGGTAGGAAATATATGTATAGGCTTTTTTTATTTAAAACCCTATTCTCACTCCTTGTTATGTTTCTGTGAATGAATAATTAATTCGTTTTTGAAGAACGTGTCCTGAACCACTGCATTTCATATTAGCCGCAAGCTCCCAGAGAGGAGTCTAGTTAAACCCAGTTGCACAAGCTGAGCTATACATGACTGGTAAATGAGGGATGTTGTAGCTTATCTAAAGTGATCCTGTCTAAAGTAGTGTGAATTGTGGGGTTCTGCTCTGGGAGAAGTGCAGGTAGAGGCTTGCTACTTGGAAGAAATGCCCGTGGAGAGACTGAGAGAGTGATCACAGGACAGTTTGCCCCTGAACCAAACCAAAAGCGTTTTATGAATGTGTGTTCATGTTCATAGTTGTCTGTGATCAGTGAAGAAAGCACAGGCTGTAAAATGCAAATTACAAAGAAAGTGTTTTGGGTCAGTTTTGGCATGGAGAGACAAATTTCTATGAAGTTGACTGTTCTCTGTGATCCAGTGCAAAAAACTTTCCAGAGTCATGAAGCCTACAAAAATCTTGACAACAGGCTGCTGGTGTGCTGAGTCCACATATGATCATGCTGACCAATATTGTCTCTTGGTTTGCTGTGTTTTCCCCCATCGGTCTATCCATCTCTTGTCTCTAGTTTTATACTGCTCTTTGGCGCAGGGGTTGTCTTTGTTCGTACAGTCCTGGTCTGTGATTGGGACTCCTCAAATAATAACACTGGTTATCTGGACTTAAGATATCTCCATTAATTTATTATCTCCTAGAACTGGAAGGGATCTTGAAAGGTCATTGAGTCCAGCCACTTGCCTTCACTAGCAGGACCAAGTACTGATTTTGCCCCAGATCCCTAAATGGCCCCCTCAAGGATTGAACTCACAACCCTGGGTTTAGCAGGCCAATGCTCAAACCACTGAGCTATCCCTCCCCCCTCACTTCTATACAATCCTGAGTGGAAAGCTAAAATTCAAAGCTGAATGGATCATTTCCCCTCACATTAGGTTATAACTTAATTTTGCAGACATTCTAAGCACTCTCAGAGGAATGTACAAATTGAGGTTTTTTTTCTAATGCATTTCTGGCTTTATTTCCCCCCAGGGACATGCACTATGGAGGTAACTACATTGGAATCAGACTTCAGTGGAATCACTTTTTATGGTGGTTGTGCTAAACAATGCTGTGAATTGGTAAGTAACTATTAATATGTAAGGGATTGGCAGAATGCCTAATGGAGGTTCTTATTTAGCTGGTCTGCACACTGATTTTGTACGTGAACAGCTGTCAGATAGGGTGTAGGTTGGGTTTTTGTTTTTTAATCTATAACTTAAATCATTATACTGGTATGGTACCTAATCAGAACACAGTTATACTTATATGAAGATGATCTATACCAGTATAGATTATTCCCCTTCCACTTTGGGAATAAGCTATATGAGTGTATCAGAGGGTATCTGGCCCTCAGGAGGACTCAGGGGCTTGGCTTACCTCTGACAGGCTGCACTAGGATGGATGAGGCAACTCAGGTTCATCTGGCTTATTGAGTAATTGGGAGGCATTTAATTAGGCAGTGAAGCACCTGGGTGTGATAAAGAAAGCAATTCCCAGAGGGGATGGGAATCCAATGAAGGAAACCCAGGGAGAATGTTCTTCAGTGGGAGAGTTTCTGGAAGGAAGGGACTATGAATGATTAGGCTCAGAGAAACCTGGCTCCCGTGAAAGACTTCAACAGGCAGAAGCCCTGGAAAAGAGAAATTAGATGTTGTCCTGAGGAAAGGTCTTTGCAGTTTGGCCTTGACCCAGGAGAAGAGACCCTCCCCCAGTTAATAAGAAGAGGCCTTGGACTCTAGAAAATGGTTCCATGTCATGAAGGCCTTACTAGTAAGGGACGTGGGACATAACTAGGTTGACAGACAAATGCTGGCTCAGCTCTTGCACCTACCTACTAGAGATGCTGAAGTGGAGACTTGTTTGTGTGGTATTCCACCTTTGGGGTTGAATAAATTAGGCCCCTGAAGGGGTGATGTTGAATATATGCATCTCATTGGACTTCATAAAACCTTCACTCAGGGAAACTGAGGCAGACACACAATGGTGGGGCTGCACTGGGCTGCCAGGGGATACTCTAGGGTGAGGGCCCTTGTTATAGTATGGTACTAGAAGTGGGGTATGAGGCCACCTCCCATCATCTAGGGATGATAACAAGGAGCGATGCTTACACTCCTCTTGAGTGAAAGATGTCGTATATTCTGGATCTGCAGAAGGAGCAGCAGTAACAACTCCAGGAGCACTTGTCACAGGGTTGGCGGGGAGCCCAGCAGTCCATGTAGGCTGTCACAGATGCTGAAAGGAAAGAAGTCGGATGGTCCTGCTAAGGGGGTGCAAGTACTGTGGGCAAGAGGGGGCATGCAAGTTGGGTTTGCCCCTGGAGTAACAAGGGAGATTACTGGCTGATGCAGAGTACTGTGGCGCACCCAGAAAGGGCTGGGTCACAAAGGATGTGTAGTCTCCGAAGCAAGAGACCCTGATGTCTCTTAAAGAGACTGACAAAACACAGTTTATGGCCAAGAAGAGTGATTGTCCTAGGGTTAATGTGCTTGAAATGTGGCGAACTGGGGCATGTAAAGAGACATTGCCTGGCAAGAACTTTGAACTGTAAACAGAGGGGACCTCCCAATGGGGATGCATTAAGTTGTGTAACAGGAAACTCACAGTATAGAAGCCAGGGCTAGAGCTTGACCAGAGGGTTCACCCTCCCCCCACTCCGATTTATCGGGGATACTGTGATTTTTCTTGTAGCCACAGGGCAAAAGAACATCAGAAGTTTGAAGGGCTTGCTGATCCCAGCACTTGCAGGGAAAGAAAGAAAGGGCCTCAGGCTGAGGAAGCTTGGGGGCAAGATCAGCCTAGGTCCCAAAGTTCCCAGAGTCCCAGGGAGCATGTGGGGCAAGAATGCGAATGAGATGGTGAAGCAGTTATCCAGTTTGCAGATGCAAATGTAGGTTTTCCTGGGAAAATTATTTGAGCAAGGGAAGCAAGCCCATCAACTATCTGACAAGTAGATTGGGCTAGTAGCAAGTAGTGAGGGAAATTATTTAGTCAGGTCTTGGATTAAAGTGTTTGAAAGGGAATGGAGCCTTACTCAGGAGAAACCTTGTGTTAGCACTCAAGAAGCCCAACAGGTAGAGTTGGCACTGCACTCTTTAGATGGGCAGACAATGTTTAAAATACTGAAAGCTTTGAAAGACAGTAAACCTGAATAAGATGTCAAAGGCCAGATGCTGCCTGACCAGGAGAGACTGTTCACAGCGGTGGCCAATAGGCAAGGCCAAGAAATTCTGACTCCTTTTTTTAGGCTCAGAGATGGGGTAGCTTAAGTCAAGAGTCCAAGTGACAAGATGACTGATCAGGAAAGCAAATATTTACTCAAGGCTGAAAGCAGATGCAAAGGAGTCTGAGTACAGGCTTCTTCTTGCCGCTTCAGAGGTGAGAGTCAGGGCCGGTGCTATCATTAAGGCGACTTCGGCGGTTGCCTAGGGCACCAAGATTTGGGGGCGTAAAAAAGCAGTGCCCCCAATTTTATTTATTTTTACAGCGTTCCTCCCCGAGCGCACGGTCACCGCTCCACTTCTCCTGCCTCCCAGGCTTGCAGCGCTAATCAGCTGTTTGGTGCCACAAGCCTGGGTGGAGAATTAGAGGAGGGTGGTGTGCTCAGGGAAGAGGCAGAGCAGAGGTGAGCTGGGGTGGGGAGCTGCCGCACGGTTCCCCGGGGGGGGGGGAACTGCCGTGGGGGGGGGGGGGGGGCGCTTCAGGTCGGAGTGGGGGCGGGGAGCTGCTGGGGGGTGGGGGCGCAAGGTGGCAGTTTTGCCTAGGGCGCCAGCCCTAGTGAGAGTAGTGCATGTGAAAAGCTGTGCAGTTCAAAGTCTAAGAATAATAGAATCATAGAAGATTAGGATTGGAAGAGACCTCAGGAGGTCATCTAGTCCAATCCCCTGCTCAAAGTAGGACCAACCCCAACTAAATCATCCCAGCCAGGGCTTTGTCAAGCTGGGCCTTAAAAACGTCTAAGGATGCAGATTCCACCACCTCCCTAGGTAACCCGTTTCAGTGCTTCACCACCCTCCTAGTGAAATAGTTTTTCCTAATATCCAACCTAGATCTCCCTCCCTGCAACTTGAGACCATTGGTCCTTGTTTTGTCATCTGCCACCACTGAACAGCCTAGCTCCATCCTCTTTGGATCCCCCCTTCAGGTAGTTGAAGGCTGCTATCAAATCCCCCCTCATTCTTCTCTTCTGTGGACTAAAGAACCCCAGTTCCCTCAGCCTCTCCTCATAAGTAATGTGCCCCAGCCCTCTTATCATTTTTGTTGCCATCTGCTAGACTCTCCAATTTGTCCACATCCTTTTTGTAGTGGGGGGCCCAAAACTGGACACAATACTCCAGATGTGGCCTCACCAGTTCCAAATAGATGGGAATAATCACTTCCCTCTATCTGCTGGCAAGGCTCCTACTAATCCAGCCCGATATGCCGTTAGCCTTCTTGGCAACAAGGGCACACTGTTGACTGATATCCAGCTTCTTATCCACTGTAATCCCCGGGTCCTTTTCTGCAGAACTACCGCTTAGCCAGTCGGTCCCCAGCCTGTAGCAGTGCATGGGATTCTTCTGTCCTAAGTGCAGGACTCTGCACTTGTCCTTGTTGAACCTAATCAGATTTCTTTTAGCCCAATCCTCCAATTTGTCTAGGTCACTCTGGACCCTATCCCTACCCTCCAGCGTATCTACCTCTCCCCCCAATTTAGTGTCATCTGCGAACTTGCTGAGGGTGCAATCCATCTCATCATCTAGATCATTAATGAAGATGTTGAATAAAACTGGCCCCAGGTGTAACAATGCTGGTTCTGGTGGGACCCAACTGAGAGTGTCAATTCAGGACAAATCGCTTAAAACAGGGCAATTACAGCCCAAGGCTGGAGTTTTTTTTCACCTCTAAGGCAAACCAAACCAGCCAGCCAAAGAGGACTTTGGTCTCATCCCACTGGCTAACCACAAGTCACATAAGCAATTCCCTTAGACACTCCAGTTTCCCAGTATCCCCACCAGTGCCACTCGTTATGGGGGACAAATGGATATGAAAACCAATGCCCCAGTAAAAGAAAAAAGGTTCTCTCAATCCCAAAGAACCAATCCCCAGACCCAGGTCAATATACAAATCAGATCTTACCCACAAATCAAGCTGTTGCCAATCCTTCAGAATCTAAAATCTAAAGGTTTATTCATAAAAGGAAAAAGATATAGATGAGAGCTAGAATTGGTTAAATGGAATCAATTACATACAGTAATGGGGAAGTTTTTGGTTCAGGCTTGAAGCAGGGATGAAATAAACTGCAGGTTTAAATCAAGTCTCTGGAGTACATCCCCAGTTGGGATGGGTGATTCAGTCCTTTGTGTAGAGCTTCCATTTGTAGCAAAGTCCCTCCAGAAGTAGGAAGCAGGATTGAAGACAAGATGGAGATGAGGAATCAGTCTTTTATAGTCTTTTCCAGGTGTAAGAACACCTCTTTATTCTTACTGTGGAAAATTACAGCAAAATGGAGTCTGCAGTTACATGGGCAGGTCCCTGTATACTTGTCTGAGTTACAAGGCTTATCTGCCTTCTCTCAATGGGTCAGTTGTATAGCTGATGGTCCTTAATGGGCCATCAAGCAGGCTAGGCAGAGCTAACACCAACTTGTCTGGGATGTCTCCCAGAAGCATAACATAAGTTTGAAATACAGACAGTATAGAGCCAATATTCATAACTTCAACTACAAAATTGATCCACACATATAGATAGCATCATAACCAACAAACTATAACTGTAGACACCTCATTTGACCCCCTTTATACAAGATTTGGTGCCATTACACGACTTTGGTTGCAACCATGTTCTATATGGTCCCAGTTTAAGTCAATAATGTGACACCAGGGCAGACCCCTGGGGCACTCCGCTTGATAGTGGCTGCCAATTAGACATTGAGCTGTTGATCACTACCCATTGAGCCTGACAATCTATCCAGCTTTCTATCCACCTTATAGTCCATTCATCCAATCCATACTTTTTAAACTTACTGGCAAGAATACTGTGGGAGACCATATCAAAAGCTTTGCTAAAGTCAAGATATATCACGTCCACTACTTTCCCCATATCCACAGAACCAGTTATCTCATCATAGAAGGCAATCAGGTTGGTCTGGCATGACTTGCCCTTGGTGAATCCCTGTTGACTGTTCCTGATCACCTTTCTCTCCTCCAAGTGCTTCAAAATGGATTCCTCGAGGACCTGTTCCATGATTTTTCCAGGGACTTAGGTGAGACTGATTTGTAGTTCCCCGGATTCTCCTTCTTCTTTTTTTTTAAAGATAGGCACTATACTTGCCTTCTTCCAACTGTCCGGGACCTGATTGTCACGAGTTTTCAAATTAGTGGCCAATGGCTCTGCAATCTCATCAGCCAACTTCCTCAGCACTCTCAGGTGCATTAGATCCGGTCCCATGGACTTGTGCATGTCCAACTTTTCTAAATAGTCCTTAACCTGTTCTTTCACCAATGAGGGCTGCTCACCTCCTCCCCATACTGTGCTGCCCAGTGCAGCAGTCTGGGAGCTGACCTTGTCTGTGAAGACCGAGGCAAAAAAAGCATTGAGTACTTCAGCTTTTCCCACATAATCTGTCACTAGGTTGCCTATCCCACCTTCTTGTTGCTAACATACCTGTAGAAACCCTTCTGGTTACTCTTCACATCCCTTGCTAGCTGCAACTCCAATTGTGCGTTGGCCTTTCTGATTACACCCTTGCATGCTAGAGCAATATTTTTATACTCCTCTCTAGTCATCTGTCCAAGTTTCCACTTCTTATAAGCTTTCTTTTTGTGTTTAAGCTCACAGATTTCACTGTTAAGCAAAGCTGGTCGCTGGCCATATTTGCTATTCTTTCTGCACATCAGGATGGTTTGTTCCGGCACCCTCAATAAGGCTTCTTTAAAATACAGCCAGCTCTGCTGGACTCCTTTCCCCCTCATATTCGCCTCGCAGGGAATCCTGACCATCTGTTCCTTGAGGGAGTCAGTCTGTTTTTCTGAAGTCCAGGGTCTGTATTCTGCTGCTCTCCTTTCTTTCTTTTGTCAGGATCCTGAACTAGACTATCTCACGGTCACTGCTGCCCAGGTTGCCACCCACTTCTATGCCCCCTACCGATTCTTCCTTGTTTGTGAGAAGCATGGCCCCTAGTTGATACCGCTAGCACTTGCTCCAGGAAGTTGTCCCCAACACTCTTCAAAAACTTCCTGGATTGTCTGTGCACTGCTGTATTGCTGTCCTAGCAGATGTCAAAGTGATTGAAGTCCCCCATGAGAACTAGGGCATGCAATCTGGAAACTTCTGTTAGTTGTCTGAAGAAAGCCTCGTCTGGTGGTCTATAGCAGATGCCCACCATGACATCACCCTTGTTGCTCTTGCCTCTAAACTTAACCCAAAGACTCTCAACAGGCTTTTCTCCAGTTTCATACTGGAGCTCTGAGCAGTCATACTGCTCTTACATACAGTGCAACTCCTCCATCTTTTCTCCCCCTCCTGTACTTCCTGAACAGTTTATACCCATCCATGACAGTGCTCCAGTCATGTGAGTTACCCCACTGAGTCTGTGTTGTTCCAATCACATCATAGTTCCTTGACTGTGCCAAGACTTCCAATTCTTCCTGTTTGTTTACCAGCTTTTTGTGTTCGTGTACAGGCGTCTAAGATAACTAGCCGATTGTCCTACTTTCTCAGTAAGAATTGGGAGGCCTCTTCTGTTGCACTCTCTTCCTTGTGTTTCCTCCCAGTATCCCACTTCTTCACTTACCTCAGAGCTTAGGTCTCCATCCCCCAGCGAACCTAGTTTTAAAGCCCTCCTCATTAGGTTAGCAAGCCTTCCTGCAAAGATGCTCTTCCCTCTCTGTTATGTGGATCCTATTTCTCCCTAGTAATCCTTCTTCGTGGAACATCCCATGCTTGAAGAATCCAAACCCTCTCTCTGACACCGCCTGTGCAACCACGCATTTACCTCCACAATTCGATGGTCCCTACCTGGACCTTTTTCTTCAACGGGGAGGATGGACGAGAACAATACTTGTGCCTCAGACTCCTTTATCCTCTTCCCAGAGCCACATAGTCTGCAGTGACCCACTCAAGCCTGAAAACGGTTTCTTACCACTTATCAGCATTGGGGGTTCATGGGTTCTCTTCTTGTTTCTTCTGGAGGTCACATGCTGCCAATTTTCTTCCCCGTTCTGCAGTGCCCTCTCTGATTCTTCAGCATGCTGTGCCTGCAGTACCAAACGCTGACTTCTATCCAGAAAATGTTAATTTTCTCTGATGCAATGCAGGGTTAATACTTGGGTCTCTAGTCCTTTAACCTTCTCTTCCAAATTGAAGACCAGCTTGCACTTTGTCTTTCTCCCAGAGGATAGAAGCTGTCTGTACAAACAAATGTGGCACATCCCATGCAGGTCACAACAGCTGATCGCTCACTATCCATAATATCTTCCTTCCTGGAGCCTCTTCTGTGAGCAGTAAATACAACATCTGAAGCCTGAAAGGCAAAAAAAACCCCTGTCACGGAGTGTGGGGGGGAGACCAGGCCCTGCACCCCTGGCTTCCTGCGATATACCATGACTCTCAGCTAGCCAGTAAAACGGAAGGTTTATTTTGATGACAGGAACACAGTCCAAAACAGGTCTTGCTGATACAGACAACAGGACCCCCTCTAGTTAGGTCCATCTGGGGGCCCCAGGGAAGCCACAGCCCTGTTGGTCGGGGCTCCCCTCTTTATTTCCCAGCCAGCTTCAAAAACTGAAACTCTCTTCCGCCCTCTCCTTTCTGCCCTTTCCCCGGCTCCTCTCCAGCCTTTGTGTCCTTTGTCCAGTTTCCCTGGCAGAGGTGTTACCTGGCCTCCAACCCCCTTCCTGGGTTCTCATGTTACATGCTTAGGTATCCTCCCTTCCCCAGTGCAGGCAGTCCCAGCAAAACTCCCCTGCAACCTTCCCAGGTTAATACTCCCTACTCAGCATTCAAATAACACATCAAGAACATTCCCACTTTGCCTGGGAGTTCTCCTGGGGCGATTTCTCACAGTGGGGTTTGTGACAAACTCCATCTTGTTCAGGTTTACTGTCTTCCAAAGCTTGGAGTATTTTTAAACATTGTCTGCCCATCCAAGTGCTGGCGCTGCACCTTTGCATGTTGGGCCTCTTGAGTGCTAACACGAAGTTTCTCCTGAGTAAGACTCCATTCCCTTTCAAGCACTTTAATCCAAGAAGTGCCAGGATGATGGTCACCAGGCAGCTAAGGGGAAGAGGAAACTGGTTGACAGGAGAAGTTCCTGGGAGCTGAAACAGGAAGAACCTGGGCTAGAACTATAGCTCTCTATGGAGGCTTTTCACAAAGGGCAGTTGGACAGAATTAATGTGACTGACAGATGCCATCAACCAGCCAAAACAGGAAGTGAAAGACACTATGGACAGACGGTACAGCACCACACAGAAGCAGCTGCTGCATCTGGAATAGAGGAGTGCAGACAAGCTCTGAGGCTTTTTGGCCAACGGCAGGATATGGGTGCCAGTCTCCCTGTGGCTGCGCAGCTGCTTTCGGAGGTGAGACTAAAAGTGGGAACTGAAGAAAGAAGAAAAGAGGCTACTAAAGTATCAGCTGCAAAGTCTGCACATAGCAAAGCAGGCTTGAATCTCCCAGCTCCAAGAAGAGTTGGACAAGCTTACTGAGGAGTTAAAGGAGAAGAAAGAGTTTCCCACAATTACAGATGGTGAAGGATGCTTTTTTCATTATCAGGGCCAAAAGTGAGGTGATACGGCAGAGGAAAGACTAAGAGCTGAAATCTCTGCAGCATTGTAACCTGAAACTGAAACAGGAGCTGCAGACAGCTATGCGGAATGTCTCTGAGGTGCAGGGCCAGCTAGCGTTGCAAGCTTCCATAGAGCGATCGCCATTTGCTTCTCCACACTCAGAGCATGTGTTGTGTGTATGTGGGGGAGAGACAGTGTGTTTTGGGGGGCAGAGTGTGTGTCAGCATGCTGTCTTAGAAGTTCAGACAGCAGCAGACCCTTCCACCCACCCACACAAATGCCTGTCTCAGCAGCAGCAGCATTCCACGGTAATGGTTTGCTTTGTGTCCCGGAGCAGATGAGCATGCTGGCTGTCAGAAACGAAGCTTTGAAAGGGGATATCCACATGCCTGCAGCCCAGTTCAAAACAATGATCAGTGGCCACTTGACTTCAGGGGATTATGGGACGTTTCCGGAGGCCAGTCACAGCGCAGTGATGCACTGCATCCACACTGACACCCAGGTGTTTCAGCCAGGGCGCAGCAAGCTTTATGCATCTTGTGGAGGTGGATTACCAAGAGCACTCCAGCTGCAGCATCCAGGCACTCTAAGTGCCTTGCCAGTGTGGACACCTCAGGAGTTAGGGTGCCCGGGGCTGATTTAATGTGCTCTAACACGCTAAATACGGCTCTCTGAGCTAAGATCAAGTGTCAGTAGTTTCTTGGTCTATCCAAGGCTGTGATCAAGTGTCTTGATGTTTTTGGTCTCTTGGCCTCGAGATGAAAACCTTGTCTTTGTTTCTGGGACCTTGAAGTGAAAAAATTCTCTAAGTAGTTAAAACATTTCAAGGGACCATTCAAGGTGAAGTGGCTTGTTAACACCCTTCCAGTCATGGGGAGGAGGGAAAAGGGAGGGGGAAAGGCAGCTTATTTTGCGGTTGGTAATGGGTTATAGATGGTTGTAATGAGCCATAAATTCAGTGTCTCTATTCAGTCCATGATTTTTATTGTCAAGCAAAGTTTGAACTAAAGGTTACAGACCTTTGAAGGTGTTTGTGCAGATTTTCTATAAGAACTGAGGGCTTGGCTGTAGAGTGCTTTGAGTTAAACCAGCCTTTGGAGAGCGCAGTAGAGAAAGTGCTGCAGTCTGTCCACACTGACAGGTGCAAGCGCACTGGCATGGCCCCATTTGCAGCACTTGCAGCAGCATTGGGAGCGGTGCATTATGGACAACTATCCCAGCATTCAAATGGCTGCAACATGCTTTTCAAATGCGGGGGGTGGTGGGGTGGACTGTAACAGGGAGTGTGTTGTCTGTATGTGGGGGGGAGGGAGATTGGGTTTTTGGGGTGCTGAGTGTCAGCATGCTGTCTTGTAAGTTCAGACTCTCCCCCCCCCCCCGCCTCTCTCTCTCTCACACACTGACAGCAAGCAACATTCCTAAGTAATGTTTGCTTTGTCTCGGAACAGATGAGCATGCTGGCTGTCAGAAACTGAGCTTTGAAAGGGCATATGCGCATTCCTACAGCCGAGTTAAAACAATTACAAGAGTGGCCACTTGACTTAAGGGGATTATGGGATGTTTCCGGAAGTCAGAGTGCAGTAATGCAATACCTTGTTCACACTGACGCTGGGGCGTCTCAGCCAAGACGCATCAGACGTTATTCCTCTTGCCGAGGTGGAGTACCAGGAGTGCTCTAGCCGCAGACTCAGAGCACTATAGCCAAGCCCTGAGAGATCAGATACAGAGTGATCACTCTGTGAAATGTGTTCACCCACAGGAATCTGAAACAATATTCTGTGCAGAATTCCCCCCAGGAGTAAATGAGGAGTAGTGTTGATTGATTTCAAAGGGCAAGTCTACACTTGAAACCCTGCATTGGTGCAGTTGCATCGCTGTAGTGCTTTAATGAAGACTTTAAGCCAACACAAGAGAGCTCTCCCATTGGTGTAGTTAAACTCTCTACCCAAGAGGCGGTAACTATGTCAGTGGGAGAGCTTCTCCCATAGCGCTGTCTACATAGGGGGTTAAGTTGGTATAACTTAGTTGCTCAGGGGTGTGGATTTTTCATCCCTGAGTGACTTAGTTATACCAGTATAGGTCTGTAGTGTAGACCAGACCTGAAGCAGATTCATCCAGTTCTACTCAAAGAAAATAGTAAGACCATTCATGTTGAAAGTGGGTGTGATATTTCCATAAAGCCTTATGGGGTGCACTATGCTTATGAATGTATATATGACATAACTGGAATATGTTTTATGCTACATATGCCATGTAACCTATTTCTGAAGATTATAATCTATTGAATCTATTCATCCTATTTGTATGGATGAATCATTTTTGTATTAAAAATTATGAATATTGGTTGTGTACTTGCTTGATTTTTAAGTAGCCTTAGTATAGCATTTGGTCATCTTCTTGAGGAAAGGAATGTGCAAATTAAGTGCCTAATCAAAAAACACATAACGAACAATGGATCTTGGAAGGCTCCAATCCACAAAAGTCTTCCTGGAGACATTCAAGATAGCATGTGGGCAATGGCTGCTGCCTGTAAAAACTGAGTCATGCATGGACATGTGACTTGCCCAGGTAACTCCAAAACTCCATCTTGGAGCTGGACTTTGCATAGGAGAGAGGAGGGCGTCTCCACCCACAAAAGGAAGTCTATTTAAGCCTGGGGGAGACCCCTCCATTTTGTCTTCAGCTGGCTCAAGGGAGAGCCTCTCCACTCCCAAGGATACCTGAAAGAAACTGGAACAAAGGACAGTAATTACAGGGGGTGTGAGTGATTGCTGGATCCAGACTAGAAGGAGACTAGTCTGTGAAAGGAAGCTTACTGGAACACCCCTGAGGGTGAGGTTTTATCGGTATTCAGTTTTCATACTGTATTAGGCATAGGCTTGGATGTTTTTGTTTTGTTTTATTTTGCTTGGTAATTCACTTTGTTCTGTCTGCTATTACTTGGAACCACTTAAATTCTACTTTCTGCATTTAATCATTTTTTACTTATTAGTTAACCCAGAGTATACTGGGGGGGGGGGGGGGTGTAACAGCTGTGCATACCTCTCTATCAGTGTTATAGAGGGCAAACAATTTGAGTTTACCCTGCATAAGCTTTATACAGGGTAAAACGGATTTATTTGGGGTTTGGACCCCATTGGAAGTTGGGCATCTGAGTGTTAGCCCTGGTCTATGCTGGCAGGGGAACTGATCTAAGTTAAGCAACTTCAGCTACGTGACTAACATAGCTGAAGTCGACGTACTTAGATCGACTTACAGCGGTGTCTTCACTGCGGTGAGTCGACTGCTGCCGTCCCCCTTCCTCCACCCCTGTCGACTCTGCCTGTGTCTCTCGCCGAGTACAGGAGTCGATGGGAGAGCGCTTGGGGGTCGATTTATTGCGTCTAGACTAGATGCGATAAATGGATCCCCGCTGGATGGATCCCATCACTGCCCGCTGATCCGGCTGGTAGTGTACCCTAAGAGACAGGAACGCTTCTTAAGCTGCTTTCAATTAAGCCTACAGCTGTTAGGGGACATAGTTCAGACCTGGGTCTGGGTTTGCAGCAGGCTAGTGGGTCTGGCTCAAACCAGGCAGGGCACTGAAGTCCCAAGCTTCCAGGGCAGGAAAGCAGGGGCAGAAGTAGTCTGGGCTGCCAACTGATGCCCCAAAAGGGGGTTTCTGTGATCCAACCCATCACAGTGGGATTAAAAATGTTTGCATTCAGAGTAGAAGGACAGGAATAATCTTTGTGGCTGTGTCCACAGAGTGTGTTTTTTCTTTTGTTATTTGAAAGCAAAGTTTTCTAGCACTATTACTATTCCTTGATACCTTAGTACAGCAAAGAGTGAGAAAAGTGGTGACAGACAGGGCTTTGGAGCAGAGTGCGGAGCAGTGGAGCTGCAGGTTTTTGCCCGGAGCTGGAGCGGAGCTGGAACAGTCACTATTGGTTCTGGAGCGGAGCAATTCAAAAATTTGATTGCTCCAAATCCCTGGTGACAGACCTTAAAAAGTCCTTAGCAAAGTTAAATAAACGTAAACTGCTTTAGAACCAGTTAAATCACTATTGCTTAGAGGAATTATGTTGCCTATGGTTTGTGCGTTGTGATTTTTATTGCTTGCTATGCAAAAAATAAAATTTTCTTTATTTTTAGGTTCGTGAGAAATTTAGAAAGCGTTCTTCAAACAAACGTAAAACAGGTATGTAAACTGACGTGGGAAGTTACAAAGTAAAATGTTTGCTATTTCCTCTTGTCTGCTTTACTTGGTCATTTGGACTGTTTCACTCCCCCCCCCCCCCCCCCCCCCTTATATTTTGCTTGGATGGCTGGGAACATTCTTTTGGAGCCCTGTTGAGCAGAAGCGTGTATATTTCATGCTGCAATATTTCTCACTCTTGTCCTAACAGAGAACCATATGTTCGCAAGAATAATATGGATATTTTATTAGGATTACATGCATGCAACCTCTTAGTATGATCTGAGAATTAAAGCTTAAATTCAGCATTAATTTTCCATGTCAGGTTCAACTTTGCTTTCTTAATGAGGTGTCTTTGAGTTGCTTCAGCTATGTGGTGTTTGGCTGCAATTCTGCAGAGGCTTAATTTTACACTGTGAAGAGACCCATTGAAGTCATTGGAGCCAGGATCTAGCAGCTTGGTTTGTTTGAGCTACAGTTTTTTCTGTAACTAAATATGCATTCCTGTAGAAAGGAAGGATTGTCTTGCAGTTAAGGCACTAGACTGCAAATTGGGAGATATGAGTTGAATTCCTGATTTTGCCAGACTTATTTTGTGACCATGGGCATGTTGTTGTCAGTTTTTGGCTGCATCTGTATTCTCTCTGGCCAGATAGCCCGGAAGCAGACTTTATCGAACTTCCCTGGAAGACCACAGACTTGGTTCAGTGGCGAAGGCGCTTGGCCAGGTTTATTATCCTAGCTCCCTGGATCAACATCTACAGTTACACTAGAACCTGTATGCCTGTTACAATGGATTTGGCTTAGTGAGCGGTGGCCTTTGACTCCCCCATAGGCTGGACAAAGACACCCCCTCTGTGACCCTTTTTATACACTGATATAAATAAGTTGCCCCTCGGACGTGGTTAGCTACCACCCTTTACCTTGTACATGTTGGCTCAATCAAAACATATCTATCCATCATCCTGTCATCCTGACCTTATCTTTAGGAGGGGTCAGTATGTCACTGTATCATCTTCGCAGAGTATATTTATACCATAACTCAGTGGTCCCCAACCAGACGATGAGCCACGGAGGACTGTGGCGGTGGACGAGCATCTGCCAAAATGCCGCCAACAAGTGGCAACGTCAATAGGCATTGCTGCCAAAATGCTGGCGAGAAGCAACGTCATCCAGAGGAGTCACCGCCGAAATGCTTCTCGGCGGCAATTTGGCGGATGCTCATCCGCCAGCCAGTACGCGGGTGCACTTAGACGCCCCGGCGGGCGTCATTGTGCCTGCAGGCACTGCGTTGGGGACCCCTGCCATAACCTGATATTAGGGTGTTCTGGTACTACCTTTCTGCAATGTATTTATCCAAGTATCCTGTGTCTAGCACTTCTTAGGAGTGTTTGTATTTTTGTAATGCCAGCCCTGTTCTTGCCAAGTTCGTGTATCAGACAGCGAACCTACAAGCAACCATCTGTTTTGTAAGAGGGCCTGACTTTTTCTCAAAGCCTGACTCTTGCTAACTTTGCTTTATATCAGCAGGGCCTGACGTAGGCCTTAGGCCTCATACCAAGCCCCATGCTTCAGGCTTTCTCAACTACACATGTCACTTAATCTCTTTTGACTCATCTATACAGAGAAATTTATCAGTATTGGTATACTGATATAACTCCCCATGTAGACACTTTTATTTGGAAAAACAGTGGATTTTTTTTTTTCTTCAGTTTAAAAATGGCCAATGTTGTTCCAAGTGTCCTCACATGAAGTTATATTGATATAATAGTTCTGGTAAAGTTCTCCATGTACACAAAGACCTTGGTACCTCAGTTCCTTCATAGGGATAATATTCTCCCATTTGTTGTCTATTTAGATTGTAAGCTGTTTGGATCATGGACTCTTTTTTAGTCTACATGCCCAGAGTCTAGTATGATGGGGCTGTGAACTTGATTGGGTTTCTATAGGTGCTGTTGTAATACAAATGCAATATAAGTGAGAGGAAAGATGGTTTTGAGTAGTTAGGGTGCAAGTTTGGGATTTGGGAGTTCAGTTCCCTGCTTTGCTGCAGACTTCCTGTGTGACCTGGGGCAAGTCACTTAATGTTTCTGTGCCTCAGTTCACTATTGTAGAACTGCTCTACCTCATGGAGTGTTGAGGGTAAGTACATAAAAAATTGTAATGTGCTCAGATACTTCATTATTGGGGCTACAGGGTTAGCTGCACCTCAGTCCCCTTTCTGGTCTCCCAAAAGAATACACGAAGGTGTTATGCCTCTTGCTCAAATCACAATTCTTCCAATCTTAGACCAGGACCTGAGTAAACCATTCTATATATGTCAACTGCTTATCGCCATATAGGCCTGACTCGGTTTTGAGTACCTGAGCTTTCTACCCTTTGGGAACCTGTGACCAATGTTATTGACCAGCCACTTTCTTAAGACAAAAGCCCTATCAACCATATTGGTGCTGCAGTGGTATGGCAATGGTGCTGTAACCCCATAGTGTAGACGCAGACTACAGTTGCTGTAGGAATTACACCTTCCCGAGTGACAGTAGCTAGGTAAATTGAGGGAGTTTTCTGTTGGCCTAGCTGTGTCTACCCTGAGAGTTAGGTCAGCATAGTTAGAATGCTAAGGAGTGTGGATTTTGAGGCCAATAGATGTTTTCAGAATTCTTAAACTTTTCATTTAAAGCAGCTGTAGTCAAACAAATATTCCCCTGCATTGTTTGAAACCCAAACAACTGCAACATTAAAAGCCTGGATGTGAAACTGTTTATAAGTAAATGTAAAATAGCCTTCATTTATATTTATTTTCAATCTGAGAGAAATGCAAAGAATGAGCATAAATAATGACAAATAGCTTTTTTGATTTATTCTAAAGTGTTGTCAGTTACAACCTATGATTTTTAGTTGGCAGATTTGTTTTGTTTAAACTGGTAACCAAAGCCTCAGAAGTAAGTCTATCCTTACAAGTTTTGAAACCTCATTTAGAAATGTGTAACCTACTCCAACAAACACGCATACTGGACAAAAAATGAAATTTAAATTTCTCCCTGGAGTGACATTGAGGTCATCGTCAATTAATTGTTCTGTACTGTGGTGAAGTGGGAAGGTTCTTAATGTCTTCTCTGAATACTGTGTGCTTTAGTTTCCCCTGTTGTTCAAGTACAGTATTTAGGTGGCAGGGTAAGAGTGTGTGATCATTCCCATGACCCTTAGAGGGCAGGTGTGACTGCTGCCTGGGACAGAGAACGGCTGACACTCTGGAGCCTGGCAACTGATGGTCAGGTCACCTCCTCTGCAAGAATCAGCCGGAGGTGTCAAAGTAGACCAGGTGACCTGCTGGCCCTGGGAAGAGACAAAGGAATGAGGAGGGGCAACAGGCGTGTCTGGGGTCAGGCAGCTGAAAATGATCAGTCTCCTGTGTGGGACTCGGAGTGGGGAATCAGTGCACCAGGCCCTGGATCCCCCCAAGATGGACTTTGCTGAAAGTTCCTGATTTCTGTGCTAACAAGCTATGGGGTTACAACAGCATAGCTATGACACCATTGCTATGCTGTTGCAGTGCCCGTACTGTTGATAGGGCTTTTGTTTTAAGAAAGTGGTTGGTCAATAACACTGGTCACAGGTTACCAAAGGGTAGAAAACTATACTGTGTTCCTGTTGACTTAGGGTACGTTTACAGTACGAAGTTAATTTGAAATTATTCTATTTGAATTTTCGGAAGTGATTTTATACATTCGGTGTTGTGTGTCCCCACTAAAGCGCGTAAATTCGGCGGAGTGTGTCACAGTACCGAGGTTAGCATCGAATATCGGAGTGATGCACTGTGAGTAGCTATCCCAAAGTTCCTGCAGTCCCCGCCGCCTATTGGAATTCTGGGTTAAGATCCCAGTGCATGATGGGGCAAAAACATTCTTGCGGGTTGTTTCTGGGTGTGTCGTCACTCGCTCCTCCCTCTGTGAAAGCTACGGCAGACGCCATACTGCCAGCAGACGGTACAGTACGGTGCACCGCTTGTCTCCTGGTACTATTAATCCACCTTGCATGGCCTCTTGTCTTTCTATCTACTTTTTTATCTAACCATTTCCTGCCTTTTTTTGGCTTTCGTGAACTGAGCCGCACAGCTTCCGCCACAAACTCTGCTCTCCCGCTCTTGCAGCTCTAATGAGATTCCCGCCTCTGTGAAAGCTACTGAAGACAACCATTTTCCGCCTTTTTATTGGCCATATTGAACCAAACAGCTCTCCTACGTTTCACGCCCTTTTCCAGGATTACCCGAGCAGAGAGCCTGCTCAGATCTCCACTGCAGTTTTGACCATTGTAAATACCTCGCGCATTATCCAGCAATATGTGCAGTACTTGCAAAACTGGTCGAAGAAGCGACAACAGTGTGATTACTATACTGATGAGGACATGGACACAGATATTCCTAGAAGCACAGCATGTGGTGATTGGGAGATCATGGTGGGGTTGGGCCAGGTTCATGCCGTGGAACGCTGATTCAGGGCCCGGGAAAAAGCACAGACTGGTGGGACCGCATAGTGTTGCAGGTCTGGGATGATTCCCAGTGGCTGCAAAACCTTTGTATGCATAGGGCCACTTTCATGGAACTTTGTGCTTCAGGACAGGGGACAGCAAGTCACAAAGACCCCAAAATGAGAGCAGCCCACACAGTTGAGAAGCGAGTGGCCATAGCACAACCAATATTCCAATTGTAATTGCTGCTTGTTGTGTGCTCCACAATATCTGTGAGAGTAAGGGGGAGACATTTATGGCAGGGTGGGAGGTTGAGGCAACTCGCCTGGTGGCCAGTTTCACACAACCAGACAACAGGGCGATTAGAAGAGCATAGCAGGGTGCACTGTGCATCAGAGAAGCTTTGAAAGCCAGTTTCATGACTGGCCAGGGTACAGTGTGACAGTTGTTTGTTTCTCTTGAAGCTAATCTTGCTCTTTCTCTCTAGATATCAAAAAAAGTGTGTGTGTACATATATATAAATGTTCTTTATTATTTGTTGCACAACACATTGAGAGAAATCAGAAGTTAGATGGGAGAGGGGGTAGTATTGGGTTAGTGCGGTGGAGGACGAGGGAAGGATAAGTCCAGAAACCAAATCAAAAGTTCGCATATGCCAGTTTTCTGGTGATTGTTCGATCCTCTGGGGTTGAGTGTGTGGGTCTCCATAGCCTCCCCCCTAGTGTTCTTGGGCGTCTGGGTGAGGAGGCTATGGAACTTGGGGAGGAGGGCGGGCGGTTATACAGGGGCTGCAGTGGCAGTCTGTGGTCTTGCTGCCTTTCCCACATTAGATCCATCCATGTAGCGCAGCATGTCAGTTTGCTCCCCCATGAGCTTGACCATAACGTCCTGCCTGCTCTCATCGTGTGCGTCCCTCCTCTCTTGGTGTTCCTGTAATGCTTTATGGGACTCCACAATTGTTTGCCTCCACACATTCAGCTAGGCCCTATCAGTGCGGGAGGACTGCATGAGCTTGTCGAACATGTCGTCCCGAGTTGGTTTTTTCCTCCTTCTAATCTGGACCAGTCTCTGGGATGGAGTAGATAGGTGCTGCGTTGAAACATTTGCACCTGCGGGAGGAGAAAAGGGGAGGGTAATATTTTAAAAGATACATTTCAGAGAACAAAGGGGATGCTTCAGTGAAACAGGCAATTCATACTACACTGCACATGTTCTTTCTGTACGAGTTAGCATTTTGCCTCTTGTACTGAAGTGCCTGCCACTTTGGTGTGAGTAAGCCATCGCACACAGCTGGGCAACAGAATTCAGCTTGCAGGCAGCCATGGTAAGCCCCAGGGATACGCGGGGTTCTGCTACTTCCGCATTCATTTCAATGCTTTCAAACCACCGGGCCACCTTTCCTATAGCAAGCAATGCCTAGTGGGTTTGCCATATAAAAGGAGGGCCTGCGGGCTCTCTGGGATGATCGCTTCACACAACCCCCTCTTTTCCCCCCTCCCCCCACCGCTCCGATGAGGCTCTGAGCAGAGATGAGCCCTTTAAACTAAACGCGAACAGCCCAGTGCGGCTGGGTTTCCCCTCAGCCCCCCACTGTGTGGCTCTGATCAGGCTCTCACTCACCAGAAGTACCTTCTCCAGGGTCATGGTCCGGGAGCCTGCCTTGGGAGTGGGGGGAGGCTATTGGCTCCAGCATTAAGAATAGTTCCTGGCTAGGGGAGGAGACAGATTCCCCACTTACCGTCTTTGCATTGTCCTCCTCCTCCTCCTCCTCCGATGACTCCTCCTCACTCTGTGCAACTCCCCCCTTGCAAGTGTCCCCAGACAGTAGTGGGGTAGTGGTGGCATCACCCCCCATAATTGCATGGAGCTCACTGTAGAAGCGGCATGTATGGGGCTGTGACCCAGATCGCCCATTCACCTCCCTGGCTTTTTGGTACGCTTGCCTGAGCTCCTTGATTTTTTTTGTACGACACTGCTCTGTGTCCCTGGAGTAGCCTCTTTCCGTCATGGCTCTGGAGACTCGTCTCCCCAACATACGATGAGATCCAGTACCTCCTGTTTGGACCATGCTGGAGCTCATCTGCGAATCCGAGACTACGTGATCTCTTGTGATGGTGGACTCTGCATGGTCGCCTGTGATGGTGACCTGTGCTGATGGTGACCAAGCAGGAAACGAAATTCAAAAGTTCCCGGGGCTTTTCCTGCCCACCTGGCTAGTGCATCGAAGTTGAATGTGTTGTCCAAGAGTGGTCACAAGGGAGCGTTCTGGGATAGCTCCCGGAGGCCAATAATGTCGAATTGTGTCCACAATACCTTTAACCCGGGATTGCGATCTCGATTTAAGTGCTACTCTACTTGCCGAGGTGGAGTACAGAAATCGGATTAAAGAGCCCTTTAAATAGAAAAAACTGGTTTGGTGGTGTGGACAGATTCATTTTTTTTTCCGAATTAACTCTGCTAATTCTGAAATAACCGACTAGTTTAGACCAGGCCTAATAAACCTTCTGTTTTACAATGCTGGCTGAGAGTCACTGATGACTTGGAAGTGGGGGGTGAATGGCCCTTTGGAGGCATGTAAGGCTTCCCTTGGTGTCCCATCTAGGTGGACCCAGTGTGGGGAGCTCACGGTGTGAACGGGGGGTGCTGAATGTTCTGAGTTTGCAAATATAGCCCTTTCTGGAATCTCCCATTTATTTGGGAGGTTGTGGCAAAAGAACTCAGCTATACCTGGAATGTTCAGATTTCCTTGATTCCAGGTTTTAGGCCTGAGCATAATATAGAAATTACTCTAGTGGATTTTTTTTTTTTTTTTTTTTTTTTAAATTAAACATTCAGCTTTGGTTATTCTTAATCAGGTTCCTTATGTCTTCCTTTTCTTTTATTAAGCAGTTGATCCCTGTGAAGTGTGGTGCAGTAAGCCAGTTCATGTACTGAAAGACTATTGTGATGTGATTAAAATCTACATTGTTTGGCCGTTTCTACTTAAACTTGAGAATAAAACTGATTTCAGGTAAGCATTTATTCATATTGGTTAATCTTGTCCTTGACATTTTTGTTTTATTTTAATGCTTCAATCTGGCCATGAGCAAAGTTGGCTATAACTGGGCCATACCAAATTTACGGGCCATACCATTTTGGTCAATTTTATGGTCAGATGATTTTAAAAAATCAGCTCTTTAAATCTGAAATTTCATGGTGTCGTAATTGTAAGGGTCCTGCACCGAAAAGGAGTTGTGGGAGGGTCGCAAGGTTGTTGTAGGAGGGTTACGATACTACTACCCCTACTTCTTCACAGCTGCTGGCAGCGGTGCTGTCTTCAGAGCTGGGTGGCCAGAGAGCAATAGCTGCTGGATGGGAGCCCAGCTCTGAAGGCGGAACCACTGCCACCAGCAGTGCAGAAGTAAGGATGGCATGATATGGTTTTGCCACCCTTACTTCTGCTCTGCTGCCTTCAGAGCTGGGCCCTCGGCCAGCAGCTGCCACTCTCAAGCTGTCCAGCTCTAAAGGCAGCAGTACAGAAGTAAGGGTGGTATGGTATTGCCACCCTTACTTCCACCCTTCTGCTGGCTGGGCGCTGCCTTCAGAGCTGGACGTCTGGCCAACAATCTCCACTCTCCAGCCTCCCAGCTCTGAAGGCAGCGCAGAAGTAAGGGTGGCAATACCGCAATCCCCCTAAAATAACCTTGCGACTCTCTCCCCCCCCCCCTCCCTGACCCACAACCCACTTTTGTATCAGGACCCCCAGTTTCAGAAACACTGGTCTCCCCCCTTGAAATCTCTATAGTATAGAGTAAAAATACACACAAGACCAGATGTCCCAATCTGTGACACATTTTTTCATGGTCATGAATTTGGTAGGGCCCTAGCTATAACTGAAGAGACTTTAGATTCCGAATATCAGGGATAAACTCTTCAAAAATGGATGCCTATATTTAAACATCCAAATCATTGCTCTGGTTTTTGAAAGTGCTAAGAACCCAGCAGCTACAATTGATTTCCCATTTTGAAGAGATTGCTCTAAGTTTCTAAACACTGTCTTCTTTAGATCTGACTGACTTTAATATTAATAGCTAAGGCTATATAACAGGACAAAAATTACTTTTCTAAAAAAAATGTTTTCATTTAAGCAATTCCTACTTTTGTGAGCTAAGTTTGAAGAGACTCGGGGATATTGAGGTTCTGGAACACGTGGTTGATTTGGCTAAGAAAGTTGTGGTAAGTGGTGTTCTATAACTTACATTTTCGAATGTGTTAGACTGCTTAATTAGCACCTTGCCATGATACAGGTCTTGATTTATATGTTAAATTAGAACAAGGCAGTTGTTTCTGCTAGGGTGAATAAATATGTTGACAGCCAGTTGGGTAGCACTATGAGTTACTGTTCTTGTAAGGGAAGTACAATGATTCAGTGATGTCTGCAAGAAAACTGGCTCCAGGGGCTTGATTAGAGCATGGATCATCTTTTTGTTACGTTTGTACAGTGGATAGCACAGCATTCCCTGATCCATGATTGCAGTACAGACAGTAGAACCATGTCAGTGAGGTGAGAGGTCCTCTTACCCACAGTGAAATAAAGTTGCTTTTTCACTACTCTTTTGCTCAGTAACAGTTTGCTGTTTGAATCTTGCTGCTGCTTCTAGTCTGGTCCAAAACAACCATGTACTGCTAGGAGATGCCAAACAAAGGAGAGAGGGAAGCAGCGAAGAAAACGGAGGGTTGTGGGCAAGTGTGCAAATGATGAACCAAATATTTTAGTGTTTGGTGTGGTGTGTTAAATTGAGGTATTGCACAGTTTTTACTCTGAAAATTGTGATCAATGGAAGATTGGTTGTGTGCAACCCAAAACTGCATCTTGATGGTCCACTCTGCCGTTACATGACTTCATAATAAATAGTGCAGTGGTTCTCAACCAGGGGTACGTGTACCCCTTGGGTACACAGAGGTCTTCCAGGGGGTATGTCAACTCATCAAGGTATTTGCCTAGTTTTACAACAGACTACATGAAAACCACTAGCAAATTCAGTACAAACTAAAATTTCCTACAGATAATGACTTCTTTACACTGCTTTATATACTATACCACTAAACTGTAAGTACAATATTTATATTCCAACTGATTTATTTTATAATTATATGATAATGAGAAAGTAAGCAGTTTTTCAGTAATAGTGTGCTTGTGACACTTCTTTGGATTTTGATGTCTGATTTTTATAAGCAAGCACTTTTTAAGTGAGGTGAAATTTGGGGTACGCAAGACAAATCAACCTCCTGAAAGGTACAGTAGTCCAGAAAGGTTGAGAACCACTGTACTAGTGGGTCGCACACTTTGTTGCTTCTGTCTGAGCACATTGCCCTTACAGGGCATCCTTGCGTCCTAGGCTATGGCTACACTATGCAGCTTTTAGCGACACGGTGTGCTGCTATAGCCACGCCGCTAAAAGCTGCGCAGTGTAGCTGCTGTGTTGGCAGGAGAGAGCTTTCTTGACTGCAAAAAAACTTCCATCCCCCAGCAGCAGCAGCTTTGTCTGCAGGAGAGTTCTCCTGCTGATAAGGAGCTGTTCGCACTGGTGCTTCTCCTCGGTAAAACTTTTTTGTCGAGTGCAGGTGTGGTGTGTGGTTTAAAAAAAAAAACACCCCTGAACAACAAGTTTTGCTGATGAAGTGCCAGTGTAGACATACCCCTGGTATTCCCTCCAACAAGCTCCCTGTGTGCCAGCCTCCTATTTTCTATCTCCCCACTGTCCTTTCACCCCACTATTCTTATTTTTTGTCTTTCTGTCTGGGAAATAAGTTATTTTGGATATCAACATTGTACTGTATTGGGAGGATCAGCAAAGCTGAGATAGAGGGGATATTGTTACAAGGTTAGGTGTTAATGGCTGCCATCAACCGGTTCTTTGAAGCTGCTGGCTCTCCTAATCGGATTCCTCTTTTTTCCCCTTTCTTTTTTTTTTTCTTCTGATTTTCACCAAAATCAATATGATTCTACTCACTGTTGCCTAGAACATTCCCTGAAATTTTTGAATGGATCAGATATACCATTCAAACATTATCGCATTAGACAGAGAAATGCCGTTGAGTAAACAGCCTCACTTTGCTTTTGGTTGGGTGAAAAGTCTGATTTCTTTTGTTTGTTTGTTTTTTTTTCCCCAGAACAATCCATTTTTTATCAGTGGCATATTGAATATTGGTACTCGAATAGAAAATGTAAGTTATTTTGACTTTAAAAAAAAAAGAAACAAAAACCTCCTGTAAATACAAATAAGGCTTTTCCATCTGTCTGCAGTATTTCTTTTCTACATATAAACAAGGTACATGGGTATATAACAGTTAGAGCCCTTGATGGTATAATAGGTTGCATTTTCTTAGAAGTCTCCCAGTTCTGAAGTTTTGGTGCATGGGTATACTTTTTCTTCTGCATGTCACTTTCTCTTAACCTACACAGATGGCATAAACTGGAAAGTTACTTGAACATTAAAAAAAGAAGTTTGCCATTTTGAAGACCATATCGTAGCCACTTTTAATAGTGGGAGAAATAAATCAGGCACAGCTATAACTTGTTACTGGATAATTCACTACTTATATTTTTATTTAATTTAAATGGCATTTTGTCTTGATGGACATGCATTTAATAGTAAATAAAATAATAATCTAAATTCACAAAATCTGTTTTAAAAACACACGTATAGAACATACCAGCTAACAAACATTCGGCACTCAACCCCACTCGTTTAGAAAAAGCTTTGGAACATGCTTTGATGGTCCTCCAACTCAGGCTGTGTTGGACATGGGAGAAGTATATTTCAGAGTCAAGGGCTTTTCACTTGCAACACCCTGCTTGAGGATTGTCCATTCTCATGTCAGCTGTTGTCTCAGTTTGGGTTGAAACACAAATACATAGGTGGGTGTAGTAGAGTCCTCAGTTGGCTTAAATGGCTTAGTGGTTAGCGTCCACTCAGTCATGGGGTAGTGGTAGGGGAACCTGTGCCCGCCCACTCCACCAAGCTCTGACCCAGGGCCCTATGAGGGTCAGCAGTGTTGATAGACCCTCTGGGTTGCTTCCTACCACTGCACCTTCTGCCTCTGGTCCCAGATAAAGGAAAATAAAAACATAACATAAGAATGGCCATACTGGGTCAGACCAAAGGTCCATCTAGCCCAGTATCCTGTCTACCGACAGTGGCCAATGCCAGGTGCCCCAGAGGGAGTGAACCTAACAGGTAATGATCAAGTGATCTCTCTCTCCTGCTATCCCTCTCCACCCTCTCCCAAAGAGAGGATAGGGATACCATTTCTTACCCATCCTGGCTAATAGCCATTAACGGACTTAACCTCCATGAATGTATCCAGTTCTCTTTTAAACACTGTTATAGTCCTAGCCTTCACAACCTCCTCAGGCAAGGAGTTCCACAAGTTGACTGTGCGCTGTGTGAAGAAGAACTTCCTTTCATTTGCTTTAAACCTGCTGCCAATTAATTTCATTTGGTGGCCACTAGTTCTTGTATTATGGGAACAAGTAAATAACTTTTCCTTATTTACATTCTCCACATCACTCATGATTTTATATACCTCTATCATATCCCCCCTTAGTCTCCTTTTTTTCCAAAAAGAAAAGCAAACAGCGTGAGCTGGGCTTAGGGTGACCAGATGTCCCGATTTTATAGGGACAGTCCCGATTTTTGGGACTTTTTCTTATATAGGCTCCTATTACCCCCCCACCCCTGTCCCGATTTTTCACATTTGCTGTCTGGTCACCCTAGCGGGGCTCAGCATATAGTCCTGTACTTCAGGGATGCATCTCTAGCCCCTTTTGGGTGGAGTTGGTGGAGTAGTTCTGTACTCCTCTCCAGCTTTCTGAGCGGGCTTTGCTCCCTTTTCAACCATGTTGCAAGTTAGAGCATGTGCTGCATGATTAGAGGGGCAAGGCTAGCTGGACCCAGGCCTGTCATTTAACCCCTTACATTCCAGTGTGGAGTCTGTATACCCCACCACAGTGTGTCACCAAGAAAAATGCTAAATAGATCAAAGCCTACAATTGAATGATACCCATAAGTTAATTGAAAGCCACTGCAGTTGAAAAGAAGCTTGTGCTGCATGTGGGGAAATCCAGATAAGTAAGCAGATTCTCATTTTACATTAACTGAAGTTTCCAAATGGTCTTCAACAGGAACACTCATTCTGTTGAAAAGTAGCTTGCAGGATGATGCAGACTCTTAAAAGTGATCACCAAAATAAGTCTTCTGCAGAAACACCTTAACAATTTTGTATTGTGTGTTCTAAAGGTAACTCAAAATTTATGATGCTACAGTGACAAAATACAAAATTTAAGTTCGTAGGTGTAAACCAATATTTACTTGTTTTCTTCGGTGGAGTGATTTTAAATGATTGAATAGTGCATTACAAATATTCTGAAAAAATCCCGCAATACTTGGATTCAAGTACACTAGTACTGATAATTAATCTGTCAAAAAGAGAAGTTAGGGGAAAGCAGGGTGAATACAAATCAGTGGGGTTTTTTTTAAACAATTTTTTAAAATTTCAATTAAATACATTTTTAAAAATAAAACTTTTGAATTAGTTTTCATATTTCACATTTATCTTAAGGCCTAAGCTTACTATAATCTATTAAAACAATTAAATAAAAAAAAGTACATTTGTCCAACTTTTAAAGAAAGACCACTTAACTGGTGGAAGTCACTTTTGAAGCATTGGAACCAGTTTTTGACAGCAGTAGCCTCTTCTATAGGTACAGAAAAAAATATTCTTCTTTTTTCATTTTATTTAACTAGTTCAGTTTAGTAACTAGTTCATTCAAAGTTAAGAAACCAGTTGGGAAGTTGCTAATGCAAGAAAGCTTGTTTTCCTCTTCCAACCTGAATAAAAACTAGATGTGAGAAGGTGAGTCTACTAGTTCTAAAATGTTGAAGGACAATGGTGACCAGAAACAATCCGTTCAATTCACTAACTAGAGATAGTACTTGGTTTTGTCAATGTTAGTTTTAATGCAAACCATGTTTTGATAAACAGTTTCTTAGATATCCAGCCCATTTGAGGTAGTTTACTCCTGGGAGTATTCTGTGCCAAAAACTTAATTTGGCACACAATATTTTAAAATTTTGCAAAATTCAACGTATTTTATTTGTCAAAATAACACAATATAATCATGCTCCCATTATCAGCCTGGGGCTGTCAGTGGGAGCTTCAACCCCCTGTGCCAGGCACGTGCAGGAATCCTGGGGGGAAATCACAAATTCAGCATGAAAGTAAAATTCTGCAGGGAATACAGAATTCTGGCAGGACTAGTAGTTTTATTTAACTGTTAAAAATGCACACATTTTTATATTTTTAATTGAATTAAATTTTTCATTGACATGGAGTGTGACACGTCACAAGTAAATTTTATATAGTAAGTAAGAAATGCATCATTCACTGTTTTTTGTAATGTAATAAATGTAAATTAAAAGGTCTATAATTGCTTACGTTTGTATACAATGTATCCTTCTGGTTTGCACAAAGAAGCATGAAATATAGTATAAAGTCTATACTGAATTGCAAATCAATGTGGTTTTTATGGTTACTAATGATAGAGAATCAATTTTCCCTTAAGGGCAAAAACTAAAGTACAAATACAATACAAGACTAAAATGGATGATTTAAATCGGTTTCTTACTTACTGATTTAAATTATTAAAATTGGTGAGTTATATTGCTTTGATTTAAATTAACCCACCTTTTGGGAAAGGATTGTACTTTAAAAAAAAAAAAAAGTTATAAAAAGAGGGGTGGGTGTGATGTTTCTGGAGGCACCAAGAGCTGTGATTCACCTGTTGCCATCTTCCTGCTGCTTGAGGGAGTGTGGCCAGTGCCTGCTGGCTGTCAACTCCCTAACACAACAGAACTGCCAGCAACTCAAGAATTCTCCTGTGGGCTATTCTAGCCCTACTTTTTCCCTGCAGGTTGACAATGGATGCACCCCAGATCCTGAGTCCCTTTAAAGTGCCCCCCTGTGGTGTCCAGCCCCTGATCACTGGATACCCACAGAAGTACTAGGTTCTCTGTTCCTAAAGGAACAGTTTACTAGTTTTACCCTAGACTATTGCTCCTGTATCAAATGCAGCACTTGAATTCAATGATAATTAAACAAAACAAAATTTATTTCAAGAAACAATAGAGATTCAAATTGAAACAAGTGTGAGTAAGGTAAACAAATGGCTACGTACAAAGCAAAATCATAAAACGCTAACTAGGGTCTTCACTTATTGAACTTTGGGATGGGAATTAGTCTTGGAGCAGTTTGCGAGCTACAAGGAGCCAGAACTCAGGCTATGGCTACACTACAGTTTAAGGTGACGTAAGTTATGTCACACAGGGTTGTGAATTAGCCACTCCCCGAGAGACACAATTTATGCCAACCTAAGCGTGGACAGTGCTTTGTCAGCAGGAGAGTTTCTCCCACCAACATAGCTGCCACCACTCATTGGGGATGGATTAATTGAGTTGACTGGAGAGCTCTCTCCACCATTGGCTTAGAGTGATGGCGCAAACAGAGATGTTGAAATCCCTAATCACGCTGCAGGCAGCATGGCTGTGTGCTTATGCTTCCCTCTGCCCCCACACCCCACTGATGCAGAACTGCTTGCCATGCCCTCCCCAAATTCCTCCCACACATTCCTTGCAACCTCCCAGGCTGTCTGGGTACCCTATTCACTCCGCACCTTCGGATAGCTTCCAAAATGATAGCTGGACTTAGCACAGCTATAAGAGCCTATACTGCCCTGCACTATTACCTCTCTTCCCACCAAGCGTTTTGTGTGTTGTTAATTGGTATTTAATAAAAACATACTCTCTGAAAGATGATCATTATTTGTTTGCTTCACATGCTAGTTACTGCTGGAATTAATACACAGTGGCAGTTGGATCATTTTCAGACTACAGATTTTGGTCAGGAATCAACATTTTCATGGAAGGTGGAAAGTTAACAAAGCAGGCAGAGTGCTGTATAGAAAGATTTATTGCTTGTACTCATTATCAAAATAGTGCCTCAAAGCTTCCCTGATTCAAATAACCCCCCATTGCACCCTCTCTAATAGCCCTGGTATTTGGCTGCTCAAAATCAGCTGCGCAGGCGATCTGCCTCGGTGCTGCAGCAAGGGGGAAACTGCTCTAGGTTTCTAAACACTGACCGGTAGCAGTCTGGAGTTGCCAGCTTCCACACAGCGATCGCTATACGCTTTTCCACCGAGAGGTCAGCTCTCATTTTGGTGTTGTTATGCCGCAGTGCTGGGGCGAGCTCCGCACACAGTTCCAGGAAGGTGGCTTTCTTCTTCTGAAAATTCTGCAGCCACTGCTCATCATCCCAGACCTGCATAACGATGTGATCCCACTATTCACTGCTTGTTTCCCAAGCCCAGAAGCTACGGTCCACCATGTGCAGGTGCTCCATAAATGCCCAAAGTAATCTGGTGTTGTTTCTTTCGATGACCTGGAGCAAGTCCGGCAACTCTTGATTCCTATTCAGATTGGGAGTTCATGATATACTACTGCATAACCAACCATGATTTGTTCATAACAGTGACCACAACAATAGAGAACAGTGCAGGATCCATCCTTTCAGACAGAGATGGTGGGCGCACATTGAAAAATGCTGCAAAATACAGTCAGAAGCCCATGGAATGATGGGATGGGGAAAAAATGCATCATGGGTGTGGGCTCAATGATCCACTCTGCCTTCCCACAACTCCTAGCTGCAGAAGGTGGCAAGTAACATAGTGGGATAGCTACTTACAGTGCACTGCTCTCAGTGTCTATGCTAGAGCACCAACTGTGTATGCACTCCACCAACAGAAGCAGCGTTGTGCGAATATGCTCAAGCAATGTAATTATAGTGCTTTTAGATAGTCGGAGTAACTTGTGTCCACAAAACTCTAGTGTAGACAAGGCCTCAGTCTTTCATCAAGCACCCCGTTCAACAAGATGCATCTCAGTGAACAGATACAGAATGTCTTTCTCCACCTTGTAATATACTAAAACAGTCTTTTGTTTTTAGTCACAAACATGGCCATCCCTTGATGTCATGTCATTCTTTTTCACTTACAATTAGTTTCAGTGTTTATAGTTGCTTTGTTGGTATTCCATTGCCTTTTCTGGGTTATTGCCAAGGTGGATGATTGAGCAATATGTTACATCATTAGCTAGCCAGAGAGGGGTGACAACTCCCTTCCACTTGAATTGGCCATCACCAAGACGTATTATTTCCTGGGGACTCACTTTCACTTCAAGACCATAAGGGCTTAATTTTCAGTGTAGTGACATTATTCCTTAAATATTTCCCATACGCACATCTCACGATAAGGGAGTGTCGCTAAGTTACAAGCTTTTAGTAGAGAAATTGCATATTACCCTTTATAGTGAATGTAGTGAGTTTGTCAGGTCTGAGGAAGGAGCTGCTTGCAAAGAATATTGAGCCATTTGCCAGTTGTCACCAATGGGCCTTGGTGTCACAGTGGGCATTTACTGTGCTGAGTAACATTCAGTTCCTTACAAGGAGCAGTGATTGGCCGATGACTACCGTCAGGTTGATTCCCATATAATGTGGATAATGGTTTTAAAAACTAACATTTGGTTTTATATTGATATACCAAAAGTGTCCTTTCTGGTTTGCTGTCAAACAAGGATTTGAGGAAAGGTTCATAAGTCAGGAGTGGTAATCTGTAGCACCAGTAAAAAGTAACACTGTATGAGAAATGCTACTTTACTTTGCCTTGATACTGTAATGCTGCCTGCAGTGATTCAAGAGAAGGAGTACTAACCTCAGGGCAGACTGTCAGGAAGAGTACTATCCCCAAATTGGCTGTGAGTTCTATACTAAGGCTATGTCTACATTAGCACTTTTGTCAGCAAAACTGTTTTCAGTCAGGGGTGTGGAAAAAAATGAAACCCTGACCGACATAATTTTCACTGATAAAAGCACCGGTGTGGACAGCACTATGTTGGTGGCAGAGCGTCTCCTGCCAACATAGCTACCGCTGCTCATTGAGGGTGGTTTAATTATGCTGGTGGGAAAGCTTTCTCCCGCCGGCATAGAGTGGCTACACAGGAAACTTTACAGCGGTGCACTTGAGTGGTACAGTTGTGCAGCTGTAAGGTCTGTAGTGTGGACATAGTCTTAGATTTCATCAACCATTTATCAAGTGTAAATTCCTTAGGCACTATAGGAGCATTAACATGGAGTCACAGACAGTCCCCTGGGCTACTCTGCGCTATCTCACCACCCAGGTGAGCGTACTTTTTTGATCAATGGTCCTTTACACCAAGAAACACAGCAATATTTAAGTTACTCTGAGTCCCAAAGGACCAGTCATTACCCCAGGTCAGTTGCACCTTAAGTCTCACAACAAAGATAATGCTTGTAGCCAATCCTGTAATAAACTATACAAAGATTTATTAAATAGAAAAAAGAAATTTAGAGAATTCTTTACAAGGGTAAAGCAGTAAACATACACAAATGAAACTTAAGATTGTAACTCAAAAGATAATACAAGTTTCTATAATCAGCAACTCTATGTCCTTTAGCGCTAACCCAGGCTAAGCAGCTGGAGATCTCTTGCTTATGCCTGGAAAAATCTTGTCCCCAGAGTCCAAGCATCAGTTCTTGTTAGGGGTTTCATACCCCTCCTGCCATGTACTGTGAGCTGGAAACTCAACTGATGGAAGGAACCCACTTGCTTGACTTGTCACAGGGAGGAGGACAGAACAACATAAGTCTTTTGTTCTCTTGAGGGTTTGTAGGGAGATTCCAATTGCAGGGTCCCACAATAATGTGTCTGGTATTGATGGACCTTTCCTTTTGGGAAAGGCATAACACTTTCTGTTGAAGATGAGCCCCTCAGTAATTAAGGTCTCTATCCTATCTGGTGATATACACAGTCACAGAGGTTCACAGTGTAACTGCTGAAATATTACCTTACAATATTGGATACAATATTATAAATTTATATTAATGCACGCAGCAATTCATAAGCATTCAATGAAGTCTAAACACGTTCTTAGAATTGTTAAAATAGATATTAGAATTATAATACAGATTGGCCAGACTGATTCTGGTTATGTAATTTATCAGTGTCTAATTGAGACATGGGGACCTTGGTATGAGCGGGCACCTGATCTGCCAGCATCACTGGCATGTCACATCTAACCTAGCTAGAGCAAAAAAACTATTCCAAGGTTGTCCTTGTGCCAGATTTTTAAATCTAGTTTCAGCCTGACCTTTTCTGGCCTTTGTGGTGCATAAAATGAGATGGCTGTTATAATTTGTGAAAATGCAAGCTAACTTAGTGTTGGTTCTCTTTGACCATATATTTATGCATAGAAATAACATATCAGGTGTCTGAAATAAACTAAAAATACCTTTCCTGAATTCTGTGGCTTGTGGAATAGATATGAAGTATTTGACCTATGCTCTATTTTTTCCAGGCAACACCCTCAACATTTGCCCTTGCACCTTATTCGTCAGACTTTTGCACAACATTGCTGCTATACTATCCATATTTGTTAAATTTTTTACTTTATATTGTGTTGCCAGTAATTTAGGTTATTCCATATAAGAAAAACTGAGTACAGTTGCTAACTTTCTCTAATTTCTACCCTTTATTTGAAATAGAGAGTTTTTGATATTGGGGCTGCCCTTGCCTGGGTGAAATGTACAGGCGAGTTCAGTGTTCTACAGAAATTAGAAGAACTTGGAGATTACTGTTGGCCTCCTTTAGAAGCTTTCTTTGCTAAATGTAAGTATAATCATTGTGACAGGTATGCAATTTCCTGCAATATTCTGGATGAACATTATTAAATTGGGCTACACCTTATTGAATTAAATTTTAAATATCATAGGATCTCATTTTTAAAAATGCAAATGTTTGTGTTGTGGGATTGTATGTAAGCTGTGTAGGAGACCTGACTAATGTAACCCTTGGGAAGTATTGAGCTTCAAATTTTAGAAAATGGGCTAAGACAGCAATGAATTGATAGTTGTGCAGGTTTCCTAGGAGGTATTTGGGAGGAGAGGAATGCAAATGCACATCTCTGGACCTGATCTTTTCAAACTTCACTTTGGTGACAAGACCTTTTGACTATGAATTACCTATTCCCAGGATCAAAAGTCCCAAACAGCATGGAGGAGTAATTTGCAGATTCATGGGGGTGTTTTTTTTCTGAGCCAAGGCAATTACGAACTTGTGATCATGACGGGGGAACAAAACCTTGGTGAGGCTTGAAGGACTGCTCACCAACCAGAGACCTTGTAGGACTTGGGGCGATCTCTGGTCAGCTTATTAGCATGCATGTAGGTTCTTTTTATTGGTTTTAATATGTTTTCTATATAATGCTTTTACTTTAAGAATAAACATATTTGCTTAGGAAGAGCTGTGATAACTTGTAACTCTAGCAGTTACTCTTCCCAGGCTGTAAACAGTGTAAGAAAAGTGCAGACACAGGCCTGTTAGGTGGTCTGCCTTGCTGAGGAATAACAGTCTTAAAGGAGAACTGTGCAGCCTGGACATGCCCTGGTCAGAAAGTAGAGAGGTGCATATGTCAATCCAAGAGCGGTAATGGCTTAGGAACTGGAAATCTAAGAATGGGTGCCCTTGCTGGATCATAGGGGGGCAATTCAGGTGCAGTTGCTCAGACTGTGATAAGCATTTAAAAAAAAAAAAGGGGGGGGGAGATACCTTGTCATATGGTGTGTGTGTGTGTGTATGTATGTGTGTGTGTGTCTGAGTCATATTCATATATAATTTTTTTTTTCTTTAGCTTTGGAGCAGTTGAGGGCATCATGGGAAAATTAGAATTTTTTCAGTTCAGAAGGATTATTCTCTCATACTTACGTATTTCTTTTCTAATGTTGTTCATTACAAAGGATATTCTTATCTTGACTTTATCCATTCCTGCTGCTTATTCCCTCATTGACATCCTACTCTTAGTCAGTGATACAATCAATTGCTGTGAACATGACTGTCTTAAATATCATACCCTCATTTGTGGCATAATTAACAAGAGCCAGAAGAACTCTTAGAAAATAACAAAGGAAAAGACAGAACTTGATTATAAGCTAAGTGAAACAGTTTCTAAATGCAGTATACTTAATTTTTCCGTGAAGTCACCCACTCTTCAGTTTTGTCAGCTATTCTAAGTCTAGAAAAACAGTTTAGCAGTCTTTCCTTTGAAATATCCAGTTTTGCTCCAATGTTTATCATCGTTCTTGCTACAGCTGCCGTTGGTATGCTATCCCCTGCTGTATTAAAAATAAGCTTTTGATAATTGGGATGTGTTCCATCATCAGTGACAATCGAATCTGAATCCTACTTGGCGTGAGGTACTTTTTTTCTTAGAGAGATGATAAACCAGCATGTTTTCTCTTACCTTCCTTTTCAAGTTTCAGAGTGGTAGCCGTGTTAGTCTGTATCAGCAAAAAGAATATTGGCCAAACCGGACAGTCTCTATGCAAAAGAATAAATGGACACAAATCAGACATCAAGAATTATAACATTCAGAAACCAGTCGGAGAACACTTCACCCTCCCTAGTCACTCGATTACAGATCTCAAAGTCGTAACACTCCAACAAAACAACTTCAAAAACAGAATCCAATGAGAAACTGTAGAATTGGAATTAATTTGCAAACTGGACACCATTAAATTAGGCTTGAATAAAGACTGAGTGGAGGGTCATTACACAAAGTAAAACCAATTTCCCCATGCTAATTTTCCCCCCTATTGTTACTCACACCTTCTTGTCAACTGTTGGAAATGGGCCATCCTGATTATCACTACAAAAATTTTTTTTCTCCTGCTGATTAATAGTTCACCTTAACTGATTACTCTCGTTATAGTTGGTATGGCAACACCCATTTTTTCATGTCCTCTGTGTGTGTGTGTGTGTGTGTGTGTATATCTTCCTACTGTATTTTCCACTGCATGCATCCGATGAAGTGGGTTTATAGCCCACGAAAGCTTATGCTCAAATAAATTTGTTAGTCTCTCAGGTGCTTCCTTTTCAAGAATAACTATTAAAGAAAACAAAGCTGGTCTAACATTTGATGGAAGACTTCAGTGTAACAAAAAACAAAACAAATATAAGAATTTTTATCTAATTATAAAGAAGTGATTCTTTAGCACTTTCTAAAAATTATCTGAAGTATAGTTAAAAAAAAAAAAGTTAAACAGGAGTCCATAAGTTTGACAGTGTCTTTAGGCAAATTAGGACACTGATCATTTTGGTCCCATAGAAAGTAGTGAGAAGTCAGTTTCAAAGTTAAAACAACTTAATAACATTTGAAGACAGTCTGACTATTGGATAGGATCAGAAATTTTGCAGTCATCTTGCTCAGGAGGCTTTGTCTCTTGTGATGTCATGTGGATAGGATGGGTGCCTCCATTAAAAGACAACATTCCCATCTACTGAAACTGTCAGATATTTTTATAAACTCTCTTTAATTTTTTCATTTTAAAATATTCCAAACTAGTAATAATTAGCTCTAAAGTATTAGCCCCACTTGGTTTTAAATGTAAGTTCTTTGGGGGTACCCTCCGGTACTCATTATCTGGCTAATATTTTTCTTAGTTCCCAAAGTCTTGAAATGGTAACGGATTTGACAGGTAACTTTACACCCATTTTGTGTGGGTATTTTAAAGCATACAACAGTAGTAGAGTGAAAGATTGTTAGGTTGTCATCTTAATGAAACTCTTTAACTGCTGTTCATTCTAATACATGGCTGTGATGGTTAAAACATTTATCTGTTTGTTCTATTACTGTGATTAGAGTTGAATAATATCTGTGTCAGCTTCATGAAAATTCTGAATAAATTATTCAGATATATGAGAATTTAACTCTTATGATAGAAAAAAGTTCTATTGTAGTAGCAAAAGGCTCCATGGCACTGAGGTGTAGACTGAGGATGGCAGGATTTGGGTTTTTAGTACAAAGGGAGGATCATTTAGTCCTTGATTCAGCAAGGTACTTAAGTACATGCTGGCTTCAAATATATGCATAGTGTTACTGACTTCATTGAGATTGCTCACATGCTTGAAGTTAGGCATTATGCTCGTAATTTTAAGTACCTTGCTGAATTCAATTGGGACTTACATTTTTTGTGCAACAGTGGAAGCAAAAGTAATCCACATTCTGTTTGAAATGTATTACTTTGTTTTAGCTTATTTCTGTTGTTGATGAGGGGAAAAAAACAAAACTAGACACATCCTATTTCCAGTTATAGAATATACTATGATTGTTAAAAGCAAGAAGTTAAACCTATTGTTGTTTGGCTTTTGTTTTTTTCCCTTACCTTACTAATTTCTGCCTACAGATAAACATTATATAACTAAAGTTGCATTGGAAGACTGCAATTTAGTTGAAGAGTTTGAAGCTCAGAGTTGTGAAAACTGTATAAAGGTAGGACAAAACACTAAAGTGGATTTAAAAAAGAAAAAAAGGTCAAAGTTACAGAAACTTGTAGGGAAGCTATTGGCCAAAGATAAGTATTCCTCTCATAGGATCACATGCCAACACTTATTAGGAGTTGCATGCCTTTTAAGATAATTACACTGCTCCAGATCAATTAGTTATGAGTACATTTCAACATTTGGTATACAGACAGACGAGACACTTAAATACATATTGTTAAATGCTTTTATAGTACGCATCACAGTTGGGATAAATTCTGATTGGTTACATATTTGTTTTTCTTGATCTTACAGAAAAGTGAATTTATGAAAAAGAGAGGAAATTGTGAGTTTTCCAAAGAGAACCTTGATTTTGCTATAAGCTCATACACTAAAGCCATAGAATATTGGTAAGAACTAAGTCAACTAACTGGATCATCTTTGTTTATGTTACGTTTTTATCTTTTTCCGACTTGTCTTGGTTTGTTGACCACTCATTTAAAAATCAGATGATGCCTAAGTGACTTACCACAGAGTTTTGTCTACATTCATATTATCTCTGTTTCCTGTCTTAGCACTAAAGACACTTTTTATCTGTGTCTGTGTTAGTGAAGTTTAAAAAAAAAAAATGCCCATCATTACTAATACTAGTTTAGCAACAACAGCTCTAACAGTGTTGGTAGCTGTAGGGTAAATGGCCCTTCAGCTTCAGAAGCCACTTTCAGTGCTGTCTGTTAAACATGGTCCCATCAGAAAAACAAGATACACTACTGAAAACAGCTACTGGAGCTGATAGCTGCCTACAATAGGGCTCCCAATGTTGCTGGCACTAATGGGGCTGACCCAGTGTTGGCACCAGTGGGATATTTAGGGGTTGAGAACATGCTCACTTTCATCTATATGTGTTGCTTATTTCTCCCCTGAAGTCATCCTTTGGGTGGTTGTGGAAATTGTTTTCTAGTTATGACTTCAAATGAGAAACAGTAAAAGTAAAACTAAAACAAATATTGTGCATGCCAATGGTACAGTATTTATTTAGTGTATAATGCTATGCCTTATAAAATGAACTAGCAACAAAACATTGGCTTGCTGAAATTGTTACCAGTGCTATCACAGGCAAGTGCTGCTCTTGGCAAATTCAGTTGTGTCTGTGGAAAGGCTGTGAACTTCATAAAGATTCCTATCTTAGGGAGTATTGGGTCTGACACATATAGTAGGCATGCATTTGGAAGGATTGATGCCTTTCTAATGTCTCCCCTCAGATTGTGTGCCAACTAGTAAAGTAGATTTCTTCTTTGAGTAGCTTCCCTTATGAGTGCTCCACTTTAGGTGAGTCTGTGTCCCTGTGCCTGTCATTGGAGATTTTTGGTCGCAGTGCTCAGACCACTTATGCACTCCCGCCGTCTTGGGCCGCTTTTGGCAGCTCTATATTTCGCTAAGCGGCCAAACCGCCTTCAGTGCCTTCTCAACCGCTTTTGGCCTGAGATGGAGCCCTTAGCAGAGCCTATTAAGTATATCTAAAGTGTTACTCTTTAGTGGTGGTGGTGTTGTTGTTGTTATAGTGATAGAGTAGAGTTACTTTGTTTGAACTATCCTCCTCTCCCCTCATTTTCTTTCTTTCTTGTTTAAAAAAATATTTTTTTCACTAAGAATCTGTTATTTACTCCTGAGGGAATTCTGCTCCAAAACAATACAAAAATGTTGCACAATATTTTAAAATTCTGCATATTTTATTTGTAAATAAATAAATGTGGCGGCTCCAGCAGAGGGGAGCACAGGCCACTGGCTGTACAGAGGTGGTACATCACCCTGCAGTCCCTTCCTCCCCCACCCTCTTGTGGCCATTGCATCTACTTGAAGAGTGGAGGAAATAGGGGCTCTCATGCTGTACCTCCCCCATATGTAGTTTTCTTTAAAGATAAAGTTATGTTATGACCACATCCAAAGTTCTTACCAAAAATACCTTCCTCATTCCACCTGAATTAGCCTATACCTCCCATCTTTCTTCCCCAAGCCACATGCAATAAAAGGGAGGCCCTGCTCCACTTGCTAGACTTTAGAAGAGCGCTAGCATTCTGTCTCAAAATAACTAAACTGTTCAGAAAATCATCAACATTGTTCCTTTCTATTACTTAAAGATCAAAGGGCTCAGCCATATCTAAACAAAGGCTTTCAAAATGGATTTCCAGTTGCATTCACCTCTGCTATAGTCAGCATGATTTGCAACCCCCCCCCCACCCTCGCCTCCCAGGAACTCGAACACACTCCACAAGATCGATTTCCACCTCTCTAGCCTTCCGGAACAATGTACCAGTCACAGACATTTGTAAAGCAGCCACCTTGGTGTCACCCACACATTCACAGAGCACTGTGCAATTGTGCAGGACTCCTCATCAGATGGACTGATTGTCTTATCATTGCTCATGAATGCAACTCTGAAGCCCCATTCTTGCAACCAGGGGCACTGCTCTACAGTAACCGAAAGTGGAGCACCCATATGGGACATTACTCGAAGAAGAAGAAGAGGTTACTCACCCTGTGCAGTAATTGAGGTTCTTCGAGATGTGTGTACCTATTGGTGCTTCACTACCCACCCTTCTCCACTCTCTACATGGACTTTGCGGTAGAGAAGGAACTGAAGGCAGTTTGGCTGCACAGCGCTGTATAACTGCCAAGAGTGGTACGAGATGGAGGGAGCGCATATGCGGCCCTAACGGCACTACTACCAAGAATCTCTGGATCACTGGATCAGGGATGCAGACTCACGTAAAATGGAGCATCCATAGGGGGACACATCTCAAAGAACCTGTTATTACACAGGGTGAGTAACCTTTTATCCAGAATTAAAGCTGTTGAGAGTCAAAGCAATCAGGTGTTGCTACTATTATTATTCAGAAAACTCAGTTGCACTGGGCATGTTGTTTTACTTTAGATGGCTATGCTAATCAAATAAACTGTCCCAGAAACCATTTCATTTTTATTGCATCATGTGTCCTTGCAAGAGTCCAAGGCCTCCACACAGGAATTGTATTTTTGTTTGTTTATGTTAATAAGGACTTTTTCATTTTGCTATGTCTTCACAAAACACAACTATACATATATTGTTACATGCTGAGACAGCAAAGAACACCTCCCATAGAGCCCAATACTGTTGCTGAAAGCAGGGTTTCAGGTGTGAGGCATTGCACTGAGAGATGTCAGAAGGAGGACTGAAAACAACTTTTATAGCAGCAGTGCTTTTGGGCTCCTGTCTATATTCGAGAGAAGCCTTTGTAGATTGTGCCAGTTCACACCTACCTGAGATGAAGAAACTATTTAGTACCAGCCAGCTTGTAAAATGGTTAGGACAGTGATATGTGGAATTAAAACATAGTTTATGAATTGCATGCTCAAGGAGTTCTCATTGTTTTCTGCAGCTTCTTCACATGTCCAGCAATTAAAAAGATGCAACATAGTTGTAGATGCTTGTGGAAGCCCTAGTTGCTTATAGAACTGAGTGGAGAACTATAGTCATAATCATAGACAACAAACTTGAGAACCACAGGCTGGAAAATTGCTTCCTTTATGAGTATGAGGAAGCTAATTTCTTTTCCCACCATTTTGGCATTCTGCTTTCCCTCAGTAGTTAGGGACAGTGATATGTTTGTTATTTGAAAAGTGACATTTTTATGAAAATTGTTATTTAAGCATCTACCACTAAAACCCTATGGCCTAGCACTCATCAGTGTTCACTTTACCCCTTATAATTCTTGCAGATTAGACATTCCTATATTTCAGTGATAAAATGCTCCCTACTTCTGTAGTAAATAAAAAAAGTATTTGTGTCTGAAGGCATCGTGGTAGAGCCTACAACACAAGGCTAGTCTTCCTCTTTCAATCAGAAAATTTCGTTAGCTGTCAGTCTGCTGCAAGAAGATTCGTGGCTAGCTGGGAGAACCTCCAGAACAACAGTCAAAATAGAATAAAATATTTCTTGTTTTCTTTGTTTGTTAATGTTTGCTATGTTAAACCAAGTCCTAAGCAATAGTACAAGTCACAAATGAAAAATCTGTTTTGCTGTTGTGCTGATTTTTGCTTCAACTCCTCTGGATAGCATTGGATTGATCCAGGAACAGAGAAAGTCTATAGTAATTCATTCAAGAGGGCTTGATGGAGTAGTTGTATTAGTGTATTGTTCAGAAACAAGAATAAATTTGCCTAAAAACCATTAATTTCCATACCAAATAAAGTGGGGTATATATTACAGTACAGCTGGCCTTTCTGCACCTCAGGCACCTTTTCCAGCCTGAAAAAGTGAAGTTGAGCTAAGAGAAAATCATGGTAAATGTACCCTCTCAAAGGATTTGAAGTGCACTTCAATAAGTTCAACAGAGCTGAGCTGCAATTTATCTTCACTAATGCTTTGATTCTGATATACCCCATTCCTTCCTCCCCTGAGTATTTAGATCTTTCTCAGCTGTTTTTAATGGGGGGGGTGTGAGAGGCAGGAACTGTCAGAAATGACTGAGTTCTGTACCTTCCTTGGCTGAGATAATACATCTGAAATCAACGGGACTATTCAGATTAATAAAATTAAGCATGTTTGTAAATATTTGCTGGATTGGGTCACAGACTTGCACATATTGAGGAAATGAAGTTGTTGGAGAATTTTATTTTGAAAATTGTTTTTTCCTTATATTAGACATTTTATACTGTTCAGAAGTAATATATTTTATTAACTGATAACTTTTAAAATAATTTCTTTTTAAGTCCTGAAAACCATCTTCTTTACGGTAACCGGGCTCTCTGTTTTCTTCTCACTACACAATACTGGTAAGTAATTCATTTCTGGGATCTGAAATGCTGAATTTTCCTGTAATTGTAAACTCTGAATTGACAGTATACTTGGTAAAGTAGTACTTTAATCTCTCGAAGATACAATACTTGGTTTCCTGAAGTAATAATGGCACAGTATAAAGCAGACAGGATAAAACTGGTTGTTTTCAGGCAGACTAAAAAAAAAACAAAAAACAGCTATTTTCAAAGTGTGAGCAGTGTTGTCATCCCAGTTCTTCGTTAGGCTTCACATTTAAGTTTCATCTTTAACCTTCTATTTTATTGCTGTTTGTCTGAACAGAGCCATCCAGCAAATGTGTTTATCTTGTGTGGTTGAATTTCCATTCATTTGAAAGGAAATTCCACAAGGAGATATGATTGAGAACTTGAAAGATGTAAACATCTTTAGAAAACAAGTATATTTTGAATAGATATAATTTGTAGCAAATACAAACTAAAGCTTATCTGATCTTTTCCTCTAACTTTCCACCAATGCCAGTGATCCCATCCCATCTCCTGATATACCTTACCCCCACTCTGATCCCCTCCATTTCCCTGGTGCTCAAACTCACTCTTATCACGCTTCCTTCCCTGGCAGCACAAGCATGCTTTAGTTTGTCCCATCTTAAAAAAACAAAAACCCACTGTGACCCTACCTGCTGCTTTAGCTATTGCCCCTCCTCCCCTTCATTTCCAAACTACTTGAATGCATTATCTACTCCAACTGTCTGGAGCTCCTCTCCTCCTATGCCATTGTAGACCCTCTTCAGTCAGGCTTGCTATCCTTCCACTGAAACGGTTCTTGCCAAAATCTCTAATGAACTCTAAAATCTCTTAAACAAAGAAACAAACAAAAAAAAAACCTCAGAACCAGTACTCTCTCATCACTGTCTTTAACTTTTGACATTGTTAACCATGCTCTTCGTTAAACTTTGTTTTCCCTCTGCTTTCATGACTGTCCTCTCCATCCACTCCTTTAGCATTTTATTAAGAATCCTCTTCATTTCCCTCTGACTTTCTGTGGAAATCCCAAAGGGCTCTGTCCTTCTCATCTCCTTTTCTTCCTAAGTGTTCCTAGTCATAAATATGACTTCAGTGTTTTTATACTGATGACTCAGATTTACCTCTCCACTCCTGATCTGCCTCCTGTCAAAGCTAAAAATCTCATCTCGTGTCTCTAGCATTTCTTTGTGGATGTATAGTTGTCAGATGAAGCTCAACATCACCAAAGTAGAGTTCTTGATTTCCCCCCCCCATACAGGCCGCTTTCTCTCCCGCTTTTAGTCACCATAGACTTGATTTCCCTTTCACTCAAGACCACAATTTGGGTGTCATCTTTGACTCATCCTTCTGTCTAGATCAGGGTTAGGCAACCTATGACATGCATGCCAAAGGCGGCACATGAGCTGATTTTCAGTGGCACTCTCGCTGCCTGGGGTCCTGGCCACTGGTCCGGGGGGCTCTGCATTTTAATTTAATTTTTAAATGAAGCTTCTTACACATTTTAAAAATCTTATTTACTTTACATACAACAATAGTTTAATTATATATTATAGACTTATAGAAAGAGACCTTCTAAAAACATTAAAATGTATTACTGGCACGCGAAACCTTAAATCAGAGTGAATAAATGAAGACTTGGCACACCACTTCTGAAAGGTTGCCAACCCCTGGTCTAGATCCTCACATCCAAACTATGTCTAAATCTTGCTGATACTTCCTGCATAAATCCTCAAATCCTGCCTTTCCTTTCTATCCAAATAGCTAAATCTCTCATCCAGGTCGTCTTTTATCTTGCATCTCAGTCACTGCAACGTCCTCCTTTCTGGTGTTAACAAATCCTGTCTTGCCCCACTTATAGCCATTTAAAATGCTGATGTAACAATCAATTTCGATGGCTTGTTTTGACCACATCAACCCTTCTTTGCATCCCTCCATAGTCTCACCCCTTCTCCACTGTATCAAAATACTTGTTTTCACCTTTAGCGTCCTTTTGCATGGTATCAAGATGTTGAACCCTGCGTCTAATGCACAAATGATACCTGTTTTGATTGCCACAAGGCCACCTTATTGTCCACTTTCAGATCCCTCTTTACAACTCCTGTCTCCCTTGACGGCTACACAAAAATTGATGGTTAGGCAGCTGGTGTGCTGTGCTTCTTATGCTAACCTGTATTGTCCTATTATTCCTTTTTAGTCCCCCTCCATAAGTTTGTTATATACACTTGTTGTCTGTAGTCTTACACTTAAATTAAAAGTTCTTTTGGGCAGGACTTCTTTCTTTGTTATGTCTGTACAGTATCCAGCACAGTGGGGCCCTGAACTCTAGGTATTACTGCAATACTAATAAATATTTCCTTTTTTTTTTTTTTTTAAAGGAGAGCTCTTATTGATGGAAAAACGGCCACTATTTTGAAGCCTAATTGGCCAAAGGTTAGTTTAATGTAAATTTGGCAACTCTCTTTACAATAGAAAGAAAAATATGTCAGGTGGCCTATATAAAAGGTCACAGTGTCTGATATGAGGGCACAATCCTTTTAGATGCAGATTGTTCTCTGCTCCAGTTAGCTCTCATGGAAGTGGCAGGAGCTCAGCTCAGTGATCCGACTAAACTTAAAAAGATAAAAAGTTAGATTGAGATATATTTTTAAGAATATTATTGGGTGGTGTTTTTGTATGCATGAGGGTGGAGAATATATTGTACATATTAAAAACACTTGTGATAAATAAAACATGTATTATGTTGCTACATAGCATTATAATATGCACAACACTTTATAATAAATATGCAGAACAGTGAACAAAGTCTCATTCCCAAAGTTAAGTCTAAAAAGACTTGAACAATTGTGTAATTGTCCATATTTTAAGTGCAAAAGTGGTATTGGGGTTTAGGGAAAGGCATCTTCACTTTTCTCTGAAACCAGAGAAGGGATACTAGATTTGATGATCAATAGTCTGTTTTGATGTGGCAAATCTTATGTAACACTGGCCATTCAACAGTTGGCTAGAACAGACAGTAACTTGTATGTTACTGAGTATATAAAAACTTTAACTTGTTCAGTCTACTAAGATGCTCTTTTTGGATATAGATTAGTATTTTTCTTTTTTGAAAGAATCATCACTTTATTAAAAATTTTAAATTGATATTCACGTTAGGGTCATTATCGCTTCTGTGAGGCTCTCTCAATGCTGGGAGAACATGAATGGGCCCTGGAAGCTAATGAGAGAGCCCAGGAACTCTGCAAGAATATTCCTGAGCGAGTTAAGGATCTTATTCTGCAAAACACAAAGTTAAGGAAGGAAATGGAAGAAATTAAAGGTAGCTTTTTCTGTCTTCAAGATACTTTCTGCATACAACAAGGTACCTTAAACTGCAACTTTACTTTCAAATGACATTTTTCAGTTGCTGGATCAGTGCTTTCTGTGTTAAATTTCTATAGGTCGGAAAGCAAGTAAACACAGAACAAAGAAATCATTTTTTGAGAAAAGGTAAGTTAAAGCCAGATTTATTTTTATTTATAAAAAATAACTCAATCTAAAGTTAATGTAATGTTTGTTTAAATAGTACAGAGCACAGAGTTTGCTTGAATTACTATGTTATACACAAACAAGTAAAAATAAAAGGGAAAGAGGCAAGTATCTGAACCCAGCAGTGTCTAATGCCTGTTAATCAGAATGAGGGGTAGTCGTGGAGGAGTGTAGGAAACAAAGTAATTAAAAATATATTTCATTTGTTTTGTGCTAACTACTACTACTTCTAGATTTGTTTTCTTTAGTTTTTTAGTTTTCCCCAGGTTGTAAATCTAAAAAGTCCTGAAAACAACTAACTATCCTTCTGTTTATCTTTGTTGCAGTACTGTAGCTATTAGGGAAGCAGATTGGGAAATATGTTACATTTAAAGAATGAAAAGTCTTGATTTAGATTCAGCTAAACCACAGAAAATCCCTGGGGGTTAAAACCATATTGAATCCTAGATATATGGAGTAATTGAGTACCAATCATATACATGTATTAATCATAGATTAATTTTTAGCATCACTGAAGTTTAGCATGTACATCTATTGGGCAATCCCAGTCTAGTCAAATGTATCTTTTCGGGTCTGTGTTTAGAACAAGATAGGATTTGACCTGTCTAGTGTTTTTGTTCCCCCTCCACCTTAGTCCCTGTTTATTTAGCTGTGTTAAAGTGCACGCCTATCAACTAAGCTTTTTTCTCTAAAAGATGCATTGGATTTTATTGTTTCACTCGTAAGCTTTATGGCATGTGCCATTGTAAAAAAGAATGCAGTAACTATAATTAAAATCAGTTTTCTATAAAAATTAATAACCTGAAGAAACTTCCTTCCATAACCTCCTTTTCTGTATTGCAAAGGCAACATTTGCTATGGCATATAGAGCATGATTTATCTGTAGACAGAAACCGTATAAATGTACACTCTTTATAGAAAACATCACTCTGCTATTTGATTAGAGGTGCTGGACACTTAGTTCTCTTCTTGCTGGTCAGTAGTCTGAAGAACTTTGAAGAGCTTGGTAGCTTGGTTACATGACCACCTCTTTAAATATGTCTAAGCTATCTGTGATTCATCTATCTATGGGGATTTTTTGCAATGCATATACAGTCTATAGTCTTAAGTATTGCCTATATGACTTACCAGCATTGAAAACATCATTTTATTTTCCTTAGAGAATATGGTTCTTCGTGGTCTGATTTATTCACGTCTCAAGAATCAAAAGAAATGGACAAAGAAAGGAGGAAAATACAAGCGGACTCTAAAGACCATAGCTGTCATCAAAAACACAATATCAAGGTAACTTTAATCTTTAAATTGTACTGTTACTGATTAGAAATTACTGTCAATAACATGTGCTTTATAAAAATTGTGGACTTTCTTGATAGACACAGTTTGTATTCTTGAGTCCTTAGAAACTGTCCCGGAAGCTCTGATAAACTGGAGCTGACAAAACTTGGCTCACTACTCACTATCCCAACTTTGATAAGTATTAGGTGACCATATGACCTCCTGAAGGGGTAGCAGCTTTATTCAGCTCATCTGTCCTGCTGCATCATGAAGCTGAGTTCTATGTAGATTTCTCTCCTGATGCAAACTGTGTACAGCCTTGCCCTTCTTTCCTGATTTGAAGGAATAGTTGGAAATTGATTGGATAGGGGTGGAGTTTGGTGCTGGGGGAAGAGAAGAGACTCCCAGCTGGAGTAGACAGGGATTGTTCGGGGCTCATTGGAAGAAAGAATCCTAACTGACACTGCTTCAGTGGCCAGAAAACCATCCCTACTTGCCTCCTGGCACAGTCCAATCTTCAGCCACAGGAGTTTGGCCAGTCATTATGTACTGCCACAAAATGTTGGGTGCTTAGTGAACAAAAATACAGTATTTCCAACCTCAAGCATTCAAAAAAGGAGGTTTTTTTTAATTTGCTGTCCTGTTTCTGAGTTTTCAGTGTGCATTCAGGTTACATTTTTAAACTCTTTTTTTTTTTTCTGCAACCATAAAAGCTATGGGTAAAAATCCTGGTCCAGTTGAAATCAATGGGTGTCTTGCCAGGATTTCACACCAGATACTTTTAATATGAAACCTGAGGTTCTCATGCTTTAATGTGATGCCAGGAGCTGGGGGTTTCAGTAAAACACCAAATACCAAGACAGATTTGCAGTGAAGTTCAGGTGGGAAATTCCAGTTCACATCGCTGGAAACAACACTGTTTGTACCTGAGCAGCAAGACCAGACATTAGATAAATTTTAGAGAATAGATAGGAAAGACTGAAAACAATCTGTAACAGGACACCTAGTATTGACTTCGGATGTAAATCACTGGCAAGCGTATTGTAAATTCCCTAGAAAGCGATGCCTTCGTAACATAGGAATAAGTAATGATGATTGCAGAGTAAATCTCTATGTTAAGAATTTAGGCCTGGTATACTTCAGTGGGAAAAAAACATGGCAGTGTAGCTGTTCCAGTACAAACGTCTAGTGTAGATGGGAATTGTAAAGGTTCAGTTATCCTGTCTTGCAACAACTCTTGGCTGGTACAAATCATATTACACTAGTGTAACGTGTGTTTACACCGTTGGAAATACACCACTAGCTACAGGGCCTGGGATAAACAAGGCCTTATTTGCTCAACTCTCGCTAGGACTGGTATAAAGCTGTATGCTCCAACTGAATGAAACTGAACAAAAAGCTGTTACTCTCTGAAGGCATTCTTTCCTTTTAAATTCAACTTTTCTGCCTCTTTCTGACTCCCTTTAACATTATCAACTACTAGAAATTAGCAGGTTAGTTATGCGGCATACTAATGGAGGCATGATGATTCATAATGTGGATCTAACAGCAGTGTAAAAATACATTTGCCTACTATGTAAACGTGGAAGAAATTCTGCCTAGCAACGGGAAAACGGGTCTGGCTAGAAATAAGGCTGAGTCATTTTACTGAGAAATGAAACCACATCAGAAGAGCAAAGAGTAGCAAAATAGAAAGTAAGATTGAGCAATGAATTAATTGGAATGCTCTTATTGAAAAGAGGAAGTATTATACACAGGATAAAAGGAGGACTTGAAAGCTTCAGTTCTTATGTATTTGTGGGTAGACTGCCTCTTGTGAAAACATGCCACCTGTCGTTGAACTAGGAACATCTTTGTAAAATAGGTCAGTATACATTATCTCCTTTAAACTGATAAATACTTTCTGTACTACTGAATTAAAAAGGAGTAATATTCTAATGCAGTTTAAATAATAAAATTAATATGAATTTGAAATTGAATTTCAATAATACATTATAGAAAGGAAACCAAGTGCCTTTTGAAACTCGGTGTCCTAGAAAAATGATGTGAATTTAAAGAGCTAGTATAAAAGAGGAGCTTCCATTGCTTGATATGGGAGAGAGAGACTATCTTATTTCAGATAATCAGTGTTGCAATAAACTCTGACTGTAACAAACTTTTAAATATTCTTTAAGCTACTGTTCAAAGACTTGGTATATCTTAGGAAATTGTATAGTTGTATCCATGCTAAATGTAGATGGATAATATTTTAAACTGTCCTAGTTGTTTTGTTTTAAACTACAGTTAACTATATGCAAGTGCAAATATTTGGCCTTATCATGCATACATAATATTTTGGGGGGTTTTATGGTGAGCATCTCGTGTGTATGGGGGGGGAGCAGGCGCGGTGGGGTGGCAAAATTTCAGTTGCTTTAAGAACTATAATTGATTATCTGAGTTGTACACACTAATCCAGTGTTATAACTGAGCTTTTATGTAAATTTAAAATTAAACTGCTAATATTTTTAAAGAAAAATGAGAGAGAAATTAGTGGACATTGGGGGGAAAAAAACTTGTCAGTGCATTATATGTGCTTATTTCAGTGTGCTAAGAAATTCAAATTACTGTACATTGAAAGAGCAATTTCAAACTTGGCCATTCTGATTTGAGGACAATGTACAAGTGAAGCCTAATTTGAACTTTAAATTCAGGTAACGAATTTTTTTAAACATATAAAAAGCATATTACAATTTTCATAGGGCATGGTATTTTTTTCTATGTAGTAAAATTCCATTTGAGCTGCTAATTTTTTTTCTTTAAAGAGAAGTTAAATTTGACTGAAGACAAATATTGGAAAAGAAAACAGTTGTGAGGGGGAGAAGTATGGCTAAGTTCAGAATCATGAGGAATAGTCTTCACTCTGTTCCATAGTATGAGAACAAAGGGACCACTCATTAATATTTAATAAGCATAGAACAGTATCACATGTATTCCTGCAAACATTGTTGTTTGAAAAATAGCTCTCCTGGTTTAGGTTTGAAAAGAATATAAAGTACAGCCTGACTCTCTATTTGAAGCAGAAAAGTCTTCAACTTGTATAATGTAAAGGATATCAGGGAAGGGAAAAAAGCACAAGTGTAGAAGGTGAACAGCCACACATTTATTTGCTTCCTGGATAGGCTTTTTGAAGAAAACCTACTGTTCCCCTTAAAAGATAAGGGGTCAATATTGGTTTAATGTGCAGAGTTGGAAATTTCTCTGTAGAATAAGGTGCATTATAGAATCCAGTCAAAGTTAAGAGTTTCTTAAACACTGTGATTTACTGAGCAATAGTGTAATTGAGGAAATTGGAGGGATGATCTAGGCTCCCTCTTTGTGTTCCCTTTGATGTCTCATCTACTCTCCACAAATTCAACCCCCAGTCTCTCTTTCCCCTCATCCTCACTCTCCCCACTATGAGACTTGGCCTGAGGGTTATCATACTGAAACCCTTAGATGGCTGAGGTTGCTGCCAGAGCAATACATCTAAGAGCTGTGATGCTTAACCTCTTGGGGATCAGTTTCCCCTTCTGTCTTCCCCCTCTTAAATATCACAGAAGCCTTGGAGTGGGCAGAAAAATGTGGGGGAGCTGATACATTAGAGACTGAGGAGCACAGCTGTGCCGTTCTGACAGCTGCCCTAGCCTAAACCTTTAGTGAGAAGATTAAGGGTATGAAGGGGGGAGCAGAATGACTCCTTGTGGACAATTTAACTTTGATTGGTCTCTACTTTGATTGGTCTGATACTCTTAACAGTATCTTCAGTTTTCATTTTTTTTAAAAAACAGGGAAATTTAAACATTAGCATTTTAATAGACTCATAGAATATTAGGGTTGGAAGGGACCTCAGGAGGTCATCTAGTCCAACCCCCTGCTCAAAGCAGGACCAATCCCCAGACAGATTTTTGCCCCAAATCCCTAAATGGCCCCCTCAAGGATTGAACTCACAACCCTGGGTTTAGCAGGCCAATGCTCAAACCACTGAGCTATCCCTGTCCCCAGTGTAAAAATACATTTGCCTACTATGTAAACGTGGAAGAAATTCTGCCTAGCAACAGGAAAACGGGTCTGGCTAGAAACCAGGGTGAGTCATTTACTGAGAAATGAAACCACATCAGAAGAGCAAAGTTTGGATGTTTGCTTTTTAGCAACCTAATCATTTTTAACAACCCTTCCCCAAGCAAATTAACACTTATCAGCCAAGGTAATACCTACACAACCTTACCTCTGTGACATGCCCCATGCATACAATATCACTCTAAATTATTGTGCTTCCCCATTCCTAGCAAACAGTGAACAATTATACAACACCCCTTACTAATAGCAACAAAATTTGGTAAACATTCAATATTACAACAACAACAACAACAACAACCACCATCTTAAAAATGACTAAGGCTACGTCCTCACTACGGGGCAGAGTGGGGGGGGTCGATTTAAGATACGCAAATAGTGTAGCTGAATTCGACATATCGGATCCGACTTACCCCGCTGTGAGGACGGCGGCAAATCGACCTCTGCGGCTCCCCCATCAATGGCGCTTACTCCTACCTCCCCTGGTGGAGTACAAGCATCGATTCGGGGATCGACTGTCGCGTCCCGACGAGACGCGATAATTCGATCCCCGAGAGATCGATTTCTAACCGCCGATTCAGGCGGGTAGTGTAGATGTAGCCTAAGGTTCCAAAGGGCAAATGGCTCCCAAAACAAAATCACAAAAACTAGAAAAGGGAATAATTCCACAGAATCATTGCCATCTGTCATGAGGCAGAGTTATGACTGTCTGGATGTCACTTTGAGACTTCAATAATTTTTTATTTGCTTGCAGTAGGGACAGTGTGGGGTTTCAGAGAGGGTGTGTATGTATGATAAAGTGATGTGTATAGGTGTATGGCTTTACCCTTGCTTTCCTTGTTTGTGGTTTTGAGTTAGGGAGTGTTTGCCCATAGCAAGCAAAAATGTTTTTACAAGGTTTTTTTATATTTTTGAATTCTTGTCAATATTATATGCAATCATGACCTCTATGCTTGTGGCACTACGAAAAGTCTTGAATTTTAGCGACAGCCCTGAAGATCTGAGCTACCAAAAGTAGGGTGGTGTGATATCTGCCAAATTGGTGACAAAATTAGAATTTGATTAAATATCTTCTTCCCGATACATTGTGATTGGATGTAGCTCATGTGGGCATTTAGCTGAAATACGGTACTAATAAAGCAAACCATGTAAGGTAGAAGCTTGTGTTGTGCTATTGTTTTAGATTGCCCATAAGTATTCTGCGTGTTTCATTGACCGAGGCAAGTCCCAGTTGCTACCTTAAAGAGACTGCTGTCTAAATTTTAGATGTGACATAGCAAGTGGGAGTGCCAAATGGTAGGGAGAGATGAGAAAGAGGACAAAGGTTACAGTAGTGCAATAATGCAACTGTGCTGCTTATGCAATGTGCACACAATGGTCTGTCCATCTAGCTTTTTAATTAAAAAAAAATTGGTATTAATTATTCACTTATTGTTGGAATAGAAGAAATAGTATTTAGATGAGTGAGGTTAATTGCCTGGCAGACAACAGTAAGGAAAGCATGACAAAGAAAGTCACAGAGATACTTGTGGGAGAAACAGATGAACAGGGCTTTGAGGCTGGTTCACTGGTAGAGTAGATGGGGGTTACGATATTGGAACAAATATTTAGGTCCTGACCCTGCAAACTCTTCCATATGGATTGACTGTATAGATATGTGGAGCCCCCTGGACATTAGTGGGTTTGTTCCCACACAGAACAGCTTGTAGGACTGATGCCTTAGTTAACTATCTATGCTCTAACGCGAGGTGGCCAACCTGTGGCTTCAGAGCCGCCTGTGGCTCTTCAGAAGTTAATATGCGGCTCCTTCCATAGGCACTGGCTCTGGGGCTGGAGCTATAGCACCAACTTTCCAATGCTCACTGTTCAACCCTTGCCTCTGCCACAGGCCCTGTTCCCACTTCTCCCCTTCCCCCAAGGCCCTGCCTCTTCCAGCCCCGTTCCCCGAGCCTGCCACACCTCATTCTTCTCCTCACCCCCCAGAGCCTCCTGCGTGAGGCACAGGGAGGGAGGGGAGGCACTGATCCACAGGGCGGCTGGCAGGCGGGGCGGGGGAGCTGATGAGGACTGCTGACATAATACTGTGGCTCTTTGGCAATGTAGATTGGCAAATTCTGGCTCCTTCTCAGGTGCAGGTTGGCCACCCCTGCTTTAATGTATTTATAGTGAATGAGAACATAAGTAAGTTACTTTTACTCACCAAAGTTGATCTCTTCTAATTTTACTTTTTTTTTTTTTAAAGAAATTTGTCCCTATTCTAGTGCTTTTAACTGTTGATACCATAACCTATTTTTAATATTTTATTTCTTCAGATAATACTTATAGTTATCTGTAGCGTAAACATAGTTCTAATATGTCATTGGAACTTAATATTTATCTAATATGTTTTCTGTGAAAAATCTAGCTTGTTTATTTGTTGTTAGGTGACTACTGATGCTATAAGTGCAAGAAATAAAGACTGGTCTTCAGTGCTTCCATCAGGTGAGTTAATTTTTATTTGCCTGAGTTCGCTCTAAAAGTAATGGAAATTCAATGAGGGTGTGTTTTTTTTTTTTTTTTTTTTTTTTCCCCTCCCCGCCCCCCCCTTAAATAACTGTGCCACAGTCAAGCAGACTTGAAAATACTGTATATCTAAATCTCAGTAAACTGTCATTTGTCTTATATTTTTTCCCCATTAATTGTCATACTGCTCTTCTTATCCAGCTGTCCCGTTCCTGTTTTATTCATCCATTGTTATTTAAATCTTACTCATCAGTATGCATTTGGAATTGAAAGTGGAACTAAACAGACCAACGTAAATGAGTCAGGCAAGAGCAGCAGGTCAGACTATCCCTTTGGACAGGAGATGGATCACTTGGTGATTACCTGTTCTGTTCATTCCTTCTGAAGCAGTGGTTCTCAACCTTTCCAGACTACTGTACCTCTTTCAGAAGTCTGATTTGTCTTGTGTACTCCGAAGTTTCGCCTCACTTAAAAACGACTTGCTTACAAAATCAGACATAAACATACAAAAGTGTCACAGCACACAATTACCAAAAAAATTGCTTACTGTCTCATTTTTACTATATAATTATAAATAACATCAATTGGAATATAAATACTGTACTCACATTTTAGTGTATAGTATATAGAGCAATATAAACAAGTCATTGTATGAAATTTTAGTTTGTACTGACTTCAGTAGTGCTTTTTCTGTAGCCTGTAGTTGTAAAACTAGAAAATATCTAGATGAGTTGATGTACCCTCTGGAAGACCTCTGTGTACCCCTACGGGTACCAAGTTTACCTTGGTTGAGAACCACTGCTCTGAAAAACCTGGCATTGGCCACTGCTGGAAGACAGGATATTGGGCTAGATGAACCTTTGGTCTGACCTAGTACAGCTGCTGTTATGTTTGGTCCAAGATTAGAATGCACCTTTTTCTTAGCGTGCATGTATAACTTTTAAGATACATAATGATTTCAAGACACATAGTTTACTAATCAGTACCAAAATCAAAGCCCAACATATTTAAAAAAAAAAAAAATTTGGAATTGGGGGAGAAGAAGCACTTTAAGCTGTAGTGGTTTCCATGCACCTTCCCCCCCTCCAGCCCTTAGTTGTTTTTGAGTTTAGACAATATAAAAAGGTATAATGCAATTCAGTATTTTATGTGGCAAGTAAATGTAAACACTGAGGTATAGCTCCACTAAACTCTTTTTTTTTTTTTCCCTTCTTTTTTCTTCTGTATATTGGAATGAGGCAGGTTACTAAACGAAGAGTAGTGTCAGAATAAAGACACTGCATATAGGTGGAGGAAAAAGTAGAAATTGAGGAATAAAGGATGTTTTGAGGAAATCTGGCTTCCATTTGGAGTAAATTAGAAGTTAAACAATCAAGGGGGATACAGTGTGTAGAGAGCACATAGTTCTCTAGCTACTGACCCCATACACACTAGCAGTCACTATCCATTCCTTATAGATTCCATAAGTTTTTGGATAAGAACTTGAGTTTCTTGCACACACAAAAATCAAACAAACAAATCTCTTTATAGAGGATCATCCCCATTGCAGGGGTGTGTATGGGTGGGACTTCTGTTTCTGTGCCAAAGATGAAGATTTTAAGAGTTATGTAATTGTCCTCTTCAAAAAGAGTTTGCTTTTCCTAAATGTAGTTAAGTGTTGATATTTCCTGGTAACAGTTGTAAGTGGTTGAGGAGGCATGAGAGTTATCCTTTGCAATCAGAGTTTGTTCTTGTTTAAAATGGTTATATAGAATTGCAAACATTTCTGGTTGCTGAGTGAAGAGTATGTTTACAATATGAGGGCTTGTTCCTGCAAGGCACTGGGCCCTCTAGCCCGACCAAGCAAAAGTTAAATACATGCTTCTTCTTTAAGTAGTGTCCCTAGGTATGCTCCATTATAGGTGTGCCCAGCTCCTCGCCCGCTTCGAGGCTAGCCAGCATGCCAGGGCACTTCCCTCTCAGTTCCTTCTCAATCACTCCGTTCACGGATCATTAACGCTCCATGGATTTGCAAATTTAGCTTCACTTGAAGCTTTTTTTTCTTTAAGTACTTTCGGTTTTCCAGTTCGCCCTGCCAAAAAAAAGACAAAGAAAAAGAAGAAAAGAAGAAAGGGTTTGCCTCCCACCAATCCTGGGACCTCCTGGACAAGGTTATGCCTGGCTCTCCAGGCTTCAAGAAGTGTTTGACCTGCAAGGAATCCATCCTGGTAAGGGCACTTGCAGTGCATTTGCTGCTTGGGGGAACAGCACAATCCACAAAGGTGTGGTTTATGCCAGCAGCTAAAACCCAAGTCCAAAAAGGACAGAGAATTGAAGCTTAAATTCCTACTCACGGAGTCGGCCCTTCAACCGACTGCAACCTTTTATGTCGAAGGCAGGTGATTCCCAGGAGACGAGCCACTCATTCAAGACCTTTAAGAAAAGATCTGAGTCTCCACAGAGAGCGCAGATTGAGCTGTAAATGTTCCCCGGCTCCATCCTTATCATCGGTACTATCTGCATCAAAGCTGAATAGATCGACTACTCAGGGCTCAGAAGGTACTGAGCCGACAGAGCAAGTTGGTCAGCCCAAAGACCCGATAGGCATGGGCAAGGAAGCTCCGTTAGCAAGAGGGGCGAAAACCATAAAAAATCCACCATGGGGAAGGCCACGTCGTCACATCAACGGCACCGTGCACGTGGCACGGGCGGACTATTTGGTCAGGCCCACATTGCTGTCTCGATCAGTACAAGCCAATCCGCAACGACAGCTACTGGCACCAATGCTCTCTGCACCGACAGAATTCTGGTGTGCATCTCTGGCCTCTCCATATCTGATGTTCTGGACTCCCCCATACTCAGCACCAGAGCCCCGGTACTGAGCTCCCCCAGGGCATTGGAATCGATGGCCTCTCTGTGCTGTGCACTGCCCTTCTCCTCAGAGGGGTTGAAGAGTGAGCAGAGGACCTGGTTTCCCAACACTCCTCATACCTGCCATACGGGCCTCAACTCCAGCATGGGCAACAGGTATACCGCCTGCCAACCCCTCAACCTCCATAGTATGGGCATCCCTGGTATCAGCTGTCAGCCAGCTACCCCCAATGGCCATACTGGGACCAGCCCAGAGACAGAAAATCTCCAGGGCCCCCAGTGTGATACCCTCCTTCAGCGACAGCATCAAGGACCACGGAACCTCCCATACAACTGATGGAGGAAATCGAGCCTTCAGGCAGAAAGAGAGGGCTTCCTTCAAGCCTGTATGTCGTTCTCCTCGCCTGATGAGGCAGTGATGCCTCCTCCGCTATCCATGGTGGATGACTTCAAGTCATTTCAGGATTGGCCCAGAGGGTTGCAGAAGCCCTACAAATTCAACTACACGAGTTGACTGAACACCACCACAAACTAGTAGATATTCTACATGCTTCCACCTCTGCCAGAGTGAGCTCCCTGTGAATGAGGTGCTTCCATACCCTGCCAGAATCGTATGGCAGACCCCAGCCTCCGCCTTGCCAATCTGTAAGTGGGTAGACGAAAAGTACTAGGCCGGCAAAGGGCACAGAGTTTGTTTTCTCACCTGCCTCCGAACTCTATTATAGTGGACTCAGTTAGTTCTAGGGGCCGCCAATACCAATCTAGGCCCACTCCATCTGAGCGGGATGGAAAATACTTAGACCTGTTCAGCAGGAAAGCGTACTCATCTGCCTCTCTGCAGTTCCGGGTGGCTAACTACCATGCTTTATTGGCCAAGTACTACCAGAATTATGGGAAGTTAAATTCTTTTATTGATCAGCTGTCAGATTCTCCTAAAGACCAATTCTCAGCCATAATCAGCGAGGGTCAGCTGGTAGCGAAGATGTCCCTCCAATCCGCTCTAGATGCGGCAAGTATGGGCAACATGCTTGATTTCCACTGCAGTGGTTATGAGAAGGGCTTTGTGTCTGCAGTCATCAGGTTTCCCCAAAGAGGTCCAGGTGACAGTGGAGGACCTCTCCTGTGAGGGAATGAAGCTGTTCGCTGAGAAGACAGATGCATCCCTTCACACACTGAAGGATTCTTCGGTGACCCTCCGCTCATTAGGAATTTACACTCCAGCCTACAAAAGGAAGCATAGCCCTCAACCACAATTTAAGCCCTTTTCATTGCAATATATGCCTCAACAGCAATCTCAGAGGCCCTATGAACGTCAAAGGAAGAGGTTTCCTAAGCGGAAGCAGTCGGGACCACAAACTACTTTGTCACAGCCATCAATATCAAAATGGTAGTTTTGACGGGTTGATTGAGGTCCCCGTAGAACACTCTCTATTACTACACACTGGGAGATTCCTCTCCTCCTTTCAGAGATCGCCTCTCCCCATTCCGCAGCCCCTGGGAATGGATAACTTCCGACAAGTGGGTGTTTGAAATCGTCCAGAATGGATATGCAATCCACTTCTCCCTTCCCCATCCCTCTTCAGCAACCCTTCTCACAAGAGTCTACTACACCAAGAGGTGAACCATGTGAGCTGTAGAGCCTCTACCCATGCATCTCAGGGGCAAAGGCTTCTACTCTCGCTACTTCCCGATACCAAAGAAAAAAGGAGACTGGAGACCGCATAGAAAGGGGCGTGTACCTCAACGGTCATATAGTACAGGGCCAATGGTCCCCAGCAGAGACATGCCTTCACATGAATCTGCTTGAGCAGATTCTGACCTCTCAGAGAGGTCAGAAACTCGTACATCCATTTCCTTCTGCTGATCAAGGACATGCATACAAAGGTCATGATGGACAATATGACCTGTATGTACTACATAAACTGATGGGGAGGCACTTGGTCTCACTCCCTGTATATGGAAGCACTGAAGTTAATGGAACTGGTGCATTTAAAAAAACATTCTGATATCAGCAGCCTATCTACCAGGAATACACAACACGACGACCAATAGTGTCAGCCAAAATTCCTGCACAACCATGAATAGGAAATAGAGGTGACAACCCTACACAACATTTTTCAGCAGTGGGGTACGTCAGTAATAGACTTGTGACTCCCCAGAACAAGAAATGTCCCCAGTACTGCTCCAGAGAGGGGATTGGGCATCATTCTTTGGGAAATGCATTTCTCCTTCCTTGGGATGAAGGCCTCCTGTATGCCTTTTCCCCCATTTCCTCTATTGATGGAAGGTCCTGTTGAAGGTAAAGGACAAGGTGAACATCATTCTGAATGCCCGTACTTGACCCAGGTACACTGGGTATCCTTACCTGTCGCCCCTGGCAGTTTGTCGACCAATGAGCCTTCCGGTCACTCCTCACCTCTTGTCGCAGAAAGAGGGGTGAACTCTCCATCCCAACTTGCGGACCCTGTGATTCAAAGTATGGCTCCTTCATGGTTCCAGCACATAGAGGCATCTTGCTTTGAGGAGGTAAAAGAGGTGCTATTGCACAGTAGAAAGGGCGCTACTCATTGCACCTACCTCCAGAAGTGGAAGATGTTTCAGATCTGTTGCCAATCCAGAGGCATCACCCCTGCTAGGTCTACTCTGCCATTTGTATTAGACTACCTATTATCCTTAAAGAAATCAGGCCTTTCTGTTAGCTCACGGAAGGTCAATCTAGTGGCAATTGCAACCTTTCACAAACAGGAAGAAGGCTACTTCTTCTCCCACCCAACTATGAAGAGGTGTCTCAAAGGCATAGCGAACATCTTCCCGCAACCTAAACACCCCCATTCCTCAATCTTGTTTTAAAAGGCTAGACCACTGTTTGAACCTATGGCCATTTGCTCACTAACTCACCTCTCCATGAAGACAGTGTTCCTTATCGCCATCACTTCGGCCAGAAGGATAGGGGAAATAGGGGGCTGATGGTGTAGAGATGGATCTTTATTGGCCCACGGCTGGCAGATTGTTACCGGTACCAGTGAAAATTCGGATACAATTTGCTGAATGCAAAGCAATTTGAGAGAACCACACAAGCAGTAAAAGGTTATACAATACATCTTCTTAATAAGCCTCAATTCTCCAAACATAAACCCTTAGTAACTATATTGGCCCAATGAACCCCTTATTTCTGGCCTTACCCTGGAGCCCGCACCCCATTTAGAGCCTTCAACCCCTCCCATACCCCAACCGCCTGTCCCAGCCCAGTGAAAGTGAGCGAGGGTAGGGGAGAACGAAGCACTGAGAGAGGGGGAATGTAGTGAGTGGGGCCTCGGAGAAGGGGCAGGGTAGGGAAGGGACAGGGCTATAGTGTTCGGTTTTGTGCCAATAGAAAGTTGGCAACTCTACTCAGGAGTCACCTACAGTGGAACACCCATAGGGACACACATCTCAAAGAACCATCATTACTGCACTAGGTGAGTAATTTCTTAAGTGCTTAAGCACAAAAGTAGTCCTGTTGAAACTACACATGCTTAAATGCTTCTGCTGAATTGGAGCCAGAGTAAAGAGCACCATGCAAGACTAAACCCTAAAACCAGAAGTGGATACAACACCAAACAATACATGACAGAACAGGAAGTGTTGAAGAGTGATCTGGTAGTATGAATGATTCACAGGACAATTAAGCATATATATATATAATATGTAAAGTACTAGGAAGAAAGAAGGTATTTTTGAAGCCGGAAAAGGTAGGAAGGGACAAGTCTAGACAAATTTTGGAGTAGTGAAGAGATGTGATGTAGTAGGATTATAGGGAAGAGATGTTAGCTGGCATAGAATTGTGAAGTATTGCAAGGACTTAATGCCGAAAGATCCTATAAGTCAGTAAAGAGATCTATGAAGGGAGAAAATCATGGTCAGGAGGAAAATAATATTGACAGCTGTATTTGGATAGGCTGGAGGGGCAAAATCTGAGTATCAAGAAGGCTAAAGAGGCTTTTGTAATAGCTGAGGCAAGAGAGGCCCAAGGCATGAACCTGGGTGCTGTTGAGAGAAAAGGTTAATCCATTTTAGAGATGGTGCAGAAGAAATAATGGGGTCTAGTGAAGGATTGAGTGTTTAGGGGAGAGAACACACTAAGACTAAGCAGGTAATAGAGCTGTGAATTGCTGTTCCTTAATCTGAATTTCTTAGAAAATGTGCCTAGCTTTTCATTCTGTTCTCTTTAGAGTTTTTAGGGGTTTTTTTGTTTGTTTTTTGTTTTCCTTGTAAGTGTCTATAGTACAAGATATTCTTTGTATTCATACTGATTTTGAAGGAAATATTTAGCTTGGCCTTGATTTGGCAGAAGGAGTTATGCTGTGCATGTCTAGTTACAGATTTTAGGTGGGTGGAGGGAGTGAGTATTCTTTTCCGGGTTCTTTGTTCAGTGAAGGGCTGTGGCTTGTGGGAGATTTTATATAGGACCCTGGTGCCTCCATTTCTTTTTAATTTGCATTTGGCTTCTTTTCCTTTCAGTGTTGTTTACATGTATTTTTTTGAGTGTGTTTGTCTTTCTGTAGTATATTTTTGTTCATTCCTAATGGCACTCCCTGTCAGAGTTAGTGTTACTTCTGGTAAAGCTTTAAAGTGTTTCAGGGGTAAGTGCTTTTCATTTACATTTGAATATGTTCTCCTATGGGTATGTTAAATAAACTTCAGAAGAGGGGTTTTTGTAGTTTTGTATTTTAAGAGCAAATTGAGATTATAAGTAAGTATTAATGCTCTCAGATAAGCAGTGCTTGATCTGGATGATCAGTGGAAGAGGAGGCTTATATTACACAATGGAGCAAGTCATTTTCCTTTTAATTGTTGTCTTTTATATTTTAAATATGAAATGCATTGAAGATAAAATAGAATCATATCAATTGGAATGTTTTCCTTTTTTGGACTTAAGTTAGTGTTGCCCTTAATTTTGTGGTGTTCTTTTCTATGTATGCTCTTTAAACATTAGAAGAAGATGGGTCGTTACAAACTAGTTAGGCAATTAGCAGGACAAAGGTACAAAAACTGTTTTAATGGGGTTTTGGTTATGTTTTTGAATGTTTGTTTGCATGCAATATCAGTTCCTTAAAAGAACACTCCAGTGTAATAATGAAAAGAGAATTTACTCTGTACATTTAAATGCTAAAATGAGGATATACATAAAACACTAACACGGCTGCTACTCTGAAATAAAACACTGTGTTTCAGACAGGCTCTCACTTGCTAGTTTCCCACAGGCTACAAGTATGAGGAAACTATTGTGCATTATTATTTGTAAGTGTCACCTTCAGTAAATATTTGAACCTGCACAGTGCAGAGCTCCCACAGACATCTTAACTTTAGGCTCCTATTTTTTAAAAGGTTTTGGTTTGTTTATTCTGAAGTTCATAATTATTTTATTAATATATTGAAAGTCTAAGTAACTTTTCATTGTTAACACTGAGGTAATTTTTGTTTTGAAGTAACAAAGATTTTATACCACTAAGAAGTTGATAATAAAAATATTAGTCCCTGATGCTACAAACACTTATGCATATGTTTTAACTTTTAAGTACATAAATAGTCCCCTGGGACTATTCATGTGAATGCAGTGGTGTACCTATTTAAGTATTTGCAGAGCCACAGTCTTAATTTTCATATGTTGTTTTTTTAATCTATAGCACTTTTAGTAAATTCATATAAAAGATGCCACTAATGTATAATATATTCATTATACATTTTCATCTAAAGTTGCAGTAGCACATATTTTCAAATTAGTTTTACAGCGCCTCAGCCTAATTTAAATCGGTGATTTTTAAAAAATCTTCCTGGAGTATTTCAGTGAATCAGAATAAAGTATATCCTCGCATTTGCTAAGCCTTTTATCCAGTTGTGAACGATTAGTTTTTTTTTGAGACAACCCTGATTTTCATAACTTAGCATGTCATGAAGATCCCTGGCAAAATCCAGCACTCACCAAATCTATAACTGAACATTGTCAACTATTAATTGTCTATTTAGGAGTCCCAAAACATCATTTTGCTTACACAGATAATCAGAACTTCTGATCATGGACTGGTGAAAGGTTGAGCAGCAAAATAATTGACTGTCTCATAAAGTTTTCATTTAAAACCTACTAAACATTCAAAACAAAAATAAAAATATGATAAACATTGAATTTTGATTTAATTATAAACACACATTCAAACATCCAATCTTACATTTCATTTCCTTCATCTCCAGGCAAGAAAGTGAGCAAAAATCCTTTTCGAGTCAGTGATTTCACTTCTTATTTTCAGCAGACCAGAATAGAAATCAAAATACTTCCAAAAGTTTTTCTTCATTTTGTTGCATTTTCATTATGTTGTGCTTTTACCTCTAGCATTTGTACTAAATTAATATAAAAATGCCACTAATATATAATATATTCATTATCCATTTTACAATTATTTTAAAGTTATAGCTTTAAATTATCACAGGAACCAACCCATTGAGTAATCATCACAATATTAAGATATGTGAAGTACTAGAATTAATTACTGGAGTTTACTTCAATCACTTACCTGCCTGATATGATGTAATAGAGAGGAAGAAACTTTGTCATGAATTCTCCTCACCTGTAGAACATTACAGCATGGACTGGCATAGGTAGAGAAAATGATTTATTTAGATTGGGTATACTCGAGTGTTTATTCTCTCAATTTCTTTCCCCTCTCAATGTAAAGCCAAAAAGAACTGTATGAGTCTGTTCAGCAAGGTATTCTTTAAGTATTGTGGCTAAATACAGCAAATTGAAATTATAATATGTTACAATAAGGCTCATATTGATATTTTAATCCTTCAAAAATTAGACCATGTCAACTGGAATTTTTCAAAATGAAATAATTTTTAGCTTGTTGCTGATATAACCTCTTTATAATATGTGATTGTTACAATTGTTTAAAGAAACTTTTTTTTAAAGGGGTTTTCTTCTTAATTATAAGGGACTTCTAGCAAGGGAGAAATTGTACACAAAGTGGTGGTAAATTTCCAAAGTAAACAAATTGGATAAAGAAAGAAGTGATATTTTTATTAACTTCTTTCAGTTACATTAATCTGAGATATTTGTAACTGCTGGAGGTAAAAAAATTTCAGACAAAGTGTGATTTTTCGAGTTGGTGTCCTTTTAAGTGAATGTTTTATTCAGTTGGTTCAAAATCATATTTTTATGCAACAGGAGAGAATCACCAAAATAAAGGAAAACTAAAGAACAAAACCAGTGATTCTGAAAAGACGAGGTAAGAAGTAGATATTTTATCATTTTAGTAACTTTACATGGTGAAAATCTTTGGAAGAACTTTAATGAAACTTTCACTGTTCCTATTTTTATATATTCTTGAAAGGACAAATTTTTACACGAGGGAAGGCATTCAGATATATTGGATAAAAAACTCTCATTGACATGTTGGAGACTTCAACATTGTGTGCACTCCTTGCTAATAAATAAGCTGTTCATATTTTTTTTAAAAGCAGTTGAACAGCAATGGTGGTTCTCACCTTGTTTTCATTCTGTGTAGAAGTCTGTAAATAGTGAATTTGACATCACAGTTGTTTCAGTAGCAGTAGATGGTTGTCATAAGCACAAGTTTATGATTTCCTTGAAGCTCCAAGAAGAAGAAACTAAGCTGTAGAAAGAAGAGCCATGATTAAAAATTAGATCTTCAATGACAAAAGGAACCCAGAAAAACAGGACCGTATAAATATTATGTAAATGTTCTCACTGCTAAATTTGCTCAACTTTTCTCCTTCAATGGTTTTTCTGTAGTAATCTTATAAGTATCTAAAATCATGTCCCAACAATTATTCATTAACATTTGTAAGTAAGTGAATGCTCTAAATGAGTTTGCTACCTCACAAATAGGGTTGCCAACTTCCTAATTGCACAAAATTAAACACCCTTGCCCCGCCCCCTTCCCTGAGGCTTTGCCATGAGGCCCTGTCCCCCACTCACTCCATCCTTCCTCCCTCTGTTGCTCACTCTCACCCACCCTCATTCACTCATTTTCACTGGGTTAGAGCAGGGGGTTGGGGTTGGGGTGAGGGCTCCGGCTGGGGGTGTGGGCTCCAGGCTGGGGCCAGAAATGAGGGGTTCAGGATGTGGGAGGAGGCTCTAGGCTGGGGCAGGGGATTGGGGTGCAGGGAGATGAGGGCTGTGGGCTGGGGGTGGGCTCCAGGGTGGGAGGGGGCTCTGAGTTGGAACAGGAAGTTGGGATATGGGCTCCGGGAGGGAGTTTGGGTGTGGGGGGGAGCTCAGGGCTGGAACAGGGGGTTGGAGTGTAGGCGGGGATGCAGGGTGCAGGCTCCAAGAAGGGGCTCAGAGCTGGGGTAGGGGGTTGGGGTGCAGGAGGGAGTGAGGGGTGCAGGTTCTGGGTGGTGCTTACTTTGGGCACTCCCTGGAAGCGGCGACATGTCTCTCAGCTCCGAGGCGTAGCTAGGCGGCTCTGCGCAGTGTGCACTCCCTCTACCCTCAGGCACCACCCCTGCAACTCCCATTGGCCAGCAGCCACGCAGAGCCAGGTAGGGATCCTGCCTTAGCCCTGCTGTGCTGCCGACCGGACTTTTAACGGCCGCCAGGGTCCCTTTTTGAGTGGGTGTTCCGGTCGAAAACTGGACACCTGGCAACCCTATTCACAAGGCATAGAAGTTATTGTAAAAAACAGATTGGCAAAAAAGAAAAGTAATAGCAGAATTGCTAATTTTAACACATTTGTATAGGTTCAAAGGTATTGAGATGCTAGTGTTACAATCACCAGATAAATGTCTATAAACAAATGTCAAAAAATAGTTGCATGTGGGAGAGGGGGAATACAAACAAATCCAAATCACTGCTTGTATAACCATCTTGTACCGCATAGCTGTTTACTTCTGCTGAAGGGTTTCTTGATTATAGTAAATGCATTACTGAAATTAAGATGAGCCTTTAGTTATTACAGTAGATCTTACCTTGAAAAATAATTATCATAAAAGTAATAAAATAATTATTAAAACTTCTAAGAATGGTACATGGGCCATAACATTTTGTTAAGTTTGTATTAAGGCTGTCAGTTTGCTGTTTTTACCTCTCAGATAATTAGACTTGTGATCAAAGATAGGTATTCAAAGATCCTTTGATAGAGAACTGTGTCTAGGCACAGCAGAATTTTTTTGGTTTGCTTTTCAACTGTAACATTCTTTATCACAGTAGTTATAATTATCAGTTTTTTAGATGGTAAAATGATTGGCAAGCTACTGGTGGCTGAATACATAATCTGTCATTCTCACAGCCAGAAACAAATTTGATATGGCGTTAGTGAGACACCAAAGTATGAAACCCTACCAGGGCATTTGGAAGTCACTTTTCAGAGCTGAACTACACTTGGATTAAGTTTACAGGTCCAGTCAGTTGACTAAATTTCTTTAATTACTACATCTGTCATGGAGAGGCTGCACTGTTTGAAGTTTTTGTATTGTTCAGAGACCATTTGCAATTTTATAAATAAATGCAAAATTAGAAAATTCTTGTTAATAAAATGTGTTGATGCCATTACTTAATCACAGTCTACTTTTACATCTTTGTGGCTGTTGCTGTGAAAAGTTTATAGAGCCTAGCCATAACAATGAACGTGTTTATTGTGCAGTCTAGGATGCCATGGATCTCATACTAATTAGTGAATTAAAATTTAGCCACACCAGCAGAGTGGCTAAATGGTGTGGCTAAATGATCATATCATTTTCAAGGTCCCCTCACACTTGCTCTACTGTATACAACAGACAGATTCCTTCCTAGAAATCTCCAGTTTCTTAGCACACAATCTTTAGGACACTTCTCATGTGCTGGGTGCTTGCTGCCCTTGAACATGGGGCAGAGATGAATGTATAATCAAATGTCTTTAGAAGCTGGGAGTATGCTTCTCAGCACTGGTAGAGAGACCCATGTTAGCTAAGCTGGAGCTAGTGCACTAAAAATAGCAGAGTGGCTCAGGTGGCTAGCCTGATGACCCGTCCTTGATGCTGCAGTCACACTGTTATTTTTTTGTGTTAGCTTGAACAGAGCTTGTGCATATCTGTCTACTTGCTCTGGGAAGCACCCTCCCAGTTGCTGTGCAGGCGTACCCCATATGGTTACATAAGCAAAGGAATTTCTTCACCCTCTGAAGAATGGAGTATATAAAATGTATATTTACAAATTCCAATTTAAAAAATGCAGTGATGCTAATACTCTCTTTAATTGTAGAGATCATCTGAGTTTGAAGATCGATTCTAAAAACATCCAGGATAAACTCTGTAGTGCTATCCGAAAGGTAAATGAAGGAAACAACTGAAAACATTAGGATCTTAGTTGAAAAAAACTTTTCATGTCTCTGTCTGAATAAATCATGTTATCTTGGCAATGACATTACTTAATTAAATGCCATTATTTTATTTTTTAATACTTAACATGTTGAGGCAGCCTAGGGGTTAAGTACACATCTATCAGACGAGCATAAACTTCTGAACAGGGCTGTGTCTACTCTGTGGTACAGTAGGGCCAAATAAAACAACATCAGCCCCTACATTCTGCTGCAGTGTTAATTTATTGTGTTGCTAATCAAGTGCAGATTAGGACATTTTAATGAAGGTTGACAATTAAGCAGGCATCAGCTTTGGAAAAGTACCTCTTAGGTGAACATTTTTATAAAATATGTAATATTTTTATATCAGAGAGGCTGTCCAATGATCCTCCAAAAATATAAAAACTCAAGAGACACAAAACTACTTTTAAGGAAGTTGGTGGCATGCTTGTCTTTGGGCCATGAGTCCTAAGAGAGACATTTTATGTCACCAATTTACAGAAAATTCAATACAAGAACCACATAATAATAAACATAACAAATTGACAACCAGTCACTTAAAGATCAGGAAAATAAATACAATTTCAGACTTATGACAAATTTCACCATCAGCATTCGCTCCATTCTGCCCGAAGAGTAGATGAATGTTCTTATTTTTTTTGCAAATACAGCAATTTTAGTATCCATTTTGTTTTGCAATTCAGCTATGGTTTTTGCAGCTTGACTTCTGAAATCTGAATTTTGATGGATGAAAGTTAATCTAAAATTCATCAAGATAAAACTTTTGAAATTTAAAATGTTCTGTAAGGCCCCAGTGTTTGACACGGGCTGATCATTACTTTGAAATCTCACTTCAGTGGTACCAACAGGACTAGTTAGATTTGGCTTTTGTTTTCACTTCATTAAAATGTTTAATGATTGGGTGAAACATTAATATTTAGAAAATTACTTCAAACATTACAATCCTAACTTTTAAATTTCTACTTTAAAGAATCTGAAAATAAAACAATTTTACATACTGAAAACTCTAATTTTAGGCATGATTTAGGAGATCATTACAGTATGTGTAATAATGAATTTCTTTAGTATTCAGTTTGTTTTTAATGTATTAATTTGGATTTATGTAAATAGGAAAAAGGGGACCTATTGATAGCCTCTAACACCCTTGACAAAGCTTAAAAATACACCAAAATAATACTGAAGTGTAATTTAAAATACAGCAGTATAATTCAGTATAACACACTATCAGGAAATTGGGCAGCTTAGGATCTCAAGTCATCCTCCTCCGTCCAATATTTTCCCACTTCTATAATTCCTTTCCAACCCCCAACCCTGTCTTCCATTGCCTGGAGAGACAATGATGAGCTTTATTCATAATTTTTTACATTTAAATTATTTCATATATTAAAAGAAAATGAGGAATGAAAGCTTATAAAACAGGTCTGCCTGACATAGGAACAATGAGGTATTATGGTCTGTGTGCATATACGTACATGTACTCCCTTGTTTGTGCGTAGTAAAAATCCTTATGCAGTCTTCTTTAACGAGTACTTGATACCTATGCATAGTAGCTACTTCATGACATTAAATTCAGCTTTGTTTTTCCTTAATTACTTGTTCAAAATACTAAGGCCCCAATCCTGCAACTACTTGTGCTTGGAGGACTTCTGCACAGCAGTCCATTGTGATCCACAGCATAGTATCAGAGCCTAAGATATTAGACCACTTCATGAACTAATGACTTCTGTGTTTGTCTCGTGTATACAGCAACTTTAGAGGAGTAACAAGCTAATACAATACCCAAGATATTTCAGCATTAAATATAAAAGAAGACCAAAAGTGAAAGTATATAGACCAGGGAGAGAAAAAATGTTTTCAAATTGCTTATTGTTTTAGAGAAATGGGTGGGTGTAAGGTGAAAAAATATAGGAAGTCTGCTTTTAGATGGTAAAAGTGTTGAGGAGCAGACTCTTAAACCGTGGTGATGAAATCATCTGACGGGACCGAGGAGTTGAGATTTAGAGAGACTAAGGTCTTCTCTACACTACAAAGTTTTGTTGGTAAAAGCTGCCTTTTGCTGACAAAACAGGGGAGCTGTCCACATTACAGAGCTACTTCTGGTGGCGAATCCCTGCTGTTTTGCAGACAAAATAAAACCACCTCAACGAGAGGCATAAAGCCTTTTGGGGCAAAGTTAAAGCAACAAAGGGTCAGTGTAGACACTGCTGTTTGTTTTGTCAACATAACTGGCTTCCACCAGTATCCCACAATGCCTGCCTGACTGCTCTGCTCACTGTTTTGATCTCTGCTGCCCTGCAGGTATGCGCCCCTCCCCTTTCAAAGCTCTGGGAAGTATCTGGCAGCTCAGCCTGCTGCTCAGTTTGGGGAACAAAGAGCAAATCATGAGCGTGGAATGCTCCTGTTCTGCCCTGCACTGGGAGCACAGCGGCAGGCAGACTGCTGCTGCAAGGAGCAGGGAGGACGATGGATGACTGCTGTGCTGCTTTGACATTCTTCAGCATGGAGAGCTCACAGAGCTGCTCAGGATGCTGCTTCCGGCAGCTGAGGGGGCTGTGGGAGAACTTGGCGAGAATCATAGAACCATAGGCAGGCAGGCAGAGCGGTCTGCATTAGGGGAGACTGCTGTGCCGACTGCCAAGCAGAGACGGGGGCTGACCTGGGGTGTGTGTCCCGCTCCCCCGCCTCAGGATAGGTGATCAGCCTGCTGTCTCGCCTGCCCCAGCCACACCACTCTCCTTTCCCTCCCCGCACACACTTCAGTTGAAAAAGCAGCTGACAATCTACTAGGATGCCCCTGGAATGATGGGACTGAGAAACATGCCTTGTGATGCTGTACCTTCCCCATGAGGCATTGCAACACCCTTCCCAAAGCACCCTGCAGCCAGTCGCACAGTGGGATAGCTACCCACAGTGCACTGCTCTGTGTTGATGCAAAAGCTGCTAGTGTGGATGCACTCTGCTGACACAAGGAGCTAGTGTGGACATGCAACAGCGGTTTTAATTAAAGCACTTTAATTAAAGCGGCATAACTTTTACCAACAAAACTTTGTAGTGTAGACAAAGCCTAGGTCTGTGAAGTACGTTGGAACAATAGACCATTGACATACATGGATGACAATTTTTAAATGAATGGGAAGCCAGTGAAGTTGTTGGGGGGGATGGGTCTGAAACAATATTTTTAAAGTTTACCAAAGTTGCTTCTGTGCAAACTTTGAATACCCACAAGTCAGGTCAAAGTGAATGTTGCCACTGAACTAAATTCAGAAAGGTGGAACTCTTGTAACCAAAATGCAGAAAAGATTGAACTCTGATATTATTTAATCACGACTTGGATAGCGTTTTTAATAATTAGTAGCTTGTTTCATAACATAGTCAACAAAATTTGATTTAGTTAAGATTGAATTTTTGTAGGTGGATTTAACTGTGTTGCCAGAAATGTTGAAGACGCTTGTTCATGATGGCTATACAGCCTTGCGGGACCAACGTTATCGCAGTGCTGAACAATTCTTTTCAGACTTATTGAATATTTTGGATCCTTCAGAGTTAAAGGTAAGGAGGCGGGTGCCCTGGCCTATTTACTAGGGATGATTGAGCCTTGACCTGTAAGTTTTATATTTCACTGCTTTTCCTCCCCCAAAGCAATCATTATATTTTATTTTATTTTATTGTTTCCAGTCACATTCCACTATGTGCTAGGCATTGTACAAATGTAAAAAAAAGCACAATCCGTCTCAAATAGCTTATAATTTTAAAAGACAGAGAATAGGGAAAAAGATACAACATATAAAGTAGTTATGGTGATCATGGACAACATCTTGACATTAAAATGTTTTGGGAATACAGATTTTTATCTGTGTGCATATACACAAAATTGCATATCCTAAACATTTTAAGATGTGATCCATAACCATATTAGCCACTTCACTTGTATCTATTTTTCTTACACTTTATTCTCTCTTTAGATTGTAAACTCTTTATGGCAAATACCGTGATTTTTTTATTAAATATCTAATCCATCCCCAATAACCTTCTTACATATTTTCATTGTCATACATTCATACAATTTTTAACGTAGTTTTCAGTATCTGCTCCTGGGAGAATTATGCGCCACTGTGCAATGCAGAATTTGCTTAGAATTAATGTTCTGCGCAGAATTTCCCTTTTCCCCCTGCAGAATTGCTGCTGCAGAGCTGCTGGCTGCCACTAGGGGCCACTGAATCCAGGAGAGCCCAACTTCTAATAGAAGTTACTGCTTGAGTAGGAAAGGGAGCTGGATGGCTCGTGGTAGCTGCAGTTCATGGCACGCCATGAAGAAAGGAGGTGGCATGCAGGCAACTCAATACAAATCCTGGCCCCAGCATCAGGCTGTTTCTCCCTCTGGATCCCTGGGCTTTGAGTAGGAAGGAGTACGAGTGTCTGGGCTTGGGGTCACCCTGCAGCTCGGTCCTGGGGAGGAGTGGGTGCGGCTCTCTGGGGAAGGGATGTGGGTCATTGGGGGGGAAGGGGACACCCCGCAGCTGGGCTGTTGGGGGGGAGGGGTGCGGGTGTCAGGGCTGAGTGGCACCCCGCAGCTGGGTGGGAGGGGGTGCGGATGTCTGAGCTGGGGGTGTGGGGGTGGAGGCATGTGGCTGGGCTCTGGGAGGAAGGGGTGCGGTGTCTGGCCCCACAGCTGTGCTCTGGACAGGAGGGTGCAGAGAAACAGGACCTGGGTTGTTGTAGGGGTTTCTTTAACTCTCTACTTCTGGAGGAATCTTTTTTTGTTGTCTGTATTGTTACAGACATAGTTGCTGACAGGTATTTTGAAATATATTACCCAAATAATTGAAACTGGCATGATTATGTAGTGTTATTCTTCGAGTGCTTGCTCATATCGATTCCAATTAGGTGTGCACGCGCCAAGAGTACAGTCATCGGAAATTTTTTCCCCTAGCAGCACCTGTCGGGTCGGCTATGGAGCCTCCTGGAGTGGCGCCTTCATGGCGCTCAATATATGACCCTGCTGACCCAGCGCTGCCTCAGTTCCTTCTTACCTCCAGCGACGGTCGTTGGAACTGTGGCGTCTTGCTCAGCAAGTTCTATCACATTTCCCTAGCTTTGTTTGTGTTCTCTGTACTTTTTAGTTAGTTCTTAGTTGTTTGTAGCTAGCAATTGGGCTGGGGGAGCTTACCCTCTATCCCGACCGCTTTTCCTTGGGAGGGCTTGAACCCCTCGGACTTGGGCATGTAAGCCCTGCAAGTCCTGTAGCAAACCCATACCAACGGGCGACCCCACGACGCTTGTCTAAAGTGTCTGGGGAGGCTCAGCAAGCCGATTGGTGTAGGATTTGTAAGGGGTTTCAACCCAGAACCAAAAAGGAGCGAGACTTTCGCCTCAAGCAGCTCCTTATGGAGGCGCCACTTAGACCATGGCAAGACCCGGCGCCAAGGGGGAGGGATAGCTCAGTGGTTTGAGCACTGGCCTGCTAAACTCAGGGTTGCGAGTTCAATCCTTGAGGGGGCCACTTAGGGATCTGGGGCAAAATCAGTACTTGGTCCTGGACTCAATTACCTTTTAGGGTCCCTTCCAGCTCTATGAGATAGATAGGTATATGTCTCACCATTTAATAAATAAATAAATAATTCATTGGTGCGTAGCGCTCCGGCGACACTGGTGGAAGCGGCACCGCGGAAGGACTCTGGCAGAGACCCGTGGCACCGATGCTCCCCGGTGCTGAAAATGGCGGGATTGACCCAGCACTGCTCCAACTCCCTGGTGCAGAAGTGGCACCGGAAGCAAGAAAGGAGCAGCTCTCCATCTCAGAGGTCCACCTGTCTGGAGCAGGCCAATGGGTTGTGTCCTCAAGAGGAGCACCCAGCACCTAAGCCTGCGGAGATGGCACCATCGACTTCGGCCCTGCAAGGAGGACCGTTGAGTCGATGCCGTTGGACTCCCCGGCCTAGGTCATCAAGGAGGTGGAATTGCCGTCCATCTTGGACACCTTTGAGGCTGCGAGGGACCTCATTGCCATGACAGCACCAAGGTCACCCACCCGTCGCGCCAAGCCTCCGGTACCGCATTGCGTGGCACCGTCTCAAGCGATGCTCCGTCCCTCGGCGCCGCTGATAGTCCCGGCGTCGCTTGCAATTGTGGCACCGGTCATACTTGCAGCACCACTCCAGGTTACGCCAGTGCTCCCACTCGCAATGCCGATCCACGCATCAATCCCTGTCGCACGGCAGGTCCCGGTGCCGCTCAGAGACCCAGTGCAGCTCCAGGTGGCGGGACCGCTCTCCAGTGTAGTAGCACTGCTCTCCGGCGTAGCGACATTGCTCTCCGGCATGGCAGTGCTCGCAGGATCAGCTCCGCTCGGCACTGCCCTGGCCATTGCCGTCCTGGTCTTCAGACTCGGAGGCAGGATCTAGATACTGAGAGCAGGGTTGGCACTGGTCGGGTCATGGACGCTCTGAGATGGGAGCAGGGCTGTGGTCTGCGCAGTGCCAGGAACCAACGCAGTGGCCATTTTGGACCCTGTGGGCATACCACCAAGTGCAAGGCACCCAGTCTAAAGGCTCCCAATCAGCCACCTCTGAACCGCTGGTGCCGGAGGCTTCCACCAGTTGCCCAACCCCTTGGGGTGCCAAGGAGGTGCAGTGCCCGTGCCCCTCCCCCCCACACCAACTCCAACTCCGGTTCCTAACCAGGACCCTTGTCCAGCCAGCAAGACAGGACGGGAAGTCCCTGACGAGCAGGAGGGACAGGAGGACCTTGTTCCCCCATTAGCCTCCTTCTCCTCCCCAGATGAGGCCATTGCAGGCATGTCTATCTCTGGACCGCCTCCCAGAGACGGCCACACCCACCAGGACCTCCTTCACAGGGTGGCGCGCAACATGGGTCTGCAGGCCAAGGAGGTAGTGGAGTCGGAGGACCCGGTGGTCGACGTCTTGGCCCCGAAGGTTCTTCTCCCCAAAAGGTCCTTCGAGGGTGTGTCTGCCCCTCATTAAGACCATACAGGCCAATGCCAAGACCATCTGGCAGACCCCGGCCTCCATCCCTCTCACCGCCAAGGGCATTGAGAGGAAATACTTCGGCCCGTCGAAGGGGTACGAATACCTCTTCACGCACCCGCAGCCTTGTTTATTGGTGGTTGCAGCAGTGAACGAGAAGGAGAGGCAGGGGCAGCAAGCCTCAGCACCTAAGTCCAAGGATGCCAAGCGCCTGGACTTGTTTGGGCGTAAAGTGTACTCGACGTGGGGGGACTGCAACTCAGGATTGCCAATCAGCAGGCAATTCTGAGCCGGTATAGCTTCAACTCCTGGAACTTGATTCTCAAATTCAAGGAACTGTTTCTGTCACAGTCCAGGGAGGAGTTTGGAGCCATAGTGGAGTAGGGCAAGGTGGTGGCATGGACCTCTTTACAGGCCTCACTGGACGCTGCGGATTCGGCGGCAAGCACCTTGTCCTCCATTATCACCCTGAGGTGTAGCTCATGGTTGCAGGCCTCGGCATCAAACACCCTTCCTCCAGATGCCTGTACCCCTCATCTTGGAGTAGCTCCTACACCTGCAACAGCAAGGCCTGGTGGCGTCCTCCATAAGGGTACACCTCGTTGTTATCTCGGCCTTCCACCCAGGAGCATCTGGTCGGATCCCTATAGTTGGTTGCTTCCTCAAAGGTCTGGACCACCTACATCCCCAGATCAGGCATCCTGTCCTTGCCTGGGACCTTAACCTGGTCCTCTCCAGGCTCATGGGGCCCCCATTTGAACCACTGGCAACTTGCTCCCTACTGTATCTGTCGTGGAAAGTGGCTTTCCTGGTCGCCATTACTTCTGCTAGGAGCGTGTCTGGGCTAAAGGCCCTCACCTCTGACCCACTGTACTCGGTTTTCCACAAGGATAAGGTGCATCTCGGGTCGCACCCAGCCTTTCTCCCCAAGGTAGTGTTGCACTTCCACGCCAGTCAGGACATTTTCCTGCCTGTTTTTTACCGTAAGCCGCATGCCAGTAACCGAGAGCAGAGGCTGCACTCCCTCGATGTTCGGCGAGCAATAGCTTTCTACATTGAGCGCACTAAGCCGTTCAGAAAATCGAACCAATTGTTCATAGTGGTGGCAGACCGGATGAAAGGGCTCCTGGTCTCATCTCAAAGAATATCCTCCTGGATCACGTCATGCATCCTCACATGCTATGAGTTGGCCAAAGTACTGGCCCCGGCTCTTACGGTGCACTCCACGAAGGCCCAGGCTCGTCAGCAGCGTTCTTGGCCCAGGTCCTGATCCAAGAAACCTGCAGGGCAGCAACTTGGTCCTCGGTGCATACCTTCACCTCGCACTATGCCATCGTCCGGCGCGCCAGAGATGATGCGGTTTTCAGCAGAGCAGCGCTACAATCAGCGTTTCCTTAACTCTGACCCCACCACCTAGGTAAGGCTGCGGGTAGTCACCTAATTGGAATTGATATGAGTAAGCACTCAAAGTAAAAACGGTTACTCACCTCTTGTAACTGTTGTTCTTCGAGATGTGTTGCTCCTATCCATTCCAAACTCACCCGCCTTCCCCTGTCAGAGTAACCGTCAAGAAGGAACAGAGGAGGCGCCGGGTCAACAGGGTCCTATATTGAGCACCATGAGAGCGCCACTCCAGGAGGCTCCACAGCTGACCCGACGGGTGCTGCTAGGGGAAAAAGTTTCTGATGACTGTGCACGCAGCACGCGCGCACCTAATTGGAATGGATATAAGCAACACATCTCGAAGAACAACAGTTACGAGAGGTGAGTAACCTTTATTTGACAATTTTCAGAATTTTAAAATACTGTATGCAGAATCTTTAATTTTTTGGCGCAGAATTCCCCTATGAGTAAGTATTATATAGTGTGTATGTATATATGTATGCAGACACCTCACAAACATGAAATATCCCAGATCCTATTGTATTGGCAAAGCCTTCCTTCTGCAACAAGAGAAACACTAGCCTAACTGTCCAGGCACATAGCATGGCTATCGACCTAAAATCATATCTCGCCTTATTAATAAGGGAAAACCTGTGGAATTTCTAGTAACATCCATTCACTTAGGAAAACTTTAAGAAATGTAGTATAGTCATCTAGCTAAAATAGTAGATATGTTAACTTGTTCTCCCTGTGTTGAGTATTTTCTCTGAACATAGTATAGTAAGGTATAATTTTACCAAAAGCAGTAGTTCCAGAACACATCACCATGCTATGTTTGAGGATAGTAAGAGAACAGGAGGACCCTTTTAAGCCATCACAGAAGGTCAAATGAGGATCCTGTCATTGTAACACTGATCTGTTATTGCCTGAAGATTGTGATTGTGTGAATTGTGGTTTTTCCCTGTGCCTACTGTGGAGAACATTGTCTACTTCAAGGCAGAGTGTTCTGGTTACTAACTTAATCTTTTCACACATACTGTTAATGTGATTTCTTTGACTATTTGCAGCAGCTGAATCTTGCTGTTATTGACTATGTAGTAGTCATCTATGGACATGCCACTGCTCTCCTTGGAATAGGACAGCCTGAGGTAAGACTTTAAGCTATTACAATTGATTCTTCTGCATCTTAAAATGATAGTTTAGACATTAGGTGATTTACCAGCACCTTTTATGAGCAGACAGAAATGACTGGGTGAGCTCCAGGAAGGGAGGTTTTGACTGTTAGAAAGTAATGTTGTTTACTGTCCAGATAAGCTTGTATTTGGACTTCTAGAAATTAAAGTACTAAGAAAGAAAATTACCTGTAAGTTTTCAAGTGGGACTCCAAGCCTACTAATGAAAGGGAAATCAGTCCTGCACATCATTTCCCCCCCCCCCCCCTTCTCTTCTTTTTTTAATAGTATTTAAAGAGTGAGTAACTTGAGTAGACCCAGCTACCGTTACAAGTCACTTTTTAGTAGCATTTTAAATATTTTTGGTCCATGAATGCCCAATAGCAGATAAGGATTAAGATTCTGCCTAGTTTAGTTGTCCCCCCACCCCCAAATATTTTGGAGTACTTTTAAAAATAGAGTTCTTGTAGCCTTCTAGTCTCTTGAGATTTTGGGTTATTTAATGTATATTTTATTCAGGAGAGAAGACTAATGATAACATTGTACACTTGCCTCCCTAAAGTAATCAAATGAATGGACCGTGTGAGAGGGAAGCTTAATTTCCAGAACATGCAAGCGTGATTCAGTCTAGATCAATGAACTGTTTTTTATGTATGTAAATCATAAAGAAAAAGAGAGTGCACAGGCACACACCTTCAGCGTTCTTAAAGTTGATCAAAACATAGGCAGTGCTGCATTTTTTTTTGTGCAGTTAAGAACCATTATCCAAAAGCTATTTGCTTCTTTGTTTTTGTTTCTTAACTATTTCATTAGTTTGTGATTATCTTAAACTTATTTTGAAGGAATTAGCAAAGGCTGAAGACCAGTTTAACAAAATAATTGAGCAGTATCACAAGGAGAGATTTAATGGCTTGGCACATTATGGAATTGGAAAAGTATACCTTAGACAAAACAGGTTTGTATAATGTAAAACTTCATTTTTATTAAGCTTGGTGCAGAGACAAATGAACTTAGATTTACTCTATAAATGAAGATATTTGTAACAGATATCCTTGTCTTTAATAGTTAACCCTTTCTCCACTACCTTGCACTTCATACAGTCTTTAATTTATGATGGCTTTCAGTTTCACAAGCACGAAGCATTCCATTCCATGTAAGACAGTTGCATGAAATAGCTGTAGAATTGTGACCTCACTGTCTTGTATGTGTTTAAAATTTAGATTTTCAGATGCTATACATCAGTTCTTGAAATCACAGACAATGATTAATCGTAAAATTGTACCTGGAATATTAACTTGGCCCACAACATCTGTTGTCATTGAAGAGACTCGGACTGAGAAATTACAGGTAAATAGAAGTACCATCCCCGTAAATCAGAGAATTTCTAAATGAATGGGAAGATGCTGATTTAATACAATTTCACTCAGCTAATGAATCTTGGCTTTTTATGGTATCACCAATCACAAGAACGGAGAAGCAAGGGTCCTCAGAATCCTCACCCTGACTGTATTTCTTACCAATTAAAATATCCTCAACCCAAGCCCCAATTTGTAAAGAGGTGGGATCTGTTCCCTTGGTACCAAGTCAACACTGCTTGAATGGGCTGGGCTCCGTTCTGAATGTACTCAGTTCCTAAAACTTGGGATCTAGGTAGGGCCTTGAGCTTTAGTACATTTTTTGGTAGCATATTGTGAAACTACCCTGCCAGTGTTGTCCAAGTGTTAGTCGATCAGTTAGTTTCTTAGCACTTAGAAATTTAGTACAGAAATTTTTCTGCACTAAATTTCTAATACATTGGACTCTATCAGTAAAGAAATCATAATTAATAAAGAATTGAAGTACTGAGAAACATGAAATTAAGTAATAGTTACTTTGTCAGTTTTTAAAGCCAACATTTGCTAGGGGTTTAGCAACACGATTCCCAGTGATTTTATTGGGAGTAGAGTGGTTACGTTTCTTGGTCAACCTTAAAAATCTCAACTGTTAGCTTTAAGATTGTCTTTCCCATTGAAATAGTAGAAACAAAGCTATTTTTTTCATTCACAAACACTATCCTTAAGTTGAGAGAGAACTATTAACATGTAAAATGATGGTCTGGCCAACCTGTATTACTCTTGGGGGAATTCTGTGCCAAAAATTAAAAATTCTGTGCACAGTATTTTAAAATTCTGCATATTTTATTTGTCAAAACAATACAATATAATCATGCCAGTTTCAATTATTTTGGTAATTATTTCAAAATACCTGTCAGCAAGTATGTCTGTAACAATACAGGTAACAAAAAAGATTCAGGAAATGTTTTTTAACAAATAGATTCCTTACTAAGCATACTAATACAGAACTCTGAGTAATAATTCATTTAAACTACAATACAGAATCTTCTTTCCTGCATCCCTCAGAAGAAGTGCAAAGTCTTGGGGGAGCTGAGGGAGAGGGAAGTAATTGCTGGGAAGGAGCTTGGAAGCGAACCTGGAGGGTTGTTGGGTGTGGGCGGGAGAAGTATGGAACATGGGCTTTTTTGGAGGGGGGAGGGGAGATAGGGAGCTGCCTCCATGCAGACTCTGGCTGACCTCTAGCCTTTTCCATTCAGTTAGGCACATCTGCCCCTGTCCCTGTGTGTCCCTGCTAGGGTTACCATATTTCAGCAAGAAAAAAAGAGGACGGGAGGAGCCCCGCCCCTGCCCCTCCCACTTCCCGCCCCCCCAGAACCCCCAACCCTCCCTCCGTTCTTTGTCCCCTGACTGCCCCCTCCTGGGACCCCTGCCCCTAACTGCCCCCCAGGACTCCACTCCCTATCTAAGCCTCCCTGCCTCTTGTCCCCTGACTGCCCCAACCCTTATCCACACCCCCACCCCCAGACAGACCCCTGGGACTCCCACGCCCCATCCAACCACTCCCCACCCCCTGACAGCCCCCCCCCCGAACTCCCAACCCATCTAAACCCCTCTGCTCCCTGTCCCCTGACTGCTCCGATCCATCTCCCCACCCCTGCCACCTGACAGCCCCCCCCAGAACTCCCAAACACTCCCCCCCTGCTCCTTGTCCCCTGACTGCCCCCTCCTGGGACCCCTGCTCCTAACTGCCCTCCAGAACCCCATCCCCTACCTAAGACTCCCTGTTCCTTGTCCCCTAACTGCCCCCTCCTAAGACCCCCCCCAACTGCCCCCCAGGACCCTACCCCCTACCTGTACGCTGACTGCCCAAAACTTTCTCCACTCCCGCAAAAAGCCCCCCCCGTTTCTTGACTGCCACCTCCAGAACCTTCCTGCCCCCTGACCTCCTTACCCTGCTGCTCAGAACAGAGTGTTGGGCTCTGTGCAGCCGAGCCGGACACGTGGCTGAGCTCCCCAGCACAACAAAACCCGGTCCCTGGCCCTGCACAACAAAACCCGGTCTGGCCCTACACAGTGCTGCCGGACTGGGCTGCAAGGGAGCTGCCGGCTCAGAATGCAGGGCGGATCCGGCTCCTCTACAGCTGCTCCTGAGTCCAGCCCGGGACTTCCCTGCAGCCCTCCCAGCCGCTCGCTCTGCTCTGCGGGGGGGAAATCCCGGACATTGTGAGTGCTTTACAAATTCCCCCCGGACGCTATTTTTAGCACAAAAAGGAGGACATGTCCGGGTAAATCCGGACGAATGGTAACCCTAGTCCCTGCACTCCCACTTCCCATTCAGCCAGGCATATCTGCACATGTCCCCATTTGGCCCCAAACCCCTACTACCATGTGGCCCCATACTCTCCCCTCCCCTGTTCTCATGTGGTTTTGCACCCCTACTCCCATTCAGCCCTGTCTCAATGTTGTCATCCCACAAGTTCCTGTGCCCTTACTGCAGTCTACCCCCTGCACTAGCCCTTCTGAACACCAGTTTGTGTGGCCCCCCCAGTGGCCCCGTGTGCCCTGCTCTGTCCACCTCCTCCCCCCATATCCCAGGCCTCCTCACCTGGCACTACGAGCAGGGCATTGTGAGGAAGGCAGCCTCTGTCCTGTCTCCATGGTTGGCTGCTCCAGCCCATGAGCCAGCTGTTCTCTCTTCTGGTACCACATCGGTTCGTGGTGAGCAAAAGGTGTAATTGTAGCATGACCTCTCTCAAGGTTTCCTTTTGCCTCCCCCTCAGAATCAACTATTCTGCGGGGGGATAGACATTAATTCTGCACTTGCGCAATGGTGCAGAATTATTCCAGGAGTACTGTATGCAGAGAGGCTATGCATTCCTCACTGACACCTGTAGAAGTATGAAGAACTTTTGAAATATTTTGCAGCATGAAAGGCAGGATGTTTTTAAAATTAAGTTAATTATTTTCAAGTATAACTCTTTTGGCTCTGAAAATGTGGTGTCTGTTTCACCCTAAAAACATCCAAATCTTAAAAAATTCAAGTAGAGAGATGTTTGATCTCATTACTTGGTTTTTGTGTCTGAGAAATAATTTATTCTTTGGAACAATGTGATATCTCTATTTGTGATTGTATTTGATGTTTTATAGTTGATGTTGGAGAATTTCATTGAGGAATGCAAGTTTCCTCCAGAACCAGATGCAGTTTGTTCTTATCAGCAGTGCCATGGACATTCGAAAATTCAAATCTATTTTACTGACCCAGACTTCAAGGTAAACTTTTTTTAAGGGTTTTGGAGATCCAACTTTTTGCCGGAGTTATGTGCCTTGCACATTATACAAGTTTTATGTGAAGCATAAATTCTTAATTTTTTGTTGTTATTGAATGGTACATTTTTTTTTTTCTTTGAAAGCATAAATTCCTATGGTCTTCAAATTTTAGGGTTTTATACAGATTACTTGCTGTCAGCAGTGTAAAGTGGAGTTTCACATCAGCTGTTGGAAAAAGCTGAAAACTACAATTTACAGTGATAAAAATGACAAGGTAAGATCCAGGTCAAACTTCTATTTAAGTATTGGTTATTAACTGTTTTCTAGGGGTGTAGCTGTGCTAAAGTCATTAAGATGAGAACAGTCCTGGAGCCTTAACTTTTCACCTGTCCTATGGGGAACATACAGTCTGTGTTGCAGGCATAGGGAAATCCTGCAGGCGTCAAGGTATCTATGGAGGACAGGGATATTTATGTAAAGGCTCAATGTGTATGGCCTGTTCTCTTTACCTCTTACTTTATGGATGCTTGATTCCCTTAGAAACCTTGCTGTTATGGCCTCTCCATCAGCTAATACTCCAAAACCAAAAGGGTTTCAATGTGCACAGGGAGACTTGGCAGAAGATAATGGTGGTAATCGGTATAATCTTCTGTTGGGAAATCCCAGCAGGTTTGAGATGGGAAAATGAGGCTGTTAAGATCAGGAAGTACCCTTTCTCAATCCATAGAGCACAAATTCTGTGGACAGGAAATTGGAGGATTTCACCATTGGTTTGGGGAGTAAAAGAGTATGTGCCATGAGCAACTGCTCCCATCTTTTTGATCCCAGCCATTTTATGCCATGATTGGCTTCCTTCTGCTAAATGCAAGTAGAGGCCTAAGCCTTTAGTGATGGTCTTAATTACCTTGGTCAGCTCAAGTTCAGTATACACAATAGCATTTTTGTACAAAAGCACGGAGATAGTGTATCTTTCCATTTGTAGAAAAAAAATTCTGTTTTCAATAATACCTGATCTTCTTCCACAGGATTTTCTTCAAGAGTCATGTTTCACTCCTGATTGTAGAGGCCTCATTTCAAAAATTGTTATCTTCAATTCTTCTGGTCTTGTGAAATGTGTGGTAAGTAATTAAACATCAGTGTGAAATGATAATCAGTTTTTTAAAACAAATCCTCATCTTGCAATTAAGATCCACTGGAGACTTGTACAGTGTTACTTACTGACAGTGCAGTTACATAATTTCACTAGGGGATCACAACACTTTACATAGCTCAATTAACTTTTTTAGCATCCCCCTTTGAGGGAGGTGGTGGTTGTGGTTGTGGTTTTGGTACCTATTTTACAAATGGATAAAAAGAGGCACAGGGTAAAGTGATTTGCCCTTGATGAGATAGCAAGTCAATTTACTGTGTTGACCTTATTACAAAACCACAGGTAAACTGGAATGTTTTAAATATAAGCTTCTTACATTTATTATAAGACCTTGATATACAAATGTAATTTAGTGGAAGCTTCATTGAATTTTCATAGTATAATAAGTATGAGGTGGTCTGGCTCTACTAGTTTTAACATATCCATGCTCTCTCAGATTCCTTGCACCTAAGTATCCCAGCTTGTTTTGGACTGGTGACTTACTGAAACGACTGATCGTTGTAGGAGCAGGATTTCTGCCTGTTGGGGAAGAAGTAAATCCAGTTCTTCGAGCATGAACCTCTTGAGCCCTTAATTGGAGACTTCCCATTAGCAGTGTCTCTTTGGTCCTTGTGTGCACTTGGTACGACCTCGTGTCACACACAGATGGTGTATAGAGCTGCAGTGGTGAAATGTCTGAGTTCTTCTCTACCAACTCAGCCTGAGACTGAGTTCTAGCATGTTCTACGTGAACGACACAGCTACAACTACATGACATAATGTTGTTAGTTTAGTTTAGTTTAGTGTTTCTAGTTCGCATTAGCTGTTGTTAGTATAGGATTAGTTAGATAGTAATGAGAGAGTGGTTTGTTTGTTTTCTCTCCCTTTTTTCCTCCTTTTTTCTGTGGAGCTTATTTGACCTGGCTCGACATGCCTGGCTCACCAGGTTTCAAATGCTGTCTTTCTTGTCGGGAGGCTATTCCTGTCAGCGATGACCATTCTAGGTATATCTGTTGCTTGGGAGAGTCCCATATCTCCCAAAAATGTAACTCTTGTCTGGCTTTCAAATCTACAGCACAGGAGAATTGGGAGTTTCATCATATGAGACACTGGGAAATAATTGTAAGGAATGTTTCTTCTCTGTTGTGACCTTCTCTGCCAGATTACCTTTCCCGTGAACTAGTTGTCTTTCTGTATAACCAAAGCTTGCAGCTTTATATGGCTTGAGCAGCCCAGGTGGCTGCATTATTATTATTTTTTTAATTCAAGCTATTACATTGTTGCCTTCTGAAACATCAGATGTCATTTTTGTTTTTATCGTTAAGATTGCGTTAGAACTCAAATTCAATTAACGTGGTGTCATTTTTTTGTAGTTTGAACAAAAAATCCCCAAAATTAAGAATTCACCAAGAGCCAGTGTTAAACAGAAATGTTCAAGGTAAGATTTCTAGGATTAACAGTAATTTAAATGTACAATAGGATGGGATTACATATTTCAGAAATTGCTGAAATACTCCAAATATTTTAGAGAGGTGATAGTTGCTCTCTTTATGGCTGTGGCAAGGATTCAAATGATTACTCTACAGCCAAAATGCTTCTGAAATAAATGTAGTCAAACTTTACTAATTCTGGGTCACTGAAAACGAAAATGATGCTTAAAATTGTTGATTGGCTCTAGTTTTCAAGATATGCTATTGGGTCAGTATATAGACCCTTGACTTGGGAATGGCAGAGGATAAGTGAGTTATAAAGGGAAGGGATCTCAATTTAAACCAGAAATGACTAAAATACATCTTTGACTGGATCTATGAATAAATCTATGACTGGATTTGGACAGTACTTGCTTTTTAGGCAAAACAATGAATGATGCAATCTGAAGCTGGTATTGCATCATACATGATATGAATTGCATCATGTTGTTCCTAGAAGTTATGGATGATGCAATCATAACAAAGTTACATCACTCTGCTGAACAAATTGCCCTATATCCGCTCTAGAAATCATACAGTGTCGTGCTCTCTTATTTGTCAGTGTTTGATTTTGCAAAGGGACACATTTCTGTTTAGCCAAAGTGAGCAGAGATGCCTCGTACTTGTGTGAACAGTGCAGATAACTTCTGCTATGTTTGTGGTGAAGTGACTTTTGCATCACAAAAGCGCAGTATGACCACTATGGTTAAGAAAGCCTATCACCTTTATTTTGGCTGCAAAATTGGAGATCAGGACAAGAGGTGGGCCCCACACATATGCTGCAACACTTGTGCATCAAATCTTCACCAGTGGTTGAACAGGAAAAGGAAATCTATGCCTTTTGTAGTGCCAATGATTTGGAGAGAGCCAACAGATCATACCAGCAATTGTTACTTCTGCATGGTGCCTCCAGTTGGGAAAGGTGTGTCAAAGAAGAAAAAGTGGACTGTGCATTATCCAAACATTCCATCAGCTATAAGCCCAATACCCCACGGAGAAGGACTGCCGGTTCCTGATGCACCAAAATCATTCTCACTTGAGGAGGACGAGGAAGAGGATGAAACTTCTGGTCCTGAACCATCAGTGTCACAGGACCCACATTTTCTCCCATCCTCCTCCTCTGAACCACACCTCATAGCACAAGGTGAACTGAATGACCTTGTCAGGGATTTGGAACTACCCAAGAGTAAGGCAGAGCTGTTGGGCTCCAGACTACAGCAGTGGAATCTCCTGGCAGGTGATGTTAGGTAGGGTTTCCATGTTCCGTGACCGTCAAAAGGATCTTGACCCATTCTTCTTCATGGAAGGTGATCTTGTAGCCTGCAACAACATCGATGGTGTGATGGCAGCCCTCAACATTGTTCACGATCCAGATGAGTGGAGACTGTTCATTGATTCATCGAAGACTAGTCTTAAAGCTGTTTTACTGCATAATGGCAATGTTTTGCCATCAATTCCAGTTGGTCATGCAGTCCATATGAAGGAAACCTATGACAACATGAAACAACTTTTGAGGTGCGTAAACTATGACCAACATCAGTGGCAGCTTTGTGGCGATTTGAAGGTTGTTGCTCTCTTGCTTGGTCTGCAGACTGGATACACAAAGTACTGCTGTTTTCTCTGTGAATGGGATAGTCGTGCAAGAGATTCCCACTACATCAAGAAAGATTGGCCACTCCGACAGTCATTGGAGCCTGGGAGGAAAAGTGTTCAGCATCCACCACTTGTTGAATCAAGGAAGATTTTGTTACCACCCTTACACATCAAGCTGGGTCTGATGAAGAACTTTTTGTCAAGGCCATTGACAAAACACAAGCAGCTTTCAAGTACCTCCGTGGAAAATTTCAAGGTTAAGTGAAGCTAAGATAAAGGAAGGTGTCTTTGTTGGTCCTCAGATTCGTGAACTTCTTCGAGATGATGCATTTGACCATGCACTGCGTGGCAAGGAAAAGACGGCATGGAAAGCCTTCCAGTTAGTGGCAATAAATTTTCTTGGAAACAAGAAGGCAGACAACTACAGGTTGTTGGTGGAAAACGTCCTCAAGGCATACAAAAGCCTTGGTTACAACATGTCACTAAAGATACATTTTTTGCACTCTCGTCTAGATTTTTTTCCACCGAACTGTGGAGCAGTGAGCGATGAGCATGGCGAGCGATTTTACCAGGACATTGCAACAATGGAGAAACGCTATCAGGGCAAATGGAGCCCATCAATGCTTGCAGACTATTGCTGGACAGTGACAAGAGACGCTCCATTTAATGAATACAAGAGACAAGTCAAGAAGCGCCGAGTAGACACTGAATAGGACTAAACTATGTACATAATAGTTTTTTGCCTTTTGTTTCATAATAAATTTTATTTATATAACCCTTTTGCTGATTTTTAAAGTGTTACATAAACAGGACAGGTGAAATATTATCATGTAACGCAACCATAAACACATGAAAAGACCTAGGTTTACAATTTAGGATTAAAACTCTACTATCTACACAATATACATAGACATAAAATGTAAAAATTTAAATATCTTAGAAACAGTAGCCAATCAGTTGTTTTAATTGTCATATTTGAATTCAGCACATCAAGATACATAATAAATAGCACATTTTATCTCTGAAGCAGACGACTTCTCAAAAATTGTAGACCAGTGTTATTTGATTCATATGTTTTCACTGTGTTACTAGAAAGTTGACAAACTAGAGGGAGTTCAGAAAACAGCATAAAAGATTTTAGGGGTTCCTAATTTGATAGGAAGGATGAAAAGGCTAAATGATTAAATCAGAGCTCATATTGAGCTGGTACTAGGCAATAAGTATTATTAGCAGTTCTGTAGTTGCCCCAGCAATTTCTAAAGAACTAAATTTTTTCATTTAAAAAAAGAACAAAACTTGTTTATGGCCATGAAGAAAATATGAATCAATGCAAAGAGTCTTCTCTGAATCTCTCTGCTGAGAGGTGAAAGGTCAAATTCCTGTAGTAATTCTATTGGTTTCCATAAAATTTGAACTAATAATTCTGAAGTGCAAATTGCTCCATTCATCTCAATAGGCTGTTAAATCTGAAGCCCAATTATAATTATTTAAGATTGGTAAATTCCGTTTCACTGCTCACAATCTTCTCACAAACAACCTGGGATTCCAGGACTGTGGATGGAACTTGAGAACCATCTCTTTCCCTTCATTCTGCTCATCAATCTGACCTATGACCTAAGTAGCTATGAAGGGAGGGGAAGGAAGAGCAGGGAATATGCTACCCTTCTTGACATATGTATGTTTTGCTTTGAGTGATGGTCCCTTTTGTATTCCACTGTGGGATATGGATGCACCAGGGGCCAGAGAATTTGAAAGTAGTGTCCATTGGTCTATGCATGCACCCTAGTTCACATCGTGCCTCCAACTGAGGGAATAAAGGGTAGGGTGGACCAACTGCCTCTCCAGTTCCTTCTCACTGCTGCATAGTACAGGTTGGAACCATTAGTGTCCGCAGCTTCAACTTTGTCCCATAAATAATTACTTCTGGGGGAATTCTGCGCCAAAAAATTAAAAATTCTGCACCCAGTATTTTAAAATTCTGCATAGTTTATTTGTCAAGATAACACAATATAAAAACATCAGTTTCAATTATTTTGGTAATTTATTTAAATTACAATACAATGGATGGGGAGAATGGGTGTGGAGAGCATTGGAGAAAATCCCCAAACCCCGTTTGTCTAATAGTAATAGTTAGGTTTGACTCTTTATTTCTAGTTATTAGTCAACAAATATATGCAGCCATATGCTCAGTATTACATCATAGGCAGCTGAAGAGCAAGTGATGGCTGGGGAATTTAACTCATAATTTATATTGGCTACCATCTCCAGAAAAGTCAGTAGTAAACAATTCATGGAGCACATTTTGATAGGAAAATTTTTCAGTCCAAAAATTTAGACCAGTTCTAATCACTAAAGCACCATAAGCATTTATATTGCTATATTGTCATTTACAATAATTGATATCTCTCCCAGCACCTCCCCACACATACAAACACACATACACATGTTGATTTATGTCTTCGCTGGCTGCTCCAAGCTGCTGGGGAGGAGCGAGTGACTGTTCTTGCGGCTTCTCTGCTTCCCCTCAGAAATATATTGTCTGCGGGGAAGCAAAGAAATCTGTGGATAATATGAATTCTGTGCCCACACTGTGGCTGGCGCAGAATTCCCCCTGGAGTAAACAATAAATAACAATTTACAATTAAGTTAAGTTTTAATAGTGTATAGTTTTAGCAAATATAACAATTCTAGTAGCTTTAGCATTAGATTAGTTTATGGGGGGTACCCACCCCACCCTGTACCCTGTTCAGGTATTACATCCAGGACCCGGGCTTCAAACTCTGTTCTTCCTGCCCATGATCCTTCTCAGTCGGTGACAGCCACCAACGCTGCCTGTACTGCCTTGGGGAAGCTCACATCACAGCAAGGTGAATAGCACCTCTTCAACCAGAAGACGGATGAGTCCCTCCATACCCGGAAGGATTAGGGCTGCCCTCTGATCGCTGGGGATATACACACCTGGTCCTAAGAGGAAGTTTCATTGCCCACCGGCCAAATTGAGGTATATGGCTCAACAGTTCTTCTATCAGAGGGCCTATAAGCCACTACATAAGACAGAGTATACAGAAGTCCTGCTTCCCTATCTCCTCCACAACAGGCTTTGCATCTCAGTCTCAGCCATCAGCTCGACGTTATCTTTGATGAGAGCTCAAGAGCCATGAACCACTAAGCCCACCATCTCCTGACTCCAGCACACCATTCAGGGTTTGTCTAGGTCTCTTTTTTTCAACAGCTGGAGTGCGATAACAATAGACAAGTGAGTGCTGAATATCATCCACTCTGGCTATGTGATAGTTTGCATCACTACCTCCCCTGAAACCCTCTTCCCCGTCCCCCTTTAGGGACCACTCTCACAAGAATTGGCTCACACAAGAGGTGGATTCCTTAATGCAGAGAGGAGCAATAGAACACATTCCTCCACAATACTAAGGGAAAGGATTTTACTCAACCTCCTTCCTAATACCTAAAAAGAAGAGTGGTTGGAGACCAGTCTTCGACCTTCACCATCTCAACCACTTCATTCGCAAACTCAGATTTCTCATGGTCACGTTAGCAGCATTAATTCCATCTTTAGAAAATGGCATGTGATCCATAGCTCTCAATATGAAGGATGCTTGCTTTCACTTAGATATCCACTCCACCCACAAGTATTTTCTCAGATTTATGGTGGGTCCCAATCATTTTCAGTGCAAGATACTCCCCTTCAGAATAGCAACTGCACCCAGAGTCTTTACCAAGATATTCTCAGTTGTTGCAACCCACATTAGACGTCAAGGCCTTCTTGTCTTTCCCATACCTTGATGACTGGCTCCTTGCTGCCCCACCAGGAGGCCTATGCATTGAGTTGAATAATGCTACACTTTCGCTCTGCACTGGGAGTCAGCATAAACATGGAAAAATCTGCTCTCGTGCCACACAATCTTTAGACATCATCGGGGCACCCCCAGGTTATATCAGTGCAAGGGAGTACCTGCCCACAGACTGGTTTCAGACCATGAACAATATCATAGCTCACATCACAAACTGTCCTCAGATACCGGGCAAAACATGTCTGTCCCTACTTGGTCATGTGGCTTTGTGCACTTATATCACCTCATTGGCAAGACTCCACCTTTGTTGCCTTCAGGTATAAACCATCATTCCATGAACCACATGGTGACAGTTCCTGGCAAGGTACTGTCGTCCTTCCTATGGCGGACAAATTCTCATTAAATATGCGTGCAGTCCCCTTTCTCTCTTCCTCTCCAGATAGGAACATCATTATGGATACAGCCCCACTAGGTTGGGGAGCCCACATGGACAACCACACAGTACAATGGGTTTGGACATCTTGAGAGGCCGGGATGCACATCAATATCCTGGAACTACAGACAATACGGAAGGCTTGTGAGTTCTTTCTTCCATTCATCACCATCACCATGTCCTTATAATGTCAGACAACACTACAACAGTCAGCAGTCAAATCACCCGATCAGCAGACTACCTCCCAGGAAAGCAGAATATGCTCACAAACATTTCACAATCGATCACGAATGGGAGGAGGCTTCATGGTGCGGTACTCCGCAACATTTTCATTATATGGGGAAATTCCAACCAGGGATCTATTCACCTCTCAAGTAAACAGCAAATGCACTACGTATTGCTCCAGAGGAGCCCTAGGTTACCGCTCCCAGGGCGATGGTCTCCTTCTTACTTGATAAGATCAAGTTCACCTATGCCTATGCCTTCTCTCCATCACCCTCCTGCCACGAGCTCTAGGCAAGATCCTGCAGAACAGAGTGAGGGTCATCCTGATTACCCCCTTCTGGCCCAGACAGTTCTGGTTTCCTAGCCTTCTACACATGTTGTCTCACCCACCAATCATTCTCCCAATGTTTCCTGAGCACCTGACTCAGTGGAACGGCAAGATTAAACACTCCAGTCCACTGCCACATCCACCTTCTCAAGGTTACTGAGTTTTCACTCACCCACTGACCAATAGATTCTAGAAAGGCTTAATAAGAACCTTCCTACGTCCTCAGATGCTTGCACCCCAGTGGGACCTGAATCTCATTCTCTCAGTGCTAATAAGCCTCACTTTAGGCCCTTAGCTACTTGTTCCATATTCCCTCCTTTCCATGTAAGTCGCCTTTCTCGTAGCCATCACATCAGTGAGAAGGGTTGGCAAACTTGGAGCTCAAGCTTTTCTATACTGCAGTACCTCTGTATTTTCTATTTGGCAGATCCTCCATATTCTGTATTTCATAAGGATAAGTTTTCTTTATCTCTACACCCCAAATTCATCCCTAAAGTCGGAATTTCATCCTAACCAATCCATTCACTTACCTGCTTTCTTCTCAAAGCCACACACTTCTGCAGAAGAATGAAGACTCCACTCCCTCGAGCTTTGGCTTTCTACCTGCAGAAAACAAAACCAATCAGGAAATCCCTGAAACTGTTTGTCACGGTAGCAGAAAGAGTCGGCGGGCATGCCATCTCCACCAGAGAATCTCCAAATAGATATCCAGCTCCATTCTACTCTATCAGCTCTCAAACCCAAATCCTCCCCTCCCCCTCATTCCCCCCCAGAGGTAAGAGCTCATTCCACCCTGGCTTAAGCAACGACTATAGCATCTCTTGAGGAGGTACATTATGCCCTGGTGCTGAACTCTTCTGCTGATGCCTCCTTTGGGATGGCAGTACTCCACTCAATCCTACTGTGTATATCCTCGCATCTTTCTCCTACTTAGGTACTGTTTGTCAATCACTCGCAGTGGCGTATAGAAGGGACCATCACTCGAAGAAGAGAAGGTTACTTACCTTTAACTGGAGGTCCTTGAAGATGTGTGATCCCTATCTGTATTCCACTACCTGCCCTCCTTCCTCTCTGCTTCGGATCTTATCTGATTTTTGGTAGAGAAATAACTGGAGAGGCGATATGTCCACCCCGCCCTTTATCCTCTCAGTCGGAGGCACCAGGTGAACCAGGGCTCATGCGCAGACCAACAGACACAACTTTCAAATTCTCCGTCTCCAGGTGCATGGTATGCATGTGTAACCCCCAGTGGAATTCAGATAGGGACTACGCATCTTGAAGATTAGTTACAGGTAAGTAACCTGTATAGCAGCCTCCTTCCCACTCCCTGAGATTTCCCAGACATAGTTTAGAAAGGCAGGAAGCCGGTCCCTGGTATAAATGTTGAGAAACGCCACAGAGTTGTCAATCTGGAGGTTGTAACTATTCAATCCTTCTCCTATTGTTAAGTGGGAGGAAGGAAATGGCTAGATTCAAGCTACGTGGGAGGGGCATTGCTTGAGCTACCCTAGAGTGTTTACTTGACTGAAACATTCTGTATGGATCCTAAGAAAATGCTGGTTAAAAACTGAATTGTGTATACAGGTTACGTTCAAATGTTTGATTAGCACAGTCTTGGCATTGCTGTAATATCGCTAAAGGAGTTTGCATTTATTGCTCACAACAGATTTGACAGAGTGGTAAATGCTGCTTTATAGTAAGAGGATAAATACTGTAAATATCTATTGGACAGGTTCAGTATTTTATTCCCCTTAATTTTCCTTTTGGAATAAGATTATCTGAAGGAATGAGATATTCACTAAACTGGTTTCATTTAGGTAGGAGTTTAGATTATGGAATTCATATTCCAAGTAATGAGAGATACATGTGTAAAGATGGATTTCTTGTGTTACTTAAGTTGGTCATAGGAACTTTGGGAAACCTTTTTTTAACATTTATTTATAAATAACTCAACATCTTGTACATGTTAGATGTAAATATGGGCATGCATGCTACATCAGAGAGTCTTTTAAAGTCAGCTCCTCCTAATACAGATTATTGTAAAATATTTAGGATATTCTCTCTACATCTACAAGCTTCAAATAAGTTGTTCAGTATGCCTGAAGGTAGATGGTCTCCATTACTTTTTAACTGAAGAATAGCTAAATTCAAATTTTACCTCTCTATCGTTCAACTAATGACTTCTACTGTGTAATGTAAGCTGACAAATGTTCTAATAGGTGGAAAATGGTTTGTAAACTGCCAGAGAAAAGATCGTCTATTGATAGTTGAGGCTGATTTGCCTCACTGATCAGTTTCATTTATCAGTTCTAGGAAGCTAAAAATAAAAGAAGAAAAAAAAATAAAGAGAAAGCATGTAAGAGAAGAAGCACTGAACTCTGCAAAAGATAGCGTGGAAGAAAATAAAAGGGAAGATAATGCATCTAAGTATGATAGTCATAAAGGTATGTGGAAGTTTAAGGTATTTTGTTGTAGAATACATTTGTATTCTAATATATTGCTGTACATTATCATATAAACAAATGGATATTTTGATTAGCATAAGTGGCAGTTTTAATGTACCATCAGTGAATCGAATAGGAGTATTATTTCAAGGAAAGGATTATAAATATTTATCTGGAGTGTCTTGTATAGTCTGTTTGCTTAATTACTTGATGATTTCTATTACCATGGTGCATAGGAGCCCTTGTCAATGCACTACGGGAAGATGCTCAAATACTCTAGTGATGAACGCAGGAGAAGAATCTTTATAGAACAGAATAGCTGTTTACATATTTATTGTAGTGCTAACATCCAAATGCAAATGTATTTACCAAAAATGGGTGAGATAAGATGGCTATGGCAAGCTTTAATTCAGAATTTAATTTACTTTTCATAGGCTTTGCTGCTAAAATTAGACAAGACCGTATTAAATAAAATACTTCTTTTCACATTAAACGGTTTACTATTTTGTATGTATTAGTTGTGGAAAAGATAGTGGATAGTTGCTTTAATTTAATTCTCCTTTGAGAATTACGTGTGTAGATTCTCACATATGGGATGAACACATGCCCTTGGTGCAATCAGAGCACAGACTTTCCCTTCCCTGCTCCCCTTTGGGACCCTTTTTTCCCCTCCAGGCAGCATAGAATGAAATAGCGTTAGGAGAGTGGGGATTTAAAAATAATCTGTGGAGAATGTTCCTTAGTTTAATTCTCTTAGTTTAACCTCCCTTTTGAAACTCTCTTTAGATCTCAGATCTTTCAACTTAGCATAAATAAGTGTCTCAGTTCTTCTGCCAGCTCACTTGGTCAGATTGGATCTGGTCAGGGTCTTCATCCAAATTTGTGATATGTTGCTAAATGTGGACATTGAGTGTTCACAAGCAGTTCAAGAAGTTCTTCTGGAGAGCTGTGCAACTTATGCTCTGAAGTGAGAGTGTTTCTTTGTAGCTCATACCAGGGACTTTCTCAATTCCTTTATATTTGGATGATCTGTTTTTGCTTATGTATTCTTGACTTTCCTTGTTCTGTTAAGGTAGCTGCATATCACTTACCCTTTCAAAGATGCTACATATTTTAACATCCTAATGTTAAGTTCTTTAAAAGGATTGTGTAATGTATCTCCACCTGTTTGAGAGCTGCCACCTTCTTGGAGTTGGAATCCAATGCTTGTTGAACCAACATTTGAGTCTCTGTGTTATCTTTATACTATCTACACTTCCAACCCATGGTCTTTGTACTGTAACCTCAGGTAGGGGAAATCTAAAATTTACTGGCTGGTCCTCCTTATACAATGTTTCATAAGAGTACTTCCTTCACCAAGTTTCTGCCTAGGTGGTTTCCAAGTTCCATCTGAATCAATGCATAAATTTGCAGTTATTCTTTCCTGAAACCTCCTTCCATGTTGGGGAAACTAGGGCCTTGGCTACACTTGCAGATGTACAGTGCTGTGAGTTAAACCTGACTTCGTGCAGCTGAGTAGGGAAAGCGCTGCAGTCTGTCCACACTGACAGCTGCCCAGCACACTGTCGTGGCCACATTTGCAGCAATTGCAGCGCTATTGGGAGCGGTGCATTATGGGCAGTTATCCCATAGAGCACCTCTTCCCATTCTGGCACCGTGGGTTGTGGGAAGGGGGCGTGGGTGCGGGGCATTCTGGGTCCTGTCCCAACGCCCCGTGATGCATCGCTTCGCATCCCAGAAATCCCTTTGTTTCCGTTCACCTTTGGCACCATCTTTCAACGGTTTCTGTGCAGCGCAATCTGTCTGCGGGAAATGGAGCCCGAACCGCTGAGGCGTATGCTGACTTGTGACGTGCTGGCGAGATGTTTGGCTGTCGAACTATTCCTTAAGATCCAAAGTGAGAGTGAGGAGTCTGACGATGCTGTCGAGCCGCATAACGCGTATGACACAAAATTGCTTGTGGCATTCATAGACATGCTCAGCACCGTGGAACACCGCTTTTGGGCTCAGGAAACAAGCACCGAGTGGTGGGATCACATCGTCATGGAAGTCTGGGATGACGAGCAGTGACTGCAGAACTTTCGGATGAGAAAAGCCACTTTCATGGGACTGTGTGAGGAGCTCGCCTCCACCCTGCGGCGCAAGGACACGAGATTGAGAGCTGCCCTGCCAGTGGAGAAGCGGGTGGCTATTGCAATCTGGAAGCTGGCAACTCCAGACAGCTACCGGTCGGTCGCAAACCAGTTTGGAGTGGGAAAGTCCATCGTTGGAATCGTGTTGATGCAAGTTTGCAAGGCCATTAATCGCATCCTACTTAGAAGAACCGTGACTCTGGGTAACGTGCAGGAAATAGTGGATGGCTTTGCACAAATGGGGTGCAAACTGTGGAGGAGCGATAGATGGGACGCACATTCCTAGTCTGGCACCACCCCACCTAGGATCCTAGTACGTTAATCGGAAGGGGTATTTCTCTATGGTTCTCCAGGCGCTTGTGGATCACTGTGGGCATTTCATTGACATTAACACAGGCTTGCCCGGAAAGGTGCATGATGCACGCATCTTTCGGAACACTTGGCTGTTCAGGAAGATGCAGGCCGGGACTCTTTTCCCAGAGCAGAAGATCACGGTAGGGGAAGTTGAAATGCCCATTGTGATCCTTGGAGATCTCGCTTACCCGTTAATGCCGTGTCTCATGAAACCCTACACAGGGAGCCTTGACAGCAGCAAGGAACGGTTCAACTACAGGCTGAGCCGGAGCCGAATGACTGTGGAGTGTGCCTTTGGCCGTTTAAAGGGCTGCTGGCGATCTCTGTATGGGAAGCTGGACTTGGCCAAAAACAGCATCCCCGCGGTTATATCCGTGTGCTGTGCCCTCCATAATATTTGTGAAGGGAAGGGTGAAAGCTTCACTCAGGCATGGACCTCCAAGGTTCAATACCTGGAGGCTGAATTTTCACAGCCAGAGAGCAGGGCTATTACAGGGGCCCAGCGCGGGACTGCAAGGATTAGGGATGCCTTGAGGGAGCAATTTGAGGCTGAAAACCAGCAGTGATATCTGGTGCCCTGCACAGGAGTGAAGTGCAGTAGTTCCAATCTTTAGGAATCAGTGTCTGCTAAGCAGACAATCAGACTTGCAGTGCCTGTTTAGTTCCTGGGCTAAGGAGTCTTTTACTTTATGCAATAATAAAGAATGTTTTCAAAGCCAAAAAATCCATTTATTGAAAAGAAACAAGGGGGTGGAGTGGGGAACAGTGCAATCACAGATTCGTGTATGTCCTGTCTGGTGTGCTGTGCAGTGACTGCTGCACTTCAAGATAGCTATATTGCATGGTGATGGGGGTTGAGTGCAGAGGGTAAGGGTCATGGTTTTCAGGGCTGGGTGGTGAAGATACTGGGGTTGGAGGCAGCGGGTGGTGTGAAGAACACAGAAGTTGGGGAAAGTGGGTTGGAGGTGACAGTGGGGCACAACGGAAAGAGTTTTGGGACAAGGGCTGTGGGCGGGGGGTGCGTTTGTGGTACTGCTCCTCTTTCTGCATGGCTACAAGCTCCTGGATAGCATCTGCTTGGCGCTCCAGGATGCTTATGAGCCGATCCGTGCTTTGCTGCCAGTGCTCCGTGCTTTGCCGCCGGTGCACTGCCTTTTCCTGGCGGATCCTGCTTTCTCTCTCCCTCCAGTTCTGTGTTTTCTCATTCTCTTTAATAGATTGCTGCATCACTTCTTGCAGCATGTCTTCTTTGCTTTTTCGCGGTCTCTTCCTGAGTCTTTGCAGCCTCTGAGTAGGCGATAAGAGGGACGGCTGAGGTCTCAAGGTTGATGCAGCTGTATAGGCAAAATGAAACATTTATCAGAGGCAGCATTGTTTATAGCAGACAGAGTAATGATTCCCCCCGCACTTAAGGAGTAGAAAACACACAGGGTCTACACAACAGCATAATTTTCCCATCCGAAACAGAGCACACTTATCCCACGGGAGCCTCAAAATGGTGAGTAAGGGGGACTGATTGTTTCAGGGCTGCACTGTCCTCTGGGTTTTTGTGCCTTGGGGAGAGCCAACAGCTTCAGGGGGCACCTACACTGAAGATTGTCCCAACATTTTCCACAGGAATTCGTCCTGGATGGTATCTCACTGCTGAGGGTGACCTGGGAAGGAAGGGAGGGTCTTCTACTGCAATACAGCTTCCGCCCTGGCCCATATGCAGCTTGCCTGTGTGCAGCAATGGTCCCCCCGCCCCTCGCGGCACAATGGCGCAGACACGTTGGCCTGGCTGGGACAAGGACCACGGTGGCTCTCCTGATTAAACCTGTGCAAGTGCATTGCACACGTTCTGGATGAGACATTCGAGGAGATTACTGAGGCCGATTACCGCAATGTGATAAACCACATCAATGCACATGCCTAACCCTCCTCTCCCAAAGAGCCCGCACCGAAAAAATTCCTTCCCGAAAAAGAAAAACCGCTTACCGGGAACCTGCTCTTCTGTTTGTCCTCCACCAAGTACCGGCCGCTGCGACTGGCTACCTTCCTCCTGGCTCGAGAAGAGCTCCTGGCTGCATGGCTCCAGGGATTCCGGGGTGTCTCCATCTGGACCACCACCATCACTCCTGTTTTCCTCCTCCTCTCCACCCGATCCCCCCACCGGTTCTGAAGTGTCCATGGTGGTGCTCGGAGTGGAGGTGGGGTTAACCCCAAGTATCGCATCCAGCTCTTTGTAGAATCGGCAGGTCGCGGGGGGAGCACCTGAGCGGCCGTTTGCGTCGCGGGCTTTGTGGTAGGCACTCCGCAGCTCCTTCACTTAAATCCTGCACTGCAGGGCGTCCCGGTCATGGCCCCTTTCCATCATGTCCTTTGATACCTTCCTGGAGGTATCGTAATTCCTACGGCTGGAGCGCAGTTGGGACTGTACAGCTTCCTCCCTCAAACACTGATGAGGTCCAGCAACTCGCCATTGCTCCATGCTGGGGCTCGCTTGGCGTGTGGAGGCATGGTCACCTGGAAAGATTTGCTGATAGCACGCCACGCCGAGCACACAAGAAGGGGATTTTAAAAATTCCCGGGGAATGTAAAGAGTGGGTCACATGGTTGGTTACCTGAGGCCAGGGCAGTAGAGTTTGAACTGATGACCAGAGTGGCTAGAACACGCATTGTGGGATACTGCCGAATAATTCTGGAGGCCATTCACAGCGCATTGGGCGGCCACACTGGTGCCGTAGCACTGCAACGGCAGTGCAATACTCGCTATTCCTCTCGGGAACGTGGAGTATATGCAGCGCTGCAACCACGGTGATACAGCGCTGCAAATGCCTTGCCAGTGTGGACGGGGAATGAGTTACAGCGCTGGGGGCGGCTTTACAGCGCTGTAACTCGCAAGTGTAGCCAAGGCCTAGGTTACATATCTTTAGGAGCTTAGGAGTTCAGAGCTACCATTTAATTAGACCAAATCTGTTCATAAGCCCAGATGAAAGGTGAGGGGGTGCGCTCTGTATTGTTCTTGCAGATGTATCTGATCCAAAAGGTTTTAGGATGTAAGGGACTAAAGCATTTGTTAGATGAGCTTACCTTATGTAACATGATAAAGGCCTAATCCTTATTTAGTGGATATTTGATTAGCAGTGTATACGTAGATGTATAAGCAATATCTATGTAGCTTTTGCAGGCCTGAGTAATTGAGTGTAGTTGTTATGAATTCTGTATAATCTTATAGAGATAAAAGTGTGAACAAAGATATCTGGCAAAAAAAAATTATTAACATTTGAACATCCTATTATGGACTTTTTGGAGTGGCTAGGGAAAACAAGGACAATCCTTGTCAAATAATAGAATTGATAGCTTTGTTATTGCTAAAAAGGGAAGCAACTTGCTATGTAAATTGTGTGATTTGAAACATCATGTATGGCAATAAATAATACCAAATAGGAAAGATTTGGGGTAGCCGGTGCATAAAAGGGTGTTGATAAAAGATATGTAATATTGTGCATAAAAGATCATGTCATGACCTAAAGTCTCTATCTCGGACTATGTCTATACTGCAGTAAAACACCCCTGGCAGGCCTGTATCAGCCAAAGGGTATGTCTACACTGCAATGTAAGCCCAGGGTTAGTAGAACTTCAGTTAGCAGACCCTAGGTTTGTTAACCTAGAGCTTGGGTGTCTACACTGCATTATTTGGGCCCGAGTCTAATCACCCATGTCCCAATTCACTAGCCTGCTACCTTCCACCTGATCACTGGGGTGTAGCATCTTGTATTTATGCAAATGAAGCCTGGTCCTTGGCTCTAAGAACTTGGCGTAAGCAGTGGTTTTGTCTGCCTAAGCAGTGGATCTGTCTGCTTTTCTTGGATTTGTGAGGTAATCTGAGGGCCTATTGAATCAATCCTGAAATATCCTTATATAGGGTACTAAATTATCATCACCAGCATTCCTCAGACATGTATCACAGATGTGTAAGGCTGCTATCTGGTGCTCAGTTCATACCACCATTACTTTAGACTTGGGTAGGTCTGGTCCCAAATTTGGGGGAGAGCAGCACTTCAGTCTTTTTTTAATTTTATCTTCAGACTCCTCTTCTTGGAAGGTAGTTAGTGCTAGTTAGTTTCTCAAGTGGCAGTCTGTTAGAGGCAGTCCTTGAAGGAGAAAGAAAGATTACTTGCTAGTGACTGTCGTTCTCACATTTGCCATCCATCTTTTCTTCATTGTCTTTTGCAAAGATTTTCAGGCAGGGATAAGGCCAAGGTTCCATAAATACCCTTAAAACATAATGTTCAGATGCATCCACACTGGTCACTGCTGCTCTTGAGAGTTCCATCTGGGCACCCAGAGTGCATATGCATTCCATGTGGTGGTAATTTGAAGCTAAAATTACTGGTAGTTAAAGTTTTCTTTCTAATATTAATTGAGGAAGTATGGTTTGCTCCATTTGTAAATCAGTTTCTTACGCATCTAAAATTCAATTACCAGTATGAAAAATTCTTTTAGTCTCTAGCAAGTGCAAGTAGAACCCTTGTAGTTAAATCTGAGTTCCAGTTCACATGATAAAAAACATTTAAAAAAATAATGTAATAAAATTGATCTATATTTTGGGGTTGATTCTGTTTTGCAGCTGTTCTAAACTGACATAACAATCTTGCTTTATTTTGTTATAGGTCATGTTCAGAGGTTCTTATTTGCTAGTGATAGAGTCTTGCAGCATATTTTGCAGAATGTTGAACAGATAAAAACTGGTATACATGACACTTCCAAACTTCTAAGTGAACTACTTTCTTGGTGGGTAATAAGTGAGGAGGATTACAGCATGTGTTCCGCAAGTAGCAGCACATCAAATGAAGTGATGGAGCAGCTCATAAGTCATTTAATTCAGAAGAAGAATAGAGTAAACACAAGAATTTTTGTCCATGTGCTGAGTGAGCTTGAAGAAGTGGATCCCAAATTACATGAGTGGATAAAAGATCTTAACAGTTTTGGTAGGTCCTATTTCATATAACTGTAAGATGACTTAATTTGCAGATGAAATTATAAAATTAAGCATGCTTTCCACCTTTCTTTTTCTCCATTTACTGGAAAGCAAGTCTGTAGTATGCTATCATGAAGTTCCATGTTTGTCTCTGGTTTCACATGGAATTTGTTCAGTTTACAAATTAAAAGATGGCTAAAAGATCCCTAGTTGCCAGCTCTGCATTCTCAATCAAGGATCTTAAAGTCAAGCTTTGTTCTTTCTGACTTGTGATGTAATCTTCAATCATATATTCTACAGCAGAAATTCTGCCCTCAGTTTCACCTAGGCAACCCCACTTGGCTCTGCAGTGCTGTCAAAAACAGTAAAAGAACCTGTCACTGAAGTGGTCAGATGTTTTCGTAATGCAAACAAAATGCATCTGAGTAATAAGGTGGCATTTTAAGTCCCTCTCCAAAGTAGAATTGCTCTTTTAGGTATTGCACTTCATAGAACTAAATACTGTTCTGTCTATAGCTAATTAAGTTCCTAAAACGAAGGTGGTTTAAATGGCAGATAAATTTATTTGAAATATTGGACTCTTTGCAACTGATTTGTACGGGACTTTGCCAGTAGGAGAGGATTAGATGTAGAGAATCTGTCTCTTTAAAATCCAGAATGGAGAAGATAGTCTATAAAATAGGGATAAATCTAAACATTTTCTACAAAGTAACCAATTTATTGTCTTGGCCTTACAAATTGGAATGCTTATCTTCTGTTTAGCTGACTACAGTTTGAAGAAATCAGCTTCTAACTTTTTTGGTAATGTTGCCCTGCTATAGAACTTTATTTGGTTTGTTGTTTGATTAAAATGTAGGGTGTATGTTACAAGTAAAATGGGATAAGATATGTAATAAATGCCAAAAATGGGGTAAAATCAGTTTTTAAAAATTGGATTCCGTTACCTGTACTTTGACAGGCAATAGACACATTTACGAAATTGATGGTAGAGTAAAAATTTGATTTTTTGGAACCTGTTCTGATTGTTTGCACTTTTCAAGGCTACAGTATATATCTTCAGTTTTGGCAGTCTTGTATCTGGTTTTGGAGCAAACTGTTCTGTAGGAGATGTCAAATGTTCAGCCCTAAATTGGAATAACCTAAATCCTAAATTGAATTTATTAACTGATATTAATTTTTTTCATTTCAGGTTTGGAAGCCACAAAGATCTTTTTCTCTCGTTATGGAGATATTGTTAAAGAGCTTGACCTTAGCTTTATAACCATTCTCTGGAATGAGAAGTATGGCAGTAAATTAGGCAATGTGTTGACCAGCTTTGAAGATAATGAAATACTTCAGTGTTTCTATGAAGCATCATTGAAGGAAACTCGTTGTGTAATATGGCTATTAGAGGATAATAGAGAGAAATTTCCATCTCTGCATCAAGCTTTAGATGAATTCTTTGATAAAATGGGTAAATGTATACAGCTTATTTATTTTATAAGTGCCCTCTTGTGCCTGCCTTTACTCCCCATCTATGTTATTGTGAATTATCCTAGGAAAGTGGTGACACTGTAATTTAAATGATACAAACTTGGGATAGTATTAGCCTCTCCGATAAATTGCATATTGGATCTTCTAAGTTCCATATTGAAGACTGAACAGTCTAAAGAGGCAGGAGCATGTGAAAAAGAACGCAGCTAGTACAATTCAGAGTTATTTAAATCAAATGAAACTAATAATTAGCATTATTTATATTGTAATGCTGTCCGGTAGTAGCTTTAAATTATGGACCGCTATTTTTAAGGGATTATGTTGATTCCTGATGATAAATGTTATTAAAATGTTTGGTTATGCATATATAAAGATTTTACCCATGTATTTCAAAAATTGGAAATACAAAATGCAGTGTACAGCAGGTTTTACTTTGACTTGCTGAGAAGTTAGAATTTTTATCTGCTGCGGTTATTTTAAAGGAGTTCATAGAGTTCTGTCTTCAGAATAAAGTTATTTTACTTTGGAGAAGTTTAACTTTAGAGTACCTTGAAATGCTATGCCCTTCTCGAGGCTGTGTGAGAATGAGAGATACCATTTCCACTTGTAAGTCCCAATCCTGCAAAGACGTATGCATAGGCTTACCCTTAAACATATATATATAGTTCCAGTAAAACCAGTGCTTAACTCCAACCATGTGCATGCCATCTTAGCAGGAATGAAATTCTAGAGAATAACTTTTTTTATTCTGGGAGCTATTTTAAAGATTAATTTTTTTATCCCCAAAATCTCATAATTTACAGAATCTAATATTTTGTGTACTACTTTACAACTTCCTTTAAAGTAATTTAATATTTTTCTTTCAATAGATGTTCCTTGCATTATATTAAAGAAGCAGGAAAATGAAGATCTCTCCGTAAGTTTTTTAAATAATAAATTGAAAAATGAACAAATTAGACTCAACAGTAAACCATCACAGTGGACACAGAGTATAATGAAGATGCATGCTCGCTTCCTGTTCTTTTAAGGGGACTTGCAAAATAGAAAGTGAAAATTGTGTACTTCTGTTTTGTTTGTTTTTTGTTTTGTTTTGAAGGCCTGAAAGGTATACAAAACAATCTGCAGTTAGAAAAAGGAGAAGTATTGTGAATATCAAGTCTTCCTTGGTTTTTGGAGGATCACTCCTTAAAAGACTGGAGAATAAGTATGGGAGCGTTCTCAGCTCTCAGTTATGGAGTTGGGGGAGATTTGGAATCTTTGAATAGACAGATTTTCTCCAAGTGTCTGTCAGGAGGTTGAATTAAATAGATATTAACAAAACAGTGAAACAGTCAGGCTAATGATCCTTTTCTCTTTCATTTGCTCAGGTTTGCTTTTGTCACTGTGACATCCTATAGTTCTCCATTCATAAATGATTGAAACAAGACCCCAATATTTGTAATTTAAAAAACAAGCATAAAAAACCTTTAACAGGAATTGGGGAGATGGGGGGGGGGGGGCGGGGAGGGAGGGAGGGGGTAGAAGAGGAGTTTAAAGCTTTAAAGAAGTGAACAAAGAGCTTTGGTTTTCTTCTTTAAAAAAAAAAAATCTTTCAGCACAGCATTTCATTTTGCATTTTGGCCAAACAACTTTTCTTCTGTTTTCTCTTTATTCGGGGTGGGGAGGAATCCAGCTATCTATGACTTACGTTTTACAAGGAAAAATGTGACTTGGCAAATGTACCCCCTCCCTTTATTTATTTATTTTTTGCTAGAGCAAAGAAGCCACCTGGTTCATGTGGGCTTTAGAAACAGTACTTGAAACTAATGTATGGTTTCAATGTGAAAAGTATCACTGTAAAAATAGCATTGTGGTGGGTCAGATAAATTTACCACTTTATAGGTAAAAAAGGCAGTTGGATTTTTATTTCTGGTTTTGTTTCTTGTTTTTTTTCTAACTGCCAACTTTGAATCCGAATTTGAACTCAAGGTCTTTTTGCATGTGTGTGATTTGTAGTAACATTGACAACAACCAGCAGTAACTCTGACCACTTCACGTACTATACATTTCAAAATCGTAAGTGACAGGGAAAGAACCCAACTTGACTATCAGATCTCAAGTTGAGCTTGCAAGGCTAGTAATTGCAAAAATTATTTTTTATTGAGGACCTCAACATATTTGCTCAGGTCATTTTAAGACAAACTGAGAACTACACATTGACATTTTTACAGTCACTTTTCAGAGTACAACTATGATTTAAAAAAAAAATACTTAAAGCCTTAGCTGTCCTTTATTCTGAATCATATCTTACTAGTTTGCTACCATACAACTTTAGTAATATCATCTTTCTGCCAAGTGGAATAACAGAATATGCATTTGTCAGTGGTGCTCATGTGTTTGAAGCATTCTGGTTGCTAATTAGTCCACCCAATGCAATACAGTTAACTTCTGATACACAGAATGGGTGTTTTGACAAGGTTAATGAATGTAGATGTCAATGGAATGTGAAACCATATGCTATCTTCCAGTTTCAGGGGAAACTAAAGTTGAAGAGTAATGTAAATGTTGTTGTATTAAAATATTTGTGTTTTTGGTGTATTATTTGTATATCAAAGTAAGCTAATGACATAAGGTATTGCTACAATTTGCCACAAATAATTGTTGTTGTTGAAATTAGACTTCAGTGTTAAACATAAATTGAGAAGACAAATACCTTATTAGAGAAAAATTGGAGAGGAAATAATCTTTCAGTCAGTTGTCAGTTCAGTTCCTGTTAACAATAAGTGAAGATAATTCTTAATTCCCTCCCTCACTTATCACATAGAGATATTTTTGATGTGAACAAGATGGTCAACAGTTGCCCTGTTTCTGAAGCTTATTCCTTACGTGAAGTTGTGGTGTTTGTGACATCACAGTGGACTGTTACAGAAGTTGTCACAGAACAGAATCATTGCTTCATGTGGGGAACAAGCAGTAGAAACAGAAAAATTGTCAATTCTCTTTTTAAAACCCATGTTCCCTATAATAAAAGTGGAGAATGAGGAAAACACAGAACTCATGTGAGTGGAACAGTCTAAATACAAGACTTTTGCCAAATTATTTTCCCACGTAGGTTTCCAGAAGTGAAAAAAAAAAACAACACTGCTTGTTGTGCTCTGTAAATTATTATTCCAAATGATAGGAGAGTTTGAATTGAAGAACTGTGTGTGTCAGTGTAAGAAACACATGGTAACCTCTCCTTAATGAGTAGCTATTGACTTTATATTTCTGTTTTAGACTAATGGTATCAAAGTTAAAAACAAAAATAGGAAGAAGAAGACAAAAGAATCAAGGGTATGTAATAATTGTATTACTTATTTCTATACACTGATTTACTAAAAATTGGAATTTGTAGTATTTAAAAATCTAAAACTGAGTATTTTCCAAAACAGCATGTTGAGAAATATTCTTGGTTAAGTTAAAGAGAAGTCTCTAGATAGAAAATGTCCTAAGGTACAGTTAATGTTGTAAGTAGCAATTAATGTAGTATTCAAAATTTGCAGTAACAGAAAGTAAAAGGCAATATATTCATAGTTTCACAAACAACCATGGTTCTGACCACATTAGCATTTCCAACAATTTCCTTGCACTTCAATACGGGGCGGGGGGCGGAATTCAGTATCGTAGAGATAGAGAGAACACAATCTACTGTGATTACTTCAGTGCTGAAATACACCTTTTGGCTCCAGTTCACACTGGAAATACAAATCAAATTTGGCACAGGAGCTTTTACCAGTCCAACAGCTTCATGTACAATAATCAACAAAGGTGAATGTGTCCAAGGAAGAGCCACGTTGGGAGAGGGTGTATCTGTAACAATATTTACGTTGGGAATGTCTTCCCCTTGTTCTTCTGATTGTGTTTATGGGACATGTTAGTAACTGAAAAAGCAGAAAGTATCTCCTTAAAAGCTCAGGGGAAAAAAACAAATCCATTACAAGATACCCTGTCAAATATTGGTTAACAGATAACTAAGGAATAATGTCCTGCTTCTGCCTTCTGAGATGTGGGAACTCTTACCTGTCTGTCCTTAGTTCTGCTTTTCAGGGCCTGAATTTAGTGAGGATACATTGCTAAGAAGGAGCCTCAAAAAGAATTTTCTTTGTTTACAGCTGACTTTGAAACTGTAGTAAAATAGAAGTTAAAAATCTTTCACTTATTATTAGTATTCGATAGGGTACTTCTAAAGTTATAGATGTGTGAAGTTAATGAAAATTGTTCTTAATGACAAAGCAAAAAAAAAAAGTGAAATTTAGGAGTGAATGATAAAAGTAGGTAACATTTATTTAACTTAACCTGCTCCTTTACATTTGTTACCTTTTAACAGAAAAGCCTATTGAGGCACAGAATATAAATCGAATAAATAGTTTGGTCCCAACCCTCTAAAAACTTCAGTGGGAATATTCCTAATGCATGAAATTAAGTGCCTACATATTTGTAGAATAGGGACCGTAGATTACATTTGAGAGTTAATGAAAAGATAGAAAGATGTCATGGGATTTAGATGAACAAAGAGTGAAAAGTCATTTGGGGCTGAACATCCCTTTCCTGCTTTCTACAACTAGTTCTGAAGAACAGACGATTATTTACCGGTAATTCTGGAAGGATTTTTGGGCAGTCTTACTCAGTCCTCTAGCTTTTGTTGTAATTATGGTGGTCAAATTTCATAATTCATTATAGGGCATCTGAATACATGTCAAACTAAAACAGGATTTGATACAAATAAGTCACTTACATTCCTGATGATGGATCACTGTCTTGTAGATATTTTGAATTTTATATACTGTGGCAGAGTAAAAAAATTGTAATTTTTTTTAATTTAGCCTATTTTAGTACTATCTGGTGGGGTTGGTGCAGTAACCCGAGAAGAAGACAGTATATTTCCAGAAGAAAATACATTGTGAGTACCAGCAGGCAACTTTATTATTGTTTTGTATAGCACCCCAGAGTGTGCTGTTTTATACAACAAGGAGAAGATACAGTCCCTGCCAGGAAGGATTTATACTGTAAACAGATATCAGACCAAAAAATGTATTAAGATGAAAGTTGAGGTTGAGGATACTTATCAGTAATTTAAGGTTAAAAAAATCTTTACAAAGGCTTTGTAGTTAGCCTAAAAAAATAAAATAATAATAATAATAATTAAAAAAAAAAAAAAAAGCTGACACCAAGGAATTCAGACTCTCAGGGTGTTGCTTAGAGGTACCAAGCCACTCTTAACATTACTATTAAAACTTTTAAAATTAGTTTAATCAAATAATCTTGGGTCCTGTGCATTAGTCAATTGGATGAATCCAGTAAACCAAGGTCTGTTTTTTGTTTTGTTTAAATCATAAGATTTTTCTTCCCAACAGAAGTTTTATGAATCCTGGTGAGCCTTTCATAATTCCAGAATATCTTCGTGATCAAGTGGAAGAATTTGAAGCTCTGTATGACAATGTTTCAGACAGTAACAATTATCAGAGACTTTTGGATAATAACCCAGACCCAACATGTAAACATTTATACGAGTAGGTGTAAACTTACCTGTTCAGTCATTTCAAATATTTGTGTTGTTTTTTTAATTTGGGTGACTTTTCCGTTTTACGTGAAAATAAATTCTGCATCATCCATTTGAGATTTAAGCCACAGTATTTTCTGAGGGAAGAAATGCTGAACCGGTAGACAGAAATAAAACATCCTAAAATTTAAGTTTAGAGTGTAATTGATAATAGTTAATACCTCAGACTTTTGAAGAATACAAATAAATTGAGAGCCAGTTGTACCCCTATAAATGCTGATTTAAGGGAACAAGAAATTCCATCAAAGGGAAAGCTGGAGGTTGTTTCCAGGAGATTTATAGCCTTGGAGGCAGAACTGATCTGTTTTGCTGATCTAGCATCTGTTCTAACCTCCTCCTCCTCTAATATGCTTCAACTTTGAGTTAAAAGGTATCTATACAAAAATTGTGGTGGTATTGGGTTTGATGTGGACATCAGTCTGCTGGGAACTAAACAGAGATGACCAGTTTTATTTCACAGAGGTCACGGGATAGCTGGCAGTTGTTAATACTTGATTTCTATCAACCCTTGGTTAAGGCTGAACAAGTGACTTAGAAGTGGAAGATTTTGATATTATTAGTAATTTCCTGAGATGTCTGTCTTTGTTGTTGGCACACTAACTTGCACTTAAATCTCATTTGCTTCACTATAAAAATGGCAGCTGTGTCATCAAGGAATAATTCACAGGGATCAGAATGGACACACTCTTCCCTTATTTAATATTTCCAGCAGAAATCAAAACTACAGTGAGATTAGTTGACTATGTCTAAAACTGATCTCAACTTGACATCCTAGCCAATTTGCAAAAAACATATTTTCAGTTAGTTTTGTTATTGCACCTCCCCCTTGAGTTGTCCTGACAAATTTTGTGGTTTGTTAGTAACATTTCCATATATTCTAAATGTTGTTTTATCTTCTCTATTGCTGTGTAAAAGATCTCCATGGACAGGTAAAACAATGAAATGACTGTATACAAATTGCTGTCAAATCCTCAGAGAAACCAAACTCCTAAAAAAGAAACATTTTTCTCTCTATATATATATTTTTAATAACCTTAAAAGTTGTTTTAAAGAACCTACTGCTTTTACTTAACACACAACACCCACAACACAGCACTGGTGATGGTAGAGAGATAGGGTAACTCAGAATGACCAGTTTTAAAGATGGGTGTCTTTGTCTTAATATCTCATTGCCACAATCACCAAATTATAAAGAAAATTTAGAGTTAGAACCTCTAATTCAAAGATCACATCAAATTGTAGGCCTAATTTATTGGACAGAGTATGTGTTTTTTGTCTACTTTACCCACAAATGTACATTACCCAGTGTCTCTAGTCTGGAGTTTATTTGCTGAATACTGTGTCAAGTTCTGTTTTTTGGTTTCTATTCTGAGCAGTGGAACTTTGCACGCTATTGCAGAGTAATTATTGTCATACACCAGTTGAAAGGTTAGACACATACTGAGTTCTTTCTCTGGTGGTTACAGTTACTGCCTTAGCTGTATTATTTCTGCGTAGTGTTGGGAGTGTGGATGGGAGTTTTTTGTTGTTTGATGGAGTAGTGTGAGCGGTTTCATTCTTTACAAAAGGACATGTCCTTTTAATCAGCATATTCCTCATTGAAGTGTTTTAGTGCAGGTGAAGGTACCTTTCTCTCCTCTCTCTAGAAAAACTAACTTTTGTATAGCACTCTTCATCAGAAATCTTGAGGAATCCTATATTTCCTGCATGTTTTCATTTCATAGGGTTTATTTTCTTTGTTCTCCCTTTCATGTTCACTTGACTTGGCCTTACTTAAAGTAGCTATCTTAGTTTTAATATCCCCCCAGTGTTTTCTATAGTGACACTTTGCCTAGGTTCTGAGCTTTTATTGTTTCCTATTTACATTTCCAGTTACTTGTTTTTAACATCCACGTACTTCAGCTAACTACATTATGTACTATCTTTTCCTTGCTAACCCTTCAGATGAAGTATATAACACCAGCTTCTCTTTGGAGAAATAAAGTGTTAACTGTGAGATTCTGTTTTTCAGCTTATTACAATAAGTCATAATTTTAGTTCTTGGCTCTAGCCATCTCCTTTTCATATTGGCACTGTATTTGGAGAAGTTAATTTGAGTCAGTTGTAGAAGAGTTAGAGAGAACAAATATCTAGAATTAGTAGGTGTTTCTTAATGTGTTTTTTTTTTTTCCTGAAAAAAATTGATTTCAAAAGTTTCTTAATACATTACTAATGCTATTTGTCTTTGTAGAAATTACTGTTAAAACAGTAATGTAAATATCAAGTATGACTTAAAAGTGAAATGAAAAATGCTTGGATTAATGAGTATAACTGTTTTTTTCAAGCTATTTCGCTCAGATCTTGGAGGAACATGGTCCCATGGAAATTGATGATAAATTGTTAGTTGGAGAATATGAACATTTCCCTGCAGAAGCTCGTAAGATTGTGGAAGATGCAGGTGGTCTGAAATCTTTCCTTCTGGAATCCCTTAATTTTGTTATGATGGATGATCTTATTGGCTTGATGAAGCATGCAATTCTGCTTAAGGAAAATACTGAGACTGAAGAAGATACTAGAAATGAAGAGGAAAATCAAATAGCCTGTCAAAATATTCATGAAAATTCCAAGAGCAAATTACAGTTAAACCCAGCTGCTAAGGAATTCAAACCAGTGTCTTATATTAAACCTTATATACCAATTTCTACTAATACTACAGTAGCAAACTGTGAAACTCCAGATTATTCAGTCACGGGATATTCCTCACATATTTCTCATATTTCAGTGCATTCTCTCCCTAGTCAGAGTATTGATACCATAGAAGGACCACTATCTTTTTCAAATGTATTACTGCACTCCTCTATTTCTGATAATCATGATATACCTCTGACTAAGGTTTCTTCGAGTTATGAAAATGAAAGAACGTTCTCAATGATTTCTCAAATACCTCCTATTCCAGATGTTGCTGGGCAACCTAGTTATATATATGCTGATTATGAAGCTCCCCTTGATATCGATAAAATAACAATATTAGAGAGAGAGTACATACCTGGCAATCATCTACCAAGTCAAATACAAACATACCGGGATACTCAGTATGTATTGATGAAGTCAGACTACAGCTCTTATGAAGCTAATCTTGACCAGGGTATGAGCAGTATTAAGGAAGTTAAATATGATCTATCTGCTGCTAAGATGGAATTTGAGAATAAAAATACACCTGTAGTGAAAAGCATTCCACTTACAAGGATGATAGCTATTCAGGTAAGAAATTAAAGGAAGAGACTCTTTTAAGGATCTTTGACTAGTAATGCTTTAAATTTCCTTTCCTGTTCTTTCTTGATAAATAGAACACTTAATTCTCTAGAGCTGTCAGTGCAGACACAACCACTTTTTGCAGCTCATTCACATTTGTCCCTTTAATACTTTAAAGGGACATTGAGGTTTTTTTATGCCTAAAATTTACACGAAAAGGGAGGGAGTTACAGAAGCAGTATAAAATGTATCTTACAGGTTGGGGAAGGTTCTTGTTCTTTAACTTGTTTTTTATTTCAGTGGTTGTTTAAATTGATACGTACTAAATGAGACAGCTGTATTTAATAAAATAGTTTAAAATACATAGACATTTAAATTGTCATCTTATGTACACTAAATTCAAGATTTCAGAATATCTATGTATTTACTAGTCCACTGTGAGCTAAGACTAAATTTGACTTATTGTTTTGGGATCCAGTCCTGCAGATAATAACAAGCATAGTACTTTAAGCTAACTGTTTGCAGGATTGGTCCCTTTATGGCTCCTCAACACCACTTCAGAAACGTTTTCACAATTATATTTATATCAGTTGGTTATGTTAATGCAAAAAGGCAGATATTTATATAGGAATGAAAAGGTATTCTACAAATTGTGGATTTGCCTGTTTTTGTAAATAAATTAAATAAAAATGTGCCTTCATCTCTCTTCAAACCAAAGGGAAGAAAATCAGATTGTTCTCCCTTTTTTTCCCATTTGGAAAACAGTTTTCAAACTAATACCTGCATATAATGAAAGACTTACAAAAAAGAACCCCTCATGTGCCTAATAATTGCATGTTTTTTCAGTGGTGCCATATTTAAATCATTTCAAGATCAGCAGAAGTAAACTTTTAAGACTTGGTACAGTGGGAAATGCAACTGCATCATATTTTTAGTAACTATTGTCTCAATATTAGGGATTTCTTAGGGACTCTGAAAGTTAATGGAGACAAAACAAAGAAAAGAAAACCCAAACATTTGTTGCTTCAAATAAGCATTTGAAAAAAACCTTCCAAATAAAATTTGCATTTCTGAGTAGACATCTCACCTGGACACATGACCTCATTAGTGGAACAGGCAATGGTAGGAGTCCGGTGTCAGATTAATAAAGTACTATTAAAGCAATATAACAATTTTTATAGCTTGCTGATATTGAATTCCATTATCACCACTGTCCCTAATGAGGTTAACTTTTTTAGAGCTGTGTGTGCTACAGATTATCAAATGCAAATTTATAATTAAGCTGTATTTTCAGGTATTATACATTATTCATGGTAATAATTTGTTTTTTGAACTCAGAGTGGTATTTTCAAAGCATTCATTGTTGGCCTAACTCTGTTCTCATCAAAGTCCATGGTAAAACTCCCTCTGCCTTCAGTAAGAGCTGGAGGCCAGTCGTGAACACTTTTGAAAATCCTACCCTGAGCTTTCAGAGAAACTCTGCTTGTTCACTCAAGCTTCTTTTTAAGGAATCTGAGGGAAGGGATTGCTCTTTAAACATAATACAAATATCTGTTTGTTGACCTGAGAGTGGAGAAAGTTCAGCCAAAATATCCTGCATTCACTTACACATGCAACCATTTTAGGGAACTCATTTACAATATTGTTATCCTCAAGATGGTTCCTTCAAGTCTGGTAGATGGGAACTACTCATGATCTAAAAGAGAGCTTTAAGTTAGGCCCATCTACACTACAAAACTTTTAAGGGACTGGTTGCAAGTGTAGATGGGATATAATTTTTTATTTTTATTTAAATAACTAGTGGTTGTTTGTATTCTAGGTAAATCAGGAATTAGCAGACAGGGACGCTAATACCATGCCTTTTTATCCATTTGAAACTCAACAAGTAAGTACATGTATTTTTAACTTGGGCAATATTTGATATGAAAGCTTTGCTAATTAGATAAGGAAGAATTAAGGGCCCAACAAGAAGTGCACAGTGTCACTTAATTTAGTATCTCGCTATAAAACAACAAATTAGTCACTTAATAATAGATTTTTGTTTTACTACTATAGGATTTTTTTTGTTTGTGGGACGAGTGCTTAAATCACCCAAACTACTTCCAAACTATATTAAAACATTTCATTTGTATAGATCAAGAGGAGCTTGAGATAAAAAGCATCCCCAAAAGGTTTAGTAGTGAAAGGATAAATCTGGCTGAAAATGACAGAGAATTTTAGTGACCTTTGGGGTTTGTTTGTTTGTTTGTTTTTTGTTTTTTTTTCCCATCCATCTTGTTTGGACCTGCTTTTTAGTATGTCATAGTGTTGAATTCATAGAGGTCTAATGAAAAAAGTGGCAATTTTGGAGTTCAGGTTCTCTAGTTGTTGCCCAAACATTGGAGTCAGTTTCATGGTGAATTTTGCAATTCTTCCTTTCCAACAATTCTGAGCATGATTACATCCCTCCATTCTGGGATGTAGAAGTATCAAGTGGATAGGAGTATCTAACTCCCTGTAATGTTAAACGGCAGTTTTATACCCACATCAAGGGGGGGGGAACAGATCTTCAAAATGTTCATGCTAGTTCAGTGCTGAATCAGTAGTTGTTTCTTGAGTTGAATTCAAAATCTTTTTAACCTTTTATCAACAAAGTTCTCTAAGATCTTGGACCATAGTTCACATTAATCTTTTCCTATGAATGTATTGTGGACTCATGTTGTTACTCTAGGATACTGAGTGCTGTAACAAAAGTTCTTTCATAACCTAAATTTCAGGGAGATATTTTACGTATGGAAAAAGAGCATCAGGTATTACAAGAGCAACTTAAGGAAGCAAAGGAAAAATATGAACAGTTACAGTGCCGAAGCTCAGAAGAGACGAGTGTTTTAGAAGAGCAGTTAAAAAAAAAAGTTGAAGAAAATAAGGTAAATTTTTTACGCATACCCCAATGTAGGATAACAGATAAAGAGCAATTGGAATGATTTAAAAAACCCTCTTAGCTTTAGACAGCTTATTGATCAATAATGCACTTGAGACGTAAGTGGTAATCATCACAATAAAGCTTAGCTTTAACAACAGAATGCCTTTTTCACTTGTTCTGAGTAGCCCTGTTTATTTTCATCTAAATGTGAATCAAATGCTGGCTGGAACACGTGTTCTAATCAGCATGCATTTGCTAGGCGGTGTATCAATCAAAAAAAACCCCACAACTTACTCTAGTAATTTTTAAAAGAAATGTCTTTAAGAAACTACATTTTCTTAAATATTTTCTGCCTCTAGATTACACAAAGAGAGCTGGATTGGTTTCACCAAGATTTAGAAATGGAAGTTAAGAAATGGCAACAAGAAAAAAAAGAAAACCAAGAGAAATTAAAAGCAACAAAGAATACATCCAAAAAACTTGCAGATACCAATGAGATGTAAGTGTCCATTTTTGTTTGCATGATTTTAGAAATGGGAGCAGCAGTATAAGTACTTGAAATATTAGTTGACTAGAAATAAACCTTAAATATTGATTCTGTATATTACAACTGAATGGTAGAATAATTTGTATTATTGTTCTGATGATAAAAATCTACAAAATTGGTGATGGTTGTTAGCTGGGTAACATGTATGGAGTGAGAATACATGCAACTAGACTTGTTTTCTTAGGGTCTGACACCTTTAAAAATCACATACCTTATTCTGTGATTAGCCCTACTGATATTGGTAGGTCTGCGTGCAGAATAATTTACATAACCAGGTTATATAATACCTTGTTTCCCATCTCAGACTACCATCTTCAGTATTGGGTTTTCCTTTGCACTTCTTTGAGCACCCCCTAATTTTCCACTCCTTTTGAACTTTTCCTGTCTTCCCTCACCATCATTGATTCCATATTCTATTCCCTCAACTCCTATGCTGCTCCTCCATTCCCACTACACAGTCATCCCAACCAAATCCCAACACTGGTTCACATTTCAGATTCACTTTCTGTGTTCATTCTGCCATGCAACAGAACATTTCTGGGGCAATCCAAAGACAACATTGATTTCCTCCTGCTTTGGTTCTGCCATTTCTTGATATAGTTACACCTGACTTCATGCCATCGTTGCATCTAATTAGCGTGTAGTTTTGATATTAGATTCAGAAGTACTGATTTTGCAGTTCAAAATGAAACTGCAAGCATTTCCTTATGCCTACTGTGTTTTTTATCCTGTCCTATAAACAGAAGCCCGAAAGGAGGATCCCAGTTCCATAGAGACTTATTATTAAGGGTGCACGTCCCTTACATGGGCTCCTATCATCCCCATGCTGTGGGGTTTCTTGGCAACAGGGCTCTCTGGCTGTGGATAAAAGGGCATTAACTAAATCAACTCCTCTCCAACCACCATACTCAGTGAGCACAGGCAATACTAGCAAATAAGAAATTTTCAAACGAGTGATGTACTAGATGAGTTGAGGGTTGGTTGTGGTATTATAATAATTTCTTATGCTTTCCAACAATGATCTTATCACTTCATAAATACTGACTGGTTTTTAGACGTCTTTCAGGTAGGTGTTGGATCACTGAACTTGGGTTAAGGTACATACATTTCTGCTTAAACATACTTTTCTTTTGCAGGTAAACACATTCAATACTGCTTTCTTTTAATTTGCAAAACGTGTATTGACCCTTGTTTAGTGATACATCCCTGATCGGCTTTGACATCTTCCTGTATTTTCATTGTCCTCTATTTACATAGACCACCTACCTCAGGAGACTTTGAACCTTGGATGTTTTTTGGGGGGGGAGGGGGTGGTAATAGATTTTTTTATATTTATTGATTAACCCTTCTTTTGTCTTGCTAGATGGGTTGGGTCACATCTTGAAATAATCTTCAATAACATTCAAATTACAAATTCACAGTGCTGATCTAGCAGAAAACAAATTTGTGGGATTAAGAGATTAAATCCTAAATGAACTACCTACAAAACTATAAATCAAATGCATAGACTTATTTGTCAACTATATTTGTGCAACTAAGGTTATAGAAGACTGTATTGTGGTTGTTGAGTAAATATTTTTCAAGACAGACTTAATAGATTTCCTTTTTTATGATGCACGAAGGTACTTGAGGAACATCGATGAGAAGGACAAGCAATATACAGTGTATTTGGATAAATTCCTGGAGATCAGGTAACTTTTTTTTTTTTTTTATAATAAATTCTTGCATCCCTAAGCACTATTGACTTATCTTAATTGGTTGGTGTTATTATCCTAACACTGTTGTCTGTTGTACTAGATACAATAAAGAATCATGAATACCAGATTTGAGTTGATAGGTAGTGGCTTATTTTGAGAATAAGCAAAATACTTAACTTTTTTTTTTAACTAACTGTAGTAGCATGCTTTACTGAAAATCACCTAAATACTAGTTACTTAGGGACATTATGGTTGTTGCTCTTCTTAAACACTTTTAAAAAGGATTTTTTCATAATTTTAGAATATGCAGCAGCAGGGCTAGAAAGAAGTACCTTATACCACCAAGGACAGGAAATTTTATTTGTAGTCTTAATGATCAAGAGATCTTAGACCTTAAATCAGGGGTTGGCAACCTGCCAAAGGCGGCACACGAGCTGATTTTTACTGGCATGCTGCTGCCAGCCAGGGTTCCAGCCACCAGCCCTGCTCAGCCCAATGCCTGCCTGGGTGAACGGATCCCCTGGTCAGCAGCGGGCTGAGTGGGGCTGGTGGCCAGGAGCCAGCGGACGGAACCCCAGACCGGCAGCTGGCTGAGCCGCTCAGCCCGCCATCGGTCTGGGGTTCTGCCCAGCAGCCCCGCTCAGCCTGCTGATGGTCTGGGGTTGCAGCTGCTGGCCGGCAGTGAGCTGAGCAGGGCGGTGGCCGGGACCCCAGCTGGCAGGAGCCGGCGGAACCCCAAACTGGTAGCGGGTGAGCCGCTGCTGGTCTGGGGTTCTGTCCGCCACCCCTCTCAGCCCGCTGACGGTCTGGGGTTCCAGCTTCCGGCCCCTTGCCAGCCAGGGTTCTGGCCATCGTCCCTGTTCAGCCTGCTGCCGGCCTGTGATACCAGCCACTGGCCCTGCTCACCTCGCTGCTGGTCTGGAGTTCCAGCCGGGGTCCAGGCCTCCGGCCTGGGGCTCTGCTCCTGGTCAGGGCCCAGCGCTCTGCAATTGCCCTGGGGTACTGGCAGCCAGCCCAAGGCTCTGCTCCTGGCCTGGCCCCAGCGCTCTGCAGCCACCCCCAGCTTCTAAAAAAAATATTGCATGTCTCATACCCCTAGAAAGGGCATCTTGCACTCCCAAGGGGTGCGTGCACCCCAGGTTAAGAACCACTGCACTAAACTGATAAGATCTGCATTTTAATTTAATATTAAATGAAGCTTCTTAAACATTTTAAAAACTTTGTTTACTTGACATATAACAATAGTTTAGTTATATAATATAGACTTATAGAGAGAGACATTCTAAAAACATTAAAATATATTATTGGCATGTGAAACCTTAAATTAGAGTGAATAAATGAAGACTCGGCACACCACTTCTGAAAGGTTGCCGACCCCTGCCTTAAACCTTTCACTTGAGTTGTTCTAGGCATCAAGAATTTTGGGGGAAAGAGTGAAACATTTTTGTAACAAGAAGTTGTAGAAGTGTGGCTACTGAATCTGTGCAGAATTTAGACTATCCATAGTAGTCGTAAGGGGAGATTGATTAGAGGGCAGATGAAGCAATGAAAGGTGCCATGATAAGTCAATAAATGTAAACTCTTACATCTAGGAACAAAAGTGCAGGCGTTTCTTACAGGATGGAGGACTCTCTTCTGGGAACAGTGACTCTAAAAATGACTTGAAGGCCACAGTAAATCATCAGCTGAACATGAGCTCCCAGAGTGATGCTGTGGCCAGACGGGCTAATATGATACTTGGGTGTATAAACAGGGGAACATTGAGTAGGAGTAGAGAGGTTATATTACCCTGTATTTGACACTGGTGCAACTGCTGCTGGAATATTATGTCCAGTTCTGGTGTCCACAATTCAAGAAGAAGGCTTTAAAAAAAAACTGAAGAGGCTTCAGAGAAGAGCTGCAAGAATGATTAAAGGATTGGAAAATATGCCTTACAGCAAAAGACTGAAGGAGCTTAATCTATTTACCATATCAAAAAGAAGGTTAAGAGATGACTGTCAATAAGTACATACATGGGGAACAGAAGTTTGATAATAGAGGACTTTTCAATTTCTCAGGCAAAAATATAACAAGATCCAGTGGCAGGAAGTTGAAGCTGGACAAATTCAGACTAGAAACAAGGTGTTTTTTTGTTTTTTAAACAGTGAGGTAGTTAATTGCTGGAACAACTTAATAGGGGTTGTGGTGGATTCACCATCGCTGGAAATTTTTTAATCAAGATTGGATCTTTAAGATATGCTCTAGTTCAAAGAGGAAATAATTCAAGAAAGTTCTATAGCCTGTATTGTGCAATATGTCAGACTAGATGATCAGAGTGGTCTTTTCCGGGTTTAGAATATAAAAAATCTATTAAATGCAATTTGGGTTGATTCCACAGATTATCAAATGCATATCACCACCATATGTATCTGTATGTGTGCGTGTGTTTTGCATTTATATCTCTGCAGCTCTCTTCATGCTCGCTCTCCTACTTTCCTTTTAGAAGCTGGAAAATAAAAATCTCTCCTCCACCCCAAGTCTTGGTCACCTTTCTCATTCTGCATTTGATCAGCCTGTCTCTTCCTCTGAAACAGCATCAACATTAATTGGAAAGCAGCTGTGGGAAATAATTTAAGTGCTGCTGCGGTACAGCAGGGGGCGAGCTCACATACTTATTGTAGTTATAGCAATCCTGTAGCCTTGCTCTCAGGGCTTGTCTACACTGGCAATTTACAGCACTGCAACTTTCTCACTCCGGGGGTGTGAAAAAACACCCTCCTGAGCGCAGCAAGTTACAGCGCTGTAAAGCACCAGTGTAGACAGTGCACCAGCGCTAAGAGCTACACCCCTTGTGGAGGGAGTTCTCTCCCAGCGCTCTGCCGCGGCCACACATGCCACGTTAAAGCTCTGCCACAGCAGCGCTGTAACATTGCCAGTATAGACTAGCCCTTAGTTTCTTAGTATACAAGTGGTAGGTTTAGAATTATTCATAGTAAGTGTATCTGCCCCACCGTATTTAAGATGAGTTAGCACTGTCCTATAATTAGTCCAATATCCATGTCTACATGTAATGTACATAATGTAATTAGTGATGCATATTTTTGTAGAAGAGGAAAAAAATGTGTTGTAGAGTTTTTGGAGTACAGTTCAAATGTAGATGGCATCCCAGTATTCTTTTTGACATCTTCATTTTTATTTTATTTTATTTTACTTCACAGTAATAAATTTGCCAATGAAAAAGTACAACTGGAGGAGCTAATAAAAAAGAGCAAAGATAATTACCAGGAGTGTATTAAAAGAGCTGTTGCAGCAGAGGTAAAACATGCTACACTAGAACCTTGCTCCTTTGCATTTCACTAATCCCCACAAAAAAGGTTGATCTGCCCACTTGTCAGAATAGATTTAATAGAGAGATCTGGTGAGGTCTCGTCTTAATGATGGCTTCATTATTGTTACAAAATCACTTACACAATATTTAATAGTATGCTCAATCAGCAAAGTATGTTTTGTGATGCGCTATCCTGGATATTTTTGTTCACTTCGTTGCTAATTCTCCATGGGTCTCCAAGACACTGCAACTTAGCAAGGTTCTATTGTATTTGTTCTGTGTATATATTTTTAGAAGCGGTTGGATGTTTGGGTCAATGTGATATATTGCCAGAAAATTTTTTAAAAGTTAAGTCTACTATTAAAAGGTAATTGCAATTAAAGAATGTTTTATCCCTTTGACATGCACATAGTTTCCATTAGTGGGAAATACTCACAAAAAAGAATTTATCCTTTTTATTAAAAAATTACTGATCATTAATAGGAATATCAGCACATCTATTTCTAGTGGTATTAGAATGCACAGATCCCTTTGAATATTTCATTCAAAGGCTGGCATCTTGTAAATAATAGGACTGTCCATAATAGTTCTCTTAGGTGATTTCCTCTAAAACCTGTATGTTTTTCTATATTCAGAATGCTTTGAACTCAGATTTCTTGAATAAAAGAGATGCTATGCAACTTTTCTTTTAAGGAAGTTTTGGATTGTTAAAGTTGCTTGTGATTGCAAGTCGTGTGTTTTTTTTTTTTTTAAAAAAAGATGGGTCCTTATTGAGCTAGATGCCAATGCATCTGCCTTGAAATAGATAAATACCTTTTTAATCATAAAGATAATGCACAATATCAAGGTTATCTGTTTTCAAAGGATGGGGATGGAAAGTGTTTCACTATTTATGAAAGTTTTAATGCTCAGCAGACTGTTTACAGCCATCTGAGAGTCATTAAGTTTCCTCTCACAATTCTGCCATTGCATTTTAACGCTGCTTGAAATATCTCACTACAGAGATGTTCTAGAGCTAGGCCTTTCCTGAGTATGTTTACTAAAGACCAGATTGAGGCTGAATTTAGATTAATAATTACTTAGTTTTAACTGCTTGTGCTAAGGAAAATGCTTGTACTGTATGTCTTTTAAGTCACAGAATTTAATTTTAGGTGTCAGTACTTGAAAGTTGGAAGAACACTGAAGTATGCAAATTACGCAGCATAGCTGCAAATGCAGAAGCAAATCTTAAATTCCTAAAGTTAATGAGCAGGTATGCATTTAATACATCACTATAATTTGTGTAACAACTACGAAATAGAAACAGAAGATAAGTCTAACTAGAGAACATTGTCACTATTTCATCTAGAATTACATTTTAGTCTAGATTCAGTGTACACACATGAAAATGCAGTAATTGCATATAATTGTTTTACCTTCTTGTTTTCTGGTTTTAGTATTGTTTTATATCCTCTCACTAATTTAGACTTGCTTTTATTTATTTAATGGAACTGTACATTTCTGTTGGAGGTAACAGGTATTCACATTGCCAGCTGCATTGGTGACTTTAAATAAATACCATTATAGATGTTTTTTAGACCGCTAACTACATCTTCTAGAATGTACTAACACCATGTTAAAGCTTTGTCTAAGAATGTGTTTTTGATGCCTTACGTCACATTTTAGGAGTCTGAAAAATTAAGTTCTGAATGTTTAGGAAAGCAAAGTGGCATTCATTAGCTTTGCGAATTACATCAATTGTAAAGAATCTTTTCTTGGTTGCTAGCATTCAATCTCTGACCATGCAACATGGGAAAAATTCAGAGTAAAAGACTTCCCAGCTCTATGCCTGTTCTAGTTTAGCCATGGTGGTTCATGCAGCTCAGACCTACCCACGTTTTCCTGCCTGATGGTATGAGGAAGGGAGAAGGACTAGAAGGAGATGGAGCAAGACTGATGGACATGGTGGAGCTCTGTTTCTGCATGTGAGGAGACAGAGCTGGGATTGGCTCCACCCAAGGGCCTGCCTCCTCCCTGCACAGCAACCTCTCCAGGTCTTGGGGTATCCTTAGGAGTCTGGCTGTTGCTTGAGGGTTCTTACTTTCCAAGACTGGCCAGTTCCTAAGGGTTAAATTAGTAGACAAACACTGATACTTGAATTTGTTAAAATTCTGTGTGACTGAAGTCTTCAGCTATGATTTACCTGGGAGGGGAAGGAGAGCATTACACTTTTGGGTAGCAGTTTTCTCTGTTGAAGAATCACTTACGAACTCAAGTTATCACATTATTTTGAACTGAAAATTTGAAATATTTCAGTGATCCCACTTCAGTGTTACCTCAGTTGAAGTCACAGATTGATTCTTGGGAAACATTTATTTCAAATATCAAGAAAGAAATGGAAAAAGTAGAAGTAAGTCTGTTTTCCAAACACATTTTCCTGTATTATAAGAGTCCTCCTTAATTATCTCTTCTTACCAAATGTAGAATTGTGATGTGCCTAGTAGATTAAAAAAAAGCAATATATATATCCTTTGTTTTAAAGATGGATGCAAACTGTTAGTTGGAGAATAATTTAACAATATAAGTATTTGGATTTATATTTCCTTTATAATTTAATACAGATCTCAAATAGCTACTCTTAATGTATTTACTTAAATTAATAACTTGTAAGAGCCCTGATTGAACCATACACACCAGTGTCTGTATGGAGCCATATTGAAATCAGCAGAGGTCCATGTGGGTTTGGGGTTCTTTTAAATGAAGCACCATTGACTTCAGTGGAGCTTCATGTGGGCCCAGGTGTTCACTCAGGTAGGCATCCTTGCTGAATTGGCCAAAAATGTGACAACCGTTTCTTATTAGCTTACCAAGTCCACATAACTTATAATGACTCTTCTCTTACCTTTGGGGTAGGGGTATGGAAAACAAATAACGAGGCTGTTTACAAAAAAAAATCATCATCATCCTAGGAAGCTGAACAACTGGTAGTGGTACACAGTTGGAGAAGAATATTCCCAGTAATCCTAAATCTGTAAAATTAATGAATGTATCTTTCCATGGTTATATTTTTTTTAATCTATACACTAACATAGCGCAAAGAAAATCAAACTTCTGTGTAGTCTTATTTCTATGTATTAGGTCTTTGGTCTCTCTCAAAATGTAATAGTGTTAATTGGTACTTTGAGGTCTCATTTTGGTGTAAGTGGAATAATATAAAGGCTGATTTGTTTTTGGTTTTCTTTGTCTTTTTCTGTAGTCTCAGTATGAAGAGAGAATTCACTTAGTGAAAAATGGTGCACAGCTAAATGATCTCTCTAAAGTGAAAGCTGCTGATCTTCAGTCCCCTCCTAGCATCTCAGTAAGTATCTCAACGCTGCTAACAAATCTACTTTGATTTTTTGTTTCATAGAAAGCAAATGAAACCACTAAGTTCTTCTTTGAGATGTTGTCAATGTGAATCCCACTGTAGGAATGCTTGTGCTTCATGCATTTGAGATTGGAGATTTTTTTAATAAACATGTCTCTGCCACCTCGTATAGGGGCAGGAAGGGTGGGGTAGCAGTGATACTCCCTCAGTTCCCTTTTACTGCCTAGCCAGTGTCTTATCTGACACTGTCTTCAGAGATTATAAAACTGTTTTTTCAACCAACTTCAAAGAAATCTCCATCTTCACATTCTTTGGAATTGGATGTTTCAAAAGAGAAAAGATTATCAGTGACACCCCCGCCCCCCTACAGCAGGGCAAGGTGCTTTGTGTCAACTGCCACACCTCATGGTAGGCTGCAAACCTTTAGGATTCACACATTGCCTGTCCTGTGAGGGATTGATCTCTATCAAAGATGGACAAAGCTTCTTCTGCCTAGGAGAAAGCCACATCCCAGTCATGTGCCCTGTGTGCAAGGCCTTTTCTTCCAGGACCCACAAATCCAGGGATGCTTAGCTCAAACTACATCTGCTAGAGTAATCCATGTGAGTCAGTTTGGATACAGAGATGATAATCGCTACCAGAGCAAGGCCAGATTCACCAGCATTCTCTCGAGTGCACATCAGACCCGTTATCTGGCAGTAGAAAGAAGGCAAAAATGGTACAGGTAGAGCTTTACCAGCAACTTCGACTCCAACCATGTCAATGTCATTGAAGTCCTCTGTAGCAACAGCATTGGCATAGCAGGCAGTAAAGCCTCTCCAGCCTTTTATATACACCTCTCCCTCGATACAACGCTGTCCTCGGGAGCCAAAAAAATCTTACCGCGTTATAGGTGAAACCGCGTTATATCGAACTTGCTTTGATCCACTGGCGTGCGCAGCCCCGCCCCCCCCCCCCCAGAGCGCTACTTTACCGCATTATATCCAAATTCGTGTTATATCAGGTTGCGTTATATTGGGGTAGAGGTGTACCTTCCCACTGATTTCCTATGGTAATTATGGAAGTTAAGTAAGACAGCGCCACAGTTGTCCTCATTGCTGGCTACTGACCAAGGCACTGTTGGTTCTGGACCTGCTACAAGTGTCCATTCAACAGCCTAGTCAGCTCTCGGCCTCCTCAGACATGATCCCACAGCACCACAGCCAGATACTCCATCCAGATCTAAATTCACTGCATCTGACAGTGTGGATGTTGAGTGGTTGAGTAGCATGGACAAGGACTTCTCCCTAAAAGATCCAAGAAATCCTGATACGGAGCAGGAAGGCATCTACCAAAAAGACTTATTTGTCTCTAAGTGGAAGAGGTTATTGATGTGGGCCACTTAACATATAGTCTAGTTTCAGTCCAGGCGTTGATACTGAAGATTGTTGACTATTTATGGCATTTAAAGGAGGCTGGTTTCTTGTTCAGTTCTGTTAAGGTCCACCTCCCAACAGTTTTGGCATGCCATCTGCTTGTACAGTCATGCTCAGTTTTTTCTCACTAACAGTATCAAAGTTCCTCAAAAGGTTATTACATACATACCCACTAGTCAGAGAACCTACTCCTACCTGGGACCTCAACACAGTCCTCGTTAGACTCATGGAGCCTGCTCCCTTTGATCCACTTTCAGAGAGCTGCTTTACAGTTACCTCACTCGGAAGAGTCTTTGTGTTGGCTATCACTTCAGCCAGAAAAGGTAGTAAGCGTACAGAACTTATGGCTAACCCTCCCTAAATGACCATTTCATGGGGATAAAGTGGTGCTAAGACCTCACCAAACTTCATCCCCAAAGTAGTCCTCAGAATTTTATCTAAACCTATCAATCTACCCATCTCCTTCCCGAAACTACAGTCTGCACTGGGCAAAAAGAAGTTGCACACATTTAGACGTGTCCAGGACTTTGTTTTGTTGCATTGACAGGACCCTTCACACCGTCTCCCCATGTTTCTGGCTCTAGCTGGGCATTCTAAAGGTCAGGCCATCTCTTCACAGAGCAATGGATAACACAGTATCTCTCTCTGTTACCAGCTGGCTGGTGTATTTGATGGGAGAGATACTAAGTCTCACTCCACCAGAGCTCCAGCAGTACTATTCACGTGCTTCAGGAATATGCCTATATCAGAAATCTGCAAAGCAGTGAAATGGGAAAACCAACTGACCGTTGTCAAACATTATGCTTTGGACTTGGCACTGGACATGGCTGCTAAGTACTGTTTGACTGATACAGTTGAAAAAAAACGATTACTTACCTTATAGTAACTAGTTCTTTTCTATTGTCCGGGTGAGTCCCATCACCTGCCTTCAATCCCTTCTTTTCAGAGTCCTCATCTAAACATGGGTTTCAAATTGCAAGAAAATGGAAGGTGGGTCACAGCTGCCCCTTCCTTATGTCTGGGCATGGGAGCACAAAGAGGCATATGGTGCAAGCGTGCCCCAAAACAGACTATTACTTTAAAACAAAAATCACAAGAACCTCCAATCTCATGTGCATTAGGCACATATGCACCCACAGTGGGATCCACACTGGTATCAACTTGAACTGTAGGATATCCGCCCTTACTGTAGGGTCAGTAACTGTTCTTTCTCACCACCACCGGAAGAATTTTACTGTGTAAAACTAACATTCATTTAAATGGTAACTCTCTTGCTGATTTAAATCTATATTAATTCTTAAGACACTGACATTTTCCAGACTGTTTGACAAACAGAGCATTTATATGTAATGTGTATAATTTTTTGACAACATGACTGCCCTCATTAATTGTGGTCAAATAATATGACTGAAAACTTAGGGCATTCTGCAGTTTATACGTGGTGAGTTTTGGGCTGTTGGACAAAACAAATGCAGCTTTCTTGCAGACCTGTACTTGGTTAGTTCATTTGCTTGTCAGTCCCTTAAATGCCCTTTCAGCTCACATCTTATTAATATTGTAGTGAGTGAGTGAGCTTTGAAAATAACCAGAAAGGTTTGATGCTGTTTGTTTGGTCACCGGCCTCTTTTCTATTTTTGTTAATTTGTATTCAGTAGCCACGCAACCTAGTCAGAATGGGGGCCCCATTGTACTGGGCACTGTACACACAACTTCCTTGGATAGTTTTGTTTTTAATTTTTTTTTTCTGAATAGTTAATCCGGATAGAGGTTCACCATTGAAATTTGAACCATTGAAAACCGTTCTCTCCTCTCTCCCCTTTCTTTTTCTTAAATATCATCTTTTTCTGTACTCTGAATACTGATCTCTTAAGTCCATCTCAATCTACTTCATTCTTAGATAGTATTGTTATGGGTTGGATTAAACCTTGTTGAAATTGGTGGGTGTAATAGCTGCCTTTCATTCATGATAAATATAAAGAAGCCATTAAACATCTTTGTATAACCACACAGATGAAACAATAGGCATACCACCCAAAACACAGGCATATATGAAAACTTGAGCAGAAGCTGAACTATGTGGCCCAGGGGGATGGATATAACAAATGCTGGGGCTAAGGCATTGATTGGTGGAGCTGTGTACGTCTGAATGCCTCAGAGAAAAAGCAGAAAGACTAGAGGAGCAAGGAAGCACCAGAGACAGCCTGAACAGGCACTGGGAACATGGGTCTGAGACATGCTGAGTGCTTTGGGGCTGAGGAGCTTGGAGCAAACAGTTTCCTATTCGTTTTTCTGAAGACAGGAGGAATCAAATAGATATGATTGCATCAAGGATACCTGACTCAATCAAATTCTCCTCCGAACAGAAACAACCCACAAGGCCCTAAACTTTGCCTAATCTTTCTGGTCAAAATGGGGTTACAATAGTTTTCATCTTCAGATCTGAGAAACATTACTAAAGGAGATAGTGTTATCCTGATTTTATAGATGGGGAAACTAAAACTAGCACTGTTCTCTTGCTGTGTTCTTGATCTTTTATCTGATTTCACTGTAGACTAATGCAAGGAAAACTTGTGCTAGGAGTGGTACAAAGATAAAATCACATTTACAGAACAGGTATTAAAATCTAATTCTAGAACATAAGAATGGTCATACTGGGTCAGACCAATGGTCCATCTAGCCCAGTATCTGACAGTGGCCGGTGCCAGATGCTTCAGAGGGAATGAACAAAACAGGGCAATTTTGCGTGATCCATCCCCTGTCACCTGGTCCCAGCTTCTGGCAGTCAGAACTTTAGGGACACCCAGAGCATGGGGCTGTGTCCCTGACCATGTTGACTTGCTTTTCGTATTCATAGAGTGGTAACTTATTCTAATAGTAATTCCATTGATTTGATTTCACTAGGTCTGCATGTAGAGTATAGCACTACTCATTATGAGTAAGTGGGCACAATTGTATTCTTAGTGAGGATAAGTGTATCCTTTTTTAAAGAGCCCTGTGATGAAAATGAATTCTAACCCTGCAGAGCCTTTCAGGATGGTGAATATGGCAGCCATTTATTTCTTTAAATAAAAACCTATATATGGCTAAAGTTTAAATATATTCCTTTAAAAAACATTTTTTTTAATGCCTCTAACTGCTGGCTTTCTTGCCAGCCATCTTGGAATCTTTAACGAAGAAATGCCCACAGCCACTTTCAAAACATTCCTTCTGTAAAATCATGATGACTGGCCAGGACCATTTCTGTAGCTAAAACCATGGGAACTCTGTATAAGTTAAAATAATGGTAAGGGTTGCATTTGTGTGCACATTATATTTTAATTAGGCTTGGAGCAAATCTTGTCTATAGGTACTGCATGATTATCAGAAAGGGCATGATTTTGCATGTGTGCTATAAACAGGTTACCCCGCGTGGTAAATCAGGTCAGGATGAAGTGTTGTCTTTTACTGTGCATTTCCTTCTTAACTGCCTAAGGCCTTGGCTACACTTCGGGATTCACAGCGCTGCGAAGCACGAGTGTAGTCGCGCCGCCAGCGCTGTGAGAGCTCTCCCGCAGTGCTGTGTGTACTCCACCTCTCCGAGGGGAATAGCTTGCAGTGCTGCGAGTGAGCGTGCAGCGCTGCAGGTGCTGATTACACTGGCGCTTTACAGCGTTGCACTCGCTGTGCTGGGGGGGGCGTTTTCACACCCCTGAGCGCAGCAAGTGCAGCGCTGTACAGCGCCAGAGTAGCCAAGGCCTTAGGTAAGTACAGCCCAATCCATGAAGTAGCTGCAGCCTTATCATGTTTGACAATAATACTTGACTAATATTTTACTTTTCATCTTTCTGGGGAATTTTTTTTTTTTTTTTGTAGGTAATGCCAGGCAGTCCTCCTATTAATGATCCAGCCATCATAATGTATTCATCTCCACCTGTACGCCCCACTTTACTTCCTGCATTTTCAAGCTCCAAAGATCAAAGTCCGGTGCATTCCACACTTAATGTGCAAACTGGAAATAAAACAGCACGTAAAAGTCCTAATCCTTGTTTTCCAAAGAATGGATCAGTAGAAATACCCTTTGAAACGTTAGGAGCATCATACTCTGATCAAGTGCGAGTAGCCCAGCCATCAGGGATTTCTGGAAGTACTGCTCAGAACATACAGCCGAACCAAAGACCGCTAAATGATCCAGCATCAGCTACACACTTGGGAGCTGTTGGAGTGCCAAACAAGAAGGCACTTTCAAAAGCACTTGATAATATCATTGAGCGTCTAATGGCTATATTTCCACACTATACAAGGTAATACTGTTCTAAAAGGTTTTTTTCTTTTCTTTTATTTCTATCGTACTGGGTTTCTTGGCAGGGAGTCTCCTCATATTTTAGCTGGGAGCAGGATATGCTCTTGGGTAATTTTTCTCCCTATTTGGGGTTTATCTTCCCATTAATATTGTAAAATGTTCAGCTGAAGGAGGATTCTCTGCAGGTACATGAGGCTAAATTTAATAGCATTTGGGTCTAAAGGGGTTAGGATTGGGGCAGCATACTTGGTAAGGTGTGCAAGATAGAGTCCACTCTGAGTTGACATGATAGCTGCGAAGGTGTGCAATAGAGGATCTTCCTTTAGACTTCACATTTGATTATACCTAGCCACATGCTCCAGATTATGGAATTTATGCATGCTATTACCAATTAGCTGCTAGTTTGCAGCATCTCCAAGTCCTGACAAAGGTGATGTGTCCACCCCACCCCCAATCTTCTTTCCTCTCTTATTAAGTGAGGAAATTCTGTAACCAGGACCCTTACATTATTGATAGAAAGTTATGATTACACTGTCAGATACACATTCTTAACTTTGCTCCCTTTTGTGTGTTTATACATTGACAGTCTAAAGCGTTACATTATTTTTAAACGCAATGCAATGCTACCCCAATTTTCTACATGTGCTACTGTGTACGTCAGAGTCCATTAGTCATTTATATGCAAATACTCAACAACAGTTATACAACAGATTAAGTATATACCATAGAAGTAATAGTAAAAAGTCCTGTTTATAGTACTTATAGACCACCTAAACATGCAGCCATTCGCTTTAGGTTATTTGCTTTGACCCCCTAATTTGTACCTGCAGTTAGCTGTGCTTCTGCTTCAAAAGAGAAAATTATTCAGTGCTACCATAGATATCTTATACACTAATTCTAGTCTTCTCTCAAAGGTACAGTGATCTATTACAGCAAACATGTTGGTGCAAGTATAAAAGTCTGAATAAATATTGCAAGGTGGAGGTGTATCTAAGGTGGCAGGAAATTTCATATTATATTGTAATTGAGGAATAGAATGTAATCCATGTAATTCAGCTCTGTGATAGTGTATGTACATGGGGGCAAAGTAGAGAAGTTGTTAGTGCAACCTTGGTATTCTTGCATTTTGAGTTCTTAACCATGCAACTGATAAGGCTCTCTTTAGTTTTTGTTTAGACTAAGCATAGAATATTAAATGTTTTTAACAGAATAATAAAATACGTTGAATAAGCGTCAGTCCCTTTACATACCATTAGGAATGTGACAAGGACAGTGGTACTTTATAAAAGGCCCTTGAGTTTTCTCTCAAACACCTTCTTTGACGTGCAGTAGAAAGTTACTAGAGCTCCTTCCAAAGTGTTGGATGTATACTAATTTTTAAATATGTACATACAAGAAGCATGCTAAAACATACACTGAAGATGAGGCAGAGCCACTCATTAAGGTTAGAAGTGTGTTTTATTTTATCTCTTGAAAAAATTATCAACTTCTACATAAAACATACTTTTAGAACTACTTTGTTCCTAAGATTTTTGTCCTAGAAAAAAACCCATATAGGCTATTTCACCTGACTGTTCTGAAATCTCAAAATTGGCTAGGTAAATAGCAGTTTAATGCATACAGTTTTTATGGATTTATAACTTGTAGTGCCAACTCAGGTAGTATGATTTAAAAAAAAAATCACCTGTGAAGTTCTGCTATAAATTGCTGAAATATTTAGCTTGGTTTTTCTGCAGCCCAAGTTCTAAGGGCTAGTCCCCTCGTGTCTGCGGTTCCCAGAGCAGTTCATCTCTGTAACACAGTCCCAGCTGATTACATCCCCTACTGTAACTTGCCACCAAGTCTTCACTACCATAGTAGCAGTTCACTTTGCTTCCAATCATTTCTTTGCCAGCCTTGTTTTTAATTTTTTGGCTAGAAGTGAGCAACCTTTCTTCTCCCTTCCCTATTCTCTTCCCTTGTCTGTCCCATAAACACTGGTTAAATCTAAGCAGTGTTCCGTATGTGAGGCAGCATTTACAGGATCTTCAGAGGGCAAATTAATGCTGTGTCTATTCTCTGCCAGGACATGGGGCTCAGAGTCAGGGCAGGGGAGACCTGACATACCTGTCTGAGGAACCATGACTCCAATGTAGAAAACCCCTCCCACGAGACAAGTTATTGCGGGGGAGAGGGGTGGATAGCCAAAGATGAGGACACCAGCCAGCCAGCTCGGGGTTAAGTCCTGGGGCAGACCCTGATCAGAATGAAAAAACAATGGGCACCAAATCCCCCACCCCCGATACAGAGGTGGATCCTAAACTCCCTAGGAAAAGAAGCAGGATTCCTACATAGCTCTCCTTCCCACACAAAGCTACGGACACTAGCAGTGAGACCCCATTCCCAGTAAAGGGGAAGGTACAGGGAGATATTTCCATGGATCTCAAGAAATCCCACTCAAGCCATAGCCTGGTGACAACTCCTGCTGAGCAGATAAGAAGGGCCAAAAATCCAAAAATATTATAAAGGTGAAGAGAAAAATTAAAAGAAATCTGAGAGTATTTCTCCTCTGATTCAGGCTCTGCCGCTTCTAATGAGGAAGGAGAGTTCTCATATTCAGGCTCTGCGCAGGGCATGGAAAACATGCAGCAAAGGTTTTTCACCCTCTAATAAATTTGAGACCATATGCAGAAAGGTTGCATCTGCTCTCCAGATCAACCAGAACTGGCACACGAGGACCAGCCTAAGGGCAAATACCTGCCTTCCAAATCCTTGCTTCTGACAACATTCTCACTGCACCCTTTTGAGGATGTGAATAGGGATGAATGGGAAATACCTGACAAGGCTAAGCACATAAGCAGGTGTGCACTTAGATAAAATGCAAACACCAAAAAGCACCATTACAGAAATGCCAAAGGATGATACTGCAGTGGCATCTCTAGCAAAAGAAATGGTAATCCTGGGTGAAGAGGATTTCTCTCCCAGTGATACAAAAAGGTGAAAGACACCATAAAAGGAACAGGCCACTATATGCTTCACAAGAGACAGTCAGGATGGCCATGAAACCATGACAACAAAAGGACCAACCTGACTTCTAACCCCAGCAACAGACTTTATGGCAGATGCCTCAGTGGATGCAGTGAGATTCTCAGCTAGTGCCATGGAATCACATCTAACTGTGCCCTGGACTACAGATGCTTACTCCAAACAAATTCTTTGCTCACCCAAATACACAGGTTGTCTCCTGTCTGGAGAAAAATTGGATTAAGTTGTGGCAGACAGCACTTCCAAACCAAACTAGTAGTGTGTTGAGAAGGAACTACAAGCCCAGTAATATGCAGAAATACTCCTTGAATTTTCCGTTTCTCAGGAGAATGGTCTCTATTGACCACAGACAAGTGGGTGAGAAATAGTGAGTTGTGGCTACTCTCTGAGGGACTCACCCATCCCTTCTTCATCCACTCCTCCATCTCAAGCAATCCCATCAAACCTGAATTAACATTGCAACTATTTCCTTCAGTCAGCCCATTGTGGTTAAAACATCTAGATGCTGGTGTTTATTTATTTCAGATTGGTGTTGTATAAGAGCAGTGCAAACTAGACACTGACAGAATGGTATCTAGAAGTGTGTCTTCTAAATGCATTTTAAAATGTCAACCTCTCTCTCTCTTCTCCCCCCCCCCCCCTTTTTTTTTTTTTTAAGAGGGCCACTTCTATAAATCTAAAGCAGGGATTGGCAACCTTTGGCATGCGGCCTGCCAGGGTACTCCCCTTGGTGGACTGGGCCAGCTTGTTTACCTGCCGTGTTTGCAGGTTCGGCTGATCGCAGTTCCCATTGGCTGCGTTTCGCCGCTCCAGGCCAATGGGGGCAGCAGCGCAGGCCGAGGGATGTGCTGGCCCCCATTGGCCTGGAGCGGCGAAACGTAGCCAATGGGAACTGCGATCAGCCGAACCTGCAAACGCGGCAGGTAAACAAGCTGGCCCAGCCCACCAAGGGGAGTACCCTGGTGGGCTGCGTGCCAAAGGTTGCCAATCCCTGATCTAAAGCCTTTAAGCAAAGGCTTTTTTTTTTTTTTTTTTTTTACTGTAACTGTGCTGACTGAATCACAATGTAAACTGTTGTAAAACTCTGTTCTTTACTTTTTTCCCCCTTGCAGTTTTGATCTTACTAACTTCATAAAAGAAGTACAAATTAAAAATGGAAACAAACTTTCAGGATTGAGCTCAGATGAAATCCTTACCCGAGTGACCGAACTCATTCTGGACCATCAAAATAAGAAAAAGGTACATGGCAGATGTCAGACTTTTTTTGCACCATAATTGATTAAAATAGTGAAACAAAGCTGAAGAGGATACTGAATGTTCTTTAGCAAATGCATGGCATAATGCTTGATGATGATAAAAATTTCCTTTGCAATACCTCTGTAGGCTCCGACCTCAGCAAAGAGAACCGAAAAGCCAGCATCCTGCGCTGTAACTCAGACTCCGAAAGTAGCCAAGTCTGCCGTGGGAAATGTGTCTAGCCTCTCCAAGGCAAGGCCTTCCTATAAAACTGTTGCAAACAAAACAACTCAGCCATCACAGCCAGCCCACCAGCCGTGGAGACTTGTTGGAGGACCATCACAATCAAAATGGATAAAATCAAATGATTCTACTGTAAGTTTTCTTTACTCTTCCACTAATTTTTATTTATATTTATATCTATATATCTATATCTATATATATCTATATAATGTGTGTGTGTGTGTGTGTTTTCAATCGATGTATCAAAGCACAAGGGGCAATTTTATGATGCACTACTCCATAGTTTTTAATTTAATTAAGTCAAGATATTATATCTTACAAAAAATTCAACTAGGAAATCAAAACTTTTATATTTTAAAAAAGAAAATCTGTATTATTTGCTTCACTAATGTTCTTAGAAGATACTTTATAAAATATCTTCATTAGTCAGATGAGATCTCTGTGCATTGCAGTAATTAATGAGACAGCGTGTAAATACTTGGCAGTAAGCGCAGCACAGCTTTGACACACACACACACACACCCCTCCTCTCCCCCCCCCCCCCCGAGGGATGCCTTTTTTTTAATGCCTGTTGCTTTAGGCATTGTAAGCCAATTCTGAGTGTTCCCTGCTCTTCAGAGCAGAGAACTGGAAAATCTCTCCCTGTGTTTTGCTCCTGGCTGTGCCACTAACTTGCTGCAGAACTTCAGACAAGTCATTCATACACTTCCTGCATCAATATACTTATTTGTAAAATGGTGATGGGTACCCTACTTGATATCTTCCCCACAAAGTGCTTTGAAATACTTATTATTCACTTTCCTAGCCTCTATTTTTAGAAGCATAATGTATGTAACAGCACTATCAGGTGTGATCATGTATGAGGCTTTATTTTAAAGGTGATTTGAGAAGGCAGAACAAGATTTATCTGAGGTGTTTGCAGGATGCAATTACCATAATATGCAAATAAAAATGGGAGATGGGATTCCCAGACTTTCAATCACTAAACTTTGCCTTTTTGTAAAAACTTCATTGCTCTGTCTTCAAAAGCATTCCATAATGGTGTCTCAGCTTCAGTAGCATCACTTGCATTAACAACTTACTTTGAAGTACTGTTGTTCTGTTCTGTTGTGCTTTTAAAAAAGATAGGAGAAATGGATTTGTTTACAATAGGTTGTAAGCTCTTCAGGGCAGGATCTATGCCTGTTTTATGTTTGGAAGGCAATCAACCCACTGTGTTACAACTAGCTGACTATACTTGATTGATTTTTTTTAAAGTAGTTGCTAACCTTACATAAAATATATATATTTAAATTATTTTATCTCTAGACATCGGATGATGATCCCTGCATAATATGCCATGAAGAGCTAAGCCAGGAAGATATGTGTGTGCTAGAATGTGGACACAGTTTTCACAGACGGGTAAGGGTTAATACTTTTTTTTATATTCTCATACTATTTACATGTGAGTCTTTTTTGAACCTACCTATCTGATGTAAAAATATTTTTTGAATTAGACAGATTTCCCTTTTCAAAAAAGCCCCCAGTTGTATAGTATTTAGCATTGATATTAAAGTAGTAATTCATATATTGTTTTTTATTGTATCCCTTGTAATAACTCATTGTATGTTTGAGAATATTCCTCTTTTGTATTTTCAGTTGGCAAAATTTTCTTGTATTTTAGAGAGCTAGACACTAAAATGGTTTTGTTAAACTACCATTTAAGCTTAAAAATAAAGCTGACTGCAACCCTTCTATTCAAAGTTTCATAAAGTTACTAATTAATTACATCTTTCTGCATCACTTCAAAAAACTAAAGTGCTATAGAAATGCTAAGGTCATTAGCTAGGCTACGATTTTGTCATGGACATTTTTAATAAAAGTCACGGACAGGTCACAGGCAATTAACAAAAATTCACAGAAGCTGTGATCTGTCCCTGACTTTTATTAAAAATGTCCATGACAAAAAGGGGGAGAGAGGGAGGATCCAGCACCCTGCCCAGCTGTGGCTGGGATCTGCGGCCCCTGCCCCATGGCTGGCAGAGCCCCCTGCCTGTAGCAGCTGGGGAGCTGCCAGGGGATCCCCTGTGGGGACTGGAGTTCTAGGGGATTCCCCATGCTGTGGGGGCCCCCGCCACTCCAGGGAAGATTGGGTAGCCTGCAGCTCCCAGCCGCTGTGGGCTGAAGTCACAGAGGTCTGTGGAAGTCATGGATTCCTCTGCAATCTCCATGACCAAATCGTAGCCTTACTCATTAGCAATCAAACTCCAGACCTGTAATAGGACACAAGCTTCATTGCCAGTATTTTGTTAAAAGGGTAGGCAACCATGAAAATAGCTACATCTATAGTAAGTTCTTACAGTAAGGAAGAATCAAAATTGTAAACTAAAGTACATTATCTACTGGTATGTAGGACTTTATTAAAGTTGATGATTGAAAAGCTGTCCATGTGCATTTCATTATTATTATTATTTTTTTTTTTGAGTTTCCAAACCTTAAAAATAAGTGTAATAAAAGTAATTGTATAATTGGTGTACACCAGAAATTGGTTTTAAAAAAAACCCATAGTCTGTGCAGCATCATGGAACCAGAGGCTGTATTTTTTCCAACACCAAATCTTAACTTATGATTGAATGCTTTGGACAACTATCTATTTTTAAATGTATTTTTGTTAGTATTTATCACTAAGTTGAAAACTCTTAGTATAGCTGAAATTAACTAAAGGTTTCTGACATTCTCTTGCCATCTTTTACAGTGTATTGGAACCTGGCTTAAAACACAAAGTACATGCCCAACATGTCGAGTTCATGCTCTATTACCTGAAGATTTCCCTAAGCTTCCTGGACGAAACCGACATGCTTAAATTTTGCCTTATTAATATTCAGATTAGCAAGAAGATGCAATTCATATTAGTAGCTGCAAATAAATAATCTTGGTAACAAATGTGTATGTGTAATGTGCTGCCTAGAAATATAAGCGAAATCCTGGCTCTGTTGAAGTCAATGAAGCCAGAATTTCACTGAGTGCTCTAGGTCATGAGAAATAAATATTATAATTTTTATTCCAATTAAAATTTAGAAGAAAAAAAATCAAACCAGTTAATTTTTAATACTGAAAATGTTGGCTTTTTTCCTGATTACTGGCCAAATGGATGTGTATATTAACACACCATAGGCTATCTTGAAGAGGATTTTATGTAGCTTTCTTTTATGTAATTATCCGGTTTGTATATTTAAACTGAACAAAATGTATATCCCAAACGTATCAGGTTAAAACATGGGGTATTTTTTTTATTTTAAAGGGATACCTAAGTCACGTAGGCCACCAAATATACTTTTCTCTAGGGAAGGCCTATGTGCTTCATCCCTGGAAGATGAAGAGTGATCTCTCTTGAGAATTCAAGCAAAAGGTTATATAATTACATAAACCACTATTAAGGAACATAATTTTTGGGACCTAAATACTGTCCTTTTTTTGAAAGTTCTCTACCTTTAAAAGGTCCGATCAGATACTATTTGACTCCAAATTTAGCATTTGTAAAAATTTGTCAATTTAAAAAAAAAAAAAAACTTCAGCTGCCGATTACATGAAAAAGAAATCAAAATTCCAATTAGCTCATTTAATTAACATTCTCCTGCAAAGTTGGACCACAAACATTACCGTGTTGCTTCAGTGTAAAAAATAAATACTAACTTTTTCTCAGCTTGGTCAGTGGAAATAAATTAAACTGCTTAAATAATGAAAAGTAGGATCTTTTAAAACTTCAGTTTTAATTAGCTGTGCTGTTTGTAAGGTTTTTTTTAAATGATTTTTTTTAAATAAGATTAAAATCTATACATTTCCTAATCACAAAGTAGTGATTGTAGTTAAAGGCTTCAAATCACAACTTGTTCAGAATCCATATCATAACTGTTGGGTTTTCTCCCCTACAGATAATGTTTCCATACTAATACTGTTTTTGTATAAACCACAACTTTAAGTATTTTGAATTGGACTAGATTATTTTATATTTTGAATAACCACTATTATTTGTTAACATTTTCTGATTTTAGACCTCCAAGCGAATGATTTATTCACTTTTATCATGTTTATTTTTACTCTAACTCACTACATGGTTTAAACCTTCTACTGCTACATGCAGTTTCTGATTTTTGTTTAAAGTGATGTAAGAACTTAACATTTACAGTTAGAGGAAAATGTATTTTTTGAAGATGAATTAAGTATCATCATTAGTATTTAAATTTAAATTGTATTCTGTGCATGGACACTGGCTTATCTCTTGTTCTCTGATATGGGTAAATGCATCTGGAAAACTGATTTGTTACATTACTTTTTATTGAACCAGTCTAAAATGTTTATCTGAACTAAGCTTAGTGTTGGTCTTTTTGAATTGTCCCCTCAATAACAATGTGCTTGCATTTGGGGCATTTTTTAAAATATCTGCTCAGAACTGCCTCTACTGCCCTAATATTTTGCATTAGTCTTGTAGCATTTTCTTCAAGTTTTGAAGATCAATACTGGTTAAGAGTTAAGATCTGTTAATTGCTGAGTAACTTGTCATAGCAACCTGAAGACCAAAACTAGGTTACGTACCACTAAACATTTTAGACTCTGAAAATGTCAAGAGTATTAAAGTTGACTGGTTACATGAAATAAAATGTCTAATGTAACATAATCCTCCCACACACAGCCTATTTATACTTCTTTTGAAGTTTTTTGTTAAATCTACCTAGTAATCAATTTAGTATGTTTAATGTTAATTTGAGGCTTGTGATCAAGTAAAATTATTTCTACATCTAAAATGTGTGGTTTCTTTGTATAAGTTCATAGTTACATATGTAGAACACACTCACTAAGTTCTTACTTCCACTGATTAGGAACTCACATCTTACCTAAACATAATTTAAGATTTCCTTTCTTAGGCATAACCTCTCTCCCAATCCATAACTTTGCCACAAAATGAGTTTGATGCCCCCTGTTGTACACAACTGTCCATAGGTGATACTGATGTGGAAGTATGGGGATATGGAGGTAAGCTAAGGTCCTGAGAAATCAGAATATCGTTGGGAAATATCACAGCTAGAGTTCTATCCGACTTTTTCTTTTTTCTTTGGCTGAGATCTAGTATTACTCTGGATGTCCTGATGTGCCCATGCCCCCACCCCCAAACAACATGAAAACATAAAGGGTGGAGCAGGGCCAACCAACTCTTAATTTCTTCTTACCACCCTGGCATTGAGAAAGAACTTGGGCTCTACCCACCTTCTGCCCCACATTTACACCTCATTAGAGTAGTTACTTAGTTGTAGTTAGCTGCTTGTTTTTATATTGCCAGTGGGCAAAATTAAACAAAATAATTTGTTGTTAGTTTTATTATATTAAGTACAGTTCTCCATACAGGGGCCTTAGACTTCATGGCAGAATTTAAATCTCTGATGTCTTGAATCTTGTCCCAACTGTGGTGTTTCTATGCCTCTTAATGACTGGCACTCTAGGTTCCTTTTTCGTTTTGGAGAAGAGTATATCCTGGGTCATTGTTCTATCTGACACTGCTTCTTGAAGTGGTCTCAGAAGGCAAGGCATGCCGACTTAAAGCTTTCTATTGGAGCGCCCAACGACGCTCGCCTCAGACTCTGAAAAGAGAGAGGTGGCCAAGGGACAAACCCCCAAGCAGTCCATTACTGTTAGCACCCCTGTGAAATGTGAACCCCTGAACTCCTGGGCTGCCTCCTTGACCAGAAACTTCAATTGTTAGTTACTGAGATTTGAAGGGCACAACAGACCTCCTTGATGCAGTCAACCTTGTTCTGGGGGAGGACGTTCCAAAGACAAGCCTAAACATAGGTCTCCTTCTTCAGTACTTATGAAACCAAGAAACAAGTCACCATTTCTTGGACTCATCTCAGGCTTCACTGTCAAAAAGTAGTAAACTACCCAAGACTGGGTCCCTCCAACACCTCAACACTGACCATGTATTGAGTGAGTCCAGAATCATCCAGCTCTGCAGACCACAGTCCCTTTGGTACACACTCCCAAGCACCAGCACTCTGTATAGATACCCTATACCTGTGTCCTCAGCACCAAGTTTTCCAGCACCGATATTCTGAAGCCCAGCATCTCCCACAATTACAATACACCTCTACCCCAATATAACACGACCTGATATAACACGAATTTGGAAATAACGTGGTAAAGCAGCGCTCGGGGGGGAGGGGAGGAGGCTACGCACTCCAGTGGATCAAAACAAGTTCGATATAACGCGGTTTTACCTATAACGCAGTATGATTTTTTTGGCTCCCGAGGACAGTGTTCTATCAGGGTAGAGGTGTATGTATGGGTTATTGCCCTCCTGGCTGCCGTTTCCAGAGGCAGCTCACAGCTGTAGCCCAACCTGTTCAAATCATGCCCCCTTCTGCAGCTCACTGCCAGATCGTCTGCAGGCAAGTGACTGTTCACTTTGCTCCCAACTTTACCCATTTTTTCAGGCTGTGGCATGCACCATTTCTTCTCCTGGACTAGTTGTGCAGTGGCGTGATCTCGGCCCCAACTTCAGGCATGGCAGGGCTGTGCAAACATCGAGCTAAATCCAAGCAGTGGTCTATTTGTGAGGAAGCTTTTACAGGCTCTTTAGAAGGCAAATTATGCCCTGCCTGTTCTCAGCCAACTGGAGGGGCTGTATTGGACAGGCTCGTTGGGTTCCCACCCTGTCCCCAAGAAGCTGCAATTCCAACACAGAGAAGCGTGATCCAGTGTTGCTGAGCAGAGCAGGGAGAGACTCCAAGGACAAGGAGGACTTTAGCCAGCCAGCTTGGACAGAACAGCACCAGAAGGAAAAAACCCTAAGGGGCTCCAGCCCTCCCCCCCCCCCACACACACACACATCCTAGAATTCCCTGGGGAGAGAAGCAGGGCTCGTATTCAGCTCCCCTTCTTCCCAGCTCAAACTGGGGAATTCTAGCAATGAACCCCAATTCCCTGGGAAGGGGGAGAGGGACCCTGAGAGAAATCTAGAGGGCTCAAGGTACCATACAAAGCAAGCTGCAAAAGCCTGTGCCCTGACCATAGCAGGGCAGCAACACCAGCAAATGTGACCAAAAAGCGCAAAAAGGAAAAGCAATGGCATTTAAAACAAAAACTAAGATTTGTCCTCTGCCTCAAACATCACCACCTCCACTGAGAGGGGAGCACTCAGATTCAGCCTCTGAGCAGGGCATAAAAAAAAAAAATGCAACAAAGTTGTTGTTCTACCCCCATGGGCAAACAGGTTGTATCCACACTTTAGATCCAACCTGAGCCAAGCACACACTGCACTGACAAGCTTAAAGGCAAATATCTGTCTTACAAATCTGAGACAGCCAGCCATCCCATGGTACCCATCTATGAAGACATAATCAGGGAGGAACTGGAAATATCTGACCAGAGTAAGTGCATAACTAGGCATATATTTATATCTAAATTGCAAGCACCAGAAAAATGCCATTACAGATATATCAGGGTTTCTCAAACTTCATTGCACCACCACCCCTTTCTGACAACAAAAATTACTACATGACCCCAGGAAGTGGGTACTGAGCTTGCCCAAGTCCTGCTGCCCTGGGTGGGGAGGGCCAAAGCCCAAGTCCCACGGCCCCAGGCGAGGGTTGGGTGGAGGAGCCAAAGCCAAAACCCCAGGACTTCAGCCCCAGGCAGGGTGCCTGTAACGTGAGCCCCACTGTCCAGGGTTGAAGCCATTGGGCTTTGGCCCCAGGCAGTTGGGCTCAGGCTTCAGCACCAGCCCTGGTGACCCCATTAAAACAGGATTGTGACCCACTTGGGGTCCCAACCCACAGTTTGAGAATCACTAAGAGATACCAACAGTCAATGCTGCAGCAGTATCTCTAGGAAAAGGTATGGTAATACCATCTGAAGGGGATTTATTTCCCAAAGCTCTAACTTAGAAAGGTAGAAGCCATTCTCAGAAGGGATTTAGAGGCTTCATCAGCCACCCTTAGAGCATTCCTGCTTTCAAGAGCCGCAACGTCCTGGCTGAATGACCTTAAAGCCATAAAGGACAGATCATCCTGACTTCTGGCCTACACTTAGAAAATTTCCCTTGCAACAGCCTTTGTGGCAGATGCTTCAGTGGATGCAATGGGATTTTCAATGAGGGCCACGACATCCAGCTTAGCAGTCAGACGCCACAACTGATTTCATCCCTAGAAGCTCAACACTCACTCCAAAGAAATTTTTGCTCATCTAAATTCACAAGCTCGCGCCTCGCTGGGGAAAAACTAGACAACATTGTGGCAGAAAGTGCTGCCAAACCAAAATAGCCCCTCAGTCTAAGCAGGGACTACAAATCTAGCAACAGACAAAAATGCTCCTTTTATCCATCCTCCTCGCAAAGTACCAGAGGAAAGACAACAGGTGTATCAGGAAAACTCTGAAACAGAAGATGACATGGGAAGTCCAGAAATCGTTCCACCATCTCTAAGAGACTACCATGACAAGGAACAAATATGCCTCCATCCAGATCTAGGAGACAATTTCCCACATCTCAGAAGAATGGTCTTGATTGACCACAGACAAGTGGGTGAGAGAAGCAGAGAATTACAGATACTACCTCAAACTAAGGACTTCATCCCATCCTGTCTTCATCCACTCCCCCATCTCGAATGACCTCTATTCAATGTGAGCTGCTGTTAATGAAATCTCACATCTCCAGGACATAGGAACAATAGGAAGGGTTCCTTCAGAAGCAAGTTTCCTAGGACAATACTCCACTTTCTTCATTGTCCAGAAGTAGGTGGTGGTGGTAGTGGTATATTGTTTGAGCCATCCAGGATCTCAAGTGGCTCAACAAATGGATGAAGATGACAAGATTTTGGACGGAGTCTCTAGTTTCAGATTTCCCTGTCTCAAGGGGACTTCCTTGCTTCTGTGATTCTAGCAGATGCACATTCCTGTATGGCCATGTAACCACAGACTACTGAGATTCACATACATCACAGCTTGCTACCAGTACCAAATGCTACCCTCTGGCCATTTGTTGGCCCCCAGGGTCTTTACCAAGATGTTGTTGATGGTAATAGCCAAACTCAGGATTCAGAGCACTCACTATATCCCCTCCTGGATGGCATTTTGATCAGAGCTTTGACCCAAGCAGCGGCACATTGTGCCACAGTCTGGATGCTGGATCTGCTTCAAGCACATCAATTTGTGATAAACACCAAGAAGAGATCCTGGTCTTCCTCCATAGAGAGAGTTCATTTGGGAGCACTGCTGTAGCAAAAGGTCTACCCATGATTGGACAGATTACACAAGATTCAGAACTTGATATCCATGTTGTTAAAGTGTGCAAGGCCAACCCTAATTAAATATCTACAGCTACTGGGCCTCTTGGTTTTGTATATAGAAATCACCTCATGAGCAAAGGTCTTATATCAGAGGAGAGGTCTGGAGGCACCTGAAAGTATGGAACCATTCACTGGAATGCCTGCAAGATCAGGTACTGGTTCCAAACCAGATGCTGACTCTAAGATGATGGACAATTCCACAAAATATTTGCAAGGATCTTCACACATGCCTTCCAGACCCCCACACTCTCAACCAATGCTAACCTGACAGGAAGGGGAGCTCACCTGGGCACAGGATAGCACAAGGAGCTTAGAAAGCCAGGGGGAAGAACCAGAGCATTAAAGCTGTTGGAGCTCAGAACTATTCTTAATATTCATCTCACCAGCAGGTTTTGACACCACAGTTAAGAGTCTGGCAGAGCCTATGGAGGATTTGTACCATCACTCTTCCTTTTGGTGTAACCTTCCTTTTTTTCCAAGGAAACCTGGACTGGGATCACCACACACCAGTGAGTCCTAGAAATTATCAGAACAGGATATTGACTGCAGTTCTACACCCTTCCTATCGCTACCTTCCTTCCCCATCCCTCTTCAGGAAATCTAAGGAGGTACTGTTGAAGCAAGCGCTAAACTGTATCCTACATCTTAAAAGGAGTGGAGGTGGTATCCTCAGTTAAGGTACAAATGATTTTACTCCCATTATTTTCTCATCCTAAATTGGAAAGGCGGATGGTGTCCTATTCTAGATTGCACCATGGGAGTTCAAGTGTTTGGCAGATGTGGTAGCTCACTTAAGGAGATAGGGTATCAAGGTCTACCCCTACTTTGACTGATTGACATGGGGAAGATCAGTCCAACAGGAGACCAACTCTGTTTAAGTAATTCTATGGCTTTTTACCACACTGAGCTTCAACACAGAGAAAAATCTACACTCATTCTGATTGCAAATATAGAGTTAATAGGAGCTGTGGTAGGTTCAAAGATGATGAGAAAAATTCCAAACTATAGTAGGCCTCATCAACCAACTTCAAACTCACACAAAGACATCAGTTAGAGTGTGCCTCAGACTTCTCAGACACCATGACCGCATGCACATACATGATGCAATTTGTCAGGCTTCACCTACTCTCCATGCAAAGGTGGTTGAAATCAGTGTATTTTCTCCAGCAAATGTCACATAGACATCCAGCTTATGGTCCCACAAGAAGTCCTCTCCTCATTCAACTGGTGAAAAGACCCTCTTCAGGTCTGCAAGGGAGTGTCATTCTCTGCACCAATACCTACCAAGACTCTGGTGACAGATCCCTCCAGGCAGGGATGGCTCATTTGGATCTCCTACAAACAGAGGGCCCTTGGTTCAATCAGGAAGTTCATCTGAACATAAATACCCTGGAACTCAGAGCCATCCACTCTGTCTCTAAAGCATTCCTGTCTTTACTCTAGGAAACCACAGTCCAGGTGTTGACAGGCAACAATTCAGCTATGCATTGTGTTAGATAGGGAAGCCATTTGGCTCTGGACTTGGTGTATTCATCATCACAACATGCCATTGGCCCTCCATCCTTCAGGTGTTTGGAACTCTGACTAGCAGATCCTCAGCAGACAATTCTCAGACACCCACAAGTGGTGTCTCAACAACTCAGTCCTGCAGAAGGTCTTGGGGTCCACTGGGTCCAATGTATACCTTCCCTCCATCCCCATGATACAGTGTGTTCTGAGGAAACTGAGGCAAGACACAGAATTGATGATCAGGGTAGCCCCAGGATGGACCAGGCAGTTTTGGAACTCTGATCTGGTGAACCTGTCAACACAGTCCTCTTTCCAGTTACCTGCCACACACAACAGTCTTGCAGAACTAAAGTCAGATTCTGCACCCAGACCCCAACCTCATATCATTACACCTAACAGCCTGGGTGCTGGCTGTTTAACTGTCACCACAAGAAGCTGTTCAACTGAATTTCAGAACATTCTGGTGCTAAGCAGGATAGCCTCAACTAGATTCCCATAAGGCTAAGTGAGTTAGCCAGATTAAATCCTTCTGTGCTTATTAGAGCGTACTCCACTACAGTGCAGGCAACCTATATGGTCAAGTTTTAGTACTATCCTGGCTTCTGAAATCTGTAGGGTGGCTATGTGGAGCTCAGTCCACACTTTTACCCAACACCATTCCTTAGTTGAGTCTTCTAGATCGGATGCTAATTTTAGTAGTGTTGTTCAACAATCCTTGTTTAAATAGGCCTCTTAGTAGTAACCAACTCCAAGCAAGGCAGTAACTGTTGGAAGGTCACCATAAGTGGGATCTCTGTGAACAGACAGTCAAAGGAGAAAATGGCTCCTTGTATTGCATCAACTTTGGTTCTTAGAGATGTCTTATTCACGTGAATTCCATGACCCATCCTCATTCCTTGCTACTACAGAATTCTACAAACTTCGGATTCAGTATTGGAAAAGGAACTGAAGGGTTGGGGCACCAGTGGGGGGAACACGGACATCCAGGCCACAGATGCAGCCCCAATGGACACTCCTGGCCAAATTAATCCAGTCTTGCATTCATGAGAGTCATGTGCACCAGGAATGAAATCTATGTGGACAGCACATATTAAAGAACTACAGTTACTGTAAAATAACACAACTGTTCTTTCCTAAATTTTGTAAAACTTTGTGGCCTGGTGGCTGAGGCTTTTGCCTTGGGTGGTATTTTCCTATTACTTCCTGATAATGTTCTCAACGGATGACTGTAGGAGAAGGACAGTCTCCAGTTTTGCATTTGGATGCCAGGTATTTCCCCACTGGCTTTCTGCTGCCTTATCCTTTTCAGGTTGCATTTCAACCTTGGCAACTATTTTTCTATAGATTGTTAAATTTGACAATGAGAGAGAAAATGATCAGGTAAGAAATTTCTCATTCTGCTAGCAGCTTCTGTACTCATTCATAAAAATGGGTAATGCATCTGACCTGTGGAATTTGGAAGTAGTCTTGTGTTGTTGCTTTCAAGTTCCAGAAATTAGCCACTGCCTTTCAACTCAGGCTACCACAGGAGCTCTTCCAAAGCTGTAGAAACAGTCCCGGAACAGATAAGCATTGACAATGACTTGAAGTTACATTAAACCTAAAAGCAATTATATATGTCTCCCTTTAAAGAAAAATTGGAGTTACGTCTGTACAATGTGTGAATTCTGATCGTGAAATTGTATTATGAAAATCTTGCTGTATAATGAATACCTGTATGTATGTGGATCCGCCATTGCTGACTGGTCTTGTACACACCAGCCCAAGACAATGGAAATATTTAAGAATAACGATTATACTTAACCCTCACAAAGCTTATGCTAAAAAGCAGCTCAAGCCTTGGAAATCTAGTCTAGTTTTACTCCTCTGAAATCAGGGGTGAGGTAGGAACAACGGAAGGTTACTAAGGGTATATCTACACTACGAGAGTAGTTCGATTTTACTTAAATCGAATTTGTGGAACCGATATTACAAAGTCGAACGTGTGTATCCACACTAAGGACAGTAATTCGACTTTGTGAGTCCACATTAACGGGGCAAGCGTCGACATTGGAAGCGGTGCACTGTGGGCAGCTATCCCACAGTTCCCGCAGTCCCCGCTGCCCATTGGAATTCTGGGTCGCGCCCCCAATGCCTGCTGGGGCAAAAAATGTGTCGAGGGTGGTTTTGGGTAACTGTTGTCATTCAACCGTCACTCCCGCCCTCCTTCCCTGAAAGCGCCGGCGGGCAATCACTTCGCGCACTTTTCTGGTGAGTGACAGCGCGGACGCCACAGCACTGCGAGCAGGGAGCCTGCTGCGACCATCGCTGTAGTTATGGCCGTTGTCAACACCTCGCACCTTATCATGTACCTTTTTCAGAGTCAGATGCTGAGAAATCGGGCGAGGAGGCTACGGCAGCGCGGTGAGGACATTAAGTCTGAGGGGGCACAGACCTCTCACAAAGCATGGAACCCCACGCTGTGAACATCATGGTGGCAATGGGTCATGTTGATGCTGTGGAACGGCAATTCTGGGCCCAGGAAACAAACACGGACTGGTGGGACCGCATAGTGCTGCAGGTCTGGGATGAATCACAGTGGCTGCAAAACTTTAGGATGCGTAAGGGAACTTTCCTGGAACTTTGTGAGTTGCTGTCCCCTGCCCTGAAGCGCAAGCACACCCGGATGCGAGCAGCCCTGACTGTCCAGAAGGAGTGGCCATAGCGCTCTGGAAGCTTGCAACGCCAGACAGCTACCGGTCAGTCACGAATCACTTTGGCGTCGGCAAATCTACTGTGGGGGTTGCTGTGATGCAAGTAGCCAACGCAATCGTTGAGCTGCTGCTGTCAAAGGTAGTGACCCTGGGAAACGTGCAGGTGATCATAGATGGCTTCGCCGCAATGGGATTCCCAAACTGCGGTGGGGCTATAGATGGAACTCACATCCCTGTCCTGGGACCGGACCACCAGGCCAGCCAGTACATTAACAGAAAGGGCTACTTTTCAATGGTGCTGCGAGCACTGGTGGACCATAGAGGACGTTTTACAAACATCAACGTCGGATGGCCGGGCAAGGTTCATGACGCTCGTGTTTTCAGGAACTCTGCACGAAGGTATTTACTTCCCGGACCACAAAGTAACTGTTGGGGATGTGGAGATGCCTATAGTGCTCCTCGGGGACCCAGCCTACCTGCTAATGCCCTGGCTCATGAAGCCCTATACAGGTGCCCTGGACACTGAAAAAGAACTCTTCAACTACCGGCTGAGCAAGTGCAGAATGGTGGTGGAGTGTGCTGTTGGACGTCTCAAGGAGAGATAGAGAAGCTTACTGACTCGCTCTGATCTCAGCGAAACCAATATCCCCACTGTTATTGCAGCTTGCTGTGTGCTCCACAATCTCTGTGAGAGCAAGGGGGAGACGTTTATGGCGAGGTGGGAGGTTGAGGCAAATAGCCTGGCTGCTGATTACGCCCAGCCAGACAGCCGTGTGATTAGAAGAGCCTAGCGGGACGTGCTGTGCATCCGGGAGGCTTTGAAAGCTAGGTTCCTCAGTGAGCAAGGTAACCTGTGACTATTCAATTTGTTTAAAGAGAAGCTGAACCTGCCCCTGTTTCTTTACCCACTTAATGTTGACTATCCTCTGCAGTTACATACCCCGTTCACCCCCTTCCAACACATGTTTAAAAATAAAATACACAGAACTTTGTTAATTAACACCGTTTTCTTTATTACGGATTTCGCTGTAAAGTGTTGAAACTGGGACGCAGACTGTGGTGGGGAGCAGGCGTAGTGATGGAAAGAACGCTTCTAAACTCGAGGAATGACAGGCTCCTGCTCCTAGAGCGGTCCGCAGTGGTGGACTGGTTGTTTCAATGGAGCCTGCCACCCCTCCTTTTCGGGACTCTGTGTGGGGGGGCTATGTGACTTTGTGGCGGGGGAGGACGGTTACAGATCCCCTGCTGCGTGGCTCTGTGATCCAGGATAAGGACTGCTGCATAAGATCTCTAACCGCCCCCCCCCTCCACAGAACATGAAAACCACCTCCCAGACTGACCAGGGTGCCTAGTGACTGCAATGTGTGTGTGATCTTCTGCTGAACCTGCCCCCGTGTCTGTACCCTCGTAAAGGTGACTCCTCTCCAATTACCAACCCCCTTCCCTCTCTTCAAACACACTCTCCTCTAAAAGAACATGATGGAAACAGTAATTAACAGAAACTTATCTTTTATTAGCAACTACACAGTTAGGGGATGAAACTGGGACGGGGGCTTGGGTGAGGCGGGAAGGAAAGGACTTATCAAATTTTTGGGAATGAGAGCCTTCTGGTACTTGAGCAGTCTGCAGGGGTGGAGTGACAGTTTTCACGGCCCCTGCCGCCCCTCCTTCTTGGGACTCTGGGTGAGGGGGGTATGGGACTTTGTGGCGGGGGAGGGCGGTTAGAGAGAGACTGCAGCGGGGCTCTGTCCTCCTGCCTCCGGTCCTGCAGAACATCCACAAGGCGCCGGAGCGTGTCCGTTTGCTCCCTCCTTAGTGCAAGCAGCGTTTGAGTTGCCTGCTGGTCTTCCTGCCGCCACTTCTCCTCCCGTTCGCTATGTGATCGCTGGTATTGCGACATGTTCTCCCTCCACTGGCTCTGCTGGGCCGCCTCGGCTCGGGAGCAGCCCATAAGTTCTGAGAACATGTCGTCCCATGTCCTTTTCTTTCTCCGCCTAATCTGCGCCAGCCTCTGGGAGGGGGATGCTGGGATAGGTCAGGAGACATTCGCAGCTGTGGGATGGGAAAAAGGGAGTGAATTCCTCACAAAGATACATTTTTGTGAACAATGAACATAGTCTTCCTCTGTGAAGAAGACCAGGCACAGCACCTATCATATGTGCACTCAGGACAAGGTGGAATTTTCGGCCTTCGCATTCAGTGCCTGGGGTCTTGCAGTGGAGATCAGACAACCGGGGCAGGACAGCGGAATTCGGGTAGTAGGCTGACATGGTAAGCCGTAGACTTTTGGCTGCTTAAAACTTAATGTATAGCAGTGCCCTCCTTTCACGTTCAAAGCAATGCTCCTAGCGTTGGCCAGTTCCTGCTGTCGGCAATCCGGCAAGCATGAACTCTGCCCCGTCCCACCCCCTCGCGGCTGTCCCTGGGAAAGATCCCTGTATGCTGCCCCTCTCCCGCCTCCACCGCGTGGCTGTAAACCATCGGTTACAGTTATGTAAAGGAACAGGCAAGCAGTCCCAATACTAACATTCCCCTAATTCAAAGCAGGTCACCATGAGCAACATCACTCTGATGAGGATTTCTGACACAGAGAAAGACCGCATGCTGCGTGAAAGCCAGCAAAAACTAGGGCTGTATGCTGCCATGCTCTGCGAGGCAATGATCCCAGAGTACTTGATGATAGCCTGGCGTGGAAAAGTTTCCTACCACGGAGGACGCAATAAGGCCGCCCTCCCCAGGAACCTCATGCAAAGGCTTTCCAATTACCTCCAGGAGAGCTTTGTGGAGATATCCCATGAGGATTTCACCTCTATCCCCGGACATATAGACCTTATTTTCCAGTTGCTGCACTGGCAAGGACTAAAAAGTAGAGCACCTAGGGCAAATTAATCATGATAAACCGGACATTGTTAGATTCTTTTGCAGTAGTTGCACTGCCAAGGACTAAAACGTTAAGCGCCTAGGGCAAACTAATCATTAAAAACCCATTGTTAATATTCCTGTTCTGTTCAAAATAAATGTTTACATGTTTAAAACACTTACCGACTGAGCCTTCCCCTGATTCAGGGTCCGGGTTAATGCCTGGGGAGGGTTGGTAGGGATCTCCGTGAGGGTGATGAAGAGATCCTGGCTGTCGGGGAAATCAGCATTGTAAGCGCTGTCGACTGCCTCGTCCTCCTCATCTCCTTCCTCATCTTCCCCGTCCGCTAACATCTCCGAGGAAGCGGCCATCGACAATATCCCATCCTCAGAGTCCACGGTCAGTGGTGGGGTACTGGTGGCGGCCGCACCTAGAATGGAATGCAGTGCCTTGTAGAAACGGCATGTCTGGGGCTGGGATCCGGAGCATCCGTTTGACTCTTTTTGGTCTTCTGGTACCCTTGTCTCAGCTCCTTGATTTTCACGCGGCACTGCATTGCATCCCGGCTGCATCCTCTCTCCGTCATGGCTTTGGAGATCTTCTCGTAGATCTTTGCATTCAGTCTTTTCAATCGCAGCTCCGAAAGCACAGACTCATCGCCCCACACAGTGATCAGATCCAAGACTTCCCGATCAGTCCATGCTGGGGCCCTCTTTCTATTCTGAGATTGCATGGCCATCTCTGCTGGAGAACTCTGCATCGCTGCCAGTGCTGCTGAGCTCGCCACGATGTCCAAACAGGAAATGAGATTCAAACTGGCCAGACAGGAAAAGGAATTCAAATTTTCCCGGGGCTTTTCCTGTGTGTCTGGTCAGAGCATCCGAGCTCGGACTGCTGTCCAGAGCGTCAACAGAGTGGTGCACTGTGGGATAGCTCCCGGAGCTATTAGTGTCGAATTCCATCCACATCTACCCTAATTCCACATGGCCATGTCGAATTTAGCGCTACTCCCCTCGTCGGGGAGGAGTACAGAAATCGAATTAAAGAGACCTGTATGTCGAACTAAATAGCTTCGTTGTGTGGACAGGTGCAGGGTTAATTCGATTTAACGCTGCTACATTCGACATAACCTCCTAGTGTAGACCAGGCCTTAGAGGAGTACAAACTCTGCCTATGGTCAAATATCCTAATCGTGGGAATGGCCCAATAGAGGGGGAGCCTGAAATGATGCCTGACTGTCCCGCCACCCCCCAGCTGGCTAGCAGCCCTCTGAGCACTTTAGGAAAGAACTAGGGTCACTCAGGGCTTAACTCAGTAGATCTGGATCAATTTTGAATACAGGAAAGGATTTCTCACTTACCTCCCTGTCATCCCAAAATGGTGCAGCTGCATGAGGCATGGGGAGTCCTCTTCCTGACACGCTTTGTGTACTACTGTGGAGCCACCCTCTGAGTGTGAGAGTCTGTGCATCTAGAGAGACTCCTTCATTCTGGCTCTGAACTCCTTTCCCTGGCACTAAGTTACTCAGAATGATTAAGTTTCTGGTGGAGTTATTTGGACTTGAAAAGCACCTTTATTTACCTCATTTATCATGTACTGCAGCATTCTGCTGAAGTGTGGAGGTAAACAATTTTAAATACCTAGTCTTTGCGGCTTGGAATACAGTCATCTTGTCTATCTTGACCACAAGTTTTGGGGGAAAAAGCAGATTTAAATGGTACCAATTACAGTTTCATCTGTATTTCAATCTGAGCAGAATGAGGGGCTGTGGGCTGAAAGCCAGAAAAGCACAGCTCCCATTACAGTGCTCCTTGACACTTGCCCAGAGATGCTGCAATGTGGGGTGGGGGGTGGGCAGGGAACCTGATACAGAGCATGGTGAGAGCTTCAGTTTAGGAGAAAAGCCCCAGTAAACCCTCCCTCCAGGGAGAAAGGTGAAGGAACAGGTTTAACGTGTGATTTTTACACCACTTGCTCATTAACAACATGAATTGCCTTAATGAAGGTGATGTTTGCTTTTGCCTTTTTGGGTCCTGGAGCTGCTGGAGTTTGCAAGACTTAGCCCTGTGAGGGGTTCTCCTTTCTGCAGGAATCCCCATGTTCTTGGTCCAGCCTACTGCAGTGGAGTTGTGACTTTGGGTGGGGTCTGAGGCCCTGGCGTGCCAGAGTGAAGATTGGCAGCTTGGGGCAGCAGGGCATAGCTCACTCGCTGAGGCTACTGGGAAGCTGCCTGTGCCACTTCTTGCATGTGCCTCAATGCTTGGAGGCCTTCACTGCTGCTGCGCTAAGGGGTGAGAGTGACTCCGGAAGCTGAACTGAAGTCTCTGTTGCATGAAAACAAATCAAAGTTAAATTATATAAAACAAAGTGATCAGAAGAAACTGAACTGCCAACGTGTTCCCTTGTTGGAAGAATTATTGTTGGTGAGCTGAGCTTGAGGCTCCAGCAGCAACAGTGGGCTGCCCCCAATTCCACAGGTGAGAGGTGTTACCTGTTAGTGAGGAATGAGGAGCGAAGCTGGGCAGCAGAATTCCCCTACCCCCCAGTTGCATTCTGAAAGCTGCTCCTCTTCAGTTGAGGAACAGGAATTAAAACAGAGAGAGCTGCTGCCTTTGGTGCCTCTTGGCGTTCATTCTCCTCTTGGCTCAAAGCTCTGTCCTAGTAGCGTGACGGTTGACGGGCTGTGGGCAGCTAAGGCGTAGTTCAGTCTCTCAGTGCCTGAAAAGAGTTGCTTCACATATAGAGAACTGTTTAGGTTTTCCCTGCTACTCGCTGGACTGCTCTGCCATGAAGGAGTGGGAAGGAGCGAGTGCAGCTAAGGAAGTAAAAAACTGATGTGTTCCCCAGATGACAGGCTGGAGAGCGCCTGCTCCTGTCCAAAAATAAATAAGGGGCAGAGGTGAAAGTAAGTCGGTACGGTCTGGTACGGCATACCGGCAAGAGCCAGTACACTGTACCGGACTGCACTGGCTTCCCATGGCGGGGATTTAAAAGGCTCAGGGCTCCCCGCGTAGGGGGGAGCCCTGAGCCCTTTAAATCCCGCCCGCAGCTCCGGCGGCTGGGCTGGGGCCAGGATTTAAAGGGCTCGGGGCTCCCCGCAACGGCGGGAGCTCCGGACCCTTTAAATCCCGGCCCCAGCCCGGCAAGGCTTGGGGCGCTCCGGGCCCTTTAAATCCATGCCCGAGCCCGGCTGCCGGGCTGGGGCCGGGATTTAAAGGGCCTGGAGCTCTGCGGCAGCCCGAGCCCTGGGCCCTTTAATTTGCCCCTGAGCCTTGGGGGCTCCCAGCCACCTCTGCAGTGGGAGCCCCGGGTGGATTTAAAGGCACTGGGGCTCCCAGCCACAGCCGGTGCCCCAGGGCCTTTAAATCTTGAGAGATCCCGCCTCTTCAGGTTGAGGCCACGCCCCCCTCAGGACTCCAGCAGTACTGGTAAGTCCTGTAAGTTACTTTCACTCCTGATAATGGGTGGGAAAAAAAACAAAGCTAGGAGATTGCTGGATCACCAGACTTGTTCCTATGCTGTAGGCAGAAAGGAGGGATGTAGTGGTGGGTTGGAATATCCCAGAAACAGTACAGAATTGACTCCAACATCCACACAGACAAGGCAGAGTCATTCAGTTGTGGATGGGGGAGCAGATAAGATCCAGAATATGACTGCAGCAATTACATTTCTTAAGATATTCATACAAATAGAGATGCAGAATGTACCCGGTTCTAACATAGTAGTGAGCACAATAGGCATACACAGAGACAATGAGATGAACATTAAGGATGCCTGGTAAGGATTCTGCACTAAGAGAGCTGTCTCTATAGTCGTGGGCAGCAGTCTTTCTAAAGATCCACGTCACTCATAGCGGGCCATTTTTTCTGAGGGAATCCTCCAACCTCCTCTCCCTTCTCTCACCTCCAGTACAACGGCACACATAAGCACTTCCTGCAGTTGTAACTCCTGACTCTCAAGGTGGCTAGCCCAACACTGTGTGTGGAACCCCGGCAACACTGTCTGGCCTACACTCCCCTCTTCCCTAAGGAGGAGGAGCAGCAGCACTCTGCTCTTGATCATCGGGGAGGGGGGACATTTATCCAGCCCTCTTTCAGGGCATTACATTATATTATCTAACCCACTGTGTCTAACTGAAGAAAAATTGCAAACTGTGCAGTGGCTGCCCACTAACATCTTGTCCAATCTCTCCCTACTGCCTCCTGGTGACTGAATGAAGTGGCTGCAATTTGGCTGCGTCCACCATGTCTTCCACAGGAACAGCAATATCATCATATGCTAGCAAGATAAGTCGCATAATACTCAAGTAGTTATTGCATCTGCTTTAACTATACTCTTTCATTGCTTACAAAGATTCTTCTAGTTCCACAGAGACATGTTTCCTCTGAGGAGGCAGCCCATGCATATTTCCTTTGCTGGAGCGTTTCTCCCTCATTTATAATGAGTATTTGAAATTCCATTCAGGTAACTGTCATGCTGGAAATAATTGCCTATCTATGCCAACTAAACTTAGTACAGTGAGGCAAAAATTTCCCCACAGTGCATCGTTCCCAGTAAATCTAACACTTGGTGATGAGTCAGTGCAAATACTTCCCTAAGGTCATACTTCACTTTCTTAAAACAGTGAATTAATTCCTCTCCTTCTGAGAGAGGTCACTAGAGAAGCATTTGCAGACTCGGTGGCAAATATATATATATTCTTATATAGAGAAAAAAGTTTTCTGCTTCACTGTATCAACAAAACACCACACAGTCACAGGTAACACTTCTTAATTATTAAAAACAACAACAACAACAACAACAACATAATTTTCAACATTTACCCAGTGATACCCCTAGGTATAGTTGCCAGTAGTGTGGATAAACATATATGATTAAAAACAATTTAAAAAAAAATCAGATTTTCTGGATTTAAATTAAATCTAGGTTTACTTTCAAAACTACCAAAACTATTTAAAAGTAAAATTTGAAATTGACAACCCAAGTTAATGCCTACATTTACTAGAAACTATTAAAGTCATTTAAATTATTTTAAAACAATAATATTAAGCAGTATATCTTTGCTTATAAGTTTTAAAGAAAATCAAAAGCACTGAACTGCTAGAAGCCACTGGCTAAGCACCTGAAACTAGGGTTTGTTGCAATGCTAAACCAGCTTTTGATAGCAATAGCCTCTTCTGCAGGTGAAGAGAGAATATTTTTTTCATTGAAGTTTATTCAACAGTTAATTCAAAGTTAAGAAACCAATTGGGAGCTGGAAAACCAGGGAAGCTTGTTCTCCTCTACCAATCTATGAATAAAAATGAGGTATGAGAGGATGAACTCTACTAGTTCAAGATTTTAGATATCATGGTGGCCATCAATTCAATTCACTAACTACAGATAATACTTCCTTTCTTTAATAAACCAGTTAATTTTAAATGCAAACTATTTGGATAATTTTCTAGGACATTTAAGGTAGTTTTATCAAACTAATAATAAAAAAAATTCAAAATGCTGGTTTTGTGAATTTTTAATTGAATTTTAATTTCTATCCAAATAGAGTTTGACACAAAACACAAGTAACAAAATTAAGCATTGAGTAAATAAGAAATGCATCATTCACCATTTTCTAACAAAATAAAGAATCTGAATAAATGTGAGAATCTACATAATTGCTTAAATAAACAAGTATAGATATTATAGTCTCCTGGTTAGAAAATAAAAGAATGAAATTTGGTGTAAAGGCTATATTTAGTTGCAAATAAACATGTTATAATGGTTATCAATCAATGGGAATCAAGCTTTCTTTAGGAAAATAAAAAAGTACAAATGCAAAAGATTAAAAATGAGTTAAATCAAGATTTCCTGTTTGCTGATTTAAATCATGATTAAAATCTGTGATTAAAATGGCTCAGATTTAAATCAATCCACCCTGGCGGCTGCAACTGAATAACATGAGGAGAACACAGTAGATATTTCTAAAACTATCAAATTGTGTGGGGTTCTCTTTAAAATTTCTTTGATTTTAAAAATTTCCCATCCAAAGGTTTTTGTATGTCAGTTTTAAGCAAACTTTGTTCATATCAGATATAATCAAAACCAATGAATTGTATTTACTTTGGTTCATCTGGTCCTCTTTGTTAGCTAAACAGTTAGCAACTTTATGACTAAGGCCAACACAGTCTTTGAAATCCAAATTATGCATGCATTGACACAGTGGAACAAACATGTCTGTCTGATGGCTGCTGCTTTTGCAAGGAGCATTATGTAAGAATTTATATCACTCAGTAGTTAGTGGTAGTGTCATTAAGGTGATGTAGCTTCCAAAGTTTTGTTAGGATAACTTTAGCTCAATTCTAGATTCCCACTACAGTTTTATTGGAATAACATGCTTCAATTTAGAGGGGGAAATTATGCTGCTCTGTGATTACTGTACCTTATTTTACTCCTGGGGGAATTCTGCACCAAAACATTAAAAATTCTGTGCGCAATATTTTAAAATTTTGCAATTCTATGTATTTTATTTGTCAAAATAACACAATATAAGCATGCCAGTTTCAATTATTTTGGCAATTTATTTCAAAATACCTGTCAACAAGTATGTCTGTTACAGACAAAAAAATTCAGGAAATGTTTTTTAACAAATAGATTCCTTAACAGGCATGTTAATACAGAACTCTGAGTAATAATTCATTTAAACAACAATACAGAAACGCATTTCCCACACCACTCAGAAACAATGCAAAGTCTTGGAGGAGTTAGGGGTAATGGAGGAGCTGAGGGAGAGGGAAGTAATTGCTGGGAAGGAGCCTGGGTCTGAACATGGAGGGTTGTTGAGTGTGAGTGGGAGAAGTATGGTATTAGGCTTTTTGGGGGGTAGGAAGGGATTGTTAAGGAGCCTCCACTCTGCAAATCCTGGCTCACCCTTAGCCTCTCTCATTCAGTCAGGTACATCTGCCCCTCCCCAATGTGTCCCTGCACCCCCACTCAGCCACCCATCCTCCCCCCATCCCCCCACATGTCTTTGCACCTCCACTCAGCCACCTCCTCCCCCTGTCCCTATGTGGCCCTACACGTCTCACACAGCCACCCCCCCATGTAGCCCTGCACCACCACTCAGCCACCCCTCCCTGCACCCCTACTTAGCCACCTCCTGTCACCCCACACCCCCATTCAGCCAACCCCCTCTCCCCATGTGGTCCTATGCCCCTACTCAGCCACCCCACTATCCCTGTGTTCCTGCACCCCCACCCCCTCCCTCATCCTCATGGAGCCCTGCACCCCCACCTCCATTCAGCCTCTACCCAGTCTGTCCCCTCCCACTAGCCCTTCTGAACCCCAGTCTGTGACCCACCCCCCCCAGCAGCCTCATGCTGTCCATCCCCCCATAACTCAATGCACTGACCTGGCAGGCCTGCCCCATAGGCAGAGCACTGTGAGGAAGGCAGCATCTTTCTCTTCTCGAGCTGCAGCTGCTCTGTGTTCTGGTGCCACAGCAGCCCCTGCTGGCCGATAGCAGTAACTGCAGCACCTTTCTGGCAGGATGTATTTTCTGAGGGAAAAATTCTGCATGGCACATGAGCTCCCCCAGGAGTAGTACTTGTGGTGTTTCCACACTGTCAAATGCAGGGCAGACTTCAATTAAAAAAATTCCACTCATGATGACTGTCTATATTCAGTGTTGAGATCGCTTCACACCTTGCTCTGGAGTTAGCGCTGCTCTTCCTGTAGCACACCCCCCCCTTCACTAGTCCTCCTCAAAGCACCACAACTAGGAGGATGGTGAAGTACAGTGGTAGCTAGCAGTGGGGTCGGTTTTCACAGCAATTTTGGACAGCATGCCTGAACGCTACAATACCCAGTGCAACCTGTACAAGTGGCCACGCCTTTAATGAATAACTGCCTTAGCTGCAGAGCCCACCCCAAAGCAATCTCAGATATTATAACTCTTTATTTTAAAAGTCGACTGTTAAATAATCCAGTTTTGTCAGTCTCCGCCCTGCCAAATCTATAGGTTGATATGGTATAAAACCCTAGTGCGACACCACCCAACTCAGTGGCTGTGCTGCGCTAGTCTCGCCCCCACCCCCAGGGCCAATCAATCAGTTGTTTGCCCAGACCGTCAGCACTTGCCCTAGCCACTGCTCAGCCCCATGCCGCTGCTTTCTTCTGGGTCCTCCTGCGCCCCGGCCCGAGGGGTGAAGATCAGGCTCCCTGCTAGGAATGAAGAATCCTGCTGCCTCCAGACAGGCCTGAAAAGAGGAAGATCCTGTCGATGGGGGATGGGAAAGCAATGCTAGGTTTTTCTGTGTATGCAAATAGGGGTGCGTGTGTGCTGCCAATACTGTGAGCTATCAGTTTCTCCTCCAGGTTTAGAAGGAAAACCCACCGAGGCTTCCTTCTGTTCTCAGCATGTGAAGCGGGCAAAGATACTTTTTTCCATTTCCCCACTCTCCCACTGCGTCCTTAAAGGGTCAGGAGCTATCAGCCCTGCTCCCCAGCACCACACTCTTGTGTGTAAGACGCTTCCTGCTGCATCCCTGGCCTAGAGGCTGGGAATGAGACTCCCAGCTGCCCCCATCCCAGCTCAGACTCATCCAGCATCAGAAGGGAAAAAAGATAAAAAAAGCAGTTGGAGACAGAGGTGAGTGCTCCAAAGGGTCATTAGTATTATTGGGAGGGGAGGTTTCTGGATAGGTGGAGGGACCAGCAGTAATTGAAGCAGTACTTGGTGATGACAGTCTTTCCAGCTCCTCTCCATTGTTATGGGTTGCAGGGTGTAGGAAGAACATGGCAGCTCCTCACCCTAAGGGCCCCTGCACAATCAGCACCTACCCTACTTTCAATATATACAACTTTAGACTAGGCTACGTTTCCCCCCCAGTGTTGGCTGATATGAATCTGTGAGCTACTGGTTTTGCATTTGGGCATGGCCAGCAGTGCAGTCCTTCAGTGACTATGACAAGTGTATTCATTCATACACATTTTTAAAAAGGACTTGTCACAATAGTATCTAAGACTTCACTACAGCAAGGACTCCATGCATTCTACAGGTCTGCTGCAGCAGACTTCACCTCTTCGTGCAGAAATGTATTCCAGAACTAAAAAAACAAAACTGCTCAGTGCTAGGTCCTGAATCTCGCTTACTTGAAGAAGTCAGCTAGATGGGACTGTCTTCTATTCGGAAACTGCAAAACAAGCCTTGAAGAGCTAGCTGGGTTTTTACATGCACTAAACATTTACTATGACTTTTCTCCCTTGCTACAGTCTTAAGTATTTTTGAGGGTGGATTGCTGATTACAGATCCCATCCTCTTTAGTTTTAAGTATGAGCTTTCTAACTAGTACAGTTAGAGATTTCCTTGCTCTTAAAAAAAAGTGTGACAGACCTAGCTACACAGGGCTCATCTATCCTTAAAATGCTACAGCAGTGCATCTGCCTTGCAGTAGCTCTTCAGTGTAGACACTACGTAGGCTGACAGGCAGGGGTTTCCTGGCAGCATAGGTAATCCCCCTACCTGAGGGCTTGCCTACACTTGAAACACTGCAGCGTTGCAGCTGCACTACTCTAGCACTTCAATGAAGACGCTCCCGCTGCTGACAAGAAGCCTTCTGCTGTCAGTGTAGGAAATCCTCCTCCCAGAGAGGCAGTAGGTAGGCTGATGGGAGAACTCTTCCATTGACCTAATGCTGTCTACACCTGCAGGTAAATCAGCTTAAATACATCACGCTGGGGGTATGTGTGTGTGTGTGTTTTTCACACCCTCAAGAGATGAAGCTATGCCGATGTAGACCAATCCACAGACTTGAAAGGGAAAACACTACTTCACATATAATTTCCAGCTTTAAAGGGGAAGTTTGAATGATTACCACCATTAGCTCACTTTAAAAGTCCAAACTGCTTCAGAATTCAGATAGGTTATATGAACAAAAAATTAGCTCACGGCAAGCAATAGCTACCTCTCCTGAAATGAGCAGGAAAAAACTCCATGGATGCAGACTTAATGGTCATGAACTAATATGAAGGGCCATAATCTAGAAAACTGGTTATGTTCAACAAAATTTAAAAAAGGATAATAAAACTAGTTCAATTGTGATTTAATGATATTCCCCTACTAGTGTGAAATAAACAGATTTGTTTAAAGCTATTCAGTATTAATGGTTGTGGCTTAAGCACTAGATCTTAGTTGTTTCAGTGAGATCAAACAGTTTTGGGGTCTTTCAAATTTGACCTATGGGATACTGCTGAAGGGCTTTGAATTAATAGAAGATTGAGGGCTGAGGAAAAAGTTAAGAAGTCACAGCCTTTTCTGGATGCTTCTTACTTTCCAGTTTTAATGCTGCTAGAAGTAAAGAAACTGTCACTCTATAGCACAAGGGTAGGCAGCCTCTGGCACGCGTGCCGAATGCAGCATGCAAGCTGATTTTCAGTGGCACTCACACTCCCAGGGTCCTGCCCACCGCTCTGGAGGGCTCTGTATTTTAATTTAATTTTAAATGAAGCTTCTTAAACATTTAAAAAATATTATTTATTTTACATACAACAATAGTTTAGTTATATATTATAGACTTTTAGAAAAAGACCTTCTAAAACGTTACTATGTATTACTGGCACATGAAACCTTAAAGTGAATAGATGAAAACTTAGCCCATCACTTCTGAAAGGTTGCTGACCCCTGCTATAGCAGGTCAATTTTAAGTTGTGCCTTGGAATTTGCTCAGCTCTGCTAACATTTGAGGAAACATGAGAGAGTCATCAACTTCAATTCATGGTAAAGATTAGTCTGTCAAAAAGCCCCAAACCTCTCTGTGGTGGTGAAAAGAGACTATGAAAAATGTAAATAGAGTAAGATGAGAGTCTTTGGGCTTCCACCAATCCCTAATTATGCAGAGCAGAAAAACAAACTGGTAATTTAAGGTTGTGGGGCTCACTAATTACTATCTCCCCACTCTCAAGATGAGGGCAAAAATAAATAAATAAATAAATAAATAAATCTATTGTTTATGCTGTAAACAGTACAAAATAACTGGACCACTGTGTTCAAAGAACTAAGCTAGAATCCTTCATACCTGAACAATAAAGAAACAGATGTACACAGTGAAATACAAGGAAGGTTATATACATGACTTCCTGCTAACCAGAGCTTAGTTTTTGGAGGACAATCTTTTCCCCCCACCCTGCATCTTTTCAGCCAAATGGCTTAGTAAATGGAAGGGGAGGACTCATGTGCTCTCTATTCCCTAAGGAAAATAAATAGCTTTCCTTCCATTACATTGCTATTACTACCCTGTTTCCCCGAAAATAAGACAGTGTCTTATATTAATTTTTGCTCCCAAAGATGCGCTAGGTCTTATTTTCAGGGGATGTCTTATTTTTCAGAAATGAAAAATGCCTTATTGGTGGATGCCTTATTATCGGGGAGGTCTTATTATCGGGGGGATGCCTTATATTACAACGAGAGGCAAAACTGTAAGTAGGCCTTATTTTCGGAGGATGTCTTATTTTCGGGGAAACAGGGTAGCAGAAAGGGTATCATCCATGTAGCAAGATTAGCTGGGCGCTTTAACATGCGCTCCTCTCCCGCAGATCCAGAATAATCTTCATAGTCTGTCTCACACACTCCAGTAGGTGTCACATGTGAACAAGAACTTCAGTGGGATGATCTAGGGTGGTATAGTCCTGTGTTGGAGGGTGTAGGTCAACAGTTCCTGCTGTGACAATGCAAGGATCCAATGCCAGTACTTCCTAAACTAAATGCAGGATTCATAGCAGTGTTATTTATACATTGTTTCCATTAGATGTTCATTACATGCTTACAAAAGACCCCTAAACATCTGTAAATTCACATAGCCATTTTGGTATTGGCCAATAGCTGGCAGTCTAATATCATCCTGCCCGTTTGGAAGTCAGACTTCATTTCCCCCGAAATGATCCTGTGATAATAGTTCCAGATCACATGCAAACATTGTTTTTTGCAGTGACTGAGGAGAGGATTTTGTAATTATTTAATGTCAACATGTTGTGCTGATACTGCAAATTGTTAAACTAGATTTTTAGAACTTCAGGTTTTTATTCCTTAAAATATGGAAGTTGCTGAACAAGGATTTTGCCATTAGCCACACCAGAGGCCTGAATAGCCAGCTGGAAAACTGTGTTTTTCTGTTGGATGAAGGGAGGGATAAAGCCAGAATCAGATGTTTTGTCAAGTGTCTTTACTTCAAGATTGAGTTAATGTTTTAGGCACCTGCTCATTTTGTTTTGCAGTGCCTCTTCCTCCTTCCCCCTCCCCAGATGGTTTCATTTGCAAATGTACATTCAGAAAAGGCACACTTTGCCCTTATACATACTTTTTCTTACATTATCAAAAACAAAATTCTTCCACCCTACACCACCTCCCCAAAACAAGAGTCTCCTGGTTTAGTTCCTGCTGTGGCAGTTTAAGCATGTCTACCCAATAAAGATGTGCTAACTTAAAAGCCTTCCATTGCGTTTTTTTTTCTTTTTTTTTAAATCAGCAAATAGTAAAAAAAAAAAAAAAAAAAAAAAATCCATTTCTGCCTGGCACATTTCCCCTACCATAGTTACATCTTGACATGTTCAGAAAATGTCAACTAAACCTTCCAATGAAAGGGGAAGCAGCTAGTAACCGGCTCAGATAATACCATATTGCAGGCAAAAGGTTAATTGGGGTGGCCAGAACATAAATATGTTTATGCAGTCTTTAGTAAAGTATTCTACCTTGCAATAAAGTCAGGCACAGGAAAGAGCTAGACTACAATGTAGCAGCCAAGCATACTGACAGCCACTTTCATCTGATGCCTTTGTTGCCACAAGAGCAAAGTACCCACCCACATTTTCGCACCACAACTAGATTGTAGGTAACGAACTCAGTAGTAGGGGGAAAAAGAAATTAACATGGACTGGCTAATCAAGAGCAAGAGGTCTGGCACAACTGCAAGCTAGAACCTCTTTTGACAGTTTGGTCCTCTCACTGCAAGTAACTGACCAAGCTAACTAGAGTGTGATAGTTGTATCAACTTTGTTACAATAAAAAGCTTTAACTCTGAGGTTGTTCCCCTGATTAATGGATTCATTTCCCAATCTAACTGAAACATACTTAGTTTCTTTTCACTTCATATTCTTTGTGTGATGCTGCTCCAATAACGGTGGTGCAATTCCGTAACACCATTCAAAGGTCTCAAAACATTTCCTGAACATTAGGTCTCCCAGCATCCATATGGTGAGGTGGCTTAGAAAACATCTAATCTCTCAGTCTCTCCTTCAAGGACCAATACATAGCAGGGCCTGTTAGCTGTTTAGATACAAGGATCCTTATAAAGGAAACATTTAAAGAGTTAGCACAAGTGTTAAATTATCAATTAATCATAGAAACTTACTGTGTGTTGTGCACGATAGGAATGTGCAAAAAACATCCCTTAAGGGTTCTTAAGGAAAAAAATAGAGAAAGGGAGGCATGGCTGTTGAATTCAAAGAGATACCTGGCAGGGATCTCAGCAGAAAAGCACATTCACTAATAATATCAGAAGATAGACAAAGTGTTTGGTAAGAGTTACAGAGAACTGCACTCCCTTCCAACACAGAAATCAATAGTGGGATGAGCAAATGTTTTAGTCCTTCAATTAAAATAAGTTTGAAGATATGAACTGAATTTCCATTTGGTAGCTGAAGAATTTCTTTGTTCCTCCATTAGCAATTCTCCTGTGGATATTCACACCCTGCAGAGCTTCAGTGGGAAATTTTCTGTGATGAGGTGATCATCATGCAGGAGGACAACAATGTTAACTTCAAACTCTAGGGGAAAAAGAGAGCTCTGGTATTAACTCAAATTGTACAGTAGAGACCATGATAATTCTGTGGCTCCTGCTCTCAGCTTCCTTCACCTTAGATAAATCTTTCAAGCTGTTTTTAGTGTTCTAGGATTATCTGTGCTAGATGATTCAACACTGTAGAAAACAACAGGGCACTAAAAAAAATGACCAATTTCTCCAGCTTATGTGTCAACATATACATAGCTCCATAAAAGATTTGACTAACTGCATTAGTGGTAGCCACCTGTCTAGCCATTATTAGCTAGTAATTTACTGTTGGCATCATAGTAAGAAGTAGATCTTGAGGAGTAATTTGAAGGAGTTTAGGGTAGTGGTTCTCCAAACAAATCCATTGGAGGGCATTGCACATATAAAAGAAGCACAAAAATGGATGATCAAAGTTGGTGAAGCAGAGGAGATGTAATTGGGGATGATACGAAGATACAAAAGTAGGAAGGCGCTAAGTTGTGGAGGGTCCTAAAGGGGCAAGCACAAAAAGCTTTATGTAGTGGAAAAGGAGAAGCGATATAGGGGATAGATTCAGAAGAAGGAAACTTAGTTAGAACTATGGATTATGAAGATGATTTTAGCAGAAACATTTTGAATGTCCTTAAGTGGAAAGTTTGATGAGGTTGTTAGGAAGGAAGGAGGCAACTGTAATATTCAGGAGGGGAGAAAAGGGCCTAGACAAGAGCTTTTATGGTGTGCATTGATGAAGAAACAATCTTGGCAACACTATGGAAGAAGTCGTCGACAGATTTGGATATGGCCTGGCTGGGAGTCAATAGATGGAGTCACAGACAACCCCCAACTTCCAGGCCTGAGTGACCGGGAGAATGGCGGGTGTGTCAGTGATGACAGAAAGGGATAATGGAAGGAAAGCATCACTTTTCAGCATTTTACCCTCTGAATTTCCTGCTGCTCTTGAGAGCTGTAGGTATTCAGCATATTTAATCCCTACGGGAAACAGGTCTTTGCCATTAAAACTGCTTCTCCCAGATAATTTTCCTGGTCAGAACTAGTTTAGTTCTAGTTTAGACCGCTTACGAAACCACTAAGAGTAAGAAGACAGAATATACTAGACAGAGAACTTAGTTTGAATGGAGAAGGTTATAGCTAAAGGAATGGTATAGAGGTTTTTAATGAGACAAATTGCTTGGTATATTTAAAAAGCAACAGAGTCCTGTGGCACCTTTAAGACTAACAGATGGAGCATAAGCTTTCGTGGGTGAATGCATCCGATGAAGTGGGCATTCACCCACGAAAGCTTATGCTCCAATACATCTGTTAGTCTTAAAGGTGCCACAGGACTCTCTGTTGCTTTTTACAGATCCAGACTAACACGGCTACCCCTCTGATACTTGGTATATTTAGTATTCCCTAAAGCTAGTGGACTAACAGACCTGGAGCCTGAGTCCTCTTTATCCACAACAGGTACTGTTCAAAGAATGGTAGTGCTGATTTCCTCACATTACCCTTGTTAATATACTTCAACTCTGGTATGGAACCATCTCTGTTGGTAAGAAGGTCTCCTTGGCCTCCCTTGCAAAGCTGCTCATTAGTGCCAGTGGTGGTAGTTTGTATTGTGGCCCCTTGCCCACTAGAAACTGAACTGAAACTAGCAGCTTGTTTCACATGGATTCTGAAGGTACCAATATTTCAAAAATATCTGGGTCCGTACCAACTTTGAAATTTGTCGTTTCCAGTGTAGGGCAGGTGAACAGCCTGGGGAATATCATGTATATTGGAATAGACAAGCTTCTGCAGACATCCCCATCAGCAATCTGAATATTCTGAATCTCTGTAGCATCTCTAGCATAACCTTCAGCACAACCTGGAGAAAACAAGTATTAGGGTGAAAGAAAAAAGAGTAGCACTAATTCTATTAGAAAGTTACTGAACATAATTCAAAGGCTGGAGGCATTAGCCAAAAAACAAACACCCTCCCTTTTACCCATTAGAGCTTTGTCTTTATGACTGTTTAAAAATTACATCTGAACACCCTATAAATTGATACTTTGGATATACAAAAAGTAACTTTTGCAAATGATTTCTACTACTGCTTTAGACAAGTATGCTATGTCCATTTAGAATATAAATATTCAGATAACCCGTGTGGTATATTCAGATTTTAATGTACATGAAACAACCTACCACAAGTTTCCACACGTACTAACTGTAGCTCAATACTTTTGACTGCAGCTTCTGCATTCTCCACCACCAACTCCCCAGTTAGTGGTTGTGTAATGATGCAGTTAGTCGAGTTGAGATGACCTTTGATGAAAAATTTTGGGAGCGAGGCTCTCTAAATGTAGGGTGGGGGAAAAAAAGTCACATGACTAATCATAAAGAGCACAGAGAATGCTAAGTAGGCAAAACCACCCTTTGTGGAAAGCAGCAGCATAAGAATTACTGAAGTACATAAAAACCCTACATTAAAAGAACATTATTAAGGTTGCAAAGTCAGACCCTTCAAAAGTTAGAAAATGCCAGGATCAAGCTTGCCTGTGCAATGTTAATGGAGCACCCTTGAGCGCATGCATTGTGATACAGTCTCTAATTACATGGTAACCTGTTTCCCCCCCCCCACTAGGTCTCTGCACAGGATGGACTGTGGATTGGGGATGAATCAGGATTTTGAGTGAAGGAGGCTGTTGCCTGTAGGACCCCTGCTTTTATTTTTTGTGGCAGTTGGAAGGTGTTTAGTGAATGAGGCAGGGGATTGCGGGAGAGAAAGGAGGGTCTCAGTGTTAAGGCAGTTGAATACTGTCCTGAGAACTGATTGCTATCCCTGCCTCTGTCACCATATAGCTACTGGGAAAGTCATTTAAGCCAAAAGTGATTAATTGTGTGTTCCTCATTTTCTGGTGCCCAGCTTGAGATGCTGTGGTCTGATTTACAGAAGTGCTGAGTACTCACAGCCTCATCTGAAGTCAATGGGAGCTCTTGGCTGCCATATTCCACTGACTTGGTTGGTTCCCAGTAAGGGAAATATAAACAAAATAACGTGTAGCCATTACTGAGGAAAACTCTTAACAACACAGCATCAACACAAAAGAACAAGTAGCACTGCTATCCATTAAACTGTTGCTTAGCATTTCAGGAATCAAAACTGGCAAAAGAGGAGAGGAAGAACTATGACTAGTTGTGGAGCAGAATCTAATAGTAGCCACTTATCTCACTCCTCACACCAGTTCACACTAGAGACAAGAGAGTCACTCAACACCACTTAAGGCATTTTTTAAAAACAAAATGTTTACCTCTTTAACATTCTGTAAGGTTTCAGGTGTAATTGTGAAGTCCACTGGGCTTGGCATCAACTTCCCTTTTTGAGGCTGTAATGTAATGAAAAGGTAGTATTGATATTGGATACTCAGTATATAGAGTTTACATGATAATGTACACACATCAAATCATGAAAAGAATCCCTTTTCATATACCATTACTTGCAAGACTGGTTTAGAAGCTGACCTAATCACTTTACAGTGTCTAACTTTGAACTAGTCTTTAGCAAACTAGGTGTAATTCTTTTAATAAGAAATTGACCCATTTCATGTAAAGTCTATTAGATGTTGCAAAAAAAACAGGACATGATTATGACATGGACCAAATACAAGTCACCAGGTGTTACAAAATAACCACATTTTGACATTCTAATTCCTGGATATCCAGAACTATCCTTGCCATTACTGCAATAAACCATGACAAGATGTGCATTACTAGGTTACTGGTGCCTGCCCTGGGCATGTTGTGTTGCGAGTCACAAGGTTAAGTGCTCTAAACCAATAGCCTACTAATGCACACCTTGCCATGCTGTTAAAGTAGGGCTCTTGATTTTACATATCAGTGTTGGCTTTTTTTTTTTTTTTTTTTTTTTTAAGTTTTGTGAAGTCTGACGCAATGTGTCCTTCCAGTAGCACTCAGCCCTCCTAGTAAGCAGATTTGAGAAAATAGTGGGGAAAGTTATATATGCACTTTCTCTATTATCCTGAACATATTGATTGTTTTTCTAACCCTCTCTATCTGAAGTGCCCTCCCTGCACTATTTGAACAACTACCACCACCCCTCCCCCCAGCGAGAGCGCTTTCAGACACAGGTTATGGCCCAGTACCTGTTTTCAACTTACTGGGTCAGATACTCAGCTGGTGTAATTCAGTGTTGTTCCACTGATTTTGCCAGCTGAGGACCTATGTTATTATTTTTTTTAAATCTATATTTGGAATATTTAAAAACCTCTTAGTTTAGCTTTTATGGTAGAAAGTAAGTTTAAAGCGACTTAAAAGGCCCTGAACTGCTGCTGAAATGGCAGTCTGGCACTTCGCACAGAAAGGACAAAATAATTGTCATTTTAATCTTCAGGTAACTGCCTCTCTTCACCCTCATCCCAATGAGGTGCCTTATCTTTGTTCAGCTCCATTCACATTGCAGCAAAGCTTCCATTTAAAATAAGTGTAAGGATTTTTTGTGTGCCAATCAGTGATGAGGGTCCCAGCTGTGCACTGTTGAAAGTTGGTGCAGTGCTTTATCATCATCAGAAGACCCAACTTGAACTTTGCAGTTGTTTTACTCTCCATTACTTTGTGTCCATAGTAGTTTCTTGTGTACAACTGCAAAACTGGGAAACTGCCAGCCATAAACAAACACACATTCTCAGTTATGGGAAAATACAGTTGACAAATTCTGGCAAAGGAAAGAAGGTTAAGGGAAATAATATTGTGTACTGACAGTGAGAAATATATGTACAGTAGAACCTCATTAATTCACACTGACTGGGAGACTCATGGTGAATTACTGAATTTTGTGAACTAATGAGTGCTATTTCTGAAAAAGAAATAAAGCAAGAATACTGCGTAATATGTCAAAATAATGAGCAGCTTACAACTGTGGCTTATTTATAATACTTCATAATGTACTAGTTAATGTAGCATAGTACGATTTTTCATTTTACAAAATGTAGGAACAAGATTGTTTTTAAGACACACTTATTTCAAGCAAAAAAACAAAAGTGTCTTGCTATTAAATCTTTGCTGACATGAGCAATTTTTGTGCATGTTATTGAAGTTCTACTGTATTAATTTTCATCACTGATGATGAGGAGAACAAAACATTGTTAAGTATATTAGCACTCTTCTTGAAGAGCTCCTTACAGGAGCTAAGCATCATGTGTGTTCTAGCAAGTTTTGGGTGGAAGCAAATATATTTTGCTTGTTAAGTTTGCACAGATTATATTGCTTATACATGTGCTCTGCACACATCTATAATCAATACAAATCACAGTTGCACCCATTTTACTGAACATGTTCATGATGAAAGGCAAAAGCAGTTCATGCAATACAGCTAAAAATGTGGGCCTTGATTCTGCAATAAATTCCACATAGGTGCAAGGATCCACTTGCATAGAACTAATTGCAGAATCAAGGCATTAGTTACAATAGTCATTTCTGACCCCACCACTATCCGTGAACAACTTGATGAGAACAACTTGTTTAGGACACCAAACTTATGTAGTCCCTATAGGTATGTCTACATTGCAATTAAAAATCCACAGCTGGCCAGAGTCAGCTGACTCGAGCTTGCGGAATGTGGGCTAAGAGGCTGTTTAATTGAGGTGTAGACATTCGGCTCTGGGACGCACCCAGAGTTTGGGCTCCAGCCCAAGTGTCTACACTGCAATTAAACAGCGCCTTACCCCAAGCCCAAGTCAGCTGACAAAAACCAGCCACAGGTGTCTAATTGCAGTGTAGACATACTCTAAGAGGCTGTAAACTTGTCTCCAACTAGATGCAGTCCTATTTCCACACCTAGAGTAAGGGACCTAAATCAATAATTTACACATTTGAATACAAGAGGCTTGATATCTTCCCTCCATAGACGCTGAACACCCAAAGCTCTCAATTTCCAATGGGAGCTCTGGAAGCTTAGCACCTGGGGGAGAGAGAGAGAAAGAGAGATCAGGTCATCCAAAAGATACTTATGGGAGCACACATAACCATAGTATCTAGATACTGAGTAGACCAGTACGTATCTAGGACATGAAGGGAACAAGCAGGGAGCGAGAAGGGGAGGACTCAGGGGGAAAACAGGAGGTTTTCACAACATAGCAAGCTCATCATCTCTCAAACATATTTGTGTCAGTTAAAAGAGCACATTTAAAATAAGTTAAGGTGGAAAGGTTATGTAAATTATAGCACAATGAGGTCCTAGTTCATGTCTCAGCTGCTAGGTACCACAGTAATACAAATACACCTCTACTCCTATATAACGCGACCCGATATAACACGAATTCGGATATAACACGGTAAAGCAGTGCTCCGGTGGGGGGGAGGAGCGCGCTGTGCACTCCGGTGGATCAAAGCAAGTTTGATATAACGCGGTTTCACCTATAACGCGGTAAGGTTTTTTTGGCTCCCGAGGACAGCGTTATATTGAGGTAGAGGAGTAGTAACAGAAATGCTTGAAGCCTGAATACTGCTAACTTCAAAACATAAAAGAAAGCATGACACCAACCTTCCCTCTCCCCCCCCCAACCGCCACCTTAGGTCTTATGGCTTGCTAATATAGGAGTTACAACATTACATACAAGTTACAGCATTACATCTTGTGAACATCACCATATAAGACTGGGCACCAAACGTTGCTAAACAGAACAAAACTGCAGAGATGAAAATCTCTATGTTCCAACTTACTGGTGAGTGGACAATGAATTCACAAGTCTTAGTCAGGTCCTTGGCCAGTAGAGAACGTCGCATATCACACCGAAGGGTATACTGTGAAAAAGATTGGGGGATAAGAGTCTTATCAAAGCTTTCTTCCATCTCCAGCATCGACTTAGAGCGAAATCATTCTAGAAACACAAAGTGTCACTGTCTATTTATATTAACATTCCATTTATAAGTCATTTATTAAGAGTCAGTAGGCAACTTATATATTCTTTAATAAATTGTTAATCAATGGTTATAGATGCTGTAGAGTCCAACAGGTTGCTTATAACCATCTATATCATGTAGTACTCATATATCTAACAACCCTATAACATCTATTAATCATTTATCAGCTCTTTATAAACTGAAACTTAAAGTGTAATAATTGAATATCTGTACAGCAATAATGCTCAGAGACCTCACTCAGGATCAGGCCTGATTGCTCTCAATGCTAGTCACATAATAGAAAGATATGTTCCCTACCCAGCACAATTTACAATCGATTTTGTTTACTCTACTAGTAAAAGAAAAATGAATACAGCGTAATGGTAGCTACTCCCAGCCGAAGAATAGTCTTTATGTATTTGTTTAGTCCAATCGTTATTAGCAGAATACGCACCAAAACCTGTCTGCTATATTAATGAGGAAACTGCCTAAAAGACTGTAGTACTAATACTAATCAACAGATGTTATGTCCAGGGTTCTATAGGAACATTACAAGTTCCAGTTAGCACATATCTACTTAAAGCATTGTTTCTCACCCTTTGCAAGTTAGCAACTCATTCAAAACCAAAAATTTTCATAACTCTTACATGTACTTTAAATGTAAGAAAAGTACCACTGGTAACAATACAAAGTCTATATAATCTGTGTGCATTTTGAGAGGCTGACATAATACTTGACCAGTAAGGGTGTGCAGGGTGCAGATTTTCTTTGGATTATAATAAAAATTTAACGCTTTTTGTTAAAAAAGTGCCCACCCCCCAATTCCCTTTCCTGACCTACTTGGGGGATGAAATCCACCAATTGAGAATCACTGATCTAAGGTACTTGTATGAGCCCAGTATATTCCAAGCACCTCATCATCTTTAGTAGGTTTTTTTTTTTTTTTAATCCTCACAACACTCCTGTGAGGTTGGAAAGTAGCATTTTCCAGGTGGGGAATTAAGGCACAGAGATTCTAAGTGCCAAGTCACATAAGAAGTCTGTAGCAGAGCAGAGAATTGAACCCTCATCTCTCAAATCCCTAACCACTGGAACAACAACTCAGGTCATCTGTTGGAGTTGTATGAAATTTTGACTTGGTCACTCCTAGCATATTCCCTTGCCAAAGCAGAATTGTTCTCTTTCTATATTTTTTAGTGTTTTTCCCAGTCTAGTTTTAAGTGATTCAATAATTCAAGCAATTGTGCTTCCTTCCTTTAGGAGATTACTTCACACTTTAGCAGACATCACTGTTAGGAAGTTATTCCTTGATATTAAAAATCTCTTTACTCTTAAATTGTATTCCTTGATAACTCTAAAGGGAAGTGCCTCCCCTTCCTTGATACTTACACCCCAGAAGCTGCAGGTGAGTCCATGTGGGTGGATACTTACGCCTGTATGGATGTTCCTTGGAGTCAATGGAACTCTGCCCACATGGATCCAGCTGCAGGATTGAGAGCCTAAGGTATCTCCCCCCACCTAAAAATGGACCTCAAAGCCAGTCCCTTTGTCTCTAGTTTTTGTTACAATCATAACCATCTTTTAATGGACCAAGGTGCCCATTATGGAATGCCGTATTCTAGCTGTCATCTCATCAGTACTTGATAGGTTGGAATTAAACCTGTCTTATCTGGGACATGCTATCTGTGTATGCAGCATTTTATAATTATACTCTGAATATTTTTGAAGTTACTTTTGACAGCTTAAGAGGTTCATAAAATACTTTCATCAAGAGTGTTCTGTGCAAGTCTCTTGGTTCAGTTATAAAAAGGAATAGTTTTTATTAGTTTACTTTGTACTATATACTCTCAGCAATGATGGGGTGGGGGGAGAGAAGGTGTGAAGATTTTGGTGATTCTTCACTAGTACTCTCGTGCAAAGCTGCTTCACTAGTAATCACCTTGTTATCCCTTGTGAGGGAATAGGAAAGCTTTCTTAACTGATCTGCTGGCTCCTGATTGGCCAGTGTCTCCTCCTGGCCCTTCTAGGCTTCTGGGCAACTAAGTCTTGTTGGTAGCCTGACTTGAGCGGGCTTTCCTTGAGCTGGGGAGTGATGGAGGTAGTATCAGATTGCTGACGCCTCCAGCAGGGAGTAGAGAAGGCCTCATAGACCCCATCCTACAAACTAATAACAGCTCCTACATGAAATGAAGAGACTAAAAGAAAGTTTTAACTCAGGCGATGTACACATTTTATGGTTAATAAGACACAATAGGTACAATACAATATCCTGTGCTAGGATATCACTGTCCCATTATACGTAACTTCATATTTGAACCTACTGAAGAGTGGTGAAATTCCAATGAATCAATCTCTCTTGATTCTAAGTTTATAAAATGGCCCTACATTAAAAAAACCCCACCACTAAATATAGACGTGAAAGGGTGAAACACAGTATAGATTCCTTCTTTGTTTTTAAGACACACTTATTTCAAGCAAAAAACAAACAGCAACAACAACAAAAACCCCTCCAAAACTTCGTTCTTCTTTCTTACATTTCCAAGGCTGTATCTGATGATCCTTGCAACAGGGGATATAAGTAACACAAGCCAAAACTCCTAGTTAGGAAAAAAAACAATCCCAAATATTTTGTTTTTAAAGTGCAAGTATAATTTTTAAGCCTATATATCCTGATAAAGTTTTGAGATCTTAAAATGGCTGTTATGCCATGTTTGGAAAGAAATCCAAAAAGTGTTTCACACAGGTCTTCCACTGTCTCTGAGGTACTAAATCCTGGAGAAATAGCTAATGGGACAATTTTTGTTCTGTCTCAACAGCTGTGAGCTGAACGGAACTGTGAAACTTTTGACTCAATTTAAGCCATGTAAAGTGCACCCAAATACCACAATGACAGATGTTTGGGAAATGTTTGAACCGATATATAATCTTTTCCTACTAGCATTTCGGTAAATTTAAAAAAATCCCCCACAGCTGGAACACGAATTTTAATTTAAGGGACCTGTACATGAGCATTGCAATAATTGTACAAAATTGACAAAACCAAAAATATTGGCAACATACAGTTATGCTGCCACCAGATAGTTTCCTCCCATAGTGCAATTAGAGAAGTTTCTCAGAGTGTAGTTCATCACATTTTCCCCTACACAGAAAACCATCTCACCTGAATATTGACAAACACACCATGATATGTCTCATATAGAACTTTGTTGCCCTTCATATGCAATGGAAACTCAAAAGGAATTTCTGTTTTGCCACTGGGAAGTTTTCCTGGTTTTACCATTTCTATGGTACTGTTGATAACTTGAATAGGCTGTAAAGAGAAACGTTGAGAAGTTTATAATAAAGCAGTCTGCTTCATAATAACGGCCCAATAACAGAGCCACATGAAACCCTATCAGCCTTTCCAAATATCTCCAAATTCACATGTCTGTGTCCCATACAAACAATTCTCTACAAACTCACGCTGTGGCAAAAAGTGGTCTTATTTAATGTTTCTTACCAAGACAGTCTGTACAGTTTTTTTGCACGTGTGTCAGACTGGTGGCTAAGCACATTTAAGAAGCTAACAAGTAGAACCTAGTACACTTTTGAAAGCAGCACATTTCTTGTTCCATTATCGAAATCACAAACCTTAACAGCAGCAGAAGGAGTCTGTATGTGTATATGCCAGTTGAGCAGTTAGCTCTTGGAGGGAAGAAAGGCTCCCAAAGGCAAGCTATATATTTAGCATCAGAATGTTGCTGGAACAATGGCAAACTATGGTTTGGCACTTGACTGGGGAAGCATGCAAATTCTCATGAAATATGCCTCCATCAATTAAAAGACAACAGAGTAGGAACAGCAAAATAAAATAAATAAATACATGCACTCCCAGAGCACGGAAATTAATTTAATATCAAATAGAGCATTGAAATAAATATCTTATTTTCCCCTATGTGATTTTTCATTTTTCTTTTCAAACTATTTTTGTTTTAAATTGCTACAATACCCAATGCCAATGATAAGATGATGGGCCCCAAATTACTGTTCAAAGGTCATTTGTCTAAATCAAGGAACTTATATTTGAAGTTAAGCTTCTAAAGCTGAAATGGAATTAAAATTCTTGTTCTGGTTGTTTGAAAATGCTTTGTTGGGGAAAAATATGGATATCCTCTAAGTTTGGGACTATTCAAACCATGAAGCAGCACAGACTGACGGAAGCTTTCTTTCTCCTCAGAGTAAGTATTTCTTCTCTCCTCTCAAAAGTAAACTATCCAGCTGCTTAGGGCTCACATATGGAAGAGATATTTTATATATAACTAAAAACAGGCTTCTCGTTGCAGCTTTGCTTGGAGCCTTCACATTCACTTTATTTATAAGAATTCAACTATAAAGATAGATTTTAAGTGATTATAAGTCAAATAACAAGTCAGATTTGGTCAAATGAAATAAAAGCAAAACATATTCAAAGCTAATCTTAACACTTTCAATGCCCTTACAAACTTAGATGCTTCTCACCACAGGCTGGCTGGTTGCCCTTCAGCCAGGCTCTCCCCTTTGATCAGTGCTTCAGTTGCTTGGTGGTGATGTATGTAGATGGAGGTGGAAGAGAGAGAAAGAGCATTGCAAATGTCACTCCCTTTATTCATGTTCTTTGGGGATGGATAGCTCAGTGGTTTGATCATTAGCCTACTAAACCCAGGGTTGTGAGTTCAATCCTTGACATTTAGGGATCTGGGGCAAAAATCTGTCTGGGGATTGGTCCTGCTCTGAGCAGGGGGTTGGACTAGATGACCTCCTGAGGTCCCTTCCAACCCTGATATTCTATGATTCTATGAATTCTAGAACAGTTTTACTCCTCTTCCCCTTGCAGGACTGTGCTTCTTACACCAGTTACAGCTACATGCAAATAGCACGGCACATTACAGCAGTAAATATCTTGACAAGGTTTCTTTAACTCTGTGTTTACTTAGGCTGGGTACGTTTTAACACATTTTTCTGCATCTGAAGCTCACAGTGTTATGCTAGATAATGGCAGTGATTGGGAAAATATTAAACCACCTGCATACACTGAAGTAATACACAATCATAAAGAAGTAGAATTACTAAGGAGAGATTTGATTTAGACACCAGACATAACTTTTTGTACCCAAGAAACCAATCTACATATTTCTTACCTTAACAGAGTTATAGAAAGCCTCAAACACACCAACGCTTTTGGCACTGAGCTGCAGATTTACTGATCCTTCCATCGTTAAGGAGACACCCTGGTGTTGGACTGCATCCTTACTTGTTATGACCACCACTCCAGAAAGAACTTCCTAACAAGGAAAAAGTGATAACCAAAACATATTGATTTTATCAGTTTCTTCTCTTGCTAGAATTCAGACTGCAGTGACACCCAAAGTATGTTAGGTGATTTCCAAATGCAAAGGAAGACAGTCCCTGCCTCACAAAACATACAGTCTGAAAAGACATATTGATGAAGAGAGGAGGCAGGGGAAAGGAATACAAAATACAAGTTAAGTGATCAAGGTGATGGCAGGCAGAAGTCTCTTTACTTACATGTTTGCTTTTCAACTCCACTCCCACCCAATCTGCTGCCAGAATTCAAACCTCTCTTCTTCCCCTTACCCTAACTCACAAATTGTGTTCCAGTATCCGTATGCCCCTCCCTCCTAGTCTTCAATATCTTTCCGCCACATAAATGAGCAATTTACTTATAAATAAATGACATGTAAACAGATGGCTTGGTCAGCTAGCTTCTTGTGGGTGTTGAAGAAGTGGTCCTTCAGAAGGGATTTAAATGAGGACAGGGGATTCCTCTGCAGACCTGTTCAAGGAATGGAATAATACACAGTAGCAGGGGGAAAGTATTGTTGTAAAAGAAGTGGACAAACAGGCCTTCACAGCTGGTGTTTCAAATGGAGTGGAGGTGAAGTGAAGAAGGGGGGGGGGGGGGGAGTAGCAACATTATTAAAAAAAAAAAAAAAAGATGGATAAATTGAAACTGACAAAGCTAGGCAGGATATTGAAGACCATCACAAGAAGTCTGAACTTAATATGGTGAAGTCAGTGGACGGATCAAAGAGGAAAGGAAAGGAGAGTGTTGATCTGGTCAGAATGGTGGGCAAAGTTTTAGCAGATGTATTTTGTATGGACTCCAGGGGTGGATGTGGTGATGTGGGTCCTGGGAGCCTGATGAAGAGTAGGTTACAGTAATCAAAGTGGAGCTGTTCTAACTTAAGGCATCCTTATCCAGATGCCTATGGGCTTCTCTAGAGCCCAAAAATGTCAAAGCATTCTATTCTTCTACCAATCCTTTCCACCTCCAGCATGGCCCTATTCCAATATAAAGTTCGCTCGTTACCTCTTTCAGTGCACAGGATGGACTGTGATTGAGGCAGAGGGTTCCAAGAAGAGAAAAGATGTTCCCTTGCATTTAAAACACTGGAATGCAAGGCAAAATAATGGGGTTCTACTGGTGGCTCTGCCACAGAATTCCTATGCAATACTGAGCAAGCCTATCATAATAGATATGCATAAGGGTACCCAGTTCAGGTAATCCAAGGAACAGTCATACTGTCATTGTCTAACTTTGAAGTGCTTGATGTTTCAACCTTGTTATTTTAATGTAGTTTTTATATACAATTATAATATTAGTGACAAAAATATACAGCAAGCTGTAATGGTTAATTAAGGCATTAATATATCTGCCTAATATCCAAATGCAGTTTCAATTGGATTTGGTAATTTGTTTCCCCCACCTTAACTATAGTGTAATATTGCCACCTGCAGTTATATAGCTAGACAGCACCACTTGGGTGCAACATGGGCATTGGTAGGTGAAGGGATTCCTATAAAAGTACTGTTTGTGAAAGCATGTTTTGGGATTCTTTGGGATGAAAGGTGCTATACATAAAAGACATTATTACCACTGGCTGATGTCAGTGTAATGTGTGGTGACAAATGACTTTCTAAAATAGAATAGAAAACTTACACCATGCAAGTAACTCCCATGATTAATTAAAACAGATTTATTTTTAACTTATTGACTATTCCTAGTGATTCCTGATCAAAGATTCAGACAGCATTTCTAGTACAGCACTCAGTAAACTAAACAGTTCTTTCAACATTGTGTTCTCAGATCATTCAGCTCTCCTGTCTAGTCAGTGTACTAAAGGTAACTTTAAAGGAAATGTATTCAACAATCTCTTTAAAGTGGCAACATACAAACACAGCCAGACTCTATATATATATATATATATATATATATTATATATAGTGAATAAAAAGTTAAAATCATCACAAAGGCCAAATATGTTGTATCCGATTTCAGTCCAGGGAATGCTCTTAAAGCTGAGTTATAAATCCACTGAACAATGTGGTGTGTAATGGAAGTGTACGTAAGCCTTTAGATATAGGGTGCAAACAAGACCACTGTATTCATTATTATTTTCTATTTCTCATCCACTGATTGCTCCAGTAATGCTTTTTCTCTCTCATTAAATGGCTTTATTCACTAAATCAAAGCTGTAATGCTTGTGTCCATTCTTATTCAGCTGCTTTACACACACACACACACACACATATACTTGATTTGTTCTTTATAAGCTAGAGGGAATCTCCCTACTTTGAACAAACAGTTCACTGTGAAATGGAATTTGAGAGCACAACCATTCCATTTCGCCTGGGGGAAACCCCCTCAGAAGGCAGGTGCTCAGTCAGCCCTAACTTGCCCAATAGCTCGTAAGACGCACGGAACAGCCACAGGAGATACAGTGAAAGGTACCAGTCGGTCCCCTCTACCGGCGAGGGGCGGGCAGGCGGCGCCAGCCGAGGCGCCCCAGACCCGCGGCCAGGCAGCGCCGGGAACCCGGCCCCTCGGGCTGTCAGGAGAGGAGCTGGGCGGGCTCAGCGCGGGCTTCAGTCCAGCCGGGGGGGACGGGACCCTGGTGGCCCCGAACCAGCTGGGCCAGGGGAGGAGTTTTGATTCCGGCCCCAGCCCCGGCCCGCGCTTCACCCCGGGGCTCTAGCAGGGGCTGGATGCTCCAGAGACCCGCGGAGCGCTGGCTGCGGCCGCGATCCCCCCCCCCAAGCCCCTCCCCGCGGCCCCGGGACCCCCTCGGTCCAGGTCCCCTGCCCCCTCGGGAGTCGGTTACCGAGCCCGACAACGGGCCCCGCCTCCGCAGCCCCCCTCAGGAGCCACCGCGGGCAACGGCAGCTGCCGCGCGCCGGGCCCCGCACTCACCCCGCAGAGATAGACCTTGTTGGCCCGTTTGATCTTGATGTCCAGAGCGGTCCCCATCGCGCCGCGTCCCAGCCCGATCACGTGCCCCGGGCGGGGGACTCCTGTCCTGTGTCCTCCCGCCCTGTGACGCGCGCCATTTACATCCGGGTCACCCCCTCCCCCGACGCCATTTGTAGACCTCTATAATCACATCGTTATACAACATGGCTCTGCCCGTTCCCCGGTAGTCATAGCAACAGTGAAATTAGCGACAGCGGGATTCTCGCCCTCTGTTTTCTACGTCACAGCAGGGGCGGAGTCGAACAAGCGTCTAGCAGCCAGCGGACTACAGTTACCAGCATGCAGCGCGGCCCGAGGGGACTGAAACCCCAGCGAGTGACGCCGAAGCGCTGCATGCCGGGAGCTGTAGTGCTTCGCGGGGCTGCGTTGCATGCCGGGGCGAGGTCAGCTTGTCCTGGCTGCGCTGGGGCCAGGCCAGGGCGCTCGGCTACAGAGTTGGACGGCGGGGCGGGGCCTGTCCTTGGGGGGGGCAGGGCCCTGCCGCTGAGCCGCTGGTGGCTGCGAAGACGGGGGGCGGGGCCGCAGGAGAACCAGGGGGACGCAGCAGAAGCGGCTGCGTCTTATTCCGGCCCTGCGGAAACCAGCCCGAGGCCGCGGCTTCGTTCAGGCGGCCCCTGAAAGCGGGGCCCGGCTGCCCCTCCCTGACACTACACCGGCACCCGCTGGGAGCGCGGCCGAGCAGGCGGGTGTTTGGCTCACAGGTGCCCTGTGCTCCGGCTACAAGGCCTGGTGCACAATCACTGCCTGCGGCTTAACTACAAGGCGTGCGTTTGTCTCACGTTAGGCTTTCCTGTGCTGTAGAGGAGAAGCTCAATTTGACATCTTGGGAAAGAGGAGACAGCAGGCCCCTTCCCTGTCTGCTAAATTCTAGTCACATATTTTGACCATTTTCTCTTTTGCCTTCACACTTGACTGTCTCATGCATCAACTTGCCTTTCAGGGCTGTGTCAGAAGTATAAATCTGGGCTCTTGAGTCTGGTGGATGGGGGGAATTTGAGACACAAATCCTTAACACAAATGCATTTTTATGTAGCTTTAAAGTTTAATGCTTTCTGTTTAAAAGTATAAAATATACTGTACATTGCAGTTAGGCAAAATGTGCTATCTCAAAACTATTTACAACTTTAATGAATTTAACTTCACAATATTCTGTGAAGTACAGTATGGGATGTTATCGCTGTTTTCTTACAAATAAACGGAGGCAAAGAGATTAAATACCTGATCCTGCAAGTTTTGAGTGCCATCTGTGTGGTGCTGGGAAACCTCCATCGCTTCCCTGGGAGTAGAAGGTAATCACCAGCTCAGGAGGTGCTCAGCATCTTGCAGAATGAAACCCAGAGGCTACGTCTACACTACAGACCTTACAGTGGCACAGCTGTACTGCTGCAGGTGTGCCTCTGTAAGGTTTCCTGTATAGTTGCTCTATGACTAGGGGAGAGAGCTCTCCCACCGGCATAATTAAACCACCCCCAACGAGCGGCAGTAGCTATGTCGGTGGGAGTTGCTCTCCCACTGACATAGTGCTGTCCACACCAGCGCATTTGTCAGTGAAACTCATGTTGGTCAGTTCGTTTTTTTTCCTCCACACCCTGACCAACAAAAGTTTTGCTGATGAAACTGCTAGTGTAAACAAAGGCTAAGCGTAAAATCCCTTTGATTTCAGTGTGATCAGGATGTGCCCTTAAATGCCTTACCAAAATCTCACAGGAAATCTGTACTTGTAATGAAGTAGAACACAGATCTCCTTCAATTCTGAACCTTAGCTGTTATTCTTCCTCCCATGCGAAATGCAAAACATTAGTTCAACATTTAGTTGAAATATTACAAGCACAAATCTCAGGATGATTCACAGACCAACTGTAACCTGATCCAATTGCATTTTAAATGGTGATAGGTTTTCTGCCTTAAAATGTATATGTGTAATGTGCTTGAGTTGTGTAGAAGAAATTAAACTGTACATTTCCCAACTTGTGTGTCTGTTGCATCAACATTTTAAATTTAATATAGAGAAGGTGCACACTAATTACTCAACCATTTCTTTTTAATTCAGAAAAAGTAATTTATGACTTATTGTGAATTACATACATGTTGATTTAGAGCTTTTATGAAGAATCCATCTTTTGGTTATCCAAATCTATATAAGAATAATTTTCTTAGAGCGAAACACTTTTTCCCCCCTGCTTTCATCTCAAGTGCCTCCTTGATCATAATGTTATGGTAACTAATATATTAAATTACAATGTAAACAATGGGGCAGATATTTAAAATTCATGAGAGGAACAATGTAATAGTACTAACTTTAAACTTGGTGCTTGCTACAGACAGCCAAGTGCATTATAAGCTGAGTACGCCTCATGAACAGGTGAAGCAAGCGTTTCGGATGACAATTTTGGGGTCATAATGTATTTGTCACAAAATGTACTGGTCTTACTTTTAAATATTTTCTTTACCTTAAATGCCATAGAAAAAGAAAAGTTAAGCAGGGATAGGAGGTAACTTGCTAGGCTGATAAATTATGCGTTTATCCTGAGTGTGTCTCAAAAATGTTGGCTCATCTGTAACAGAGACTTTGGAGAGGTTTATCTAATCTTCCACCATATGATACCTTTCATGTGCTTCAGCTGTTTGCTTTGCTAACCAACCAGTTATTTCAGGTCCCTGTCCAGAAAAATGTCTCCATAATTTGGTCCTATGGAATTTTTGTGTGGTATCTTTTTTTTTTTTTTTAAAGTATTCCTAATCTAATATCTCTCTGGAATGTTTCTCTGCTTAATAAATTTGTGGGTGACCCAATTTGGATGGTCTCAGGGGACTCTTATTTAGGAGCACAATGGGCTCTTGAAGTTCTAGTGCTTAGGGCATGTTTTGCTGACTGCAGGTGGGAAACAAATTTTAATATTTCTTCATTTATAATAGATTAGACAAACAAGTCTGTAAAATGATAGAGTGAACCTTTCAAGAACTTCAAAAATCCTGTGTATTTTAATTGTATTGCCTAGTATAAGCAACTGTTTCTCTTCAAAAGCGTTGTGTAGATGTTTTAAAATAATTCTAGAAATAAATTGTCCTCAGAATCTCACAGCTAAACAGCATTAAGCCACTGTCCGTGTTGGAAATATTGGATCCTACCAACAGCTTTCAGTGACATCTTTTGTGGGGTAAGAACAGTGCCTCCAGCAGTGATGGGAGAGTGCACACCCAAGTGGTAGCATATACTGTAGCATTTTAAATGAAGCAATGTGTGCCACACCAAATCCACTGACTGGTGTGGAGGGAGGCTGGACTTCTCCAAATAAATTACACATATCAAACACAGGAATGGTGTGGTTAGGGTGACCAGACAGCAAGTGTGAAAAATCAGGACGGGGTGGGGGATAATAGGCACCTATAGAAGAAAAAGCCCCAAATATCAGGACTATCCCTATAAAATAGGGACATCGGGTCACTCTAGATGTGGTACCACTAGGATACCAGGGAGTGAAAGGAGCAAAGATTTGATCCCGTAGCACTGACCTCTATAACAGTTTTTCTGGTGACTTTAGCAGGAGCATGGCTCAGTTGAGGAGGAGAAGGACATTGAAGAGAAACTAAACAAATGAGCAGAAATAAAAATTAAAATATAATTGTAAAACTAAATGAACATGATAGGAGAGGGACAAATCATCACAGTATCCATAAAATAAAATAATCTTTCTACAATATGGAATACTTTGAGTGTGTCAACTAAAGAGTATAAATTATTTAGACTTTCAAAACTCTTTTTCTAGAGTCATCACCCCGGAGGCTGTTAAGGATACTAAATAGTCAACGACTGACAGGTAAAGTACTGTCATTGATTAGAAACTGGCTAACAGACAGAAAGTGAAGTGTAGAAATACAAACTGATGCTAAATTTTCATCATGGCAAAAGTTTAACAGTGAGGTTGCTCTGAGGTTCCATACCAGGACCAGTGTTAGTTAATATATTTATAAATTATCTGGGAAAAGAGTAAACACAGTGAAGTAGCAAAATTTGCAGACTTGCCAGATGAGCGGGAACATGATAGAGGTATAATAAAAAGCACAGAGAAGGTAAATTCATCATAAGCTGCTGTTGAGTAAGGTGACTTCTGTTGGTTTCTTGGCTTAGATAAGTACCTAGACTGCCAGCCACCTTAAGTCTAGGCACATTTTACAGGTAGGGAGCTGAGATAGAGAGAGGCTAAGTAACTTGCCGAAAAATCATACAGGAAGTTTATGAGAGAGCAGGGCCTTGAACCTAGGGCACCTACATCTTAGGCCTGTGCACAAACCTCTTATCCATCCTTCTTCTCCAGAATGTAAGTTGTGCACTGCTATTTAACCTTTATTATAAAACACGTACAAATAAATTGAAATGCAGCACATTTAGAATTATTTTTACATAACATAATTAACTTGTGGAACTCATTGTCAAAGTATATAACTGAGGCCCAGGGCTTAGCAGGATTAAAAAACTAATTTGATATTTATATAGCTAATGAGACCATCCATAGTTACATTACTGTGTGACCCTAACAACTCCTTAGTGCCGCTGGCAAAGGGTTCGCTATTCTGTAACAGCAACTCCTGTCAGACCTGACAAACTCACTACATCTAGCACATTGCTTTCATAGTATTTATCCATAAAGAATGTCATGGAAGGTCTTCAATAAAAGCCAGGGTCACACTGGTCATTAATACTGTTGTATGTGGGCAAGTATGTATGGATAGTTAGAAAATATGTTCCCTAAAAGTCTGAATCAAAGCAGAGTTGACAAACAGGTTGCTGCCAAAGGATGTATATTCACTTGTGTACCTAGTTTCACATGTAAATTAAGCATTTTAAGCCAACATAATAGAAGCACCATTTATGTACAAAATCAACAAAAGAGTGTAAGGTCAACAGGTGACAAGACACAGGAGAATGTACCACAGGGGACTGTCCTGTCTCTGGAGGAGACAATAAACTCGGGGAAATGTGGCCCCTCTCCCATGGGAGAACTAGAGCATCCCCTAACAAGCGTTTTCTGGAGCAATAGAGTGGGCATTTCCTGTTCAGGTAAGTAGCCAACAGGTCTATTATTGGGATTTCCTAGTGATTCAGTATGTAGTGGAGTACTGCCAGGTTCATTTCCCATTTGTAGTCGTGAGAACTTGTGGCTGAGACTGTATGGTGTTATATTCTGTACTCTCAGCAGGTAAGCAGCTGATATGAGAACATTGTGGTGAACGCAACAATTCTATAGCTTTAGTACTTCGGTGCACAGGAAGGATGATCTGGCATCCCCTTGATGATTTATGTAAAACATGCACACTATGATTTTTGTGTGCGTGTCCCTGATCAGTGGAATAAAGTGAGCACAAGCATTTCTGACCGTTCTTAGTTCCAGGAGGTTGATGTGGAGAGTCGACTCCATTGGGGACCATTTGCCCTGAACTTTTGGTTATTCAGATGGGCTCCCCAGCCTATTAGGGATACGTCCATGTTTTTTTTTGGGGGGGGGCAATTGTGTGAAAGGGACCCCCATGCAGACGTTCATAGGGTCTTTCCACCATTCCAGGGAATGTTTGATCCTAAAGGACATCGACAGGGGTTTGCCTAGTCTATCTTTGGTGTGTAGACAGACCTGAGCCATGCCTGTAGGCACCTCATGTGTAGTCTGGCATGAGATATCACAAACGTGCATGCCACCATGTGCTAGAGAAGTTGGAGGCAACGTCTGGCTGGTGTTTGTGGGCTGCCCTGAACTGTCTATGAGAGTGGTCAGGATGTGAAATCTGTGTTGTGGGAGGAGTGTTTACGCTTGTATTGAGTCAAGATCAGCTCCTATGAACTCCAAGTGGTGTAGTGGAGTCAAGGTCGATTTTGGGGAATTGATTAGCAAACTCAAATGCATGAATACATCTTTGGGTGTCCCAAAGAGCTTCTTCGAAGGAATGGACTCTGAGGAGACAGTCGTCCAAGTAAGGGTAAATCATGATCCTTAGGCTCTGTAGATGAGCCATGACTACAGACAGGAACTTGGAGAATACTTTGGGTGCGAATGAGAGTCCGAAGGGAAGGTACTCTGTACTGGTAATAGTCCTGACTGAGTCCTGAGGAATCATTTTTGGGATGGCTGGATTGATATATGGAAGTAGACATCCTACAGGTCGAGGGCCAAGAACCAATCTCCCTGCACTAGAAATGGGATAATAGCTGAAAGTGTGGCCATCTTCAATTTTTGTGCCTTCACAAATTTGTTCAGTGCTCTTAGATCTAATATGGGTCTCCACCCTTCTTTATTTTTGGGGATCAGGAACTATCTGGAATAGAAGCCTTTGCCTCTGAGGTGCACAGGAGTGGGTTCTATGGTTCCTAGGAGTAGCAGGTGATCTATTTCCTATGTTAACAGTCTCTCGTAAGAAGAGTCCCTGAAGAGGGACAGGGAGGGAGGGTAGAGAGGAGAGAGAGAGAGGTGAAGTGGAGAAAATACCCATTGGAGATAATCTCCAAGATCCATCTGTCAGAAGTCACGTTCTTCCAATTTTGGAAGAAAAGAGTGAGGTGGCATCCAAAGGTCTGTAGGTTACAGCTGATGTTATGGGGAGTGGTCTCTCGGGCCCTTGACCAAGGTGTCAAAATTGGTGTTTCGAGGTCAAGAGCTGGGATGTTGAGGATTGAGGGGCTGATGGTTTACGTTTTTGAATCTTAGGCCTCTTTCGCTGTGGCTCATAGTACCGTTGCGGTGGTGGGTACTGGGGTGGTTGGGATCTATGGGATGACTGAGGACTGAATTTTCTTTTCTGTCCCAGTATGTAGATCCGCAGCAAATGTAGTGTGGCTCTGGAGTCCTTAAAGGTATGAAGTGATGCATCGATATTGTCTGCAAACAGTTTGGAGCCCTCGAAAGGGAAGTCCTCGACCGTCATCTGTACCTCCTTTGGCAGTTCTGAGAGGTGTAACCACGATGCCCAACGCACTGCTACTGCCATCGACACCGAATCAGCCGCTGTATCCGTGGTATCTAGTGCTGTCTGGAGAGCTGTTTTCACTACTAACTGTTCCTCATGTATGATAATCTGAAACTGTTCCCATTGTGTTTCTGGCAGGTGGTCAATAAATGCATGAAATTTGGTGTAGTTCATGTGGTCATACTTTGCCATTAAGGCCTGGTAATGCGCAATTCTGATTTGCAAAGTCACTGAGGTTTTTGTCTTTCTACCAAATAAATCAAGTCTTTTCCAGTCTATCATAAGGGGTGGCCTTAGAATGATGTTCTTGGCCGCAGGAATTCACAGCATCCACCACAATGGAATTAGGTGAGAGGTGTGAAAAGAGGAACTCCGCATTCTTGGGGAGCACATAGTACTTTTTATCAGCCTTTTTGCATGTTGGTGTGATAGAGGCTGTAATTTGCCAAATGACCTTACCAGGATCCAGAAGCACCTCATTAACCGGGAGGGCGATTCTTGAGGAGGAGAATGTGTGCAATATATCCAGCAACTTGTGGTGGGTATCTTTCACCTCCTCCAGGGGAATTTGTAGTTTGTCTGCCACCATTTTTGTGAGTACCTGAAACAACTTAAAATCGTCTACTATGGACGATGGAGGAAGCATCACGGCCTCGTCCGGAGAAGAGGAGGAGATATTGGTTAGTGGTGTAACCTCCTCTTCTAATCTGGCCTCTTGCACCTCAAAATTTTCCTTTCAAGGTTCTGGGGCTCTGGACCTAGAGGCTGCAGGAGATTGTCTTATTGGCTCAGAGTAGGAGACACCAGATGCCTATGAAGTATGGTGCCTGTAGGCTGCCCATGGATCCCAGTATGGCCACTGGGGTGGGGGGAAGGGCATGGGTGGTGATACCCATGGCTGGTCATATCAAGAGGGCTGAGACTTAGACTGATGGTGTGACTGGGAAGGCCCTGGTTGGTGTTGAGATGGGCCATGATGTGTGGGTAGTGAGAGGACATCATCCTGGTCACTAATTGAATCCTTGCTGGAAAGTGGTGGAACTGATAAGGAGGCTGGAAGCAAACACTCCATTGCTTGTGGTGATTCTGGGAATCGAGAAGTGCTCAGTACCGGGACCTTCATACCAAGTAGCAGGGACTCTGGAGCCTCAGCCACCATGAGATCTCTGGAAAAACAGAAGTCCTGCAGTACCGCAGTGATCAGTACCATCAGGGCCTGTTGGTGCTGACTCGCTGGTACTGAGGAAATCGGGACAGATCTTGCCCAAGATGGTCGATCCGATAAGGGTTGTTTGGAAACGGTCAGTAGCAATGGTTCACATGCCGGGACCTCCTTTGCAGAGACGGTACGGACTGTGCTCTTGCCTTTGTCAGGCGATGCTGCTGCTTCAGAGCCTGCACCCTTAGAGTCCTTAGGGCTTATAGGCGGTGTCTGCACCATATGAGCCACGTGTCCTATGGATACCGTGCTTTGGAGTCATCGGTGCTGCTGGTGCCGAGGTGACTGATCGCACCAGGGATCTCCTCTGGCTGGTCTGGGGCTGCGTTTGAGGACTTGCAATGGGAGTCCGAAGATTTCCTTCATGGCTCACTGTCCTTAGACGTAGAAGGCTCCGGGGATGGTCTGTGTCGTGGAATGGATTCTGGACCAGGGTCAGATGCTGGTTTAAGAGCATCCTCCATAAGGATGAGTTTCAGCTTTAACTCCTATTTTTTGGGGGATCTAGCCTACAATTGTTGGCAGAAGGTGCACTTCTGCAGAATGTGAGCCTCTCCAAGGCATTGGATACAGCGGGAGTGTCAGAGGCACCTTTTAAACCCAGGGAGCCGGGCATGCCCGTTATTGGGGGTGATCCCTAGAGGAGAGAAAAAGAAAGCGGGGAAGAAAAAAAGTTATGTTTTGTTTTGTTTTTTAACTGGGAAAAAAACTAACAGAAACCCTATAAGACTAAGAAAAATCTAATAGAAATAATAACTAAAACAAAACCTAACTCTAAGGTAAGGGAAAGGGGATTGCTATTTGCTCTGTCTCAGGCCGGGGGCAGTTAAGAAGGAACTAAGGGTGGTTCGCCCACGCAGTGCTAATTAGCCTTGAGGCAGAACACAAGGGAGGGAGAGCGCATGTGTTGTCCGAACAGATACTGCTACCAAAGATCTCCGATGAGAGGTGCAGGGATGCAGGCACACCTACAGTGTAGCACCTATAGGATGAAGAAGAACTTACGATTGTTTGCACTATAAATATATCTCAGTGTTGTTGTGTTATATGGGAGCTGAGCCTCAGTTTAATCAAACAGGCTGGTGTGTACATTGTTTCCTTTGGGGGAAAGCAAACCAGCAATTTCTGTGAGTAGCCAGAGGCTGGATATCGCAGGGGAACGCTTCAAAGGGGCTCAGGACTGGAGTGCACGTATAGTTAATCTGCAAGGCAAAGTAAGGGTTGGAATAGCCCTGAGGAGATTGTTTGGGTGGCTAACAGATTGTAGGTGTCAAGAACCTAACACGCAGCTAAGTATCAGCAAGTCTCTCTGGAGCCAGAAGGGGTAACTGGACACTATGAGAACCATCAAAATTGCATTGAATAAAAAACATCTCCTAAATAAAGGATAGAAACCCTCTTCTGTCAGGGCATAACTTAATCATTAACAAATGGCAGATTCGGGAATAAAAATTTCCCTGTCGGTAGGGCATTCCATAACTGTCCACTATAGGGTTTCATGTAACTTCTACTGAAGCATCGCGCAGTGGTCACTGTCAGAGACGGCAGAATATTAGACTCGACAGAGTGACTACTAATGTGATTTAGATGGCAATTCATATGTTCCTGTGTTCTTAATCTACATGCTTAATAGTTTTTCTCCAATTGGTAGAACAAATATCTGACGTTACCAAATTTTCCCAGGAAAGGGGGAAGCACCTGATCCTCGATGGTTCAGTATTAATCTAGCATTTTAAATCAGATCTCCATATAATCAACAGGTTTTGTACAACAAAATTTTAAATTGGCATTAAAAAAGCCTCTTAAGCAACATAAAAAAATTTAACATTTTCAAAAATTATATCCTAGACTGAGGAAAGAGAAAAATTCCAGTAATGAAATTGATACTCTCATTTTTAATCAGATAAAAATAATTTCTGAGACTCTAAATCTAAAATTAAATCTCATAGATTAGTTTTTATCCACTGTTATTCCCTTCTGCTAAATCTAGGGAATGTACAAATAGGCATGTAATTTAAGGTATGTGAGGGACTGGATATTTACAACTCTCCTCATCTAATTGGCAGACTATGGAGACAGATGAGATAGCACCCACCTCTTTTTTAGCTTTCTTGTTGTTAGACCAAAATAAAACTAAATAACTTGACACTCAAAATAACTTTTTCCTTTGACATATACTCCAAATATGGCAGGAGGTGATGAAGTATCATAAAATATTGATTGACTCTACCAGTTTGTAATAACTTAAACCTCTCTTTAGGTTGGAATGATGGTATTTTAAAAATGGAATGAGGGAAAGTATTGAAATAATTGCTGACACACACATGTGTGTACAACATGTGTGTACACACACACATCAGCAATTATTTCAATACTTGCCTTCATCCCATTTTTAAAATATCATCATTCCAGCCTGAAGAGAGGTTTCAGTTATTACAAACTAGTAAACCATATACACATACAACACAAAAGGTGGTTTTCGCTCTTATCAACAGATGCATAACAGTATCACTGAGATACTTTTAAAAGATAATACTTATTAGTCTGTTGCAGTTTCAACAGATTTAGGGCTAGATCCTCAGCTGTAGTTGAGCAGTGCTTGGTACAGCAGAGAAGGGGAATGGTGAGTGAATTCTTTAAGGGGTAGGTTAGGCAGCTTTGCACTGCCAGATGGTGCAAGGCAGCCATAGTACAAGGTAGGATATGGCCTTTAAATGTAGTCTACCGCACTCTAGAGAAATCTGGCTGTCACCTCCCACAACAATAATGGGCCACTCAGACAGTTTCTTTCTTCAAGTTACAGTATAGGTATATTGTTTCCTATGTGAATTCTGCAAAGAGAACATTCAGGGGAGTATAAAAACAAAGTCAATAAATAAATTGAAGGTAACAATATAAATGATGGTATGGAATGATTCATAGACTGGGAGAATGTTGGGAGCAAAGGCAGTGACTTAATGCAGTGTTTCCAAAATGGTGGGTCCCGATCCACCAGTGGGTTCCAGGAAGGTTCTAGATGGGTTGCCCATATCCAGGGCCTGATTAACCCATCACTGGGCCCTGGTCTAGGCAAACATACACTCCTGGCCAGGCCAAACCTGGATGCACTACAACCCTATGCACTATGTCGCAATGCCTGGAGTAGGAGCCAGCCCGCAGGACGTGAGCCGCTGATGCAGGGTGAGTGTGAGGCAAGCTTGCTCTCCAGCCCCCTCCAGCTTCCTCAGCTGGGGCAGAGGGTGCATATAGGTAATAGTGGGATGCAAAAAAAGACAAAATGCAGTTGGCTGCTGCCTTAGTAAAAACATTGGGACCCACTGCCCTAATGAAGGGAAAAGTTTAGGCTGCAGAAGGTAATCTGGGGCACTAGGCACAGTATGATATAGGGCCTTGTGTGGCCTTAGCCCCACTTAGACTTGTGGTGGCAGAAGGAACTCCTATCAACCTAGAGAGGAAGGAACAGTGGCATGGGGCCCCTTTTTTCCCCAAAACCAGAAATGGCAACAGGGGCAGCCTCCTCTCAGGAGCAGCAAGCAAGAGGCATGGGGCTCCCCCTCTGCTTACCTCTGCAGCTGGGTTGTATCTGTCCAGATCGGTAGGACAGGCCTGCTGCTGCACTCTTCCCCTCCTGCCACACACACAGTTCTATGCTGGGGTGATGTTTATGGGGCTCCACAGAGCAATTATCTCTTGGTCCAGCCTACTGTGGTGATGGATCATGATGGTATTTATGTAAGTTGAGGTTTCTGGGCACTACAAAAGGAGGTACATGTAGCTATGGCACCTTTACTGGAGATATTGGAATGATGTACAGAATAGTCCTGAAAAAGGCAGGGATCAGGTTGGATGAGTCAAGTGGTCTATTCTGTTCCTACCTCTTATGGTTATTAATCAGGTAAAGCACAATCCTATCTACCACTGAATATGAATGATTTTTAGGAAAATTACTTCAGCTAATGACTAGTGGCTGATTATTAGATGTTCTGAATCCCCACCATTTCAGCTGAAGTTAGTGGGAGTCATGGGTGCTCAGCACCCCTGGAAATTGGGTGCTAGATTAGCTCAGCAAAGTTGTGGAACTTCAGTAACATGTTTTACTTAAAAATCTATACTTCATATCCAATTGAGAGCAAAATAAGGAAATTAAAAGTTTTGCAAAACTGTTCAACATATATCATGGTTTACCAAAAAATAAAAAAAGAAAGTACTCACCTGACCTCTCCACAGGTTGGATCTAGACTACAGCCGGATTTCATCAACAGCCAAGTGCATACAGGGGCCATGCACGTGGAGTGGGAGCAGGCAACTCACAAGTTTAAGAGACCTGAAAGAAAGAGAGAGAGAGAGTTAAAAAGGTACCTTTAAAGTAAATGATATGCCAAATGCTTGTTTTAGCTTTGCTATTTGAGACATTCAGCGTACATCTACAGCAGTGAATGGGATGACTTAAGGTTGCAATGTAGTATCCATTCTAACCTCCCTTTTTTGTGACTTACAAAAAATTCATTTGAACTGGAACTTTCCATGCTTGGTTTCAGCTCAAAAGGTGAAAGTTGTTAGAAAATTTGAGCAAAATCAGTTATTTTTTAATTATATAATGATGGAAAATACATTTTCCCACTATGTTTCAATTGAAATGTCCTGCTCTCATAACTCAAAAGCTGAAAGTTGGCTTGTTGGGTCATTAAGGAAGGGAAAATAATCCAAGTTTGAAGAAAATCAATTCAATGTTTTTTGAGTTATGAACAGTTAAAACTGAAATGTTCATATTGATGTAGTAAAACATTTTCTATTAATTTTTTTAGATTGATATATAGCTAAAGTTGTTTAGAATGGGTGGATACTGAACACTTCAGTTTTTAAGTACCTTTAATGCCTTAACCTTCCTTAAAACCATATTAGCAATGGGTTTAGGTAAAGACCTTTTGGTACTAACTATGAATAAAAAAAGTTTAATGCTATGAACATCCCTGCTTCAAGCACTAATTCACTGCACGAGCATTACCTGAGCTGATACCACAGACTTCTTGGTCCAAGTTCCCACTTCTCTCTCAAGCATTTGGGGGAACCAGAAAGGGTACAGGATTTATAAGGGAAAACAGTGAGGTTTGATAGGGCCAGGAACAGGATTTCACGAGCATAAAAGCTACAGGTTTTATTTGTGCACTTGCCATCCCTATGGCAGATATAAAGTATGTGTCCCATCTTGGATGTGTTTTTATATTAGTCACTCTAGACATACAGTTAGAAATGGGATAGTCCTAGTTTTGTGGAAAGAACATGGGTCCAGTCTATTCATTAAGGTTAAGGTAATCTAAATAAGTTAACTATATTGCACAAAGTTTGTGGTATTATCCTTGTGGATAGTCTGTCATCTTCACAAGCTTAAAATAATTAATTAATTCAGGTTTCCAGGTATTAGACATGAGATTTTTGCATTTGATATCCACAAATTTAGGATAAGCTTTTTTGCCCTCAGTGCAACTACTGTACATTGATACCCTAAATTTCATACCACTTATGGTATTCTGGGGGTGTAGTGGGGCAGCTGCCCCACTCTGGCATGAAAGGAGTTGGAGCAAGCCAGAGAGGCATCACAGAGCCCAAAGCAATCATGGAAGGGCTTATTGGGAGCCAATCAAGTGGAGGCTTGAAAGCAGCCTATCAGGGCCTGGCTGGGCCCTATAAGAAGGCTGCACGGCAGAGAGGAGCTGAGGGCTTGGCTACACTTGCAGATGTGAGTTAAACCTGCCTTTGTAGAGCGTAGTAGGGAAAGCGCTGCAGTCTGTCCACACTGACAGCTTCAAGCGCACTGGCATGGCCACATTTGCGGCACTTGCAGTGGCATTGGGAGCGGTGCATTATGGATAGCTATCCCAGCATGCAAATGACTGCAACGTGCTTTTCAAATGGGGGTGTGTGTGTGGAGTGTGACAGGGAGTGTGTTGTGTGTATGTGGGGGGAGAGAGAGTGGGTTTTTGGGGTGCTGAGAGTCTGTCAGCATGCTGTCTTGTAAGTTCAGACCTCCCTCTCCTCCCCTGCCTCTCTCTCACTCACTCAAAGCAAACAGTAAATGTTTGCTTTTTCTTGGAGCTGATAAGCTTCTCCGAAACGGAGCTATGAAAGGGCATTTCTGCATTCCTGCAGCCTATTTCACAACAATGACAAGAGTGGCCACTTGACTTAAGGGGATTATGGGACGTTTCCGGAGGCTGATCACAGCGCAGTAATGCAACACCTCATTCACACTGACGCCACTGTGCTCCAGCGGGGGTGCAGCAAACGTTATTCCACTCGCTGAGGTGGAGTACCAGCAGCGCTGTAGCTGCAGAGTCAGAGCACTCTACGTGCCTTGCCAGTGTGGATGGGGAGTGAGCTGGGGCGCCCGGGGCTGCTTTATTGCGCTGTAACTCGCAAGTGTAGCCAAGGCCTTAGTCTCTCCCTGGAGGGCAAAGGGAGAAGAACTGGCTCTTAGCGAGAGAAGCACCTAAGATAGAGCAGAGCAGGGCTTGGCAGGGCCAGCAGAGGCTGGGAGAACTCTACGCTGACAACTGCCCGACTGGGGCCCTGACATATAGGGGCAGAGAAGGTGCTGGGGCTATGGGGAAGTGGCCCAGGGAAGCAGGCAGTAGAGGAGAGTTGGAGGAAGGCAGTAAGTGGCTGCTGCTAGAGGGTCCCTGGGTCGGGGCCCAGAGTAGCATGTGGGCCTCGGCTCCCCTCTTTTCCCCCACTTGCCAGTGATGGGAGTGGCTAAGCCAGACTGCAGTTTGCCCTTGGAAGAAGGGGCTAGACTAATGACTGCTGTGAGCCACTGAGGCAAGTGATAGAACCAGAAGCTGTTGGTCCCCTGGAAGGGAGGGGGGGAGCCAGCAGAGCAGGCACAGCCGGAGGGCAGTGTCTAGAAGTGGACGCTGTGGTCTGGAAGTGACAGGGGTCCAACGGTGAGGACTGTGGAGACTGAGAAAGTAACGGAGGGTAAGACACCACTAGCGAAGGTGTGCTGCCGAAAGAGCTAATTCCCTAACCAAACAGCAGGAGGCACCACTGTAGCGAGTCCGGCACCGTTATGGTGGCTTCTGGTTGCAGCCTCATAGTTAGGGATGCGTTCTAAAGTGGGCTTAAAATAACACAGAAGTTCTTGTTTTTCTTCTAAAAGTATGTGGACTTTGGGGGCAAAAATTCACATTGTTAATTTTTATGCCCTTTGAATTTTCTGAGAACATTTATTTGGTTTCTCTTGATACATTTTTAATTGGAAGTCTTTTAAATTGGGTTGTGTCTGAAATTTGCCCTTGACAATATAACAGGTGTCGGCAACCTGTGACACACGTGCCAAAGATGGCACGTGGGCTGATTTTTAGTGGCACGTTGCTGCCAGCCGGTCTGGGGTTCCGTTTGCCGCCCGCGCTGCTAGTCTAGCACGTGAAACCTTTTACTGGCACGTGAAACCTTAAATTAATGAAGACTTGGCACACCACTTCTCAAAGGTTGCCGATCCCTACAATATAATCATACATTGTTGACTGATATCTTTAAAAACACTGTCCATCTCCACAAATTTTGGTAGAGAGCTATATTTTTAGTAGATCTGGTGCAATGTGTATCTTTGGGGTTGAAAAAAACTGGATTTCAGATAAATTTTTAGCTTTTCTTTGTCATAACTGAAATGTTATGTGCCAGTGATTGCTAACTCCATGTTTACTTGTAAACATGATAATCTGGATATGCATCAATTTAATGGGCCTCCATATAAAATATTAGCCATTGGGAGCTATGCTTTTTTCAGATTATATTCTCCAGATGAGAAGAGATTTAGGTGCAGTGGATTTAACATTCAAGGAATTTTGTGCAGCCACTGGCACATCAAGATTCATGTGCTGCTACTGCTGAATTAACTTCTCCATCAGCAGTTGCACTTCTATCCCTCCATGGGATTGCCCCCTGTTGTCCAACCCTACATTTAAGCATTGAAAAAACAACAACAAAGGAAATTAATAATTATGAAGCAGTTAGAATTGCTCCACACAAAACATACCTGACACAAACCCACAAAATAAAGAAAATTAAAAGTACATAGCCTCTCCTCCACTCAGAGGCATATATCTTACCATTATCACAACCATAAACTACAGAAAATGCTCAACAGCCTTAACTCTGCTCAGTATATGTGCTAGTGTTCCATCATCCCATCTATGAAACTACTCTCTCCCAACACAGCACAAAACTACACTAAACTTCCACAGGCAGTACTGTTTTGGTAAAGAGGTTTGTGGAGAAGGGTGAGTCAAGGTTAAGGTTGTGGTGTATGGTCTATGATGTATGATAGTTGTGGTAACAGATGGTAAAGTGTTATATGTGAAGGAGGAAAAGATTTGTTTTATAATATATACACACTGTATAGAATTCTGTGGTCTACATTTACTTTGCCTGTGGTTCAATACTACATTTTTGTTTTCCTTTCTCTCTCTCTCTATGTAAAAAGTGTGTGTGTGTGTGTGTGTATACATATACACTCTTTACAATATATTTATGGGCTTGTACTATCCATCCTATTGGTTTTATACATCTTTAGTATGGGAAAAGCTCATTTAATGGAAGAATATGGTTCTTCCAAGTTCTAAAATGCATCCTACTTGCAGTACTGAATCCTTTACTTAAATTTAATCTAGAATGTAGTAAAATTAGGAGGGGGGAAGACTTAAGAGGAACATGATTATTGTGGGATCTACTTTCAATCCTCTGCACAGGTAATTCTGATATAAATGACCTGAAGAAACACCTTCAGACTGAAAAACATGTGAGTGGCATATTTTCCCCCTAAGGAATACAAACATTTTTCTTAAAATCCAGTTTAACAATCCTTCACTGAAAAAAACATATAAACATGGAATTCCTATTGATTTTACTAACCATTTAAAAAAGTTTGTCAAGATGATTGTTCCTCCAATTCAGGCATTGCAAAATCTTTTTCTAGTGGAAGAACAAAAGCTGAATGAATCAACAAAACCCTGTAATTGCATCACACATGGTCACTTGTGAGTCATGCCAGATCTGCACCCATTCACTGCTACAGTGATTGAAAATAACGGTGCCAACAATGACAAGAAGGTCTGTCTCATAATTAGATAGTTTTATCAAGAAGCAAGACTTTTGAATAATGTTCTTTCAAAGCCTGTGTGTAACATTACAAATGTGGAAAAATGTCTTGCACCAATTATTTTAGCTTTCATGGATTCCAACATTCTAGAGACAAATGCAATTGGATTTTCCTTGGACTCAGCATATGTAATGTTTGGCAAGCACAATCTGTATTAAGGGGAGTCAAAGAAATGTCAGCTTCTGTGTATAGCCTTCCATGCGTGACACCCTTGTGCCACTTGGTAACTAAGGCTGCTGTCAAAGCCATTCCCAAACCAGTGGAAGACATGCTGATTGATATCTTTTACTTTTACTTCAGTGGCAATGCAAAGTGAAATAGGGAATACTGCTAGTACCAATTGTGGTGCAATACAAATGACTTATCAAACACAGTGAACAAAGTGAAAAAGGCCAACATTTTCAAACCCGTGTGCTAAAATTAGGCTCCTAAAACTATATTTAGGCACGTAAATATAAGTAGCCTGATTTTCACAAACCAAATTCCCAGTGAAGTCAATAGTAACTCCAGGTACTCAGTACTTTTGAAAGCCAGACTACTTCTTTTTAAGTGCCTAAATACAGGTTTGAGGCACCCAAGTTTGAAAATTTTGGCCTAAGTCTTTATAAAGATATTGAAAGGCACATTAATTTACTTAATGCTTAAAGGGAGCCACTTAAGGTTTATTTTCAACAGGTGCTCTAAAGTTGCAGTGGAAGACAGAAATCAGTACACCTCTACCCCGATATAACGCTGTCCTCGGGAGCCAAAAAATCTTACCGCGTCTGCGTTATAGGTGAAACCGCGTTATATCTAACTTGCTTTGATCCGCCGGCGTTCGCAGCCCCGCCCCCCTGGAGCACTGCTTTACCACATTATATCCGAATTCGTGTTATATCCGGTCGCATTATATCGGGGTAGAGGTGTATGTTGCTGATTAAGAGATCTGGAACTACAACTATTTTCTTTCTTCTGAGAGACTGCTCTGAGTGACCAACAGTGGGCTAAATTTCAAAACTGGCTTCTGGGAATATGCACATATTTGGGCATTTGTGCACTGCAAAACATCAAAAGCCATGTTTACACTGAAAAAATTTGCCAAACAATTCCCATGAATTTTAACTGAATTGCTGTTAGAACGAGTCCAACTACTGGTGTACAAAAGTCTCCTGTGCCAGAAAGCATTTTTAGCAGTGTTTTAGTTAAACCTGGTGATGATCAAGTCTAATTAGGCCTATTAGGGAAAGATAAGAGAGCCTCAGGAAAAGCAGAGGTATTTTCTCCAGCAGGGAAGAAAGAAGACTCCCAGGAATGAAGCCCTGAGAGTTGCTGCTCAGCAAAATAGGAAGGAGTGACCCACAGGAGCCCAAGAGAAGTTGATGGGGAGAAACTGAAAAGAGCCCAGGAAGGGATTAAAATGGAAAACTGAGCTCAAGGGTTTTATGAAGAGTGTCTGAGCTGAAGACAAACCAGATCCTCAGAATGGGGAGTTGGGCCCAACTTGAGGCTGGGATGTAGACTCTGTGGTTTTTTTGTGTTTTTCTTTTTGAACTGGTGTATCCTGGAATGGGTGGACTTTTAATAAATGTCTTAGCAGGAGAGCCAAATCACTGTAGTAGCCAAACTTCACTGCTTTTCAAAAACTCTCACAGACTGAAAGGAAATTGAGGCAGGTCTGCTGCAGAGCCATCCTGGGGCACTCCGGAGGCAGGGACCTTGATACAGTGTGACTGCACCAGTTTAAGCACAAATGGTTCAGTGACTCCATGTTAGCCATGCTTACTTTGAATTGTGAACTATTGCAGTTTTGCCCTGTGTCCAAATAGGGCCACTCTTTGTATATGTATTCCTCAATTCCTGACAAAGCTCCCAGAAACTGTGAATTGTAGAAGGTTTTTTAAAGGCCAGTGGTGCACTGTGGGACATAAATAGGAAGATTGTATAACCTGTTTTGGTGCCATCCAGACTGGCATACTCGTCAATATCTTGTGACAGAAATTAGAGATTTAATTTGCATGAAATTACACATTTGCATAAAGTGCTACCTGATAACACAGACAGCTTGCAGTCCTCACAAAACTCAAAAATGCCAAGTAATTAATTCTGTATAGCATAGTCCCACATTGGTCCATCCCCCAGTGTTACATCAACAATTAGGCACTTATCACATCTATATCAATTAATGATGTGCACCCAAAGTTGCATCTGCTACAACCCAGCAGGTCTGTACCCCCATTCCCAAATCAATTAATATTTTGCCCCCACATCACATATAAAACTAGCTATAGAGGTTCTTCAACCTCCTCCCTGGCTTGTGTGGGCAGCTCCAATGGGGGTTCTGCTCTTTCCACTTTCCTGGCCTGGTGTTGCAGGAATATATAAAGGAGAAGCTGTGTGGATAAAAAACAATGAATTTTTTTTTAAATAAAAAAAAATGATTTTTTAAAATTTAAATTGGATTTTTTGATAAAATGCTTTTTGAGGAAAAGATAGTTTTAATTAAGATACATTATAGCTCAAAGATTAGGGATTATAAATTCTAATTCTATAGTATGAGACAATATATTCATGTAATGTTTAAGAAACGGTTTGTAAATGAGTTCCAATAGTTCATGGATTAGGGACCTAATCTTATGGGGTTCCAGGAGCTTCTGTATAGATTATTTAGGTTAATCTTTCTATCTACCCAATTGGACTCAGTGCTCAATCTAGAAGATACTATCAGACAGGCTTAGTTTTGCAGTTCTCAAACTGTGGATTTGTGTCTCCAGAGATAACATGCTTCTTAACAGCAAAAATGTTTTTAAATAAATATATGGAAGTGAGAAATAACAGACCTCAACCCTATTGTCCCTCTGAAAATCTGTGTACACAGAGTTAATCCCTTACCTCTCTCTAAAAGTGCAAGTTTCAAAAAGTTCAATGAATAGAAGATTGTTGGGGTGGAATATAGGGTTACCATATTTCAGCAAGCAAAAAAGAGGACGGGAGGAGCCCCGCCCTAGCCCCGCCCCTGCCCCTCCCACTTCCCGCCCCCCCAGAACCCCCAACCCTCCCCCCGTTCCTTGTCCCCTGACTGCCCCCTCCTGGGATCCCTGTCCCTAACTGCCCCCCAGGACTCCACTCCCTATCTAAGCCTCCCTGCCTCTTGTCCCCTGACTGCCCCAACCCTTATCCACACCCCCACCCCCAGACAGACCCCTGGGACTCCCACGCCCCATCCAACCACTCCCCACTCCCTGACAGCCCCCCCCAGAACTCCCAACCCATCTAAACCCCTCTGCTCCCTGTCCCCTGACTGCTCCAATCCCTCTCCCCACTCCTGCCCCCTGACAGCTCCCCCCCAGAACTCCCAGCCCTCCCCCCCCCGCTCCTTGTCCCCTGACTGCCCCCTCCTGGGACCCCTGCTCCTAACTGCCCTCCAGAACCCCACCCCCTACCTAAGACTCCCTGTTCCTTGTCCCCTAACTGCCCCCTCCTAAGACCCCCCCAACTGCCCCCCAGGACTGTATCCTGACTGCCCAAAACTTTCTCCACTCCCCCCAAAAAGCCCCCCCCCCGTTTCTTGACTGCCCCCTCCAGAACCTCCCTGTCCCTTCTCCTGCCCCCTGGTCCCCTTACCCTGCTGCTCAGAACAGGGTGTTGGGCTCTGTGCGAGCCGAGCCGGACACATGGCTGCGCTCCCCAGCACAACAAAACCCGGTCCCTGGCCCTGCCCAGTGCTGCTGGACCGGGTTGCAGGGGAGAGCTGCTGGCTCAGAATGCAGGGCGGATCCGGCTCCTCTACAGCTGCTCCTGAGTCCAGCCCGGGACTTTCCTGCAGCCCTCCCAGCCGCTCGCTCTGCTCTGCCGGGGGAGGGGGGAAATCCCGGACATTTTGAGTGCTTTACAAATTCCCCCCGGACGCTATTTTTAGCACGAAAAGGAGGACATGTCCGGGTAAATCCGGACGAATGGTAACCCTAGTGGAATAGATCTGGATAAGGAAAAGAAGTCTGGAGATAAATGTGAGAAGGGATGGATAGGCAGTAGAAACAAAAGTGAAACTGTTTGAGCAGCACATTCCAGAAGTCTTGAGATCTTTCTGTGTGTAGCCTTCATTGATCTGAAATCTACCATACCATTCTCTCACTAGAAGGGAAAACCTATAATGGCAGCAGGCCGTAAAAGAAACCCAGTTTGGGACTATTTTAATGAAGTTCCTCTACCTGTTGATAAGACAGGCATGTGTGTGCAAAATGCAAACAGTGCAACAAAGAAATGCAAGATCTGATTGCCCGAATGAAACATCATGAGAAGTGTTCCTTCTCAGGAGGAAGCTGCGTTGAAGATGATGAAAGGAACATGTCTGAATATGCAGAATCTTCAGGTTGGTAAACTTTTTTAAGGACTGACTGTCTTCCTTTTGGACTATTCTTGAACTCTCATGTTTGAGCAAAAAATATAGTTGTTACTCTATTGTACTATCATTTTAGATGCAGTTGTGATAAAAAAATAAATAGCTGAAATAGATAGATCTTCCTTTTACCATTTCACCTTTAAAGTAGTCCTGAGTGTCAATGAATGCAATGAGTAATACTAAATGAGCAGTATGGTAATAATAATTAAATAACTGCATTGACTTATTTCGTTTAGGAGAATCCATCCTCAACGTACAAGATTCTGAAGACTATCCACCTTAAGATCACCATCATTTTCTATAGTTTCAGAGTTATCTGCCAATGATAGTGTTTCAGTCACATCATGTATGTCACATAGCCACAGTACATCACCTGTAGCAAAAAGAAAAAGAAAAATCTCCATCATCCAGAAACAACCATAGCTAAATTTGTGATAAGAACCAGCAGATTACAAAAAGAGGTAGTTGATGAAAAAATTGCCCCGTTTGTTTATGCAACAAACTCTCCTTTCCCTATGATTGAGAACCCACACTTCATTAACATGGTTCAGTCATTAAGACCAGGATACAGTCCACCCAACAGAGCAGATGTCACAGGCAAATTGCTGGATAAAGTGTATGAAAGAGAAATTGAGCAGTGTGCTAGGTCTAGAAGGTGAAATTGTTAAGATGAATCTCAATGGGAGGAACAATGTCCACAATGATCCTGTTGTTTGTGCTTGTGTGACAACAGAAGAAGGGACTGTCTTCCTTAGAGAAACAATTGATACATCAGGAAATGCACACACAGCAGAATACTTACATCAATAAGTAGCAGTAAAAGCTATAACAAACTGTGGAAAAAAATTAAAATGTCTAGTACGCAGCTTGGTCACAGACAATGCTGCAAATGTATCAAGATGAGAAGAAATTATTCAGAAGAGAGTGAGGAGAGTCCCAAGCTAATAACATACGGCCGCAGTGCTCATTTGATGCATCTCCTAGCCAGGCTTCAGTGTTCCAGAAAGAAAGGCTAATGTTGTTGAAATTGCAAAATACTTCTGTAACAACCACTTTGCAACAGCTGCTCTGAAAAAAGTGGGAGGAACCAAGCTAACTCTCCCACAAGATGTGTGATGGAACTCAGTAGTGGACTGTTTTGAGCACTATATCAAGAACTGGCCTGATCCGATCAGTTTGTGAACAAAATTTTGAAAAAAATAGATGGCACTGTCAAAGCCAAAGTTCTCAACATTGGGCTTAAGAGAAATGTTGAACACATGCTGCGTACCCTGAAGCCTATTTCTGTAGCCTTGAACAAAATGCAGGGAAATAGCTGTTTTATTGCTGACGCTGTTGAAATTTGGAAGGAACCGGGTGAGATCTTAAAAAGAGAAATAGGCAATGACAAAGTTAAATTACAAGCATTAAAAAAACGAATGGGACAAACACTATCTAAAGCTCATTTTCTTGCAAATATTCTCAATACTCGGTACCAGGGTCAAACCTTAACTGGTGAAGAAGAGGAGTTGGCTATGACATGGATATCCAGCAATCATCCCTCCATAACGGCAACTACAATAAACTTCAGAGCTAAGGGTGAACCATTCAAGAAATATATGTTTGCTGATGACGTTTTAAAGAAAGTCACACCAGTGAACTGGTGGAAATCACTTAAGCACTTGGATTCAGAGACCGTTGAAGTGATAATCTCACTTTTAACAGCAGTAGCTTCTTCTGCCGGTGAAGGAAGAATATTTTCTTCCTTTGGACTAATTCATTCAAAATTAAGAAATCGTTTGGGACCTGAAAAAGCAGGAAAGCTTGTTTTTCTTTTCCAGATTATGAAAAAACAGGAAAATGAGGGTGAAGACGACTGAGTTAGCTGCAGAAACCAATATTTTAAGTTTCTCACGTTGACCTGGCTGACATAGTCCAATTTAATTTTTTTTTTTTTTTAAATATTTCATTTAACTGTTTTAGTTAAAAACAATTTTAACAAAAACAAACCTGATTTTAAATAACTTGAATGTTTAACTAAATTCAAAAATTCATATGCTTCTTTTGTTAAAATATTATATGTTTGCTGTTGAAGAAAAAAATCCAGAATACATATTTTAGTTAAATAAAACAATTTATTTTACTGGTCTGGTGATGTTCTCCTCCTAATACAGCATGGCAAGAAAATCCTCCAAATATTAATGATTAACCTATTGAATTGCAGATAGTTCACCTCCCAATGACTTCATAAATCTGCTTCAATTACCTTTGGTAAATGAAATAACCAAACAATCATTCATTTTCTGATATAGCTGTAAAACTAATCTGTAAAGTTTTCAAAATAAATCATTTAAAAATGTATAGTGTGTACCCTCTAAAAATGAAACCTACATCTCTGAGTTGTGAAGAATATGTATTAAGGTTATAACAACCAACAAGAATGCACTTCAGTGTAGAAATCCATGATTAAATTGAGTCTTCCTGACTAGTGATTTAAATCAAATCCACCCTGAGGAGAAGAGTGGAGTGGATAAGAACAGACCTATTTTTCCAAGTGGGGAAGAGTGAGCAGAGACACCTTGAGCTGCTGAGATCTTTTTGCTTCCTTCCCTGCCCCTACTGTGAAAATGGTATTGTGTACTCCTCTCCCCTACCCCATACCCAAAAAATTCTGTCAGTTCCTGAGGAGAGTGGGAGCACTCAGCCTCTGACTGCCTACTGTAGTAGCTCTGATTTGCTGTCCTTCCAGAAGAGGCAGTGGAATGGAGAAGAATCATAGAATATCAGGGTTGGAAGGGACCTCAGGAGGTCATCTAGTCCAACCCCCTGCTCAAAGCAGGACCAATTCCCAACTAAATCATCCCAGCCAGGGCTTTGTCAAGCCTGACCTTAAAAACCTCTAAGGAAGGAGATTCCACCACCTCCCTAGGTAACCCATTCCAGTGCTTCACCACCCTCCTAGTGAAAAAGTTTTTCCTAATATCCAACCTAAACCACCCCCACTGCAACTTGAGACCATTACTCCTTGTTCTGACATCAGGTACCACTGAGAACAGTCTAGATCCATGCTCTTTGGAACCGCCCTTTCAGGTAGTTGAAAGCAGCTATCAAATCCCCCCTCATTCTTCTCTTCTGCAGACTAAACAATCCCAGTTCCCTCAGCATCTCCTCAGAAGTCATGTGCTTCAGCTCCCTAATATTTTTTGTTGCCCTCCGCTGGACTCTTTCCAATTTTTCCACATCCTTCTTGTAGTGTGGGGCCCCAAACTGGACACAGTACTCCAGATGAGGCCTCACCAATGTCCAATAGAGGGGAATGATCACATCCCTGGATCTGCTGTCAATGCCCCTACTTATACAGCCCAAAATGCCATTAGCCTTCTTGGCAACAAGAGCACACTGTTGACTCATATCCAGCTTCTCATCCACTGTAACCCCTAGGTCCTTTTCTGCAGAACTGCTTTCTAGCCATTCGGTCCCTAGTCTGTAGCAGTGCATGGGATTCTTCCGTTCTAAGTGCAGGACTCTACACTTGTCCTTGTTGAACCTCATCAGATTTCTTTTGGCCCAATCCTCTAATTTGTCTAGGTCCCTCTGGATCCTATCCCTACCCTCCAGCGTATCTACCACTCCTCCCTGTTTAGTGTCATCTGCAAACTTGCTGAGAGTGCAGTCCATGCCATCCTCCAGATCATTAATGAAGATATTGAACAAAACCAGCCCCAGGACCGACCCTTGGGGCACTCTGCTTGAAACTGGCTGCCAACTAGACATGGAGCCATTGATCACTACCCGTTGAGCCCGACGATTTAGCCAACTTTCTATCCACCTTATAGTCCATTCATCCAGCCCATACTTCTTTAACTTGCTGGCAAGAATACGTTGGGAGACTGTATCAAAAGCTTTGCTAAAGTCAAGGAATAACACATCCGCTGCTTTCCCCTCATCCACAGACCCAGTTATCTCCTCATAGAAGGCAATTAGGTTAGTCAGGCATGACTTGCCCTTGGTGAATCCATGCTGACTGTTCCTGATCACTTTCCTCTCCTCTAAGTACTTCAGAATTGATTCCTTGAGGACCTGCTCCATGATTTTTCCAGGGACTGAGGTGAGCCTGACTGGCCTGTAGTTCCCCGGATCCTCCTTCTTCCCTTTTTTAAAGATGGGCACTACATTAGCCTTTTTTCAGTCATCCGGGACCTTTTCTGATCGCCATGAGTTTTCAAAGATAATGGCCAATGGCTCTGCAATCACATCCGCCAACTCCTTTAACACCCTAGGATGCAGCGCATCCGGCCCCATGGACTTGTGCTCGTCCAGTTTTTCTAAATAGTCCTGTCAAGGCTGCTTCCCCACTTTGAACTTTAGGGTACAAATGTGGGGGCCTGCATGAAAACTTCTAAGCTTAACTACCAGCTTAGATCTGGTCTGCTGCCACCATTCCCAAAGCTAATTCCCTTCCCTGGGAAGCCTTGAGAAACCTGTCACCAATTCCCTGGTGAATACAGATCCAAACCCCTTGGATCTTAAAACAAGGAGAAATTAACCATCCCCCCTCTTTCCTTCCACCAACTCCTGGTGAATACAGATCCAACCCCCTTGGATCTAAAACAAGGAGAACTTAACCATCCCCCCTCCTTTCTTCCACCAACTCCTGGTGAATACAGATCCAACTCCCTTAGATCTAAAACAAGGGGAAATTAACCATCCTCCCTCCTTCCTTTCACCAACTCCTGGTGAATACAGATCCAACCCCCTTGGATCTAAAAACAAGGAAAAATCAATCAGGTTCTTAAAAAGAAGGCTTTTAATTAAAGAAAAAGGTAAAAATCATCTCTGTAAAATCAGTATGGAAAATAACTTTACAGGGTAATCAAACTTAAAGAGCTCAGAGGACCTCCCTCTAGCCTCAGGTTCAAAGTATAGCAAACAAAGATAAACACTCCAGTAAAAGGTACATTTACAAGTTGAGAAAACAAAGGAAAACTAACACGCCTTGCTTGGCTATTTACTTACAAGTTTGAAATAGGAGAGACTTGTTTAGAAAGATGTGGAGAACCTGGATTGATGTCTGGTCCCTCTCAGTCCCAAGAGCGAACGACTCCCAAACAAAGAGCACAAACAACAGCCTTCCCCCCCTCAAGATTTGGAAGTATCTTGTCGCCTTATTGATCCTTTGGGTCAGATGCCAGCCAGGTTACCTGAGCTTCTTAACCCTTTACAGGGAAAAGGATTTTGGAGTCTCTGGCCAGGAGGGATTTTATAGTACTGTACACAGGACAGCTGTTATCCTTCCCTTTATAGTTATGACAAGTCCCGAACCACTTATTTCTCCACAGAGGGCTGGTCACCTCCTCCCCATACTGTGCTGCCCAGTGCAGCAGTCTGGGAGCTGACCTTGTTTGTGAAGACAGAGGCAAAAAAATCATTGAGTACATTAGCTTTTTCCACATCCTCTGTCACTAGGTTGCCTTCCTCATTCAGTAAGGGGCCCACACTTTCCTTGACTTTCTTCTTGTCGCTAACATACCTGAAGAAACCCTTCTTGTTACTCTTAACATCTCTTGCTAGCTGCAACTCCAAGTCTGATTTGGCCTTCCTGATTTCACTCCTGCATGCCTGAGCAATATTTTTATACTCCTCCCTGGTCATTTGTCCAATCTTCCACTTCTTGTAAGCTTCTTTTTTGAGTTTAAGATCAGCAAGGATTTCACTGTTAAGCCAAGCTGGTCGCCTGACATATTTACTGTTCTTTCTACACATCGGGATGGTTTGTTCCTGCAACCTCAATAAGGATTCTTTAAAATACAACCAGCTCTCCTGGACTCCTTTCCCCCTCATGTTATTCTCCCAGGGGATCCTGCCCACCAGTTTCCTGAGGGAGTCAAAGTCTGCTTTTCTGAAGTCCAGGGTCCGTATCCTGCTGCTCTCCTTTCTTCCTTGTGTCATGATCCTGAACTCGACCATCTCATGGTCACTGCCTCCCAGGTTTCCATCCACTTTTGCTTCCCCTACTAATTCTTCCCAGTTTGTGAGCAGCAGGTCTAGAAGAGCTCTGCCCTTAGTTGGTTCCTCCAGCACTTGCACCAGGAAATTGTCCCCTACACTTTCCAAAAACTTCCTGGATTGTCTGTACACCGCTGTATTGCTCTCCCAGCAGATATCAGGGTGATTAAAGTCTCCCATGAGAACCAGGGCCTGCAATCTAGTAACTTCTGCTAGTTGCCGGAAGAAAGCCTCATCCACCTCATCCCCCTGGTCTGGTGGTCTATAGCAGACTCCCACCATGACATCACCCTTGTTGCTCACACGTCTAAACTTAAACCAGAGACTTTCAGGTTTTTCAGCAGTTTCATACCGGAGCTCTGAGCAGTCATACTCCTCTCTTACATACAATGCAACTCCCCCACCTTTTCTGCCCTGCTTGTCCTTCCTGAACAGTTTATATCCATCCATGACAGTACTCCAGTCATGTGAGTTATCCCACCAAGTCTCTGTTATTCCAATCTCCTCATAGTTCCTTGACTGTACCAGGACTTCCAGTTCTCCCTGCTTGTTTCCCAGGCTTCTTGCATTTGTGTATAGGCACTTAACATAACTTGCTGATTGTCCCGCTTTCTCAGTCTGAGACAGGAGTCCTCCGCTCTTGCACTCTCCTGCTCGTGCTTCCTCCTGATATCCCATTTCCCCACTTATCTCAGCGCTTTGGTCTCCTTCCCAGTGAACCTAGTTTAAAGCCCTCCTCACTAGGTTAGCCAGCCTGCTTGCGAAGATGCTCTTCCCTCTCTTCGTTAGGTGGAGCCCGTCTCTGCCTAGCAGTCCTCCTTCTTGGAATACCATCCCATGGTCAAAGAATCCAAAGCCTTCTCTCCGACACCAACTGCGTAGCCATTCATTGACTTCCACAATTCGACGGTCTCTACCCAGGTCTTTTCCCTGCACAGGGAGGATGGATGAGAACACTACTTGCGCCTCAAACTCCTTTATCCTTCGTCCCAGAGCCACATAGTCTGCAGTAATCCGCTCAAGGTCATTCTTGGCAGTACCATTGGTGCCCACGTGGAGAAGCAGGAAGGGGTAGCGATCCGAGGGCTTGATGAGTCTCGCAGTCTCTCCGTCACATCATGAATCCTAGCTCCTGGCAAGCAGCAGACCTCTCGGTTTTCTCGGTCGGGGTGGCAGATAGATGACTCAGTCCCCCTGAGGAGGGAGTCCCCGACCACCACCCCCCTCCTCCTTCTCTTGGGAGCGGTGGTCGTGGAACCCCCATCCCTAGGACAGTGCATCTCATGCCTTCAAATCGGTCTTCAACCAGTCAAAGAGGCTTTTACTGTAAACTGATGAGTTTTGCCTGCAGGGTCTGCAAACCTATAATCTAACATGTAAAGCTGACAGGTCTGCATTGACGCTACAATGGGGCAGACTGAAATGGTTTAGTCTAAACCAGTATTTAATCCTGAGTAATACAAATCTAATCCAAGCAGTATTTGGCATGCTTGAAAACTGTTTAGATCACGCTTGTGTGTGGACATGTGTTTTACAAGCATACTAGGGGACCATTTGGTTCTTAGCATGGTACAGTTCCCTAGGTGGACAGTTTTGAAAATCTGTCCCACTAACTTTTCTAGCAGAAGATTTGATGGTGCGGTAGGTACAGAAGAACATACTTCTAATAACTTTCCTGAATAGATTGGTGAAGTCAGAGATACTGCAAATATCATCTGACTGAATTTAAAAGACAATACACCCCAGAGAGAGGACAAAAAGTTTTCACTTCAGCCAGCACTGACATATTCTGCTGCACAACCATAGAATGAGGAAATTGTATTTTGTACCGCTGGATAAGCTTCAAAAGAAGCTGCCACGGAAAGACCTAATTTTAACAGGATTGAGGATATTTTTTTTTTGACTGCTCCAGGAATTTCCCACAGAGAAGCAAAAGCTTTGTCTTGCATGATACTACATAGATTACAATTTACCTGAATTAAAATCAACAGAAAGCAAACTAAGTATTTGGGGAGGGCAAGTGTGATGGATAACACAGACCCTTTGACATTCAAGGGTGAGCTCTAGGATTATGGTATCCGCATGTCTCAGCCTTCTTATGAAGGGAGGAATCCTTTTTCTGAAGATTGGGAGGTTAGGAGCTACAGGAGTTCTCATACTAGCCCAGGGGAAGGAGGCAAGACTGATGCAAATTTTCAAAAGTACATACACAAAAGACAGTCTTCTAGGAAGGCTCCTGCTAGGAAAAAAATGCATTTCTGAGACACTGCTACAACCATATGTACTTCTGGTGTGTTTATTTTCCTATTTGAACCTTTTATGAATAAACAGCCCATAAAACTAAGGACCTTTATGAAGTCTGCTGGCTTCATTGAATCCCTTTTTAGGCATCTAACTTTCCCCATGACTTGTATGGGGAGCCTGGATGCCAAACTTGATCTTGTGGATTTCACTAGATGAGAGAACACCTAAAAGGCACATGTTGCCATGCACATGTCCTTCTTGTGAACCTAGTCCCAATTGTTTAGCCCAGATGATGATTTGATTTAGAATTGACTGCCATGTGGCATTGCCCTCTGTTCTCTTCTGAGTGTTAGTGATGTAAATCCCATTTTTATCTTGTGCTCTGGCCAAGCGCCCATGGGATTGGACTGTGTGGTAGCTTTGACCCAAAACTCACTCAATTAAGTGCACAACAGACTCCAATCCTTTGAGCGCTTGTGATTGGATGAGCTGCCCATACTGGCCCTGCAAGAGGTGAATTGGGCCAGGTGGGCCCAATCAGCTAATTAGGTTGCAAACAGGGAAGTTTTAGGCTGGAGGAAGTTAATTACAGAAGCTCACCTGTGCAGGGACACGCAGGGCCTATAAAGCCAGGTAGAAGCCCACAGAGTGGGCTGCAGGGAAAGGCAGGAGGAAGGCAAGCAACTGCCATTCCCAGAGAAGGAGGATTTTTGGAGCTGGTACACATATCCTGAGAGAGGAGAAACCACAGTGGTAGGAAATAGTCTAGTGAAGGTAGAGAGAGGATGCCTAGAACTGCCGAGCTGGACTGGAACTCGGAGAAGAAGGTGGGCCTAGGTTCCCCTACCAGCCACTGAGAACATGGCATAAAACTGAGGCAGTGAATGGGAAGACTGCTTAAGATTGTTGAGGGATTATACCAAAAGGGGGGAATACTGAATGACTTAGCTGGAGGGCTAAGTTGTGAAGGAGATGCTGAGGGTCCTGGAGTGAGAGAGGCACTACAGACCAGAGTTGGAGTAATGGTGTGCAAACTGCAGGCACGGATGTTGGCCTCTTGAACTCCTCTCCAGAGTGACCAGGAGGAGGAGCTAGACCAGTGCTGAGTGGTGCACCCTGTGATAATGTTATGTAGTCTTGCCTGGGGACTCCCAAACCTGGGTCTCCTGGCACTAGCAGAGGATGTGTAGAAGACAGACTATTTGAATGGCCCAATGAGTGCTCTAGATTGTAACATCTCAGAGCAGAAACATTATTTCCTGAATAGATGAAAGAGCCACCACGGTTGGTGGTGAAAGGAGCTTGATGTTCAAAAGGAAAAAAACAGAGATGTGGCTTTTCAGCAAAGGGGTCACTGGATGAAGGCTCTGAGTGTATGTCCTCCCATTTGGTTTAAATGGAATACTAGGGCATATGAAGCAAAACTGCCAGTTAATGGTATGTGATTACATGAGGTGCAGCAGCTATGTGAGTATCTCTGGTTTTGAGGCTAGGTGGTAGAGGGTAGGTGGAATCATGCCTATGGAGCCATGCTTTACTTAACTCTTGAACCACTCATGTCTGCTCTAATAGACTTGGGCTGAATCCAGAAATGGTGCAGACAGACAATACGATTCTTATAAATTGTGTTTGTGAGCTTCTTAGAGTCTAGGACCAGGTAGGAAAAGTCTTGGACTGGGGACACTAAAAAGCTGTCCTGGAAGTTTTCTTGGGTGAAACTGGAAGCATTTTCCGCCTTGCAATTTCATCACCTCAAGCTACATGGAAATGTAGTCTGAGTGAACAGAAATTCTCAAATCAGGTACATGAGGTAAACTTCTTGTATTCTGATATGCTGGGACTGGTGTGGGGGACAGAAGCAAGATCCTGAGACTGGTTTGTAGGGTCCAGTATTCTGGGAACCCGAGTGTGATAAACTTAGCACCAGGCACAATATACACGCCTGTAGAATGTGCCCACAACTAGAGGAAAACAAATGAGCCAGTGAGTAAAATCAAGTACATAAGTAAAAACTAGCAAATGAGAACATAAGAATTGCAATAGCGAGTAGACCAATAGTCCATGTAGTTCAATAACCTCTCTCCTACAGTGACTTCAGTACCAGATGCTTTGGAGGAAGATCAAGAGATTTCATCCTCCAAGTAGGCAATTATGGAATCTGCCCTGGGGTAAGTTAGAAATAGGCTCATGCCCTGAAACATGAAGATTTAGAAAAAAGCCATAAAGGATATAATACATTAGATCAATATAACTGTAAATGTTCTCATAAATGTCTAATCCTTTTTGTGATTCCTATTAAATTTCTGCCCTCAGTGATATCCTATAGCAATGAGTTTCCTGGTGTAATTATGCATTGTTTTCAAAAAGTTTCCCTGTATCCGTTTTAAATCCTTAAATACCCTCTCAGTCTTTTATAAAAACAAGGAAACAGGAATGCCTGGCTTGAGGTTTTTTATATACCATTCATTATTTTGGATATCCCTATTGTGTACTCATCTGTAGTTCTCTCTACATGATGATTCCAATGTATTTGCCCATATAAAGGGAGATTGTCTTGCCATGGCTTTAATTATTGTCACCAGTCTCTGAACCCCCTTTATTTCTACCATATTCTCATTGGGAGATCTGGCTCATCTGAGTCCACATAGCAGCCTTCTTCAGTCTGCATCCACTTGAATAGTTCTCCAGCTGTCTAAGCAACGAGGTGGTCTGGTGTTTCAAAAGGGCTTCAGGAAACACTGATGCTGTCTGAGTTGATGTCCTAAATGCCCTTTATAATGAGGATACCAGCTTTCAAGCCAAAGTTTCCAATGCTGGGAGTACTGAGTTTCAGGGTGTGAGCATCTGCCTTGGTGTGCAAGCTGCCCCCACCTCCCAAAACAAAAAAAGGCTTCAACAGATCCCACCCCTGCCAAAGCAGGGTGAGAAACACCTCCTTACTGTGCTCGTCATGGCTGCCTGATGGAGGTCCAGGAGTGACCAGGCCAGGTTGCTGAGAATATATCAACAGCCAGAATCACTTCTTTTTTTCCTTTTCTGCTTTGAGCCTGTAATAGCAGAAAGGAAAAATATAGCAGCTTGGTTATAGAGCTGCTTGGAGTCAGAGGTGTATCAGGGAAAGCAGGCTCTTCCATAGTGCCTCAGCTTCTTTTATTCATAGAATCTAGAACTGGAAGGGAAGGTCACTGAGTTGAGTCCAGTCCCCTGCCTTCACAGCAGGACCAAGTACCATCCCTGACAGATTTTTGCCCCAGATCCCTAAATGGGCCCCTCAAGGATTGAACTCACAACCCTGGGTTTAGCAGGCCAATGCTCAAGCCACTGAGCTGCATACATTTGTGTATGCAGACTAATTTGACACCAAACTTCAGAAGTCTCTCTAGGGTGCCTTAAGAGTTTGGCAGTGCTTGTTTCTTCGTGTGGGGTGGCACCATTGCAAATATCAGGCAGATGATGCAATTAACACAGTCATCAGTCTGAAACACTTTGCTTAATGGTGTCAAACATCAGTGAGGGAGAATTCTTCCTTTCTCTTGGGATGCCATCCTCAAAATAAAGGAAAGGGACAAAAGGAAGCTCATTTGGGTTAAAAGAAGAATGGACCAGACAATGGACCAAACAAGTGCAGAATGTGGATAGAGGTGCTGAACCAAGAGCCATCAAATTGCCCTCCAGATTTTGGAGCTGGAATGCCTTAAAACAAAGAGTGCTGGCTGTGAAACTAATGAAAACACTGCAACAGTGCTGAGGAGCTGGAGGGAGGGGAAGAGAACAGGCTAAAGCAAGTCATAGGCAGAAAAGACTAGTGGTGCCAAAATACCCAGAAAAACAGGCACTGAGACAGGCTTTAAAAAAAAAAAGATGCTCAAGCTCTACAGCAATGTGCTGAAGCACAGGCGGCAAAGGCTTCAGATTTATAAACCAGACCTGACTAGAAGTTGAGGAATAGTAAATGAAACCCAGAAAGTATTGCTAGATTCCTGATGTGATGAAAACTAAAGAGGTGCAGTCTTCTGTAGAGAGTTCCTTTGACTGCAATTAAGTAACTAACTGGAATGTTTAGATGGTGATATTTATACACAGCAAGGGAATGGGCACAATGGCTATCCCCTACTGCTGCCTTCAAGGGTCAAATACATTGGTAGAATGGCCCTGTCTCAATCTTGTGCTAAGAAGTTGGAATCTTGCACTGATGGTGGGTTCTTTTTTATAGAAAGAAGTTTCATGTATAACAACCCCACCAGACTTGTATGGATTTCAAATATTGTCCATGTTACACATACAAAGACCGTTAAAAAAACTTATTAAAATTGTGATACATTTTGCATTTCCAATTTTTCTGAACCGACAACAGTAGCTTTGTGGTTTCACACATGTCAAAAATACACTTCAAAGTGAGAGTTGATGAAGGAGAGTTGTGTTCAACCTAAAGACAAAAATAGGAGGGAGACAGGATAACCAGCCAGGGGTGTTTATAGGCAAATCTTCTATCCCCAGCACAGATGATCCCATTTTTAATTAAATTCTTGCTATTACATACTTTTACATCTACTTTTTGTATTAAGAACTTATAAAAAAAAAATCTTATTTGTTCTTTCCCCTTGTCCCCAGCTCCATATTTCCTTTTTCTCAGCTGTCTTATCTTTTCTTGTGTCCCTTTCAGTTTGTTTATCTTCATCACTTCTGTTTTTGCAGGACAATCTTCCTCCCCCTCCCCCCCGTTCCAACTTTCTTGTGTTTTATATTCAGCATCTTGCAGGTTGTTTGTTAGGAGAAATTGATATTGCAATCTTGTAAATGAACAAGTCCTGTGTCCCTGAACAAAGTAAGACTCAAACAGGAGGAAGTCTCTTTGCTCAGAGTTTCAAGGCCATTTCCATCTAGCACTCTGCCCAAAAGTCCCCTCACAGCTTTGTTCTCACTGTCCCATTACAAGTTCACAGGCTTGTTATAAGTGTTATGTCTGGTGCTTCCTCCTCTGTTTGCCTTTGCAATGTTTCTTCTATTCATACACATTTGTGTGCATGCACAAAGCTCTACCAAACAATACCCAGCCCCGTGTGTTTGCTCTCCTAGCACAGCTCCTTGGGGGGGCGGGGGGGGGGGGGGTTTGAAGGTGGCTCATATTTCAGGTATCTTACTCCAAAAGGAGCTTAGCTGCTTTTCACATTTATTCTGAATGAGGGACTGCTGTTGCACCCACCAGCTTCAATGGTTCCACCCAAACCGAGACATAAAAATATGGCTCCTTTCCTGTTTTGTATCCCTCATTCTCAATTTCTCTGTACGCTTCCCACTGTAATCTTCTCTCTTGTATACTGTCCTACCTCTCCCACTATAAACTGTCATGCATTCTTCTTTTTTTATCCCAACTAATGCTCACTTCTACTTCATGCCCCCCCACTCCCCAAATCTCTCAGATGCTCCACTGCCTGGCTTTCAAGTTTGAGCAAACTCCCAAGAATCTTCTCTTGCGCACACAGATGCCTTCTTCTGCACTCACCAAATGTATTGACACAGGCAGGCTCCCCTCAATCCCAACCTACTTGGGATGTGATACATAGCCTGACCTCCAAAAATTTATTGATATCCTCTTTTCCACTATAATCAATCTCTCCCTTCCTTGTCAAGTTCTACCTCCCTCTCTAGCCTATAAACATACACAGCCTCCAACTACCTCATGGTTTTCTCATTCCCATGCTACCCTCCCCCCAATTTAACTGATTTAAGTTAGTGGTACAACTTTCTTGTGAAGACAAGGCCTAAGTCTACTAGACATAATAAATACCAGTGCTACAATTTAAAGCAGGGGTCGGCAACCTTTCAGAAGTGGTGTGCCCAGTCTTCATTTATTCACTCTAAGGTTTTGCATGCCAGTAATACATTTTAACATTTTTAGAAGGCCTCTTTCTATGTCTATAATATATAACTAAACTATTGTGTTATGTAAAGTAAATAAGGTTTTTCAAATGTTCAAGAAGCTTCATTTAAAATTAAATTAAAATGCAGAGCCCCCCGGACCGGTGACCAGGACAGTGTGAGTGCCACTGAAAATCAGCTCATGTGCCGCCTTTGGCACGTGTGCCATAGGTTGCTACCCCTGGATTACGCTGTCTTTCCTAATGCCTTAATATTCTCTGAGGGAAATTCTTTGGCATATTCCTCAGCCAGGACTCCAGGTTTTTACCAACAATTTCAGAATCAAAGTCCCTGTCCAGAAAGCGAGTCCCTTCCTCTAAGCTACCGAGGGCACAGGCCTTACAAGAGGGGTCCCCTTTGGATGAATCTGCTCTGCCTGCCAATAATAACTGCAATGAGGGCAGAAAAGAACTTGGAGCCAGCTATTGAATATGATCCAAGCAACTTCCAGCTCACGTGCCGCCTTCGGCACATGTGCCAGAGGTTGCCTACCCCTGATTTAAAGGAATATAATGGTTGAATGCTGTTTACTGAGCACTATTTAATTGTACGTACATCCATTCTATTTATTTTTTAGAAATTTAACTTGTTATATCTTGTCTTTCCTGACTTCACTTTTTTTTCTTTTCTATTGTAGAGTATGAGGGGTGGCCGGTGCGCAAAATCAGTGGCGGGTCTACAGATACCATAGTGTTTCCCAAACCTACCCCTCCCCTGGGTTTTCTTTTTTGTGGACTGGAGTCTTCTGTACAGCATCATGGGCTCTTTAAAATTTCTTCCATCAAGTCAGGTGTTACCTGTTCTCCCTCTATATTAAGAACAGTGTGTGGGGTTTGTTTTTTTTTTCTTTAAAGCCTTTTCATTCTCTATCAGGTAACATGTGATCTGCAACTCTCTCCCTCACCAAAAATTAATTAGATTTTTTTTTTTTTCAAAGTGTAAAACTGGCACACTAGTGAGCATGTCCCTGAATGGCTTTTGGTGGGGGATAAGTGACATTTGGGACAAGTTGAAAGTGGGAGAATCCTTTTCTTCCCTCTCCATTACCCTAGTTCCTAATGAAAAACTGGGCAACATTATAACCAAGAGCAGAAATGCATGTCTCCTTTTGTGCCTTAGTGAAAATTAAGGGTGAGGGAGACTGTGATCCCTGCTTATTGTGTGCACACACACACTTATTCACCAGTTCAACTCATTCACCCATCTCATAGCAATTTCCCTTTCAATTAAGAACATCCAAGTTCCCATAACTATTTATTTCTTTCCAGCCTGATCTCCCCCCAGGCTAACACTTCCTCCCCCTGCCCTCTTTTCCCCTTTTACCTACTGCTCAGAACCCTCTCCCCTGCTGAAAGCCCTTCTACTTCGTGATAGCCTTCCTTCACCCTGGCTCAAACCTGCTGCTCCCTCACAACTCCACCTCTGTCAAAATCCCTAGCTCAGACACCTCCTTTCTCCCATGTACCAAATCCTCTGCCCTCACCATAACCATCCTCCCTGACTAGTCCCAAGTTCAGAATTCCTCCCCATCCCACCTTTCTTTCTCGTGTCTCAGAAATTCACCCTCACCCACCGCCTCCTGCATATTCAGAAACCCTTCTCTAACCAACATCTCAGTTTAGCACTTCCATCCCCTGCCTGTTGCTAAGCCTGGTGAAGCAGCAGTAGAGGCAGCAGGGAAGGACTGTGGCTGAAGGCAGCATGTATAGGGGCCCTATATCTTGTCTCTGAGTCAGCCTTGCAGAAGCCTCTATTCCTGGTATCTACTTCTGCTTCCTCTAGTGCCTGCTGTATCCTGTGTGCTGCAGCAAGACCACCAGGAGTCTGCCAGTAGCAGCAAGTGATACCGCATGCAGTACAACAGCTACATTGTAGACCTTTGTGCTCTCCATGCCAAGGGGTGGCATTAAGTGTTAAAAATTCAGCTTGCTTGGTATGTTATGTGAGCCACATGGTATGTTCAGATTCTGCAGAATCTAAACTTTCATTAAAAAATTCTAGCTTTCATGGTTGCAAATGTAATCTTTCAAATGCAAACAGAGTAAATGCAGTGCTGTTTTCCTGAATGTGCAAGCAGCCTGAAACAATGGCTTGGAGAAGTGTGAAGTTCCTGTCCATGTTAATCTGTGTATTAATACTCATATCTAATAATGACATTTTATAGGTCTCTATTTAATTGTTGATCTTGTTTCAGATGGGATGAAAAAGGTGTAGGAGTGAAACTATATGGTGGGAATTGTTGCACATCAGACACTGTAAAAAGAGGCCCAGAGGCAGAAAACTTTGAGACGACACAAAATAGAGTACAAGGAAGGAAGAGGAAATAGAGGGAAACAAATAGCACTAACTGGTCCTAAACTGGAGAAGAATTTCCCCTGAGTGATGCTGTATGTGACTTTGATTTAAATAATTAAAAGTTTAGGTAGTAAAGGCCATATTCTACTGCTGATATTTGTGCAAGCCTCCCAGTAAGATGAGTGGGAATTCCACAGTAGATTTAGAGTAGTATGTAGAACTAAATTTAGACCCTCAGCCAAAACTAAAAGTAGTATTCAGGCCTCTTTAAAGAATGTGTATGGCACCCTTGCTATAAACACTAAATATACCATCTGTAGCATGGCTGCCAAATTGAAGCTTTACAGTCCCTAAGGACTGGACACTGAATTTTTTAGTCTGTCTTCAATGTGTATTTCCTTCTCTCAATCCAACCTTTTAATCCTTTTTTCTTTATTCCCTACATCCTATCTACCTTTTTCTAACATTTTCTCCTCCCCACCAATCTTTTTCCCACTATCCTACTTTTGCTATCTAATATCTCTTTCCCCCCCAATGTCGCCCTTATGCTGATCTACACACAAGCCAGAATAGCTGGTAAAATTTTCTGTGTAAACTGCTGGGGAGCTAAACCTACTAGCCAAAGCCTGGAACAATATGTAGGAACTACCTTGTGCAGAAAAATGCCTCAGTAAGATCCTAACTCCCCTTGCAGGAAAAGAGGAGGAGCCTAGATCTCCAACAGGTTTTGTCTCTGGAGGACCTTATCTTACCCTAAGCTTGCTGGCTACACACAGTGACAGAGGGGTTAGGTTCTCTGCATGCTAAGCCTTGTGGGCGCTGCAAAGTTGCGGGTCTGCTACCTTTTCCTTCTAATCTCCATGTGGGGGTCTCCTCCCCAGTAGCTAGCGGCAGGGCTGGCGTCCATTATTGCTCATGGATTTTTTTTATTTTTTTGGTCTCTGTAGAAGGTTTAATAGCTGCTGTTGCTATTCCTTCAGCATAAGTCTGCAAGGTTAGCCCGGCAGCAGAGGTACCGGAGCTGCCTGCAGATCCAGGAAGGCAGCGCTGCCTCTCAGCTTGTCCTCCCGTAACGCGTGGAAGGGGTTCGCTCCACGACTGAACACTAGAAATTTCTTTGCCTGCTGCGGGAAGAGGGGGTGAGCGCGGCTCCCGCCTGCTGCCGCTCATGCGCCAGATCCCGCTGGCTCAGGCCCAGGGGAAGCAGGGAGGAGGCACCTCCCGCCGCTGCGCGCTGGGGCTAAAGCCTGGCGCTCCCGCGGAGCCAAACCCAGGCAGGCGCGGGGGGCGCGCGCCCCCTCCCCATCGCAGGCTCGGCGGGCCCCGGGCCATGGAGGACCGCCGCTGCGGCGGCACCTCTGGGTTTATAACGTCACGCCATGGTGGAACAGGGGAGGGAAGGAGGGAGGGCGAGAAGCACCAGTTGCCAAGGCAACCAAGCCCCTCTTTCGCCCATTTCTCCCCCTTCACCACGTCAGAGCGGCCTCCCGCCTCAGGGGCGGGGCGCCTCGCGGCGTGATTGACAGTTGCCATAGTAACAGGCTTGTCCCGTCGCCATTTTGTCAGTTGGGTTTTTTTTTTTTTTTTTTTTTTTCAAATAATTTCCCTTCCCGCCCGAATTATAATTTTACCCAGGAAATTGTCCTCGCGGGTTTTGGGGGCTTCACCCCTCGCGGGCCCAGGGACAGCAGGGAGGGGGCGAGGGGGAGGCGGCAGCGCGGGTGGGCGCGGCAAGGAGCGGTCCGGAGTACAGCCCTGGAGAAGCCGGCTCGGAAGGGGGGAGGGGGAGGAGCGGGGGGGAGGGGGGAGCGAGCGGGCAAGTGAGCGAGGAGTTCCCGGGGGCTCGGTTCGGCGCTGCGCTCCCCCCGCTCGCTCGCTCTCGCGGCTGTCTCCGCTCTGCCTGGCCGGGGCTCAGGCCGCCGCCGCGTCCGGGCCCCGCTGCCGCCGCCGGTCGCTGCGCAGGTTTGGAACGCGCGCCATTTTGTGAGCGATAGAAAATCTGCCCGGCCAGGAAGCGCCGCGGATCCGCCCGCCGGGCCGGGCCCCCCCGCCCGACTCCCCGCGAGAGGGAGGCGCGCTGCGGGCTCCCGCCGGGGCCCCGCACCACACCGGGGCCCGAGGGCGACTGGACTGCGGAGCGGAGGCGCTGCGGTGCTGGGGCCCCCGGCCGAAGCGGGGGAAGCGCTGTGCCCAGCCGCCGCCTCCTCGGAGCTCGAGAGAGGAGGCCTCTGCCGGGATCGGGCCCCCCACGGCAGCCGGGCAGGAGAGCAGTGGCCACCCCCAACCCCCACGGGTAAGTGTCCTGGCCGGAGCCTCTCGCACCAGGCCAGCTAATGCCATCCCCTCGGCGTGGGGACAGCCCCGCTGCCATCTTAGAGAGAGGGGCCCGGGGAGTCCCCGCCCCAACCTGCCGGGCCGGGGCCCACTACACCCGCGCAGCCCAGGGGAAGGTGGCACCGGCTGGGCAGCCGCAACACCCTTTTCTCCCTGGCGTGAAGGTGGCGGGCCCCAGTGCTCAGCACAGGCTGCTCGTGTCGGAGGGGATCGCTCCGGTCCCGGGGCTGGGAGAGCAGGGAGATGATCCCGACTGTGTAGAGGGAAGGGGCTGGCAGGACTCTCCGGCTCTGACCTTACGATAGGTGGGAGGTGTCGGACTCTCCCGCAGCCCCCAAGGCCGGGGGAAGGAGTCAGAAGTTTAACAGAGCAGGCACCTGTTGTGGTGGTGGGTTGAGGTGCCCCGTCTGCACTCGGGTAAGTGACTTCCATGGCAGGTGTGGAAGTTGGAGGTGGGGGTGGTGGGAATACTTGTGTCACGTTACTGTCATTCTGGGGCACCCACAGAGTGCCTATCTTCTAGTTGTTAGACAGTTAGCTGCAATCTTTTAGGGATTTTGCTCTGTGTTGGTAAAGAAACTAGAACATACATTATCCACTTCATATATTGAATGTTTTTGCTGTAAAGCAGCTCTTTCTCTAACAAACAAAGCCCCCAAACACAACTCAGGTACTGTAATGAGACATTCCAATATTGATGTGTTTCTGACTCTTAATCAACTTTGAAGTTTCCAGTTTAGTCTTTCCAAGGACTATGTAAGGATTCTTTGATCAAGAGTCTTGAATGCTGGTGCTGCTTAGTTCTCCCATTATTCCCCAGTCAAGAGAGGAAAAAAATCAAACAGATCTGTCTTTTTTTAGCTAATAAACACAGGAGATCTGTCTCCAAAAAATAAATCAAGCATAAAATATTTTTTTACAACAGACTTTTTTTCATCCTAGTGATAATGTGCTATTAGCTTGTGTTTCTAAACACTTGCAAGGATTACCGTCACTTTTATGAAAGCAGCAAAGAGTCCTGTGCCACTTTATAGACTAACAGACGTATAGGAGCATGAGCCTTCGTGGGTGAATACCCACTTCTTCTTGGAACACTTCTTTTATGTGGACAGTGTTCCAAGGTTCTATACAAGTAGAAGTTAGCTATTTTATCATTGTATTGATATCTCCATGTTGTGTCATCAGTTTCTTTAATTTATTCCAAATGAAGAAGGCATAATCCTGAATTATTCTCATAAAACATTAACAGTTTTTTTGTAATAGCTGAATACTGTTGAAATAATTATACTCTTTTGGGTGTGATGTATTAGTAATTTCATTGCAGTATTTGAATGTTAGATGTTATCTATTGACTACTGTTTTTCATATATTTAGTGAACTTTGTAAATAAACTATTCTGTAGACTGTCCTTGGTGTCATCAGCTCATATGAGGTATCTACAACTAGGGTGTTCTTTATATTTGAGCTTTAAAGTAATTAACATATATGGTGCGTTAGGTTTATGTTTTCTTTCCATTAATTTTTTTGGCATTTATTTAGAACAAGTGTCTGAAGCTTAACATCGCTTGATGCATGTGTCTTGAAGTTAATGTGTAAAGTTAATGCATCTGGTTTAGGAGTTGAATATGAGAGAGCTATTGCTTTTATAATCTTACTAAAAAGGACAGTTCCCTATTCCTAGAAACTGTGCAAGTGTTTACTAAATGAAAGTGCTTTGATATTGTTTCCAGGCTAAGGAAAAGTATGGTAGGACACAATTTGTTATGTCAGTAACAGTATTATAGAGATTTGTCTAGGTTTAGAACTTATCATTTTGGTTTTGTTAGGGTCGGCAACTTGAGGGAAAGAGGAGTGAATGAGGATGGTTTTAGCAAGTAGTAGTGGCGGCAAAGAGATTTCTCCGATACTTGTGCTTCAAAAACAGTCCAGTGACTTGTGGATAGTATTCACTCTATATGGAAGGTGTAATGATGTGGTCTGTTAAGCATTTTTGAAAGTTTTGGGCTCTGTGTAGATGTTAGCACATGTTAGCTAATAGTCTGGACAAGGTGCACTAACTTGACCAGTTTAGCATGTATTAAGGCATTGTAACTTGTCTAGACTAGACTTTTAAAAAGTTAGCATGTGTTTTCTAACACATGCTAGTACCTCATCTTTAAATCTTAGTCTAGAAAAGGGCATAGAGAGAAACTTGTAACTGAGTTAAAACCTCTAGACTGTCTTAATAGCCAAAGAGGGGTGAGGTGTCTATCATGTTAACTCAAATGAGTTAGCACAGGGGTCGGCAACCTCTGGCACGCGGCTCACCAGGGTAAGCACCCTGGCGGGCTGGCCCAGTTTGTTTACCTGCCGCGTCCGCAGGTTCAGCCGATCGCGGCTCTGACTGGCTGCGGTTCGCTGCTCCAGGCCAATGGGGACTGTGGGAAGCGGCGCGGGCCGAGGGATGTGCTGGCCACAGCTTCCTGCCTCCCCCATTGGCCTGGAGTGGCGAACCCCGGCCAGTGGGAGCTGCGATCGGCCGAATCTGCGGACGCGGCAGGTAAACAAACTGGCCCGGCCCGCCAGGGTGCTTACCCTGGCGAGCCATGTGCCAGAGGTTGCTGACCCCCTGAGTTAGAGTAACAAGATTGAAAAGCTGTCCTTATACTCTTTAAGATGCAGGCTAACACATTTGAAATTGCTAACTGGTTCTGTTGTAGCATTCTACCTAAACAGCTTCATGTTCAGCGTGGCTTTTCAATCATGTTCAGCTAACTTAACTGGAAAACATACTTTTTATCTGTCAAGACAGGGCTTTATAGCTACATTTCTCTTAATAGAAAAACCTGGGTAGTGAGCTAAAACACAAATGCTTCTCTATTAAATGGTGTTCTAGCGTGACTGAATTTTCCTTTTAAAAGCTCTTATTCTGAGGTGTTCATAACTGTTATGGTCTGCCTTTACCTGAAAGTAGGCACATAAGGGCTCAAACTTGAAAGCAACTATTGAAAATTGGATTTACAAACAATTTAACATATTAGTGCAGTTTCAGTGGGTTTTTAGCCTTTGTATAACTTAAATGACACAGATTTTTAAAAGATGACCATTTGGAAAATTATTTCTCCATAATGAGACCCTAAATGCTTTTGGTATCTTTCTATTTTGTGCGAATTCTGGGAAACTTGTAGCACTTCTGAGACTCTGAACTTTTTCAAATGAATACTGTTATTGTGGAATAACTTATTTTTATAGACCTATCATAATTAATTTTCTCTACACACTTGATTAAAATGGGTTGGGTTTATAAATCACTTTAAAAATGAGCAGTATTACACCTGTTTTGCTTCTTGAGTATGAGTGTATTAGGGCAATCTTAACTTTTGACTGACTTTGGTTGTGTCATAAATTCATCTAAATAGACTTTAAAAACCTTTTTATTTTATTTTTTATATATATACTGTGGTGTGTTTTGCTACAAGAATGTCCATTTTCCTATTGAAAGCTTTCCTAATTATGTGGTGTGTATTTTTGTTGTTGTAAATCTGTGCGAAAATAAGGAAACAGGTAATTCTGTTAAGAGGAATATATTCTTTTTCATTTGTTATTGGAATGAGAGAGGAATTCTCTCTAGTATATATTGTACTGGCCATTTAAAAAAATTACATGGAACAATTTGCAACATGATCTGGACACTCTTTAGAAACAACTAACTATACTGTTCAGTGAGAATATAAGTGCAATCTAAAAATACATTAACACTTTTTCCCAAGGTGGTGAGGGAGACAGGTCATCCTCATAAAAGCTTGAATGGCTTTATTATCAACTGCACAACATGCTCTCATGTAACAGTTTGCTAGTGGTCTCCAAATATAACCTATTTGGATCATCTTTTCTCTTTTAGGGATGAAAGATTTAATTCTATTTTCTTTATGATCCTCCATCTCTCCCGAGTACAGCTTATAAAATTTACCAGCTTATAACTTCTTTTCCTATTACAGGCATATTTCAATACTTTCAGTAAGTCTTCACTGCAGAGTTCACTTGTGTTTTAACCCAACCTCCTGTCTACATATCGTTGCTTGGAGGAGGTTTAAGCTTAAGCTCTGCTTTAGCTTAGGCTGGAACCTGTCCGCTTTGCAGTGAGGATGGAGGCTAAATTGCGCAAGTGCTGATAGGCTTCCCATAATTCCCCATGAAGGCCAAACAAGTTCTCCCACAATTGACTGTGAAAGAATCATCGTTAACCTTAGCCCAAAGAGAACATAAGAATAGCCGTACTAGGTTAGACCAAAGGTCCATTTATCGCAGTACCCTGTGTTCCGACAGTAGCCAATGCCAGGTGCCTCAGAAGGAATGAACAGAACAGGTAATCATCAAGTGATCCATCCACTGTTGCTCATTCTCAGTTTCTGGCAAACAGAGGCTAGGGACACCATCCCTGCCCATCCAGGCTAATAGCCATTGATGGATCTATCCTCCATGAACTTATCTAGTTCTTTTTTAAAGTATATTATAGTCTTGGCATTCACAACATCCTCTGGCAAGGAGTTCCACAGATTAACGGTGCGTCGTGAAAAAATACTTCCTTTTTGTTTGTTTTAAACCTGCTGCCTATTACTTTTGTTAGTTACCCCAAGCTTGTGTGTTATGAGAAGGAGTAAATAAGACTTCCTTCTTTACTTTCTCCACACCAGTCATGATTTTATAGACTTCTATCATATCCCTCCTTAGTCATCTCTTTTCCAAGCTGAAAAGTCCCAGTCTTATTAATCTTTCCTCATACGGAAGCTGTTCCATGCCCCTAATAATTTTTGTTGCTGTTTTCTGTACCTTTTCCAATTCCAAAATATCTCTTTTTCAGATGGGTTGACCACATCTGCACGCAGTATTCAAGATGTGGGCCTACCTTGGATTTATATTGAGGCAATATTTATATTTTTTGGCTTATTATCTATCCTTTTCTTAATGATTCCCAACATTGTTTGCTTTTTTGACTGCTGCTGCACATTGAGTGGATGTTTTCAGAGAACTATCCACAATGACTCCAAGAGCTTTCTTGAGTGGTAATAGCTAATTTAGACCCCATCATTTTATATGTATAGTTGGGATTATGTTTTCCAATGTGCATTATTTTGCATTTATCAACATTGAATTTCATCTGCCATTTCGTTGCCCAGTCACCCAGTTTTGTGAGATCCTTTTGTAGATCTTCACAGTCTGCTTGGGACTTAACTATCTTGAGTAGTTTTGTATCATCTGCAAATTTTGTCACCTCACTGTTTATCCCTTTTCCCAGATCATTTATGAATCTGTTGAATAGGACCGGTCCCAGTACAGACCCCTGGGGGATAGCACTATTTTCCTCTCTCCATTCTGAAAACTGACCCTTTATTCCTACCCTCTGTTTCCTATATTTTAACCAGTTACCAATCCACGAGAGGACCTTCCTTCTTATCTCATGATAGCTTACTTTGCTTAAAAGTCTTTGGGCTGGTCTACACTGGGGGGGGGATCGATCTAAGATACACAACTTCAGCTACGCAAATAGCGTATCTGAAGTCGAAGTATCTTGGATCAAATTACCTGGGGTCCACACAGCGCGGGATCGACGGCCGCGGCTCCCCCATCGACTGCGCTACTGCCGCTCGCTTTGGTGGAGTTCCGGAGTCGACGGTGAGCACGTTTGGGGATCGATATATCGCGTCTTAACGAGATGCGATAAATCGATTGATACCCGCCGATACGGCGGGTAGTGAAGACGTACCCTTTGGTGAGGACCCTTGTTAAAGGCTTTCTGAAAATCTAAGTACATTGTATCCCCTGGATCCCTCTTATCCACATGCTTGTTGACCCCCTTCAAAGAATTCTAGTAGATGGTAAAGCATGATTTCCTTTTACAAAAATCATGTTGACTCATCCCCAACAAATTATGTTAATCTATGTGTCTGACAGTTCTGTTCTTTACTATAGTTTCAACCAGTTTGCTCAGTACTGAAGGCAGGCTTACCAGCCTGTAATTGCTGGGATCACCTCTGGAGCCCTTTTTAAAAATTGGCGTCACATTAGCTATCCTCCAGTCATTTTGGTACAGAAGCTGATTTAAATGATAGGTTACAAACCACAATTAGTTGTTCTGAAATTTTACGTTTGAGTTCCTTCAGAACTCTTGGGTGAAATACCATCTGGTCCTGGTGACTTATTACTGTTTAGTTCGGGGGTTCTCAAACTGGGGGTCATGACCCCTCAGGGGTTGCAAGTTTATTACACGGGGGGGTTGCGAGCGGTCAGCCTCCACCCCCAAACTCTGCTTTGCCTCCAGCATTTATAATAGCGTTAAATATAAAAAAAGTGTTTTTAATTTGTAAGGGGAGGTCACACTCATAGGTTTGAGGTGTGAAAGGGGTCACCAATACAAAAAATTGGGAACCTCCTATTTAGTTTATCAATTTGTTCCAAAACCTCCTCTGACACTTCGATCTGGGACAGTTCTTCAGATTTGTCACCTAAAAAGAATGGCTCAGGTTTGGGAATCTCCCTCACATCTTCAGCCATGAAGACAGATACAAAGATTTAATTTTGTTTCTCCGCAGTGGGCTTATCCTTGAGTGCTCCTTTAGCGTCTTGATCGTCCAGTGGCCCCGCTGGTTGTTTAGCAGGCTTCCTGCTTCTGATATACTTAAATTTTTTTTTGCTATTACTTTTTGAGTCTTTGGTTAGCTGTTCTTCAGATTCTTTTTTGGGCTTCCTAATTATATTTTTATACTTAATTTGCCAGAGTTTATGCTTCTGTCTATTTTCCTCACTAGGATTTAACTTCCACTTTTTAAAAGATGCCTTTTTTGTCTCTCACTGCATCTTTTACTTTGTTGTTTAGCCACTGTGGCACTTCTTTGATTCTCTTAACAATGTTTTTAAATTTGGGGTATGCGTTTAAGTTGAACCTGTATTATGGTGTCTTTAAAAAGTTTCCATGCAGCTTGCAGAGATTTCACTTTTGGCATGGTACCTTTTAATTTCTGTTTAACTAACTTCCTCATTTTTGTGTAGTCCCCCTTTCTAAAATTGAATGCCACAATGGTGGTCTGCTGTGGTGTTTTCCCAGCCATAGGGTTGTTAAATTTAATAATATTATGGCCACTATTACAAAGCGGTCCAGCTTGGTCCTCTTGGACCAGATCCTGTGCTCCACTTAAGACTAAATCAAGAATTGCCTCTCCTCTTGTGGGTTCCAGGACTAGCTAATCCAAGAAGCAGTCATTTAAGGTGTCAAGAAACTTTATCTCTGCATCCCGTTCTGAGATGACATGTACCCAATCAATATGGGGATAGTTGAAATCCCTCCTTATTATTGAGCCTCTCTAATCTCCCTGAGCATTTCACAGTCACTATTAAGAGCCATCAGATATGTCCCCCTCCCCCTGCCACAAACACTGACGAGTGCAGAAATGGGGAGGACACAGTAAAATGGGTATGGTTTTGCAATGGGGATGCTCACACCTGGACTAGGCTAATTAATGTACCCTTAAAGTGAAATGTTTCCCCATCCCCAAAGAAAGAATATTTAATCATCAGATTTGTTGTTACTTTGAGGCAACAGTTTGAAAAATCTACAAATTGATGCACAAGGGCATTACTTTTCTGCACATTTTAGTTGAGATGCCTAGAAATAATCTATTCAAGTGAATGACTGGATAAATTGAAATAGCAAAAATTATCAAATTTTCAACATCTTAATTTATACTAATGGTGTTAATGTTTAATTAAACACATTTTTATATGAATTAATGCAGCCAACCCACGGTAAGCTTTAAAAATTATATGAAAAAATATTTTTAAGTGACTGATTTGTCCTTTCCTTGAGTGTGGTATCCTGAGTTCAAATGTAAGTATAGTAGAACCTCAGAATTACAAATATCAGAGTTACGAACTGATCAGCCAACCACACACCTCATTTGGAACTGGAATTACACAATCAGGCACCAGCAGAGAACCCCCCCCCCCAAAAAAAAACCTAAATGTAATAATGTGTTAAACGTAAACTACTAAAAAAAGGGGGGGGGGCAGCATTTTTCTTCGGCATAGTAAAGATTCAGAGCTGTACTGAGTTAACGTTCAGTTGTAACCTTTTGAAAGAACAGCCAGAATATTTTGTTCAGAGTTATGAACAACCTCCTTTCCAGAGGTGTTCATAACTCTGAGGTTCTACTGTAGTTAAAATTGATTGTTTATTATTAAACCTGTTCAGTGCATGTGTACAAGTTTCCACATGTCTTTCAGAGAGCAAAGTAACTATAGACACCCTCTAGTTTATTCTGATAGCAGGGTCTATTGCTGAGGAGTCAATCAGTACTATGCACATTCATTTCCCTTGTAGAGGAAGCTGATTGGTAGCATCTGAGACCAAAGACATAGAGAACCACCATTCAAACTGAAGTAATATGGTAAAGAGAAGAAAACTGCTGTCTGGCAGGCAAGACAAGTGTTAAGTACTTGCCCATTTTTTTCCATTGTCTTGAACACATGGACTCTTTCTCATGCAGAACCCTGTTTTGTCTGTCTGGTTATCACAACAAATTTTGTCATGACACCTAAACAAATAGTTACAATAGCATAACATAAAAATGGCCATTCTGGGTCAAATCAGTGGTCCATCTAGCCCTGTATCCTGTCTTCGGAAAGTGGCCAGTGTCATATGCTTCAGAGGGAAGGAACAGAACAGGGCAATTATTGAGTAATCCATCCCTTGTTGTCCAGTCCAAGCTTCTAGCAGTCCGAGATTTTAGGGACACCCACAGCGTGGGGTGCATCCCTGACCGTTTTGACTAATAGCCATTGATGGACTTATCCTCCGTGAACTTTTTGAACCCGATTATATTTTTGTATAATGTATGGGTGATACTTGGTTTTTATATAAGTTGTTTTACAGGGCTGAACTACAAAATACATGTTGGATACAAATCTGATTACAGTCATTTGTGTGTTAAATGGTTTCATTTACTTTTTTTTAAATAATCCAGTGATGGTAGTAGAAATTCATTGGCTGTTTTGTTGATTATGGCTTCTTTATTATTGGAAATTCTGATTAGCAACTAAAAACACATTTGATGGTATACTGACAAACAGGAAAACTTACCCTGGACATCTGAAATATGCTGATAACTTTGATAATGTTATGGGAGGTGATAATCAGATGTAACATTTGAGAATTCACTTATCCATATGTGTAATTCTTCACATCAGTTTCTGGAATAATACAACATAATATAATTTTTTTTCTAGAACCGCAGATGCATAGGTATAGCATCTTGTACTTTTTTCTTTCTTATATATACTAACTTCTTTGTAATAAAGGTTCAATATAATTTTACAAGTTTAAACTTTTTATATAAGCACTCTCTTTTTATGGTATGCATTTTAAGAAGTTAGGGCCTGATACTGCAGATATTTACATACATGCAAGTGGTCACATTTAAAAGCAGTGGGACTGGTTGCTGTATGTAAGTGTTTGCAAGATAGAGCCCTGAATCTGCAATGGGGTATTACACTCTTTCTTTTTAGCTAGTATCACAAACTTTTTCAGGTGCAATATAGCAGGGAGTCAGTTGACTACAAAGTTAATATAATTTCATTGTTGGATGGCCTATATATGTCAGCAGACTTTCACTGTTACTCTGTATACTTAATATGCAATATGTTTTATAAGTTTGGTTTATTGTATGTATTCATGAAAGTCATTTATATGACAAACAGTGTCTGGGATACATGGTATTACAAATGCTACGTGTGTGGACAAGGTTGAAGGTAAAATGTATAATATTGTATTGTTTGAGACATAATGACTATATATAAAACTCTATCATAACTACTTCCCCGTGTATGGATTAATGTTGTTTTATTTTGTCTTACTATAGTGCTTAGAAACTTCAGTCAGGATATGGCTCCCATCACATTGGGTAATGCATAAAACACAGCATAAATGCAATCCCTGTCCCAAAGAGTTTGCAGTCAGAATTTCCTGACTTGACTGCTTTTTCATTCAACCGTATCATTCTCCTAATGTACGTTTTTTTTTGGTGGGGAATTAATACATATTTAAAAAAAACACTCAAATAAAACAAAAAAGATTGCATGCTAGTGTATTTGAAGGTCTGCTGATTTGCAGAACTTTGGCAATAGCATGTCTAAATTTCTTTACCTGCAAGTGTGGATAGAAACCACTGATAATGTCTTAGGGTGGTGCTTTGGAGAGAGCTTCTGTCCTGTCCACATAGGATCTGTAGAGCAGCATTCCAACCTGTGTGTTTTGCACAGTATCCCTTTGCATCTTAGTGTCTGCATGAATCCTCTTTCATTCTCTTTTCCCCTTCCTTAGCTTACAAACCTTGAATACCCTGTGAAGCTAAAGTAGCCACACTCATGTTCATAGCATGGCCTTTCTTACACTTTGAGCTTAGTGAAAGTCCTTGTGTGGAATCAAGTATCAGAGGGGTAGCCGTGTTAGTCTGAATCTGTAAAAAGCAACAGAGGGTCCTGTGGCACCTTTAAGACTAACAGAAGTATTGGGAGCATAAGCTTTCGTGGGTAAGAACCTCATTTCTTCAGATGCAAGTAATGGAAATTTCCAGAGACAGGTATAAATCAGTATGGAGATAACGAGGTTAGTTCAGTCAGGGAGGGTGAGGTGCTCTGCTAACAGTTGAGGTGTGAACACCAAGGGAGGAGAAACTGCTTCTGTAGTTGGATAGCCATTCAGTCTTTGTTTAATCCTGATCTGATGGTGTCAAATTTGCAAATGAACTGGAGCTCAGCAGTTTCTCTTTGGAGTCTGATCCTGAAGTTTTTTTGCTGTAAGATGGCTACCTTTACATCTACTATTGTGTGGCCAGGGAGGTTGAAGTGTTCTACAGGTTTTTGTATATTGCCATTCCTGATATCTGACTTGTGTCCATTTATCCTCTTGCGTAGTGACTGTCCAGTTTGGCCAATGTACATAGCAGAGGGGCATTGCTGGCACATGATGGCATATATAACATTGGTGGACGTGCAGGTAAATGAGCCGGTGATGTTGTAGCTGATCTGGTTAGGTCCTGTGATGGTGTTTCTGGTGTAGATATGTGGGCAGAGTTGGCATCGAGGTTTGTTGCATGGGTTGGTTCCTGAGTTGGTTGTTATGATGCGGTGTGCTGGTGAGAATATGCTTAAGGTTGGCTGGTTGTCTGTGGGCGAGGACTGGCCTGCCTCCCAAGGTCTGTGAAAGTGAGGGATCATTGTCCAGGATGGGTTGTAGATCGCTGATGATGCGTTGGAGAGGTTTAAGCTGAGGACTGTAGGTGATGGCCAGTGGGGTTCTGTTGGTTTCTTTTTTGGGCCTGTCTTGTAGCAGGAGGTTTCTGGGTACACGTCTGGCTCTGTTGATTTGTTTCTTTATTTCCTCATGTGGGTATCGTAGTTTTGAGAATGCTTGGTGAAGATCTTGTAGGTGTTGGTCTCTGTCTGAGGGATTGGAGCAGATGCGGTTGTACCTCAGCGCTTGGCTGTAGATGATGGATCGTGTGGTGTGTCCGGGGTGGAGCTGGAGGCATGAAGGTAGGCGTAGCGGTCGGTGGGTTTTCAGTATAGGGTTGAAGTGTTCTCCTACAAAAACCTGTAGGAGAACACTTCAACCTCCCTGGCCACACAATAGCAGATGTAAAGGTAGCCATCTTACAGGAAAAAAACTTCAGGACCAGACTCCAAAGAAAAACTGCTGAGCTCCAGTTCATTTGCAAATTTGACGCCATCAGATCAGGATTAAACAAAGACTGTGAATGGCTATCCAACTACAGAAGCAGTTTCTCCTCCCTTGGTGTTCACACCTCAACTTCTGGCACAGCACCTCACCCTTCCTGACTGAACTAACCTCGTTATCGCCATACTGATTTATACCTGCCCCTGGAAATTTCCATTACTTGCATCTGAAGAAGTGAGGTTCTTACCCACGAAAGCTTATGCTCCCAATACTTCTGTTAGTCTTAAAGGTGCCACAGGACACTCTGTTGCTTGTGTGGAATGTATTGTACGTATAAAAACTGTTGGAATAGAAATGCTCAGCCACCTTAACTCTAGTGGCTGGTGCCATTACCAATATAATTTTTTTTTTTTAATTGCTCGTCCCTATGGGGACACAGGGTATAAGCATTTCTTGTGCAAGGGGCTACTTTGTATTTAACAGCAGATATAAGGAAATATTTATGATTGTAGATTGCTTCACCATAGAAGTCTGAGTATAATACACCTAAAATAACATCTATTGTCCTGTCACTTAATTTGCATTGTGCCCAGTTGTTCTCATTTACAGCAAGCTAAACATGTTTTAAAAAATATTTCCTTAATGGTAAAGATAAAAAGTTACTAAAATGAGGAAAGCTTGCTTTCATTTGAAGGGGAAATGTTATATTTTATCACCAGCCGCTTATACCATAACTGAACAGTTAGGTTCAGTTAAAAGAACAATACCTGTTTCCCAATTCAGGTAACTATTACCACAGAGTTAAACAGAGCATCTATACATCTAAGAACATTCTGGTTTTCTACTATTCACCATCCATTTATTCCAAGACATTGGTACATGAAGTAACAAGTTTAATCTTTAGTTCACAAGATTGAAGAACTATATTTTGAAATCATTCTCTCTTCTACATAACATAGAGATAAATGCTATTTCTAAGTGACTTTATATTTTTAAAACACTTTATTATCAGTTTAACTACTGCTTTTGTAATGAAAATAGAAAGTAAAAATATAAGATAATGTCATGTTTAGCCAAAGAACCCATTTTTTTGTTGGTGTAGGGAGAAAAAGATATATGTATATGGCAAACTTTTGATTTTTTTTCTTTTTTTAAATGTTTACTTACCTGTTGCAGCCCAATGATTGGATTAATGTAGCTTTGTGCATTTAGGAACATAAATTGCCATGTTAGATCAGACCACTGGTCAATCTATCTCAGTATCCTGTTTGAGGGGCCAGTTCTGGATGCTTCTGGGAAGGTGCAAGAAACCCCACATTGGAATAACCTGCCTATGATAGAAGTTTCTTTCTAACTGCCTGGGGTTAGCGGTTGGACTATTGCCTGAAGCATAAGGGTTTGTAATTATAGATAGTTTTGTCCTGTCTAATGTAATTTAAGATGCTACACCTTTACCCCGATATAACGCGACCCAATATAACATGAATTCGGATATAATGCGGTAAAGCAGTGCTCCGGGGGGGGGGGCTGCACACTCCAGCGGATCAATGCAAGTTCGATATAACGTGGTTTCATCTATAACGCGGTAAGATTTTTTCCTCCCGAGGACAGCGTTATATCAGGGTAGAGGTGTATTTGTTAATTTCTGATCCTTTTTAAAGGATTATAACTTTTTAAGTTTTTGGCCTCAATAACATCTTGTGATAGAGTTCCAAAAGCTAATTGTGTTGTGTGAAAAATATTTCCTTGCATCTGTTTTACATTGTTGCTCTTCATTTATTTGTCTCTTATTCTATTATTATGAAAAAGGGTGTATGGAAGTTTTTGACCTACCTCCTCTGCATTATTCCTTTTATACACCTTTATAATCTCAACTCATATTTGTCTGATTTCTAAAGTATTATATAGGTTTAGGCGAACATTTTCAGTCCTCCATGCCTAAATGTTAGGCTCCAAAATCCATGTTTAGGCATATAAGTAAATCCTGCCTTGAGTCTCCCCCTCCATCCCCCCTTCCCCAAAGGCACTGAGACTTCTAGTTTTTGTTGACTTGCTTGAGCTCTGACTGTTCAGCAACTCTAAAAATGGGGCCACTTTTATTTTGGTGCCTGAATATAGGATTGGGAGCCTAATTTTTGGACACTCAGATTTTACCCTTAATCTTAATCTGATGTGGAGTTATTTTCATGTATTCATTGCCTTTCTCTGGACTGCTGTTATTACTGTTATAGATAACTTAATTAAATTGCACACATGTTAATGCAATGTTAAGGTTGTATAGTTACACCTGGGATCTGTTGCTTAGGGAGCTCACAGCGGAAAGCTCAATGATAGTTGTTTAGGAAGTATACAGCGGGACAGTGTACAATTCCCAAGTTACATGTCGGTGTTTAAAGGTGCTCCTAATGGAAAATGATGGAAAATAATCAGTGTTGTGACTAGGGGAAGGATGTGATTTGGGATCAGTGTGTCTTAAAGACTGCCTTTCCCCTTACATTCTATCCTAAGATGTTGATAATGAAATTACATGATCACATGGTATTTTTTCCACAGGACGTATGCCTCATTCAGAGGAGGTGATTTGGGAAGGATGCAGCAGTTCAAAATTTGTTCATATTCTTTTCAGTGTGCGGCCACACAGGTTACTTTGCATGGTGCTGCACACCATCCAAACCTTGCACTAAATAGGGAGTTGTTAATAGGGAGTTATAGTATCTGAGCCTAACAAACAGTGAAGTTATTCTCCTAGCACCCAGAGATCTGAAACTTTTTCACAGATTGGAAATTGATGCACAGAAAGATTAAGGCCAAAATTTGCAAAATTCTCCATTAATCTTGGGTATCTCAATGATTGAGCACACAGCTTGAGAGACAGCCTGATTTTTCAGAGTACAGTACATGGCATTTTTTTTATTGTACTTCAATGTCTACACCAGGGGTCGGCAACCTTTCAGAAGTGCTGTGCCGAGTCTTCATTTATTCACTCTAATTTAAGGTTTCGCGTGCCAGTAATACATTTTAACGTTTTTAGAAGGTCTCTTTGTACAAGTCTTTAATATATAACTAAACTATTGTTGTATGTAAAGTAAATAAGGTTTTTAAAATGTTTAAGAAGCTTCATTTAAAATTAAATTAAGATGCAGAGCCCCCTGGACCGGTGGCCAGGACCCAGGCAGTATGAGTGCCACTGAAAATCAGCTCGCGTGCCACCTTCGGCACCCGTGCCATAGGTTGCCTACCCCTGGGTTACACAGTACTCTGAACATACAGTTAGTTCTTGCAAGTAGCTGTAGGAGGTAGGGAAATATGTATTAACTTGTTTTACATACGGGGAAAACTGAAACAGAAAGGCAAAGTGACTTGCCCAAAGTTACACGATGAGTCAATGGAAGAGTCCAGTTTAGAACACTAGGCCTTCTGGCTCCCAACCCTGTGCTTATTTCCTCCAGACCTTACTGCCTGAGATGAACATCTACATTTGCTATTGATTTAAGTTGAAATTGTGAGGTTTCAGTACTTCAGAAAATCAGGCCTTATGTGTCTTAAGTTGGGGACCCCCAAAATGAGAATAAAATTAGTGGCCACATCACAAAATTTTGGTATCCGTGACTTGCCATCTTCACATAGTAAGCCTGTGGTGGGGTCAGGAATAGAAACCAGTTCTTCTGTATGGCATTCATCTGCCTTAACCATATTTCCACCTCTCCTCTTCCCAAAGTCTCCTGCCTCATTCAAGATATATTTTCCAACTTCGCAACAAATGATGCTGAGTTCCTACAGTCAACCCTGTTCACTACACAGCCCTGATTCAGTCTCTGTGTGCTCAGAGAGGCAGGTGTCCTGTAGATAAAATAGTATTTGACATGTAATTAAAGACTATTGTGATACATATGCATGGACAAACTTAATTCTGGCATTTCCTAACTTTTGAGTACTCAACTTTGTAACCTCTATTTTTAGAATGTAAGTTTATAGATACTTTTTTCTGGCTTTTCTTTTAAAAAAAAAAAAAAAGAAAAAAAAAAAAAGAAAAGAAAAAAAGGTGCAGCTCTAATGCCACCTGATATCAGCACTGCAGCACACACCTCTAAAATTGATCTAAAGGATTAGCTACAGTAGCTTACGGTAGGAGTGTTGTGTTATTTTTGGTGGACTGGCCACCAAAGGATCCATAGTATGGTGAAACAGTGGGTTCTATATGCATGAGTAGCCCCATTTTACAGACAGCTTTTTTGTGTACTTAGGTTTGGCAGATTCTTTCTTGACAGTGTGGATAAGTGGTTTAGATGTGACAGTGATATTGGAAATCTAGGTTTTGTTCCCAACTTGTATAACCTCTTATTGGGGTATGAGACCTTGCTTAATAAGTAATAAAGGTTTTGAAATGGCACAGATTTACTATCAGTTACTACTAACACTTGAACTCAAGGTCTCTTGGATTACGTCTCAAAGCCTGAGTCAACTGACTCGGGCTTGCCCTGCAAAGCTAAAAATAGCTGTGTAGGGAGTCAGGTTTGGGCTGGAGCCCGGGTTCTGAGATCCTCTCCATTGCCAGGTTTCAGAACCTGAGCTCCAGCCTGAGTCTGAACTACTTAGGGTGACCAGATCACCAAAGACAAATATCGGGACGCGGGGGGGGTGGCGTGGCGGGGGGCGGGGCCAAAAAAAAAAAAAAAACCTTCCTCCGCAAGCGCTGGAGGGAGGCCCGGGAGACTCAGAGGAAGCGCGGGGCCGGGGTGAGTAACAGTCCGGCCTGGCCCCGAGCAGACAGGACTCAGTTGGGTGGTAGGGCGAGGAGGGGGGCGGCCCGCGGGGCCAGGCGGCGGCTGTTCTCCCCCCCGGGCAGCGGGACTCGGGAGCAGCCGCTGCTGTAGCTCCCACTGCCGCGGGGGCAGGAAGCGGCCATGGCGCGCTGCGGCTCTGGCGCCCCCGAACCCCCCGAACCGGGGCCTGCTGCGGGGACCCAGCAGCGCGCACGCTGCGCTCAGCCCCTGGCCAGTCGCATCTGGGCTGCTGCCCAGCTGGTGCAATCCTGCAGCGGCCCCGGAGTGGGGGCAGCAGGCCCCAGACCCCCCGTCCCGCTCGGGTCCCGCAGGGGAACGAACGGGGCTGGGCTGCCGATGCCTCCGCCCCGGGCCGCCGCGGGATTGCACCAGCTGGGCAGAGCCCAGACGCGACTGGCCAGGGGCTGGGCCCAGTGTACGCGCTGCTGGGTCCCCGCAGCAGGCCCCGGCTCGGGGGGTTCGGAGGCGCCGCAGCCGCGGAGCGCCATGGCCGCTTCCTCTCCCCATGGCAGTGGGAGCTACAGCAGCGGCTGCTCCCGAGTCCCGCTGCCCGGGGGGGTGAGAACAGCCGCCGCCTGGCCCCGCGGGCCGCCCCGCTCCTCTCCCTACCACCCAACTGAGTCCTGCCTGCTCGGGGCCAGGCCGGACTGTTACTCACCCCGGCCCCGCGCTTCCCCTGCGTCTCCCGGGCCTCCCTCCAGCGCTTGCGGAGGGGGGAGGAATGGTGAGCCCGGGGAAGAGGCGGGGATTCGGGGAGGGAGCCAATCGGGGGAGGAGGGGGCGGAGTCGGGGCGGGGGGGGGGGTGCGAGCACTTCCGGGCTCTAGGCTCCGGGGCATTTCCTTGTTTGTCCGGTTGTCCCGACCGCATGTCGGTCGGGACGCGGGACAAACAAGGAAATATCGGGACGGTCCCGATAAAATCGGGACGTCTGGTCACCCTAGAACTACTACACAGCTTTTTTTTTTCCAGCTCTGCATCATGAATCCCACAAGTCCAAGTCAGTTGACCACAGCTCTGAGAATCTCTGTTGCGAGTTGGTGGGTGTTTTTTGTTTTGGTGTGTGGCTGTGTAGATGTATCCTTGGTTCCCAGCCCTTCCTGTGGGCCACAGGAAGATGGGAGAAGTGCAGAGGATTCCAATTTTTTCTTTGTTACATCCAGAGTGGATTTGATTTAAATCATGATTTAAATCACTAGTCAGGAAGACTCGATTTAATCATGGTTTTCTACATAAAAGTGCTTTCTTGTTGGTTTTTATAGCCTTAATACGTATTTTTCACAACTCAGAGATAGATGTAGGTTTCATTTTTAGAAAGTACGCACCATACATTTTTAAAGCAAACAGTGACTTATTTTGAACACTTTTCAGATTAGTTTTATAGCTATTTAAGAAAATAAATGATTGTTTGGCTATTTCATTTACCAATGGTAATTGAAGCAGATATTTATGAAGTCATTGGGAGGTGAACTGTCTGCAATTCAACAGGTTAATCATTAATATTTGGAGGATTTTCTTGCTGTGCTGTATTAGGAGAACATCACCAGACAGACATTTAAATTGTTTTATTTAACTAAAACAACAACATTAAGTATTCTGGATTTTTTTCTTCAGCAGCAAACATATGCTTGTTTTGTTAAAATATTATATGTCCCTCGCTTCTCACATTTATCTCCAGACTTCTTCTCCTTGTACAGATCTTTTCTGCCCCTAACAATCTTCTATTCATTGAACTTTTTGAAACACAAATTTGCAGAGGGACAATAGAGTTGAGGTCTGTTATTTCTCACCTCTCTATTATTTATTTTATTTAAAAACATTTTTGCTGTTAACAAGTGTGTTATCTCTGGAGACACAAATGCACAGTTTGAGAACTGCACAACTAAGCATCTCTGATGGTATCTTCTAGACTGAGCACTGAGTCCCATTGGATAGATGGAAAGATTAACCTAAATAATCTATACAGAAGCCTGTGGAACCCCATAAGATTGGGTCCCTAATCCATGAACTATTGGAACTCATTGACAAAACTTTTCTTAAACATTACATGAATATATAGAATTAGAATTTATAATCCCTATTCCATGATGAGATATCTTTGAGCTATAAGGTTGAATTAAGATACATATCTTTTAGATAGATTTTTTTTTTTCTCAGAACGCATTTTATTAAAAAAACAAACAAAAAACACTTTGATTTTTGTCCACCCATTTAGAACAGTTCTATGTGGCATGCTGAAGTGAGACACCAGGGAGATACATGTGCCCTGCAAACAGAATGTTTAGGGTTTTTGGCAACAAGCCAGGAACAAGATACAGAGGAAAAGAGAGACAGCAAATGCTGATTTTCAGCACTGGTGTCTTGCTCAAATCTGAATGGACTCTTGTGGGGCCAGCAAAAAAAGGCACTTTGTTGTTGTCCCCAGAACTAGTCTTCTGTCAGACTTTAACCTCCTGCAGCAAACCATGGAGGTGCTAGAACTCTTTGATTAAAACCACTGGAAGAATAAGTATAATGGAAAGTGTTAGACACTCTAAGTTTAGGTACACCTCTACCCCGATATAACGCAACCTGATATAACAAGAATTCTGATATAACACGTTAAAGCAGTGCTCCGGGGGGCAGGGCTGCGCACTCTGGCGGATCAAAGCGAGTTCGATATGCGGTTTCACCTATAATGCGGTAAGATTTTTTGGCTTCCAAGGACAGCGTTATGTTGAGGTAGAGGTATATTGCTGCTGCTGCTGCTACCGCCTCTGTAACAAACTGCACAAGGTGGGGAGGAAATCTACTCAAGATCACCAGTCCTTATCAGGGACATCAACTTAAAGCACATTTGAAATTTCTAGACCAAATCTAAAAACTTAATCTGAATTATGCTTAGTCACAAAAGTATTAGAAATAAATAAAGAACTGAATATACAATTTCTGGACCCTCACATCTTCCAGACTCATCTGATGTACCTCTAACATTTCCAGTTAAATTATACCCTTGACATAATATACATACAAAATCTTTTATGGATTGGTTTTTTGCTTGGCAAAATTGAAGGTTTATACAAGGTTTTCAAAATTGAGGTTATAATGAAAGGCGTTTCAACCTTACTTGTCTTGTAGAAGACAAGCATATCTCCCTAATTTGCAAAAATTAAATTACAAAATTAAAAAAAAAAGGCTTGTGGCCTTTTCTTTATAGTATAGAACAGAGGTTTTTGACCTGTGGTCTGTGGACCCATGGGGGTCAGTAGACTATGTCTAAGATTTCCAAAGGGGTCCGCACCTCCATTTGAATTTTTTTAGGGTTCTGCAGATGAAAAAAGGTTGAAAACTACTGATAAAGAAAGAAGGCCCAGAATGGTATTCTTTCTCCAACCTGCCACCTCTTGTTTTTTAATTGATATAATAGAAATTTCCATTTTGTCTGTCATGGAAGACAGGATCAGTGGGATCATATCAAATACAGGGAAGTAAAAACTGATAGGAGAAATAATTTTCATTCATACTGTTTTATTTTTAATGTCTATTTAACACTCACTTGAGAGAGTAACTTTTTAATTGAGAAGACAGGTGTGGTGAAGCCTTAATGTCTGAGTCACATTTGAACTATCTAAGGAGTTCTCTAATAAAAACTGGAAAGAGCAGCCTTAATATCCTGAAATTTTAAGGTGGAAAAACAAGCAAAATCTTCCTTCTCTCACCCTTCAACCCTTTTGCAGGAAACCAAACCTTTTAGGTCTACATTACAAAGAAGCCAAAGGAAGGGGGGAGCACAACCCCTTTTCTTTTATTTTGCAAATTGCCTTTACAGATCCAGCATAAACATTAACTTGGCTGGACTGCACATCGTGTGTGTGTGTGTGGTATATATTTTACAGTAGAAATAGTAATATATTAAGCTTCACATTTAACCAGTAAAACAGGAATAGAAAATACCACTTACACGGAGAACACAGTTTTACTGTAATCTTGTCGGACATTCAAAACACTTGTAAAATCAGCTTTTCTGACAACAGTTTCTGTAAAGATATATTATCAGCACAGGCTCTTCACTCCTGCCTTTCTCATGGTAGGAAGGACAAGACCCATGACTCTCCAAGATTTAAGGCTTTTGTTTCTTAAAGGCAGCAATAGTGTATTGGGACATGAACCATGCCCCTACTAGTGGGCACAAGCTACAATGAATTCTAATTGGTGGCCTTGGAATCTTCTAATCCATAAAGAGTTTCTTGCAGATGCTGCATCTATTCAACTGCTGCTCTGGTTCTTTATGCTATCTAGCTTCCACTTTCTTTTGGGTATCCTGTTTGTATGCTTTCCTACCTTCCAGTGAGGTCCATTCATTATACTTTTAAAATGGTATCTTTCAGGGTTCTGTAGCGTTTTGACTTCTACTAACCAAGAAGCTCTGCTCAGTCTTTGGAAGCACTTAGTCAAGGTTTACGTGCTTTGATGTTTTGCTTTGTTGCCTATGTCTCAGGACTGCATTTTTTTCACTAAGCCTTGGTGGTTGTTTTTCCCCCCTGCATGTTCAAAGTTCTCAGTTTCAAAGCTTCCTGCTTTGAGTGTTTTTATTTGCCCTTCAGGATATCATCTATTTCCTCAAGCCTTTGGGAGGAAGGAAAACTGTTCAGTCACTTCAAGCAATGTCTGCATGACAGAAAAATCTCTCATATATTAGCATGTTCATCAGCATCCTCTTGAGCACACAAGCGTCATGGGTGATGCTTCCAAGCCTCAAGAAACCCCCTAGCAATTCCTGTAAGTCCAGCATGAAGCCAACCTGAAGTGCTCCAAATGAAAATCTCTCTAAGCAAAAACATAAGTGGGCCTTCATTGCTAAATGCTGGAACTGCAGTGGCACAGACCCAGCTTCCTCTCCAGGTTGGCCTAATGGGACATCTTCAACTCTCCACCATAGTGTCTTTCAACATCCCCTCTGCAGTTGGGGACTCTGCCATGTCTCTGAGACCTAGCCAATAATTTATCTTTTGGATGAGTGGTTCTGAGTTCTGGCTCATTGAATGAGATCTCATTTCTTCATAAGAAGTGCTGTTGTGAGGAGGAGCTGAAAGAACCAGCAGCCCTCCAGCTCTGAAGGCCGCAGCTGCATGAAGCTTTTTGTTAAGGCACCTGAACCCATCCTTCCGGTAGGGTTCAGGATAAGGAGACAAGTCAGGAATCCTGATTACTTCTGTATATTTGGGAACCTGGACAAATCACTCCTTATTTCTGTGACTATCTTCAAGATTTCATTATTTCCTTCTTGTCCTATGTTGGGAATTGGCTGAGCTTGATGGGCAATGGGAGTGATTTTTGTACAGAGATCAGCCCTCTATACTGGGAGTTGAATCATTTGCTGGGCAGAGTATTGGCCCTGACTCCTCCTGAGACACTGTTGATGACCCATGCCCCTAATTTGCATCTGCTTGTGTGAGGGCAAGATCTGGATTCTACTGAGATTCAGAAATTGGACTTTTCTAATGCCAAATACTAAGACTTAGAAGCTGGGGCACTCTTCAATGCCAAATACATCTCCATGGTAGGATATAGTGATTCTACATGTGAGAATCCAGCTTCCCATCAGCTTCTTAAAAACTTGCCACGTCAATTGGCCTTGAGTTAGGGTTGATACAGGTATCTGTCAAGGCCTCAGTCAGGAGGTACCTGAGCCAATAACTCCTGTCCAACACCTCTGTGGCCTTGCACCTCTATTTTGGAACAGCTGATGGTGTGGCAGGTACGTCACGCTGCTTCTGCTTTCTCAGAGGTGGTTGGGGGGAAAAAATTCACCCCAAGGACACCTCTGGCCACATCTTCCATTCAGCACATTGAAGGATCATCTTATATTCTCTTATGGTCATAATCTTTCTCTTGGGCCCTTTTGTGAAACAGAAAAAAGAGGGCCTGTTTCAAAAGTTATCTTTTTCAATCACCCTAATTTTTAGGGCAGCATAGTATATATTTACATGAGATACTCTGCCTCTGTAGCATTAGCATTCACCAAAGGATACTGAGCCCCCTTTCAATAAGCACATACAAGAAGTTATGAGGGACTGTAGAGCATCTAGTTGATCCATCCACATTTAGTATCTGCTGGCACTTCAGGGGAGATAAGGGGTGTTCTAACTCCTATGGTCCTGGTCATCTAAGACACATGGTTTTGAACCCTGTTTGGTAGGACTATACAATCAGGTTTTTACAAAGCACTTCAGATTTCTCTTTCTATTATGCCGTCTCCTACTCCCAGTCACATTCTGTTAAAACTCTTGAGAATCTTATTGGGACGAGATGGTTTCAAGAAATCCAATCCCTCCTGGTAGAGACTTACCAACTTCTAGTGTTATTCCAGGTACTCTTTGGTAATCAAAAAGACAGGAAGGCTCCCACTAATTCTGTATTTCAGGATCCGAATTCAGTGTTTTGTGAGAGAGATACAAGTTGGTCATCCTGAAAGAAGAGACCCTGTTGTAGAGCAAAATGATTCGGTATGCGCTCTAGACTTTGGACATTTTATATGTACTTGGAAAATATCTTATACTTACAATATGGCAGTTGCACTATCAATTTTGTATTTTGCCTTTTGATTTGGCATTAGCATTGTGTGTTTGTATGAAGTGTTTGGTGGTAGTTGTGTCCTGCTTATACAGTATAACAATTCTAATTCCCCTACTTGAAAATTGGGTAATCAAAGACACTTGTCTGGAGGCTGTCAAAAGATTGGTTTGTTACCATTAGGGCATTGGAGGTGCTAGTGTTCAAGTTCAACTACCCAAAGTTTCAATTAGTTTCCAGCTGGCAATTGGATTACGTAAAAGCCTTGCTAAACACAACTCATCTGTATGCTCTCATGTGAGAGAACCTCTGTGGGCCTTGAGATCCTACAGGAAACAACTATCACATCTGGGCAACAGGTGTCTTCTGGACTTCCCTGTTCTAATAGCAGTCTAAGGACAATATTCATTTAGGATTTGAGTTCCAAATACCTCCCATCCAAATTGTGGTGAGCATGGCTGTATCTAGCTCCTCACCATAGTTATGGAAAGGAGCACAGTCCCAAATTCATGAAGAATGTTAAGAGCTAGCATACCAAAAAGTAGCCCCAATTTCAAATGTACAGTCTGACCACAATATTATACATAAACAAATTTGGTGGTACCAGTTATGTCTCCAGTGCCAGAAAGCCCTGCAATGGTCTCTGACCTCAAGTATATTTCTGGTTGCCTTGTATCTATTGTGGAGTCAATCCACAATAGATCTGCAGGAATGGTCTCAGGATTCAAGAGTTATAGTAAATAGTTATCCACTGATGGGGGACGTAAGAGGTGGTGCTTTTTGCCATCTGTTTGAACAAGTTATCATGGCAAGAAGAAAAGTTTGTTGCCCAGAAACATTTTTTTCCATCTGTTGGGGTAGGAAGGCTTCTGTATGACTTCTCCATCAATACCTCTTATAATGTGCGTTTTGGCAAAGCCCAGGAGAAACCAAATGCTCAATGATCTTCTTAAGACAAGTTTGGTTATCAGGTCTTTTGCATCAGAGGGCACTACAATTCATCCAGCCCAGGAGCCTTTTTCCTGGCAGCTTGGCTCATGACATGGTCTAATTCCATAGGTACCAGAAGGACTTAGAGCGATAAGCAGAATAGGTTTGAAGAGTGATACAAACCAGATTTGACCCCTTGACTAATACTGCTCAAACTACATGACAATTTTACCTCTCAGTCTGATTTAGCTGCCAAATAAACTGGATTGAATTAGTCTAATTCAATTCATGACATAGTCCAAGATAGCCCAGTGTCTCTGCAGCCTTTGTGTTAGGTTCATGTGGGTCTTAACACTATTAACCTCTATTTAACAAAATGCTATTAACTTTTCTTTAAGAAAAAGCCCTTTGTGTCATGGGATATTGGCAAAACTTTTTTGAACTGCTAGTTTACGTTTAAGATAAACAAGTCAGACAGGAAATAATGCACAAATATTTTACCCAGCTAAGAGATGTGATGGATTCTCTATTACTTGACACCTTTAAATTGATTTGATGTATTTCGAAGAATGATGCTGTATGATGCTGTAATGATGCTCATCCAGAAGACATGGCCTTGAAGCAGGAACTACTAGGTGAACCTGTATGGCCTGTGTTGTTTAGAAGGTCAGACTAGATAATCAAATGGTACCCTCTGGCATAGTTTTTTCGATAGAATGTAATTTTCCTGTTGGCAGTGACTTGAGGTTGCAAAGTGAGAAAGTTTCAGTCTCTAGTGACTGATCCACCTTTTATACCGTATTTTACAAGAATAAGATGGTACCATGAACTCCATCTGAGATTCCTATCCAAAATGATAACAGATTTCACCTTAAGGAACTTATCATCCTGTTAATATGCTTACCATGCCCTTATGGTCATCCCAGTGAGGCTCTTTCCCACATATTCAACCTTTAAAGGTCCTTGGAGTTCTGTTTAATGGGCTAATGCTCTTTTATTTCCTCTGAAACTTTTATTTCATAATTCTGTAGGCAGTGAAGTAAGTCTTTGTGTGTGTGTGTACTGTGAGCTCATGCCTTAATTGAAGGGTATGGTTGTTTTAATTTTTTACAGGAAGATATTTTAAATCTATAATTAGTCATTGAAGTCCAATGAATGCTTACAAATTAATAGCAAACACAAAATCCCCACATTTTAAATATGACTAAAAATTCATTCTCCTTTCGAATTGCTCAGCTTTTACTTTCTTGGTCTTTTGATGAAGTTGCTTTGCCTAATTCCCCAGTCTGATTTTTTTTTTTTTTTTTTTTAATGGGAGGTAAGGGAGGTGGAATAGAAGGACCTTTCAGGCTTTCTTTATACACCTTCAAGAAGTTTAAAAAAAAAAAAAAAAAAAAGCACAAGTCAACATTTTTCCTTTTCCTCCTGCCTATCTTTGGGTTTTTATATGGCCTCAATTACCATAGCATCTAAGTACCTCTATAGTTTTTCATGTATATATCCTCAGAACACTCCTGTGAGATGATAGTACTTCAGTATTTTACAGATGGGGGGGGGGGGGCTGAGATAAAGAGAAAATGAGGGGATGTCTACACCACAAGCACTACATCAGTACAGCTGCAGCTATGCTACTGTAGTGTGGACACTTACTACAGTGACAGAACGAATTTTTCCATTGCTATAGTAAATCCACCCCCTTATGAGGCGGTAGCTAAGTCAATTGAAGAATTATTCTGTTGACCTAGCAGTGTCTATAGTGGGAGTTAGGTCGACCGAACTAAATTGCACAGAGCATGAAATTTTTCACAGCCCTGAGTGTTGTAGCTATGTCAGCTTAAGTTTTAGGTGTAGACCAGACCAGAGTGACTTGTCCAAGGTCACACAGGAAGTCTGTGACAGTGGAGTGAATTTAATCTGGGTCTCCTGAATCTCAGAGGTAGTTCCCTAGTGCCCGGACCATGCTTCTTTCTCTCTCTCTCTTTTTTTTTTTTAAGTCACTTTAGTGGTTGTGTTCATACTTAATTTTCACATTTCCTAACTCTGGAGCATTCAATAATGAATCTGACTGTTCAGTTAACATAGGAGCTTTGTTTTTACATTTAATTTCTTAGCTTTTAGAAAGAGCACAAACAACATGTGCAGCTCATCTTCAGCAGAGGGTTAGGACTCTGCTGTATTAGAATTCCTGTCCTGGAAAGATAAGGAAATCTGGAGGCTTTGTAGAATTCTCAAAGCACCTCTACAGCATGTGGATTTGGAGCAACTTATTTTAAAGTGCTTTTAGATGACTTGAGCTACCTACAAGCAAGGAAAACTTCAACCTTTAAAAAAATTCTCTCAAAAAGTTGTTTATGAAAACAGAGAACATGTTAAGTATTTTCCATCTTAATTGTAGTAGGTGCTGTTGATACTTGGTACTTTAGAATTCCTGATGCTTTTATTATAGTAATGACTTTAAGCAAAGCCAAAACTTTTAATCTGAAATACTATAAATTTAGTTTACAAAATAGAGATTATATATTTCATCTGGCGATAATAAAAAATAAACAGAATAATTTTAGTCAGTAGACTAATAAAGAGAAATGTGAAGTATTAATTCTCTGAGAATCTTGACCTACCTATCCCATCACCTTTTCACAAATAAATAGTTACTTATTAACACAGAGGGTTTATGTGAAAACATGACTGTTTTGGAGTAGCATTGAGTTGCACATGTGGTTTAAACCCCCCTCCCCCACACACACTTTTTCTGGTCACTTGATTTTTAACATTAATTCTGTGAAAATTTGGGGATGGGGTTGTACTTGTTTTAAGTAAAAGAATCATAATTGTGTAACTGCTTCATCATGAAAATAAGTTACATGATTACAAGGAATTGAGGATGATGGCCAGTTTAAGCATATTGAGCTGTATACGCACTAAGTTCACATGAGATGTGGCTGTAAGACGATAGGCATATTTTCAACAGGGTGGATAAAAACCCATGATTTAAAAAAAATCGGATTTTTATTTTATTTAAATTGGATTTTTTTTTTATAAAATACTTTTTGAGGAAAAAACCTGTATAAATATAGATACATTATAGCTCAAATGGAATAGGGATTATAAATTCTAATTCTATAGTATGAGAAACTATGTAATGTTTAAGAAAAGTTTTGTAAACGAGTTCCAATAGTTCATGGATTAGGGACCCAATCCTATGGTGTTTTAGGGGCTTCTGTATAGATTATTTAGGCTAATCTTTCTATCTTCCCAATGGGACTCAGTGTTCAGTCTAGAAGATACCATCAGAGACGCTTTATTTTGCAGTTCTCAAACTGTGGATTTGTGTCTCCAGAGATAACATGCTTGTTAACAGCAAAAATGTTTTTAAATAAATAATATATAGGGGTGAGAAATAACAGACCTCAACCCTATTGTCCCTCTACACATTTGTATATAGAGTCAATTCTTACCTCTCTAAAAGGGCAACATTTCAGAAAGTTCAATGAATAGAAGATTGTTGGGAGCAAAATAGATCTCGACAAGCAGAAGTCTGGAGATAAATGTGAGAAGGGATGGATAGGCAGTAGAAACAAAAGTGAAACTCTTTGAGCATCATATTCCAGAAGTCTTGAGGTCTTTCTGTGTGTAGCCTTCATTGATCTGAGATCTGTCATACCATTCGCTCACTAGAAGGGAAAAACTATAATGGCAGCACGCTATAAAAGAGACCCAATGTGGGACTATTTTAATGAAGTTCCTCTACCTGTGGATAAGACAGGCATGTGTGTGCAAAATGCAAACAGTGCAACAAAGAAATGCAAGGCCTGGTTGCCCGAATGAAACAACATCATGAGAAGCATTCCTTCTCAGAAGGAAGCTGCGTTGAAGACGATGAAAGGAACATGTCTGAATATGCAGGATCTTCAAGTTGGAAAACTTTTTTATTTAATATTTCTTTCTTAAGGGCTGCCTGTCTTCCTTCTGGACTATTCTTGAATTCTCATGTTTGAGCAAAAAATATAGTTGTTGTTCTATGGTACTATCATTTCAGATGCAGTAGTGATAAAAAAATAAATAGGTGAAATAGGCAGATCTTTCTTTTACAATTTCACCTTTAAAGTAGTCCTGAGTGTCAATGAATGCAGTGAGTAATACTAAATGAGCAGTATGGTAATAATAATTAAATAACTACATTGACTTATTTTGTTTAGGAGAATCCATCCTCAACATACAGGCTTCTGAAGACTATCCACCTTAAGATCACCATCATTTTCTATAGTTTGAGTTATCTGCCAATGATAGCGTTTCAGTCACATCATGTATGTCACATAGCCACAGACAGTACATCACCTGTAGCAAAAAGAAAAAAAAATCTCTATCATCCAAAAACAACCATAGCTAAGTTTGTGATAAGAACCAGCAGATTACAAAAAGAGGTAGTTGATGAAAAAATTGCCCCGTTTGTTTATGCAACAAACTCTCCTTTCCCTATGATTGAGAACCCACACTTCATTAACATGGTTCAATCATTAAGACCAGGATACAGTCCACCCAACAGAGCCGATGTCACAGGCAAATTGCTGGATAAAGTGTGTGAAAGAGAAATTGAGCAGTGTGCAAAAGGTCTAGAAGGTCAGATTGTTAACCTGAGTCTTGATGGGTGGAGCAGTGTCCACAATGATCCTGTTGTATGTGCTTGTGTGACAAAAGAAGAAGGGACTGTCTTCCTTAGAGAAACAATTGATACATCAGGAAATGCACACACAGCAGAATACTTACAACAAGAAGTACCTGTAAAAGCTATAACAAACTGTGGGAAAAAAATTCAAATATCTAGTACGCAGCTTGATCACAGACATTGCAGCAAATGTATCCAAGATGAGAAGAAATTATTTAGAAGAGAGTCCCAAGCTAATAACATACGGTTGCAGTGCTCATCTGATGCACCTTCTAGCCAAAGACTTCATCAGTGTTCCAGAAAGAAAGGCTAATGTTGTTGAAATTGCAAAATACTTCTGTAACAACCACTTTGCAACAGCTGCTCTGAAAAAAGTGGGACGAACCAAGCTAACTCTCCCACAAGATGTGTGATGGAATTCAGTAGTCGACTGTTTTCAGTGCTATATCAAGAACTGGCCTAATCTGATGACAGTTTGTAAACAAAATTGTGAAAAAATAGATGACACTGTCAAAGCCAAAGTTCTCAACATTGGGCTTAAGAGAAATGTTGAACACATGCTGAGTACCCTGAAGCCTATTTCTCTAGTCTTGAACAAAGTGCAGGGAAATAGCCGTTTTATTGCAGATGCTGTTGAAATTCGGAAGGAACTGAGTGAGATCTTTAAAAAGAGAAATATGCAATGACAGAGTTAAATTACAAGCATTAAAAAACATAAATGGGTCAAGCACTGTCTCCAGCTCATTTTCTTGCAAATATTCTCACTACTCGGTACCAAGATCGAACCTTAACTGGTGAAGAAGAGGAGTTGGCTATGACATGGACATCCGGCAATCATCCCTCCATAACGGCAACTACAATAAACTTTAGAGCTAAGGGTGAACCATTCAAGAAATATATGTTTGCTGATGATGTTTTAAAGAAAGTCACAGCAGTGAACTGGTGGAAGTCACTTAAGCACTTGGATTCAGAGACTGTTGAAGTGATAATCTCACTTTTAACAGCAGTAGCTTCTTCTGTCGGTGAAGGAAGAATATTTTCTTCCTTTGGACTAATTCATTCAAAATTAAGAAATCGTTTGGGACCTGAAAAAGCAGGAAAGCTTGTTTTTCTTTTCCAGATTATGAACAAATAGGAAAATGAAGGTGAAGTCGACTGAGTTAGCTGCAGAAGCCAATATTTTAAGTTTCTCATGTTGACCTGGCTGACATAGTCAATTTAATTTTTGTTTAAAAAAAAATTTCATTTAACTGTTTTAGTTAAAAACAATTTTAACAAAAACAAACCTGATTTTAAATAACTTGAATGTTTAACTAAATTCAAAAATTCATATGCGTGTTTTCTTAAATTATTATATGTTTGCTGTTGAAGAAAAAAGTCCAGAATACATAACGTTGTTGTTTCAGTTAAATAAAACAATTTAAATGTCTGTCTGGTGATGTTCTCCTCCTAATACAACATGGCAAGAAAATCCTCCAAATATTAATGATTAACCTGTTGAATTGGAGATAGTTCACCTCCCAATTATTTCATAAATATCTGCTTCTATTATCTTTCGTAAATGAAATAACCAAACAATCATTCATTTTCTGATATAGCTGTAAAACTAATCTGTAAAGTTTTCAAAATAAATCACTTCAAAAATGTATAGTGTGTACCCTCTAAAAATGAAACCTACATCTATCTCTGAGTTGTGAAGCATATGTATTTAGGTTATAAAAACCAACAAGTGCATAAAAACAATGCACTTTTATGTAGATATCCATGATTAAATGGAGTTGTCCTTACTAGTGATTTAAAGCAAATCAACCTGGTTTTCAATGGTTCTTCTAGCCCATACCACTTTCCCTTTGTGTTCACCCATCCACAAATATGTCTTAAACTAGTTTATATGGCAATATTAAGAACTATTTTTGTTGCCTTAATTTGGCAAATTCCAGGTCTTTGTGCTTATTAATTCTTATCGGGTATTATAGATAGGCCCCTACTAAATTCATGGCCATGGAAAAACGAATCATGGACCATGAAATTTGGTCTTTTTTGTACTTTTACATTATACTACACAGATTTCACGGGGGAGACCAGCATTTCTCCAACTGGGGGGTTCTGACCCAAAAAGGGGTTGGGGGGGAGACTTGCAAGGCTATTTTAGGGGGATCACGGTATTGCCACCCTTACTTCTGGGCTGCCTTCAGAGCTGGGCGGCCGGAGGGCGGTGGTTATTTGTCAGGCACCCAGCTCTGAAGGCAGCACCCGCCAGCAGCTGTGCAGAAGTAAGAATAGGAATATAACAACCTCCCTACTATAACCTTGCAACTCCCCACAACTCATTTTTGGGTCAGGACCCCTAAAATTACAACACTGAAATTTCAGATTTAACTAGCTGAAATCATTAAATTTATGATTTTTAAAATCCTATGGCTGTGAAATTGACCAAAATAGACTGAGTATTTGATAGGGCCCTAATTAAAGAATAATGTTGGTGTGTGTGTTTTAAGTACAGGCACATAGATACGACTAAAGGGAGATAGTAGTTTGCTTGGACTGCAGACATGCTTTGCATCTGATGTGTCTTAAAAACGTAGACTGTTTTTTTAATTTTTCTAAGCTCTCAGTTGAGAGCTATTAAGATGCTGAAGTTGATGCTCCCTACGTAGTATATTTACGGCTGCTATAGTGTGTCCAGAGTAGTGACCCTTCTATTCTGGAAATCAGTCTCCCCCCCCACCCAGCTCAGACTAAGCCTGAGTTTGACCTTCAGGACCTATATTAAGACCTTTCTCAAGCTTCTCCTGAAGGGGGAAGTTGAATAGTGAAGATTCAGACTTTATTGTGGTGGGTAGTCCCTTTTGGTGGTGGTGCTGCTGTATGTCAAATTAGATTTGTTTTCAGTTTTGTGCACATAAATCTATGATATAGCAATAATTGCTATATATAGTTTGTGTATTTTTTGAAGTACAATTAAGATAGTTTGATTGCTATCTAAAATGGAGTTAAAACTGTGGTTCGTGAAGCACTTGGTGATGGCCTAATGATAAACTGTCAAGAAACATGGTGTTCACTCCTCTTTACTTCTGTCTGCTTATACAGGCATCCTTCGGCTTTACAGTAAGCCTTTTTATCCTAAAAGGATAAAACACCTTATTAAAGACAGTCAGAATCTGAAGGATGCTTTTCTAATATTACTTCTCCCTGTAAGTATTTGCTCTAATTGCATAGGGAAGTTGCTTGCTCATAAATTGTAAGTAAGGTTATCCACATTATTGAATGTTTGAGACTCCCTGACCTAGAATCTGCCAGCTGTAAAGTTCCAGAATTCTACGTTTACATGATGAAGAAAATGCATTTGTAGTCTTTAGTGATCAGACTATTTTAAAAATGTAAACAATTTATTAAAACAATAGAGATCAAATATCCTGTTAGTCACTGAATTAAACTTTTTTAATTTGAACATTTTAATTATTTTGTAGTCCATATTCAAACTAGGAAAATCATGTTTAAAAATGCTAGCTAATAAGATAGCTGGTTGTGGTGGAGCCTAGAGTTGCCCATTACCAGTTAATATGCTTTTAAAGGTGTTAAACTCTGTCTACACCAGTGTTTTGAAAGCATGTTAGCTTTTTAACATGACCTATTTTTCTAGGCTAGACATGGCCATAGGGGACCTACTAGAAATCCCAGGATTAGTTTCTCATTTTCATCTCCCCAGGCTGACAGGTTCTGTAAGTGCTATAGTGATAATACGTGTAGTCTCTGAAGGAAAGAAGTTCTTCTTTGACTTTAAATAGTGATCACTACCCTCCCCCCCCCATACAGCTTAAGACCCCCATCTATGTTATAAGTAAATTTTGTTTCTGTAGGTGGATCCTGGCACTTACTTGATCTAGTTAAAATGCACAGTTGATTTGTATTCATACATAATTTTTTTTATTAGCATGCCACGTGACAACTATATTTGTGTCCCCACATCTACAAAGCTGCGTTATCTTTTCTGTATGAGGGAAGCCTTTTCCTTAATCCAAGAGCCCCAGGATGTTTGTGATTAAAGACTTTGGACAGTGCCTTCTCTTGAGGAAGTCAAAGTCCTGACTTTTTCCCAGGACAGCTACCTTTATCAGAAGGCCTCTAAGAAGAAACTCTTTCAGTGCTGGGGGAAAAAACCCTTTGTTGCTTCCCATTTCATAAAGATACCATGGAGATCCATGGGAAGAAAGACCGTGTCTCCTCTGCCCTTTCCAAGGTAATGTACTGATTTTGACTCTTCAGATGCTGCTGTAAGACCTGGGAATTCCCTTTCATCAATAAATTCCCTCTCTCCAGTTGATGTATCTTGTTGCTCAAACAGTCATCTCTTGTAATAGAGGGTTGGTTGGTTCCTGTCAAACAAATGAAGAAAATCAGTGTCAAACTCCACTTCATGACATATTTTCTGTGTGATGCCTCCTTGAATGCAGTCACTCTGGTGGTCTTCTTACTCATCACAGGCTTCACTGATAGAAGAGCTTTATGGCTCTAACCATGGTTGGAGGAATTTGTATGAAACTTGCTCATTACTCCATTTAAGGTCAAGAAGTTCTTTTAAAACAAAACTCCGGGAAGCTCCTTTGGGTCAATGATGGAATGGGGGAAAAGTCTTACTGTTTTTTTAGACACATGATATGATGACAGCTGTGCATCTTATTACATAGGGATTTTTTTTATATCCGTTTTAAATCATTTTTCATTTCTTAGTTTATAATGGTCTGTGTTTCTATATGAAATATTCAATTCTGGAGATCAAATCTACAGCAAGAGATGGATTCTTCAGCAAATTTCACAGCACAGCTGTAGAATCGCACAATATGTGGAGCCCTACCTAGAATGGGATGAACTGATTTACAGTATTCTCTTAATTGTTCTCTGTGGTAATGCAAGATTACTTGTGTGCTATCACACTATACATTTTAATACATGAAACACAGAAACTAAATATACTGTTAGTACAATTACACACGAACTTGTATATCAAATACCATCTTCTAAAGAAATCCTGTAGGAAGTACACGTTAACCAGAAAAAGACGAATCCAGAATTGTTTTTTCAATATATAACATAAGAATGGCCGTACTGGGTCAGACCAAAGGTCCATCCAGCCCAAGTATCCTGTCTACCGACAGTGGCCAATGCCAGGTGCCCCAGAGGGAGTGAACCTAACAGATAATGACTCAGTGATCTTTCTCCTGCCATCTATCACCACCCTCTGACAAACAGAGGCTAAGGACACCGTTCCTTACCCATCCTGGCTAATAGCCATTAATGGACTTCACCTCCATGAATTTATCCGGTTCTCTTTTAAACCATGTTATAGTCCTAGCCTTCACAACCTCCTCAAGCAAGGACTTCCACAAGTTGGCTGTGTGAAGAACTTCCTTTTATTTGTTTTAAACCTGCTGCCCATTAATTTCATTTGGTGGCCCCTAGTTCTTGTATTATGGGAACAAGTAAATAACTTTTCCTTATTCACTTTCTCTACGTCACTCATGATTTTATATACCTCTATCATATTCCCACTTAGTCTCCTCTTTTCCAAGCTGAAAAGTCCTAGCCTCTTTAATCTCTCCTCATATAGGACCCATTTCAAACCCTTAATCATTTTAGTTGCCCTTCTCTGAACCTTTTCTAGTGCCAGTATATCTTTTTTGAGATGAGGAGACCACATCTGTACGCAGTATTCAAGATGTGGGCGTACCATGGATTTATTTAAGGGCAATAAGATATTTTCTGTCTTACGCTCTATCCCCTTTTTAATGATTCCTGACATCCTGTTTGCTTTTTTGACTGCCGCTGCACACTGCGTAGAAGTCTTCAGAAAACTATCCATGATGACTCCAAGATCTTTTTCCTGATTAGTTGTAGCTAAATTAGCCCCCATCATATTGTATGTGTAGATGGGGTTATTTTTCCCAATGTGCATTACTTTACATTTATCCACATTAAATTTCATTTGGCATTTTGTTGCCCAATCACTTAGTTTTGTGAGATCTTTTTGAAGTTCTTCAGTCTGCTTTTGTCTTAACTATCTTGAGCAGTTGAGTATCATCTGCAAACTTTGCCACCTCACTTTTTACCCCTTTCTCCAGATCATTTATGAAGTAGTTTGAGCAACTTCCACTACTTAAACAGCTAAAATATATTCATTTACCACCACACAGAAATAACTCCTACTGCAAAGTATCCAGATTTCATAAACGTAATTATAACTTGTTTCCAATGTGAATTTCAGATGGAAATGTTTCCAATTATCCCATAAACATAACTCTTTAATAGTCATTGTAATATTCAGTAAGCTCATTAAACGTTGCTAAGACAAGCATGTTGGTTTAAGATTTCATCGGCAGTCAAACAGTAGTTTTGAATATTTCAGCTGATACAGCTGGGGGATGGGCAGCTGCTGCTGAAGCATCTCTTTGCTTCCACTGCATGGGGGATGGGAATGTAAACAGAGCAGCATGACTTGCTGTTGTAACCAGAATCTTAACCCCATGCTTATAAACCTGACTATATTGCTTTCGTTTAACAACATAAAATTCCCCTGTCATCCCCAGTTTTATTGTACCTTGTCTAGTCAACCAATCACTAAAGCCAACTTAACATTTTTATATGTTGTCAGGATAGGAGCATAAAAAAATTCTGCTGGAATTCCATATACCTAGAATCACTAGATTACTAATAAAGATTTCATTTTCTTCTTGAGATGGTTATTAATAATTTCTAGAACTATAGCCCTAGTTAGAAATTTATTCTATCCTTTGATTAGCTATCAAAAATGCTTGCTAATCCTTACACAGTTTTTGTATTGTTTCCTGTAATTGAGGTGAAAATAACAAGGGACTAAGTAGTGAAAGCTAATTCTAGTTAGAATCCTATTAACTGGACAATGTGGGATTTATTTTCAAAATATTTACTACTTTTTTGTGTGACTTGAGGGATATGTGGCTACAGAACAGACTTTTTAAAAGATTCAGAATAGCATCACCGGAATTAATAAACAGGCATAGATGTGGTCTTTCTAGCTTCTACTATGATAGCTACACATCATATTAGTCCTCTCTTTACCTGGGTTGAACTCGGATAAGAAAGATATGTTTGTGTTGCACAGTAGAGACTGACTACACATACTGTCATTATCAGAACTGCAGCTCAAGTTGAAGTCCGATTTAAAATACAAACGTGAAATACTATGTAAAACTAGTCATACAAAATTTATTCACTGAGGGCAAGTAATCTCTTTTGGAACAGTGAGTTAAAATTTTAGTTTTCTCACCATCAGAGTGGTGGTAATGGTGAAGTAGACTGTGTTAGACCTGGTAAATTTTCATAACAGTTTTTGCAAGTTTGATCTATTGGTGCTCATTCATAAATTTACAAAATATTTAACTCAAATGTATATAAAAATTTGCTTTGAACATACAAAATAAAAACTAAATTGAAAGCTTGTGTTATGGGTGAACTATGAGTAAGGATACTTTTTAGTCACAGGTATTTTTAGTAAAAGTCATGGACAGGTTACGGGCTGTAAACAAAAATGTATGGCCTGTAACGTGTCCATGACTTGTACTATATACCCCTGACTAAATCTGGGGGAGGGGGGCGGCCTGGGGGTGCTGGGGGTGTTCGGGGAGAGCGGCCTGGAACCCCCTGCAGGTGCTTGGTGGGGGGGGGGGGGGGCGGCCTGGAACCCGCGCTGATGTTGGGAGGGCGGGAGGGGGTTGGCGGGGCTGGCAGGCTCCCTAGCTGACTTCGCACCTCCCTGGAAGTGGCAAGATCCCTCCGCTGCTAGGTAGAGGCGTGGCCAGGCAGCTCTGCGTGTTGCCTCCTCTCCGAGCGCTGACTCTGTAGTTCTCATTGGCTGGGAACTGTGGCAATGGGAGCTGCGGAGGCTGTGCGCAGAGCCCCCCAGGCTGTGCCTCCCCCTAGGAGCCGAGGGATGTCGCCACTTCTAGGGAGTATTCCCCCCCGCCCCCCGAGCTAAGCTCCCAGGGCCCTCACCCCCTCCCATGCCCCAGCACTGAGAGCCCCACACAAACTCCTGCTGCTGCTGGGTGAGGGGGAGGCCCAGCAGCCCTCTGGTCCGCTGCACCGGCCACTGCAGAGGTCACGGAATCTGTGACTTCCATGACAAACTTTCAGCCTTAACTATGAGTCAGTCAAGTTTAAGGTGAATTAGACCAGTCTTGAACTGGCCAACACTCAAAGCCTGTAGATATCTGAAAGGGATGCAACCAATTTGAAACCTAGTTGTATTCACCTATTTTAATCCCAATATTGCTCTGCAAAAGACTCGCACTAAAATGACCCCTGCACAGCTTTGTAAAATGTACAAAATAACCTAAAAAGAGAATATTTCAGTTGCTTGGGTGGTTAATTTTGAAACCTAGAGATGACCTATCCACTGCTGATTGTTTTAGGGCTAGTCTACACTACCCGCCCGGATCGGCAGATAGAAATAGATCTCTCCGGGATTGATTTATCGCGTCTGATCTAGATGGATAAATTGATCCCCGAATCGATGCGCATACTCCCACCTCATCAGGAGGAGTAAGCGCTGTCGATGGGGGAGCCGCGGTGGTCGATTTGCTGCTGTCCTCACAGTGGGGTAAGTCGAATAGGATACGTCGAATTCAGCTACGCTATTTGCGTAGCTGAATTTGCATATCTTAAATCATTTCTCCCCCCCCCCCCCCAGTGTAGACCTAGCCTTAGTTGGAACATCCAGCTAATGTGCTTATTCCACAATACCAAACCACCTAGCCTTCAAAAACTAGTGCCTTTTGACTTGTTTGAAGACATTTGGATTAGAAGTAAGCTGTTTGAAAAGTCAATTAATGTGAGCAGTATGCTATTTTCTACTAAATGTTCAATGTACTGTGCACCAGGTATACAAGCAAGCAGGTTGTGTAAAACTGGAGTTGCATATATTGATTTACACATTGATATAAAATGTATGTAATATTTTTATTTAAATGTTTGATTCAGTGTATACCTTAGATTATGTATTGTTTGTTCGGATAAATTTTGCTTTGTAAATTTGATAAAACACATTACCCTGTATTTGTGTGATCAAATATTGGTTGAGTATCACTCTTCCATCTTTAAGGATGGAAACAACCAGTACTTTTGAAATTTATAATAAAACAATATATACAAAGATTTTAAATGCAAAAATCTGCTAATGCAGCCTTATGGTTGAGGTTTTATTTTATCTTTTTAGTTCCATTTATACATAAAAATATATGAGAACCTATGCCATTGTTCCTGGCATCCTTGAAAGCAGTAAAATATACAAATGTACTTTTTTAAATGTACGAGAATCAAATTCATTCACCATATGGCTTCCACAGCAATTATAACTTGGCCACTTTTCACACATGTATCTTTTATTATTGTGTATTATCGTAACTTACATGTATATATTGAACAATAAAAGTTAAGATTTTTATACTGTAATACCAAAAATGTATGTTCAGGGTAGTTACAGTTGCTTGTAAGAACCATAATTTTGAATTCCCTCAGTAGTATGTATTCAGGATCCTGTCCTAGAAAGTAAGGGTAGATAGAACTTGCAAGCTTGGGTCCTTACTATTGATATTTTGACACATTAGTAGTCCTTGGCATTTTACTTAATTTTGTTTTCCATTTAAAATACTATATATTTACGTATGTTATCTTTTTAAATTTGGCAGATTGTTTCCCTATAATATGTCTGTATGAACCAACATCATTGTCAATGTAGCTCCAAGAATAGGCTGCTGCAGATATAGAATAAAGGAGCACAAGAGAGTGATTTTCTGTTGGGTTCTACACCAATATCTGGTCAATTGTATGTTTGTTAGGTGGTTTGATTTTGCTGTTATGTAGTCTTGGATGATTATACTCTAAGAAGGTAAGAATGGCCATACTGGCTCAGACTAGTAGTCCATCTAGTCCAGTATCCTGTCTTCCTGGCATTGGCTTCAGAGGGAATGAAACAGAACAGACAATCATTGAGTGATCCGTCCCCATTGTTGTGCACTCCCGCTTCTGGCAGTCAGAGGCTAGGGATATCAGGGCATGGGATTTTAAGAATGTATGCTTCTCAAGTTCAGATTTACATGTTAAACGTAGACCCATTGGCATCAGTGTATTAAGGACTATTGATCTAAATGTTGCACGTTTTTGACTGCTGTGCCCTAGGTCTGTAAGGAGGAATATAGGGATTTGGTGTATGCTACAGGAGAATTGCTATTAGAAGTTACAAAATAGTCTTTCTATAGAGAATAGAGGTCCTTCCAGAAACTGCTGTTAAGCTAGACAGTCTTTCAATCATTTATGAAAGCTTCCATTGAGTCTTGTGCAACAGTATTGAGCAAACAAAGTTAATCTGTAATAAGTAAAAAATTATAATAAAAAAAATCCATGTAGCCCTGTTTGCTGATGCAAAGTTTTGTGTATGACAAAGATAGTTGATCCTTTTAAAACTTTTATTTAAATTTGTTCTCTGAGGAATGCTTTGATTGTTATAGAACATCAGTGAAGCTGTGGTGAAAATGTTTTCTATGGTGCTAATTATAGTTCATGAACTCTGTTGCTTGATTCCTGTCTTTTGTCCGATCCAGTAGTAAAATGTAGTACTTTAAACACTAGATGCTCTAAATTTCTTTTTTTAAACAGTTAAAGTTAAACACAAGTTTAAATTCTAAAGTATCAAGTTTTAGTTAGCCCATACACCTCCAGATTTAAAATGATGAAATATGGACTTCTAAAATTATTATTCTATTAGTGTCTAGAGGCCTCAGTAAGATGGGTATGCCATTGTGCTCATATGTAGTAAGAGATGGTCCGTATCCTAGAAGCTCAGTTTAATTTGAAACACAATGCAATAAGTGAATTTGACATACATAAAAGGAAATGTGTGGAGGGATGAAGACTAAGGGTAATTAAAATTACATCATAGCATTGCACAATTTAATGGTTCTAAATCATTTTACTTCTAAAAAAAAATTTAAAATTGGTCATCCTGACTCATGCACAATCCACCTGTTGGTTAGCTGATTTCTTATAGAGGTCACAGCAGAAACATATTCTGAGGAAGGTTTCAAAGGAGAAGAGAGTTGGATTTTTTTTATGAATGGTGTTAAAGAACAATGTGGAAGAAATCACTGTGAGAGATGCTGACAAATAGGCAAATGAAGGCTGGTTGGATGAGGAGGGACAGTATAGATGGGTCTACATTACAGAACATTACCATTTTTTGCATGTTGTTGTGAAGAATAGTTAGGTAACATGATATTGATCCCAATCTTATTATAGTATATCCCAGGATGAATTGTGTTCATCAGTATGTAAGTATATTGAGTAAATATTTTGTAGGAAAAATGAGCCCCAAATTGAGTTTACTGTGGTGGAGAGGGGAGTAGTAGAGGGTTTTAGAGTAGAGAGTGATGCAATCAGAGTGACTGGTAAGGACACTGAACCTGTCAGTTATATTTTGAATGGATCAGAGGGGAGCAATGTGTGTGTTGGGGAGATTAAAATAGAGGGGGGTGACATTTTTTAGGTGAATTGTAAATTTGCTGAAAAAAGCATTTTGGGGTGGGGGTGACATTAAAGCTATTCAAATTCACGTTGAATTTGGCGAATAGTTTTGGTCAAAAAACAAAACCAAACCAAAACAAACCCCCATAAAACCAAAACTTGAGTATGTGTTTTGGGAAATTGTTGAAATGAAAAGTTTCAACATTTGTGAATTGGATAGTTTTGGCTTTTTCTGTTGAATCGACTTTTTGTTTCAACTCAACACTTTCTAAATTTTTGTTGTTGTTTTGGTTTTTAACTTGGTGAGAGAATTTTTTAAAAAGCATGTTCATTTTAAACTGACCTCTTTCTCTCTCTCCCCCCCCCCCCCCCCAGATTTTTTCCCTTTGGTCACCAAAACAAAAAAATGTATTATTCACTTGGCTCTGCAGAGGAAGCAGCTACTGTAATTAAGTTGGGAGATAAGAGCCTGAATAAAAGTTTTAACTGTGTTAGTATTAGAGGATTGATGAAGACTTGCATCTGATCTATGTTGACTACTCTTGTCTTGGTTTCAGATCAAATGAAGCTTCTTAAATTAACTCTTTTTACTTGTAGTGTCATGCTCAATCCTTTGTCCCCGCCCCCTTTCCTATCTCTTTCCTAACTATCCCTTGTTTCTTTCTGTTCTTCCACTATAGCTTCATTTCCTATTTTCAATTCCTCTCCCTTCTAATTCAGTAAAGTAGGTCATACTGGATCAGACACTACTCCATGAAATCTGTGAGTGGTACTTCTCTTGAGGAGGAAGTTAGTTTTACTCTCTTAATGACCTAACAAAGAGTGTGATGAGGGAGATTCCTTCTTGACTCTTGTGGTGATCAATGTATGCTCTGACTCATGAGTCCATGTGCCTCTGTTTTAAATTATGCAAAAACATATCTATTGTTGGTCACAAAACTATCTGGCCCCTTCTTAAAACTAGCACGATTTTTTAAAAATTTTATTTTGACCCTCTGTGGCTTTGAATTTCACAGGTTAAATGTGCGTTATTGAAAGTCATAGACAGTTCTTTGATATTCCTGATCCTATTCCCATACCTTTCTGATACTAATGTTTGGTAACGTGAAAAAGTTTAGAACAGTGTTAAGGAGACAATATTAAAACAAATATGCTGGACTGCAATTGTTGTGGCTGCTTGGTTACATCCACCGACTTTATAACTGTTGATTTCCTTTTTCTATAACTTTATAGTTAGTGACTCTCCCGTTATTGCCTGCAGCTCCAGTCTGCTCTAATCTCGCTGAATTGCTTTAGAATTTTAATATGTGAGAGAGACTCTTCCAATGTGGTGTCTTTTTCAAATTTGATCATGACTGAATTTTGCCAGACACCTCACAAAAAGAGATGCAGCCATGCTGGATTAAGAGAAGGATGTTCGTTCTTTCATTCTGTACTGGAATAGTTTGCAATTAATGGAAAACATAACTACTAGTATATGAACAATCTGTTCACTACTGTGACAGAATTGGTTATGTAAAACTTGGAACAGTTCTCTAAGATGCAGATTGAGAACTCCTAAATTTTACTGGATGTGGTAATTTTATAAAGTTATTACTTTTTCTTGCATTATGGGACAGAGTAAATAAAGAGAGATTGATCAGTATGACTTTGAACTTTTTTGATTCCCAGTCCTATTACCCATAAGACCATGCTCTCTTGTGGTGTAGCAGTCAGAGTTGGGCACAATACTTCAGATCATGGAGTACCATTATTCGGTATATCATATTTTCTCTTCCGTTAATTCATACAAGTGTCCATTAGCTTTATATAATTTTTTACTTTATACGGGGCAAGTATCTTCACTCAGCTATCAATGAGGACCTCAAAATTTCTTCCTTTGGTGAATGGCACTAGTTTAGGGCCCATTGATGTGTTTTCATTTTCATGTTCTATGGTGGTGAACATTGCATACAAGTCTATTTGTGTGTCTCATCCTTGCTAGTCTTTATGAAAAGAAACTATTCAGTGTCAGACTTGCACCAGTTTGCCACCCAGCTCTATCCTTCAGAACAACACAAGTTTCTCTTTTGTCATTATTGTAGTATGCAGCTCTCACACAGCCACTACACTTTTCAATACCTCTCACTGGCCCACTTTTTCTCTGTGTTAAGAACTTGGGCGCAACCGTAAGCTGAATTTGCCATTTTGTTGAATTCCTCTGAATGATTTCAAGTTACACAAAACTTTTGCTGTAAGAAGTGCTGAAAAGTGGACTTTATATGTAGGAAATGCTTGAATGTGTTTCCACTTGTACACCAAGAGAGTTTATAAAGAGACTAAAAACATAGTTTCATGCTTGAAAACTGAACAAGTGGTAGTGGCATAAGTTATGACGAGACAAAGTTCAGTAGGCTTAGTTTTCTTAATAAGAAAATTATTAGTTATTAATTTTCAAAATTTGTATCTGAGGAAGTGCTTGAATACTGACTTGGTGTTCTCAGAGGATGCAACGTAGAATATAGGTAAACTTGCTTGCACCTAATCTGAATAACACAGATTTTTGCATATCAAAACAATTAACCTGTTTAATAATTCAAAAGAATGTCATCTAAAATACTGAGTTCTTAAGTATTTTGATATTTTGCATAAGTTGCATAGTAAGTAAAGGCCACATATATTGGAGCATATTTTGAAAATCAGCCATTCTTACAAAAAAATTTTCTTGTTCTTTCTAGATTCTTTCCACTCTTTATTTTTGTTTGAGTAACAGCTTTCTTCCTAATAGCTCACCTTTTCTTTCTGCTTAATCTTGTTGTGAGTCATAATTCTTTGGTTCTGACAATATATTAATATTTAGAAATGATGCTGAATTAGATCATTTAGCATGCAAGATCAAGCAGAAAAGGTGGACTATATGAGATCGATCCCTCCTTATGCTAGGTGTGTCTATGAGCTTTCTGTAGTGGTGATTCAGTAGTCATACAGAATTTCAACATTATTAGTTTTACAATATTATTGTAGGCTTATATAATACTTAACATCCAAAGATATCTAAGAGTGTTGCCAAGGAGGGTAAGTATTCCCACTGAGGCATAGATTAGCTAAGGGTCTGATTATTCAGTGGTGCTGAATTAGAGGTGGGAAGTGGACGGTGAGCAGCATCTCTGAAAGTTGGGCACTGTCTGATTTGTCACTTACAATTGGGAATAGAACCCAGGTCTCCTGATTTCTAGTATTTTATACAGTAACAGCTAGGCACTTCTTCCTTCCATGTAAATATACGATTTCTTTGAAGTTGTGTTTGTCCTGCACTAGCACCTAGAGGCCAGTGACTAGGGTCCCGTTGTACATACACATAGCAAAAAGACTGTTCCGTCCCCAAAGATTTTAAAGCTTAGATCCTTTATTAGAAATGGATTATCAGGGTAATTGCATCTTGTATTTTTGCCTCTTGTTCTAATCTATTTTTCTTCATTTTACAGTGTTGTGTTTTGCTGCTGGACTCTCCCCTGCCACCCACCCCCACAGGATGATATGAGACTTGAAAGAAGACGATGCATACAGGTGATTCTAGTTTTGAAATTCCTGTAGAAAGAAAGATCTATATTGATATTCTGATGTTCTATTCTTTCTTTGGATTTTTTTCCTATCCCCCAAAACTGCATCATTACAACCTTCATAAAACATATTTACAAAAGGAGTAGAAATCATTGAAGCACCTTTGATCTTTTGGAGATTACTGTCTAGAAATTATAGTTTGAAATGTCCAGTAGAAAAACCGCTTTCCTGAATGTAGATTTTTCCAGTTTTCTCTAAATAGATGGCCAGGCAGTCAAAGTGCTGGGAAAGCATATTGCTTTATTTTAAGTCCCCTTGTCTTTGTTAATATTCATCCTTTCATACTTTTCCCAGTTACAGATTTCCAGTTGTGATGTGTTGTGTAATTATTTGTATATAAATTTTAATGTTAAAATAATGTATTATTTTTGATCACTATGTAAAAAACAAAACAAAAGTATGCATCTGACAAACTATTTTAAGCAAGGAAATAGTTAACACTACTTCATCTTTAATCACCATTGGACCTAGATTTTGTGAGGGTTTCACAAGAGTTGATGTAGCCCTCAACTGTTTGCAATATACAGCCATTCTTCAAGCTGATGCTTTGTTTTTGTGCTTTTTTTTAAATTGGAAGTTCTAAAATCAGTGTGATTTAAAAAAAAAATATATTTCAAAACCTTTCCAGAAATCATACGCTTTTTTGGCTATGTGGATCTCTCAAAACTTGTATATTTTGTTTCAACCCAAAGGGCATTACTATGGCCAAGCCTCAAATCCCATAAAATGGGATACATAATGGGAAAAAAAAACAAATGAAGCAAAGTAGATTCCTTGGATTGGATTGGATTGGAGCAGGAATGTAACTGCTTGGTTGCAATTAGTTTTACCTTCTCACATTCTTAAGTGACATAACTATGCCAACAATATTTTGTGGTATACCCCGGCCTAAGTGCTCTCATAAGGATATCCAAAAACAGTATTGAGAATCCACTCCTGTTTTAAGGCTTCCACAAGCACCTTGGTGAATAAGCATGTTTGGGAGATCATACCATGCTAATGGTGACCGCATGGAGATGGGATAGTTATCATATTTGGGCAAATTCAAATACTTGTGTGTGGATCGAAATCTGTGGCCATGTTTAATAAGGAAATATGTGTCATGGGGTTTTTTGTTTTTGTTACTGTGCAACAGAATTTATCAAGTATTAACTCCTTAATCTCAGAGCCACCTATATGGTTAGGACAGAGATCAAAGTGGATAAATTACATATTTTATGTATGTTGATCATCCTGTATTAAGAATGAAGTTATTTTGAGTGCATCATGAGATGAGCTGTGGAATGACAGATGTTTGAAATGTTGAGGACTGGAAGATTCTGAGCTGCTGTATGTTACATTTTAAAACTTCTAATTCTGAAGTTGATAGAAAGTGTAATACTACTATATCTTACTTCAGTCTACAATTGTAAAACACTGCTCGCTGGAAGGGGAACAAAGCCAAAGTAGTGCTCCTTCAGACATTGTATTACAATGTTGGTGTTCTACAGAGGTGTGGGGTTTTTTTTGTTGTCAGATTGCTTATTAAAATTATTTGGAGAAAGTTTGAACACAAACATTTTGGGAAATAAAGAATTCAGAGCTGGAATTACAGATTTGTAAAATATTTGGGTATTGGTTTTATGTTATAGGAAAAAAAAACGACAGTATGTAGGGTTGGACTGTGCCGTCTATGGGTGATTGTTTCTTACATAGTATTTTAACTGCTAATTTTATTAAATGTAATATATAAATGTTTATACACTGCACCTGTTTTAAAAGAGGATAACTGTTGTGCTATATTATGAACAGCAAGATCTAATATTGCTGCTTCAATTTTTGTAAATCATCTGTTCTTTGAATGATTGTCCACAAATATTCCGCTTCTTGTACACATCTGAATGAGATCAGAGTCTTTTGAATAACAGTTTCTTCTGGGGCCATGCTTCACCTTCGAGCCCTCTGGTCACCCTGAAGCTGAGGGTAAAAGAGCAGTGCGGCAGCAATCACTCCCCAGTTCTTTCTTACTGCTCATGGCTATGATACAGAACATCTATAGTGTCTGCATCTCTGTATGCTGTACACTTTTTCTTTCAAGATAGATAGTTATAGTTGTATTCTTTTAGTCTATTGACTTTAAAAAATTGATTTTAGGGTCTTCGAGTCCATATGCTGCCTTCGAAACCAGGACCTGCCTGTCCATGGTGGAGACAAATCCCCTGGATTAAAGGTCTTCCCCTCTTTCAGTGGAAAGAGCCCCATCAATGATGGAGACTCCAAGTGCCTCTTTTGTCTGGGGCAAGTGCACATATCATGAAAGTGCTCTATAACTGCTTTTTGGAAAGAAGCCGGAGTCCAGGGAGTCTTCACTCAAGCTTTTCCTCCTCAAAAGCTCAGTGAGGGCTTTCTTGGCACTGGAAGGCAAGAACACTGTTTTTACCAGACCACCTCTCAGAGCTCCCCAGTTAAGCCATCTGTCTACTGTGGGTTCCAGAGCCCATTTGAGGTTGAGGAAGTTCCATTTCAGTGCTACGGAGTTGGTCAGTACCTCCTTCATCTCTTCAGCCCAACCCTTTGATGAGAGAGGATGGAAGGAGCATCACTCTTGAGATGACTAGAGAAGGAGATCCTCCCTCTCTGGATCTGAGCAGATCCAGCCTAGGAGGCAGTTTGAGGCCCAGATCAGGTCCTACTGATGCCTCAGCACCAAGCAGCCATTGACCAGCCTCTGCACATGTTCCAGAACCTGTCAATATATTTGGTACTGGCGACTGAGGATCAAAGTGCTCGGCGCTGAAACAGTCAGCACAGACACATTCTGCACTGAAACCAACAGTATAGAAGTGCTCTTTGGACCTCCTGGCACCAACACTGTAAGCCCTGGCACCAGAAAAGTGTGATCTGACAGATAGTTTGCCTTCAATACTGAAAACCAATACTGACTTCTGCTCTGTGGTACCGACCACTCTTCCTGAGTCTTTGCCCCGGAGCCTCTTTGTGGTACTAATGTGGTTCATGTTACTAGTAGATTTAGTATAGGACCAACCTGCCCCTCCATTGTTGTCCTCCGCTAAGAAACTTCCTATGCTAGTATCAGCACTTCCAGCACAGGAGCTGCTGGTTACTTTCAAATTCTCGAGAGATCTACACCACCCTTGGAGGATGGTATATTCTTTCTCCTCTACCTAGGAGGACCAGTGTGATACGTCTGCCTTAGTCCCTAGACCCATACAACTCTGGGCTGTCTGAAAGGGCATTCAGAGACTGTCCCTGTAAACCCTCCTGTGGGAACAACCATGAGCAATATCCTGCATGGTACCTCTCATGGTCTGAACCTCGTTTTTCCAGAATCCTATGCAGTCAGGCCCCTTCTGGGCCCCAAGGTGGGGAATGGGATCCCACTGCCTCTCAGACAACTAGAGCAAGGTCACCCTGCCCTCATAGACCTCAAGATGGTCACCACACTCACTGGCACCTCATGTACCTGATGCAGAGAGCGAGTAGAAGGACTTACACGAAACTGAAGGCCAACCTGTCCCAACAGCAATCTCATCCTCTTCACCTAATGAGGCAGTTACCATGGTGGTTCTAAACCAGCCTGTAGATTACTGTATGTTTGAGGAATTTCTCAGGAGGATGGCTGACACTCTGGAAACCCCAGTTGAGATTGTGTGACTTCTTCTCATAGACTACAAGGCCAGAAGGGACCATCAGGATCATCTAGTTTGACCATCTGGACATTGCAGGCTACAAAACCTCACCAGCCCATTCCTGTAATAGACCCATAACCTTTGGCTCAGTTACTGAAGTCCTCAAATCATGCTTGTAAGACTTCAAGTTACAGAGAATCCCCCATTTACACTAGTTTAAACCTGCAAGTGGCTCTGGGCAAACCCCCCCTGGGTCTCTTGCACTAACTTCTTGACACCCTGCACTTGTTGGCCCCTGGTAGATTGGCAGTACAATCATGTATGGTCATTAATGAACCCCAGTATGCAAGACCTCTTTCGCAGATGGGAGTGCCTGACTTTAGAGCTGTTTGCATCTGACCAGAATGTCAAATGCTCCAGAGGGGGAGCTAGTCCGAGCTCTCTGCCTTTCTGATTCCATGGGCACTGGGACTCATGTATACCTACCCTCCAATTCCCCTGATACCCAGAGTCCTCAAGAAGATCCCAGAAGACACAGTTCAAATGATGATCCTAGCCCTGGAGTGGCCCAGATAGTTTTGGTTCTCAGACTTCATGAACCTGTCAATATGGCCTCAACCATGCTCTCACATACCTGGATATTAGCATGCAATTGCAGGGGCAAGTCCCGCACCTATAGATATCTCTCCATCTCACAGGCTGGATGCTGGCTAGATGATATCCACTGACAGATTTTGCTATTTAGCAGTTCAAAACATCCTGGTTTTCAGCAGAAAGGACTCCACCAGACTGAACTATACTGCTAAATGGAAGAGATTCTCTATCTGGTCCTTGGAGAATTGTCTCTCCCTCGGATGCATCTCTGTCTGCCATCCTGGACTGCCTACTTGCCTTAAAGTAGGACCTTTGGACGTTTTCATTAGCTCCATAGAGTGCTTCTCTTGGTGATCTCTGCTCACTATCCCCCCAGCGGAGGGTCACACTGTGTTTTCTCAGTGACTAGTATCAGAGGGGTAGCCGTGTTAGTCTGAATCTGTAAAAAGCAACAGAGGGTCCTGTGGCACCTTTGAGACTAACAGAAGTACTGGGAGCATAAGCTTTCGTGGGTAAGAACCTCACTTCATGCATCTGAAGAAGTGAGGTTCAGTGACTAGATTTCTCAAGGTCTCATTCATGTCTGTCTCCTCCTAAGAGGCCCTCCACCCTCCTGAGATCTCACCATTGTTCTAACAGGTTTAATGGGACCCCCTTTTGAGTCTTTGCTGACTTGCTCTTTGTAACACCTCTCTATGAAGACCACATTCCTACTGGCCATAACCTCAGCCAAAAGGATAGGAGAGATTCAAGCCCTTATTATGGTCAGGCCACTTTATACAGTTTTCCATGGTTGCAAAATGACTTAGACCTCAGTGGCTGACTTCCTCTTAATCAAATAATCCACCTACCAATCTTCTCTAAGCCTCACTCCATTTAGGGAGAAGCTATAATTTACACTTTTGATATTGTCAGGGTTTTTTCCTACTATCTAGAAAAAAGCCCTTCAGAAATTCTTCTAGATTGTTCCTCATGTTTGCTGACAAGATGAAAGATCAGTCCGTCTCCATTCAGACTGTCAGAATAAATCTTGGATTATATTGAAATGTGTTCGGAATTATCAGTACAAAATGAGAAACTGAGAAAAGCCTTCTTTTTACATAAACTTAGACTGTGGTGTTTATAGGGGCTGTTCTGGAGTCTGCCAAAGAGACAGATGTCAAGGGATGCAGAGATCAATGCCTCTGAAGGACTTCATTGAAAGCCATATGGATTGTTCGATTTTTGAGATTTACATGGCTTCTTGCACTTAAGTGATATTGTTTACCAGTGTCAGGATAGAAACTTCTGCAGGGTACTTCTTGGACAGTATATCAAAATCAAGAGGACAATATACAGTGCACTTTTACTGTGCTTTGAACTATCCAAGGTTCTCTACTGGGGTGGATAGTACCAGGAAAAAAAATTCAGAAAGTACCATTCAGTCCTTCTTCATCAGTTGTAGCTGTGACAGATGCCTTGGTCATAGGTTGGAGAGAACCCAATGAACAATCCTAGGTCTCTTAAAAACCATAGTCAAAACTTCATATAAATGTCTTTAGAGCTGAGAACAGTTCAATTTTCATTCTTTCATTTTGAGCTTTTCTTTCTCCAGATCATGTATTGCTGGATAAGTCTTGATGGGCACCACTGTGGACGCACATTATATCAGATGGCAGGATTGCATTCATTCTTTTCTGTCTTACTAGGACATTGTGTGGTTTTGTGAATGGTTGTCAGATATCTGGTCATACCTCTGACCCTTAATTTTCTATCAACAGATTTGGAAGTCAGAAACTACATTGTTTTACACAAATAATCTTTAAAAGACATTAGTCAATCAATCACAGATTTTGTCACAAAGGAGAGACATACATGCCTTCAGTTTTGCTTTAGAGGTGCAAAGATTCTAGTTCCTTGATAGATGTTTTCTTCTATTCTGAAGTAAGTTGATATGCATCTGCCTTTGGCACACCTGCTATCAAGGGTCCTTTAAGAAAACAGAGGACAAAGTTCCTCTGATACTAATAGTTAAAGATACAGTTATATCATGGTGGTCACCACTTCTCATGGAACCCATGTATTTGGCCATTTATTTCAACTCGGCAATGAAAGGTCACCAGGGTCCCAGAACTGTTGCCATTTATATGGATCCCGCTGCTGTGCATTAGCAGTTCTTTAGTTTGCTTTGATTTAGTCCCATTGCAAAGGGGACTATGTCGAAGTGAACTAATGAACTACTAATCCTCAACAGCAGGGTCCAGAGGGTTGCCATCATCATAGCGTGAAATTCTTTTTTTTTTTTTTTTTTTACTGTGACTGTGCTGTGAATTATATTTAATTTTACTGTGACAAAATCATATCCAAGCTAATAAGTTCTTCTTGGGCTGGTTGCTTCTCTCACCTCCATTCCTTGCATTGAAACCTAAGTCTATTACCTGTACTCTGGATCTCCTGTCTCAAGGTCAGGATCCAGTTTTTCATCTGAATACAAATTCTCTTGGTCTGGTCAGTTGGGGTGTGGCATGTTGCTGATTTCTGATTTTGACTGTTCCCAAGAAGTTCAAGAGGCCCCTCTCACTTTTAAGAGAATGCTGCTAATCTCTTGAATGGCCAAAGAATTAAGACTTGTGGGACATCTGTTTATCCTCTGTTTATTCCGCCCTAGAAGGAAAATAAAGAGAGGTTTTGGTGGTGAAGTCGTGCATCATCTAAATCAATTCTTTCCAAGTGGATGAAGTGTCAAGTCTGAAAGCGTGACTCTCTGCAGACAAAGTCCACTGCACTGGAAAGTTAACTATCATGGGCTGAGAAGATGTATTCATTGTTATTGGAGATTTATGTGCCAAGCTCCCTGGGTTACATATTCTACGGTATTTATTTGCTCTGAACACCACAGATTTATTTTCAGTTATCAACTGGTATATGTTGTTCTGTAGTTGTGTTGCAGGCAACCTTCTTACAGTTTGGCACTACACTGATTTGGGAGGTCCGAAATGTATTGGCATAGATGGAAGAGAAGGAAATTCTCCTTACCTGTGTTTTCATTGAGATCTCTTATGCTGGTCTAGATCTTCTCTTTGCTCCCTCTTTCATGATAAACTCCTGTTTTAATACAAAGTTTTTTTGCGGGGTGGGGAATGTTTGTGAGCAAGTTTCATGCTAGCATTTCAGGATCTCGTGTTTGCGAGATTTGTATATTGCTTAGTATATTATATTTTTAGAATATACAACTGAGATCTAGTAACAGTTCTAGTAATGTTAGTTAGGCTGCAATATTTAGGTTCTAGCTGAAATAAGTTGATTGGGGACTATGGCTCCTTTACACTACAAATATAACCATGTTGCAGACACGTTTACAATGTGATTGTCTCCTGACCTGGTTATAATATGGCTAATGTTCTATTTGTATCACAAACTGAAATTGTGTTTTAACTGGGTCCCATGACACAGTTATTTGTAATGTAGATGAGATATTTATTAGAGCAGAGCTAAGCCTGCAGGCTTCAATTCAGGTCATGTTTTCATACTGAACTTATGAGGTTCAGTTCACAGGTTAGTAAATTTAACTCTAAAGAGTTGCATAGTTGTTTTGTACTTAGTCCCACATAATCCCTTCAATGCCTTTCCTTCAAACAAGCTTTTTAGTTCCCTTCCTTACATTAAGGTTCCTCCTCTGCCTGAAAACCCCCTTGCTATAGCACTGGGTCCAGGAGGCTCCTCTGCGTCTACTTTATCTTTCAGCCACCCTGAAAGGAATGGCAGAATGGCTGTTTTCACCCCTGCTCCTCCTCTTTCAAATCAAGTCTCTTGGTAAAGATCTCAGTTTCATATCTCTGAAAGAATCTTATGGTGGACAGGATGTACCTATTTCTCTTCTCCCCTTCTCCCACAGTAGTGCAGGAGAAGCAGCAAACAAGCTGTTCTGAGTAACTTGCTTTGGGGAGCAGGTATACAATGTCCTATTAAGGGGGAACACTAAATGATTATTGAAGCAGGGCAATGCAGAAAAAAGCCCGTGGCTTTATTCCTTACCCACAAAATTTCTAGTGGAAAGGGAGATGAGGATCGATGGGCTTATTTGTGGAAAGGGGGAACAGATGGAGATAGAGTGGGCCACATAAAGCTAAACATGAGTCTCTGCCCATGTTTCTGAAATTCTTGTGACCATAGGCTGAGGTTTAAAGAAGCGGTGAATCTTAAATCTAGGGTAAGTTTAAGATTTGTTGTAAAGAATTGGCACAGCTCTAAAACTTATAAACTATCATTTCCAGGAAATCACAGATGTGAGTAAAGGAATTTCAACAATTTCTGGAGTACAAACTGCTTCGATTGTAGACCAGAAACATGAGAACATACAGATGTCAAGATACATGAAGTATAATACTTTGAAAATAAAAGTGTAAGTGTGTGTGTGTGTGTGTGTGTGCGCGTGTGCGTGTATATATTGTGATGGGGCAAGGCCAGATGGCTATAATAAAGTAATGGGAGACAGATATATTAGCCACAGGCTAAACAAATCCCTGTTACCAGGATAAGAAAATAGCAGCTGCTCCAGGTCAATTAAGACACCTGGTGCCAATTATGATCTTTCCAGAAGACAGGGAGGACAGCTAGGTTGATTGGGACACCTGAAGCCAATCAGGGGCTGGCTGAAACTAGTTAAAAGCCTCCCATTAGTCAGGTGGGTGCGTGTGTCAGGAGCTGTAGGGGAAAGCTGTGCTGTTGGAGAGACTAAACAGTAAAACCATATCAGGCACGAGAAAGGAGGCCCTGAGGTAAGAGTGAAGTGGATCTTGAGGAAGTGGGGAAGTGGCCCAGGGAATTGTATGTGTCCTGTTTCTAAAAAGTCAGCTACCATAGCTGATACTATTAGGGTCCCGGCTGGAGTCTGGTGTAGAAGGCGGGCCCAGGTTTCCCCCTTTGCCACCTGATTAATCACTGAGACTGGGAGACAACAGAGACTGTGCGAGCGAAGGTTGCTTCTGCTCACCTCCCTTGCTGGCTTATGATGAAAATGGCTCAGTAGGCTGTGACCCTTGCCTCTAGAGAGAGAAGGGCTACGTGGAGGGTCACAGTGAGCCTCTGAGGCTAGCGAAATCTGCCAGGAAACGTGGGACTCATAGAGATAAGCTTTGTGACTATATGTAAATGTGCATGTATATATATTTATTTCTGGGTCGTAATACTGTTTTCATGACACAGTTGCAGTTAAGTAATATACCCTTTTTTACATTGTATTGTATGTTAAAGTATCCTAGTACTACTTTGGGCAAATAAACATGCACAAACTAAGTTTTACTACTTCAGATTTCAGTCTGAGTTCTCTCTAATAAGGAGGTAAATCAAGTATATAGGAAACAGTGCAATTTATTAACAGGGATGAGATTGTTTAATGATTTCAGGAAGTCTAAGTGTAGAGTATCAGGGTACATCTACACTACACGCCAGATCGATCCCCGATCGCTCTGCTGTCGACTCCGGAACTCCACCATGGCGAGAGGGAGAAGCGGAGTCGATGGGGGAGTGGCGGCCGTCGATCCCGCGCCGCAAGGACGTGAAGTAAGTGATTCTAAGTTGATCTACGATGCGTTGACTTCAGCTATGCTATTCTCAAGTGGTTGTTACAGAAGTATTTTGCAATTTCAACAACATTAGCCTTTCTTTCTGGAACACTGATGAAGTCTTTGGCTAGGAGGTGCATCAGATGAGCACTGCAACCGTATGTTATTAGCTTGGGACTCTCTTTTAAATAATTTCTTCTCATCTTGGATACATTTGCTGCAATGTCTGTGACCAAGCTGCGTACTAGATATTTGAATTTTTTTTCACAGTTTGTTATAGCTTTTACAGGTACTTCTTGTTGTAAGTATTCTGCTGTGTGTGCATTTCCTGATGTATCAATTGTTTCTCTAAGGAAGACATTCCCTTCTTCTTTTGTCTCACAAGCACATACAACAGGATTATTGTGGACATTGCTCCACCCATCAAGACTCAGGTTAACAATTTGACCTTCTAGACCTTTTGCACACTGCTCAATTTCTCTTTCATACTCTTTATCCAGCAATTTGCCTGTGACATCTGCTCTGTTGGGTGGACTGTATCCTGGTCTTAATGACTGAACCATGTTAATGAAGTGTGGGTTCTCAATCATAGGGAAAGGAGAGTTTGTTGCATAAACAAACGGGGCAATTTTTTCATCAACAACCTTTTTTTGTAATCTGCTGGTTCTTATCACAAATTTAGCTATGGTTGTTTCTGGATGATGGAGATTTTTTTTTCTTTTTGCTACAGGTGATGTACTGTCTGTGGCTATGTGACATACATGATGTGACTGAAACACTATCATTGGCAGATAACTCTGAAACTATAGAAAATGATGGTGATCTTAAGGTGGATAGTCTTCAGAATCTTGTATGTTGAGGATGGATTCTCCTAAACAAAATAAGTCAATGCAGTTATTTAATTATTATTACCATACTGCTCATTTAGTATTACTCATTGCATTCATTGACATTCAGGGCTACTTTAAAGGTGAAATTGTAAAAGGAAGATCTGCCCATTTCAGATATTTATTTTTTATCACAACTGCATCTGAAATGATAGTACTATAAAATAACAACTATATTTTTTGCTCAAACACGAGAATTCAAGAATAGTCCAGAAGGAAGACAGGAGTCCTTAAGAAAGAAGTATTAAATAAAAAAGTTTTCCAACTTGAAGATCCTGAATGTTTAGACATGTTCCTTTCATCATATTCAGCGCAGCTTCCTCCTGAGAAGGAACACTTCTCATGATGTTGTTTCATTTGGGCAACCGGGCCTTGCATTTCTTTGTTGCACTGTTTGCATTTTGCACGCATGCCTGTCTTATCCACAGGTAGAGGAACTTCATTAAAATAGTCCCACATTGGGTCTCTTTTACAGCCTGCTGCCATTATAGGTTTTCCCTTCTAGTGAGAGAATGGTATGGTAGATCTCAAATCAATGAAGTATACACTCAGAAAGACCTCAAGACTTTTGGAACATGCTGCTCAAACAGTTTCACCTTTGTTTCTACTGCCTATCCATCCCTTCTCACATTTATCTCCAGACTTCTTCTCCTTGTCCAGATCTATTCTGCCCCCAACAATTTTCTATTCATTGAACTTTTTGAAACTTTGCCTTTTTAGAGCGAGGTAAGGGATTGACTCTGTGTACACAAAGGGACAATAAGGTTGAGGTCTGTTATTTCTCACCTCTATATATTATTTATTTAAAAACATTTTTGCTGTTAACAAGCATGTTCTCCCTGGAGACACAAATCCACAGTTTGAGAACTGCAAAACTAAGCATCTCTGATGGCATCTTCTAGACTGAGCACTGAGTCCCATTGGCTAGATTGAAAGATTAACCTAAATAATCTATACAGAAGCTCCTGGAACCCCGATAAAATTAGGTCCCTAATCCATGAACTATTGGAACTCATTTACAAAACTTTTCTTAAACATTACATGAATGTAGTTTTTCATACTATAGAATTAGAATTTATAATCCTTATTCCATGATGAGATATCTTTGAGCTATAATGGATCTTAATTAAAACTATCTTTAGATAAGTTTTTTTCCCCCACAAAAAGCATTTATCAAAAAAAAAAAAAAAATCCAATTTAAATAAAAAAAATCTGATTCCCCCCCCCCAAAATCATTGATTTTTATCCACCCTGATTTGTAATGACAACTAGCTTTATAGTAGTTCAGTTTACACCTGTTCAAAAGGACTTCATTGCCAGTATGACTGTACCTAGACTAAAGTTTTTGCCAGCATAGCTATTTCAGTTGGGGTGTGATTTTTATCTCTCCTCCCTTTCCTCCCCACCGTCCCGCCAACCCATGTGGTTATGCCTGCAAAACTTAAGTGTAGACCAGGCTGAAGGCCATACTGCGAGAATGCTTGTAGTGACTGTAGGATTAGGCATTATCCAAAGCCTTTTGGTGGAGGGAAATAAATTCCAAAACGATGTGTTTTACAGTATGCTTGTTTTCAATATTGTATGAGAGATGAAGCCTACCTTTATGGTACACAGTAAAGTACAGTCTTCATTGATCAGGGGTAGCTGTGTTAGTCTGTATCCACAAAAACAACAAGGAGTCCGGTGGCACCTTAAAGACAGTTTTATTTGGGCATAAGCTTTCTTATTCATCTGAAGAAGTGAGTTTTTTACCCATGATCTCATGCCCAAATAAATCTATTAGTCTTTAAGGTGCCACTGGACTCCCTTGTTGTTTTAGACTTCATTGAGTTCATATAATGAAAGTAGCTTGAAAATTAAGGTAATTGTTAGAAAGCAGATTTTACAACTGAATTCTATGTTTGCCATAATTATTCAGAACTATAAAACTTCCTTCAGACCCCTGCCTCTGGCCAGTCTGTTTTCTTGGTCAGGTATTAAATGATTTATATCATGTGAGACTATTGCATATGATGTATTCATCTCTTGTTTAGCTCTTACATTAACAGTTTGGCATGTGGCTGTGTATACATAGAATAGATGTTTCCCATTTCTTCTCTATCAACTGTTTAAATATATCTCGTGCCTCAGTATCTACACATGAAAAATGACTTGAATTATTCTGTTTCTCTTGCTGGCACTTATGTATATAGGGAAAAAAGTCTAATTTCTGGTTTGTACTATAGATTAAGAAAAAGTTTATGAAGATGTTCAGGATACTTATAATGAACCCTAAATTATGTATAATTGAAAAGTCACAGGATTTCCTTTTTAGCAGTAAATGGTCTCGTATTTGGGATTAATTATGTTTATAGACATTAGGCTAAGGTTGTCTGTCTACTGTTGTGTGTATTTTATCCAAAGAAAATTCTCAGGGTTGTGTTTTTTAGTTCTATGCTAACTGTAGGGCATTGTTTCAGTACAGAATTATTAGTGTAAGATTCACCTAATGTATTACATGGGTATGATTGTGCAGCAGGTGACTTATGTTCAGTCTTATCTGTGTTATTTTGCCTTGTAAACTATTAAAAATTATAAGTATTGGGAATTGATGTTTGGTCTTTGGAGTTATGGAGACGAGGTTGCAGCAGTGTTAGAGACCCTAAGTTAGCTAAACCACTGATAAAAGCTTTACTTCTCCTGAGGAGATAGTGGAGTAGACTAGTTGAAGTATTAGTGCTGCAAAGTGTTGGCCCAAATAGATTGGTGAAAATTTTGTAAGCTTATGGTCAGATAATGTCTTCCTTCTGCTCTCTGCCAATGCTGCTGCAAAACTGTCTGTGCAATAGATACACTAGATGGGCATAAATTGAAAGGCTGTAAAAGTTTAACTGTTTAAATGAGATATCAAAGAATAAACTGATGATTTTAATGTAACTTCTAGGTAACATGTTTATAGTGAGAATGTAATATGATGATGTGTCCTGAGGAAATGTAAGAAGAATTATTTTCATTAGATTTAATGTTAGCAACTTTCATTTTGAACATGGTTCGACCAAGTGAGGCATCCCATATAATTTTCATTTATTTATATTCAGATTGTATCACAGAGATAAACTTTTGACAGAAACTTTCCCAAATTGTGGTTAGTGCTCAGCGTTCTGGGTGGTATGGGGTTGGTAATGAAATACAGAGCCTGTCACCTCTTCAGCTGTGACCCGGGTTGGGCCACTAGTGTTTGAAAGTCACTATCCTTCTGACAGCTAGGTGATGGACAGAATAGTATTATGGCCCATTGACAGGATTGGGATGCATATATTGCTGCTGCTTCGTGTGCTGTACCTGGCCTGTGGATTAAAAGATAAGTTTCCAGAGCTGTCAGATACCTTTCACAAGCACATAGGAAAGAAAAACACACCACTGTTAAGTATCAGGGGCTACTATCAGGGGGTAGTATCACCACTGTTGTGAGTGCAATGCATTAACGCTTTCACTTCACTGCAGATCTGTAGAAAATGAGGTGAAACATCTAAAGAATCACTTTCATTGCCACATTATAAAGTTAAGATGTGCAGCTGCATTCTGCTTTTAAATGGAGACAGAATGATTCAGAGAATAAATCTGAGTTAGTCTTTTTGGGTCTTGTAATAGATGTTTAATTTTAAATGGACTGAATCATGCTGAATTTCAGAAGAAACATTTATGCTATGTGAAAAATTCTCTTAGAACTATTGAAAGTATTAATGGTCAATACTGTTGTGTATTTATACATATAAAATATGCGTGCTAGTTCATATAGATACATATTGAAACACATTAGTTTTATTTTACTTACATCCTTTAATTTTTGTAAATGACGATTATTTGAGGAAAATCTAGCCATTCCCTTGCATTCTAGTGTTTATATCTTGGCACTAATCTGTTAATTGAAACAGAGTTCAGTGTATGGAGTATTGTAATATATTAAAGTAGCTTCCTATTTTATTTTATGCTTGTCCTCCATAATGATCAAAATATCTGGAACTTTGGTGCATGGGACTAAAGGGATTTTTTTTTTAAAGTTTATTTTATCTGAGGAAGTGTGTATATATGATTTTTATAATAGCAAATGTACTACTTATCTTCATAAAAACAAATCATTGATAAAGTTAACTGTTCCTACCTTGCTATAACTGTTGTCAGCGTTATATATTTAAAATTTTTTTGTTTAAATTCTTCACCATTAGAAGTGTATGGATACCTTTTGCAATTGGATACTTTAAAAATCTCAGAACTTTGAAGATTTTTTTCATGCTTACAGTATGGCTATTCTGTGAGAAGTTTAAATCCTAATGCAGTACTTAGCTATAATCCTTGGGTATCATTACTGTATCACCCCCTTTCTTTAGGGGTGAAATGTAAAACATGATTCTAATCCTTTCTGGTTGTAGCTAATTTTGCTTTAAACTTGAAAGTGTTAACAACTTGAAAATATGATAAAGCTCAGTTTCATTTCTTGTTTATTGCTTGTTTTCCTATTGGACAATAGGAAGCAGCTCTACCCTGGCAACTGAAGTATGCTATTTGCATAACCTGGTTTGATTGGCCAGCTCGCTGACTAAGTCTTCCAATCATATGGTGTCGTTTTAGTGGTAGGCTATGCTAATTAACTGCTGTTGCTGGGGTTCACAGTGGTTTCTGTGTGCTGTTCTGCTGCATTGTGTTGCCTGGTGAGAGACATTGATAAATGAGTATTTAATGATCTGCAGCATTTCCCACTCACTGCAAGCAGACACAGATTTTAGAACAGAAGTGGAAATAAGGATTTAATTGCTGTTAAATATCTATAACTGCTCTATGTAATCTTAATATTAGGTTGATACTTAAAATGCTTGCCTTTAATGGAATACTTTATAGATTTTAACGAGGAAATAGTGCAATGTAGATGGGTTTTATTCAAGGAGGAGGGCTGGGGTTTTAGATTTTAAAAGGGTTTGATATCCAAGTAACATGACAGATATAAGCATGACTTTGTCTGGGAACATTAATGATGCCAAATTAATATCTGTACTACCTATAATATATCCACTTGTTTTCACAAAAAATGTCTAGATGGTGTTTCAATACAGTATATATCCAGAGCTCACACTCTCCTGTAAACACAGTGAGTTCAGATGTCATTGGGTTTTTCATATAAATGTGTTTGAGAGGTTTTCCATGCATGCTACCTAGGCAGTGTGGTCTAATGTGCAGAGCACAGGACTGAGACTCAAGAGATCTGGGTTCTATTCCCAGGTTGTCTGCTGGCTGGCTGTGTGACCTGGGGCAAGTCGTGTCTCTCCGTGCCTCAGTTTCTCCATCTCTAAGCTGGGAAGAATAATACTTGCCACCCTTTTAAAGCATTTTCCTGTTGTGTGGTGCACTGATGAAAAGTATTCTATAAGAGCTAGGTATTAGTATTATTATTGGTTCTGCTTAAGAACATTGGGGACACAGATCTTAAACAGTTTTCACCTTTGACTGATGTATACATCTTTTTTCTTCTTGTCTCTTCCCCTTGCTACTTTCTCGCCTGTTCATAGACTAACTTACCTCCTTTAGCCTTCTTTTTCTCTTTTCTGTCCACATTCCCAAAGAATCAGAGAAATGTATGGCTGCAAGTGACCTTGAGAGATCATCAAGTCCAGCTTCCTGCATTGAGGCATGATCCAGTAAACCTAGACAGTCTCTGGCAGGTGTTTCGTCCAACTTGTTCATAAAAGCCTCCAATGACCGGTATTCCACAACCTTTCTTGGAAGCCTATTCTAGAATAGTAGTGATATTAAGTTTTTTCTGCTATCTAACTAAATCTTCTTTGACACAGATTAAGCCCATTACTGTTTGTCCTACCTTCAGTGGTGTGAAGAGCAGCTGATCACCATCCTCTTTATAACGACCCTTAATATATTTGAAGGTCCCCTCTGTTGTCTTTTTTTGAAGACTAAATATGCCCAGATTTTTAACCTTGCCTCATAGGTCAGGTTTTTTCAACCTTTTATCTTTTTGTTGCTCTCCTCTGGACTGTCTCCAATTTGTCCACATCTTTCCTAAAGAGCGGCACCCAGAACTGCACACTGTACTCCAGCTGAGGCCTCAGCTGTGCTGTTACATGTGACACTCCTTTTAATGCTCTTAAGAATGATACTGGCCCTTTTTGCAACTGCATCACACTGACTCATATTTAATTGTGATCCACTATACTCCTCACATCTGTTCCAGCGGTGTTACCAACTAGCCAGTTATTCCCCCTTTTGTAGCTGTATATTTGATTTTTTTTCCTTCCTAAGTTTAGTACTTTGCACTTTATTGAAAGTCATTTTGTTAATTTCAGACTAATTCTCTGATTTATCAAGGTTGTTTTGAATTTTAACCCTGTTCTCCTAAATTCGCGCAGCTCTTCTCCCCCTGCCCCATTGATGTCATCCACAGATTTTATAAGCATACGCTCCATTCCGTTATCCAAGTCATTAAAGAAAATATTGATTAGCACTGGACCCAGGCCTGACCCCTCCTGGGCCACACTAGATACACCCTCCCAGTTTAACAATGGAGCAGTTGATAACTGCTCTGCAAGTACTGTCTTTTAACCAGTTGTGCACCATCGTATAATAATATCATCTAGACCACATTTCCCTAGTTTTGCTTATGGAAATGTCTTGTAGGACTATATAAAAAGCCATACTAAAATCAAGATATCTCACATCTACTAATCCCCCCCCTCCCCCCCATCTTAATAAGCCAGTATTCTTCTTCGAGTGTCGTCCATGTGGGTGCTCCACTTTAGATGTTGGTGCATCCTGGTGCCGTCAGTCGGAGATTTTTCGGCAGCAGTGTCTGTTCTGGGTGCGCATTAGCAGTCTCGCGGCGCAGCTGGTGCCTCATTAAGCAGGCGTGCAGCTCGACCCCTTCAGTTCCTTCTCAACTGTCCTTGGCTTGAGACGGAGTCTGTTAGTGGTGCCACTGAAAACCTTAAAATAAGATTAGATTAAATTAGCTAGATTAGTTCTTACCCTTGTTTGTTAGCAGTGTGTTACTTAGTATAGTTTGTGTTAGTCAAACCTAGTTAGATAGCTGTTCAAATTAAAAAAACACTTTGGTTTTCCCCATTTTTCACATGAGGGATGCCTCAAATATGCCTGGATCCCCAGGCTTTAAAAGATGCACTTTGTGAAAGGATGAAATGCCAATCTCAATGGCCGCTCCTTATGTGTCCAATGCTTAAGGTTGCACATATCGCGAAATTGCGCTCATGCAGCAATCTTAAAGCTAGAGCAAGGAGAGACTGGGATCTTTGCCTTAAACTCATTTTAATGGAAAAATCCCTCATGTCAACCTCAGACCCCGGACAACCCATGACAAGGGACTCCCCGGGCACATCCTTCATGAACAAATTAAGTGTCAGCTCCTCTATAAAATTGAGGAAAAGGGCCACGTCTTCCCCAAGCTGATAGCCATTGAAAAAGAAACGGTCTCTGTCAAGATCTCTGCCCTCATAGCTGACCTCTTCCAGAGTGAGCACCTTTGATGCACCTGACACCTCCGGCACCATCCGCTCAGGGACCTCTGTTGGCAGGAGAAAGAAGTCGTGTAGCAGGCATAAAGCAGCCTCCTCCTCCACGGCATGGATTACCCCTTTGAAGGACACGGTACTGCAACCTCAACCACTTGTGATGGCTTTTCCTCCGACACCGACCTCATTGGAGCCAACTGTGGAACCGCTAAGAACAGCACCAAAGAAAGCTACACACAAAGGGACGGCGCTGGCCAAACTTCTATTTAAGGTGGTGGCGCAGAAGGACATGGTACTGCATATGACGGCACTGATCCCCTTATTCACACATCAGATATGGAAGTTCTTCTGCTCCCGGATCTCTGCTGCTCGGCACCGAACCAACCAGAATCCCCCAATGCTTCACCTTTTTCAAGTGATGATGAGGGTGACATGGAGGAGGCAGTTTTTTCATTTGGACACTCCTCTCCATCAGGCACGGAACCTGATTATAGATCCAGAGAACAGAGCACCAGGGACATGCCTCCATGTCTCGCTAACATCTGGATGTGCCCTCCTATGCCATTCCCCATTCAATGGTTACAATGGGACCCATGGGCAGCCTACAGCCTCCCACTTCTCACAGGAAACCTATACAGTTCGCAACTACATCAGTACTTGAGCCCTCTGAGGAGGTGGAGGAAGACAGGGGAGAGACTACAGAACACGAAACATCCCCGATCACAACTCCTCTTCTTCCTCTGATGAGGCAGTAATGCCCCTGCCCCCACTATTACAGATTACTTCAAACACTTTCAAGAGTTATTCAGGCAAGTGACACAGAGCCAAAATATTCCTCTTGAAGAGGTACCAGAGACACAACACCAACTCCTCGAGATCTTACACACTTCTTCCATGACAAAAATAGCATTGCCCATAAATGATGCTTTAATGGAACCTGCAGAAACGGTGTGGCAAACACCTGCCATCCCTGTAACCAATAAGTGTACAGACAAGAATACGATGTGACAAATAAAGGCATGGACATCCTCTTCTCTCACCCACAACTCCTTAGTGGTGGATGCAGTGAACCAGTGGGGCAAACAACCTCAATTCAGATCTACGCCCCAAGAAAAGGATTGGAAGAGATTAGACCTGTTGCAGCGAAAAGTTAACTCTTCAGCGATTCTTCAATTCTGCATGGCCAATTACATGGCGTTACTTGTTAGCTACCATCACAATGATTATACCAAAATGAACTATTTACTTCAGAAAATTCCGGAGGGGAAAAAAAAACAATTCCAAGCCATCGTCAATGAGGGCCAACGTATTGCTAGAACAGCGCTTGAGGCATCCCTCAACGTGGCAGACATAGTGGCATGGATGATGGCGACAGCCATCGTCATGCACAGAGCATCTTGGTTACCCTCATTGGATATCCCAAGGGCACTTCAGAACAAAGTAGAGGACCTCCCCTTTGACAGGGACAAGCTCTTCTCTGATAAGACAGATGAAGTCTAAAGTGATACTGAGGACCCTTGGTATCTACATGCCCCCTAACAGAAGGCGCAGATACCAGCCTTACAATCGTAGCAGCAACAACACGACACAGTGCCAGCAGAGACCATACAATCAAAGATAGAGGCACAGAGACATCACTCTACCAGTGTCTGGCTGCGAGGTTCAAAGCACCACCAAACAAGACGCAGTTTTGAAACGTTGGTCGAGGGTCTGACCGACCTCCCCCCCACCACCAGCGTCAATGGGTGAGCATCACAAACTTTTGATCATTGGCTTTGGCTGTTTTAACATATGTGGGCTTCTATTAACACACACCACTGGGTTTTAGAAATCATTCGAATGGGTTATACCATCCCCTTTACCTCCATCCCACCTACCCACCCCCTTTTCCCTTCCCTTTTCAGGATCCCTTCTCACGAGCACCTATTGAGACAAGAAGTTCATCACCTTCTACAATTAGGGGCCGTGGAACAAGTTCCAACACAACACAGAGGAAAGGGATTTTATTTCTTGATTCAAAAGAAAAACGGAGGTTGGAGACCCATTCTAGATCTCAGAAAACTCAACAAATTTTTCCGTACCCACAGATTCAAAATGGTCACATTGAACTCATTGAATGGTTCGACGGGGATAGGTGAGCAAAACGCACAGGTAAGTGGAGAACATGGAGACCTGGAAGATGGGTCGGAAATAGGAGAGAGTGTGGGCTATAATGGCAGAGAAAAAAGAGGGTCTGGGCGAAACTGGGAGGCAAGATCAAATCAGTATCTTAGATGCCTATATACAAATGTGAGAAGTATGGGTAATAAACGTGAAGAACTGGAATTGCTAATAAATAAATACAACTATGGCATTGTTAGCATCACCAAAACTTGGTGGGATAATACACGATTGGAATGTTGGTATGGATGGATACAGCTTGCTCAGGAAAAAGGGAGGAGGTGTTGCCTTATATATTAATAATGTACACACTTGGACTGAGATGGAGATGGACATAGGAGACGGAAGTGTTGAGAGTCTCTGGGTTAGGCTAAAAGGGGTAAAAAACAAAGGTGATGTCATGCTAGGAGTCTACTACAGGCCATCTAACCAGGTGGAAGAGGTGGATGAGGCTTTTTTTAAACAACTAACAAAATCATCCAAAGCCCAAGATTTGGTGGTGATGGGGGACTTCAGCTATCCAGATATATGTTGGGAAAATAACACAGCGGGGCACAGACTATCCAATAAGTTCTTGGACTGCATTGCAGACAACTTTTTATTTCAGAAGGTTGAAAAAGCTACTGGGGGGGAGCTGTTCTAGAATGATTTTAACAAATAGGGAGGAACTCAAGAATTTTAAAGTGGAAGGCAGCTTAGGTGAAAGTGATCATGAAATCATAGAGTTCACAATGCTAAGGAAGGGTAGAAGGGAGTACAGCAAAATAGAGACAATGGATTTCAGGAAGGCGGATTTTGGTAAGCTCAGTGAGCTGATAAGTTAGGTCCCATGGGAATCAAGACTGAGGGGAAAAACAACTGAGGAGAGTTGGCAGTATTTCAGAGGGACACTATTAAGGGCCCAAAAGCTGGGTAGGAAAGATAGAAAATGTGGCAAAAGACCAGCTTGGCTTAACCACGAGATCTTGCATGATCTAAAAAATTAAAAGGAGTCATATAAAAAATGGAAACTAGGACAAATTACAAGGGATGAATATAGGCAAACAACTCAGGAATGCAGGGGCAAGATTAGAAAGGCAGAGACACAAAATGAGCTCAAACTAGCTACAGGAATAAAGGGAAACAAGACGACTTTTTATCAATACATTAAAAGCAAGAGGACGACCAAGGACCGGGTAGGCCCACTGTTCAGTGAGGAGGGAGAAACAGTAACAGGAAACTTGGAAATGGCAAAGATGCTTAATGACTTCTTTGTTTCGGTCTTCACTGAGAAGTCTGAAGGAATGCCTAACATAGTGAATGCTATTGGGAAAGGGGTAGATTTAGAAGATAAAATAAAAAAAGAACAAGTTAAAAATCACTTAGAAAAGTTAGATGCCTGCAAGTCACCAGGGCCTGATGAAATGCATCCTAGAATACTCAAGGAGCTAATAGAGGAGGTATGTGAGCCTCTAGCTATTATCTTTGGAAAATCATGGGAGACAGGAGAGATTCCAGAAGACTGGAAAAGGGCAAATATAGTGCCCATCTATAAAAAAGGAAATAAAAACGTTTTTGTTGCTTTCTTCTGGACTTTCTCCAGTTTGTCCACATCTTTCCTGGAGTACGGTGCCCGGAATTGGATACAGTACTCCAGTTGAGGCCTAATCAGTGCTGAATAGAGTGGAGGAATTACTTCTTGTGTGTTGCTTATAACACTCCTGCTAATACACCCCAGAATATTTATTTATTTATTTGCACCAGTATTACATTGTTGACACACATTTAGTTGGTGATTCACTATAACCCCCAGATCCTTTTCTGCAGTCCACCTTCCTAGGCAGTCATTTCCAAGTTTTTATTTGTGCACTTGATTATTTCTTCCTAAGTGTAGTACTTGGCATTTGTGCTTATTGAGTTTCATTCTTTTTAATTCAGACCATTTCTCCAGTTTGTCAAGATCATTTTGAATTCTAATCATGTTCTCCAAAATGCTTGCAGCCTCTCCCAGTTTGATATCATCCACAAACTTTCTGTACTCTATATGCCAGGGATCGGCAACCTTTGGCATGTGGCCCGCCAGGGTAAGCACCCTGGCAGGACGGGCCGATTTGTTTACCTGCCACGTCCACAGGTTCAGCTGATCACAGCTCCCTCTGGCCGTGGTTCGCTGCTCCAGGCCAATGGGGGCGGCGGGAAGCGGCGCAGGCCAAGGGATGTGCTGGTTGCTGCTTCCCATCACCCCCATTGGCCTGGAGCAGCGAACTGCGGTCAGTGGGAGCCGGGATCGGCCGAACCTGCAAGCGCGGCAGGTAAACAAACCGGGCTGCGTGCCAAAGGTTGCCTATCCCTGCTATATGCCATTATCCAAATAATTTATGAAGATATTGACTAGAATCAGACACAAGACAGATCTCTATGGGACCCACTTAATATGCCCTTCTAGCTTGATTGTGAACCATTGATAATGATGCATAGAAACAGGCAAAAAAGGAGGCTAAAAAGGCAATTGCAAAGGCAAGAATGGAGGCTGCTTAGGAAGAATTATACAGAAAGCTGGAGGAAGATGGCAGGAAATCAGTTTTTGGATGGGCAATAAAGGGGAACATTGAAACACAAGATATGAAGAAATCTTTGTGTGTGTGAAAGGTGGGAACTGTGTGGTGACTAAATCTAAAGAGATGTTAGAAGTATGAGAAAAATATTTCCAAAGAGTGTTAAATGAGAAGACAGAGTTGTGAGTGTTAGGTCCACCAACAATTATTGTGAAGCCTCTCAAAAGTTAACAGTCTCTGTAAAGGAGGTAGAAGAAGCACTGAATAAGGTGAAGAGTGGTAAAGCAACTGGTGAAGATGAGACAACTGTTGATATGATCATGGTATTCTGAATGCAGGACAGTCGGAATACAGGAGAAAAGTGGCTGCAAAAATTACTTGGTGAATCAAGTTAGGATAACAGAAGACTGGAGCACAGACCTGGATTGTGCTTCTTTGGAAGGTTAAGGGTGATGCAAATGATCTATTGGGGCATCCCTGTTAAAACAGCTTGTTGAAGTGCTTGAGAGAGTTCTAGAGGCAAGGTTGAGGTGAAAGGTGGAGGAAAATATAGGCGTGGAGTAATATGGCTTTAGGAAGGGAAGGAGTATTGTAGATGCAAATGAGGTAAGTTTGAAATAAAGATAAATCGAGGGTTTAACTGCTAGGTAGCATTTATTGATCTTGAGAAAACATGATCTTGGTTCTGTGGGCACTGGTGTTTGGAATAATTGAGATGGATGGGTGGGAGTCTTCAAGAAGTGGAGATGATAGAGGAGTTGTATCAAGGGTCAGGAGCTAAGGTGGTAACAATGCATAGAATTTCAGAGTTTTCAGGTGACAATAGGATTGAGACACGACAGTGTGAGTCAACTTTTCTTCATCCTAGCTGGGGAGTTAATTAGTAGGAGAACTAAGCCTTTGGAGACCCAGAGAAATCTAACATATGCTGACAATCTGGTCCTTTTAGCTGACAGCAAAGAGGAATTGGTAAATATGGTATCAGAGTGGGCTTCCATGTTTGAAGATCATGATTTGAGGGTATAAACAAAGAAAATTGAAGTTATGTAAGTAGGGAATGTAAAAAAAAGAGCTATTGATTGAAGTTTCAGGAGAGAAGCTGAATCAGAAGTGTACTTTGGAAGTATACTTAGTGTCATTAGAGAGAGATCAGGGAATTGAAAAGAAGAAGCTAATGTGCATGTGTGGCAGTCAAAAAGATAGCAGAAGTACTGTGGGACTGGCAAGTAAGTCACAAACTGAAAGGAAAAGTGTATGTTTTGTGTGTTTTGTCCCTGTCTGCTCTATGGTTTGGAAATGGTGGGTCTTACAGAGATGGAAGAAAAGATGATGCAAGTAGTAGAAAATAACATACTGAGCAAGATGGCAGGCAGCGGAGGGCATACACAGTGTGTATGGAAGAAATTAGGGTGGAAGGTGAACTTGGGCCTCCCAGGGATAGGCTCAAGAGTGTACATTTGAGGTGGACTGGGCATATGATAAGAAGAGGAGAAGAATGACAAGGAAAGAAAGCATGAGAGGAAGGCTGTTTTGAAGAGAAAAGGACTGGAACTCCCAGACCTACATACCCATGCCATTGACTGGAAGGCGTGGTAAAGAACTATGGGCAAGTCCAGTTCCAAGTAAATGTTCAAAGGAGTTGAGAAGTGAAGTGATTGAACCTCTCCACATACATTTGTTACCACATATGTTGATTTGTAACTGAGAATGCATTACAAGGTTAATAAGATTACCTTTGTGTTCTAGTAATGGCGTAGTATTTATCAACTAGTAATTTATCTAGTAACTTTGACCCTTTGGAGTATATAGGGCCAAATTCAGTCTTGGTCTGAGCAAGTGTAAGTCCTTTAAACTACAAATGGTGTTGCACTCCTGCCATAATTGAGTACATTTGATCCATGTTTTTTGTTTTTCAGATATTTTTGGAAAACATCTTTACTCCCAATTTTCCATTTTTAAAAATGTCATGAGACTCACTACTTTTAAAACAAAGACAAAAACATCAAACCTCTGATAACTAAAGGTTTACTCTTTGGAAGAAAGGCATTTGAGAGTCCATTGGGTAATAGCAGTAATGGTACTTTGCAGTGGTCTGCAGCCATTTTCAGTAAATGTTGGTGTAGAGGGATACCCTAAAGTATAAAGCAGTGTTGAGAGTAGCTTGGGAATATATTTGGATTTAAACTAATAGTTTTTCTACTTTTAATATTTAATTATGTTTTGTAAACCTTGATTTGAGAAAACAGACATGGGAGCACAACTTTTATTTGAATATAAACATTTAATGGTTTCTTTTAACAGGCAGATTAATTTAAAAATTGTCAGTACATATGTCAAGAGTCTGGAAAATGATGATGTGTGATATTGGGAAGTATGTTTTGGAGAGGAGAGTGTTTGAGGCCTTGCAAAATATGAATTTAGTGGTTCCTTAGCAGCTTGTATCTGGTCAGTGGAATGGAATTTATAGGCACATATCAACATAAAAATAACATTTATCTGATTTTATTTTACTTACTATTACAGGATTACTGTGACTGAAAGAGATACAAAATATTTTTGTCTTTCAGTTTACTTCATGCATTTGGTAACACTATATATAATCAATTTCTCCTATTCCTTTTATGGGTCCATAAAATTGGCATTGGAACTAAGAAACTACATTTTAACAACTTTTTAAAAAACTGCTTAAAGTTCAGTGTCAAATAAAATAGCTTATAAACATTCTAAATATGTAATTTACATTTTATTCTTTTTTTATGTATTGTTTTGAACCTTTTATTGATCATAAAATACTATTTATCCATTTTCCTGCAGGTGTGTATGTACAGTTTATAGTAAATACAGAGGTTTTCATTAAGGTAAAAAAAAAAATACAAACTGTGTAGCTCAGTAGACTGAGTTGTGTATACTTGCAGAACATGTATTAGAGCTCTAATAGATCTGAAGGAATCTGTACTTCTGAGGGAATTCTGACCACTGTGCTTGGGCAAAAATCTTGTCTCCAAAGATTTCTTTGCTTTCTCACAGAAAAAATTTCTGACTGGGAAGCAAAGGGAAACTGCAAGAGTGGTCACATGCTCCTCCCCAGCAGCATTGGCATGTTGTTCAAGGTGCCTGGAGGAGCCAGAGGAGAGAGAAATCACTGCGGAGGGAAGGTGGGGCTGGAGATGCCCCAACTGTTGGCTCCTACCCTGTGCCGGGCTCTGCTGCTAGTCTTGCTGTGATGGGGGTGGGGGAAGATGGGACTTGCTCTTCCCCTGCAAGGAGCAGCCAGGTCAGACCCATCCCCAGAAACCTCCCCCAGCTGTAGGAAGCTCCGCATACTCCCCCGTCTCTCACTTCCTGCCCTCATCGCTCTTCAGCCATGGAGGGAGGAATTACAGTATGGGGAGATGCTCCCCCCTCTGCCCAATCCTGTGCATCCAGATCCCACCATAACCGAACTCCCCGGCCAAGCCTCACTCCCCCCCTCCCCCCCACGAGTTCCCACCCCTCTGAGCTTTACCCCCAGCATCTGGAGCATCTTTGCACCCAGACCTCATTGGGCCCCATGCCCTGCATCTGGACCCCCACCTCTGCGCCCAGACCACCCCGCACTCGAATCCCCACCCCGACGAGCCCCCCCCCCCCCCACCCGCTCCGCATCCAGAAGTCCACCCCGATGAGCCTCACCCAGGATGGATTTGATTTAAGTCATGATTTAAATGACTAGTCAGGAAGACTCAATTTAATCATAGATTTCTATATTAAAGTGCATTCTTGTTGTTTGTTATAACCTTAATACATATTCTTCACAACTCAGAGATAGATGTAGGTTTCATTTCTAGAAGATACACACTATTGGTTTAAGTGATTTATTTTGAAAACTTTTCAGATTAGTTTTATAGCTAATCAGAAAATGAATCATTGGTTATTTCATTTACCAAAGGTAAATGAAGCAGATAGTTCACCTCTCAATGACTTCATAAATATCTCCAATTCAACAGGTTAATCATTAATATTTGGAGGATTTTCTTGCCATGCTGTATTAGGAGGAGAACATCACCAGACAGACATTTAACTAAAACAACTACGTTATGTATTCTGGATTTTTTTTCTTCACCAGCAAATATTTTAACAAAACAAGCATATGAATATTTGAATTTAGTTAAACGTTCACGTTTTTTAAAATCAGGTTTGTTTTTGTTAAAATTGTTTTTAACTAAAACAGTTAAATTAAATATTAAAAAAAAAAATTAAATTGACTATGTCAGCCAGGTCAACATGAGAAACTTAAAATATTGGCTTCCGCAGCTAACTCTGTCGACTTCACCTTCATTTTCCTGTTTGTTCATAATCTGGAAAAGAAAAACAAGCTTTCCTGCTTTTTCAGGTCCCAAACAATTTCTCAATTTGGAATGAATTAGTCCAAAGGAAGAAAATCTTCTTTCTACACCATCAGAAGAAGCTACTGCTGTTAAAAGTGAGATTATCACTTCAACAGTCTCTGAATCCAAGTGCTTAAGTGACTTCAACCAGTTCATGGGTGTGACTTTCTTTAAAACATCATCAGCAAACATATATTTCTTGAATGGTTCTTATTCCCAAACTGGAGCTCTTTTATGACCTGCTGCTATTATAGGTTTTCCCTTCTAGTGAGAGAATGGTATTGTAGAGCTCAAATAAATGAAGGCTACACACAGAAAGACCTCAAGACTTCTGGAATATGTTTCTCAAACAGTTTCACTTTTGTTTCTACTGCCTGTCCATCCCTTCTCACATTTATCTCCAGACTTCTTCTCCTTGTCCAGATCTATTCCGCTCCCAACAATCTTCTATCATTGAACTTTTTGAAACTTTGCCCTTTTAGAGAGAGGTAAGGAATTGACTCCATGTACACAAATTTACAGAGGGACAATGGGGTTGAGGTCTGTTATTTCTCACCTCTATATTTTACTTATTTATTTAAAAACATTTTTTGCTGTTAAGAAGCATGTTATCTCTGGAGATACAAATCCACAGTTTGAGAACTGCAAAACTAAGCATCTCTGATGGTATCTTCTAGACTGAGTACGGAGTCCCATTGGGTAGATAGAAAGATTAACCTAAGTAATCTATACAGAAGCCCCATCAGATTGGGTCCCTAATCCATGAACTATTGGAACTGATTAACAAAACTTTTCTTAAACATTACAATATATTGTCTCATACTATAGAATTAGAATTTATAATCCTTATTCCATTATGAGACAGTATAGCTCAAAGGTATATCTTAATTAAACTATTTTTAGATAGGTTTTTCCTCAAAAAGCATTTTATCAAAAAAATCCGATCTTTATTTTCTTAAAAAAATAAATAATTGATTTTTTTTTTTTTAAATCCACCCTGGCCTCACCTCCTGCATTCAGAGCTCCCCTGCCCCCAGAGCCACCCAATGAGCTCTAATCATCTGCACCCATGCCCCCACTCACCCAGTACCTGGACCACCCTGATGAGCACCCTGCTGAGCAAGATCCGCCCACACCTAAACCCACTCTGCTGAGCCCCAATCACCTTCACCTGGACCCCTGTGTCGAGTCCCATTGCCCCTGCACCTGGAACCTCCCAAAAGAGGCCCAGTGCATCCAGATCCCCACCCACCCACCTGTACCCCCCAATGAACTGCCCTCATCCAGGTTGCCTCATAGAGCACCCTCTCACCCCACACTAAGTCCCTCCACTCTTGGATCCTGCTGGGTTGAGCCTGCCTGCCCACACCTGGTGCACCTGGCATGGAGAGGCAGAGCCCGGGGGCGTTTCTGGGGCAGGCCCAGCCCTTGCATTGGGTTAGGTTCAGCCTCACTGTGTCCGGGGGAGTGGGGGGCTTCAGGGAGATCTCCCACATCCATGCAGCCAGTGGCCTGTGCTCCCCACTGCCATGCTGGAGCCAACATTTATTTATTGACCAATAAGATTTGTAGAATTTTGCATATTTTTTAAAATATTGTGCACAGAATTTTTATTTTTTTGGTGCAGAAATCTATCGAGTAAACCTGAAAAAGGCAAGGATGCTGGTTCTGATGTAGCTTCACCATCAGCAGTATCCTCTGAAAAATAAGTAAATCTGTAGTAATGTTTAATCTTGGATTTATTTCTAAACTTTTAATCCAGTAGATACTGAACTATATTTTCCTGATTGTTCTTTACATGCCATCCTCTAGTTCGCCCTCTGTCTTTCAGAGAGAAGTTCTTAATCACTTTCATTTTATAAACAAATGTTGGTTAGAACTCCTTTTCTAAACTTACCTATTGAATATCACCTGTTCACTTTGATTTGCTGCAGTTAAGTTCATGTGCATGCAATTTTTGACTGAAGTAATCTGCAGTTTCTCAGACAAATTGGACAGAGTCTCATTGTACTTTGTCAGAACAGATCAAACTAGGTAGCTCTTGTGAAGCCTCTCATTCAGTTTATTGGATCCGTACAAGTGTCCGACATCACATCAGATTGTCTGAATATGTTGCCATTGTTATTAATTATACACTAGTGCCTTCTGGCCCTGAAGAGCCATGTTCTTCTTTAGTCTGTGACACAAGAACTGCCTTCCCTTAAAAGTCTTTGAGTATTTCACTGTAAACAGAACTGAACACCTCACCTAAAATTCTCATAATGTCAGCGTAACTTTCAATAGTAGGAAATCTTTCTAGGTTGTTGAGTGCTTCAGTTTTCTTCCTGAGAGTTCAGTAAACCAAAGTTTTATATACTTAAGCACTTCCCAACATTTTTGTCACACAACAATTCTGAATGTTCTGAAAAATCCGGGCCTGGGAAATTAGTGAACATTTTTAACCATAATCCCTGTATCTCTGTTCCTCATTTGTAAAATTGAGATTCCTTACTTCACAGGAGTGATATGAACATAAATTCATCATTTGTAAGGCACTCAGATACTCTGGTGATGGGTGCTTTAAAAAAGGAGGAAATTATTAACTCTTTATTCAGAGCAAGTTATAAAGAGTCAGTAAATAAGGAATGGTGCCATCCAGTGAATGAGGAGGATAAAGAGAAATGTTGAATAGCTGCCAATTTAGTGATCGCTGTCCATCCTGTGCACTGTGAGATATAGGAGGTCAGACTAGATAATTACAGTAGTCCCTTCTGACCTTAGAATTTATGAAAAAGGCAGGCATCCTATGGAATAAAGTAGTATGAGCATGTAGTTAAAGACGGTCAGAGGGGGATGAATTAAAGTGGCACAGCTCTGCTAAGCTGCCTCAACTGATCCTTCCATAATTCAATATAGGTATACCTAACATAGTGAACCCTGCTGGAATGTGTGCAGATAAATGCTGTAATTCAAATCTGTGGATCATAGCATAAAAAATTGTATGTTCTTAGTCCTTTTTCATCTTATTGTAGATGAATAGATTTTTTTTTTTTTAAGACCAAAAGGGACCATCAGATCATCTAGTCTGATCTCCAGTTAATACAGACCAGAGAATTTCACCCAATTACTCCTGCATTGAGCCTAATAACTTGATTGATTAAAGCATCTTCCATTAAGGCATCCGTCATGGGATGTAGAAGCCACCACTTCTCTTAGTAGTTTAACCTTTGTGCCACCCATACAGAACCATGCCCCAGCAGCTATTGCCTGTTCTGGAGAGCAGTGTTAAGGTTGCGTTGCAGGGGTACATGGCATGTACCTTAACTTTGTATTTCCTGGTTCTTCTTCGAGTGATTGTTCACGTCCATTCCACATTAGGTGTGCGCGCGCTGCGTGCACGGACGTCGGAAACTTTTTCCCTTAGCGGCTCCCGTCGGGCCGGCGGGGCCCCCACCTTCCCGCCAGAGCGGCGCCCCGCTCCAGGGTATATATATCCCTGCCGACCCGACCCCTCCAGTTCCTTCTTACCGTCCGTGGCGGCGTTGGAACAACTCTGTCTCTCGTCTGAGAGTGTCCCTTAGCACATTAGAGTTATCTAGCAGTTATCAGTTAGTTGTGTAGTGTTTAACCAGTAGTTAACGGCTCATTAGAGTACTTAAAGTTCCTGCTGGGGTTGTTTGTTCAGCCCCGGCACCGGCCCCAGGCGGTGGGGTATGCCACACGCCCAGGGTTTTAAGGCCTGTGCCACGTGCCGCAGGCCCATGCCATTGAGCGACCCCCACGCTTCGTGTCTTCGTTGCCTGGGGGAGGCTCACCAGAAGGAGCGCTGCAAAATCTGCAAGGCCTTTAAGCCCAGAACTAAAAAAGAGAGGGACTTTCGCCTTAAGCAGCTGCTCATGGAGACGGCGTTACAGCCCTCCACTTCGACGGCACCGTCTGCCTCCGTGCGGAGCGCCCCGGCTTCGGTGCGGGAACTGGCGCCAGCGGGTCACCCGAAGACCGCGGCACCGACCCAGCGGGGAAGTGCACGACGCCGATCGTCTTCGCCGGCAAAAGTGAAGGGCCAACCTAAGGCCCGAGGCCGCTCCCCGCACAAGAAGGCGGCACCGGTAAAGACCTCGAGTGCCCCTAAGGCCGACACGGCCTCATCACGGACCCCGGTAGTGGCTCCGGCGCCGAAGGGCCCGTCGAGCCCCGGGATGAGCGCGTCGAGCGAGGATGCAGGGCTGGAGGAACTCGTGGAACAGCCCTCCACTCCGGACACGTTTGAGGCAGCTAAGGACCTCATTGCCTTGTCCGTCGAGGCCCCGGCACGCGCTGAAGGCGCCCCGCCTATGCTGCCGCGCAGAGGCAAGCCGGCGATGGTGCGCCCACCACGGTCGCCGTCTCGGCACCGTTCCAGGGACCGGTCCCGGTCGAGCTCCGCCTCGGTGGACTCCCGGTTGCCCCCGGCGCAGGAAGCACCGCAGCAGTCGGGCTTCAACAAACGGCCGGCACCGACTCAGCAACCAAGCACGAGTCGGCACCGCGAAGCACCGGCGGCTCGTTACCCGAGGCCGACCAGCCGTAGCCGTTCCCGGTCCCGCGATCACCGGTACCGTTCCAGGTCCAGGTCGACGAGGCGCCATTCCAGGTCCTGGTCGCGGAGGCGCTACTCCCCAATACCGGACCGGCACCGTCCCACGGCCCCACCGTGGCCTTCCAGGCCACCGTCCGTGGTCTCGGGGACTGACTCAGACCGATACGGCGGCTATGCCCGTAGGTCACAAGCCAGCAGGGACTACGGTCAGTCCCAATGGGGCCAGCCGAGCCAATGGCCATTCTGGACACCCTGGGCCTACCATCAACAAGAGCCCCCATCGGGAGCCTCGAGACCCGGGCCATCCCGGTACCGATCCCGCTCCCCGCGGCACCGTCCGCCATCGTATAGGGAGGCAACGGTCTCTAGGCCACCGGAGCGGGAAGGAGTGGACTCGGCACCGAGTACGGTACCGTCCCAATCCCACGCGGCGGGTCAGGCCGCAGAGGAGCAATTGGCTGATGCCGGATTGCAGGACAATGAGGATGGGCAGAAGGCCCCGACCTCTTCCTCCTCGCCAGATGAGGCGGTAGCGGGCACACTGGTGTCCGGCCCTCCCCCGATTGACCATCGGGCACACCAAGACCTGCTTCGCCGGGTAGCCCTCAATCTGGGCTTGCAAGCGGAGGAGACCATAGAGCAGGACGACCCCATGGTCGATATCCTGAGCCCAGAGGGCCCCTCCAGAGTCACTCTCCCGATTATACGGACAGTACAGTCCAACTATAAGACGGTGTGGCAAACACCGGCCTCCAGTGCGCCAACTGCAAGGGGAGTGGAGAGGAAATACTTCGCCCCATCTAGAGGGTTTGACTTCCTCTTTCTACATCCGTCCCCCTGTTCGCTGGTGGTCTCGGCGGTCAACGAAAGGGAGCGACATGGCCAGCAAGCTCCTGCCCCCAAGGGCAAGGAAGCTAAGAGATTGGACCTATTCGGGAGGAAAGTCTATTCATCGGGGGTTCTGCAACTGAGGATCGCCAATCAGCAGGCGATTCTAAACAGGCATAATTTTAACTCTTGGGCATCAGTCGCCAAGTTCAAGGAATCCCTCCCACCGGACGCGCATCTGGAGTTCATGGCCCTGGTGGACGAGGGAATGGCAGTGGCCAAGACCTCTTTACAGGCCGCACTGGACTCAGCCGACGCTGCGGCTAGAACAATCGCGTCGGGAGTCGTGATGAGGCGTTCGGCGTGGTTGCAGGCTTCAGGCCTCCCGCCGGAGGTGCAGACCACGCTGCAGGACCTCCCGTTTGAAGGTTCGGGCTTGTTTTCCGACTAGACGGACGCCAGGCTACATAGCTTTAAGGACTCACGAGCGACCCTTAAGTCGTTGGGTATGCACACGCCGGTAACGCAGCGTAAGCCCTTCAAACCCCAACCACCGCAAAGGCATTACCATCCTCGGCCCCGACACGAGCCTTACCGCCGTCGAGGCAGGGATAAAAGGCGGAGACGTAACAATACGCCTAACCAGGGCCAGAATCACGGCCAGGGCAAGCCGCAGCCGGGAAATAAACCAGGCTTTTGAAGCTGCGCCCGAGGACAGCGTACCACTTCATATACCGGATCCTCCTTTGGGTTTCAAGGACCGTCTGTCCCAATTCTACCGGGCCTGGTCGCGCATAACATCGGACCGCTGGGTCCTGCGCACAGTGAAGGCAGGCTATACCCTCCAGTTTTCCTCGCCCCCTCCCTACCATCCCCCTTCCCCGTCCCTCTTCAGGGACCCTTCTCACGAGCAACACCTCATACAGGAGGTACAGACCCTTCTCGCTGCAGGAGCAGTAGAAGAGGTCCCTCTGGACCTAAGGGGAAAAGGATTCTATTCCAGATACTTCCTGATCCCCAAGGCGAAAGGAGGCCTCCGTCCTATCTTGGACCTGCGCGATCTAAACAGGTTTCTGATCAAAGTGCGCTTCCGTATGGTCTCCCTTGGAACTATTATCCCATCCCTGGATCCGGGGGATTGGTATGCTGCCCTCGATATGAAAGATGCCTGTTTTCACATCGCAATCAATCCGGCCCACAGGCGTTTTCTGCGCTTCGTTGTCGGACAGCGCCATTTCCAATTTACTGTCCTGCCCTTCGGCCTGGCGTCAGCTCCACGGGTGTTTACAAAGTGCATGTCCGTGGTAGCAGCCTTCCTTCGAAAGAGAAGGATGCGTGTGTTCCCGTACCTGGACGATTGGCTACTCGCGGGCAGGTCGGAGGCCGAGGTCCGATCTCACGTGACGCTGGCCTTGCAGACGTTCGACAAGCTCGGCCTCCGGGTCAACGTGCCGAAATCCACGTTAATCCCCACACAGAGGCTGGACTTCATAGGTGCTACCCTGGACTCGGTAACCGCGCGAGCGAGTTTACCAGAGGCACGGTTCATGTCAATTCACGGGGCCGTAAGCTCGGTCCAAAAATTTCCCACGACAACGGCAAGGTGTTGCATGCAGCTTCTGGGGCATATGGCAGCTTGCACGCACGTGGTCAGACATGCCCGGCTGAGACTCCGGCCTTTACAGTTGTGGTTCGCCCACACGCATCGCCCCAACAGAGACCCATTAGATCAAGTAGTCACGATCCCGAACCAGGTGCTCAGCTCACTACGCTGGTGGCTCGATCGCCAGCAGGTATGCGAAGGGATCCCCTTTGCTGCCCCACAACCCACTCTGACGTTAGTGACAGACGCATCAGACATAGGCTGGGGGGCGCACCTGGGGGAACTGCGGACCCAAGGGCTGTGGTCCGGAGAGGACAAGCTGCTTCACATCAATCTGAAGGAGCTAAGAGCGGTTCGCCTCGCCTGCCAGACCTTCCACGCCTTCCTAAAAGGTCACAGCGTGGCAGTCCTGACGGACAACACTACCGCCATGTTCTATATAAACAAGCAGGGCGGGTCCCGGTCTTCTCCCCTCTGTCGCGAGGCACTCCAATTATGGAACTTCTGTATAGCCCATGCGATACACCTCATCGCGACGTATCTTCCGGGAATTCAGAACGGCTTAGCAGACCGCCTCAGCCGATCCTATCGAATGCACGAATGGACACTGAGAGGAGACGTCCTGCATTCGATCTTCCGGAAGTGGGGGTTTCCCCGGGTGGATCTATTCGCCACCAGGGACAACAGCCAATGCCCTCAGTTCTGCTCGTTCCAGAACCTCAGCCCGGGATCATTAGCGGATGCTTTCATGATCCCATGGGGAGGGAGCCTAAAATATGCCTTCCCTCCATTTCCACTTATACACAAGGTTCTTCTCAAGACCCGCAGGGACAGGGCAACGATTATACTTATTGCCCCGGCCTGGCCTCGCCAGCATTGGTTCACGTCCCTGCTGGAACTGTCCGTAGCCGATCCAATCACCCTTCCCCTCCATCGCAACCTAGTCACGCAAGACAAAGGTCGCCTACTCCACCCGAACCTGTCTTCGCTTCATCTCACGGCATGGTATCTCTCTGGCTGAACGATGCAGAGCACAGGTGCTCTCACCAGGTTCAGCAAATCCTCCTTAATAGTAGGAAGCCCTCTACAAGGGCAACATACCTGGCGAAGTGGAAAAGGTTCTCCCACTGGTGTGAGCCTCAACGCATACAGCCTTTACAGGCCTCGGTTCCGTCCATCTTGGACTATTTACTGCACCTCAAGAATCAAGGGCTTGCGCCCGCCTCTATTAGAGTTCACTTAGCCGCTATTTCGGCTTTCCATCCGGGAGAGTTGGGAGTGTCAGTATTCTCCAACCCCACAGTGGCCAGATTCCTCAAGGGGCTGGAAAGGGTGTTTCCCTACTCACGCCCGCCGGTTCCGACGTGGTCTCTGAACCTAGTCCTAAATAGACTCATGAGTCCTCCCTTTGAGCCCCTGGCCACTTGCTCCCTCACGCACCTCTCGTGGAAGGTGGCGTTTCTCGTGGCCATCACGTCGGCCAGAAGGGTATCAGAATTGAGGGCCCTCTCGTCGGAACCACCCTATACGGTGTTCCATAAAGATAAGGTGCAACTTAGGCCGCACCCCAAATTCCTCCCGAAGGTGGTGTCACAGTTTCACATGGGGCAAGACATTTGCCTCCCGGTGTTTTTCCCAAAACCCCATACGGACCCTCACCACCGCAGCCTACATACCCTGGATGTCCGAAGGGCGTTGGCATTTTACCTGGAGCGGACCAGGTCGTTCCGCAGAACACCCCAGCTGTTCATTGCGATTGCGGAACGTATGAAAGGCTTGCCTATCTCGACACAGCGCTTGTCGGCATGGATTGTGCATTGCATACGCACTTGTTATGAGCTCGCCAATGTTCCGGCCCTGGATATCCGGGCCCATTCGACTAGAGCCCAAGCATCCTCAGTGGCCTACTTGGCGCAGGTCCCGATCCAGGAGATCTGTAAGGCAGCCACCTGGTCGTCCATACACACGTTCACAGCCCATTACGCGATCCATCATCAGACCAGAGAGGACGCGATGGTCGGCCAGGCTGTGTTACAGTCAGTTGTACCTTGACTCCTACCCTCCTCCAATGGTACGCTTGGGAATCACCTAATGTGTAATGGACGTGAACAATCACTCGAAGAAGAAAGAACGGTTACTTACCTTCTGTAACTGTTGTTCTTCGAGATGTGTTGTTCACGTCCATTACACTTCCCACCCTCCTTCCCCTCTGTCGGAGTCTCCGGCAAGAAGGAACCGGAGGGGTCGGGTCGGCAGGGATATATATACCCTGGAGCGGGGCGCCGCTCTGGCGGGAAGGTGGGGGCCCCGCCGGCCCAACGGGAGCCGCTAAGGGAAAAAGTTTCCAACGTCCGTGCACGCAGCGCGCGCACACCTAATGTGTAATGGACGTGAACAACACATCTCGAAGAACAACAGTTACAGAAGGTAAGTAACCGTTCTTTTCCAAAAGTTTAAGTTTAGCCCTTCTCCATATTCTGGAACCATGAGTGCCAGTGGACAGCCTTAACTTTGTGTTAACTAAGGCTCTGTCTACACTGCAGTCTTAAGTGGACCTAACATAGGTCAATTTACAGCCACTGCATTAATTACTGCAGTGGCAGGTGTCCACACCACCTTCTCACCTTCGCGCTCCCAGTTGGAAGGAGGGGGAGGAGTGGGGAGCAGTAGCACAGGGCTTTTTGCCTCTGGCGGGGAGATACACACCCGGAATCCAATCAACTGCTGTGCTCCCAGCAGGGAGCCAGGACCCTGGGGGCAGCAGGGTTCCCTACAGGGAGCCTAGGCAGCAGTCAAAGCCAGGAACCTGGGTGGCAGCCTGGCTTGGAGCAGAGACCAGGCAGCAGCCTGGCTGGGGAGCCAAGGAACAGGCTTTCTGGAGCTATGAAATTGACGAGAATGATAGCAAACAGCTGATGTAAATAATGCAGTGTCTACAGAGACATGGTGTCGCCCTAACTACACCGACATAAGCCCTATGCCTCTCGTCAGTGTTGTTATGTTGTCATAGCAGAGGAGTTACATTGGCAGAAGGAGCATTTCAGTATGTACACCTTCACTGTTTTGTCGACGAAAGCTGACTTTTGTTGACAAAACTGTGTAGTATAGACAAGGCCTACGTTTTTGAGTATTTAATATGTATTCAGTGTATAGATATAAGTAAAACACTATGTATATTATGGTGTGGATATGTAGAGATTATAGTGTGTATATTAAACATGTGTGCAGATCTAGTTATTGGATGCATGAAACATGCAACCAAAGGCCTCCATGATATAAGAGAACTAGAAATGTAAAAGAGAACTTCAGTTTTCTTTGTACGAAATAATTTTCTAATAGTCTTCCTTGGGAAGATATACAGTAGAACCTCAGAGTTAAAAACACTTTGGGAATGGAGATTGTTTGTAACTCTGAACAAAACATTGTTCTTTCAGAAGTTTACAACTGAACAATGACTTAATACAGCTTTGAAACTTTACTATGCAGAAGAAAAATGCTGCTTTTAACCACTTTAATTTAAATGAAACAAGCACAGAAACAGTTTCCTTACCTTGTCAAATCTTTTAACTTTCCCTTTATCTTTGCAGTAGTTTACATTTAACACAGTACTGTACTGTATTTGCATTTTTGTTTTTATTTTTGTTCTGCTGCTGCCTGATTGTGAACTTCCAGTTCCAAATGAGGTGGGTAGTTGACTGGTTGTAACTCTGGTGTTTGTAACTCGAGGTTCTATTGTGAGTGGCCAGATAGTAGGGAAAAAGAACATATAATTTAAATAGATGTTCATTAAAGTACAGTCAACTGGCAAAGCTACCCCACAACCTATAAATAAATCCCAACTCATACAGGTCTGTCGCATCTTACGCACATTTAACAGGCGCAATTTCAGCTTTACGCGGTCAGCAAAAACAAAAAAACAAAAGAGAAAAATAACAATTTTAATACTGTACTAGTAGTGCGGGTGATTCCGCCCGCCATTCAACTCAATGTCATTTTGACTATATGCGGTTTTCGCTTTACGCGCTAACCACGGAACGGAACCCCCACGTAAGATGAGACTCGCCTGTATTTTTCTTGTGGCGCTCCAGCCACCAGTGGTTTCACCTTCCATGATTGGTGCAGGCCTTTAAAGGACTGCTGCCATAAGTGGGGAAAGAGATGTGGGCAGGATTTGTTGAGATGGAGGGATTTTCCCAAAGGCTTGGGCTTTTCTGAACCCAGACCTTTAGTAGTACACCATTCTCTGGATACAAGGTGGACTCTAAGAGAAGAAAATTTAGTTAATCCTCAGAATAGATTTGGAGCCACTTAGACATTAAATTAAGTGCAAGTTTAAAACATTTAGTATGGAGAACTTGTACCATCATGCAATTGTCTGAGGCATCTCAAGGCAGACCAGAACAAATTAGAGAAATCTGTTTTAGGGTTTTTATATTGGTGCACTGCAAAATCTGAGGACCTCTCAGGTTACTTAGATTGGCATAGGGAGGTATCTGATGGTCTTGTTGGAGTCTAATGTTCTTTCTTTTCTCTCGTTCTTTTCTTTTTTCTTGTATTTGTGGGGTGATATAGTTATAAATGTAATTCTTGTTTTGATGGAAAAGCTTAATCAGGAGGATTATAATGCATGGTGACGTAAAAGTGGTCAAGCTCTGGATCATTATCATCTTCTCTGAAAGTTAATTCCACATCTGGATCCCCTAGATTGAAGCTGCCTTGTCTTTGACTTGCATGTTTTGCTCTGAGCGTTATAATCTCTGTTGTCCCTGAGAAATGCATCTTGGATGGCAGTTTGTAGATGCTCTTGAATTCTTCAAAGTAGCTAGGATCTGATCTATTAATGGCCTCAAAGACAGGACCAAGGCCTTGAACTGACAGTGGAAGACTGGGAGAGAGTTGAGGGACCAGAGGAATGGGAAAGATGTGCTCAGAGTGTCTTAATTTATAAAGAGGTGGGCGGCCTCTATGTATCAGCTGGAGCCTGTCCATTATTTTTACATCATTTTAGATGCAGCAAATTACGGTAATCCACTCTGGAGGTAACATGCGCAGATTACCATGATCAAGTTCTCTTTTATGGGAGGAAAGAGCAAAGTTTGCTAGTAAGATGGAGATGAAAAACAGACTTTTTTATCACTGACCATATCAGATCATCCAGGCTCAGTGATGAGGCAGAAAAATAACAGAGGCTTTACCCAAGTTTGTCAAACTGGATGCATATTTTCAAAGAAAGGAAAGTGTCCCAGGTAGTTTCTAGAAAAACCAGCAGCATTAGCTTTCAGTGAACTGCTGCTGTTTTTTGATTTATAAGCCTTGAAAGGTTTAGGACATAGCTGAGACTATGTCTCCGAACCAGTGACATATTATCACAGTTAATATCAGCAGGGGTGTTTGAGCTGGTGTTCCTTCAATATAAATGAGATTTGCTGGCAAGCCTCATGTCATTGGGAGAGGAGCTTACACTCTCACTATATTTAATTGATCTCGTTTACCTTTTGCAGAAAAAGTTAAATGATAGTTTAGATGAGCAATTACAGTTACCACTATAGGTCCTGAAAACAAATGACTTGAGTTTTTGAAGTGCTGTGCTGCCTATGCCTTGTCTACTATCTAATAATGCTAATTATGGAGATATAGCCATAGCCATAGCCATGAAGATAGGGTCTTTCAGTGGTACCACATATCCTATGTCCTTGTCTGAAGCCCAGTTGAAAGGGATCCAGGATGTTAGCACATGCCACTTCCTCACAGATTTTTGCCTGAGAATCTGAGGTTGAAGAAAAGGTCATAGTTGGAATGGTCTTCTGGATCAAGTATTGAATTTCTGAGGATTAGGTTAAGTTCGTTTTTCAGGGAGATTCTCTGAAACAAGGCTGTGATGGTTCCTTTTAGGAGTGGAAGGCATTGATAGTTTCCATTAGGTGCTTTTCCCAGCCAGCACAATTACTAAATTGATTCACATATGGTAGCTCAGATCTTTTTCAGAGTTTCTTGAGATTCACCAGTGCAATGGAGCCAAACTCTGGGAATGGGTAAAGTAGTTTGGTCAATTAGAACTAATCTACATGGATTTCAGTAAAGCATTTGATACAGTTCCACATGGGAAATTATTAGTTGGGATTAATACAGGAATCGAAAGATTAGTAAGGAACTGATTAAAGGAGAGACTACAATGGGTCATACTGAAAGGAGAACTATCAGGCTGGAGAGAGGTTACTAGCGCAATTTCTCAAGGATCGGTCATGGGACCAATCTTATTTAACATTTTCTTTCATGACCTGGGCACAAAAAGTGGGTGTGCACTAATAAATTTGCAGATGACATAAAGTTGGGAGGTATTGCCAATATAGAGGAGGACTGGAATATCATACAGAAAGATTTTGACCCTGCAAACTGACATAATAGAAATTGGATGAAATTTAATAGTGCAGAGTGCAAGGTCAAGCACTTACGGACTTACAACAAGAATTTTTGCTATAAGCTGGGGACAGATCAGTTGGAAGCGACAAAGGACGACGAGAGACCTGGGTGTATTGGTCGATCATGGGATGACTATGAGCTGCCTATGTGATGCGTCCGTGAAAAAGGCTAATGCAGTCCTAGGATGCATCAGATTAGGTATTTCCAGTAGAGTTAGGGAAGTGTTATTACTATGGCTACAGTTTTGGCATGGAGGTTGCAGAAGTCATGGAATCCGTGACTTCCAAAGACCTCTGTGACTTCAGCCCTGGTGGCTGGGAGCTGCAGGGTCCTGCCGCCTCCCGCAGTGGCAGGGAGCGATAAGGTACCCCTGCCGCCTGAGGCAGTAGGCACCCAGGCTCTCAACCGCCATGTGCAGCAGAGGTACCCTGCAGCTCCCGGCTGCTGCGGAGGACAGGGGAATTCCTACAGTAGTGCTTGTCGCTGGGGAAAGCGGAGGGGGACCCTGCAGCTTCCCTTTGCCACTGGTGGAAGGGGAACCCTGGAGCTCTGAGCCCCCACAGGTGGTGGGAGCCCCAGAGCTCCCAGCCACCTCGCAGCTGCCCAGTCCCTTCCCATTTTATCATGGATATTTTTAGTAAAAGTCAGGGACAGGTCACGGGCCTCCGTGAATTTTTCTTTATTGCTCATGGCCTGTCCGTGACTTTTACTAAAAATATCCATGACAAAACCAAAGCCTGAGTTATTACCATTATACAAGGCACTGGTGACAACTCATCTGGAATACTGTGTGCAATTCTGGTCTCCCTTCTTTAAGAAAAATGAATGCCAAATTGAACAGGTGCAGAGCAGGGCTACTAGGATGATCAGAGGAATGGAGAAGAATCAAAGAGCTTGGCTTGTTTAGCCTAACCAAAAGAAGGCTGAGGGGGAGATATGATTGCTCTCTGTAAATAAACCAGAGAGAGATACACCAGGGAAGGAGAGGAGTTATTTAAGTTAAGTGCCATTATTGGCACAAAAACAAATGGATATAAACTGGCCATCAGTAAGTTTTTAGGCTTGAAATGAGATGCAGGCATCTAACCATCCAAGGAGTGAAGTTCTTGAACAGCCTTCCAAAGGAAGTAGCAGGGGCTAAAATCCTAGCTTGTTTCAAGACTGAGCTTGATAAGTTTATGAAGGGGATGGTGTGCTCGCCTACAATGTATATGACCCATCTGTGACTACTGTTGGCAAATGTCTCCAGTGGTAGGAGATGGGACACTACATGGGGGGGAGGGAGGGTTCTGAATTACTTCAGAGAATTCTTTCCCACTTGTCTGGCTGGAGGGTCTCGCCCATATGCTCATGGTCTAATTGATTGACATATTGGGGTCAGGAAGAGATTGGCAGAGTCCCTGGTGTTTTTTACCTTCCTCTGCAGCATGGGGCATTGCTCACGTGGTTTGAATTAGAGTAAATGGTGGATTCTCTGGAACTTGAAGTGTATAAATCAAGATTTGAGGACTTCAGTAATTCAGCCAGAGGTTATGTATCTTTTACAGGAGTTGGGTGGGTGAGGTTCTGTTATGTACGATTATGCAAAAGGACAGCGTAGATGATCATGATGATCCCTTCTGGCCTTAAAGGCTCTGAGTTCTAAATTTTTCTGCCTCATTTAGCTCCATTCCTATTCAGTCAATCTAGTCAGCAAAGAATGTGAGCTCTGCTGTAATTTGAATGCTGGGTCCAACTCTGGATTGCATTCTGGCTTCATTTGCTAGTTTGCTATGTTGAATAGCTACATTGGCCATGATTTTGGTGCTGTGATAGTGGAAAAGAAGAATGTTTTTGTTTCTTTACTGTGGTGGTGGTGTCCTGTAAATAGTTTTTCGTGCTATTGGCATATGAATTAGGATCCTGTTTTGTACTACTTTCATTGTAATCCTCTTTCTATACATTTCTTCCACTGCAGTTCCTCTGAGCTATGATGATCTATGCTGGCTAGGAGCCAAAGTGTCAACTGTAATGGTCATCAAGTCACGGTACTTATTGGGAACCTTACTTTGTAGGTGGTTGGCTTGTTGTCCCAGGATGAGTTGAAAATTGAAGAATCAAATATTTTCAAGGATGAACCAGCCTTGATTGCTTCCCTAGTAAGATGAAGGAAAGGCCCTGATTTTCAGTAGGATGTGGCAGTGGCTGGCCCAAAAGAGTAGAATGTTTGTGGTTTCTCCCATACTGGAAATTGGGTCCCGAGTGTATTTGTCTAAGTGTGAGAGTTGGAACTGGTCTGAAAGCATCCAGTGGTTCCCCTGTAAACTAAAAGATCATACACTAATACTGGTGCTACTTATATGGAAGTTGAAGTTGCTGTTGCTGAGTATGATGACCTTTGAGGTTCCAGAACATTGCTGGCCAGCAGATCCATTATATTCCTCCAGGAAGTTTCCAGGATTTTCATCTGAAGAGTCGAGACCATCAAGAGGCCTTGATTTTTTTATTTTTGTCCTTTGCCTCAATAGGTGCACTCAAATGTTACTGTTTCTGCAGTGCATTTCCCCTGCATCTGAGGTTGGAGGAATTAGGACAGCTATTCCGCCTACTTATTTCTTCTTTCTAACTCATCATTGGATCTTTTTTGGCTTTCAATATATTGTAATTACTACTTAAGGATTGGATGTGCTAGGGTAGGGTTGGAAGTGGCATTGAACCAGGTCTGTGGTGCAGGCAAGGTCAGGTTTCAAGGATCAGATCTTGAATGGTTGTTTGTTTTTGTTGATGGATGACCTTGTATTCATCAGCAGAAGCCTGACTTTCTCTCAGTTTCTCTCTGTCTCCATCCCAGTGACAGCAGGAATTGGTAAAGATAGGAACAGTTGGTTTCCAGATTTTTCAGTAGGCCTTGTTTTCCAGTTCTTAAAATTCTGAGTGTTTGATGTTGATGTGCTGGCCTCCCATGGACAAGGTTTGCATGGTGGAATTGATCTATGGAACCAAGCACAAAAATGTGCAGTTTGTATGTGGAATTGTTCCAGCTGGTGAATAGCCTGGTTAATTTGGGCTGCCTCCAGCCTGAAACACTCCAGAAGCTGAAGTTGATACAGAATGTGTGCAGTTGCCTACCTATTAAATGGTGCTTCACAATAAGTGTACATACAGCAACACTGCTGCTCAATCACCTAGTTTCCTTTTGACTTCCATGTTTTATTTAAGTTATTTAACATATAAAGCCCTAAATGTAATGGAACTTGGCCATCTGAGAAACCAGTATGTCTATGTTATTACTGCAGCTGTCATCTATAGTGAAGCTTGAGTGAGATACCGCTTGGTTTAAGTGGGTGGAAACTACTGATGTGGCATTCTGTTACTGGTCTTCTCTGGAAGTTATTTTACCTCTAGATCCACTGGAGCCTGGTTTTGTTTAACCTTCTAGGTGTGCTGCAAATCTTTTAGTGTGTCAGGTTTTTAGCTCAACAGGGGACATGAGCCCAGGATCCTTGTCTGATACCTTTTTAATCGAATGGTTTGGTGTATACTTAGTTGCCAGTTCCATTGATTGAGTGCTCTGCAAGACGAGAAAGGATTTGGCTCTTTTGTGGTTGAGGCAGTTTTGGTTCCCAAGCAGCCTGAACCTGTCAATTTGCCAACCAAGGATCTACTGGTGCAGGATGAAGGGACGATTCTGTACCCAGATCTGAATTCCCTTCATCTCACAGTTGGGCTGCTGGATGGATATTGAAAGTAGAGCATTCATGCTCTTTACCCATGAATGCTCTACTTTCAATATCCATCCAGCAGCCCAAAATCCAGAATATTTTAGTGAACAGTAGAAAGTCTCTGCGAGGTGCTCACCTGGTGAAATGGACAAGGTTTTCTTGCTGGTGTCATCAGACGTTCCTGATTCCACAAGAAACTTTGGTGCTAGCGATCTTAGTCTACTTTCTGGGCTTGAAGCAGAGTAACCTGTTTCTCAGCTCAGTGAAAGTCCATCTGGTAGTTCTTTCTGCACACCATCCACCTGTAGAAGGTCACAGTGTCTTTTCTCATCCAACTGTAATCAGATTTTGAAGAGCCCGGTTAAGGTGTTTCCAACTGTTTAAAAATACAGTCCCACAATGGAACCTTAACTTATTACTCTTGGCCCTGATTCGGCCACTATTTGAGCTGATGGCAATTTGTTCCCTGTTACTTTTCAATAAAAACATCCTTTCTGGTTGCCTTTACATCTCTGAGGATGGTAGAGGGAGATCCAAGCATTGATGGTGGTCCCTCCTTATACTGTTTGTTCTTCTTCGAGTGATTGTTCACGTCCATTACACATTAGGTGTACGCGCGCCGCGTGCACGGACGTCGGAAACTTTTCCCCTTAGCGGCTCCCGTCGGGCCGGCGGGGCCCCCTCCTTCCCGCCAGAGCGGCGCCCCACTCCAGGGTATATATATCCTTGCCGACCCGACCACTCCAGTTCCTTCTTACCGTCCGTGGCGGCGTTGGAACAACTCTGTCTCTCGTCTGAGAGTGTCCCTTAGCAATAGTCAATTAGAGTTCTAACAGTTATCAGTTAGTTGTTGTAGTGTTTAGTCAGTAGTTAACAGCTCATTAGAGTACTTAAAGTTCCTGCCGGGGTTGTTTGTTCACCCCCGGCACCGGCCCCGGGCGGTGGGGTATGCCACACGCCCAAGGCTTCAAGGCTTGTGCCACATGCCATAGGCCCATGCCATTGAGCGACCCCCACGCTTCGTGTCTTCGTTGCCTGGGGGAGGCTCACCAGAAAGAGCGCTGCAAGATCTGTAAGGCTTTTAAGCCCAGAACTAAAAAAGAGAGGGACTTCCGCCTTAAGCAGCTGCTCATGGAGACGGCGTTACAGCCCTCCATTTCGACGGCACTGTCTGCCTCCGTGCGGAGTGCCCCTGCCTCGGTGCGATGCCCCGGCGCCGGTGGGTCATCCGAAGACCGCGGCACCGACACAGCGGGGAAATACACGACGCCGATCGTCTTCGCCGGCGAAAGTGAAGGGCCAACCTAAGGCCCGAGGTCGCTCCCCGCACAACAGGGCGGCACCGGTAAAGACCTCGAGTGCCCCTAAGGCCGATACGGCCCCAACACGGACCCCGGTAGTGGCTCCGCGCTAGACTCAGCAGACGCTGCGGCTAGAACAATCGCGTCGGGAGTTGTGATGAGACGTTCGGCGTGGTTGCAGGCTTCAGGTCTCCCGCCGGAGGTGCAGACTATGCTGCAGGACCTCCCGTTTGAAGGTTCGGGCTTGTTTTCCGACCAGACGGATGCCAGGCTACATAGCCTTAAGGACTCCCGAGCGACCCTTAAGTCGTTGGGTATGCACACCCCGGTAACGCAGCGTAAGCCCTTTAAACCCCAGCCGCCGCAAAGACAATACCACCCTCGACCCCGACACGAGCCGTACCGCCGTCGAGGCAGAGATAACAGGCGGAGGCGTAACAATACGCCTAACCAGGGCCAGAATCACGGCCAGGGCAAGCCGCAGCCAGGAAATAAGCCAGGCTTTTGAAGTTACGCCCGAGGACAGCGTACCATATTCCATTCCGGATCCTCCTCTGTCTTTCAAAGACCGCCCGTCCCATTTCTACCGGGCATGGTCGCGCATAACATCGGACCAGTGGGTCCTGCGCACAGTGAAGGCGGGCTATACCCTCCAGTTTTCCTCGCCCCCTCCCTGCCATCCCTCTTCCCCGTCCCTCTTCAGGGACCCTTCTCACGAGCAACTTCTCAAGCAGGAGGTTCAGACCCTTCTCGCTGCTGGAGCAGTAGAAGAGGTTCCAATAGACCTAAGGGGAAAAGGATTCTACTCCAGATACTTCCTGATCCCCAAGGCAAAAGGAGGCCTCCATCCTATTTTGGACCTGCGCGATCTCAACAAGTTTCTGATCAAAGCTCGCTTCCGTATGGTCTCCCTGGGAACTATTATCCCATCCCTGGATCCGGGGGATTGGTATGCTGCCCTCGATATGAAAGACGCCTACTTTCACATCTCAATCAATCCGGCCCACAGACGTTTTCTGCGCTTCGTCGTCGACCAGCGCCACTTCCAGTTTACGGTCCTGCCCTTCGGCCTGGCGTCAGCACCACGAGTGTTCACAAAATGCATGTCCGTGGTAGCAGCCTTCCTTCGAAAGAGAAGGATGCGTGTATTTCCGTACCTGGACGATTGGCTACTCGCGGGCAGGTCAGAGGCCGAGGTCCGGTCTCACGTGACGCTGGCCCTGCAGACGTTCGACAAGCTCGGCCTCCGGGTCAATGTGCCCAAGTCCATGTTAGTCCCCACACAGAGGCTGGACTTCATAGGTGCAACCCTGGACTCGGTAACCGCACTAGCGAGCCTACCAGAGTCACGATTCAGGTCAATTCACAGAGCCGTAAGCACGGTCCTAATGTTCCCTACGACAACGGCAAGGTGTTGCATGCAGATTCTGGGGCATATGGCAGCTTGCACACACGTGGTCAGGCATGCCCGCCTGAGGCTTCGGCCCCTACAGTTGTGGTTCGCCCATACGCACCGCCCCAACAGAGACCCATTGGATCAGGTAGTCACGATCCCAAACCAGGTGCTCGGCTCGCTACGCTGGTGGCTAGATCGCCAACAGGTATGCGAAGGGATCCCCTTCGATGCCCCACAGCCCACTCTGACGTTGGTAACAGACGCATCGGACTTGGGTTGGGGGGCGCACCTGGGAGAACTGCGGACCCAAGGGCTGTGGTCCAGAGAGGACAAGCTGCTTCACATCAATCTGAAGGAGCTAAGAGCGGTTCGCCTCGCCTGTCAGACCTTCCGCGCCACCTTAAAAGGTCACAGCGTGGCAGTCCTGACGGACAACACTACCGCCATGTTCTATATAAACAAGCAGGGCGGGTCACGATCTTCTCCCCTCTGTCGCGAGGCACTCCAATTATGGAACTTCTGTATAGCCCATGCGATACACCTCATCGCAACGTATCTTCCGGGGATTCAAAACGGTTTAGCAGACCGCCTCAGCCGATCCTACCGAATGCACGAATGGACGTTGAGGCGAGACGTCCTGCATTCGATCTTCCGGAGGTGGGGCTTTACCCGGGTGGATCTATTCGCCACCAGGGACAACAGCCAATGCCCTCAGTTCTGCTCGTTCCAGAACCTCAGCCGGGGATCATTAGCAGACGCTTTCATGATTCCATGGGGAGGGAGCCTGGGATATGCCTTCCCTCCATTCCCACTCATACACAAGGTTCTCCTCAAGATCCGCAGGGACAGGGCGACGATCATACTTATCGCCCCGGCCTGGCCACGCCAGCATTGGTTCACGTCCCTGCTGGAGCTGTCAATAGCCGATCCAATCACCCTCCCTCTACATCGCGACCTAGTCACGCAAGACAAAGGTCGCCTACTCCACCCGAACCTGTCTTCGCTACATCTCACGGCATGGCATCTCTCTGGCTGAATGATGCAGAGCACAGGTGCTCTCACCAAGTCCAGCAGATCCTCCTTAATAGTCGGAAGCCCTCGACAAGAGCGACCTACCTGGCAAAGTGGAAAAGGTTCTCCCACTGGTGTGAGCCTCAACGCATACAGCCCTTACAAGCCTCGGTCCCGACGATCCTGGACTACCTTCTGCACCTAAAAAATCAAGGGCTTGCGCCCGCCTCTATTAGGGTTCACTTAGCTGCAATCTCGGCCTTCCATCCGGGAGAGTTGGGTGTGTCAGTGTTTTCCAACCCCACAGTGACCCGATTTCTCAAGGGGCTGGAAAGGGTGTTTCCCTACTCGCGCCCGCCGGTCCCGACGTGGAGTCTGAACCTAGTCTTGACAAGACTCATGAGTTCCCCCTTTGAGCCCCTAGCCACTTGCTCCCTTACGCACCTCTCGTGGAAGGTGGCGTTTCTCGTGGCCATTACTTCGGCCAGAAGGGTATCGGAATTGAGAGCCCTCTCTTCGGAACCACCCTATACAGTGTTCCATAAGGATAAGGTGCAACTGAGGCCACACCCCAAATTCCTCCCAAAGATGGTAACACAGTTTCACATGGGACAGGACATTTGCCTACCGGTGTTTTTTCCCAAACCCCATACGGACCCTCACCACCGCAGCCTACATACCCTGGATGTCCGCAGGGCGTTGGCCTTTTACCTGGAACGGACCAGGCCGTTCCGCAGATCGCCCCAGCTGTTCGTTGCGATTGCGGAACGTATGAAAGGCTTGCCTATCTCGTCACAGCGCTTGTCGGCATGGATTGTGCATTGTATACGCACTTGTTACGAGCTCGCCAATGTTCCGGCCCCGGAGATCCGGGCCCACTCGACTAGAGCGCAAGTGTCCTCGACGGCCTTCTTGGCGCAGGTCCCTATTCAGGAGATCTGTAAGGCAGCCACCTGGTCGTCGGTGCACACGTTCACAGCCCACTACGCGATCCATCACCAGACCAGAGAGGACGCGATGGTCGGTCGGGCCGTACTACAGTCAGTTGTATCTTGACTCCTACCCACCTCCAATGGTAAGCTTGAGAATCACCTAATGTGTAATGGACGTGAACAATCACTCGAAGAAGAAAGAACGGTTACTTACCTTCTGTAACTGTTGTTCCTCAAGATGTGTTGTTCACGTCCATTACACTTCCCACCCTCCTTCCCCTCTGTCGGAGTCTCCGGCAAGAAGGAACCGGAGTGGTCGGGTCGGCAGGGATATATATACCCTGGAGCGGGGCGCCGCTCTGGCGGGAAGGAGGGGGCCCCGCCGGCCCGACGGGAGCCGCTAAGGGAAAAAGTTTCCGACGTCCGTGCACGCGGCGCGCGTACACCTAATGTGTAATGGACGTGAACAACACATCTCGAAGAACAACAGTTACTGAAGGTAAGTAACCGTTCTTTACCTAGACAAGGTGTCTGTAAGGACACATCCTAAGTTCTGGGTTCCATGTATTCCATGATTCCACAACTGTGGTTGCCTCTTAATTTACTCTTTCCCACAGAGTTGTGCTGCAAATGCAAACTTTATTTTTTAAATAAAATTCTGTTCAACCCTGGAGGACAGAAATTAAAAAGTGTTTAAAATAAAACCTTGAACAGAGTGCAAACCAATGAAATGACCTCTGCAGAGTACCTGAAATAGTAGCTCTTAAGAGGAGTGAACCCAGTTAAGGCTCTGCGGACTTCATGATGCATGGGACTTGGCATTTTTCAAGGTTTTATAGAACCTGGCATTTTGGCCACAGAATTTGCCATTTTGATCCAACAAGACATCCAGCCTTTATGTGTCTATCTTATCTTCCTGCCCTGCAGTTGCCTCTTGCACTTCAGTTTTCCCTGTCTAAAAGGTAATAAATTGGGTTGTAGTGCATATTTCCTGGTGGAGCTGTGCAACAGGGGTCAGGGCGTTAGGGCTAGAGTCCAGCTTGTAGTCAGGGAATGTAGGATCCAGAAATGTAGATTGGTGAACTAGGCTGTCTATAGAAAAGCAGAGTGACTGTGGCCCCAGGGAAATGAGCTGCTGAATCTGGATACAAATTATCCCCTTCCCTGGAATGCTTAAAAGGGAAGAAGTTTCTTTTGTCAAGCCGCCTGGACAACATCTTGGGAACAGTGGCCTGGGAATTGTAGCTGGCCTGCTTGGAGGTCATAGCAAAAATTTCCATTTTTGAAAATAATCGCTGACATATTTTATCGGTATTTTTAATTACGAATCATGGGTGAGAATGTCTGTGAATGGGAATTAAGGGTTACTGTACTCTTCTCTCTCAGTGAATATTCAGCCACAATTGAGATCAGAGGCACTCAAGCTGAAGCTGTCTCAGTATAAATGAGAGGGAGCATTCTCAGACGGCCTTTGTTTTGGAATTTACTTCCCACTTTGGTCCGCCCGAGTCCAAGTTTGTTAACATTGTGGGTGCGCTGCAAAACCATCTTCTGTCTCTTTTTTGATGTCAGGGATGGGGTAGACTGCAGGGAATATGATATGGGCAGTCCTTTCATTATTTAGTTATTTTAATGTTTGGGATAGGCTTCTAAAAGGACCTTGAATTGCATTTTAGAAATTTAAATAAATAAAAAGAGGTGGTAGAATAAATTAATGCTCTTAAAGAATTTATGGGTTATTGCTGCAGAATTTAGTCCATTGTGTGGCAGCGTACACAGGGCCCTGAATTTATCCTCTGTTTTAAACAGTGTCCAAGACATTTTATAACTATTGTTTAAATGACTCTGCAAATTAAAAATTTCCTAGTTTCCCAAGTGGTGTGTGTCAGCATAATTTGAAAAGTTCCCTTTCTCATAGTCATAGACTTTTGAAGCACTACGTTGTGGCAGCTATGTCCACAATCTAAAAAAAAAAATACTCAACATGAGGAAAATTTGTTTTAACAGAGACAGCTTTCTGGTATCAGCCTGTTCAAGAATTTTAATGAAGATTTGTTTTAAGTGTCTTATCTTGGAAAGAGCTGTGGTCTAGTGTTCAGAATTGAAGACTTGCCTACATTAGGAAATTGTAGGGGAGAAAAAAAATCTCAGTGGTATTACAACTAGATCAGCATCAGTAGGCGAGCTGGTATAGAGGTTTCAGTAACTGGACCCATTTTAACCAACTTGTCAATTAAACCTGCTTTTTAGCAAGTTGAACATAACAGTAATATGTCAGAATCCACAGTACCTCATCTGTGTTAGCACTTCTGCTTAAAACTAGTTTAGTTTTAAAATATTGTTTTCCAAGTATTCTGCCTAGAGCTGGGCAAAAATAGATTTTTGATTCACTGGTAGTTCTGAAAAATAAAAATAAATCTTTCAGGTTGACCCAAAAAACAAAATTCAGAAAAAATTTAGGCAAATCAAAAAAGTCAGTTTTGGAACACTTTATTCATCTTGAAATGTTTTGTTTTCAGGCATTTTTAAAGGGCTACATTCAGAAAATGGGGGAAGTGGTTGGGCCCTACTTTTAATTTTTAGCCCAGTTAGGACATTCACCTAGAATGTAGGAAACCTGGTTACACTTCTCTCCTCTGCTTGATATGGAGCAGCTCTAATTCCACCTGAGCGTCTATTCTTTTATTGTGATTCTGCAATATTTTCCGTTCATTTACATTTATGTTTTGTCTCTTTCTGCTGTGTGAAAGACTCTCAATTCAGGAGAATTGAAATGATGAAATTGATTGTACAGAAAGATCTCTCATGACATTGACTAGAGAAACCAGACAACTATATTTTCTGCTAATCTCTTTTCAATTATAATTTTAGATGTTACTTGTAAAAGTGGGAGGTAAACAATTTCTCTAACACATGTTTTAGTTTGTCACTTTAATGTGTCTCTGTACCACAACTTTCCCATTTGTAAAATGGGGTGTAATAATACTTTTTACTCACCTTTGTGCACTTTAAGATCTCTGGATTAATGCTGCTGTCTATGTACAAAGTATTATTTTATCTGGTGTTATTTATTGTATGGCCTTGGAAATGGAGGTCAACTGGTGCAAATACCATGAGGATGTAAACATTACACTAAAATCTTGAATTGTTTTTCTAGGAGGAGAGACTTCAGCATGCAAACCTTCATCTGTTCGGCTTGCACCGTCATTTTCATTCCATGCTGCTGGCCTTCAGATGGCTGGACAGATGTCCCATTCACATCAGCAGTACAGTGATCGTCGGCAGCAGAACATAAATGACCAACAGGTTTCTGCCTTATCCTACACTGACCAGATTCAACAACCTCTAACCAACCAAGTACGTGATATCAGGAGAGAGACTTTTCAGTTTTGAGATGCGTGCTCTCTTCCCTAAATATTTAAATATTTTGGGACACTTTACCCATGACTTTTTTTTTAGATAGAAACATCTATGATTACAAAGTTCACATCTAATGCATCTAGATCAAACCTTTGATATTTTTTTTTTTTTTTTAGTTGAGAAATACTATTACTCCTTTGTAACAGGCTTCAAGAGACCATCTTTTGGCAGTTAACAAATACTTGCCTTATTTGTAAAATAAAATATTCTATTCTAACTATTCTTGACAAGGAAAGGAAGTAAAGTAATCTGAGGGGAATTTATGGCAATTAAAGATCAGTCTAATGGTAATCATGAAAAATGTAAATTGAAGTCCAAGTTTGACTGCTTTATTTTTTTTAAAGAGGGAGACTGTTATAGTGGAGAATTTTATAGGTAACTTTGGATTGGAAAGTTATTTGTACAGAACTTTATAAAGATCTTGATTTCAAAACAATAATACAAATTTTATATTATCACTTGGACTTTTTCACTGCTCCTCTCCCACATCAGAGTTCTGTATTCTCATATATTAGCTCTTATCTTGGATAGGTGAAGTGAGCATACTTGGGGAGTAGGAGGACTCCAGCTGGGTACTATCTGGCTGACATACTTTCCCTAGTGTCATTGGACTATGACAGCAGCTCCCCACCTATGAGGGCTAGATTATCCCCTTGCTGTCCCTGAGAGCATTCTTCTGTAGTTCCCCACCCTTCTTAAAAGCAGCAGGGAAGCTGACAGCCTGCTTAAAAGGGATGGCTTCGCAACTGCTCCCTGCTTACACCCAGATTGACTGACTTTGGATTTAGGGAGTCTTTAAATTCTGCCTTCAAAGCATACAGGATAGTAAAATGAGCCCAACATAAGAGGAGGGAATGCTGCTGTTGTGCCCTGGTGCAAATCATCCCACCCCTGTCTAAGACACCTTGGATGTGCTGCAATACTATCATGAGAGCCTTTACCAGGGCTCCCAAGTGTGTTGCTCTGTGGAAAAGCAAGATGAGGGAAGGGATCACAGAAGAAGAGGAAGAGATTAGAGAAGATGAGTGTGATCAGGATAAGCCCTAAGAGATGCAGGATCTTCCGGCATGTAGGGGGAAAAGGGAAATTCAGGCTGTTCAAGTGGAAGGACTTATGAGACTTACCTTCCAGGATTGCTCAGCTCCTGAAAATTGGAAATGGAAGAGCCAGGTGATCTGATACCCAGCGATCCCATCCTGCCTAGTTCATATAGGTCCCAGAAAACTCAATATGTTAAAAACAAGACATGATGGCTGAAGAGTAGGAATCTTCATTAAGAAGTTGCCTGCAGACAGGCTTGTGAAGATCCTGTATCTGCCAACAGAGGAAAAAATGCCAAGATCTGACTTTCCATCAGTGGATATAGCCACCTCAAGAGTGGCAAAAGGGGTGATAGTACCTACCAGAAGGCACATTTTCCTTTTAAAACTGCTGCTTAAGAGAAAGGTCAATCTGCTTTTAAAGGAGCATTTAGCTCAGGAACCCTGCAGGGGACCCTGTATGTGATTTATCCTTCTAGGGTAATATTTGGGTGAATGCACAGATTTTTCATGTTCTCTAACACTAAGGATAAACAGATGGTGATGGCTGAAATGTTGCCCTTGTTGGGAGCTGCAGTGTTTTTCATGGCAGGTGCCACATACAGCATGACCAGGACCACCTTAGGAGCCAGGGTGATCTTCATAAAAGTAAAGAGGTTCCTAAGGGCTGAAGCAGTGGTCAACTGATTAGATAGCCAAGGCCAGCCTAGCTCCTCTACCCTTTAGGAGAGCAATTCTGCTTGGCAAAGAGCTTCAGAAGCTGTAGAAGTCTTTCACAGATAGGAAAAACCGAGTCTTCCCACAGTTACAGCTCCTGCAGACATTGGTACCAATCTCAACCTTGGTGGGCTCTTGCCTCTCTAAACCTATCCCCATCAACCAGGGAAAAGATTACCTTTGGCAGGTTTCTTTTTGAGGAAAAAAATCTAATTACTTTAGTACCCACAGAGAAGCGCACAGGAGCCCCAGGCAATCAGCATGAAGGTATGCAGACGTGTACCACATCTTTGCCACTTGCTAAATACATAGGTTAACATCACTTCGGATCATTGGGTATTGCATGCAGTACCCTGACGCTTTTGAGGAGAGTGCCACTCCAAAAGCTTTTTTTGCTTCGTTGCCTTGCTCCAGTGCCAAAAAGAGGCCGGGTGTACAAGACTGTAGACACCCTGCTGAATTTGTAGCAAATCCCCCCAAATCATTCCGTTTTCCTAGATTTTAGTGGGAACAAGGGACCTATTCCACATACTTCACATTTCCCAAGACTAGCGGTGGACGGTGCCCAGTTTTAGACCTGCGTTTGACACTAGTGTGACTGCTGTTGGGATACTGTGTCCCTTTCTGGGATGTACAGTTCAAGAATGATATTGATAAATTGGAGACAGCTCAGACAGTAGCCAGGGAATGATTAAAGGATTGGAAAATATCCATTATAATGATAAACAGGTTGAGCTCGTTGAGGCTATCTGAACATAGAGAAAGTTAAGGGGTGACTTGATCACCGTCCATAACTACCTACATAGCAAATAAAAATTTGATGCTAAAGAGCTCTTCAGCCTAGCAGATAAAACTATTACAAATAAAAATGACCGAAGCTGTAGCTAGACAAATTCAGACTAAAATAAGGCACTTATGTTTTAACAGTAAGGGTAATTAACCATTGGAACAATTTTACCAAGGGATGTGGTGGATTCTCCATCACTGGAAATTTTAAAGTCAAGATTGCATGTTTTTCTAAAAGATGTGGTTTAGTTCAAACAGGAATTAATTCAGGGAAGTTCTATGGCCTGTGTTATACAGGAGGTCAGACAAGATTATCACAATCATTCCGTCTGGTCTTAATCTATGAAAATAAATTCTTCATTTCAGGGCTAAAGAAAGATCAAATCTGAAATCAGGGATTCAGTCAGACAATGTAGGAATTTGCCTGTTCCCTGGATCTTCAGGATGCCTTTCTGTGCATCCCAATTTGGCATCACATCGATGAATCCTATTTTACACAATATTTGGGGCATTTCTGGCAATATCAAGCTCTCCCAAAATAGGACCTAGATATGTACTGAGACTGCGATGAATTTCCTTTGACCCAAAGCAGGCTCCAGTATGTAGAGCCAAGGTAGGATCATCAACAGGGAGTTCCTGTCACAGTGTCAGCAGCTGGTCTGTGTGTGAGCCCAGTTAACACACAAGCAGATAAAACCTTAATTCAGGACAGCTGTCTGAATCAGCAACACCAATTGCCAACCCTGCTGCAACTGCAGGTAGTGTTCTCCTGGGATTACCTGTGGGTGCTGGAGTCTATGGCAGCGTGCTTGACAATAGTTCCCTGAACTGACTTCCAAATAAGAGTGCTACCATGTTTTCTGCTCTCAAACTGAGCAGAATCAAAGAACTCCAGGCTATATCATCAACTGCTCTCTGTATTCAGAATGGCTCTAAGGTGGTGGCTAGACAACACAAATCAGAAGGGTTGCTCCCTGGGTTGTCCCTGATAATTGGCTGATTAAGGCTGGAAGCTTGCTAGGATGGGGACGCCAACTAAGAAAGTCAGTGGCTCAAGGGAAATGGTCCACAAAGGAAAAGAGCTTGTAAGTCAGCCACCTCAAAATTAAGGCTTAAGACTCACCTTGCTCCACTAACACACTGTCTGTGATCACAGTCTGGAGTTCCCCTCATTTAGTTCTAGCTTAGATCCACTCCAACCTGGCTTCCGCCCCTTGCATTCCACTGAAATGGCTCTCATCAAAGTCTCTAATGACTTCTATCTAGCCAAAGCTCAGAGTCAGTACTCCATACTTATCCTCCTTTACCTGTCAGCCACTTTCAACAGAATCAGCCATGCACTTCTTGAAATCTTCTCCTCCTTTGTCTTTTTGTGACTGTCCTCTCCTGGTTCCCCCTCATCTCTCTTCTCTCCTTTTGGATGTCCTTTGGAGGATCCTCCTTATCACCCTCTAGTTTTCTGAGTGCATTCCACAGGATTCTGTCCTTGGTCCCCTTGTCTTCTTCCTCTACTTCATCTCTAAATAATCTCATCCTAAAACACAAATTCCGCTATCATCTCTGAGCTGATGACTCTCGTATCTGCCTCTCTACTCCAGACCGTTTATCTTCTGTCCAGATCTCTCTCTCTCTCTCTCTCTCTCTCTGACATCTCCTTGTGGATGTCTAGACCTCATCTCAAGCTCAACTTGGCTAAAATAGAGCTTGTATTTTTTTCCCTCCAAGCCCTCCCTACTACCTCCTTTCTTGATCACTGCAGACAACATCACCATACTGTCTGTCACCCAGGCCTGTAACGTGGGTATTATCTTTGAGTTGGACCTCTTTAGGTCCTCGCATTAAGGCTAAATCTTGCAGATTCTTTCTGCATAAAATCTCTGACATATGGCTTTTCCTATCCAACTGCAGTTTAAATTCTCATCCAGGCTTCTGTCTTCTCACATCTTGATCACTGTAACATCCTTTTCTCTAGCCTTGACAAATGCAGTCTTATCCTTCTGATATTCATTGAGAATGCTGCTGCAAAGATAATTTTCCTGTTCTTTTGATATGACCATGTTGCCACTGTTTGCATCCCTCCATTGGCTCCTTCTTCAGGATTGTATCAACTGTAAGCTACTTGTCTTCACTTTCAAGGCCCTTTGTTCCCTATCCCCACCCTACTTATTATCTTTCATTTTCTATTGAGATTCCAATTCCTACCTCCAATTGGCACATGATGCCAGTCTGCATTACCCACTTGTCAAATTTTCAAACAAGCACCTTTGTGCTTTCTCCCATACTGCCCTCCATGCTTGGGAGGAGCTCCCAATAAGCATTCTCAAAACTAACTCATTATTCTCCTTCAAAACCTTTCTCAAAACTCTACCCATGTTGCCTACAAAAAATTTGACAATGTCTAGTGTGCTGATACCACTGCCCGTCATGCTGACCAAACTGTGTAATTGTTTCCTTGTACTTCTGTATCTGTTGTCTTGTCTTATAATTTTGTAAGCTGTCTGGGGCAGGCTTTGTTTTTTGTTCTGTTTGTACAGTGCAGAGCACAATGGGGTCCTGGCTATGATTAAGACTCCTACATGCTTCAGTAATGCAAATTATACTCTCAAACTTAATGAGCCCATTTAGGTAGTCTGATATTGTTATCCTGGGCACATACGCAAATTGTCAAGGAGGTACGAATAGCAAGAGCATGGTTAAGAAGCTGGTCATGCTTATGACCTGGCCAGAAAAAGCATTTGAAAGATGTCACCCACACATAGCAGGGGATCAAAATGACATAGTAGGCTGGCCAGGCAGGCCACAGGTATGTCCATGAGAGGTGGGAACTCGGTTGTAAGATACTTACTGTAATATGTCGAACATAAAGAACCCCGTAGATAGCTCTGATTGCCATCAAGATCAGTAGGAAGAGAGAGGTGTACTTCAGCAGATATAAGGAGCATAACTTCCTGGGCATTCTGCCTCTCCAATGGGTTTTTCTCCTCACACATCACCATCAGTAACAAGATACTATGTACCAATTTCCCAGGCCTGCCACACACACTAATGGTTTCTAGTGACAGATCAAAGATCCAGTTCATTGTTTTGGTGCTACTGTACGTAGCAGCCTCAGGGTCGGATATTGCCCAATGGGGTGGGGAGCCTTCTTGGGTATGATTTCTTAGTTCAACCAGATGTCCTGTAATACTCTCTCTTGCAAGACTTTCAGCCCAAGAAAGTTTTTGCTTTGTGTTTTTTTTTTTTTTTTGCTGTTGTTTCAGTGACTGTATTTGTAAACAGTGTGAGTGAGGGTCTTTCTCTAATAGTTTGTTTGCTATGCTGGGATTATTGGACAAAATTTTTAGTTTTATAGACTCCAACCTCCATCTTCTGGCCAGACTGCTGCACTGCACCACTTGCTCCTGTTCAAGTTCAGTGCCTTGGCTGGTGAGTTCCGGTGCTTTTCCTCTGATAAGAGAGTTTCCTCAAAATTCCTAAACCTTCCATATCTGGAACAAGCCTAATTCTTCCTAATTTCAGTAAAAATTTGTTGGATTTTTAATAGCTCCTCTCGAAGCCCAAATGTTTTACTAATATTTTCTCAGACTCTACCAATCTGAAATTAAATAAATCTTTTTTCAGTTTCCAAGACTCCTCATTTCTTCTTAGTCTCCTCATTTCTAGCATTTAGGACTGAAATGTTTTCCACAAAGTTCCTGATGTTGGTGGATACCAAATGGAGCACCCAATTATTTGAAAGAAAATACAGATTCTTCTTCGAGTGCTTGCTCATATCCATTCCATTAGGTGTACGCGCGCCGCGTGCACGATCGTCGGAAGATTTTTACCCTAGCAACACCGGCGGGTCGGCTGTGGAGCCCCCTAGAGTGGCGCCTTCATGGCGCTGAATATATACCCCAGCCGACCCGGCGCCCCCCTCAGTTCCTTCTTACCGCCCCTGATGGTCGTTGGAACTGTGGAGCGCGGCATAGCTGTCCTCCACTCTCCCTAGCTTACTTAGTCATTCAAAGTTATAGTTATAGTTGTAGTTCTAGTGTTTATAGTTAAATAGTTTTAAAGTTGTTATAGTTGTTATTGTAGTTCAGGGGGTTAAGGGGGTCGTCTCCCCCTTTCTCCCCCGGCCGCGGGCCCGGGCTCATGCCCAACGCTCCCGGCTTCAAGCAGTGCGCCTCCTGCGCTAAGCCTATGCCAACGAGCGACCCGCACGACTCCTGTTTGAAGTGCCTGGGAGAGTCCCACCAAACAGACAAATGCAAGATCTGTAAGGCCTTCAAACCAAGAACCAAGAAGGAGCGGGACTTTCGACTCAGGCAACTCCTAATGGAGGCGGCACTTAGCCCGGACACTCCTTCCACGGGCCAGACTCCGACGCCTAGCACTTCGGTGCGCAGTGCCCCGGCGGCACCGGCTATGACGACCACGCGAGTGGCGTCAGACAAGCCTCCCCGGCACCGGACCTCGTCGGCACCGCAAACACAGCAAGTGCCGCGGCGCCGGTCATTATCCCCAGGGCATAAAAAAGCCCATAAGACGGGGACGTCCGTGCCGAAGACGCCGGCTCCCCCAGTGCCGGGGGTAGAGCCGCGTCCGCCGGTGGAGCAACGGAAACAGGCGCCTCCAGCACCGTCGACTCCGGCGCCGAGGCCGTCGAGTCCGGTACAAATAGCGTCTCCACCGAGGCCGGCGGTGATACAGTGTCTCCCGTCGACTCCAGAGACCTTCGCGGCGGCGAGAGACTTGATAGCTCTCACGGAGCCGGCACCGCCTCAACCACCGGCACCGACTGTACCGTTGACTCGCCCGGTACAGTCAAGAGGGAAACCTGCCTTGATGCGCCCTCCATCACAAGGGCTGGAACCTCGGCGCCGATCCAGGTCCCGAAGCAGGTCCCCACGCCGCTCGCAGTCCCGGCACCGAATATCGTCTCGGCACCGGTCGTACTCGCGGTCAAGATCTTCTTCGCGGCACCGCTCTACGTCTCGGCACCGATATGATCGTCGGCACCGGTCAACGTCGAGACGTAGTTCTCGGCACCGCCACGCTCGACGCTCGACGCCGAGGGGCCGATCCCGGCACCGGGCATACTCTAGGTCCTCGTCGAGGTCCAGATCTGACTCCCGGCACCGACGAGGTCATCAGCACCGGTCGCGGTCCCGGCACCGATCGCCGGCACCGCACAGAGATAGATCATCTCCGGACCGGCACCGTGCGGCACCGCAGACCACGGGGATCGTTTCATCTTTCGCGGCACCGCCATGGCCGTCAAGATCGGCGTCTCGCTCCTCGGAGGACCTGTCGAGATCGGCATACCCCCCTCAGGGGCAGGCCGAGGAACGAGACTTGGGCCATTGGCAGGAGAGGGCAGAGGACCACTCTCATGGACCATCTCACTGGTCGTTTTGGACCCCGTGGGCGTATCACCAGGAGCAAGGGGCTTCATTACCATCGACCTCTCGCTCGGGTCACTCGGTCAGAAGGGCCCCAGAATCCACCATCTCTCGGCCTCCGCCTGGAGGCGTGGAGGCTTCTGTGTCCACACCACCCGACACCGTGGACCCAAGTGCAGGTGACGCTCCGACCCAAGACCAGGGGGACCGGGACCCCCCCTTGGATCCACTACCACCGGAGGCGTCCTCCTCCTCCTCTCCGGATGAGGCAGTGGCGGGCACTTCATGCACGGGTCCCCCTCCGATAGATCTTCGGGCTCACCAGGATCTCCTGCGCAGGATGGCCCGTAATATGGACCTGCAGACGGAGGAGATAGTGCAGGTGCACGACCCGATCGTGAATATCCTTGGATCGGATGCCCCATCGAGGGTGGCGTTACCCTTGATCCGCACGATCCAAACGAACGCGGATACGATATGGCAGACTCCTGCCTCCATTCCACCCACAGCGAGAGGGGTGGAAAGGAAATACTTTGTCCCATCTAAGGACTATGGGTACTTGTACACACACCCCCAACCTTGTTCACTGGTGGTGGAATCAGTGAATGCACGAGAGCGCCACGGCCAGCAGGCTGCAGCGCCAAAATCAAAAGAGGCTAAGCGGCTTGATCTGTTTGGCCGTAAGGTTTACTCAGCCGGAGGGCTACAACTTAGAGCGGCGAATCAACAGGCGCTACTGAGCCGCTACAATTTCAACTCCTGGAACTCTATGGGGAAGTTTAAGGAGTTGATTCCCCAAGAGTCCAGGGAAGAGTTTGGAGCCATGGTTGAGGAGGGTAAGAAGGTGGCTCGGACCTCCTTACAGGCCTCCCTGGACATAGCGGACTCGGCCGCAAGGACCCTGGCCGCAGGTATCGCTATGCGCAGGACCTCCTGGCTCCAAGTTTCGGGTTTGCCCCCTGAATTACAGCAGACCCTACAGGATTTGCCCTTTGAAGGACAGGGGCTGTTCTCGGAGAAGACGGACTCTCGATTGCAGAGCCTCAAAGACTCCAGGACAATCATGCGCTCCTTGGGGATGCATGTTGCGGGTCCCCAGCGCAGACCATTTAGGCCGCAGCCTCAACGTTTTTACCCCCCTCCACCTCGTCAGAGACAGGACCCTGCCAGAAGGCGAGGGCGAGGTGGTAGGAGAAGATGGGCTGGCCCTCAACCCGGTCAGAACCAAGGGCCACCAAGACCACCTTCAGGTCCTAGACAGAACTTTTGAAGGTGCGGTCGAGGACGGCGCCCCAGTCATCCCCCAGGATCCAGCTCCCTCCTTTCGGGATCGCCTCTCCCACTTCCACCGTGCTTGGTCCCTTATAACTTCGGACCGTTGGGTCCTCCGCACGGTGGAGAGGGGATACGCTATCCAGTTTTCTTCTATCCCCCCCTCCCACCCCCTTTCCCCGTCCCTCTTCAGGGACCCTTCTCACGAGCAACTTCTTATACAGGAGGTTTCTACGCTCCTGGCCATGGGGGCCATAGAGGAGGTTCCGATAGACTTAAGGGGCAGGGGATTTTATTCCCGTTACTTCCTGATCCCCAAGTCCAAAGGAGGTCTGCGGCCCATCTTGGACTTGCGCGGACTCAACAAATTCGTAGTAAAGTTGAAGTTCCGCATGGTCTCTTTGGGGGCCATTATCCCTTCCCTCGATCCTGGAGACTGGTTCGCCGCCCTCGACATGAAAGACGCATACTTTCACATCTCAATTTACCCACCTCACAGACGCTTCCTGCGATTCGTGGTAAACACGGTGCACTACCAATTTAAAGTCCTTCCCTTCGGCCTATCCTCGGCCCCAAGGGTGTTCACGAAATGTATGGCTGTCGTGGCAGCGTACCTTCGTCGGCAAGGGATACAGGTGTTCCCGTACCTAGACGACTGGCTGGTGCGCGGTCGCACCAAGGAGCAAGTTCAAGCTCACGTCCACAGAATAGTGCACACATTCAACAAGTTGGGCATCCTACTCAACAAGGACAAATCCACTCTAGAACCTACCCAGAGAATAGAATTCATCGGCGCAGTTCTAGACTCCAGACGTGCACAAGCCATCCTGCCAGACAACTGATTTGGCACCATCACGAACCTCATTCAAGGGCTCAAGGCCTTCCCAACTACCACGGTGAGGTCGTGCCTTACCCTGCTGGGTCACATGGCTTCCTGCACGTACGTAACCAGGCATGCCAGACTTCGGCTTCGCCCGCTTCAAACCTGGGTGTCATCAATATACCGTCCACATCGGGACAGCCTGAACATGGTGGTCACGGTCCCGAACTCGGTCCTGGCCTCCCTCACCTGGTGGCTAGATCACACTGTAGTCTGCGAGGGGATGCCATTTCACGCCCCACAACCCTCCCTGCACCTGGTCACAGACGCGTCATCTCTGGGGTGGGGCGCCCATCTCAACGAACACCATACCCAGGGCCTGTGGACTGCATCCCAGTTAGCCCTACACATCAATGTTCGGGAACTGATGGCGGTACGCCTGGCGTGCCAGGCATTCCTCAATCTCCTACGTGGCCGCTGTGTGTTAGTTCTCATCGACAACACCACGGCCATGTTCTACATCAACAAGCAAGGAGGAGCACGTTCGTCAATTCTATGCCAAGAGGCCATTCGCCTGTGGGACTTCTGCATCGCCCACTCAATCCATCTCACGGCATCGTTCCTCCCTGGAGTCCAGAACACTCTAGCGGACCGACTCAGCAGGTCCTTCCAAACGCACGAGTGGTCTATCCGTCCGGACATTATACATTCCATCTTCCAGAGGTGGGGGTTTCCCCAGATAGACCTGTTTGCATCTCGAGACAACAGGAAGTGCCACGTGTTCTGCTCCCTACAAGGTCGAGCTCCGGGCTCCCTCTCGGACGCCTTTCTGCTTCCCTGGAAAGACCACCTGTTTTATGCCTTCCCTCCGTTTCCTCTGGTCCACAAGGTACTGCTCAAACTGCGCAGAGACCAGGCACAGGTAATTCTGATCGCTCCTGCGTGGCCAAGACAACATTGGTACACCACACTGTTGGAGCTCTCGGTTCAGACACCGATCCCGCTTCCCTTGGATCCGGATCTCATCTCTCAGGACCACGGCCGGTTGCGTCACCCCGACCTCCAATCACTCCACCTCACGGCGTGGCTGCTCCATGGTTCACCCAGGCAGAGCAGCAATGCTCGCACTCTGTACAACAGATTCTACTGAGCAGTAGGAAGCCCTCAACACGGACCACGTACCTGGCCAAATGGAAGCGGTTCTCCTGTTGGTGCGAACAACGAGCCACATCCCCGTTGCAGGCACCCATTCCCCTCATTTTGGAATATCTCCTCTCCCTAAAACAACAGGGGTTGGCGATATCTTCAATTAGAGTTCACCTGGCCGCTATATCGGCCTTTCACCCAGGGGAACTCGCGTCCTCGGTATTCTCTAACCCGATGGTCGTTAGATTCCTCAAGGGCTTAGACCGAACGTACCCACAACAGCGTCATCCCGTCCCGACGTGGGACCTCAATCTGGTTCTCTCCAAACTCACAGGTCCTCCATTCGAACCACTAGCCACCTGTTCACTTTTGTACCTATCCTGGAAGACAGCCTTCCTCGTAGCCATCACCTCAGCAAGGCGCGTTTCTGAACTCAGGGCGCTTACATCCGAGCCCCCTTATACAGTTTTCCATAAGGATAAAGTGCAGCTTCGTCCACATCCTGCCTTTCTCCCTAAGGTGGTTTCTCCATTTCATATCAACCAGGACATCTTTCTCCCGGTCTTTATCCCAAACCACATGCCACTCGCCAGGACCAACGTTTGCATTCCCTGGACGTACGAAGGGCCCTGGCCTTCTATATTGACCGCACAAAGCACTTTAGAAAGACGACGCAACTCTTCGTTGCAGTGGCCGACCGAATGAAAGGCTCACCGGTCTCCTCACAACGCCTATCCTCCTGGATTACGTCTTGCATCCGGACTTGCTATGACCTGGCAGGTGTCTCAGCACCGCACCTCACCGCTCACTCCACGAGGGCCCAAGCCTCCTCGACTGCTTTCCTGGCACAAGTTCCGATCCAGGACATTTGTAGAGCGGCGGTTTGGTCATCAGTCCACACGTTTACAGCTCACTATGCACTAGTGCAACAGTCCAGGGACGATGCTGCATTCGGATCAGCGGTTTTGCACACAGCAATGTCTCACTCCGACCCCACCACCTAAGTTGGGCTTGGGAGTCACCTAATGGAATGGATATGAGCAAGCACTCGAAGAAGAAAAGACGGTTACTCACCGTTGTAACTGTTGTTCTTCGAGATGTGTTGCTCATATCCATTCCAAACCCGCCCCCCGTCCCCACTGTCGGAGTAGCCGGCAAGAAGGAACTGAGGGGGCGCCGGGTCGGCTGGGGTATATATTCAGCGCCATGAAGGCGCCACTCTAGGGGGCTCCACAGCCGACCCGCCGGTGTTGCTAGGGTAAAAATCTTCCGACGATCGTGCACGCGGCGCGCGCACACCTAATGGAATGGATATGAGCAACACATCTCGAAGAACAACAGTTACAACGGTGAGTAACCGTCTTTTTCTCTAAAATGGTCTTCATATCTATTGTCAGTTGTCTCCTGCCCTCTATGGTTGCCAAAGCTTGTATGGCTTATTGTTGGGATAGAGCGTCCAGCAAGAGGAAAAACCAACTTAGATCCAGCAAGTTGACTCTGTTTTACATTTACGGGAAATAATGCTGCCTGCTTCTTATTTACAATGTCACCTGAAAGTGAGAACAGTTGTTCATATGGCAATGTTGTAGTTGGCGTTGCCAGGTATTTACCTGCCAGATATGCTAAACATTCGTATGCCCCTTTATGCTTCGACTTGTAGACTCTAAAGTAGTAATAATTCTACATTTGAAAGTGGCACTTTCATGATAGAGAGATTTTACCAGAGTACTTGTATGAGATGTATTGTACTGTTTTCTTTTATACAGTACAAATAATATAAAGTGAGCACTGTACACTTTGTATTCTGTGGTGTAATTGAAATCAATATATTTAAAAAATTAGAAAAATGTCCAAAAATATTTATAATAAATTTACATTGGCATTCTATTACTGTTTAATAGTGCAATTAAAACTGTGATTAATCGCGACTGTTTTTTAAAATCTAGTTAATTTGTTTTGTGTTAAATGCTTGTATTAACTGCAATTAATTGACAGCCCTAAAAATAAGTAAATAACTGGAATTCTTAGTCGGATACAGTGGTATAAAATATATATTCCTTTCATTGTACTCCCTTTGTTTGTAAAATCAAAGTCACGCTAGATGTAGCCAGAATCTTTGCTACTCCTTGTTATACTCAATTTTTTTTTTTAAGTATCCAAATATCTCTTCATGGATTAGGACATCTATTTTACAGGATATATATCCCCTGTCATAAAATTTCCCATAATGAAATGAGGTATATTTAACAAGAAACACGACTGCTTTGGGCAGTAAAGAATAGGACCACATGAAGAAATTTGTGTGGCAGTCACTTAGTTATCTATTCCCTCTTTTACCAAACACTACAAAATTAACATTGTTGTCAGCTGATACATTGTCCTTCAAGCTGCTCTGGACCAATTAAAAAAATGAAAATAGATCAATTTAATGTGCATAGCTGGGACTTTTAGGCTTGTTGCCTACTCTGTTTTTATTCTTTGGTTGTTTCCCGTTCTGACTTTGTGCTTCCCAACTGTCATTTGCATACCAACAAATGGGTCATATGAAATTGAAAATTTGATTTTCTTATTTGTAATTTTAATTTCTCTTAGTGGTACCAATCCCTGTTATGCATATCCTGCTCCATTAATCTGTTAGGATGATCAAATTTTGTTGTTTATTGACAAATATAATTGCAATGAAACACTTGATTGTCATTTATCTTGGAATTTATACATATTTTCCAACATTCAATTTTGGAAATATCTCCTGGTGTTGCAGTTAACTGTGTGGCCAGCAGGTAGAGACTGGAGTCTGCAAAGCAGGATTTAAAAAAAAAAAAAAAAAATTACCAGAGAGCTGCCTCGAAGCTAAAGGAAAGGCAGGATTACCTAACAACATAGTACGGTGTGGTACCACTATGCAGAATGGGTATTTTCCCCTTCCTGTGCCATCATTCCCCTCTTTCCTTCATCAGAGGAAGACGTGGTTATATAATTGGAGCAAAATTCAAATCTTTCATATTCTTCTGAGGGGATCTTGTTGTACCATTGGAATGTCCTGATTAAGAATATAGCTAAGCATTTTAAAATGCAGCTTATGGAGAAAAAAGGTGGAAGATTCTTACCCTTTTTTTTCCCTTCGCAATCTTCCATTTTTCAGAAGGCAGAGAGGAAAATATTGCCTCTTTAAAAAGTTTTTACAGGACAGATTAGAATGATGGGGATGTGAATAGCAGCACGCACCAAAGTGCTGCGCTGTAACTCCCCTGTGTGGATACTGCGGGCACAAGTGAAAAGGTTTCTAGTTTCCCATTATTGTGGTCCTATTTGAAGAGGACTACGTTTATGCAAACTAGGAACCTTTTGGCTTGTGCCTGGAGCATCCACATAGGGAAGTTGCAGTGCAACCCTTTGGTGCATGCTGCTATTCACACACCTATAATCTGAACTGTGGGACAGTGTAGACAAGCTCTGAGTGATGCTGCACAGGTGTAATTGAAAGCATGATTTGGAGATAAAGGAGTTAGGGTTATCTCTGAGAAGCTGAGAAGGGCGCAAGTTGGCCTGAAGAATCTTAATTATTGTTTGTGGTTCATGAGAAGAAAAGAAAACCAGCTTGATTTTCTCAAGGTGACTTTTCAGGGCTTTGCTAGAAAAATTTTTTTACTTGTAAAGTGAACAAATTTGAGCAAGAAATTAGAGATGATCAGCATGGAACCTCTGCAATGCTATTCTACAGAGGAAAATATGCATGGGTCCTACAAATGCCTATCACGACATGGGGTGTATCTCATCCAGTGCACTAAATTCCCCAATAATGATGTGGGTGAAACCAGACAATCACTATGCTCTTGAATGAACTCACACTGGAAGATAAGACAGAAACACTATATCACTTATGGGGAACACTTTTTGCAAAGCGATCATGCTGTATCTGACCTATCAGTCCTTTTTCTCAAGGGAAACCTGCACAACACTTTCAAAAGAAAAGCCAGAGTGCTTAAATCCGTAACTTTGCTAGATACTAAAAATCATGGACTGAATGAGACACTGGATTTATGGTTTATTACAATTTATAACCCATTAGCCCCACCCCCACCTCCTGCAACCTCTTTCCCCCATTCCTTTCCTCCCCATGACTGGAATGGTGTTAACGAGGGCCACTTCACCTTGAATGGTCCCTTGAAATGTGGTAGCTACTTATTCTCAAAAACCTGTTTTACCTTGTATTTATCTGTGACAGTGCATACATGTTTTCTAGACCTGAAGAAGAGCTCTGTGTGAGAGCGACAAGCTTTCAATCACTAACAGAAATTGGTTCAATAAAAGATACTACCTCACCCATCTTGTCTGTCTTATAGGCTAGGGCCAACAGGGTGATAACACTGCATTCTACAGAATAGGCATGCTGCTTACTACTTTCATAGTTGGGAGAACAACTCCACAAAGTCTAGTCTGTGGCAGCAGAGAGACTGGTCATTACACCTGCCTTGAACAAAGTGTAGCCTTTACGTTTTCACTTGTGACATGAGTGGAGTGACTAATGGATAGTGACAGAGCCTCCAGCCACACTACCAAATTCCTGCTCTTGCCTCAAATGCTTATAAGGACATTACCAACTGAAAAATCATATTTACATATGTAAACTTGGTACCATCTAGGTTTATAAGTAAACCCTACAATTATTAGAACTGAAGCAGATTAGAGGGAGAAATAATTCCCTTTATATTTCAATATATTTTCTTCATTTTACAGCACTTTATTTTACAGCATTTTATAGTCAGTTTTGCTGTCTTGTCAATGGTGTACACTGTTCTTCTGGGCTCTGCAAAAAGGTGTTTATCAGGTATAGTGAAACTGATGAGGCTGTAGGCTAGATTGTGTACACAGTGAAGAGAAAAGTGTTCCTGAGCACGTTTGGTGATGTTGCGTGGGCTCTAGAGCAACACAACTCTCTAATTGTGAACAGGAATTAGAAAAGAATAGTCTTTTATTTGCTGTTTAAAGGTTGTTCTATCAGAAAACTGAATGTTTTAAAACTAGTTAGTTTTGGAAAATACAATTTTTGTTTCTTTTTAAGTATTTTTAAAAAATATACTTTCAATTTGTCCCTAACACATCCATTTACGTCTAGATCTCTCACATCATATAGACTGATAGATTCCAAAGCCAGAAGGGACCATTGTGAACATCTAGTCTGGCCTCCTGTATAAAACAGGCTATAGAACTTCCTCAAAATAATTTCTAGAGCATATCTTTAGAAAACATATTCAATCTTGATTTAAAAATTGTGAGTAATGGAGAATCCATCACAACCGTTGGTAAATTGTTCCAGTGGTTAATTACTCTCACCGTTAAAGATTTATACCTTTATTTCCAGTCTGAATTTGTCTAGCTTCAGTTGTATACCAGTTTTTCTAAGCCCCCTATAATATCACTGAATATAATGAAGCATTTTTGAAATGTACTGACTCTGCTGTTCCATAACAGCATTTGTGGCATTTTACTATTTAAACAGTTGATATACCTGTATTCATTATGGTTTTACGTTTGTTTTTTAAATGCAAATATGTTCAAAATACAAATATTTTGCATGTGCTTGATAAGTCAGGAGACCAGAGAGGGAGCTGGGGGAGGGAGGGAAATAAGGGGATATATTGTCAACTAGCTCAAAAAACAATGGGAATATTAAACCTATTAGTAGTAGCAATTTTTTATTTAAACACAGCTTTGTAAATATTAGAAATTCATCAGTTAGAGTGGATAGGATTAGATTTAGGCAGTTTACTCTTCTGAAGAGTAGTAATTATTTAGTTAAAGTGCTAGTTTTTTCTGTCTGTTTAAAGTGATGCCTGATATTGTCATGTTACAGAGGCGGATGCCCCAAACTTTCCGTGATCCAGCTACTGCTCCCCTGAGGAAACTCTCCGTTGATCTGATCAAAACATACAAACATATTAATGAGGTAAAGACCACATTGTTCACCGTTATATTTTTATTTAATGTATGATAACTTGCTAATAATTACAATACGTAGTGTTATCAAAAATATTGATTAAAGTGTTCCAAGTAGATTTTTTTAATAAGATGCAATGAATTTAGACACATTTTTTACTGGCACATTATACAGGCATTCTTTCTTAATTTATGAATTAACTTAATGAATTCTAAATTAAACAAGTCCATGTACTTTTATTGTCAAGAAAAATAACATCAAAGTACAAAAGGGTTTGTGCCCTTTTTTATTCTTTATAATGTAATTAAAATCTTGGTTAATTTTCCCCCCCGCCCCTCTAGAAATATTAGTAATGTCTCGTCTTCTCTTCTTTGGTGGGAAGTGTCCTTGAAGGACCTGAAGTGGAAACTTTCTCTGCCTTCAATTTAAAGGGGCTTGGTGGGTGTTGAATATTTAGGCCTAAATTTTCAAAAGTGACTATTTTGGGCTCCTCAGTTTTCGGGTGCCCAACTTCAGACAACTTTAACGAGCCTGGTTTTTCAGAACTGTTAAGCACCTGCCTTCAGAAAACGAGGTCCCTTTCAGTTGTCTCAAGTTGAGCATCCAAATCACGGCTCTCAAACTCAACAGTCACTTTTGAAAGTGTAGGTCTTTATAGTTTTTTCTTCCAACGGTTTGTAGAGCATTTACTTTCCATTGGTTTTACCAACAACACACGCGTTCTAAACACTGAATAAAAATCAGATTCCCTCCCAATTGCTCGTGTTCCACTACTCGATATCTGTGAGGCCATAATCTTCTGGAAAAGAAGGCCTAGACAGCAGTTGAATTGCCATTGTAAATATAAATAAACTTGAAGGTCTTTTATATGTATCATCAGGAAAACATAAGCTATCTTTGCCTTTCATGTTATCCTTTGATTGCTTTATCTTTTAGAAAATTTGTGTTTCTATAAAGCCTCCTTAATTGATCTATCTTAATTATTCAAAATCCAAAAGAAGGCAAAGTTATAAAGCAAGGAAGTGGTGATGTCCTCCTGAATGCATGTGGTGATTGTAGAATAAAAGAAATGGCACTACAGCCATCCATGATTTCACTTTGTTTTTTCTTTTAGTCTTGGGTACTTATGGACTGTAGTCTGGCAAAATTACTATTTCTAATCAAGGCCCCAGCAGTTTAAAAGCAGCTGCTGTTATCTAGTGGCCTGTGCCTGAGCCTGGGAGTCCAGAACTGCTATGTCACTGAGTTTAATGATGCTATGTCACTGATGTTTAATTCCTTTTGCCTTACTTTTTCTACCCTATTGTTTTATACGGCACTTGAAAAATATAAAATGTTAAGTGCCAAGTATTTCCATATTTAATTATCATTATTATTATATTGTGTATATACTGTAATGCTAGGCAATAATTGAATATTTTGTTACTCAGCTTCTCCCAATGCTTACATATTTAATTTTACTTTCTGTTGGTTACACTTTAGTCTTTGTCTTTTTAAACATAAATAAAGATGTTAGGTTAATTTTTGTGTGTGTGTAAAGTACAATCATAGGACCAAGGGACCTGAAGAGGTCGTCTAGTCCAATTCCCTGCATTCAAGGCAGGACTAAGTATTACCTTTTGTGTGTGTGAGAGACAGAGTAAGTGACTTAACTATGGTGTGTTTTCTCTTTTGTACCCTTTGTTTTTTAATAGGCTCAAAGGCTACATTTTATGAATATGTTGCTGTGGTGTGCTTACAGATGCTTCTTGAATATTCATAAATATTGGGATATTTGCTTTTGGTATAAATGACTGAATTTCAGATCCTGTGATATAATTAAAACATTGTGTGCACTTCTGAAGGGACACGCTAATTCAAAAATTGCTCTTTTCCATGAAACTTTATCTACTTTATTTATAAATGTCACTTAGGATTATTATGTCTAAAATTATAATTTTTAGATACATTTTCTGTTTTACTTCGTGAATTTGATAGCTCTGTATTAAGAGATTCACTGTTTTCTCAGTATAGTCAGTTAGTTTTCCTAGTTTTTATGGGTGTCTTTCACACAGCAACTGGGGAGGAGGAAATAACTTTTTTAAAAAGGAAAATGGTTTTGTAAAGCCAGAAAATTTTGCTGGTTGGGGGGAGAGAGGGGAGACTAGAGTAGTCCCTGAAGATACTCTTTACTGATTAAAGTGACACCATCTGTTGAAATTGAAACCAGTATGTTCCCCATTTTCAGGTTTACTATGCAAAAAAGAAGAGGCGGCACCAACAGGGCCAAGGAGATGATTCCAGTCATAAAAAGGAACGGAAAGTTTACAACGATGGCTATGATGATGACAACTATGACTATATTGTAAAAAATGGGGAAAAGTGGATGGATCGTTATGAAATTGACTCTTTAATTGGCAAAGGATCCTTTGGGCAGGTAATGGATGTCAGCTGAAAAATCATTAATTTGTTTGTTATAATAGCCATCTAAATGAGTCAATATCCAAGCTACATTCCTGTCTCATGTAAAGATTGTTTCCTTATTCCTAAGCTCTTGGAATAAGATGTCTACTCAAAATTTCTGCAGTTATGATTTTTCTTGTTTATAAAACATGACATTTGAATTTTCTTGAGTATGCGCATCCAGTAACTGCTTTTGCAAGAGAATCAAACCCGTTAATTTGGAAAAGAGACAGCTAAGGGGAGATATGATTGAGGTCTATAAAATGATGACTGGTGTAGAGAAAGTAGATAAGGAAGTGTTGTTTACTACTTCTCATAACACAAGAACTAGGGATCACCAAGTGAAATTAATAGGCAGCAGGTTAAGACAATAAAAGGAAATATTTCTTCACACAATGCACAATCAATCTGTGGAACTCCTTGTCAGAGAATGTTACGAAGGCCAAGACCATAACAGGGTTAAAAAAAGAACTCGATGATAAATTCATAGAGTATATGTCCATCAATGGCTATTAGCCAGGATGGGCAAGAATGGTGGCCCTAGCCTCTGTTTGCCAGAAGCTGGGAATGAGTGACAGGGGATGGATCACTTGATGATTACCTGTTCTGTTCATTCCCTCTGGGGCACCTGGCACTGGCCACTGTCGGAAGACAGGATACTGGGCTAAATGGACCTTTGGTCTGACCCAGTAGGGCCATTCTTATGTTCTTAATTTAACACTTAACTTGCATTTGCTGTCATTCAGAATTCCACGGTGTTATGGAAACCCAAATTTAATTTTCTGTGCTTCGGGAGATAACACAAGCAGATAGCATAGAGTATGTAATAAATACACATCATACCCAAGTTAACTCTTGAAAAAGGCATTTTGAGAATTAAGCATTTCTAAATAGTGAATATTTAATAGAAAGTGATTTTACTCTTATTTTCTGTATTGGTTTTTTTTATACTTGTACTTGAATTAGATGTTATTTCCTCAGTCCACCTTCTCAATGAAGTCTGAATCCTGTTTTTGTGATTTTTGTTATGAAAATTAATATCATATCACAATATCACCTATGGCTTCACAGTAGAAAGAAGAAAAGAAAATGGTCTAGAAAGGATGAAAATTCTTATTTTCAAGACAAATATTTTCAATAAGAATTAAATGTACTTAGTAAAAATTTTGAAATATAAACTGGATTACTAAGTATGTTTTACATATGATTAATTTCAAACCTTTCTTGGTTTTGAAAGTCTCTGTTTAATAAATAAATTTAATGAAATGTGCAGTTTCAATACACATATATACAAAAATACAATACTAGAACATTGTATTTAGCATGTCTTTTTTTCTCTTTCAGGTTGTAAAAGCTTATGATCGTGTGGAACAGGAGTGGGTTGCTATTAAAATTATAAAGAACAAGAAGGCTTTCCTAAATCAAGCCCAGATTGAAGTGCGCCTTTTGGAGCTTATGAACAAACATGACACTGAAATGAAATACTATATAGGTATTAAGATAATTCTTATTTTTATTCACTTGCAAATATTTGAGAATTGGCTGGAGAACCTAAGACCATGCTACTAATTTTACAGTGCTCATAATGTTGAGGAATTATACATTTGTTTGTTTTTACATCAATAGTTATTTTACAGCAGACCATAAAGAAGACAGTTGACCTGTGCATGTAGAAGAAGTTATATGAGACCATATGACATTATTAACTGCCTTGTGTTTTTAACCATGAGTTCTACTGCTGTATATGGCAATCAGATTGGGCAGAGTCTGTTTTGTTCCTGAGAAGGGGGCAGTCTTCAGTCCCTACTGCCTCTTCTTAATATGGAAAAGTTGCTGGTAAAGCAATTTTAACCTATACAGGGGGTATAAATTCCAGAAAAAAATAAGAAGCCCAATATAATTATGGTACCAGAGAAGATCATATTGCTGGCATTTGCCCACTTCTCATAGAAACATGCTAAAAGGAGGCAGAAGCTCCAATTCACTCCCCAGCTGGATCCAGACATTGTACACTTCTTAAACTTGGCCTTTTAAGAAGACAAGGCAGGAAGTAATTTTTCTTATCCTCTCTGTTTACTTGGGATAGTTGGAACTCTGTTGTGGACCAACATGTTCTCACAAGAGAAGAATATCTTATGACAACTAATGGCTGCCCTTTCTCCCCTTCCCACTCCCCCTTCCCTCCACTTTCCCTGAGACAGGATGAGGGGGGATAGGCAGGAAGCTGCCTGGACCATGGTCTACTACTGGTTCCATGTTCTCTTTTTGAACCATTAAATGTGTGTTCTATGTCTTATTTATCAAAGAAAGTTGCATTCCTTGGTGTCACCACCTCAGCCAGAAGAGCGGTTGAGCTGGGAGCCGTAATGATGAATCTGCCATAAACTATATTTAGTAACAAACTCTCTTTATGACTACATCTGAAATTCACCTCCAAAGAAGTTTTGGAGTTTCATATAAACTACTCAATCCATTGACCTGTGGTTTTTCCAAACCAAAACTGCATGTATCTGAAGAGGAGAGGAGACTTCACTACCTTGATGTACATCACACTCTTGCCTTCTACCTGCAAAGGACAAAACAATTAGAAAATCACCCAGATTGTTTCACAGTATAGCAGAATGAGTCTGAGGTCAAACTTCATCTTCCCAGAGGATTTCTTGGTGGATCTTGGGCTATATCCTACTCATGCAGCTGTTTTCCATATTTGAGCTTTTATTCTCTGGGAAATGTCACACAGATGTCCACATGGGCACAAAAAATATAATTTATTTCCTAGTGTTGTAGCTGTATTGGTCCCAGGATATTAGGGAGATAAGGTGGATGAGATCATATATTTTATTGGACCAACTTCTGTTGGTGAAAGAGAGATGCTTTCGAGCTACACGGAGCTCTTCTTCTGGTCTGTTTAGCTCAAAAGCTTGTCTCTTTTACCCACAGAAGTTGGTCCAATAAAATATATGATCTCATCCACCTTGTTTCTTGAATTTATTTTCTAGTAATTTCTATCGATACCTCTATTCTGCCAGCATAGGAATCTGGCCCTTTTGTCAGTGAAAAGTCCCAAGTTATAGGCTGTGTATGTTTTGAAAAGTAGTATTCCTAATATAAAGTTGAGTTTTCTCTCAAGTCAACTGGAAAGTCAATGAGGCATGGTCTAGCTAAGGCTGTTAGCCAATCAGAGCCAATACTAAGTTTTGCTTGCTAGCCTGCCTATTGAAAAGAGGTGGAGCTACCCATTTATCCTGTGCGGATTAAATCATCGTATAGAAAGGAATTTCCAGGTAAAAAATTATTAATTAAAAAGCTACGTAAGGTTCTTTATAATAAAACTGAGAGATGAGTGAGCATGAAAGCTTACCTGGTCTCAGCACAAAAATCAGACATACATCCTTTGCTGTTCCTGGTGGGTTTCATTGCGTTTTTCCTGAGATGTGGTTGTGTTGTCACTTTAATTTTATAATAAAAACTAAATTGGTAATTAGCCAGCCCATGAGAAGCAGTATGTTAAAACTCACAAACCTGCCTGTTCTTTGGAATGTGGTAGAGTGGGAAAGATAATGGAAAGGAACGAGTATCAGAACAGAGGAATAATGAAGGTTGAGAAGAAATATGGAGGAAAAAGATGAATTTATTTTCTGTCATATTATAATCAATTTTAAGAGGCTAATAATATTACTAGCTTTACTCTCTCTTTATGTATGTGGGGAGTATTGGCTTATCTTTGTATTATGGAAAGATTCTCTCTTTTAAAATGTAAAATTGTACTTAGGACTACATTATCTAGTGACCAGATAACTATTTTAAAGCCTTTCCATTTAGGAAATTTTAACTCATTTTATTTAATATTATAGTTGTCAGTGTGTAGAAATATGTTTTGTGATTTTTTTTTTTTGTGAAAAATATTTTAACATGTTTTAACTTAAATTTATTGATGTCATTCATGTCTCAAATAAAAATTAAACTCCACAGCATATGACATAAGAGATGCCTTTTAGAAATCTAAAAACTACTCTCCTTTACGTTAGTTCACTCCAAAATAGTGACATACGGTATGACAATAAGAAACCTCTTGAATTTTTAATATTGGATTGAGAGCCTCTGCTTGGAAAAAATCCTTGATTTAAAAAAAGCAAACAAACATTCCATATTTCCCCAAAACATCATGTTAAAATTTATATATCTCATAACTTTGTCCTAAAGCTACGCTTGGATTGCTTTATAAATTGGTGGTTTAATTGAGATGGCTGCCAGTGAACAGACCAATGTAATGAATGTCAGTAATTCTGAACAATGGACGAATATTACACGTATTCTGTTGAAATATCACACCTGCTGTTGACTGCACTCTTTATGCAATAATTTATAATAGTTCTTGGCTTGCTTCAGGTTACTTTCCTGCTCCAGTATGGCTGAAATATGAGCTTGTTATCTTTTAATATAGAAATGTTCTCATGTTGATTAATTTTTGAACCAATTTGTGAATTTAAAATTAATATCTTCTAATATATACTGAACACACAACAAATCTCTCTGTAAATAGACAGTTATTTGATTGTTAAAATTGTTTCCATAAGTGTGCGTCAGTTAACAGGATACTACCATGTAACTATTCAAAACCGTTTCTTCTGCTAGAAATTGATGCAGTTACATGTTCCAAGCTTTATAAATTTAAAATGTAATTCTGTTTTTTCCTCACTATTTACTGAACCTTTCTGTGCAGCCCCACACTCTGGCATTTGCTGGGGTATTTTTTTATTGATATGCAATTACTTTAAGTAGCTTCACAAAACAAGTACCACATTGCCTAGATGATGCACAGATACTGCTACTTCATTGTACGTGTACACTGTAAGTTTGTAAGCATAGAAAAGTTCTTTTGATTTTGCTTATAGATGTACTTTTATTAGAATACTCAATAGATTAATGTAGAAAGAAGTTGTCTATAGAAGAGTCATAGATTTTTTTTTTTTTTTACATTTTTGAAGGCTTTCAGATATGACAGTGGTGGGCATGGTATAAAAATATAGATTGCATAGATCGAGTGTTTTTTAAGTAAATCATGGATATTATAGTAAACTCTATAAAATATTTAGTATTGAATAATGTTTAGGAGACAAATGTCTAGATTCAAAGAAGGGATAACGGACAAGCATTTTTGTTAATAGTTTTTATTAAAAGTCTAAAGTAGTTATGATTCTGCTGTTCCTTATTAGTTAATTTATAGAAAAATGGGTAAAGCTCTACACTGGAGTATGCAAATATTATGCCTTGCTTGTTCCCCCCTTCGCCTCAAAAGTATTTCCTGGAGCAGCTCTTCTAGATCGTTGACAGCTTGGTAAATCTTGGTTCTTCTTTCAGTGTTTGTCCATATATATTCCACTATCAGTGTACGTGTACTGAGTGTGCTTAAGACGGATTCTTTTGGCAGCAGTGTCCGTTGCGGAAGTGCCTGCACTTTGTGTCCCCGTGCACCAACTAGGTGCATACAAGGAGGAGCCACTTCAACTATCCCTCAGTTGCTGCTCATCTCCTGTGGCTACGAGTCAGAGCTTGCAGTGACTGCCTCTTCATATGCTTTGTAAATTGCTAATTAGGTACTTAGTTTAAAGTAGTGTTAGGAATTTTTCTAGTTTCTTTTTCCTTTGTGACGAAATTGTCCTTTATTTGTTTATGTGGGAGGTACTTTCAGTACCACTTCGGTCATGATGACTGAACGTAAATCCCCAGGATTCAAGAATTGTCCTTCATGTGAGACAACAATGCTGTTGAACAATGGGCATGCTTGGTGTTTGATTTATGTGAGTGAGGGGCACTTCAGTGATGTGCCATCTGCAAATCAAAAAGAATCCAGAGAATGAGAGTCTTGTATTAAAATGCTCTTTTTTAGAGAGGTCAGTGCACCCTGCCTTTCATCCTGGCTTGTCTGGGGCAGAATCATCTGATTGATCCGTTTCAGGGAGTGCACCAGCTGCTGCTGCTCCTGAAGCTGCCATTCCGAGTTTAAAAAACCATCATCTTCATCTGGTAGTTACTGAGGTTAGAGAGGGAGAAAACTGCACAAGTCTCAGAGAGAGAGAGAGAGAGAGAGAGAGAGCGAGCGCAGATACAGATCTTCTCTGGGCCCCTCAGCTTCCAAGGACCTTTGATTTCCAAGGACTATATAAATCCTCTCAGTTGACTGAATCTAAGGGTATGTCTACACTGCAATTAGATACCCACAGCTGACCCAAGCCAGCTGACTCAGGCTCGCAGGGCTCAGGCTCAAGGGGCTGTTTAACTGCGTTGTAGACATTCAGGCTGCAAACCAAGCTCTGGGACTCTCCCACCTCACAGGGTCTTAGAATCATAGAATATCAGGGCTGCAAGGGACCTCAGGAGGTCATCTAGTCCAGCCCCCTGCTCAAAGCAGGACCAATCCCCAACTAAATCATCCCAGCCAGGACTTTGTCAAGCCTGACCTTAAAAACCTCTAAGGAAGGAGATTCCACCACCTCCCTAGGTAACCCATTCCAGTGCTTCACCACCCTCCTAGTGAAAAAGTTTTTCCTAATGTCCAACATAAACCTCCCCCACTGCGACTTGAGACCATTACTCCTTGTTCTGTCATCTGGTACCACTGAGAACAGTCGAGATCCATCCTCTTTGGAACCCCCTTTCAGGTAGTTGAAAGCAGCTATCAAATCCCCCCTCATTCTTCTCTTCTGCAGACTAAATAATCCCAGTTCCCTCAGCCTCTCCTCATAAGTCATGTGCTTCAGCCCCCTAATAATTTTTGTTGCCCTCCGCTGGACTCTTTTTCCAATTTTTCCACATCCTCCTTGTAGTGTGGGGCCCAAAACTGGACACAGTACTCCAGATGAGGCCTTACCAAATGCCGAATAGAGGGGAATGATCACATCCCTCGATCCACTGGCAATGCCCCTACTTATACAGCCCAAAATGCTGTTAGTCTTCTTAACAACAAGGGCACACTGTAAACTCATATCTAGCTTCTCGTCAACTGTAACCCCTAGGTTCTTTTCTGCAGAGGTGCTGCCTAGCCACTCGGTCCGTAGTCTGTAGAAATGCATGGGATTCTTCCGTCCTAAGTGCAGGACTCTGCACTTGTCCTTGTTGAACCTCATCAGATTTCTTTTGGCCCAATCCTCTAATTTGTCTAGGTCCCTCAGTATTCTATACTTACCCTCCAGCATATTTACCACTCCTCCCAGTTTAGTGTCGTCTGCAAACTTGCTGATGGTGCAATCCATTCCATTCTCCAGATCATTAATGAAGATATTGAAGAAAACCAGCCCCAGGACCGACCCTTGGGGCACTCCGCTTGATACCAGCTGCCAGCTAGACATGGAGCCATTGATCACTACCCGTTGAGGCCGATGATCTAGCCAGCTTTCTATCCACCTTATAGTCCATTCATCCAGCCCATACTTCTTTAACTTCATGGCAAGACTACTGTGGGAGACTATATCAAAAACTTTGCTGAAGTCAAGGAATAACACTTCCACTGCTTTCCCCTCATCCACAGAGCCAGTTATCTCATCATAGAAGGCAGTTAGGTTAGTCAGGCATGACTTGCCCTTGGTGAATCCATGCTGACTGTTCCTGATCACTTTCCTTGAACCTGTGCTCCACCTCAAGCCTGAACATCTATGCTGCAGTTGAACAGCCCCTTAGCCTGAGCCCTGCAAGCCCAAGTTAGCTGGCATGGGCTAACTGCAGATTTTTAATTGCACTGTAGACATATCCCTAAGGGTAGCCTTAGAGCTAAGAAGGGTTCTAACAGCACCCATTCAGGTTCCGATATTATGTTCCCTCAGAAATTGTCTGGTACCACTTGTGTAATGTCAAGGCTCCTGGTACCGACAACTATGGTGCTGATGGCCTCGGAACCACAGGATGCCCATATCTATTAGTGACTTTACCAGTACACTTTTTGGTACAGTCATCTGTCATGGGTGTTTCACAGACTTCAATGTATACATTACTGAGGGTTTACTTAGCAGCTAAGGACTTCTCTGTATCCTCTGTACTGGACTTGCCTCTGTTGGCAACCTTAAAAGTGCCTCCACTGGTACCAACATCATTACTGACCTTGGTGCCTAGTATATCCCCTATACCAGCGAAATCTTAGTTGGTCTGGGCGCTGAGTACACCAACTGGAAAGTCCCTCCTTTGCACGAAAAATATTCTTTCTCCTCCTATGAAGCTGCGGACAGCAGGAAAGCTTCATCAACAAGATCCCTTGTCTCAGGAGATACAGGCCCGCTCCTGCAGGGCTGGGATTCTAGGGCTGATTTTGGTTATCTAAGACTGAAGACTAGGTAAGAGAGGATATGAATTTTTGGTACCCTCCTCTTTGGCTAACAACCTTCTATGCTCATCAACACACTTGGGCTTTTGGGGACATATTCCCCATCTCAAAGAATTGCTTCAGCATCATAAACCAGACCCAGATCATCCTTGCCCCAGCATCCCATGAAGGGCATATCACTCACTCAAATGGTGCAAACAACGGAACACTGTCCTTGATCAAGTTTCTTCTTCCTCTCCAGATGAGGCTGTCAGAATCTTCATCCACCCCAGGTGATTATAAAACGTTTCAAGATCTTATGAGGGGAGTTGCCTGAACTCCTAGAGATTCCTGTTGGAGTAGTCCAAGACAAACTCTCAAACTCCTCCATACCTGTGTATCAACTCGCTTGACTACCAGTTAGGCCCTGCCAAATTACTGTGGTAAACCTCAGCCTCAGTAGCTTCAATATCTAAAAGAACGGACGGGTGCTATTAAGCCCCTTCTCAAGGGTTTGAACAAGTTTATACCCATCTCTCACAAGGCTCACTGGCAGCAGCCAATAAAATGAATCTCCAGAGACAACAAAGGTTGATTTCCCCCCAGATTTGGATTTGTTTGGCAGGAAAAACTGTTCAACCTCTAGTTTGCAAATAAGAATTTACAACTACCAAGCCTTGTTGGCAATATATGATTATATTAATTGGGACTCTGAAAAAATTCACTGAGAAGATTCCACAGGAAATGATAGATAAATTCAAATCCATCATTGCCAAGGGTCAACTTGTGGCTGGACCATCTCTGGAGGCAGCACTTGGTGGGTGCTTCCATAGCAATGGGAAGGTCCTTTTGACTCCACTCATCTGTAATTCTTAAGGAGGTACAAGTCATAATTGAAAACCTTCCATTCAAGGGATGCAGCTTTTTCTATGCCAAGGCACACTACATTCTTTTAAGGACTCAATGGCAACCCTGAGGTCTTTGGGAGTCTATACACCTGCTCTCAAAGGAAAACAATATAAACCACAGGTTTACCAAATGCCATTCCTCTATCAACAGAACAAACAGTTGGATCCACCAAGGAAATGACAACATTTTCCTTGGTAGAAATCTTTCACTTCCACTGCTTTGTTGATCCATCAGCCTTCTTTGATTGATTTTGGCTGCTTGCTTAAGAGCAGAGTACCAATCCCTACCGATCATCCCATCCCACCCCTACTACTTTCTTTTGGGAATCACTTATATCTGTTCTGAAAATTCTGGAACACTATCACTATTGATCAGTGGGTTCTGAACATAATAGAGATTGCATATACTATCCAGTTCCAGTCTTCTTGTCACCCTCAAATACCTCCCACAAATGACCCTTCTGATGAGAGTGTCTTTTGTTAAGAAGTGTGTCTCCTGATGCAACAGAAATCCTGCGTCAGTACGGGGGAGAGGGGTTTTATTCCCCAAAAGAGAGCACTGAAGTCTATCCTGGACCTAAGACAACTAAACACCTTCATCAGAAAGGTCAAGTTCAGGATCATTTGCTTCTGTTACCCTATCCCTAGAGCAGAGGAGATTGATACACCACTCTCCATCCCCTGGATGCCCATTTTTGCATCACAGTTCACCCAGCCCACATAAGATATCTAACATTCCTAATGGGAGATTGCTATTACCAATACAGAGTACTAACATTTGGCCTGTTGATAGCTCCCAGACTGTTCAAAGTGCCTTGAAAGAATAGCTGCGTACCTCAGGAAGTTGGAAATCCAAATGTTCCCATACTTAAATGGCTAATTTGTGCAAAGTCTCCTCAACAGGTAGCAGACTTCATCCAGGAGATACTGCTTCTTTTGTGTGATTAAATCTGAAAATAAAGACCAGTAACTTCTGACCACGGTACACAAAATAGAGTTCATTGTGGTCATTATAGACTTTGACGACAATGATATGCACACATGTCCAGGCTAATCCAGAATATATCTGACTACTGGGCTGTATGGCATCCTGTACCTTTATGACTCAGCATGCCAGACTTTACCTGTGCTGCATGCAAAAGTGACTGAAGTCTGTATATCAGCCAAGCAAACATCATCTGGACATGTTGGTTCCTGTTCCACCATGAGTCCTGTTATGATTAGAGGTGGATAGACCTGACAAAAGTCTGCAAAGGGGTTCCATTCTTCCCCCACCAGTTCTATCAAAGACTCTGATAGATGCATCCACGTTGGGCGGGGGTCCCCATCTTGGATGACTTGCAAATGCAATGGTTGTGGACACCTTGAGAAACAACTCTTCTCATAAACATGCTAGAGTTAAGAACCAGTCATCAAGCTTATGTGATCTTTCTACCAGTCATCAAGGGGCTTACCATGTAAGTCATAACAGGCAACATTAGCATGTTTTACTTAAACAAGCAGAGTGGAATCAGATCCATTCTGCTGTGTCAAGAGGTACCCCAACTGTAGAACTTTTTACATATGCCAGAAAGTTACGCTGAAGAAGATTGATCTTCCAGGAATACACACCTCAGATCACCTCAGCAGAAAGTTTGTGGACAACAGGAAATGTTGTCCATAAAAGATATGACTCAATAGCTATTCATCAAGTGGGGTTCCCCTACTATGAACTGGTTCACCATCAGGCTGTACAGGAAGTCTCATCGCTTCTGCCCCAGAGAGCATCAGAGTCCAGAGACTACTTTGGATGCATTCCTGATCCTGTGATCCATGGATCCTCTCTACGCCACATTTCTTCCAATTCCACCAACACCAAGTGTTGATATAATGTCTAAATGGGACAGATGAGAGTGATGCCTTTGGGATTTTGGCCCGTTTTATTCAATGACATTTTGGAAGGCTGTGACCTGTGATTTCCACTTTACTCTTCTTGTGGTTAGTTAAATCATGCTGGAATTGTTGGTTAAAATTGTTAATACTGCCCTCTGGAAAGGCAAGAGACCACTTCCCTCGAGAGTTACAACTTTACTCAAGAAACTATTTCTAGATGCTAGTAATCTTGCCTAATCTTTTCTTACCTTTACCCCACTGTCTCTTCCCCAAAAAACAGAATTACTTTTTTTTCCTCTTAGCTGAATGATTACAGATATCTTATACATTTTAATTCTTTTAATAATGAGAAAGTATAACCCTGTTTTGGAGAGGCAGTCTGTATGTGTTTCTCCTAGACCTGGAAGATGCTGTAAGATATTCATATAAGAAGAGTCCCTTATGATCAAGTTGTTATAGCTCCATAGCTCACATGCTATGCAGATCCATACTTTGCATCCCTTCCCATTTTTCACTGCATTCTCCTCACTCGCTTCCTTTCCTTTCTGTGAATGCCCCTTCTTTGTTTTTTTTCTTATTTCACCTCCTTGTGTAATCATTTCAATCAGATTGATGAGGTGTTAAGTGAATATTGTTTTCGATAAATAAGAAAATATCGCTAACTAGCACCTATTTTAATAAATACGTTGGAAGTTGACCCTATAAGGTACTTGAAGCACCTTGTGTAATAATTTGTTGTATTTTTGCATTTGTTAGTTATCACAGTGAATATGTACTTCTAATGTAAAATTATTTTCTTTCCTCTTTTAGTGCATTTGAAACGCCACTTTATGTTCCGAAACCATCTCTGTTTAGTTTTCGAAATGCTGTCCTACAACCTCTATGACCTGTTGCGGAACACCAACTTCAGAGGTGTCTCACTGAACCTGACACGGAAGTTTGCACAGCAGATGTGCACTGCACTGCTTTTCCTTGCGACTCCTGAACTTAGTATCATTCACTGTGACCTAAAACCTGAGAATATCCTGCTCTGTAACCCCAAACGAAGCGCTATCAAGATTGTTGATTTTGGCAGTTCTTGCCAACTTGGGCAGAGGGTGGGTGTTTCATAAATGTTAATGTTTTGTCTAATTAGAAGCTTGAGGAACATTTAAAAATGAGATTAAGCAAATCCTAACACTTTCTCATTGCCAATTTCAGCTTTGCTTATGTTGATTAATATTAAACACTGATTTGTTTTTTATGATGTGGCAACATAAGGGTGCCTATGAAAAATAATATCTTTAACAAATTCCCAGTTAATTTTCCTGACACTATTTCATAATGCAAAAGACATCTACATTTAACAGTAGGAGCTTAATATAGTACAAGGGTAACAAATTAAATATTTTCATTAGTATTTTTTTTTCTGTGTTTGTAATTCCTTTTTTGATTTTAAGATATTGCTTGGTATGGGTAAGTGAAAACATTCAAGATATTTGTAACATTATAATAGTTAGCTTTAAATACAGGGCCAACCAGACTCAGAGCTTTGAGGTAACTTTAAAAAAAATTTTGAGAGAGAGACAGAGAGAACACTGTTTCCATAACATTAATCTTTCGTCATAAAGTGTGCTCATTGTTAGGAATAGAAGAAAATAAGTGGTAGACTGGGAATACTGGGTAGCTCAGGGGACTGCTGAGGGTGTGTTGAACTTCTAACATCTACTTCGCTAGCTGAAATTCAGTTCCAGGGTGAAAAACTTGAGTCACTGTCATCTGATAGTTGTTCAGTGGTTCAGTCCACATCACAGAATCCACCACCAAAATTAGCACTAATTGGCCATGTTCTTGACAGTCTCTCCCAAGACACAAAAATTGAATGGGTTTAGTGACTAAGGCCTCAATTCTGCAAACATTAAGCATATGAGTAATTTTACTCATATGGGTAGTTGCATTTACTTCAATGGGATTATTAGAGTAAGTAAAATTATGTATGCATTTAAGTGTTTGCGGAATAGGGGTCTGAATTACCCTAGGTCCTGCAGATGGTTCCTTTAGATTAGAATAGAGGCACATTGCTTGGGCAGTAAAGGAAAACGTAGGGCTTCGCTACACTTGCAAGTTAGAGCGTATTAAAACAGCCCCAGGTGCCCGAACTCACGACCCGTCCACACTGGCAAGGCACTTAGAGCGCCTGGACTCTGCAGCTGGAGCGCTGCACGAGAAACATAACGCTTGCTGCGCCTTGGCTGAAATGCCCCCCCGCATCAGTGTGAACGAGGTGTTGCATTACTGCACTTTGATCAGCCTCCGGAAACGTCCCATAATCCCCTTAAGTCAAGTGACCACTCTTGTCATTGTTTTGAACTCAGCTGTAGGAAAGCAGATATGCCCTTTCAGAGCACCGTTTTTGACAGCTGGCATGCTTAGCTGCTCTGGGACAAAGCAAGCCATTAGTGTTGAATGCTGCTTGCTGAGAGTGTGAGAGAGAGGCGGGCGGGGAGGGGGGCTGCTGCTGTCTGAACTTACAAGACAGCATGCTGACATGCTCTCAGCCGCTCTAAAACCCACACTCTCTCCCCCCACATACACACAACACACTCCACCCTGCCCCCCATTTGAAAAGCACGTTTCAGCCACTTGCATGCTAGGATAGCTACCACAATGCACTGTTCTCGGTGGTGTTGCAAGAGCTGCTAATGTGGCCACGCCAGTGCGCTTGAATCTGACAGTGTGAACACACTGCAGCGCTTTCCCTACTGCGCTCTCCTAGGGCTGGTTTAACTCACAGCGCTCTACATCTGCAAGGGTAGCCATACCCTTAGATTGCCATGATTTATGCCGTATGTGTTTTGAGGATAAATAGATTACTTCAGTATTCAGGGCTATCTATCTGACACCTTCAATGAGTACTAATTTCACTTACATTAAAAAAAAATTGGATTAAACCATTTACTGTAATTGTAGATAAGTACATAAATATTGTTTTAACAGATGCCAAAAGCTTCTCCCTTCCTGAGGAAGAATTGGACTCTCCACCTAGTTTAGTTTTTAATGGCAGTCTGCTCATAGACATTATTTCAAGATACATGGAGCATATTTATTGCACCCCAATATATCCTAGTGTACAGAAAGGTTCTTCACTGTCTGAATACATTGTCAGTGAAGAAACATCCCACCATACATAAGTATTGGGGTAGCCGTCTTAGTCTGTATCCATAAAAAAACAACGAAGAGTCTGGTGGCACCTTAAAGACTAACAGATTTATTTGGGCATAAGCTTTCATGGGTAAAAAACCCTTCTTCAGATGCAACCATACATACCCACTATACATAGTAACCTTTCCCTGCCTGACCGCTCTAAAACAGGGGTGTCAGTCATACAGATGACTAGGAATCCTGTAGAAAGAAATTTTCAAAAGTATCTAAGTGACTTGGGAGTTTAAGCCTCATTGAAAGCCAATGGGACTTGGGCTTCTAAGTGCCTAAACACTTTTGAACATGGAATTTAGGTTTGCAAGTCACTTAGGCACTTCTGAAATTTTACTTATAAAGATTAAGAATGCTATCCCCTTTTCTTTGCAACAGTTGAGTGTTGGGAGGAGTGTGAAGAAGGATATTCCCCACTCACAGCGGGAACCGAACAGAAATCTGAATAAGATATTCAGAGGAGGATATTAGTCTGAATTGGGAGAAATCCTATTTTTTCTTAAAGATTAATTTAAACAAACAAAAGGATCTCTTTGAGTAAAGCCCTATTTTTAAAGACGTGTAGCAGATGTCGGGGCTCAGGAGAGTGCTAGTATTTTATTAAGTATTGATATGTAGATATCTGAGACTTCAAGTACAAATTCTGATTTTTATATTATTAAATTTCCAGACTTCCCTTTTCGTCCTTCCCAACCTCAAAAATACTTTTCTGTGGTAAAGTTCTTGTAAGTCACTAATGTCTAAATCAGGATAAGGCTTTTCAGAAGTTATTAATTATCTTTCTATGTGTTTATTTCAGATATACCAATATATCCAGAGTCGTTTTTATAGATCTCCAGAGGTGCTACTGGGAATGCCTTATGACCTTGCAATTGACATGTGGTCCCTTGGGTGTATTTTAGTAGAAATGCACACTGGAGAACCTCTCTTTAGTGGAGCAAACGAGGTGTGTAAATTCCCAATGGTAGAAGTGATCTTATTCTTCATTCTTTCTAATCAGGAGTTTGATCTAATTAATTGTAAGGCACACATAGAGGAAGCCTGTTTAAGTGTTTAAGAATTGGCATCAACTTGGCAGTAGGAATATCTTTTGACAGGAGTCTAAAGTACAGATTGCTTATATCAAATTGTAATGTATTGATTTCTGCAAATATTGATACTTGCACTTATTTGTGTATTTGCTTCTTACATAAGAATTAATATTCTCAAATGTCACAGCTGATTTGTAACTCAACAGCTTTTTTAGGTAGTTCCAGTTTTCTTCCCACATGTCTACCTAGAATTTTAGATTTCATCTCATTGCCAAATTATCTACTACATTTGTTTTTATAACTATTCTTTCTTTTGAACCAGGTGGATCAAATGAATAAAATAGTGGAAGTTCTGGGTATAGCACCTGCTCATATTCTTGACCAAGCACCAAAAGCAAGAAAGTTCTTTGAAAAGTTGCCAGATGGCACTTGGAACTTAAAGAAGACCAAAGATGGGAAAAGGGTAAGTTAGGTATCCTAGATAAGGGATGGAGTGTTCTAAATAAGTTTCTGTGGTAACTATTGTACTGATTAAAAATGTTTGTTCTTTTGAAGACTTAATTTTAACACTATTTAATATTCAGTATGATAGAATTGATTTGAAAATTAAATCTATTAATGTTCTCAGTACTGACAAATAACTCCTGACTTTCATTTGATTTTCTTTTATGGTTTATTTAAACGGTGATAATGTAAAGTCTAGCTTATAACTTGAATGACAGTCAACTGCTAACTTCTCAACAGGAGTACAAACCACCAGGAACTCGTAAACTTCACAATATACTTGGAGTTGAAACAGGGGGACCAGGCGGACGGCGTGCTGGGGAATCGGGTCATACTGTAGCTGACTACTTGAAGTTCAAAGACCTCATCTTAAGGATGCTTGATTATGACCCCAAAACCCGAATTCAACCTTATTATGCCCTGCAGCACAGTTTCTTTAAGAAAACAGCAGATGAAGGTACAAATACAAGTAACAGTGTGTCTACGAGTCCTGCCATGGAGCAGTCGCAGTCTTCAGGAACCACCTCTAGCACATCTTCAAGCTCAGGTACATTTCTCATTAGTAAATTGTCAAGACAGTATTATTTTAAAGAGAAAATATCAAAAATTTCAAGTCAGCAATTTTTCCATATAAATGTCTTCATTTTTTTCACTTCTGAAAGTTTGTCTTTTTAAAAGCAAAAATATTTTAAAAATTCATAATAGATTTCCACTACAACCTATAACTTAAAAATTCAGTCGAATTTTTTTCATCTAAACCTATTTCTGCTTTATACGGAATAAATTGTTTCAAGATCAAAGCCTAATCTTATGTTCCTAACAGTTGTTCTGTGGAATGCTACAAATATTGCTGCTTTTCTATTATTGCTTGTGTTATGATTGTTATAGGTGGGTCTTCTGGGACAAGCAACAGTGGAAGGGCTCGGTCAGACCCTACACATCAACATCGACACAGTGGTGGACACTTCACTGCTGCTGTCCAAGCTATGGACTGTGAAACACAGAGTCCACAGGTATGCTCTTGAACAGAGCTTCTCCCTGATGCATTTATAAAAACGCAATTGCTTTTATATTTTGAGAAGATTGAATCCATAAACTATCCTGTAATGTCAAGATTTATGCTCATTAACACTTCAAAGTGATTAAAAAGGTGGGGTAGGCATGGAACTGGCAATTGGAAGAGGATTTTGCTAGTCCCATTTCTTCCACAGATAATCCTTTGTGAATATCTTGGGTAAGTCACTTTGGCCAAAATAGTACCAGCAGCCTTAATAATTTGGCTAAGTACTGGGGAATCCTGCAGCTGTAAGGGGGAAGAATCCCCCACTCCCTAACTATGGACTGCCAGCAACAGAGAGCCTCTAGGGCTCTTGCAGCTTTTCCTCCATTCCCCTGTTAAGGACCAGAGACTTCAAATAGTCATAAATCTTCCAGTCCATCCCAAAGAGCAGTTTGAACATAGACTTTATACGGCCAGAAGGGACTATCATGATCATCTAGTTTGTAGAATCTCACCCACCCACTCCTATAATAGACCCATAACTTCTGGCTGAGTTACTGAAATCCTCAAATCATGATTTAAAGACTTAAAGTTACAGAGAATCCACCATTTACTCTAGTTTAAGCCTGCAAGTGACCAGTGCCCCATGCTGCAGAGGAACACGAACACTTCCCCCCGCCCCCCTCCAAGCGTTCCTTACCAATCTGACCCAGGGGGAAATTCCTTCCCAACTCCAAATATGGTGATCAGTTGGATCCTGAGCATCTGGGCAAGACCCACCAGCCCTACAGCTGGGAAAGAATTCTCTGTAGTAACTCACAGCCCTCCCCATCTAGTGTCCCATCATCAGCTGTTGCAGATATTTGCTGCTATCAGTCACAGATTGGCAATATGCCATTGTACACAGTCTCATCATACCATATGCTCCATAAACTTATCAAGCTCGGTCTTGAAGCCAGTTAGGTCTTTTGCCCCTACTACTCGCATTGGAAGGCTGTTCCAGAACTTCACTCCTCTAATGGTTAGAAACCTTCAACGAATTTCGTCTAATGTTGATTGCCAGTTTATATCCATTTGTTCTTGTGTCCACCTTGATGCTTAACTTAAATAACTCCTCTCCCTCCCTGGTATTTATCCCTATGATGTATTTATAGAGAGCAGTCATATCTCCCCTCAACCTTCTTTTGGTTAGGCTAAACAAGCCAAGCTCTTTGAGTCTCCTCTCATAAGGTAGGTTTTCCATTCCTCAGATCATCCTAGTAGTCCTTCTCTGCACCTGTTCCAGTTTGAATTCATCTTTCTTAAACCTGGGAGATCAGAACTGCACACAGTATTCCAGTTGAGGTCTCAGCAGTACCTTGTATAATGGTATTACCACTTCTGTTTCTCTACTGGAAACACCTTGCCTGATGCATCCTAGGACTGCATTAGCCTTTTTCACAGCATCACATTGGCGGCTCATAGTCATCCTGTGATCAACTGATACACTCAGCTCTTTCTCCTTGTCTTCCAACCGAAAAGTCCCCAGCCTATAGCAAAATTTTTTTTTGTTAGTCCCTAAGTGCATGACCTTGCACTTTGCACTATTAAATTTCATCAAATTTTTATTACTCCAGTTTTCAAAGTCATCCAGATCTTCTTGTATGATACGCCAGTCCTCGTCTGTATTGGCAATACCTCCCAACTTTGTGTCATCCACAGTCTTTATTAACACACTCCTGCTTTTTGTGCCAAGGTCACAACAGTATATTGCAGAGAACCCACACAGAGCTTGCAGTGGCAGGGTCTGTCCCCAGGTAAACCTCTGCTTCAGTTTCTCTCTTTATCCCCATTTGACATTAATGTTTCTAAGACATACTAATGTTCTTGAAGGAAAGCCACTATACAAGTGCAAAGTAGTAGTAGTATTTTTTGTTGCTTTTATTATTCGTTGAACTATGGTCTTGGTTAAAAATATAAGTGAGTATATATCTGCTTGATTTACTGATAAAAGAATAAAACTAAAATGTAGTAGTTATTGGCCATTGCTGCTCATCACTTTACAACATAAAGCTAGTGGAAAAACAAAGCTTCTCAGTATTGCCATCGCTATTATAAAAGGAGTAATTGTACTTCTTCCCAGGTGAGGGGAATAATTATGAAAATAAACTTATGAAATCAGTTTTATTAGCTAATATTTTGGTAGAGTTGTTAATAATACTCTTCTGATGCTATTGGGATCTCAATGCAAGCTTCAAGCTACTTGTCTAATAATATTAATACAGTAAAAGCTGTTTTATCCGGCACTTCACCAACTGGAAAGCTCTATAAAGCAGCCAGGACAGGTTGTCGTTTGCGGGGAACTGCCTGAGGTGAGGGCCCCCCGCACCTGCCACCCCACACTCCCTCCCGCGCCCCAACCCACTGCCTTGAGCTCCCTCCCGCACCCAAACTCCCTCCCAGAGCCCATTTCCCGCACCTGCTCCTGTGCTCCAACCTCCAGCCCCGCACTCCCTCCCTCTTAGTTAACCAGCATTTTTCACTTACCGGCATCCCCCATTCCTCCAATATGCCAGATAAAACAGCTTTTACTGTACTAATAATTTGTTTTTCAGTATTAGAGACCCCAATCAGAGATCAGGGTCCTGTTGTGCTAGGCATGATGTAAACACAAACTTACTGGTTACTACCTTTAAACAATGCTGCCTCTGAATTTGCTTTTTACACTTTTGCAGTAGGTCACATAATTAGAATTTTTTTTCTTGAGTGTATCAGCAATATTAAATTCAAAGTTTCTGTTCTAGTTTTTCTTTTCCAAAGATACATTTAGAAAAGCGTATTAGAAATATTTCTAGCTTCGTACTTTTATCCGTTTTTATGCTACTTAAAATTTATTTTATTTTTTACATTAGAGTAAATTTTAATGGTTTTTAAGCTCTTTGTATAAATGGCATATAAAACATATTTGATTAAACTTTTTATTTCTTAAACTACTGTCATAGGTTCGACAGCAGTTTCCTCCTCCACTTGGTTGGACAAGCACTGAAGCTCCTACACAGGTCACCGTTGAAACCCATCCAGTTCAAGAAACCACCTTTCATGTAACCCCTCAGCAACAGAATGCATTACATCACCACCATGGGAATAACTCCCACCATCATCACCACCACCACCACCACCATCATCATGGACAGCAAGCCTTGGGTAGCCGGACCAGGCCAAGGGTCTACAATTCTCCAACAAATAGCTCCTCCACCCAGGATTCTATGGAGGTGGGCCATAGTCACCACTCCATGACATCTCTGTCTTCCTCAACTACTTCTTCCTCTACATCTTCCTCCTCTACCGGTAACCAAGGCAATCAAGCCTATCAGAACCGCCCAGTGGCTGCTAATACCTTGGACTTCGGACAAAATGGAGCTATAGACATGAATTTAACAGTCTATTCTAATCCGCGCCAAGAGACTGGCATAGCTGGACATCCAACATACCAGTTTTCTGCTAATACAGGTCCTGCTCATTACATGACTGAAGGACACCTTGCAATGAGGCAAGGAATTGATAGAGAAGAGTCTCCCATGACAGGAGTTTGTGTTCAGCAAAGTCCTGTGGCTAGCTCGTGACTAAACTGAAACCAAGTTTGTTTCTTGTGTGTTTTTATAGAAGTGGTGTTTTTCCAAAAACAAAGTGCAAAGCTGCTTGAATCAGAAGGAGATAAACTCACTGAACCGCTACAGGGGGGCAAAGCTGACTATTTTTTTAAACTTGAAAAGATTGCAAAGGGACAATGAAAGTTTTTTTAAGAGCCATGTCCAAACCCACCTTAATGGATAGCTTAGAGGTGTTGTCTCACCTTTTGCTTCCCCCTTCCTCCCATTTTAACTTGCCACAACTTAGTCATAGATTTTTTTTTTTTGTCTCATTCAACAGGGGTTAATGTTCAAATGTTGGTCTTAGTTGCAAATTATTTTTTTTAAAAGCACTGCACAGGTTTTACATAAAAGGACCCTTTGGGGTTGGTTGGGAGGGATTGAGTAATATGGGTTTTTCAAGTTCCCCAAATATACATGGGCACAGAAATGCAGTACTGTAAGGAAGAGGGACCTTCAGATTACACTATATATAATATTCAGCTGTAAAAAGGGACAGTTGTAAAGGAGTTTGTAAGGCACATTAAGCATGCTAAGTGGCGGTGATCAGAACTCTCCTTATCTGAATCTACTGAGGATCAAAGCAGCAATTATAATGGGATTCTGTGTGTCTCATATTTTAGAGACCACAGTCAGCTAGTATTGGAATATGACTGGTCTCATAACTAAGGTGCACTGAGAAGCAATCAACGGGTTGGTCCTGGCCAGTCCTGGGGAGGTCTTAAGTGGTGGTCTTTGGGATAACCTTTGGCCTTATGGATTTGGACTCTTAAATTAGAAGAGCCTACCATTTCAGATGCAATCACTTTTGGACATGCTTTTGCAGACAGTCCTTAATGCTGAAAACAGAGAATGGGTAATTCAAGAGGCCTTTCTTTTAAAATAGACTTTTGTGACCCACTTATTGTAAGGTATTGCAAGGTCACTTTGCGTGTGTCATAAAGTTGACTTCCTTATTGGTTGAAGGTCACAGAAGTAGTGGTTTGCGTTTGATGGAAATAGCTACAACTGTGTCCCTTCCTGCTTTTTTACTTTTTTCTTTTGCTTTTTCTCGGCACGTGGTTTCTCCACCATTACTTCTGCACAAAGATGTCTTCTGTTCATTCTGAACATTTTAAAAAATGCAGAATTTTATGTGACTGCTTTTTTGCCTCACAATTATGCTGTGAATTTTACAAAAATTTATTTTCTTTTTTGATAATTTATTGTACCAAAGCTGTTTTTATAGCACATAGATGTCTGTAACCAATAATGTAGCAGTTCTGCACTTTGACACAAGGTGTAATTAGACCATTTTTAAATGTCAGTTGAAAATTATGGCTGTACTATTGCTTAAACAAAACTGGAACTGTTGTTGAATTCATAGCCAATACATTTACAGCAATCTGTGTACTGAACATAATAGATTGACATCTAATTCAAGACTATAACATCTGTTACATTATAAATGTGTTCAGGCTTCTGAAGGTAAAAGGGACACTAGATCCAGAAGCTATGAAACCAGCAGTTGATTCTTGTATTCCTTATTAACATAAATGTAAACTTGAAGGTAAGACCTTGATTGCATGAACAGGTCCAAAACAATAGTATGAGTAAAGCAAAAAGCTCATGAGAGACCTGAAGTTAGAAGGCTGTATTTAACAGGTGCCTAATTTTTGGGTTATGCTGCCTTAATATAACACAGTCAGCTTGGCAGTTGCTAAATTTATGGGCCCACATAAAGATTTATAAATATTATGAATAAAAACTCAGTGAATTAAAGTGAAAAATAAAGGTAGTTCAGCAATTACCTATCCCAGAACATTGTTTGCCCATTAGATATTACAGAAGCAGTGATCTACCTCTGCCAGTAAGCCCTTTAAAAAGGTAATTCAGCAGAAGAATATTGCATCCTTACACTGGTCAATTCCATGTGGCTGGCTAGGTCAGGGTTTTTTTTTTTGAACAAAAGTTTTTTTTTGTTATACTTAATGGCAACACAGCAGCTGAATATTGTGTAAATGCAAATGAGTACTTGGGGGTTATCAGTTTTTGTAAATCACAATTTTTTTTATCACGGGATCCATATTTCTTTTGTATTGACATGTCAAGCCTGTGAATTAAAGTATTTTTGAACTCAGTAGTTCAGAAAAGTTTACAGTGGTTGAAATGCTGTCATCTTAGAAACAGAGCACTGAGTTTAGCAATATAAAAAGGAATCCAGTACTTTCTGCTGTCTAGAAATATAAGGGTAATATAAAATATGGGTAATTTTTCCTGTGTTGGTTGCCACACTTTAGCAAGCACCAAAAATTAAAGCCGTTTAAAAAAATATTTACATAAAAACCATAAAATCCAATGCTTCTGCATACTGTGTTATGTTACAGTCCAGTTTTGTGTGCTTTACTACACAGTTTGGTTACAGGACTTCTGTGCATTGTAAACATAAACAGCATGGAAAAGGTTAAATACCTGTGTTCAGATTGTAAGATCTAGTCCGGACTTGCTGTGTATATTGTAACGTTAAATGAAAAAGACAAGCCCTTTGTATTATAGTCATGCAGTCTTATGTATGATAAACAGTTGAATAATTTGTCCTCAGACTCTTTACTGTGCTTTTTAAAAAAGTAATTTAAGAGAAAATGTAAACATAGTAATATCTTCCTATGCAATTAACCTACTCCAAACCTTGGTTTGGTAGGTATAACTATAGTAAAATATGTAAATATTAGATACATTGACACAGACTTTAAAAAAAATTACAGAAGTAAAAGTTGGAGGCGTAACAGATCATTTTGAGTTTTTAATTGAAACAGCAAGGTATATAAATCATTGATGTATAAACACTGACGTATTTTGATCTCTGCTTGATTCCAATTGACATATAATATTGCTTTTAGTTTCAGAATTGTTTATATTCTCATCCACTAGTTTCAGACTATTACAGAGATCTTCTTACATGCACTTTAGAGTTCCTACTATTATAATCAATTGATAGATTTCAAGGACAGAAGGGTCATTATAATGATCTAGTCTGACCTCCTGCATAACACTGGCATAGAATTTTACCTGGTAATTCCTGCATCAAGCCCATATCGTTTGGTTGAGTTAGCACATATGTTTTAGAAAGACATCCAGTCTTGAATGAGAGGTTTCAAGAGATGGAGAATCTACATCATCTCTTGGTAAGCAGTTCAGTGGTTAATTATCCACACTTAAAAATTATTCCCCTGGTTCCCAATTTAAATTTGTCAAGCTTCAGCTTCCAGTATTGGGATATTGTTATGCCTTTGCTTACTAGGTTAGAGCTGTCTAGTTTCAGACCTCTCCCCTGTAAAGAGTGAGCAAGTCACTTCTTAATCTTCTCTTTAATAAGTTGCCTTGATCAGGCCCCTTAAGTCTCTAACTGCAAAGCATGTTTTCCAGACCTCAAATTATTCTTGTGGCTCTTCTCTGAACTTTCTTCAATTTTTAACATCTGTTTTAAAGTGTGGATACCAAAACTAGACACAGTGTTCCAGTAATGGTCTTAATAATGCCATATACAGAGGTAATATCACTTTACTCCTATTTGTTTATACCTATTCCTGTTTATCCATCCAAGGACTGCATTTTAGGCTTTTTAGCCACAGCATTGCACTGGAAACTGTTTAGTTGGTTAGCCATAATGACTCCTAAGCTCTTTTCAGATTTGCTGCTTTCCAAGATGCAGTCAACCATCCTGTAAGTATGACCTTATATTCTTTACTAGAGTATGGCTTTGCATTTGACTATTTTAAAATGTATGATGTTTGAATGTTCCTGGTTTACAAAGCAATCCAGTTCTGTAGAAGTGACCTGTCCTTTTTATTTACGACACCACCAGTTTTTGTGTGGTCTTCAAACTTCATCAGCAATGATCTTATATCTTCTTCCAGATAACGGATAAAAACACTGAAATAACTTTTGAGCTGAATACCCTGTTGAATCTCTCTCTAGAAACACTTTCAGTTGTTGTTGATTTCCCCATTAACTGTTACATTGAGATATATTGGTTAGCCAGTTTTTAATCCATTTAATATGTGCTGTATTGATTTTGTATAATGCTATTATTTTAATCAGAATGTGGTACAACACTTTGAGATAGCATGGAGATATCTACATTTCCAAAATAATCAAATAACTCCATAAAGTGAAATTGTATATGATTATAAATTTAGCTTGCATGCAAAATTTATAAGATCAGTATCACCAGTTTCTTATATATGATTCAGCATGTCAGTGTGGTAAGATATATCCTGATATAAAGGTGCACATCAAAATATTAGAATTCTACAGAATATTATGGTTGCCAGGCAAACACACATACATATCTGCTCTATTAGGATTATAGGTGTTCTGTGCACACCGTTGTTTGATTGGGTCCTGTTGAATCACCCCATTGTTGGGTATATCAAGCAATTTCTAATGATCTTTAGAAATTGGGATTTATTGTCCACCTGATGATTACCTTTAAATTTCTAATTTTTCCAACTTTTTTTAACAACTTGCTTAGGCCACTTGTTTAATTTCCATAGCATTTCTCCAAGATAGTGGTGTCAAATATGCAGGCCCCCCGCCCCGCCCCGCCCCTCCCCCCCCCCCGGATCTAATATTATATGTGATTTCTAGAACGAATAATATTGTACATAGATTTATTATGAAGTACTAATATGCACAATAGGTCTCAGAGAAGAAATGGGTCATTGGGAGAGATTTGAATTGGGGATGGGTTAGGGCCTAGCACAATGGAATTGAAGAGAAAATCTATGTGTAGGGGGCAAATCTGGAGGGTATGAAGGTGTGTGTGTGTGTGTAGGGGGGGAAGCTGTGGGTGAAGCTGGTATAGTTGGTGGAGTGATAGGGTTGAGAGTCAATAAAACAAGGAATCAGATAAGAGATTAGGGTCGAGTGGAATTGTATAGATCTTGAAAATGAGAATGAGAAGTTTAATTAGATTGATCCTGGGAGACCTAGTGAAGGGATTTGAAGAGGTAATGATGTGGTCTGATTGGATGAGGAAGATCATTTGAACAGTTGTACTTTGGATTGGCTGGATGGAAGCAATATGGGTCTCAGGGAAGCCAGAAGAGGAAATTCCAGTAATGAAAATGGGAGATAACTAGGGCATAGATAAATGTTTTGGCTGTTGTGACAGGATTGATTTTTAATATTTATGGAGGAGGAGGAAGTGGCAAGACTTAGCAATAGTCCTAATATACAGGATAAAGAAGAGAGGAAATGAAAGATGGTCACAAGTATCTGTGACTGTGGATGAAAGTGTTGTAATTGAGAAAGGCAAAGGTGGAGAAGAGGGCTTGGTTTGGGCCTTTTAAGCTTGAGCTCTTGTGGTGAACCAACCAGGATGATATGTCAGAAAGTCAAAAATGTGGAGCGTGAACAACAGAAACAGAAGAGTGTAGGTGGTAGAATAGAGTCAGCATAGAGGTAACAGCTAATGCTATGTTAATTCATTAGGTCAACTAAGGATAAGGTGTAGGAGAAAATGAAAGGACTTGAGGACAGAGCCCTGTGAGTCACCAACAGAAGAGGGGCTGAGGAGGAGGAGCCCCACCACAAGACACACTGAAAATACACAATGATAGAACAGCATCACAGAAGTCAGGTGGACAGTGTCTGTTGAGAGAGTCATCAACTGCTAAAGCCTGTAGAAAGATTGAGGATGAGCATGGAGGAGAGGCTAACTATGAACTGGTAATTGGAAACCTTTGTTAGAGCAATAGCAATGGAGTAGAAAGGACAGAAAATCTATTAATTTATATGCATAGATTTGTGTATGTATTCTGAAATAGGTTCTGTGACAGATTGTGGATCCAGTGTAGGGCATCCTATATGGTACTAGACTTCTGGGTCATCACAAGTAATTCCCTTCCTGATGAAAATTCAAGAAACATTAACACACTTTTGTAAGTCATCCTGGCTAAGTAATTAGAATGGCTATCCGAATGTAAGGCTGCTGAGCTCAAATAGGAAACAGATCTGTCTGACACAAAAATCTAAGAGCAGCTTGAAGATTACTGTGTTCCAGTCTGAGCAACAAGAAAAAAACAGTTAGTTATTGTTGGAAAATATGAGCTAACTCCTTGCTTATCAGACAATCAGAAGTATGTCACTTGCATAGTACAGTAAATCTTTTTCTGAAGGAAGCTGTATTTGTATTGAAGTGAACAAAAAACATCAGCTCTTTAAACAAAGATCTGGGAATCCAAAACAGCCAATTGTATGCTGGGCCAGTCAGTCATTTGTGAATCTCATAATAGCCACTAGAAATTTTCCCATATGCCTCAAATTGACAGACAATATTGGTCCAGTTTAACTAGGACAACACTATGAGATACCTCAGTACAGTACCTTGGAGGTTTCCTCTATTCTTGCTCCTCTCTATATCTGACACCCTTCTCATTGGGCCATTCCCTGTCTCCATGATATCTGGGGTCAGACCAGATTTTAGCTCTACGCCTCAGGAAGAGCTCCCCAGCCCCAATCAGCACATAAAGCAAATACCTTTGTAATAGAACTTTCAGAGGATTTTAAAAAGATTTTTAACTAAATGTCTGTTTCTTCATTAGCTTTGAGGTTTTCTTCCTCAGAACTGCTAACCTCTTTAAGACTTTGGCTTTTTGGGAGGGTGCAATGCATGGTACCTCACCTCTCCTCTCCACAGGAACTTGACTCACGACTCACAACTAGTGTGTGGCGAGGTCCACTCTGAGACAGTTGAGCAGGCTGTTTAATTTCCATAGCATTTCTCCAAGATAGTGGTGTCAAATATGCAGGCCCCCATGGTTTCATTGAGACCAGGCAAGAATCATTGCCATAGAATCAGAGAATATCAGGGTTGGAAGAGACCTCAGGAGGTCATCTAGTCCAACCCCCTGCTCAAAGCAGGACCAATTCCCAACTAAATCATCCCACCCAGAGCCTTAAAAACCTCTTAAGGATGGAGATTCCACCACCTCCCTAGGTAACCCATTCCAGTGCTTCACCACCCTCCTAGTGAAATAGTGTTTCCTAATATCCAACCTAGACCTCCCCCACTGCAACTTGAGACCATTGCTCCTTGTTCTGTCATCTGCCATCAGCCGACTCCATCCTCTTTGAAACCCCCCTTCAGGTAGTTGAAGGCTGCTATCAAATCCACCCTCACTCTTCTGCAGATTAAACAAGCCCAGTTCCCTCAGCCTCTCCCCACTACCCGTTGAGCCTGACAATCTAGCCAGCGCTCTATCCACCTTATAGTCCATTCTTCCAATCCATACTTTTTCAACTTGATGGCACGAATACTGTGGGAGACCATATCAAAAGCTTTGCTTAAAGTCAAGATATATCACGTCCACCGCTTTCCTCATATCCACAGAGCCAGTTGTCTCACTATAGAAGGCAATCAGTTTGGTAAGGCATGACTTGCCCTTGGTGAATCCATGCTGACTGTTCCTGATCACCTTCCTCTCCTCCAAGTGCTTCAAATGGATTCCTTGAGGACCTGCTCCATGATTTTTCCAGGGACTGAGGTGAGGCTGACTGATCTGTAGTTCCCCAGGTTCTCCTCCTTCCCTTTTTTAAAGATGGGCACTACTACTAGAGCTGGGGTAAATTTTTCTAAGCACTCCCTCACACACACTGCCTCTCCCTCAGGCATAGGACCCCTAGTCCCACAGCTTGAATCCCGGGGGAAGGCAATTTCTTTTCCCTCACCCCCAAGCAACCTGGAGGGAAGTAATTCCTGTTCCCAGCCAAAATGTAGGCAACATCTTTGCCCAGAAGGTTGAGAAGTTCACAAAGCATCACCCTTTCCCACAAGTTGTTTCACCTGAAAAGCCTTGGCTGCCATGAAAGTCTCAGCTGCCTGCAATCTTTCTGATACCATTGAGCCCTTTGTCACCAACGGTTCTGGCTCACGCCTCATTCAGTGCAGTCAGTCTCCACTCAGCCCAGACCCAGCAGCAGGGAGCATGTGGATGAAGTGATTCAGATCTTCCTTCTCTGAGAGATGGACCTGCCTTCAAGGCTCTAGAGGCTTGTCCTACATTTTCAGCATGGTAGCGTGAGTCTGTCTGTCTGAGCTGGGAGACTCTGTGCCAGCTGCAGTATAGACATATGACTACAGGAGGTCATAAAGTGGGCACTGTTTTCCTTAGGGAGACATTCAGGATAGGTGTCTGCAGTCTTCCCTTTCAGTCTCCCTGGTAACACACACTCCCCTCACAGGGCTCCTTTCCCACTTCCAATGGACTGGTGTAGGATATTGCTGACAATCAGCTCTTTAAGGGTCAACACTGTCTTAAAACCTCTCCTGAGTCTCCTATGCAGTTCCTCTGATGAGGAGAAATCTCTAAATCTGTGATTTACAATGAAATACCCTGGACTCTAAATTACGTTTTCCCAGAATTAAGCACAAATGAAGCACCAACTTCTCAGGTGCTTTTAGCTTTAGAAAATGAAACATCAATTCCTCCTCCCTCCAAATTAAAATGAAATAAAGAACCTTGCAAGGTTGAAGGGCTGTGTAGTTCTTTCTTACTTGGGTTATAAGAATGGGATTAAGATGGAGTGGGAATTCCCTATCAAGACCTATGTATTCCTAAGGGCTCAAATGGCTTCATTACTCTGCTTAATGTTAAGCTTACTCCAGACTCCTTAGTAAAAAGGTCATAGTTATGCAAGTGCAGATAGTATTCCTGCCAAACTCACAAACTGGAGAATATGACATCACTCAGACTATATTTAGATACAATAGCCGCAGCCTCAGCCCTAAGAGTGTTAGTTGTAGTCTCTAACTGTGAAGTCTTACATGGGAGGCCATTGTGAGCACACACAAAACCCCCAAACCATCCGACACCTACCCTGTATAAAATCTACTTTAAAGATTTCTCTAACAGCTTTTTCAGGACTGATGCTTCCCCTGGCTCTGATTTGTTGTATGTTGAAAACTTCCAAAGAATATGTTGAAGGGGCACCTATGGCTCCATCTGAAGAAACTGGAATTGCAGGCTAACATCATATATCCTTCCAAATATTCTGTTGGTATGCACTTTGGGGAGCATAGAGACAAAGCAGCCACTGAGACTTCAGACAAGGGCAAACGTCCCTTCCTTCATCCAGTGAAAGAATCTTCAAACTACATAATCTCAGCAGGCATTCCTTTTGAAGCTGTTGCTTCTCCAGATTCCAGCACAGAGATTACATGTTATGAGGAGGCCATTGCTCCCTTTCCTGAGCGTTGGAAGGCTAAGGCTGGGATTCTCTGGAAAAAACCCCAAAGCATCTCTTGATTTTACATTACACAAGTCTGGGCATATTGTATCCCCTCTCCCGCCATAGGATGCTTTTCAGGGTTGACCCTTACCTGTGATTGAACCACCTCAGAAAATGAGTGGTTGAGATAGTCAGGGAAAAATATTCAATAGAACTCACTTATAGTTCCTGGGACAAGTTTATCTTTTGCCCAAAGTAAATTAAAATAAAGCAATGCTATCCACAAGACCCCATGTATCATCGGAAGATGAAGGTGCAATAGTCCATATCCTCCACCCAGTTCTTTGGAGACAGGTATTTTCGAAAGAACACAAGATTTGTTGTGCGAATAGAAACAGTCTCCTAATAATGTAGAAATGCATAAATTGGATGTTAACAGAGTCTACTGAGGAATAAAGGAATGTATAGCAGAGGCATTCAAAGTCTCAGGTACAACTCCTCTCATTACTGTGTGTTCTGAAGATAGCTGTGATTTTGTGTGTGAAGAGATCGCACACATCTTCTGCAAAAGTCTGTAAGGTGCTGTGAGAGTTTAGAATATCTGTCACCAATATCTAACTTTTTAGTGAGTACTAAAAAAAAAAGTTAAAAAAAACAGCTGATCCCCATTATTCAATAATGTTTGAGAATTCTGCTTAGTTTAAAGTAGAGCTTGGTCATTTTCTGTTGCTTGAACTTAAGCTTACATCATTTAGTAGTATTTGTAATAATCAATTGCTACAGATTCACTTGAGGCAAGGATTTTTTATTTATCACATTAAAAGGCTCTAAAACCACAGGAAATCTCCTAGCAGACAACTCAGTTTCCATCCTTTTTGTGGTTTGTCCTATTGCAATGTGAAAGGCCTAGTATTCTCCTTGAACACCACATCTTACAGGCCCGCTATAACATTTAGGCATTACTGATAGGTGATGATAAAGAATAGTAGAACCGGTGAATTAAGAAATACATTTCCAATTAAGTATCAGAGGGGTAGCCGTGTTAGTCTGAATCTATAAAAAGCAACAGAGGGTCCTGTGGCACCTTTAAGACTAACAGAAGTATTGGAGCATAAGCTTTCGTGGGTGAATACCCACTTCATCAGACGCAAGTCAGAAGCCTCCTGCTACAAGACAGGCCCAAAAAAGAAACTAACAGAACTCCACTGTCCATCACCTACAATCCTCAGTATAAACCTCTCCAATGCATCATCAGTGATCTACAACCCATCCTGGACAATGATCCCTCACTTTCACAGACCTTGGGAGGCAGGCCAGTCCTCGCCCACAGACAACCCACCAACCTTAAGCATATTCTCACCAGCAACCACGCCATAACACCTCTGACTCAGGAACCAACCCATGCAACAAACCTCGATGCCAACTATGCCCACATAGCTACACCAGCAACACCATCACAGGACCTAATCAGATCAGCTACAACATCACCGTCTCATTCACCTGCACGTCCACCAATGTTATATATGCCAGCAATGCCCCTCTGCTATGTACATTGGCCAAACTGGACAGTCACTACGCAGAGGATAAATGGACACAAGTCAGATATCAGGAATGGCAATATACAAAAACCTGTAGGAGAACACTTCAACCTCCCTGGCCACACAATAGCAGATGTAAAGGTAGCCATCTTACAGCAAAAAAACTTCAGGACCAGACTCCAAAGAGAAACTGCTGAGCTCCAGTTCATTTGCAAATTTGACACCATCAGATCAGGATAAACAAAGACTGTGAATGGCTATCCAACTACAGAAGCAGTTTCTCCTCCCTTGGTGTTCACACCTCAACTGCTAGCAGAGCACCTCACCCTCCCTGATTGAACTAACCTTGTTATCTCCATACTGATTTATACCTGCCTCTGGAAATTTCCATTACTTGCGTCTGATGAAGTGGGCATTCACCCATGAAAGCTTATGCTCCCAATACATCTGTTAGTCTTAAAGGTGCCACAGGACCCTCTGTTGCTTTTTACAGATTCAGACTAACACGGCTACCCCTCTAATCTTTTTTATGAATATTGTTGATAGTATCACTTCTGAAATGTTACCATTTACCAATATTTGATTAGTATTTAAGGCAATAAGAACAGTACTGCTTAGCACGTTAGCTATTAGTACACCATTTTGAAAAATGTAACACTTGGAGCGCCCCAGGAAAGATTCATTTTACAGAATGGGAAACTGAGGTAGAGTAGTTAAATGATTTGCCCAATGCCATGCAACAAATTAGTTCCAGCGCCAAGGTTAGTGCTCGGGGGAGCTGGCTGACAGCCCAGTGCTCAGTTACTTAGACAGCTCTCCCACACTGCCTTGTGCATCATCATCACATAACTAAATTCCAATTGCAAAAGAAATTTCTGCCATTAGTTACACCTGTGCATGCCCACTGAATATAATGGGGCTGTACAGCTGCAACTTGGCATGTTCAATCTTTACTATTGATGGTGATATCAGTGAAAAAGAGCACAGCTTGACTTTCAGATCCCAAGTTGGTAGAACTGGCATTTAGAAACCCCATCATCTCACTTGTTAAATAAGCAAATTTGAAATGAAAATACTTGAGATAAAATAAACAGGAAGCCCCACAATATCATTTTTGTTGTCAATTCTAGATCCTAATCTCTCTTCCAATCTGAGACATTTAGGCTGTATCTAATTTCTTGCACACTCCAAAGGCGATTCAAACTATTCCAAAGGGCTCTGGAGCTTCGCCCCTTCTATCTTTGTGCCTTGGGCAATATATGCTTTCCTCTGCCTTCGGGGAGCAACATATCCAATGTTCTGCACCCCCAAATGTGATCACCTGTTGGGCTTCTTGTCAGGCCTGTTACTTTGAGAAATATGGTGGGGGGTGAGGATCCCCATCCCCTTCCCAGCAGAACTTAAGTCTTCCAAGAAGTCGAGGCTGGAAGAGGGATCTCTCCTCCTCCTCATTTACCCAGAACAGTCAGCATCAGCCCAGTGATGTTCCCAGCAGCTGTCTACCCTATTCTCTTTTCCTTCTTTTCCATCAAGGCAGGGTGAGATTGGGGAGCCTGGAAGTTGCTTGGATCATATTCAATAGCTGGCTCCAAGTTCTTTTCTGCCCTCATTGCAGTTATTATTGGCAGGCAGAGCAGACTCATCCAAAGGGGACCCCTCTTGTAGGCCCGGTGCCCTCGGTAGCTTAGAGGAAGGGACTCGCTTTCTGGACAGGGACTTTGATTCTGAAATTGTTGGTAAAAACCTGGAGTCCTGGCTGAGGAATATGCCAAAGAATTTCCCTCAGAGAATATTAAGGCATTAGGAAAGACAGCGTAATCCAGGGGTAGGCAACCTATGGCACACGTGCCAAAGGCGGCACATGAGCTGATTTTCAGTGGCACTCACACTGTCCTGGTCACCGGCCCGGGGGGCTCTGCATTTTAATTTAATTTTAAATGAAGCTTCTTGAACATTTGAAAAACCTTATTTACTTTACATAAAACAATAGTTTAGTTATATATTATAGACTTATAGAAAGAGACCTTCTAAAAACGTTAAAAAGTATGACTGGTACGCAAAACCTTAAATCAGAGTGAATAAATGAAGACTTGGCACACCACTTCTGAAAGGTGCTGACCCCGGCGTAATCTATCAGATTCTTGTCTGAGGCAAGAAACACCTCTTAAATTCAGCCAGAAGCCTGATGTATGCTTTCCAATTCATATAGATGTTGAAGAGTTAATCACAGCATCTTGGAAGAAACCTGATGCCTAGCCATCCTTACCTAACTGTAAATATAAGTTTTTATAGGCTGCCAGAAAGGTGATTGGAACTCCTGGAACCTCTACTCCATATAAATCCTGTTGTTTCATTCTCTCTCCCTATAGAAAGCACTGCATCCCTAAGGGACCCCATAACAACAAGTTTACAATCTATCACAGGAACGACAATTAAGTGAACAAGTCCATTGCTGCCATTTGCCATGGCCCTATGTACAAAAGCACAGTGTGTTTCGGTAGAGGAGTTATCTCCAAAAACCATTCCAGATAGTGGTTGTGTTAAAAAGACCTAAGAAGGCATGTGGTCAATTTCAGATTTTCTTTATGGTGTACTGTTGGATTTGGTCACTTGATGATTTTCTACTGGTCAACATCTTAACTGACAGAGGACTTTGTATTGGGTCCTGGAAAGGGAAATTATTTGGGTGCATTCTCCAAGGCAATTTTATCTTTCCTGTGGTACAGTGACCAATACTGTACATAATATTTCAGATAGGGGTCTGACCAAGTGCTCTCCTTATTAACCATTAGAACACTGAGGACAAGCATAGTCGCTTGTCTGTTCTGTACCGAAGAGTGTAAATCTTTTCTCTCCTGACCCCAGAAAAGGAGCTTAATGAAAGATAACTAATTTGAGAAACTAGAGTACCCTGAATTCAGTCCTCTAGAATATCAACTTTGAACAGAGAGAGAATTTATCAATAATATATCAATTTATGTTGTATATACCAAATGCAGAGAAATAGAAGCTACTGTTAAATGGGAAAGGGATTTGAATGAACAATTGTTTTAGTTTAGTTACGTATTCCAGTCTCCATCGGTGGAAGGCTCCAAATGTGTGTTTCATTTAATTCATAGAACATATCACTCCAGAAATATGTGCTCAAAATAGATGGTGGTGGTAATGATGAATGTATAAAATTTAAATTCCGAAAGGAGTTGTCCCATATATCACTGTTCTGACACAAGGTTGCAAAATCTATTGAAGATGTACTGGAAATATTTAATATATGCCAATCTCAAATATGTGTGCTCCATGTTCTGTATGACCTTCCTTTGGACATACAGAAAAGTGAATTATTGGATATTGCAGTCTGGTAGTAAGGATCTGTCTTCTAAACTTTAGTGGAAAGACACTGTTCTGTTAGTGGAAGAATAGATTAAGGATGGACACTTTTTTCCCTCTGGGAGAAAGTAATTTATGAGATAAGGAGACCTCCTAAAACATTTCATAATGTATACATGGCATGAGATGCTGAACTGCTTAATTAGGGCTACTATACAAACCTAAATTTTAACGTTAAGCAACTGTGTATAAGAGGGCTGTTGAGAATTATGTTAGACTATGATTTCCATTTGATAATGTATTGTGATGTCCTAATGCATATTAACATCATACCTTTGCATTACTTTTCTGCATCGCACCAGTTCTTTTTGAAGTCAATGGAGCTGTGCCAATTTATACCTGCTTAAGATCTGATCCAGTGTCTCCTTTTGGGCGGAGGGGGGAAGTGGGTAAAAGAAGGTTTTATTTTTGTTAATCCTCACCATAATGGCTCCATAAAGAATATAGAGTCAAATTCAAGGTCTTGGTCCTTGTCTTGAGGACATTCCATAACCTGGGCCCACGGTATCTAAAAAATCACTTACAGCTCCAGGATGAGGACCACAGTTGACAACACTGCTTCTAATACACAAAGGAACTGTCTATTGTAAGGGTAAAACTGGTCTATGTAAGAGACGGTGCTTTTGTGGGGACCAGTCCAAGACTCTGTACCAAAATTTGACAGGATCTAAGAACAGGTTAAACCCTCCTTCCTCTTAGTCCAAGGTCCACATTTTTTGACCTGGCCTTCAGTAATTAAAATGCATAACATGGTAGTGTGACCTGAGAGCATCCCAATGCCAGATGGCAAAGGGCCTCCTGCTTGTAACAGTAAAACTCAGCTGGCCTGACCAGCTCGATACACCTCACACACTGTTGTCCTGCTATTTATTTGAAAGGTGTCAGGTAATATATCATTTGAAGACTAACACCACACTGGTCATTAATATCATTGTGAAATGTTTGTAACAATGCTGTAGGTGAAATTATGGATACTCTCCAATATTATGTTTTGGAGACTGTAAACAGACAAAGGAGGCAAAAAAAAAAAAAAAAAAAAATTCCGGACAGCCAGGAAGGCAAACACCTCTGGCTTAGTGGCAAATTGAGCTAGATGTTACCAGAGATATGGAGACTGGACTATTAATTTGCAGTGGAGACTTACAGGAAACCATTTGTATTGTAAAATCATAGAGACTGCAAAATAAACATGGCATTTGGCTCCTTGGGAGAGACAGAAAACAGAGCCAAGCTGAGCACCCAGCAGGACTTCCTGACTTTTAAGTCAAAGATAAACTTTGGGAATATAAGGAATTGCTGAATGACTTTGGAGTATCCATCTCTTGAGTGATGAAAGACACCAGCATTTTGATGCTGTAAGGATGGATCCTGGCTGGAATAGCTGGTCACACTGGGGAAGTTGCTGAAAGTAGGGAAACCATCTTGAACAAGAACTATAGCAGATTAAGTTGAGTTTTAGTTTTAGAAATGTTTTTTTGCTTGTATTTGTTTGTAACCATTTCTATCTATTCCTTCTACTTGGTATCTTTTGTTCTTTTGTTAATAAACTTGTTTTATTTTTATTATAACCCAACTCAGTGCTGGGTTTGAAGGGAAGGATGTGTTTTACCCAGGTCAAGATGATAAGCTGTAGTGTACTGACTCTTTTAAAGAGCAGAACTTCTGTGAATGGTCAGTATGAGGGCTGGACATTGCAGGGCAGATGGTTCTGGGGAAATCTGGAGCTGAGAGTGTGTTGGGGTTATTCTACAAACAGTAACTGGGCAGTGGAAACCAGCGTGTGACCTGCATGCCTGTAGGCTAGCTGATGGGGTCAGGCTGTAAACCACAGCAGCATAGTGTTTAAGGTACCCAGAATTGCAGGGCAAGTGGTAATGCAACGCCTTACTGGTCTGAACCCCAAGTTTCACAGGTATTTATAAACATTATTAAAACAACAGCAGCAACCCTCTCTCACAATTCTCCCCTTGGGCCTGGGGAGGAGATTGGGAGAAAGTGTGTGTCCCATGTGATAGATATTAGTCAAATCATGCAATGCAGTGCAGAGATACTATGGTGAGGAAGTCAATATAAGAACCTGAATAGAATACAAATCTGTTTTTGATTCATGTGGTATTTTAAGAGCTATATAAATAAAAAGATGTTGCCTCCCTCATACCACCTGCTCCCTTTTACCAACAAAATGAGGCCCCTCCCATAGTATCTTCCTCAGCCCCCAAAATGTACCAAACAGTCCTCCCTGAAGTCCTTCAGCTCATTCACTAATTGTTCCCAGCTACCTCCTTGCTTCTGGCTTCCTTCACAATTCTTTCCCAGCATTACATTCCGAGTATTAACGGAACAACATGGTCAAAGTGGGAGTGGATGCAAGAGGGTGAAGAAGAGTTGCCGGAAGCAGGGAAGGAGGACTGGTTAGGCCTCTGGAGTGGTGTCAGTCCTGAGCTCTTCTGTTTCACAGTTGCAGAAAACCCTGCCACTACCTACACGAATAGTGACTGCTACACCCTAGAAATTAATCAACTGCCTTATGTCAATCATCTATCAGAGAATTATCTAGTTTTCAAAAGGTTCTCTGTACCATCTCTTGCTTTGTGTTCTTTCCCTCCACTAATACAACCTGTTGCACTGTTTGCCATTTTCCCCTTACCACAACCAGATGAAGTATTCATTGCTTTTATTTTTCCTCCAGTTCAGTCTTCTGAACATGAAGAAATACATTTTCTGATTTATATGAGGAATTATTACATTTACCTAAATTTTTATTTTTTGTCTATAAAAATGTTCACAAATTACTCTGAGCAAATAAATTCAGTGGGACTGGAAATCAAAAGATTAGTGTCTACTGACCTAGTAACTTCAGAGAGACTTCTTTCTCACATAATTCCAGTAAGTTAGAGGAACTGAACCAATAACTTTACACAGGACTGTGCAAAGACATCAGCCCAGAAAATGACAAGTGCTGAGAACCAATGGTGTCACTGACACCTGTGCCTTGAAACGAGCTGGGGCAATGAGATATACTGTACCAGTGCTGTCACAGCAATCTGTCCCTTGGCATCAGCCCACTAAGCTAGAAATACTGAACCAGGAATCTCACAGAAGTCAATAGCTGAAAATCAGCCCAACAAGGTGAAAGTGCTTGAGTGTAGCTGGTAGGGAAAAACTGGATTTTTTCCCCCCACAATTTCTTTTTAATAAAACGTTTTAACTTGAAATTTTTTGATAAATTTCAAAACAAAATGATGTTAATAATAAATGGAGATATCCTATCTCCTAGAACTGGAAGGGACCCTGAAAGGTCATTGAGTCCAGCCCCCTGTATTCACTAGCAGGACCAGGTACTGATTTTGCCCCAGATCCCTAAGTGGCCCCCTCAAGGATTGAACTCACAACCCTGGGTTTAGCAGGCCAATGCTCAAACCACTGAGCTATCCCTCCCCTCCCACTGTAAAATGAAAAAATTCAGAGTTATGAACACCAGCGTTATGAACTGACCAGTCAACCACACACACCACCTAATTTGGAACCGAAAGTATGCAATCAGGCAGCAGCAGACATTGGGGGGGGGGGGGGGGGTGAGAGAAGCAAATACAATACAATACAGTACTGTGTTAAACGTAAACTATGAAAAAAATTAAGATAAAGTTTTTAAAAAATTGACAAGGTAAGAAAACTGTTTGTGCTTTTTTCATTTAAATTAAGATGGTTAAAAGCAGCATTTTTCTTCTGCATAGTAGTTTCAAAGCTGAATTAAGTCAATGTTCAGTTGCAAACTTTTGAAAGAACAACCATAATGTTTTGTTCTGAGTTATGAACATTTCAGAGTTATGAACAACCTCTATTCCTGAGGTGTTTGTAACTCTGAGGTTTTCCATGTTGAGAACAATAAAAATTTGGTTTGCAGTTATTTCCCCATGTTTTTTCAACTGGAAAAGATGGGTGGAGAAGGGAAGCAAAAAAGTTCGGAAAAATGGGGGGTTCCCCTCACTTTTTTTTGTTTTTTTCCACCACTGGAAAAGAGTCAGTGAGAGAGTAAAAAATCTAAAGGAAATGGTTTCCCTCACACACATTCTCTTTTTACTTCTTTCTATTTGAAAAAAAGTTGAGGAAAAGTCTTACTACTTTGATTGTTCATATATATTCTACTCTTGGAATATGTGCACTTTGTGTTCAAGATTAGATTCTTTTGGATAGCACTGCCTGCTGGGGCTCTTCCCATGCCCCTGGCCTTGGGGGTGCATAAAGGGCAGGGAGACCTCAATTGTCTCTCAGTTCCTTCTTACTGCCCATGGTTATGAATCAGAACTCTAGCAGCGTCTATGGCTCTTGCTCACTGTGTGACTAACCTCTTTAGCGTAAATAGATCCTAAGGTAGGTTTTTGTACTAGTTAGATAGTTGTAGTTAGTCTTTTTACCTCCTTTTTAAAAATAAAAAACCCTTAACCTGTTTTTAAAGCATTTTTTCTTGTGAGACTTCCCTTGTACTGGGTTCAGTCTTTATGGTGGAGCTAAACTCTCCGAGGTTTGAAAACTGGCTCTCTTGCAGTGCAGTGACATTGCTTAATGATGGATACATGAGGTGCCTGTTGTGCCTGTGTAAGGAGGACATTCCTGAGAAATATGTCATTTGCCAGTCTTTCTTTGAGAATGCAAAAAGCAAGAATGGCTTGCTTGAAACTCTCTTTGTTGGAGACATCTATGTGCCCCTCTTTGTATCCAGGAGTGGCTGAGACTAATAAACCTCTTCAAGAAGTGCTCGAGTTCAGGGACAACTCACAACTCAGGGCTTTATTCTCAGGATCCTTGCTGCAGGCCCAGGGCCGGCTCCAGCATTTCTGCCGCTCCAAGCAAAAAAAAACAAAAAACCACGATTGGCGGTGGCAGTTCAGCGGCAGGTCCTTCGCTCCTAGAGGGAGTGAGGAACCTGCCGCCCCCGAATTGCCCCAGGTGCCGCCCCTCTCCCTTAGCCGCCCCAAGCACCTGCTTTTTATGCTGGTGCCTTGAGCTGGCTCTGTGCAGGCCACATGTCAAGGCTTAAAGCTCTAGCCTGCACTGGTGTCATACTGAAGGGTCAGGCTGTAGTTAGAGTCGGTGAATTGTGCCAAGTCAGAAGCCAACTGGCTGCATCGAGGTTGGACTAGTGGAGCAGGGGCAGATTTGAGAGGTCAGGGGGATCTGGACCCAGGAAGCAGGAGTGAGTGGGGATGCCAACTTTCTACTCGCACAAAACGGAACACTATTGCTCTGCCCCCTGCCGCACCCCCTGCTCACTGCATCCCCGCTCCCTCTGTCACTCGCTCTCCCCACCCTCACTCGCTCATTTTCACCAGGCTGGCTCAGGGGGTTGGGGTGCAGGAGGGAGTGAGGGCTCCAACTGGGGATGCGGGCTCTGGGGTGGGGTCAGAAATGAGGACTTCAGGGTGTGGGAGGGGGCTCTGGGCTGAGGCAGTGGGTTGGGATGCAGGAAGGGGGTGAGAGCTCTGGCTAGGGGTGTGGGATCTGGGGTGGGGCCAGGGACAAAGGGTTTGAAGTGCAGGAGGGGAGTGGGGGGGGTGAAGCTGAGGGATTCGGAGTATGGGAGGCAACTCCAGGCTGAGGCAGGGGTTTGGGAGGGGGTACGGGCTGTGGGCTAGGAGTGCGGGTTCTGGGGTGGGGCCAGAAATGAGGGGTTCAGGGTGTGGGAGGGGGCTCCAGGATGGGGTGGGGAATTGGGGTGTAGGGAGGAGGGTGAGGGCTTTGGCTGGGGATGAGGGATTTGGGGTGCAAGAGGGTGCTCCGAGAGGTTTGGAGGGTGGGAGGGGGATCAGGGCTGCAAGAGGTTGGGGACTGGGGGGTGTGCTGGGAGCCACGGGTGGCAGGAAGCCTGCCTTAGTCCCACTGCGCCGCTGACCGGACTTTTAACGGCCCCTTTTCAACCGGGCGTTCCGGACACCTGGCAATGCTAGGAGCGAGTCGAGATATCAGGAAGACTGCTAGGTCTGACTGTAAGCAGTGAGCCAGGGTCTGTCTAGTTGCACAGACAGCCTCCATGTATTTGGCTCAGACACACCATATAAGGCCTGGGGAGATTGGAACCTCAGTAGGCACTGCTAATCTGCTGCGCAGGAGTTGTTGAATGGCAATGTGGATGTGCGCAGCTGCTAGTGAGCCTGCAGATATGGGTTCTAGACCCTGTGGACCCTTCCACTTATGTCTTAAAGAAACCATCCTCTGCGACCAGTAAAGCAACAGTGGTCTGGGGGAGGGAGGATGCCGCTCCACTAAAAGAAGCAGGTCTAGGCTTCCCTCACTGGGTTGTAGCAAGAAAAGGCAGTGATCCCCTCATCCTGCTGCTCTGAAGGTAGCTCAAAGCCCAAGATGGGTCCCATTGGGCCTTCTTCAGGCTCTGGTCACTGTGCATTGGTACCATCTCAGGCTGAGTTTTGTCTTTCCAAGGTTCTTGGGCCCTGATGTCAGTATTCACCACTTCAGCACCCATGGCCTCCATTTGCCTGCCCTTAGTACTACCATTCTCATTATTATAAGCCTTTACAGTGCCAAGTGATCTTACTGTCTCAGCACTGCGTGACTTATCACTTCTCATCTGTGGTGAAGATGTCCTCTTCAGTAGAAACCACAGCCCCTTGGCCCAAGCCCCATGAGCCCAAGTCAGCTGAGACAGGCCAGCCATGGGTGTTTAGTTGCAGTGTAGACATACTCTGTGGGGCTCACATCCAGCTTTTGTAGTTCCATCTAGGGTCAGATCTCCCTTGAGACATCAAAGAGAACTGCAGGGAACTCAAATGGCAATTCTCCTCCTGAATAACTGCAGGAACAGGGCTGTGCGGAAAAGATCTGCAGGGTGATGAACACATTGTACCAGCACCTATTTCCTTCTCTTCACTTGATGTGGAAGTATTTCTTTCATCAAGCGCGCAGACTAATGATTACAAGACCTTCCAGGAGCTGTTACATTCTATAATGGACACTTTTGAAATACCTGGGGAACTTGTTCAGGAAAAATCCCATAAATTCTTGGAGATGTACATACCTTTCTGCCTGGACAGTTGGTGACACCGATAAATGAGGGTGTGTTAGAACCAGCCAAACACCTCTGGCAGATGCCAGCATCCCTAGAGCCTACATCCAAATGAGGCGATTGGCCCTCTCACCAGGTTTTGAGCAATTTCATAGCCATCCTGTTCCCTGGCCTTTAGTTGTGGCTGCAGTATATGAAAGGACCAGGCAACAGGGACCCTAAGACTCAGTAGCTGAAGAGACTATTTGGCTGCCAAAACTACTCTTCAGCCAGTTTGCAAATAACGATTTCCAATTATCAGGCTTTATGGGCAAAATATGATTATTTAAATTAGGACAGTGCCTCCAAATTCATAGACAAACTCCCCCATGCCAGTCAAGAGGAATTTAAGTCTTTTGTCTCTGAAAGTCAGCTTGTGATGCACGCTACTCTCCAGGCTGCTCTCAACGTTTGAGAAACAGCAGCAAGTTCTATGGCCACATGGGGGAGCACATGGGTCTCGCTTTTTCCCAGTGGGAAATAAATACATAAGTGAGTGTGTTTTGTTCCCATTTTCAGTGTTTTGCCTCTTCCTCTATTTTTCCAGTGGTGGGGGGAGGGGGAGGGGGAGAAGGAAGGGGAGAGCAGGAATTTTACTGAGACAGTGAGCTCACAAAGTCCTAGGAAACCAGGGGTGTGTTAATCCAATAACCTCACAAATACCTTGAGCCTTGGTTTCAGTCCAGTATTCTTAATGCTCCTGAGCTAATCACCTCACAAACTCCTGTCCCTTGACATCAGCCCAACAAGCTACTGAAGTTATGTAAGGGAAAGTGTGTGGGAGTGGAAGAATTGTTTCTCTTCCTCTCCTGGGTTTAGGGGAGCTCAGCTCCCATCCTTCAGCCACTATTGGCGAAATGAGGAGATACCAGGTAGGAATGTTTATAATGCCAGAAGCAGGAGGAGCTCTTTCTGGCTGGAGAGTTTATGGAGCTCCAGGCCTTCCTACCAGTGGGTGGACTGGTGCAGCACCTGATGGGAGAAGAATTGTCCAAGCTGAGAAACCACAATCTGCCTTTTTTCTTCAACTGGAAGATAGGTCCCCCTGCTGGTTCCCTTCTCATCTAGGGGAACAGAGAGAGAAAGAGGTAGAGGTCTGCCACCTCCATCTCTCCCTCCCTTTCAGGGGAAGAGGGGGAGAACCTGCCATTGGCTTCTTTTTAGCTAGAATCAAAGGGAAACAGAATGGTTTTGTCAGTGCCCCCTGGCTCTCCATACTTGTGTGGGAAGGAGGGAACTTGGAGGAACTTGCAGCACAAGGATTTTCCCTTCTATACAGCAGGGATGTGCATTCTTTCAATTTACATGTACAACTTTTGCCTGGCTGGCTGTGGATCTGCACAAGGACCTGGACATCCCCAAGATTCATTTATTCTTTTTGTCCTTAGTCTCTTCCCTAAGCCATGCCTCATTGCCTAAGGTGAGGTAGTGTCACTTTGCTACAACATCCACAATGCCTTACAGGCACCCCAACTGGTGAACTCTCCCTCCTGTTCTGATTTACTTTAACTACTGTTCAGCTCAGCTGTTTGGTGGGAGTTTGACAGACTGTGTGTCCTATTCTTTATTGGAATGCCTCATGGTTTTGTGTATAGCCAAATTGCTTTTCTAAGGGAAGATTGTGCCTTTAATAGAGAGGCCTATGATGGGTATGGTGCAGAGCCACACAACTACCACGCTAACCAGCATGCACCACTCCACCATTCTAATGTGAGGAGGGAGGGGCATAATCCTGCCCTCTCTGGGTTGGCTAGTGCCCCACAGACTGCAAATGTGGCTAGTCCTCATACAGGATTTGTAAGGATGGGGACAGGCTCCTTGTGCCCTGTGTTTGTTGCTCATGCGAGGGACAGGGACAGTCTGTCCCTCAGTAAAGAGTAGAAGCTGTGCTTTTCCTGTCTCCCATTAAAGCAATGAAGGGTTACTCATGAAGTTTTCCCATACTTTTTTTTTATCGGGGTAAAATGTTTGTTTATTTATTTATTTACAACTCTCTCCTCCTTTTTAAGTGCCATCTAGATCCAGTTTGTTTATATCTCCAAGGAGGTCAAGAAAAGCAGAAGACTAAACTTAGAGTATTTCTTGCAGGGTTAAAAAAAAGTAATAACATGGTAGGAAATTAGAGGAAAACTGATGTCTTGGGTTATGTTTATTCAGACTCGTGACAATCACTGTGAAACAGCAGAGTTTGCATATTAGGAGGCTGTTATTTTAAGTATTTATCACAATGCCATCGCATGGGTTGTGAAATGTGTGGGTAACCATTGGAAACAGCTGTGGATTGGAGAAGTTAGGATTTAAATTTTATTTATCAATTTTTACAGCGAGTAACATGATATTTGGCAACTACTGTATATGTTGGTTATAGACTTATTTAGTGAAGATTTTGATTTTTGTCCTGATTAAGTATCTAGTGAATTAATTTTTGTTTTAAAAATCATGAATTTTGAGCCTTTCATTCTAAATAATAGTTGAAAATATATTAATTCTTTAGGGGCGTTTGAAAGAATCGCTTTGAATCTTTTGTAAATCATATTGCATTACACACAACTCTTTTATCTCTATGCTGCTATAGTGGTGCCTGGTGCATATGACAAATACAACATCTTGCTGTATTAGCACATTTACTCCATCCCAAGAGAGACCAGCCTCTCAAGGTATCTGTCTAATAATAAGATACTTACAGAGCACTAATTTCAATCGTATCTAGGTGCTAGTAGATTTCTAGGTAGTAAAAGCCCTTCCAAGCTTTTGTGGGTTCCTCTTCTGGATTCCACTATATTTCTTGTTTTATCAGTTCTTTCCCTCTCCATTCTAATAATAATGTTCTCAGCCATGTCAGATGACATTTGCCCTCTTTGGGGGCACCATGTTGGTTTATCCTCTGTACCTTGTGCATACCATAAATAGTTCAGATATTTAATATCAAATATTCTTAGCCTCCCTCAACTTCCACTTTGCTCACCATAGATTTTGTAGGATATACAGCTTTAGATGAATATTTCCCTTTTTGTTTCTTTTTTTTTTTTTTTTTTTTTTTTTTTTTTTTTTGCATGTGGAAGGATTTTTATTATGTTGTCACTGCTTATATCTGCTAGAGACGGGCCTGAACAACCCTGGACGTTGAGGAGGAGGATTGAATACAACCTTGGATCCAAATTTCATGAGTGGCTTCACCCTTTTGATTCAGCTGATCACAACGAGAGAAGAGCTATTTAAGCTAAAGATGATATTGTTACAAGAACAAATGAATCTAAATTGTCCGTGAATAAATTTAGGCTGGAAATCAGAAGACGGTTTCTAACCATCAGAGGAGTGAGGTTCTGGAACAGCCTCCCAATAGGAATTGTGAGGGCAAACAATCTAACTAGTTTTAAGGTAGAGCTTGATAAATCTGGGTGGGATTATATGGCAGGGTTGCCTGTGATATTGTGGGGGCAGGGCTCAGCAGCCCTGGGGGGTCCATTCCAGTTCATGTCTTACGTTCCTAAAATCTCATGGTCCAGGGCTTCAGTAGATCCTTTGGCAGGAAGGGAATTTGTGTTCGATTTCATTTGTCTGTCTCCTTCCTCTGAAACATCAGAGATTGCCACCGCTGGAGATGGGACATTGGATGGAATGGACCAGTACTCTGAGGTAGTATTAAGAATTCTCTTTCTCAGGTGCTTGGCTCTGGTGTGCCTTGTTCACATGCTCAGGGTCTAACCGGTTACCATAGTCGGGGTCAGAAAAGAATTTCCCCCCAGGTCACATTGGGAGGGATCTTAAGAGTTTTTTGCCTTCCTCTGCAGCCTGGTGTTGGTGGTCACTTGCTAGGATCATCTTGGGTACAGGGCTGGCTCTAGGTTTCTTGCTACCCCAAGCAAAAAAATTTTTGGCTGCCCCCCTGCTGCCCCAGCCCTGGGCTCTCTCTCCCCCCCACCCAACCCACACACCCTGCCACCCCAGCCCTGGGCTCTCCCCCCCCATCCCACCCACACCCCCTGCCACCCCAGCCCTGGGCTCTCCCCCCCCATCCCACCCACACCCCCTGCCACCCCAGCCCTGGGCTCCCTCCCACCAGTGCTGACTCTGCCCGCTCCCCTCTTGCCTCCAGCAGGTCCGGCGCCGGCAGGGTTGGGGTAAGCAACATGTCTCCCGGGCCACGCCTCAGTCTAGGGTCCCTCCAGCCAGGGCTTCCACCTCCAGGATCGTCCGGCACCCGGGAGGGCAGAACTGGGAGACTGCCCTGGCAGGGGGCTGAGGAGCTGGGGCAGGGTAGCCCCAGAGGGAGCAGAGCCCCCGAGAGCGGGACGCGGGCCCTGCACGGCAGCACCCCACCCTCTATGGCCCTGCTGCTGCTGCTTCTGGCTGCCCTGCCGCAGTTCCTGGGCGGCTTGGGCCACTTCACCCAGCCCCTACTGCAACGCTGGGGGGTGGCCGGCCTGCGGCACCTGCAGGTGGCTCCATGTGCCCAGCGGGGCGGCCCCCAGCTCGAGTGTCCCCCGCTCGGAGCCTGCCCAGCCCAGCCACAAGGTGCAGGTGCTGCTCCCCCGCGGTGTGAACCGCAGTGGCCCCAGGGCACGCCCCCCCGCCCCCCTGCACAACGCGCTGCTGCTGCCAGGGCCGGCTCTAGGCTTTTGCCGCCTGAAGCAAAAACAAAAACAAAAAATGGCCGGAGTGCAGCCCCAAGCACATGCTTGGTTTGCTGGTGCCTAGAGCCGGCCCTGTTGGTATATCTCACCAAATCAGTTCCCTGCCATTTAAGGGCCCCTGGGCATGTGTACCTCAGTCCTTCCTGTTCTCTGCCTGGGGCACACAACAGTTTAGCCTCCTGAGGGCTGTAAATACTTTGGTCTAATTCTGGTTGTTGGCTTGGTGTGAGAGTGGCTGGGTGGGGTTTTGTGGCTTGTGGTATACAGGAGGTCAGACTAGATGATCTGGCGGTCCATTTTGGCCTTAAACTCTGATGCTAAATCCTGTGAAAATGTATGCATATAGGTATTTGAAATTTGGTTTCAATCATCCCTGCATGTTAGATTGTAAGCCATTATTGCAGGGGACTGTCTTTTTTTGCTCTAGTACAAGGGAGTCCTGGTCCATCACTAAGTCTTCTAGGCACTATGGTAATACAAATAACAATCCAGTTCCCATGGAAATCAGAGAGTGTCAGATCAAGCCCTTAGTACAAACCCTCAGGTTGTTTTTTGTAGTTACAAAGAGAGAGGCACTAGTTTTAGAAGAGAGAATGTTTCCATGCAATACCAATCTTAAAATTGCCAGACCTGGACCAGCTTAGCTATACACTGTTTAAAATGGATGATACATTTTGACCCCAGAATGCTATTGATCATGTAGTAGCTTCCTTAACTACTCTAATAGGAAAATCTTCCAGAAGGATTCACTACAGGGCAATGAGGCAGGATATTTATAGCTAACACTGAATAATGTGCCAGGCAGTTAAGTATTTTGCTGGTCTATGACAATAATTTATGGCAAGCAAAACAAGTGTAAAGGCCAATATAAATCACATTCTTCAAAAAGAGGGACATTGACAGTTGAAAACATCTCCACTTCCTTTCTCAAAAAACCCTAGTATTTTTCTGTTTCAATTACTGTGTCACAAGCATGCAGTTATGGTTTATTTGCAGTAAAGTACGAAAAATATGGGAAGAGAATCCATTGAATAAATAGCCCCCAGCTGTTAGACTTTCTTTAGATCTGTTTGAACTTACATCCAGAGTACATTTACAGTGATCTTGTCAAGAAATGCCCGCTTTGTACCGTTCATCCTGACAACACAGTATGTTTCCTTACAAGGAAGAACCTTATTTATTGGCCATTTTTTCACGCATTCATAAACAGATTTTCAGCAATCAAGTAATTAACCTTTCCAGCTGGGATAAAATACACCCAACAGAAAGGAATGAAATCAAATGAGAGACAAATGAACTGTCAATAATAAAGATAATTTATCATCCTTAATTTACAGTATATAGGCATCAGTTTGACACCTCGCAGATATTTCTGTTTCCTTCTCTTACTTCTGTCAAGTCCATTTGTAGCACTTGACTGAAATAAGGGATTGATTTTATAATTTGAATGAGCATCAGAATGCAATGATAGTTTACTGATATAGCACAATGGGGGTGCTTATAATGTGAATAACATCTGTCTAATACAACCTTTTGTGGTAATCACATTTGTTATAATAATAAAATAGTTAATGGAGATATCCCATCTCCTACAACTGGAAGGGACCTTGAAAGGTCATCGAGTCCAGCCCCCTGCTTCACTAGCAGGACCAAGTACTGATTTTGCCCCAGATCCCCAAGTGGCCCCCTCAAGGATTGAACTCACAACCCTGGGTTTAGCAGGTCAATGCTCAAACCACTGAGCTATCCCTCCCCCTGTTGGTGGTCTAGTGGAGAGGACAGATGGTACAGTGCTTAGAGGGCTAGCCTAGGCATTGCCAGACCTCCGTTCAAGTCCCTGCTTCACTAAAAGCTTTGTGTGATACTGGGCAAGTCACTTAGTTTCTCTGTGTCACAATTCCCCAAATATAAAATGGGGATAATTGCACTTCTCTGCTTCACAGAGGCTAAATGCATTAAAGATTGTGAGGCACTCAGGTACTATGGTGACAGGGGGCCCCATACAAGATTCTAAGATAGATAGCACCAGAGATGGGGGGCTAGGAGTGGGAGAAACAGATTCTCTGCCACAAAGAATTTACAGTCTGTCAAGCAGAGAACAACAGCAGGAGAGCCTTGAAGGCAGCAGTGCGGAGTGAAGGGCTTTCACATAGATGACCATTGCTTTGATCTGGTCTCCCAAGATCCATGAATTTATGCAGGTTAACCCCTGGCCTCCTCTGTAGGAGGGCAGCTTTGCCTCCCACCCTGCTCCCAGTGAAAGAATGGGGAAATTCTTTTAGTTGGAACTTGTGAAGTTTCCTATATGGGAATAACTCAGACAGGAAGCATGTGGCCCATGGGATTTTAGCCGCCTTTATAATTGTATGCCATCTTTCTATAGTCTCATTGACTTTATCCAGTAAGACCTACCTAACGTGAAAAAATAATCAAAAAAGGGTACGTTAGTACGAATTATTTGGTTCCTGAGCTTTTGGCTAAATTAAAAGGAAGATCAAATTAAGCTGAGACTAAACAGATGATCTAGTCTAGTAGTCTGAGCCTGAGACTCTGGGAGTCCTGAGCTCTTCATTCCAACTCTGCCACTGAGTGACTGACTGGAAAAATCACCTGTTCTCTCTGGGCAGGATACTGCAATTCCTAATCAATTCACTGACTGTTAGGAAAACAGGGCTATGAATCCCAAACGCAAAGCTCTGCTTCCATGCACTGACCATCAGTGGTTTCACAGGCACCGACTTTTACCGCCCACGACCAAACAGCTGATCAGCGAGGCCCACTGAACAACTGATCAGTGAGTGACTGGTGGGTGCTTCAGCCCCAGAGCACCCACGGAGTTGGCGCCTATGGGTGGTTTGGCATCAATAGCTAGGGGGCCTGATGTAAAGCCCAAGGAAGTCAATGGGAGGACTCCGATTGACTTTCATGGACTTTGGATCAGGCCCACTTCTACAGTGAACTGAACTACTTTTCATTTACCTATGAACTAGGAAGAAAAAAGATAAGATGAATATAGATATTTGCAGAAATAGCCTCAATTTCTCTTGGTTTGGATATTAAGCAGCTAATGCGTTTGAGCTCTCAAAAACAAACAAAACTATGTAGTTTATCACTGAGACTGTAGATTGTGATAGATGACATCACATACTAGGCCTTAATCATCAGCAGTAACTGAAGAAATGGAAGGTTCAGGTTGTCCTCAGTATTTGTATTAGCTTCCTGATGAGAAACGCATGTTAGGTGCTTTACAGACAAATAGCTATCATTATGAATCTCTGTAAATTAATCAATAATATTTGCACTGGTGGGTGGTCCAGTCCATCAAGTATCACCAGCAGTTCCCGTCTCAACTGTTATTTCTGTAATTACGGCATGTGAATTACCAGTTGAATAGTTTAGTGGCAAACGAATCTTGGGGTATGTCTACACTACGGGATTAATCAGAATTTATATAATTCGGATTTGAAAAACAGGTTGTATAAAGTCGAAATGTATGCGGCCACACTAAGCACATTAATTCGGTGGTGTGCGTCCAAGTACCGGGGCTAGCGTCGATTTCTGCACCGTTGCACTGTGGGTAGCTATCCCATAGCTATCCCATAGTTCCCGCAGTCTCCCGCGCCCATTGGGATTGTGGGTTAAGATCCCAGTGCCTGATGGGACAAAAAACATCGTCGCAGGTGGTTCTGGGTACAGCCTCACCTCCTCCCTCCCTCCTTGCATGAAAGCAACGGACGGCAGACAACCATTTTCGCGCCTTTTTTCCTGGTTGGGTGAACACTGCAGACTCCATACCACGGCAAGCATGGAGCCCGCTGAGCTCAAGACAGCAGTCATGAACATTGTAAACACCTCGCGCATTCTCGTGGAGTTTATGCTCAGCCAGGACCAGAAAAACGAGGCGAGGAGGCAGTGGCGGCGGCAGCGCAGCGACAAGCATGATGAGGACATTGACATGGAAATGGACACGGACACGGATACAGAATTCTGTGAAACCACGGGCCCCGGTGCTTTGGAGATCATGTTGTTAATGGGGCAGATTCTATCCATGGAACGCCGATTCTGGGCAAGGGAAACAAGCACAGACTGGTGGGACCGCATAGTGTTGCAGGTCTGGGACGATTCCCAGTGGCTGCGGAACTTTCGCATGCGTAAGGGCACTTTCATGGAACTTTGTGACTTGCTGTCCCCTGCCCTGAAACGCCAGAATACCAAGATGAGAGCAGCCCTCACAGTTGAGAAGCGCGTGGCGATAGCCCTGTGGAAGCTTGCAACGCCAGACAGCTACCGGTCAGTCGGGAATCAATTTGGAGTGGGCAAATCTACTGTGGGGGCTGCTGTGATGCAAGTAGCCAAAGCAATCACTCAGGTGCTGCTACGAAAGTTAGTGACTCTGGGAGATGTGCAGGCCATAGTGGATGGTTTTGCTGCAATGGGATTCCCTAACTGTGGTGGGGCGATAGACGGAACCCATATCCCTATCTTGGCACCGGAGCACCAAGCCACCGAGTACATAAACCGCAAGGGGTACTTTTCAATGGTGCTGCAAGCACTTGTGGATCACAAGGGACGTTTCACTAACATCAATGCGGGCTGGGCGGGAAGGGTTCATGACGCTCGCGTCTTCAGGAACACTACTCTGTTTAAAGGGCTGCAGCAAGGGACTTACTTTCTGGACCAGAAAATAACCGTTGGGGATGTTGAAATGCCAATAGTTATTCTTGGGAACCCCGCCTACCCCTTAATGCCATGGCTCATGAAGCCGTACACAGGCAGCCTGGACAGGAGTCAGGAGCTGTTTAACTACAGGCTAAGCAAGTGCAGAATGGTGGTAGAATGTGCATTTGGCCGTTTAAAAGGTCGCTGGCGATCATTATTGACTCGCTCTGACCTCAGCCAAAGAAATCTCCCCATTGTTATTTCTGCTTGCTGTGTGCTCCACAATCTCTGTGAAAGTAAGGGGGAGACCTTTATGGCGGGGTGGGAGGCTGAGGCAAATCGCCTGGCTGCTGATTACGCGCAGCCAGACACCAGGGCGATTAGAAGAGCACACCAGGAAGCGCTGTGCATCAGAGAAGCTTTAAAAACCAGTTTCATGACTGGCCAGGCTACAGTGTGAAATATCTGTTTGTTTCTCCTTCATGAAACCCCGCCCCCTTTATTGCCTGATTTTCCCTCCCCCTTCCCCCAGCTTTCTTTCAAACCAAATAAAGTCACTATCATTTAAAAAATCATTTATTCTTTATTAATAGATTAGAAAAAGAGGGAGGGAACCCGGGTGGTATTTGGGAGGAGGATTGTTGGGAAGGAAAAAGCCACAAAGAAAATGTTAAAAAAATGACAGCCTTTTGCTTGGGCTGTCTACTGGGGTGGAATGGGAAGGTGTACGGAGCCTCCCCCCCCGTGTTCTTACACGTCTGGGTGAGGAGGATACGGAACATGGGGAGGGGGGAGAGTGGAACAGGGGTTGAAGCGGCAGTCTGTTTTCCAGCATCCGTTCTTGAAGCTCCACCAGACGCCGGAGCATGTCTGTTTGCTCACGCAGCAGCCCCAGCGTTGCATCCTGCCTCCTCTGGTCTTCCTGCCGCCACCTCTCATCTCGAGCGTCCCTCCTGTCCTCACGTTGGTCCCTCCTGTCCTCACGTTCACTGGCTTCTTTCCTATACTTTGAAACTGTTTCCTTCCACTCATTCAGATGAGCTCTGTCACTGCGGCTGGATTCCATAATTTCAGAAAACATCTCGTCTCGCGTTCTCTTCTTACGACGCCTTATCTGTGATAACCTTCGGGATGGAGGAGGGAGGCTTGAGGAATTTGCAGCTGCTGTAGGGAGGGGAAAAAAGAGAGAATTGTTTAAAAAGATACATTTTGCAGAACAATGCTTATACTCTTTCACGGTGACCAACACTATTCACATTATATAGCACATGTGATTTCTGTGCAAGGTCGCATTTTGCCTCTTAATGCTGAGTGCCTGTGGCTTTGCTGCTAGAGAGCACAGGTCTGGGCAACAGAATTCGGCTTGCATGCGGCCATGGTAAGCCATTGTTTTACAGCTTCTGTGCCCTCCTTTCCCACATACCAAGCATAGCCTATAGAGTGCTGCGGTTTTTCTGTTAACATTCAGCAGCAGCAGCAGAAAACAAAGTAACCCCCCCCCCTCTCGCCATGAATTCTCTGGGATGATCGCTTTACCCCTCCCCCCCCCCCACCGCGTGGCTGGTATCAGGGAAGATCCCTGCAGGCACCAAACTAACCACCCCCCCCCCCGCCGCCGCCCACCTCCCGCCATGAATTCTCTGGGATGATCACGGTAGCCCTCCCCCCACCGCGTGGCTGGTAACAGGGAAGATCCCTGCTAGTCAAACGCAAAAAACTCAGGGCCAATTTCCCATCTGTGCTTGGCTAACTGCAGGGAAGGATTTATTTTCCGCCACAGGCAAACAGCCCAGTAGGAACGGCCACCTCTGTCCCCTTAATTAAGTCCCCGTATTTCAACCAGGTTACCAGGAGTGATATCACTCTCCTGAAGATTACACAACAAGATAAAGAACGGATGTTGCTTGAATGCCAGCAAACACCGGGACCATACGCTGCCAGGCTTTGTCAGACAATGATACCAGATTACTTGCTGCAAGCATGGCGTGGTCAAGTGTCCTACCATGGAGGAGGGAATAAGGATGCACTGCCCAGAAACCTTCTGGCAAGGCTTTCGGAGTACCTCCAGGAGAGCTTCATGGAGATGTCCCTGGAGGATTTCCGCTCCATCCCCAGACACGTTAACAGACTTTTCCAGTAGCTGAACTGACCGCGAATGCATCCCAAGTCCTCAGGGCAAAGTAATCATTAAAAACCGTTTGCTTTTAAAACAAGTTTTATATTTTAAAAGGTAAACTCACCTGAGGTCCCTTCCATGGGGTCAGAGTCTTGGGTACTGGCTTGGGAGGCTTGGGAGGGTACTTCAGTCAGGGTGAGAAAAAGATCCTGGCTGTTGGGGAGAACGGAGTGCTGTGTGCTCTCTGCAAGCTCATCCTCATCCTCCTCCTCATCCTCTCCCCCATCGGCAGAATCCTCAGGCGTCGCTGATGAGACTATCCCTGACCCAGAATCCACGATCACAGGTGGGTTAGTGGTGGCAGCCCCCCCTAGAATTGCATGCAGCTCGGCGTAGAAGCGGCATGTCCGTGGCTCTGACCCGGAGCGACCGTTTGCCTCCTTTGTTTTTTGATAGGCTTGTCTGAGCTCCTTGACTTTCACGCGGCACTGCTCAGAGTCCCTATTGTGGCCTCTCTCCATCATGCCCTTGGAGATTTTTTCAAAAGTTTTTGCATTTCGTCTTTTAGAACGAAGTTCTGCAAGCACTGAATCCTCTCCCCATACAGCGATCAGATCCAGTACCTCCCTCACGGTCCATGCTGGTGCTCTTTTTCGATTATCAGCCTGCATGGTTACCTGTGCTGATGAGCTATCTGTGGTCACCTGTGCTCTCCACGCTGGGCAAACAGGAAATGAAATTCAAATGTTCGCGGGGCTTTTCCTGTCTACCTGGCCAGTGCATCCGAATTTAGATTGCTGTCCAGAGCGGTCACAATGATGCACTGTGGGATAGCTCCCGGAGGCCAATACCATCGAATTGCGGCCACACTAACCCTAATTCGAAATGACAATATCGATTTTGGCGCTACTCCGCTCGTCGGGGTGGAGTACAGAAATGGATTTAAAGGGCCCTTTACATCGAAATAAATAGCGTCGTTGTGTGGACGGTTACAGGGTAAATTCGAATTAAAGCTGATAAATCCGAATTAAAGTCTTAGTGTAGACCAGGCCTTGGATGCAACAAAAACATCTTCTCACACTAACTGGCTATTTTTTCTGAGAATTTTTCCTGGTATGAGTAGTAGTATCTATTTATCTTAGTTACTTATATGGATTCTATTACCATAATAGCTGAGACATCTGACAACCTTGAATGTATTGATCTTGACAACATCCCGGTGAGGTAGGAAAATATTATGATGTTTAGATTTGTACAAAAGTAAGGAAGGGTTCCAATTTACGTACCCTTGCCATAAATTGCAAAAACAAAACAATGAAACAGTCTTCCTATCACAAATATTTTTGTTTCTATATTTTTCTGTCCGTGAGCTAAATGGTCACTGCTAATTGCAGCAATACCTCTTAGATTTAGATTAATGTTAGTTGCATTTAGACAATAAATAATATTGAGTGTAAAGTGTGAAATTAAAGGAAAAAGATGAGATGAAATATTAAAGTAAAACTGAAGGGAATATTAAGTAAAAGAGCAACATGAAATGAAGAAAGGTGAATAAAGAGACTCCTGTTAAAGCCACTTCTTTAAAAATTAAAACAATTGAGACAAGATGGGGAAAAAAGAAGTGGAACAGTTGAGATGCTAGCAATGATTTCTAAAAGAGGGTAGGAAAAAAGCAGAGGGGGAAAGGAGAGCATTTGCTAAGGGCTCCAGGAGGTTCCAATTTCTAACAGGATTCCCAAAGGCCAGCCCGACACCACTCTTCAAAAGGGAGGAGATAGGAAAGGGAAGACTGTTTTATTTCAACTTTTATAAGCTTCTCAGTCCTCTTCCATCATTTCCGGTTTCAGCTAATGAAAGGTTGTGGGCTGGACAATAATGGGGTAATACTCTTAGTGTAATGGGTAGTAACAATAATTTCTATTAGATTGCAAGAATGTATGGAACTGGGTACAAAAGATGATTCAGGACAAGAGTGAGCCTGAACCAAAATTAACCAATAAATAACCAAAATTAATTATTAATTGTTGCAGAACAATATTTGATATTCTCTTTGAAATTCAGGCTGAGTGTGATAAATTATGATTGGTAACAAGTCACAAGCCACTGATCATTTGAATCTTTCAGGGAGAAGTATCAATTTAAGGAGTGCAGGTAGCCAGTATAACTTGAGAAAACATTAAATCTTTGCCTTTTGGGGGCATATAAACCTAGTCCTAGGCTTAGATTTAAGAAGAAAAAATAGGCTACTGTAAAATTCATTGGCTGGATAATGTTTAGTTTTCTCTCATCACATTTATGCAGATTGTGTGTGTGTGTGTGTGTGTGTGTGTGTGTGTGTGTGTACAGTTGTAACTATAAAAGTGATGATGCTATCCTTGACTCACTTATTTAATTACCTGTGCACCCTGGTCTTCCTTCTATGATGTCATACAGTGTCCTATCCTATATGAAATATACTATGTTGCAGCACATTTACTGGTTAACTTTAACTTCACAATCTGACACACAAGGAATTGCCTTATTTTGGCAGTGCTAGCTGTCAATAACAGTAAGGACCTTGGGTGAGGTCCTCACCCCTGTTCTGGACTCTGTGCCTGGCAGAAGGGCCGGTACAGCATAAACATCCCCTAAAAGCCTCAGTTCCAGCTGGGTGAGGATTCCCCTGGTACAGGCTCTGAGATGAACAGCCATAAGATTGGCCTCCATGGAGCTCTTTGCATCACTTTTCCCAAACTGCAACCTTTCCACCCCCTCTCCCAAACTGCAGTGTGTGTACCTTGGCCACAGCAAAAGATCCACTCAAAATAATTTTCAACAAGGGTTCTTCCCAGACCAAATGCCAGTTTCTTATTCACAGCCCCTTTGACTGCAGAGATTTTTTTTTTAAAGCCATAAAAGATTTTTGTTTACTAAGTGGGGAAATGTTTTTTTTCATTCTCTTAATACTAAAAATAAATAAATAAATAAATAATAATTTTTTCCCTCAACATTAAAAAAAAAAATCACTTTTAGACTAAGCCAAGTCTGGAATTTTAGTCCAAAGAGGGAAAGTTTTAGATAGTTATGAGTGACTGAAAACAGAAAACCAGAATGAGTTTGATCCTTGAGGGGATCTGGGGTAAAAATCAGTATTTGGTCCTGCTAGTGAAGGCTGGACTTGATGACCTTTCAGGGTCCCCTCCAGTTCTATGAGATAGGTATATCTCCATATATTATTATGTTAGTGCTGTGGTATCAGTGTCTAATTTAGATTGTAAGCTCCTTGAGGTAGAGACTTGGGGTGGGGAGTGAGATTCTGTAGGACTGTACAGTGTGGGTCTGATTACCTCCTGCCCACAACCCCACCTCCAGCACTAGGGCTTGTTTGGGAGTCCTCAGAGGAGAGCCGAGAAGCCTCCTCCTGCCCTGGAGGAAACAAGGTCCTTTATTCTGCTCTGGTCTTTAACCTGTCATAAAAGGCGCCAGAGTGGGGATGAGGTTCCTACTCTGAAACGTCTTCTTTGCTTTGTACAGCGCCAAGCACTCTTAGTAGCCTATTGAAAATGTTTCTGAAGTATGAGGAAATATATTTATTATACTGATAGGGACTGTGCAAAACCCTGATATAGGTAAGTCATTAACTGCCGTTTCTACATGAACATAGCCGCTTTGGAATTTTGCCCATTTTTCTCAGTACAGTGTTCAGAAAGTTCCCATGTTGGGAAGGCCCTGTAAAGAGTTAAATGCATTTCAAACTGAAGTTTGTGTATGGAAACGGGCATTTTTGGGCTTACAGCTCTTGGGGGCCCAACTTGCTATGAAATGGTATTATCTTGGACTCTGCTTTTGGAAAGGAGTCCAAAGTAAGAACTAATCAAATAGATTTTACCTTGGTGTAAAATAAATTTCATAATCAGAACTACTCTATTTTTAAAAACATCATTAGTCTTGAAGAGTAAACTGTGCTTTCTTACTGCTAGTGTCACAAACAATATTGCTTTTCAGCAAGATGGTTACCAGCAACTGTAATCAGAAATGTTTTTTTTTCTGGAATAAATTTCACAGTTTATAAATGGTACAAAGTGCTTTCCACCAGATGATCATTCAGAAAGTTGTATTGTCAAGCAAAACAGATGGTTTCCTTTTAAATTTACCCTTAGAGGATGGTTAAGTGATTGTTTCTGTGCTTGGAAACTTATTTTAAAGAAGGAAGGAGGAGACCTCAGGAGAGGAGAATGGCTTTCTGTAGGGGAAAAGGTGTATCTTATATAATACATTTAAAAAGTTAGTAAGAAATGAAACTCCAGATGACATTCTAGCCTTATTTTTCATTTTCTGATGATGTGATATTGTATTTATGGAAATATCTTATTTCTGCTAAGTAAAATCTAAATCATATTGGTAGCTATTTTCTTTAGCTATGACTTTCCATTTCACTGCTCTACAGCCAAAATGGTTCTGAAATAAATGTAGTCAAACTTTACTAATTCTGGGTCACTGAGAACAAAAATGATGCTTAAAATTGTTGATTGCCTCTAATTTTCAAGATATGCTATTGGGTCAGTATATATGACCCTTGACTTGGGAATGGTGGAGGATAAGTGAGTTATAAAGGGAAGAGATCTCAATTTAAACCAGAAATGACTAAAATATATCTTTGACTGGATCTATGAATAAATCTATGACTGGGTTTGGACAGTATTTGCTTTTTAGGCAAAACAATGAATGATGCAATCTGATGCTGGTATTGCGTCATACATGATCTGAATTGCATCATGTTATTCCTAGAAGTCATGGATGATGCAATCATAACGAAGCTTACATCACTCTGCTGAACAAATTGCCCTATATCAGCTCTAGAAATCATACAGTGTCGTGCTCTCTTATTTGTCAGTGTTTGATTTTGCAAAGGGACACATTTCTGTTTAGCCAAAGTGATCAGAGATGCCTCGTACTTGTGTGAACAGTGCAGATAACTTCTGCTATGTTTGTGGTGAAGTGACTTTTGCATCACAAAAGTGCAGTATAACCACTATAGTTAAGAAAGCCTATCACCTTTATTTTGGCTGCAAAATTGGAGATCAGGACAAGAGGTGGGCACCACACATATGCTGCAACACTTGTGCATCAAATCTTCACCAGTGGTTGAACAGGAAAAGGAAATCTATGCCTTTTGCAGTGCCAATGATTTGGAGAGAGCCAACAGATCATACCAGCAATTGTTTCTTCTGCCTGGTGCCTCCAGTTGGGAAAGGTGTGTCAAAGAAGAAAAACTGGACTGTGCATTATCCAAACATTCCATCAGCTATACGCCCAGTACCCCACTGAGAAGGACTGCCGGTTCCTGATGCACCAGAATCATTCTCACTTGAGTCAGATGAGGAAGAGGATGAAACTTCTGGTCCTGAACCATCAATGTCACAGGACCCACATTTTCTCCCATCCTCCTCCTCTGAACCACACCTCATAACACAAGGTAAACTGAATGACCTTGTCAGGGATTTGGAACTACTCAAGAGTAAGGCAGAGCTGTTGGGCTCCAGACTACAGCAGTGGAATCTCCTGGCAGGTGATGTTAGGGTTTCCATGTTCCGTGACCGTCAAAAGGATCTTGTCCCATTCTTCTTCATGGAAGGTGATCTTGTAGCCTGCAACAACATCGATGGTGTGATGGCAGCCCTCAACATCGTTCACGATCCAGATGAGTGGAGACTGTTCATTGATTCATCGAAGACGAGTCTTAAAGCTGTTTTACTGCATAATGGCAATGTTTTGCCATCAATTCCAGTTGGTCATGCAGCCCATATGAAGGAAACCTATGACAACATGAAACAACTTTTGAGGTGCATAAACTATGACCAACATCAGTGGCAGCTTTGTGGCGATTTGAAGGTTGTTGCTCTCTTGCTCGGTCTGCAGACTGGATACACAAAGTACTGCTGTTTTCTCTGCGAATGGGATAGTCGTGCAAGAGATTCCCACTACATCAAGAAAGATTGGCCACTCTGACAGTCATTGGAGCCTGGGAGGAAAAGTGTTCAGCATCCACCACTTGTTGAATCAAGGAAGAATTTGTTACCACCCTTACACATCAAGCTGGGTCTGATGAAGAACTTTGTCAAGGCCATTGACAAAACACAAACAGCTTTCAAGTACCTCCGTGGAAAATTTCAAGGTTAAGTGAAGCTAAGATAAAGGAAGGTGTCTTTGTTGGTCCTCAGATTCGTGAACTTCTTCGAGATGATGCATTTGACCGTGCACTGCGTGGCAAGAAAAAGATGGCATGGAAAGCCTTCCAGTTAGTGGCAATAAATTTTCTCAGAAACAACAAGGCAGACAACTACAGGTTGTTGGTGGAAAACCTCCTCAAGGCATACAAAAGCCTTGGTTGCAACATGTCACTAAAGATGCATTTTTTTTTGTACTCTCATCTAGATTTTTTTCCACCAAACTGCAGAGCAGTGAGCGACAAGCACGGCGAGTGATTTCACCAGGACATTGCAACAATGGAGAAACGCTATCAGGGCAAATGGAGCCCATCAATGCTTGCAGACTATTGCTGGACAGTGACAAGAGACGCTCCATTTAATGAATACAAGAGACAAGCCAAGAAGCGCCGAGTAGACACTGAATAGGACTAAACTATGTACATAATAGTTTTTTGCCTTTTGTTTCATAATAAATTTTATTTATATAACCCTTTTGCTGATTTTTAAAGTGTTACATAAACAAGACAGGTGAAATATTATCATGTAAAGCAACCATAAACACATGAAAAGACCTAGGTTTACAATTTATGATTAAAACTCTATTTACACAATATACATAGACATAAAATGTAAAAATTTAAATATCTTAGAAACAGTAGCCAATCAGTTGTTTTAATTGTCATATTTGAATTCAGCACGTCAAAATACATAATAAATAGCACATTTTATCTCTAAAGCAGACGACTTCTCAAAAATTGTAGACCAGTGTTTTCCGACACACAGAACACTAGCTTGCTACGCACCAACTCCTCATGTGGACCCTGCTACCGTGCACTAAAGGTTACATAGTACGCTTTGACCTACAGCTGTTTGAAATGGGAGTACGTCAAAGCACACTATGCAGCAAGCTAGTGTGCTGTAGATTCACACCCTAGATTGCCATGTACTAACTCACCATGTAGACAAGCCCTAAAAGTACTGCGGGAGTATCTGGTTGTGAAGTCTCTCTTTCTTTGGTCTATTTCTGTTTTATCAATTGTTTTTGAAGAGGACTGGTGTGTGCAAGGATAGATGTTCAGTTTCTTTGCATCTGTAGTAGGAAGCCAGGCAAGGACTGGGAAAGATTTGTGGCAGCAGCTGTACAATGAAGCAGAGAGAGACCAAATAGCTTAAAGGATAATACTGTTTTCCTTATTGTAATAAAAGTTCCTTGTTAAGTGTTAGAAGAAAGTGACTCCCTGTGATAGTTTACCATTGTCAGGCTCAGTGAGAAGTATTCGATCTTGGCTCATTAACTAGATGCCATAATTACTATTTCTAATGTATGCTTTTTCTGTGAGGCTAACCATAAAAAATTATACTAGTAGTTTTGTAGTGCCTTCCCCCTGCAGAACACAATATGCTTTGTAAACATTGATTATTTTAGATCACAGTATTGCTCTGAGGTAGGTGTATTATTTTACAGTTAAGGAAAGTGAGACACTTTTCATTTATTAAAAAAAACAACAAACAACTGAGGAGTCCTTGTGGCACCTTAGAGACGGATTTCGCTAGCCTCAGAGGCTCACTGTGACCCTCCACATAGCCCTTCTCTCTCTAGAGGCAAGGGTCACAGCCTACTGAGCCATTTTCATCATAAGCCAGCAAGGGAGGTGAGGAGAAACAACCCTCCCTCACACAGTCTCTCTTGTCTCCCAGTATCAGTGATTAATCAGGGAGGGGAGGCGGGAGCCCGGGCCCACCCTCTACTCCGGCTCCAGCCCAGGGACCCTAAAATTAGCAGCTATGAAAGCTGACTTTTTGGAAATAGGACATGTACAATTCCCTGGGCTACTTCCCCACAGCAGCCCCCAACTCAATATCTTCTTCACAATTACCTCAGGGCCTCCTTCCTTGCACCTGATATGGATTTGTACTACTTCGTTCCTCCAACAGCACAGCTCCCTCCTATAGCTCCTGACACCCACCTCACACTGACTAACTGGGAGGCTTTTAACTAGTTCCAGCCAGTCCTTGATTGGCTTTCAGGTGTCCCAATCAATCTAGCTATCTCCACTACCTTCTAGAAGGATCTTAATTGGCCCCAGGTGTCTTGATTAACCTGGAGCAACTGCCATTTGGTTACCATGGTACCAGGGATTTGTTTAGCCTGGGGCTAACATACCTGTTCCTCACTACTTTACTGTAGCCATCTGGCCTTACCCCATCACACTATATTAAAAAAAAAGCCCCAAATATCGGGACTGTCCCTATAAAATCGGGGCATCTGGTCACCCTAAGATGGAGAGGTTTTAGTTGGGGCCTGAAGGTGACGGCTAGTGGCATTCTGTTACTTTCTTTGTTGGGCCTGTCCTGTAGTAGGTGACTTCTAGGTACCCTTCTGGCTCTGTCAATCTGTTTCTTCACTTCCCCAGGTGGGTATTGTAATTTTAAGAATGCTTGATACAGATCCTGTAGGTGTTTCTCTGTCTGAGGGATTGGAGCAATCTGCTGGCAGCTCTGGTGGCAAGTATGTTGTCCTGTGGCCTCTGGCTGTAGGATGATTGGTTAGCGGGTAGTGGATCCCTTCTGACAATGGGATGGGTGGTTAATGGGAAATGAGTCCCAAATGATTCTTGAAGTTGGACAGATCTCACTTGACTCCTGGTGGTCTACCTTAACTGATGTGGGGCTGGGAACGAGAGTCTCCCAGATTGACAGGAGGGTGGGACGAGGCCTCTATGCTCCTTCTCAGAAATCAGCTCTTCAGATTCTTCAGATTCCAGGCTGGGGATGGACTGTGAAAAGACAAACAGCTCTGCTGATCATAACTGTGGGAATGGCTAGAGAGGTGGTTTCTCAAGGAACCAAATCTCAAACCTTTTATGGCTTTATAAGTTGAAACCAATACACTGAATTTCCCCTGGAAATGTTAGTAGCTAGTTCACAATATGCAGTTATGATATAATGTGCCTTTGAAAGGAAAGATCATTTTTTCTTTGCCAAAAAACAGATTAGAAAAATACAATCTAGTCCCGCTCGTGCTACTTGGGTGCAGACTTTCTTTCCAGCTGGTGTATATGCTGTCTTGATCAGAGGTGCCAACATAGATCTTGGACCTCCATAATTAGAATTGTCTCTAAAAGATCCCACAACACTTTGGGGGGTTTTCCCTTTCACTTATCCATTTGGAAAAATGACAAAATATGTAATTGTGTATTATCAGTATAAAACATGTTTTTTTTTAAAAAAAAAGCTGTAAGAGATCATGTATGCATCAAAAAGACACAAAAAGTGACTTGATCTAAAAAGTTCCCAAAATACCACCAGTATAGACAAATCCTTGAAAGGAATGGTAACAATCATTCCTCTTCCTTTCCATCTGGCCAGGCAAAGAAATAAAAATACATTAATTACTAATATCCCAACACTTTGGCATGCAACTATTCAAAAATTATTATAAGGAACGCTCTTCAAAGTTTGTTTCCAAATAAATAAGAAAAATAGTACAATCGGTCATATTTGGATAAAACTGAATCATTTTCTTCCACTGACAAGACCTATTTGTATAATTGAGATGAGAACAAATCCTTTGCCTGATCATAGGAATAAAGTAAGAACCACTCTTGTAACCCATAATCTGAGTTTAATGGGAGCAATAATAAGAAATTTAAGGGGTGACATCCTGGCTCCACTAAAGTGAAGAGAGATTGGCCAACGTTTCACCCAAGCACTGGACTTCAGTTCTTAGTCAAGAAGAAAGAAGTTTGTTGTTTTGGGTTCATTTACTAGCACAAGAAATGATGTACGCTTTATTATAGTCTGAAAGCTTTTGCCCTTAGTTTTCCAAATCTGATATGTGTTTTGTTCATGGTAAATTGTAAATCCTAAAGAAACAATGACAGGCCTTTTTTGAGAGTATAGCACTCGTAGCAAGAGTAGATTATTTTCAGTTGTCCAGAAATCTTATCAGTGGGTTCAGTTCTATTCATTATGACCCTGATTCAGCAACGTATTTAAGCATGTGCCTAACTTTAATCACGTGAGCAGTATTCATGCTTAATTTTAAATGTGCTTATTGAATCAGGGCCAAAATTATGAATGCCCCAAATACAAAACATTGCACAATTTTGCAAATTTTTCAAGATTACTGTTTATGTAACATTATGTTGTTCATCGATATTCTTATTAGTGATTTGATGCTCTCTCTTATCATTAAAATCTTTCTGAAATGTATTAATTGAATCAGCACTCTGCATTGGTAATTCTAAGTAAAATAGCATCTAATTTAAAATAAAATAAATCCAATTTTGCCTGTAGAGACTGGACTGCAGTGAACAGCATCTAGACAATTCGTACAGGGAGCATCAGTAGTTTAGAAATACATTTATATTTAGCTGATTGTACAGCCTTTCTAACAGATACACACACAGGTCTCTGTGTAAGTACAGAGATCGATCGAACATAGATTAGGAAGAGAGCAAAGAATAGGTATTCTAATCTTGGTCCTAACCCTGACACTTCTTAGCCTCAATTTCCCCATTTTTAACATGGGGTTAATGATCTTTATCTATTAGTAATAATCTTTAAACTCTGCAACCAAAGTGGAAGAGTTTAATTTCTCAGGAAGGTATTTGACTTAGTTCTTATTATCTAATTATATATTTTCCCAGCATTCTGACCCCCTTCTCCTCCTAAAAACAAAATAAAACAAAAAATACCACATCACCACAATGACACACTTCTTAAAAGCCCATCTGTTCTGCATAGTCTACAGGGAATCAAGTCTGCACACCATTCCTTTGTTGTATTTTCTGCTCCTTGTAAAGCATGATGTAAAATTACAACATTATGGGCTAGATTATAAATTTACAATCGGCTTGGAGTGAGTTGCATCACCTCAGGAACAGACCAGAGAATTAATTGTGATGTAGACTCTCAAATTCCTTCCTTGCTTCTCCCTTGCTCTGGAGGGAGCAAGTTTATTTCCTCTTTTCATGGAACAGTTCACTCCTTCCTGGTGCCTATAGTCAGCTGCTCATCTTACTTCCCACTCCTGCCTACCTCCTCCCTGCCCGCTGAGGAATATTCAGCAAGTAGCTCCTGCTTTCCTCCTCTGGCCAATCATCATCAGAGCAGGGCAATGAAAACGAATAAGAGGAAGGCTAGTAACGGGTTCTCAGAACAAATTTTTTGGTGGCCTCAGAATGCGGCCATCAACTCTTGCTGGTGGCTGCTCTCACACTTTTCCCCTAAAATACTTAATTAGCTTTAGGAAAAACAAATAAATATGCACATATACGTGTCCAAATCAATGTGAATTATTCATTGCTAGCTAATAAGTCTGTCGTTAAAATTGATATTACAAACATAAAAGTATCACTTTTCATGGCAGACTTACTCAGCCCTGCCAAGCCTGGGGACAAATTAAGCCCTGGATGGGGGGTCGGGGTAGACAGTAGGGGTCAGGGGCAATGGAGTTGGAGGGGGCCGGGAGATAGCGGGGGGCCAGAGCCCAAAGCCCATGGCCAGGGGACAGGGATGGAGCCTGAAGCTGTGTTGCCGGAGCCTGCAGCCACATCACCCCAGGGGTGAAGCCCAAAGCCTAAGCCCCACCACCCTTGGGAAGATGGGGAACTCACCAGCTCCCTGCTCCTGTCTCCAGAGGGGGGAAGGGCCCAACCCCTGCTTGCAGCACTAGCAGACAACACCAAGGTGGTGCATCCAGGAGCAACAGGGGAGGGGGCGCGCTGCTTTGCCCTCTCTCCCCCCAGTCACAGCCCAGGAGGGTATGACCACAAGAAAAGCCACTGGTGGCTGCATTTGAGAAACGCTGGGCTAGTCTATGAATGAGGATAGCCCATTGATTAAGGTGCTAGTCTACTACTTGGGACCTTGAGGTTAGGTCTGCTTTGCTATCCAGGCATAGTCCGTCTGCCTCAGATGCCCATCTGTGAAATGGGGATAACAGCACTTTCCTTCCTCACAGGGTGTGTGTGAGCATAAGTATATTGAAGATTGTCAGATAATACAGTGATAGGATCAATGTAAGTGCTTAAGATAGATAAAGGAGGGTCTATACCTTTAGCTGGCTGAGGAAAGGCTGTGAGAAGCTAGTCCTTCATAAATAATCTGCTGGGCTCCCCAACATTTAGTCATATTTCAGAGCTACATCTTTGGCCTATGAAACAATTTAGTAAACAATCCTTTTTTAGATATTTTCAAATTCATTCTAAAGCTACAACTGCACAGATTTTTGTATTTCAGATGTGAAAAATGCTCACAAAACCTTTCCCTCTGCCTCTGTATGTGCTATACTTAATAACCATGACTGGACATCTGTGTATACTTTCCTACACAGAGTAGAGATTTTATATGTAACTAATGCCTAAAATGGTAGTATGACTTCTGCCAAGAAAAATAAGCATCTAGTTATGTAAAGCATTTTATTGAGTAACTGGGTAATTATAATTTCCTCTCTTGCATTAAAATGGTGGTACAAAAGATATGCAAAGAAAACAATTAGTAAACTGAGGCTTTCCGTTCTTGAGTACAGAGCTACTTAGATCATTAACTTTTAATTTTTTTATTTCTAAAATTAAATTTAGTGCTCTTGGATGTTTTCTCGATTGCTAGCATTTAGGGATGCAAGATTTGCATGAGATTTATCAAAATGTACCTATCAAAAATCCTCTGGACCAGGGATCAGCAACCTTTGGCATGCGGCCCATCAGGGAAATCCACTGGCGGGCCAGGACAGTTTGTTTACCTGCAGCGTCCGCAGGTTTGGCTGATCACAGCTCCCACTGGCCGCAGTTTGCCATTCCAGGCCAATGGGGGCTGTGGGAAGCGGCACGGGTCCAGGGATATGCGGATTTCCCTGATGGGCCGCGTGCCAAAGGTTGTCGATCCCTGCTCTGGATTATTGATAAGGTGTGTGTGTCCAGCTTGGTTCCAGATAACTACTTATTAATTGTAACACTTATAAAAGCATCCCTTTCTAGTATGTTTCATGGTGCATATACATTTACTCAATTCATAAAATTTTGCCTCTTTTTCAAGAAGCAGAAAGAAAAGATTTCCCTAAAACCTCAACCAGTCCTTTTAAACATTGGAGAAGGATGGGCATGCACTTTGCCTTAAAGGTCAATAGACTTGGGCTCTGTCACCCCACTGTAGGGAGCATCTTCTGCTAAGAACATCCCCCACCAAGGAGGGACATAGAAACATATGGTCTGTAAAGCTAAGAAACTCAAGTGACTTAAATTTCCATGCTCTAAGAAGAGAGATGCAAGGTCTCAATTAGGTCTCAAAACATGTAGAGGTTTATAGATCAAAGTCAATACACTCTGAAATGGACCTGGAAGTGAGTAGGGAGCAAGTGTAGTGTCTGGAGAACTGGTGTAGCATGTTCTCTGAGGAGCAGGCAAATACTGCCTAACATGAAGGCAGTTGCATTCTACACCATCTATATTGTAACTTCTGAAGTGGTCTTCCACGTTAGTCCAAAGTAAAGCATGCTGTAATAATCCAAACTAGGAATTACAAAGGCATCTAAAAATATCTGAGGCACTGACAAAAAATATGGCTAGCCATCCCAAATTGGGCTTCTTTAAATGGATTTTGGTGCTTATGAATGTGATCCTATTAACATGGACTTGAGACAAGCATTACTGACTCGAGTTGAACAAGACTTTCCTGCCTTAAAACCCAATTTTGATCTCCTGCACTCAGGGGTGAAAGTTACTCCAAAGACTTACCTGTGTGGGGGCTGGCTCCGGCCCCCCTAAGGGGCAGGGCCTCGGGCAGAAGGGGTGGGGCTGGGAGGGATCAGCGTCCCCCAGCCAGCTCTTACACGCTGCCTGGCCCGTGCTGCCTCAGGCTCCAGCGGTGATTTAAAGGGCCCGGGGCTCCAGCCGCCGCCGCTGCAGTAGCGGCAGCGGTGGCCGGAGCCCCGGGCCCTTTTAAATTGCTGGCCCTGGAGCAGCTGCTCCCTTTGCCCCCTCCCCCCCATCAGCGGCCGGGGGGGGGGGCAAAAGGGGCAGGGACATTAAAGCGCTTCAAGCAGGGTCCTTTGCTACGGTAGCGCTTTAACGTCGCTGCCCCTTTTGTGCCCCCCCATCAACAACCCTGCTGGTAGGGTTCCTACTGGCAGGGCCACTGATGGGGAAGGGGCAGCAATGTTAATGCGCTGCTGCGGCAGCACTTTAATGTGGGCTGCGTATGGGCCGATACTGACTTCTTACCAGTACGCCATACCGGCTCACTTTCATCCCTGCCCACCCTACTGTCCCAGACCTCAAACAGAACTACGGGGCCAAATTTGAGGGCTCGCTTTCTGATATGGGCAAATGCCCACTAAGGATTAAGCTGAGTCCCTCCAAACTCATTTTGTTTACAACCCAATCACAATTTAAACCAGACCTCCAGAATGGAAGATTAGTGCACTCACCCATTTTACCCTTAGCAGTGCTCTTTCACATATACTCAGGACAGAATACCCAATCTTCTCCCCTAAAGTTAATCAGCTTGATCAATATTTAGGCACCTAAACAGGTGGTCTGCTTCTCAGAGAAGCCAAATACCTGCATTTCCTCTTGACTTCATTTACTTTTTCAAATAACTGGAGAGGTGCTAAAGGACCAGGAACAAAAAAGCAAATTCCAGTGCCCTGGACAAGAACTATCACATGAACCATCTAAAGAGCTCCAAACAAAGGCTAGCCATACATAAGAAGATATCTAGTTAGGAATGGAGGAGAAAATGTGTTAGCATGAATGTTTGTGGCCCCTACTAAGTCCTATCTTAATTTAGTATTTTTATTAAAGAACTGGAAGGAGGAATAAACAGTGTATTAAGATCACTTATTTTTATGTATGTGGTCCCCATTACTGTAGTATTTAGGTGCCTCACAATCATCAATGTATTTATGTTTACAACACCTCTGTAAGGTAGAGAAGTGCTACTATCCCTGTTTTACAGATGGGGAAAGCTGTGAGAGCCTAAATGACTTGCATACAGGGAGTCTGTGGCAAAGAATGGAGTTGATCCTGGAATTCCCAAGTCCCAGGTTAATGCCCTAATCACTGGACAACCCTTCCTCTCCAAATTGGGGATTGTTATGAACACTAGCGAGGACAGAAACCATAGTACAGAGGGCACTAGAGTATTTCAAAATGAGTATTTATTTAGTGTTTGCATATTCGTCGAGCCAAGCAATAGTGTTCTTAGTGGCCAAGTGGAGCTCTCGGAGCCCACCACTGAATTTGGTTAGCGGGCACTCTTCGACAATGTGTATCAATGTTTGAGCTGCGCCGCAGCTGCCGCTTGGATTGACTCGAAGACCGCACTGGTGCTGGTTGGTGCACAGAAACCTGGCCCAGTCTGGAATCGGTTAAGAAGGGCCCACTGACGATGTGGCAGGTTGAAGCTGGGTGTGCAAGCAGTAAGATCTGTGACAAGGAACTGGCTGGTGTTAAGCACCAGTCTTCCTGCCACAGGGACTCCGCTGTCACATCCTGGCATGGCAGCCTCAATCACAGTGAGAGTTGTGAGGAAAGACTTGTAGCTGGTGAGCTTAAAAAAAAACAAAAAAGGATTGGCAATGGATCAGTGTTCTCGTCCTGCCACCCGTCAGTATCCAGCACAGTCTGGGGAAATCAGTGATCCTAGCAAGCTCATACTTGAAGAATCCCGATATCGATGCTTCCAGTAACCCTAAGAATGTGCAATTCCACGGCTTCCATACCATCGGGCCTGCACCTCAAGTGTCACAACTCAACATTGAGGGTTTATTGACAGCCAAGCAACATATAATCCGTGCTCTTGCTTATCAAAAATTTGAGTGGAAATAACAAAATGAGATTTAGCTTGGGAAAAATACTGTGTATTGAATGGGACGTGGGAAAACTTGTATGCTAACAGGGAGGTTGGTATGGTAATGGATTGCAAAATAGCTATGAGTTTGCAATATGCAACGGCATGGATATAAAGGTGGGAAGGGGGTTGGGACCCAGATTACTGGCAGTAACGAAGAGAGGAGACAGAGAGAGACCTGGAGAGAGAAGATGATTTGTGAGAATAGGGAAGTAGAGACTTATACACACTACATTATTAAATCATTTTAACTAAAAGAGTGACCAATCAGTGCAAAAGGCTCTGTGGATACTCTTATTTCAGTTTAGTTTAAGTAGATTAACCATCAGTTTATGCTAAAGAGAAATAAGCCACTCTCAAACCAATATACGAATCTCCACATGGGGTCTGCATCAGTTTAACTAAATGGATATAAAGATGATTTAAATTGAACTGGTGCAACTTTCTTGTATAGAAAGTCTTCAGCTGAAATAGTCATGCTCAGGGATAGCAGGAGTGGGTGCTTAAATGTATGATTAAATATGGGAAGGAGAGGCTCCAGAAGACATGGACAAGAAACAGTATTACATGAACTGAGTGGGAGTTTGAAATGCAAAATGTAAAGTGGGTAATTAAGTGGTTATAACAAGGATAATTTAAGTGGGAGAGGAGAGGGTGGAATGAACTAAGTGGTAACTGCAATTAAACATCAAAGGATCAGCACTGTGGCAGAAAACAGTAGTGAAGGATCAAATCAATGAAGGATGAAAGCCAACAAATTGGTAAAGCGAGTTTGACAGATGAGTCAATCAATGAAATGGTTGTGGAAGGCAACCACAGAAATAAAGATGTGCTGAGAGCCTTTGGCAATGTTTTGATCTGTGCTGAAACAAGGGAATGAAATGCTGTCCCCTTGGTGCCTTGCTGCTGCTTTTGGGAAAATGGTCACTGAGGTGGGAGCTGGGATAGCTACTCTCCTGGTGCTCCTCTGTCTGTTTATTTGCAATGGAGACAGTGGTGGAAGTATTTGTGCCTGACCAAGATCCTGTGCTACAAATACCAACTTCCCTATTAGCTCAAGCTCAGCTCAGCCCATGTGTTGTTAGAGAAAAATCTGCTGTCGCTAAAATGATCAGTTATTAAAGGCAACTGTCACAAAGCCTGTGTGATAGGGAGAGGAGGAGGCTGGTAAATAATGTTCTTCCAGAATTTTGTGTGTGTGCACAATACAAACACTGCTTGTGTGATGTTTATGATAAAAAGGTAATCACAGAGGGCATGTGAGAGGGAAAACAACAAACAGAACAATATACATAAAGTTCCAGACTAGCACTTGTATTATTTGGAATATTTATAAATGATCTAGAAAAGGGGGTAAGAAATGAAGAGGCAAAATGTGCAGAGAAACAACATTGCAGAAAACTTGGAGGAACTTCAGATGGACCTAACCAAGCTAGGGAATTCATCCAGAATACAGTGTGCAGTTCTGGTCACCCCATCTCAAAAAGGATACAGGACAGATAGAAGGGGGAGGTTCAGAGAAGATAATGGAAAATGATTAGGGTTGTGGAAAACCTCTCAAGAAGAGAGACTAAAAAGATCGGGACCATTTATCATAGAAAGGAGACCTAGAAGATGGGCCATAATATAAGTATGCAGTAATGAATGATATGGAGAAAGGAAAGCAGGCCCTTCTGTTCAAATGTTTTCATAATAGAAGAACAAGATGAAATTGTTAAATTCAATGAATTTAAAGATAGCAAATTCAAACCTGAAAACAGATGAGTGCTGTTGCACACATGGCACAATTAGTCCATAAAACTCCTTGCTGTAAGCTGGCACTGAAGCTGAGTTTAGCAGGGTTCAAAAGAAAGGATTATGTATTTATCTGGATAACGAGAATAGCCGGCGTTGTTATAGTGACTATTAAAAAAACAAAAGTTGGAGGTAATAGAAGCCATATAACTAGTGGCGTAGCCAGGTTCTAAGTGTAGGGATAGCAAACATAAAAAAGGCGCCCCCCCTTGGCTCCTCCTCTGGCCATTCCCCCACCCCCCCAATTAACCCCGGGGTCCAGCTCAGGACTCCTGCGGGCTTCCTGGGGGTGCGGATACCCCTGTCCCCCTGCGCGCTTCCCGGGAGAGTCTCTCCTGCCCAGCCCACTCTGCAGGTGTCCCCCGCTGCGCTGCGCCACCCTGCCCCCCCCGCTCCAGGCTCCTGCGCCGTGCCAGGGACCCCCGTACAGACAGTGTGGCCTGTGCCCCTGCCCTGCGGGCCCAGCCCCGGGGAGCCCCTCGCCCGGACCCCCCAGTGCAAGGCACCGGACCCCTGCTGCTCACCTTCCATCCTGCGCTGCCGCCTGTCCCCGGCCAATCCTGGCCCTGTGCCGCGGGTGGATCCCGGCTCCGGCTTTGGCTCGTTAGTCGCTGGCCGAGCCTCACTCCATGGCGCTGCTGGGCCGGGCAGGCCAGGCTGGGCCCTGACCCTCCCTTAGCTGTCCGGGGTAAACGCCAGCCTGGATCCACAAGCTCGCCCCGCTTCCAGCGCTCCCACGTGGGGCTCGCCAGTCAGGCGGCCTTAAAGATGCAGGGGCCCTTTCGCCTCCCCCCGCCCGCCGTGATGGGATGCGGGGGCCACGGAATATTTCACTGGGCCGCGAGCCGCTGCTGGGAGATGCTGCTGCATTAGCAAGGGGCGGGGAGTGCTTGGCCGCCGAGCCCTGAGCCGCCGCAGGAGGTGGCTGCGGCGATGCTGGGGCCGCGCTGAGCGTGGGGCGTGATGGCTGAGGAGCCGGCCCCCTCGCTCCTCCGGCCGTGCCCGCTGCCCCCCCCATGGCTCCTCCGGCCATGCTGCCCCCAGTGCCGGCCCAGCAGGCGCTGCTTTTGGAAAATGTGCTGAGGGGAAGCGACTGCTTTCCCTGCACCCCGCTAGCTACGCTACTGCATATAACCTTAGAGGCATAAGCCAACTTCTAACTACTGGGTGTTAGGTGAAAACCTGCCTACAGGGCAAGTTATCTCAAAACTGCCTACTGGAGGGTTTCTTCCTCTGAAAATCTGGTGCTCAGCACTGTTCTAGACAGGACACTGGACTAGAAGGCTCACTGGTCTGATCCAATATGGCAGTTCTTTCATTCCTAGCAGGGCCGGCTCCAGGCACCAGCGAAGGAAGCAGGTGCCTGGGGTGGCCAATAGAAAGGGGCGGCACGTTGTTGGGGCAGCACGTCCGGGTTTTCAGCAGCACTTAGGTGGCAGCTCAAGCGCTCTGCTTTAGTCTTTGGTGGCAATTCGGCGGTGGCCCCTTCACTCCGTCTATTCCTCTTCGGCAGCAGCTCAATCAGGTTTCTTTTTTTTTTCTTCGCCGCTTGGGGCGGCAAAAAAGCTTGAGCCGGCCCTGATTCCTAGAGAGGTAAATTGCTTTGACCAGTAGTCTGGCTCTCTACTACAGCCCTTTCCTCTATCACTAAGCACAGACTGTCTGCTCTCTTATTCCAAAAATGGCCTCTTGTCCCTTTTGAGTACTATCTGAACACTCATGGCCCAGAGAAGCAGGTTTTAAAAACCAAAGAATTAGGACAGGAAAGAAGAGAGCTGCGTAATGCCAGGACAGAGTTTGTATCTCTAGGATTTTGGGCCTACTTATTAAGAAGCTTCACTTCTGCAACTGAAGAAACATTTGATTTGATGCTGGTTCTTAATGTAGCTGTACTAGTTTATTCGTCCCTATTTTTAACTCAGGTTTTGTCTCTGTGATTTTGAAGGGAAGATGGTGTAACTACTCTGCATGCCAGTACATATTTGTTGGCTTTTATTCTGGGTCTTCAGTCTTTGAATTTTAACAGTCTGACATCTTTAGAAGACTAAGTATCCACATTTGAAGCGATCTCAGATCTCACATTTAGACTGGTAAAGTTAAAAGTCAGTTAAACCAATACCTTAGTGCATTAACATTTCATTCTTTTTAATTTCCTGTTTGTTTTAAGACATTCATTTAAGGAGAGCTCTTTTTAATACAATACATTTTGGTGGGGTACACTGAAAAATACATTTATTAAACAGATCTCTTAATTTATCCAATATATATTTTGATTTGATTTAAATTTTTGATGTAATGGAGGCATTTTTAAATGATTTTTTTTCCAGCTCTCCTTTAACGAAAGGAAGGATGGTCTTAGATATAAGGCCACTGGACTGAGACTTAGGAAATCTGACCTGAATTCCTGGCTCTCATACAGATTTCCAGTGTAACCTTTGAGAAGTTATGTAGTGTATTTTGTGCCTCAGTTCCTCATCTTGTAAAATTCTCCATTAATATTTCTTCGATGCATTAAATTGCTTCAGATTCATACTTTTTTGTTTTCACTTTCTGCAAGGATCTGCTTGATTCCATTTGCAGGTACAAACACTCCTGGAAAGTAAATATCAAAGCAAAAATTCAGTATTTGTCCTGGTGAAAGTGGTTCTATGCTCATCCACTCAGGGAATAGAAAAAATCATGTGACTTGTCTAGCCAATCAAAAGTAATCCACACAGCTCAAGTTTGGAAAATTATTCTTCAATCCAAAGAGTGAAAAAAAAATTCAAAAAGGTATTTAAATCCGGACTACAGCTAAGAAAATCATGATTTGCTCACAGGTTCTCCATGAGCACACAACGAGGCTAAATTCATTGAAGTAATTACTAAATGCAAAACTGAATTAATTGAAAAATCTTCAAAGCTATTATCTAGAAAGCAATGAAGATAAAGCTCTATGCCAAAATACTAGGAAAAAGAAAAAAGTTTTAACTCATTATAAGATTCATAAACTAATAGATTCCAAAACCAGAAAGGATCATTGTGATTATCTAGACCAGGGGTGGGCAAACTATGGCCCGGGGGCCGCATTTGGTCCTTCAGACATTTTAATCTGGTCCTCGAGCTCCCACCTGGGAGCAGGGTCCAGGGCTTGCCCCGCTCCAGCCCTCCAGTTGGGGAGCAGTGTCGGGGGCTTGCCCTGCTCTGCTCGTACCGTGGCTCTTGCAGAGCCTGCACTCCTGACCCGCTCCCACGCCCCAACCCCCTGCCCCAGCCCTGATCCCCCTCCTGTCTTCTGAACCCCTCGGTCCCAGTCTGGAGCACCCTCCTGCACCCCAAACCCTCATCCCCACCTCTACCCCAGAGCCCGCCCCCCCAGCCAGAGCCCTCCCCACCCTGCACCCCAACCCCCTGCCCCAGCCCACACACTGAACTCATTTCTGGACCCACCACAGATCCTGCACCCCCAGCCGGAGCCCTCACTCCCTCCCGCACCCCAACCCCCAATTTCGTGAGCATTCATGGCCTGCCATATAATTTCCATACCCAGATTTGGCCCTCAGGCGAAAAAGTTTGCCCATCCCTGATCTAGTCTGATCTTCTGTATAAAACAGGCTATAGAACTTCCCCAAAATAATTCCTAGAAAAACATCCAGTCTTGATTTAAAAATTGCCAGACTTGATGGAGAATCCACCACGACCCTTAGTAAATTGTTCCAATGGTTAATCACTTTCACTGTTAAAAATTTACAGTTTATTTCCAGTCTGAATTTGTCTGCGTTCAGCTTCCAGCCATTAGATTGTGTTATACCTTTCTCGGCTAGACCAAGGAGCTCATTATTAAATATTTGTTCCCCATGTAGATACTTACAGACTGTAATCCTGACATAATTCAAAAAGAGAGAGAGAGATTCGATAAAATGCAGAGGTTGCAACTATCAACACAGAAATACTCTAAGTGAGTTGAGCTATGAAATATGAAGGGTGAAAGGCTATTAATAATGGTACATTTGAAAAAAAGTCCCACACCGGTAGATGGGAATGTAATGCTATTAGAATGGCTTGCAAAAATAGTAAGGTATGATTGAAGGGGATGTTTCAGAGTCATGTCTGTGGAGCAATGGAAACATAAAATGATAATTTCTTAAATTGAAGTCTCAGAAATCTCTGAGTTAGAGGAGGTCTGGAATCAACCCAAAACCATGCCAGAATAAAGGCATTGCAGAAATAGCTGAGCTGCCATATCAAATGACCACAAGAAAATTACATTTGATATAACATGGAAATCAAAAATACTTGTACACATCAATCAGGAATGGAAGGTGAGAGGAAGAAGAGCAGAGTGGATAAAGCTTACAAGAAGGAAAAGAATTTGGGTTGGCAAAAAGCCAACATGACATCCATCTGCTCCTCTGACGTATTCATCTTTTTCACTGAGCAGGGACTTCCCCCCACTCCTTTGTTAGGAACAATATAGAAATAGCTTGAAGTATCAGACTGAGCAGAAAATGAAGGGCCCAGTTCCATTTAAGTCAATGGCAAAACTTCTATAGATTTCACCATGTGCAGGTGAAATGAAAGGCCGGTGTAGAACTGCAAAACCCCTCTCCAGTCACATTGGAATGCGAACAACCTGGCCTATGAGACCCAAGAGAGGAATTAAGAAAATGTTTTCCCCACCCTACAATATTTAATAATAATAATAATTAAATGTATGTAATTTAATGTAGTTCCTTTCCTTCAGAGATAGCACATGTTCAAAATGTACTGTGACAGTATTAGAAGACTATGTCAAAATATGTTCAGTTCTTTATTACCAGCATGGGACTGAATCATGGGTACTGCTGCTGTACCGCCTCTTTGTTTCCATAACTAAACTAAAAATGTAGAAACTGTTTTTTCAGATATATACTGTGGTAGTTTGGTACTGTATGTATATGAATCTTTCCATATCGCTATCCTTTGTCCCTATTGCTTTTCACTCCAAATATTTTTTTAAAATACTTGGCTGCCTAGCAAGTATGGACTCAATATTTGCTAAGAGGTATTGTAGATACAAGTAAGTAAGTAATAAAAACTTCTAGACAGAATACTGGAAGGAGTTTCTCATCTGCCTTCCTTCTTTAACACCTCCACTTGCCCAGTGACCACATTCCATCTTCTGATCTCCCTTGTGCCCACTCTTACTCCCCCCTTTCCCTTTTCCTTAACCTCTTGCTCTGCACCCCCACAATACAAACCTGCTTTACTCTCCACCATTTAAAAAAAAAAACTCACCCTTGTCCTCACTTGCCTTTCCAACTACCACCCTAGTGCTTTTCTCCCTTTCATCTCAAAGCATATTAAGCACAGTGTCTATAATCACTGTCTGGAGTTCCTCTCCTGGAGTTCCGTCCTAGACTCTCTCCAGTCTGGTTTCCACCCCTTGCACTCCACTGAAACTGCTCTTTCCAAAGTTTCTAAGGACTTCTTCCTAGCCAAAGCTCAGAACCAGCACTCCATCCTCCTTGACCTGTCAGCTGCCTTTGACACAGTTGGTCGTGCTTCTCATCTTGAAATCTTCTCCTCCCTTGTCTTTTTGTGAATCTGTCCTCTCCTGGTTCCCCCTCATCTCTAGTCTCTCTTCTTCTGGATGTCCTTCGGAGGATCCTCCTTATCATCTCTAATTTTCTGAGTGCGTTCCACAGGGTTCTGTCCTTGGTCCCCTTGTCTTCTCCCTCTATCTTATCTCTGAGTAATCTCATCCTAAAACACAAATTCAGCTGCCATCTCTGAGCTGAAGATTCTCATATCTGCCTCTCTACTCCAGACCTGTCATTTTCTGTCCAGACTAAAATCTCTGTTTGTCTCTGACATCTCCTTATGGATGTCTAACCCTCAACTCAAGTTCAACATGGTCTGATTTTCCAAAGTGCTGAGGATCCTAAACTTCAGCTGAAGTTCAGTGAGAGCTGTTGGTACTCATTGCTTCTAAAAATCAGAGCCCAGGCATCTGAAGTTGGGCACCAAAAAATGGAGGCAACCAAAATTAGCCTTAACCTCTCTAAACCAAATTCAGCCATGCAGTGAGCAAGCTCAACTCCCACTGAATGATGGCAGAGTTGAATTTGATTCTTGGTCGTCTTCCCTTCCTATAAAACTGGAATAATAACACTCACCTATAGCCGAGGGTGGTTGTGTGGATTAACTAGTTAATATTTGTGTAGTGTTTGATGATATAGCTCCATTCCCTTTGGGTCACTGAGGCCAGGTTTACGCTATAAACTGACATTGCTATAACCACACCCCTGAGAGATGCAGTTATGCCAACCTAACCCCTGGTGTAGTCAGCACTACATCGATGAGAGAACTTCTCCAGTCACCATAGCTACCATCTCTCACAGAGGTGGATTAACTCTGCCGACGGGAAAAGCTCTCCCATTGGCATAGTCACATTTTCACTGAAGTGCCACAGCTGCGCTGGTGCACCATTTTAAGTGTAGACCTGCCCTCAGACAGTGCAAAGATAGAGGATATTGGCTGCAAGTCTCCCTGGTAGGGAGTCTCCTAGCTTTAGGGAGCCCCTAGCAGGTGTAAAGCAGACATAGCCAGCTTCTATGCTTCTCTCCCCACAGCCCACAGTGCAGGGGATGTGTTGAGTGAACGGGGTGTGTGTGGGGTGTCCAGAGTGCAGTGCTGGGGGCCGTAGCCTGCTGGTGCAGGTTAAACCAGCTGCTGTGCTTAGAGTTGGGACTAGAGACAAGCAGGAAGCCATGATCGTGCTCCCTCCCCCCGCCCCCCTGCCAATCCTGCTCTGCTGCATCTAGTCTAGTGCAAACTGGACACAGGAGAGTCTAGCCCATAAAGTGCTCTATACATACATACATAGACATGGTTATTATTATACAGAACTCTGTGAGTCTCTTGAAGTCTGAGGCCTGGGCAGCTCCAGATGCAGTTTCTTACCCTCAGAGTCCGGGTGTGGGATTCCCCTGTGCGTTTTGAGCTCTGTGTGCTGCGGAAAGGAAGAGGGGAGATACCTTTTCTCTGCCCTCCAAGCACTAATTCATTCTCTGCTCCCCCTCACCTCAGGCTGTTTATATTTTCAAACCCACATTGTAGAACGTTGACGCTGACACCTGGTCTGTGCATTCTAATGTCAGTTCTCTAAATGCACTGTACATTGCTACCCAGCTCACCCATGCAGCCACTGACGAAACATGGCCTGCTCTAGCTAGGCCCTTGTACATGGGTAGCTGTGGATAGGCCAGTTCTGGGGATTGAAATGTCTCCCTGCTGCTGTGTAAGGGCCCTGCTGTGTAAATGTGCCTCTTGTTAGTTTGGAAGTACTAATTTGCATAGCAGAGGACAAAGCTAGCTGTGAGAATTGAATCCAGGAGCAGACACACAGGATAGGTCGAATGGTATTTTGCTGAAAGATTTCATTATGCATTGCAACCACTGGGGCACTGCTGATCAGAGGTAGTCTCAAGTTACAAATTCAGATCCTGGCTTCCAATTTCTCAAAGACTGGGTGTGTGTGTTGGTCTCGTATAAGAAGTGGCTATCTGCAAAAAACTGACCGGGATCAGGGTTCGGTTCGCACATTATTGTTAAGTGTCAGCCGTGTGCTTGGTGCTGTACCAGGCATAGTCTGTGTCCTGAGGAGCTCACAGTTTAAAAGACAACGTAGATTAGACAGTAATATTCAGGGGAATGCTCACTTAATTTGAGTGAGCATTTGCTTACATAGCGATTGGATGAAACCATAAACTCTGAGACAGTGATGGCACAATGCTGAGGTGGATCAGTATTTGCGAGCCTCTGGGGACAAGTTGGTTTTCGGGAAGGATATAAATGATAGGAGGGAGGGAGCTCCAGGCATGGAGGAAGCAGATAGGATGGGAATGGGAAAAGGAAATGAAGGTAGTAGTGTGGGTGGTATCACTGGCAGAGCAATGACCATATGATTTGGGGATGTCTCATCTTGTAGGAGAGCAAGGTCCTGGAACAAGTGGCTCTTAAAGAGGAATTTGAAGGAAGAGAGGGTGACTGGTGGACAGGAAGAGGAGGGTTACCCAAGCACAGGGGGCAGCCTGGGTGAAGGAGACAAAGACCCTAGTAGGCATAGATAATTGTGAGGCACATAGATAATGAAAGAATAAGAGGAAGAGGAAATGAGAGGAGAGATGTAGTGGCATGAGGGGACATTCTGTAGGATCTTGTAGATGAAGGCAAGAAGATTTAATCTGATGCATAAACAAACAGGAAGGCAGTGAAGGGGTTTCAGAACGGGGCTGTGATCAGAGCAGCGCGACAGGTAGATGGCCTGACTGCGTTGCTAGACTAAAGAGAGAAGTGGAGGAGAATGTCACGGCAGTCAGTATGAGGGATGGCTTGGTCACAGGACGCACACAATAGCACTCTCTCCACTCTGGGAAGGGCAGGGACTGCTTGGCCTTGTCCCTTCTCAGGAGGGAGGAGGCAGGGCCATAGCCTTGGCCCCAGATTGCACCAGGTCTGTCACATGGGCCCAGCACACTTGGTGGAGTATTCTGTCCATAAGGCAAAAAATGCACATGCCCTATTTACAGGGAGCAGTACTGAGCGAGATGCGGCCTGCCTCAGATAAGTTTTCTCCAGTTGTCCTCCGGTGGTGGTGCTGCTCTGCACTGCCTCCAACTCAGGGCTTGTGGCTAAAAGTTACAAGCTAGCCCTGCAAGGAGAGAGGATAAAAGGAAAAGATTGGAATCAGGGACGGCTCTATGGTTTTTGCCGCCCCAAGCACGGCAGTCAGGTGGCCTTTGGCGGCACACTTGCGGGCAGTCTGTGGTCACGCGGATTCAGCAGCGTTTCTGCGGGTGATCTGCTGGTCCTGCGGCTTCAGCGTACCTGCCGCCGAATTGCTGCTGAAACCGTGGGACCGGCGGACCTCCTGCAGGCATGCTGCCGAAGGCTGTCTGACTGCCGCCCTCACAGCGACCGGCAGGCTGCCCCCCGTAGCTTGCCGCCCCAGGCATGCACTTGCTGCGCTGGTGTCTGGAGCCACCCCTGATTGGAATAGAGGGGGAAAGCAAAGCAGCTGCAGAAGCCAAGTAAAGGGTTGCGCCTGACAGTTATCAGAATAAAATGTTTGCATCAGAAAGGCTCTCTGCCCACTGCTACTAAGTGCATTTTCTGTGCATTATAAGTGCAGCCATGTCACTTCAGACTGTCCGATCTCATCAGAGCTTGCGAACTTGGGCCAGGTTAGTACCTGGCTAGATGACCGTACTGGAAATCCCAGCTTGCTGCAGGAAGTGGTACTGAAGAGTTAGGCACAAATCCAGCTCTGTGGTGCCCACGGGCAGAGTACTGGAACCCTCATTAAAGTCAGAGGGTTCTCTATGAGCGCAGCAATCTGCCTGAACAGATTGCAGTGCAAGACTGTGGCCTTAGTATGTAGCACTCTTCTCCCCTCCCCCCGCACTCTGGGCTCAGTGCCTGAGCATAGTGCTATGGAGCAATGTACTGCCGGAGGTGCTGTTTTTCCTGAGAGAGAGAGAGAGAGAGAGAACTGAGATCCTGAACACATGTGGTCATTGAAGACCCCCTGATGTCCTTGCCATCTTGTAATCTGTTCTGCTTATTTAAAATTCATTGTGCAGACTGTTCCAGCTGGAGACATTCTTTTTCACTGCTGCTCCTAAAATGTTGTATAGTGCTGCAGTGGGCTATCAAACAACTATTGCATTTAGCCACAAAAGGGCATCATTTCACTGTGGGAGGAGGTGACTCCTATTATGACAAATCAGGAAAATGTCTGTATTTCTTAGGAATATTACATGCAACTGGGCTTCCCTGCTCAATTTTATATCACTGCCTGTCTGAATCTACAGAGTTAATTCAAAGAAGGCTGTAAAGGGGGGGGGGGGGGTTGTTAAGGAAACCAGGAAGGGTAAAACAATGACACAGATAAGACAACCTCTCAGGTACTAGCTTCAAAGGAATGAAGCCGGCAGTGGCAGGGGAAGAACTTATCAAGATGTTTTTCTCTTTCCAAGCCTAGGGCTGAGATCAAAAGATCCTCAGGGATTAAAAGGTGCCTTAGAAGAAAGGCAGGTGGGGAGCGATCCGCTCAGCTGGAAGCCGCCAAGGACAGAGTGTCGGCATGCAGGAAAGCTGTCATGCAGACAGACTGACTCAAGAGTCAGGGTCAGCAGCTGGCAAGCTGTAACTTGGTGCTCAGAGAGAACAGGGGACGCCAAGGCTAAGTCATGTCTACCCAGGGGCTTGAGCGGGAATGCCAAGCTTAGGTAAGACAATATGCACATAAGCCTCTTTGTTGTTTTTAAATTTTCTCTCTCAGCTCTGTGTACCGTTTGGGCAAATAAATCGTACTGTTTTTTGGAGAAACTGCTTCTGTGTCACTGCATATTATTCCTGACCATAGGCTCACAAAGGAGGTTTCAGGCAAGGTCCAAGTCCAGCTGGATCTTCTAGGAGACACAGGTAGCAGCCAGGGAGATGTAAGCTGATGGCAGTCAGAGAATGGTTGGATTACAGGATCCCTCTCCAAAGAGAAGTGGAGGCATGGGCCTGCCGCTTGAAAGGGGTGCATTTGGGGGGGAGGAGGAAGGCTGTAACAGGGTCTCAGAAGGAGCAGCTTCCCCCAAGGCTGTAGGATGGGTCTCCGCCCCAAGTCAAAGGGTGGGAGTTTGAAAGCCACTTCCAGCAAGAGGGGCCTTCACCACAGTGGCTCTTCTAAACAGGTGGAAAACTTCGTGGGAAAAGGGAGGAATTAGTAAACCGCTTATGTTTGTCTTTGCTACCGTCTTTCCATAGCCACAATATCAGATGTGTAAATTACTGCTGGCTGTAGAGAAGATACTCTGTGCTTTGGAGTTTTGGTATCTGCGTTTCCCATAGCTCTCTTGCTCCATGTTTCAAGTCATAATCCTGCAACTTCATGTGAGACTTCAGTGAGGCTCTGCATGGGGGCAGGGACCTGCCCACGCATGTGCAGTTGCAGAACTGGGGAGACTCTCTCTCACCTCATCCCACTCAAAAGCGGACGTTTTGGGGATGGGACTTTTGTCGTGGAGCCTGGGAACTCGGTATTGTTCTTTTGACAGAGCAAGACGGGTACCCAGAAATCACCTACTACAGGATAGGCCCAACAAGGACAATAACAGAACACCACTGGCCATCACATACAGCCCCCCCAGCTAAAACCTCTCCAGCGTATTATCCATGATCTACAACCTATCCTGGAAAATGATCCCTCACTCTCACAGACCTTGGGAGGCAGGCCAGTCCTCGCTTACAGACAACCCCCCCAACCTGAAGCAAATACTCACCAGCAACTACACACCATACCAGAAATACCAACCCAGGAACCAATCCCTGTAGCAAACCTCGTTGCCTACTCTGTCCCCATATCTACTCTGGCGACAGCATCAGAGGACCCAACCACATCAGCTACACCATCAAGGGCTCATTCACCTGCACATCCACTAATGTTATATATGCCATCATGTGCCAGCAATGCCCCTCTGCCATGTACATTGGCCAAACCGGACAGTCCCTCCACAAAAGAATAAATGGACACAAATCGGACATCAGGAATGGTAACATACATAAGCCAGTAAGTGAACACTTCAATCTCCCTGGTCATTCTATTCCAGATTTAAAAGTCACTATCATTGAACAAAAAAACTTCAAAGAAACAGACTTCAAAGAGAAACAGCTGAACTAAAATTCATTTGCAAATTTACCACCATTAATCTGGGCTTGAATAGGGACTGGGAGTGGCTGGCTCATTACAGAAGCAGCTTTTCCTCTCCTGGAATTGACACCTCCTCATCTATTATTGGGAGTGGACTACATCCAGCCTGATTGAATTGGCCCTGTCAACACTGGTTCTCCACTTGCGAAGTAACTCCCTGTTCTCCAGGTGTCAGTATATAATGCCTGCATCTGTAACTTTCACTCTATGCATCTGAAGAAGTGAGGTTTTTACCCACGAAAGCTTATGCCCAAATAAATCTGTTAGTCTTTAAGGTGTTGCCAAAGAACAGAGGTAACATAGATGGTTTGATATGAAGTTAATTGCTCTGGTACACTATCGTCCCTCATAGTTAGATGTATAATACGCTGTCTGACCCAAAACAGAGACTAGGGCAGCCATAGAAAGTGGTGATAGCTATAAAAGCAACCACATTAGAAAGGGACAGAGTTTCAAGAGTGCCTAAGGGTGTGGCAGTGCAGCCTGTGGCAGGGAGCTTCCCAGCCTGGGTTAACAGACTCAGGCTCAGGCTAGCATTCTAAACAGAGCTGTACGCTCCAGCCCGAGCCGCAACTTTGAAGCGCTGTCTATACAGCACAAGCCCCAGCAGCCTGAGTCTGTTGACCTGGGCTGGGAGACTCGCTCCTGCAGGCTGTGTAAACATACCCTAAATAAGTTAGGAGCACAAGGCCCAGGAGCGTAAGCTTCTATTACCATAGTATCGGAGTGCCTCACAATCTGTAATCTCATGATTTATAAGCCAACGTCATGACTTTTGGGGGCCTGACTCATGATTTTTGAACACTCAGAGTTCCAATATTGTTGATTAATGTCCACAGGTCTTTTCAGAGGTGGTTTTTTTTTGGGGGGGAGGGGGGGCACTACTGGATAGCTGCCACATTTCTAACGCCTAGAAAAGTGTTAATGATTTTTTTAAAGGATCAGATAAGCAGTGTTTGGCTGAAACTCTAGGACCCCAGCAGCAAATAATAAAGAACATAATTCAGTGAAGAAACATGAACAGGATTTTGATTGAATGTAAGGTTTTGGGAACATGGAAAACTGTATGTAAATCTTGGCTGTGATGATTCTTTGACTAATGTTCTGTATGGTTAGTTGTTGGGACCTTCAGTTTCCAGCCATCATAGATTAATCACTGACTAATAAAATTCAAACTTCTTTAGACATTTGTTGCTATTGCAGGAAAGTAATCCCCAAGTGAACCAGGAAGTTCAGTGGAAGTTACTATCCGTGAAGTTAACTTGTTTTTTGCTCAGGCGAGGTAGAATGTGAGTCCAGTAAAGTTCCCAAATGCAATTTCAAAACCATGAAGCTGAAATTAAAGCAAAATGTGGTTGTTCATACCTTCTACTTACTTTTTCAAAGTCAAGAACATTGGAGGGATACCACATAAAGGCATATATAGGTTTGAGGAAATTACCTTGTGTGATCTGTGATGCAAATGGGAAGAAAACCGATTTCCAGGTACAACCAGAGCTGCCAATACATTTTTTTTAAAGCAACAAAACAAGTACTTTTTCTGCCCTGGAAGCTGCACAGAAATCCACTGGAATACTAGAATTACATGGATGGATGCTAAAGTGGCAAAACTTGGTTCTAAATTAGATAGAACTAATCATGGTCCATTCTGCACAATGGTGGTAGAGTTTAGTGGATAAAATAAAGACAAATTAAACCAAGACAATGTCCAAAGTTATTTATTGTTCCAGCCAAAAAAGGAAAACTTCCCCCAGTGAGTAAACTGTTTTTGGAACAGTAATTTCATAAAGATGTTTATATTTTAAAAATTTGGCACTGTAAATTTTCTAAATACATGTTTATCTTGTGCTTTCATAATAAGCATGCTTTCATTTCATTGCCCGTGCAAGATGCATTGAAACTGATTTCAAGGGAGTTACAAAAGGACTCAAAGATATTTCAGGAGCCAAACCAGTATTTTAGCCATTCCCAGCTGTTATCTTCTCTTATAATATGATAGAACAATTGTATAGGTAGCAGCCTGAGCATAGATAGTTAATTGTGGTTTACACATAAACGGAGAAATGAAGAAAGGGTAAAAACATTGGCTTGATTTCAGAGCTTATTTTTAATATGTTTTCTTATTGATAGTCCTATGAATTGTTTGCAGTTTTTAGTTATTAATGAACTTTCATAAATCTTGGATAGATTAAACTTGCTTCCAAATTTGCTAGCCAAATTATAGTATTATTTAGAAGCTGAGATCTATGCTGAAATTTAGGCATGATTTATTTTGTAATTTAGTAAAACTTTAGATCTTTTAATAGCAGGGGATTCGTATTAGCATCGCTCTTACTTTATGCTGCCCATTAGTGAAAAAGTTCCAAATGTAAAAAGCACTTCTCAAAATTAGTAGACTGTGGGCCAGATTCTGCAGTCTTTAACTGAGTAAATCTCTCATCAGCTTCATGGAAAATAGAGGTTTTAATTACATTTGATGTTTCTGAATCTACTCTAAATGGTGGCCATCTTTCCAAAAAAATGACAGCATTTGTGACTCTGGTAGATGGGAACTTCTAAACCAGGGCTCAAATGTTCAAACTTGGTTACCTAAAACTAGTTACCTAAATCTATATTTGTCCATCTATTGAATACAATGGAAATCCAGACTCGGTTTGAGGAAAAAAATAGTGATGTTCTCTCAAGCTCTGCCTGACAGCCAAGCTTCATGCTATGTCACTCACAGCAGAGTGTGCAGATCTTCATAATATTGTCTTTATTGTGTGATTTAATCACCAGTTAAATAGTTAATAATGTATATATTTTATATTGGGCTTCAGAGCTAACACCTTACTGAGCTCACTGGTAACAGTCCTTACCTTTCAGAGCTATTGTTTCAGCCTGTTTTCTGACCTAGACAGACATAGTTGTATTAGTCTACAGTAGATTTGCATTTTGAAGATTTTTGAGCACCTATACTTGAAATTGTTGGTCTTTTTTTTTAATATTAAACATGCAAATTTGTTCCATGATTGTTATACTGATCATCTATAGAATAGAAAAGAATAGAAAAGCAATTTGGAAACTTTTTTAGCAAGATGGCTGTCAACAGTCTGTGTCACTGAAGAGCATGCAGGCTGAGAGAACACACTTGAACAGAGCTGCCACGTGAACCCACGACTGTACTTTTTACTGTGTTGAAGGAACTTTCCTGTGCTTCCAAGAAGAGTACTGATTCTGTGAAGCTACTGCGATGACGGGTGACATGCCTAACAACAAAATGAATTATTGACAGGAAGCCTCTGTTCAGCTGAGGTTTATAGAAGGTTCAACAATCTTCAGGTGCTGCGCAAATGGGACTGGCTCTTGGAGACCATGCCTGCTGATGGAGTCATCTCATATCATTTGTACCTTTTATCATGAAGGACAATGAAGCATTCTCTTACCAGGCTGAGGTGGTGAAAAACGAGGTATGAAGCCACAATATTTTTTTGTGGAGGGTGGAGATGTTCATCTGGAGAAGAAAGGGAAGAAAGTGGTTTTTTTTTTTTTTTTAAGGCACTCCCATTTCAGGACTACTTAGAATTGACACTGACAGTTGTTTATCCTGAGGAAATATTATCAGATCTTCTGAGAAGGGAACATCCTGGCCCAGATTAATAACAGTGGAGTCTGAAATTCTGTGTTTCTCCACAGAACAAATACAACATAGAAGACAGCAATAGAAGTCTCCCCTAGCTTCTTATCCAGTGTGCCTCAGCCATGACCTGGAGGAACAATCACTCATGCTCTTTTAAACCTTGGCCTCTATGTTACTGCTGACAAGTCTGTCAGTTGTGATGGTGTTTTTGTAATGTGAATGTTAGTCTATTAGGAACTGGAGGAAGTATCGCTCACCAGCTCATTCCAGGTAGGCCACGAGGGCCTATGATAGTGACTTTCAGTCACTACCAGCTGGGCTCAGATTCAAACTGGTGACTAGTGAAAGCCCTTGAATCTCAGTATCAATCTCATGAGTAGAGCTGTCTGGAATGTTTTGATTTTGATTAAGTTTTTGTTCTGAAGGGAGTGTATGCATGAGTGAGAGACTGTCTCTCTCTCTAGCATGGTAGTTAGATCATTGCTGTGAGATTTGGGAGATCCAGGTTTCCCACATCCCAGCCACACAGACACAGAAAAACTCAGGTTTTGATCCAAACATGTACTTTTAAACACAATTCTGTTTTCGTGCTAATGTTCACAATGTCTTGTTTTGTTGCAAAATGGATTTGGTGTCCTCTGAACAGCTCTGCTTGTGAGTGATTCAGCTTCTATTACACACATTATTAAATGTTAACTGTCATTAGAGTTATAGTAATGACTAACTAATAGATACCATAATGGCAAGGATGGGAGCAGATTAACCTGCATTGCTGCAGATATCTAGCCCTGAGAGTTTTTACGGTATATGGACTGATTAATATGGTAATGTAATAGTGCTCATTAACAGTGCTAATTAACTGGAATAGTTAATAAAGCATCATGCTAAACTTTTTATTTAAAAATTAGAATTCCTTTGAAAAGTTGAATATTTTCATGGTCACACAATTATCTGGCAGATCAGACCTGATGACTGTATAAAAAAGAGCCCCAACACTAGATATATTTTTTTTTAAAAAGAAAAGGTTAAAAGGTTAAGATCTTCATTTACTTAGTCCTATGAATCAGAGCCCTATAAATTTCACAAGAAAATCTCTTGGTTTTTTTTCCCCTCTCAAGATTTTTCCTTTTTTAATTTGTGTGGGTGAGGTTGTTTTCTTACCTGGGCAATGAGCTAAGTAAAAGTTTGACTCCTTTTACATTTATTAGAATCAACATGATTGATCTCTGAGATTTTTCTTCAGTTTTATTGTAAAGCTGTTCCATGCATTTCAAGGCACAATAAGCTTGTATATAATCAATACCATAGATATTACTAGCCACTTAGTGTCAGATACAGGACAAAAATATGATACAGTCCTTGCCATCTAGATCGTAGCAAAAACCAGTAATAGCAGGATGCATAATGATTTGTAACATGAGATTTTTGCTTTCAAATGCCATGAGTTTTAAAGAGTAGCTATCTATTGTATCTTTTTTTAATGGCTGTCTCAGGAACGAAAAGACAAAAACACATTTGAATTATAAATCCTCTTCCCTGATTCCTCCACAGTACAGAGTTCAGATCGATGGCACTATTCAGTATTTTTAAACATTGTTTTGAACATCACTGATCTACTATATTTTTGTTGCTCTATTTATTTATAACAATTTTCTATAGTTTATAAATGTCTTCATTTACTTCAATAACATTTTTTTAAATGGCCCTGATCCAACAAAGTATTTAAGCTCATGCGTAACTTTAAGCACTTGACTTTAATGGGACTACTTACTTGCTAAAGTGCTTTGGTGCATCTGGGGCTATATGACTGTATATACACTTGAATTCAGTTTAATTCTTCCTATATTTGTCAGGGATCTTTTGTATCTAGTAAGAGCCACTTCACCTCTTAAGTAGAAAATTTGTTCTTTTATTTTCTTATTTTTTAATCCAAAATTTTGTGTTGGTGAAATGAGCTGAGTTGACAGCTCACGAGACTGAAGTCTTTCATTTATCCCCAGAAAAGATACAGCACAAGCAACAGGAGTGCAGGTTCCCTCCCCTGCACCCTGATTCAGAGAGACCATCTCTAAGGGCAGGTCTACACTATAGCGGGGATCGACGCTCTGAGAACGATCCACCGGCGGTCAATTTAGCGGGTCTAGTAAAGAGCCACCAAATCGACTGCAGATCGCTCTCCAGTCGATGCCTGTACTCTACCCCTGACAAGAAGAGTAAGGTAAGTTGACGGGAGATTTTTCTCCCCTCAACCCCCACAGTGTAGATCCTGCGGTAACTCGACCTAAGGTACATCGACTCCAGCTACATTATTCACATTGCTGGAGTTGCGTAGCATAGGTCGACTTACCACGGTAGTGTAGACATAGCCTAAGAGGGAGAACAGAGCTCAACTTCCATGCTCATTCGATCCTTGGCCTCTTCAACGAGTGTGCAAAGAAGGGTGCATAGGCTTACATCAGCAAAGCACTTATGCATGTGGTTAACTGTAAGCATCTGAATATTCCCATGGGACTTTAAGCACATGGTTGAAGTTAACCACATGCTTAAGTGGTTTGCTGAATGGAGGCATTAATACTGATGGTGTTTCATTGATGTGGATGCCTCTCCTGAGACCACCAGGTTCGGGATTTTAAAAAGTAGGAGCAAACAGAAGTGCCAAGATCCTTACTTTTGCATCCAACTAAGTGGCCTGATTTTTCAAAAGGGTTCAGCACCCAGCGGTTCCAACTGAAATCAGTGGGAGTTGTTGGATCTTCAGCACTTCTGAAAATTAGGCAGGTGCCTAACTGGGGATTTAGGATCTTAACTTTTGGCTCTACTTCTGAAAATTTTCACATGAGCTTGAAATGTTGCTGGCAGAGGGTAACAATTGTCATTATGGCCTGAGCCAGATTCATTCTAATGACTTAGAGGTAAAATATTTGTATTTCCCTGATCCAACCAGGCCCTTCTGATTTGAAATTTCAGGTGAGATACTGGTAGTTTTTACTTGACATAAGTTTACCTTGGAATCAAATTTGATTGTAGTCATATTCTTAGAGAGATCACTTATCATTCAACAGAACTATGTATATGTATAAAATGTAAGTTTTGATAATGTATAAGTTTTTTCCCACCGAAGAGCTTTATGTACCGTACATGTCAAATGGATCACTCAGCATAGTATGCTATCATCCTTTCATTACTGGTGGTGCTTGGAAAATGGCAATCCCAATCCCTGCATCACAAGTCATTTAACATAGATCTGTCAGTGAGGACCTCAGGCCCTCATGTTTCAGCAGATCCCTGCTACGGCGGGAGGCAAGGGATGTGGAAGTGAGGACACTTACCTCAATCCCACGCACCCTTGTTTTCTCAGGCCCTGCGGAAGTCTAGATTGGTTCAGTTTTGACAGGCTGGAATGGGTGGGGAAGAGGTAGGATGGGACCAGTAGCTCCCCATCAGTTCCTCCCATTCAAATCTGCAAATGATGCCACCACAAATAACCTCAAACAGAGGCCACAGTCACTTGAGAGGCTTCCTTTTTATGGCTTGGGAACACAGCTGAGGTGGATTTCAAGAGAGACTAGGGGAAGGGAGATACCCTTTCCCTCCAGCAGATCCTATGAGAGCTGCAGGTTTGGGGCTGGAATCACTGGCTTCTTCAGTGGGAGGCAAGGGCAGGAGCTGGCAATTGTGCCCATCTGACAGAAGAATTCAAAGCAGATTACACAAGCTGAAACTCTGAATTTGACTCTGCTGTGTGGGTTATTCTCACATTAGGGGGGAATGGGCCAGAAGTGTGATGTGTATTTGTCAATTTGCTTAAAATAGAAAACTAATTTCACACCTGTGAGATGAAATACATACTCTGCCTGGTTTTAGAACACAGTTTGTCTTTTGCTATGATAACAGTGTTACATCTACATGCTGCTACATGCCATCTGGGGAATCAACATACAGTAAATCTCTGAGAGAATTATCTTAGAAGTGTAGGACTGGAAGGGATGTTGAGAGGTCATCTAGTCCAGTCCCCTGCACTCAAGGCAGAACTAAGTATGATCTAGATCATCCCTGACAGGTGTTTGTCTAAACTGCTCTTAAAAATACTCAATGATGGAGATTCCACAACCTCCCTAGGCAATTTATTCCAGTGCTTAATCACCCTGACAGTTAGGAAGTTTTTCCTAATGTCCAACCTAAACCTCCCTTGCTGCAGTTTAAGCCCATTGCTTCTTGTCCTGTCTGCAGAAATTAAGAACAACAATTTTTCTCCCTCCTCCTTGTAACAACCTTTTATGTACTTGAAAACTTATCATGTCCCCTCTCAGGCTTCTCTTTTCCAGACTAAACAAATCCAGTTTTTTCAATCTTCCCTCATAGGTCATGTTTGCTAGACCTTTAATAATTTTTGTTGCTCTTCTCTGGACTTTCTCCAGTTTGTCCACATCTTTCCTGAAATGAGGCGCCCAGAACTGGACACAATACTCCAGTTGAGGCCTAATCAGCGTGGAGTAGAGCGGAAGAATGACTTCTCGTGTCTTGCTTACAACTCTCCTGCTAATGGTGAAGCAGGACTCAATTACGCTATAGTCACTCATACAAGTGATTCTGGAAATCCAGTGGAGTTTGAAGTGGGGGGTGGGAGAGAAGCAAGATGGCTATATTGTTAGTATCTATATTTTTAATATTTAGTTTAACTTTTTGTTAAGGGGCATGAAACACTATCCTTTAAACTAAACAAGATTGATCCTTAGGCTCTCTCATTAAGAATAATTTAGATCACAAAGTCCAAATTGGTGTCAAACTGTTCCCCCAACTGTCATTAATGTCATTCCCTTTCCTCATAGTCAATGGCGGATTAGCCACTGGGCCAACGGGGCCCATGCCCAGGGACCCTGGCCAATTGGGGAACCCCAGAAAAATGGGTGTCCCCACGCCCCGATCCGCTCTGCCTGCCTAGTGCTCCAGCCAGGGAGTGGGATCGAAGCATGGAGGCTTTCCCTTCTCTGCCCACTCAGCACCCGGGGGGCAGGTGGGTGGGCAGAACAGAGCAAGCCCCCGTGCGCTGACTCCGCTCCCCAGCTGGAATGCTGGGCAGAATGGGGCAAGCCCCCAACCCTACTCCTGTGAACACCATGAGAGGGGTGAGGGGGACTCCCAGGGGCCCTACAAAACGCTAATCCGCCTCTGCTCATAGTGAGAGTCCAGCTGTATTTTTTTTGTTATATGTGATTTGCATCATGTTATCACAATGATGTCACATAGTATCAGAATTTCAGAAGAATTCCATCTTCAAAACTGTCGGAAAGCAAAGATGTATTGAGAAGAGAAAATACTGAAATTTTTCCATTGTATCTTATTTAGAAATCCCCACTAGATACAAAATAAGGGTTGTTACATCTCAGCCTCTTGAATACAGCAAGGATATTTGGAGCAAGTCTGAATTAAGACTCTAAGATTTAGTGCCACCTCCTGCCTTTCCGGTATTATTAAAAGAAAATGGTACACTTTCTCCTAGTGGGAAATAGAAAGGGTGACTAAAATCATTGCCATGTGATCAGAAAGTCACTTTATACATAGGAAATTTCTTTTTAAAGTTATAAATAGGGTTTCCACTTTCAAATTTAAATGCCACTCAGCAAAAATTTCAGAATAGATTTTGATGAAACATACACCAAAAATACCCCAAATCTTAAATTCGTGCATTGTTGAAAATTGTTTGCAGAGGGAGTCTGTGATGCTTACAGATCTACCATTCTCACTATGCCTTTGAACCCACAAACTCTTACACTTGTATGTAACTTTGCTCACACAAATTGACTTCAGTGGGATTGCTCATGTGCATAACATTACTCACGTGTTTAAGTATTTACAGGATCAGGGCCTAGAGGTTCAATTTCCAGAGTGGCCAGCTTTGATGTAATGTAAGGAATACCATTTTATTCCTAAAATAATAAACCAGAACTTGCTTTAAAATAAACATGGAGGGTCAGGTCCTCAGGTGGTATAAATTCATGTAGCTCCATTAAAGTCAGTACATCTGTGCCAATTTACACCAGCTGATGAACTGACCCAGAAAATGTGGGTGGGGAAAAATGAACATGAACCAGAAACCCCTGCTATACAGTAAAAAGATTGAGAGTTGCACTAGGGTCATCTGGAAGGGGTCAATACAAAGAAACTGCTCTAGTGTACCTAAGCTAGAGTACTCTAACGTACTGTAGCTACCTAAGTAGGCAGAATCTAGCAGTATGAAAAAGCTGAAAGATTGCATCTATCTTTGAATATTGTCACTTGCTCATCAATTTCACAATAGATTTTAAGAAAAAGATACCTTAGTATAGCAGTGAAATACAGAGAAATAGGAGCAAAATCTTGGATGGATTTTGGTTGCTTATGTAGCTACTTACATAAAAATGTCACATTATTTATGTTCCTTAAATTTGATTTGCCCACAATATTACTGAGTACTGACATTTCCAAATATATTGTTTTAATAAGAGCATGAGTCAAAATGATCAGGTAAGTGTATATACTGTAGTAATGAAAAACACCACTCACTACGGTCAGCTTTGAAAATCCATTGTTAATTAACAGCATTCAATTCTTAATTGTTTTTAACAGTTCAGTTGAAATTGTTGACACAAAATACATTGTTAAACGGCTTAATCAATCATTGTAGAAAAATAGAGGTGTTTGATAGGGACATTCTAGTACAAAGTTTCTGTGAAGCTTCCCAGTTGAAAGCCTTGGAGACTTTTCATTTTTAAGCTTACGTTACAAAAATGAGATTTTTTGTAAACTTTACATTTCATACCACATGAATAGCAAAGACCATGAGAGACAGAGAGAGACCTTAAACTTTAAGTGCCCTAGTCACAAAAATATAACTTACCCATGCAGGTGCCCCACTAGCATAAAGTCTATTTTTTTGTACTAAAGGGCACAAAAAGGTTTAAAAACCGCTGTTTTATTGAACACGACAAGCTCTTCTTAAACTGCAGCGATGGATTATAGAATGGCCCAGTAAATTACAAGAGCAAAAAGCAGATTCATCCTAAGAGGAGTTTTTTGCTTTAAACTCATGTACTACAGGCTGACACAGACAGGCTGAGCCCCCCCCCCCCCCGCAGGCTGTGCTTCATTACATTTAGCAAGTACCTTTGCTACGGGGTTCTCCCTTATAAGATTACCTCTGATATGTGACTACTGTTCTCCAATGAAATTTCAGAGTGACTCTTCCCTTAAAACACCTTAAGAAGCACGCATACACCCTGCTCTACTGTGTGAATTCCTTGGCTCTCAAGAGCAGCCTTAAAGACAGGGTGTGCTGTATAAACCATAGTACTGAGCAGGTTCTGACACTGTGTCAGTAAACAAAGGATACCATTGTATTTTAAAAGGGTCTGTAGCAAAACCAGTTTTATTTCACCAAACTAAATGAAAATAAGCAACAAATCTGTAACTACCTGATGAAATCAGTCATCTTGGTGGAGGGGATGAAAATACAGCTTTTGAACAATTGCTTAAATTGTGGAATTGTATGAGTAGCTTCTTTGTGAAAACCTGGTAGGGAAAATTTTCAGAAATAAAGCAGACACAAGGCTTAGCTGTTTTGATTGGTGTGATCGAGGTGTGCAAAACCTCCGCCTGGAGGCAATCATAGCTGTAGGAGCCAAATCAACTCTTAACCACTCAATGAAAATAAAGGATGGGCAATTGTGTTGCAGTAAAAACAGTGTATAGATGTGAAATTAATGTGAAGGATATATCACAGTGCAAAATTTCCACCTGCCCACTAGGTTTCTCCTGAGGTTTTTTCTTCTATTTGAATTTAAAAGCTTCTGTACAAACAAAACCCAAAATAACTTTAAATTCTTTTCAGTGTATTTTTCCTTTCCAGACTAGGCAGGTACAAAAAGAAAATTAAGGCTGCAATTTGTTTTTCTCTTGACTGAGGGAAATAGTACTCTTTATGGGCCAGAGCCAAAGCCCACTGAAGTCAATGGCAGACTTTTATTTGAATTAATACGATTTTATGCACACAGGGCCTGATGCGACAATCCTTACATTGAGTAATACCATACACTGTGAGTCACCCCACACTGAGTGTATTTGAGAAGTTAGGTACTACTCTATGGACCAGATGCTCAGCTGGTGTAAATCAGGCAAATCATCATAGTTCTGGTGCATCAAATCAAAATTATTTAAATCAGCCTGAGGATTTGGCCCAATATGAGTACGGGTGGGAGGGTCCACTCACCTGAAGAGAGTTGTCAGGAGTGGGCTTTTATATGAGAAACCCTGATGAAAATTACCTAGGGCCATAAAGCCTTTTGGGAATTTTCAGGACCAACAAAGTGCTAATGATGTTAACAAATGAATCTCATTGACTACAACTTCAGATGAAATTCAATTCTTTCTTCCCAGACTGAGTGGCTAAAAGTGTTCTCTACTTAGCCTATGAATAACATTCAGAATTTTTAATGGCTTATACTGTTTATATAGAAAACTACAAAGTTTTAATCCAATGGTTTAGGGAAAAAAGTATAGCTTCCCACGGTAGTGCACTTACAGGCAGGGCTGGCTCCAGCATTTCTGCCCCCCTCCCCCCACAAAAAGCCACGATCGCGATCGGCGGCAGCAATTGAAAAAAAGAAAAAAAAAGTCGCGATCAGCGGTGGCAGTTCAGCGGCAGGTCCTTCGCTCCTAGAGCAGCCTTAAATTCGCCCCCGAATTGCCGCAGGTGCCGCCCCTCTCCCTTGGCCGCCCCAAGCACCTGCTTGTTAAGCTGGTGCCTGGAGCCGGCCCTGCTTACAGAGTCCTAGCCCAACATGAACATGCTTTTTATATTAACAGTGTACTAGAGATTCTTGTGTTTTCCAAGAATCTGCCACAGTCTAATTCAGGCTGAACTGCCAAAAGTAGCCAGGAATGGTTTACCCTATAATATTAAAAAAGATAGAATCATTTTTGTAAACAGTTTCACAGTATATCAGTAAGGTTTCAGTTTCTCCACCCTGCCCTCCCCCCAGATTTATGGCTTTTTAGAATCAGTAAAATGATTTGTTAGGGAAACAGTGAGGTCTTCTAAATAGCTGCCAGTCTGGTACACTGAAGAAAATGTTGTGAACTAAAAGGGCCAGATATATAGGGGAGAAACTAATATACTCCAAATATTAAAACAGAAATGCCTATTCAATTTTTTGCATCCCAATATTTCTAGAATTATGTATCTAAACCTACATTAATTACACATCTATGTACATTATTTAGAAGTTCTTTACTACAGTACTTTTGTACATGCTGGGTTTATTACTAAATTTAAAGAGAAAGTAATTACATAAGGCATATATACAGTATCCTGTTGAACTGCAGCTCTTTCTGCTCACCTCGGTCTTAAAGCTGCAATGCCCATTTTCATTGGAGGCATCACATCCTGTTTATGAAACTGTTTTGAAATATATAAAAATTAGAGCCAAGACCCATGGTATTAGCAAACATTAATCACAGTCTTTCCTTTTATTATCCCAGATACTGAGTCTTGCTCCCCCCCCCCCTTTTTTGGTTCCTTTTTAAACACACCTGTGGTCATAAACTTGTATTTATCCAGAGGAAATATGCAATTATTGGAAGGGCAGTGATCAGAGATTTCATCGTATATAAGGGATATTGCAGCTTTAACCCACGTCTTTGCTTATTTTATGAATCTCTTGATTTGTTTGGGCAGGTAGACATTTCAAACCTTAAATATTTCTTTTCTTGTCATCATAATAAAAAAAGGGAAGGATCAAAAAGAAAAAAGAGGTTGTGTGGTGAACCTCTGCTGGTTCAAACTTTGGATTCATTCTCTAAGTTTGCCACGTCACCATTCCTTTCAGTTTGGTCTTCATGGTTCTTTCCCCTCTCTTCAGTTTCCAGGTCAGCATGCTGGTTTAGTTTGCTGGACACAGACCAAGTCAGGGGCAGTTCTGCTCGGCTGGCCATCTCTGCCAGGTCTTTGGCACTGTAAGACGGTGTGTTGGTCTCATATGTTTCATGAAAGCTGTTGTAATCAACTTCATAAAATCCATCCTCCAGCGTGAGGACAGGTGTAAAACGATGACCCCACAGGATCTCGCTGGTTACGTAAGAACTTCGCGCTTGGCATGTCATTCCTGTAAAGACAGAGAAAAAAAATTGTAATACGGACCGAGTGCCTCAAAATGATTCTTGTTGTTGTAGTTTTACATAGCCTTTTGGTTGTACTTAGCACTGCATGATAGGAGTGATATGCCAGACAAGTCACAAGTTCACTGCCCCTCGACAATTAAAACTAAGCAAAAATTCACTGTGTGTCATTTGCCAAACTTTACCTTTATTTTTTGTGGGTATGGTCCACAAAATTCTCACATTTATTTTTTAGTTGGACGTAGTCTTGAATTTCATCAGCAAATAATTCTGAGTCTGCAGATGAATCACAATCGGTTTGCTGAGACTAGTAATCTTGTTTATTTTGTTCCTTGATGGAGGACTTGTGTAACTAACTCTGCCTAGATTAGCTGAAGAACTAATACAAAAACCTTTATTCTGGTTGAGCTGCCCACTGAGAGTCTGACCTAGGGACCAACTTTGTTTTGCCCAAAGGTTTGGGACACCCTTAAAGTTAAGTCACGCTGAACCTCAGACTGACAGTCTACTCAGAAATTTTAGCAAATGTCTCAAGCTTACATTGTGAAAATTTGTGGCATTGGATGAAAAGGACTGGGATAAAAGTCTGCCTTAACTTTTCTTCACCATAAGGCTTCCACTGGGACTTTTGCCCTTTGGAATGCTGGAAGGGGCATCAACCCTGAGGAATCCTATGGATCTTGTTAAGGAAGCTTGGGGAAATCAGCCAAACCAAGTTCAAACTATAGTCCAGCATGTCCTCTAGATGAAAAAATGTCTGGCCACAGTGTAGAGATTTGCTCAGGAGAACCTACCTCAAATCAAACTGACCCGAGGAAGGCACTGTAATAAAGGATTAAGGGAAAGGAACATACTGGTTGTGGTAAGGGACAGGAAAAAGTGTAAGGAATGGGGGATTGAAGGTTACAAAAACATTTTCCCCAAAAAGTGGGATTATGAGGTGATGATGTAGTAGTTTCCCTTAATTTCCACATTATTTGCACAATTTTTGAATAACGGTGGCCATTCAACTAATATAATATGGCAAGAAAACATAATGAGTAGCAAGATCATGTAACTGAAGAACAAAAAGTGAAACTATTTAGGAGATAATCCTAGGCAATAAAAAAAAAAGAATATTCAGTTTGGAGATAATAAAATGCAATCATTAGGATCTCACATTGCAACTCTGCAGGTGCTCCTGCCAGTCAAGTCACTCAGGGAGTTTCAGGAAGTACATAAGCTAGTGGCTGGGTATTTTGATTCTTTCCAGGGATATACAAATTGCCTTAGACAAAATAACATTGCCCCTACCTGGTTTGAGCCTTTTCTCCAAGCTCAAGCAGAATCATTGTTGAGGTCTGAAAACATTTAGTTGACCTCTGTACTTTATCATTACTTTTTATTTTCACTTATATTGGTTGCCAGTAAAAAGACATTTACCGACACTTGCCACACTGTGGTACTTCTGTAGCATTCCCCGTACTTAGAATTGCAAGTAGTTGCAGCATCTCTGCTGCTGCAGGGTGGTAACTGTTGGTGAAGGCTTTCTCGTGATGATTGCCGTACCTCTGTTACCCTTCCCTTTTTGTCAGGAGCAGCAACAGAGGTGCCGAAATATCACGAGAGTGTTTGCTACCCAACAACAAGAAGAGGGATCCTAGAAATCTTACAAGACATCCTGTTCTAGGGAGATTTCTACTGCAATTTCAGTCTAAAGAGGGTCTACTACTTTTTGATAATTTTGCGGTAAGCATCAAACCATTTGCTCATTTGAAATGAACCTCCAGGTATTTGAAGAGTCACCATCATTCATCTGCTCAAACTTCATGAAAACTTCTCTGTGAAATGAAGGGCAAAGTGTGGAGATATGTATTTTTCAATTTGTCTATTACCCAGTGAGTGAAACATAAACCTTCCCTGTTCACCCAAGTGAGGGAAAGAAAGAAAGATTTTTTTTTTTTGGGTCATGGGGTGGGATGTTCTTATGGATGAAAATGAGGTTACTTCATCCAGGTTGCCTGAGACCTTCATAGAGAGTGAAGACCTGAAAACCAGAGACAGGATCAATGAGCAGGGAAACTGATATTCTTTAGGGTTTATCTGCTACTTTTCACTTCTGTCCCTGCAATTCGAGACTCAATCTCTAGAGTTTCTGGACTATGTTTCTGGAGTATGAGCTCTCGGAGATTCTGGGTCAAATTTTGAAAGCAAACAATTAAAAGAAACTGCTTAAAAGAAAATGGCCAATTTTTATGAAAAAAAGAAAAGAAAGAAATGGAGTAGTTATACATGCAGATATCCCCTTTATATATGCAAATCTGAGTTTTTGCAGGCAAACACATGCATTTTTGTGGTCTACACAACTTTGAATAGGTGACCCTGTAGTAGGGTGACCATATTTTCCAAAGGGAAAATGGGACACCACACGGGGCTGGTTCGAGACACTCACCCAAGTCCTGCCTCCCGCCCCCAACAAGGCTGTTGCTGGTTGCTCCAGCCTGCCCCCCCTCCTCCCCCACGGCTGTTGCTGGTTGCTCCAACCCTGCCCCCCCTTCCTGTGCTGGGCTGGCATCCCCACTCTCTCCCCCCATGTTCCTCAGCACCACACTCCACATTTTTGACAACTGGCAAGAGCAACGGGACAAATGCCCATTTTTGCCAAAAAAAGGATGGTTGGGGCAGGGCTTAAAAAAGGGACTGTCCCGGCCAAAATAGGACATATGACTGCCCTACCCTGTAGCATGTAATGTATCTAAACTGATCTCTACTGGTAGCTTTATGTTTAAACTATGATATTTGACTGTTTACTGACATTTGTTTCAAATCATGAGATAGCAAGTGAGGCAGCAAGATTATGCCACTACTACTTCTGCTTCACAAACATTACCATCTTGGGCCCCGACCCTGCAATGAGCTCTGCACTGGCAGATCCCCAGTGCCTACATAGAGCCTCATTGATTTCCATTAGGCTCTGAACTGGAGGTTAAGCCTTGGTTTTTACACTGATAGCAACACAAGTTTCATCTGGAAATGATGCTCTGCACTTTCCAGCCCTAAACTACTTTTAGTGTAAGTGGCTACCAGGGTCTGCCCCAATGACAGCTGTGCTTTTCAGTGGTAGGCAATTCCTGTATATGGTTTGCAGAATGTTTATGGGCCCTTTGGCGTGAAGGATGCAAGTTATTAATAGTAAAATGTATGGAGACTAACGGACTCTCTATTTGCGATAGGATACAGAAACAAGAGGGGTAAAGCATGTGCACTTGGCTTCATCAGCCATGCAGATCAGATGAACCAGGCTGACTGTGATGAGTAATTCTGTTGTTCTGTTTACACATTGTGGAGTGACTGCCGAATTGGAAAGGTAACAAAGAACTAATATAAGGAATTGAAGTAAAATGAACAAATACAGTTGCATAACCGAAGAACCAGAATTTGCAGCTATCTACAGAAAACACTAATGGGCAAAGGTAGAGTTGAATGATTAAAGTGTCCTGCTCATAAAAGCATGTGGAACAAAAGTGGAGCTGATTGCAGGATGGCCATAGGAGGAGAGTTACTCTTGCTTTCCTTGGTATACAATGTATTTAACTGATCTGGTCCATGATAATTTTCCAGACCCCTGCTTAATGAGCTACATTATCATTCTCAGACTTTCTCTTGAATGCCCCCTCTTTCCCATTGTTTTCATCTTAGGGCAAGTCTACACTACAGCGCTACATTAGTGCAACTTCACCGGTGCTGCTGCGCCACTGTAACATGTCTGGTGAAGATGCGCTATGCCGATGGGAGAGAGTTCTCCCATTGGAATGATTACTCCACTTCAGTGAGAAGTGCTGGTGTGGAAAGGGTGAAACTTGCGTGACTTTGTGTGTGTGTGTGTGTGTGTGTGTGTGTGCACATTTTCACACCTTTGAGCAACTTAAGTTAGATCAACTTAAGTGGTAGTGGAGATCTGCCTATAGTTAGTCTGATGTGTCCACTCACATTAGGTGTCTATGGATATGGGTTCAAAGCATAGCAATATTCTCATGTACAGCAAATGTCATTCTGGGATGTATTAGCAGGAGTGTTGTAAGCAAGACACAAGAAGTAATTTTTCCCCTCTACTCCTCACTGATAAGGCCTCAGCTGCAGTATTGTGTTCAGTTCTGGGTGCCACATTTCAAGAAAGATGTGGACAAATGGGAGAAAGTCCAGAGGAGAGCAACAAAAATAATGAAAGGTCTAGAAAACATGATCTATGAGGGAAGATTGAAAAAACTGAGTTTGTTTAGTCTGGAGAAGAGAAGACTGAGGGGGGACATGATATCAGTTGTCAAGTACATAAAAGGTTGTTACAAGGAGGGAGGTGAAAAATTGTTTTCCTTAACTTCTGAGGATAGGAGAAGAAGCAATGGGCTTAAATTGCAGAAGGGCAGTTTAGGTTGAACATTAGGAAAAACTACCTAACTGTCAGGGTAGTTAAGCACTGGAACAAATTGCCTAGGGAGGTTGTAGAATGTTTGTCATCAGAGGTTTTTACGAACAGGTTAGACAAACGCCTATCAGGGATGGTCTAGTTATTATGTAGTCCTGCCTTAAGTGCAGGAGACTGGACTAGATGACCTCTCGAGGTCCCTTCCAGTCCTATACTTCTATGATTCTATGAGTCAAGCAGTTGCAACTGGATCTGAAGAACTGAAGGGAAGAAAAACCTCCATCAAGAGTTAGAGACATTCTGTGTATTCTTAGTAGGAACTGGAACATAGGCAGTCTGGCCTAATGGGCAGAGAAGGTGTCAGGTCTAGTGGGCAGAGCAGGCATACAGGTTGGGGAATGGAAGAGGAGGTCAGAGCCAGAGTCACTGCCAAATACCGGAACCAAGGGGTTAAGTCAGACTCAGGACCAGGAATCGATGCTGAGGACTGGAGTCAGGATTAAATAAGAATGCCAGAGCGCAGGGTTGAGCCAGAATCAGAAGTCAGAGCTGGGGTCAGATACCAAGTGCCAGGGTCAAGGGTTGAGTCAGAGGTTCGGAGTCAGGATTGGTAGCTGATAGTCAGGAGCAAGGTGAAAGAGCAGGAACCGGAGAGAGACAAGGAGTCGGCGTGGAGAAGGAGCAAGGTACGAGCTAGGAGCGAGGAGCAGGAATCAGGAACGGGGCTGGATCATGATTGCAGGAGGTAGCCAAGAGTATGGTCTGATGTGGCAGCACAGGAAGTCTGCGCAATTGCTCGGACAGTCCGCCTGGGTCATTTCCAGGCTTAAGTAGCAGGTATGAGCCAATCAGCTAACTGCAGGCCTTGGGTGCTCCAATAGAACTTCATGTGGGACTTGACTTTTCAGGTTTAGCGAGATGCTGCTTCACCTATCTCCCCTGGTGGCAACGAGGGTGAATGAGAAATCCAGGTCCCCTACAGCCCCTGGCTCTAGCCCTGCCTGTACCCTCAATCCGTACAGTTCTTTCCCTTCTCTAGTTCTCTGTCCACATCTGGATTTTTTTCTGCTTCTCCTTCTCCCTTGGGTGAGATGACCATTGTCTACAAGGGGAGGGAATTTTCTTCTATGGGGAAGCAGCCAAGGGAAAATAGTTGTGATGTTTGGAGGATTTTTGCATTTTTTCCATCATAAGGATGGGGGTGGAGCTGTTGTAGAATCTGCAGCTGATGTATTCATCCTCCTCTGCTTGTAGCATTATTCTTCTTTCGCTGCACAGTGCTGTAGTCTTGGCCATCCAGTGATATGTCTGGAATAATATGGAGGCCCACATCCTCCGTCAAATGTGGCCAGTTGAGGGCAAATTTTCAAAGGGTAAAGGCCCATTCGTACTCAGCCAAAAATGCAAGACAACATTTATGAATGCAATTTTGCACACAGACCTATTCTTGAAGTATCCCAGAACAGCAGCGAGGAAACAGATGCCTTGTCAGCTACACACACACTCACTTTTATCATCCATTAGTTGCAATTTACGAAACATGTAAATATTGCTGTCTTGGACAGGTCACTTCACCTCTCTGTGCCTAAAATGGAGAGAATCCTGATCCACCCCAGAGGGGTACTGAGACTTTTAATTAAATGTTTGTAATGCTCTGTAGTTGTCCCATTTATTTTGGAGGTGCAGCACCATGAACAAAGGCTCCTTTGCTCTGAAGGGCTGTGGCTGGCTCAGTGGAGCATCTGTGGCGTAGGGAAAGCACTCCTCTCTGACTCCCTCTCCTCTGATATCCTCCTACACTTGCCATGTTAAGAACCCAGGAAATTACATACCTCTCAAAAGAATTTTTGTTAATAAAGTTGGTTAAAATCCCTCACTACACAAACTCTTAGAATCAGGGAATGGCAGACCTTTGAACTGTACCTTAATGCCCCCACAGCCTGTGATAAACTCCACATCTTCACAGGGAACGTGCTGCTGCTTCAGACCAATAGAGAAACACACTATTCACCGCACATTAATCGCCCTCACAGTATGCCACAAAACTTTAATTGCGGTCTCATACTTGTGTCAGAAACACACAACACATGACATACTTGGTCAACACAGAATATCTGCTGATGTTGCTGAGACTGTGTTGTGTTATCCTGTTAGGGAGATTAATGTCATCACTCCTTGGGTTAATTTGCTTTCCTTTTTGTATTGTGCTCACTTGCTCCTTCAGCGTCCCATTTGCGTTCTTCACTGAAATTTGCCCAATCGAAAACCCCTGTATGCTCTGTGACAGACCCAGACTGGGTGGGTGCAGGAGTCTGGTAGAAGGAAAACATACTGGACACTGGATGAATAGTTTTCTGTTCCCTGAGTGACCAGGGCAGGGGCTGCCCCAGAGCAGTCAGGAAGGTGCTAGAAGCAGTGAAGTCAGGCAGACTCCATAAGACACCTGGAACCAATTAAGAACTGATTAGAAGCAATCAAGGGAAACAGGCTAATCAGATCACCTGAAGCCCGTTTAGAACCGGACGGGACTAGTTTAAAAAGAAGCTCCTTCAGAGAGGCTGGCTGGTAGGAGCTGGGAGAAAGAAGATGTGTTGTAGGAAGACTGGGAGAAAGAAGGTGCTCAGTGAAAGAGCTGGGAAGACAAGCATGGTCAGGTACCAAGGGGGGGGTGGGGCTAGGAGGCTCCGTTTGGGGAAGTAGCCCAGGGAAGGGCTATAGCTCCGGTAGTATAGGAAAACTACCTGTTGCCGGTGCCATTAGGGTCCCTAGACTGGAACCCGGAGAAGATGGCTGGCCTGGGTTTCCCCCAACCCTCCCCACATCTCTACAAAAACGCTCCTTGAGTAGGAAGACAGGGACTAAAGAGGGCTCTTACACCAAACCCATTGCCTGGCTGATGATGAAGGAGGATCAGTAAGCTGTGACCCTTGCCTTTAGAAGGGGAGAGAGGGTCACAGCAAACCTCTGAGGCAAGCCCTAACTGCCTAGAAGTGCAGGACCCCCCTAGGCAAAGCCAGAGCTCTCCCACAGCTCATACAAAGTAAATAATATTCCCTCTAAAATACACTGAAGAAATACTATTGCATTTTAAGTACTCTCCATTTCCCCCTGCTCTTTCTTTATTGTTGTTTTTAATGCAAGTGTGATCTTTTGCCCCGGACACCAAGATCTGAACTAGCTAAAATGAATGTGACGTTCACAGACGCATGACATTCATCAGCAAACTAACAATCACAATACAGAAGAGCTGGTGTAAGCTGTTAGGAATATATTTTGAAAAGTTGTCTGAGACAGGCTGCTGTGATTGTATAATCTACATCTTTGTGGGCCATATGCTACTTTTGATTCGCAAACACAAAAGGGATTTGTGCATGTGGATTGAGGGCTTAGAAAGTGCTCCCAGTTGTCGTTCAGGTTAATGGTGAGTCCTCTGTGCACTAAAATACAAAGGCAGATTGCTGAACTATAATAGTTTGAGAATGTACTACCTACCAAACCAAGCCAAGTGACAATGTTTTTATAAAGCTTTTCAATAAACATCAGTCTTATTAACAAATGAGATATTATTTTTTGCCCGGTAGAAGTAACTTGTACATACTTAACACGATAGACATATGGTTAGCACTTTACAATTTTTATTATTTGTAAAATTCATCAAAGTAACAGGGCTTATAAATCATGTTCTTCATTCAGCAAAGTAACTATATATTATGAATCAAGTTTTACTCTATCATACTGCAGTGCTACTATATAGCGTGTGTTTAATATTGTTACCCCTTTATCAAGCAAGAGCAGATTTTGGGGTTCTCCGGGTTGGCTTCTTGGAAGCAGAAATTGGTGACACGGAATCAGGGTACTTTCTTAATGTAATTTATTTATTTATGAAATGTGCATGGGTCCTGTGTCCTTGAAGGGAGACAAATCCCTTTTTACAGACCCCTCTATAGAGTTAGAGCTGCCTTGGGCCTCTGTATTCCCTAGGGTCTCTCAACTCTAAATTACTTCAAGTTTTCTCTTTCACCCTAAGTTTACACCTGGGAAGCTTCTCTACCTCAAAGCCTCTCATCTGGGACCACATGGTTAAAAATGAGTCTGGGTATTAACCCATCTTTTGAAAGTAGCTACCTTGCAGTATTAAAAAAAACAACAACAAACCCTGAGACCTTTAACTGCCAGACAAAGGAACGTGCTCTAACCCACATTGTTTGGATAATGTGTGGGTGGGTATTTATATCTTAATGACCCCTAATGGACAAGCCACTAGCACCTTTTGGAATATCAATATATCTGTATGTATGTGGTTATGTCTATAATGTAAACTGTAAAGTAAAAATCATGCTATGAATAAAATCTGTGGGTCTGGTTATTCAGAGGCTGAGCATCAGTAGCTCCTATTGACTTCAAATGGAATTGTGACTGTTCAGCAATCAGGCCCTGTATCTCTATCTGTAACCCTTCATATACAATTATTCTATGGTCATGGCTCCCCAGTTAAGTTCACAAGCCGGGATGCATTATGATCTATTTAGTAGAACTGGTCAGAAAAATTCCAATGAAACATATATATATATATATATATATATATATATATATATATGTTTTAACTAGAATATATATGTATATGTTTATATATATATATATATTTTTTTTGGTCAGAATCTGCTAATTTGTTGAAATCAAAACCTTCTGTGGAGATGTGCTGACAAAGTGCCCCGACCCTAGCTGGTTTCCTGGCAGCTTGCATGCCCACATCCAGGGTCCATTGCTGCAGGGCTGGGAACACCAGAGCTTCCAGGGTCTGCAGCTCTCGTGGAGTATGCCAGGAACACTACCTTGGAGTTTGAGCTTCCAGTGTCCATGGCTCTGTCGCAGCCCCACCATGCTGACTGCCCCAGAGCCAGGACTTTACCTCCTTTTTAGGGCAAATTTCAAAGTTGCTGGTATTCGCTACAAATAGGAATGAAACCAAATGAAGAAATATCAAAGTCCTCTTCCTAGCTCAAATATTAAATGTTAATGTCTCTTCCCTTTCCCTATCTAGTTAAAACACCTTCAGATCTAGAATGTAGGCTATTTTTGAAGCAAATAAGTTGAAATAAAGCAAAGTTATTAACAATTGTTTTTATTGTGTGTGTGTGTGTGTGTGTGTGAGAGAGAGAGAGAGAGGGACAGACTTCTGAGTGCTCTCTAGTGACTAGTTACAGCTTTAAGAGACAAAAACAAAAAGTTACTTCTACTGCTGGCAGCAATTGATGGTTCTACTTTAGTTCAGGTGGGAGAGGCATTTTGAGACATAAGGAGCAGGGTTCTAGTCCTAGGAATTGTATGGCTTATTCAGCAGTGGTGTAATTTGTTGGTAGTAATGGAGTTGTTGAATGATGGCATTAAATATTATTGTGGTTTGAAATTTTGACGACTGTCCAATTTTAATGGGGTCCCTCTACGATGGGTGAGAACAGGGGTCCTGGAGGAATCTTTTTTGCTCAATATTAGATTTTTTTTTAATAAATGAAGAAATCAAGAGACCGAAATAATTAACTTAAAGTTAATTGAAATTAAAATGATAGCTAAAATGTAAAAGGAATGTTTGGAATCCATAAAATTCCTGGGTTTAAAATGGTTGGACATGTCCAACGGAGAATTCCCCTTATGCAGAGGAACTTTCTGCCAGCACAAATCTGGTGGAGGCAGCTCTGTAGCCTCCTGCACCAGTTGTCCCTCTCTACCACTCTCTATCTCCTGGTATAGCAGAGTGTGGTACAATGGAGGAGAGCTCTACTTCGCCCAGTTCTCCAATGGTCAAATTAGAACTACTTCCCTGCAGCTCTCACTTATATTGGGGCCAAGTGACTTCAGACCAAGGACTTGCAACCACTCCCCTACATCTCCCCCAATTTAGTGAGTCTGAGCTCTGATCAGAAATGGGAGAATCTGCCTCATGGCCTTTAGAAGCTGTAGTACTTACGATATAAGCTTATCCCTGTTAGATGAGTTAATTGGGGCAGATCTTAAGCTAGCGTAAATTCTTGTAGCTCTGTTGGCTTCACTGGAGCTAGGTCAATGTCATTACTGTGCCAAGGATGTTCCAGGCTTGGTTCAAAGACTCTGATCCAGCTCCCCCGCCCCCACCCCGTGCTACAAAAAAAAAAAAACCAAACCAAAACCAGAAATGCCAGCATTATCACCACAAAATACTTTTACAAAGGGACTTTCCTAGCCTTCTTTGGAGCAATCTCATTAATTATCTCATCCCACGTTATCTGCCTTGCTTCCAAGTTCTTTATAGAACAGGGGTAGTCAATAGGCAGACCATGGGCCAAATCTGGACAGCCAGATGCTTTTGAATGGACCCCAAAATATTTTTATTTAGTTGTTATTATTTTATTATTTATTTTCTCTGGCGTTTGTACCTTGACTATACTTTGACCAAGAAATCTGGACCTTGACAAAAAAATTAATTGACTCCCTTGGCTGTAGAAATAACCGCCAGATCTCTTAACCTTTTCTGCCCTATGGACATTCTTAGATAGGTCTTGATTAATTTTAGCTTGCTGAAACTCCTTTCATTAGCAGTCATGGTTACAGGCAGACAGCAAAAAATATGCAGTGCTGTTTCTGTGTAAGGGAAGTTTGCATCTAAAGACCTTTTGTGAATGTAGGTAAAGAGATCAGTGGACACCTTCATCCTTGAAGATTTGCTTCCAAAAATTGCTGAAGGGCTCAATCTCATTATCAAAATTCTCAGAGTTTAAATCCTCAGGATAGCTGGTTGCTAAATTTTGTCTCTCTCTCGTTAGGTCTTCGCTGCTGAGCTTCAGTTTCTTGCTTGCCAGAAAAACAAAGCTTCCTTCAACTCCATTGTACTTATGCATCCTGTCATCCAATATTGTGACTGAGATGGCGTTGGCAACCTTTAATTCAAAAACTTTGTCAGGATCTGATGAACTTTTGTCCTTTGCAAGTTCACCTGGCATTAATTTTATCCTTTGAGATCATTTGCCTTTGAACTGCGTGGATATTCCTAATGTTTCAGACTGTGATGCAGCAGCTTCCTTACGTGCAACGAATCCAGAAGACCATAATTCCGATAAAGCATCTCCAAGTGAACTGCGAGCCATTTGAATGCCAAAATCCAGGCTCTGCAATTTTTTGGCTCACAACATTAAGGTTTGATAGGATACCACTCTCAGCCAAAACTAGAAATGAAAACTCTGAAATGTTCACTTGCAAGCTACCAGCTTCCAACTTAAGTTTTGGCGTAAGATTGTTTGAAATCTCAATCTTGTCTTAAAGCGTCAAGAACACACTTAATCTGATTTTTGTAGTGGATGGATTGCCTCAACCTCTGCTGACCATGTTGTCGTGCTGTGGCATTTTAATGTAAGGCTAATATGCTTTTTCAGCACATTCCAACAATCAACAGAAGTGGAAGAGAGGCTAGACAACATTTGAACAATTCCAAAAAATAGAACAACTTGGGGAACAGCTTTGGTGGCTGCTTCTCCAACAAGTTTCAGTGAGTTGGCAGCACCTGGGACAAAAGATGCATACTGATTTACCTGCTGAATTCAATTTTGAACACCTTTGTATGCTGCAGCCATATTAGCTCCATTGTCATAGCTTTGTCCCCTTCAATCAGCCATATTTAAACCATCTTTTTTCCAGCTTCTCTAAAATAACCTCCTATTTTGGTGTGGATATCAATGAAACCTATGAAGCTCTGAACAACTTTTGCTCTGTTTTTCGACATAGCTTAACACCTGACACATTTGTCACATTTGCTTGCACTCCACACCTGTCCCAAACATAATAGAGAAGTATTTAGTTTTCCTAACTTTATCAAAAATAGTCTGCCATACTTTTCTTGCAATCCTACTGAACATTTTGAATTTGATTTGACAAGTGTCACCGTTGTGACACCAACCTTAATAGCTTCCACGTGATCTCCCAATACACTATCAAACCTTGCAAGCTCTTCAAGTAAATCCAAAAAATTACCATTATGAAGCCTGTCTAATTTCTCATCTGAGTCTTTCAAAGCTATACATCTCTCACCTAAGCCCAACAAAACATCCAAGAGATGATGCAAAATATTGTGTTTCTTGTATTGTATGCTTCTGTCAATTGTGCAACTCTCTTCCTACTGTTCTGCAAGTTCCATCCAGTGAGCAATTGTCTTTGTGTGTTCTGCCGAACATTCATGTTTGGCATATTTGATCATTATAGTTGGAAAAAGCCAGTGAACCCAGTTTTATGGTTTGGAAAGGAAGATGAGGAATTTAGCTAGAAAAGCAAACAAATGAAACAGAAGGAGGAAAGAATCGAATTGTACATCTACCAAGATCGCTAGTGTAATTCTCCATTAGGAATTTTGACAAAGAACCATGATTTTAATAGTTGCCTTCTTTTGTATTTGCTAGGTGAAAAATTTTGTTTTAAATTAACAATGGGACTGTTTTCTACCAAAAAACAGCAAATACAATCCATCACTTGTGGCCAAGTAGCTGGATCTGCCTTGTCAGTGTCAAAATTCTGCCCCCATTTTCAGTAATCAAACTGCGTTCAGTATCCATGTTCAGAACAGTTGCAGTAGCAACCAATGGCCAACTTTCTGCCCTGGAATCAGAGACTCTAGGACCCAACAAGCCTGACAAACCCAAATCAAAATCTTCATTAGCAAAGGAAGGCCCAGTAGCGCAAGTTGCAGAAACAACTGTGGATTGTTCACCAGGAACATGGCTGAACTTTGCAAGTTTCAAGAAACTCTGTAGCCTACTCATACTTTTCTGGTCTTCTTTTTCATGGGCCTCCTGTAGATTGTACTGTTGAGCCCCACTCCTGTGTTTTATAGGTATTCTGGGGGAAATCAAGGTTGACCATAAGAATTCACCCACCAAGCTTGTCACGAATGAATTGCTAGGCTTGGAGTGACTGCAGGGTGGGTGAAAGATCTAATTCATAGCTCTGTGAAACTCTGATAGAAATCAGTTGAAAGGTCATAACGTTTCTGTGAAACTCAGAGTTATACCAGGTGAAGCTAACGAGCCAGAGCTCAGGAATGAGAATAAGGTCAATTGTGGTCAAGTGAAGGGAGCAGTTAGAGAAGGCTAGGGCTCCACGACAAAATAAAAGCATGACAAGTAAGTAAAAAAAAAAACAGAAAAAAATGGGGCCCTTTATGGGCCCAGTTCCACCGGAACCTTTTGAATGCCCTTTAGCAAAGCCCTAGACAATGTACATCAGTTGAGAATCTGCCCCAATGCCTCTTGCTGGCAGGGAAGGAAAAGGGGGAGAGAGACCATTGTTGTAGTTATTATATAGTGGGACGCACTCCAATACTACGGCGATGTGCACCAGTGTAAGAACCTAAAAAGACACATGGATAGAACGTTGTTTTCAGTGTGCAACACAATACATATATTTATTGCTGAAGGTTTCCCTTCATGTTTGTTTCATTCTTTTACATGGTGAGCATTTTAAATTAATTGTGATGCTCCTTTGTATACATTTTAATTTTAGGGAGCAACCTTAGTTTAAAGTTAATAAGATAGTTTGGTCTCTTTATTTTATATGCACACAGAGACCATGGAACCACGGCCAAACATTAAATAAGAAGTAGATGGCTGGGCCAATTACCTATAAAGTAAAATTAATTGCTGTGTTATTTCTTTGCAGTTTTAAAATGGTCTTTATAGTTCAGTTATAGCTCTATGTTGTGTAAGCGGAGTAATAAAAGTTGCCAGTAATAAAAGTTCTGTCAGAGAACACACCATTTTGGATACATTCCCTATTGCCTTCCCTTTCCTGACTCATAAGTCAAAACATTGTGGAGAGAGTTGATGCTTTGAATCTTGGCCTTGGTTACTGTGGATAGCCCAATCAATATTTGTGCAAGGGGACCAGCCTTGCGTGAGCCAGCCAAGATGATTTGCAAAGGTGGTTATTTTTTTGGTTCAGATAGGCACACACAGCTTGCTTTGAAGTCACTGGGAACACTAAATAATATTGGTTTTAGATACATACATAGTTATTGCACATATATGACCCCCAATGCCATACAATCAGAGGGCCTCACGATCTTTAATGTATTTGTCCTCTGACAGAGAGGGTAAGCAACAGAGAGATTAAGTGACTTGCCCATGATCACATGGGAAGTCTGTGGCAGAGCCAGGAATTGAACCCACCTCTCCCAAGTTCCAGGGTTAGCACCTGGTCCACCTGCCTCTCAATATATATAAATGTGTTTCTAAACGGTCTGAAAGATTAAAGGAAACAGTGTGACTGACTTTGCTCCCTCTGTCAGAATATTAAACAAGCACAGTGTTTCTGTAGATTATGTTAGCACTTTGTCTCACAGCCAGCATTCAAGGTTTGATTAAGCTTAGCATGTACACAGTGCAGTCTACAGAAAATGACAACATGGGATATAATAGTTCCCTAGGGCCATTATTCACAATGTGGGCCAAGTTACAAACCAGCCCCTTGACTGATTAGGTTCAATAACAAAGCTGACATCGGGTCCAGATTCGTCAGTTGAAAAGTGGCACATGCGCAGTTAGTTTGGGATTACATTTTGTTTGCGCCGTCTATTGGTATTGAGGCTTTTGTCTCAGCACTGGTTTACAAGGCTGCAGATTTCAGTGTGGTGACCTACTGTGACTTGACATATTTCCTCACAGGAGGCCTAATGGAAGATTTCACACCTACGCACACAATAATGTGTTGTCATACTGCCCCACTGTATGTGAATGCACTTTATGTGATGGGAGATGGCAAACGCAAAACCATAAGAGGTAGAAAAGGCTAGAAAAAAATTGTTACTGTGGAATCCTGGAACACAATAAACGTTGTGGCCAAGGTGCCACGAACTTCAGCACCAGTTCGATCTTTGTTTTCATGCGTTTTCATGGCCTTTTTACTGGGGACTGGTCTCTGTCTTCTTCATTTCAAACTTAGTGTCTGTGATAAAGCATATTCCACTAGGTGGCTGTTTCAAAATGAAATCAGGATGCCCTGATTTTATGAGTTCTGATTTTATGATATGAGTGCCATATACAGGGGCTGCCAGTTTCTTACTGCATCTTTTTGGTTGGCGGTGGTCACAAAGTCAAAAAGAGTGAGAGGCTGACTTTGATTGAGATACCCTGCGTCTGAATGAAACCACCTTCTTCGGTGTACAAAATTGCCAGGTCATTTCATGAGAATAGCTCCATTTAAACTGTCCCCTAGAAAGGTGGCTTTCCAATTTAAGTTGGCACCACATGTAGTGTGAGATTTTCACTTAATAATGTGGGGCCAGATTCTCTGTCAGTGTAATGGGTTTAGCTCCAGGGAATTCAGAAGTTTCACTCATTTATAGCAATACAGAATTTGGCTCAGAGTCCCTGACCACGTGCTGAGACTTTCCCACACACATGCATGCCCTGCCTGCTACACTCATATTAGTGCTAGTGTTTAGGAGCTTTTTGTTGTTGTTGCATCTCCTTATTACTCCAAAGTGCAGTTTCTAATACATCCTGCTTTCAGTCTGACCTGAAACACTAAGCACAAAATTCTTTGCATGTAGGGGATGCATCCTCCCTGTATCATGGCTATTTTGCATGGTGGAACCAAACTGTTTAGTTGCACTAAGGGCCCACCAGACCTGACGTGTGTGTGTGTTTGTATTGGGAGGGGAAAAGGGGCAGGACTACTTACCCCTGTAAGAATGGCTGGTTTTATAACATTGATTCTACCTCCAGACTCTGTCGTGTGAAAATGAAAAGCAATGAACTTTTTTACACTGAATATTTGGGACCACTACCCAGCTAACAATATTTAATCTTCATTGAACCCACAGCAAACTGAACAACCTGATGTATGAATTTTAATCATTTTGTGAGTTGTGCCTTTTCAAGACTAAATGGGATAAAATGAATGATGGTTGCCTTTTTTCTGCCAGCTAATCTGTGAAATCTAATCAGATCAAATAACTGAGTCCTGACCAGAGAGAAATGTGTGTTCCAGGGCTGGTACTCGGAGTCCTTGGAAGCAGTCCGCTCAATTCTGCGGAGTGGGAACATGAAGTACAGCACTAGGATGGTGTATCCTCCTCTGTGTTTGACTAGTCTGGTATATTTACAGTTTCATTGGTGTTTTGGATATTAAACCAACACCAAACAGGAGATGGAGTTTATTGCTGTTTTTCTACTTCAGAACTGCTCTGAGAAGACAGGAGCATTCTAACGCTTGATTTAAAAAGCTGCAATAATGTGGCTATCTTCAGTGACTCCACTTTTAAAATATGAGGCTCAGATGAAATAAGACTCCTCTTGACCTTTTTAAATCCCTTAGAAAATGCATCCTGTTGATCAGTGGAATTCTTCCTTTAATTCTGGCCTGCAGATGGGTTTTTCTCCAATACTGCTGCAGTGTCACTGGTAGATCTGCTTGCAGTTTCCTGGGTAGCAGTAGGGAACAGGCAGCAAAAGGGTAGTGTTCCAGCTGAGCCTCCCGCTGCCGCTTCACCTGAATTAAATCTCTGTAAGATATTTTGCTGCTGTTGCTGCTGCAAGCAGGTCCACAGGGAAAGGCTACTGATAGAGGATGGGCCAGAGGGTTCAGTTATGGCGTTGGGCTGAGTGTGGGAGAGGAAAACTGCAAGTGTATCAAGATTTACAGTGCATCTTACATTTTTAGATCTGTCAAGTTTTCTTTTTGGCTAGGTTGTTTCCAAATTAAAGGGACTGGTCAACTAGAAAATCACATTTTGTGCTTGAGTTTCTTCTTTTCTTTCCATGTGACACCTAAGATCCCTATAACTGCAAATGTTAGCAAAGCAGAAATCCTTCCCCATGCTTTCCAGCTTGCTTATTTGAGCCTTGGATAACACTTTGAGCAGAGTCAGCTTTATTGTCCCTCTAGTAGTTGGTTTCTCCATTGCTGAAAAAGACCTTTATAAATATCAACGGGGGAAGGGAGGAGGGGAATGGGAGAACAGTCCTCTCAAGTGTACCCTGTTGCACAGTACATCCTGCATTACAGCTGAGTCTGTCTCCCTGTCCTGCTGCATCACATTTTCAGGTGATGTCCGTCAGGACAGGGAGCAGCAACCACTGGCTGGTAGGGATGGGGGAACCTTGTTCTCCAGCAGCAGCCCCCTGGGCCTTTCTGCTCCTTGGAGAAAGAGGAAAAGAGTCTCCCAGGGAGGAAACTCTAGAGGCAACAGGAGTGTTTACTTGGATAGGGGAGGGGTGATGATGGGCCCACTTGTGCTGCTACATTATCCAAACAGGGGAAAGTGGGGAGGAAGAAGTAGAGCAGGCCCCGAGCTGCTGGGCTCTGCATAGGGTGGCAGGCAGTGCTCCCATCCTCTTGTGGCCCAGCCTGCTCACTCTGACTTGCCTCCATCCTAGGGAAAACCAGGTCTGGTCCTGGGCAGCTGGGGTCTCTCTCTGTGTTCCTTAAGTGGGGGGCAGGGGAGTGGAGCAGGGCCCAGAGCATCAGTGGCTGCAGTGGAGCCTTGCAGAGAGGTAGGGATGGGCCTATGTTAACTATTGTGGCTGGGCAGCGGCTAAATTATTTGTGCTGTCAGTGTTGCCAGCTCTTCTGATTTTCCCAGCAGTGATGGGACCTGGGCTGGACCCAGCCTGCCATGCGGTGCAAAGCTCTGTCTCACTATTAATTTAAAGTCTGCCCTGAGGGAAAACATCCTTTGCTTGGCAGGCTGCTTGTCCCACTGCCCTGCCCATTCTGGGGCTGAGCAACCAATCAGAGGTGCTGCAGGCAGGCCTCTCCTCCTCCTCCTCCTCTGCTCTCAGCAGCCCAAAGCTGTTCTCACAGGAAGGGAGGAGCGAGCTAAAGAGCCCAGCATCTCAGGGCGGCTCCCCTCCGGCCTGCCCCTACGCCTCCTGTCCTTTCCCAGGACAGTTCCTCTGCTCCTCCCCCGGACAGCACCTGCCTGGGAAAGGACAGAGGGAGGTAAAGAGCCGCTAGAGCTGCTCCCTCAGTTGTAAGGGGCAGAGGAGACCCTGCTGCAGGCCCCCCAGGCCTGGGAGGAGGGGGTAAAGAACTCCAGGAGGAGCAGAGCTGAAGCTGGGGTGGGGCATTGAACTGAATGGGGGCTGGGTGGGGACGGGCAGATGGGGGTGAGAGCTTGTGCAGCAGAGGCCAAAATCCCCTTACCCAGGACCTTTGGGAGTGTGGGCGACACTATCTGTCACACCCACACAGGGGGTGAGCAGGGGGAGTTAAAAAAATAAAGACCAAACCCCACCAATCTAGTCTTCCAAAAAAACCCAACTTCATGATTTTGGGGGGTCTGATGCTCTCGCCAACCCCCTCCAAGCTGAAGCTGATTGGGCAGAGTCCTCTTCTGCCTATCTGTCAGCGATTACAAAGTGGATTTATTTTATTGACATAGTGTGGAAACAGCCTTAAAATGAATGTCACACACATTGATGGGAGGTGTCACCCATTGAGAGGTTTGATGACTGAGAGATATGAGCAGGAAAATCATGTGTGTCTGTCTAAAGATTTCACTTTCATGATATTATAGCAGAACCCCACTTTGGATAAGAAGGAGATTTTCATGTAAGCAATGTACATTTGGGGGCCATAGTTCAAATGGTGGTAACAGGAATTCTACTGTGTGTCTGACAGGTGGAATTTGCAGAAGGGCTCAGCATTGATCTGTTACAGGTGACATAATGCACAGCATATACAAACCTCAGGGAGGGAGTGTGTATATATTGGGGAGGATATATCTAACATACAGTTATAATGGGGGAGAGTAAATAAAAGGTAACATGTTTGGGGAGTTACTATAATCGTGCATTTCCGGGGTTCAGGGGAAAGAAAAAATCTTCAATTAGAATAGTGCTTGCTGGGTAAAGGGTATAGGCCATATTGGCTTCTTTATTTTTCTAGTTTAAATGCTCCATACTTGTCAGAACAGTGAGTTAAACATTTAATTAAATATAACTATGTGAAGCTATATCACATCTCCTTAGTTGGTCTAATCCAGGGGTAGGCAACCTATGGCACATGTGCCGAAGGCGGCACACGAGCTGATTTTCAGTGGCACTCTCACTGCCTGGGTCCTGGCCACCCATCCGGGGGGCTCTGCATTTTAATTTAATTTTAAATGAAGCTTCTTAAACATTTTATAAACCTTATTTACTTTACATACAACAATCATTTAGTTATATATTATAGACTTATAGAAAGACCTTCTAAAAAACGTTAACATGTATTACTGGCATGCGAAACCTTAAATTAGAGTGAATAAATGAAGACTCGGCACATCACTTCTTAAAGGTTGCTGACCCCTGGTCTAATCAAATGCAAAGTTTGAATTTATACTTTAGGCGGCTTCTGATCCAACATAATCTAAAATTTTATTTAACACCCCCCCTCAAAATAACCCCTTAAATCTGGAGCACACTAAGCCTCACTGATGTAGAGTTTTTTTAATAAAATGTCACATTTTACTACATCAAGGATGTGGCTGAAACAGGGATTAAAAATGAGCCTGTGTGAACCCATCTCGGCATGTCTTAAAATCCAAGCAGCTGCTACAGATCAATAGCTTTTGACATCACAATCCATGAATCACATCCAAAGTCCTCTAGTTACTATTTCTGTGTTCATGGTTAATGGCATTATTGTAGCTTTGCTGGGCTTTAGTGAAATCTGTGTGGCAAAGCGCTCAGCCAGGCAGGTGTTAACAAGACATGATGTCTGGAAATTAGTGTAAAGTGAAGATATGCTGTTTTTCCCAAGATCATCTAAGTAGTTGGCAAGGAGAAAAATCTGTCATTTAGTATGGTCAGTCAAGCAATTTGATGTTAACAGTGCATCTTTTCAAGTGGGTAGGGAAAAAAAATCTAGATAGGTGAGTTTTGCTTTTGGAAATAAAATTAATGGAGATATCCTATCTCCTAGAACTGACCTTGAAAGGTTATTGAGTCCAGCCCACTGCCCTCACTAGCAGGATCAAGTACTGATTTTTGCCCCAGATCCCTAAGTGGCCCCCTCAAGGATTGAACTCACAACCCTGGGTTTAGCAGGCCAATACTCAAACCACTGAGCTATCCCTCCTCCGTAAGGTATAGGAAGTAGTCTCTTTCTCCCCCCCCCCCATATTGCCAGAGGTTAAATGTGTTATTTACATGGTGCTTTACATTCTGAAGAGTCCCAAAGGACATTATAGACTGTTGACTTTCATGAGAGTTTAGGGGCTCAGCACCTCCAAGGATCATGCCCTAAATTCATACAGCAGCACAGAAATGCTGCCACCTCTTAGAGTGGAGGGTGGCACCCAACTGGCACATAGCACCTTGCAAAACAGAAGTAGAGGGAAAATTCTGGCAAAAGACATTGGAGCAAATACCTGATTTTACAAAAACTCTTCCATGTCTGTGCAGAGCACACAGGGCCACAAGTTTAAGTTCTTACGTGAAAGACCTATTGCATAGAACTAAATTATCTACTCTGGAAGGAGGAATGTCTGAATTAATCTTGTTAGGATTTGAAATTGTGGTTCCAGGTAGTTGACTTTAGCCCCTAAACATTTCAAACCTGAGGAGGTTTAGATGACTAAATACTTGTTTGTACCGTTCTTGAACGTGACTGAACAAAACTAATTTTTGATTTAAAGGATGTTGTCAAACTTGTTTATCTTAAAAATCGATCTGCCATAAAAAGTGCCCTCTCGTATTTTTGACTTTAAATTCCAGCTATGTATTTAAAAAAAAAACAACTATTAGTGCATTTGGTATCATTTGAGAGTTGACGCAAACAAGCAATTAAGTAAATACCAGACTTAATACAACTCAGAATACTGACAAACTCTTGCATACATGCCCCTATCTCCCCATCTAGAAAAGCATGTATGGAATTTTCTAACACATGCTTCATATATTGAAATAACAAGGGTTTGGTACAACTTGCATAGCATTTTTCCTACCAACTGCATCCCAAAATACTTCACAGTTTTACTAATAAAGAATTTCAGAGTGCGGGAGAAATGAAAGAGGCATTGGTATGTGGAAAAATGATGAGTTTTCAGCTGAGTCTTAATAGGAGGTGGACAGGCATGGGGAAGCGGTTTTAGGGGGCAAGAAGAGAAGACAATTGCACCTGAAATGGTGAGGTTGTGTGGCATACCACAAAGGAGTGGCATTTAAACAGCCTGTTGCATCAGAATGTCATGATGCATGATGGAAATTCTGTGCCCTTAGGTTCCCTTTGGCATATGGGGCCTGGATCTACGGATATGCTACTAAGTCTCCATTTGTTATGGAACCCTTAGCTTTAATTCTATGGGTCAGTTCACTCCCCCATACCAGTCATGAGATGACTTAACAATGTATATACAAAAAGAACAAGGAGTACTTGTGGCATTTTAGAGACTAACACATTTATTTGGGCATAAGCTAAGTGGGTTTTAAGCTTATGCCCAAATAAATTTGTTAGGCCTTGGCTACACTGGCACTGTACAGCGCTGCAACTTGCTGCACTCAGGGGTGTGAAAAAACACCCCCCCGAGCGCAGTGAGTGCAGCGCTGTAAAGCACCAGTGTAATCAGCGCCTGCAGCGCTGCACGCTATTCCCCTCGGAGAGGTGGAGTACACACAGCGCTGGGAGAGCTCTCTTGCAGCGCTGGCGGTGCAACTACACTCGTGCTTCACAGCGCTGCCGCGGCAGTGCTGGGAAGTCCCAAGGGTAGCCAAGGCCTAAGTCTTTAAGGTGCCACAAGTACTCCTCGTCTTTTTGCTTATACAGACTTACACGGCTACCACTCTGAAATGTATATACAATTAACCCAACAAGCAAATTACACCTTGAATCTGTTGCTCATGCACTAGTGTGAAGGATACTTTAGAAATGGCTACACAGAAAGCTGGTCACAAGGATGATGGAATTTTTGTGGTGGATCACATTTGAATGTAGTATTTAATTAAGAAGGGGAAAAAACAAAACCTTTTTGGTTGAGTTTCTTTCTTTGAGCTTTTATGACAGCTGCCAGACCATTGCTAATTTGCAGTAGTTTGTTGATATGTACTTTGAGTGAGGTTACCCATTCTTCACAATGCTGATATCCTGTCAGTTGGTGTATAAACTAGAACGAGTCCCAAATCTCAGAGGTAAAATGGGGGAAAAAATAAAAACAGTCTCTATTGACTAATGAGATCTGCCTTCAATGTTACACGTAAGTTATTTAAGCAGGGTTTTAAGTGATATGGGACTAAACTGTTGATATAAAAGCAACATGCAAGGCCAAATACTGCTGTCAGTTAATAGCAGTGCAAATCTGGACTAACTCTTTTCACTTTTGTTGAATTGCTCAGGATTTACACAGTAACTCCACTGAGGTATAAAACTGGTGAGATCAGAATCAGGCCCACAGCCTGGACTAGCTGGAGCTTGTGAGGTTTGTAATATAAAAGTGCTACATCAAGACAATTATAACAGCCCAGTCTAGATGTCACTAGAGCAGTATTTCTCAGCTGGTGAGTCATAAACCCTCAGGGGTGTGCGTGTGTCATGAGGCTTTGAAAATTTTATTACAATCTAAAACATAAAGGCCCCAAGAAAACCCCTACTCCAAGCACAGCTTTCTGTACTGAGAGAAGGAATAATAAGAGTAAAAGGCTCCATGCAGGCCACTAGAGACCTTGCTTTGCCAGTCTAATTAAACCTGGGATGTTCTCAGAAATTACATGATGGGCAGCAGATAGTCCCACTTTGCTTCTTCCACCTCAGCTGTGTCAAGGGGAAGTTTAGCCTAGCTGAGGATCTGGGCTGTGGTGTGGGAGGATGTTGGTTAACTTCCTGCGGTTAAATTTCTGAGTGGCTAATCCATGATCCGCTCTGGCGTCAGTACATCCAAGAAAGAAGTAAGGGGGTTTTAATTACCCCCCCCCTTTTTTTAAGAGCAAATGTATTTGCCAATTCCCAGCATGCACGTAAGCACTGGAAGGTAATGTGTGAAATGCAGAAAGTCTGAGCTGTAGAGGGCTTAGATCTTTACTGGGTGTTAGGCATTATTTTAAAAGCCGCTACAGAACTCATTCATTAGGATCTATCTCTATTTGCTTTTGATATTTCATTTTTTTAATTGCATTTTATTTTGGTTTTACTGGAAATGGAAGTCAATGCAAATGTAATAACATGGGAGAATAATATGTTACGTCAGTGTCTAGAGTCACAGTTTGTATCTCATAGAATCTGGAAACCCAGGTGGGAGGAAATTACTAGGGCCCAGGGTAGATAGTAATAATAATGACCTCTGATTTAGTACTCTTTATCTGTAGCTCTCAAAATGCTTTACAAACCAAGGCAAGCGGTATTATTCTCATTTCAAAGAGAGAAAGTGAGGCTCAGTGAGATGACTTGCCCAAGGTCTCTCAGTAGGTCCGTTGCAGAGCCAAGAAAAAATGCTCCTAGTTTATCGCTATATAACTCTGGCATTCATTTGGGAGAGTGAAGGTTATATTTAACCCTTTGCAGCCTGCCATCTGAACTTTTTTGACAATAGCACTGATGCCATTTTCATGGATTGTCAACATTTGGAAATGCTGATGGCCAAACTTCCATTAATGGCCAGGCTTACATAACATAATTTCGAGCTACCATTTCTACCCTGTCTAGTGGTGCTTCAGAGTGGTGAAATAGATATTTTTGCTGTATTGGTGCTGTATCTCTGCAGGTTTTTCTCTCTCTCTCTGCATTTTTGAATGCCCTCTTATTCTAATAATTATTTTAATTCTACCACCATTGACTTAATGGGAGTCTTCCCTGTGTAAGGACTGCAGCATCAGATGCTGTAAGGCCAGTCAAATACACAGACAGCCGTGATTTTGATTTTGTGATTCAGGTGTTCCAAAAATAACTCCTCCAGCATTCTTTAAAGTATGCCAGGGAGGTCCCTCAATCCCTTCAAATAGTTAAAAAGGTTGGTTGATCATCATCAAATGAAAATTATCTCTGTCATATGTGGGGAGGAGAAGGAAATTTAACTGTCAGCAGTGAGAAGACAATTAGCAGACTTCAGAGAGGCACTAGGACAGTTAAGACATTGTTACAAGAAAATAAGTGGGAAATGATGGATAGCTCAGGCTATTATAAGCATATGGTGAAATTGAACAACAAATTACCACAAGATAGTGAAATGTGATGCGCTGAGATGAAATCAGCCAACAGTTAAAATTGTTTAGCACCCAAACAGAAGGGAAATATTTAGGTTTCATATCTTGGAAATATTTGCATTGTAACTTGAAAATGTCTGAAAAGTCCTTGCAATACAGAAAATGACTGAAATTTCTAATTTTGCAAAAAGTTGCAGGAAAATGTTCAATAGTTCAGTGAAATGTAGTGATAATCTGTGAAATTTTGGTTGAGAAAAGCCTTAATAAATTATGGGTCTTGAGCTTATAGAGTCCAACTTCTTCAGTCTTGCAAATGTTCCCATAAGTATTGAGAAGTTAAATAATTTTGGAGGTATAGTTTAACCACCTATTAATCCTACATGAAAGATTTTGCCCTGCTCAGCAAGGTGAAATAAATGTGATCCACTTGGATGCAAATACAGGGATAATTGCGCAACTAATCGTATGCTACTCCCATGACTAAACATTGGCTCAAAGCCAAGTAGTGCTACAAGCATTCCTCAAAAAGTTTTGATAAATACTGTACATTTCATGTAATAAAACCCTTTATGAGAGAAATTTTGGCCAGCTTGTTTTGTTTTGTTTTTTTTTATTTTTTTCTTTATGCTTCTAACCAATAATTGAGACATTTATTATTCCCCCTAGCAAATCTACTGCTCTTGTCATGTCACACACCTTCTGGGCAAGAGCTAGACCCATTCTCCACAAACTGTCACACAGCCACAAATGAGGTGTTCAAAGCCAATTGAAATGTTAAAAGCCTGATCAGAAGTCCACTGAAGTCATGGGGAGTCTCCTATTGACTTCAGTGGCTTTTGGATCAGGCTTTAAGGGAGAGATTTTCAAAAGCTCCTAAGGGAAAGGGACTTGTGGTCCTAAATCCTTTATTTAAGTGCGTTTGAAAATGTCGGCATTGGCCTCACTTGGCTACTGAATCTCTCAAGGAGGCTCTCCGAGTCAGGCTGGGTGTGTGTGTGTGTGTTGTGACAGACATACTGAGGTGTAGGCAGTGCGACCTAGTGGTCAGAGCAGAATCAGTTGTGGTCAGGAGACAAGCCAGGAGTTGGGAGCCTGAACAAAGCCAAAAGGCAGATCTGGACTTGTGGTGAGCAGACAAACCAGTGGTGGGAGCCAGGAGTCAGAACAGAGCCAGAGCCATGGAGGGAAACAAGCCAATGATCAGAACCAAAGGGCACAGCCAGAGTCATGTCCGAAGACAAGCAAGTAGAGCCAGGAGTTAAATGTCAGCAGTTCAAAGGCAGGCAGGAACTAAGGCTGGAGTGGAGTAGGCAAGGGTAGAGCGAGGGATGGACAGGAAGCAGGTCTGGCGCACTTGCATGTGTGGAATGCACTGAGCAGTCACTATGCTACATTGAATCTATTTCCCCATGTTAAGTATCCTCACACCTTCTTGTCAAACTTTCTGAAATGGGCCATCTTGATTATCACTACAAAAGTTTTTTTTCCCTTGCTGATAATTGCTCATCTTAATTAATTAGCCTCTTACGGTTGGTAGGGCAACTCCCACCTTTTCATGCTCTCTGTATGTGTATATAGCTTCTTACTATACGTTCCATTCTATGCATCTGAAGAAGTGGGCTGTAGTCCACGAAAGCTTATGCTCTAATAAATTTGTTAGTCTCTAAGGTGCCACAAGTACTCCTGTTCTTTTTGCGGATACAGACTAACACGGCTGCTACTCTGAAACCGGATTTAAATAGTGACTCGTTGGCTCTTCTGACTAACCAGGGAGCACAGTCACTTATTGAGGGTTTATTGGGCCCAGCTGAGCTCATTGGGTTGCTAGGCCGCTGAGTTCCAGACAGTATGTACACACCAGTGCTTAGGTTGTAATGAAAGAAGTGCTGGGGCTCAAGCAATTAGATGCTGGGGCTCAAGCAATTTTTACTTTCATAACTGAGGTGGCAAGCCCAGAGGTGCCAGGGCTATGAACTGCTGAGCCTAGAGATGCCCCGCGGGGCTCAGCCCTAGCAAGCCCTGGCACAAATTAAGCACTGGTATACACGTGAATCCCTGTGCAGGCATTGCACTAGTATATATTGCACCACAACTTCCAATTATCACTAGCAAACTATCTGCTCAGCTCTAGTGATGCAGCAAAACACAGGACATTAGTTGTAGCCATTTTACCTCCTGGATTATGGGAGTGAGACCTCCATTTTACAATGAGGTAGAGTAGAAGCTTTACTAGGTCCTACAAAGTGAATATTCTCATAAGGTGGGCATAGGCAAATTCACTTGTCTTATACAAAGAAAAGCCTGGGTTAGAAGCTAGTGTTGTGTACTATAGATGTAGTCACCTATCTGAGTCTGGTAATGTAGCCAGCAGTCTGGTCCATGACTGCATGGTCCAAGCTAGGATTTATGAACACTCTTTACGATGACACTAGGAACTGCAGGTTGTATTTGTATTAACGAGAACTGCTGAGATGTTGGTTGAGCACTTAGCAAGCTAAGAGTGCCTTTTTGAATTCACACCAATGTGGTCTTGTCATTTTGGGGAGAATACAGATCCAAGGTATACGAATAAGATAAAAGGGAAGTCTGGAAGTGGAAAACTTAGCAGTTACAAATGGAAAATAAAATCTGTCAGTGCTAGATTTTGATACCCTTCTATTGGGGTGGTTTCAGCTTAATGCAGCCAATTGTGTCACAATACACAGTAGCAGACTGGCTCTGTATTGATCCATTCCAACCCAACTGTTTCCATGAGAGAAATTACTGAAGTCATTAATGGATTTTAACTGGAGGGACCTAATTATTCAGTTGAAATGAATCCATAACTAGAATCTTAAACAGTTTATTCTGGCTGAGTCAATAGCTGTAACTGACAATTCTTCCCTCTTTTAGAAAGGTGTGGAATTGACTAAGATCAGATACAGTGACACCTGTATAAGAGAATGCCCTAGTTAGGTAACCTCCAGGCTGCAGAGTGTGGTGTAGAGGAATAGGATAGTATCCTTTTAAATAGTTGTCAGCCCTTTAGTGGTGCACTCTGTGTTCTCTGTTTAGCGAAGCAGCATAGTGTATGTTTAGTGAGGTTTTGTGTGTAGTGTATAGTATCAGAGGGGTAGCCGTGTTAGTCTGAATCTGTAAAAAGCAACAGAGGGTCCTGGGGCACCTTTAAGACTAACAGAAGTATTGGAGCATAAGCTTTTGTGGGTGAATGCCCACTTCATCAGACACAAGTGTAGTGTATAGTTAGTGAACATAGGATTGTGTGGACCCCATGTGCCTATGTGGTTCTTTCATTTTATGTTTGCTGTGTAAAGATCAAAAGACACAATAAAGAGGTTGCTTAAAATATATTGGATAAAATTTTTGTCCATCTTGTGATGTTGGCAGACCAGGTTGCAGCTCCTGCCAAAGTCGGTAGGCCTCATTGAACACTGAAAAATGCACAGCTGGAAACCAATCTGGCTCACCTGTGTGTTAGCATTGTTAAAATATATGTTAAGTTGATAAGAATGTGTTTAATGACTAGACTTGATGAAATGCTTGTAGGATGCTGCATGTACTGATCTCACTTATAACATCTGTAGTCCAGGATATATAAAGTTATATTAAGTGTTTGCATTATAAACCTCTGTAATTGTGTAACAAGCCAAACAGGAAAGAAGCATTCATTAGTGTAAAGTGCTGGTCCTGCACACAAGAAAGCCCATTGAAACCAAATGAGCCATTGTGAAACATCAAAGGAAAAAGACTTTGTTGACTGCTTCCCCCCACACCCATGAAGATGGGACCTGAGCATGAATCTATCCCATCAGCTTGAACTCTGGGGGAAGGGAATAAAAGTGTCTGACAAGGAGGAACTGTATCACTGTGCTGCTTGGAGTTCGGAGAGGGCAATATTTCTAGGCATAAGCAAGGGATCCCCAAGCTGCTTAGTTTGGGTTGGCCCTAAAGGTCACAGAGTGCTTGCATATATAGCAGCTGCTGTCCCCTTTTGGAACCTAAGATTGTAACTCATTTGTGTGTATGTTTATCTGTTTTAACCTTGTAAGTAACTCGCTTATTTCTTTTCTTAGTTAATAAATCTTTAGTTAGTTTTTTACAGGATTGGCTACAGTTATCGTCATTGGTGAGAGATCTGGGGTACAATTAACTTGGGGTAAGTGACTGGTCTTTTGGGACTGGGAGTAACCTGAAAATTGTTGTGATTTTTGATGTAAGGGACCATAGAACACAAAGGCAAACTTGCCTAAGTGGCAAGAGAGACCAGAGTACCTAAAGAGGCTGTGACCCCATGGTAAGGCTGTTATAGTGCTTCAGAAATTCATGCTTGATACTTGTTTGGTGAAATCTAAGGCTAGAACTTACAACCAGTCTTCCCTGAGGTTGGCACTCATGATTGTGAGCCACTCTAGATAGCTTGACACACCTGGATTAAGCAACCCATTTTTCTTGGTCCTTTGAGGTAGTTTTTAACACTGCACTGGTTCTGAGGTGCATGTGCATCCCGGTGTGCCTGTTCTAAGGCCGTCTTTTTAAGGGAGTTACTCCCAGATGAGGAGAATGAGATTTGTGGGATTGGCAGCGAAGTGATGCGCCACAGTAAATTAGGAAAGTCAGTAGCTCAGTTTGTAGCCATGGCACAGTCTCCCTTGGTTAAAGATATACACCCATAATTAGTCAATTCAGTCTGTAGTTTAGGAGTACTTCTGGACTTCTTGCTGACACTAAGGTCTCAAATGGCAGCATCCACAAATAACTCTTTCTACCATTTCTGATTGGCTAGGAGACTGCATTTCCTCCTGGGGGATGATGATCTGGCATTGGTTATACAACCTTCATTGCCTCTTGTCTGGATCACAGCAAGGAAATGTACCTTGGAATGAAGCCATCAAGCCTCAGGAAACTCCTACTAGCACAGAGCATGCTAGGGCTACTGTGAACAAATCAAACCTGCCCTCTACCCACTACACTGGCTTCCCATAGAATATAGAGCCACATTCAAGTCTCGGCGCTTTTGGCCTGGGACCAGCATATCTAAAAGATCACCGACAGTTCTGGGATGAAGATGCTGGTCAACAACTCTGCTCCTTAGGCACAATGGAACTTTTTACCAGATGGGTAAAGTTCATCTGTGCAGGAGACCGAGCTTTCTCGGCGCCCCGTCCAAGACTGTGGAACAAACCCCCACAGGACCATTACAGACCTCACCACTTTCTGTGACAAGTGCAAGGTGCACACCTTTGACCTGATCTTCTCTACATAAACACAGAGCAGTGGGTACATTTAAATAAACAAAACTGTAACCAGGTAGCTTGTCCTGTGGGCTAGAGAGCTTGGAGCTACGCCAACCTGATTCCAGAATGGGGCCAACCCAGGGGGGATAGGGCAATTCCCCATAAAGGTGGCTAGAGTAGAGAGAGGAAGAGCCAAGCGTAAGTGATGAGAGCCAGCTGGAGGGAGAGCCAGGCAGGAAGTGCAGCACAGTGAGGAAACGACACTAAACTAGGAGGCGTGGTAGATACACTAGAGGGTAGGGATCGGATACAGAGGGACCTAGACAAATTAGAGGATTGGGCCGAAAAAAACCTGATGAGGTTCAACAAGGACAAGTGCAGAGTCCTGCACTTAGGACGGAAGAATCCCATGCACTGCTACAGACTAGGGACCGAATGGCTAGGTAGCAGTTCTGCAGAAAAGGACCTAGGGGTCACAGTGGATGAGAAGCTGGATATGAGTCAACAGTGTGCTCTTGTTGCCAAGAAGGCTAACGGCATTTTGGGCTGTATAAGTAGGGGCATTGCCAGCAGATCGAGGGATGGGATCGTTTCCCTTTATTCGACATTGGTGAGGCCTCATCTGGAATACTGTGTCCAGTTTTGGTCCCCACACTACAAGAAGGATGTGGAAAAATTGGAAAGAGTCCAGCGGAGGGCAACAAAAATGATTAGGGGTCTGGAGCACATGACTTATGAGGAGAGGCTGAGGGAACTGGGATTGTTTAGTCTCCAGAAGAGAAGAATGAGGGGGGATTTGATAGCAGCCTTCAACTACCTGAAGGGGGGTTCCAAAGAGGATGGAGCTCGGCTGTTCTCAGTGGTGGCAGATGACAGAACAAGGAGCAATGGTCTCAAGTTGCAGTGGGGGGGGAGGTCCAGGTTGGATATCAGGAAAAACTATTTCACTAGGAGGGTGGTGAAACACTGGAATGCGTTACCTAGGGAGGTGGTGGAGTCTCCTTCCTTGGAGGTTTTTAAGGCCCGGCTTGACAAAGCCCTGGCTGGGATGATTTAGCTGGGAATTGGTCCTGCTTTGAGCAGGGGGTTGGACTAGATGACCTCTTGAGGTCCCTTCCAACTCTGATATTCTATGATTCTATGAAAGGTCTCCAGGCAGGGAGGCCTGGGAGAGACCCTGACTAGAGCTGGGAAGAGGTGGAAAGAGGAAAACTCCAGTGAGGGAGGAAGGATTTTGTTTATGTTTAAAGACATTTGGGGACTTTTAAGTGTGGACAGCTGTGACTGTGAACTTAAGATGGTGACCTGGTGTAGTGCCAAGTTATGGGAAGAGATGACATCACAGCACTGGAACAACTGTCGGTAAGGGGCGCTAGAGAAGTAAGAGCTGCTATCCCACACCTGGCCATGAAGGGTTGCCTAGCGGTGAGTGACTTTATTTACAAACACCCTATCAGAACATGCAATTCTCCCATAGGCTGAAGAGGACAGACCCTCAGAAGAAGGGTCATGCCCTGCCAAGAGGCTGGAGTTGAAGACTGTTTGTGTTGGTTTAAGACTTTATTCGATATGCTGGAAGGGGTGAACTCAGTGGGCTAATTGGGGGCTAAGTCAATGCACTGCAATGCACTGAAGACTCCTGCATAAAAGCACCATGGAGGCCAACCAATGTGGGACACAGATGTTATGTGAGGGGAAACTGAAGTGGTGGATGGGCCCAGCACTACCATAGATAAGCCCCTACTTACATGGCTGAGGCTTCATTATACTTACTTTCTTGAGGTTTTGTAAATGTATTTATTGCTTGGTTGCAGAGTTTCATTGGCAACTCAATGCTATTTTTATTCCCCAAATGTTGATATTAAAATGCAGCACTACGGAAGGACAATTGGAGACATAACTTTCAGCATGCACGTAGGCCTGTCAGCAACAGAGCACAGCTTCAAAAAATGAATATAAGCTCTGAGGATATTTGAATGATGCACTATCACATCAGCTATGGGAACAGAGCAATATTACAAGCCCAGTCAAGATGGATATCCATTATCAATGTCCTGAGCCATTCTCTTCCCTGCATAGATAACATGTTCTATAACCTGTCGCATGATTCAGCATTTTTTAAGGTGATCAAGCTATGAAAATAACACCAGGCCTATGTGGAGTGGATGTAAATCTGGGGATAAGTATGGACTAGCCAACCTGTCTTAAGGAGAGATGGAGGAGAGGTATGAGCATTGTTTATTTTTCTTTTTCTTTCTCTCTCCGTATTAGATGATGACAGATGCTTACAAGTCAAACTGACACACCATCATGCTTTATCTGGAATTGAATACAGGATTGTAATTTGATTAAGGGGTTCTGACAGTTTAGGAACAGCAACATCGTTTTAAAACAGAACTATAGCTGGAGGGATTCATTCATTAATGTATGCCCCATTTAAACAGATTTTTCCTAAACTTTACTCCCACCCCACCCTGCCATAAAAGCATGTGGGGAGTCCGGTTGAAGCCAATGGGACTGTATATGTGCTGAAGTACCTTGTTGAACAGAGCGTCTATGAAGCTGAACTTCAGTGAGGTCAGATCTGACAGATATAGGGTTGCACTGATTTGCCAGTTATTACAAGAGCTGTGGGGAAATGCATGCAACAAAACCTGAAATTCTCTCAAAAGCCTCCTGGTTTGGGATTTAATTTCAAATTCTAAATTTAGAACAGCGCCAGCAAGTAGTTTGTAAATCTAGGCTGATTGGTGGTCCTGTGAAATCCATCATTTCATATGGGGTTAGCATAAAAGCAAGTCAAACTTAAGTTTCGATTTGAATGTTGTGGTGCCTTCAGATTCAAAGCTCAAGGTGAAATTATGTAGGTCAGAATTGAAGGAATTATTCACACAAGCCCTTCTAGAAATTATTTCAAACATTCTTTTCTGTGTCACATGTAAGAATCTCTGTAGGTGACTGGCATCAGGCTTGTTGTAGGTTACTTCTGTAACAGTATCTCACTGAGCAGATTCACATGCATTGGTGTCATTGGTTTGGACAGCTTCCATTCAGACAGTGGAGTGGCCTGATAGAACCTTCATGGTAGCAATGGGTTTGCTCATGGCCCAGACTCTGTATCCTGTGTGGCTTGGACCAGAAATCTTTGCACATAGACAAAACTAAGGGATAGTTTTGATTCTGCAAAAGTCTCAAGGTTTGAGATTTTATTTTATTTTGTTAAATGAAAAGCGAGGGTGGTTCAGATCTGGGTCCCACCTCATCTGACAGCACAAAGTGTAGCTGAGGAGTGTTCAGAGAAATGGGTTTTTGTTTATTTCCAGCTAGGATCAGGATTAGATCAGTGGGACACAGGTTTGTGTACATATTTCTTTAGCTAACACTTGTCTTGATTTATGCAGGTCCATGAGTGAACAAGCAGCTGGCCCTGATGTGGAGGAAAGGAGAGATCTTGTTTCACTACCATGTGCCTATCTCAGTAACACCCACACACTGTTCCATGTATTTGGAAATCAGTAACTTTTTTTGAAAATCATGTATTTTCAGTTATAGTGGAAATATTCCTTTTAAGTAAGTAGAGGAGACTGTGTCATTGAAGTCGAGCCGGTTACAAGGGTCTGGGATTATTAAGATAGATATGATGTAGGAGGGAAAAATGCTATCACTTTTAAAAATATTGTATTTCCAATATGTTTAATGTTCTCTTCCAGAAATGCTGGGCTGATGTTATTAAAGTCACCATCAACAATAGATTTAGAACCTGATTTTCTGTTGCCTTTTGCTCTCTGTACTTATTGACCTGTGCAAAGTGATTGCAAAATGGATATAAAATGCTATTAAATCAGAAGAGCAGCAGTTTACACCAATTTTTACATGTATTTTGCAGAGATATAAATGAGTACACAGTGTGAGGCAGTGGAAAATCAGGCCCATGATATCTGGAGGATTATTTAATTAAGTGCATGTGTCAGTATATCTTCTGTTAACTGCTAATACAGTGCTCAGGCTATGTCTACACTACAAGTTACTTCAGAATAACTTAGGTTACTAACGGGTGTGAATAATCCACACCTCTCGACATAAATTAAACCTCTCTAAGCGCTGGTGTGGACAACCGAGGAGTTGCTTCTCCCATTGTCAGACCATCTCACAGAGGCAGGAGCTAAGCCGATGGCAGAGCTCTCTCCCGTTGACTTAGAGCATCTTCACCAGAAGCGTTACCGTGGTACAGCTGCATTGCTGTAGTGTAGACATAGCCTCAGTCACACCACTGAATGAAATAGGCAGATGTTATACCCATCTCTTCCAGATCAAGCTATGTCTGTCTTTTCTGAAATGATACAGAGGTTTATTTTCTGGACCATTTGTAAATTTCACCTCAATTTTTTTTTAAAAAGTCACCTTGCTTAGTCTGATTTGAGCAAATCTGTATCATCCAGTCCCAGACTCCACTGCTTTATTGTCTTCCCCTGGGAGTATTTCTTTATCCCCCTCAGAAAGTGCTTTTTCTCCTTTTAGAATTTCTAGGTTTTAAAACTAACTTTGAGGGCTAGATTTTTAAAATTGGCCGCTAAAGCCCCAATCCAGCAAAGCAATTAAGAATGTGTCTCACGTTAAGCGTGTGAGTAGACCCATTTATTGGAGTATACGTATACTGCAAGTCAAGGTGTGATTGCAGCTCAGGTAGACATACCTGTGCTAACATTGCTAAAAATAGCAGTGTACATGCGGCTGGGCAGGCCGTAGAAGCTCACCAGGAACCCTGGATACATACTTACGTTGCTGAAGCCTGCACTGCTGCCCCTACCCTGCTATTTTTAGCAATGTTAGCATGTGTAAAGCTAGTGTGGGTATGTCTACCTGAGCTGCAATCCCACCTTGGATTGCAATATAGATATATCCTCAGTTCCATGTATTGACTTCAGTGGGGTTACTCCTAGGCTCTGTTTGGTATGTGCTTAAGTACTTTGCTCTATCAGGGCCTAAATTTGCATAGTTTGCTTTCATGCAAACTGCTTTTGGGTACAAAATAGAATATCTAATTTGTGGGTGTAAATAACATTTACCTCTGCAAGTCAGGGAGCTGGACATCAAGGGCCTGATCCAAAGCCTATTGAAGTCAAAGGGCTTTGGATTGGGCCCTTCCATTTCATTTATGCCTCACCCAAAATTGTCGTTGCAAATGTGCAAAATTGCAGGTTCAAATTTAGCAGCTGGGTTTGAGGCACTTTTCCTAGTGTGGCCATCATTGGGTTTTTCTAATTTAATGCTTTGCATTGAATGACTTTTTCAGGAAAAAAAACATAGTAAAAATGAAATGTATACTGAAACGGAGACAGTGTTTGTTGCCTCTTTTGGATTGAGTGAGATCTCGTATAATTATGGGTAGGGAAGTGGAGTTGTTGTGGAAAATGTAGTTATGACCTGATCCAAAACGCTTTGAAGTCAGTATGAACCTTTCTACTGACTTCAGTGGGCTCTGGCTCAATCCCTTATTGCACATTCTTGGTAACTACACCTCTACCCTGATATAACGCTGTCCTCAGGAGCCAAAAAATCGTACCACATTATAGGTGAAACTGCGTTATATCGAACTTGCTTTGATCCACCGGAGTGCGCAGCCCCGCCCCTCCGGAGCACTGCTTTACCACGTGATATCCGAATTCGTGTTATATCGGGTCACGTTATATCGGGGTAGAGGTGTACTTCTCAAATCTCAGAAATCCATTTTCATTTAACCAAGTGCCCACTGTAGCCTACAGTGTGAATCAGTGCCCTTGAAAATTTCACATTTCATCTTCAGGATGTTTTTGTTCTGTAAAAAATACAAGAAAATATCTGTACAACAAAACTCCTTCCTCCCTATGGCTGAACTTAGACAACATTTCAGTAGATAAACCAATTTTAAAGAAATAAAATAAAGTTTGATCCCTCACGGAAATACCTTTTTCCAGATTTTGGGATGCAGACACTTTTTATAACAGTGTTCTCAATTTCTGAGTTTGCAATGGCAAATAAGAGCACTAGCCATGTTACTACTATATAACTTAGACCCAGGTCCTGCAACATGTTCTGCATGAGCGGGCTGTTGGGGCACGTGTGGAGCCATTTCCAAAGACACAAGAGTCTGGCACCTAGAATGATCTGGGCCACACTGGATTTCTTTCATCCACAGATGGATTTCACGTTGTAATAAATGACAATCTCCACAAAGATGTTTGCGTTCGCTAGTGAAATGTAGATGGTTTGAAGTGGGATGAAATTTATCATGCCTGGTTCCAGAGAAGGAATTATAATCATAAAATGTTGAAATAAACAGTTTGATCTCTTTTAAGACCTGAAAATACAAAACCCTAACTGTGAATTGTTGCTTTTGAGTTCCCGTTTGGCCAGAAATAATTTGCTCAGTACAGAAGTGCTCCATGTGTGGAACTCCTATCACAGTCCATGGGGGTTCCACATGCAGGATTGGACCCAGTGAACTGTACTAGTACTTGCTGGGCACTGATGTACGCTCAGCATTGTACAGAACATAAGATGCATACAATCGATGCCCCAAGGAATTTATAATGCAAGACTCAATCCTGCTACTTGATGCACATGGATGAACCCTTAGTCCTGTGAAGAGTCTCACTGAAGAAAATGGGGCTATACATGGATGTCAGGGTCCACCTGTATGGATCAAATTGCAGCAAGAAGGCCTTAAATTTTTTAAATGAAAATATTACAATTACAATTTAAAACCGTACATTTAATTATTTTAAATAGCTGAGTGAAATAGTATGTGAAGAAAGGGGGCTGTTGTTCCAGAACAAAGTTGTGGGTTTTTCTCCCTTTAAAATACTCTAGACTAACATTTCTACAAGCTTTTAAGAGAAGGACTTTTAATGATAGGCCATGTTTGCTGCTATAATTTGTCATGTCTGTAGTTCACAAAGTTTCCAAGCACAGATATGTATATGTATAAGTGTATAACTATTCTGATCCACATCTATTTCTCTCTCTCTCTCTCTCTCCCTTCCACATATGTGAAAATGAAATCCATGCCATCATCTAGAGAACCATGTGATAACTGTATTACATTGCTCTGAACTAAATTTATCAAGCACTTTAACTGCCCTCTGCCTGCTAATCCCTTCCCCTGGGATTGATGGTAACAGTCTCAACTGCTCACTGGCTTCAGATAGCCAGTTTTACAAATTAGAAAAGAAAACCATCCTGATGGAGAGAGGTTCTTCCATTTCTCTCTGCATGTGAGGTGTTCTCTGCACATGCTCACACATAAATACTGGTATATTACTTTTGGCTACAGCACAGGATAGGCAAGATTCAACCCTACACCTGTGACAACTTTCCACAAATAAAAATCATTTATTTAAAGTATTTTGCACTCCTCCAGGACTAGAAACAGAAGCTTTAAACCACAGGGAAGGGGAAATTCTCCGCTTCCCAATGGGGGACAGCACTCACTCCTGGACCTGTGGTGCCATTTTTAGGTAGAGAAGATTTATTTTAAGTCCTAGTTGTTTTTATGGTTCCCTCTAACCCTGTACATTTGGATTCATGATAACTAAGGTATCTGATTTTACAGGTGTAAAAATATAAAAAACTGTCCCAGTAACATTATTTTACTTTATAAAGCATTCCTAAAATGACTTCAATGTAATTACACATAGTGTATAGAAAATACATAGTGCTGCTGCATGGTACAAAGATTTTATCACCACTTGTTTGGGAAATCATGCCTAACTCACCCATGACTTCACCATTGATTAGTAATGGGCCCTTTCAAACTCATGTGATAAATCCTTTTTACCACATTGTCATGTATTCAGTATATACTATGTATATGGTGGTGGTATTCATTGGGATCTATGTAATAAATTGCATTTTTTGCTGCATCTTTGGCCGTCTCACCTGTACTCTGCCCACCAGGGACATCTTCTAACATTCGGAAAACCACTGAGCCATTTTTTCTTCCAATTTTTTTTAAACCTGCAAAAATATTTTCTTCTTTCCCACCAAATAAGTAATTGCCTTCATAAATTACACTGATCTGAGGTACTGGGTTAATGGAAATTGGTCCTTGACAGTGGGCTAATATCTTGTGAACAAGCTGGGTGAGAAATGGTTGTCTTATGCTATTGGGAAAAGGAGAGTGTTTGCATTTCCAATGGGAGAAAACACTTGTTTCTAACCCAGGTCCTATACTGTGAGACATTGGACATTTTGACATTATGATTTATAAAAAGTGAGGATTTTGTATAATGTTTCTAATGTCTGATGATTAGTTTTCCTCTTCTCCACTCCCTGTAGAGTTGAAGTCATGTTCATATATCACTCTGCTTTCTAAGCAGAAGGATAGGAAAAATATTAAAAGTAAAACTTTTCAAAGCTCTCAAACCTTTCTAAAATATCTATTTGTGAAATATGTGGCATATGCAGATTATATGACGGCATTGTGTGGCATAAAGGTTTCATCATCATGAATTTGGATTTAGCTCCAGAACACGCCTATGGCATCGCAACTCATAAGTAATAATGTAGCTGTGTAAAAATGAATGCCAATAAAATCTTTTGAACATACCACACTAGCAAGTATTCCATAGTATGGTGGTTCTAGTTGTGACTCATTCTGAAGTTTGTGTTGAAAATTCAGCTAAACTGGGGACGTCTTTCATTTTTCTTCTAAAGCCAATGGCGTATTCCTTTCCCATACTCTCTGTTTGAATTTTTGTGAATATTTTAAGAGATGCCATCAAATAAGTTAAAAGTTAGAACCATTAAAATGTGACCCATTTTTGAAAAACATCAAATATTTGATAATGGCCCTTTGGCTCCCTCTATTTTTAACATTGTTAGATCTAGGGGGCCAGATTCTAAACTGGTATAAATGGGTAAAGCTCCATTGAGGTCAATGGTCCTGTGCCCATTTTCTCCAGCTGAAAATTTGGCTCATACTTACCAAATTTATAGTTATTGATAATGTCCCTAACTCTTGGATTTGGCAAAGCTGTGCTTAGCACAGGACCCAGTGGGGAAAGGTGGCAGCTTCCTAATTCTGGTGCCGAAAATAAAGCCACTTCAGGACTGCGCCATGACCTATGCCCATCTGCCAATGGTCCCAAAGAGCCATACCAGCCTAGGGTGACTAGATAGCAAGTGTGAAAAATCAGGACCAGGGTAGGGGGGGTAATAGGAGCCTATATAAGAAAAAGACCCAAAAATCAGGACTATCCCTATAAAATTGGGAGATCTGGTCACCCTATAACAGCCTGGAATAGTCAGAGTGCTGCAGCATTGTAACCATACTCCCTTCCCTCTGCCATGCCCCTCTGCTGCTGTTTGCAAGAGCAGGTGCTTTAGAGACACTGTGCTGGCTCTTCACCACCCAGGAAGTCCCCTGCACTAGAGGAATGCCCAGGTGACCAGTTCCGCTGGCTTTATGGCTCCTCGGGACCAGCAAAATGACACACAGGGAGCATCACGGAAAATCTGGCCAATCTCCATTTGTATTGAATTTATGACTGAGACGAGCCTTAACAGTAAGGCTGGGCTTGAGGGAACCAGTGGCTTCCAATATTGTCTTTGCCTTTAGTATTGTACCAAGATAGCTGTGTTTCTGCCTCATTCTACTTTCAAAACTCTCTCCCCCAACTTCCAAGTTCTTCACCTTTTTGAACCCAGATTGTATCAAGCGAGTGGAACTCTCACACGACAGAGTCACTGAAGTCAGTGCACGGGTGCCCTGTGTCATGTCTATGGCAGACATATTTTTCATACACATTCTTTCTCTAAGCCACAGGATGTATCTAGCCCGAGGTGCATTGGCAATTTATTTATGGTCTTTTTAGCATTCTCTTTTCCCTTGTCTCCATATTTCTGAAGCTTAACTGGAATGGTTCTGAGGCACACTTACCCTAAGTTAAAGTATTGAGTTCTGTGGAAGCAACAGCACATGCTACAAACCAAATGAGCTCTTACACTTACCTAATTTGTGAAATTTAAAGGTACATACTACAACTTTTTAACTACTTTTGTTCAGGTTTGGTTTAATTTTTAATAAAATATACAGTGGGTGTACCTTTACCCATATTAATGGGATATATGTTGCTATTGAATAGTAAATAACTGATGACACTGATAAACTATGCTAAATCTCCCATCAGCACGCTATGCAATACCCCTCCAGTCTGTCAAAACTCCTCTAACCTCACATCAATTTCACTTCAACCACACAAATCTATTTTCAGATCTACATACAGCTTTGCAACTGGTACTCCTAGGGCCAAAAAATGACATCCTGATATTGCATCATGACATCTTTTAATAGATTTTAAGGCCAGACGGGACCATTGTGATCCTCTAGTCTGACCTCCATAAATCATGATATATCAGAGCATATGCAGCCAAAAATTGGGACTGGCCCAAGAAATTGGGTCCACACATAAATCACCCTCTGACTCTGACATTGAAATATTTGGGTGGAAGATGCAACCTGAGTGCAAGGTAGTATGAATTAGTATTTATGACTTGCTATGTATTCTTTTATGTCCACATAATACACATCTCTCTGAAACAGCTGTTTTTTTAGCAGTGCACCGATTGCACTGGTGTGGTCCAGGAATGGCACCATTCCTCAGAATGCTTAAAATCAACATCTTTGTATTGAAATTTTCAGGTTAATTGGCCCATTCATTCCTCTGGGGGGAAAGGCAGGGCAAGGAAGAGTGGGAATGAAGGAGAAGAGCTTGCCCTGGACGGAACAGCAATGGCCTGTGTCCTATTCCCAGAACCGTGTGCATCTCAGGATATCCACAGGTTTTGGTGGACCAACCTCTTTCAGTTCCCCACTGTGGAAGAAGCAAGGTGGAAAACCTCAGCTCTGATGGAAATATTTCAAGGAAATTCCTTGAGATTCTCCTATTGAACTCCTATACTGCTGTTAATTTTTCCTGCAGATTTTCCTGATTGGCTTAAAGTTACTCAAATACTGTGATGATGGGTGACCTTAGAAAAAACCTAGATAGGTTGATTTTGGCCTTAGTTACAAAAAATTAGGAGGAGCAGCCCTGAGAGCTGTGTGTGTTTACAGGAGTCCATAGGTCTCTTCCACAGTTTTTTCATCTTTTTAATTATTTCATTAACAAAAAATTGTAATGAATGCACCATAGTTCTGTTCAGGTGAGGTATACCCGGAATGAATTTGGCTCTTTCTTTTTTCTTACAGATTAAACACTAAACAACAACATGCAATAGATGGAAAGCTTGGTAGATCATGGGGCATGACAGTATATAAAGAAGAGGACTAGGGTGAGGATTATTTCTGCAGTCTGATCAAGTAATTACATAGCGGTATTTGTATATACCATGAACACATGTTCATGTGATGAAATATTAAAGCTTTGTTTTGGTACAACTCTGCACTGGGTGTTTTTTACATCTACATGTGTAAAGAAGGGTATCTACACAATAGGAGAGACCCCAGGGAATGGTTTCCTGCATAGAGGATTGACACCTCAATAGAGATTGACTCTTTTTTTTTTTTTAATGGCATAAAGTCCTTTTTTCTTAAACAAAGCTTCCAGTATCAGTCCCCTGACTTCCTTGTAAATCTTTTACCTGCTTTTAATCTGTCTTAATTAATTAGTATTTTAATTAGTGTCTTAATTGCTTGTTTTGTGAGGTGACTGGAAAACTGACACGCACCATGCAAATTACTTTTATTATTTTAGGACTATTATAAAAGTCCTTTGAAGTGAATGAGAGTCTTTCCATTGGCTTCAAGGGGTTTTGAATTAAGCCCATAATGTACATTAAGGTTGTGATGCAAACTCAGTGTTCAGGCAGACATTCGGGGCCTGATTTTCCATTGCCTCACCCTCGGTGGGGAGTCATTTATTATCTGTGAAAACTGGGAGTGATATGCTACCAGCATTTTACACCCATTTTGCATAGGTGTAAAAGACAAAACAAGCAGCAAGGCTGAACTGGGCTTAAGCCTACTCCATCACAAGGTTTTAAATGACTTAACAGAGTTTGAATCCACATGATTTAAAAACTGTTACAACCAGTATTTGAACCTTACAGAATAGTCTCCAAGTACAGTTTTTAGAACACAGTCTGGAGTGCATAAGATGGTCGCCCCAGGCATCTCTTAATGCACAGCATGATAACAACAAGGTAAAAGTTTAGTGTCTGTTTCCAGACCAAGAATTTCAGTATGATTGAAAGTTTAAATACAATTGCTTTCATTTGAGTGCATGCTATTCTCAGTTATCAGTGCCCATCAGAATGGCTATCTGAATATAACTTTAAGATCAATGAATTTAGCTGTACTTGAATTTTGTTGTTGTTATCCAATATTTTTGTTTGAAGTATTACTCTTTCTTCTAAATCTTAAACAGAGAATTGAACACTTCAGTGCACTTATGAACCCCACATTATAAATATCTAGACAGACAGAATGTCCAGTATCACAGACCTGTGTTAACTGTTAATTTGCATATACATGCAGTGCTTGCTAGGGGTTGTCAAATACTCTTTGATCAGACAAAGACAGTTAATTGAAAAATATACACAGGTTACTATTTTTTCATTTACTTTGCTTGAGTGTCCAAAGTTACAGAGAACTACTTTAAACTTCAGGGGCCCAGCTAATATGTAAGTTAATCGGCAAAGATGTGTGGCAACAGGGTCTTGTGTGTACAGAACAAGGCCATGAGTCAGGTGAGGGCTAGATTCTATTCTAGCTCTGCCACAGACTTCCTATGTGAGCTTCCTATGTGAACTTGGGCAAGTCACTTAACCTCTCCATGCCTTAGTTTCCCCCTCTGTAAAATATGGAATTTTCTGTATTTTTCCCCTCTTTGATTTATTTTGTGTAAACTGCTCTCTCTGATCCTTTGAAGAGAATGAGATCCTCCCTTTTATTTTGATTATATCCTCACACACAAAAAAAGCTGCCTATGTAAAATCCTAGTGGAGGACAAGGCACGGGTAGTTTTGGTCATGACTAACTTAATCAAGGATAACCCCAGGTTTTTTTTTGGGGGGGGGGCGGGGGTACAAAACTGACCTCCACTATCTACATCAAGGCAGTAACTACTTATGCCTTGTCTCCACTAGTATTTTACATCAAGGTAATAGTTGTGATGTAAAAAAGCCCCCCACAGTTGTTTGTAATGAAGACATAGCTCCAGAAATAGGTAGAAGTGGTATGAGTGACAACCTCATTCTGGTTATGGACTGTAAGAGAGGCTATAGTCTCTGCTCTTAAGCAGTGTCACGGAAAAGCCTGAGGGTAAAGTGAGGGCAGCATAGACAAAGAAAGAAAACCTAAAGGAGATATGTACCGTCACAATCCTCCCAGGATACACAATTGGAGCCTGATTCTCAGCCCCTTTACACTGCGCTGGCAGTTTAATTTGAATCTGTGATCATTTAGATGTGCTTCAGTGCTTTGCCAAACTGGGGCCTTAAATGGATGGGGATTGAAATATTAAAAGCTGACTTCTACCTTCTGATTCACAAATTCAATTAGACTTTTTTTTAATTGAACCAGTATTTTTGGGTAAAATGTGGTCATTTTTCATGAATAAACATTTCCACAAAAGCAGCTTGATTTTTCTCAACATTTTCCATAATTTAATGAATACCCTGGGAAAATTTTGAGATTTAAAAAAAATTTTTTTTTTTATACCAGCTCTAGAGATTGATGAATCACTTGGAAAACGAAGGGAGAAAGTTTTCTTAGGCCATGTCTGTATTCAGAATTGCATCATTTTAAGTAAAAAAAAAAAAAAGTAAATTAATTAAACTATTGCAAAACACAATAAAGTATAAATTTTTAATGTGACTTGATCTTGTTATATATTGATTTATCTTAAATCTGTTGGTTACCAAGCTAAACTAAATCAATATAAACCAGATTTAAATTGAATTGAATAGCCACACTGTTTTGCACCAGTTTAACCAAATCTGTTCAGCATTACTTGTTTAGTTAAACTAGTGCAGCTATATAGACAAGCACACACTGAGGGCTAAGGTGCAGATTCTCTTCTAAATTTGGGAATGGTAGACCGGAGCAGCCAGCATATAGGCTTCTTGGGACTTCCTGTAAGCAAATAGAACACCCATAGACCCTCAGAAAACTAGACCTGACTGAATTAAGTGGGCCCTGAGGTTGCCTCTTACAGCACGAATGTCAAAGTGAAGATACATTGCCTAGTCTCTCCCAGAAGAGACAGACCCTCCTGACCACCCTTGCAACAAGAAAACACATCAGGATGGGGAAAGCAGCAGTTGTGTAAAAGTGGTGGTCTCTCTTCCTGAGGAAAAATGAGATTTGTGTTGCTTAGCAGCCAGACAGCCTGACCACTCAGGAAATGGCTTTTCCAGCTGAAAAATGGCCCTCTTAAACTAAGCCATAAACTTTTCTGAAGATGCTCAGATTAATTTACTCGGGCTTTAACATCAAACAGTAAATGACCTACTTAATTAGCCTGATTGTTTCATGACGATTTAGGAAACCCTAATTTGGATTATGGCTATACCCCCAAAATATTCTCACATTGAAGCTCTTGATCGTCCTCTTCATTCAGAAAGAAGGAACTTGTTTAACTATTTTGTAGACCTATAGTTTGGAAGATGTCTATAAATTTACCGCAAACCACAATCCATGTGAGTGAACTCCTATGAATGTTGGTAGGAATTGCAGACCTGGATCCCGAGCAGTGTATAACTCACAGAATGTAAACAACTCCATTCATGTACCATGAAAACAAAACTAATACCTGTTAAAGTCTCAGGTCCAGATTAATTTTGGCTCTTTCTTGCCTTTTTGCACCTTTCTGGTGATGCAAAGCAGCTGTAAACGCATTGTGATCAGCCCGTTAAGCTGGGTTTATGGCTGCTTTTTGTTATCAGAGTGGCGCAAAGCAGCCAGACTATACTGGTGAATCTGATCCTCAGTTTGCTTCTGTGTGTTTTAAATGCCATAGGATAATTTTTGAGTCTATGAGGGTCATTGTAATTCTGAAGTTTTTCTTTGCTCTAACCTCCGGAGAACTCTTGTGTGGTGACCTCACGAAACCCAGAAGCAATGCCATAAAGGGAGTTTCTAGTGCTGATAGCTGCCCCTTTGGATATGAAAAGGACACACACAAAAGCTGGGCCCTTTTAACATATTTCAGATGCCCTGTGGGATTAACTGCCGTCCATAGCCTTGTCCTTTTTAGTCTGCCAAATTCTTATCTTGAATTTACAGTATGCCTGACAGCTGTATTTGCTGTTTCTTTTATATTTTCTGTCACTTCTGCCCTCCTAGCAGAATTCTGTTAAATTCTGAATGAAAACTTTTTGCTGAGGTTGAATGTGAAGAACAACATACTATCAACATGCACTAATGCAATTACCTGTGATTTTAGAGAGAACCTAACGCTATTAGAAAAGTTTGTTGTAACTGATGCTGACAGACTAGGGGCCAGCTCATGCCAGAGCCCCAGGCCAATTCACTTGTGTATTAGTATAGCTCAAAGTGATTGTTAAATGTATACAAGTGTACTTGGTGTTTAAACTTCATGAAAATGAGTGGGATGTTACTAGCATTGTTTTCAATTATCTGTATCCCATTATAGTGTAATAGCAAACATTTACATTGTGTATACCCTGTAACTAAATAATCCATCAAAGGAGAAAGAAACCTTGTGAAATGCAAATGAAGAACTTTAACAGAAAAGTGCTAATTTCTGAGCAAGTGGTCATTGTGTGTGATGATCGGAGGTCAAAGACTCAAAATGCATTCCTCACTCTCTGTCATCAAAGGAAAAGCCCACGTGGCTAGTGACTCAGTCAGCTTGTTTTCTGTGAGAAGAAGCTATAAGTATGGATTCAGGGAAAGATCCTGGATCTCTGGACTGTTTGGACTCTTATAGGGAAGTGTACCAGATACAAAGCCGAGATCCCCACCGAGAATATCGGTACAATTAAAAGACTTTTGGGAAACTGGCAGTTTATTACATCACTGCCGCCATTTGTAATTACAAACTGTGACTCACCTGTGCATATGTTTTACCTGCTTTAACCTCTCAATAACTCTTATTTCCTTTTCTTAGCTAATAAACCTTTAGTTAGTTTACTATAGAATTGGCTACCAGCGTTGTCTTTGGTGTAAGATCTAGAGTACCAATTGATCTGGGGTAAGTGACTGGTCTCTTGGGACTGGGAGCAACCTGATGTGGTGTGATTTTAGTTTTAAGTGACCTTTTATCACAAAGTCCAGCTTTCTGGATGGCAAGGTAGACTGGAGAGTCTAAGCGGGCTTTCTATGACTCCATGGAAAGACTGATACAGTAATCCAGGAGTTCACATTTGTCACTGGTGTGGTGAAATCTAATTATACAACACACCACCAGCTTGGGGTGTCTGCCTTGTTTTCCAACAATAGGCACTCACAGCTGTGAGCTCTCCAGACAGCATGACAGTAACATGGTTATCCTTCAATGCAGTTTAATAAGATGGTATATCCGAAAAGAAATATTAAAACTTAAGACAACTGAGGACCAAAGGGAAAAGTAAAAGAAACTCATCTGTCCACCAGAGCTGCCTTTGCCAGCAAGATTTTTCAGAGTCTTGCATAGGAGGGTATTTAAGTATGTTTGACATCTGAACATCTATTGAACGAGCTAATTAATCTAAAAGATCAAGTTCATTTAAATAAAAACTCGGGGTGTGTGTGTGGGGGGGGTAATCCGGCCCCAATTGAAGTCAATAGGACCATGATTTCATCCCAGTTGTTCATAAAAGCCACATTCTCCAAAGGGGAAAACTTAAAGTAACAGAAAGCAAAAGATCAAAATGAGACTGAATGAACAAAACAATCATTTCCAAAATCAGCTGTTCCAATTCAGACTCTCCATTTTAATTGGTCAAAGATCAAAGACACAAGGATAATAAATTTATATACTAGTAGATAAATATAAAGGTCCTTGGAATTCAAAAGGGGCTTGATTCTTCAGCACTGCTTCTCAGAAGGACTCAGAACTGCTGTTTCTGATCTACAGGCAAAAATGTTCACCGATTAACTTATTCCCAAGGAGTTAGGAGTGAAGAAGCCCTTGACCTGTGTGATGCACGTGTACGCTTTGGCACAGATCATCCCTTCCGCTTTTGAAAGCGGAGATGACTGAGATCTAGCGAATCTCTTCTGAGGGACAGGGAAAGCAGCTCAGTGCCATCATCCTATCCTTCCCTGGCCCCCGCAGAAGTCCCTTTGTTGAAGTTCCATGGTGTGTTGAGATGGGGCTGGAGGTGAATCTGAGGATCCAAGATCTCTCTGGAACATCATCCTCAGTGGTCCCCTTGGATTTCCGTTAAGAAATGGAAATGTCGCTGCTTAAGTGAGATTAACTCCTGCTGGGTCCACTCAGTGTCTGATACTGAGCAGTGGTAGGAGTACCCAGCCAATGGTGGCATTGACCCATGATATCCAGGGTGAGGGAGCCAGCAGAGCCATGCAGAGGGCTCAGCTACTTTTCTTGTATCTGTGGATGTGGAGATGCCCATTCTGCAACTCCCCAAAGCTCTTCCAGCTGAGGAGGGGTGGGGTCAGTTTCTTGAAAACTGTGAAGTACTTTCAGTCCCCAATGGCCCTTTCCCATGTGTTGCTCCATGAGAGAAGGTGATATAGCCCTTTGTTAGGTAACACTTTTTAACTGTGACAGTTAAAGGTAAATTGCAAACTGGAATTTTGGGTTCCCTAAACAGACTGTAGCGATGCACTGTGCGCCTGTGATGCCGCCATTAACATGAAGCATGATTATGGGCCTGGCCTAGTGACATGGAGACAGAAGCAAAATCAGCCAGAGACCCCCAGGTTTTAGAACAACTTTGTGATCCTCATTTACTCTGCTTGTGGGTATCATGTGGATCATGGAGGTGACCTATTTGGTCTCAGAATGATAGGGCACAGAAGAGCAGACTGTTTGAGTTGCTCTGCTTCATGCTATGTGCTCTAAAGTGCCAGCCATGGAGCAGCATTGACAGCAGATTAGGGCCAGTGGAAAGCAGTCCTTGTTGCTTTTGTACAGGTTTTGAAATCCCAGTATTGTTTTAGTTATGAGCTCAAATCTACCAATAAAGGTCTCTCGGCCAAATGAAACAAAAAGAGAAGCTCCTCTACTGAAAATATGTTGTTGCTAGGGCTGTCAATTAATCACGGTTAACTCATGCAATTAACTCAAAAAAATAAATCGCAATTAAAAAAATTAATTGGGATTAATCACAGTTTTAATCACACTGTTAAACAACAATGGAATACCAATTGAAATGTAGTAAATATTTTTGGATGTTTTTCTACATTTTCAAATATATTTCAATTACAACACAGAGTACAAAGTGTACAGTGATCACTTTATATTATTTTTATTACACGTATTTGCACTGTAAAAATGATAAAAGAAATAGTATTTTTCAATTCCCCTCATACAAGGACTGTAGAGCAATCTCTTTATCGTGAAAGTGCAATTTACATCTGTAGATTTTTTTGATACATAATTGCTCTCAAAAAGAAAGCAATATAAAACTTTAGAGCCTACAAGTCCACTCAGTCCTACTTCTTGTTCAGCTAATTGCTCAGACAAACAAGTTTGTTTACAATTACAGGACATAATGCTGTCTGCTTCTTATTTATAATGTCACCTGAATGTGAGAACAGGACATGCTTCTATGCTGACGACCCTTGTTAAAAAAATAATGAGTTAATTAAATTTGTGACTGAACTCCTTGGGGGAGAATTGTATGTCTCCTGCTCTGTGTTTTACCCACATTCTGCCACATATTTTATGTTATAGCAGTCTCGGATGATGACACAGCACATGTTCATTTTAAGAACACTTTCACTGCAGATTTGCCAAAACGCAAAGAAGATACCAAGGTGAGATTTCTAAAGATAGCTATAGCAATTGACCCAAAGTTTAAGAAACTGAAGTGCCTTCCAAAATCTGAGAGAGATGAGGTGTGGAACATGCTTTCAGAAGTCTTAAAAGAGCAACACTCTGATGTGGCAACTACAGAACCCGAATTACCAGAAAAGAAAATCAACCTTCTGCTGGTGGCATCTGACTCAGATGTTGAAAATTAACATGTGTCGGTCCGCATTGTTTTGGATTGTTATCGAGCAGAACCTGTCATCATCATGGACGCATGTCCTCTGGAATGGTGGTTGAAGCATGAAGGGACATATGAATCTTTAGCGCATCTGGCACGTAAATATCTTGCTATGGCGGCTACAACATTGCCATGTGAATGCCCGTTCTCACTTTCAAGTGACATTGTCAACAAGAAACAGGCAGCATTATCTCCTGCAAATACAAACAAACTTGATTGTCTGAGTGATTAGTTGAACAAGAAGTAGGACTGAGTGGACTTGCAGGCTCTAAAGTTTTACATTGTTTTATTTTTGAGTGACGTTATTGTTTGTATATAATTCTACAACTGTAAGTTCAACTTTTATGATAAAAAGATTGCACTACAGTACTTGTAATGGGGGAATTGAAATACTATTTCTTTGTTTTTTGCAATGCAAATATTTGTAATACAAATACATATAAAGTGAGCACTGTACACTTTTGTATTCTGTGTTGTAATTGAAATCGATATATTTGAAAATGCCGGCAACATCCAACAATATTTAAATAAATGGTATTTCTTTTTTGTTTAACAGCGTGATTAATCGTGATTAATTTTTTTAACTGCGTGATTAATTGTGATTAATTTTTTTAATTGCTTGACAGCCTTAGCTGTTGCTTTGTTTTGAATATCATTAAATAACAGCCATGTGACAGACTGGCCATATCATGTAATATCCTGAACAAACCTTAAGACAAACTTTATTGAATTAGGGTTAATACCTTTAGGGTGCATTGTATTAAAAATGCCGTTGTGTATGTGTTGTGGCATTGTATGTACCTTCTCTAGTAGGAAGGAAGGATGCTATCAGCCTTTGAAGCCACCCCCTGGGGGGAGATATGTATACTAGTGTTATGTAGGGCCAGGGAAGGTTAAACAATGACCTGTAAGCAACCCTTAAGGACATATCAGAAAGGTATTACAATGGCAAACAGGGCCATTCTTGTTGTAGATAGTTATCAAGGCCTTGTTAAATAGACTAGACTCTAACCCATTTGCTGGTATTTTTAGAGAATCAAAGAATAAGTGCTAAATGTGTCTCTGTTTACTTGCCTAGAACTCTAACAATGTGATCTAATTAGCTTGTAGATGCTAAATCCTGTTTCTATCTTATAATACTTCATTACTGTATTCTATTGACTGGGAGATCAAAAGTGGATATTATCATTTAGATGGGATGGGTGGTGTAATATTGTTGTCCTAATCTCCCCTCAAAGCTTGTAATTCCACCTAGTAAACCACCTGTGAACTATCCTGATAGTTTGAATGGCTATTGCTAAAGGTATTGTCTGAGAAAGAACTCATTGAACAGAGATCACAAACTGTTGGCTCGCTTTAATCAAAGCTCACCTGGCAGAGTTGCTTGTCATCGCCCAGCCTGCTTCAACTATAAAGGAAGTCTCAGGGCTGATCCTTTTCATCTCACGTCTGCTTAAATTTTAATGGGGAAGGTCTAAGCCATAGGACCGAGGTCACCAGGCAGTTGCCTGGATTATCCTGGAACTCTCATGGAAAAACTCTAACAGACTCTACACCTGAAATGCCTATTGGACTATAACCTATCGAATTGATTCCAGAGAGACTTTTACAAGCCAGCAGCTATAACATCACTGCTATGATCCTGATCTATGACCACTGAAAGTCATTTGTATGTATATTGATCCTGTAACCATTTATAACTCTCTTCTTTCTTTTTCCTTTTATTAATAAAGCTTAAATTTAGTTATCAAGGACTGGCTGTAAGCATGTATTTGAGTAAGATCTGAAATATTCATTGACCTGTGGAGTAATGTGTCTGATCCTTTGGGATTGAAAGAACTTGGTTTATGGTGAATAGGGTTTTTAATAACCTCTTATTATACATGATCAGTTGTCCAGATGGAAACCAAAGGCTGGGCTGTCTAAAGGGGGCTATGGTTTTGGCTTCTTGTTAACCACATGGTAAGGCAGTTTTGATACTGGTTGCTGAATCTAATTATAGTGTAATCTGCCAGTTTTGGGAATATCTGCTCCATTTCTCACAGCCTGCCCTGACTGTGGCATTCTTAGTGTGGCCCACCCAGGCATAATGGTCACTAGTTCAAACTGGATTCTCCAGAGGCCAAGATACAAAGAAAAGACTTTTGGATAAAAGCCTGGATTTTAAGATGACTCATGTCCTTCCTAATCCAGCAAATGGACAGGACCCCTGGTCCATGGAGGGCTGCTGTCCTTAGGGGAGGATTGGAAGGACTGGGCTTACTAAGGCCTCATAAAACAAAGTGATTGTTCTGAGCTGAAGCTCCGATGAACTTGTAACCACAAAGAACCCCATAGTCTGGACTGATGCCAGGTAAACTCATTAGCCTGCATGTACATTCTTTTATTGTTTCTAACATTTTCTTTGTAATGCTTTTTACCTTAAGAATAAAGTATGCTTGGCTAGAAATAGCTGTGTGGGTAACTTGTATCTATAACAATCACTCTGCTATCAGTCTCTGAGGAGAAAGCAAGTGGGTCTGTTTAGGGCAGGCAGACTGTCTTTGCTGGGAAATACCCAGTGAAGGGTGGGAACTGTGCAGCCTGGACATATCCTGGTCTGAAGAGAGTGAGATGTGGGTCTCCACCCAAGAGAGGCAACAGCTTGGGAGCTAGAAGCCTGAGAGTGGTTGCCCTGACTGGACCACTGAGAGGACATACAGGTGTAGTTGTCTGAACTGTGACAATGCAATCTACTATAAAGAAAGTACTAGCTCATTTGAAGTAGAAAGTTGGTTTTCCGCAAAGCTAGTCTGCAGAAGTCTAGTTCTTCTGCCTGGCTGTCTTTGACACATGAGTAGCTGTTTAAGTCTGAACATTATAATTGCACTGATAGCTTGATGAGAGCCTTCCATGGATTGCTGGATTACTGGGAGAGAGGAGTTGTTGCTCTAGCTGCAGTTGTTAGAATTGGGTGGCTAACTGGTGAGACAGGTGTTTCCAATTAAAGAAATGGATAATCGCCCAGAATTGAACAAGAGAAGGGAAAATGTTTGAATAGTACAAATAATATTTAGAGGATGCAGCTATTAAATAAAATGCAGTTCCTGCTTTACTCGAGTGAGGGTAATTTAGACTTACTCCGTAAAATTTTGTCTGATATTTTCATAAGCAGCATATAAGTTTCAAATGAACCTTTTGTCTTCTTTTCTAACCATTTTGGATGTTACTTTGATTAGAAAACTTTGGTTACTCTGGTAGTGTGTTCATTTAAGTGTCCATTTAAATCTAATAGTCTCCTAAGCCAAACAGACTAGTTCTTTCCACCTGCTAAGGAAGCTCCTTAAAAGAAACATCTCTTGAAATGAGAATGACTGTGGACCTTGCAGCATTCAGAATCCAATGCAACTCCTCCTATCCCCCAAACACAGGCTGACCCACTCCACCACACACCAACATTCCTCATTCTCTGTATTTAATAATTGCCCCAAACAAACAAAAATGCCAGCAAGGAAAGTTAAAGATACTGTTGTCATTTGTACTCTTGGCAGGGGCTCAGCTACTATAGTGAAGGGGGCATAAGGTGATAGAACACGAACACCAGGCAAGACTATAAAAATGATAGCTCAGAATTGAAACGGAAGAAATACCAAAGACTGTACATCTTTTGTATTCCATCCCTTCTTGAGAGGCTGGTGAGCCAACCCAGAATTGAAACTAGTTCAGTCCTAATTCTATTTGGAATGTATTTCAAGTAAATAAACTTTGGTCACACCATGGGGGCACTACAGTATAATCTATTTCCACCTATTTCCATAATCTATTTCTATTTCCTTTGGAGAGGCTTGGCTGTAAGCAATTCTGATTCCTTTCCCCTCTGTCACCTCCATCCCCTTAAGAAGTAATTTAAGAACATAAACATCGCTTCTTTGAAGAGCAATAAGAAAATTTGGCCAAAAACCTGTAAACCAAGCAAGGCTTATTTGAAAAGAGAAGAGTCTGAGAGATGCTGTGAGGGCTAGAATTGCTAATATCCATATCAAACGGAGGCATTTGTTAGGATAGGGCAATCATAAGGGGGGAAGTATGGCAACCGATTAGCGTGGAAGCAAAAAGACAATAAATCATTCAATGAACAGGGCTGTAGTTAAGAGCAGATACAGCTTTCTACCATGTGTGCTTAGCCAATAGCCTCATTTGCTATATAAAGAACATTTTATGTGCACATTTGACTGCTTTTCACACACATTTTCTACAGCTAGTGAGCATGTTTGTTTATATATCTATAAACCCTTCTGCAAATATTGGTCTCAAGCTGTCCATGTGTCAGAAATATAAATGAGTTCTATTACAAATATATTTGTATCATTCTCCATATGAACCCAAAGATGTTTATATAACTTTGCCATGCAATTTCCTGTGTTGCCTTTTATTTTTAACACACAAAAAATGTTTATAATAGCTACTGTCTCGCTTTTCATTTTCACGAGGGGGGAATTGCCATTGTGTTTTCTAGTGCCCCCCTCTGCCCCGTCCCCGTGGTCACATAATAATGCATGTAGGTTATTAGTGTTGGTGCCCATGTTTTGTGTCTCACTAAATAGTTGCCTTCACCAGAAGGCAAAGGGTTTAAACCTTCAAAAGCATTTGGGGGGCTTGTAAAAAGAAGAACAGCCACAGTAAAGTTTTAAAACTTTGTTTAAATATAATCCCTGTCCCCACCGACCCACTTAAGCAGCCCAGTATTACCTTTTAGACATGCTCCTCTAGCAGATAGATTTGAGGCTCTTTGGATCTAAAAAATCTACCCAAGTCCTACGTGGAAAACAGACACTCCAAATAGGAGTTCTGGTTCATATTCAGTCACAGTAAACATGTTCATAGTGTTTAAAAAAAAAAAAGTCTCTAATTCTTCTGTAAAATAATATACAATCAATGGTGACATTTTAATATAAACCAGACTTATGACCTGTTGGCTAATATTAATCAGTGATAACCCAAATTGTCTGCATCATGCAAGTTGTGTTCCTACCGGATGGCTTGTCTATGCCAGAGACAGGAAGGAAAATAGAACGTGTATTCCCCCTTCAAAGTGGAGATCTCCTTTAAGGCACTTGGGAACATTACATTCTGCTTCCCAGGACTGTACAAACATGGGCCAGATCCTCCGTAGTGGAGTAGCCACAGTGTACCATGCCACCAGTGTAATCTGGGATCCTAAAAGTGGTTTAACTGGCGCAGGAAGGATCACCTCCCTAATTTTGTAGTGATATGGAATTGACATAGGCACTCTTATGCCTCACCCATCCCCACTTGCTCTCAGAACTGGAGTGAAAATAGAACATAACCTGTGCAAAGAGGGTATGGCTTGGATGTCACTCAAGTATGCCAGTTCTTGGATGAATGTGTGGCTCCCTGTAACTGCTGGAGCTCATCACAAGTTGAAGCAAGTCTCAGACTGCTTCAAAAAGGTACAAAGGGACCAGCACTACATAGCACTGCATCAGGAGAGTGCAGAGTTGAACTTTAAACTAGCTTTGCACACCACTCCCCTGGATAGGGCTCCATCCAGGGATCCGGCCTGTACTCTCAACTGCAGTATTTGTGCCTGGCTAGAATGGGACATCTTAGGCATTTCTGAATACCCTTCTGGGCAGGGTAGATTATATTGAGCGTTTCTTTTTTGGTCTGAGCAAATTTCTGTTGTGTTTTACTCAGTGCTTGGAAACACATGCCAACGAGTGACACTTTTGCAGAAAGATAGCGCTCCATTTCATGTGCATTTGCATTGATTGAGATTTTAGGGTATTTGTTAATTTCAAAATACCAAGGCTCCTGTAAAATATTTGTTTTAAACTCCCAAAAGCATTTCTGTTGCTAGTCGTCCTACTGCCATTCTGTCCTGTCCTCTATCTGCATTTTGAGTGGAACTCTTAATTATGACAAACTAGGGATGAATTTGCTTAGATATGCTGACATACTCGTGAATCTCTGAAAGGCCTCCTTGTTTTGGGATCTGTTTGTACAATTGCCATCTTTCTACGCTCTGATCAAAATCTTTTGTTACTCAGGCTGTGGTCATGTGTAACTAATCTCATTCTCCCTGATCAGCATTTTTCCTGTTCCTTTTTTCTCTCTCGCTGCAAACTATAACAGTCTCTCATTGTGGTGTGCTTCATTTTGCCTCAAATCAGCAGATAATGAACAGTCATATCCTTCAAGTATAAATTCTGAAAGATCTGGGATTCTCAAAGACCCAGTATGGCCGTTCTTATGTAATACTTTGGTACTGAGACACAGCAGGAGACAAGTCACTTTAACATAGATCTACTAAAAGGGAAATGGAAACTGCAGAGCTTTGCAGTTTCTGTACTTTGGATTGGCTCAAACCCTTGCATTGGCCCAAACCCTTGCATCCAACACTGAACACACTTCTGCATTATGAAATCTGACATGGTCTTCTCAGCTGTTCTCCTGAGGCAGTGCTGCTGTTTGGTGCCTGTATTCAAATCCTTTGGTTCTATACGAATCCTTAACTAGTTTGGTTTTACTACAATGACTGTACTAGTATCAGAGGGGTAGCCGTGTTAGTCTGGATAAGTAAAAGCAGCAAAGAGTCCTGTGGCACTTTATAGACTAACAGACGTATTGTAGCATGAGCTTTTGTGGGTGAATACCCACTTCTTCGGATGCATGTTATGGGTATTCACCCACAAAAGCTCATGCTACAATACGTCTGTTAGTCTATAAAGTGCCACAGGACTCTTTGCTGCAATGACTATACTGTTAATCTAGGCCTTAAAAGTTAGGTCAACATACTTGTGGTGCTCAGTAGGAATGTGATGTGTAGACATGGCCTTAGTCAGTGGTATTTGTATTTGCTCAATAACATCTAATTTTACCACCTGCTTGAGTTCGGCTTTTACTTTCCATCAGTCTAGTGTGATTTTGCTTGATGCATATATTTTTGACAGCACAAGGGGAGCCATATCAATAGGATGTATTAAAGGATCCCAGTCCATTTATCAAGTCATCAAATTATTTAAGAATACCTTTTTGCATCCTGCTCAGTAGACAAGTTATACACTCATTTGACCATTTACCTTTTCATCTTCAGCTCAAGCATCTATGGATCTTTCTGTTTCATCATTTCAAATTCTACCAAGAAGTATTTGTTCTTCTCTATACATGCCTGTGTGGCATTGCCACATGGGCTCATTTTATTTCTATTAAATGAAACAAGTTTTGTTTGCAGTTTGAACATGCATCAGTCACTAATCGTTTTGTGTGAGCTTGCTGTGATTACATTGCATTTAGCCCCACTATCTATTTTGAGATTTGCTTTCTGTTCATTTATTTCCAGTCTCACAGACCAGCTTGCAGTAGGACCTTGCTTTGTAAATGTATTAAGAGACCCAACAAATAATTCTTTGTGTTGTCATTATCAGAGATTTGAGCTCCAGTTGTTTATCCATAATGGATTTTATTTTTATATTTCCTTGCAAAAGGTGCTGAGCAACATAAGTGAATGAAGCCGTTACTAGCAGGGTCCCTCAGGGTTCAGTTCTTGGTCCAATACTATTCAATATTTTTATCAGTGATATAGATGATGAGATGAAATCTTTTGCTGGTTAAATTTGCAGGTGACATGAAGATTGATGGAGTAGTAAATAAGGAGGAGGACAGGTTACTGTTACATAGTGATCTGAATTGTCTGCTTAAATGATCACAATCCTACAAAATGTGTTTCAATACAGATGAATGCAAGGTAATACATATAGGAAGAAAGAAATCAATCTATGCCTACAGGACAGGAGACTGTCTTGGAAAGCAGAGACTCAGAAAAGGACTTTGGGGGTGTCATTATAGAACAGGGGTCGGCAACCTTTCAGAAATGGTGTTCCAAATCTTCATTTATGCATTCTAATTTAAGGTTTCACGTGCCAGTAACACATTTTAACATTTTTAGAAGGTCTCTCTCTATAAGTCTATAATATATAACTAAACTATTGTTGTATATAAAGTAAATACGGTTTTTAAAATGTTTAAGAAGCTTCATTTAAAATTAAATTAAAATGCAAAGCCCCCCGGACCAGTGGCCAGGACCCGGGCAGTGTGAGTGCCACTGAAAATCAGCTCGCGTGCCGCCTTTGGCATGCATGCCATAGGTTGCCTACCCCTGTTGTAGAACAAACTCAACATAAGCCTTCCATGCTATGCTGTGACTAAAAGGGCTAATGCAATCCTTGGATGAAGAAAAAAGAAAATATCAAGTAGAAGTAGGCAAGTGATCTTGCCTCTGTGTGCAGCAGCACACAGCACTGATGAGACTGTTACTAGAGTACTGTGACCAGTTCCAGAATACAGTGCCACACTCCAAGAAGGATATGGAAATACTCGAGAGAGTTCAAAGGAGGTCCACAAAAATGACCCAGTGGCTGGAAAACAAGCCTTTTGATGAGAGGCTTAAGGAGCTCGGTCTATTCAGTTTGTGACAGAGAAGGTTGAGAGGTGACTTGATCATTGCGCATGGTTATTATTTACACATGCAACAGATATCTGACAGTGAGGGGCTTTTCAGTCTTTCAGACAAAGGCATAACAAGATCCAGTGGCTGTAAGTTGAATTTAGATTAATTCAACCTTGAAATAAGATGGAATTTCTAGCAGTGAGAGTAATTAAACATCGGAATAGCTTACCAGGGGAGGCGGTGGACTCTCAGTCTCTTGGGGTCTTTAAAACAAGTTTAGATATCTTCCCAAAAGATATGCCTTTATCCAGTTTCTGGTAACAATTCCATGGCCTGTGTATACAGGATGATGATAGTGGCCCCTTTTGTCCTTAGAGTCTTTAAATCTATGACTCTATTGCTTTTATTGAATATGTGACACTGCTCCCCTCATCCTGTATGCCTTTCCATTGTTTATATGCCATGTTGTTGTAGCCATGTTGGTTCCAGGATATTAGAGAGACAAGGTGGGTGAGGTAATAACTTTTATTGGACCAACTTCTGTGGGTGAGAGAGACAAGCTTCCAGAGCTACAGAGAGCTCTTCTTCAGGTCTGGGAAAGGTACTAAAAATGTCTTGGCTAAATGCAAGATTGAACAGATAGTTTAGCTTTAGCTGTATACACCTATTTTAAGGCTCCTGTACACTGCCAGAAAGGTAGAAAGGGGCCTTAGCATAAATGAGAATCAAGTCCTTGATATTTTGAATCTAAAGTAAAACCACCTAAAAGTTAAAACAAAACAAATGTTAAAAAATAAAGTGTTAAGTTGAACATATTATCATTTCATAGTCGATGCAAACATCTTTTGGGAATTCCAAGGTAGAAGTTTGCACATACCAGGCAGTTCTTTTTGCATTACCCATGAATAATTGGGAACAGCAGGTTCTACGGTATTTGCACATTATGTCTAATCAGGGATTCAGATTAGATTTTTACAAAGCATTGTAAAGCAGTTTATCACACTAGGTTCTACAGGCTTGATTTACGCTTGTGATAGAATGACAAATAATGGGATGACATGCTCTGGAAAATTTAGACAGTAATAAATGTTATATCATTTTCAAACCAGATCAGAAACAAATGTAATTTCATTGGGCAGGGTTGAGCACACAATTAAACAGAGCATGCTTTTAATTTTAAACCCAACCGTACTGCTGATGCCTTTTGCAAATGTAATGTCTGCTTCCATTGTTGAAGTAATTCTTTTAAAGTGAGGTGAAAACAAAGGTTTTCTGTGGCACAAGAGGCACCAAATGGAGTATAACGACCAGCCCAATTCAGATTTACTGTATTTTCCCTGCTGAATACAGTTTGTATCTGAAATCAATTTATTTAAAATTAAAATGTATACTTTACACAAAGTATAAGAAACATTACCTGTTGCCTCCACCATGCCTTCTAGAATTACAACAATTTCTAGTTCCTCTTTGGGCAATTGGTCTTTGGAAATCTCCCAGAAAGGACTCTGCTGGTTAATTTCATGGCTGATGATCAGTGGTGAAACCAAAAAGAGACGATCATCCCCTGTGTAATAACCTACGTTGATATCTGTCTGGTTGAGTGGTATAAATTCCCCCTCCTTTGTCTGTTTAGATTTGATCAACTTGGCTCGTATTGATGCCTCCACAATGTGTGAATTCCTAAGGTCCCCTACTCGGAACATCAGGCACAGCTTCCCATCCCGCATGGAAATGACTGCGTTGGTAGAAAAGACCAGAGTTTCTGCCCTCTTCTTGGGCTGGGATATTTTCACAAACATGCAACCAACCATGAAAGCATTGACAATAGAACCTAAAACAGACTGAACTAAAAGCAGAATAATTCCCTCGGGACATTTGTCCGTGATGACCCGATAACCATACCCGATGGTGGTTTCTGTCTCTATTGAGAATAAAAAGGCTGAGACAAACCCATTGAGGTTACTGACACATGGGGTCCATGTACTGTCTCCTATATGTTCCATATCACCTCGGATGTAAGCAATTAGCCACCAGATCATTCCAAAGAAGAGCCACGTCACAGTGTAAACCATGACAAAAATCAAAAGGTTGAACCTCCATTTGAGGTCGACTAAGGTAGTGAAGATATCACTCAGATAACGATAAGTCTCTCTCACGTTCCCATGGTGTACGTTGCATTTCCCATCTTTCCTAACATACCTCTGAATTTTTCTCTTGGTACATACTTTGCTTATGTGTTTTGGAAGATCCTCTCTAGCTTGTTTGGGCAACTTTGGCTGCTGAATCGTGACAGGGCTCTCCACGTCCTGCTCCATTGAGTCTTCTTCAAGTACGCTAGCTGCCATTAAAAAAAAGACGTTAATATTTATGTGTATACAGACAATTGAATAAACACACAACTTCCTTCTGTATTAGCAGTAGGAAACAAGAATTAATTCATTACTAATAGAAATAACTTTGAAAGGAAACTTTTTCTTCTGTCATGGGCTTCCTATCTATTATTTCAGAGATTTGATCCTGTCTACACCAGTGGTTAAATTCTGCAACACATATTCAAACAAATGTTCTACCCCCTTTTAAAATGTAATACATTTGTACTGCTTATAAGCCAAGAATGATCTTCTGGGAGATTATATAAATGAAGAAACAGATCTGCTTTGGGGCTTAAGTCACTAATATGAGCAGAGAAAATGAGCAATTGTTAGACTATTTTTTTTAACATTGATGCCATTACTAAGGGGAAAAGAATTAAATACATGTAAGTGGTTTTAAAAAACGCTTTATTTTCAAAGGAGCCAATTCTGCTCTCATTGACCTCAACAGAAGAAAGATCGGGCCTTAGCATAATATACACCAACAGCAATTCTAACCAATTTCTATACAAAATAGATGTGTTTATACTTAGCCTGGGCAGTCTATGTCCTCCTCTCACTAATGTAAAGCACACAGTACTTCAGAAGTTGGTGCCATGGTAGTTCACTTGGGTGAGCACCCAAGAATGAGGCTATTAATTGTAGTGCACCTTACTTTCTATGGATGTGAGCCCCTAGCCACCCGGGTATCTGAGTGCCTCCCAAATATTTAACAACAGTAACAGTCTCTTTCTTTCTCCCCACTTCCTTCCCACCCTTTTGAGAGAAATAGCTTGATTAGTTTATAGGTTTTTGTTTGTGTGAGAGAATGTGTGGGTGTTGTGTGTGAAAAACTTACTGAGGGAAAGCTAAGTCAAATACATGAGTTTTGCACTTCATTCAGAGCACAGGGAGACCTGTGGTTATTCTTATCTCTTGTAGGAAAGTGTTTCTCGCTCTTGTGTGAGTTACAGCTCCTGCTCTCCCAAACCCTATTGGCTAAGTTTTGTTGTTCCAATAGAATGTAGTGGTCATGGTTGTGGAGGGAGAAGCAGTCTCTCAAGCAGCTAGGAGCAATGCCTTAGAAGGTTTTGAATATCAAAACAGAGGCCTTGAACTATGAGAGATGCTCTAGTTCAAAAGGAATTATTTGGGGGCTTGGAAATCTGTGAACTAGGCTCTCTATTCAGCGGGGACAGTGCAGACTGCAGAACACTTAGGTGATTTGTTTTTAGCAACCTATGTTGCTAAGCAGATGATTTGCTGAGTTTTGAATCACTTGGAGCTTTTTGGGGTGTGTGTGGCTTCATCCCTCTGGAGCAGAGTCAAAGGCTCTCTGTAAAATTCTAGGTGCAGGTAAAATACACATGAAAAGAAGGTGCTGTAAAACTTTAACTGTCTCTCTACCCCATCTAGCTGTCAGCCATGCCCCTGTCTACCCAATAGCCACGAAGGTTGGCAATAGCATTGAAACCTGCTAGCATTTTTGTGTGTTCATGTTATGGACTCCAATGACTTCTGTGTCATTTTCTAATCTTGTTACTATTTCTTTAAAATAATTTTATTCCAGCTGATTTCAGGGGCAGCATTTACAGCAATGTTCCAACCAGTCAGTTCTGGATGAACTTATCGCAATTGGTGACAGTGCTGCCTTCTTGGATTACCACTAATGCAGTATAATGAAATAAACACACAAAAAGCGCATTCAAGTAACCTTTTGGGGATGACTTAAACTAAAGCCAGGAAATTTGGTGTTAAGGCTTTATACTCTATGCTTAACTCACAATTGTGTCTAAGGGAATTTCAGTCCCTGGAATCCATAAAATCACTGCAGTAGCAGCCCCCTGAAATAGCCAGGAATGGGTTATGAAGCCTCTGGCTTAGAGTTTTAAAGTAATGTTAGTTACACTTGTAATGTCCATGTAATGGGACTCTGTCAGATGCAAAGAGACACTGTGTAAGCTTTGACAATGCATTTCAGTCCTTGCAGACAGTCTCTGCTGAGTTTTGTTATTCAAGCAAACTTTGTTGCACAACTCCAGTTCTGAGCCTTTCTTGAGCAAAGACTGCAAATGGCACCAAATAACATAGTGGAACTAGGACAGGGATAGGCATACTATGGCCTGGGGGCCGCATCTGGCCCTTCAGACATTTTAATCCAGCCCTTGAGCTCACGCCAGGGGGTAGGATCCAGGGCTTGCCCTGCTCCGGCGCGGGAGCGGGGTCAGGGGCTTGCCCGTACCGTGGCTCCACGCAAAGCCTGCATTCCTGACCCCTTCCCTCACCCCAACCATCTGCCCTAGCCCTGATCCCCCTCCTGCCTTCTGAACCCCTTGGTCCCAGCCTGGCACACCCTCCTGCACCCCAAACCCTCATCCCTAGAGCCCGCACCCCCAGCCAGAGCCCTCCCTACCCCGCATCCCAAACACCTGCCCCAGCCCGCACACTGAACTCATTTCTGGACCCACCACAGAGCCTGCACCCCCAGCCAGAGCCCTCACCCCCTCCTGCACCCCAACCCCCAATTTTGTGAGCATTCATGGCCCGCCATACAATTTCCATACCCAGATGCGGCCCTCGGGCCAAAAAGTTTGCCCACCCTGAACTAGGAGGAGACAAACACACTAATTTCACTTGTGATTTAAGAATAAATTTGAAATGATGTCTCCAGAGGTGGAACTTCCCAACAACCAGGTACTGCACTCTCTAGCCTGCTTCGTAGGTTTATTTTTGCTTTTGAAGCACTTATTACTACTACTACTACTATATTTAATTTCAGGCTCACAAAGTGCTTTATGTTAAGTAAGACCCTCCACACTGAGTGATCTGAAGCACAAAGAAGGTTTAGGTCCAGAATTTCCAAGGTGGCCACTAATTTTGTAGTAGGAATGAGCAGTGCTTATGCACCCCAGAGCTCAGGGAGTGCAGAGATTGCTAGTGCAAGTGGCCCGCAGAGACCTCTCTCTGCAGGGTGCAGGGAAGCCTCTCTCTCACCCATGAGGCTGTGCAAGGGCCGCTCACATTCTGGTTTTTTGCATACAAAAAACAACCACTACAAACTCTCTTTTATTAACCAAAGACAATCACTAACTTTAATATAAAACTGTTTCAATAGAACATCTTACAAACAGGTGCTCACAGACGCTGGATTACGCTGGAGGCATCTGCCTGGATCTTCAGCCAGTTTCCAATGCCAACCTCTCTAGACCGTCAGGCAGTCTCCGAAAAAAATTAAACTCAATACTCCAACCTTTTCCCAGTTATTCAAGATACCCAATTAATCCTATTACTCTTTCCACCACCCAAGCAATTCATAACCAAACACCTCCGCCTTGTGACTGTCAGCTCTGAATTCCACCAGTCAGAGACTCAGCAACTAGACACACTCTCAGTCTGGATTCTGGCTCCAAAGGGAAACACAAGAGCAGCAAGTCCCTAAATAAATGATGTCTGGAATGCACGTCTGTGTGTTGACAGAGATGCCAGGCAAACATCTTTTAAGCACCTGGCAGGATCCCTTGCACATCCCCATGGCCAGTGAAAAGTCGCACATGGATGGTGCTGTAGCCACAAGACATTTAGTCTAATGATATTTTTACTTGGTATCAAGCCAATTAGCTTATGCTGTTTATCTCATTTCATTCGCTTTGCAGTTATATAATGATTGTCATAATTCCAGGGACACGGGAGTGAATGGCTGCTATCTTACTTGAAAGCTATTTTTATTCTTAGTGGTTTTCTTCATGGCAAATGTATATAAATAATTAACCCATATGCTGAATAAGTATTTTCTACCTTGTACTGTTTATGGACCAGTCTATATTAAACTTGTGTGAACACGATGGCACAGGTAGCAATACCCTGGCTATTTAGCATATTCTGTTCAATGTAATACTCCATGGGGCATCCCTTAGACAGTTAAATATCATGCCTAAGTGCCTGCAGGGTGCTCATTTCACATTCTGTCCAATTACATGATTATGTAAATATAAATAAGTCCCCTTACTGGTTCAGTCGTATTTAATCATAGCAGTACCTAGCAATGCTCATTTGTTCTTGCCTCTATTACTGTGAACTCAAAAAGGAATCATCTAATGTCTACACAAACGAAGTGGTCTGTATATTCCTGGATAACAGGAATATGATACTACTGATGAACTATTGGTTGTATAGGAGGGGTTTCAAAGTCCCGGCCCGCAGGCCATCTGCGGTTCGAGAACCTCCCCACTGTGGCCCGCAGAGAAGAGAGGCACGCAGACACATTGCCGACAATGTCTGCTGCAGGCGCCGCCCCCCGCAGCGCCCATTGGCTGGGGGAGAGGGAAAGAGATACTATCACTAGTCGCCGGGCAGAGTCAGCCATGGAGGCGGCATTACTTTTTTCCATAATGAATATAAACAAGTCAAAATACTGAACAAAACTATCTGATGCACACCTTGCTGCAAGCCTGAAGATTTCAACTGCTCAGTCACTGAGGCCAAACATCAACAAACTGACAGAACTGGTGTGTTGCCAGGTATCTGGCAAACACTAAAAACTCTCTGGTAGGTGAAGAATTGTATAAAGTTGTATGACAGTTTTATTATTTCTAAGAAATTTGAAATAAAAAATACAATGTAAATGTTTCCTTTTCTGAACACCATCTTCAGTGACATTATTGGCCTGCTGGGAGGATTTGAGGACTGACCCTGACCCTAAGGTAAATTGAGTTTGAGACCCCTGTTGTATAGGAAACCAAAAATATAGCTATATCATTAGCTTCAGGGCTGCAGGTGAAAAAAAAATTAATAACAATACCTAAAATGGTATTAGTGGTGGCAATAGTACTTATTTGTATTGTGGTAGCGCCTGGAAGCCCCAGTCATGGACCTGAACTCCATTGTGCTAGGGGCTGTCCAAACAGAAGAAAAAGATAGTCTTTGCTCCATAGGGCTTACATCTCTCTAAATGAAATGCTCATATCAATGTGACTCTAGATCAGTGTGAAAGTATATTACTTTGGCGGTGACAATATACAAAATTATTACATTGTTTTGCTAAGGTCAGTATGAATTATAACTAAGGCTATGATTTTATCATGGAGGTCATGAAATCTGTGACTTCCAGTGACTTTGTGACTTCAGTCCGCGGGAGCCAGGAGCTGCAGGGTCCCCCCATGGTGGCCGGGAGCTACGGGGAGCTCCAAGCTACAGCAGGCGCTGGGGGTAACCTGCAGCTCCTGGCTGCCACAGGTGGCAGGGCCCCACAGAGCTCTGAGCCGTGGGTGGCTGGGGTCCCTCACAGCTCCAGGCCGTGGGTGGTGGTAGACCCCGAGCTCCGAGCAGGGACCCTGCAGCTGCCCAGCCACTGTGGGTGGTGTGGGGATCCCGCAGCTGAGCTCCCCATTTTGTCATGGATATTTTTAGTAAAAGTCACGGACAGGTCCCTGGGTTCCATGAATTTTTCTTTGTTGCCTGTGACCTGTTTGTGACTTTTAGTAGAAATATCCATGACAAAATCTTAGCCTTAATTACAACCTTTACCATTTGCAACAGAACTCTGGTATAAATAGAGCCACATGAATGTTCCCTAGTGAATAACTTATGAGATTAATTAATCCTCTTTATGGGTCTGTGAATTGTTTGTGTACAGTTTACTATCTCCTCCAATGTATTAGTAATGGAAAGTTATTCACCTAGTTTCAAAGAAGATTATCCTCAAGTAGTTCATTGCAGGTATTTAAAATTCACGCAGCACTAGTTAGTTTTGATTATAGTTTGACTTAGTTTCCATGGTATTCTTCTCCTTTCCTGGTTGGATGTGTGTAATCTTTAGAATTAAGTTTATGGTGCAGATGCTTGCATTATACATTGCAATTTTGCTTTCTGTTAATATTCTCTAATATTCACTTTAACTTTGCTGTTTTCATCATTGTTCCTGCCAATAAACTCATATACTCGAAAATCTGTGGAAGTGGAACACAAAAGTGATGTGAAAACAAACAAAATAACTTTTTGATTTGAGCGCTCTGGGATTTTCCGGAAGTTTTTTTTTTTTTTTTTTGATTTGGGCAATATGATATTTAAGCCTTCTACCTGAATAATCACTGTAGTCCAGTGGTGCCCAAACTTTTCCTGTTGTGCTCCCCGCGACCAGTTATGGAATCTGTCTGTGCCCCTTCTCCCTTGCTGCACAGTTAGCTCAGCAGAGGAGCTTGGGATGAAGGCGGAGCTGTGGGCAGAACTGGGGATGTGGGAGGAGCTGGGGCTAAAGGTGGAGCTGGGCTGGGGGCGGTGTGGAGATGAGGCTGGGTCACAGCTGGCCTGCAGGCAGAGCAGGCTGGGTGGTGCTCCCTCCCCGCCCCCCATGGGGGCTGGCCTGGGCCCTGCCGCATGCATCCCAAACGCTCCTCCGTGCCCCCCGGTTTCTGGACCACTGCTATAGCCAAGCTAGTGAATGAGGTGGACATCAGTTACTTAATATGCCACTCCAATTTGTTTCCAATAACATAGTTTATTACATTATTTCTGATGCCTTCTCCCTGTGAATTTGTTTAAGCAAATGTTATATCTGGATTTCCAATAGTCCAGCTCAGGTAGGGTTGTGTGAAACCTCTCTTCCCCATTGCTGTGGTAAGACTGTTGGCCATCTAGATCAGGAGGGAGCTGTTCAGCTGCATAGTACAAACAAATGCCTGCCACGTCAAAGTTACTGCTCTACTGAGTCTTTGCCATTCCTTCTCTACTTGGGATCCAGACCCAGGTTAGACAGCGACTCACACAAAGCATTTTCTTTGTTTTTGATGAGGACTGTCACAGGGGATTTGAAATGCCTTGCCAGATTTCCCTGGCTTGCTTTAGGCGCTGTTTCAGCTCTGTAAAATCTCAGCTTTGCTGAGCACTGGGCACACACTAGCAGATACTTTCAGAATGGGGAGAGATTTGCTTGCATGGCGAACTAGACTTTTATTACTTTCTAACTGTGAGGCCAGGTAATCTTTATAAAAGAAGGATGTGTATTATAACCAAAGCCACATATGTGGGTTTCAGCTTCCTGGAATTGATCTTTATATAACCAACTAATCATTGTAAGCAGTGATCATTATTAAAGCCACATTTTTCTCTGCAAAGTGCTTTTCAGGTCTGATGCTGCACCATTGATGTCAATGGGAGCTTTGCCATTCACTTTAATGAGAGCAGGATCTGGGGCTTTCATCTTCAAAATGCTTAACAAACATTAGTTTATCAAATTTCTTATTCATGTATCAGGTTTCTTACTGGCTTCTTTAGAGTGCTAACCAGAGATCCAGGGGGCATTTGTGTGTGTGACTTGTATTGGAAATTAGTAGCACAGAAAAAAATTGTAAATTAAAGTGTGCTTAGAGTCAGAAAAGTGACGTCTTGTTTTCCACATTAGCTGCTCCGTTTCCTGGGCCTTAGCTGGCAAAAATAACTTTGTACTGTTTTCACTAGTTTAAAATCAATATAGCTGCAGAAGGGCAGGGTTCTGCCTTTAAGTTCTAGAAAAACCTGTCACTAAATTTGGTATTTTATTATTGAGGATGGCGAGTGATGATTAGGTATGGATTAGAAAGAACGCAAACTGATTTTCTGGTACTCAATGGAATTGCAGATTTTGAACTTGCCAAAGTTTAGAGATGTTTGGAGCTGAGGTTTAGCTTCAGCGCATTACAGAAATAAAGGCCATCTACAAAACTGAGTTCTGAATCTTGGATCAGATTCTTAAACTCCCTTATTCCACCTCCACTAAAGCTTGGCGTGTTTTGAGCCATGGCGTTGATTCAGATCCAGCTCTAGTACAAATGTACAGTGGTGAAAACAGGGCTGAGGAATATGTACAGGAAGTCGAAAGGAAACAGAACAGAGCTGAAGAGAACAGTGTACGGTCCTACTATCAGAGCCTCCCAAAATTCAGTACTTAACGGTCTTCTTTCATCCCCACCATTAGTTATTACACATCATCATCTGTGCCGTTTGCCAGACTTTTGGCAAAATGTTATAACCAGTTCTACTTGTGATGGGCAAACCTCTAAAGAGTCAGTTCAGAGAAGAAAACCCTCCCCTCGAATTTGTATGTTCACACACATTATTCTAACATCTTAGCTAAGGATTAGTGCCTCAATTCAGCTGGGTAGCTAAGCACATGCCTAACTTTAAGCACATGAGTAGTCCCATTGAAATCCATGGCACTACTCACATGCTTAAAGATAGTCATGTACATAAATACCATGCTGAATCAGAGACCAGGGCAGGATGGCTCTTGGTAGACAGGGTTGATTGTTATTGTTCCTCTGAGCAAGATCAATAGGCACACCTATCTCCAACTACCTAGCCCTGGCTATTGCTGGCAGCACACATGCTCTCTGGCTTGTGGGGTATCCTCATTCCCTATACAATAGACACTTCCTAGACAAGTGCACATGCATTCCCTGTCACATTTTACCCATTCTGCTGCCAGTGCCTTCTACTGAGTCGTCCATGGTAGGACATTCATTTCCCTCATATCAAACGCAAAACCCTCCTGCATCCTGTTCCAACTTGTCCACGAGGCAGGATGCGGGTCTTAGTTCCTTGCTATTGTCAGAGAGGAAAGAGCAAGGGCAGAACTGTCACCTTGTGCAGGTGATGGCTTGAGAATGACAAGTCCCTACAGCTAGAAAAGGCAGACAAGAGACACATCTGTCTTATGTTGTTTCATAGTGGCTGACAATGAAGAATGAGTAACGGGTTACTGATGATGCACGGAAGTGGACTGCAGCTCTACAGCTGATAGTTTACAAATGGTGGTCCCTAGTGGAAATCTACAAAAGAGATGCGTGATTAAGAGTGTTGGCCAGCATTCCAGGCTGGCATTAAAATCAGAGGGACAGGGAAGTGCCTGGCTGTTCACAGTAGTACACAGAGATGCAGGATCAATGCCTGACCATGTGCAAGAGAATTAAATCCTTTGTGCATGAAAAGGAGGGGTTCCAGCCACCCCTTTTCCTGCTGGAAGATATAAGTGGCAAGTTTAACACAGAAGGAGGCAGGGATCAGCTGCAGGGTGGGTCAGAACAGCATCAGATCAGACCAGCTACACACTCATTCTAAGTACCACAGTACAGAAAAAGAGAGAGAACTAAAAGAGGAGAAAATAGTCTCCTTCCACCCAGCTGTTCTGAGAAGTAGTGGGCCAACCTCAGACGCAGAATGAGTTGGTACAGGCTCCTTTGACTTTAAGGGACCTGTACCCATGTATCCCAGGTCTGAGTTTGGCTCAATAAATACAAATTCATTGATTTGATTTCTCTACACCCTAATGAGAAACAAACCTTGCCGCACTATGATTGCTTACAAACAGGTAACATACAGTCTGATCTGTGGGTACCTGGGTAGGGGTAAGTCTGGGACAAGTATGTACTATCTCTGTGCAGAGAGGCCCATATGTATGGGTGCTTGTTAGACCCAAGTACAGTTCTCGGGGCAGTTATATAGCTCTTCCTGCTCTGTGACAGAGAGGCTAACGTCCATACTGATGAGACAGATTAACTTTCAGAAAAGTTTTCCTATGTTTTCTATCATCAGTCCAATTCCATTGTAACTGACCATCATATCCTCCCCAGATCTAGCAGTCTTTCTGAGAAGGCAGCCAAGACACAGAGGATGCATTTTTAGACTAGAGAAATGAGTCCCTATATTGCAGCAGCTCCCAGCAATGGTGCAGCTACACCAGTGCTAAGCCACTAGTGTAGACACAGCTCAGGTGCCTACCACAAAAAACACCTCAGAGTCCCTCTCTATACCAGAGCTCGTGTCTTCTCTCCCCCTTGTGAAGCTGCACCATTGCTGGCAATTGCTGTAATGTTTCACAATGCAGACAATGCCGTAGTAGCAATAGCTGCAAATGATGGCCAAATGCTTTACTTCTGATACTTTAATGTCAAGCATTTTTCTCCCAGCGTAGCTGAAGAGCGGCAGCATTGCTCACATGGCCTGTGCAATTTCCTTTGTAGTTCTCTGACTCCTGATATTTTTCTCAGAGGATCTTTGTTTATTCTCAGTTTCCACTGGCCTGTCGGTAAGGGTCGGTTAATATTGCATAAGATGTACTAGTAGGTGGTGTGCTGGGCTCTGCTGACTTGCTGTGGGGTGTAGTTGGAAAAGGAGAAAGTCAGCGTACAAGAAATACCCATGTCTGAACATCATCAATTAAAGACTGCTTATGGTTATATGCCTCATTTTGTGGCGCTGTTTACTATTAGCCCAGAAACGATAGTTCTTGAAGTGAGAGACTAACAGTGTAGCTGTCTTGATTTTCTCAGCAGCTGCTAGTTTTCTGTCAGTGGTCAAATGGCCAAGCAGGGTTATGACATACAGCAGGGCCTGGCTGAGTTCTGGGTTTTCCACTCATTTTCTCATTTAGTTTTTAACAGATGGAGGAATGGAAAAACTTGGCATAGGAATGCTTTCTGAGTTCTCTGGTGCCAGTCATAAAGGGCTTGAAGACCCATAAGAACTACTTCAGCAATGGAGAACAGTGTATGATATTGGCCTGATGTCACTGTGCAAGAGGGGTAGAATGATTGCTATTTTCTCATCAATGATGCAAGAATGAACGTCATGTAATAGGAAGAATTTGGTGCAGGTTTTGAAAATAGTTGATTTTTGCAATTTGAGGTATTTGGATTGGACGCAAATCATCCAGTATGTGTCTGTTCTCTGATTGGAATTGGAAGTCTGATGTGAATACTGACAACAATGAATTTGAAACTTGGATATTCTGCAACATTGGCTGTTTTGGTGAAGCTTTCTGCCCATAAAATCATACACTAGAACATTCACGGAAAGTTAATGCCAAAGGCACATGGATGCAGTTGAAGTGAATTTGTTTAAAATGAAAATGAAAATCAGTGAATAACTTTTTTTCAGTATTTGCCAACTCTAGTTATTACAATTTTCTGTAATAAAGAGCTGCATATAAGACACTATTCAGTAATCCAGCTATTTCAGATGCTTTTGAAAGGTATTGAAAGTAATGTTGAACAACCATTTTACTTAGTATTGCATAGAGATGTGTCACTAGCAGTTCTGAAAAATATAACTAATTTCATATCGAGCGGAAATTTTTTCAAAATGTTCAGCAAATCCAAAAAAAAAAAAAAAATGTTTTGGGTTGAACAAAACATTTTTTCACCCCAAATGAAATGTTTCATTTTGAGCTTTTTCTTAATTTTTGTTTTAAATTAAATAAAATTGAAGGACATTTTGAAACATAAAAGTTGTTTTAAACCAAAAAATCAAAATGTTTCATTTAGAAAATGTCAAAATGAAACATTTTGATTTTTTTCAGATTTTTTATTTTTACCAATGCAATTTGGCAAAATGGACATGAAATCATTAAATGTTTTGGCTGACACACATCTGCAATTTTGGGTGAGAAAATGTCCAAAATGTTTTACCCAGCTCTAGTATTGCATGTGCTACTTCTAGTGCCTTGGCTTAGTAGCATTGGTAACGACCACGGAGTGCTGCTATCAGGTTCTGAAAGAGGATTGTACATAAGAACTTCTACTCTCTCAGATTAAAACAATTATTTGGAGGCATGTACATAGATCAGTAGTAAAATATATGAGCTTTCCCTTTGCTTCTGGAAATGTGCTGTTTTGATCAATAAATATAAGGCATGGAAATAGGGGAGAAGAATGTTCACCTTAGGAAGGAATAGCTTGGCTCGATCCATATGCTATACCAGCCCTTTGAAGCTAATATCTTATACAATGGAATGTACCTGCAGATGAAGGACAAGAATTTCTATTACTTTCCAACAGAGATGGGCTGGAGATATAAAATATAGATCTAGATTTGAGCTCCTCAGTTGTGGGATGATGAATTTGGGAAGACTTTGTGAACGTTTAACTTTCTTCTGAAAAGTAAATAGCTATGATCTATGCAGAATGGACTTACCCTAGTCTATTCAAGCTTCTTCTCAACGGAATGGCAGGTGTCTGTGACCTAATCATAATAGCACTCTGTATTTTATGTCAGTGGCATGTGAGGAGGAGCAGCTGCTGTGGACCTGTGAGGAGTATGGTGCAAAGCAAAGAGAATGCCTTCCTGCCTACATGCCTCCTTTTCAGTACAAACTATGCAGTGCTGCTATTCATCAATAGGTATAGTGCTGCATATACCTTCTAAAGAAGCAGAGCTTTGTGAGTATAATTTGGATGTCAATGGTGAAGATTGTTCATTTCCTCCGTAGTGCCCAAACTGTCAGTTTTTAATTCTGGACTTGTATGCCTTTTAAGGGAATGCAGATGACAATGAACGAGTCTGATTAAAGTGCCTTAAAGTACAACTGGACAAAACTTTTTTTCAAATTTTCAAAGTTTTAAAGAAAAATGTAAATGTTTGCTTTTTCAAAATTGGGACATTGCTACCATTTTTTGACCAGCTCTATGTCGAGTGTTTCATTTGAGGTGAGGACAGAGATGCATGTTTTGATTCTGAGAACACAGATGATGGTCTTGTTGATATAGAGAGAATTTAAGGCAAGTTCAAGTTGTTTGTACAAGTTAAAGGAGTTTTTAGAGTCAGATATTTTGAATCACTGTTGTAGTTGTTGCCTTTTCCTTTTGCTCAGGGATGTGCTGATGTAGGCATATTCCTACAATCCTCATCCTCAGTATTGCCAACTTTTATGATTTAGTGCGAGTTTTGTGGTTTTGCTGTTTTTCTTGAAGCCCCAGCTCCTGGAGTCAGTGAATTACATGGGAATCTCAGATTTCAGTTTTTTAAAGTAAGTTTCTAGTGCTCATGGTTGCAGAGAAAACCTTGAAAATGTGAACCTTATAGGCTCAAAAAAAAAAAAAAAAAAGACAAATAAAAAGAAGCCCAACGTTGTTTTTTAAAAATCTCTTGTTTGGCAATACCGCATCCTCATTGTCCAGAGGGTGTCTCACACTAGTCTCTTCTTCCTCTTCATCACTGTCACTAATGGAATGGCTACACTGTGGAGACTATACCGCTTAGCAAGCTATACCAGCATAACCCCATAGTATAGATGCAACATACACTGACAGGACGGGTTTTCCTGTCAGTGTAGGAACACCACCTCTGAGAATGAAGTTAGCTGCATCAACAGAAAAATGTTTCCATTGACACAGCTCCATCTACACTGGTGTCAGCACAGCCATCTCAGTCGGGGGGTGTTATTTTCACACACCTGACCAATGTAGCTATGTCGACTAACTTTCACCTGAAGACCAAGCCTAAGTTTGTTGGGCTTTTCCTTTTGCCTATACTGCTGCAGAATATAAGTGAAATTGCAGAAGGATCCACTACTCTCTCAGTTAGGGGGTGAGAGAAGAAAAAAAAGGCGCAACACAGCCAGAGCTTTTGTTTTTAACTGATCCTGTTACATTTCTTGTCCGATAACTTCTTCCCAATCTGCTACAGATTGCAATGGTTTATGCTCCTAGACTGCAGGTTTTACAGGTGGCAAGAAACTTCTGCCTTTCACTATCCTCAGTGGAGACCAAGGGAGATTTTCATTTAGTGTTCTTGTTCTCTTGAGAATGAAAATCACTAGAATCTGACAGTGACATCTTCCTAGACTGGGAGGAATAAGAGTTTGTGAATTCTGCTGTTGAATCACGTGATGATGATTTACCAGTGCAGATGTATTTACCAATATTATCTAACTAGCTTATGTGAGAGTCTTTCCTTTGATTTGCCTCAAAGTTCACTGGCTTTGCTCAGAAAAATAAAGCTAACAAGCCACAATGAGCTGTGATTTATAGTTTGTTATTATTATAGTGGTAGAACCAAGGGGCCTCAATCAGGATTAGAGCCTGCTTATGCTAGGAGCTACAAACCTATGTAAGAACTTAGGGTCCAACTGATTGTTGCCCTGCACCTTGGAAAGTGGTTGCAAAATGTTACTGCTCTGATTGAGTAGTGTTTTACATCCATTTTGCATTCATCTTGCACTAGTGTAAATGACTGTCTATGGTGCTGACAAAGACTGATCCAAATAGACAGGACAGACAAAGTGTGAGGGACAGGAATGCAACGGATAAGCAGAATGACCAGACTGGGGGGTGGTTAGTAAATGTCATGCTAGTTACATTTTTTTTTTGTGGGGACAAAGTGGGTTTGACACTGGCAGACCCGGTGCCAGTTCATGCCAAGGCCCCAGGCCTCACTGAACACTGACAAATGCACAGCTGGAAAACAGTCTGTCTCACCTGTATGTTAGTATTGCTAAGATTGATATTAGAGTTGTAAGAATGTGTTTGGTGTTTAGACCTTAGGAGTAGCTTGTAGGATGCTGCATGTATTAGTCTCACTTATCAGTAGCCCATGTTATAAAACAATAGCAAATGTTTTCATTTAATTGTCACTATGTAACTCATCAAACAGGAAAGAAGCTTTCTATAATGCAAATGCTGGCTTCCTACAGAAGACGTTAGGTGCTGCCCAAAGAGACGGCCTTTGAAATCAAATGAGCCACTGTGAGACATCAAGGGAATATCTACACGGCAATGTAAGCCCAGGGTTAGTGGGACATGAATCAGCTGACCTGTGTTAAGAAACCCTGGGCTTGAGCATCTACGTTGTATTTTAACCCTATGTTAAGACTTTTCTAGCCCTTGCTTGAACCTAGGGCTCTGGTGTCTATTGCAGACCCTAGTCAAAGTAACCATATCTCAGAGTTCCTAGTGCCTCCCGGACGAAATATGGCCACTCTAGCCTTAGGACCATGGTGCGCTGTGGGGAAATTTTACTGCCCATCCTGCATGTTACCAGGAAGCAGCTCACTTTGCAAAAGGCTTGATCGGTTTGCTCTCCATTGCAAACCCAGGAGGCTCTCAGACAGTGTGCTTGCAATTCGGTGATCAGAAGTTAATGGGTTAATGCTGACCTGAGCTGCTACCATTTGCAAAATGGGGGGGTGGCTTCCATTTTCAATAGAGTAGATTACAGATTGTTGGGATAGAGAGGACTAAGGAAATTGTCCCATGGAATTGTGGGATACTTCTGGCTGACTTCCGGGACCTGAGTCAAGCAGGGCTATGTCTACATTGCAGAGCAATAGGACTTGGACTCTGGGTCCTGGCGTAACTCGAGCTCAGACTTTCAGATCAGCAGGGTCCTGGGACTGAGGGTCCAAGCCTGGGTTGGCACAATTGCAGTGTAGATGCAAGGGGGGTTAGGCTTCAGTCCAGGTTTAAGCACGGGCTTATGTTGCAGTGTAGACATACCCCAGAAGAACAAAGACTTTGTTAATTGCATTCTTCATCCCCTCCAGGAAGAGGAAACCTGCGCATGAACTCATTCCTTCAGCTTGGGTTCTGGGGGAGAAGGGGATAAATATCCCTGACAAGGAGAAACTTGATTCTTTTTGCTGCTTGGACTCTGAAGGGGCAAGAATCACCAAGGATAAGCACTCCCCCCCCCCCAGCTGTTTTGCCTGGGTTAGCCCTAAAGACATATGGAGTTTGCTTATTATAGAAGTTTCTATCCTCTTTGGGAACCTAAGAATGTAACCCATTTGTGTGTGTTTATCTGCTTTAATCTTATAAATAACTCTTTTATTTCTTTTTCCTACTTAATAAAGCTTTAGTTAGTTTGTTACAGCAGTGGATCTCAAGCTTTCCAGACTACTGTACCCCTTTGAGGGGGCTGATTTGCCTTGCGTACCCCCAAGTTTCACCTCACTTAAAAACTACTTGCTTACAAAAATCAGACATAACATACAAAAGTGTCACAGCACACGATTACTGAGAAAATTGCTTACTTTCTCCTTTTTGCCATATAATTATAAAATAAATCAATTGGAATATAAATGCTGTACTTACATTTAAGTGTATACTATACAGAGCAGTATAAACAAGTCATTGTCTGTATGAAATTTTAGTTTGTATTGACTTCTCTAGTGCTTTTTATGTAGCCTGTTGTAAAACAAGGTAAATATCTAGATGAGTTGATGTGCCCCCTGGAATATCTCTGTGTACCCCTGGTTGAAAACCACTGTGTTACAGGATTGGCTACAAGTGTTGCCTTTGGTTTCAAATCTGAGTACAACTGATCTGAGGTAAGTGATGGGTCCTTTGGGACTGGGAGTAACCTGAATATTATTGTGATTACTGATACAAGGGACCATATATCACAGAGGCAGGCTTACCTGTACTGGTAAGATAGACTGGAGTACCCAAGGGGATTTGTCACTTGGTTAGTGAAATCTAATTATAGAATATATAACCAATTTGGGGTTTGCCCCCTATTTCCTGACAGGCTGCCCTCACTTTGGCAGCCACATTCATGAGCCACCCAGGACAGCATGGTCAGGGGTGTTTCATGTTTTTAGTTATGTCATATAAGATCCTCTGTGTGCACCTGGCAGTATGCATGCCCCCAGGAGAACTGGGTGAAATTTTTCAGACTGAACTTTTTTTTTTTCTGAAAAATGCAGATGTGAGTTGACCAAAATATTTTTTGAATTTGCAGAATAGCTTCAATAGAAAAGCTCCCTCTAATATGCTGGAAAAATGAAATAATATTTTTTGACATTTTTGAAACACATTTCAGTTTTTTCAATCTGAAATAACTTTTCAGTGAGAATTTTACCTCAATACCATTAAAAAAAAAAACATTCCTCTAAAACAAAATGTTTAGTTTTTGGTGGAATGAATGTTTTATTTGACACAAAACCAATTTTTTTCAACTTTTTTGGTTAATTAAAAATTAATTTTCATTCTGGGTTGACCCTGAAGAAACCAAAACATCAATTATTTGCACTTTTCTGAAAGTGAGCAGCAGCTCTGTGTGACTTTCAACACTGCAGCTGTTGGATTTCTCTGGTTCCCTAATAGAATACAAAAAAGGCCAATGCATTTTGCTGGTTAGCTGGGAAGGGAATAAAGGCAGTTGCACCATATCTGTGTTAGACCGTAAGTGACAGCTTGTTTAACACTGTCACTGACACCAAAATTGTTAACCACCTGCCTTAGAACATTACAGCACAAATAACCCTGGTTGTCTTGGGGAGCCGCTGTGATGTTTTTCACTTCTGTTGGCTTCTGCCCCTTATGGAAGTTGTTCGGACAGACTAATCTCTCAGGGGTGAAAGAGAATTCTGAACAAAATCCTGTTTGTAATTGGGGCTGTGTTTGCTCTTTTTTAGGCTAAATAATTAGACCATCAGTAACCCCATCTCCTTTCCTCTCCCAAAAAACATTTAATCACAAAGACCAACTCCCAGCTCCCAACCTCCCTTTTCCATTCCCAGCAATTTACAGGTTGCAAAGAAAACATAAATGAAAATGATGCTTGAAATGAGGGTCACAGGGTTTTAAGCATCTCATTATTTCAGCTGAGTTGCTATTTTGTTTTGAACTGTGCTATTTTGGTGTCCTGATGCCAGGAAGTGCAGAAATGCTCAACATTAAAAAATATGACTTAGCTCTTACATAGCACGTTTCATTATCCAAGAGCTTTTCAGACATTAACTAATTATTCCCCCTACTGTCCCTGTGAGGTAGGTAGATAAAAGTTACCATGATGATTATTGGGCCCCACTTTATAGATAGGGAAGTGGAGGCAGAAAGTGAGGGCCTATTCCAACACAATGCTGTGGACCATAGACGCCGACTCTGTGGGTGCTCCAGGGCTGGAGAACCCCAGGGGAAGAAAATAGTGGGTGCTCAGCACCCACTGGCAGCCTTGCTGATCAGCTCCCCCCCAGCACCTCCCACTCGTCAGTGGGCCCTGCCTATCAGCTCCCCCTCCTCCCTGCCAATGCCTCCTGCCTGCCACGATCAGCTGTGCAGCGGCATGCAGGAGGCACTGGGGGGAGGGGGAAGAGCAGGGGCAAGAAGAGGTGGGGCAGGGGTGAAGGAAGGGCAGGAAGAGGCAGAGCGGGGGTGGGGGCAGGGCCTGGGGTGGAGCGGGGCTCTAGCAATCCCTGGGGAAATCCCAAAGTCGGCGCCTCTGCTGTGCACTCTCAATTCCTGGCATGAAGCAACGTTCTGGTTATGCTCTAAGGGTATGTGTACCCAATAAAGAAAAATCCATGGCTGGCCTGTGCTGACTGACTATGCTCTGGGACCCTCCCACCTCGCAGGATCCTAGAGCCCAGGCCCCAGACGAAGCTTGAAAGTCTACAAAGAAATGGACTACACAGTCTACACAGCATCAGCCCAGCAGAGGGAGGGCATGTCTACACAGCAAAGAAAAACCCATGGCTGGCCTGTGCCAGCCAACGTGGACTCACAGGGCTGGCACAGGCCAGCGGTGAGTGTAGACATGCCCTTTGCAGGTCTTGCATCAGGACTTTAGAGTTTGTTTAGACTACAGTTTGTGGTCTTGTCTACATAAGAAAGTTGCACTCTAAAGGTATGAGTTTTTTAAACTGATTAAGTTACACTAGTCCAAAAGGCTATATAGACAAGCCGTTTAATCCAGGCTCGTTTTTTTTTTAGTTTAGTTTAAAAAGGATTAGAAATCAATTTAAACTAAACCTCTGTTACTGAAATAAGAGTCCACAAAAGAGTTTGTACTTGGCTGTCTAAACTGGTTTAAAAACAGTTTTAAACCAGTACAAATTTCTCATGTAGAGATTGAAAACGCTGGTGGAGACACAAACTACTAATCTCTCTGTCCTGGAACAAACACTGTGGTGTGTCTAGACTAGCATTTAATCAACCCTGAGCTCAAATCACTAGACCATGGTTTTCGTCTTTAAAACAAAACATACACGAAGAGATAACTGAATTTTCCTGAATGGGCAAAAAGACTTGATCGTGATGAATTTTTATCTCATCCCAGCTGGTCTAATGGTAACATTCTGTTCTCACAAATCTGTCAAGTAATCTCATGGTATTTGATTCTGGACTGCTGAATTTAAAGCCTAGTATAAACATAAAATCCTACTATGGTTTTCAATTTTTCTCTCCGTTAGGTGGATGTTACCAGAACAGGCTTTTTAAGTAATTCACATTTTAGATGGCACATGAGCCTTCAGCCAGCATAACCCATACATCTTCACGGAGCTGAGAAAGCTCAGCATGAGAACAAATAATTCAAAGCTTTCACAGCCTTTAGAACTCTTGAGCGAAAAGAGTAGTTCTACTTTTTAACATAAATCCATTGACTTTTATAGAGGGAAGATGTACCTGCAATATGTGTGGGTGCTGTATTTTAGGGATTTATTCACAGGGCTCAGAGAAACAGGTTGCTTTTGTTAGAGACACTAGATGAAGGAGTACAAGGAAATAAAAGAGGAATTCTGTGTCTTTTGTAGGCAGGTACAGAGAGTGGTACCCATTTAAAGGAGTGCCTAATAAAGGAACTGACCTGTTAGTTGGAAAGATTTCCTGTGAAGTACATGAGAATGTACAGCCCTTTGAAGTGAGTTCCTGATAAAGGAATAGACTTGTTCTAAGAACAGACTTGTGCATCCAAAAATAAATAAATTAAATAAAAAATGGAAAATTGAGTTGATAAAAATATAGCTCACTATGTGTTTAACATGTTTTTATTGTTCCTTTATTAAAATAGAGCTCATTAGAGAAGATGAGGCCCATGATAGAGGGGTAGCACTTTGTCTGGAGTGACACAGACATTCAGTTACTGGTTGTGGTCTCTGACTTCCTAGGCCAGCAGGGGTTGGGATAGCTCTGAAGGTAGAAGTATTCAATGGAAGTGGTGGGAAGAAGTGAGGGTGGATTGATTCTTAGTGCAATGACAAAAACTTAGAGGACCCTCTTGGGAAAATAAAATACCTTAAGGCCAAATTCTGCCTGCTGGAGTGTGTGTATGCGTGTGTGCACTGCACAGCTCCTACTGAGTTGCACACTGTATGTTATCCAAGTGGGGGAAGGCCAAAACCAAAGAGAAAAAAAAAAAGTCCTCTCCAAACAGACCCCAGCCAGCAGAGTTCCTAGTTCTCTTATTGTTCTAAGAGGCAGGTCGGCCTTATCTCTTTCCCTTAGGCAGCAAATTATGGAAGGAGCAATTTAGCCAAGTTTATAAGGCTCTTATCTCAGAGCCTTGAGTCACACCATATAAACGTATATTCAGAAAATAAAGTCTTTAAGGCCCAAATCAGGTTAATGTCCTGGGGCCTACAACTCATAGCAGTCAACAGTCCCTTCTCTCCCTTTTTTAAGCTTCCTTTTCCTGTTTCTATATCCCAGCCCTAAGGGTGGGATGCTCCTTGACTATATCCAGGCTGTCTTGGCTGGGAGCTCCAGATTGTCCCTTAAAAGGGTAGAATACACATCTGAGGGCTGTATATAATTTGCACTGAACTAGCATTCTGACTTACTTTGATATTAGTGTTTTAAGCAGATGAATGCCACTGAATAGCCACAATACCCTGAGGGTTTCTACTGTCCAGTTAAATTTCATTGATTACTACAATTCCTTCATCAATGAAAAAGAACAACTTGTAAATATGGGTCAAATTCTAAGTAAGGATCCCTTGGAAGTTAAAAGAAGTGACCTGGCCAATATGCCTACGTTATCTCTGTGATTAGTCAGATACATTTACAATGGCCAGTTTGGTATTTTTGGTTAATATAAATTATAATATTATCAATAATCAAATGCTTATTTTCCCCTCATATGCGGTGTTGTAGCCATGTTGGTTCCAGGATATCAGAGGGACAAGGTGGGTGAGGTAATATCTTCTATTGAACCAACTTCTGCTGGTGAGAGAGACAAGCTTTCAAGCTTACACAGAGCTCTTCTTCAGGTTCTGGATAAGCGAGAAAGCTTGTCTCTCTCATCAACAGGAGTCAGTCCGATAAAAGATATTACCTCACCCTCCCTGTCTCCCTATTTTCCCCCCTCTTCATTTTGGTCCCTTCATAAGGTGTACGCAGGCTCTGCAAAAGTGGTGGTGTTTATATAGACTCCCTTAGCTGAGGGAGCGCTTAGCAATTGCTATTCAGGTTTGCAATGACAGTTCCCCAGCTGGTGCTGGATGTTCAGATAGCAGCTGTGGTCACCTTTTTGCCATCTGGGCTTAGCAAGTAGTCTTAAATTCAAGAGGTGCTTACTCAGTGCATGCCAAGTTTTCAGAACTTGATGTAGCAGTCAATGAGACTTACCCTTAAAACTTTGTAAGCATGAGGATTTTCCTTTTCTCCTTTGGAGTTTTCAGGGGGATCAAAATTAGCCTGTGATTATGAAGAAACTACCACATCCCTATGTCGAAAACCACTGAGACTTGCAGAGCTAGGGTTAGAACCTTAGCATTGGTTGCCAACTTTTGGCAATTTTTATAACAAATCTTGTGATATCTTGGGGGTGGGAGTTGGATCTCATCAGTTTCTGACTTACGGCTTCAGTCACGTGAACTTCTGCTCAACCTAAAATGACTTCCGTCTCCTGTCACCTCAATGGCACTGGAGCTATAAGCTGTCCTCAGCAAGATGGCCAGTGTATTTTTTGACATTTTCATGTGAACGTGAGGCTGCCCCCATCAGAGGTGGCTGCCTCCCGTTGTTTCCAGTGGGGCTGAAGCCAGGCTGCACTTGGAGAGGATGATGTTTGATGTCCTCTTACTCATGGGTGAGGGCCTGGGAAGAAGCAGGAGAATCTGGAGGTGCTGGGAATGATACTGAGGTGGTGGCATCAGGGAATGGAAACAGGTGAGGAAACTATGGAGAGTCAGGGAAATGTGTGTGTGGGGCGAACGGGAGGCAGACTGAGTGGGATGTGTGTTCAGGGGAATGTGGGGGAGCAGGAGGGAGATTTGGGACAAAGGAGGACACTGGGGTACAGATTCTGGAGGGGGATCACTATAGAGCAGGAGAAGCAGGAGGCAGCAAAAGTAAGTGGTTTTGGAAGGTTGGGAGAAAAGTTGTTTGTTGTGTTAAAACTTCAGTGGGTTTGTGCATAGTCGGAATGATGCTGTGGTGCTACAGATGAATGTCTGTATCTCCTTCCCCCCAACTTTTTGGGCAAAATTACTCCACCGTTGCACTAGTTCTCTAACTTTTTACTAAGGTGACCCACCACCTGCATTTTGTCTCTTTTTTGCAACCCACCATTACATATATACTGCATACCTTCTCCTCCTCTGCTGCTGCTTTCTTCTTGCCCTGCTATGGGGGCACTGACCAACCGCAGCACCACCCTCTGCCCCGGCACTGCAACCTTCATCCTGGCCTGGTGCAGGCGGGAGGCCCCTGGGAGGGGGAAGTACTGGAGAGCAGTACCCCACATTCACCCTGCAGCAGAGGCTCCTGTCCCAAGGGGCTGAGCCCACCTCCCTGCTCCAGGCATTGTGATAGGCACATGGGTTCACAATGCCACTCAGGTTTGGCTCAGCTGTCTCTCTGTTATGATGGACAGGTGGCTGGGCCAAATTTGAGTGAGTGGCTTTGCCCAGGTTCACAGTGCTTCAAGGGTTTAGCCTGGCTGCCCTTCCATGATAACAGAGGGCTGGTTAGGCCAAATCTGAATGATGCTGCTACCCCATGCGCGATGTTGCAATATTCAGAGTGGGGTGCTGGGCCCAGTCCCTAGGACAGCCCTGCACTCAGCCTGCAGTGGCAGCTTCTGACTTCACTTTCCATGTCTCCCCTCTCACTCCAGGCCTCCTCTCACACGGGGCCCACAACCCATCTAGAAGCTTCCCGTGTCCCACTGTTTGGGAGACACTGAGCTATTGGAAGGACCCTGATGCTCTTTCTAAGCAAAGGAGGGCAACATACTCTCACAAACACAGAAAGGCTGATCCTAGTCTCCCTGAAGTCAGTGACACAAAACAACAACTGCTGAGATCACTGGGAGCAGCATCGGGCCTACAAAAGTTGGGTAGCAAGGGAGGAGATTGTTTCCATTTAAAAATATTTAGGTAGCACTCAGATACTATAGCCTTGTGGGTCATGTAAGTACTTTGCAAGACTGAAATCAAAGAGAAGAGAATTGGGCCCTAATCTATCCAGGACAAAAATCACTAATACGTTTAATTACAACCTGTTTTCTTCAAATGTAGCTAGGTTTCCAAGGACATTTAATAATATGGAAAGCCTGAAGGGGCAAGAACAAGCCACTGGTGAGCTAACGACAAACAAACGAGCAAAAGTCAAAATTTCAATTTTTGTAATGGCCTACAACTCACATCAAATTGTTTTTTATTTCCTTTAGACTTGGCAGAAACATTCTCCTTTGCATTCAGAGTAAATCTCATAATTTTCATCCTAAACCAGTTTTTCCAAGACAAATGTATGAGGGTGCTAAGATAGGGATTTAAAATGGAAGCTGTTTGCAGTCTTAATTTTGGAAAAGCCAAGGTCTTTTTGTAACTAACCAAATGCAATCTGTTGGGAGTATTTAAAGGAATAAATAAACAGTTTATTCAGAACCAAACCTGTCCTGAACCATGCAGTTTTATCTTAGGTATTGAATATATACAGTATGGCCCAAGTGGTAATTGTTACTTTTGAGGAATTGTTGCATGAGTATAATGAGTTTCACGGGACTCAGATTGATGTTATGAGCTTGACATTGACCCTCTATACCCAGAAAATGTGATATACATTTTATTAGCACTGTGTACTGAGTGTGAGCTAAATGCAGTCTGTGGAATGGCAGATATGGAACATAAAACAATGTATACATATTTTTGTGTTGGTGGGTGCCAACCCCATCCCAGATAGTTCATAACATGAATTCTTTCATCAGATCCTTGGTCTTGAAATGGTGACTTGTCTAGCCCAATGCTTCTCAATCAGGGGTACATGTACCCCTGGGGGAACACAGAAGTATTCCAGAGGGTACATCAACTCATCTAGGTATTTGCCTAGTTTTACAACAGGCTACATAAAAAGCACTAACCAAGTCAGTGCCAATTAAAATGACTTGTATATACTGGTCTATATTCTATACACTGAAACGCAAGTACAATATTTATATTCCAGTTGGTTTATTTTATAATTATATAGTAAAAATGAGAAAGTAAGCAGTTTTTTAGTAATAGTGTGCTGTGCCACTTTTGTATTTTTATATCTGATTTTGTAAGCAAGTAGTTTTTAAATGAAGTGAAACTTGGGGGTACGCAAGACAAATCAGACTCCTGAAAGAGGGGTACAGTTGTCTGAAGAGTTTGAAAGCCACTGGTCTAAGCCAAACCTAATTCCTTTATTCTGGGGCTGTTACTTCCCTCTCTGTGTTCCCCTCCAATTCATGAGACTGACACGTTGTGGAAGGACAGTACAAACAGGCTGTTACCTCACGGATCAGAGTAACAGCCGTGTTAGTCTATATCCGCAAAAAGAAGAACTGATTTTCTGCTGCTTTATGAAGCAGACAACAGGGAGAGCTGACCACCAGAAGCTGGGACTGGACAACAGGGGATGGATCACTCGATAATTGCCTTGTTCTGTTCATTCCCTCTGAAGCATGTGGCACTGGCCACTGTTGGAAGACAGAATACTGGGCTAGATGGACCATTGGTCTGACCCAGCATGGCCACTCCTGTGTTCTTATATTCACAGTGGAATGTCATCCTCTCTGTGATGTGCCTGACTGTCCCCAGCCTGGGGAAAGTTCCATAGCTACTATTGCATTCAAGTTATTCTACCCCTAACACCCACTATTTGATTCAAAGAAAAAAGGAGTAAGTTGGTTCATCTTCCGAGGGAGTCTCTCTCCCATCAACAAAGCATCATTAAAGTAAAGCAGAAGAAACACTGCTCTTTTTAGCCACTGATCACAATCTGTGATCTGTGGGAGAATCTTTGGGAGGGATGGCAAGTGGGACTTACCTGCTTAACTACACAATACTGGCAGTGGGGCAGGGAGAAAAATGTAATAATAATACAAAGTGACATCTCACTCTCCTGACACCTCAGCAAATGTCTACAGTAGAAAAAAGCAGTGGCATAGATATTTCTAATGGGTTGTTATGTAATAGGAACTCTTGATTCCCTCACATTTCCCTTCCTCATGCAGTTGGACAGCCCCTCAGGATAATTTTATTGGCATGTACAACATATTAAGAGGTTTCTAGAAAAACTTCTTTGTAGGAGACCGTGTGCCTCAGTAAACTAGGGATGTAAGGGAACCTAGGTTTGAAGCCTACTGCTGTGTGTTCTTGGCTAAGTCACTTAAACCTTTCAGTGACTCAGTTTCATCATCTGTACAATGGAGAGACTGATACTTACTTAGCTTTATAAAGAACATTCATATCTTCAGATAGATGTGCTGGTTTCTGTGGGATGTTAACGACACTGGCACTAGTACCAAGGGTGCTAATAATGATTCTCTTTGTTAATCTTTAGCTTGATCTCTGGTCTGTACAGAAAGCTGATGTCAGTTGCTATGAGACTTTTCTATACCTAGTGATGAAACACCTAACACGTGCAACCTGCTGACAGGTTGTGTCTTCCCAAGGAAGGAGATGGATTTTTTTTCTACAAGCATGACAATTACTGAGCCTTGGCCACATTAATATATTTACTCTCATTGTCTGCTGCCCACAGGCCCCTCTCCAAGCTCAGCTAACAACATCTGGCAAACCATTAATAACAGCTGCAGTGATAAATGTCTGTTCGCTGCAACTGACTTCAGCATTACATGGCTGACCTGAGTTTAGGCACCCAGACCTTAATAGCCTTCACATGCAAATTAGGTACAAGTCCTTACTGGAGTGGTGCTGTGGTTAAATGGACAATTTCTTTTCATGTGTGAGCAATTTTAACAAATTTGCCCTGTTTCCTTGCTTTTGCCTTCCCTCTCTTTTCTCTCTTGCAATTTCCTTGATTATTTGTTTCTACATCTGGCATTAGTGTATCATGTTAGGAGTCATGTTTCCCTGTCAAAGAGTTAAGGAACATGGTTCTTCCCTGACCCCACCCTTCCCTTCCCCTCCCCTCAGTACAGATTAACCACACTGGATTATTGGATCTTGCCGAAAAAAGCCCCAGTTCAATATACAATATGTCCGTCTGTGGCTGGCAGGGGTGTATTGGAACAGATGTGTGTTGTCTCCAGGATGATGGAGGTGCAAAGCTAAACTGAGCCCCTCTGCCCTGAGGTGCCCCCCCTGCGGCAGCTCCCCCACCCCCCGGCCCGGGGAGCCGTGCGGCAGCTCCTCACCCCAGCTCACCTCTGCTCTGCCTCCTCCCCGAGCACACCGCCCCCGCTGTAATTCTCCTCCCCTCCCAGGCTTGCAGCGCCAAACAGCTGATTGGCGCCTCAAGCCTGGGAGGCGGGAGAAGTGGAGCGGCCGCTGCGCTGGGAGAGGGAGTCTGAGCCGCACGTGTCAGCGGATAAGGCAGGCAATGTGGGGTCTATTCCTAGCCTTGTCAGTGATTTGTTCTGTGACTAGGCAAGTCACTTAGGGTATGTCTACACAGCAGTTAAACACCCACAACACAACACAGGTCAGCGGACTTGGGCTTTCAAGGCTCGGGATGTGGGGCTGTAAAATTGATGTGTAGACATTCAGGCTCAGGCTGGAGCCTGAGCTCTGGGGTGCTGAGAGGAGGAGCTCAGGCTCCAGTTGAAATGTGAGGCATAGCTGCTCCCTGTGCTTTACCCAAGGGAATTGGGTCTCAGTGCTGCCCCCATATAAGGTGGTGCCTAAATGGCCCAGTTAAACCCTTAATATCTCCTAGCCTCAGTTTCCCCATCTGCATAAGTGAGGCTATCGATACCCACTATCTTTTGTAAAGCACCTTTAACCTATGGATTGCTATATAACAGCCAAGTATTATCATTTAGTACTAGTCGATGAATCACTCCACTAGGTGGAGAGGCTTATTCTGACTTTCTATGAGTAATTTGTTCCAGTGCAGCTAAACCCTATGAATATGTTTTCAGAGCTCAAAACAACAGGCTCTGTGGAATGGCTATTCGGGTCTCCTGAAGTGTCAGCTTGGAATGAGTGACAGACATGAAGACTTTGTAGTAGCAAGGCAGTGACATCCCTAGTTTTCCTTCCCATGTAATACTGCCAACCAACCCCATTAAATCTCCTGGATTTCAGGAATAGCTGAACTGCACTGTGATGTGTTGCCATTTCTCTGTTTTCAGTGATTCATAAGCCTCTTGTTGGTTGAAGGTGAACTGAAGAGAATACACATATTGAATGTGGGTAGGGAGGCCTTCATATTAATTGTGAGATTCCACCAAATGTGCAACACTGGAGATGGATTCTGTACTTGGCACTAAGTTTCACCATGATGCCATTGTTTTCCTACCGATTCAAGAGCTTCAAATAGGGAAAAGTTATGAGACTGAAACAGGCACTCGGACACTACTGTGATGGGAGCCATGTAGGTAGGTAGGTAGAAAAAAACAGCCTCAAGCTCTATCAAAATAAAAGATATATGTGGCATAAACTACAGGAAGGTGGTATAAAGATTTTATTGCCACCTGTTTTGGAAGATCTGTATAACACAGGTGTCTCTCTGCCTTTAGTGAATGGTATAATCACATTAATCCATGTGTTCCGCCTCATCTATCAGATTATCTAGTGGTTGCAGCAGGGTATTTAGAGGGAGAGCACCTGAGTTCTCTTTCTGAGAGAGGTAGTCTAATGCTCATCATCTGGTTGACTAACACTCTCTCCAGAGGTTGGGGCACTAGCCTGGGGCTTGGGAATCCAGGGGCAGTTCGCATAGACTTCCTGTGCGAATTTGGGCAAGTCACTTAGGTTATATCTACACTGCAATGTCATTACAGCACCTGCAGACACACTCAAACTAGCTTTAATCTAGCTAGATCAAAGTTAGCTTGAGTAACAGTAGCAGTGAAGGTGCAGCAGCATTGGTGGTGTCACGGGCTAAGCCTGCCTGCCTGGGAACCAGGGTACACACTCTAGCAGCTAGCTTGTGCCACCTGCCCCTGCTGCTATGGCTTCACTACTGTTGGTACCCAAGCTAGCTAGGTTGAAGCTGGCTGGAGTAGGTCTACCTGTGCTACAATCACACCTTCCAATTGTAGTGTAGACACACCCTTTTTTCTCTGTGCCTAAGGCTATGGCTACACTGTTGCTTTACAGCACTGCAACTTTCTTGCTCAGGGGTGTGAAAAAGGAGTGAAGATAAATACATTACAGACTGTGAGTGCTCTGATCCTATGGTAATGAAGGCCACATAAGTACCTTAGATAGACTCTACCAATGAGTTGATGTACAACCCTTAGTAGTCACTCAAGAGAGGTCACTTACTTTATCTGTGCCTTAGTTTACCTATCTGTATATAGGGCATGTTGTTTACCTTACAGGGATGTTCTAAGAGTTGGTGTTTGTGAAGCACTTTGAAATCCTTTGTTGAGAGGCTGAAGTATTATATTTGCTGTAAAATAACATTTACAGAAATACTTGTCTGGTGCAACACAGAAGGAGATAAAGAATGGCTCAATATCCAGATTTTGGCTGCAACAATTCACTTAGTGCTTGTGTGATTTTTTGTGTGTGTATAAGATGTGATTGAATAAACAAAACAAACCGTACAATCCTGTAGACAATGAGGCAGATTCGCTGTGGAGTCCAGCTCCTGCTGAGCTTACCCGGGTGCGGCTTTTGGAAAACTGGCTCCCTGATTCTCTGCTCCAGCACAAGTTAAAACAGCCTGTAGTACCCCGCAAAAGTTGGAGTAGTGGTGGCTGCAGGAAAGGAGGCGTAGAAGCTGGCTTTGGCAGTTGTTTGTCTACAGGGAAATCCCACACACTTCGGATATATTCAGCAGGGAATTTAGAGGAGGTTTCTGTGTTCCATTTGTGCCATGTGAATCAGCAGAGAATGTGCCGTCTATATGCAAGGAATATAGACAAAGAAGAAAAATGACCATCCTAATGGAAGCAGCTTGATTTTCTCCACCTCCTCCAGAGTGTCAGTTCTGACTCAGAACAATACAGAACAATGTACATAAAGGCAGGGATGGTGTGTGAAGCCTTATTAACTTAATCTGTGGTTCATCCTACATATAGCTTGTCCTCCATTTTGGATTCCTTCTCCAAACAAACATAGTTCCTGTATAAAGAGCAGCTACAAGTAGGTCTGCTTCAAGCAAAAGAAAGGTAATGGGAAGAAATAAAATGCAAGAGGGATGTAAAATGCTGGGAGCATATCCTTTCTGTCCAACCCATCTGCTCTCAAATTAAGAAGTAAGGAGAGAAAAAGGGAGAAAGGAAATTAAAGATTTATTCCCTGGAATTCACCAGGGCAAGGAGAGTATGAGACTTCCTTGTCACAGGCCCTTTGTCTTTAATGCAATTATATTTAACCATCCCCCTTATAATCACATTTTCACCTGCTTAGGTGTCTTTCTCAGGGTGTTTTTTTTTTTAATTACCTTTGTGTTTGAGTGTGAGGGACTCACAGTTCCAAATGATGCATACAGTTCTGATCCCTCATGAGGGCTGGTTTAGTTTTTGAAGATGGGCCTGAACCAGATAGCTGAGATCTAGATTTCAGCCCTGTCTGCAATGTTCACTGATTTATGGATTCTTGGCCTCAGTTTAGCCCAATATAACATTCGGATCCAGATCTGGATCCAGGTTCCAACTCAAAGTGTTCTCAAAATCAGATGCAAAATTTTGTGTTCAGTGCTATTTGTAACTTATTTTTGTTCTTGTTGCATAGCTTTCACTACCATATAGTACTCCAGTCACCTGTTTATAGTCCTTCTTCAAATACTGATGCAGAGGCAAAGCAAAACTCATATGAATAAGTGTATCTACTTGGTAGTATAAATATATATAACTCTTTAAGAGGAATAAATAACAGGAAATGAGATACTTACCCAAAAAACCCTAGCACCAAACAAACAAAAAACTACCCTGCCCTGTCTGTACTTTCATGCACCTCTGGGTCCTTCATTGTGTCCTGGCTTCTCTGTGGCCCCAATCCTGCAACATTGCTATGCATGGGGTTTACCCAGATGAAACTCATTGCAGGATTGGGGCCTAAATCTGTGTCTAAGGGCCTAATCCTGTAAATCTTTAGGTCCAGATCCTCAAAGGTATTAGGCACCTGACTCTTAGTGATTTAAATGGTAGTTAGGTGCCTAAATACCTTTAAGGATCAGGGCCTCACTCACTTGAGTAGTGCTATTGACTTAAATGAGTAAGGTGTACTAATATGTATAAGAATTTGCAGAATTAGGTCATGGGATGATAAATTTCTTGTGGCAGGGACTGTCTCTGCACTCGTGAAGTGTACAGTACTGAGTTCATTAAATGCTTAAATAATAATACAAAAGTAAGAAGGTTTGATCCATTGTTCTTAATATACATATTTTATTTTCATAATGCAAATATTTTATGATGAAGACTGGCCTGTGTCCTTGCAGAGCTCATCTCTTTTTCTCCCCCTCTCCTCCCCTCTGGCTCAAAGCAGCTTGCCTCTTCCTAGCCTCACATTGTCGAAAGGCAGCTAACACCTCCAGACTGCTGCTGGCCACCAACGTAACCTAGCTGCCTCTTGTCCCCCAGCTACAGCATGAGCAGGAAGGGGTTAAGCCCTAAGGATGCACTGGGCACCAGGGCCCAGGGAACCTGACTGCAGGGGCTTCAGCGAACCTGGCCAGAGAGGTGGCTCAGCAGAGGAGGGTGCCTCATTGCTGGTCGGGGGGTGGTGAGCAGGGATCTGGCCAGCAGCAAGGACCCACCAGTACTGATTGGGGGGAGGAGGGCAGACAGAAAATATGGGACAATTTGCCCCTTTTTAAGAAAAAGTGGGGACACCTGCAGGAAGGCTTAAATACAGGACTGTCCCTTTAAAAATGGGACATCTGGTCACCCTACTCAGACCTCTTCCTAGGTCATAACAACCAGGCTATGGGTAAATACTGCAGTTTCTTTTTGCATAACAACTCTGAGATACAGCCTTTCTTATCCTTCCACACAGCTAGAACTCACATCCAGGCTTTCATCATCGCATTTCTCATCAGATACTGCAACATCCATCTCTCTGGCCTTGACAAATGCAGTCTTGCCTCACTTATAGGCATTCCGAATGTGTTGCAAACATCATTTCCCCAGCCTGTCATTTTGCCCATGTCACCTCTCTCTTTGCATCCCTCCCTCTTCTCTATCACATCAAACATAAACAGCTTGTACTTACTTTCAGTGCCCTTCATGGGCTATCCCCACTCAACCCATCCTCTCTCTTTCACTATTGAGATGTTGATTCCCAGCTATGAATGGCCCATAGTACTGGCCTCCATTGCTCATTTGTTAATTTGCTAACAAGCACTTTCATGCTTTTTGCCATGCTCCCTTCATGCTTGTGGGAGCTCTCCATAAACATCTGCAAAACTATCTCATTAAAATCCCTTCAAGTCCATCCTTAAAACTCTCCTTTGCCGTGATGTCTACCAAAAACTTGATAATGGTTAGGCAGCTGTTGTGCTGATACCACTGTCTATCATGCTGACCAACATCCTCGTACTCCCCCATCCAACTGTCTCTATCCATCTGTTGTCTCTTGTCTTATACACCTCTACCCCGATATAATGCTGTCCTCGGGAGCCAAAAAATCTTACTGCGTTATAGGTGAAACGGTGTTATCATAGAATATCAGGGTTGGAAGGGACCTCAGGAGGTCATCTAGTCCAACCCTCTGCTCAAAGCAGGACCAATCCCCAGACAGATTTTTGCCCCAGATCCCTAAATAGTCCCCTCAAGGATTGAACTCACAACCCTGAGTTTAGCAGGCCAATGCTCAAACCACTGAGCTATCCCTCCCCCCCTGAACTTGCTTTGATCCACCAGAGTGCACAGCCCCGCCCCCCTGGAGCACTGCTTTACCGCGTTATATCCGAATTCATGTTATATCGTGTCATGTTATATCGGGGTGGAGGTGTACTTAGATTGTAAGTTCTGTGGGGCAGGGCCATCTTTTCATTCTGTTTGTATAGTGCCTAGCACAGTGTGATCTTGGTCCAAGACTAGGGCTGCTAGGTACTATGGCAGTACAAATAAATAAGGCATTTGGAGGGAAGAGTGAGGTGCTCTGAATGTGAAAAGTTTCTGTTGTAATAAATTAAAGGCTTTCCAGAGAAAGAAATGTAAGTAGGGTTTTCTAGAGGTGGGGATAATGATATGCTAGTTGCAATGGACTAAAGCAGCAAAGAAATCTCAAACAGGTTGCCGCTAGGGTTTTTTAATTAGGTTTTTAGTTTCCAGTAGCATTTCTATCTAAAACGAAAGAGAAGTATTTATTTCTAAATTACATTGGGATGGTTGCTGTCCTCTAAATATTAAATCCAATGCTGGTGTTTTGTTTTTCTAATCCCTTGTTATTTTTGGTTGCATTTTTACAACCTTCTGGTTTTTAGAGCTTTGTAACATGCATGTTTGTGACTGAATAGGATGAGAAAGTGTTGCTTCCTTAATATCCTATGGTTTTCTGTTTTCTAATGAAACATGAGTGCCAAGTCTGCATGAGGGCTATTTTCACATATCAGAAAGCCTGCGGGACTTTAATTTATTAGTGCAAGCTCCCTGAATATTCTGGTATTTCTGCTGTTAAAGGGTTAATGTGTGCTCCCCCTCTCTGCTGAGCAACCCAGCTACCAATGATAACCAGCTTTGCGCATGGATAGATATGTAAAACTTGGAAATCTCTGTGTTATACATGCCATTAATCACCGACCGAGACAGGAGAACAGCTTGCAGGAGAATATGAGCAATACAAAAATGGAAAAGTCAACCAAGTCACAACTGAAATACTGTTCTGGTTTTGTCAAATGCATTTTGCTACAAAGTTTTGGTTTAAATCATATCTGCCAATAATCAGACACTAATTGTTATGAACACCATCATTATAAAGAAAAATGGGCGACAGAGGAAAGCTAACGAGCTCAGGAGTTTGGTTTGAACAAATAGCTAGAGTGAGATTCTCTGCTGCGCCTTTAACAGAGGAGTGCCGAACTGGCAGCCCAGAAAGACGGAGGGGACTACGGTGGTTTTAAGCCACCTTTGTGCCCCCCTGACCTGTACCTGACCTGGGGGCCTGTCTAAGGGTATGTCTACAATGGAGCTGGAGGTATGATTTCCAGCACAGACAGACATACCTGTGCTAGCTCTGATCCAGTATGCTAAATATAGACGTGGAGCCATGGAGGTACAAGCAGTGGGAAGGGCTAGCCACTCCGAGTATGACCCCATCCAAGGCCCTAGGTATGTCCTCGGGTGGCTAGCTGCTTATGTCACTGTCATAACTATAAAGGGAAGGGTATCAGCTGTCCTGTGTACAGTACTATAAAATCCCTCCTGGCCAGAGACTCCAAAATCCTTTTCCCTGTAAAGGGTTAAGAAGCTCAGGTAACCTGGCTGGCATCTGACCTAAAGGACCAATAAGGGGACAAGATACTTTCAAATCTTGGGGGGGGAAAGGCTTTTGTTTGTGTTCTTTGTTTGGGAGGGTGTTCGCTCTCGGGCCTGAGAGGGACCAGACATCAATCCAGGTTCTCCACATCTTTCTAAACAAGTCTCTCCTATTTCAAACTTGTAAGTAAATAGCCAGGCAAGGCGCCTTAGTTTTCCTTTGTTTTCTCAACTTGTAAATGTACCTTTTACTAGAGTGTTTATCTTTGTTTGCTGTATTTTGAACCTGAGACTAGAGGGGAGTCCTCTGAGCTCTTTAAGTTTGATTACCCTGTAAGGTTAATTTCCATACTGATTTTACAGAGATGATTTTTACTTTTTTTCTTTAATTAAAAGCCTTCTTTTTAAGAACCTGATTGATTTTTCCTTGTTTTAAGATCCAAGGGGTTTGGATCTTGATTCACCAGGAGTTGGTGGGAGGAAGGAGGGGGGATGGTTAATTTCTCCTTGTTTTAGATCCCAGGGGGGTTGGAACTGTATTCACCAGGAGTTGGTGGGAGGAAGGAGGGGGAATGGTTAATTTCTCCTTGTTTTAAGATCCAAGGGGTTTGGATCTGTATTCACCAGGGAATTGGTGAAGGTCTCTCAAGGCTACCCAGGGAAGGAAATTAGCCTTGGGATGGTGGCAGCGGACCAGAGCTAAGCTGGTAGTTAAGCTTAGAAGTTTTCATGCAGGCCCCTACATTTGTACCCTAAAGTTCAAAGTGGGGATACAGCCTTGACAGTCACTATAGCCACACTTCTACTTTTGGTGCACTAGCTCTCTCACAGCAAGTGCAGGTGTGTCTAACCAAGCCAGAAATTACACTCCATCTCCAGTGTAGATACCCTAAGTTATGTCATCCCCTTTTGTTGCCCTTTGGTTTATGGCACTGCTTGGAATTTCTGAAGCAACATGGCCTTCCTGCTGACATGAGGGGACCTGCCTGCTTGGATCCCACTGCAGTACTGGAGTTGTCTCTAATACTGGATACTCTGTCTCTTAGTCTCTGGTGATGAAAAGAACAGAGTTGTTATCTTTTTCTACATATAGAATCAAGCATTTATGTCTCACGATATCACTTCAGCCTTATTGAGAGCATCAGCCTTTACACCTGCAAGTGTAATTTCACATCATTTGTTTTTGTTTTGGAGCCAGGCCTTTCAGTTCAATGTTCTTGGGCACATTTGATGCGTGTACATCTTCTGTGCTACAAACAATGTATAATTAGCAAACAAAGATTTGGTAGCACTTTGTGGACCTAAAACCACATTCACTGTAGACCACAAACTTTGAACTGATGTTTTCAAAATAGTGATAAGACTGTGGTATTAGCATCAAATTTTAATTTAAGTAGCTACAGAAATTGCTCATGGATTAAATACAAGTTTCAGTGTTAAACTAGCATCCATAATTTATGCTCAGCTTCCCCTCACTTTTTATTTGTTCTATTGCCTGAATTGGAGGGAAGGACTCAGGAGAAGGAGGCATTTACAGTTCCTCTAGTCTGAGGAAAATTTAGAGCCTCCTCCATGAAGACTGAAATTTGGTGTGAATCTAATTACTTCATTCAACTCCCAGCAGTATTCTGCCTGAGAACTGTATGACATTTCTTTTTTAAAATCAAGATTCACTTTATTCTCCTGTTACACATTTGAAAGTTAAAATAACAGCATGTTTTTTGGGTGTGAGTGGGTAGGGCAACCAGACAGCGAGTGTGAAAAATCGGGACGGTGGTGGGGAGTAATAGGAGCCTATATAAGAAAGACCCAAAAATCGGGACTGTCCCTATAAAATCGGGACATCTGGTCACCCTAGGAGTGGGTGAGGAGAGGGAGTGTTTCCTGTCCACAGAGAATATTTTAAATTGATTCTTCATTTTCCAGTCTATGCCTCGCTGCTCCAGGCCAATGGGAGCTGCTGGAAGCAGCGGGGTCCGAGGGACGTACTGGCCGCTGCTTCCAGCAGCTCCCATTGGCCTGGAGCAGCAAACCACGGCCACAGGGAGCTGCAATCGGCCGAACCTGCGGACGCGGCAGGTAAACAAACCAGCCCGGCCCACCAGGGGCTTTCCCTGCACAAGCGGCGGAACAAGTTTGGGAACCACTGCTCTAAGAGCTCTGATATGAATGGTTTTATTAGCTGTATTTGATTATTGTACTTTCCTTAGTTTATTTATGTGTGAAATGCTCTGGCTAAGTGTGTCTTTGTCCCCCTCTAGTGACTGGATCATGTATAAGAAATAAAGTCTGCTACTGTGTCCAGATGTTGGCCCAGGGTGTAGAGACCTGTGCATTAGAGCTAGAGGTCTGGGGTTTAGGCCCTACTGAAGACCCACTCATGAGGTCATTATGTTTGTAATCCTATAAAGCTTCCATGACTCACAACATGAAAAGTTTATCTGTGTTTTTAGTGCTGCTTTTCCAGCTTCAGATCAAACTCTTCAGAGCCACATGCAGGATCTCGACTTATGCTCTCTCCACTCTCTGGCCAATAAGGAGAACCTGAAGTCAAAGCTGAGACAGAGCAGGTCTCAAGGAATTGCAAATCATGCAGTGGATGTGGTGCTCCCCTCGTTCAAAGCAATGGGCTAGACATGCAGCAGTGAAGTACTGTTTTATTAAGAAAAAAAATTAAGTCAGTCAGAGGGAGAGGAGAGAACATCGGTGATCTCTTGGTTTGGCCATGAGATGGACTGGTGAAACAAGCAACGCTTGCACTTTCTTTAAAAATAATTGGATAAGCTGTAGAAAACAAAGTTATCAATTGATTTTGTCTCATTTTCAAGTTGTGAGCTGTTAATGATTTCCTGGGATATATTTTTGTTGTTGGAAACTACTTGATAATATTTTTGTGTTTAAATTTCCCCCCTTGATGGATTGATACTGAGAGTCAGCTATTGTCTGAAATACACTGTATTTAAAATTTGAACTGTATTAGCTGGTTGTGACTGGTTGCATGAATTACATGGTATTGTTCCTGTTCTGTGATTAGATGGATGAAGATGCTCTGAAACTGTAAGTCCTCAGTTTGTGGAGAGATGCAGGATGAAGGGTTTTTTGGAAAATATTAAACCCTTTTCTTTTCACAGTCACACAAGCTGTGGCCAAAGCATAGTTCCTAGAAAAATTAAGCTACTGCAAGACTCTAAGGCTACTACAGAGTTAAAAAGGAATGTTGTTTCCTTGCATTCACTCTCAGTAATTTTATTTGCATCTGTAGTCCTAGCTGTGAAAGATGCAGTTAGCTCTTCTGACCAGAAATTTGGGAATAGTGTTCCAATTCTGGGTCAAACTGTGTATAAGACCACATAAAATATGCCATTTCTGGCATAAATATTCAAGAGTGTAAGCGTCATATGAGCTTTCTCTGAGTAAAACTAGACCGCTTACAGTTTTGCACCAATGGCAGGAGCAAAACTGACACACATTCATTGTTAAATTCAAAACACACTTGCAACATTTTTGCGCTAATCTCTGAGCTATAATATAAGCTAAGTTTTTTGAAAATGCAACCAACAAATGCTGTGGTGAACTGAACCAATGTACTTCTCCTCCTATTTAATTCTTGCCATTCACAATACTGGAAGCTAAATGTTTTTACAATGGAAGTCTCCATGGCAAATGCTGGTAGAGTGACTTTTTATTAAAGTGAAAATATTCCATTTGCTTTGACACAATTTACTACTTTATATTCTGCCAAGTGATACTTTTAAGAAGAAAACTCTGATATCTATTGATACCAGTAGTTAATGACTAGTTTAAACTATTAAGTGGAGAAACAAACTAGTAATTAACAGGAGGTAACCAATGATTAACAGGGAATTACATAATTCAATTTAAAGTGGATTATTTGGATTATTCTATGATCAGCTCCAGTCAATGGCTTTATTGCATTTTCATTCTTTCTGATATGAATGTAAAGCATGAAGAGTAGCTTATGTTAAAGATATTTTTCCAGCGGTTATTTAGAAGTTCTTCAGAACTGAATAAGGATGCAGTATGCAAGCTTTAAAAAGGATATCAGTGCCTCAGCATAACAGCATCCAACTATATTTAGTATGTCCCTGTGCACCTGTACACACTGTTCCCTACCTATGGAAGCTACAGATTGGGTGGATGTACTGTAGGTAAAATCTAACAGAGAATGATTGTCAGGTTTAATTCACTTAACTACTTCTTTCCAGCAAGTTAAAGAAGTATGGGCTGGATGAATGGATTATAAAATGGATAGAAAGCTTGCTAGATCATCAGGCTCAACGGGTAGTGACAATGGCATTCAAGCATTCAAAAATTTAGAATCAACCCCCCCAAAACCATGAGACTGACTTAAAAATAATGAGAGTTATTAAAAAACAACAACTTTGGGGATATTTTTCTTTGCTGTCCGGCTTTTGAGCCTTTAGGGTGCAACTCACTGCACATTTTCATCACTAGTTCACAACCATGAGGGCTAGAAACTTTTTATTTTTTTTAATGAAGGCTGAGAGTCTCATGCAATCTCTTGATTCCAGAAGCTGGGATTTGAATAAAAACACAATACTGAGAGACTTGGATAAAATGGTGAGAGTTGACAACTTTGGAAATAAAACTTTTTGGGAACACTTTGTCCACTGCCCTCTAGGTTCCATATTTGGTTGGGTTACTGAATCCTGAATCTTGCACTGCCCTAGGACGTTGTCTAGACTTGCTTTTCATTCATTTTGTAACATGTTAATTACAACAATTGTAAAAGCTAATAAAGGCACTTCCTGAGCATTTATTCCTGGTCATGGTTCATGCCAGATTGAGGTGAAAGGATAATATTAGGTATCTAATCAGCAGCAAAATGTGTACGTAAAATTTAGCATGAGCCTAGGAAAAAAAAGATTTCAACGGCACTTAAAAATCACTAATCTACAGCAGTGAGATCAAACACTTGTAATCACGTCTTTGATTTTGCTACCAAATCATCTTAAACCTTCCCAGAAAACCTGCTTTGTATATTTTATCTCGCACTGGGACTTGGCAGGCAAGTGGTAATTCACTTCGGACTGCTATCAACGTACACACTAAAATAAGCCAAAACTGTAAATTAACAAGCTTAATCAAACTAGAAAAACACAGATTCTATGGAAACCAAAAGCACCTGAATCAATGCAGATCTAGGGTCATATTCGTATTTCTTCCTTTTGAATGGACCATTCCAAGCAATCTGCTGGGGAATTAGGGATATACCTGTAGTCTGTGGGGGCCTATAATGAGATATTATTGTTGGCAAGCTTTAAAAAAGCCTGAGCCCAGGAGATGGAATCTTTAAAACAAATGTTTTCACTAGCATTGAAAAATGGTTAAGTCTCTCCCTGTCTCATCTCTGTCCTTCTATAAACCTAAAAAGATTTCCTGATCATTACTCTAGCATTAACAGTCTTAGAGCTTCTCATCTGATGCCTGCTAACACATAAGGGATAGCGGCTGCTGAATTGCTAACTAAATTGCTATTACTGACTGTAGGGCTCAACCCTTCATGCAGGCAATGTGTATGGAACTTCCATGGACTTCAATGGGAGTCATGCACCCTCAAGGCTTGTAAAACCAGGCTCTAAATCAGTACAAGCAATGCACTGTAGCAGCACCGGACACAGGGATTCTGAAACTAACTAGGAGGCAAGTCTGCACCCAGGAGGCTCTTCCATCTCATAAATATTTCATAACAGAATGAGGTAGAATTGTGCATTAACTTCTGGTATGAAATCTCAGGAAAACTTGCCAGCTTTTTGGCACATTTACAAATCTGTAACTCAGACCACCTTTGTCAAAAATTTACAAGTAGAGCTGGCCAGAGAACGGTTACTCCATTTTGTGACAGCTTCTGAAGTTGGGAAATTTGTTTTTGTTCCACATTGGAGCAAAACAAAACCTTTCAAAAGGGTTTTGTGAAACAGAATTGTAGCAAAACATCTGGTTTTGGATTGAAAAGGTTAGGTTTTTGGCTTGGTCTCTCTGGTCTGAGAGAAAGAGAGAGTCCTCTCTGGACCTCAGAAATCTTCCCGTTGAAAACTTAGTTGATACATCTCTGCAAAACATTTCAGTTTTGACGAAACAGCATATTTTGAGGAAAAAATGTTTGTTGAAAATGTTTCAACCAGTTCTACTTATAAGGGAGCATAGGTTCAGTTCTGGGAGAACTTATGCTCTCAAAAATTTCTGCAGAAGCCATGCAAAATGTGTGGACTTTGCTGATTTGGCTTTATCTAAACTTGGAACATGAAACCTAAGAAACTGAAAAAAAGGTTTGCACACATTGAATTGAAACCACTTAGTTTCACACAAATGTGCTATGTAGGTCTACAATCTGTGAGTTATGTGAAAACTTTGGGAGTGCAGGTGTCTTCAATGAGATCGTTTGTGCTTGGCAATGGCAAAGTACAAAAGTTTTCCCCTACTTTAAAGTTCCTATTTCTTATTCAAGTTTATATTTAATCAAACTGTTGCTAACCTCAAGACATTTGGCCTTTTAATTCTTGTAGAATATTTTTGATAAATAAACGGTTTACCAAAGATGGGGTGGTACTTAGGACAGCTTATTCGGTCCAATGACCAGAGAAATTCTCACTTACATCAATAGTATACTTACAATTTGGAAACAAGTGACCTAGGGAAATTGCCTCCAGAGACATGAAATCTAATCCGTAACTGAATACACTTCCTGATTACCTTGGATATAAACATATTGTAATAAAAGTGTTATGGGGGAGTGGCTCTTCATCAACCAGTCAGGATTACTTAATATTATTGGTCCAATAAGGACACAATTGTCCTCTCTGATTCACTTAGAGGATTTTGACTCCAATAATCTGCTCTCCCTACAGGCAGGCATCTCCTCTGATCTGTCACATGGATCTTAGGAAAGCTTCAGTACTTTGTAGAATCCTGGAAGTTTACTGGCTGATAAGTAGGTAGTGATTCTAATTAACATTGTATTGCTTAGCTAGCCATAATGTATAGAATCATAAACATGGTGTAAAATGGGAAGTTTATGCTCGTGTATTATTGGCAAAATGTAAGTTAGCCTCTTAAGTGAACTGGTCTAGATTGGGGGTTGCAGTGTTAAATAATATGTGACACCAAGGTTTCCCCTTAGTCACATCTGCTATACTCTCCCACCCATGTATGCATTTCGTCTGACATTGTTTACGAGGACATCAGTTTCAGAGATCATTAAACCATTTAATTTGATCAAGGACCAGTTGGCACTAGCATCTAGCCTCTAATGATATCATTAGAGGTAGCTGATTCCTGCTCTCTGATTGTTGTTTAGGTTGTCCAGAGGAACATGATCGCATTGTATCAATGACTCCTCCATCCCTCATTGCTTCCCGCCGCAGTCCCTCCAAAACAAAACAAAATTAAAAAAAAACAAACAACACTCACTCCAGAGAAAAATAAATGAGCTGCTCTAAACGAAGCCCAGCCAAATGTTTTCTGTTTTGTTGAACTTTTCTATTAATAAATTGATTATTTTGAGGGTTGTTTAGATTCTGACATGAAACACCAGTATTTGTTGTTTGTTACTGCTTGTACTGCAATGACTCAATGTAGATTATTAGGACAAAATGCTGTTTAGAGTAATGAAAGGAATGGATACTTTGATGACAACATTGATTTTGCGTTAACACAGAATAATATCTAATACTGGCACACTACAAATCAAAGCCAAATGAGATTTTCACTGTCTGCAACAGAAAATCATTAATATATAATACTCAGGAAATGCATTAACATGCGGTAATATGACTGTGATCCTGTCTCCACTCAGCAGAGTGTAGAGAGAACAACATATCTTGAACTCTTCCCACGCCTTAACCAGACATTTCCTAGTCAAACAGGAGTGAACAATTAAACCAGAGGGCTCCTGTTAAACTTTTGGCCTGATTCCGATCCTAGATATCCTGAGGGGTATCCAAGGTCAGAATTGGACCCAACCTATCTCAACTCATCTAAGTTTCGTGCGCTCTCTCTCTCTCTCTCTCTCTTAATAGTATTTGGGCATAATTTGGCAAAAGGCTTCTCTTCAACCAGGCTTCACTGGGATCATATGGTTAAAAACGTTTATGCTTATGCAAGTGAAGATCTGCCATAGGCAAAAGAGTCCAGAGGAAGTCTATAGAAAAGACTGGTCTATAGGTAATGCAATTCGTTATCATGTGGGGATTCAGTCCTTGCATTGCTTAAGAATAGGATTATATTTTGGGGCAAGCCATAGAAAGAAGCCAAAAAATAAGATGGTGGTCATATGAGGCTGGAATGGGTTCACTGGGGAATAGTAATATCACTTGAGTATTAGTCTGATTTTCTAACCACTGTGACAAAGTCAGACTTGCCAGCTGTAAGATAGGGGCGGAAGGCAGATATATCAGCCCTAGAATGGTAAAGGCCCTTTTCCCCAGGAGCTGAAAAGAGGTAACTAAGGACACCTGAGTCTAATTAAGGGCTGCCTGTGACTTCTTGTGATGAGAGAGAGGAAGGAGAGACAAGCTGCAGCAGGGAGAGAGGCTTCTCCTGGATGGAAGGCTGGTCTCCTCCCTGTGGGGGAAGCGACTGTTTGGGGGAAGATATGGCACCCAGAAGCCGGCATAACAAGGTAACACTCCAGAGAGAGGTGAGGGGAAGGAATTTCCTTTCTGCATTGTGGTTTTGGTTTGATGGAAGAGGGCTCTTGTAAAAATATTGAAAAATAAAACCTGAGTGAGGAATAAAAACTCTTCAGAATGGGAGTGATTTACTTTAGGTGCCTCCTCCTCAGAGGAGCGAAATGCTGATCCCAGCGAGGCAGAGGAGGTGCCCTGCCTTCTGCTCAAGATCACGTACAGCTATATGCTAAACCTTAGAAGATATTATCCACCCTGCCATTAACATAGGAGATGAAATAACTTCTCACTCTTCAGCTGCTTGGTGGGGAAACAGGTATTGGTCTGTTTGAAACACCCTAGCATCCCCTGGGGACTGCATGTATGGGTTCCATGTGGATTCTGGAACAGGTGGAGAGAGGTGGTGAAAGATGAAGGGGGGAAGTCAGAAGGGCTAGCTGAGTCTAAATTACATCAGCCCAAGTCTCAAAGACTTCTGGCTTTATTGTTCACAGGTTTGGGTTGAATCCAAACCCATATTAATTTCTGACAGATTCAGGTTCCAGCCAAACCTTTTACATAGCCTGGGTACCTAGAGTCCTGCAGTGATTTAGATTCTAAGTAAAAGGAATTCACACAAGGCATTCCTGCCTAGAGCAGGAGAGAAATGATAACAATTAAAGGGAAATGTGGTGAGGGCTTTGAGAGGAAAGAAATGAAGTATCCACCTTCTCTCTTCCAAGAACTCCACTCTAGGGCTCCCTAAAAGAAATACAAATGAAAGAATGGCCAGAAAATCTCAAAGCTTCCTGAGAGCCTGCCCTGCAAGACCCAGAGCCTCTAAAAATGGGAGTTAAACTGTACCATGTTCCAGGGGTAGGTGAATGTTTAAAATGAAATTTTAGACGGGGTGCTTTTAGAGGAAAAATCTTTCTTGCACTCTCACACACAGTTCCACAGCGGGTAAAGGGTTCTGTAAGATGAAAGCATTCAAATAATGCTACTGAAATTGTGTCCTCAGTTTCCTTGTGTCTCTGTACTGTACAATACAACAGCTCTCTTTGCTTCAGTTCACGGCTGTATTGCTAATTATTGCATCACTGCTTGGGCAGAAGAAGCAGCCTACTATAGAATGAGGAAAAGCAATAGGAAAGAGGCCCAGATTCACTGCAGTGCTGGGTGCAGCAAGGGTGGGTAGACAATAATTGGAGCGCCTTTATTTTCAGGATTGGCCTGGTATAGTTTAGAGAAGACTTGGTGCTACTCTACACTACGCTATCTGGTAGTGGTCCCCGGGTAGGGTGACCAGATGGCTTGATTTTGTAGGGACAGTCCCGATTTTTGGGTCTTTTTCTTATATAGGTTCCTATTACCTCCCACCCCCGTCCCAATTTTTCACACTTGCTGTCTGGTCACCCTATCCCCGGGAGGCTGTCTGCCAGCAGAGAATAGCTAGGAGGGGATTTGGCATAGAAGACCTAAGCAGCTGAGGATTCCTCCTATGCTAGGGAATTGTGAAGCATGTTGATCTTCAGCTCTGAGATCTCTATCTCAGATAACTGTAGTTCAGTGATTGTGTCCCTCTTCTGATAATACTCAGGGCACTGAGCACCAGAATAAAAACAAGTATGTTACAATAACAATATAATCATAAATCACCAACCCTTTAAAAATCAGAGATAAACTAATGCTGGTGTCCAATTCAGAAACAGAGAGAGAGAGTGTGTTAAAGGGAAGGTAAGCAGGGACCAAGAATAGTCATTCTAAAACACCCGTAAAAAGAAAATAATTTTGGGGACAGATCCTTAGCTGGTGTAAATCAGCATAGATTCACTGACTGACTTTATTGAAGCTACACTTGTTTATACCAGCTGAGGAATTTTTCCAAGGTGTTGTGTTGTTGTTTTTAAGTGCGGTGGGAGGAAACAAGACAGATTTCAGTGAGGAGGGAGCTCTGTGATTGTAGGTAATTTAATTAATCAATTGCATGTGCATTTAGTAGCCCCAGTGTTTCTTTCCGACTTGTACAGCTGGCTGGTTAAAAGTTATAGTGGCCATCTGTGCGTCTGAGTGGTTGTCAGCACAATCACCTTATGAAGTAAAGCTGAAAAAGAGCCTTGGGCCATAACATCAAATGGGTAATAAAACAGATAATAGAATGCTCACAGCCTAAGCCAGCCAATCAGAAGACATTTCCACTGAACACTGACTCATGTTGGAACCAGAACCTATTGGATTGTTCCCATCTTTCCCACAAACACATGTGTAGGTAGCTCTAGGTTACAGATCGCAAAGTGCTCTTTTATGAGTATTTTTAAAAATAGTAATCTAATAAGAATTTGTTCATTTTAATGGTGGGTTTTACCAAGCTATGGTTGGAAAGCATTGTGCACCTTTACGTTCAGCCAGGGTATTTTAATAAGTAGCATCCCAATAAATTAGTGGGTGGTAAAATGTGCAATAAGAAGGGGACTACTGTTTTCATAAAAACAAGAATTTGTGTTATCTCTGAGAAGGATTTTTTTTTAGTGCTATCTTTTAGAGTTACACAAAAATTATATGGGGCAGTACTTCTGCAATAAGAATTCCTGTATTATTTGCTGTTCAGAACCAGCCTACATCCATTAAAATATTTCCAGGCTATAAACAGATAAATTGTTGTTCCCTTTCCCCCACTTCTAAACGGAAGATGATAAAACAGGATTTCTCTGCAAAGATGATATTTTGAGTGACCTAAGAGCTCCAGGATGTGAAAATGACCATGTCTCCAAATAAACTGTAGAAACAATTCATCTTATGGTAAGAACAACTTTTATAGCACGGTGTGATATAGTAGGAAATTGTAATTTTGCATCTGAATTAAATATATCTGGATGGCATAATGGAATGGTAAATAAGGAGAGAATTCCAAATTGTTTGAAAGAGAAGATGGGTTTCTTTAGAATCTGTTTTTGGAGCTGGATGAGAGGTAGTGCTGTGTTAAGAAAATTTCTCTCTCTTTAGCATAACAGGCCAGATCCTTTGATGGTGTAAATAATTATTTCCATCAATCAACAATCTGGTCCAACATCTATCTACATAACATAACCCCCACAAAAATCTCTATTAATTTAGCATCAACATTGCTCAAATGTATTTCCTCACAACAGTGCCAACCATAAAAGGCAAGGTAAGGTAACATTCACACCCCACGCAACATTCTCCAAGCCATCACAAAACTCAACAACATTGACAAACTAATACTTTCTTTAACTCACTTTAAGTTCAACGAAAGCAGTCACAAAGACACAATAGAAAAGGCCATCTATATTAAAATTATGGTGCAGGCCATTGCTTGTTGGGCATCTTCCCAGGATGTGGCTGCTACGTTGTTGGCTTATTGTCATGGGATAAGCTTGTGGATTTTGGTAGCGAATGACTCTTTCTCACCCTGTTCTGTGCAAGACCTGCTACGCTGATGACAGGTATTGAATCAAGTTCACATGATCAGTCACATCCTTACAACTGTGCATTAATACTTTGGTTTGCACAATGTGCTTCCAACTTCTCCCTGTGCTTTGTTTTCCATTGCACAGTCTGTCTTTGGTGAAGGACAGTAGCTAAGACCAAGAGCTGTTTGCCTCCTTTTGACTGACCTACCAGTATTGGGTTTTTCCTTTTACTCACTGACTTACCTGACAAACAGGGTCTCCTTGGGGAGGGGAAGGTGAGGTCTGTCCTGGGGTGAGCTGCTTTTCTGATGTTTCTATTCCTTTCTACCTCATTTATAGGGACATGGTTTGAGCAACATGGCTCCATCCTTTGCTGGCTGACTTGCCTGCCATTTTTCTCCTTTCTGGTGAAAGATGAACTCCTTCTATGCCCAGTTCTGTATGCATATTTTGTTTTACTCCCAAATGTGTCTGCATTTGATGGTTTGATCAGGCCCCACATTGTTTAAATGCATATATGTGTTGATCCTAGTGTTCCTTCCCTCACCATCTTCCTTCCATCTGTTTTACTTAATAGTGAAATATAAATATTTGAAATGGAAAAATGTGAACAATTTCTTTTTTGTTTTAATTTTTAACAAGTAGCTTGAATGTTTCAACTCCTCAGAATCCTCCACCACTGCAAACCAAGATGCATTATCATTATTTATTATTTATACATTTAAAATAAAGTACTGTACTGCTACTAATGTAACCCACACACCTACTGGGTGTGCTCTGTCCCTTTTGGGGGGGGGGGGGAGATTAGATTAGATTAATGAGTCTGCTCTACATCTTTAGCTAACGGCCATATGGCTTTTAGCTCATGCAGTAGAGGCTAATGTATTCAGCTCCAGAGGTCCCCGGTTCAATCCCGATGACCTGGGTCTGTCAGCTTTACACTAACTTCCAATAGACTTCAGTGTTATGTTCCTTCAGCATTTGGAGATTTTGTTAGATCAGGGGTGGGCAAACTTTTTGGCCCGAGGGCCACATCGGTGTTGTGCAACTGTATGGAGGGCTGGGTACGGAAGGTTGTGCCTCTCCAAACAGCCTGGCCCCTGTCCCCTATCCACCCCCTCCCACTTCCTGCCCCCTGACTGCCCCCCTCAGAACCCTTGACCCATCCAACTCCCCCTGTTCCTTGTCCCCTGACTGCCCCCTCCCGGGACCCCTGCCCCCTATGCAACCCCCCTGCTTCCTGTCCCCTGACTGCCCCGACCCTATCCACACCCCCGCCCCCTGACAGCCCCCCCGGGACTCCCACCCCCTATCCAACCGCCCTCTGCTCCTCGTCCCCTGACCCCCACTCCTGGGACTCCCCGCCCCTAACTGCCTCCTGGGATCCCACCCCTTTATCCAACCCCCCCTGCTCCCTGTCCCCTGACTGCCCTCCTGACCCCTATCCACATCCCCGCCCCCTGACAGGCCCCCTGGGACTCCCCTGACCACCATCCCCAGAACCTTCGCCCCATCCAACCGCCCCCTCCTCCCTGACTGCCCCCTAGGATCCTCCGCTCTCTTACCCAACCCCCCCACTCCCCACCCCCTTACCAGCAGCAGGAGCTCACAGCCGTGACACCCGGCCAGAGCCAGCTGCGCTCCCCACACTGCCCAGTGGGCCAGAGCATGGCCCGTGTGGCGGTGTGGCTGCAGGGGAGGGGGGACAGCTGGGGAGGGGCCGGGGACTAGGCTCCCTGGACGGGAGCTCAGGGGCTGGGCAGGACGGTCCCGTGGGCTGGATGTGGCCTGCGGGCCATAGTTTGCCCACATCTGTGTTAGATGCAAACATTATTAGAATTCTCTTGGGTTCCACTGACTATAATGTTGCCCCGCCCAATTTGCTCCATAGATAGATATCATACACTTTTCTCCCCCGTTGGAAATGGCACATTGCCCTTTTTCTGAACTGCTTTGCAGGGAGGTTCATGGGACACATAGTGCATGTTGCACATGCCAAGTAGTGTAAAGCTTGCATTAGGGAGGGTGCATTCTGTAGACAAAGAGCATCAAGACTGACATCACAGCCAGCTTTTCCCTTACCTCTTAGTTAAAAATGCGCTCTTTGGGTATGTCTACACTGCAATTAGACACCCAGAGCTGGCTTGTGCCAGCTGACTCAGGCTTGCGGGACTCAGGCTAAGGGGCTGTTCAACTGCAGTGTAGACATTCAGGCCTGGGCTACAGACCGGACTCTAGGACCCTGTGAGGTGAGAGGATCCCAGAGCTCGGGGTGCAGCCTGAGCCTGAACATCTACACTGCAATTAAACAGCCCCTGAGCTCGAGTCAGCTGGCACAGGCCAAGCGTGGGTGTCTAATTGCAGTGTAGACGTACCCTTAGGCTCATGTTTGGCATGAAGCACTGGGTTTGGAGGTGTGGGCAGGTGGAACACAACCCTGAAGCTGTAGTACAGGAGTACTTGTGGCACCTTAGAGACTAACAAATTTATTAGAGCATAAGCTTTCGTGGACTACAGCCCACTTCTTGTATGCATCCGAAGAAGAACAAGTACTCCTGTTCTTTTTAAGATCATTAAACATTACTGAAAATATGGGATGTGCACAAATAGTTAAATATTAATGGGTCTGGAACATGATTCCAGACTCTAATTGTCTCAGGTGCAGAAATATTAGTTACCAGAGGATTCTAGTGAATATGAATATTGCAATGGGCAGAGATTACCTGATAGGGGATAGGCCTCGTCAGGGGGGCTGGAACAATGTGTACAGTGGGGGTGCTGAGAGCCTTTGAACCAAACTATAAACCTGGTATATAATGGAAACCACTTCAAGCCAGGGGTGTGGCAGCACCCCTAGTTCCAGCACCTAAGGGCCTAGTACTGTCAGCAGCCAGACTGAGGCCTGGTCTACACTACGAGTTTAGGTCGAATTTAGCAGCGTTCATTTGAATTAAGCCTGGACACGTTCACACGACGAAGCCCCTTTTTTCGACTTAAAGGGCCCTTTAAACCGGTTTCTTTATTCCACCTCCGACGAGGGGATTAGCGCTAAAATCGGCCTTTGCGGGTCAGAATTGGGGTAGCGTGGACGGAATTCGACGTTATTGGCCTCTGGGAGCTATCCCACAGTGCTTCATTGTGACCGCTCTGGATAGCACTCTCAACTCAGATGCACTGACCAGGTGGACAGGAAAAACCACGTGAACTTTTGAATTTCATGTCCTGTTTGCCCAGCAAGGCGAGCACAGGTGACCACACAGAGCTCATCAACACAGGTAACCATGATGGAGTCCCAGGATCGCAAAAGAGCTCCAGCATGGACCGAACGGGAGGTACGGGATCTGCTCGCCATATGGGGAGATGAATCAGTGCTAACTGAACTCCGTAGCAGTAAACGAAATGGCAAAATATTAGAAAAGGTCTCAAAATTAAGGAGCTAAGGCAAGCCTACCACAAAGCCAGAGAGGCAAACAGAAGGTCCGGGGCAGAGCCACAAATATGCCGCTTCTACGCGGAGCTGCATGCGACCCTAGGGGGTGCAGCCACCACTACCCCAACCGTGTGCTATGACTCCGTCAATGGAGAAATACACAACAGGGAAGCGGGTTCGGGGTATGAGGAAGATGAGGATGAAGATAATGTAGATAGCTCACAGCAGCAAAGAAGTGGAGAAACCGGTTTCCCCAGCAGCCAGGATATGTTTATCACCCTGGACCTGGAACCAGTAACCCCCGAACTCACCCAAGGCGTGCTCCCAGACCCTGAGGGCACACAGGGGACCTCTGGTGAGTGTACCTTTGTAAATATTACACATGGTTTAAAAGCAAGCGTGCTTAATGATTAATGATTAATTTGCCCTGGCAATCGCGGCCAGTACAGCTACTGGAAAAGTCTGTTAACGTGTATGGGGATGGAGCGGAAATCCTCCAGGGACATCTCCAGAAAGCTCTCCTTCATGTACTCCCAAAGCCTTTGCAAAAGGTTTCTGGGGAGGGCTGCCTTATCCCGTCCACCATGGTAGGACACTTTACCATGCCAGGCCAGTAGCACGTAGTCTGGAATCATTGCTTAACAAAGCATGGCAGCGTATGGTCCCGGTGTTTGCTGGCATGCAGACAACATCCATTCCTTATCTCTCTTTGTTATCCTCAGGAGAGTGATATCATTCACGGTCGCCTGGTTGAAATGGGGTGATTTTATTAAGGGGATATTCAGAGGTGCCCGTTCCTGCTCGGCTGAACAGAAATGTTCCCCGCTGTTAGCCACACAGTAGGGGGGAGGGGTGAAGTGATCATCCCAGAGAATTGGGTGTGTGTGTGGGGGGGTAGTTGGGTTTGTGCTGCATGTTAACCCGGAAACGGCAGCCCCTCCTTTTACATTGCAAACCCATTTTAAATGGCCAACGGGTGGTTGGTATGGGAAATGAGGGCGCTACTGTTTGAAACCATTCCCACATGTTAAGAAGGTTAAAAAAGCCAAAAGACTGTGGCTTACCATGGCTGCCTGCAAGCCGAAATCTGTTGCCTGGCACTGCGTGAGTGATCTCTCACACCAAACCGGCAGGCCCTTAATATAAGAGGAAAAATGCGACCTTGTAACGAAAGCACATGTGCTGTGTAATGTGAACAGCAAAATTTAACGTGAAAGAGTGTACCCATTGTTCTCTAAAATGTGTCTTTTTTAACCACCTCTCCCTTCTCCTCCACCAGCTGCAAATGTTTCTCCTTCACAGAGGCTAGCGAAGATTAGAAGGAGAAAACGGTGGACTCGGGATGATATGTTCTCGGAGCTTCAGATGTCCTCCCACGCTGACAGAGCACAGCAGAATGCGTGGAGGCCGTCAATGTCAGACTACAGAAAAGCACAATATGAATGAGAGGAGAGATGGCGGGCTGAATCGCGGGATGAACAGAGCAAGTGGCGGGCTGAAGATGATAGGTGGCGTCAGCTTGCAGACAGAAGGCAAGAGTCGATGCTCCGGCTGCTGGAGCATCAAACTGATATGCTCCAGCATATGGTTGAGCTGCAGGAAAGGCAGCAGGAGCAGAGACCGCCGCTACAGCCCCTGCATAACCAACAGCCCTCCTCCCCAAGTCCCATTGCCTCCTCACCCAGACGCGCAAGAACGCGTTGGGGGGGCCTCCGGCCACCCAGTCACTCCACCCCAGATGATTGCCCAAGCATCAGAAGGCTGGCCTTTCAATAAGTGTTAAAGTTTTAAACTGCAGTGTGTCCTTTTCCTTCCCTCTTCCCCCACCCCTCCCAGGCTACCTTGGCAGTTATCCCCCTAGTTGTGTGATGAATTAATAAAGAATGCATGAATGTGAAGTAACAATGACTTTATTGCCTCTGCAAGCGGTGCTCGAAGGGGGGAGGGGAGGGTGGTTAGTTTACAGGGAAGTAGAGTTAACCGGGGGGAGGGGCACAGAGGGTTCATCAAGGAGAAACAAACAGAAGTTAGGGGGGAGGGATAGCTCAGTGGTTTGAGCATTGGCCTGCTAAACCCAGGGTTGTGAGTTCAATCCTTGAGGGGGCCACTTAGGGATCTGGGGCAAAATCAGTACTTGGTCCTGCTAATAAAGGCAGGGGGCTGGACTCGATGACCTTTCAAGATCCCTTCTAGTTCTAGGAGATAGGATATCTCCATTATTTTTTTTTTTTAAAAAGTTTCACACTGTAGCCTGGCCAGTCGTAAAACTGGTTTTCAAAGCTTCTCTGATGCACACTGCGCCCTGCTGTACTCTACTAACCACCCTGGTGTCTGGCTGCGCATAATCAGCGGCCAGGCGATTTGCCTCAACCTCCCACCCCGCCATATATGTCTCTCCCCCTTACTCTCACAGATATTGTGGAGCACACAGCAAGCAGCAATAACAATTGGAATATTGGCTTCGCTGAGGTCTATACGAGTCAGTAAACTGCGCCGGCGCGCTTTTAAACGTCCAAATGCACATTCCATCACCATTCGGCACTTGCTCAGCCTATAGTTGAACAGGTCAGGACTACTGTCCAGGCTGCCTGTGTACGGCTTCATGAGCCATGGCATTAAGGGGTAGGCTGGGTCCCCAAGGATAGCGATAGGCATTTCAACATCCCCAATGGTTATTTTCTGGTCCGGGAAGAAAGTCACTTCCTCCAGCTTTTGAAACAGACCAGAGTTCCTGAAGACGCGAGCATCATGTACCTTTCCCGGCCATCCCATGTCAATGTTAGTGAAACGTCCCTTGTGATCCACCAGGACTTGCATTGAAAAGTACCCCTTGTGGTTTATGTACTCGGTGGCTTGGTGCTCCGGTGACAAGATAGGGATATGGATTCCATCTATCACCCCACCAGTTTGGGAATCCCATTGCAGCAAAGCCATCCACTATGACCTGCACGTTTCCCAGAGTCACTACCCTTGATATCAGCAGGTCTTTGATTGCGTTGGCTACTTGGATCACAGCAGCTCCCACAGTAGATTTGCCCACTCCAAATTGATTCCCGACTGATCGGTAGCTGTCTGGCGTTGCAAGCTTCCACAGGGCTATCGCCACTTGCTTCTCAACTGTGAGGGCTGCTCTCATCCTGGTATTCTGGTGCTTCAGGGCAGGGGAAAGCAAGTCACAAAGTTCCATGAAAGTGCCCTTACGCATGCGAAAGTTTCGCAGCCACTGGGAATTGTCCCACACCTGCAACACGATGCGGTCCCACCAGTTTGTGCTTGTTTCCTGGGCCCAGAATCGGCGTTCCACGCCATGAACCTGCCCCAGTAACACCATGATTTGCACATTGCTGGGGCCTGTACTTTGTGAGAGGTCTATGTCCATGTCAATTTCCTCATCACTCTCGTCGCCATGCTGCAATCTCCTCCTCACCTGGTTTTGCTTTGGCATGGTCTCACTCTGCATATACTCCAGGACAATGCGCGTGGCATTCATAGTGCTCATAATTGCCACGGTGATCTGAGCGGGCTCCATGATCTCAGTGCTATGGCGTCTGGGCTGAAAAAAGGTGCAAAACTATTGTCTGACGGAGGGAGGAAGGAAGGGAGGGAGGGGCGAGTGATGACATGGCTTACAGGGAATTAAAATCAACAAAGGTGGTTGTGCATTAGGGAGAAACACAAACAACTGTCACACAGAATGGCCCCCCCCAAAGATTGAACTCAAAACCCTGGGTTTAGCAGGGCGTTGATTTCACAGAGGGAGGGGGAAGCAAATTAATACAGAACAAATCTGGTCCATCTATTTTTTACATCTTAAGCTGGCAGCAGATGGTGCAGCATGACTGATAGCCATCGGCATCTTCTGGGTGCTTGGCAGAAAATGCTGTATTACGACTGCTAGCCATCATCGTCAAGATGGTTCAATAGGATTGACGGCAGGACTGAGTCTCCAGGAGACAAAACATGTCTGCCTAGGTACCTCTGACCAAACTCACTGAGGAATATGATGATGATGGATATCAATCGTAACACACCATCTACTGCCAAAAGGCAAGGAGCTGCTACTGTATAGCAATGCAGCCCCACGTCTGCCAGCACCCAGATGACATATGGTGACGGTGAGCTGAGCTGAGCTGAGCGGGCTCCATGCTTGCCGTGGTATGTTGTCTGCACAGGTAACCCAGGTAAAAAGGTGAGAATTGATTGTCTGCTGTTGCTCTGACGGAGGGGGAGGGGCCTGACGACATGTACCCAGAACCCCCCGCGACACTGTTTTTGCATCATCAGGCATTGGGATCTCAACCCAGAATTCCAATGGGCGGCGGAGACTGCGGGATCTGTGGGATAGCTACCCACAGTGCAACGTTCCGGAAGTCGACGCTAGCCTTGGTACTGTGGACGAGGTCCGCCGACTTAATGCGCTTAGAGCATTTTATGTGGGGACACACACAATCGACTGTATAAAACCGATTTCTATAAAACCGGCTTCTATAAATTCGACCTAATTTCGTAGTGTAGACATACCCTAGTTCAATTTTCCCTTACTCCACATAGAGCCAATCACTAATGCTTTAGACTCTGTAAATACAATGTAACTTTCTGTCTCTTTCCCTTTTCATTATTGTGGTGCCATACAAAAGCCCACATATTGAACAAAAAGGATAAAGCAAAACCCTGAATAGCTGCTCATTAAGTGAGCACTGACCATCCTGGGCACGGTTCACTCTGCAACCTTAATAATGTTCTTCTAACACAGGTATGTATGTGTGCCTGTGTTTGGGTGTGGAATTTCCTAGATTTTAAAAAAGGAAATGGAAAAGACAGAAATTCTGTAATGTGGAATCATATTAACACCCATATAGTTCATCAGAAGGGTTGGAACCTTTATGTCCAGTGCAAAGACATCTGACACTTGAGCTAAAGAAGTAACTGATAGCAGTAGTAGGTTTTCATCCGCTATATGGATTTGCACTAGAGGGTGGTGAGATGTACACTTTGCCAGTGTGTTTTGCAGATATCTGCTGACAGGAGAGGAATGGTGAGACTCTGGAATTTTGAGGTCCATTCCAGACTCCGCAGGGGGAGGGTCGGGGATATACTCTAGTGGGCAAAGTCTCTTCTGCCTGTTTCCCCCAGGTTTGATCCCTTCTGCTCAATCCCAGTCCTTTCCCCCACACCTGGCTCCTTGTTCTAGTCCCAATGCCCTTACCTACCCAGTCCAGTTCTCCACTCCTCAAATTTTTCATCCCAGTCCATCAGGGCCGGCTCTGGCTTTTTTGCCGCCCTAGGCAGAAAAGCCACCCACCGCTCCTCCCCCCCCCCCCAGCGCGGCAGGGGAGGGTGCCGAGCCCGGCCGGGGCTCTCTGCTCTCCCCGGCGGCCAGAGCGCCGGGAGCAGGGCGGTGAGTCCCTGGTGGCCAGAGTGCCTGGGGGGAGGGCGGCGAACCCGGCCGGGGCCCCACTCTCCCCGACTGGCCGGAGCGCCGGGGGGAGGGCGGCGAGCCGAGTCGCAGCCCCACTCTTGGGCCTGAGCGCCCCGCCGCGCCGCCCCCCTCCAGGCGCCGCCCCATGCACATGCTTGGTGGGCTGGTGCCTGGATCCGGCCCTGCAGTCCATTCTTCTTGCCCAGCCAGTCTCATCTGCACCTTTGGTCTCGCTGGCTGAGTCCCATCTTCCCTCCCTTCTCCCAGTCTCCATGCCCAGCAAGTCACCGTTCCCTTTCTCTTGCCTCAACTCCTTTTCCCCACTCCTAGCTCCTCATTTATCTGTCTCTTCCCACAACCACCCCAATGGCTCCCAGTCTCCATCCCTGGACTCATCATCCAATCTCAGTCTCCTCTCCAAGAGCTCCTTGTCCCAGTTTCAGATTGGGCTCTCCTCCCAATCTCCTTGCCCAGCCAGTTCCAATCTCCTCACTCCAAATCCCAGTCAGTTTCTCTCCCTCCCACTCCAGTTCCAGTCTCACTAGAGTTATTGTCCCAATCTATTCTTTTGCCTCCCCCTGATCTGACTTTTATCCCCTCTGCATTTGACTCAGATGGCTTCCTTCTCTATGCTGCCTAGGTGCCAGCTGGGGATCACTGACAGCATGGGAGAGACAGGCTCCCTGATTTCAATTCCGGTGCCCAGTCCCACCCCAGAATAGCATTTACATGGAAAGTCCTTCTGACCCCGCATAGTTCTGGGCAGGAATGTGCTCAGTTACTTTGTGGGGATAGTGCATGTGCAGTCCTGTCACAGGTAGGGATTGTGAGGGGTTGGCACATGCTCAGTAACTCTACAGGGATGGCACGTGTGCTGTTTGATCACGTCTAGGATCTGTGAGAGGTTTAAGTTTCCTCAGTGAGGACAGAATCTTCGGAGATTTTAGCGGATAAAATGGAAGTGTCTATTGAATAGGTGTGAGGTGCGATTTGTCCAAGGCTTATAACGTGGCCAAATTTGGGCCGATTTTCATGGGATTGGCAAAAAACACGTCCCTGACACAAATGCCATCCCTCCTGCCGAGTTTCAAGTCCCTGCTCCAAAGCATGGGGGAGTTAAAGCATTTTAAAGAAAAAGTCTTAAAACTTTTTAATATGGGCAAAGCAATGTATTTTTTCCTTGCTTCATACTCAGAAATGACTGAACTGTTGTGGCTGAAATTTAAAAAAAAATTGAGCCTGAGGCAGAGTCGGCATGGAAAATTTCAGGCAGAACTGTTGAAGTTCGGCACAAATGTAAGCAAGGTCTTATAATAGAAAGTGTCTGGCAATGTTAGTCATAGGTAGTGCTACCAGCCCGACCTATAATATAGAACTAATTTTGTGGCAGTAAAAATCCACTTTAATTTAATTTACTCGCTGTTGAAAAGCTCTAACAAGCTACATTATGCAGCTGGCTGCTAGTTTAGGGCTTAGAGATTGTAAATGTCATCACATTTTTAGCTGCCTGTCAAGGTGCTAGCCTTGATCAGCTTCTGAGAGCTGAAGAGGGAGAAAATAACAAAACAAAATAGATCACACAACGGTTTGCTTGTAGGGTGTTGGTAACAATAAGAAGGGTAGGATTGCCAATTTTCTAATCGCACAAAACTGAACACCCTTGCCCTGCCCCTTCTCTGAGGCCCCGCTTCCCACTCACTCCATCTCTCCTCCCTCCGTCACTCGCTCTCCCTTACCATCACTCACTTTCACTGGGCTGGGGTAGGGGGTTGGGGTATGGGAGGGGATGAGGGCTCTGTCTGGGAGTGCAGGCTCTAGGATGGGGCCTGGGATGAGGGTTTTGGGGTGCAGGAGGGGTCTCAGGGCTGCGGCAGAGAGTTGGGGCTTGGGTGTGGGCGGGAGTTCGGGGTGTGAGCTCTGGGTGGCTTTTACCTCAGGCGGCTCCCAGAAGTGGCTAGCATGTCTGGCTCCTAGGCGGAGGGGCTAGGGGATTCTGCGTGCTGCCTGTTCCCACAGGTGCTGCCCCCGCAGCTCCCATTGACCGCGGTTCCTGGCCAATGGGAGCTGCAGAACCAGCACTGGGGGTGGGGGCAGCACATGGAGCCCCCATGGCCGCCCCTGCACCTAGGAGCCAGGAATACTGGCTGATTCTGGGAGCTAAGTGGAGCCAGGGCAGGCAGGAAGCCTGCCTTAGCCTCGTCGTGCTGCCGATCGGAGTTTTAGAAGCTTGGTCAAAAAAAGTTCTGGTCAAAAACTGGACGCCTGGCAACCCTAAAGAAGGGTGGGGTGTTCTGAAGTATGCTCCACTCATATGGATTCAACCAGAGAAACTTGACTTCATCTATCATCCAACATTAATTAAAGCACCAACACTACTTGATTATCCTCCATCCTTAAACTTCATGGATTTCAAAAAATCCTGCTGTTTCTGAATATGAGTAAATGCCAGTGTCAGACTGGAAAACCCAGATCCTAGGATCTGAACTGTTTCCCAATTAAATATCCCTTTCTCTGCTCTGGGATTTAGTCAAACAATCCCAGGTTCTGTGCAGTGGACAGAAAACAGCTGGAACTGGATTCTACAGTCAAGACTTTTAAAGTAGTTATGTTTTATTAAAAAATATAAACAAGATACTATACAGGTACTGGTAAGTCTTTCAAGAACTTTACTGAAGTATATTATTATGCAATTTATTCAAAGCAGGATTAATAGTCTAAAAACTGTCATTCTGAATAATAATTGGTTCCAATCTAGACAACATATCAAAACACAACCAAATCTTCAAAATGAGTATTCAATACCGTTTTCATACTGTGGTTATCCCAAAGGATACTTACTGAAAACAAAGCTTACAGTTTAATAGGTAAATTCACCATTAACTTTGCATTTTTCCTTTTTTAATTTAGTATTTATTTTAGTCTTAATTCTTTTAGAGGATGAAAATTATTTTTTGATATACAAGGTGTATTTACTATGCAAATGTGGCCAATTTATGGGAGGATAGCATAGGGAGAGAGTGTTTTGTGTGATCTGAGACTTTATTATGGCTGTTGGAAATTACCTTCAGATTTGAGCTTCCCTTTGCTGTTACTGAAATTGAAGATTCAAGTAATAAAGTACAATTAAATACTCTGGATTTAATATGTTTTAACGATAATGCTTGGGAAGCTTCTAGAAAATTACTAATAGTTCTGCATTCTGCTCATTGTCATTGCCCTATTTGAGTGTCTTTTTATACCTGGGAGAGAATCCTTTGTAGATTTATTTGGCTTCCTGACTTCCCTTGTTTTGCTCCTCTGAATGTCCCTGCTGTCCCCTTTTCAGCCACTCTTGAGACAATAAAGATGCGAAGTAATGCCAAACACTTAATCAGTGCGGTATTGCTCTCCTGATGTCTTGCCCTTTTGTAATGAATTGACTTTGGATTGCAACACTTTTTCAAAATCTATATGGGTTTAGACCTCTTTTGTGTCACACTTTCAAACTTCTTATTCTGGGAGCAGCATGAGCTTATTAATCAAGATAAGATGCTGTTGAAATCTCTGCATGTGCACAGTTTGCTTTTAGGGATTTACAGCAGGTTAAAGAAAATGTAACAATATGGGGAAAAGTTTAAACATGTTGAACTATATTTCCAGATAGCTAACATGACAAATTATAAACCCTAATAAGTAAAATTAACTACCCCCTAATCAGGAAACTTTTTTAACAAAGGAAAACAGGTGGACACATGCCCTATACTGCTGTTAGGGTACTTGCGGCATAGCAGTGACACGTAGTTCTGTGATTAATGTTGTCCTCTGCCACTGTGTAGCTTTAGACCTGCTGCTGTTGATAGTGGTGAGGCATTCTGGCACTTATTCCTGGGAAATTCCCCACACTCAAGGAGCCCCAATGCAAATACTAAGCATCAGATATGTACTGTGAAGAAGACAGCACAGCTTCCCCCTGCAGCAGCTCAGCTTCTCCCTGTCCAAAGCCTCCTACAATAAACTGTTGAAGGAGCTGATGAGACCTCTGCTCCCTGCTCAGCAGAGTGTGAACCTGCTGAGAGAACCTGCAGTTGCCCAAGAGGGAGTAAAAATGAGCAGAGCATCTCTTCTGCTGTGTGTGCTCCTAGCTGGCCAGAAGAGGGGAGTGTCTGAGGAGCTGAGAATCAGAGGAGAGAAGAGGAATGAAGGGAAAGAGTTAGAGAGGAAAGTGGTGGTGGGAAGACTTTAAATGGAGTGTAAAACACTGAAATAGATTGAGAAAGGACAAATAAGTATAGAAGGAAAGAAAAATGTGGAGGGGTATAAGAAAAAGAACAAACTACTAGTGGTAGAGTGGGATTCTGTTCCAGTCAGCTTTTCACAAAACAGTCTGTGGCAGGATGTTTTGAATCAAGTACAATATCTGGTAAGAATATTGTCTACATAGGTCTATTTTTGCCATTGTTGGTGTATTAACAAAAGCTAACTTTTCACTGACAAATTAATCTAATACAGAATACCAGGCACCTATCAGGCATGCTAATGTACTTCATAAAGTTTTCATCTGAGATGTTGTAAAATTTTTCAGGGAATTACCCTGGATATTTCCAGCTGTTTTAGGTGAGGCCAAATGCCCCGTTTAAACTTTTTTTCCAACTTCAGAATAATTTCTTCCATCTGAGTGAGTTCTAAATGTTGGGACAGAGAATGTGACTATGGAGTGGCCTCTGTCAGCTTCTTACCTCTTACACGGTTTTATAGAGCCCCCATGTTTTGGGTTAGGGTTGTGTCTGTCTCTGAGGAAATGTGCCTGGGGGGAAGGAGAGAGAGAGACATGGGAGGCGGCATTGTGATGTGGCTCATAATATTGTCTTCTGTGTCAAGCTTGATCAGATTGCTTAAAAAGCTTTCTGACCCCTGTTCTATTCTGACATTTGTGGAAATGTTATCAGTAAGGCTGCTATTCTGTCACAGAGGTCGCAGAAGTCACAGATTCCTTGACTTTCCGTGACCTCCGTGACTTTGGAGTGGCCCCGGGGCCAGCTGCACCGGCCACTGCTCAGGCGGTCCCGGGGCAGCTGGTCCCGGGAGCAGCCCTGAGGAGCACCTGAGCAGCGGTCCCAGGGAGGCTGGTCCCGGGGCGTCTGGCCCTGGGGTGCGCCCGGACAGCAGTCTCTGGGGCCTCAGAGCAGGTGTGGCTGGGGGCAGTCAGCCCCTGCAGCCAGTGCAGGGGGCACAAAAAAGGAATCCAATTCTCAGCTCACATCCATGTGTATCAGGAGTATCTCCACTGACTTCAGTGAAAACCTGGCGTGATTGAGAGGGGTGTCAGCACCGAGGTGTTTGTGCCCTGAGTTTATTCCAGAGAACATTTTAAACAACAAACAAAACAGATGTTCAAGCTCCTGGGTCTCACATTCCTAAAAGAATCTGAAGACGGAAGCGGAAGACAAGGGAGCAGACTGATAACTGAGGCTAAGATTTAGTCAGGGGTATTTATATAGAAAAAGTCATGGACAGGTCACGGGCCGTGAATTTTTGTTTATTGCCCATGACCTGTCCACGACTTTTACTAAAAATACCCATGACTAAATCTTAGTTTTAGTTATCAGTCTGCTCCCTTGTCTTCTGCTGTCTGTGAATAATAAACTTCGACTGCTCCTGATTATGAAGATTTTTTTTGATAGTTCAGATTCTTTTAGGAATGTGAGACCCAGGAGCTCGAACATCTATTTTGTTTGTTGTTTAAAATGTTGGTCTCTGGAATAAACTCAGGGCACAAACACCTCAGTGCTGATTCCCCTCTCAATCACACCAGGTTTGCACTGAAGTCAGTGGAGATACTCAGGATACACATGGATGTGAGCTGAGAATTGGATTCCTTTTTTGTGATAATCCCAGGGGGCAGCAGACATACAGTTTTACTGAAAAACACTGCTATTCAGTACAATGCAAATGAGATTATGTGAGGTGCTCAGTCTAAAATAGCAACAAATAGAGGAAGACTCAGGCATCCGTAATTTAAATTTATTTTGCTAGGAAAAGACCTAAAAGTAGGGATTAAGGTTTACTGAAAGCCAAACCCTGTGGCTACCTGTATCAGTTTACCATCTGTAGTAACAATTGTTGTTGAAATATGGTTTTCAAGCAAGAAGCTGTTTCATTTTTGATAATAAATATTTTATGAATAGAGTAAGCCAGTCATTAGCACAATAAGCAGATTCTGATCTATCAAGTTTACAATGAAGTTGGTAAGTGTAGCTTACCTGCATGTACAGTACATGTGACTTATTTCCCTAGTCTTTCAGGTGAAAGGAGCTGGATGTCTGATGTGAACCTTGGCAGGCCTATTATTTCCCTTTAATACACATTGATGCTGATAGGAGATACGTGCATGTATGGAAGGGAGAATAGGTCTCAATCTGTAGGGCGCTGAACTCCAAATGAAAAAAGAACTCTGTTCCTTACAGGTAGAAATCAGAGGCCTGACAGAGAACTGGCCCTGGGCGTGGAAGAGTATGGAGAGAGACACTCACGTCTATTGAAAGATGCTGTCAGAATTGTGCTCTGTTGCAACAGGAACACTAAATGGGTTTATTTATCACTTGATCATGTACGTGGTGCAGCTTAGATCGCATTGTGACAGTAATTTCATGCAGACCAGACATCCAAGATAATACCTGATATCCACAGAGCATAAGAAAATTTGCTTGTTATTCCATGGCACAATATGATAGCAGGGCTTTTGATTAAATGGAGAAAAATAATGAGGGGAAGGAGAAGAGAGCAAGAGGTGGAACTTGAATAATTAAAGCCATTCCACTTATGCCTTGTTGGGTTTCCAAACCACTAAATTTGATATAGATGTTTAATTTCAAAGGAAACTGAACTAAGTTTTCTGACTGTAGACCAGAGATGAACATCCAGCATGACAACATGCCAGAGCTAACTGATTAGTTTTTTCCCAGACCAGTACTTAGCACTCGCAGGGTTAAATGTTTTCTGTAGATTATGCTTGTAAATGATTTAAAACCTCAATTTACCAGTAATCCCAAAATGCAAGAATTGGAAGACCTTTCATTGTAATAAATATTTTAGGGCATTGTAGGGAGGGAAAAGGATTCTTAGTGATCACACAATGTCTGAGCACAATCAAAGCAAGCACCAGCTTGGGCCCAATGCCACATTCAAGCTCAGATTTGTGGGCCAGCCTTTTCTTCCTCTCTAGCAGTGGGGAGGAAACAATTCTGTAGGAGCCGCTCTCTCCACCAAACCTCCAGCAGCAGGACTGAGGTTTAGCAGGGGTTTAACCCATGGTCTTACCCACCCATTCCAGAAGCTAAGCATTCCCTCATGCTTGGAAACATGCAAATCGTAAGGTCCCTCTTCCATGTGTGTGTGTGCCTGTGAATGTAAACGCGGGAGTGGAGTGCAGAGTGGGGAAGACAGTTGCTGATTTCCCCCCACACCCTTAAAAAACCTGTAAACCGTTAAATAAAATGCAAGATGAGCTGATGGTGACGTGTCTGGCTGAAATGCTCATTGATTCTACAGATCACAAAGGCCTCTGTGGCAGCCCGTAGCTCTTCCCTGATATCCAAGGATACTAATCTAAAGGGACAGCACATGCTTTCATTACTCTGATAAGACAAACAGCAACCTGTGAGGTTTGCCTGGTGTCACCTGACAAACAATCCCTTATCTTTTCTTTAAAAACCAACAAGGAAAGCTTATGCCCAAATCAATCTGTTAGTCTTTAAGGTGCCACCAGACTCCTTGTTTTTGTGGATACAGACTAACACAGCAACCCCCTGATACTTACCTTTTCTTTGGTTCACAAACCTGATTATTTGCTCTTAGCAATAACAAGAAGCTTTTTGGGTTTTTATGAAAGCCAAATAAAAATGATGATAACTCATCATTTATTGTAGTTTAGCTGAATATATCTAGTAAAAAGAATGAACAGCTCTGAATATGCCACGTCAAATAGGAAGAGAACAGGGCGAAGAAGCCACGACTTTTCTGATAATAAATCCTGTTAAGTAATGAAGAGTCACAAAGTGGACGCTTAAGCTGCTGAGCAGCATGGCAATCTGTGTGGGCAGTCTGCTGTGTTCATTGGGGCGTTGTGGTGGGTATGCCAGTCTGCCTGTGTGGCTCACAAGGCAGGATCAGGACCTTGGATTGTTCTAAACAAAATGCCTCACTTTCATTTAAACGAGAAAATTGATTTCGAAGAGCAAAAGATCAGAACGACAGTCTAGCCGGCGCAGAAAACATCAGCTATCTCTCATGCTCCGCTCTTTCGCTTGCCTAATTAAATGCTCCTTCGGGCTTGGACATTAGTTGCAACAGTGTTAGCACCTTTAATGTTCTGAAGCACAAACACAGCTATTCACATGGACTGTAGTTTAATTTATGTACCTACGCTGTGAGATATTTAACCCTTATTGGGCAGGATTAAAATACTCTGAAAAATGCATGTTTCATGGAAGCAATGGCCTTCGAATGAAATAGCTATGCCAAAAACTAGAAAAGGGCTACTTTGTCCAGATTCCCTACATAGAAGGCTGGGGCTTTCACACGTCAAACCGGAAGATAGTTTACTTGTTAGATGTTGCCTCTCAGATCTGCATCCTAATCCTTCATCCTGTGATCTCCTTTTCAACACACGTCACAGCCTGTTTTTATTAAAACTGTGTTCCTTGTTATACGTGTCATGACAGCAATGTAGGCAATGTTACCCCAAGAATGTCGGGTTACATTCTTCTTTCTAGAGTGGTTAGAGTCACAAAGATGCTGTGACAAATATTTTCACATGTAAGCAGCCAAGCCTAATGACTAATGGAGGACCAAGGCACTAAATTGCAAAATTCTTAAAGTAATTTTAAGATGTTCTTTAAAAAGAATATATGGAAAATTATATACATGCCATACTCACATCTTGAATATCAGGCAGAAGTGTTCATGAATATCACAAAGTATGGCTCCCTTTCTCCCCTTTACTCCTATACCCTGGTCTCCATTCTCCACCTGTCAGGGGTTTTGGGAGCTCCCCTCTCTCCTTCCCATTCCAGGGTCTCTGTGTATACTTCTATTCCCACCATTCTTATTTTTTTCTTTCTCCTTTTTTTTCCTTTTCCTTCCATTGGGTCAACATTTTAACACTGTATTAGGAGGATGAGGAGAGCTGAGATGGTAAGTATTGTTATGCTGGATGCTGTTATCCATTGATTCTTTGATCTATAGACAATTACAGAGGTGATTTTAGCTGCCGGCTCTGCTAATCAGATGCTGGGGGCTCTGTGTGCCCCCCATTTCCCTTTTCAGATTTTCACCAATCAATAGGGTTCTGCCAATTAATGCCTAGAACTTTCCCTGAAATGTTGGAATTGATTGGCTGTGCATTCCAAGGTTATTGTGTTATAGACAAAGAATGTTCTTCAGTTGAGTGTAAGGCCTTGCTTTGTTGGGCCAACTAAGAGATCTTAAAAATAAAAATAAACACACAAATTGCAAAAAAATCCCCGCAAATGGCTGAGAATGTTATGTAGTTGGGTTCTGCTGTATTCCAGTATCTCAAACTATGGTACTGAAAGGTATTTAGAATAGCCTAATTTTCTTTCTCTGTCTTGAATTATTAGCATAACGACACAATGCTAGTACACTTGAGAAATAGGGATGCAGATAATCTCCTATAAAAGATAGTCTATGCATCCCCTGCAGTGAGTCTTGATGAATTTTATGCCAGCAATTGATTCTGCAGTCTACAGTACCCATTAGTCAGCCAGACATACTCCAGCAACTACATTTGTTTTACTGCTGCCTACTGCGTTTTTTAAAATGCCCCAAACTCAACATATAAATCTCAGCTTTGCCATTATTGATGCCAAAAAAATTCGAACTTGAAGCCTTTTTAGGCGCTCAGAACAAAAAACATTTTTGAAGTCAGTTCAGATATAATCTAGCAAAGTGGTTGCAGTCTATAGAATGTAGCTACTTTAATTCCTTCTCTCCTCTGTACTTTGGTCAGGTTCCTTCTCAGTCACATCAAATCGATGGTCAGATAGGAAAACAACATGAACAAGTCTCTAAATATTATAGCTAGGGAAGGGTGAACTATGTAGAGTTTTTAATTTTTTCAAAACCTCTCAAAATTCACAATTTTGAGTTTACAAAACTATATTGAGTATAGAAAACTTTTTTTATCCCATAAGGATGATGCCATTAAAAACAAAACTATAGGAAGTCTATACAATGATTTAAGCATAGAAGAATATCCTTCAAAAGCTCAGCCTACTTAAGTGGGATGACTGATGTTCTGAATTTCATTAAAAAAAAATTCCTTCTTGTCTCCCCATCACTGCAGATTTTTTAAGAGGGTGACATTTCAGTTAGACAACTACAGTATGTAATTGACTACTGCTTTATTTCCATAGGCCTAAGGCCTGATTCTTTAACTTCTGAGTAATTCCACTGAATCATGTCTTTGTAAGAACTGCATGCATAGGTAAAGGTTGTGGGATTGGGCCCTTAATTTGAATATGGAAATTGAGAGGCATGATTTAAAGAGATGTATGATGTCACTTGCTATTTCTAGGAACAGTGCCACTGACATTTTGTAAAATGACTTCTGGATTGTATTATGGTAAAGGAAAATGTGTCTTGCCTTTTCGTAGGGAAGGGTTAAGTAAACTGAGTAAGAAAAACTAGTAGATTTTCCAACCCAGTAGTAGCTGATACTGTTGTGTTAAAGTTTCCTATTTGTTCTATGTTCTGTGGAGCATAGGAAAGGAGAAAGTTGGTTCCTGAGGAAGGGTGAAGGGGCAGAGGGAAAAGCGTTGCCATTCCACTTTACTTTCTGTATCTCGAACTTTATTAGATTTGGCTCATTTTCTTAAACAGTTCCTGGTCTCTGATCTAGAGCCTGTGCTCAAATGGCCCAGCTGAAGCACATGTTTAGAATCTATGAAAACCTATCTGGTCTCAGACTCAAGCATAGTCAGTAAATGTCATAATAAAGGGAAGAGAGATTCTATATGTATATGTTTATTACAGAGCACACAGCCTGCTTTTAGGTCTAAAATATACAGTGTCACAGTTTCAGGGTAACTGAACCTGTAGTTCCCCCTCCATGGTCCCATCAGGGCCCCCACTAAAAGGTTTCCAGCTCCAAGCCATCACCTCTCCTGGGCAGAACCCCGTGTTGTCACTCCCTTCCAACTAGGATTTTGAAGTTTGCACAGCTCCCTGATCTACACTCTGATATCCCCAGCAAGCCTACATGGCCAGTGCCTGTGTTTTGCTTTCTCTCTGAAGGCTGTGACCAGTGTATTGTCAGCAGTTAGAAGTTAGCACACAGCTCCTGCTAAGCAAGCACATTTATTCTTAATACATGAACCAGCGTGCATGCCAAAAAGCTTACTAGAGGTCACTCTCAGCTCCAACACAGGGCTCTGGTAGGAGTCAGTCTTTCAACCGCCCTCCCCAGCTGGGTTTTCCCTGAGGTTTCAAGTTCATATCCGGTTTTACATATGGCTGGGCAGATCAGCTATTTCTTTGTGGCTTGAGCCTCTGAACTCCAGTCTTTGGGAAGAGGTAATCACCAGCTAATGGCCCTCTCTTCAGGGTGTAGCTTCAAAAGGCTGTTTTTTTCCCCATAAAACACTCCCAATGATTCCCCCAGAAACCCATTTAGCCCCTTTATTGCCCCAGAAGTCCATGCTTGTCTGGCCCTTTTCAATATAGTCATTGAACTCATTATACTTCCCAGGTCTCACATCTGTCACACACACTAATAAAAACTCCTGAGTGTCACCATTCAAATGAAATGTAACAAAAACATGGTGAAATGTATATTTTGATATGGCAGGTTAGGGAATGATTATATTGATGTTAGTAAAACAAGACACTAAGAGGAAAATGTAAATTGCTGAACTCCATATGGAGAACTTATGCCACCAACGTAAATAAAGCTAACCTGCTTCCCAAGTGAAGTAATGTTTTTGAAAGGAAAATATAGCATTTCAGTTATGAAGATATGAAACAAGGCTGTAAAAATGATCTAAACAGTTCAGATCTGGAACTGAGAAGCACCATGAAAGAAGTGGAGAAGAAACCACAGAATGATATGTAGATTAAGGATATGAATTTTTTCCTAAGGTACATTCTTGATTGGATGCACCATTAACCCCTTGGAAATGATTTATTTCTATTTTTCATCCTGGTGGTGGTCAGCCTCACAGAGATATGTTGTCTTGACCCATCTCACTTGGAGAATTTTCTACAATGCACAGGTGGGATTTTTTTGGTGACCCTTTGGGAGGCAGTTGGTCCAGTGGACAGGGAGCTGGATTTAGAATTAGGAGATCGGGGTTTCAGTCCTCATTGTGCTGCTAATCTACTGGGTGAACTGGGGAAGTCACTTCCCCTCTCTGGGCCTCAGTTTCCCCATATGTAAAATGTGAATAATGATACTTACCTTCCTTTGTAAAATGCTTGATGATCTATGGATGAATAGAACTACATAAAAGCTATGTATTATTATTATTTTTCATGCAATTTTGGGGACACAACTCTGTGTCTAGTCTGTCTAATATACCAACACTGCTACAACAACACTGAAAATAATTTTATATTGTCTTTCATGTGCCTGCTAAATGTTGCAACATGTGAGTTCATATGTTTTTGTCAGGTTCAATCTGTTCTAAAATGCTTTTAGTCCAGTAAATTGAAATACTGATGGAGAATAGAACATACCTCTTAAAAAAAAAAAGTAGGTCATGTAGTGTGTATTTAGGTTCTCTTTCCCTATTGGAATCAGTAGATTAATCGGTCCCTTGACATAGACAGAGCTGTAACATAGAAGGGGTTAAATTTTCTTTGATTTTCAGGTTCAGTACTTACATTACTGAGGTCATAAATGAAAACCATAAGGTGCCTTGGAGCAAATTTTGGTATTGATCTATTCTCTTTATTGCTTTGTAGCTGAAGCAGTCCCTTTAAGAGTTTGATATGTCTGCTTATATGAATGACACATCTCACCTGCCTCCTAAGTAGGCAATGACAGCTAGAAGAAAAAGATCTGCCTTCCTTCATAAATGTTTCTTACTATGAGCTGGCAGTTACCTAGACTATTGTTTGCCCCTAAAATATCTACTGTTCGTCTAGTGTTGTAGATTGAAGCTAGGCTCTGTGTGTGTGTGCGCGCGCGCGCAAGAGAGAGAGAGAGAGAGCACACGCGTGCGTGCAACTCTGGATCTGCAGGACAAATCATACACCTGTCAATGTGATTGCATGCCAACACACAGTTGTAATTTCTGCTTCCTGAACCGCCGTACAATTCAATTTCTGAATTGTCATTTAAAATGATCCCCTCTGCAATGCAACTCTCAGTGCGCAGAAAAATCTCACCTGCACCTGAACAGCCTTTGAGAATACAATATAAAGACTCACTTCAGGGTATTTTCAGGGCATTTCACACTGAAGGATTATTAGTTAAGGGCAGTTTGGCACACTCCTCTCAGACCTATTCAGCAAAAATATGGAGTTCTGCAGTTTTGGCCTCGGGGGATCAGCAGGCCTGTGAGCAGCTGCCTTAGAGTCTTACTCTGTGTCAGGAACCAAGCTAACACCTTTTCATGCCAGAGAGTTCTGACTCCTCTTTGACGTTACCCAGGAGCGCTGCCAGCTTTTGGGCGGCGGAAGGTCCCACCCTGAAATGCCGCCCCCCCACAGAGGCAGCGGAAGGTCCCGCCGCGGAAATACCGCTGCAGTCGCCGCTCCCCAAATCGCAGCGCCCTAGGCGACTGCCTAGATCACCTAATGGGTTGCGCCAGCCCTGACTTTACCCTCCCCCCCTTCAACTTGGGCTAGCAGAAAAGAGGAAAACATAGGTCCCGCACCAATATACATGGAAATTTGCCCACTCCCAATGTTGGGGTTGAACTGAGCACAGGTGTAAGCAACAAAGGGACTACGTGCTTGTTCCAATTGTGAGAAATCAGGGCAGGAGTCTCAATTATTATTTGAGATTATCTGAATTTGTCACCCCCAATTTGAAAGTTAAATGGATACAATATTGCTAGTCAACAAAGAGCGGAACAAAGACAGCTTCCAAAGCTGCAGACGGTGAGTTGTTGCATCCAGTGAATCAGAGCTTGTGTTTTGGAGGAAGGCTGTTGCGCCTGTAAACACACTTCTAGCACTATATAAATAATTAGGGGAAAGGTATCATTTTAAGAGGGAAAATTCTACCCTCTTGGCTGCCTGCAGAGATGCCTTCCCACCCCATAAGAAGCTACAATGTGGTTCTGTGGAATGGACCATTCCTTATGAATAGAATAAGAGGAGGAAGACTGAGTAAGCCTGGTGCTGTTTCCTTGTGCCAAATGTGTGTATATATGTCGCTAGATTTAAAATCAGTCTCTCAGGGTTATTTTTACTCCTTTTATGGGACAGCAGTGGGCTATGTACGTAGGTGTATTTCCATCAGCACTCTCACTGGACATACCAATAAAGTAATATCTTACAGAGGAAGAATGATCTTGTGCCCAAGACACAGCAGCAGGTACCTGGGACATCTGAATTCTAGTCCCTGTACTTCTGCAGCTCTCCTATGTGTCCTTGGGCAAGTTTTGTAGGCAAAGTTTTTGAAAACTGGCCACTGATTTAGGGTGTACAACTTCACACACCTAAGTGTCTCCAGTTTAGCACTCAAACTCAGCTGAGATCTTCGAAAATGTGTAGGTCTCAACCTCTCTGTGCCTGAGGGATTAACAGTTCCTTATCGAACTTGAGTATTGTGAGACTAAGTTAATTAATGTTTGAGAGGTGCTCAAATACTACAGTAATGCCAATAGATTATACAAATAAAATAAAACTACCTTGCCATTGCTTGAATTTTCTTTATAAATTGGCTTTAGTAAGGCTTTTGATACTGTCTCACATGCCTTTCTCATAAACAAACTAGGGAAATACAACCTAGATGGAGCTACTGTAAGGTGGGTGCATAACCGGTTGGAAAACCGTTCCCAGAGAGTAGTTATCAGTGGTTCACAGTCAAGCTTGGAAGGGCATAACAAGTGGGGTCCTGCAGGAATCAGTTCTGAGTCTGGTTCTGTTCAATATATTGGTCAATGATTTAGATAATGGCATAGAGAGTACACTTACAAAGCTGGGGGCGGGGGTGCAAGTACTTTGGAGTAGCAGTTCTCAAGCTATGGGCTGGGCTTCCCAGGGGAGGCATGAGCTCTGTGTTTTGTTTTTTAAATAAGAGTTCTGGCTGTCATCCCTGGTTGGCTAGGGCTCATGCAGAAGGGCTGTGCACTCCTGGGAGGTGGGAACAGGGACAGCCAGAGCCCCGCCTCCCTGGCTTGGACTCTCCTTCCCCCGCCCTCTAATCCCTCACCAGGAGGCAGCGGGGCTCCAGCTGTCAGTCCTGGCGTGGCAGTAGCAGCGCACAAGTATGGGTGGCAATGGGGTGCTAAGTCTGCTGTGAGAAATGATATTGATTAATATCACTTTTCACATTGCCACCCTTACTTCTGTGCTGCTGCTGGCGCACGCTGCCTTCAGAGCTGGACGCCCGGCCAGCAGCCGCTGCTCTCCGCTCTGCCTTCAGAGCTGGGTGGTAGTATATGTACTTGGGGGTGGGGCGTAAACTATTATAGACAGAAAGAAGGGGGGGGGGCTACCAAATACGTTTGAGAACCACTGCTTTGGAGGATTGGATTAAAATTCAAAATGATCTGGACAAACTGGAGAAATGGTCTGAAATAAATAGGATGAAATTCAATAAGGACAAATGCAAAGTACTCCACTTAGGAAGGACCAATCAGTTGCACACATACAAAATGGGAAATGACTGCTTAGGAAGGAGTACTGTGGAAAGGGATCTGGGGGTCATAGTGGATCATAAGCTAAATATGAGTCAATAGTAGAGAACTGTTGCAAAAAAAGCTAACAGCATTCTGGGATGTATTACCAGGAGTGTTGTAAACAAGACACAAGAAGTAATTCTTCTGCTTTACTCTGCGCTGATACAACCTCAACTGGAATATTGTGTCCAGTTCTGGGTGTCACATTTCAGGAAAGATGTGGACAAATTGGAGAAAGTCCAGAGAGAGCAACAAAAAGAATAACAGTCAAGAAAACATACCTATGAGGAAAGATTGAAAAAAATGGGTTTGTTTAGCCGGGAGAAGAGAAGACTGAAGAGAAACATATCAGTTTTCAAGTACATAAAAGCTTGTACAAGGAAGAGGGTGAAAAATTGTTCTTGTTAACCTCTGAGGTAAGGACAAGAAGCAATCGGCTTAAATTGCAGTAAGGTAAGTTTAGGTTGGACATTAGGAAAAAGTTCCTAACTGTCAGGGTAGTTAAGCACTGGAACAAATTGCCTAGGGAGGCTGTGGAATCTCCATTGTTGGAGGTTTTTAAGAATAGATTAGACAAACACCTGTCAGGAATGGTCTAGTTATTTTATGTAGTCCTGCCATGAGTGCAGAAGACTGGACTAGATGACCTCTCGAGGTCCCTTCCAGTCCTACACTTCTATGATTCTATGAAGCGTTTGACTCAGACCCAGAGTTAAAGCTGCAAGTAATTCTGCCTTAATCCAATCTTGCTGTGTCCTATGGTAATATAGCTTGTCATGCCGGAAGTCTAATACTCTGCTTACATTTTCAAAAGTCTTGCATGAATGGCAATGAACAGCAGAACAAGCCAGCCAGGGCACAGTTTCACTTCAGGATGTATTATTTTTCATTTATAGTTTAATGATTAAAAGACTGTCTACAGTTGTAATTACTTTGATATAGGTATTTCCTTGTTGCGTGGATAGGTATGCAAGAGCAGATTCTTTTTAGAATGAGCAATATGGTATTTTACACATATACATTCATTTAAGTGATCGTACGAATGATGAAGATACTGTAAAATGCTAACTACATTCCTGTAATGTTAACTTCCATATTTTAACCGATTAGTTTTGTTTTCTGATTGTAGCATTCTTTGGCACAAATCGGTTTCAACTGTAGTGTTAACTTTGACCATTAAGTTAAAGTTCCTAGTTATTTCGTGTATGTACATAGGTTATTGAGATAGTTTTAGGGAGAGATTTTCAAAGGCAGAAAGGACAACCTTTAGAACTTTGAAAATCTCAACCTTGGAAAAACAGGAGCGTCATTACAGAAAAATTCAAGGGCAGCAGTGACAAAGTTGTGTCAGCATATAGAACGTTCTCTGTTCCAAAGAGCATCATGAATGAGGAAAAACTAGGCAATTATTGCATTCCTAATGACCGTGTCTAAAGTTGCGGGGGTGGGGAGGAGGAAGTGGAAGACATAAAGGAGAATATAGAGCTATGAAAAATCTTGGGGAAGAGGGGCAACTGACCCCTTTCCCCATAGCTAGCAATGCCTCTGTTGAAAAGCGTTGAGATAGAATTATGCAATGTGTATGTGTATAATAATAATCATTATAAAATATAAGGAGATATACCTATCTCATAGAACTGGAAGGGACCCCAAAAGGTCATTGAGTACAGCCCCCTCCCTTCACTAGACCAAGTACTAATTTCCCCCCAATCCCTAAGTGGCCCCCTCAAGTTGGTGTGTATGTCTGTGTGTATGTGTTTTAGCTTTTCATTTATAGATCTGAAAGCACTTTGCAAAGGGAGGTAATTCATTGGTATCCCCTTCTTCGAGATAGGGAAACTGAAGCATTGAATGATTACTGGGACTAGTGCAAAGTTACACAGCAAGTCAGTAGCAGAGCCAGGAATAGAATATATGTCAATCATAGACTTCCTGTATGATCTTGTGCCAGTTATTTCATCTCCCTGTGACTCAGTTTCTGATCTGTAAGATGGAGATACTAATATCTACCTCATAGGAATATTGCGAAGCTTAATTGATTGATGTTTCCAAAGTGTGTTGAGATCTTCAGCTGGAAGTTACTATATATATGCAAAGCATTATTATTACTAGATGTTAGCTGGAAGTGCTTCAGGGAGCCATTGCTATCAAAATTGATACTGTCCTCAAGCTCCCACTTTTAAACATTGCAACATTAGTTTTATATTATTGGGTTGCCAACCCTTCCAGATTGGCCGGGAGTCTCTCAGAATCGATCGCCAAGTGGATACTGAAACCAATCCGGGAGATTTTAATAGGCAACTAAAAGTCCAGTCGGTGCTGCAGTGAGGCGGACGCAGGCTCCTTACCTGCCCCGGCTCCGCGTGGCTCCCAAAGTGACTGGCACATCCCTCTGGCTCCTAGACGCGAGGGTGGCTAGGGGGTCTCTGTGCGCTGCCCCCACCTCAAATGTTGACTCCACAGCTCCCATTGGCCAGGAACCACAGTCAATGGGAGCTGCGGGGGCAGTGCCTGGAGGCAGGGGCAGCGCGCAGAGCCACTTGGCTGCCCCTGAGTGTAGGTGCCGGACATGCCGGTTGCTTCTGGGAGCCCCCCGAGGTGAGCGCTGCCCCAATTGCCTGCCCCAGCCCTGAGCCCCCTCCTGCACCCAAACTCCCTCCCAGAGCCTGCACCCCAAACCCCCTCCCACACCCCAAGCCCATGCCCTAGGCTCAACCCGCACCCCCTCCCGCATCCCAACTCCCTGTCTAGGCCCGGTGAAAGTGAGTGTGGGGGGGAGAAAGCGACGGAGGGAGGGGGGAATGGAGTGAGCAGGGGGCGGGGCCTCAGGGAAGGGGTGGGAAGGGATTGGCCTCCGGGCAGGGGTGGGGTAAGGTTTGGGTTTGTGTAATTAGACAGTTGGCAACCCTCTATATTATTACTAAATGAGAATGATCATTAAAAGGATGTTTTTATCTTAATCTTTATTTTAAGCCCTTAAACATATATGGTGAAAGTCCCTCCTGTGCAGCGAGCCCACACAAGACCTCTCAATCACTTACATCTCACTTCAGCCTATTTAAGTGGTGAAGAGGTAAATCAGGAGCAGTCTATTATGTTTGTCTGTTCAAATCTTTGCTCTTGAGGTCCCTGTGCTATTGATTGACAGCTCTCTGGATCTCACTCATGTTGGCAGGCACGTGTTAGTCATTGGTATGAGAAGGAAACCTGCTGCATGAAGTTCTCAACCTATAAATCAGAATCGTTTGATGTAATCCTGAATGGATCACTGGGTAGGTTCAAAAGGCAAAGATGTCAGCACAAATCATGCTCTGGTGCGTCAAGGAAGTGTTACTGCTGCAAAAAGCAATTAGTGTTGTAGATGTGTCAGCATGGAATGCACAGTATATGTTCTTTTCCGGGGCAATTATAGCCAGATAGACACATGCATGAAGCATGTAGTGTTGCTGTGCTGGGAAATAATGGGTGTAGGTATGCAGGGGGAAATGGCCTTCAAATGAGATCATTCTAATTGCTTGTTATGCTTAATTGTATTACTGCTAGAGTTGGGTGAAAATTTTTGGAAGAATATTTTATTAGCTGAAAAATGCAGTTTTTGTGGATCCAAAACTACCTGTGAATTTGACATGCATTTGTGGAACAGTTTCAGCCAAAAGGTTTTTGGGCTAGATTCTCAATGGGACTTAGAATCCCTTTCACAACACTGGAGAAAGAGCCCTCCATCCCTGCCTCTAGGGTTGGAAGGATTAGATTTTTATTGGTAAATGTCAGAAAATGTCAATTTTACCGCATACACACAAATAGACAAAAACATTTCCATCATTAATAACTGAAGTTTACAAATAGGCAAAGTAAGAAAAATGCTACTTGAGAACTTATTAGAGTTTGACCGAAGCTGTTTACTTTGTATATTTTGACATGACGTTGACAATTTGTGTTAACGGTTATAAAGTTTAACTTTATGAATCTTGATGTCTACTGTTAAGTAATTAAATTATTGTCTGATTCTCCCCAGGATTTCCTGCAGCTGTAAAAACTTAGTGATAAAAATAAAAAAAGCTTCAAAAGCATAATTTTGCACAACTGTGAAAATGATCAAAACCATAAAAATGCTTAAAACTAACCATCAATATTATCTATCAAAATGATAAATTAAAAATCAAATTCTGCTAAGCCTACTTGTAACCTTTAGCTCAGTAGTTAGGGCCCTTATTGGGGATGTAGGAGACCCAAGTTCAAATCCCCACTCTGGAACTGGGATTTGAACCCTGCTCTCCCTTCTCCTAGCTAAGTTCTCTTATTTCCAGGCTATCCTGGGGTAGGGCTCTTAAGGCAAGTCTACACTTAAAACACTGCATTGGTGCAGCTGTAGTGCTTTAATGCAGATGCTCTAAGCCAATGGGAGAGAGCTCCTCTACATGGGGGGCTTAGGTCAGTATAACTGTGTCACTCAGGGGTGTGGATTTCTCACACCTTTGAGTGATGTAGTTATACCAATATAGGCCTGTGTAGTAGGAAGAGAGCCTGAGACACAAGCCCTTGTTTTAGAGGCCTGGTAGAGGCAGGACCTGCTTACAGAATTTGGCAAGAACAGGGCTGATATTGCAGAAATACACATTTTTAAGAAGTGCTAGTCACAGAGTGCTCACACAAACACATCCTGATATCAAGTGGTATCAGAACATCCCAATATGAAAGATGATACAAAAACATTCCCCAAGGATAACAGGAACACACTGACTCTGCCTAAAAGATAAGGGCAGGATAACAGTACGTAATAGAGATGTTTTGATCGAACCAACATGTACAAGATGATGGGTGATAACTAGTCAGGTCTGAGGCAGTAACTAACTATGTCAGAGGGGTAGTACTAACTTGTTCGTATTGGGGTATAAAGATATATCTCAGCGGGAATATCTTTGTCTGGCCATAGGGAGGAACGGAAAGTCCCGCCGTTCACTGAGCTGGTCCATTGTTACGGGCATAGAAGTATTAGTGGTAGAGTCTGTTGGATACTAGTACCGTGCTTTGTCAACAATAAACCTGGCTGGGTGCCTTCCCACCTTAACGGATCTTGTAGTCATTGGGCGGTTGGCTCGAGGTCTGCCATGCCAGCTGTCTGCGCAGGGCTGGGGCGGCACACAGAAAGAACACGCAGCCAAACATCTACCAACATCTAACCACAGTCTGTAGTGTAGATCAGACCTTAGTCTCTCCTGTTGAAACTGTTCCACTTTGTACGAATACTTAATTAGTCATTGGAGCAAGGACTTGAATTTGGATCCCCCCTCACAGCTGAGTGTCCTAACCTTTGGGCTAGAGAGTCATTCTCACTTTCTTTCTCTGGCCCAATGACTATTTAAATATTTTATACAAAGTGGAGCAGTTTTAACTGGAGAGATTGAGAGACCCTTATCCCAGAATATCCAATACCTTGGTGGTGAGGGTCCTTACCTGGGAGATGGGGAGATGTGGGTTCAAATCCTTATCCTAGAACAGGGATTTGAACCTAGATCACCCCCATCCCAGATGAGCACCCTAGCCACTGGGCTAAAGATTATAAGGAGGGCACCATCAACTCCTCCTCCAGCTGTTTTGTGACTCTAGCCCAGAAACAAACGGTTTGGGTCAAATGGAATGTGTCATTCAACCTGAAATGGACTTGTGTAATATGCCAAACATTTTGGATTCAATTCAGGTTGAACCAAACCCTTTCCCCCAGATTATTATTATTTAGGAACTCCCAGCGAACCAAAAAATCAGTTATTCACCCAGGTCTAATACTGCCACATTGTGTTTTGTGCTCGTTCATTCATTTGCAGGCTAAGGCTCCAGTCATGAAATATAACATGTGATACATTCTAGTTTGCGATTACAGTAAATGCAAGACCAACAACCACCCTCGCTGGCACCAGGAACTGCTCATTCCTTTATATCGGGAAGTTCAAAAAAAGCAGGGTCTACAGGAATAGTGGGACAAAAAGGGCCAGTGCCAGTCCAACAGCTCCTTAATTGCAGGCTTTGAAGCAATCCCTGCCAACTCTATGAAGTACCTTTTAACACAAATGCATGTTAATCAGTAGTAAACACTCATTTTCAGTCTCGTCTGGTGTTTATTTCTCAAGTGTGCTTTGGAATGATTTAGGTTTTGGCTTGTTTCTGTTTTGTTTCTGCAGTCTGAATTGTCCACTCAGGCCTGTCTATGTTTTGGGAAACCTCGCGTCATCAGGAAGTTTAGGGAATATATTCTTCTCTTGAGCCCTGATCGTCCCCTCTGGCGTGTGGTATGGAGGGGAGACAAAATATGCAAAAACCCATAGGAAGTGGACTGAGGACACAGCATGGAAGGGAGAGGTAGCTATGCAGTATGCTCATTCCCATCCTTCTAGGATGATACACTGGTTCCGAGCTCTCTGTGGCTGGAGATGTGACCACCCAGAGGGAAGGAGTAGTTGCAGGGCCGCCCAGAAGATTCAGGGGACCTGGGGTCTTCAGCGGCAGGGGGCCCCCGCCGCCGAATTGCCGCCGAAGACCTGGCACTTTGGTGGCGGGTCCCGGGGCGGAAGGACCCCCTACTGCCGAACTGCCGCCGAAGATCTGGAGCGGAAGAAGCTCTGGGGCCCCGGGCCCCGCGAGAGTTTTCCGGGGCCCCCAGAGCAAGTGAAGGACCCCACTCCAGGGGCCCCAAAAACTCTCATGGGGGCCCCTGCGGGACCTGGGGCAAATTGCCCCACTTGCCCCCCCCCCCCTCCGGGCGGCCCTGAGTAGTTGGGGTGGGGAGAGAAGGAACTGCCCGATTTGTACATACCCATCTTGGGGTAGCCTATGTTTTGGTGCAAAATGCATTACAAGCCACCACTCTCCAGAACCATAGTAACTCCTGCTCTGTTCTTTGAGAACTGTGCCGTGTGTGTGTGTGTGTGTGTGTGTGTGTGTGTGTGTGTGTGGCAGGGTGTGTGACTGTGCAGACTTCTGTATTTGCAGAGGAGCCTGTGGGGGAGAGCAGACAGACTGAAAGCAACGGGAAACAGATCTGTTTTTCTCAGGGATCTAAGCTGTTTGAGTACTGGTGGCATGCCTTCTCACCACCCTGCTCTATCAGCAGCCTTGCCTCTGGGAGCAGGTGGGACACGTAGGAATGATGGGGAAACAAAACCCATTGTTCTTTTTCTGCATGGTTTTATCCTGAGATGAATTAAAGGCTCAATGTGTGCAAATAACTTCTTATGCATGCACCTGGAGAGAAGAGGACCCCTCTATTCCTGTTAAAGCTACAAGCCATTGTTTCACTAGGGATCCCAGACACGAAGTAGACTTCCGTCATCATTGATGCTTTTCTTGTGATCTGATATTTACAGTGTTTGGAAATATTACACCCCATACCAGTGTGCTGAAATGAATCTTGCAGGGGAATTTGGAAGTGGAATGGCATAGGCAAACACATGCAAGCTTACTGTAGTTATGGTTGCTTAAGACATAACTAGGATTTGGAATAGCAGCAGTGATATGAATCAAGTTAGCAGGACACTGTTTAGGGAAGCTTGCAAAGCATCTGCCTGAACTGCTCTGAGCTTTATCCATTGTCAGTCTCTCATTTGCATAAGCCCTAAACCGTATCTTTCAAAATGGAAGTTTTAAATTTCTCAGCCATCAGTTATTTGAAATATTGCCTATGCAAATTTGTTAAAATATACATGAAATAAAATTCAACTAATAAATTATTAATTTTGGTAATGTCAGAACTCTTCTAGCAACCTCAAATACATTGAGTAATAAATATTAATGCTTAGAAATAGTGTGCACAATATAATATATTTCTATAACTTTTCTCTGTGTGCGTATAAATTGTAAAATGCATACAGGCATTGAAATGTATTGGCTACTATTCAAACTTGATATTTATTTGAGATAAGATTTTGATCAATATTTCCTTTTTTAATTATTAAGTTTCTGTTTAACGAGCTCCTGCGATAATGCAGAAGGGAACTGAAATGAAAGCTTTCACCATTCATTTGTAGAAAGGGGTTTTAAAATAATATTTAATGGGGATTTTCCAAGGAGCTTTTTATTTGCATATTAAAGCCAAAGTAAATAGTTACATGAAATACTGTCATGCTTTTTATAGCCTTGAGAGTATTTATTTTTAAACTTTGTCTCATAACTTTCATGTACTGCCTTCTATCACAATTAATCAAACTATAATATACTTGAAAATGACTTTATTCATTAAGGATGTTACCAATGTAGTTATAGAACTTCCTCTTATATTCTGAACCATACTGTGCATACATTGAAGCTACCAGCAAGTAATAGCCATCCTTGGTGGCATAGCTTTGTGCTCTAGGGATGAATTTTGTAGAGGGAATATTTAATGATGAAGAATGAGAGAACACAGTGTCACCACATCAGGGTGACCAGATAATTTTTTAATGGAGAAAGCTATAGGGAGAGGCTGTCCTAGATCTGATTTTAACAAATAGGGAGGAACTGGTTGAGAATCGGAAAGTGGAAGGCAGCTTAGGTGAAAGGTATCATGAAATGGTACAGTTCATGATTCTAAGGAATGGTAGGAGGGAAAACAGTACAATAAAGATAATGTATTTCAAGATGGCAGACGTTACCAAACTCAGAGAGTTGGTAGGTAAGATACCAGGGGAAGCAAGTATATGGGGAAAAACAGTTCAAGAGAGTTGGCAGTTTTTCAAAGACACTTTATTAAGGGCACAAGAGCAACTATCCCACTATGTAGGAAAGATAGGAAGTATGGCAAGAGACTATCCTGGCTTAACCAGGAGATCTTCAGTGATCTGAAAGAGTCCTACAAAAAGTGGAAACTAGGTCAAATTACAAAGGATGAATATAAAAAAATAACACAAGTATGTAGGGATAAAATTAGAAAGACCATGGCACAAAATGAGATTAAACTAGCTAGAGACATAGAGCATAACAAGAAAACATTCTACAAATACATTAGAAGCAAGAAGAAGACCAAGGACAGGGTAGACCCATTATTGAATGGGGAAGGGGGAACAAGAACAGAAAATGTGGAAATGGCAGAAGTGCTAAATGACTTTTTTGTTTCAGTTTTCACCAAAAAGGTTATTAGCAATTGGACATTTAACATAGTGAACAACAATGAAAATGACGTAGCATCACAGGCTAAAATAGGGAAAGAACAAGTTAAAAAATACTTAGACAAGTTAGATGTCTTCAAATCACCAGGGCCTGATGAAATACATCCTAGAATACTCAAGGAGCTGACTGAGGAGATATCTGAGCCATTAGCAATTATCTTTGAAAAATCATGGAAGATAGGAGAGGTTCCAGAGAACTGGAAAAGGGCGAATATAGTGCCAATCAATAAAAAGGGGAATAAAGACAACCTGAGGAATTATAGACCAGTCAGCTTAAGTACTCCACTCAGGAACAATCAGTTGCACATATACAAAATGGGAAATGACTGGCTAGAAAGGAGTACTGCAAAAAAGGATCTGGGGGTCATAGTGGATCACAAATATGAGTCAACTTTGTAAAACTGTTGCAAAAAAAAGCAAACATCATTCTGGGATGTATTAGCAGAAGTGTTGTAAGCAAGACACGTGAAGTCATTCTTCCAATCTACTCTGCGCTGATTAGGCCTCAACTGGAGTATTGTCCAGTTCTGGGTGCCACATTTCAGGAAAGATGAGGAAAATTGGAGAAAGTCCAGAGAAGAGCAACAAAAATTATTAGAGGTCTAGAAAATATAACTTCTGAGGGAATAGGGCTGTCCCTAGGCATTCTGGGGCCCTACGCAGCCCCCTGTGGGGGTGTGTGTGTGGGGCCCCAGGCCTCCGCAGGGGCGGGGAGGGGCTGGCTTGCGGACAGGGGGGAACTGCCCCCCAGCACTCACCAGTGGCGAGGCTGGGGCTGGGTCACTGCACTTCCCGCCGCTGGTGAGTGCAGGGCCGACCCTGCTGCAGTCCTCAGGGGAGTGGGGGCGGGGTGGGGTGGGGACTTCGGGGAAGGGGTGGAGTGGGGGCGTGGCTGGGGCAGAGCAGGGGTGGGAAGAGGCGGGGCTGGGACGGAGGTCATGGGGAAGAGGCGGAGCAGGGGCTGGAGCAGCACGCAGCTGCTTAGGGCGCCAGGAAATTTGGTGCCCCAAATTTCCTGGTGCCTTACGCAGCTGTGTACTTTGCATATGGGTAGGGATGGCCCTGTGAGGGAAGATTGAAAAAATTGGGTTTGTTTAGTCTGGAGAAGAGAAAACTGAGAGAGGACATAACAGTTTTCAAGTACACCTCTACCTCGATATAACGCTGACCTTGGGACCCAAAAAATCTTACCATGTTATAGGTGAAACCGCGTTATATTGAACTTTCTTTGATCCACCGGAGCGCGCAGCCCCACCCCCCTGGAGCACTGCTTTACCGCGTTATATCCGAATTCATGTTATATTGGGTCGCGTTATATCGGGGTAGAGGTGTACATAAAAGGTTGTTACAAGGAGGAGGGAGAAAAACTGTTCTCCTTAACCTCTGAGAATAGGAGAAGAAGCAATTGGCTTAAATTGCAGCTAGGGCAGTTTAGGTTGGACATTAGGAAAAACTTCCTAACCGTCTGAGTGGTTAAGCACTGGAATAAATTGCCCAGGGAGGTTGTGGAATCTCCATCATTGGGGATTTTTAAGAGCAGGTTAGACAAACACCTGTAGGGATGGACTAGATAATACTTAGTCCTGCCATGAGTACAGGGGACTCGACTACTTGACCTGTCAAGGTACCTTCCAGTCCTACGATTCTATGATATTAGGGGCTTTGTCTCATACATGCAACTATACCCCCATACCCCCTGAAAAAAAAGCGTTCTGATTTTTGACACTTGCTATCTGGTCACCCTACACCACATTATTCTTTTGCATTGCTACAGGAGAACTGACTGCTGCATTAAGGGAGTATTATGTTACTTTATCATATTATTCTGAAGATGGTGCTAAAAGACTGCAATCTGTTTAAATATTTCCTGTGTGTGTGTGTGGAGGGGGAGAACCTATCACATCACACAGAGTTGAAATTTTGATAGAAATAATTTTCTTCTGAATCCTATTTTAAGATATATGTGTGTGTATGTGTCTGAATATACTGGAGTGAGCCCACATTGTAATGGTTTTGTTAAATATATACTCTTTTCCACAGACTATTTTCCCTCATAGTTTTATACAGCACTTTCTTAGGATCCTGCAGTGCTCAGAGATAGTGATCTCAGTGTAACTTTCACTGAGACTGCAGGATTGGGCAATAAAAAAACCACATCAGCAGCATGCTGGATTTTCAGATGGAAACAAAGCATGGTAGAATCCATAAATTGTTAATATTTGTCAAAGTTGAATAATACAAGAATTAGGAATATAGCGATCTCCTAAAGATAAGGGAAAACACAGGTGATCTCAGATACCATTGTATGACAGCTGCTGGTAAGTGCTGACTTGTTAATGGTGGCCATAGCAATGATTCCAGTAATTGGGAGATTCCATACAGAGGTTAGAGCCTCACATAGTGGAAATTGGCATAATTGCATTAACTTCAATGGAGCTATGTTGATTTCCATTTTCTGAGGATCTATCCCTGAGCTGTTTTAAAGTATATGATTGGGTGTTCACACCACTCAGGGTTAGAAGGGATTAAGGTGGCCAGGTAGGCCATCTAACTGCCCAGGCTGCACCTGGAAGAGTAGTCAGGGAACAGGAAGTTGATTAAAGGAGGTTCAGCTGGGCAGGGCAGGGAGTTGAGAACAGATAGGGCAGTGGGGAAAGAGCAGTTACTCCCTGAGAAGAGGGAGCAGTGTTTGGAGGCTGTAGGGAGATTGTCTGCAGTTAGTCTCTGGGAAGAGGGAGGAAGGAATTGATTTGGAGCTGGTACTCTCAGAGGAGTGGGGGACCAGGAAGAGTAGGAAGCAGTTCAGGGAAGAAGCAGCAAGGGCTGAGATGTTAGAGCCCAGAATTGCTGAGCTGAGGGTCCCTGGACTGAAACCTGGAGTAGAGGGCAGGCCAGGTTCCCCTACTGGCCACTGGGGAAGTGGTACCACCAGGACAGCACAGGAGAAGACTGCCTGAGACTGTTTGCATAGAAGGACTTAGGTACCCCAGAAGTGGGAAATATGGATGGTTCCTGGCAGGACTGCAGGGTGAGAGGAGGATGGGAGGAACACCACCAGAAGAGGGCGAACCAACTGGCAGACCGAGTCCCCAGGATGGCCAGCAGGAGGCGCTGCTGTGGTGAGTGGACCCCGTGACACATTAATTAAACTGTTTTACTAGTCTTCTCATTTTCTTTTTAAAAAGGAACTGCTGGATTAATCACAACATACTGATATGTTGTGTCTCATTTACTGCATTAATGGACATCTCCATACATGGTTAACATTTCCTCTACCCATATTGGCTTACTGTTACTGTATGCTGAATGATGATGACAGGCAACATAACAAGTGACAGATGGGAAAATAGTTTCTCTGTTTTATTTTTGCAAATATACTCAAGATAATCTCAGACTACTTTGTCATTTGCTGTGCAAAGTCAGATATGTTGCACAACTAAATGATGACCCTTCACTGATGTTAAAAGAAACAGGAAAATTTTAAGCAAACATTTGGTAAATCTGATTGGCTAGATGCTCCTCTGTGCCACGATCCATGTGTAGACTTGGCCCAGAGGTTTGAATATACTTGATAGAGCAGATCTAGAATCTTCTCTAAATGTTGCTTTCCCACAAAGACCTTTCATCACCATGGAAAACATGCATGGAAACTGGCAACCTCCTTCCCATCTACAATTGCAGATGAGCAATTCCTATGTTAAGATTTCCTAAGGCTTACCATTATAAAATTTCTAGTAATCTCTTCTTTGAAAAGCTTGTTGCTTGCACTGTTTGCAGTAGGACTTTGAAATTTGGCAGGAGGGTAGGGCCTACCCCCGGGAGGTGCCTTTTGCTGGGCTTGTGAAAATCTGCCTAGATTTGACTGAGTTATAAACTGTTGAAAGTTACCATTTTCCATCTATTGTTTGTGTAGTGCAGCTTGTTTTAGGGAGCATGCCAACCCCACTTTCTCCTACCCTAATGTCTTATACCACTATGCATGCACTGCCCTAGTGTCTCTTCAGCATTTCATACAGAGCTCAAACTCCAGATGGGACACAGATAGGATGATGATGAAGGATTTCCCTTATGAAAGGAATGTACTTTGCGTGGAGAGCCAGGAAATCATGAGTTCTAGACTCATTTCTTGTAGAGACTGACATTAATAAGGGCGATGAAGGGTACAGAATTATTAATAACTTAGGCCTCATAATCCACTGAGAAGTTACGCTAGCTGGAAATAGAACCTAGCTCTCTAATACATCAGACTTTAACCTCATCCTGTGATAAAGTGCCTGGCAGGCAGTAGCATCTAGTGCTCAGCCCACCCCATCTCCTGACATGATCCGTTCAGGATTTGGAAGGGTCCAGTAGATGTATAGAGAGACTTAAGGGTCCTTGGATGAATGGTGCTTGGAGGGGAAAGGTATCCCGACACTGTACCTTTAAGGGCCCAAAACCTTGCGGACAGGGCAGGGTTCCCTCACTCACCCAATCAACTAAGAAGGAAATGGGAGAAGGGAGCCAGCATAAAAGCTGACTCTTCCTTAACAATAGATGGATGCTGACAGGGGAAAGGCTGGCCTGCTGAACCCTCCAGATTGGAAGGCTAAATGGAGAGGGTGTTTGGCTGTGGCCAGTTGGCAAAAGCCTTGTAGTTGAGTCTATCTCAAGGCAAGAGACCTGAGACACGAATCCCACCTCAGAGAGAGGGCTGCAGGGGAGCTCCTGCTTGAATGAGGGAAGGACAGGCTATCCTAAGGCAAGAGGCCTGAGACAAGCCCAGCTCCAGCAAGAGGGCTAAGAGGGAACTTCTGTTTGGAGGAGGAAGATAATGACTGCTTGAAAGGTGACAGGCAGAGGGAGTGCTTGTAATATGGTCAAGATGCTGCAGAGAAGGGCTGGGAATGGTTTTCATAGCTGGCTAAGGAGAAGCTGTGAGGAACCACAGATCCAGGCTGGGACAGCAGAGTCCAGAGACCTGATGAAGATGTCAACAGGTGGGATGAAGATAGGAGCAGCTCAGAGAAACTGAAGAAGGACCAAAGAACCCCAGGAAAGGTCCCCCAGACTGAAAGGGGATGTGTGGATGTTAAAAGAGGCCAAGAAAGTAAAGTTTCAGATAGACATTGGGAGACAGGTTTGAAGGCCATTAGATTTTGAGTTTCCTATTTTTGGACTTTTCTGTTTCTCCTGGAAGAGGAATGGACTGAGTAGGGACCTGTCTGGAGAGCTAAGCCATGAAAAATGGCAAATCACTGCATAATTGGAACAGGTAAAGGGAGTGCTAAACTGCAAACCCCCTTGCAACACTGCACCTGATCATGCTCTGAAGGCGAGAGGCATGATTAGCTACACTTAGCTACACTTCCTCTCAGAAAGAACCTGCTGGTTTTTTGCCCTTGCCCTTGTAAAGTGGGGCTTCTCATAAATAGGTAATACACTGTTTCAGTGTGTGTTCTTCCTTAGTAGTTGGTTCAAGCAGGTTAACAGTCTTCTTCGGGCATCTGCTAGTGTAGTTAGTTTTATAGCTCAAATGGTAGACGTCTTTGCTGCAATACTGAAGATTCAGGAATCAAATCCTGCTGCTGATGTATGATGGAGAGTTGCTACAGTCGCACATAACTGAATTTATTGTTTTTCCCTTTAAAACAACTAGTAAATGACATACAAGAAACTATATTAAAAGAAAGCTATTTAGGTTTCAGAGTCAGGCACTCAAAAGTTAGCAAATGCCATCACTTAGGTTGCCTGTGTAACCTTAATTTGGCTACCCTGTGCATATGCATTATGATACAGTCTTTAATTACATGATCACATACTTTTCCCCCAGAGAACCCCTGCCTCATTCTGTGTGCAGGATGGATAAGTGAGTGAATCTCTGTTCTGCAGTGAATAAGATTGTTTGTTGTAGGACTCCTGTTTCATTTGCCCTATAAGATGGAAGGTGTGTGGAGAAAGGGCTGGTTTTGTGATTGAATTCTATCCTGCCATAGTCTTCCTGTGTAATGCTGGGAAAGTCACTTAAACCAAAAGTTTGGTAGGTGGCCACTAATTACATGTGCTTTGTTTTCTCAGTGCCCAACTTGAGATACCTGGGGACCTATTTTCAGTAGCACTAAGCACTCACACCTGCAGCTCATACAAATGGGAGCTGTGGCTCTCAGCACCTTTGGCAGATAGGGGTGTCAGGAGGTCTTGAATTCTAATCTTGACACTGCAGCAGATTCCTCTTGTGGCCTTACCTTAGACAAATAACTTGGGGCTAAATTCACAAAGAAACTTAGGCATGGAGATACTGAGCCCTATGGTACTTAAGGAACTAACTGAGGCAGTCTCGAAACTATTAGTGATTGTCTTTGAGAACTCAGGGAGGATGAGTGAGGTCCCAGAGGACTGGAAACTGACAAACATAGTACCTATGTTTAAAATGGGGAACAAGGAGGACCCAGGAAATTATAGACTGTCAGCCCAACTTCAATACCTGGAAAGATACTAGAACAAATTATGAAACAATCAGTTTGTAAGCACCTAGAGGATAATAGTGATAAGTAACAGCTAAGCCAGATTTGTCAAGAACAAATTAATGCTAAACCAAACTAATTTCCTTCTTTGACAGGGTTACTGGCCTAGTGGATGGGGTAGGTTGACCAGACAGCAAGTGTGAAAAATCAGTACTCTGTGTGTGTGTGTGTGTGTGTGTGTGTGTGAAATGTCTTATATAGGCGCGTAAGCCCCTGAATATCAGGACTGTCCTCCTAAAATCAGGACATCTGGTCACCAGAGATAGGGGGGAAGCACTAGATGTGCTGTATCTTGATTTTAGTAGCGCTTTTGACACAGTTCCACATGACATTCTCAAAGCAAACTTGGGAAATGTGGTCTTGATGAAATTACTATGAGGTAGGTGCACAATTGGTTGAAGGACCGAACTCCTACAGTAGTTACATCCTCCCAGTTTGTCAGTGAACCACTTGTATCTAGTGGGGTCCCACAGGGGTCTGTCCTGGGTACAGCACTAGTCAATAGTTTCATTAATGACTTGGAGAATATATTTATAAAATTTACAGACAACACCAAACTGGGAAGGGTTGCAAGTATTTTGGAGAATTGGTCTGAAATAAACAAGATGAAATTCAATAAAGACAAGTGCAAAGTTCTATGCTTGGAGCCCCAAATTTATTTATATAATGTAGCCCAATGGCTAGGGCATGCAACTGAGAGGTGGCAGATGCCAGTTAAAATCCCTTCTCCCCCTCAGGTGGAAGGGGGACTTGAAGTGGGGGTTCAAACCACCAGCCTAGAAGTTATAAGGTGGATGATGGCACTGCCTCCACTTTCTCTCTCCCTCTGTTTTGTGTAAGTTTGCCTATTGGGGCCCCATCTGGTAGGTGAGGTCTGAGCATGCTTACTGGATTGGGCCTCACAGACAAGTTAGGCAGAGGAAATCTACTTCTCCTTGGCTTGTTCATCACACTGGGGCTAAGGCATCTGGATGACTGGTGGGGGGTAGCAGTGCATGTGCTCTGAGGCAGAAACATAGGCACCTAAAGACATTTCATAGCAAAAATTTTGGGGCTGAGCAAATGTAGGTGGCTACAGGGTTCGGGGCAGTTGAATGGAGGTTTAGTGAATCCCAGTCAGGCCTAATTCTGGGATTAGGTACCTAAAGTGGCAGTTTCCCTCTCTGTAAAACAGGGATAATAGTCTCCTGTTTTGAAAGGGAGTTTGTCAAATTCATTAGTGTTTGTGAAGCACTTAGAGACTATTAGGAGAACCCCCCAGGAAGAAACTTAATAAGCACAAGAGGCTATATTAAGTTTGCAAGGGAAACCTTAATTCTGGTATTTCCTAACTTTTGAGTGGTTGACTTCTGAACCTTATTAAGTCTTTGACATAATTGTGTGTGTGTAATATACATGCCTATGAATGTGTTTCCATACTGATATCATACATCCCTTTTGCCAGTGTAAATTTTGCTCTGTTCTGAAATCTGAGATAGAAGGTCTCTGGCCAGGGTAAATTTACTATTCCTCCACTGCACCGCTGTAATAAATCAGTAGTTCAATAAATAATGAATAATTTTAAATAATGAAAGCATGTTTTTAAGAGATGGTTTCTGTATCTCAGAAACAACTTTATTTTAAACTGAAAGTTTTTAGGCCTTTAATCCATACAGTAAGGATTAATTGCCTCTGAGTGTTCTAGGGGGGGAAATAAACCACAGAATAACTGAACTGTTTGTTAAAGTGGTTAATGCACATGGGCAATAATTTGTCAATAACAAAGAATCCCCAAGGATTTTTAGTAGATGAGTTTCATGTGCATGCACAGGACCTCTATATATTGGGTCAGTATTTCACAGACCAAGAATAATTTACATGCCAGTGTAAACTATAATATCTCCAAACAGGCAACCACTATAAATGGATTCTAAGCGATGTGAATCAATAACAGATACTCCTGGTAGCTTTCCTAGTATTGGTGGTAGATCAGAACTAAGGCATCACATGTGGTGTTCTGTTCTCACTTTCCTGACAAGGAATGATTGCTACTGTACACCCCATGTAAATCTTTGGAATTGGTCTCACAAGACTCTCAAAGTTTGCCATTGAAACTCTTGTCACAGTATTGTATAGACTTGTATAGGAACATGAGTTTAGAGCTGGCGGGAAAACAAGTTTTTTTTTTTTTCTTTTGCAATTTTTTTTGGATGTCTTGAAATTTGTTTTTGTTCTGATGCAGAACAATGTGACACTTTAAAAATTTTGTGAGGCTGGAATCTCTTGTGGGTTTTTTCCAGTCAGGGCACTTGCCTGGACTGTAGGAGACCCAGGTTCAAGTCCCTGATTTGGAGCAGCAACTTGAAACCTGGTCTCATATCCCAGCTGAATGCTGCAGCCACCAGGCTATAGAATCAGTCTCTCGCTGACCCTATGAATATTTAATTATTTGACGTGGAACAGCTGCAACAGGAGAGACTGAGAGAAAGACTAACTGTAGTCTGGTGGTTAGGGCACTCTGTAACAGGCAGAGCAGGGACTAGAATCTGGGTCTTATATCCCAATTGAGTGCCTTAGCCACCAGGTGATTGGCTACTCTAGTCTCTTTCTTGGTCAGCCTGCCATTCTGCGCTTGAGAGCTTTGTTCAAACTTACACATTTCTGTGAAAACTTTCAGTTTCAACAAATCGGTATTTTTCTGACAGTGTTTCATCAAAAAATTCCCAACCAGCTCTATGTTAGATCCTCAGAGTTTGTCACCTGTGAAAACAAACTTTACAAGTCCTTATGTAGGCAAGCTGCCCCCATTGACTTCATGGCCGACTGTTAGGAGTAGGAAGAATGTGACACTGTGGTTTCCCCAATGGTATATCTCAGCAGAGTTGAGGATTAACTAGTTAACGTTTTGTAAAGTATCAAGTGTCTTTCCTGGGGAGGTAGAAATTATGGGATGCTTTGCCAAGGAGAAAATAGTCCATCTTGCAGCCTTGCATTCTTTTCCTCCAGGTCTATGATTTGCTACTGTGCAATCCTGCTTTCATTCATTTAACTTATTTGAAACCACTCCCATTCAAGTTATTAATAGTTTCCTTGATCTGTTTACTTTAATAGAGCTGATCAGTCCCTTCCTTTCCACACACTCATGGTGCTATACAATCTTTGCTATCCCCTTTCCTTTCAGTCTGTCTTTTCCCTTTTGGGGATACCAGCTGTTCTCTGTATTTGATTTTGAATCTCTGAGCTCCATGACTGGACTTCTCACCCTATGTTATCTTCCTGCAGGATCTCATTAAATTCTGTAGGTTCTATTACGGCTTTTCAATTATAACACCTAAATAATTATCTCTGTTCAGTTCTAGAGCCATTTTTCTCTTCCTGGATGTCTCTGACACCTCAAACTCAACATTGCTACAAGTGGGTTTATTTTCCTCCCAAGCCCTCTCCTTACCCCCAGTTCTGTATCACTGTGAACACAAGTTCCATGATGGCTGTCCCCAAAGCTTATAATTTTAGTGTAATCCTTTGCGTTCTCATTCCTTCTCCCACATCCCTTCCTTTGAGTTTCTCTACTTGTTAAGACACTATCCCATGATCTGGTTATTTCTTTCATCTAATAACATAATTAACAAATTGAGAAAAGCTGTTGTCAAGTGTATTCTCTCCCCTGCATTCCCCATTCTGCCTGTGCCCCTCTTCTTTCTCTGCACTGGATTCCTCTCTCCGTTAAATTCAAGCTTCTCCTTCTTGCTTTCAAAAGTACCCCATAACTTTGACCCTGAGTATACTCTGTGCTTTCCTTCATCTTGTTATCTTAAGACACCTTCTGTCGTGATGCCCCTTATATGTGAAACAGCCCATCAGTCAATGTGCTGTCCACTAAGAGTCATCCCTCTTCTCAGTATTCCAACCTTACTGATCACTAGTCATCCGGTGCTTATTCCTTATTGCATTATTTTTTCTCCTGCCTTAGGACTGTGAACCCTTCAGGGCAGGGACTTTAATTATATGTTATATGTTGCCTGTTGTACAGCCCACTGTAAGCTGATGGTGATGTATATAATTGTAATATAGGCATGAAAAGGAATAGGAAACATTTAAATGCGGTATTCTAACTTATCATTGGGTGCAGTGAGAACTGCCTAGTATGTCTTTATGGGATAGTAGCTTGCTAAACCACAGAGCAAATACTGTAAATTCCTTAGTGCATCTGTGTGTGTGTGAAGGGGGCTGAGGGAGTGGGAAATCAAAGCAAAATTTACCTTGATTTTTTCCCCACAATAGTCTTTAGAAATTTGGCTGAGATGGGCTAATATTAAAAAATTAAACCACACTGTCACACACTTCCCACACCTCGGAGCAACAGATTTTAACCATAAGATACAGTGCTTAGTATCTGACTACAGCACTTTCACGGTGCCAAGAAATGGGTGGAAATGGTATCAACACCTTGCTTTAAAAACCTTGTAAGCAAAGATTTAAAAAAAAAATGTATATTTGGAACTCAAACTGCAATTTACACTGACCGTTTCAGTGGTAAGCAATTCCATTGTTTCACTGCCCACTTGAGAGGTGTTTAGCTCTTAGCTTTGCCTCAGGCTATAACCCATCTCAAGCAGACTAAACCAATGGGAGCTGTAGCCATCTTTTAGGCAACACTGCCTTTTTATCTTCTGCTCTCCTCCCTCGTCCTGAAGAGGGAGAAATAATAGAAATGCTATAAGCTTCTTTCTTTCAACCCTCCCCTCCATAGCTTTCTGGTCTATTATAGTTCCTTAGACTTATAAATGCCAGTCTTTCTCTCAGCCTCCCCCTACCAGACTCTGCTGTTTCGGTTCGCTAACATCTCTTGCTATATATAGCCAATTTGTCTAACTGAGGAGGGGAAAAAATCCTTTACTTTCTGTAGGGAATACCAGCAAAGCAGCAAATATCACCATGGCAACAAGCCTCTCAATCCATCAGTCTTCTGCAGTATCTAATACATAATCTGTGAGGCGGAGATTCAGCTGAAAATTAACATGACATATGTCACTTCAGGATTTAGTGCCCCTTCCTCATGACCTTAATTAGCTTGCCGTTTTCTAATTTCTAATAAAAATTCTATTTTATTTTGTTACGCTGAAGAAGAAAATGTGCTATTTGCCTTCATTAAAATGCAACTTCTGACTATTTTCTCCACAAACATGCCACAAAATGGAAGTTTCTATAGTAACACATGATGCAGACTTAATTTGAAATTATAATCTCTCAACAAAGATGAGGGTATTTCCCTCTCTTCCCCTGCCCCACTCCCAGTGAGATTTCTTTTTAAACTCTGTAACTTTGCCACAGAGGTACACCTCTCTTCTGTTCTAGTGGCGTGTTTGAAAATAGTTCCTCATTTTAAAAAGAAGCTGGATCTAATGGCACTGTTGAAATTTAAAATATACATTTTCAAGCAATCATTTTCCTTATACATGAGCATCATGAATTCTGTATAATTCATCAGGTTTGGGCCTCATCTTGTGCTTAAATAATTTTAATTATCACTACTACTGTCTATTTCAGAATGTTCAGAAAAGATAATTGTGTATTCAAAGGAAACAAGACTTACAAAGGTTACAGTTGACTATTGAGATGATTAAAGCAGAATGCATTTTTAAAATCTAATTGACTTTTCACCTCTCATGCTGTTTGTTTAAGGTTTGAATTTCACTTAGCTTGGCAAAGAAATTAGACTGCACTGTTCAGCTTTTGTTTCTACTGAAGCTCTATGAAAATTCTCCATTCAGTCCTGGAATGGAGATTCCCTATTTATGTAGTGCCTTTAAAGAGCCAGCAGCAGGACAGGCGCATTTCCCAACTGCTGAATGGGAGAGCTACACTGAATTTTTTTTTCCAGGGATTTGGTGGTGTGGGACGGGGGAGAAGGCAGCTTACTTTCCAACTGCACCTGCCAAAATGGGAGCTGAGGGAGTGAGGCAACTGGTTGGCATGTGAGTTTCCTAGCAAGAGGGAAGGGGCCAGCCACTTGCCTCCAAAGTCACTGGAATGTTCAGGGTGGACATTGTAAGCCGTTGCAAATGGTGCATATTTGAAATTTTTTTGTCAAATAGTTTTTATGACCATGTTTTATGGTTTGGACTCTTTGGTGGTATTTGATGAAAATCCCATTGCAGTCAATGAGCATCCTTCCATTGATTTCTATGGACTTTGGGTCAGGCATATTCTGTCCACAATTTTCATTCAGTTGATTATTTGTAATTTGCTATTCAAGCTTTGTAATTGGTTACACAAGGCACACAGTTACATTCCTATTCTGATTGTATGACTTTAAACTTTATAAGTTACTTACACCCCAAATACATTTTTGAAAATGAAATGATCATCAATTATGGACTCCATACTTGTACTTCAATAGCATTTGTATGGAGCTGTGCAAATGTTCATGAACAGTGAATAACGAAGGTGGTGCAAATAGTGTGACTCAAAACCTGCTTCCTAATTCAATAAACTGTTTGCAAACAGGTTTTTATACTATTCAACCAGCTCTATTCAACAATCAATTTACTTTCTTCAAATGAGGAGAAATCAAATGTATCAGTTTATAAATTCAAGTTGCATCGCAATTTTGTGTTAAAAGATCCCTAGCTGAGGCTTCATTTTCATCAGCAGATATGATGTTAAAAAAATATCAAACCATTGCATATTCAAATGGCAAAATGCAAACCAGAGTATATTATAGTAGAGGCATAAAATTAATGAGCAGAGAAGACCTCAAGCTTTGCATAGCTGTTGTGCATTTGCACACCCACCCTCTCCAAAGAAGGTAATTTAACAGTACATGGTAATTAAGGCCCTAATACTGCAACTGACTCCATGCAAGTGGACCCCTGTGTCCACAGTAAAATCAGTGACACTACACATAAGCACAGGTGTCTGCCTATACAGAGTTACATGCAGAATTGGAACCTATAAGCCTACTCAAGGATAACCAACACATTCAGGCTAATGCACAAGGCCATTTGTCCCCTTTGCACATCAGTAGCCAGCTCACCATATAGGGGGTGAGGAGAGCGGGGGGGGGGGGGGGGAAGGGAGGGAGGAAGATTTGAGCCAAAGCCCATTGAAGTCAGTGGGAATTTTTCTATTGACTTTAGAGGTGCTTAGATCAGGTTTTTAATGAACAAATCTTTAAAGGATTTTTGTGTGGATAAAAGACATTTCAGTCAAGCAAATCTAGTGGTACGGGTCCTACAAATAAGAAATATTCAGCCACAGATTAATACAACAGCAAGAATTATTTGGGTCTTACATACTGGCTGGTAATACACCCCTAAATAGAAAATTGGCACACATACAACCCCCCCCCCCTCAAGCTCTTAACATTTGGAGCAATAGCCCCTAGGAACCAGTTGACTTGATAGGAATACTCTAGCTAGTCCTTTCCTGACCTACAAAAGAGCAATTATAGGGGAAATGTGAACTCCAAATACCATTTTATGTTTTTGTAGATAGCCAAATAAAGAGGCAAACAGATCAATAAAACAGCATCCCAAATGTTCCAAACTGTGGTATCTGTTCTCTGAACTGAACTGAAATGTGCTGTTTCTAAGGACAAGTAATTGTGCTATTTTTTTGTCCTTTTGATGTAGTTAGATTAGAAAACCCTGCAAGACATATGACATGATCCCATTATATTAGTTCCTAGGAGTGATAGAGGAAATCTGCTGTATATAATAGCTGGCTCAGCTTGACAATGATAAACATGTCAGGCTGTGACAATCATTCTGTTTCTTATGAATGAAATGAAGATGTGATTTTTAAATGTCATGATTTGGGTGCATAATTTTCTCAGTATCAATCATCTACAATAACTGTAGTAGGATATGGCCTCATACAGCTTTATGTATTCTCTGTGAGCTCTATGATTATGGTAGGTGAGTTGGAAGTATGTGATTATACAGGCCAAATATGCGGAGGGGTTCTGCTAAATGCAAATATCTTAGGGTGACCTCAGTGAACGTACATAAATACAGAAAATTGTTCCTTGTCTTGTATTCTGGGTTATAAAGAGAGCTGGCAAGAAAATGGAAATCCATTCCCACAAAAATGTGGTAGTTTTGAAAAAAATTCTGTGCCGAATTGGACCAAAAAATAAAAAATGCAACATTTGTCACAGGAAAGGATTTAAAAAAAAAAATCCATTTTAGGAGAGCAGACATAAAAGTTAGAAAGAGAAATTGAGAAGAGCCTTCCAGACAACCAGTCAGGGAGCTGCCATTTCCATATTCCTCATGGAAAATTGAATATTTTTGGCAAATTGAAATTTTCCTGCAGAAAATCAGCTTTTCTCTCTGTCTCTAGCAGGCAGACTTATATTTTTGGTGTTGGTGCCCCTGAAATCTCATTATTTTTCTTAGTGGATGCATGTCAGTATAGCACAGGACAGGGAGAGAACAGAATTCTGTGGTACCCAATAGGTCAGAGCCATGGTGTAGTTAGTGATCACTACTCTAAATACAGCTCGCGAGGAAGGATTCAAACAACCTCTCTCAGGCAGGATAACAGTATCTTATGACTGAGCTTATGTATGCTGTGGCGAGGTTTTAAGAGCAGGAGACTCTTATTTATGCATGGGGAAACAGAAATAGTTCATCCTGGCCTGAAACCTGATTTGGGATTTTGGTTGTGGACAGAAGTGCTTGGTGACAGATATTGGCTGTGTCCTTAATAAGCTTGCTTACGAAAGGTAGATTTGACACTGGCAAGGTCCACTGCATCTAGGAGGGGTTTCTTCAGCGAGAGGTAGAATAAAGAATGAGTTTAGATGGGAAGTAGAATTACTTTTTTGAATGAGGCATCTGGAGAGGAGGGTGGTAAGGTTTTGTGCATTTGTGTATGGTTTTACCTCTTTTCCTCATGTGTGTCGCATTCTTCAAAGAAGGATGAAAGCCCCTTGCAGTGAGTAGTACTAGATTCTGCTGTGGGCTTCAGACACTCTAGTTGAAGTGATTTGCTACCCTAAATAACTCCCTTAAGTATATTTTGGTGGTCGCTATGGAGGCAGAGAAGAGGGATCTCTTGGCATGTAATATAGCCTAGGTATAAGTCTATAGAAACTTTGTTTTAAACTGTCTGCTTCAGGCCAAGAATTGTTTTGCTATTGGTCAATCATGTGTCCACCATGGTCCACCTTAATCAAGGCATCTGAGAACCATAGATACCTGTGTTTGCAACTGGGAGAAAGGGGCTATGTGTGAGCCACTGTGGTGGTGGCTAGTGTATGTTTTATAATGTTTCATGGGAGCCATAGCTCCTCAGTCTGTTCAGCCATTGTCTTGAGCATCCTTTGGAATTTGGTGGGGTCCATAAGCCTTTGGAGTTTAATTGTAATTGCCTGGGAGTCACATTGCTTTAGACATGGGGAAGCTCTGACCAGTGCTGGCATAAATTGATACTGTATCCAACACAGAGGCTGGATTATGATATTCTGTAGTCTAAAGATATAGAAAGATGGGAAGAGCCATACTGGATCTGACTAGTGATCATTTAGGTGTGTATTCTGACAGTGGCTAGTACCAGGTGCTGAAGACAGAGGTGCAAAAATCTCTAAAATGGGCTGTTATGGAATAATCTCTTCAAGGGGAAGTTTCTCCCTAGTCTCTAGTAATTAGAGGTTTTATCCCCTTACGTGTGAAACTTTATATCCCTTCCAAAACCTCTTTTATAAAATCTGTATTATGAAACTGGATATTCATATATACCATCCATTCCTTATTAGACTTCTGTTAAACGCTATCATTCTCTCTCTCTCGGCAATGAGTTCCATAGGCTAACGGTGTGTTGTGAGAAATAGCATTTCCTCTTATCTGTTTTAAATTCACTGCCTTTCAGTTACATTGCATGTCCCCCTTGTACTCATATTGTCAGGAAGGGTGGACTAGAAGTGCCCAGGTCTAAGGTGTAGTTATCTGGGCTGGACTGAAATGACCTGTGAGAGTCCTAAAGTGGGGGGAGAGGGAATGTGGTGTGGGGTGTGTGGTGTTTTTTTTTTTTTTTTTGTGTGTGTGTGTCTCTTGTCAATGTGGATGCTGAAGTCTTCCAGGGTGAATCTGGGGAACTACACCTCTGGCCCCAGCAACATCTGTCATTTTCTTTAATGAAAATAAGAGTTTTTCTGGAGTGCATAGAGAAGTAGAAAGTCCATGTTGGTTTTGGCTTTCATTCGACAGACTGACAAGAAGAACTCAGAAAGCGAGCAGTGCTGCCCCAGTGCCCAGAGCCTCCTAGTTAAAGGCATAGGCCCCCTCAGAAGCAGCTCCTGGTTGTGTCAGGACTGCATGCTCAAGCTCTGCAGCTGCTCCTGTGCTGGGAGGGGGGAGAAAAGCAGTATTTCTAAACACTTCATATATGTGGATTTTGTTGGTGGTAAATTGCCAATTAGGGAAGTAAGCCCTCCGTGCTTGTTTTTACAGCTGCATGAGCTCATTTTCTTCTGAGAGGGCCTTGATGTTTTTCACCAGCTCTCAAATCTGTGTATGTGGATGTTTGTTTAAGAGAAATAATTTTGAATTATGATTATGAAAAATTGGAGTGAGTTCAGAGAAGAGCCACCCAAATGACGAGGAGATTGAAGGGACTGAATGATGAGGCAAGATTAAAAGAGTAATGTGAGCTAAACCACACATTAAAAAGGGGCCAAATACCTTCATTTATCTGAAGAGTGTAATCATGAAGGAGAGGAATTATTTAGTGTGACATGAGGGGGGGGGTTTATAATTTAGTAGTAAGAGGCAGAAACTAAGAAAGGGAAAACTTAGGCTATATATCAGGAAAAAGTTACATAAAATGTGACATTGGGCTGTTGAAGAGCCTCTCTGTGGAACTGGCTTAGCTAGAGATTTTTAAAATTCTCCACTTTTTAGTGCTGTATTCAGGCTAAAGGAAGCAAATCTTTGGCAAAGGAGATGGACTGCGTGTTCTAATAGGTCTTTTCCATCTCCCACTTATGTTTTTTTTTTATAGCTTTTTAAACTTTTGGTGTTTCTATTTCTCTTCTATAATATATAAAATTTTAAAATAAAGGTAAAAGGAAAAATGTCTTTTAAAAAGTTGGAAGATCCAGCATTTTGAGTGGGGATAGCTGGCTGTCTATAACTAGCATAGTTTGAGTGAATAAAATGTGTTTAGGCCCCATGAGATATTGTAACTTGTGAGTATTGCTGTAGTGTATAGTACCTCCTATCCCGTGCTGAATGCCTAATGTTAGAGGAACAGCCAGATGGAAGATTGTGATGAGAGGATACAGTCTAACCTAATGATTGAATTGATAGCAGATTACAGGATTTTTAAAAATTAGCCACTAAATGTAGCCTGGCAAAACCCACCTCCCTTTGGCAGGAGTATAAAATAATTCAGACTTGACCCTGTTCTGATAGAGTGGAATATTTATCCTTCTCATCAAATCCTTTAGCTCTTACTTTTCTATGAGAAGACTTTCCAGTCATTGATTCTACAGGGTTTTGCAATTTAACTTCACTCAAAGCCTAGGATTTTTAAAATCCAATAGTTTTATAGCACTACCTTATGAATAGCTGTTCTCTTCTACCTCAAATACAATTATTTCAGGATCACTCTTCCCTTAAACGTTCCCCAGCTTTGTGTGTTCATCATGCCATGGTTACATCCTAGAACTGAAATCCATTAGTTTATCTGTTCGATGGCTCAATAAACCGGCTAACAGGTCAGACAGGTTTGTATAGCTGTCAGAAACACTGATCCTTTCCTGCACCATTTCACTGTTGTCATCTGCTCAGTGTGAAGACAATTGATCAGTGCTTGAGTCCTTTTTAAATTCCTTTCTTCTTCTGAGTGAATACCAGCTTACTGCTTTTTTCTGTGTAGTGGTTCTTTTTCAGAATTGCAGAGCACTCACAACTCCAATAGAAGTATATGTGGAGGGAGGTGCAGGGGCTCAGTATCTCTGGAAAATTTAAGCGGATAAGAAATATTACATAAAAAAAAAAAAAAATAAAACCAACCAACTGCCCTCCCCATACATTAACAGAACATTATTAAGATTGCAAAATCAAATGGTGAAAAGTTAGAATATACCAGAATTAAGGATGCCGGTGCAACCTTAATTTGTCCCCCTTGTGTGTATGCATTATGATACAATCTTTAATTACATGATCACATACATTTTTTTTTCTCACAGCCCCACTGCCTCATTCAGTGCACAGGACAGACAGTGCTCACTTAATGGGCAGCTATTCAATATTTTGTTTTCTCCTCATTGTTCAATGTGTGGTCCCAGGCCTTATTTACTGTACACTATCTAAACCCTGATCTGAAGACAGAATTAATATTTTCTTCCTGGGCTTCTCTGGTGCTCATCACTATGGCTTCACAAATATTAGTTTATTTTCACAACAACCTGTTAAATGAATGGGAGGGTTGTACCCTTTGCCATCCCTGGCTAAATTTCTGTGGATTTTCACACGTTATAAGCTTTTGAAAAAGCACAGGGATTAAGGAAAAAAGTATCCACTAATTTTGGGTACCCAGGGGACTTGATTTTTTTTTTCCGGAGCACTTAGTATTCTATAGAACTTAATAAAAAGCAAAAGACCCATTGACTTCAGTTGCAATAGTGAGTGCTCAGCACTTCTGCAAATCAGACCCGAGGGTCTCAAGTTGGCAACTGAAAAAATGAAGGATGTACAATTAGTGATCACTGGTGAAAAGTTTGGCTTAAGTGTCTTGCCCAGCATCACACAGGAACCTGAGGCAAAGGCAGGGATAGAATCCAATTCTTCAGGGCAGAATTCAACTGCCTTAACCATGAGACCAATCTTTCTCTTCCTGTAATCTCCTACCTTGCTTTTCACGCACATTGCAACTTCTACAACAAATGAAACAAGGGTCCTACAGACAACAGCCTCTGTCACTACACTATGCTGATTCATCCCCAGAATAGGTCCATCCTGTGCAATGAATGAGGTAGGCCTCTTGGGGGAGGGGAATGGTACTATATCGGGGTTGGCAACCTTTCAGAAGTGGTGTGCCGAGTCTTCATTTATTCACTCTAATAAATTTCGTGTGCCAGTAATACATTTTAACATTTTTAGAAGGCCTCTTTCTATAAGTCTATAATATATAACTAAACTATTGTATGTAAAGTAAATAACATTTTTTAAATGTTTAAGAAGCTTCATTTAAAATTAAATTAAAATGCAGAGACCCCCAGACCGGTGGCCAGGATCTGGGCAGTGTGAGTGCCACTGAAAATCGGTTTGTGTGTGCCACCTTTGGCACACATGCCATAGGTTGCCTATCCCTGTATTATATGATGATGTAATTAAAGATTGTGTCATAATATATAAGCACAAGGGATCTGATTTAAAGTGACATGGGCAACCTTAATTCTGGTATTTCCTAACTTTTTGCATTCTTGCCACTTTTCAGCTTTAATAGTGTTCTTTAAATATAATGTGTGTCGCTTCCCAGGCTTTGCTTTAAAAAAAAAAAACTGAAAAAATTGAATCCTAAGGTATCATATTGATACTCACATGGGTCATTAGGAGGGTTGTAATCTTTAGATCCACCATGCCTACCTCTGCCACTTGAATGGAGTAACTGATAGCAACAGTAGGTTGCATTCTCTATGCACCAGCACTAGAAGTAAATGGGACAGTTTGCCAGTGGGTTCACAGATATTTGCTGACAACAGAGTAATGGTGAGACTCAGGAAGCTTGGGTTCCAGTCCAAGCTCTAGAGGGGAGTGTGCTCTAATGGGCACAGACTCTTCCCCTTTGCCTCCAAACTAGAGAACTTCTGCCCTGTCCCTCCAAGTCTCTGTCCCAGTCCTAGCTCCTCAACTCAGTCCCATTCTTCTCATCTAGCCAGTTCCAGTTTCCACTCTTCATGCTTCTTGTCCCATTCTCCTTGACCAGCCATTCCAAGTTTCCCCCTTGTCCCCAGTCCATATTCCCAGTTCCCACCCTCCTGACTCCTCATCTGCTCTCTCTCTCTCTCTCTCTCTCTCTCTCTCTCATATATCCCACTAGCCTCCAGTCCCCCCTTCCTCCTGGCCCATATTCCCTGGCTCCCGGTCCCAGTCTCCTTCTTCTGCCCTCTCCTCTGATTTCAGTCACCCCCAACCCACTGCATTTGTACCAGGAAGCTTCCTCTTCCATGTGTCCGAGTGTCAGCAGGGTGTGTATTTAGAGTACAAAGACAGTCTCCCTGATTTCAGTTCCTGTCCCTGGACCACCACAGCTCACAGTAGTCCAGAGCTGCAATTTCAAGGAAAATCCTGTGCAAACCTGGTCTGGCGCATACTCAATGCAGACGGAATCTTCAGAGAATTTAGCTGCAAAAGTCTGCAAGTCTCTGAGCGTGTGCAAACAGTGAGTTTTTCAAAGGCTTATAACTTGTCCAAATTTGTGCAGATTTTCAAGGGGAAGGCAAAAGGTGCATCCCTGAGACAAAGGCCATGCCCTTGCAAATTTCAAATCCCTGCTTCAGAACATGGGGGGGGGGGGGGGGACTCTAGAGTTTTTCAAAGAAAAAGTCACCAGAATTTTTAACATGGGCAGATCAAAATATTTTTTATCTAAAAATAACTGAACCATTTTGACTTAAATAAATACATTAAAAAAGTATATCAGCCTAACGCAGACACCTGGCATGGAAAATTTTAGCTCAACTGGTTAAAGTGTGGCAAAGTTATAAGCAACTGAAAACTGGGTCGTACAATGGGATGTGTTGGCCAACTTTAATATTAGGTGGTGCTATGAGCCCCACCCATAATCATTGTTTCTCTTTAGGCAAATGGAAATGACTACTTTCACTTAGAATTCAGTTCTTGGCCAGCCTGCCTTTAGTTCTTTTGAGTTTATTTTTCTCAATGTTTTCTCATCTTGGCAAGGTAGAATTAAGTATTGTCCACTCTGACAGCTGAGTTTCGTAAGGCCCAGCTCATGGAGTCATATGATTATGTGGCATGGTCAACATTCATTTAAACAGTAAGTTTCTGTCCCTCACAGTTGTGGAGAAAAGCTTGAAATTGTGAACCTGAAAGGCTTAAAACCATAAGGGAAACAAACAAACTCCAACTATTTTAAAATATAATATGATGGTGGGCTGGATCAAGATTTTTTGCATGGTAGGCATCAGCAATACTGTATTAACAGTTTCCTGATTAAGGCAAGTCTTTGTTTCCTCAGTGTTATTTCTCATTATAGCTATAAACTCAGTCCTGCTATCCTTTTGTTAATGCTGTTCATATTTGTATAGAGGCAAGAGAGCTCTTTGCTTTATTGCATAATGAACTTCTATTTTAGAATTTCATTCTCCTCACAAAACTCAACCTTTGTCATGAAGAAGAGATTGTATTTTCATTTTATTACAATTGTATTGTCCTCTCTATTCTTTTCTATTCATTACATGCATCAGGCTAATCTCATCTGAAAGAAAAAATATATATTGAAACACAGGCTTTTATTTGTTTTAAGTTTTAATTTGCCCAAAGAGATTTAATCTTGAAATGAACTCTATCAAACTGTATATGCAGGATCAAATCAATAGTGATTCATTTAATAGAACACCCTATTCACCGCAGTGGCTTGGTATCCACTGTGAAACTACATTTCTGTAATTAGCTGTTATAACAGGGCCCTTTCCTTGCTGGAATAAGAAGAGAGCCTGCAAACACATTTTATGGGAAACCAAGATTAATATTCTGTCACCTGAATGACAGACTTCTCTAATTATTCTCCTGTTAATAAACCATGATGAAAAGGTGAACAATGTACCTTGGAACTGGATATGTTGGAAAGAAATGGAGCTAAACCTCTTTAGGCACAGACTAATAGCTCAGTTGAATTAGCCTTCTAAATGTCTTATTCGTAGATTTCAAGGCCCAACGGAACCACTGTGATCATCTAGTCCAGGGGTCGGCAACGTTCGGCACGCGGCTCGCCAGGGTAAGCACCCTAGCAGGCTAGGCCAGTTTATTTACCTGCTGATGTGGCAGGTTCAGCCGATCGCGGCCCCCACTGGCTGCGGTTCACCGTCCCGGGCCAATGGGGGCAGCGGCCAGCACATCCCTCAGCCCACGCTGCTTCCCGCCGCCCCCATTGGCTCGGGATGGCGAACCGCGGCGAGTGGGGGCCGCGATTGGCTGAACCTGCCACATCAGCAGGTAAATAAACTGGCCTGGGTGCTTACCCTGGCAAGCTGCGTGCCAAACGTTGCCGACCCCTGATCTAGTCTGAGCTCCTGTATAACACAAGCCATAGAACTTCCCCCCCCCCCCCAAACTTCCTTAGAGTTTCTGCAATTTCATTTTGCAAAGTAAAAATCTGTTAAGTTATACAATCACAGTTTCTGACTAAATAATGTGACATATCAGTATTCAAATGTCACATGAGAAGTCGTACTTTGTACAGTTCATCATAATGCTTAGGAATACTTTTTGAGACCCATGATTCTCTTAACTGGGTTTTTTGTTGAGGAGATCTACTAGTCCTGTAAAATAGGAATAGATACTTAGGACCAGTTCTTCAAAGGGCTTCTACTTGTGTACATGCAAATTATTTACACAAGTGATTTTGCGCACACTGAAGATAGCATTTATGCACACACAACCCGTCTGTAAAAGGTATTCTGATTATCTGAATAGCATGGAATTCGTGGATTTTGTTCATATAATTGGGAGTTCAGATAATCAAGAAGGCAGGAGCCATTCTGCCATTCAGCAGCGAGGTGGCCTCCTCCCACAGCTGAGGGCTCAACCTCCTCCTCGCAGTCCTGACCATGCCTTTCTGCACTGCCTTGCTTGCTCACTCCCATGACAGCAGGGCTGCAGAAGGCTCCCTGTACTGCCGTAGGGCCAGTGACACCTGATTCCCGCAGGCACAAGGTGCAGGGAGGAGGCTGTGGTCCTGGTGGGGCAGAGCAGACACATCAGCCTTTGACCATTCTTTTTAATGACCCATTTGGTCCACTCAGGGGAGTGTGTTGCCCAGCTACCCAAGTCCCTTAGTCATCCCTGAGACCAAACGTAATCTTTTCCCCCTCACTGGGTAGCCATGCATAGTATAGAGGGAAACTGAGGCACACATAGGCTCATAAAAATATTACAAAAAAACTCCCAGTTCGTCACAGTAGTTTCAGATCACTTAATCTGGAAAATCGTAACCTGGATCAACTTTCAAGTGCAGACAAATCCTAAGAGAATTGTTTCCTTTTTTTGTAAAACTGTATCTTAGCATTAGCCAGACAGAGTAAAATATTGTCTCCCTTTTAAAATTCACTTATTTAAACTCTCCTAGACTGATGCATTGGACAAGCTTTCAGGGAAAAAATAGTCAGTTTCCAGGATCTTCCTTTAATTTCTCCCAGTTCTATTGGGAAATAACTTTGTCAGCTTATGAACTTGGGTCTTACCCTTCCAGGCTCACAAGAAATATAGACAAATTATAGAATAAGCCCAAAACTTAGTTAGTGGTTACATATTCAAAACAATGTACATATACCAGAGCCCTAAGAAATCGTTGAGAGACCTCTCTCATACCTCTGAGGGCATAATTCATATGGGGCACATTCTGCAAAAATGCATCCTGTGCAGTCCCATTGAATTCAGTGAGGCCATGCTGAGTGTAAGAATTAACACTATGGCCCTGATCCAGTATAGTGCTTAAAGCATGTGCTTGACTTTAGTAGTCCTATCAACTTTAGAACTCAAAGTAATCCCATTGAAGTCAAACATGTACTTAGCTGGATAAGGACCTAAATCCACAAAGACCCAAATAAATCTACTTTAATAAAAGAATAGGTGTGAGGAAGGAGAAATTTGTCTCTTCTTCAAGTGGGATTGAAGAAAGGAATGATTCAAGGCATGGCGGTGTGAGTAGTAGGCTTGGAAGAGATCTTTGTTCCCAGGGAGTATTTCTTTCTTTTTTTTTTTTTTTTGTGCTATTGTATGAAAAAAAACAAAACGAGTAGGGGGGGGAAATAGTTGAACTTCCTATTTGTACTCACTCATCGACTCTGTCAATTTGGCCATCTCTTTCTCTCTTTTGTGCTTCTCCTAGAGACAAAATAAAAACAAACATACATATATATAAAATACACTTGACGGGAGGTGGTGCTATATGGGATATTGTCATCTGAATCACTTCTTTGTATATATTTCCTAAATAATGTTGGAATGATGAGTGATCAAATTTTTTGAACAGGAAAATCCTCCAGATACTTCTACAGTGTTTTGTTCTAATTTTTCCGTTAAATGGGCCCTACCTTAGGGAGCTCTTATAGTGCTTGAATTGTGTTTGTGAAGTATGAGATGCAAATGTGTGTAGATAGAGGCACTGAACTTCTTCAATCAAAGACGGTGGAGGAGGAAACTGCTCTTTCTTTTCCACACTGCACACTACAATGCTTTGTTAAGACATTTCAGTTCTAGTGAACCCCCTCAGATGACGCTTTAGATAAAGAAATGCTAGTGTAGGGATCAGTGAATTTCAAAGAGAGGTTAGGTAGCTTGAGTGAATATCAGACCATTGGAAATAAACACTGAATGGAACAAATCAAGTCAGTTCATTTATCACTATGGTACACAAGGATGCATTGTCTCCACCTAACCATGCACTTGTGCTCTTGTGCTGTTTGTTTGCATCAAAAATACTATACAAGCTTAAATAAAAAACTTCCTAAAATCTGTTTCCTTGTTCTAGTCACAATGTTTGTTGGGTCTACTGCTGCTAAGCCTCTCATTGCTAAGGCCTGATCCAAAGCCAATTGAATTTAATAGACTCCCACTGACAGTGGGCTGTAGTTTGGGCCCTAGCACAGCATAGTTTGTTATGCAGACTTGCCCTGGTCAGACCAGTGAGGGCCTGGTCTGTTCCGCTGGTAGTTTGGGGTTTGGTGGCTCTCTCTGTTGCAAGATGTATGCAGACTCTCAGGTAGTTAACAAGGCAGGATTCAAATAATCCTGGGGCTCTAGGCATGTCCCAGGTTGGGACCTTGTCCTGATGCGTGTCCCCCAAATTCCTTCAGACCCCACAGCCTCACCCCTGTGTGGGATAGCAGTAGTTGAGCCTCTCCCATCTGCTAGGAGATGAGATAGTGTCTGTGATCCCCTTCCTCCCATGTACCCAGATGACACCTGAGCTAGAAGGTGGGGTTAGTGGGTTACAGATGGCTGTAATAAGCCATAAATCAGTGTCTTTATCAAGACCATGATTTTTTAGTGTCTAGCAAAGTTATGAATTTAAGCTCCCAGGCTCCCTTAGGTAGGAGGTGGTACAGAGCTGCCACCCCAGGTGTAGCACCAGGGAGATTAACTCTCACTCAGTCTGTCCATTGTTTGCACCAGTATTAGGCTGGCACAGAATGATCCTGTGACATTGCACTCTATGATTTTATGAAAATATGCTAATGTAACTGGAATATGCTTCATGCAAAAGGTCTCTTGTAAGGTATCATTACAAAGCTTATAATCTACTGAGTGTGATCATCCTATTTGTATAAATGTACCACTCTTGTATCTGAAACTCAAAATATGAAATATAACTTTGAGGGCCTATTGTAATTATGCAAAGTGTGGGCCACTAATGGTGGTTTGGAATCTTGAAGATTCCCATTAACCAGGACAATTGACTGCAGATGGCTCTGTTTTACCTGTAAGTCTTCCTGTATACGTGTGTGCTGGCAAGTGGGTAATGAAGTCTTACAGTGACCTGTTTCAGAGTAGCAGCCGTGTTAGTCTGTATCCGCAAAAAGAACAGGAGTACTTGTGGCACCTTAGAGACTAACAAATTTATTAGAGCATAAGCTTTCGTGGACTACAGCCCACTTCTTCGGATGCATATAGAGTGGAATAAATATTGAGGATATATATACACACACACATTAATGGACACAAATCTGACATCAAGAATCATAATACTCAAAAACCAGTGGGAGAACACTTTAACCTGTCTGGTCATTCAATGTCAGACCTGCGGGTGGCTATCTTACAACAGAAAAACTTCAAAAATAGACTCCAATGAGAGACTGCTGAGCTGGAATTGATATGCAAACTAGACACAATCAACTCAGGATTGAATAAGGACTGGGAATGGCTGAGCCATTACAAACATTGAATCTATCTCCCCTTGTAAGTATTCTCACACTTCTTATCAAACTGTCTGTACTGGGCTATCTTGATTATCACTTCAAAAGTTTTTTTTCCTCTTACTTAATTGGCCTCTCAGAGTTGGTAAGACAACTCCCACCTGTTTATGCTCTCTGTGTGTGTGTGTGTGTATATATATCTCCTCAATATATGTTCCACTCTATATGCATCCGAAGAAGTGGGCTGAAGTCCACGAAAGCTTATGCTCTAGTAAATTTGTTAGTCTCTAAGGTGCCACAAGAACTCCTGTTCTTTTTACAGTGACATGTGATTGTGTCACCTGAACTGGAATCCATCTTTAACCTGGTGCTTTTCCATTGAGAAGGAGGGGGGTGGGAACCCAGAGGGACAAAGGATTCCTGCCTTATGCAAAAGAGATGTGGGTGGAACAGATCAAAGGGAGAGCCATCATGAGGAATCCCCTAGCTACCACCTGAGCTAGAACAAGTGCTGTACCAGGGGAAAGGATTGTGCCCAGACTAGGAAGGGGGCAGCCTGGGCAGCAAGAGCAAGCAGTCCTTGTGCTCCTCTGAGGTCAAGTCTACACTACAGAACTACATAAGTGCAGCTGCACCACTGTAGCATGTCTGGTGAAGACACGCCATGTCAACAGGAGATTGTTCTCCTGTCAGTATAATAACTCCCCCTTGGTTAGAAGTGGAAGCTGTGTCTTCCACCAACATAGTGCTGGTGTGGACAGTGCGAACCTTGTGTTGCTTGGGGTGGGGGAGGGGCTTTCACACTCCTGAGAGATGCAAGTTGTATTGACTTAGGCTGTAGTGTAGACCTGCCCTAAGTGTTTGGGCTGCTGCTATGTCCTGCTCTTGAACAAATGTGGATAAGGGGCTTCCTGCATGCCCATGTGCATTTCAGCAAGGAAAGCACACAATCCTGCCCTTAATAGGTAAGCACAATATGAGTGCAAAGTGCAGGAGGCAGATTATACCTTGTGTTATTAGTAAACTGGTGTATGAAATATATATTGCTACATAAAGCACACTAGCTTGGACTCATAAAAATAACTACTTTAAATCCCATCCACCAACGTTAGTACTTGCAGATGGCCTCTTTCATTCAAAACCAGGATCACCGTGTAGGAGAGGAGCTGGTAACAAGGCTCCTGCAGTTTGAGGAGTGTGCTTTGATCAGCTGATCAATTGAAGTGGGCTAGTTATTAGCAGCCATCAGTTCACTCAAGGGATTGTGGATTCTCTTTGCCTCCAGAGAATCTGTATTTCTTGTCTTCCTCTGAGCTACACATTCAGCCGTGGTTCTTTTTGATGGGTTTGTTGGAGGCTGCAGTACACTTCAAACACCATTGTTGTTCTCTGTTAACCCGTTCCAGTGTACGTTGAGAAACCCAGGGGTACATGCTTTCTATATGCTGTCTTAATGCAATATCAGACTGTTCTATGTTTGCCTTGTCCTGAGACTGTGGCACTGCACAACCTGCTGTGACTTTAGTCTAGATTAGTGTCACACTCAGTACTGAGACAGTAGCATCCGCATTATTATGCCCTCTTGGCCAGTATACCATGTTTGGCTTCATATCATGCACTGTGTTCTAAAGAAAAATGATGACCCTTGTGTAAACCTGTCTGGTTGCCTGTTCCTGAGTACTTGGCATTCTGTCACAGTATGTACATCAGGACTGTCTGGAAAGATAGCAGAAACTTGAAATTCCTTAGGTCCTAGTGTTGCACATCACAATATGTGAATCACATATGAGTGGAAGGGGAAAATCACCTGTATCCCAAATGAAGCCCAAGAGTAATCAAAATGTGGCGTATCCAGGCCACTTGAGTTGTAGTGAATAAGCACTGGATGAGACATTCTCTTTTTGCAATTCTTCTGTGAATCTAATGGAAGGATAATAAAAACCTATTGTAATGTTTTCCTCAACCATAGTGTTTCTTTTGACTTGGATTAAGCTGTTTAGATCATTGTCCTTTAGTTTGGTTTGATAACAAGGTGGTGACAAGAGTGACTGTACTATATATGCACTACTAAATTGGAGGGAGTTTACCACATCTCTAGTTAAAACCTCTTATTAATATTTCCTTTATTATTGGCCATAAATTTCAAACTATGGATCAGAACGCAAATATGTAGTTTTTATTATACTATCTTTTTGTGGAGTTTTGTCATTTTCAAAAATTCAATGACAAATCCCTAGTAATTTCATTGATATCTCCTCTTTGGTAATAGCTAATCAACCACTAAATGCAACTTTTACCTCAATGAGCTTGTAGGATGGTGTAATCTATCTTGGGATATCTTAAATTACTTTTCAAAACTGCACAGAAATGGTGTTCTGTTTGATACACTATTAAAAGCGAATAATAGAATTTCATTTGATATAGAGCCTTTCATACTCAAGACATCCCTAAATGCTTTACAGAAATGAATTAGACACTTGTTGTTCAGTGATGGTGTGTAGGCAAATGCAGCAGTCATTATGCGTTATTCGCTCAGCAATAGCCTACATACAGCCTTAAAAAGTAGAGCCTAATTTAGTCAAAATCCTCTCCGACTAGGATGTTGGAGTTACTCTTTCTAAAAAAAAAAAAGTGCCACAGGATCTTTCATTTCCACCTGGGCCCATACCAGACAAAGAAGAAAAGACCATGTTTAACATCTCATCTGTAGGACCTCAAATAATGCAGCACACTCTAATACCGTGCTGTATAAACACTTTTCCCATCATTCATATTGGTCCTTGAAATTCGCATTTGAAAATCTTAATTATTCCTGGCCACAAAAATCAAGCTCTCACTTTGGGCAAGTTTTTCAGCCCCTATTAGAGCCAAGGTACATAGCATGGAGAATAGTATGTGCAATCTACTGTAGAAAAAACTGAATTGATTAGCTGCATAATATAAGCATTAACATCTTAAGAGCATTTGAATAATCTTTCCACACACTGTGGTGGTATGGGATAGGTTTGGGGGTAGGAATGCTTTCTAAGAGCAGGAATAGCAGGTAAATGTTGTTCCTAGTTATGCTTAGTATGTAAGACTGTTCATTAGTCTCCCTGAATAAGAATAAATGAAAGGTATTTTCTCCTGTTCAAAATATTCTAAGATGTGTATTTATGAGCAAGAGAGTACAGTGTACTTATATTCATGAGAAAGAAAGTCATGTTTGGCATTTTAAGTAAAGACTGAGCTACAGTAAATCACAATTTATCATTTTTGATCAAATAACCTTAAGATTTTCTCATATCTTTGAAAAAAATCCATTGCAGAGAACACGAATCTGAAAAATATTTTTAAGATGCAACCTTTGGCAGTGAGTCTCAGCACTGCTGATTTCAAAAATCTACTTAATTTATTGTGCTAATGCTGCCAAGATACGTTATTAGATAGGTTATTTTATGAACATTTCTATTTTACCTTTTTTATGCAGTTAAATACTTGCAGCTTCTGCTGTCAGCTCTAGAAGAGCTATTTAAATAGCATTTGAAGGCACTGGTAAGGAAATAATGGGAACATTTACAGTTTGTAGAACGATGAAATATCGGGGGGGATGGAAGCAAAAGTAAAGGGTAAAGTTGTGATATTGTCATGTAATTAAAGGCAGATTTAGCTTCTTAGTATCTTTGCTATGAAAGACAATACATATCTTATTTTCATCCGTCATTACAAAAGTCCTACAGCACACCTGGAGGTTTAACTTGAAGCCCTCAAGCCTTTGTAAAATATCTCTCTACCAACACAGCTGTGCTAGTTAAAAACACAGAGCACTTATTTATTTTGCTTAGCCAATGTGGCATGTATATGTACTTCTGTCCCTTGAGAAGTTAGACTTTTTGGTTTAGATCCGCTTTAGACTCCTAGGTGCCAACAGGGTAAAATTTGGACTTAAGTTTCTGTTGATAAAGTCCCCATAGGACCTAAACTTCTCTCAGCATGTGCACAGCTGCTTAAATTCACGTGTCCAGTGCTTAGTTCATACCTAAACTCCAACAGGATTCACCAACTAGGCATTTCCCTGCCTATCTTGCCAGTGGGGTCTGAGCTGGTTGGCATATTCTGAGGCCACTTATATATTTGTTGGGCTAAACAGAAAGTAAGAATGACTTGGTAGCCCAGTGGTTAGGGCACTCTCCTGGGATGTGGGTAAGTCAAAATCATGCCCCTCCTCCAATGAATATTTAAATAATTAATGAAAAGTGGAACAGCTTCAACAGGAGAGACTGAGCATGGATACCCTGAGTACCCCATAGCTCCATGGTTAGGCCACACAACTGACAAGTAGGAAATACAGGTTCAAGTCTCTGCTCCTCTCGGCTGGAATCCCACGTGAGTGCTCTAACCAATAGGGAATCAGGAGGGTACCACCACCACCTCTTCCTTCATATGTGAGAAAGGACTGGCTGGGCGTAGGTGCCTAACTCCAGGACAGTGTTCATGGCTGCTGTGAATCCCAAGTGAAGATAAATGCCTCCCTCCAGCCTCAATTTAGGCACCTAAGTCATTTTGAGAGGTGGGGCATAGGCCCAACCCCCCTCCTCAGCATTTCCTATTGGGTAGTCTAAGTGGCTCCATTAGGGTGACCAGACAGCAAGTATGAAAAATAGGGACTGGGGGTAGGGGGTAATAGGAGCCTATATAAGAAAGACCCCAAAATCGCGACTGACCCTATAAAATCGGGACATCTGGTCACCCTAGGCTCCATGCTCAGCATGCTGGCTTCTGTAGATCCCATTCTTTAGGTGCATAACTCTCTCTCCATGCATTGTATAGGGAGCCTGGGCAACTAATACAGGGCTGTGGATCCCACCGGAGTGAGGCTCAGCGTTGCAATGCATAAGTCCCCATTGTGGATCTAGCCCTTTTTGAGGACCAGGAGGAATTCCACATAACTAGAAGTTACCAATTGATACCAAGTCCCCAGCATGGAATCCGTGAAAGATCTTTTGAGGTCATTCCCTTGGAGCAGCTAGGAGAAATGTAAGGGACACACCCATGGATGGCAGCTCAGCCCACCCTGTAAGAAAACCAAGCTTGCCCATAGATATTTCCAGGCACCCAAGGAAGACAGATACTCCTAGTAGGTCTTCAATACTCAGAATAATAATAAAGAAAAATTCTGCAAAGGACAGGCAGACAGCAGGACGGACAGTGTGCTGTCTTCCCAGAGCCGAGACATGAGACATCACTCTAAGACTGGAAAGGCTTCTGAAGTTGACAGGTAAGGCTCCATTGCTGATTCACATTGACACTAATGACACTGTTGCAGGATATCTCACAGATCATAGATGACTCAGGGAACTCAGAGTGCTGAAAAAGAAGAATGTCCCAAGTGATCTTTGAGATCCTTCCTGTCCCATGAGGGAAGGAAGATAAAAGGCACAGAAGATTCTGGAAGTGAAGTGCTGACTAGGTAAGTGTTGCAGGGTGGAGGGTTTGGGTTTGGGTTTTGTGGAACATTGGTCCACCTTCTGTGAGGAGAAGAGGCTGTATAGTTTGAATGGCCTCCACCTCAATAGATAGGGAACCAATCACCATGGGACAGGCTGGCTAGAGTAGTCAAGAGGGTGTTAAAATAATAACAAAAAGGGAAGATAAAAAGAGGGAAGAAATGAACACTCATTTAGCACAAAATCAAGATGTGAAGGAAAATTTTTTATCAAGAAACCAAAGGATATGATAAGAAATTCTTTAATTGCCTATACGCCAATGCTTGGAGCCTGGGTAACAAACAAGAGGAACTGGAATTGTTCATTTTATGAGCATAAATTTAATCTAGTTGGTATTACTGAAACCTGGTGGGATTATTCACATGACTGGAATATTAAAATTGATGATTATAACTCATTTAGGAAGGATCAAATGGGCAAAAGAGGAAGGAGAGTGGCATTCAATGTCAAATGTGGCATTACCAGTTTCGAAGTCACTGATAACTGTGACACAAACAATCTTGAAGGCTTGAGGATAAATGTCCTAACAGTAAAGCACAAAATACGGTATTCGTTGATGTCTGCTACAGGCCACCAAATCACAGTAAGGCGCATAAGCCACTGGTCATCCTGTTCCCATCTCTAATATGCAGGAATAAAAGCTGTTTGATCAGGAGAGACTTCAATTTGAGTGACAAATACTTGAGTATCATGCTGCCAGTACTAAATATTATAGATGACAATTTCTTAGCTCAATAAGTGTTACAGAATTCTCCCACATTAGATGCAATAGACCTCATCTTCACCGATAAAGAGGAACTGATCACAGAACTAAAAGTTAATGGTAGCTTAGATACAAGTGATCGTGACTTTATTGTGTTTGCACATTGTGAGTAGGATAAAATCCAGACCAGTAATATATATACCTGGCACTTTAAAAGGGCCAATTGCACAAAGATGAAAACAATTATGAGCCAGATCAGCTCGAGGGAAGAATTTAATCAGAAAAAATAGGAATGATAATTGGGAGTTTTTGAAGATCACTGTACTAGATGCCACTATCTCACAGCGGAGGAAGAAAGCTATGTTGTTTTTTTTTTTTTTTAAAGACCTGATTTAGGGGGGAAGTGAAGGCAGCTTTTGTAAATAAAACAAATGGAAGAAAGGGGAAGTTGACAATAATAAATATAAATCAGAAGCTAGGAATTGTGGAAAATTGAAAAGGAAAGCAAAGGGACACAAGGAGACATCTATGGCCAGCTGAGTTAAGGACAATAAAAATGACAATTATATTGGGAACAAAAAGAATCCTAACAATGGTATTTGTCCATTTCTAGATAGAACTAGGAGAACTACCAGTAATACTTCAGATTGGAAATAAGGCATACATTTTTAATAGTGAGAGTAATTAATCATTGGAACACTTTACCAAGGTTCATGGTAGATTTTACATCACTGACCATTTTAAAATAAAGATCAGATGTTTTTTTTCTAAAAGATGGGCTCTAGGAAATATTTTTGGGAAGTTCTGTGGCCTGTGTTAGGTAGGAGGTTGGAGTAGATAATCACAATGTTCCCTTCTGGCCTGAGAATCTATGAATCTAGAAAAAGGTAGTAATGAAAGTGTGATGCTACACCCCATAATCTTTGTAGAGATATGCTTATGATATAAATATGGCATAATTAAGATACGGTTTATGCAAAATGGGTCATGTGAGGTATCATTGGAAAGGTTATAATTTATTGAATGTGATTATCCAATTTCTATACATGTATCATTCTTGTATCTGAAGTTAGAAATATTGACTATGTAACAATTACAACTGTGGTTTTTACCTGGGGAACGCCCACCAGACAGTATGCAATCAACCTGGAATGGGCCATTAGGGAGAACAGTAGGACTTTGAAGATACTAATCTCCCTCCGTCCTGAGAAGTTTCCTGGGATGCTGCTTTGACACTACAGGTCTGGTGATCATGTCACCTGGTACTGGATACCATCTTGGATTTCTAGTCTCTTTCCATTAAGAAGGGGTGGGGGTCAAACTGGGAAACAAAGGATTCTCACCATATACAAATCCTATTTAAGGCTGGGGAGTGAGTTAAACTTGGCTCTTTGCCACTGCCTCCCCGCCCAAGAAGGAAGACTGCTAAAAACACCTGAAGAAACAAAGGAATTAAGCTGGGGAAGGGGGCAGGGGCTGAGCCAGACAAAGGTCTGGCCTGTGAAAGGAATACCTGGAAATTTAATCTGCAAGCAGTGCAGTTTACCTTCAAGAAACTCTGCAACCTACATAAAACAACATTTAGGGTGAGAATTTGCTACTATTAACCAGTTAATTTAATGTGTTAAGTTTAGGTTGCGTATTTTGTTTTATTTGCTCAGTAATCTGCTTTGATCTGTTTGCTATTCCTTATAATCACTTAAAATTTACCTTTTGTAGTTAATAAACTTGTGTTTTGTTTATTCTGTAACCAGTTTGTGTAATTCATAACTGAGGCCAAAACGCTGTGCATATCTTCCTCCACACTGAGGGAGGGAGCAAACTTCATGAGCTTACATAGTATAGATCTCTGTACAGTGCAAGACAACACAATTTTGGGTTTGCACCCCAAAGGAATGCTGGGCAATTGCATAGCTGAAAGCCTTCCCATGCAGCGCTGATTTCAGTATCGGTGTCATTCTGCAACTGGGTGTGTCCGTGTGCGCACGCAGCAGTACAGGATGAGCGAGCCCAGGCTGGTGGAATGGGTGGGCTCAGTGGAACCCCAGTACATCAGGTGGCACCCCAGAGTAGGGGATAAGCAGTCACAGAGAGTCACTGCAATGGGGATTTAAGGTAATTGGGCACCAAGGTAAAGTAGCCTAATAACAAAGTCTACAGAGTTAGTGTTGCTGGAGAGCCCTATAAGGAAAGTGGAGTATAGTTATGTAGCTACCATTTTGTAAATGATATTGTACAATGCACACTTCAGATGAAGCAGCTAAAGCTGTGTATTCTTTAGTAAAGCTGTGTGACGATTTTAACTCAACAGCTTTTGGGTTTCAGAATTAGCTGTGAATTTGGAACGCTCTGAGATTTGCATGTGAACCTGTAACAGACTTCACCAGGGATATTCCCTTTCCCTGTATTTCTACAGGTCCATGGGAGTTCTAGAAAAAGTTCCAGTCTGGGCAATTACATTCTGCAAAGCCAAATTCCACCTCTGGTTTAGAATAGGGTAAGGTATTTCTCACTTTCTCTCCTAAACTGCTATTATAAATGCCACTGAAGATAGAGATATAATACAAAGGGACCCACTGAAATTAAAAATAGGGCAGAAAATAACAAAATGAATTTCCATATGGAAAACTGAGCTAATTTATCCAGGGTGGGGGGTGGGGGTGGGGAGTAAACTGAAGCACACATACTCAATGGGAAGGAGAACCTGGAAAGCTGTAATACTGGAAGAAACCTCAGGGTGATACTAAGGCACCAAATTAGATGAGAGTTTGCAAGGCGATATGGCAGCAAAAAAAGTCAAAGAAATTATGGGCTGGTCAATGCCAAAATATCAGATTATGCAGCAGGGACATAATGTTCCCCCTTTAGATGACTCTGCCGCAACTGCACTTGCAATATTGTATTCAATTTTGGGGCATCAGATTTCCAGAAAGAGATTGAAAAATTGGGGCAAGTTCGCAGCATAGCAGCAAGAACGAGTAGGGGACAGGAGGGATTGAATTGAAGATTGGAAAAGCTAAATATGCATAGCTTCCCTGAGTCATGATCAAGGGGAGACATAGTAACAGTCTACAGGTACTTGAATGTTGTAAGTACCAGGGTGGGAGAGGAATTGTTGAGTATTTGTAGTACGTGGGATACTACGAGGGGAAAACTAAGACAAGAAAACTTGGTGCTGAAAATTAGGAGGACCTTCCTGACTATGAGATGAATTAGACTGTGGAATAGCATGTGAAGAAAAGTGGTGGATGCCCTATTGTTTGCAATTTTAAGTTAATTTGGACAAAACACTAGAAATAGTGTCTCAGGGAATAATCCTCTATCTTAGGGAACGTTCTTCAGACAATGAGCTAATAAACCTTTTCCATCTATATCTTCTGATATGTTGCTGTGTGCTATTAGGGCATAATCCAAAGTTTATTGTAGTCAGTGTTCTCACTGACTTCAATGGGCTTTGGATCAAGCCACTAAAACTTTCAGCCTGTGCTGAGGTGTCTATATTTCTGTGGCGATCCCCATAAATACTCAGTGTATGAAGACTGAAGTGCTTGGGGATGACAGCTACTATCTAAATGTAAGATTCTGATTAATTTAAACAATAAATAAGAACAAGACCTTTACTATTGTAAAATGGGTCTTATAAATACTTACCCTAATTTTAATTGATGGTGATCCAAATTTTTGTTTTCTCATGAAGTCATCTGTATAGAGGGAATTTCCAAAAAGATTGATAGTTCTATTGTATGGTCACACAATTAGTTTAGCCAATCACAATCCAGGATTTTTATATCCCTTCTGTAATATACATCTAAAGTATATTCATAGACTGGGAATTTGAAATGGAAAATTAAGATAAGCACATTTGAACTAATCTGGAAAACATCTTGTTAATTATCTAAGAGAATAAGGGCCTAATAAAATATGTTTTGTTAATCACTCGTGTAGCCGAATTAACTGATCAAGCATTCCAGATCCCAAACCATTTCATACCCAGAGCTGACAGTTAACAGTGAGAATCTGACAGGGCCTAAATGATGAGCATGTTACAAGAGGAACCAACCTTCCCCTTTGTCCTCTGATTATATGTATTTAAGTAGAACTACTTTATTTTAATAGGCAATGGTAATCTCCCTTGTTCTGTGTTCTTCAGTTTTAGCCTTGTAATGCCAATGTAGCTCAGATAATCACAGATTTTAGCAGCCATGTGTTTTTTTTTTTTTAAGCATTACAAACATGTTATTTTAAAAATGGATGTATGTGAAAACAAATAAGGCACACGATTTGTGACAGGCAGCATGGAAACTGACAATGAAAATATTTCTCTAAATATTGTTTACTCTCAGAGCCAAAATTTAAATTCCAGTTATTGATTTTGGTCCTTGGGCCTGATTTATCACTGTATCGCTCCAGTTTTACCCAGTTGTGTCTCAATGGAGTTACACCAGTGTCAAACTAGAGTAATGCTGAGGAAAATCAGGCTGTTTTTGATTTTAAAAATCCAGATTTTGGTTAAGTTTGTCTTCCCCATGGAGTTAGCATACCTGCAGCATTGCTGTATCCACTGAGGTAAAAAACAGTTGGGTAAAAACATTTTGATTCTTTCTTCAGTCCACATGCTCACAATAACATCCTTCTTAACAACAATTTTGTTTCTTAATTGCTTTAGTATCCCCATGCAGGAAAGAGACTTTTTTTATCAAACAAAAGTTATGTTTTTTGTTTGTATTTATTGAAAACTAATACCCAAGCCTGACATTGTTCACCTTCTAATAATGTCAGTGTGAAACAAGTCTGCTCAAAATTAAATAATCAATTTGGACTTTTATGTGCCACAATATTCAGCTTTTCAGAACTAAGGCATAAGCTGATAGGAGCAGCTACAGAAACAGCCAGAGTAGGGATTGGTGCAATTTGGGGAAGGGGGTAAAAAGGAGCACAGTCAGCACCACCCCTCTTGATCCAGTACTGTTGAGAGAAGATTCCCCCCCACATTATTCTGGGAGGAACTAGAACTCTGGTGGTGCCTCCCCGCCACATGTGGCCTTGGGCGAAAAACTGCAGAGGACCCCGCCAGAAGGAGCCAAAACTAGGACCGTTTGACATAGAGAACTTTTTGTAATTTAGACTGGATGTTCTCTGCCCTGTGCTGATTGGCTGTTTGCAGGGCCTGCTCCAGCGTTTTTGCCACCCCAAGTGCTCCCCCCACTCCCAAAAGCCGCGATCAGCACTCTACCACCGCCGCTTCATTCTTCGGCAGCAGGTCTTTCCTTCCAAGAGGGACTGAGGGACTTGCCGCTGAAGAGCCGGACGTGCCGCCCCTTTCTGTCAGCCACCCCAGGCACCTGCTTGCAGCGCTGGTGCCTGGAGCCGGCCCTGGCTGTTTGCTCCAAACTGCACCCCCCGCCTCTTCATCTCAGCTTCACTCCACACCTGCCCTTCCTATCCTCTTCTCTCCTACTCTGTTCTCTTCACCCTCCCTCTCTTCCCCCACCCTGTGTCAATCTTGTCTATTTAGATGTTAAGCTCTTTGGGACAGGGCCTATCTACGTCTGAGTCTGTACAGGGCCTAGCACAATGGTGGGTCCTTAGGCACAACCATAATAACCATGTTTAATAATATGTACAGAACATACAGATGTAAAGCCCAAAGTTATGCAAAATATTTATTAGCAAACCTCCAAAGCAGGTGAATCTCAACTGGCTTTGGTTTTATCATGATATTGTAGCCAAGTTAACAAAGGTTTTTTGAGCCTGCCACTAAACCTGTGTTTAGTGTTGGAGAGGGATTTATGGTTTCAGATTAAAACTGGAGACAACTAGCATTCAGTGGTTTCAATCTACGGTAAGGCAAAAGGCAGTTTTCTTTGGATTTTGGGTGTGTTGGAACTGGAGTGTCAAAGAGAAACTGGGGTGCAAACCACAACAAAAGATGTATATGCCGCCCCTGCAAAGAATGTACCAAGTTTTGTGCTTCCCCGAGACCGTTCCCATGGCTATACTTCATAAACACAGCCAAGGCTGCTCCCAACATATTGTGGAGCCTTCCAGATTTATCATGTTGATGTTTCAAACTTTAGTCTTTCCTGAAATAATACACTAGGTGCCAGAAATAAAAGGTCAGTTCATAAAGCCATCCATTTCTGTCTCTTCTAATCTAATTAAGTGTTAATGGTAATAAAATGTTAATAGTTATTGGCTCATAAGGGGGAAAAAATTACATGCTGCAGTGGAACTGAGATATTTAGCATTTTATTGCCTATCAGACTTCCGCTACAAAGGCACCAGTAATTGAGTTTCCTAAGCTGCTCCATGTCCTTCAACATCTCTTCAGTCCTTAGGGACTTCTTAGCTACAGGTTTCCCCATTCCTTCCAGTGTGGCTCTCCCTTGTGGGCTCTGTGATAGCCCTATGTTAGACTCCTTTTCTTTGTCTGTTTGCAGGGCAATCCTACTTACCTCCACATATCAAGATTCCTCTTCTTCCTCCACCTCCTTATTTCTAATATTGACACTTTTTTTTTTTTTTTTTTGAGCCTACAAACATAAGGGATTTTTCTTGCGGGCTACATGGGCAATAATACACTTTGCCTTGGATGTGGGAGACGTGGGTTCAATTCCCCCTTCTGCCAGAGGGGCAGAAAGGAGACCCCTGTTCAAATCCTGTCTCTAAGGAGAGTGCCGTAACCATTGAGCCATGGGATATCCTGAGGTGTGGCTCCCTCAATGTCTTCTGTTGCAGCTGTTTCACTTTGGCTAAATACTTAAATAGTCATTGGCCAGAGAGTGAGTGTGAGAATTACATTGTAGTCTGATGGGTAGGGCACTCACTTGTGAGGTAGGAGGTCCAGGCCCCCTGTTCCCATGACTCATTAATTATTTATCCAATGAGAAACAGCTTCAATAGGTGAGAGACCCACACCAGAATAGCCCAGTTGTTAGGGAGGTAGGAGACTCCTGTTCAAATCCTGCCTCTCCATCAAGGAGAGGGGGAATGTGATCCCAGGTCTCCTATATCTAGGGTGACCAGATGTCCTGATTTTTATAGGGACAGTCCCAATATTTGGGTCTTTGTCTTATATAGGTGCCTATTACCCCCCACCCGCTGTCCTGATTTTTCACACTTGCTGTCTGGTCACTGTACCCATATCCCAGGTGAGTGCCCTAGTCACTGGGCTGAAAGTTATAAGGGAGTCAGTTTCTCCTTATGGCTGGATTTTGAATAGGCCCCGATCTGGTAGGCGTGCTCTGAGATTAGGTGAGAGAAACTGGGGAATGTTTCTCTTCACTTGGTTTGAGGATTGCAGTGGGGCTTAGGTGTTGAGATAAGCATATAGGCACTCAGAGTGAGGCAAAAATGTACGTGCCTAGGGAACTTTTACAGTAAAAATTTAGGAGCTGAATTAGGCATTTACAGGATTAGACAGCAGCTGAGTGGGACGCTAGTGGATCTCAGTCGTACCTAAACCCTGGATTTAGGCACCTCAATCCCTTTGTAGATCTAGGCCAAGATGTTTGGGTTTGTCTGTCTCTCTTTTGACCAAACAGCATTTCCTGTATTTAAATTGAGTTTGAAGTTATATTATTACCAACATTTGAGAATATATTATTTTAGCTTGCTTTTGAAATAATCACCAAGAACAATTTGCCGTCATAAAGAGCATTTGACTACAATTCGCTATATCCTTTTGTAAGACTTGTTTCTCAGGCTGTGTATTGTCTGTTCTCCTGATTTTCCCCTTCCCCAGACAAGATTCTAGAGTAAGTCTAATATTTATTCAATTATGGTCAGACCTAGCCAATCACATGTTACATAGGATAAGCAAATAACAGTTCTGGTGGTGTCGTATTAACATAAGCATTCTAGCTTTGTGCTGAACTGAGGAGATAAATGCAGTGTGGTAATATTTCAGCTTAGTTTGACTTGCTTGCTGTACAATAGCACTTCAGATAACTTAGTGCTAACTCTTGCTTGTTTTATAGAAAGGGGGAGAAAGATTTAGGCTAAACGTGGTGTTTTTATCTATATTTTCTTTTCTTTAAATCTTTGAGGTGACGTTCCAGCTTTTCTACAGTCTGGGTTTTTGTAATTCATTCTGCAGCATTACTTGCCAGGAAGGCAAAATGAATCTGCTGCAGCCATTCTTGCCTGCACAGTCAGCCAGCTGTTTTTGCCTTGCGGGACAGAATGATGTGGAACTTCATGAATGATTTTTTCCCCCTTCTTTTTCAAGAGCAGATTTATCTGTGGAAGTCTGGAAAATGCTACTCAGTGAAAGAGTGAGGTCCCAATCCTGCAATTAGCTGCACACAGTCATGCCCTTCTATTTGCATGGAGCTATGCTGAATACCAATGGACTCCATATGGGCTCTGGGATCTACCTGAACAGCCCTCAATTCATGCTCAGGGTGTAGGGGTCTAATCCGCTGAGGAGCTCTGCCTTAGTATTTGAAAGGGCCAAGATCAAAAGTAAGAGATTCATCCTTCATTTATTGGACTGAAATATCTATTTTTCTGTTAGGTATCTGAAAGCAACCCTGATAGTAATGTGGCTTCTCTTATCAGGATGTTTTTCATTTTGGTAAATTAAATGATTGCTTTCTAATTACTAATTATATATGAGTTGTTAAGAGTCATTGCCACAGAGGTTTCATACAAAACACTTAAAAGGGACATGATATAATAATAATAATAATTGGAAAATCTAAAGTAGAAAATAAGTCTTCTAACAATTGTGCAAAGAAGAACCTATTCATTTTTGTGTTTTAGGACAATAGGTAATTGTTACTGTAACTGAGCAGGTAAGTTTATTGCATATCACAAGAGTGGTGCAAAGCAGATGGAGTGTACCAGTGAATCTGGTCTTTTTCCTGAGCAGTGTACAGTAAATTAAGAACTGTTTAGATTATACCTTCTAATGTCCTAGCCTTACATTTGCCAACAGTGAACTTAGAATACCAGGGTTGGAAGGGACCTCAGGAGGTCATCTAGTCCAACCCCCTGCTCAAAGCAGGACCAATCCCTAGACAGATTTTTACTCTAGTTCCCTAAATGGCCCCCTTAAGGATTGAACTACACAACCCTGGGTTTAACAGGCCAAGCCTCAAACCACTGAGCTATCCATCCCCTGCCCCTTATTTTAGCTTGTGCCTATTCATTTAGCTTTGTTAGGTCCCTTTGAAATTCGCTCATCTTCTCAAGTCTTGGCTAACACAAATAATTTTGTGTCATCTGCAGGTTTTGCCATCTCATTGGTCATCCCTCTTTCCAAATCTTGAGTAAAGAACACTGGTAAGTGTAGAACCATGGGGACACCACTGTAAGCCTTTTGCCATGAAATAAATGAATACAATGATTTGAATGAATTTGCCATTAATAAAAAATTACCATTTATTCCTGATTTTTGTTTTGTCCCATTCTAATATTTTACCTTTCATTACATGACTGCTTAGTTTCTTAACAGCCTCTTGTGAAGGACCTTGACAAATAGTTTTAACAGTCCAAATAAACCATATCAGGCCATTATTTTATTCACAAATGCTTCTTGTAGATAAAAGAAGCACAATTTTCCATTACATTCTCTAGATGCTTTTATAATTCTGTTTTCAAGTATCATTTCAACCAGTTTTTCTGGTATTGAAGTAACATTGGTCTGTAATTCCCAGGACCAATACTTAACACTTTTTTTTTTTTTTTTTTAAGATAGGTACAACATTTGCTACCTCCAGTCCACTGCCTAGCTTCCTCATTGTTATGAAATCCTTTCTAAAGTTTAGTGTATCTAGGCTAGTTATTCCCAGGATCCCTCCCCAGAGGATGTTTAACTTAATTATTTTGTGCTCTCTATTATTTAGTGACGCAACTATAGTTACTACTTGAGATGTGACTCTTAGTTACACTGAAGTTATTGGTAAGTCTCCCAAAGGTGCTGGGTATTTACAGCTTCTATTAAAGTTATGGGTGCTCAGTACCTCTGAAAATCAGGCCATAAAAGTTTCAGTAGGCTTACAGCCATTATTCTTGAGTTTTGTCAGAATAGCTGAATCCCTTCAAGGGTAGAGACCTAAATGGCAAATCACATCTGTAAATAGCAATAAATGTGGGTATGTGTAATTATCACCACAGAAGGCATTGTGGTCTCCATGCTCATTTAGTCATATGTCTCTCTGCTTGAGACTGCCAACAAGGGTACCAATTAGTGACAATTGAATGGCTTTTCTAATGTGGACACCTGCCCATTCGGAGCTACCAACTCCTTAAATATACAGTAAGCTGTCAGATGGTAATTACATTTTGTTCACTTCTGCCTTGGTCTCCAAAGGAGAAGTCTTTCTGTCTCAGTATCAGTCCTTTGAGACATCTAGCACCTTAGAAATGTTTTTAGTTCCTTGCTTAGTTGTTGGGTTTTTTTATATTTATGGGTTTTATTTAACTTTATTTACAAAATGGTGGAGACTTCCAAAATCACTTGTGATGCATAAAGAGAAAGGCACTATATTATTAAATTAGTTCTCAAAATCACTTTGGCATTATAGAATACAAATTAGTAGTAGTTAGGAAGTAGTAGATTTATCATGTCAAAGCACTGCCTCCATAAAAATATACCACCTGCTATCCAACCTATACACTTTTTTTATTATGCTTTTTAAAAAAATGACACCCAGATACTCCTTACTCCTGGACTAATCTTCAGCATAATTTTTACTGTTCTAAATTATTTGTTCAGCACAGACAATGTGCTTAGCACTGTATAAGACATTCCCTGCCTGATACAGATAGTGGAATATATCTTCAGTACATGTGGAAAATCACAATGGTAATTTGAGCCAAGTTAGATAATGAGCTCTATCGTTACAATCTAGAATAATAATAATAATTAATAATACTAGGAGTTCTATTTCTGGATAAATGTATAGCCAAAATATAGGAGCATGCTTATTTTTTCTCTACATTGTTAATAAGTAAAATTCACTGTAACTTAAATCAGATTTTCATTATCTTCCATATATGTAGATTTAATTTTGACCTAAGGAATATATTCTATTTGAACTATAAAGCCTTTATTCCATTATATATTCTCTCACTCACTCTCTCTCGCACGCACGTATTCTTTTTGGATCCAATCTTGAAGTCTTAATTCAGGACCTGATTCTACCAAATTTATTCACATAAAGTGGTACCTTACTCTTGAGAGTAAGAGTAATCAGAATCTGTCCCTCTGATTAATCCCATTGAAATCAGATACTACTCAATCTGAGTAAAGGGGGGTGGTTTGGGGCCGGGGCCGGCTCCAGGGTTTTTGCCAACCCAAGCAGCAAAAAGGGGGGGAAAAAAAGGAGCCGCAATCACTATCTGCTCTCACCGCCTCTTCAGTGGCAATTCAGTGACTGGTCCTTCGCTCCAAGAGGGAGCGAGGGACCCGCAGCCGAACTGCCACCGAAGAGCCAGACGTGCCGCCCCTCTGTTAGCTGCCCCAAGCACCTGCTTGCTGGGTTGGTGCCTGGAGCCAGCCCTGTTTGGGGCCCTCAGAAGTTAACCTCAAGTTCTCTGGCCCAATATATTTCCATTGCCTTAATACTAGAATATGAAAGCCCTAAATAGAATATTTTTTCCAAATACTCTGAGGAGGAGGTGACATTCAGGTTCAAATAAATACCATTGATATTTGGGTTCAAATTTTTTTTTTCCCCAGTAAAAACAATGGTAGTTGAATGGATGAATCATGGGCCTTGCCAGACAAGGCCCAGTTAATGAACTTAAAATGGTAACATCTCCTTCACACTTTAACAGAAACTGCTTTAGAAAAGGTATTTGTGACTAAAAAAATAGACTAAATTCTTCAGTTTGCAGCCAGTTGACATGTGACAGAGTGACAGAGAGAACAGATCAGCTTGCGCTCTGATCACTTAAAGGCCAATTAGTTCCTGAAGCAGGCTCGGGGGCTGAGTGGATAAAATGCCAACTAGTCCATCAGCCCAACTCTGATAAAGACACAAAGGAAGGAAGCCCTGGGGTAAGTGGGGGGAAGGGAAACAGGGCCAAGACCAGGACCAGCTGAGCCCAGTCACACAGACCTCAAGGAAGAGAGACCTCTGTTCCCCTCATGTCCTGATGGGATGGCCAAAAGCACAGAGGATATTGTAAATAGATTGTTGCGCAGGGACTGTAGTGGTATTAGTGGAGGGAACTTAAAATAAAAGTCACTTTGAATGCACAACTAATGGAGTCTGTGCAGTTTCTGCAGGGCAAGAAGACTGGAGCAAAGGCACACCCCAGTTACACGATGTTAATGTCTTAACTATTATGCCAAAATTGGATAAGGCTTGTATGCTCCAGATATTATAAATGATGGCATTATGATCAACACTTGGTACATAAAGGGATTTTAAGAAATTCTCATTGAGAATTCATGCCAACAAAGGGTCAAATCCATCCCTGGTGTGACCTCAGCAAAGGTGTAACTTCTTTATAAGCCATCTCATTTGATGTTCAGACCAACAAAGGCACAATTTTATCCCTAGAGTAACTCTGACTTTGGATGCAGTTACACCAGATACTAATTTGGCCCAAGTAATGAATCTAACCATGTAAGAGAAAACAGCACCACCACTGTTGTGGTGTTGGGTTTTTTGTGTGAAAGGGTTGACCTGGCTTAACTGCAGGAGAGGGATCACAGCTGTGACTCACTAGTGGAGATAAGCTTAACTGTTCTTGAGGGGTGGAACTTAGGCACCACCCTTCTCCTTGGCATTTCTTTATTGGCTAGTTTAGTCAGCTCCCCGCTGAGTGTGCTGGCTATAGTGAATACCTTTATTAGGTTCACTTTCCCTAACTTTCCCCATGCATTGGATAGAGAGCCTGCTTGCCCAGCTCAGGAATGAGGATTCCATTGGGCAGCAGGGTGCCTAAAATTAGGCATTCCAATGCTGAGCCTAAGAGCTTAAGTCCCACTGACTTTTAGTAAGCATTAGGCACCTAGATTGCTACGTCCATTTTGGAATTGGGACTTAGGCTCCTCAGTCAGTTAAGCTTTACAGTGCTGAGCAGAACATTGCCTAAACACCTTATAAAATCTGGGCCTAAATGATTTAGGGGCTTAGGTTCCATTTTCAAGAGTGACTTAAGCACTTGGGCTTCTAGGGCCTGATCTACAAAGTTATTTAGGTGCGTAAAGATGCATATAGGCACTTCTGAAAATCCCACTAGGCACCTAAGTGAGTTAGGTGCCTAATTCCTATTGATTTTCAATGGGAATTCATGGGATTTAGGTATCTAAGTCACTTGAAAGTGGAATTTAGGCTCCAAAGTCACTTAGGGTATAATTTTCAAAAGCACCTATGTACTTTAAGACTAGATCCTATAGTGTCTTCTCTAGTCTCTCCTTCTGAAGTCAGTATGATGTTTGCATGTGGAAAGGCTGCACAATGTGGGGAAAAAAAGAAGGGAAATGAGCAGTGTGTAACCATGCAAAAAACCCTTTTCATTGTAGCCTTAGGGAGGTTCAGCATAACTTTTTCAATAAAAGAAATGTTCTAAAGAAAAGAGACAGGAAGGTAATACCAGATGTACAGTTGATAAGGGGTGTGCCTTCATACATGTGAGCAATAATGGAAACACAGCTAATTAAGGACCTGCTCCAGAGTCCATTGAGAGACTCCCCTGGAGTTCAACGGGCACTGGGTCAGACTTTACAGGTGTGTCTATATTGCGATAAAAGCCGTGGCTCAGCCATGGTTGGCCCGGGTCAGTTGAATTGGGTTTGTAAGGGATTGGGCTGCAGGGCTAGAAATTGTAGAATAGACATTAAGACTTGGGCTGGAGCCTGGGCTTTGAAATGCTGGGTGGGGTGGGGAATTAACCATAGAGAACATATTGTCACTGGTAAGACTTTCCTTGGCCGGCTGGATCGGATGGGCTGGTGTGCTAGAGTTGGAAGCCATTGATTCCATAAGAGAATGGTACCAATTTTGTCATTTCTTTCAACTTAAGGCCCATATCAGTTTTGGTAAAAAGAAATCTAAAGATTGGAAATTCTTTAATTGCATTATGTTTCTCAACTTTTCCCTTCTACTTCTTTGATCGTCAATAGTACAACCACTTAATTACTAATGGATACATACTGTTTTAGTAAATCTCAATAGGAGCTCCCCTACAACAGCCTGCTTATTAGTGGGCCTACATTCACCTCCAAAGGTTGTGGCATAAGGGACTATAAAGATTGACTTACAGTGTATCACAAAGACACATGTGGTTTCTATAGCTAGGATTTGCACTCCAAACATGAACTAAAAAAAACATATCTTTGATTTCCAGCGCTCTGTATTGTTACTCCTCTGTTTTTATATCTTGTAAAAAGTGTAATGTCAAAATAGAGGATAACTTCCTTACCTCAAAACATCAGTAGATATGGCCATGTATAGCCTTTCATTTATCTATTTACTGGGTTTTTTAAGCCTCAGAAATGATTTTCAGAAGGAACATGATGCAATATATTAACACCTAATAAAAATGAACTTGGTTATCTTTACACCAACAGCAGCAGAATGCAACTGACTTCAGTGCTGCATGATCAGGCCCTGTGAAACTCTTCAGATTGAAAATACTTTTTCTTATTTCCATTGTCATATTTGTCCTAAGCTGGAAAATGTGTATTTTCCTCACAATGCTAATAAACCAACTTCAAGGTGTGGACTCTGCCAAGTTTTATCAAGAAGGAGAAAGTTAACTTGGTAGAGTCGGGAGCAGTGCAATATATAAAGCATCTGTAATTATTATTATTTATCGTAGTGCCTAGGAGCCCCAATCATGGAGCAAGACTACATTGTGCTAGGTGCAGTACAAATACAGAAGAAAGACAGTTCCTGCCATAAAGAGCTTACAATCTAAATAACGCTGGTACTCTAGGGATATGTCTGCACTTGGAGCTGGAGGTGTGATTCCCAACTTGAGGAGACGTACTTGTTACCTCTCATCGAACTAGCATGCTAAAAATAGAAAGTAGACACAGCACTGTGGGAGGAGCTAGCCACTCTGAGTGTTTGCCTGTTGCAGATGCTAGGTACTTATGAGGGATGGCCATTCCCTCATACTAGACTCTATTTCTAGCATGCAAGCTTGGGCAGTGTGAGAGTGTCTCCCTGAGCTGGGAATCACCCCTCCAGCTCCAAGCACAGCCATACCCTAGGTGCCAAACTAGGTGAAATATTGTACCCACATTTTAGCCATAATGAAAACAAAAGCACATCCCAGCCTCCAGTTCCAAAATAACACCGACAAAGAAGTACAGGTGTTCAGAGTAAGTAGAAAATATGAAGATTACTATTCTGTTAATCTGGAAAAAGTAACTGTTGCAAAAGAAAGGTGGGGAAGGGCTTGAGTCAGTCTCTCTTTTTTTAAATTCACCAGTCTGAGATTCTGACAGAAAGAGGTTCAGCCAGTCAGACTGCTGGAACATGTGGTGAGAGACACTTTTGCTTTGTACTCAGCTTGTTGAGCTAGGTGTTAGTTGCATTTTACCTTTTATTTCTTTGTAGCCAATTCTGACTTGTATGCCTCATTACTTGTAATCATTTAAGTTCTGATAACCATGGCATGGTTCAATCCAAAATATGCTGTAGTAAACCCACTGGCTTCCTGTTAGCTGGGCCATTTACTGCTGAATATTGACATTGGGGCTGCAAGTGGGGTAAGACCTGGGCTTGGTTTTGTGACCAATTTTGTGTGTGTGTGTGTGTGTGAGACGTGAGTTAACGTTGTGTTCTGAACTGGAATGTCCTATGTTCAGTAGATTAACTTTTTAGATGCTATCCAACTTCTGGGCCACACTACTTAATATAGACTTCCTTTTAATCAGTGAGTTACCCATCTTGATTGATAAGGAACTAAAAGAGGGCAATATAATTAATGCCAATCAACATAGTTTGACAGTCTGTACCCCTATGTTCACCCTTTTTTCATTGATTGTGATAAATGTTGTACAAAGTATGCTTTGTAAGACATCATTTGAAAACTCATGATTTGCTGATCATTATTGTCCTGGTAACTGTGTGGCAACATTGTATGTAAAGTTACAAGATTCCACTCTATGATATTACCAAAACATATTCCAACATGTTCTGCAGGGTAGTCACAAACCAGTTCCCCAGAGACAAAAGGCTTGGATCTCAGCCAGGTGTCAATGAGATCAAATGGACCATCACCTGATTAAGTGGCCACTGTACCGCAGGGGAGAGGGTGTGGGCAAAAAATATCTACATTTTGACAAAGAAATAGCTTGCGGTTCTTGCTCACACAGACTTTCTGCCCCCTGAGCCTCAACTGGAGATGATTTTTGCGCAAGAGAAAGGGTTTTTAGAGGAGAGAGCAGATGCCCCCAAATATTTCTCCCTTTCTCTCTACTCAAAGAACAAAGGAAGCAGTATTGGACTGGCGTAGAGATTCTGACTGAAAGAGGTTCAGGAAGTAACTGCTGAACCATGTGGTGAGAGACACTTTTGCTTTGTACTCAACTTGCTAAGCTAGGTGTTAGTTGCATTTTACTTTTTATTTCTTTGTAGCCAATTCTGACTTGTATGTCTCATTATTTGTAATCACTTAATCTATCTTTCTGTAGTTAATACATTTATTTTGTTTTCATTTAAAGCAGTGTGTTTGGATTGAAGTGTTTGGGAGACTACATTTCTGTAAATGAAATGATGGACTTTATATGAGCTTGTATCATCCAGGAGGGCGATGGGCAGTACAAGATGACCATTTCCAGGGAGAATCTGGGACTGAGAATTTGCTGGTGTTGCTCTGCGGAGTAATTCAAGAGTGGCTGGCTATAGCACTCATACACTTCAGTTTGGAGTGACTTACATACTGGAAGCTGTGTGAGAGCAGACCAGGAGTGGTGGCTTTCATAGTGAAACAGTGTAAAAGGCACCCCAGGTTGGAGGATTGAGGGGACACAGCTGTTCAGCAGACCAGATTGTACCCTGGGTAATGTCACACATAGGTTTCAGAAAAATAGATCCTAGATATCTTTTTTTGATGAGATTACAAATTTGATTGATAAAAGTAACAGCATTGATGTAATACACTTAAACTTCTGTAAAGTATTTGACTGGTACTGTGTAACATTTTGATTTAAAAAAAAAACTCTAGTAAAATACAAAATTAACATGGCACACATTAAATGGATTTAAAACTGGCTAATAGGTCACCAAATGTAATTATAAAGGGTGGGGGAGTCACTGAGTGGGTGCGTCCCACAAGATCAATTCTTGGTCCTCTGCCATTTAACATTTTTTAGCAATGACTTGGAAAAAAACAAATTCATTGCTGATAAAGGTGGCAGATAACACAAAGATTGGGGGAGTGGTAAATAATGAAGAGGACAGGTCACAAATATATGGAGAGATGGATCACTTGGTAACCTGGGAGCAAGCAAACAATGTGTTTTAATATGGTAAAAAAATAAAGTATGGATAATACCAACATGTGCAATTGATGATTGAAATTTACAGTTAAGGAAATAATTTCACTGATATATGCCAAAGCATAAAAGCAAACAATATTCTGAAGGCAGTTATGATGGGGTGGGCCTACCCTTAGACTCCACTACCATTAAGTGGACGGGCTACCCCATCTCCATTACATAACAGAGCTCTCTAAAATTTTGGGAGGTCTGATATATACAAAGACCAAGGAAATAGGAGATATTGGAAGAAAGGAAATGATCCTGGAAGTAAGCAGTGTTAGGAAGGAAATCCTGTTACTGTGTGATTAGAGAGACTGGGAACTCTGCAGAGTTGGTGGGGCAAGGTTCCCTTCTTTCCCGCATTAGGAAGTGGACCAGATATCTGATGCCTCTTCCCTAATAGCAGTGGAGATGCAAGAAGAAGGCTCATCTGTTGAACTCTCCAGGCTAGATGACTAACTTCGGGGCGGAAGGGCCAGCTGAAGGAGAAGCTTTAAGAAAGTTTATGGAGGGGATGGTATGATGGGATAGCCTAATTTTGGCAATTAATTGATCTTTGACTATTAGCGGTAAATATGCCCAATGGCCTGTGATGGGATGTTAGATGGGGTGGGATCTGAGTTACTACAGAGAATTCTTTCCTGGGTGTCTGGCTGGTGAGTCTTGCCCACATGCTCAGGGTTTAGTTGATCGCCATATTTGGGGTCAGGAAGGAATTTTCCTCCAGGGCAGATTGGCAGAGGCCCTGGGGGTTCTTCGCCTTCCTCTGCAGGGTGGGGCCCGGGTCATTTGCTGGAGGATTCTCTGCACCTTGAAGTCTTTAAACCATGATTTGAGGGACTTCAATAGCTCAGACATAGGTTAGGGTTTATTACAGGAGTGGGTGGGTGAGATTCTGTGGCCTGCATTGTGCAGGAGGTCAGACTAGTCTATGACTCTAAGATGGTTAAGGCCCTGTAGCAGGGGTGTTACACCAGAGGAGAGCTGTCAGGACTCCTGTTTCAAGGGGGAGATACTGACTGCCTTAACCACAACTCCAACTCCAGGAGGAGTGCTCAGGGGCTTCTGCCTTAAGGAGAGAGAGAGAGACTGGCTTCCTGAAGTACAACCCAGGTACTACCAGAGAGGCTGAGGCTCTGTCTGTACTTACGGCTAAATTGACACTGCTGCGATCAATGCAGTGGTGTTGATTTAGCGGGTCTGGTGAATACCCAGTAAGTGGATGGCAGAGTGCTCTCCCATTAACTTCTGTACTCCAGCTCCCCGAGAAGCATAAGGTAAGTTGGTGGGAGAGTGTCTCCCATCGACACAGCGTCGTGTAGACACCGCTGTAAGTTGACCTAAATTACATCGCCTTCAGTTACGTAACGTAAGTAGCATAACTTAGCTCGACTTACAGCTGTAGTGTAGACCAGCCCTAAGTGTGACATTGAGGATGCTCATCAGTAACTGGCTATGAAGAAGATGGGTGAAGAAAGAGCAGTCCAGAGTGGAAGCTGTGACCCTCGGAGGGATACTGACAAACAGGGAAAAGGAAGGAGCAGCCCAAGGAAGTGGCGAGAAATTGTAAGGAGCAGTCTGTAGGTGCCCAACGTGGGTCCAGGCCTGGAACCCAGAGGAGAGGACGGGCCAGGGTTTCCCTATCTCTTCCTCAGCAAAGGAGACAGTGTGAGCCTCAGGGTGGAGAAAGACATGACTGAGAAGGTATCAAAGGGGACTGAGGGCTTGTTGGGAAGGCCCAGAGCTTTTGGGACTTGGTATGTTTGGACTGTTCTTTTATCTCAGAAGTGAACTAAGTTTGAAAGGCGACTTGGCTGGGGGTGGGACACAGGAGCCACAGACTGTTCTTAGACTAGACAGGGCTGGCCTTAGGTGTGGGGAATCAGAACAGTTACTGGGCGCCAACTTCCAAGGGTGTCCAATCAACATCTAGGGTGGGGTACCAAATAGGGTTGGGTGTGGTATTTTGTTTTTGTGTTTGTTTGTGTTTTTTTGCTTGGCTATTTGGGAAATGCTGAAAACATTTTCTGCCCTGGATGACAAAACACATTGGTCTGGCCCTGAGGTGAGAATGCTAGACAACAATATACCATATCTTTTATTGAAAAAAGTATACCCCAATTGGTGAATTCCAGCAATATTCTAGAAAAATTAGGAATCTTGCTACATACATTTTCAAAGCAGTTTGCTAGCATTTGCAAAAAATGTTTGGTGGTGTTTGCAGCACAGATTAGAGACCAATTTTCAAAGAATTGGTGATGCAGCATTAATAGGAACAGTAGGGCAATCTTTGCACTATTTTTTTTCATTTCCTAAAAGGGATAACAGAGTTACAGAATAGTTCCATTCTATATAGAACACATCCCTCCGGTGACAAGACTTAGTGGTAGGGCTGTAGGTGCATTTCTATGTTAAAAATAACTAGGGTCCAGATTTTAAACAGTATTTAGGTGCCTAAAGATGCAGATGGCACCTACTGAGATAGGCATCTAGGCACTTCTGAAAATCCCTACTTGTTGAAATCTACCTCTTTAGACACCTAAAAATCTAGCCCTTAGTTTTTTGAGACTGGAAGGGTTGAGAGAGATGTGAAAACAGCATTAGCAGTAATAACCTCTGTGATTCGAACCATATTGCAGGATTAAACCATTTGGGTAATACCTCTTGAAGAAATACTAAATAATAGGGCTATAGTTAATCTTGGCAGAATTCAATTTTGTCTTTATAATTTCAACAGGTAATACTGATTATTTTAAAGCATTTTTTTTTATTTTCATCATTTTAAATTTTCACAATTGTGGGAAACTACGAGGGGGTTAGACCATGGGAAGAGTCAGACAATAGTTATTTAGTGACAGTAGATGTTGAGATTCAAAAAGCTAAGTTTTATAACCATTAAAACACAAATTGCCAATATCATATGTCAAAACTTAAGTCAAACTCTACATTCTCCAGGAGCATATTTTTTTTCTTTGCCTATCTGTAAATTTCAATGATTGATGGAAGTGTTTTTTCATTGGTTGTGTGTACTGTGAAATTGATACTCATCAATATTTATGGATTAAAACAAATCTGATTATGAAGCCTAGCTATAGTGTATTGGAGGTTTCATGCAGGGCTCAATTTGGCAGGCCTGCTCTTAGGTGGCCTCTGAGAAGGCCTCCTGGATAAGGCCCTGAAAGGAGATAGATGTAGGGATGCCTGGTTTGAGGATCTAGCTGAGATGTAGGTGCTGAGCAGCTTGGCAGCATCAGAACTTAGATGGTTCTTCACATGGCACCTGCAGAAATTTAGACACCTAGGAAGTTTAAGTGCCTGCAGGGTTAGGCAGCAGTTGAGCAGGGTTTTTGAGGACCTAATTTTTGTACTTATGTTCCGAAAGTGGCGCTTAGGTGTATAACTTCCTTTGTGGAGCCAGTCCCTAAATCAATTAAAAAAAAAAATGAAATGACAGGCTCCTAAGTCAGTTAAGTGTTGCAACACTGAGCAAAGCAATGTCTAAATATCTTAAAAATCTGGGCCTTAGGTGCCTTTTAAAATTATACCCACATAGTTCAGTTTACCGGTGTATGCAATAGCTATGGAAAAAGAATAAATATATTCTGGTAACTATAGACACTCATTTTATTGAAACTTAATGCTTTCTTGTGATTTCTGAGATTCCCAACAAGTCACTTGGGGTCAGATTGTGATATCCTTACCTACACAGAGTAGTATCTTACTCCACAAGTATTCCCATTGGCTTTAGTAGGAGTGCTGGAGTTACCCTTATTTGCACTGAATAGTATCTTCTTCTGGGCCATGATGAACATAAAGAGAAGGGGAGAAATTACAAATAGTTTTCTTCATTAAAGAGAAAATTGTGCCATCTTTATGACTGGAAAACTCCTAGGTATTTTTCCTTCTTGGGAACTGAAGACATAAAAGCTGCAGGAGGCCTAGGAATATGTCCTTAGGGATGGGAGGGGGATACTGTCTGCTCTACCAAATCCACAGGCATTGTGCTACTTGAGTTGCAACTTTTCAGATCAGAAACAAATCCATCTGATTTGTCAGTTGGGGTAATTGCATTTCTAATGTCACTTTTTATAAGAGTGATGATAACACTCCTGTCCTGGCAAAATCCCAATGTTTGTAATTCCATTCTGTATTCTTCACATTCCCTCTGTAGTTTCAACAGCAGAAGTGACTCCTAATTTTCCTCCTCCGTAAAACTGTTCTGTAGTGTTGCTGGTGTAAAATGACTTCTGGACGTGGCTTCATTTTAGGGGTGGGTGAATGATCCTTTTGGTATCTAAAGGTCCTTAAAAGATAAGTGCTGTCTGAATTTGAGTTATTTATAATTGAAAGTAATACTTGTACAGAAAAATATCATCTGATACATATGATATACACAACAAAATACACATATAAACACACTTTTATGGATAGAGGTACTAATTTTCATTATTTCTGGTGTATTTTCATGACACAAATGATTTGGTGCTGTATTTACCACCCTTTACATCAGCTGTCTTCACTGTGGTTCAATATCCATCACTAGCCTTCACTGAACAATACATTATTAATTTCCAGCTAACAATTGACACTACTTCATGAAAAGTTAGTTTCCTAGTTTTCACCCTACACATAAGCCTCCTAGTCAAGATTCTGTTAGGGAGGAATAATTCTTCTTTATGTGTTAAACCTTAACAATATATAGCCCAGGTCTGCTGCCTTTATTCATGTGGTGTGAAACTTTGCTTCACTGAAAAAAATGTAACTACTTGCAAAGTAAGACATTTCATCCGGGAGAACTTGAGCCCTGATAATCAGCTGAGCTAACCAGCTCTCCTGGCAACATGTGGTCACACATGGAAGAATCCTAAACAAAACTTGGGCCTTAGCAGACACCTGAAGAGAATCCATAGCAAGTGGATTGCTTTCCAGTGTGCCCTCTGCGACTTGCCTTGGAGACACAGAAAAATGTAAATCACATCAAGTCACCTGCAAAGGACCTCTCGCACCAGAAGTGGCCAATGCTAGCAGACTGTGTTGCTCCCTCCCTATCTCCGCTTCAAATGCAGAAACGCTGCAAGCTCCAGCTTCCGACTCCCCAAATACCCTGGCTACTGCATCCCAATCAATTCCTCCAATAATTTACTACTGGTGGAAGGACTACCACTGTCCCTTTGGATCACTGAACAGGATGCTACCAATAAAAGAATAAGTGCTGCTTCAAAGAGCCCTAAACTGGACCCCACCAATAGGAGGATTGGCGCCCCCTTGTAGCTTATGCAAGGCAACTCTACCTCCAGATGGCTTAGTGCTTCCTCACAGAATGTCCAGCACAACGCCATCATGAGAAGGGTCAGCATCTCCTCCCCAGCAGGTAATTTCATGGGATCCGATCATCGGAAGGGCTAGCACTATCTCACAGGTCGCCCATCGAGACCCACACAATGGGACCTCATTCCTAGACAGACCAGCACGACCTCCAAGACCACCCAATGGGGCCTTGCCCTCAGAAGGTCTCACAGTGCGTCAAAGATCCCCAGACAGAACTCATTCACAGAAGGACCAGCGTTGTCCCTGAAACTCCCAAGCAAGGCCACATACCTAAGGGCCAGTACCGGTGCCTCCAAGACTGTCTTGTTTATATTTTGGTATGTTTGTAATTTCTACATTTCCAGTGTGGTACAAGAGATTTTACCCATGTGACTATTGTAGTAGTTCTTAAGATGTGCAAAGTGCTTACCAAACACATCAGAAAATAACAGTCCCATATGCTTTCAATAAAGAGAAGTTCTTGGTTATCAATTGGACTTGTGGTTTAGCCAAAATAGCTTGCTGATAATACAAGGGGTTTGTGACACTTGTATCAAACATGCATAGGCTGCTTCTTAAATTTAGCGGTAAAAGGAAAAATTTCTTTGGGGGCAGGTGGTGGTGGGTGGTAACCAGGTTTATTTCCCCCCTCCCCCTCAGATTCACTGTAATTATCATGAAGGATGGTGTGGTTGCTAAAGCACTGGACTGGGATGCAGGACATCTGGGTTCTGTTGCCAGCTCTGCCATAGGTCTCCTGTGTACCTTGGGCAAATCACATTATTGAGATGGTGTTTCTTTCCATCTCAATAATACTGCCCTCCCTCACAGCTGTGTGATGATACATTCATTAATACTTGCAAGGCACTCAGTGATGTGGGTCATATAAATATCTAGCAATTGCCAATCACAGGAAAGAAGTGTTGCAAACTCAATTTCATTGGCTGTCATTTTAGAGTTGTGTGCACATACACACCTTCATTTACCATGCACTGTTTAATTTTAACCCCAATTACATTGCATTTCTGTTTTTCTTGCTATTTCTTATGACTTTAGTTGTCTTCCTTTTTCCTTGTTGATTCCTAAATTATTTTTTTTAGTATTGCTGTTAATATCATAGGCAAATGAGCAGAGAAGTTAGCATAAGGGAATAGAGCATGAGGAAAGTTCTCCTCTGCAGACCACAGCATGTATCTGTTGCAAACTGTGGGCTTATTCAAGAATGTGGTACCTTCCATCCTGTCAATGGGCATTCTGATCTCAGAGCCACTGGGGAATGTGCAAGAGTGATCCACAGTGAAGCCTGGAGGGGGAGAATTTGTTTCTTGTAGATGAACTAGGTCATTCATAGATTTCTGTCTGTTTCCAGTAACCTCCGATACAGGAGAAAAAAATGCTCACAAATGTTACTCATGGGCTTAAAATATACTTGAAAAGATGTATGGTATATTTTAATCTATAATGGAACTGCACAGCTTTCCAGATTTTCAGGACTGACCTAAAATCAGACCTTTAAATATTTCATTTTGGCATACTATTATGTGTGACAGTATATTAAATACTAAAAATTTGTCACGACTCTAAAACCTTATACATGCAGCCATCTCTAGGCAGGAAGGCAGCAGGCCATATACAGCATACCAAAAAACAGTAGGGGAAAAGAAGACTTTTGACTAAGGATACTGGAGCATGGATCTGGATTGATAGATCAGAGGATGTGGAATAGGTTCCAAAACTTTTTACTTTTAGGTCCTTGGTTTGTATCTAGCTTCGGTCAGTATGTCCTGAAAGTCCCTACCATCTAAGGTCTATATGAAATTATCTGGCCATCTCATTCCAGTTCCTGGCTGCATCATAAGTGGATTCACATCACAAATGTCTCTTTAATCTAGTGGGGAAAGGCATAACCAGAACCAATAGCAGGAAGTTAAAACTAGACAAATTCAAATGAGAAATTAGGCATCTTTGCTTAATTAAAAAAAAAAAGTGAGGGTGATTGACCACTGGAAAAAACTACCAAAGGGAAGTGATAGATTCTCCATTTTTGTGGTGTCTTCCAATCAACACTGAATGCCTTTCTGGAAAATGTGCTTAGTCAAACACAAATTATTGGGCTCAATATAGAAGCAACTAGGTGAAATTATATGGCCTAGGTGGTATAGGCGGTCAGACCAGGTGATCTAATGGTCCTTTCTGGCCTTAAAATCTATGAATGAATTGGCTCCCTTGTTGGCAGGCTCAGTAGAGCAGAATAAAATAGTAGTAGCTGAGGGATGAATGGACCCAGGAATAAATCATTGTCTCCTAAGAGCGATCCCTCCAGGTTAGGGTTGAGGCAGGTTGGTGGAACAGCATGGGACCTGTGCCGTACCTGTATTGTGGACTTCAGTTTCTAGTGCTTTCGGTTAACCATATTTCACTAAAACTACACTCAGCTTAGGGGGAAAAAATCAAAATGAATTATTTCAGTTGATTTTGAATCACATGCAATTAATGACGAGTTCTGCAATGTGTAAGTATAATGAACATTTAATACAATGACAGCTCTGTCTTTATTAGAGATCAGACCTTTCTGTTGTCCCTGTATGATACATTCTATTATTGTTCAACTAGTTAATCACCTCTTTTGTTAAGTCAAGATTTATTTTTACATTTCTACCCCTCAAGTATTGTTTTTTTATTTTTAGAATTGAGCCACCTATTGCAGTGATCTCAAACTCTTGGAGTTCTAAGATTAATTAAAAGTTTGTATCCCTTTCCCTTTTGTATTAAATTTAGATTCATGTCACGTGAAAATATGCAGCCGTGTATAAATGACTACTAGAGTTCCACCCATGATTCACAAAGAGGCATATGCTGTATACACTGATATACTACACAACAAATGTATTATTGCAGAAAGGTTCACAAAAAGGAGGATTAGTTTTGGTCTCTGTGTTTTGCAGTTATCTCCCATCTTTCATCCTACTTATTCCCAATGAAATCTGAAAATCATTGAAATTTAGGGTTGGGACGGACCTTGAGAGGTCATTAAGAACAGCCTCCTGCACTGAGGCAGGACCAAGTAAACTTTAGACCATCCCTGACCATGCTGTCTAAACTGTTTTAAAAACCTCCAATGATGGGGATTCCACAGCCTTTTAGGAAGCCTGTTCCAGTGCTTAGCTAGCCTTGTAGTTGGAAAAATTTTCTGCATATTTAACAAACTCCCCTTCCTGAAGGTTAAGCTGATTACACCATATCCTACCTTCAATGGACATGCAGAACAATTGATCACCATCCTCTTTATAATAGCCCTTAACGTATTTTGAAGATTATCAGGTCCACCCTCAATCTTCTTTTCTCAAGACTAAATATGCATATGCATTTAAAACTTTCCTCGGAGGTCAGGTTTTCTAAAACCCTTTAATCATTTTTGTTGCTCTCCTCTGGACTCTCTTAAATTTGTCCATTTCATTCTTGGAGTTTGTTGCCCAGAACTGGACACAGTACTCCAGCTGAGATCTCACCAGTGCTGAGTAGAATGGGACAATTACCTTACATACAACACTCCTGTTTAATGCTCCCCAGAATGACATTAGCCTTTTTTGCAACTGTATGACATTGTTGACTCTCATTCAATTTGTGATCCCCAGATCCTTTAACAGTACTACTGTATCTGAGTTCAGTTACAATGCATTCCCAAATTGATGCATCCTATTTCTAACTCTTTCTGTAAACTTGTATTGAAATAGGTAGAAATACCACATTTAGATATTTCACAGGTGATTAAAGAAGATATAAAGGATGAATTCTCCATTTTATTTCTTTTACTATACCATTCACCCATGGAAAGAAAATGCACTTTTAGCCTCTATTGATGTGGTCTAGTGTACTGAACACACAGCTACTATCTAGGAATGTCAGACTTCTGAAAACAATTCGCTATGTGCCCTTTGGCTATACCATACACCCCTTCCCTGGGCTGCATAATTTTTATTTCAACAGAATTGTACCCACTTATACCAGGCTGATTTTTCTCTATCTGCTTCCCCATTTTGTAAAACACTTTCCTAATATCACAGGAGTTATGTATGAGTAAATGTCTGTACAGAGCTTTGAAATTGTAAAGTGTAAGTGACGATTGATTGGTTAATATAGTGCAAGTTATTTCTGATGTCCTGCCAAGAATCCTGCTTTGCAGGATCAGCTTCCTTATATCTGATCATCTGCATGTTTTTCAGTTTAGACCTTCAGGTCTTTGATTTGATGCTTTAAAAAAAAAAAAAAATAGACCCCATTTAAATCCCATCAGAATGAATGCGATCTATTGGAAAATATTTTTGAGATTCCAGTTTTCAGTGCTGAAATTCATATCACTCATCTTTCAAAAGACTTCTTGTCAGACTACTGACATCTTTACTTAAAATCACACATCTAAGTTGCAGATGTTTTCCGTATTTTAGCTAAAATTACATATTTGCGTTAGACATCAAAGTGGAATATATAATATGGCATCAAAGTCTTTCTCCTATTTTAATGTAACATCATAAACTGGAAAAATAACCCTGAACATTTTTGTTAATGTTTAATGTTTGCTGATACTTTTACAGTAGAAGTAAAGCTCTGTCCACCTGCACACAGACATGAAAGTACATTTTGAGTGGGTAGTAGAGAAGCTGTGCATTTTATGACCTATTCATCATGAAAACTTATTGTGTGACTGAGATACATACTAGACTCTGGCAGGCACTAAAGCAAACTGACAGATTTCAACACGAATAAGCACATACACAGTAGGGGAATACCACATTAGAACTGAGGGACTTGCCAAAAGATGGATTATAAAGCAGCAAGATTATTCAAAGGAAAATGGTATTGTATAAATAAAGGAAGCAATTCTGTAGTCCAACTGACACCAGCGCTAGAGATGCCAACATAGTTTCTTGGATCATGCCAAGGGAGCAGATGCCACTGGCACAAAAAAAAAAAAAAAAAAAAGCCTTAACATTTGGTTATTGTTTTCCACCAAAAATGAGGAAGGGACAATGCGTTGTTCTAATATGCATGAGTGAAAGGATCTCAGATTTTTTGAGCATTGAAATAACCTTGTGTGAACAGGTGCTGTTTCCAACCTGCTTTCATACACATCCTATACAAATTTGGCATTTGATTTTTATTCACACTACAACGTAAAGTTTAGCTCAAGCTTCCTCTCCAAGCATGGCTGCTCCTAGGGTTCCTATCTCAGGACTGCTCAGCTCACACCACAGATCCTCTGTTGCTCTAAAGAGCTACTCCCCTCTCCTCCTTATCCGGGCTGGGAAATGAGCCACTTGCCTCAGTCAGTGAGCAGAATCCACTTAATCCTTCCCAAGTAGGATGAACACCTGCTAAGAGGATGGGTGTTTCTGGCAGACACTACCAGGCTGTTACACCTCATGAACAACCTGATTCAGCCGCTATCCCAATGAAGGATCTAGTCCTATGAAGTGTTGAGCACCTTCCTTAGGCCTTAAGAGAAGAGGCCATTTGGTTGAGAAACATAAATAGTGTATTTAAGTAAATGAAAATTAAATAACTTTGATTTAAGCTTCTCGGGGCAGGGACTCTGTTTTTACCTGTATTTTATTTGATGCCAAGTGTGCTCTTAGTGTGTAGCAAATACTAAATATTGATAGTCAAACATGTTGCCTTTATCTTTTCTTTTAATCTTAATTCAAGCACATCAGATGAAATTCATCCTTGTGCAGAGGGAAAGCCCAAACTCCATTTCAAGGTGTGTCTCTGAGACCTTGATGCTGGAGATGTTATCTTACTAATGTATTTTTAAAAAGGAATTTCTCACTTTATTTTACTGACACAAGGTCCAATTCTCCACTGCCATGCACCTTGTGTGGTCACTTACACCTAGGTGAAATGCTTCCATGCTCTTTTGGTAGTGCTTTATAGTCCCTTTGTAAGTGAACACCTGATGTTCAAGGCAGGGAAGAATCAGGCCCACAGTATATTAACATAATTACTTTTGGGTAGGAATGGGTCACTTGATGGTTCCTACCCTCCCTATCAAAGTGGATAAGTACAGCTTGGCTCCCCTGTGTTTGCCACACTGAAGTGACAAGTTAAGCTTGGCTTTTAAGCCTGCACATGCAGCTCTTGCACATGACTACTTATATAATATTGCAGCAGCCCAGCATGGGGAGGCAAGAATGACTTGAGGGGGAGGGCAGCAGTGGAATGGAGCAGTGCACTTGGTTTGAACGGTGAACAATTTCAGTCCAGCTTATGAAAACTGAGAGAGAAGTTTTGAGCGAATGATCACTTACACTACAAGAAAATTGTACAGGGGAAAAGATGCATCTCTCTGTATATGTAATAAACAGATGATTTAATTCAACATTTACAACTAATAGAAAAAAATTAGAACTGCCTATTGGGGCCAGATTCTTGACCCTGCTGCAGCCCTTTTGTGCTGCTCTAGTGTTGTAAATGGGATGGACAGTTGGCTTAACTTGAGATGCAGGAATATCCAGGCGGTGGACACCATGCCTGTGTGACCATCCCAATATGTAGGGAGTATGGTAGGAATGCTGTTGTGCTCTGGTGGTCTCCAGCTGGTGCACCAGGCCCTTGGGCCGATAGCTGGCCAGCCTGGCTAATTTAAACTCTGCTATGAATGGGGTCAGCATAGAACTAGCATGAGGACTGGGGACAGACACCATGTCTCTTTTCTGGGCTCCCTCCACACAGTTGGGTTCTGCCCATGTTGAAATTCTATATACCATATGGTAACAATTACTGCAAAGTGGCTGTGGTTATGAAAGTGCCTATTTCTACTCACCATACCTGCTTCCTTTGAGCCCATTTCTTCTTTGGGGTACTGTCTATCTCATGCAATCCCCATAAATCTATGCGATTGCACAGGGCTGAATGTAGCCCTTTATCTCTTTTCATCATAAGCTACTTTTAGGGCACTGACAAAACTTACAGAAAAGCAAACTGAATTCTAGCCTTCCTCATGCAGCAGCAACAAAATTGCCTGCTAAATTCCAAAATATTGGCTCTTTATTAGTCGCAATGCTGTAAGAGGCAGAACACAGCTTGACTTTCAGAACCCACTTAGAATTCACAGCGCTGGTAGTTAGGGAAACTGAAACTGAGCACAAGGGTTACAGAGGTCATTAAGAGAGAATAAATATGGAACCTCACAATGTCATTTTCAGTCACATTTCTGACTATAGCATCATTTTAAGATTCCTAAGCCTAAACTCAACTTTGTTTCTCTATCTTCTAGCCACAGGACTGCAGTGTTCTGTCATTTTGTCACATTGCCTATAAAAGTGCTCCTAGTTAAAACAGGATTATAACTGCTTTTTGTCTTGAGAATTTGAAAACGCGCTCTAAATGTTTTGAATGTTACTGTGATAGGTATAATGCTATACCTTTGCTGTGTGACACTTCTTCTTGGCCTAGGATGTCCTGGGATACAAAATATTTAATTTCATTAGGGGGTGAAGACCTTCTCATCAATATACAGGGGGAAGGGAGGGATACAGGACAGAGGCACTTGTAGCAATGAAGTTGAGAAGGGAGTTGTAGAAAACTGGCTGGTCAAAGACAAAGCAGAGCAGGTACACATTAGTTGCTGAATCCCTAGCAAGGGCTTTGTTCTGTGATGATTATTAGATTGAAATGATAATAGCTTCTTTGGAGTCCCTACCATATCAGTGCAAGTCAATCAAACTTTACTGCACTATAATAAACCCTTACTACATGACAGCTGATGCAATTGATTCTTATTTTCAACTGTTGTCATGTCAGAATGTCTAGGAGAGAAATGTTATTGTGCAAAAGTTCCTCCACTGAGATCAGTGGAGATGACAAAATGTAATTAAGGGATTGATTCTTCCCTCACTGAAATTAATGTTAAAACTCTCATTCTCGTTGTTGGGAATTGGATAGGGCCTTCTGCGTGATTAACCTCTGCCTGTAAGCAGTAGCTATCTTTTAAATGTTATCTTTGCTATATCAAAAAGCATTTAACACTGAAATATCAGATGAAATTAGTTTATAGTAGGGGGTTATCAGTGCCTACCAAATTCAGACCCGAATCCTGCAAATACTCACATCTGTAATTTTATGCACCCGAGTAGTCCCACTGAATTCAAGTGTGTCAATTTACTTGCATGTGTGAGTGAGAGCAGAATGGGGGTTTAACCACTTCAGCAAAACAAAGGTTAATTTTTACAGACATGTTAATTTCCCACACCCCCCAAAAACCTCCTCTCCTCATAAAATAAATGCTGAGTCACCTAATAAATGTTCTGCTTTCCTCAAACAACACACCAAAGATATATTTTGTGTGGAAATTTTATAAAAAAAAAAAAAAAAAAAAAAGGAGGGGGGGGATCCCAAATCATCTTCTAGGCTGAGATTTCATATGCTAGGATTCTGTCCAGGGGGAAATTTTGTCATGAAATATTACACTACTAAACTGGAATGGGCATTGAGGCCTACATCCAGATTTAGCAAACAGCCTTATCTTTATAACAGACCAACTCCATACCTTGGAAAACTGAATGCTCTGAACTTTGGGATGTTTAAAATCCAGATCTGAATTTTTCAGCCTTAGTCTAGCTCTAGTTTTGGGTTAGATTTGCAATCATTTAACATTAATGGAGACACAGAATTTGTCAGTAGCATGTGCAAAAGGAATCTGTGGTCATTACTACAAAGCTTCAGTCTACTGTGCCACAGAATAAACAAGCCATGGAGACAAACATCTGGATAATATTTATATAAAACTTACGCTTGCATGTACTGCAGAGCAGTCACCATTACCACGTGAACATTTACCAGCAGCTTTGAATAGGAAATCACCATCATTCTGCAGATATTGCTGTACGACCTGTTGATAAGGGCTAGTTTTAATGACAGCCCTGGAGAGATTAATATGATTTTATTTTTAATTCTGGCAGATTTCTGGTCCTGTTCATATTTTAATTTAAAAAGATTTTCTACAGCTGAAATGCAACAGTGTACTAATTATTCCTCATGTCTCTGCCTGTTGGTTTGCTGAGATAAGTATATATTCTATTTATTCAACACAGTTCCGGTCTGAAGTGTTAAAATTCTTACACCTACAATTGGTATTATCCTATAATTCAAGGATAACCGGCGAGATGCCCCATTTTGAGGCAACAGTAGCTCCTGGTTATACAAGCTCTGAGGGGAAAGGCTGAATAATCCCTGATTTTTCAGGCCCTGATTCACCATCCCATCCCACTTCAGCAAAGTATTGAAGCATGCACTTAACTTTAGGCATGTGTTTATGTCCCATCCACTGGGAGTTGGCAGATGCTGAAATGTTTTGCTGAAGATTCTGGCCTGGTACTCAGAATATCTGGGTTCAATTACTGTCTTCTCCAAAATTTTCCTTTGTGACCCGGGGTGATCATTTAGGGTGAAATTCTAGTCACAGTGAAGTCAATTGGAGTTTTGCCACTGATTTCACTGAAGCCAGGATTTCACTCTTCACCTCAGCAGGACTAGTGAACTGGGAGAAAAGGAAGGAAATTTTACTTGGGTGTTAATAAGTGTTTTAAAGTGGGAGAAATCGGTTTGACAAACTGATGGAAGTTACAGACTTGTAGGGGAGGGGAGGAACTAATGCAGGCAGTGGTGAGATGTCATTTTGTCATTCTTCAGATTAATACTTTGAAGAATAATCGGCAATTGCCCTTAGTTTTGATTGTCCTCCTAATAATTCAGTATTTATTCACATGCATAACTTCTCCTTGGCTTATGCTGCTAAAAAAGCTACATTATCAAGACACCAGTTGTTTCTTTTCTTTTCTTTTGGATAGTGGTTATAATGGGCAGAACCGGCTCCAGGCACCAGCTTCTCAAGCAGGTGCTTGGGGCGGCTGCTCTGGAGAGGGGGGGCATGTCCAGGTATTCGGCGGCAATTCGGCAGACGGTCCCTCACTCCGCCTGGGAGTGAAGGACCTCCCGCCGAATTGCAACTGCAGATTGCAATCACGGCTTTTTTTGGTTTTGTTTTTTGTTTTGGCTGCTTGGGGCGGCCAAAACCCTGGAGCCGGCCCTGATAATGGGAAGAAAAAGGCAGAGGATTTCCTGCAATGCTGCAGCACAGATCTGAGCTGGTGAGCTGAACGTAGGGATCCTCTAGGATAAGCACTGCACAAGGGGGTTGATTAGACCACTCAATGAACTGCTCTTTTTCTTGTCATCTTGTCCTTCCTTTCAGCTTTCTGTTTCATTCTCTCAGTCTGTATATTATTGTTTTCTTATTCAAGAAAGCGCGTAAGAAACTTTTCTGACACTTCAGCACAAATACTGGGTCTCGGCGTCTACTGGAAAACAAGCACCAGATTTCTGTTCCAATGAGTTCCTATGTGCTATGAGCACAGATTAATTCTTAGGGCCACATTCTGATACTCTTATAGTAAGAGAGAATATATTCGATTCAGTGGGACTACTCATGAAGTAAGAATAAGGGTATCAAAATTTGGGTCTTAGTGTATACCTGTATAATGCCCTGGCTGGGTCATCAACAGAATGGTTCAAACCTGAGATTTCTGGATGTAAACATGAGTGTCTACTGATTGAGCTAAAATACACTTAGTGCAAAAACTGTACCAGCTAGTAAACCTCTACATGATCCAGCCACTAGAAAGGGACAGAGTCACTTTTTGTACTAACACAGTGTGATAGGGCCATCCTGCCTGGAGTGCCCTCCTTTGGCACGTCGTGGCACTATGGGTGTGCTGCCTCAGTTTCCCTCCTTCAGAGTCCTCATTAGTTTCACTTCAGGCTTCCTTGACTCAATAATACCCTCTTTGGTAGCTGGTTTATTATTTAAAAAAAGTAGTGTAAAATAGTCCATAACAAAAGTCCCAAATATATAGTCCACTTCTCACCAAAGTGCAAGCAGTCATTAAAACTCAAGACCTCTCGTCCCTTGATGCCCCACATACCTGTGCCTTCAAGCACAATTGTGTTGCCTGTCAGTCTACTTCAGTCCCTGGGCAGCCAGGCCACCCCTTGCAGCTGAAGTGTAACCCTACTCTTCCCAGCAGAAACCCCCACAGCCTCTCTGCTGGGAGTATCCTTGCCAGGCGAGAGTCCCTCATTCTCCTCAGCTCTCTCACAACTCTCCAGCCCTGCAGATGTCAGTAGGTTAGCTCCTCCACTATACCCTGCCTTTAGCCCTCTCTGGCCTGTTGCTCCAGCTCTCTGGCTTAGAGCCAGTAGGGAGCTACCTTTGCTGCTCTCTGGCCTTCAGCCTTCTCCCACGAGCCACCCTCTGCTTCCTTCCAGGACTGCTCCAGACCCCTTGTCTCTGGCAACGCTCATTCACCCTTCCTGACCAAACTAGTCTGCACTGACTCTCTGGGGCCCCTGCCTGCCCCCACCCACCCCCAAGCTCTCTCTCCCTGATCCTTTATAGCCCCCAGATGCTGCCCCTCCCTCTTAAATGGACAAATGGGAGCACCTGTTCTGGCACAGGGGCACGGGACCTACTTCATTTACTGGGACCAGCCACCCCGTGGCATATAGGTTATACATTCCCCTGTCTGGGGAAGCTGATCCTGAGCTTCTCAGGTCCACAGCAACTCACATCCCCTTATGAGTCACCAGGTGCTCCTGTAGATGGACCGTTGGCAGTAGGGGTCAAGTTCAGGAGCGCTGGATCTATAAGCACTAGCCTTTACTATCTGAGCCAAAAGACCCAGCTCTGTTATCTCAAAGGGTTTACTGACTCAGATCTCCATAGTCCAGGCACTAGTGGGGGACAGTGTAGATTGTAGGTTATACGGCAGAACCTCAGAGTTACAAACACTTCAGGAATGGAGATTATTCGTAACTCTGAACAAAATGTTATGCTTGCTCTTTCAAAAGTTTACAACTGAACGTTGACTTAATACAGCTTTGAAATGTTACTATGCAGAAGAAAAATGCTGCTTTTCCTTTATTTTTTTAGTAGCTTATGTTTAGCACAGTTCTGTACTGTATTTTTTTTTTTTGTCTCTACTGCTGCTTGATTGCATATTTCTGGTTCCAAATGAGCAGGGCCGGCTCCAGGCACCAGCTTGGCAAGCGGGTGCTTGGGGCGGCCACTTTGGAGAGGGGCGGCGGGTCCAAAGATTCGGTGGCAATTCGGCGGACAGTGCCTCACTCCCGCTGGGAGCGAAGGACTTTCCGACGAATTGCCGCCGCAGATCGCGATCGTGGCTTTTTTTTTTTTTTTTTTTTTGGCTGCTTGGGGCGGCCAAAACCCTGGAGCAGGCCCTGCAAATGAGGTTGACCGGTCAGTTCATACACTGATGTTTGTAACTCTGAGGTTCTACTATACTTGTAAATAATAAGGTTTCAGATCCTACACCAAACATATGACCTTGGTTATGCTCCTGCTGAAGTGAGAATGGAATGTGTGTATCTGAGGGTGAAGACTAAGGAATATCAGAAGGGAGCATACATTTAAGCATAAAAACCTATGTATAGACTAAAATGACTAAAATGTATAGACTAAAAATGAAATGACTGATTCTAATATACTAAGCAGATATTTCATTGTTGATCATTCAGAAATAGAACAGTGTTTCTTCTAAAGGAATTTATAATCCTAGGGGCAGTTAAGCCTAAATAAATAGTATGACTCTTTTTTTCTTTTTTGATGCTGATACTAGAAAGTGTATCCAATATTCAAATATCACTGAAAAAAGTTATAATAAGTGAAGAGAACCACTGAATTAATTAGCAGGTTGACTCCAGTTACAAATTACTTCTAAACTACTGCTTTACACTTCAAAGCAACCTTTTATTCTTTGCCACTGGCACCGAAAGCCTTGATGCTGCATTGTGTTTGTGTGGGCAGATCGCTGCATTCATGCAGAAGCCCCATTGATTTCATTGAGACCCAATGTGGCTGACAGGGTCCATCTATTTGGATCGGATTGTAGGATCCATGCCTACATTAGGAATCTACAGGATTGATTGTTTTTTAATTGATGCAGTACAACATACTAGTGCTGACAGCAATAGGCCCATTAAGACTCTTTAAATTCACTTCAGTGGGAGAGTGCTTATGCACTGAGGGCAGAATAGTTGCAGCAGCTTAACAACCTAAATCTAAAAGCCCACAAATAAAGTGCATATTACCAGCCAACAACAATGTATTTTGCTGTGACATTTAAAGCCCAAACAAAATGTAATTCCTTGGTTGTGAAAGTCACTACTCACCACATAAAGCCCAAGTAGACAGACTTTGTGAGGGGAGTTCAGTGGACTTTGGTGGAGATTAAATTCACAAGTCTTCTCAGCTGCAGGAAGGATAGCTATAGCAAAGCACAGTTGCCATTCTAGCTTATATAGACTGAAATAGCCACAGTCTCGCCAAGATTCCTAGCCACAGTGACCCTCTCCCCACAGTTTCTTCTGTATACTGCTGTTCTGAGACATCATGAAGCTTTAATTCTGCAGTGCACGGGGGTGTGTGGAGGTGGCCTGCATGGCTGTCCCTTTCTCTCTCTCTCTTTCTCATACTTCCCCTACCATGAAGCTCAGTGCAGAGGGCTTTGTGTTTCAAAAACTTTCACCCTTCTTGCATAGCTGATTGGACTATAACTGAAAATTGTTCTGGAGTACAAGCAAATAGTTACCTATAGCTCATTGTTCAACCCTTCATCTCAGATGATCTTTCCACCAGTTACAATATAATTGGATTTCAGTTATCAATAGCATTCTAGTATTACATACAGCCCAGACTTTCTAAAAACACAGCTCCAGACTTTGTCATCCTAGAAGAACAAGAGTTATTCTCTCTTCTTGGGTTTAATTGCCACCAGGATTAGTATTTCCTCTTGAAGAAACCCTCATCTGTTTTAAAACTATCAACATTTAAATATTGATGCTTAATATTAGAATCAGGAATTTCATTTTTTTTCAGACTATTGAACTGGTTCACCCTCTCACTCCTATATATTGAAATACACACAAATTTCAAAATGAACCTTATGTGCTAATTCAGTACTAGTCTTTCTTAACTTGCCAATGTGTTTTTCTAGGTAAACACTTCCATCATTCAGCAAAGACATTTTAAATTACAATGAAAATAAAAGAGGGAATAAAATAAAAAAAGTTCAAATGTGTGTTCTCTACATGTTTAAACAATAACGTTACTTCAGAAACAGTTTACTTATATGTGGAAGGAACTAAACATTTACCGCATTCCTTTTATAAAGTATATTTACAAAATTTCAAATACATGGAGAAAAATGATTGCACATGTGGAAATGCTAAACATCTAAAAAAAATGATAGTGAAGACCCAATGACCCTGCCCCACGAACCTCCAGAATTCCTTAATTTAAAGCAAGGACCTTAAATAAAGTTTGCCTTTCTGAAGCATTTATCTAAGCCTCTAGTGGAGGACATGTTATGACAATGCATGTGGTATTCTATTTCTCTTATGTAATTTTAGAGAATTAAATGTCTTACCTTCAAAATGTTTTGTTTCATAAAGTCAATATAAAACACACTGAAATAATAATTTAACAAAATACATTTGACTACCAATTAAATATTTACTGGAGTAAAAGTATATGTGTCTTTGTTAGTTTATGTTGATTTCACTGAAAATATGCTCACAGAAATTATACAAAAAATTCTTCTCCTGATTAAAAGGTAGAGTTGTGGACTTTGCTGTTGATATCATATTTATTTCAATGATCTTTCTTTTCTTCTTATATTGCTTTATATATGGTAAAGTTAGTTTGTTGGACTGCCGTGTTAGAATGTTGGCTTATGTAAAAAAATTAAGAATCTAAAATCTTGTAAGTGATCTTATTAGATGTACTCTAAATACCTTTCTTTTTAAAATGCTTTTCATGTTTTTGCCTGAAGGTGCAACAATATTTGTAGGCTTGGCAGAATTCAATTTTTTTTTTTTTTATAATTTCAGTGGATAATTTCAGTGTTTATTTCAAAGCATTTTTGACAGCTTTCAATTTAAGTTTTCACAGTTGCACAAAAGTATAGGCTATGCATTTTAATTTTTTAAATCCATTTTAAAATTTTCAAAATTGTATGAAATTTTGGGAAATCGGACAATGGGGAAAGGGGTACAGACAATAATTATTTAATGACAGTACATATTGAGTTTCAAAAAGATAAAGCTTTGTAACTGTTAAAATACAAATTGTCAACTTCATATTAAAATATACAAAGTAAATATCCTTAAATCAAACTCTAATAAGTTCTCAAGCAGTATTTTTCTTACTTTGCCTATCTGTAAATTTTTATTATTATTGATTATGCTATTTTGGTTTGTGTATACAGTGAAATAGATGTTTAATAAGAGGAAAAAATGGTCAGTTTTCAGAATGGAGAGAGGTAAATAGTGGTGTCCCTCAGGGGTCTATACTGGGACCAGTACTGTTCAACATATTCATAAATTATTTGGGAAATGGGGTAAACAGTGAGGTGTCAAAATTTGCAGATGACACAGAACACTCAAGATAGTTAAGTCCAAACCAAACTGCAAAGAGTTACAAAGGGATCTCACAAAACTGGGTGACTGGGCAACAAAATGGCAGCTGAAAGTCAATGTTGATAAATACAAAGTAAATCACATTGGAAAACATAATCCCAACTATACATATAAAATGATTGGGTCTAGAAAGAGATCTTGGAGTCATTGTGGATAGGTCTCTGAAAACATCCACTCAATGTGCAATGGCAATCAAAAAGCTAACAGAATGTTGGGAATTATTAGGAAAGGGATAGATAATAAGACAGAAAATATCATATTGCCTCTATATAAATCCATGGTATGCCCAGTTCTTGAATAGTGCTTGCAGATCTGGTCACCCCATCTCAAAAAAGATATATTGGAATTGGAAAAGACAGAAAAAAAGGCAACAAAAATGATTAGGGGTATGGAACAGCTTTGGTATGAGGAGAGATTAATAAAACTGAGACTTTTCAGCTTGGAAAAGAGATGACTAAGAGGGGATATGATAGATGTCTATAAAATCATGACTGGTGTGGAGAAAGTAAATAAGGAAATGTTATTTACTCCTTCTTATAACACAGGAACTAGTGGTCACCAAATGAAAGTAATAGGCAGCAGGTTTAAAGCAAACAAAGGGAAACATTTCTTACACAATGCACAGTCAGCCTGTGGCACTCTTTGTCAGAGAATGTTGTGAAGAGCAAGACTATAACACAGTTTAAAAAAGAATTAGATAAGTTGATGGAGGATAAGTCCATCAATGGCTACTAGCTAGGATGGGCAGGGATGCAAAACCATGCTCTGAAGTGTCCCTAGCCTCTGTTTGCCAGAAGCTGGGAATGGGCGACAGGGGATAGATCACTTGATCACCTGTTCTGTTCGTTCCCTCTGGGGCACCTGTCACTGGCCACTGTTGGAAGACAGGATAATGGGCTAGAGGGACCATTGGTCTGACCCATTATGGCTGTTCTTATGTTCTTAACATTTACTAATAAAAATCTAATCCTTCCAAGAATATTTGCAGCTGTTTTATCTTTCTTTAATTTACTTACTCTCTATCCTGTATTTTTGGAGTTGCAAGTACTCAGTCCCTTCCAGATTCATGTCACTAGCTTGCTACCCCTGTCAAGAACTGGTATTTTGGCAACTTTAAATCAGACATTTGAAGAGATTATATCTAGACTTCCAGGCTGTGATTCTTCATAAACAACTGCATTGGTGCACCCTTGGCACAGAGTCCCACTGACTTCAATGGGGTTCCATAGGGACACAGGGGCCCATCCATACAGTTATCTTTGCAAGAACAGGGTAAGCTTATGATCGGTTTGAAACAGGTAATTTATTGCAAAGTGAGCTGTGTGGATGAACTGCTTAATTACATAGATAAAGTATACCCTCAAGAGTGGAGGTATCTGGACACTGAATCTGTAATTCTACATATAAAACTATAGTATCTACGGTTTATTGCCTCACAGGACTATGGAAATATTAAACAAATCTTGTTTGCCTAATGGAAAAAAAGAGCATATGGACACAGTGAACAGCACAAAGGTAATTAATCCAACTATATCGACCCTGAATGAACAGTATTCGTTTTGCTGTAATTTTTTCTAGAGTATAGTTCTTTCATAATGCTAAGTAATAATTATATACATGTACTAGTAGTTTGGTAAGCTTTTTAATAACTTGTGTAGGAGAACTGTGCAAATAATGTACACCTGATTAGTATATTTGAAGAATATACCCAGTTTGCTGTTGGTGAACTGTCAAAGAAAAGTCAATTATTAATTATGCTTATTATGACTTTACATTATTTGCCAGATAATGATGATAATTATTGATCAGGAGCTGATTTGCAAGCACTTCATTGTAACTATTTGATATTCAAAATTCAAGCTGTGTCATCGGTCACCTAGGTCACATGGTGTGCTTCGGCTCCCTTATTGGATGTTGTAGCTCTTAGAAATAATTTCCCCAAATGAATGTTTATGGAAGCAAATTTAAAATTCACTTTTCTGCGAATTCTCACCCAATGTTCACTTAAAATATGCGTTTTCTGTTCCTTCCAGTAAACTTATTAGCACTGCTAGAGAACAATCCTAGGAGGCGACTGCAAATGGGTCATGGGAACACAGCTGAGTCAAATTCATTTAAGACCCTGGAATGAGTATTTGCAGGATTTTTACAGGAACATTTTTCACTCATCGGGAACATTCAGGCTTCTTATAGGTGTTTATTAGCACTCGACAAAGTACTTATGCAACTTCTAAAAAATATCGCTTGAGTATTGTCTTTGCAAAACTACAATTATCAGAGACCTGCAAATTTTTAATGGGCAGTTTATCTAAACGTTGCCATTTTAGCTTGAAAACAATCACAAGTGGAGTTTAGTGAATCGTTTTCTTTTGTATTCGTCTGTTTCTAACAATACACTGGACTGCTCCAAAGCCATTGAAGTCAATTGCAGTCTGCACTGACGGGGGTCAGAGTCCAGTTGCCTTCTTCCCATCTTTATGGGTAAGTAAGGAAGTTTTGTCCTGCTCAATATAATTTTATTTCAGGCTTTTCAACCTCTTTTCATGTGCCAGGATCCAGTGCACCGACTGACCTCTCTTTCTCTCTGATTAGCTGAGTTCCACATTTATTTCAAGCAGTCATTGAGATAGTGATTGGCATTAAAACTGTCTCTCTTACTCTTGTCTCGCTCACTAGACCCATCACAGACCCCTGTATTTATAGCCCTGACCTAGGTGCTGAAACAGCGTCTCGGCTGCTGTTCTGGGTCCTGAAAAGTTGGTGTGATAAACCAACGCGCATGAAGCGACTGACTGATTTGCAAGCATAGACTCCATTTAAACTGGGAAAGTCTCTCTTAACTGCCCGACCCTTGACGTTTTCTAGCTACTGGGGCAGTTTCAGTTCAGTTCTCCTCTCGACCCCCCATAGCTACTCTGATGCACCCCCAGGAGTGAAATGGATGATTTCCAGGCTGTGTAACCCCACGTAATGCTACGAAGAACAGGTGTCCCCCAGTTTTCCAGGAGCATCGAAATCTGTTTGTTAACATTGCGATCGAGGGAGATTTTGGAAGCAGGGATCGCAGCAGCTGAACTTTCTTCTAGGGCAGACATATGGAGCTAGTCTTACCTCAAGCGTCGTGTCCCCGCTCCCCACCTCTGAAACGTGTTTCCTGATACCAGGGTCTCTAATTCCGGGCCGCTGAACAGACTATCTTGTGGCTGTGTTTTCAGCGGAAGCAAATCGCATGCAAGCTCGGAGCTTTGCCTACAGTCCCAGTGAGTGAGGGGTGTAGTTCCGAGCCAGCTGCGGCACCTCTGACAGGCATCTGCAGTATTTCCCCCTGATACCAGGAAAGTTTTGTCCCGCAATTTCTGTGAGACTGGAGCTGATTTTTCCCCCCTCCTCCCAGGTCGCCATGGTGATACCGAGCTCCCGCTCCCTCGGATCAAGACAAAATGGGCATCACTTGGTTAGCAGCGCCCTGCTAGCAACTATTCCTCTACTGCAGCCGCTCCTGGGCAGGTCTGCGGAGCCGCTCTCCTTGCCCGGCCGAGAGACTCCGGAAGGCAACGGTGTGACCCTACGTCACAATGCCACGCTTCCCCAGAGCCCCTCGGACCTTCTCCCCGTGCAGCCATCGCTCCATTCCCCAGGAGAGCCAATCTCCCCAGCCCCGCGCTCCCATGTGTTGCTGCGGCTGGGTACCGCTCTCCCAAGGCACCCCACGGACAGTGAGAGACATGCCTTTGCACCCAGCCAGCGGGCTCCATGGGCTGGAAACATGGAACTTAGTAGCCCTTGCCGCTAAATAACTGATTCGATCATCTCCGATACTATCAGCTCAGCTCTCCCTGCGTACAGCTCAGAACGGTCCTAGTCACATCTAGCGAAGGAAGCCTTAAAAGTAAGAGCAAACATGGAACTCAATGACACACAAAAGTCTCCTTTTCACTGAGCAGCGATCTGGCTGAAATGGCACCAACTTCCAGGGATCTCCGCGTTACACGGCGTTTACTGCTTAAATATCACACCACACCTCGGGATGCATCTCACCAAAACCACTAATGAGCGGGGTTCCCTCTCCCAAAAGCAGAAGCCCAAGCTTCACATGACTAGGACAATTGATTTCCTTAACTGCCAAAGGAAAACATTGCATGCAACGTCTGACAGCTGGTGCCTCCAGCCTTAGAAAGAGAGGCTGAACCAATCTTTAAAACCACAATTTGCTGGATCTTTCTGAATCCAGTGAGTGTTTTTCCCCCTCTCTGCGAGTTTCCAGTTGCTAATGAAAGACATATGAAATTGATCTCCCTTCTGTTATGTAACTGCCTTCTCTCCGGTCTTTCTGTACTTGGGGGTGACATTTCTCCTAGAGTAGGGAATTCAGGGACAAAAGAAAACGGCAAGAATTGGATTTCTTGCGGGAATGGACAATAGCTTGTTTCCCTTTAGCAACTCCGCCGTCTTACCTGTTTGTGGCAGGTTGTTTTCATTCAATCATGATTTTCTTTTTTGGAATGGAGCAGGATGTTGTTGGCTGATTGTTCACTCAATGATGGATTAAAAAAAATAAGAAGATGATGCTCAGTTTTACCTCGACCCTAAGCTGCTCTCTCGCGCCTCCATCCTCCCCGCTGCTCGCCCACCTCTTGATCCAGTTTGGCTTCCCCACATACACAGCCAGGTGCCGTATTCAAGTCCAATTCGCTCTGTGTTGCTAGGACAGAGTTAAATGAGACCTGGAGGAGATCAGACAGCAGGGGGGGGTAAGACCCGGGCGGAATAAAAAAGCACAGGCAGAGAGAAAAGTGTTGGACCACGCAGGGAAACGTCATGAAATCCGCAGATTCAATGAATTCTACTCAATTTCAGGCGAGTGGCTGCTGTGCTCTCCAGTCAGAGCTGTAACAAACAAGGCAGAGGAAATAAAACTGTGCGCAGTGCCATCTGCTGGAGCAATGCTGCAGCACAAAGCAGGCGGGAGTAGGGGGTGGGTGGGTTTTAGGGGTTGATTGCTTGCTTTCCTACCTTCTGACAGAGCAGGGAGACCAATGAAAAGTTTATTATCTGTATAGAGCTTTGCAAAGCCAGCCTGGTCCCTTTCCTGCAGTATTTCTCATTGGGAGAGAAGAAAACTAGTATTCATCCTGGACAGGGAGGACTGGACTGGGACTCTTTATTTGCAGCTGAATTTGAGAAGGAATGAAGAGGTGCTGGGAGGGAGAGAGAGCATTTGTATTGCTTTACTTTGGCCTAAGGAAATGGAAATATACAAAATAGAAAAAGGGAAGGAAGAAGGAGGAAATAGCATTCATCAGCCCTGCAGGCTGGGGAATGAGCCAGCGAGCTAAGAGGGACCTCCTTGACTCTCAACAAACTTAGGAGCTGAATGGCAGTGGCAGAAGTGGGGCAGGAGTCAGACCCAGCAGTGACATCATCAGGCTTTCAACACTTGTCATCAGTCTGTTTTCCCCAGTTTTGACTGGCATTTCCCCCCTCTTCACCTCAGCCCTGGTCCCTCAGTCCCTCCATAGCATCCTCACTCTCCTGGCTTTCATGTACCCACTAACCCCCTCTCTCTTTCTCCCCCCCCATTTTTATCTCCTTATCTCCCCTTTCCCCCTTCTCCTCCTCAGTAATGCCCTCTTTGCCCCTTTTCCTTTTCTGTACTCCTATAAACTAATCCTTCCCCAGGTTACATATAATGAAAAAAAAACAAAACACCAACAGATTACCTATAAAGAAATCCAACAAAGTGGAACCAACACAATATTTGCCAGTCATAACTCTGACCACTCTGCTTGTATAGTTCATCCTTTCCCCTCCATCTTTTCATTTGTCTTGTCTACATATACAGGGATAGGGACTGTCTCTTACTCTGTCTGTTCAGTGCTTGGCTGCCTGGCAGAATGGGCCCCCTAGGTGTTACTATAATATAGATAATAATCCCTGATACAATAATTCAAGAGAAGGAGGAAGGGCTCTTATGGCTGCTGACTGCTTTTTCTGAAAGTCTGATCAGTTTTCCAGTGTGTTCTTGTAAGGTTAGTTTCAGCCCCCGCCCTCAGCTCCAGAGTTCACACCTGCTCAGTAACAGTAGATCAGCAATTACCCTTCCTTTTTATGCTTCTAAAATGACAGGAACCTTTAAAACAGAGTCACTTTATTTTGTAAAATCTCTTCAGTCTCTTCATCTGCAACCCCCTCTAACCTCACCCTTCATCTTCAGACCTTCTTTATTTTCCTAATGCACTGTCTGAGATTTGTTTCTCACAAGAATTCATGTTGAAATGTATTACATCATGCTAGCCATGTAAACGACTATGTTCTAGGTTCTTAAAAAAAATCAGTAAAAGGAACCCTTCAGTGATTGTTGAAAGTGGTAATATAAGGCCTCATCCTACAAGGAGATTCATGGGAGCACTCCTGATAGCTTAGTAATCAGTCACTTTCACATCCCTTCCAGTGTGCTAGAAGACTATCTAATGGAGTGGCAGCTACTCCACATGCTGAAGCAGGCTGCCTACGGATGCTGACCCTTCACTCATCCCCCATGCTTGCATCCTAGATGGAGCTACTATAAGGTGGGTGCATAATTGGTTGGAAAACCATTCCCAGAGAGTAGTTATCAGTGGTTCACAATCAAGCTGGAAGGGCATATCGAGTGGGGTCCTGCAGGGATCGGTTCTGGTTCTGGTTCTGTTCAATGGCAGGTAATGGTTCAACTGGTAGATAATGGCATAGAGATTTGTGGACAATACCAAGATGGGAGGGGTTGCAAGTTCTTTGGAAGATAGGATTATAATTCAAAAAGTACATACAAAATTTTTACAAGGAGGAGAGAGAAAAATTGATCTCCTTAACATCTGAGGCTAGGAGTATATCTATACTATCCGCCGGATTGGCGGGCAGCAATCGATCCAGCGGGGGTCGATTTATCGTGTCTAGTCTAGATGCGATAAATTGACCCCCGAGCGCTCTCCCATCGACTCCTCTACTTCACCAGCGCAAGAGGCACAGGCGGAGTCAATGGGGGAGCGGCAGCAGTCGACTCACCACAGTGAAGACACTGTGGTGAGTAAATCTAAGTACGTCGACTTCAGCTACGTGAATAACTTAGATCAACACCCCCTCCCCCCCCGTGTAGACCAGGCCTAAGAGAAGAAGCAATGGGCTTAAATTGCAGCAAGGGGGGTTTAGGTTGGGCATTAGGAAAAACTTCCTAACTGTCAGAGTAGTTAAGCACTGGAATAAATTGCCTAGGGAGGTTGTGGAATCTCTGTCATTGGAGATTTTTAAGAGCAGGTTAGACAAACACCCATCAGGGATGGTCTAGGTAATACTTAGTCCTGCCATGAGTGCAGGGGGCTGGACTAGATGACCTCTCAAGGTCCCTTCCAGTCCTATGATTCTGTCTACCAGAACAGCAGGAAAAGTGGACATGGTTCAAATTTGAGAGGGGATGTGTCAGGGCTCATCCCCTCTTACTCTGTATGCTGGACACCCAAAGTGCTGCATGAGAAGACCTTTTATGTTTATTAATCGTTAAATATTTTATGAGCAGCAGCATATGGATGGTTGCATTAAATAGCTTGGAACCACAATAAAGCCAAGCAATATGCTTAGTGATAAAATGAATGGTCCTTTGTTCTTTCAAAATGGTGCTTTCTCTCTTGAGGCAGCTAAACTAAAATGGCTCTTCAACAGGTGTAAGATAATCATTTTATACTTAGCCTGACTTACCTCCTCCATCTATTTTTATGAAGCCAGCGATGTGAATTTAGCTGCAGAACCATGCAGAGCCTGTTAATGCTAGCGCTAGCACACACAGAAGTCAGTATTTACAGCTATATATTCTAAAGATCACAGGCTAATGCCTGACTAGCATATTGCTGAGGCAGCTCTCCCTTGGTAATCCAACATGGCAGTTGAGGTGAGATGGGACATCTGAGCTGGCAGTCTCTAAGTTTGTAGTGGTTGGGGCAGGTGGTCTCAGTCAAGAGCCTCAACTCTGGGACTCACTTTCCCTTTGGCTTACAGCCCGTGAATTTGCTTGACGTACACGGTAGACTCGGGCTTTTCCTGAAGGTATGGTTTATGGGAAATGTTGAGGTTTATTTCTGGTTGGGAAGTTTATTATTATTAGTTGACGTGTCAGTACATTGAATTACATATGTGGTTTTGAGATTTTTCATACGTATGACTAGTGATTGCTAGTGTATTTTTACAAATGGGGGGGAAATGCGGAATACATTTCTACAGGTCCTATTTCTTTTTTGCAGGCATCATTTGCACCCACATTTTTTTATCTGCAAAAACAAATCTCAGGCATATAGCTGAGTTTATAACTACCTGATTTGTGCCTGCAGTCAGGTAGCTAGAGATCCAACTATGCAGATAGGCATCCACGAAAGAATGGCACTTGTTTATGCAAAATGTAGGCACAGGTTGTTCCTGTAAAAAACAGGGAGCAATCCTTCTGCAATTTGGTCCCAAATGATTCAGACCCACTGCTGAAGCCAACCAAAATAAGTTTTGATTTTTCAAATGATATAGCTAGTAGTTCGGGGGAACTGAGGCCAGAACTTTCCCCTCACAGTCTGATCCTGCAAATGAATGTGAGCAACTTTACTGATCTCAAGAGGATTTCTTACATACACAAAGTTACTCACACATATATGTAAGTGTTTTCAGGGTCAGGCCACTAGGTACTTAGTGCCACCCACCCTTCACCTACACTCTACTGGGCAATATAATGAACTAGTCATGCAATATAGTATATATGGACTTACTTGATCTCTAGAAAATCCCTGCAAGTGCAATTCAATGCATTGGAAACAGCTTTGCATGTTTAAAGTCTGCTTCCCTGAGCCAGTGTTCATTTGCCTTCAAAACAAATCAGGGTCCAGACAGTTCGGGGAATACCAGAGGGTCTGAATCCCAAGAATAAGCAACTGAATCAACTTATTGTATCCAATATTACTGTATTATAAAAGTGCACCAAGAAAGGTCTCTTATGAAAGCTGGTGACACACAGGTGATTAATACCACTGTGCATTGTATGTGTTCACACTGTATGAGGAATTACGAATACTCACTGATAGTATGCTTTAAAGTCTGTGACCAATCAAAGGGAGAAACAGGTTTTCTCCCAGACAGGAGGGAAGGAAGTTATCTACCTATCTCTAGTGTAAATTAAGCATTATGGAATCAAAACAACAGAAGCCCCTTTACATATGAATGAGCAGGGGGTTGGGAAGTCAACAAGAAGGAAAGGATAATACGAAGCCTTCCTGCCTCTTGTAAAAGGGTCAATGAACTTTGGGAGATATAAACAGAAACACAGAGCCATTTTGGTATCCTTCCCCTGAGGAGACAAAGAAACCGAGCACTTTGGGTTCTGTGTTGGATCTTAGCTAAAGGCTGGCGAGCCATGCTGGAAGAATGACTGCTGAGAAAACTACTTTGAACAAAAGACTCTAGTTTGTTAAGTTAGACTAGAGTCTTAGAAGCATATTTTTATTTGTAATCGTTCCTATCCCTATTCCTTCTACTTGGTATCACTTAAATCAATGTTCTTTTGTTAGTAAACTTGTTTTACTTTTACGGTGCTGGATATTGAAGTGCAAGGTGTGTTAACTCCAGTTAAGCTAACACTTCTGTATATTGTCTTTTTAAAGGGGCAGCGAACTTGATAAGGTGTGAGTGTTTCAGTGATAGGGGCTGAACACTGCAGAGAAATGCTTTTGTGGACAGCTTGGGTCTGGAAGGGTTGTTGAAGTCCCCCTACAAAGAGTAACTGGGCATTAGAAGCCAGGGGGAGACTTTCTTGCTTGTATGCTCAGTGTTGGAGTCAAGGCTGTGAGTCTCAGCAGCATAGCATTTAAGGCACCCAGAGTTGCAAGGCTAGTGTTGACTGAATCCCTTACTGGCCTGGGTGAACTGGAAAGCATCACATAAGTGGTGTCTGTTTTCCTAGTTTTTTTTCCGGAGTTGAGTGGATGAGGCTAAGATGTGCAGGAGGGGGAATTCTGGTAGGCTCATAGAGGTCTACTATGTAGACTCTGAATGAATCTGCACTTTGTCTTGTTAAAACTGTATTGTACATGCATCTCACTTGTCAGAAAGGTTCCTTTCATAAATCTAAACAAAATGTTAGTTTTTAGGTGCATGACAAGTGGACAAAGTTTGTCCAGTCTAGTCTTTAAAGTCTAAAGCTGCCACATTACATTTAAAAAAAAAAAAGAATGCAGAGAAGTTATTTTGACCTTGAAATTATCCTGTTGTATATTTGTTGTTGATCACAATAATTAATTACATTTACCTAGCCACATTCAGGGCTGTGTCCTGAAGAGGATGCTGTGGTCCTTGGAATGACATGGGTCCAGGAGCAGAAGGGACGGTGGGTGAGAACCACCAGAGGAGGATGCACTGGTTAGCAGAGCTAATCCCCAGGACAGCCAGCAGGAGGCACCACAGTGGTGAGTGGGACCCATCACAGAGAGTTTAATTTTTTACAGATTGTATCTTCACAGGGAAGATTAGAGGATTCTATATCCAAAGGCAATACTAGATGAAGAAAGCACATATGTTTTGGAGTGTTCTGTGAATAAGTGTATGGATGACCAGGTAGCTGACCAACAAACCACATAAGAGGCTCAGTGTTTGTCCATCCACAAAGTAACTGGTGGATTGACCAATTATATATTCGGGAGCATTTTGAATAGATGCCTTGGATGCTTGGATGATAGTTGACTTAATCCACCAAGAAATAAAGAATTTCAGTGCTTTGCACCTCTATTTAGGTACCCAATAAACAACAGTAGAGCACTGGACGTCTTCCACCATTTAGTTTTATACAAGTAGAACTTCACTGCCCGGACCGTATCTAAAGAGTCTAATAATTCTTCTAGGACATGAGAGGATTTAGAAAAAAGAGGGGAAGGAAATTCACTGGTTTAAGTGGAAAGGTAAATTTCTCTATAGACTGAAGTCTGACCTGGTCTTAGAACCACCCTGTTTGGAGAAAAACAACTGTGGGAGAGGCTGCTTGATATAGAGAACCCAAAGTTCATGAATGCCTCTGAGTTAACATGATGGCCAAAAGGAAGTCAAACTTTAAAGCCAGAAAATACGATTATTACTGTTACCTTAGTAGCTCAAAAGCTGATTTAGTAAGAGTTTATAATTAGAGCTGAGTGAATAGCTGATTTTCTTAAATTGGTGGCTGAACCAAAACAGCTGGAGAAAAAACAGTTAGTTTTGAACTGAAACTGTGTGTTTTGTTGTTGTTGTTGTTTTTCCTCGAGAAATTAAAAACAACCAACAAAAATCATTTGGGTTGAATGAAACTTTTTGTGTGTCATTTCATTTACAAAATGTAAAATCGAACTGGCATTTCATTTTGAATCAATTCATTTTGACCTTTATAAATCAACAATTTGACAATTTTTGTTTTTATATTTTTCAGCTGAGATGATTTGCCGAATTTGACCCAATTTCTTGAATAGTTTCCATGCATGGACATTTTTGGTGAATTACTATTCAGGGGGGAGGGATAGCTCAGTGGTTTGAGCATTGGCCTGCTAAACCCAGGGTTGTGAGTTCAATCCTTGAGGAGGCCACTTAGGGATCTGGGGCAAAAATCAGTACTTGGTCCTGCTAGTGAAGGCAGGGGGTTGGACTCAATGACCTTTCAAGGTCCCTTCCAGTTCTAGGAGATGGGATATCTCCATTAATTTAATTTAAAAAAAAATCACCTGGCTCTATTTATAATACTAGATTGAGGCTCCATTGATCCACTGGTCATCAGATTCCAATCTCTGAAGTTATTCCACATTCAGAAAACTGGAGCTGTGCAGAAAAAGCAGCAAGCTAGAACTGGAAAGGACATGATTCAAGGCACTAGAACTTACACACTTTTGAAGAAACTAAGAGTTTTGGCTCCTATGAATATCATCAAATGGGAAGTCCAGTATTTCTTGGGTGGGTAATCTCAGGATGTTTGAATTCCTTGTGACATACTTTTTTTGTGTGGCAAGTTTTCTGGATTTGAGAAGGAAATCATCCAGGTCTATGTTCTAAGAGGTATGACCATTCACATTCCTTGTGGTGAGTCTCTGGGTGTGTCTACACTAAAAATGCTACAGTGCATAGCTCCAGCAGCGCTGTAGTGTAGACACTTGCCACAGTGATGGGAGAGGTTCTTCTCTTGCTGTAGTAAATCTACATCTCTGAGAGGCGGTAGCTAGAACAACAGAAGAATTCTTCCATCGACTTGGCGCTGTGTACACTGGGGCTTAGGCCGGCTTAATTACATCGCACAAGGCATTAGAAAATTTTCATGGCCCTGAGCAATGTAGTTGGATGAACCCTACCTTTTAGTGTAGACCAGCCCTACGTCGCTGTAGGGCTGGGGAAGTCAAGGTACCTTTGTGACTGAGGTCTTGAGAGGACATTTGAACATCACTCCAGTGGGAGGAATTTTTGACTTGTGAAAAGCTGACAATAACTCTCTCTGTGTTACCCATCCTGGTGTTCCCAAGTGTAGGGGGCATGTGACCAGACAGCACTGTGCTCTGATGATTCTTGACCTGTGTAATAGCCCGTAAGTGCCATTGCAAGCCAAAATAATTTAGGCCAGCCTTGAGGTTGTGCTAAGTTGTACTGGGGGCTTAACCCATGTTTCCTCTGCCCTGGGGATCTTTGAAGCTTAAAGTTACCTTTCCCTCATTCCCCTCAACTTCACTCAGGGCCTTAATCTCCACTGGCCCAGGAAGCATGAGTCCTGACCATAAGGCTACAATAAGAGCTTCTTAGCATACCATTGGACTGGTCTGTGGTATTGGGAGTTGTGGTTAAATCTCTGTTTGAAGCTGAATCAAAAGAGTCTTTTTAGGTTTTGTTCAATTTACTTTGAATTAGGAAGTTTTTAAATTTCACAGCGGGTTCAAAAAGAGCCCAACAATAGGAGCCCTATCATTTATTTGGTATTACTAAATAGGGAAATTTTGCAGATCAAGCCATTGAAAACCAAAGGGGAGGAAAGAAGAGAGAAAGAGAGTAGTGGGTAAAAGTTGTCTGAATTAGTTTTGTTGCCTGAATCATACCAGAGGGAAATCCTCTTTTCCCTCTTTATTAGCCACTAAAAATGCACCAATGCTTCAATCGGAAAACTTTTCCAGAATGCAAAGGTAGAGTCTTGTAACCCAGAAAAGCTGGCTGGAAATATGCATGATATTTTAGATTGCTTCATGTAGCAAAAGCTTCCATTCCATTCATTATTCTTTCTTTTTCTGGAGCTCAAGAATAGATAATAACCACAGATCTGGAATTATGTTTCACAGTTGCCAGGATTTCTCTATGGAGTCTTATGTTATATCCCTCTCCCCCATCTTTTGCCTGCCTTGTCTAGATAGATTGTAAGCTTTTTGGGCAGGAGTCTGTTTTTCATTATATCTGTACAGTGCTTAGCATCTCTCGGCCCTGTTCTCTGTTAAGCCCTAGGCACTACTGCAATAAATGGCATCACACCTGCAATTTTTGTATATAAAGCGAGGCAAAATCCCTACTTGTTTTTCCAAATTTCCCCAAGAGATCTGATAACAACCTTCTCATCTGCTCCCATCTGCTCCTGTACTTTGTTATCTGGACAGCAGATCTTTTCTGGACTTTGCTTTCTTTTTTTTGCAAACTAAAGGTGTGAGGATGCTTAACATGGGGAAATAGATTCAATTTGTGTAATGACCCAGCTATTCCCAGTCTCTATTCAAGCCCAAGTTAATGGTATCTAGTTTGCAAATTAATTCTAGTTCAACAGTTTCTCGTTGGAGTCTGTTTTTGAAGCTTTTCTATTGCAACATTGCCACCTTTAAGTCTGTTACTGAGTGACCAGAGAGGTTGACGTGTTCTCCTACTGGTTTTTGAATGTTATGATTCCTGATGTCAGATTTGTGTCCATTTATTCTTTTGCGTAGAGACTGTCTGGTTTGGCCAATGTACATGGCAGAGGGGCATTGCTGGCACATGATGGCATATATCACATTGGTAGATGTGCAGGTGAATGAGCTCCTGATGGCATGGTTGATGTGATTAAGTCCTATGATGGTGTCACTTGAATAGATATGTGGACAGAGTTGGTATCGGGCTTTGTTGCAAGGATAAGTTCCTGGGTTAGTGTTTTTGTTGTGTGGTGTGTGGTTGCTGGTGAATATTTGCTTCAGGTTAGGGGGTTGTCTGAAAGTGAGGACTGCTCTGTCTCCCAAGATCTGTGAGAGTGAGGGAGCGTCTTTCAGGATAGGTTGTAGGTCTTTGATGATGCGCTGGAGAGGTTTTAGTTGGGGGCTGAAGGTGACGGCTAGTGGCGTTCTGTTACTTTTTTTGTTGGGCCTGTCCTGTAGTAGGTGACTTCTGGGTACTCTTCTGGCTCTGTCAATCTGTTTCTTCACTTCAGCAGGTGGGTATTGTAGTTTTAAGAATGCTTGATAGAGATCTTGATAAAGATCTACAATAACCGCCTGCCGAAGTGAAAAAACAGATTGACAGAGCCTTGCTGCCATGTGTATTCCCAGGAGGGAGTGTGGAGTCATAGGCCTCAGACTGATCTTCTGAGCTATATGGGTTTTGGGAGGCTGACCACCCTGCTATTTCTCAGGTGAGCAAGCCCTGTCCCAGAAGAATGATCAGACAAAGCCCCTGAGCACAAACACACACTTTCCAGTCCCTTATATAAGAATAACCTGGGTAGGTGATGGTTTGGCCAATGGGCAAACGAGAAGAAAGATGTCATCCGGCCAGATTCACAGACAATTTTTAAAAGGAATGATGAATATATTAAAAGAGGAGACATAAGTGTCTTACTCCTCTCTAAACATGTAAACATACAGACATAGAGTGTGGTGAAATCAACAGCAGTATGTGTGAAGTAAAGAATCTTACCCAAAGCTCTAAGAGGAGTTCTAAAGGGAGTTTTAATTAAAGCAAATAGCTCCAATAAGACATGAATACAAGCAGGAATGCATTTCTGTTTAATTAAAAATGGGCAAATTGTGCTAATGCAAGACAAACTTATTGCTTTGTGTCAGTCATACAGCAGTGTTACATAATTTTGTGCTAGTAATTCTAAATCCTGACACTTTACATGTGGATAGCAGTCTTCCTATATTTATAAATACACTTTGATTTTTTTCCTCATAAATTTTAAATAAAATAAAATGAACTCAGCACAGGCATGTACAAGAATTAAATTAGCCTCTGAGTTTCTTGGACCCAGTATACAAGACCAGAGATGTGCCAACTGTACTGCTTTCCCCTCGCCTGCCTCACAAGAAATCTAATGCAATAAAAAGGCATATAACCCTATTGCTACTAGCTATCACTTAGTGCTGTGCAATACATGGGGTGAAATAATACACCAAAATAACAGAAACAGGCGTTTGAACCAATTCCCATTCCAAAGCCAAGGTGAAAAGACAGAATCCAATAATCTGCTTCTGAACATCATTAGTGAAGTGGAATTTCCAATAGCAAAAGTCAGAGTGAGATTCTGGCCCTCTTATGTGGTGTAAAGAGGCCCTGAAGGAATTGGTTTTGGCTGAAGTAGGATTCCCTGACTTGCTTACTGAGGTGACTGCCATAAGTCTGCTCTCTGATGACTGCCCCCCACCCCAATCCACTGGAGGTGGGAGGGCATGTCAGGTAGGGTAACCAACTTTCTAATTTGTGAAAACTGGACACTGAGCACTGGAACCTGTCCCGCACCCTGCTCCGCCTCTTTCCCTCAAGGCCCTACCCCCACTTCTCTCTCCCCCGCCACCATCGCTCGCTGCTCTCTCCACCTTCCCCCCCTCCTGTTAGCTGAGCAGGGCTCTGGGCAGGGTGACTGGGGCAGGGTGGGGGAGGGACAGCTGCGCTCCCAGGGTGAAGAGGTGACTGGGGCAGGGCAGGGCAGGGGAGGTAGAGATGCCCTTGGGGCAGGAGGGGGGAGCTGCCAGGACCTCTCTCCGTCAGAGCTGTTCCTGTGTGCTCTTCCAGGCTCCAGCAGCAGCAGCTGCTTTTGCCACCCCTGGTAGCGGAAGCCAGTAACTGTGGGTAACCAGACTTCTAGTGTCTGGCCAGCAGTGCTGACCGGACACTGCCAGGTTCCCTTTTCGACTGAACATCTGGCAATGCTAATGTCAGGGCAGGACTTCTGGTTAGTTCTGCAGTCAAGAGGGTGTAGTGGGAAGCTACCACCCATTGGAGAGGACTCAAGGGCTGTCCAACTTAGGCAAGGGGCCTTGACAACTTCTGGAACAGCTCAGGATTGGGTAGCTTCAAAGGCGGCTTAAAGCTACCATAGTGCTGCCTTCCCTGTGGGCTCTGAATTCTGTGCCAGGCCTCTCATCTCACCCAGGGAGTTTTATGAAGTGGGGGGGCTTTAAGAGAAATTATGTTAGCAGGGCCTGTTATAAGTAGAACAAGGAGTGAGATTTTCTAGGATTTATACTGTTTGTCACCATGGTAAATGAAAAGAATAAGCCAATAATACAATATCTTAGACCAGTTTAGGCACCTGAGTCCCATCTGTGGCATCACTGCCATCCACTAAACTCCCACTTGGCTGCTGCCTAACCCTGTACGTGTCTAAATTCGCTAGACACCTTAAATTTTGCTGTCAAAATTCCCTAGGAGCCTAAGTCTCAGACCCTGTTAGGGGCATGTGCACTACTGTTGCACTCTAGATGTGCAAATGCCTATTTCCTGCCTAAGGCCCAGAGTGATCCATGACACCCAGGGCAGATAGATGGAGGACCTGAATTTTGCGCCTGTTCTGGTAGGCATACTCAGAGGCTGCCTACCACCTGCTGTACACCGGCCCAGCATAATATGGGACACTGATAGGTGCAGGGCACCATACTTCAAGCATATAATGCTCACTTGAGCCATGGGGGAGTGTAGGGTGAGCAAGTTTTCAAGTCTGAGCCAGAGGGAAGCGAGGGGCTGTTCAGGGACATAACAGTTGTGTAGAGCTAGGTGTAGGCGATAGGGTAGCTGGACAGGGATGGGGAGAAGGTTAGCACAGCACAGGGGTAGCTAGTGGGGCATCCAGATGTCAGGGAAAGCTTGGTGTAGCTAGATAGGGTGGGGGAGGGGAGCCACAAATAGTTAAGGCAGGGAGAGGTGGCATTCGGGGGAAGGCAAGGGAGGGCTGGGAAGAGGCTAGGGCAGCTACTGGGAAGGTAGGAGGGAGGCCAGATAGCATGGTTTAACATGATAAACACGAGCATATTTGTACTGCAACACCTGCTGTGGCAGTACCAGCAGGAGGTAGAGGAAGGAAGGCAGAGGACAGAGACCCCCCAGGCTGAACCCAAAACCAACTGTCATGCAAGGCCAATCTTGAGAACATACCACCCCTGCTGCAGTTTCCTGGGGACCTCCCAGCATGCATATATCCAGAGATCCAGGCTGGACCTGGACACACTTCACCATCTTTGCGATATGCTTCAGGATGCCCAGTCCACCACCACGTGCAGGAGCCAAGCACAATTTGTCACCTCACAGGTCAGCATGATGGCTGCAGGATCTTTTCAGTGGTCACTACGCAGACAATTGGCACCAGCTGGTCAACATCCTCTAGTGTGTCAGACCAATTTCTGGAGGCCATAATCAGACATGCATGTGAGTACATTGATTTCCCTACCAACCCAGACATTTAGAGGGAAAACATAGTTGACTTCCTCCAGATTGCCGCCTTTCCATGTGTCCTTGGAGTGGCTGATGGTACTTGCATCACCATTTAGGGACCCCGGCAGAACTCCCATGCCTACATAAGCCGACATTTAATGTACTCGATGAATATGCTGGCTGTTATGAGCAAGTACCCGGAGTTGTGCCTACATATGGTTGCAATCCAGACTCAGAGACATGTTCCTTGAAGGAGAGTTTCCTCATGAGTTGTTTGTAGGAAGACAGGGGTATGGCTGTGATCTTTCAGGAGCTGGAGGCTCCTAACATACATTGGGTCCTAAGCATGAGAGAATTCTACAGCCCTTGGAGGATCTGGCTCTAGTTCCCCTCCCTCACTTCCACCTATCACCACACTCCACATGTTCCCCCATCATCCCTGTCCAAGGCATGCCCTGCTCAAGCCAGCAGCTCCCCATTCAGGACCTGGCATGGCCATTCTACTTTCGGGGTGGGTGCCTAGCCCCTGTTGCTCATGTTTTCTTCACAGGCAACAAAGGATACCCCCCACCAGCCGTGGCAACTCACCCCCATTGTGAACCCCACAACCCAGGCAGATGAGTGATATAATCATGCTCATGCCACCACTGGGTTGGTGATAGAGAGCAACTTCAGCATCTTAAAGCTGTAGTGGATGTGTCTCCATACCTCCAGTGCTTTGCTAGAGGACAGCACCAGAATGGTGTGCAAAAGCTTTCTGGTGTGCTGTGTATTGCGTAATAGTGCTATGCAGCAGGGGATTCCGGTTTCTGAGGGGCCACATGCAGAGGAGGGAAAGAGGAGGAGGAAGAGCCAGGCTGTGTGGTTGCCAAGGAAATGCACCACTGGCATCCAAGATGAATATGTGACCAGAGGAGAGAGTCCTTGGCTGACAGATGAAGGAGGATCTGAGAGCGACTCCTACAAGAAGGGTTCTAGATCAGCAACAGGTACCTGTAGACTTTAAACTGATGTTAGCAAAGAAGGAAGATGGACTCCATGCTGCATGCCAAAACATGATCTGTTATATGTGCAATGCAAATGCCTGGGGTGGATCAAGGTACCTTGTGGCTGTGTTCCCTGTCTGGATAGGGGAGCCAGTGACAGTGACCATGAAATGTGGCTACTGTGATCTGTAACCTATAAAGTGCACATGACCAATCCATGCATTGCATTGTCCTCCTGCATCTGTCTTAGTGGTACTTACGGCATTGCTGGTGATGTATCCACGTGGGGTCCAGCTTTCATATGGCCAGGGTATTGAGGGTGGCCCCTGTTGCTCTCAAATGTTCTGGGAGTTGGGCCAGCCACACTTCCTTGCCGTATATGTCCCTTTCTCTCCTTGCAATCGCCTGCAAGTCTGCCTTATTCTGCCCCTGATGGAATCTCCACTTCTTCTTAGTGTCCTGCGTTTCCCACCTGTGCCCTCTGAGGGTATTGATCTAGTCCCTAAACTCTTCCCACAACCTGTCTGTAGTAGAGGTACTCATCTTCACTACTCTAGCACCCATTAGTACCTCAGCATGGGTGATCATGAACTGGCTAATGGCTTCAGTTTTGTCAGGTGTAAAATTGGCCCTTCTCTGACCATGCTGCACTTGCCCTTCCCCCAGTTGCCCTCTGGCTTCTTCCTTGCTTCCTGAGCTGGTATTTGCCTTGGTGCTGGGGTGCTGGCTGAAATGAACCAGGGCTTCATCTTTTATCAACAGTTTGAAATGAGTAGCTATATGTGACCTCATGGACACACATGTGCCCATCTGTGGCTCCTGATCCAAACTCAGCTCATAGCCTGGCTGCCAGATATACGCCTATATCCAGCCCCGTCTTGGATTTCCTGGGTCTGACTGTGATGTGTACAGCTACGTCATTACAGCATGCCCTGAAATTTGCCACCTCTCTCTGAAGCCCAGCTGAGCTTGGGCCCATTGCATGGTTGCTTGGCAACCGACTGTTGGTGTCACCTATGCCGAGGCAGAGGAAGTGGAGAGTGGGAGGGATTTTTGAATTCAAATCAAAGGAATGGCTGTTGTGGAGTCCTGTGATGATGGGAAATGAGCACCCCGTTACAGATATGTGTCACCCCACTTCTACTTACCTCCTCTTGTGTGTGGCCCTCGTGGAGCACATTAGTCAGGTCCCTGAGGGTTCCTCAGCCTGTTTGGTGGGATAGGATCTGTCCATAGGTTGCCGCTGCTACCACTGCTGCTGCCATTAGCTGAGTGGCTCCTGTGATTCTCCTCCTGTGTGTGTGTGTTACCAGTGAGCGGGGTGTGTGTGTGTGTGTGTGTGTGTGTTGCACGAGCGCCTCCTTCATCTCAGGGTCCTCTGTCTTGTAGGGGGTGGTGGTGTGGAGGCACAAGGCCAGATGGAGTGGGTGCAGGATGTGGTGTTATGTGAGGGAGCGGGCATGGTGGAACTGATCTCTTCCCTGCTGGAGCTGTGTGAATGTCAGTGAAGAAAGCGGTTTATGGTGGATTTGTTTTTTCCCAGTGGGCTTCTGGGACCTTGTATACTTCTGGAGCATGAGGCCTTCTAGGTAAAACCAGCCTTACGGGGGGAGATAGCCCCATTTCAGCTCCTATGGTAGGAAACTGCTCCCAGCAGTGTGTATATCAGATTAGGTGATACCAACCTTTTGAAGCCATGGAGCTTCTGCTGCCATTAAATGCAGGGCACTTCTGATATGCTCCAGGATGTGATTGAGGGATACTTGGAGAATGTCCTTTGAGTTGGGTGTGGCAGGTTACTGAGCCAATGGAAGAGGGATATGTCTGTGATGGGGCAGCTTGTCTGTCTTCCCTCTCCTCAGTTTCCCTTTCCCCGTGGTGGATCCACCCATCTCTCTGTGTGTTCTCTGCTGATTTTTAGGGGGGTATTTTAAATATTGTCATTTACACCTGTGCAAAGTGATGTAAAGAATTCTCCACCCTATATCAGTGCAGCGTATTACATTCACTTTGCACAGGTGTCGATGACTATGCAAGGCAGTGAAGAATCAGGGCCCTGTGAATCTATCCCAGTAGTACAATGGTATTTGAGAGTGCAGCAGCTGAGCCACTCCATGAAGTCAAATAGTTAATAGCTAGGCAGATGGTGAGCTAATACTACTGTTTATTATGCAAAACCAGGCTTGCTTTACTGTTATTTTGTCCACTTCCCATCACAGTGTTTGCCTGTTTGAGCCACCTGTTTGTATCTTGTCATAAACCAAGACTGTAAGTCTTGGAGTCTGGGACAAGAACTGCATCTTTACTGCATGTTTGTACAGTGCCTAGAACAATGGGTTGCTCATCCTTGATTATGCCCACTGGGTGCTTTGGTACAACATATAAGAATAATGTAAACATGTAAATTATAATATGTAGGCTTTAGAGTCAGCATCCCACTGATCTGAACAGGGGACAGTTCACAACTCTCTAATATTTTTTCAGGCCTTTTGTAGACTCAGGAGGACAACACTCTATTGGCTGATATTTGGATGCCAGCCAAACATAATACTAGAGAATGGATGAGGCTACCCCAGGATGATGTGTAGGGGAGGGAAAATGATAAACAAAGGGCCATTGACAGTGTGAACAGACAGAAGAGGTGGGCGAGGAAGAAATAGGAGAGGTAGGAAAAAAATCAGGAGACTACTCTGTCATCTTTTGGCTTTCTCAATTCAGTAATCATGCGTGTTGAAAACAGCAGAAGAATCTAGGAGTACAAGATTTCGCCCTTTTTAGACTGGGCCAGAAGGATGTCAATGTAAACTTGTTAAGAGCAGCTTCAGTGGTGTAGAAGGGGCAAAACTGGATGGCAGGTTATATGAGAAAAGTAGAGGAAACTCAAGGTAGTGGGAATAGAGTGCACACACAAGGATTCTGTAGGCAAAGTGGAGGTGGGAGATAGTGTTGTAGCTGGAGAGGCAAGTGGGGCCAATGAAGAGTTTTTATGACAATGCATATCAGAATTTTTATTCTAAGTACAAACCCAGATGAGTGAGAGGTAAAAATTCTATTGTTCAAAACCTAAAATTGAGAAATATCATTGTTATCCTTGAATTAATTCTGCTTATATTTCTCAAATGTAACTTCTACTGCCCACTGGGATAAACATCAAATGTAAAAAATAGCAATATCATATACTCCGGATGAGACTCTCAGCTGGTGTAAATTGTTGTAATTCAGTGGAGCTATGATGGCTTACGTCTTCTAGGAACCTGCCCCTGCCAGATTGTGCACAGGCAAAAAGCGACAGCCACTTGAATTTAATAGAATTCATGGGCATAGTGCCATAGAGATGTCTGAATAAGGAAATAGATGTGTTAGGAAAATGTACATCACAAAACATACATGCTAAGAGGTGTTTTTGCTTTACCAAAAAAGGAAAAGCCAGTCAAAATACAAAACCCACACCACACACAACTAAAAAAATCCCATCAACTTTCATGCTGGAAACTTCCCCCTAGCAATAGACTCAGAGGAAAGTCAGAATCACAGGATACAAACCATCTTCCCCCCAGAAAGAGACCTCACCCAAAATGAAACACAGCCCCCCCCATTCAAACTCAGTTTGCTTTTCCACAGTACTGACAATGGAAACATACTGATTAATGATGTGGGGTTTAATTTCTACTGTGAAGGCTAGTTAGAGCTCAGTAACTAATGTGATTTAATAAAACAGATAACAATGCACTCCTGCTTTCATCTTTTTCAAGTGGATTTTAATCCCGGAAAGGGCTCAGAACACTTTTTTTAAAAAGGCCACTTAATCGCTCAAATATGTGCAATTTTAAAATTAAATTGTCTATATGTTTAAATTAAAACACATACTCTGCCAAGGGGTAGCTGATTTCATCCAGACAGCCAGATTCAAATGACTGAGAAACTTTTGCTATATTACTACAAGCTTTGTGATATTGTGGGCAGTCTTAATAGTAGCCTTTGGATGTCTGTTAATAAGCAGTTGTGATATATATATATATAGATGGTGAAACCTTGGCTTCATCAAAGTCAATGATAATTTTGCCTTTGACTTCAATGGGACCAGGGTTTCATCCATAATGAATATGTCTTTATAGGGCCTAAGCTAGAAAGATTCCCCCTCTCCACATGCCTTCATGGTGAACAGGATTTATAATTTAATATCCATCAGAGTAATGATGTTTCTGAAGCTGAAAAGCTAATCTTCTCTTTCCCTGAGCACAGCTCTTATTAAAAGGCAGAAGACTCATAAACAGAGGTAAATAAACATGCAGCCCAAATGACCACAGACACAAGCTCCACCAGCCCAATAGGTCTGTGCGTGTTTCCTGAAGGGTGTGACAATCTGTCACTCAGCATGAGTATCTTACATTAGAACTGTTGAATTGTACAGCCAGTGTGTGAAGGAAGGCAGGCAGGAAGGAAAGCAGGCAGGCAGCCAGCTAGCCAGCCTCCCACACATTGCCGCAACATGCCTGCTACAGCCTGCTCTAATACTGCTGAATGTAAGCATCTAAAAATCCACTTGGACGTTTTTAACTTTTAGCTCGCTGCCTTACCTTTGGGGCATTCACTTGCTGTATACTGCAAGAGGTTTCTAGACAGATGCAAGCTAGATAATTGTATGGACAGAGAAATCCTATATCTCGAATTAATTCTGTTGAAAATGGTAGGTCAGTAGGTAAAGCCAGCTCTAGAAGCCGGGCAGAACAAGTGGTCACTTAAGGTAGCAAAAGAGTCTACAAGTGGCTTTGTTTAGGTGACTGAGGGCCAATAAAGGATAAACACTTGCTGGTTTGCTTAGGGCAGAAGAAGCCCTAGAGCTGGTCTGGCCCTGTAAATGGGCTAACATTAAAATGTACATTGGGACAGGATTGGCTCAAATTTCATATAGTAAAATTAACATGAGATTTTTTTATGGGGTTTCCCACCTAAATTCTAGCCCAGTAAATAAAACAAGGTGCTTACAGAAATGTTGCATTATCAGTAGTAGGCAGTGTGAAGTTGCCCTCTTGCTGTAAAATATAAACAGTCTGCTTCTAGGGTTTGCCAGCTTTATTTAGTTATTTATTACTACTAAGCAACGAGATATTTTTAAATGTCCTTCCCCATTAATGTAATACATAATGTACAATGCTGTTAGTGGGAGAAAAAAATGACTTAAGAGATAGATGGGCTGTAAAGCTTTTCACCTCTAATCACTGGTTCAAATCCAGATCAGGTTGGTAATGATCAAGAGTGGTTACTATCTGATTATTGTTTGGTAGCCTGTGTGAAATTAGTTTGAGAGTTTAGATCCAATGAACACGTATTTACATAATAAAAATATCGCTATATGTGTTAGTCATTGGCAACCTTCCTTGTAGTCTCAGGAAAGAGGTCAAAGACTGGAATGGATATAGACACTGAATATCCTCCCCTCCCCTGGTGCAGGGTTGAGGCAGATTTGTGAAGCAGTATGGGGGCTGCTTGCATTGCTGGTGCCTGCCTTGGACAGTCCCTGTTCTATGAAACTTTGTCAGCCTCTTTCTGGCACTGGTCAAGATGGCTGTCTCTCAGTCCAGGAGGAGGAAACTTGACTTCTAGGAACTCTTTTTGCCCGCAGGGCTGTTTTCTGGGGGCTCATACATGCACACATTTGAACAGAATTCTTCTGGGCAGCATCCACTGACTCACTCAGCACATTTTCAGAGCAATGGGCACTGTCCAAGGTTCTTTGCACTGGGTTCCTCTCTGGTTCCTAGTTACTGTTCCTCTAAACCCACTCCTCTCGCTGCTTATTTTTTGGTTGTCCCCTGCAGTTACTTGACTTCTGTGTCTTGGTGGCCCTGCCCCTCTTCTGAAGGTGAGGCCACTGTGGTTCCAGCAGCAGAGCCCATTTCCCAGAGGTCAAATAGACTGACCCCTTTGAACACCAAATCCACATAAGTTTCTTTTAAAAAAATAATACACTAGCTGTCAGACTGTGTAATGGCTTGGCAGTCACGTGACAATGTTGTTGGTGGCCTGAGCCATTCTGAAGCCTTCTTTAGTGTGTTTTAAGTTGTTTGTAACTCGGTAGATTCTTCCTGATTTGCCAAGATCTAAATTCCATTCTGCTCATTGCAGCTCAAGCACTGATGTGCAAACAGTTCATTTAGAAGTACATATGGCATTAAGAAACTAATGCTTTGACTGTGCTTCTGTGATCCCTTATATCTAACACAATATTTAATAACTTTAATGTGCAGCAGAGTACAGTGCACAGAACATGTTAGTATGCCAGGCGTACAGTACTAGGATCACTAGAATTAGGATTACTGTTTCACTAGAATATGCACAAACCTCCATACTATGATGACATGAAGATCCTTTTCCTGGCAATACTCACATAATTTACACTATATTGCAGAGTGAATGAAATATCTAATTTGCTGCTTAGGGCTTAATACAAAGACCACTGATGTCAATAGAAAGACTCCTATTGACTTGAGTGGACTTTGGAGCAAATTGTTAGTGACTATTGACTTTTCTTAGAAGCAGCTTTAAGCATGCTCACTTAATACATTTGTTTTGTGGTTGGGGTGATGCACAATGTGTCTTTTCTATATCACCTCACTCACTCGCTAGCCTGTCTACAGCTGTTAAGAAATATTTTCTTTTCAGCTAAAAAATATTGGCCTAAACCCACCTGTTTTAGATTTAAAACAGAAAGCTTTGATTTGGAAAAACCACTGCAGTGCCTTATGGAAGCACTCAAGTGCCCCATGCCCCTCTTCTCTGGATGGGGCAAGCTCCTTGGCCAGACTATGACAGATGCACCACACTCTCCCTTTTTGCTGACACCCTCTCCCCCACAGAATGCATCCTGGGAGTCTCTGGATGTGGCACATCCTGGGAGGTGTAAGAAGCCTACTCTATAGAAGAGGATGGGGACATGAGATACCTGAACTATGATTTCCCTGAGATACCACTTTTCCAAAACTTTCCATGGAAAACAAACATTTTTCATGAAAAAAAAATACATGTAGTCAAAACCAAACCTTTCTGTTGAAAAACAGTTTTGATGGAAAATTTTCAATTAGCCTTAGCCTACATTTACCCACCCACTTGCAAATGGTGAGTAGAAAACTTGCTCTGGTAAGTGAGGGGACTTACTCTTCAGTTTCTATAGAATTTAAACTTCAATTTAATAAGTAAAAAAGAGGTTCAAGTCCACGTAGTTGTGTAGAGAAACCTTCTGAATGGGGCCACACACAGTCCTTCTGAATCTGTAGGGAGATAGGTTCAAATAGCCTAAATCATGAATCCTGGGTCCAGCACACTGCTGGAGTGAGTCATCCCCTAGATCAGGGGTAGGCAACCTCTGGCACGTGTGCCAAAGGCGGCACGCAAGCTGATTTTCAGTGGCACTCACACTGCCCGGGCCCTGGCCACTGGTCTGGGAGGCTCTGCATTTTAATTTAATTTTAAATGAATCTTCTTAAACATTTTAAAAACCTTATTTACTTTACATACAACAAAAGTTTAGTTATATATTATAGACTTATAGAAAGAGACCATCTAAAAACATTAAAATGTATTACTGGCACGCGAAACCTTAAATTAGAGTGAATAAATGAAGACTCGGCACACCACTTCTGAAAGGTTGCCGACCCCTGCCCTAGATGATTTGTCAATGGATGACATTAAGTAAGGAAACTGTGGCATGGACATTGATTGCATGAAATGGTTTGTTGTGTCCCTTGCTCCAGCAATGTTTTATTGCATCTGTGATTTGTTGCAATAACACCTCAACACTCTTTCTGACAGAATCATTTTGTTACATCCATTCACGGCACATGGTAGTTATTGCTGTACCAGTGCATACTGGGAATCCTGGAGCACTATCACTATGTGCCAGTGCCTGTAAGATGAAAAACTTACTGAAGTTGTAGCAACCAACCATTACAATCAACAATGCTTATAAAATATCTGGAATGGTGGTTGTGCCTGGATGCAAGAGGTTGTATAAAAGTTGCAAGCTTAGTGTAGCCCTGACTTACATTGAGTAGTACCTTATTCTGAGTAGGACTACTTGTGGAGCAAAATACTTCTCTGCCTGAGTAAAGGTATCAGAATTTATCCCCATGTATATACAGGGCCACCCCTTGTCTTTTTCTTTGTGAACCCATCTGTAGTGATTATAGAACAGGATACTTGGAGCCAGGCCTCTTTGGTTGTGTTTCCAGCTCTGCCACTGTTTTGCTGTGAGACCTTGAGCAAATCACATAAACTTTCTTTGCCTCCGTTTGCCATCTTTTACTACATGGGTATACTGAGATTTGCCTCCTTTACAGCAGCGTGGTGTGACTTCATTCATGTTTGTAAAAGGCTGAGGTTCTCAGATAAAGCTGCTATTTTTCTCATGCATAGTATCTATATTTTATTTTCAGAAATAAGGTATTTGAGTAAATTATAAAATGCAAAAGTTTGTGATTCACTATTGACAGTAAGGTTAATGAAAACCAAATTATTATTTTTCACCTTCACTGGACAGGTTTGCAAACAGTCCCATAAATCTACAGGATTTTTGTGCCAGCTGCAGCTATTCCAAATTATTTTAGTTAATAAGCTGTCACTTATCCAGCATCTTTATTTAGAGACATTAAATAAGAGATTTCTCCCACCCTGATGAAACACCCATGGAGAAAAATATGAGTGGTCTATTCCCTGCAATCATTTCATCTTTGAATTTTAGCTACTAATAATGACTTAGGGGCAAATTCTACTCTCAGTAACTCCTAATGATTTCAGAAAGAGCTCTACATGCATATCTGAGGGCAGAATTTTGGTCTTTCAAAGGTTAATAATAATTAGGCAGCAGCTCTGGAACAAGTCAGCTAGAGCACTATTTTTAGTTCATTCTTCGTGACTGTTGTGTGTTCAGACCATGACTTCATGAAAACAGGACTCAAATGATACATTTGAATTTATACACCTACCATCTCTATATATCTATATCTAGATATAGATATATATAGATGATGCAGGGATATACTGATATTTGTAGGGTGGATATGTGTATGTATCCAAGCACACAAGCATCTATGTATATAGATGCAGGGATATACTGATATTATGTGTGTGTATCCAAGCATCACAGCCATTCCAGGCATTTTACAATTGTTTGTTCTAATGTATTATACCCATTATTATAGCCATAGTAAAAGAAATAATTTTCCGGAATTGGCTGGGGGGGGGGGCTGGGGTGGGGGGGGGGGGGGGGGGGGGGGGGGGGGGGGGGTGGCCTGAGAGAGATCTATACGTATATCTATTTAACATCTTGAATCCATGGAAAGCATTAATCTATAACCCATTTTTTCTGCTAATTACCTGCAGTATATAACTTGAGAACTACTCATGAATCTGCTCAATTGAGCACCGATTGCTCACAGTGTTCTGTTTCATGTAAGCAGAGCTCTAGCAATTAAAGCGGTGTTCAATGCTACTATGTTTCTTTTTCTTTTTTTTCCCTCCCTAGTCCTAAATTCCTCTTATCGTGTGGGCAAAGCTTTCTGGTCGTCCCCAAGCTCCTCTTGTACTGAAAAGCCTCTGCATTCTATATTGTGAAATACTGCAGTGAGAGTTTTTACATTGGAAAAGAGATTTTACCAGTTTCGCTTTTGCCAAAATCTTTATGAATGATATTTTTATAATATCACTTGCTCCAGTTTGGATTTAAAATTATAATTAGAGCTGGTGCATGCGATCTGTGTTGCATTCTTCTTGAACCTTAATATTTAGGCAGAGGGATTTTCACACTGCAAACCAGTAAAAGAGAGAATATTAATCCAAAAAAAGCAATTTCCTCTTCCTTTCCTAAACTATATCCATGTTGCTAATACTGAAACTTATTGTCAACAGTGTTTTCCTTCACAGTACAGCATGCTCATCTGCTTTAGTGTCCCCTGAAGTCACAATCCAGTGAGGTCACTTTGGACATAATGGCAGAGTAACAAAGGAGTGTACTTTCTCTGCAGGTTAGGATTGGAAAGGTGACTGGACTTTGAAGGAGAGAGCCCATGTTTGGACAAGAATTTTTCATAATTAGGATATGTGATAAGGAAAATTAGGAAATGGAAGGTAAATGGATTTATCATTACATATGACACATTTTAAAGTTTTTTCCCCAACATGAATTCAGTATTTGGTTTTGTTTGGATCTCCTAGTTCTTCTGGGATCATGTATGTCTTGGACTGGATGGAGTTAAAAATACTGGCTGAGGTTCTGCTCTCATTTACATGTAGGAAACCCAAATAACGTTATTTCAAGTGATACAGCATAATGGGGCTGCATGTGCCTAGTCATGAGCAAAATTTGGCATAAGTCATCACTTTTCACAATTTTCTTTCCTCAAGGAATAACAGCTCTATCCTGCAACCCTTACATGTGTAGGCTTGGATTGTCAAAGGAGCTAATGGACTTAGGTGCCCAACTCCCATTGGCTATCAGTAGGAACTGGCACCTAACTTCCTTATGCTCCTTTGACAATCCTAGTCATAATTGTTATTGGTAATTGTAGTAATTAAGAACTAGTTGATTTAATTGGGAGTACTCATGTGAATCATGAGTATTTATGTGAGTAAGAACTGTAGGGCTTGGCCTTTATTTTTTCTTTGATAGATGGGTCTTAAAAGTCACAAGAGAAAACTTGACAGAAGATAGAAATTTGTTACCCTTGTTGTAGTTTTTGACAATGTCACATATGGCTAAAACGACGCTATTTATTTTGCTCAGTTGTACCACCTCTGTCTCAATATAAGCATGATGATGCCTGCCCTCAGTCTATAATATATATACACCTCTACCCCGATATAACGCGACCCGATATAACACGAATTCGGATATAATGTGGTAAAGCAGTGCTCCAGGGGGGGGCGAGGCTGTGCATTCCGGTGGATCAAAGCAAGTTCGCTATAACGCAGTTTCACCTATAACACGGTAAGATTTTTTTGGCTCCTGAGGACAGCGTTATATCGGGATAGAAGTGTATTATATATATAAGCTCATAGATTTGTAGATTTTTAATGCCAGAAAAGAGCAATAGATCATCTAGTCTGAATTCTTTTATAACTCAGGCCATAGAATTTCACCCAGTTTCTTGTCTACTGAACCAATAACTTATGTTTGACTAAAGCACATTTTCCAGAAAGGCACTAGGTCTTGATGTGAATATATCAATTGTTCCCTTAGTAGTTTGTTCCAATGGTTGCTCACCCTAACTGTTAAAAAATAGGGCCTTATTTCTAATTTAAATTTGTCTTTAAGTTCCCATAATTGGTTCTTGTTATGTTTTAGCTAGATGAAAGAGCCCTTTAGCACCTGGTATTTTCTCCCCATGCAGGTCCTTACACACTGTAATCAAGTCACCTCAATCTTTTTTTTTTTTTGGTGTGATAAGATAAACAGATAGGGCTCCTGAAGTCCCTCATTGTAAGGCATTCCAGCCTTCGAATACTTTTGTGGCTCTTCTCTGCACCCTCTGAAATTTTTAAGCATCCTTTAAAAAATGTGGATACCAGAACTGCACAAAGTATTCCAGTATTGCCTTCACCAGTGCTGTATACAATCACCGGTAACATATAAATACACCTCTCAGCTTCTACTCAAGGACTGCATTAGCCCTTTTTGCAATAGCACTGAACTGGGTGCTCATGTTAAGTTGCTTGTCCGTTCTGACCACCATCTTCTTTTCAGAGTCACTACCTTCCAGTATGCCGTCTCCCCTTCTGTAGGTATGGTCTGTGTTTTTGTTCCAAGATGAATGACCTTGCACTTGTCTGTATTAAAATGCATTTTGTTTTAATGGGCCCAGCATACAAAGTAATCCTGGTCACTCTGTATATCTGTCTTGTCTTCATCATTATTTACCACTCTGCCAATATTTGTATAATCTACACATTTTATCAGCAGTGTTTTATATTTCTTCCACTCCTACTGGCATCAATGAGAGCTGATCATGCAGAAAGAAGTTAGTCTGCATATACCAAGATGTGCATTGAATCATTTGTATAGTTTTCTAAATACTCATTTGCTATTTTCCAGCTTTTGCAATTCAGAGTTTTGTCCAGAATGCACTAATGAGATGTACATTACATTCTACAAGCAGAAAGCCAATTTAAGTTAGTCCAAATCCACAGCTTATTATCTGCTAAATTTCAGCAGTGCACCATATGGTGAGGAAACAGCAAGGGTGAATTATATGCAATACAATTATGGTATGAAAACGCAGTCAATTTTGTTACTGAATGGATCCTAAGTGGAGATTTGTACATAAACTAACCACTTTTTTATTTTGCATACAAAAATACACCTAGGAGTTTTACCATCTATATATCTTGTAGGAAAAATGTACTTTGGTGTCTTAAAAGATTGGCCAAAGCAGACAGCCTTCTTGATGGCATTCTTAACTTTGTCTTTTTTTTAGTTACTTCAATAAAAAAGATCACTTATGACTGTATTTTTTAAAATCCGTACTGATGCATCAGTTCATACTGCATGTATAGTGAAACATACAGTATCTTACTGCATACAGTATCTTACTGCATGCAGAAGAGGTGCACTAGATGGTCCATAATTTGTAAGATGTCATATGTAGGTCCCACTAGGAAACCCATTTTGAAGTTGCAGGAGCATAGGACTAAATTTAGTATTCTATTCTTCCTACCCACAAAACCCACCGCAAAGCTGCTCCATATAGTCCTGTTGTGATAGGAGCATTGCACCATAGAAATGTGTAGAGCTGGAAGGGGCCTCGAAAGGTCATGCCATCTATCTCCTCCTCCTACCCCCTTCCCACACTGAGGCAGGACCAAGTAATACTTGGATCACCCCTGACAGATGTTTGTCTAACATGTTCTAAGAACCTCCAATGATGTGGATTCCACAGCCTCCCTTGGTAACAGATTTCAGTACTTACTTTCTAACAATAAGGATAGTTATGTCCTAATATCTAACCTAAATCATCTTTGCTGCAGATTAAGCCAATTACTTCTTGTCCTTTCTTCAGTGGACATAGAGAACAATTGATCGCCATCCTTTCATAACAGCCCTTAATATATTTGAAAATTGTTATCAGGATCATCATCAGTTTTCTCCTTTCAAGACTAAACATGCCCAACTATTTTTAATCTTTCCTTGTAATCTTTTATCATTTTTGTTGCTGTCTTCTGAACTCTTTCAAAACTGGATAAAATATGCTAGTGGAGGCTTCACCACCTGAATAGAGTGGAACAATTACCTCCCATGACTTACATATGACATAACTAATACTTGATACATAACTTAATACACCCCTGAATGGCATTTGTCTCTTTTGCAACTGCATCACATTGGTGTCTCATATGTAGTTTGTGATCCACTATACCCACCTGATCTTTTTCTGCAGTACTATTACCTCGCCAGTCATTCCCCATTTTGTAATTGTGCATTTGATTTTTCTTTTCTAAGTGCAATACTTTGCACTTTATTGAATATTGTCTTGTTGATTTCAGGCCAATTAATGAATTTGTCAAGGTTGTTTTGAATTCTAATCCAGTTCTGCAAAGTGCTTGAAACCCCTCCCAGTTTGGTGTCATCTGCAAATTTTATAAGCATACTCTTGACTCCATTATCCAAATCATTAATGAAAATATTAAATAGTACTGGACCCGTGACAGACCCCTGTAGAACACTGCTAAATACATCCTTTCAGTTTGACAGCAAGCCATTAAAAACTACTCTTAGAGTGTGGTCTTTCAACCAGTTGTGCACACTTTATAATAACTTAATCTAGACTACATTTCCCTAGTTTGCTTTTGAGAAGGTCATGTGGAACTGTGTCAAAAGCTTTACTAAAATCAAGATATATCAGATATACTGCTTCCCCCATCCACTAGATCAGTAACCCTGTCAAAGAAAGAAATTAGGTTGGTTTGGAATGATTTGTTCTTGACAAAACCATCCTCGCTATTACTTATCCCCCTATTATCCCTCTCTAGGTGCTTACAAATGGATTGTTTCATAATTTGTTCCAGTATTTTTTTCAGGTATCGAAGTTAGGCTCTCTAGCCTATAATTCCTCAAGTTCTCTTTGTTCCCCTTCTTAAAGATAGGTTCTATGATTGCCCTTTTTCAGTCCTCTGGTACCTCATCTATCCTTTATGAGTTATTGAAGATAATCATTAATGGTTCCAAGATTGCTTCAGCTAGTTCTTTAAGTACCTTATGGTGAATTCTGTCAGGCCCTGCTAACTTGAATACATCTAACTTATCTGAATATTTTTAACATGTTCTTTCTCTATTCTATGTTATGTTGCTTTCAGCTTGTTGTTAATATTAATTGTGTTAAGCATCTGGTCACTATTAATTTTTTATTAAAGACTGACTGTAGCAGGGTGGTCATCCCACTCCTGCCCTGAAGGGCCTAAAACAGCCCTGGGAGAGGGGGAAAAGCTAGGCTGGGGGGGAAGCAGCCGCAGCTGGGGCCACCATGCCCCAATCAGACTACAGCTGGCCCTATAAAAGGGCTGTGAGCCAGGAGCTTGTATACAGAGTCTCTCTCTAGCTGTGGAGAGAGACAGGCCTGGCTGCCTAGGAGCTGAGCAGGGTACCTAGAGTGGAGCAGGGCTGGGGGAAGGCCAGAGGAGCTGGGGAGCTCCAGCCTGGAAAACCCCCAGGCTGCGGCCTTGATAAGGATGGGAAGGGTACTGGGGTTGCAGAGGTGCAGCCCAGGGCAGGCAAAGGCAGCAGGTCCAAACACCCCTTGCCAGTGATGAGTGGTTTACAGACTGCAGTGAGGGGGGGTAGATGGTGACTGGCAGTAGCCACTGAGGCGAGGTGGGGATAGAGCAGGGGTGGGCAAACTTTTTGGCCCGAGGGTCACATCAGGGTTGCACAACTGTATGGAGGGCCGGGTAGGGAAGGCTGTGCCTCCCCAAACAGCCTGGCTCCCGGCCCCTATCTTCCCTCTCCCACTTCCTGCCCCCTCAAAATCCCCAACCCATCTAACCCCCCTGTTCCTTCTCCCCTGACCACCCCCTATCCAACCCCCTGCTCCCTGTTTCCTGACTGCCCCGCATGCGTCGTCTATATGTCTATGCAGGTACTGATCCCTGTAACTCAGCCATGACTTTTTACTCATAGCCCCAGGCAGATTTAGTTGAAATAATCTAAATAGGGGTGTGTTCTTTCAGGGTGTGCTTTTGCAGAGAAAGTGTGTGTCCATTTTGGAGACCACTTTGCTATTCCAAAATTTGTCTTGAAGATCATGTAGGAAGTGTCTATCCTGTGAAAATGATGGTTTCTAGTATTCATCAACCCCCATCTGAGCTCCAGCTGCACAAATCCCAAAGGGCAAGAAGCTGATGGAAAAATGAATGGACTATCTGGAGTTACAAAATGAATGTGAATACCTGGAAAATACTGGCATCAATAATGGGCATGCTCTTCACTAGCATAGTCATTTATGATAATATATGGCTGGTGAGTCATTTAATGTAAGAAATTGTATTCTGCTTTGTATTCCTCAGTAATCAAAGCTTTAATGTACACTAATACTCATACTGTACACTGTAGGTTTTCAACATATTTGTCATCTCAACATTTATATTTTAAAATAGCCCCCACAAGGTTTTATCCTTGTTATTAAGAAACAGATACTGTTATTATGCTCTGTTGAGGGTGTGGGAATCCATACTTTTAAAAGGATTAGCATCAGCCAGTCAGAGCTCATGGATTCTGGACAGTTATGGACTGATACCTATACCTCTATTCCTCTTTTATGCAATTCCCTGTACTCTGACTTGCAGAGGAGTTCTGATATGCATAACAGCTGTGCAGTTATTTCTCAATAATCATATAGTATGGAAATGTCTGTAATCTGATTGGCCAATAATAGCTCTAAGTATCAAAGCACAATGGTTATATTCAATAGCATTCTCAGTGGAGTGATAATGGGCTATTGTCATCAGGGTACCTTATCCATATACTTACCACACACGTGGGAGCCTCAACCGTGGATCCTCTTCCCATCCAGTCACCCCCACAGCTCTAGATATAACATAAATTTTAAAAAAAATTAATTAATTTACTGGGGAAGTGGGAGCTTTGCGTTATTTAATTGGCAAGAAGAAATCAAGACGGTGGGGGTTACATGGGTGATAGTGCAGAGGGAGAAGAGCAATGGAAGTTGGAGTATAAGGAGTAACCATGCGTGTCATGGACAAATTATATGAAAATGTAAGCTAATTAGAGCAGAGGGACTTATAGTAGCCTGTTAGGGTCAAGGAGAAGAACATATAGAGCATATTTTAGTATAACACTTGTAATTACTGGTGTGCCCTCTTTATTCTGTAATAATTATCCTGGGCTAATAAACTCCTTCCTCTATTGGTCTAGGAGTTTGCCTAGCCCCAGACATGGTTATCATCTTGGAAACAAAAAGCGTGTTACTCTTTAAATAATACATAAGTTATATTGAATGTCACATTAAATGTATGTAGAAACTGACTTTGATATTGAAAAATCTTTGATGAAAACATGAAAATCTTATGAGCTACCTTGCTTTTTAGCAGTTGTTGGATTTATGCTATTTTTGGGTCAAGATTTTAGGGAAGATTAATACTATTTTGAATGAAACCATACGAGTTTTAACACATCATAAATGTTATATTTCTGAATTTTGGGGTTGGGTTTAACAAACAAAATCAAGCTGAATAATTCTTTTTGTTGTTCATCTTGAGAAAATGCACATCTGATGGAGTTCAAATGGACAACACGTCTGACCCAGATTGCACTTTATAAAAAAGGAGCCAAGGAAATATTGTATGGCAATTAGAAAGTAAACCCCACCCCAAACTTTGATAGAAACAAGAAAACACAACAGGGGTCACAGGGCAGTAAAACAGCTCCCTTATAAAAGGCTAGGTTTCCATAAAATTCCGGCAGTTTCGTTAAAATCAAACTTGTGGGACTGCATGGCTCAGAAGATTCCGAATGTACTACAGAACCTTTCACCACAAAGTCATTATTTCAAATTCAGCCTACTAGTTGTCCTGTGTTATCCTTCTGTATAGTGTGTGTGCGCGCAAAATTAATATTCTACACATGTAAAATATATATGAGGCAGATTTAGAACTGAAAACAATTTTATAACCTGAAACACTATATATATCTATGTGTGTGTGTGTATATATATACACACTATTAGGTCCTGATCTTGCCATCCTTTTCTTGCACAAAACACCCTTCAATTACACATACAGGGTAATTGTAGACTCTAGCCCTTGTAGGCAAATTAATTATAAATATACCTAACTTTGTATTACATATTGTCTGGCATGTTCAATCAAGGGTAACTTTTTTCAGAAACATTCCGTGTGTGTGTCATATATATAGTTCTTGGAGGTGTAGGTTATGCTTATGTGCAATAGTTCTGATGAAATATCTGACCGAGATATGTATCTATTTTCCACATAGTCCTCTAGTTTGAACAAAACACAGGGATAAATGTGCACAGATATCTGTGAACCTAAATTTAACACAGGGGACAGACTCCAAAACCATTAGCAAGTTTTCTGTGTTCTCCAGTAATGCATAAGTATGTTTGCATAAGCTAACTTGTAGTGTGGGAGACACACACCTTCAGGTACTATAGAAAAGGCCTGTAATTCCTCCTCTCATCTTTTATTCAGGCTCGCAATACAAATTACACCTCTGCCGTAAAAGAGAAATAGTGTTCATCCCTAGCTCACATATACATATTTTATAAAGCTAATGTGAAGTATAGAAAAGCCATAGTTTTATAAATTAGGCCTTCAGTATATGGGGATTTTGTGCAGCGATAAATAACAGCTCTAAATATTTGGCAGAGCAAGTCATGACATATCTGTTAATATCCATTTCAGCATTCTTTTTAGTGGGTAAGCAGATTTCCTCCAGGAGAGACTGGAACAGTGCAGATCAGTTTACACTTTTTAGTTAGCATTTATGTGGTTTATAGGTAAGATATTGACACACGGGTGGATCTCCTTCCTCTGTTCTTGTCGACTACTGAGAGCAAAAACATTTCTATTAAATAAAAAAGGAAAAGAGACTGTTGTTTTCAGAAGCAAGAGGCCATAGTATGTGAAGTGATTGTTTTTAAAATCACTAAAGTGGTTTTATTTGTTTGAATTATTAAAATTTGAAGTCTTAGCAGACTAAAATTCAGATCCTGGTGTATGTGTGGAGGGGCAAGAGGGAAAAATAGCAGGTGTACAGATTGGTTCTGCAGAGCTGTCTGAGTCTGTGTGCTATGCTTGTTGTCCTGTCTGCTTCATAGTGGCAATCTGATGATTTGGGTAAGGAATCGGTGGATTTGTAATTATTAGGAAATAGGAGGGAAGACTAGAATGAGAATGTTCTGTGGAATATGAGGGAGAAATTTATGTATACATTCTGCTAGAAGTGACTTCATCACTGTTAATATTGTTGACCTTGCAAAAAGTATACATATGGGCTCTTGGAACAGAACTTTTATGTGTACATATGTTGCCTGCAAGACAATTGAAGATAGTTAGTTATTTTTTATAACTCCTTGCAAATTATAGACTCCCTGTAAGGTACATTATTTTGCCATGTTAATCACACTGAGATTCTCTGTCCTCTTATTGTAGTAGGCAGTTTTCGTTAAGCTTAATAAAACATGGAAACCAACCCTTAAAATGGAAACCAGATTTTTTTTTTTAATTTGCATGGGACTTTAGTGATTGTGAAAGTTTCTGGATGGCCAGCCATGGAGAATGAAATCCTTTATTTATCCACAGGACACATAAAACATGGAGAGTGGCAGTGCAAGATTTTCTATGCTGCCAATGTATCTCAGCTCTCACGTGGACAGCTCTCACCAATTTGACAGCTGCGATGGTATGCCATTTTCTATATCCTCTTAATCCTTCACCTCTCTGCTACAACTCCCAATAAATTTGCTAATTGATCCCATTTATGGTGGTGATTTTGATGATGGACTGATTTGCAGTTGGACTGAGGCCATCAATTTATTTTATATAGCCCATCAAATAGCCAACCAATAGTAACAATTTTCAGTCTCTATTGGTCTGAGCACTGCTGACCCACATGCAAAAGATTCTATACCCCAGCACCACTATTCTGAGTCATCCAGTCCCCCAGGAGTTGTGTTTTGCAGGCAAACATTTTGTTTTGAATTTTGTTAAGGTGTCAATCCTTCAGAAAGTTAGCAACAGTAAATAGGCATGGAAATGAACAAAACTTATTAAGTTACTATTCAGGTATGTTTTATTGATTTCTTCTGTGCCTCTTAATGGAATTTGATGGGCAGGGCTAATAATAAGTTTATTTAATGTGATCTATAAGTTGAGTCAGATATGAATGTTCGGATGTTAAGCATAGACCGATCCCTTTCTAGCTGTGGAATTTTGATAGCTGATTCAGGGTTTAGGCTAATTAGTATTAGCGAGAGTCTAATATTTGCGTCAGAGCTGATATGAAAAGATTCCTGTTTCCTCCAACCAGGGATTTCAACAGCTTTGATTTTAAATGTTTAGAGCCCACATGTACCAAGGCCAAAGGCAAGGCAATTTATTCACCATGCACTGTTTTAGAGGGCACTTAGTTTCAAGCGCAGTGTATATTGTTTATGGAACAACTACATTTTGAAAATATATAAGTTTCAGGGTTGGCTAAGGGGAGCTGTTAAAAATGACTGCAGTTTGACCTACAGGCTGAAAAAAAATAGACTACTTTGTCTAGTAGGGTATGATGGTTGTAGGAATTTGAACAACAGAAATATTGGGGACTGAGGATTTTTGTTTCCTGAGATTTCTTAGTCTGAGGTTAGATGTTACTGTTTTATAATCTGCAGTTGCACTATATTTGTACAATTACACAACAGTGTTAGAGTGGGAAGCGAAATCACCTAATTTACATATGAACACTAGTTATTTAAAAATTTCTATGTGGTGTACTGTAATCTCTGAAAATTTTTAAAATTCTGAAAGCTCCAAAATATCCTTAGTACTGCATATTTTTTACAAAGGGTAGTTGAAATTGATTCTGGAAAATATGAATCAATTTGGACTCCATAGGGAGAGGCATACAAGTAGTAAGACAAGCACTGACTGACGGAAGATGGTCAAGTTTGTGGTAAAGCAGCACAGTCAAAATGGTAATATAGGTGCATTTGTGGATAGTGAAGGGAGGATTTCAGAGGAAAAGATGGAAGTTTGGCAGAAGTGAGTGAAAGAAAAGAGAAAGCCCTGGAAGCACAGTCAGAATGTTGGCAGCAGAAGTGGGATCTGGATGCAGAGAAAAAGGGGAAAGGAGCTTAAAACAGATGCTTGGGAGGCATGGGAGAGTCTGAGAAGTGGTATGCACAGAGAAGATATGCAGCCTCAGAGCTGCAGGTGAGGACCATATGTGCTTCAATTCTATGGTGCTGAGTAAACCATGGGGATAAAAGTGATTTCTCTGTAACATTTCCTAAGAAATGTGGCCCTAGGAATTATGAATGATGATCATTTTCTCAATCTCATAATTTCTCGAAGATTTTATATCTTAATTTTTTTTTTTAAATCTCAGCTTTCTCTTTCTTGGAATCACCTGCTGTTCACTACAGTCCATAAGTGCTTATTACAAATTGGTAATTTAGGCAACCTTAATTATTTACCACCTTTACTGCCTTAGTGAAAACATTAAACAGGTAGTCTCAGGAAGAGGGAACACTGATAACAAAGTCTTGGGAACTACTGTACTGTTCACTCAATGGGAAGTACAACACATCACAGCAATTTGTATCAGATGAAACACTGAGAAGGCAAAGAGAAAGCTGTTTGGTGAATGAGCAAAGGGGATTAAATAAATGAGTGTCGCAAACACTAATATCTGTTTAACATTCACTGTGGATAGCACCAGTTTTTTCACCTTGCAACTGTAGAGCTGGTTCAAAACATATGTTTTAAATGGTAGCTGCTGTAAATAATACATTTGTGCCTGTACTGTGCAGTTTTTAATGGTGGTTACAGAAGCACTGCACAGTTCAAACTGAATTTGTTTCTCTCAGAACATGGGTCTATCATCAGTTGACCTATAGGTAGAGACAGTAGTTTTAATTCTTGAACCACTAATTACATGGGAGCAGATACCCACACCAGTGTTCTGCTTGTGGGAGGCTAAGGGGAGTCATCTCCCACACCCCCAGATTGTTCTGTTGAGGAATGAGGTTTGCCCCCACCTCTCCTTGGTCTGGCCTCCATAAACCATGGATCCCATGTGATATGCTAGAGGCCAGGGGCCACTAGAGGCCACTCTGAACCTCTTGGCCTCACAGCCAATGTGTGTGTAAGATTCAGGAGCTCAGAAAGGCACTATACTGCCCCCTTCTAGCTGTCAAGGAGGAAGATGCATATAGCACACCCTTGCCCGCCCCTTCCTACCTACCCCGATTCTCCCTCTCCCTATGTGCTCATCCCTACACAGTGCCCCACCTAGGATTTGGGTACAAGTCAAACTGGTGCAATAGAGGCAGCAGGGGAAGGTTCATGCTCAGAATATCCCAACTACATCAGATTTCCCAGAGGATGGCATGCTCCAGAAAACTGTATGGACAGCAAATGCCTAAGTGAATTCTTCTGCATAGCAGTGGGGACCCTGGACTTTTCATTTGATTTCTCCTTTGGGAGCAGAGTTCAGGAGTGACTTTGCAATTCCTATAAAAGTGTGCTTGGTTTGCTGGGAAAGGAGGCAAGTACTATAAGGGGCAAGAGGAATGTTAAAATGAGGGTTGGTTAGTAAAACCCATCTGCTTTCTTAGATGGGCTCCTGTTACCAGCATCTCCTGTCTTTTAGAGATGCCCGGCCCCCTCCCACAAGACCGGACCGAAGTGAAATCTTCGTGTGATGAATCAATGTTCAGGTTGCTGATGTGCTCAGTGGCAAGGGGACTGGTTAGGGTGACCAGATAGCAAGTGAGAAAAATCTGGATGGGGGGCAGGGTGGTAATAGGGTCCTATATATATGACAAAGCCCCTAATATTGGGACAGTCCTAATAATATTGGGACATCTGGGAAATTTCAGAGATCAAGAGATATATTGAGTGCTTACCTGAGATTTTCAAAGTCACAAAGAGTAGTTAGATGCCAAACTCCCAATAATGTTCAATGAGATTTGTACACCTGTTATCTGTGCCTTTGAAAATCTCCCTCTTAAAATTTACATTTAACCTCCAACTTAAATTTAAAAAAAATGTCAAAGTGAAAGATGGTCAAATCTTTGCACTCCAAAATTAATTAAGGTCCTAAGGTTTCTTGATCAGATGACTGCCACCATTCTCTGTAATGACCTGGAGAAGGGCTTTTTAAAACTTAGTTTGAACTATACATCACTTTCTGTCCAGGGCCAATCCAAACCCATCAATGAACCAACATTTAGTGTTATATCATCCTCAGATTTATGTATTAAGTGGGAAAATAATAGAAAACTAATGTGAACATATACATGATTGTTTCCCAAAAATACTCAAGTTGGACACAGCCCAGGGGTTCAGAACTGGCCAATGGGAGCCTAACTTACACTGTTCTGTTAAATCAGCAGAGTCTGAGCTATAAATGTAGGCAAGGCACAAACACTACACTAACATCAAGCAAAGAAAATATCATTTATTGAATCAATAAATGAGACATATGTCTTCTTGTCAAAACAAAATAATGTACAGAACATTAAATCATGTGCTGTTGGTGACTCACGGAGAGTAATGTTGTGATTCGTTGACCAGGATTTTGTTATTGTTAGACTGCAGTATGCAATTTCTTTTAAGTGCCAGTCTAACTGTAAGTGTTGTATTTCTCTGTGCACAGTGCTTGTGTTACTGATAAGAAAGAGAGAGATTAAGACAAAAGAACATAGAGACCACAATTCAAATTTATGTCCCTCAGCTGTGTGAGCAAATCCTGTATTTGGGGGCTAAACCCAGCACTTAGATGCCTAAAACTGGTATTTTGGGTAAGCACCTCAGGAGCCCAAGTTTAAAATTGGGCTTACATGATCATTTCTGTGTTTCTCTATAAAATTATGGGTATACAGTGTCTCTATTTAAAAAGTCAACATTTATCAACCGTTACCACATGACAGAATTCTAAATATAGTGAAATCATCATCGGTGATCCCTCGATTCGAAGATGATCTCTACCACGTATTTACATATGGGTCCTGAGATGACTCAGGAGCCCGATCCTGGAACCTCAGATCCACCAGCAGTAGGTATAGACATTTCCTGGTGGGTCAGCTGCCTGCTGGGAGAAAGTTCTTCCTTTTTCGTTCCTTCTCTCTCTCTTTTTTCAACTTCGAGGGCAAGGCGCTTCTCTTCAAAGTGGACTACTGTCTGATGGAAGATGTGGGACCATTGAGGTAGGTTAATAACTTGCTCTTCCCAGCTTGTGATGTCCAAATCGGTTTTCTTGAGATATGCTTTCAGTGTGTCTTTGTAGTGTTTCCTCTGACCACCACGGGATCTCTGACCATGGGTGAGCTGAGAGTAGAGGACAGGTTTTGGGAGGTGAGAGTCTGGCACCCACACACAATATCCAGCCTAGCAGAGCTGGTGCACAAGAATCATGGCTTCAATGCTGGTGACATTGGCTTCAATGAGGATGCTGGCATTAGTGCAGCGATCTTCCCACTTGTTGTGAAGGATCTGTGATACCCAGGCACCCCGATATTCACCATTGTCATGTAATTAGGATGTTTTGTACAAAGTATGCCTCATGAGGTATCATTCTAAAAGTCTTGAACTGATAGACATTCATATCTTGTTGGATTGTATGTGCTATCGTTGTATGCAAAGTTATGAAGTTTGGCTATGTATGTGTTACTGAAACGTGATGAGATTGAAAACACCCACAAGCAGCCTTTCAGGTACAACAGTAAAAAGGCCAAACAACGTTAATGCCTTACTGAGGAAATGCACACAAGCACAAGGATTGCCCCAGGAACTGTTTGCAATAGAATCGTCTCAGAGATAGCACTACACAATGGGAACTGTTTGACCCACGTCACAGCAAAAGAGCTTTCCTGCAAGTGGGAAGAAGATATAAAAGGGGCACAATGACATCATGTACCTCACTCTCTCTACAACAACACACCTGGAAACACCTGAGGGGCAAGGACTGAACTGTGGAAAATGATGGTCCCAGGCTAGAGGGATTTTTAGCTTGTGTATGAAAACGTGGGAAAGCCAAGGCAGACTGTGCCTTAAGAATCTGCCAGCCTGTTTATGACTCAAGGTGAGAATTTGTTAATTCATATCCTACCTATCTAATGTGTTAAGCTCAGTTTGCAGTTTTGTTTATTTACTAAGGTAATCTGCTTCGATCTGTTTGCTATCAGTTATAATCACTTAAAATCTATCTTTTGTAGTTAATAAACTTGTTTTTGTTTTGTCTAAAACCAGTGTGTGGAAATTATAACTTGGGGCAGAAAGTTGTTGCATATATCTCTCCACATTGGGAGAGGGTGTGTGAATTTTATGAGCTTTTGCTGTACTGTTCCCTGTGCTGAGCTGATCTCCGCATCTGTATGTGAAGCTGCAGCTGGGTGTGTCTCTATCTGTGTGTATGTTGGTGAAAGAGAAAGATTGGAGAGCTTGACAATTTATCACAGCAACACAGTGTGAAAGGGAGCCCAGGCTGGTGGGTCAGGTGGGCTCAGTGGTACCCCAGTCCCAGGTGGCATCCTGAAGAGAGGTGGGACCCGTCACAGAATCTTCAAAAGGCATCATTGGTGGTACCTCTCCAGACTCTTGACGTGCTGTCAATAGATCACCCAGGTTTCACATCTTTAAAGGTGTGTAGAAATAATAATGGTCTTATGGACCTGAATCTTGGTCCATGAAAAATGTGTCGGAGCAATTTCCCAAAGGAAGCACTTGTGCACTGGATCCTGTGCTGGACCTCTGTCAATTTTTGTGTTTTGAGAAAGTTGACTACTGAGGTAGCAGAAGTGCTTGACTTTCTCCAGTCTGTCCTGCGATGGTGATTTGTGGTTGGTCATATGCAAGGCCTAAAGCAGGCTGATGGAGCACTTTAGTCTTCTCAATATTGAGTGAGAGTCCTAGGCTTCGATAAGTTTGTGCAAAAAAAATCCAGTGTGGACTGAAGGTCGTTCTCAGTTTGCGTGAGAATGGCACAGTCATCAGCATGCTGAAGATCAGTAATGAATGCTCTAAGGACTTTGAACAGAGATGTCAAAGATTGAAAAGCTCCAAATCCATTATGTATTGAATGTCAACTGCACTGGGGAGGCCAGGGCCGGCTCCAGGCACCAGCCCACCAAGCATGTGCTTGGGGCGGTGCGGTGGGGCCCCAGCTGGGCTCACCGCCCTCCCCCCGGTGCTTCGGCCAGTCGGGGAGAGCGGTGCCCCAGCCAGGCTCGCTGCCCTCCCCACCGTGCTCTGGCCGATGGTGGGGGGGAGGGGGCGGCGGGTGGCTTTTTTGCCTAGGGTGGCAAAAAAGCCAGAGCCGGCCCTGGGGGAGGCGGTCTTTAATGAGGACCAAAATGACAGGGTTGGGACAATAATGCATCCTTGCTTAACCCCGCTTTTGATGACAAAAGGGTCCATCTCCAGGCCATTACAGAGAATGGTAGCAGTCATCTGATCAAGAAGCCTAGGACCTTAATAAATTTTGGAGTGCAGCCAAATCCGGCCAGCACCTTCCACAGGGCTTCACGATTGATACAGTCGAAAGGCCTTTGTCAAATCGATGAAGGCCATGTACAGGTCCTGATTTTGCTCCTGAGACAATGAATAATGTTCCATTATTGATGCCCTAAAACAGGGGTTGGCAACCTTTCAGAAGCGGTGTGTCGAGTCTTCATTTATTCACTCTAATTTAAGGTTTTGCGTGTTAGTAATACATTTAAACATTTTTAGAAGGTCTCTTTCTATAAACCTATATTATAAACTAAACTATTGTTGTATGTAAAGTAAATAAGGTTTTTAAAATGTTTAAGAAGTGTCATTTAAAATTAAATTAAATTAAAATGCAGAGCCCCCGTACCAGTGGCCAGGTCCCGGGCAGTGTGAGTGCCACTGAAAATCAGCTCGCATGCTGCCCTTGGCACATGTGCCATAGGTTGCCTACCCCTGCCCTAAAAATTACTTTAGTTTTCTTTATCCAGGGACCCACACCAGGGAGCTCATCCATTTTTACCTTCTCACAAGAAATCAATAGTCTTAAGTGTATTCTGGGTGTAGTAATAGACATTATATTTAAATAAAGACTCAATTGATACTTTCACTAAGGGGTAGGTCTACTCAGAATTCTCAGACACACCATACCCCAAACACAGGTCTAGCTTCCATCCAGTCCTACCTGAACATCATGACATTTATTTGTCTGGGTAATTAAAGGGTTATGTATTCTAGTTTGTCATTAAAGCAGAATCCAAATCCTTTTCACATAGGATTCCACACCATCACATTGCAGTGATTTTGGAAGTTGGTCACTAGATTCCTGGACAAGAAAAGGTGCCTAAACTTAATCCAGGCAGGCCATAGAGCTATAACTCTATGTCTCAAGTTTGTTAATAGCAGTAAATCAGACCAGATATCCCTGGGTACTTCTCATCTATACACAAACAACTAAGTAAACATGGACTGTTTGATATCCATAAAAGTACCTTGGATGTTTTGTAGCCAAATAAATTATCTGAAAAACAGCAAGCTCTGTTCAGACCAAGTATTTTCCCATCAGCACTTAGCAACAGTGCCATAGAATGAAGAAGAACCACTTCCCACCCTTCATAGAAATAGAAGGAGACAAGAGCAGAGAAGACTCTCCCTTCCATAGTCGTTCTGGAGAGAAAAGTATGGAGCACTGGTGGGCTGTTACATCTAACTACGTTTAAAAGGGACTTTGATCTACAGTACATCAACACTGGGCAGAAGGCTTGGTGCAAACCTCAAATATATCTTCAATATTTCAGCCATCATCAATGCTGATCCTTGATAAACAAAATTAGGCAGCATGTAAAGAGCAGTATAGCGAAGTATCTGTGTATATAGTCTACTTGTCATCTGTTTACTGCACATACATCATTATCTGATACACAGTACTGTGAATTTGTTCTCTTCGGGATCCTTCCAAAACCCAGATTAAGTAAGGAAATTGGTATGTGGAATGTTTTGCAGATTGATCAGCTTTAGTATGTATATTGCTTTGCTTCTTTGGCCCTACTGATGTTTCCCTTTGTATTTATAACTATAGAGCAAGCAACCATTTTTTGTATGTTTGATCTCTACAGTTCTTATGAAGAAGAATGAGCAAAAGATGTCCAACGCCTGGAGGAGCAATTTTGCACCATGACAAGTGTTAGCCAGATGCACTACTCTGCCCTGCAGTGACTAGGAGGCACTAGCGGATTCTTCTCTCTCTGATATCAACAGCTTGTAGATTATATTTGTTCATACATGTAATATTTTGGGAAGTGAAATATATAATGAGGACATTAGAACAAAAGACCGGGAACAAGAGGGATCTCTATTTCTAACTTCATACACCTACTGACTGCCACTTGCTCTCCCTGTCAGCCCAACTTTCGTTTCTTTTTTTGGAAGGCCCAAATTAACCTGTTCTAAAATGTGCTGAACATCTGCAGCCCTTATTGACTACAATGGGCTTTTGAAAATCAAGCCAAAAATCTACTCCTGATAGGTAAATAGGGGATATATTGTATATTCTCATCCAGTGATCTGTAGGAGTTATATGTTTACTAACAACCTATTGTTGCACTCTACCTTGAAAAATAGGTCTTGAGTGTTTGTTCTAATTATATGTATTGTTAAAACTTGGTGGAAAGAGATGGCAAAGCCTTAACTATTTTGGATTATTTCTAAGAGGTCTATGATAACGGTGACCATAAATTCCCTTGTGTATGTACGTACATGAGTCATACAGTATATCTTTCTTTCACAGAACAAGACTACAATGATTAATCTTGATTTGATATCTGATGCTCATATTTGAAAGCAGCAGACTCTACAGGGCTATCATTATAAGCAGATGAGTCACATTCCGTCTTGAATTTTTGGGCTAGTCCTGTTGTTCTGGGTAACATCTACAGTAAGCTTTTCATATAATGATAACACTTATATGGTATTTGACACGTTCAAAATGCTGTACAAATATCATCCAATTAATCCTCACAACACCTAGGTGAGGTGAGTATGGATGTATTAACACCGAGGAGTTAAAATAAAGGAGAGTGGGAGGGAAGGAAAGCACAGCTCTGCCTCTTCGGCTAAAAGATCTGGATAGCTCCCTCTCCTCTCTCTGCCTGGTATAAGCAATGCTTGTTCACAGCTCCCCTTCCTCTTTGATTGGTACAGTGAAGGTTCCCGCTCCTATTTCAGTCTAATTTAACCTCTGATTACCCCCGTTTTACAGATGGAGAAACTAACTGAGAGATTAAGTAAATTGCACATGGCCACACAGTGAATGAGTGGCACCGCCAGGATTAGAACTCACAACTCCCACCCCTGTTCTCATTCCATTGCACACTTCTAAGTGTGCAGGTGGCTAAAGTGTAGGCACCAAGTGTGCCTTGCTCTGGATTATGAGCAATGAATGCAATGTCTTGGGCCTCCATTACATCCTATGTATCAAGAAATGGTAAACGCATTTATGCCAATCAAAATATATTTAAAGAATAAATCCACACTGGCCTTTTTAAATGCAGATGATTACTTTAAAGTGAGTTTTGGATTTTATGTACAAAAACATTCTTGACTTTGCTTACATACAAGGACTTCTGTGGATATATATTGTGTCCATTTCATTTTCAAAAGCAAGCTTCTTAGTTCTATAAATATAAACTGTCCACAATAATGGATTCCTACTGTGGCTCTCAGTGGTTAATTTTTGGACCCAAATATAAAAAGGCCAGGTTTTATGCTTTCATCATAGAACTTTAAATGCCTTTCCACTTCTCATGATCCAGACAGTGTGCTAACATCTACCCTTTCTCCACTGCTTGAAGTATCTCCTGGTGGCGAATGCATGGGCATACAGTATAAATGGGGGGAAGGTAGAATACTGTCTGGAGTACTCACATGGAGTGAAATTCACCCCAGTTTAGAGGGCCAGTACAAGACTTATGCAACAGTTAATTCATACTTGAGCCATCAAAAGAGGGCCTTGTGATGCTAGCAATTACTGACATCAATTGGCTTTGGATCAGGCTTTATAGCTTCAACCCAGCATACTGCTTAAACTCGTGCTTACTTTTTAAGAACATAAGTAGACCCATTGGCTTGAATAGGATTACTCACATGTTGAAAGTTAAGCATGTGCTTAAGTGCTTTGGTGGAGCAGGTTCTGTATTAGACACAGCACAACAAGGGATGACACTAAAGGAAGCAAGTAGTATGGGAATAAAAGAAATAGAGCAGGGAGAGAGTTGAGCCTATTATTACCCATGTATGCATGCTGTCAGTTCCTTTATTTTGAGTTTAATATATTATATCATTGTGGGCAGTGACCAGACTGAAGCTTAGTGATGGAAAACCAACCCAAAACAGTAATATTTGAAGAGAGTGGGAAGCGCTATGCATGGTGCACTAGACCAGGTGAATGCACTAAATTGCTAGGAAAATGTTTGAGGTGTAACTATGCAATATATTGAAGGTATCCCATACACTAGATGCTATCCCTGTATAATACATACAGTCTGTTATAAATAATCAGCTGTCTATCATAAGACGATATCACCCACAACTACCATGTCATCGCCGATAGTCATAAGAAAAAAGAATAATCTGTGTAGACACCCCCCTGAAAATGAAACTACATACTCGATCACTACATCAATTGCATCAGGAAAAAAATTGACTGTGAAATCCTTAACAAATATCATAGCCACCATGTCTTTCACTGCTGAGATAGTGATCAAATCAGCAGACAAAGGAGACATGATCGAAATCCTCAACTGTGATAACTATGTCAGTGAGGCCAACCAACAACTCTTCAACACCACTTACTATAAAGAACTCAAAGATGACCCCACACCACAATTCACACAAGAATTTAAGGATATCATTAAGTCCATCATCTTCAAGAGAAACTCTCAACCTCATTCTGCATGAACCCACTCAAGGGAACCTTCTACATGCTTCCCAAGATACACAAACAAGGGAACCCAGGCATACCCATCGTATCTGGCCATGGCACTCTTAGAGATGGAATATCAGGACTCATAAAAATTATCCTGAAACCACTCAGCACACAAATGGACCGTTTCTTCCAGGAGGCAACCAACTTCCTCCAGAAACTCTGGATCATTAACAACCTTCCTCAGAATACCTTCCTTTTCACCATCCTATTCGCCAACATCCCTCACCATGATGGCACCACTGCCTGCCTCAAATATCTACAAGACATTGGACAATACTCAAATAGTCACTTCAAACTCATCCATTTCATCCTCACTCATAGCAGCTTTACATTTAACAACAAACACTTTGTCCGAGCCATGGGTACGGCCAAGGGTACTAGGATGGCTCCCCAATATGCCAACCTTTCATGGGTCACCTTGAGGAAAAAATTCTAGAAAAATGCACTACAAAACCAGTGATATACTTGAGATATATTGATGTTTTCATTCTCTAGACAGATGACCTAACCCCCCCATAGATTTTCACCACAATGACAACATCCATTATTCATCCATCAACCTCTGTCTAGAACAATCCCATACCAGCATCAACTTACTGAATGCTACAATCATCTTCAACAATGGAATCCTACAGACAACTATATACAAGAAAACCCTGGATCACCATACTTACCTCCACAGATCCAGTAACCACACCAAGAAATCTGTTATCTACAGATACTAAGCACCCAGATACCCAGAATATACTCCAAGGAGAAAGTCTGAGATTCACACTTTAACATACCTAAAACTGCCTTCACTAGACAAAGACATACCATCAGAAAAGTAGATTGCATTATGGAATAGGCCATCCAAATGCCCTGAGAGAACCTGTTTCAATACAGAACCCCCTTCCCACTACTGACCGCACATGCCTAGTTGTCACCTACCACGCCATACTGGAACCCATATGGGGTATCATTAAACAGTTACAACCCATACTCGATGGGGACCACATCATGAAAGAAATCTTTACCAAACCCATTCCTCTGGTCTTCAAACAATGTCTCAACCTCGCCAAATTCATGATAAGCAAGCTCCCCACAGACCAGGACCCATCAAATCAAAGTGTCATCAAACCCTGCCAGAACAACAGATTCAAACCTTATAGACATATCTCCACTGCCACGATGATCAATACACCCCATGATTCACCTGTCAAGATCCATGGGTCCTACACATGCCTGTCACAGCATATGGTGTACCTCATCTAGTGCATCAAATGCCTCAACAACTATGTGGGTGAAACAGGACAATCACTACACTCTTGAATAAACTCAGAAAGAAAAATGATCAAAGAAAAAACCCCTTATCACCCATGAAAGAAAACTTTTCACAAAGTGATCACTTCATATCTGACCTATCAGTCCTCATCCTGAAAGGAAACCTGTATAACACCTTCAAAAGATAAGTTTGAGAACGTACATTCATAACTCTGATAGACACTAAAAATTATGGTCTCAACAGAGACTGGTTTTATGGTTCATTACAACAATTTGAAACCTACTAGTCCTCCTTTGTCCTACGAGTACAAAGGTATCGACTGCCAATGTTAAGTGGTTTCTTGCAACACCTTGCTATCTCCCCTTGTATTTAGCTGACACTCTGGTGACCTTTTCCAGACCTGAAGCAGCTCTGAAACTCAAAAGCTTGTCTCTTTCACCAACAGAAGTTGGTCCATTAAAAGATAATACTTCATCTACCTCATCTCTCTAATTAAAACTAAATCAAAAGTGGTTTTTAAATGTTATTTAAAGCTCTCACATTTTCCAGCCAACTTATTCACCATGCAGCCTTTGTCATCCCGGTTAGAGAATAATTTTTGTTTTGGACACTTATATATCTTACCACACACCATCCTCCTGCCACTAAAATCAATCCAGTAACTGTTTTTCTGATGTTCTTTTAAGTGGGTTACTGAAGTGAGACCTCAACTGTAACCTGAGCTATGTTTTGTTTCCTTTGTTGTTAAATCCTGTCCTCCTCTATGCACACATTTATAATATGATGGAATATATTACTATAATGATTCTTAAATGGACAAAAGGAAGCCATTCAACCACTTATAATTAGCACAGAGCTTCCAATACTCACATGGATATTGGCACTTGATATGTTTTCTAATCTCCTGTATCAGGTCTGTTCCAGAACATGCTAACTTAGAGTGGCGCGAGGAAAGCACAGTGGCTTCAGCTTGGAAAGAACATCCCCAGAGGGTTGGGTCACCTCACTATACTTTTTTTTTATAGTCTAGCTGTGATGGCAGTGAGAAAAGGATCAGAATATTTTGGAGAAGAGGCTCTCACGCTGTTTACCTATTAGTATTTATAGCCTCTAGGACTACGGTATTTGTCTTTCAAGAGACAAAGAAATTAAAGAAGATTGTGATAAACATCCCCTCTCCTGTTTTTGGCATTTTAGGGATGTTAGTTAATGGTTGTAGGGTGGAAATCACCCTTGTGTATTTACCTCTCTCCATTGTGAAAACTGACCATTTATTCCTACCTTTTGTTTCCTATCTTTTAACCAGTAACTGATCCATGGGAGGACCTTCCCTCTTATCCCATGACCGCTTACTTTGCTTAAGTGTCTTTGTTGTGGCATCTTGTCAAAGACTTTCTGAAAGTCCAAGTACACTATATCAACTGGATCACCATTGTCCACATGCTTGTTGACACTCCCAAAGAATTCTAATAGATTGGTGAGGTATGACTTCCCTTTACAAAAATCGTTGTTGACTTTTCTCCCAACATATTAGGTTCATTTATGTGTCTGACAATTCTGTTCTTTACTATAGTTTCAACCAATTTGTCTGGTAGTGAAGGTAGATTCACTGGCCTGTAATTGCCAGGATCACCTCTGGAGCCTTTTTTAAAAACTGGCATTGTATAACCTATCCTCCAGTCATCTGGTACAGAGTCTGATTTCAGTGATAGGTTACATACTACAGTTAGTAGTTCTGCAATTTTATATCTGAGTTCCTTCAGAATTCTTGAGGGAATACCATCTGGTCATGATGACTTATTACTGTTTAATTTATCAATTTGTTAAACAAGCAACGGAACAGATTGAAAAAGAAAAAAGTGACCTATTTTGTGCACTGGAGACAACAAACATAGCAAAATGTGGGTTACTCTTATAGCTAGTGGAATAATATTAGAGATGAATAGATCCGATGATTTTTTCCATCAGTCATCCAATTATTGTGTGTGAATATTTTTCCATTATTTGGCATGCACTAATTTTTTATATCACAATTATCCCAGGTTTGCAATACAAGAGACACACCAAAAAAGGTTGTATGCAGTTCTTAATTACAAAACATGGGCCTTATGTATGGGCAAACATAATTCATCATGGATATGTGTAAACTGATGGGCTATCTCACCAGCCCAGGAAAGAACTACTGTCACACCTCAGGCTGTTTCAGACCATTGCCTAAGGGCACAACTTATTATTCAATCATACACAAATTTATGAAGTAACAAAACAAAGCAATATCCTGCCCAGAACAGGCTGCAGTCCCCAGAGCTCTTTGTAGTTGCCTCTGTCAGTCCCAGTAAGAAGACACACCTTTTTCTTCTATCCCCTGCTGAGTCATGTGACAAGCAGGCTGCCCTGTTGTGACAATTGGTTTATAACTTTTGCCTGCTTAGGAATTTATCATGGAAAGTAGGTTAAGTTATTTTTACTAAAGAATGTTATAAACAGATGCAAGAGAAGCAGACAGGAAAGAACAGAGAGACTAAATAAGTCCAATCAAAAAAACCACATTGATGTAATTCAAGGACTATGTTAAAACCATATTTAGTAAAAACAAAACTGTGGAGACAGAAGTTAATGAACCAGAATTGGATAGGCCTCAGTGGCAACAGGATAGCAGGCTCCTGGCTCTTTCCCGACTCACTCCTCCTGGTCTCCACCCCTCCTTGGACTCACTGCCACCCCAGCTTTTAGCCCCGTTAATGAGGCTGGCAGGTGGGGTCAGTTTCCAGGCTAGTCCTAGTTAGTTGCCCAGCCCCAACCCATTTCCCTGATTAGGGCTAGAGTGGCAGGAGCTGATTAGGGCTTCCCCTGCAGCACCCTGCCACACACCTCCCCCCCTAAGTAACCGGGGGGGAGGGGGCTTGGTTCAGTCCCTTCTCCTCCTCCTCGGGAGTTGACTTTGGGGCAGCCTACTGCCTTCCGCTGGGAGGTCCCCTGGACCCTCCTCCCGGGGTTTGTCAGTTCCCCATCCACAAAAGCCACAGTGTATGTGGGGTGGACCGTCCCATAGCTCTACTCCTGCCCAGAGATCCACACACCAATCACAACCGGGTGGTTGCCCTCCCGGTTGCTCCCCCTTCTTGCCTGGCAGGGGAGCCGGGTGGGCCTGGCCCTGCACTAGCCATTTTGGGCCTCTGGTGCAGGTACCAAGCCCAAGGGGACCTGGCCCTTGTTGCCAGGAGGATCCTCCTGCAGGCATTCCCTGAGGCCTTCCCCCTTTATATTGTGTAAAGCCTCCGCTCAATCCAGTAGAATGCAATTGTAAGATTTGTAACTTTTCAGTCATTGCTAGTATGATCATTAAGTTCTGTAACCTTTTGCAAACTTTGTAACTTTTAGTCATTGTTAGCATAGCCTTTTACATTTTGTAACTTTTGCAAGCTTTGTAACCTTTTCAGTTACCACTTGTATAACCTCCAAGCTTTGCAATATTCCATCACGCAATCAGGGAGAGTGTGAACAAGGCGCGTGTGTGTGGGAGATAAGGGAGTGTGAACAAGGGAGTGTATGTGGCACTGGGTGGAGAGGAACTGCAAGGAGAAAAGAGTCAGGAGCCAGGTGTATCTGATGTAAGCTGCCTTGAGAAGGCAATCATACGGTGTTGTAAAGAAAAGAAGAACCTGGTATGTGTGAAAGGAACGCGGTCTGGGAATGCTTCTCAGTGATGGACACTCAGTGTACGTGACAGGAGCCACCCAGTTCCAATAAAAGGAAGAAAGCATGCTCACAAGCTCTTCTTTTTCTTCTTGACCTGCTCGCTGGCCCAGATCCGTGACCGCAGGCGGACACACCAGATCTACTATGCTTCGGCTTCTCGGCTTCCTATGCTGTCTCCGTTAACTCTCCGCCTGTGTGAATGTCTGGGTGCATGAGGGTATAAATGTTTTGAATGCATGCATTCATGAATAAGCTCCATCCCTTTTCTGTTTGATCCAATAGTGGCATTTAATAAAACCAATATAAATGTAACCCTGGGTTGGTTCCTAGTGAAATTGAGGTAACACTTTAAACCTTGGAATGCGTATCCTGGGGTTTCCACAGTGTGGCACCCCTTCAGTCACTCACTCTCCCCTTCTCTCCTGTCTTCCCTCTGGCTTTGTTATCTAGTACCTGCTTCTGCAACACCAGCAGAACAGTTGACCCTTAGCCTCCTCTCTCTTTTTCTCCGGGGCTCTCCCGGGGGGGAGGTTCTCTGTGCTTCTTCCCCCCAGTCCAGGGTGCAGCCTGTCCATGCCTCCCTTTGGGGAAAGTCCACCTCAGCATACTCCTCCATCATTTTGATGGCGGCCTCCATGGTCATCGGCTGGTGCCTCCTGGATGTTCTCCAGGAGGCCCTGCACAAATTTCTTGAGAATCACCCGGTCCATTATTTCTCCCACCGTCTGGGTGTCGGGCCGTAGTCACCATGTAGCCCAGATGGTCAACTTTTGGGCAAAAGCTCAGAGCCACAAATCCCCTCACCACCAGGCTGCCCAAAACTTTTGCCTGTACTTCTCGGCCAACAGCCCATCCAGTCCAGGATAGCAGCCTTCACCATCTCATAATCTTTGGCCTGGTCGTTGCTTAAGGCCATATAGGCCACCTGCACCTCACCAGCCAGATAAGGAGCTAGTCTTAGGACCCATGTCCCCTTATCCCAGCCTGCGCCCATGGTTACCCATTCGAAAGTACATAGGAAGGCGTCGGGGTCATCGGCGGGGCCCATTTTACAGAGACCCAGCCCTGTAATGCAGTTTCCATCACCGCTCGGGGGACTCACCACTTGGTGCAGGACCTGCTGCTGTATATTGGCCTGCTCCCTGATGAAGTCCTGGAGGGTTTTGTTATTCAGCCTGCCACGCGAGTAAGGCCTGCCTCTCGGCCTGGTGGAAAGGCTGCAGGGTCTTCTGCAGCTCCTCTTGTTGCTTAGCCAGCCACTCCACTGTGCCCTCCATTCTCTCAGGTTGCCACTCCCTGGCAGTGGCTTTCAGGTCCCAGTCAAGCCCCCGATGTTTAACAGGGTGCTCACCACCCCCGCTGGGTTCAGCCTCCTGGCCTGACTCCCCAATGAATCAGGACCACTCCAAGCTGGTGCTCTTTATTCCTCTGTCTTGTCCACACCAACAAACTCCCAACTATTTACAGATTATTTACAGGTTTGGCCTAGCACAGGCCTCAGTGGCAACAGGCTCCTTCTGAGCCTACTTTCCCCTCCTGGTCTCCATTCCCCTCCCCCCAACTCACTGCCTCCCCAGCTTTTAGTTCCTGTTAATGAGGCTGGCAGGTGGGGCCAGTTTCCAGGCCAGTCCTAGTTAGTTGCCCAGCCCCAACCCATTTCCCTGATTGGGGCTGGAGTGGCAGGAGCTGATTAGGGCTTCCCCGGCAGCACCCTGCCACATCTCTCCACTCAAACCATTCTCCATCTCTGTTGACTTCATCATCATCCTCCCATTCAATCAAGCCCTCAACCTGGGAGCCATCTTTGGCCCCTTCCTCTCTCTTTCCCTAGCATATCCAGATTGTGTGCAAATCTTGCTGCTTCTTCCACCATGACATTTCTAAGATTTGTCTTTTTCTCTTTGTCCAATGCGCCAAAACTCCCATCTGGGGCTTCATCATCTGTTGTCTTGATTACCATAGCCTCTTCTTCACCAGACTATCCAATACTCATATCCCACACACAGCCCACCAATCCATTCTGAATGCACCTTCTAAAATAATGTTGCTTGCCTATTAGTATGATTCTATCACCATCCTCTTTCGTGTTCCTCCACTGATTCTTCTTTTTCCATGGCATCAAGTTCAAGTGTCATGTCCTCAGCTCCAAAGCCTGTAGAACTACCTCAGTGAAGCAGAGACAGAGCTTTGACAGCAATATTTCTGAAGCACTCTGCATCTATGCTCACTGGCATGATGGACTATTTATCACTCACTAACTCACTCAGACAGAAACTCAAGCAATAAAAGAATATTATGCTCAAACCTCACTTACATTATCTTCTGTTATTGTTTTCAGCAAACTCTGCAGCAGGGGTTAGAGTTCTGTAATTCTATGGTAGATTGTAACCTGTAGATTTATTTACTAGAGCATGCTACAAACTCTTGCCAAGTTTCAGGGGCAATCAGCAATTCATCACTCCCAACATTCCAGTATATCTATATTCCATCTAACAATTTCTCATTCTGCTCTATTGTATTAGTCCCTGAGAGCACGTCAAGAATTTGCTTTGGATCCCTTCCCAAAGAGGAGCACAGGCTGCCAAAAGGATCTCCTCACGTATGTGCCTCCAGTCCTCTTGTGCTCACACTTTCAGCTTCCCACACATCCAATGAATCAAAAAAATCACAGCCTGAGAGTCAGTAGTGTTCTGCCAGATTCCGCTGAGGATACTGTACTAGACTGCACTTGTTAAAGGTTGAAGTACAGCCTTATTTAAAGAGTGCCCAGGATAAGATGCAAAATTAATTTCCCCTAGGAGCAAAAATATTTTTGTTCAGACTTGTACATTTCTTAACCTTTAAATCCTTGCCTAAGAGCCTGGCTGTCAAGGGAAACTCTTTCCTCATCATCTCTGATCCCCCACTTCTCCCCACATCACATTCCTCTGGCTTTATATTCCTACATTCATCAATCACCCTTAGGCATGCATGGATGAAATTCTGTAGTGGCTCCCTTTTGTTGCATTTAACCCTTTTTTGGGGGGGCTGTTTGTAAACAAACTCTGTAAAGTTAACATCCAAGGAGCTTAAAGGGGCATGGTCCATGCTTTCAGTTCATTTTCAATCCTACTCCTCTCCCAGACATCCCCACCCCAGGCAGTTTACTCCTGCTATGGACAGAAAGGAAGACTGCAGAGGAAGACTGTGCATGGTTGCAGAGTAAAGGCTCAAATTAGTGCAATTTTTGCAGCCTTAATGCACCTCTTCTGGTGGGACAGTTAGGCAAGTTTCATCCCTAAAGGAAGTTTCTGGCCCATGTCAATGTTGACCACGGCTGGATTTGAAAAGGTCAAAGATTAGTGTGTGTAGTATTCCTTCTTCTGCTTACAAGTTAAGAGCAAATTTACCGTAAGTCTCTTTCATAACATTTTTATTGCCTCTAGAGGCCAAGATTTTATGATGATTTTTTTTCTGTTTTATGAAAGAGTATTCTTTATTTTAATAAAGACTTACATTATGCTACAGTTATGATCTAAGTCCCCAGTCCTGTATACACTTATGTATGTGCCAAACTTTAAGCATGTGAGAGTCCCATTGACTTCAACAGACCTACTATATTATAATCTACAATAGTGAAGCTGCATTGTTTTGGATTATTATTGTAGGGTTCATTTGTTGTTGTTTTTTAAATATGGAATAGTTTTTCTATAGCATCTTTGATATTTGGGGTATCCCAAAGCACTATGTAGGATTCCATGCATTCTGCAGCAAGCTTCCTTGATTTCTGTGAAGCTCCACTAATACATTTTGAGACAATTGGGAATTGTGTGGCAATATTAACACAGCACAGACTCATTACAGAAAATATTATTTTAATTAAATGCATCTAGCCATGCAGTACAGTGTCAAATTCCAAGGAGAAAACTTGGAAACACTTGTTCTTTGATCAAATACAAGATCTATTTCACAAACTCTTTATTATTGGCATTGTAGCAAAGAAATACCACTAAGTATGGATGGACTACAGATAGCTCCCACTGCCACCTCGTAGTACAGGTGTGCAGACTGCAAAAAGCTTCCTTTGTCTGCTTATTCCCTGACTGTGACGTTGCAATGGCAGATTTGTGTAGGCCATACATCAGGTGTGAACAAAGGCAGGCAAAAACATGAAAAGACAGTATGTAGCCCAAGGGAAAGAATCTACAATTTATAGCCAGATGGGAAAATGAACATGCTTACATGCCAGGAAACTCTTGGAAAAAATATTCACTAGTATAAGCTTAGAAAACTAAATTCAAGTAAAATATAAAGTATTAAAGAGAAACATATTTTCAGCAGGAAGTTAAAGAAAAAAGCTATATAAAATAGGAAATACTTTTTGTTAAATAGGAAGTCCTTCTAACATGACAATTGTTAGTTTTTCTATCCATCGGCCTTGCAAAAGGAGGAATTAGCAAGATCACCTGAGCACTGTATCACGTTTTCAGTGATCTGCGGGAAATTAGTTTGGTAATTCCTAGCTGAGTTCCTAGTGAACAGTTATTCACATCACAATTTGCACCAGTTGGCAACCCTGTTGGCATCCTATATTGAGTGGCCTAGAATTGAATGGGTAGACTAAACCTATGCTATTAATATAAATATGTTGGGGAACATAGTCACAGAATTGCAGTGTAGCCTAGCTACAAAATGTGATTAAAGTCCAGCCTAAAGCACAAATTGGAACCATGTTTGTAACTGAAATGGGGGACAACCATGTCATTAGCAGGTTCCCTGTAGGCAGGGCCTTAACTATCCTCTTACCTCTAGTGGTGGTTACTCCAGGTCAGGAGTGAGGCAGATTGGTGGGCGGGACAATTGTACTGTCTGGCTTTGTTGTGTTTATTCTGTGGTTACAGTTCAGTCTTCAGTTTTGCGAATCCAGCACTGCTTGTGGACTAAATTCAAAACAAAACAAAGGGCATCAATCAGCTTTTGCAAAAGAGGTAGGCAGAACTAGATGGGCCTCAGAGCCTCATTAACTCCAGAAATATTACATTAGCAAAAGGAATCTCAGTAGCGATAGTACAGGGTGAACGGTTGGATCCTGGTCTTAATTAAATGATTTCTTATTTCCTCTCAGCTTGTTTATTGAAAAACCTTTCCAGCACAGATGTTCACTTGAATAGGTGTTAACTAAAGTATCTTTTAAAGTGGTAAAAACAAATTAAACTGTTTGCACAGAAAAGTTTACAAACTTGCAGCTCACAGGGATGGTTTTCACCTGCCAGCCTGCAATCTGTACTAATAAAAATGTGTGATATCAAAAAATAGCAAATATGTAAAATCTGCTCAAGTGTGGTAGGATAGGGCAGGAGACCTGCTAGAATTCACAAATTCTATGTGACAAGTGAACACAGCACCATGCGTGCATGGAAACAATGAATTGGACACTTGCCTGATTCAGCAAAGAATCTGTCACCTACATTTTATCTGTCCTTTATTTTTATTTCTGACAAGATGGCTTTAGATAGGACACTTTCCCCCCACTCTCTCCAAAATTCATTTTTCTTGTAAACATCTTTTAAATTAAGGATTTTTTTATTTATCTGTTGTCAAGCAAAAAAATTAATTTGATGCAACATGAAGTTTATTTCTGACATCAAACAATGCAGAAATAGTGAATCAATAGGTAGTAAAGGTTGAACAGTTGTTCTCCAGTTTGTCCCCATAAAAACAGGTGAAAATTTACAACCTATGAAATGTGGAACAAAAATCTGGACTTTGAAACACACGCTGGTCTTGTGCTGTTTTGAAAGAAGTGCAAGGTCATGGTTTTAGGGACTAACAACAAGAATTTTTGTTATAAACTGGGAACATATGAGTTCGAAGTGACAGGGGAGGAGAAAGTCCTGGGTGTATTGGTTGATCACAAGATAATTATAAGCCACCAATGTGATGTGTCTGTGAAAAAGGCGAATGCAGTCCTAGGATGCATCAGGCGAGGTATTTCCAGTAGAGACAAGGAAGTGTTAGTATACTATACAAGGCACTGGTGAGACCTCATCTGGAATACTGGGTGCAATTCTGGTCTCCCATGTTTAAAAAGGATGAATTCAAAGTGGAACAGGTGCAGTGAAGGGGTACTAGGATGATCCGAGAAATGGAAAACCTACCTTATGAAAGGAGACTCAAAGAGCTTGTTTAGCCTAACCAAAAGAAGGCTGAGGGGAGATATGACTGCTCTCTATAAATACATCAAAGAGATAAAGATCAGGGAGGTAGAGGAGTTATTTAAGTTGAATGCCAATGTGGACACAAGAACAAATGGATATAAACTGTTTAGGCTAGAAATTAGCTGAAGGTTTCTAACCATCAGATGATTGAAGTTCTGGAACAGTCTTCCAAGAGGAGCAGTAGGGGCAAAAGACCTAATTGGCTTCAAGACTGAGCTTGGTAAGTTTCTCGAGGGGATCATATGATGAGACTGCCTACAATGGCATGTAGCCGATATGCTAGCAGCAAATATCTCTAATGGCTGGTGATGGGACACTAGATGGGGAGGTCTCTGAGTTACCTTTTTTCATTTGCAGACCCCTAAAAAAATTTCAACTGGAGGTGTGGACCCCTTTGGCAATCTTAGACATAGTCTGTGGACCCCGACGGGTCTGTGGACCACAGGTTGAAAACCACTGTTCTATGGTAACGACAACCTTTTGCGGACCCTTTAGACATGGTCTGCAACCCCTCCAGGTGCCCACAGACCACAGGTTGAAAACCACTGTTTTAAATGCATGGGGCCAGATTCACTGGTGCACTTCAGCTGCTATGCACTGCGTCAGATACAGGGCAGCCATAAACCCAACTTAAATGGATGGTTAAAGTAGTTTATGGCTGCTTTGTGTCACCAGAACGGTACAAAGCAGCCAGAATATTCTGGTGAATCTGGCTCATAAGCCAAAGGGTTTATTGGTTTAGAATGCATGCGTGTGTGTAAGATATAATATGTAAACCTCCCGTGTGCCTGTTGGCGAGGAGAGCTTAGGAGGAGTAGAAGCTGCAACTTGTTCTACTGTGCATTCGTATCTAAGTTTGGCAATAGAACAGTTTTACCTGCTGAAAAGAGAGCTGCTGTACAAATAGCTGTCTGAGAGTTGAACAGAAACAGCTGCACGATTTCTCTCATTCTTTGGTGAACCCTTCTATGTTAAAAAAGCCGGCATTAGTTACAAAAATCCTAGTGTATGCTTCTAATTCTTCAGTATCAACCAGGGGATACAGAATTTGGCAATAAGGATGAGACATTCAGCTGGGACTTATTTGGACTGGTTGAAAGGTTTCCTATTTGTTCCTAGAAAAATCAGTGTGAATTAGATCCACAAGAGAAAAAAAATACTAGGGCCTTCCGAAAATTGTTAAAATGGCTGTGTTTGGAGTAGAGGAGGGCTTTATTTCAATGAAAAGGGAAGGCTTCAATGCTGATATTAATCATTTAAAACAGTATTTCATAGCTCATTAAATTGCAACTGAGGAAAAATGTAGTGAAGTATTTTGGATTGCAATGAGGAAAAGGTACGAGCGTTGACAGATTTATCATCACCACATAGTGCAAGTGGTGGAATTCGTTGATTTTTAAAGAGAGATGAGGTCTCCAAAAAAGAAATGATTGAAAATATTACAAGCTATACTTGTAAAATCAATTAGAAGAGGAAATATTTTCAGAGTACCTGGCAAACTTGAAGAAAATGTCAAGAAAATGTCAATCTAGGCCATTCTTACATGAAGTATTGCATGACAATTTTGTTTGTGACAGATGAAGCTCTAAACTAAGAGACTGCTTGCTGCAAACTGCATATACTGAAGAATTCATGGTAGCATTTGCTGGATTTTTTAATTAACCAAATGAAGCGTGCAACAACTGGAAAAATCTATTTAGCAGAGGTCTGATCCAAACCCAGTTGCAGTCAATGGAAAGACTCCCATTTATTTATTGGGGTTTAGACCAGCAAGGGATCAAATGGCTGTGATCGGGCACCAGAATCACACAGTTGGACCCCCTGATGCCCTTGCAGAGAGCCATTGATGGCAACTGGCACTAGCACAAAGGGTCATCTGCAAATATCCCATTATAGGATTGGTGCCTTGATTTGATTTAACACACACAAAAGTTTCAGAAATATCTGTAAATAAATATAGGAGATTAATCCAATGCAACAGGCTTTCCTATCAAGCTCAAGGCTGAACTCCAAACACCACACAAACCTGAAGGGCCTGGTTCACAGCCACTCTTCATAAACTGAACTGCCTGGTTCCATCCATAAACACAATTGCCAGTTTCTAACTCTGTCTGCCAGTTTTAATAAAACATTGTTTGACTTTTCTATAATTCACAGGAACATTTATAGTCAAATATTGAAAATGAGCTGGCCCAACATTCATTCATTTTGTTAAAATGAATGCTACTTTAATAGGCAAATCCTAAAGCAACAGCAGTTTTCATCTAACATTCACTTTTCAAGTGTATTAAAGAATTCTCTCTTCACTGTAAAAAGCCTAAATTGCTAGTGCAGGAAAATCTTCATCGCTACTATGCTGAATCCAGAGAGCTGACATTTTCCTAATCCCTCTGATCTCTTCCAAGGTTGTTGTCTGCTTTGATTTCTAGATTTGTTGCTGTTTTTTTGGTCACTTCCTGGTAGAAATATTTACTCCAGGCTACACCTCACCATTTTCTCAATCTCTCTTTATCTGCTTTCTCCCTCACCCGCTAAAGCAGTGGTGGGCAACCTGTGGCCCATTAGGGTAATCCACTGGCGGGCCAACAGACAGTTTGTTTAAATTTGCACAGCTCCCAGTGGCTGCGGTTCGCCGTTCTCAGCCAATGGGAGCTGTGGGAAGCAGTGGCCAGAAAATGTCGCTGTGGCCCACGCCATTTTCTGCAGCTCCCATTGGCCAGGAATGGCGAACCGCGGCCACTGGGAGCTGCGGGCAGCCATGCAAATGTAAACAAACTGTCTGGCGGCCCGCCAGTGGATTACGCTGATGGGCTGTGTGCGGCCCGCAGGTTGCCCACCACTGCTCTAAAGCATGGCAGATTAGTAACCTACCTTTGTTTGCTGCTCATTCAACTAGTAAATAACTTGTTGCACCTCACCTTTACAGGCTGCTGTTCTTCATATTAAGGTCACAAAGTCTAAAGCAATCAAAAGTTAGAAAATGTGCAACCTTAATTCGGCCCCCTTGTGCACATACATTATGATACAATCTTTAATCACGTGATCACATACTATTTTTTCCCCATTAATGAATAGGATGGCTGGAAATCACTGAATGGGTAGCTCTTCAATTTCTTTCTAGCTTCATCATTCAATGTGTAGCCAAGGCCTTATTTACAGCTCACCATTAAAACTCTGAACTAAATTCTGAATTAGTACTTTCTTCCTAGATTTTCTATGGCAGTCATCACCATAGTATCTGAGTATCTCACCAACATAAATGAATATATCTGTACAACACCCCTGCGAGGGAGCGAGGGAGGTATTGTAAAGCTAATGTACTCAATGCTTTTTTTGCCTCTGTCTTCACGAACAAGGTCAGCTCCCAGACTGCTACACTGGGCAGCACAGTATGGGGAGGAGGTGACCAGCCCTCTGTGGAGAAAGAAGTGGTTCGGGACTATTTAGAAAAACTGGATGAGCACAAGTCCATGGGGCCGGATGCGCTGCATCCAAGGGTGCTAAAGGAGTTGGCGGATGTGATTGCAGAGCCATTGGCCATTATCTTTGAAAACTCATGGCGATCGGGGGAGGTCCCAGATGACTGGAAAAAGGCTAATGTAGTGCCCATCTTTTAAAAAGGGAAGAAGGAGGCTCCGAGGAACTACAGGCCAGTCAGCCTCACCTCAGTCCCTGGAAAAATCATGGAGCAGGTCCTCAAGGAATCAATACTGAAGCACTTAGAGGAGAGAAAAGTGATCAGGAAGAGTCATCATGGATTCACCAAGGGCAAGTCATGCCTGACTAACCTAATTGCCTTCTATGAGGAGATAACTGGCTCTATGGATGAAGGGAAAGCAGTGGACATGTTATTCCTTGACTTTAGCAAAGTTTTTGATACAGTCTCCCAACGTATTCTTGCCAGCAAGTTAAAGAAGTATGGGCTGGATGAATGGACTATAAGGTGGATAGAAAGTTGGCTAAATCGTCGGGCTCAACGGGTAGTGATCAATGGCTCCATGTCTAGTTGGCAGCTGGTATCAAGCAGAGTGCCCCAAGGGTCAGTCCTGGGGCTGGTTTTGTTCAATATCTTCATTAATGATCTGGAGGATGGCGTGGATTGCACCCTCAGCAAGTTTGCAGGTGACACTAAACTGGGAGGAGTGGTAGATACACTGGAGGGTAGGGATAGGATCCAGAGGGACCTAGACAAATTAGAGGATTGGGCCAAAAGAAATCTGATGAGGTTCAACAAGGACAAGTGCAGAGTCCTGCACTTAGGATGGAAGAATCCCATGCACTGCTACAGACTAGGGACCGAGTGGATAGGCAGCAGTTCTGCAGAAAATGACCTAGGGGTTACAGTGGACGAGAAGCTGATATGAGTCAACAGTGTGCCCTTGTTGCCAAGAAGGCTAACGGCATTTTGGGCTGTATAAGTAGGAGCATTGCCAGCAGATCGAGGGACGTGATCATTCCCCTCTATTCGGCATTGGTGAGGCCTCATCTGGAGTACTGCATCCAGTTTTGGGCCCCACACTACAAGAAGGATGTGGAAAAATTGGAAAGAGTCCAGTGGAGGGCAACAAAAATGATTAGTGGGCTGGAGCACATGACTTATGAGGAGAGGCTGAGGGAACTGAGATTATTTAGTCTGCAGAAGAGAAGAATGAGGGGGGATTTGATAGCTGCTTTCAACTACCTGAAAGGGAGTTCCAAAGAGGATGGATCTAGACTATTCTCAGTGGTAGCAGAAGACAGAACAAGGAGTAATGGTCTCAAGTTGCAGTGGGGGAGGTTTAAGCTGTATATTAGGAAAAACTTTTTCACTAGGAGGGTGGTGAAGCACTGGAATGGGTTACCTAGTTTGGTAGTGGAATCTCCTTCCTTAGAGGTTTTTAAGGGCAGGCTTGACAAAGCCTTGGCTGGGATGATTTAGTTGGGGATTGGTCCTGCTTTGAGCAGGGGGTTAGACTAGATGACCTCCTGAGGTCCCTTCCAACCCTGTTATTCTATGATTCTATGTTTTCCTTATTTCACAAGAGGAGAACTGAGGCACAGAGAGATTAAAGAGAAAGTTATAAAAAGTGTTCAACAATTTTCAGTGCCCAACACGAGACTCCTGGAATTGGTTTTCCAGAATTTAATATTTTTAGAGCACTTTATATGTTCAAAGCACAGCTCCAATCAACTTCAGTTGCAGCTGTGAATACTCAGCATTTCTGCAAATCTGGCCCCATGTGTCTCACCTTAGGCAACCCAAGAATGAAGAACATACAATAAATGACCACCTGTGAAAAGCTAGGTTTGAGTGACTTGCCCAGCATCACATTGATACTGGCAGAAGCAGGAATGGAATCCAATTCTCCAGGGTGGCATTCAACTGCCTTTTCCATGAGACCAACCTTTTTCTTCCTATAGTCCCCCACTTCTTTTACTACACTTTCCAACCTCTGCAACAAATGAGGCAGAGTTCCTACAGACTCCAGCCTCCTTCACTACACAACCCATAGCCTTCAATAGAAATTGGATCAGGCCCTAATTCTCCAATTGTCTCTGATCATCATCACTATCTAATCCTCACAGTCCTAAAAAAAGTCAAATGTGTGCAAGATCTGACATGTCGGATAGCAATACCAGTGATACATCAAGATGGCAATGAGTGACAGCTTCCCAGAGACCTGTTGTCTAGTTTGTTTTCATTATACTCCCCTGGGAAAGGAAGTAAGTCACTTGCTTAAAATTCATAGATTCATAGATTCTAGGACTAGAAGGGACCTCGAGAGGTCATCGAGTCCAGTCCCCTGCCCGCATGGCAGGACCAAATACTGTCTAGACCATCCCTGATAGACATTTATCTAACCTACTCTTAAATATCTCCAGAGATGGAGATTCCACAACCTCCCTAGGCAATTTATTCCAGTGTTTAACTACCCTGACAGTTAGGAACTTTTTCCTAATGTCCAACCTAGACCTCCCTTGCTGCAGTTTAAGCCCATTGCTTCTTGTTCTATCCTTAGAGGCTAAAGTGAAGAAGTTTTCTCCCTCCTCCTTATGACACCCTTTTAGATACCTGAAAACTGCTATCATGTCCCCTTTCAGTCTTCTCTTTTCCAAACTAAACAAACCCAATTCTTTCAGCCTTCCTTCATAGGTCATGTTCTCAAGACCTTTAATCATTCTTGTTGCTCTTCTCTAGACCCTTTCCAATTTCTCCACATCTTTCTTGAAATGCGGTGCCCAGAACTGGACACAATACTCCAGCTGAGGCCTAACCAGAGCAGAGTAGCGCGGAAGAATGACTTCTCGTGTCTTGCTCACAACACACCTGTTAATACATCCCAGAATCATGTTTGCTTTTTTTGCAACAGCATCACACTGTTGACTCATATTTAGCTTGGGTCCACTATAACCCCTAGATCCCTTTCTGCCGTACTCCTTCCTAGACAGTCTCTTCCCATTCTGTATGTGTGAAGCTGATTTTTTCTTCCTAAGTGGAGCACTTTGCATTTGTCTTTGTTAAACTTCATCCTGTTTAACTCAGACCATTTCTCCAATTTGTCCAGATCATTTTGAATTATGACCCTGTCCTCCAAAGCAGTTGCAATTCCTCCCAGGTTGGTATCATCCGCAAACTTAATAAGCGTACTTTCTATGCCAATATCTAAGTCGTTAATGAAGATATTGAACAGAGCCAGTCCCAAAACAGCCCCCTGCGGAACCCCACTCGTTATGCCTTTCCAGCAGGATTGGGAACCATTAATAATGACTCTCTGAGTATGGTTATCCAGCCAGTTATGCACCCGCCTTATAGTAGCCCCATCTAAATTGTATTTGCCTAGTTTATTGATAAGAATATCATGCGAGACCATATCAAATGCCTTACTAAAGTCTAGGTATACCACATCCACAGCTTCTCCCTTATCCACAAGACTCTTTATCCTATCAAAGAAAGCTATCAGATTGGTTTGACATGATTTGTTCTTTACAAATCCATGCTGGCTGTTCCCTATCACCTTACCACCTTCCAAGTGTTTGCAGATGATTTCCTTAATTACTTGCTCCATTATCTTCCCTGGCACAGAAGTTAAACTAACTGATCTGTAGTTTCCTGGGTTGTTTTTATTTCCCTTTTTATAGATGGGCACTATATTTGCTCTTTTCCAGTCTTATGGAATCTCTCCCATCTCCCATGATTTTCCAAAGATAATAGCTAGAGGCTCAGATACCTCCTCTATTAGCTCCTTGAGTATTCTAGGATGCATTTCATCAGGCCCTGGTGACTTGCAGGCATCTAACTTTTCTAAGTGATTTTTAACTTGTTCTTTTACTTTTATTTCATTTTGCAAGTGAGAGGAATGCTTATCTGTTGTCATGAATTCATTTTTCAGATTATTGCTAAGGTGGTCATTTTCCTTCAAAACTTCCTGGGGGATTAATGGCACCATTGCCATAAAAATAACTAGAATGGTACACATCTGATGTTCTGTGCACTTTGCTACATAGTGGGGAGAACGGGAGGGGGGGATGGGGCACTACCGCTGCCCTTTCCTGGGCTTGCTCATGTGCATAATAGTTCTCTGCAAAGATTATGGAGTTCTTTGTTTCCCCCATTGTGCGGAGAACTGAACTTTGGAACTAAAGGTCCTTTCAAATCCAGGTGCTGCATGTACACTATGTTTACTAGGTCTGGCATTTGTATTTGTACAGACATGCGTAATTATAATCACTTCATATTTAACATTTAGGTAGAGTTTTACATTTCCAAGGCACTCTAGGGCTGAAATTCACCCCTGTGCAGACAGCCAGCAAAAGGCCACTCGGTTCCCACTTAAGCCTGGAGCACAGCATAGCGGGGTGTCCCAAGGATTTGGTAAAGGTGTTAAGCAATGAGGTGGCAAAGTTTGCAGATAATACCAAATTACTCAAGATAGTTAACTCCAAAAACGAATGCGAAGAGTTACAAAGCAATCTCACAAAACTGGGTGACGGGACAACTAAACAGCAGATGAAATTCAAGGTTGATAAGCGCAAAATAATGCACACAGGAAAAAAATAATCGCAACTATACATATAAAATGATGGGGTCTAAATTAGCTGTTATTACCCAAACAAGAGATCTTGGCGTCATTGTGGATAGTTCTCTGAAAACATCTGTTCAAAATGCAGACACAGTCAAAAAAGCTAACAAAGTTACGAATCATTAGGAAAGGGCCAATAAGCCAGAAAATATCATAATGTCACTATATAAATTCATGGTACACCCACACTTTGAATACTGTGTTCAGTTTTGCTTACCCCATCTCAAAAAAGATATATTAGAATTGGAAAAAGCACAGAGAATGGTAACAAAAATGATTAGGGGTATGGAATAGCTTCCATACGAGGAGAGCTTAAAAAGACTGGGATTTTTCATCTTGGAAAAGAGATAACAAAGGGGGGACTAGGATAACAGTCTATAAAATCATGAATGTTGTGGAAAAAGTGAATAAGGAAGTGTTATTTACCCCTTCACATAACACAAGATTATAGAGTCATCCAATAAAATCCATAAGGAACAGGTTTAAAACAAACATACGGATGTACTTCCTCACACACTACATAGTCAACCTGTGGAACTCATTGCCGGGGATGTTGTGAAGGCCAAAAGTATAAGTGGGTGCAAAAAATTAGATACGTTCCTGGAGAATAGGTCCATCAAAGCTATTAGCCAAGATGGTCAGGGATATAACACCATGCTCTGGGAATCCTAGATCATATACAGCTTTGGACATTAGAACCTGTTCAATTGAATGAGTGACTGTTGGCCAGGATACTAGTGTCAACCATTCCCTTTTACAGAAAATATCTATAGCTGTCATTTGAACTGCAATCAGAAATATGCAGCGGGACATCAGCTGAATGCCCCATCACACCAAAGCTAGGTCTACACTTGGAGCTAGGGATTTGATTCTCAGTTTGAGTAGCCAAACTCATGCTGGCTCTTATTAAGCTAGTACCCTAAAAATAGTAGTTTAGCTGTGGTAGCAGGGGCAGTGGCAAACAGCATGGGCTAGCTGCACCAAGTACAAACACACCAGGACTTTGTGGATACATAACTTGGGCTGCTATCTCATGCTGCTGCTCACCTCTGCCTGTGCTACTATGACTACATTACTATTGTTAATAGTATACTAACTTGATGAGAGCTAGCACAGGTATGTCTACTTGAACCGGGAATCACACCACAGCTCTAATTGTTGACATAGCCTTGTGCATCTCATCAAAAACATTACACACGTACTGTGTGTTTTTAAAATTAGTAAATAGAGGTCAGCAGTATCCATACTTATCTCTATAAAAGGGTTAGCTGTTTGGGTCAGTTCTGAGTTCAGGAATGTGGCCAATTTATAATGGTACAATTCTTCTTAAATTAGGCTTTGAATATATAGCTATTATGACTTTAGTGTTCTGTATACAGGTGGTAGAAAATCAGATTCACAGGAAATTTTAAAATTTTGAAACTCTCTGTTTCACAGGGTTTGAAATATACCCAATTATCTGTTTTTGTTTACGTTTCTGTGACGTTTTTATCATTTGTTAAATCAAAACATTTATCCAAATAGTGTTCAAAATCACTATCAAACACTTATGTTTACCAAAACCCACATTTTTGTTCAGTAACTGAACCCAATTGTATAAATATTTTGATTATAAAATATTGATTAAAAATGTGACAGAAACATTAGTGGAAAAATGAAAAATTTTCACTAAAATTCAATTTTTTTTAAGAAAGTCTTTGTTGGTCAGAAAAACTTCGTGCTAAAATATGTGACCAACTCTAGTTGTGTATTATGCACCCAAGTACTGATGCACTATTTATAATAAATGCACTGGTGAGCCTTAAAATTTGCAAATTGCCTCAGATAATTCTGACCTGGGTCCTGCATACACTTACAGTCATGACTAACTTAAGGTATGTGAGTAGTTTCATTAATGTCAATGTGACTACTATGTGCTTAAATTTATTCATGTGTTTGTAGACCTAAATTTATGTTTTTTGCTAGTTAACCTCAGTATTTGAGTGTTCAAGGAATTTTGTATAGTAAGTACAGGGAAGTAGAAAGATAACGTGCATATACTGAGGTAAGCGTATCTATTTATTTGGTAAGATTTTATTAGTCACTTCAGTAGTATTTTCTGATATTATATTATTTGTTTTTTTATTCTGAGCTAATGTACCGTGTTTCTGCAATATATTTCACAATCTCTGATGCTTCCGCTTTACCAGTTCAGTTTGCTGTCTTGCATTATGTGATGAAATAATATATGTTCTGATTAGGCTCTGACTACAGAGTTATTGCTCAATAAATCCAGTGACTTTCTTCTTCTTCTGATTATTGCATTTTAAGCTGTGTTTATGACAGACTGTTTGACATATTAGGCATAACGAAGAGGCTAATAAATGGTATTACTGAAATCCATGTAGAAGATAGCTCAAACCTTGGGAAACAGGAAAACTGTGTTAATTATAGAAAGAAGACTGAATTCTGAAAGTGCTGGAGGGGCTGTTTTAAGGATGTTTATCTTCAATACTTTATGGAAAAAGTCAAAAGAACACATCCATATCACCAAATATGTATAATACTTAGTCCTGCCATGAGTGCAGGGGATTGGACTAAATGACCTCTTGAGGTCCCTTCCAGTTCTATGATTTTATGATAAAATTAATCAAAGCTGAGCAGTTGTTAAATTGGTATCGTCCCAAATGTTTTCAAAGGCATGAAAAGGAACGATCCACATGTTTAAACTCGTGCCATCATGAAGAGTGGTGCAACAGATGGGATTAGTGACACCACATCCCAACTGTGACACTTATCTTGCTTAAAAATTGTGTAATAGCGTGATCCTTGTATGGTCTGTTCACAGTGTCTTTGCCAGGGTTCGATCCAGATGGCATCTCCAAGTAATGCACCAACATGCCTCCCTTGGTAGTCTATCACACACTGATCCAAACATGGAGCATTCTATAGATGGACTGTTGCTCTGAAAACGGGCCTCAGTACATTTGTCAATGTGACGACTTTGAGGTGGATACCATCCTGTGTGGACTACCGGGAGAGGAGCCGCAGAATCAGTCATCATCATTGTGCCTGGCCAGACTGACCAAATGAAAAACTCCGATGGCAAGGGTGACCTATGATGAAGAGGGACAATTTTGTGTGGTAACTAATCAAAGAAAATACTTATACTTGGAGTGTCATGTAAAAGATCCAAATTTCTGTTTTACCCCAAGGCAGCCTGTCTTAATAGGAAACACAGTGATTTCTCCTGTCCCCACTTTTGAATCACTACCATCATTCCAACTGATCCAGTCTATCAGGAGTTAACTATTCAGAGTACGCCAACATTTCTTGTTTATATTCCTCCCCTGGGGTCACAGCTGAAACAACTAATGAGTCACACTCCTCAGACAGATCACCAGTGATACAGATAAAGGCAAAGCAATCTATCGTTCTGGTAGTTGATGAAGGTGATGAGGTCTTAACAATCCCTTGGATAGAAATTGGGTTAAAGAGATGGATTATTATCCAAGGAATTGCTATAGGAATTATTTTCATTGTTTTGGGGTGCATGCCCTGTAAAATCAACAAATTTAAAGAAAGTGAACAGGTAGCTTCTAAACCCATGCAAGTAACAGATAGTGAGATGGCCCAGTAGGTATATATCAGATACCGGAGCACCCTTATGCTGCCATTATTCCACAGTAGAATGCTGAGATTGACTGAAATCTTCCCTGCAAATAACTAATTAGGACATTCTATGTGATGGGGTTCATTAGCAATCACCCCATCGAAGGGGGGACCTGTAGCCCATAGGGCAAGTTTGTCCCATTATATTCACTGGCTTGCCTTTTATTATATTCAGCTGTACATCACAACTAAGCTGTACTGCAAGAAACCTACAGGCTTGTATCCTGTAAGATATTAGCTGGAGCATAAATTAGCATAAGTGTTGCTAAGTAGGCTGTAACCTTTGGCACAGATCTTTGGTTACCTTTAGATTGTGGGAACTAAGAAGAGCTTGCTCAAGGGAAGGGGTTAGAATGTTCCACTCAGTGCGACCACAAAGAACATGGAAGTAATGACTGCAAATCCACTTAAGCAAGGGGTGACGGCATGATCATGCGCTGAAATGGTAGTTATACATGTCAATATGTTAACCTATAGAATAAGTACACCTCAGTATTATATTGGTGAAAAGGCTAAATATGGGCATAATAATGGCTGTGGAGGACTGAGCATGAGTAGATGATGCTCAGGCTCTATAACAGGGCAGTCACCAAGTGGTCTGAGGCTGTTCTTTCCTGGGCCTCATCCATTGCTGTCTGCTTCTTTTCTACTTGACCCTTCAACTTGTTGGGAAACTTGGACCATTGGACACTGCATGCCAGAGACACGGCTGAACCTGTTGTCTCTTAACACAAAGTCCTCAGCCAATGGTGTGAGTATGCAATTCTAAAAGCTTATGCATACAATGATATCACAGATTACCCTGATCCTGTATTATCTTTATCTTGTTATGTGGTTTGGATCTTTTCTAGCTTTGTTTATTATTTTAATAAACGTATCTAAGGTTTTACTTTGCCCTCAGTGTGAGTGTCCTTGTTATCCACTCCGAGACTCCCCACAAGATATTGAACTCCATAGTGTGAATTCTGTGTAGCCTGATTCTGGGTGAAGAACCTTATTGTAGTCAGATCAATTGGTCATTAATCTAAACATTATCAACCGTAAAAAGGATCAGGGAACAGACCCTAAAGATATTTAAAGTTAATTCAATAAGGTCTTCTCAGGATATTTCAGGAAATTGCCATTTCTGTCACAAATATGTATACATTAAATTTGGAAATAAATATCTGGTCTACTCCTTTATCTCATTATCAAGATAAATGAGATGCTGTGAGTTAAGCTTACATTTTTAAGACAGTGTTTTTCTGTTTTCTAGTTTTCTCTTCTTCCTCAAGTTTTTCCCATCACAACTAAGCTGAAGTGATTTTTTCTTCTTCTGAGCTCAACTTAAATCAAATGAGTCTCTAAACAGTTTCTAATTTTCTACTGATCATTGCTACTTTATAGCTCTGTAATAAAAAAACTCCGCTGGGGTGTAAATGAACATAATCTCCTAAAGAACTCTAAATTCTCCTTCTTAACATTGTTCTGGTTTGCATCAGCTGGTTTTTTCTCTCTTTCCTAAGGTAGTCCAAGCCTTTAGGAATCTTAAATGATTTAAAAATGTTCTTCCTTTTAGGATCCTGTAATATTTGCCCTTCTTTTGACAGAATGGCTGATTCTCTTTGTGCTATAGGGTTCAGCTTTATTTTAATTACACTCTACAGCCAAAATGCTTCTGAAATAAATGTAGTCAAACTTTACTAATTCTGGGTCACCGAGAATGAAAATGATGCTTAAAATTGTTGATTGACTCTAGTTTTCAAGATATGCTATTGGGTCAGTATATACGACCCTTGACTTGGGAATGGTGGAGGATAAGTGAGTTATAAAGGGAAGGAATCTCAATTTAAACCAAAAATGACTAAAATACATCTTTGACTGGATCTATGAATAACTCTATGACTGGGTTTGGACATTACTTGCTTTTTAGGCAAAACAATGAATGATGCAATCTGAAGCTGGTATTGCATCATACATGATCTGAATTGCATCATGTTTTTCCTAGAAGTCATGGATGATGCAATCATAATGAAACTTACATCACTCTGCTGAACAAATTGCCCTCTATCAGCTCTAGAAATCAAACAGTGTCATGCTCTCTTATTTGTCAGTGTTTGATTTTGCAAAGGGACACATTTCTGTTTAGCCAAAGTGATCAGAGATGCCTCGTACTTGTGTGAACAGTGCAGATAACTACTGCTATGTTTGTGGTGAAGTGACTTTTGCATCACAAAAGCACAGTATAACCATTATGGTTAAGAAAGCCTATCACCTTTATTTTGGCTGCAAAATTGGAGATCAGGACAAGAGGTGGGCCCCACACATATGCTGCAACACTTGTGCAACAAATCTTCGCCAGTGGTTGAACAGGAAAAGGAAATTTATGCCTTCTGCAGTGCCAATGATTTGGAGAGAGCCAACAGATCATACCAGCAATTGTTACTTCTGCATGGTGCCTCTAGTTGGGAAAGGTGTGTCAAAGAAGAAAAAGTGGACTGTGCATTATCCAAACATTCCATCAGCTATACGCCCAGTACCCCACGGAGAAGGACTGCCAGTTCCTGATGCACCAGAATCATTCTCACTTGAGTCAGACGAGGAAGAGGAAGAGGATGAAACTTCTAGTCCTGAACCATCAATGTCACAGGACCCACATTTTCTCCCATCCTCCTCCTCTGAACCACACCTCATAACACAAGGTGAACTGAATGACCTTGTCAGGGATTTGGAACTACCCAAGAGTAAGGCAGAGCTGTTGGGCTCCAGACTACAGCAGTGGAATCTCCTGGCAGGTGATTTTAGGGTTTCCATGTTCCGTGACCGTCAAAAGGATCTTGTCCCATTCTTCTACATGGAAGGTGATCTTGTAGCCTGCAACAACATCTATCGTGTGATGGCAGCCCTCAACATCGTTCACGATCCAGATGAGTGGAGACTGTTCATTGATTCATTGAAGACGAGTCTTAAAGCTGTTTTACTGCATAATGGCAATGTTTTGCCATAATTTCCAGTTGGTCATGAAGTCCATATGAAGGAAACCTATGGCAACATGAAACAACTTTGAAGGTGCATAAACTATGACCAACATCAGTGGCAGCTTTGTGGCGATTTGAAGGTTGTTGCTCTCTTGCTTGGTCTGCAGACTGGATACACAAAGTACTGCTGTTTTCTCTGCGAATGGGATAGTCGTGCAAGAGATTCCCACTACATCAAGAAAGATTGGCCACTCCGACAGTCACTGGAGCCTGGGAGGAAAAGTGTTCAGCATCCACCACTTGTTGAATCAAGGAAGATTTTATTACCACCCTTACACATCAAGCTGGGTCTGATGAAGGACTTTGTCAAGGCTATTGACAAAACACAAGCAGCTTTCAAATACCTCCATGGAAAATTTCCAAGATTAAGTGAAGCTAAGATAAAGGAAGGTGTCTTCGTTGGTCCTCAGATTCGTGAACTTCTTTGAGATGATGCATTTGACTGCGTGCCAAGGAAAAGACGGGATGGAAAGCCTTCCAGTTAGTGGCAATAAATATTCTCGGAAACAACAACGCAGACAACTACAGGTTGTTGGTAGAAAACCTCCTCAAGGCATACAAAAGCCTTGGTTGCAACATGTCACTAAAGATACATTTTTTGCACTCTCATCTAGATTTTTTTCCACCGAACTGCAGAGCAGAGAGTGACGAGCACGGCGAGCGATTTCACCAGGACATTGCAACAATGGAGAAACGCTATCAGGGCAAATGGAGCCCATCAATGCTTGCAGACTATTGCTGGACAGTGACAAGACATGCTCCATTTAATGAATACAAGAGACAAGCCAAGAAGCGCCGAGAAGACACTGAATAGGACTAAACTATGTACATAATAGTTTTTTGCCTTTTGTTTCATAATAAATTTTATTGATATAACCCTTTTGCTGATTTTTAAAGTGTTACATAAACAGGACAGGTGAAATATTATCATGTAAAGCAACCATAAACACATGAAAAGACCTAGGTTAACAATTTATGATTAAAACTCTACTATGTACACAATATACATAGACATAAAATGTAAAAACTTAGATATCTTAGAAACAGTAGCCAATCAGTTGTTTTCATTGTCATATTTGAATTCAGCACATCAAAATACATAATAAATAGCACATTTTATCTCTGAAGCAGACGACTTCTCAAAAATTGTAAACCAGTGTTATCCTTTCTGATGGATTATGATGATGGGTATTGATATGAAAAAAATTATTCAGTATTTTAATACCCAAATAGTTCTATATCAGTATTTCTGTAACAGGCAGATTGACCAATCTATGAATGTATAACATATAAGTTAGGTTCTACTAAGGGTATTTTTTTTTTTTTTTTGGAAATGTCTGGTTCACTTAAGCTTGGGAACAGCTTCATCAAATTGTCCTTGCAACTAAACATCCAACCCCAAAGTGATCCTTGTAATGTTCTCCTTATAGTTCCGATTAGCACTGTATCTTGCAAGCCATATCATGACTCTAACACAGAGACAACTATGTAACCCCTAGCTGGAGGCCCTGCATATAGCTCAATAGTCACCTACAAATGGAAAGCATTTTGAGCCATATGCTTATGTCTTACAGCAAAAGCACAGAGAGAGAACATGGATCCAAAAAAAGATGCACGAGGAAAGGCAAGAAGGAGACAAAACATATCGTCTCATTGACTGTGCTGGGAACCCATTAGCTGTATTGAAGATGATTAGCATGGCTAAAAACTACTGGAAACTACACATATCTTTGGTGCCAAGAAGACATGTAGAGGAGGGCTGGCAAACTCGAGTTATTTGCACAGTCTGTTTATGAGGACCTTGCAGATCAGAGAAAATCCTACATGAAAAGATGAGGGCAGAGCTGTTTCCTACATGTTTGAGAGCTGACCAAACCTCTAGGTCCCTGGAATGAAGTGCAAACCTGGTGAGTGAAAATTACTGCTGCTCCTGCTAGCAATAATGTGCAGTGTTTGCTGACCATATAGTTACATTAGTGTTTGGTGGTGGGGAAGTGCATGCTGCAGACAGTTGTGGTTCTACTTCTCTTCCTATCCCCCACTTTTTTCCTTTCAACTTTGGCAAAAATTTTGAGCCTGATCTAATGGGAATCAATGCTCTTTGGAGCAGACCCTTTTTGGGGAACTGTTTGAATAGCCTATATCTCTGTATGGCAATATGTCACTTAGCTAGGTTTTTTTTTTATGTTGCATCATGCTTTTTTCACAGCTTTTGCTTTTCCTCCTCACTCAACACAGCATAACTCATGGAAGAATATGGGATATTTTGAGTGGGTAATAAGGCTGAATGCATACTTAGAAGTGAAGGTGTAGAAGGTTTATATTAGAAAAAGTCTTATGAGTTAATTTGTTTTTATATACTTTAGCCTTTTATAATAAGATTTAGAATGTAAATGAAAGGTACATCTACAATCTATTAGAATTGCCTGGCTTTTCTTCAGCATCACGTATTTTTGTATTGACTGGGACTGAGGCCAAAGCACTCCTTTGAGCCTTTTCTCCTTCCTACTGAGAGGCAAATATATATTACAATCTATATGTTTTACGTATAAAGTGACTTACTGAAATCCACAAAGGTGTTATTGATGAGATAAAAAAAGTTTGTTTGTGTCTGTGAGAGAGAGAAGTACAGAGAGGGGAGGGATGAAAGAGATATCTCTGACTACATTAAAACTATTTGCTTATAGTAATTGTCTCAAAAGAGGCCTGATCCTGTTCCCATTGAAGTAAATGGCAAAATTCCAAATGAATGGAGTGGAACAGGCCCTTTTTGAGCATCATTCCTTTTTCTCTAGATCTGGACTAAATTTGCTTTAAACATAAATATGCTTTTTATTATTCCAGAGAAATTAAATTCATATAGGAACAATACAAACCTAATGACATTCAGATCGCAGAGAGAAAAAGGTAATACAAAAAAAGAAAAGAAAAAGGGAAAATCAAAAGAGAACCAATAAATAGTGACACTACATGAATATAATCAAAGCCAAAGACTATGTAAAGATGGAGTTAAGGTTGAGAGTACATGTATGTAGTCCCTTCCCTCCTGTTCTCTGAATTCCCACTGTCTCTTACATCTCCCTATATTCCCTGCATTCACCCTCACAAACCTCTCCTTCCCGTGCCACACATTTTCCTGCACACATGCCAATTTCCCCCTCCCTCTTCCACTTCACATTTCCCTACATGCACATACCAGTTTTCCCCTCCTACCATTTCTGTCAGCAGGGACTAGTGCATAAAAATATTATCCTTTAGAGAAACTCATGAAGCACCTACTATTTCAAAATGGCCATCGCCACCCATTGTTTCCAGTGAAAGTGAAGCCAGCAGCCATCTTTGCTAAGAGCAACTTGTTGCCTCATCCCACGGAGAACAATGGAGGCATATAGTCATTTTGAAAGAGTGGAAATCTCTGTAGTGTAGCAGTTATGAAGAATAATGGGGAAAAGTATCACTAATCCTAAAAAGTCTTAAATGTAGCCTGTGCATAAGATTTCAGTGCGTTTTAGCTATAAGGGACATTTGAATCATCTGCATTATTTCATTGTCAAGATCATTTGGGAGAAAAAACCACGATGACGTTGAATGCTAAATTTTGTAAGAGATCCCTTGTAAAGTTAGTTCTAACTAATTAACCAATGAACTTTTAAATGAGCAGAAAATTCATTTTGTACTTATAGAGTAAGTGATTTAATTTTGGGGAGGTTAAGGTGTATTAGTTGTACACAACAAAGTGTTTGAATCCCTGCTTTAAGTGCAAAATTTTACCTTAACTATGGAATCACAAACAGCACTTCCACAGTAATAATAATAATAATAATTAATAATAAATATATTTATATTACCATAGCACCTATGAGCCTCAGTCATGGACTAGGATCCTAGTGTGCTATGCACTGTACAAACACAGAACAAAAAGACTTTCCCTGCCCCACCAAGCAATGAGTAAGTCTGTTTGAGAACATACCATTAATTAACAAGAAACATAAAGTGCTAAACATACAAATCACAAGAATATTAAGAAGTCCAATTTATTTAAAAAGGAATTCAGCAAAGAATTCCAGAAAAAGGTGGACCAGAAATCTGGAAAGGTGTTTATCTCTAGCAATGTGTTGAAAAATAAACCATGATTGGGTGTTGAGGTCACTTAGAGTATGAAGTACTTAGAAATTATAATTATATGTTTGCAGAACTTCAAATATTTGCACATGATGTTCTACGCTTAATATATTGGCATTGTTTCCCTTTTATTAAGCTATTTAAGTAACTGTGAATGCCCAGCTGATGTACTTTGTGATTTAAGCATATTGTAACAATGTCTCATGCTTGTCTGGAATGTTTTTGTATTTTCTTCTTGTAATCATTTGCATAATTGTTGATTCTTGCCACCTAAGAGTTATAAAGCTGTTTCTTTTCTTCATTTTGTTTTCTATTAGGTGTTGTTTGGGTTGAAGAAACTCCTAATTATGAGTTTTATTAGCTAATTTGTATACCCATTTAACCTCATTGAGTCTGCGATGGTTTTTGTACTTTCAAGAGCATTTTCAGTGTTCTAACAGTGCTTTCAGACTTTATCGGAAGGTACCTTAACACACAGATGTTAACAATCCATTGGGCTGAACAATGTTCCAGATGTAAATAGGCGCCCATTATCTGATATGATGATGTCAGGAACACCGTGTCTAGGAAATACTAACTTTAGTTTCTGGATACCTGTGCTGATGAAGTCAGTGTAAGTATAGCCAAACAAATATATCTGGAGAAGTAATTGACTATAATGATGTATGTGTGTCCTTTCTAGAAAATCAAATCAGTTACTACCCGTTGCCAAGCTCTATCAGGTAGCTCTGTAGAGAGTAAGGATTCTGGCTACTTTTTTCCCTTGTTACATGCTTTGCAGCCCTCTACTAAAATTTTAAGTTGCCTACTCAGACTAGGTCACCATACAAATTGCTGTGCTTGTGCTCTGCACTTGTTGATACATTGGTGTCCTTATGGAGTTTGGAGATCATGTTTTTCCTCCAGCAAGTGACCCGTGCCCCATGCTGCAGAGGAAGGCGAAAAAACCCCAGGATGCCAATCTGCCCTGGAGGAAAATTCCTTCCCAACCCCAAATATGGTGATCAGCTAAACCCTGAGCATATGGGCAAGACTCACCAGCCAGAGACCCAGGAAAGAATTCTCTGTAGTAACTCAGATCCCACCCTCTCTAGTGTCCCATCAAAGGCCATTGGGCATATTTACTGCTAATAGTCAAAGATCAATTAATTGCCAAAATTAGGCTATCCCATCATACCATCCCTTCCATAAATTTATCAAGCTTAGTCTTGAAGCGAGATATGTCTTTTGCCTCCACTGCTCCCCTTGGAAGGCTATTCCAGAACTTCACTCCTCTGATGGTTAGAAACCTTCATCTAATTTCAAGTCTAAACTTCCTGATGGCCAGTTTATATCCATTTGTTCTTGTGTCCACAATGATACTGAGCTTAAATAATTCCTCACCCTCCCTGGTATTTATCCCTTTGATATATTTATAGAGACCAATCATATCTCCCCTCAGCCTTCTTTTGGTTAGGCTAAACAAGCCAAGCTCTTTGAGTGTCCTTTCATAAGACAGGTTTTCCATTCCTCGGATCATCTTAGTAGCCCTTCTCTGTACCTGTTCAGTTTGAATTCATCCTTCTTAAACATGGGAGACCAGAACTGCACACAATATTCCAGATGAGGTCTCACCAGTGCCTTGTATAACGGTACTAACACCTCCTTATCTCTACTGGAAATACCTCACCTGATGCATCCCAAGACCGCATTAGCTTTTTTCACAGCCATATCACATTGGTGGCTCACAGTCATCCTGTGATCAATCAATACTCCGAGGTCCTTCTCCTCCTCTGTTACTTCCAAGTAATGTGTCTCAGTTTATAACAAAAATTCTTGTTATTAATCCCTAAATGCATGACCTTGTACTTTTCACTATTAAATTTCATCCTATTACTATTACTCCAGTTTACAAGGTCATCCAGATCTTCCTGTAGGATATCCCAGTCCCTCTCTGTATTGGCAATACCTCCCAGCTTGGTGTCATCCACAAACTTTATTAGCACATTCCCACTTTTTGTGCAAAGGTCAGTAATAAAAAGATTAAATAAAATTGGTCCCAAAAGCGATCTCTGAGGAACTCCACTAGTAACCTCCTTCCAGCCTGACAGTTCACCTTTCAGTATGATCCATTGTAGTCTCCCCTTTAACCAGTTCCTTATCCACCTTTCAACTTTCATATTGATCCCCATCTTTTCCAATTTAGCTAATAATTCCCCATGTGGAACCATATCAAATGCCTTACTGAAATCGCGGTAAATTAGATCCACTGCATTTCCTTTGTCTAAAAAATCTGTTACCTTCTCAAAGAAGGAGATCAGGTTGGTTTAGCACAATCTACCTTTTGTAAAACCATGTTGTATTTTGTCCCAATTACCATTGACCTCAATGTCATTAACTACTTTCTCCTTCAAAAATTTTTCCAAGACCTTGCATACTACAGATATTGAACTAACAGGCCTGTAGTTACCCGGATCACTTTTCCCCGCTTTCTTAAAAATAGGAATTATGTTAGCAATTCTCCAGTCATACGGTACAACCCCTGAGTTTACAGATTCATTAAAAATTCTTGCTAATGGAGTTGCAATTTCATGTGCCAGTTCCTTTAATATTTTTGGATGAAGATTATCTGGGCCCCTCGATTTAGTCCCATTAAGCTGTTTGAGCTTGCCTTCTACCTCGGCTGTGGTAATATCTACCTCTATATCCTCATTTCCATTTGTCATCCTACCATTATCCCTAAGCTCCTCATTAGCCTCAATAAAGACTGAGGCAAAGTATTTGTTTAGATATTGGGCCATGCCTAAATTATCCTTAACCTCCACTCCATCCTCAGAGTTTAGTGGTCCCACTTCTTCTTTCTTTGTTTTATTCTTATTTATATTGCTATAAAACCTTTTACTATTGATTTTAATTCCCTTTGCATGGCTTTTGGCCTTTCTCACTTTACAACTCTACATGGCTTTTGGCCTTTCTCACTTTATCCCTACACGTTCTGACCTCAATAAGGTAGCTTTCCTTGCTGATCCCTCCCATCTTCCACTCCTTGTAGGCTTTCTGCTTTTTCTTAATCACCTCTCTGAGATGCTTGCTCACCCAGCTTGGTCTACAACTCCTGCCTATCAGTTTTTTCCCTTTTCTTGGGATGCAGGCTTCTGATAGTTTCTGCAACCTTGACTTGAAGTAAATCCAGGCCTCCTCTGCCTTTAGATCCACAAGTTCTTCAGTCCAATCCACTTCCCTAACTAATTTCCTTAATTTTTTAAAGTTAGCCCTTTTGAAATCAAAAACCCTAGTCACAGATCTATTTTTGTTTATCCTTCCATTTAGTTTGAACTGAATTAGCTCATGATCGCTCAAACCAAGGTTATCCCCTACAACCATTTCTTCTATGAGGTCCTCATTACTTACCAAAACCAAATATAAAATGGCATCCCCTCTTGTTGGTTCAGCAACTACTTGGTGAAGCAATCCATCAGCTATCGCATCCAGGAAAATCTGAGCCCTATTATCACTACTAGCACTTGTCCTCCAGTCTATATCTGGGAAGTTAAAGTCTCACATGATCACACAATTCCCAATGGTATTTACTTCATTAAAAACATTAAAGAGGTCTCTACCCATATCCAAATCAGATCCCAGTGGTCTATAGCACACCCCAAGCACTATCCCAGGGGAGGCTCTAGTAGCTTTCTTCCCCAATGTGATTTTTGCTGAGACAGACTCTGTCTTATCCATTCCATCCCTTCTTATTTCTTTACAGTCTACCTCATCATTGATACACAATGCTACTCCACCACCTTTGCCTTTATTTCTATCTTTCCTAAACAGCACATACCCTTCAATACCTGTACTCCAGTCATGACTACTATTCCACCATGTTTCTGTTATCCCTATAATATCTGGTTTCACTTCCTGCACAAATAGCTCTAGTTCCTCCATTTTGTTACCTAGGCTCCTCGCATTGGTGTACAAACATCTTAATTTTTGCTGTTTGGCTTCATTCGCATTCTTTACCCAATTAGGCACAGACATTCTACCGTCAGTATCACCTATTAGACTGGTATCTACACTACCCTTCCTCCTTATGTCCATTCTCCTACCCATGGTTGTATCCTTTCTTACTTTGTTTTCTTCCCTCTCAATGTTAAAATCCGGCATGGAGATTACCTGGACATCTCCCGACCATCTCCCCCAAATTCCTAGTTTAAAGCTCTCTTAATCAGTTGTGCCAGCCTCCATCCTAGAAGTCTATTTCCCTCCCTACTCAGGTGAAGTCCATCCCGAGAGAACAGTCCTCTGTCCATGAATGGTTCCCAGTGGCCAGACATCCCAAAGCCCTCCTTATAGCACCACTGCCTGAGCCATCTGTTGATCATCATAATCTTGTCACACCTTTGTTGTCCTTCTCTAGGAACAGGCAGAATCCCACCGAAGATCACCTGAGCCTCGATTTCCTTAAGTGTCTTCCCTAGTCTGGCATAGTCTCCCTTGATACGTTCCAGTGAGAATCTAGCCGGATCATTTGTTCCCACATGAAGGACAATCAGTGGATTCTTTCCAGGTCCCATTAGGATCCTCTTCAGCCTCAGGTCCACATCCTGTATCTTAGCACCCAGCAGACAGCACACCCTTCTGTTCTCTGGATCAACTCTAGTTACAGGCCTGTCTATTCTTCGCAGTAAGGAGTCCCCAGTCATGTAGACCTGCCTTTTCCTGGTGATGGTGCAATTCTCTGATCTATCCCCTGTTCCCTCTGGCTGCAAGTCCTCTCGATTCCTATTGTCCCTTGCAATCCTCCGCAACCCATCCCATATCCTCCTGGAGCTCATATTTGGTGTTATCTCCATTGACTCTTCCCCTCTTCCTATATGACTAGTTGCTCTTCTCTTCTTCCTTGCCCGCTCACCTTCCGTGACCACCTGATGTGCTCCTTCTTCATTTTCCAACTCCGCAAACCTGTTCCTGAGCTCTATTTCTCCTTCACTAGCCCGTCCTTTCCTCTGCCTGGTTCTCTTAGTCACATGTTTCCACTGTCCACTTTCCTCACCCAGCAGTTTCCCCTCAGAGTTCTTTGGTCCTGCTTCCATCTGCAAGTCTGAGCTTTTCCCTTCAGCCCCCTCATGACTTTGCTCCCTCAGCTCGAACCCCTTTCTAAACTCAACCAGAGTTTCCACCTGCATCTCCAATCCTTGGATCTTTTATTCCATCAGCTGTATCAGGCGACACTTCATGCAGACGAAACTCTTTTCAGGTACCCTCTCCAGGATCATGTACATACCACAGCTTCCACATCCAGTCATCTTCATTGTATCTTCCACTGCTTGGGTCACTACCACTGCTGCCTCTGTATCTGTCATAGCCTTCTCACCTAAGTCCTGTTAGTCCGGGAAACACAAACCAAACCAAAACACCACCACTCACAGCAACACAAACCCCCAACGAGCACCACAACACTGCCAGACTACCACACACTCTCTTCACTAGCCTGGCTCTCTTAGTCTTCTCCTCAAACTCCCCTTGCAAACTCCCACTTAAAGTCCCCTGTTTACACCTCTGTTTGCTGTCTCCTGTGCCTCTGCAGCTGTCTATGCCATCAGTATGTCTACACTGCAATGTAAGCCCATGCTTGATGCTGGGCTCAAGTCTAACCACTCCCGCTTCCTTGCATCTACACTGCAATTGTGCTAACCCAGAGCTTGGATCCAGAGTCCCAGGACCCTGCAAGACTGGAGTGTCCAAGCTCAAGTTAAGTTGGGACCCAGAGTCTGAGCCCTATTGCTTTGCAGTGTAGTCGCAGCCTGTCAGAGTTTCCCCCCACACACACACTCTGAACTCTGGGGTACAGATGTGGGGACCCGCATGAAAGACCCCCTAAGCTTATATTCTACCATCTTAGGTTAAAACTTCCCCAAGGCACAAATTCCTTTCCTTGTCTTTGGATGGTATTGCTGCCACCATCAAGTGATTTACACAAACATTCAGGGAAGGGTCACTTGGAATCCCTATCCCCCCAAAATATCCCTCCAAACTCCTTCACCCCCTTTTCTGGGCAGGCTTGAGCATAATATACCAACCAATTGCCTTAGCAATGTGGGCACAGACCAGACCCTTTGTCTTCAGGACACTGAAATCAATCAGGTTCTTAAAAAAAACCTTTATTTATAAAGAAAAAAAATAAAAGAATCAAAATTAGGATGGAAGGTAACTTTACAGGGTAATAAAAAGATTTAAAACACAGAGGATTCTCCTCTGGGCTCAGCTTCACAGTTACAAAAAGAGGAATAAAACTACCTCTGTAGCATAGGAAAATTCACAAGCCAAAACAAAAGATAACCTAATGCATTTCCTTGCCCTACTTACAATTTCTGTGGTTTTAGATGGATTATTCCAGGTATATTTTTCAGGAGATGTTGTACCTGCTTGGTTTCTCCCTCCATCCGGAGAGGGAACAACAAAGGAGAACAACAAACAAATCCTCCCCTACCCCTGCCCCAGATTTGAAAGTATCTTCTTTCCTCATTGGTCAGGTGCCAGCTAGGTTATTTGAACTGCTTAACCCTTTACAGGTAAGGCAATTCAGAACAGCTGCCAAGGATGGATTTTAGGCTACTGCATACATAAAGGTTGCTACCCTTCCCCCTATATTTATGACACAGCCCCACTTAACTTTGCTCCTGGGTGTCAGCCAGAAGTAGTCCACAATTTTATGGGACAACTTTCTTAGTCCTCTCCATCCCAACAATCTGCAATCCACTCTATTGAAAACGGAAGCCACCTCCCCCTTTGCAAAGGCAGCCAACTGTGCTTTATGACAACATGCTCAGCTGGGATGGTGCCCTGCTGGCCCTTGAACCCAGCCTGGGGACTGGTGGGAGCCAGCAGAAGGTTCCCAGTGAGGAGCACCATGTGGAGTTCAAAATGGCAACTTGGAATTTCAAATATTTGTAAATATGTGTAAAGATTATTTGAACTGTTAAGTCAGAGGTTTGCTATGGTCATTCTTTTTTTCCTTTCAGTAATTAGAAATTTGCCACTGTGCAATCACTTCTCCTGAGTCTATGCAGCTTCCTGTAAACAGTGAACAGAGTATGTGTGGGAAACAGTATTCTATTTCCAAATCTAGTCCACTTCAGTTAGAGGTTTCCATGCAGTCTGCAGGTCACAAAATCATTTCCCCAAAGTACGAGTGGGGTGTCAGTTTTTCTCCAGAAGTGTTTGGGGTGGAAGAAAGCAGCAGATTTCAGCATGTTTGCTTACAGCAATAACAGGGTAAGCCATGTGTGAGCTAACACATCATCACATTAATTCCCTCATGGATTCTGACCCAACCCTGGCTGCTGATAGCTGCAAACTTTTCCTGAAGCAGGAACACCTGATAGTCACATTGCAGGGAAGAGCGTATTTTCCAGGTCCCCGCCCCGTATAGCTTGCTAGTCCACTACACTCACAAAGGAGTTGTTCGGTCACTATTCGTTGGAATACTTCAGCTGCAGACTTTGCAGATTTCCCTCCAGCAGCTTGGAATAACATCTCCTTCTGCCAATAGGGCACCACAAGAACACTATGTCTTCTGAAATAGGAAAGGCCTGAAATGAGAGTAAAAGTCTTTTGCAGTGAGGGCACATGGGCCCCCCTCCCAATATGGCAATTAGTTTTGAAATGTTTATGAAACAGAAAAAAATTAATTATAACTTTAATTATACTTATTATTTTAAACTTACCATTGCCTCCACACTTCTGTAACAGTGATTAACAAGGCTGTGTCCAGAGACAGTATGAGGACTGAAGCATCCCCTTCACAATATGTGTTGCTGCACTTTAGAACCATTACATTCTATGTTCTTGAGATTCCACAGTAATTAATTCTGTGCTCCTCCACAGAGCTTTTTTAGACAATAAACATCTGTTTCCTGTCCTGTTTCTGGACCTTAAACCTATACTGCCCTCCGTTCTTCAAGAACTCGATCCCCAGCCCAACGTGCCGTCATAGACCATTCCAAATGGAAGTGTTTCCATGATGAAGTTCTGGTTGATGCTCTTGAGAGGACTGACCAGCAAGTCCAGTCCCAGAAGAAGAGGGATGAAAGACTGGAACAATGACATGCTGACTGGCAGGAGGACAGGCTCAGGCTTACCAGCCAGGTGGAGGACAGTGTTTCAGCGATGGAGCAGGCACTTGCAAAGTAGTTCCTGGAAGAGGAACAGCAGCTAAGGGAGAAGGACAGAGCTCAGGAAAGAGAACTGTTTCAGCAGCTCCTGTCCATAATGGCTGCAAGAGCACTCGCTCCCCCACACCACAGCATGATCACCCTGCAATGTCCCCTCAGTCCAGCAAGGGGTGGCCCATGCATTCAGGACTCATGAGCGACTGGGAAGGGCAACTAAACACTGTGCAGCCTTCCTTCTTCCATTTCTCTCTGATGGAAACCTCCATCCCCCTCCCCAACTGCCAAGTGAAGGGACAACGTGTAAAGAAGGGAAAGGAGGACATGGGGCCAGGGGACATGCAGCAAGAGGGGGATTGTGTCAGGTAGTAACTATTTCCTACACTTTCTTTTTGGATGTGTGGTTTTGTAGTGGCTGCTAGCCTGCCCAAGGCTGTGTGAGTGGCTTGCTGTTTTAAGACATGTTTACAAATAAAGCGTATTATATTGTTAAGAAAGGTTATTGCTCTCACGGATCACATCATACAATTATGATTTGAGACAATACAGCTAAAAACATGTTCAGGAGCAACTAAGTGTTAGTAAGCAAACAGTATTCCTCTATTTAGCGAGGTACCGCATTTCACAATTCAATCTGTATAGCCATTGTGCCTTATCCCCACCAGATTCATTAATTATCATGTCAATCAGACTTATGTTGTTTGCCAATCAAGCCCACTTTACTCCCAAGCACTGCCTCTCTTCCCAAAAAAATAAATGAGCCAGTTTTTTCCCCCCAAGTACATTTGTACAGGTACTATTTCCCCTCTTCCATTGGGCCATACAAGTCCACAATGTGAGCACACAAAGCATCCTGACTTCTGCTGGGTGCGACCAGCTCCTGCAGTGGTAGGTTCCTGGCTTTGCTACAGACTTTGTGTCTGGTGAGGCATATGCACAAGGAGGCTGATTTTAAGGTTACATGGGCAATCTAAATTCTAGCATTTCCCAAGTTTTCAGTGCTTGATTTGTAGTCTTAATATTCTTTGAACATACTTTTATTGTGTCTGTAATTGTGTGAGTGTGTGTGTGCATTGCATGTACATTACTGTGTGCATGTGGTTAAATACAGGATAGTAGGGTTAATCTTGTTGCTAAAGCTCGTAACAGGGATTTCAATGGTTAAGTCCTATACCTAGTTCTAACACAAACTTTCTGTGTGTCCTTGGACGAGTCTGTCAGTCCTGTGTTTCAGTTTCCCCACTTGTAAGAAGGGGAATGATACCTCCGCAGGGTGGTGCAAAGCTTAATGTTTATAAAGTGCTTTGAGGGCCTAGCAATGAAGATGCTATAAAATTAAGTATATATGCCGTCTACTGAAAATGCCTTATTTTTGCCATATTATTTTTTCATGGGATAAGCGAAACTAAATCATTGCAAATTATACTCAGATAAGGTTGGCCACTAATTATTTGAAGTTTGTGTGGGTGACCTAGTTGTGTGATTCCCCACTGACATTTATTGAAGTTGCCTCTCTAAATTACTTCGTACTGCTTTGAAAATTTTATATAACTTTTCAGCAGATGACTTCATTGTTTTTCAGTGTCTTGCCATATTGCAGGGATCGGCAACCTTTGGCACGTGGCCTGCCAGGATAAGCACTCTAGTGGGCTGGGCCAGTTTGTTTACCTGCCGCGTCTGCAGGTTCGGCCGATCACGGCTCCCAGTGGTCGCGGTTAGCTGCTCCAGGCCAATGGGGATGGTGGGAAACAGTGGCCAGTACATCCCTCGGCCCATGCTGCTTCCCGCAGTCCCCATTGGCTTGGAACCACGATCGGCCAAACCTGTGGATATGGCCAGTAAACAAATCAGCCCGGCTTGCCAGGGTGCTTACCCTGGCGGGCCACGTGCTAAAGGTTGCTGATCCCTGCCATATTGTTACTTGGCTTCTGACACAGGCTTTCTAGAAGGTTGACATTAATTTTAGTTCATTAATTTTACTGTTACTTGAAAGTAACTGGCCATTGAATTATCTAAGTGAAGTAAAAATTATTCTAAGGGGCTTTATACTTTAAACTGCTTTGAATGGAATTTATTTCTTCTCATAAGCCAGTCTTCTTGTACTGTATTCACTAAACTTTATGCCTGGACAAGATTAACTTAGTCAATAGTGATTATAGTGCATTTTGCAGTGCTGCACAGGACAGTATGAAGATAAGCCTGGCCAAATGTTATTAAAATATCATAGAACCATAGAATCCTAGAACTGGAAGGGACCTTGAGAGGTTTTTTAGTCCAGTCCCCTGCACTTATGGCAGGACTAAGTATTATCTAGACCATTCCTGACAGGTGTTTGTCTAACCTACTCTTAAAAACCTCCAATGATGGAGATTCCACAACCTCCCTAGGCAATGTATTCCAGTGCTTAACCATCCTGACAGGTAGGCAGTTTTTCCTAATGTCCAACCTAAACCTCCCTTGCTGCAATTTAAGCCCATTGCTTCTTGTCCTATCCTCAGAGGTTAAGAAACAATTTTTCTCCCTTCTCCTTTTAATAACCTTTTACGTACTTGAAAACTGTTATCATGTCCCTTCTTGGTCTTGTCTTTTCCAGACTAAACAAACCCAATTTTTTCAATCTTCCCTTATAGGTCATGGTTTCTAGACCTTTAATCATTTTTGTTGCTCTTCTCTGGACTCTCTCCAATTTGTCCACATCTTTCCTGAAATGTAGCACCCAGAACTGGACACAATACTCCAGTTGAGGCCATATCAGCGTGGAGTAGAGCGGAAGAATTACTTCTTGTGTCTTGCTTACACCACTCCTGCTAATACATCCCAGAATAATGTTTGCTTTTTTTGCAACAGCATTACATTGTTGACTCATATTTAGCTTATGGTCCACTATGACCCCCAGATCCCTTTCCACAGTACTCCTTCCTAGGCAGTCATTTCCCCTTTTGTATGTGTGCAACGGATTGGTCCTTCCTAAATGAAGTACTTTGCATTTGTCCTTAGTGAATTTCATCCTATTTACTTCAGACCATTTCTCCGGTTTGTCCAGATCATTTTGAATTTTAATCCTATCCTCCAAAACACTTACAACCCCTCCCAGCTCAGTATCGTCCGCAAACTTTATAAGTGTATTCTCTATGCCAGGGATCGGCAACCTTTGGCACGCTGATTTGTTTACCTGCTGCATCCGCAGGTTTGGCTGATCGCGGCTCCCATTGGCCGCAGTTCGCTGCTCCAGGCCAATGGGGGCTGTGGGAAGCGGCGTGAGATGTGATGGCCACCATTTCCTGCCACCCGCACTGGCCTGGAGCGGCGAACCGCAGCCAGTGGGAGCCACGATTGGCTGAACCTGCAGTTGCGGCAGGTAAATAAACCAGCCCGGCTGCTTGCCAAAGGTTGCCGATCCCTGCTGTATGCCATTATCTAAATTACTGATGAAGATATTGAACAGAACCTGACCCAGAACTGATCCCTGCAGGACCCCAGTCATTATGTCCTTCCAGCATGACTGCGAACCTCTGATAACTATTCTCTGGGAACGGTTTTCCAACCAGTTTTGCACCCACCTTATAGTAGCTCCATCTAGATTGCATTTCCCTAGTTTGTTTATGAGAAGGCCACGCAAGATAGTATCAAAAGCTTTATTAAAGTCAAGATATACCAAGTCTGCCTAATTACGATGGATGGATGTGCAGAGTGTTCACTATAAGGAAACTGGGCTGATCTACAACCTATTAATTTTCACAACGTTTTTTGAGGTGATGGAAAGATGTTTCTAAGAGAAAGGAAAGCTTATTGTCTCCTTTAACAAAGATCTGGCTCCAGCACCATGTGTGATTTGTTTAACAACTAGATTAAACTGTCAAAGGCCAAGCCAAGATCCTAAATTTAAATTACATGTCACTAAGAAATAAACAAGAAATTAGATTAACCAAATTTTAAACCAGGGCATCTCTGACATAAATTAATGTACAACAGGAAATCAAGTGAAATGTTTAGAACATATTGATTGATTTACAAGTCATGAACAAGGAATATTAGGTTAAAGTATTACATTAATGTACTAAATTAAGAATGTCCATGTAAAAACGTATTCTTATCTCTATATTTTATTGATTTTGTCTTTCCTTTTGACATATTCAATTATTTTATCCAACCAACTTAATTAAGCCTTACAATTGCTAAGAGTTTCTCAAGATACAACACATGTTTTTGTTAAAGAATCTGTCAGAGTTTGACTTTTGCTTGGAACATAATACGGGTTGCCGAGTCCAGAGATAAGGGGTTTTTGGGGGTAATGTAACCTTATTATCCCGCAACTGCTGGAAGTCTGGTGCTAAAGCTCTGAAAGTAAGGTGCAGATTGCTGGAGGAGCTATGCTAATAAAACAATGTTATGCCCAGCCTTGCTAATTTGTCAAGAAAACCTTCCTATCCCAGGGAAGATATATGATAACTGGGAATGAGGAGATCTGCATTCAGTTCCTTTTTCTACCTCTTGTCTCTCTATTTATTTATATTAAGTTCTTCTAGGCAGTTACTGTTTTTTAGCATCTAGCATAATGGGGAACAGATCTCAACTGAGACCTCTAGGTGCTACCATAATATAAATAAAATCTAATAATGATGGTGGCAAGCCATCCAAGAAATGTCAGAGTTGCGAGACAGAATGAAGGAGGAGACCAGTGCATTGAGACAGATTTGAGTATTCTCCACATAAAGGTGGTAGTTGAAATGATGGGACTGACAAGGTTGCCAAGAGAATGTGTAGGAGAGAAGCGGACTGAGAAGAGAACCTTGAGGAATGGATTGTAGAGTTTGTGTGCATACTGTCAGCTATCCCATGGACCAGGATATTGATGTTAATACCTACTTTAAAAAAAGTCATGCTAGCTCTAGCTTTCACCTGAACTGCAATAAGAGATATGCAAAACAGATGTCAGTTGAATGTACAATCACATCATATATATCGCTGTCTATCTCTATCATGTAAAACATTAAACACATTCTGCACAAAATAGCCACGTTAGAAAATAAGCAGTTCAGCTATAGAATATTGACCGCTGTAAAAACAGCCATGTTAGAAAAGGGTTGTCTGTGTATGGCAATTTAAACAAAACATCTAATGTTGTCCTCTAGTCCACCAATGTTTATAAAAGCAGTGCTTTATGCATGCCTGGTTAGTGGAGGCCTGGCCTGGGTTGGAGTTGATTGCTTCTGCTTTCCTGTGCTTTTTCTTATATTTATAAAAGAAAATACATTTCAGTGCTTCACACAAATCAAGTTAGTGTATTCTGGGTTTCTTTATAAAAGCAGATCTAATGGTGCCTGGTTACCAGAATTTGATGAACCATAGCATGTAATGGTGGATGTAGAAGGAAGATGATATAAAATAAAGGCTGTATCACCAAAGAACTCAAAGTAAACATCTGACAATTTCCTTTTAAAAGACTATTCCAATGGGCAAATGTTGAAAAGTATATGTTTAGAATGACATGGTACATTTTTATACAGTTATCAAAGGTGAATATACCTGAGGGACTGACCAGTCTGGCCAATTTCTTAGAGAGAATCTACTTGGTTCTGAAAGAAACACGTGCAGTATATGCCACTGAGGAGCAGAAAAGGTCAGTTGTGTAGATTTGAGAAATGGGGTGAGATGGAGGGACAATAAAACTCATTTAGTCTGTATCCATTGAGCAAATAAGAAGAAAAAATAATTGTTGTCTTTCAGACATATTTCTTCAGTTCGATCTCCTTGGACTAGCTTCTTATGGCAACTGTCAATCCCAGGATGCAGTGTAGCTATTTGTTGTCTAACATAATGTTGTGAAAGTTTTTGTTATGATGAAATTTAGTGTGTTTGTGAAGGGTGCCTGTTTTTATTCTAGCTAAGCGAACAAAAACATTATGAAAACCTTTAAAGACTATCAGATCTATGCTGCTTCTTCAAGATGCCATTTCCTGTCAGCAGCCCCCCCTCCCAACCTCCCTTGCTGTTTCGGTATCTTAAATTAGAATAATCTCTCCTATCAGCACAGATTGGATGAGTCATGAAATAACTGAATCCCAGCTGGGTGGTCCCACCATGGATCTAGCACTTACTCTGCTCTTCAGTGTCAGGTGGGATTTGGAGCTGTATAGGCTTGTGTCTACTACAGCAGAATCCATGTGTGGAGAATAAGATTTCCTGAAAAAGTACAAATGAACTGAGGCTCCAAAGCACTGAACAACCATGATGTGAATAGCACCAAAGTCAGCTCATCTGCTGAGCTGTTAGGTTACAGTTCATCACTTGCAATTAACAGAAATAATAGTGTGTATGTAATGAGTGTGTGTGTGTGTGTGTGTGGTTCTTACAGTTCTCTGCACTGAAGTTTGATTTGCTAATGGGTATGTTTTTACTCTAATTTCCTTGTACAGCATTATAAAAATGTAAAAATTGAGGAAAATACTTTCATTAGCATTTTCTTCCATTACCTATCCACCAGAAATGGAGTAAAACCTCCTCTTAAATAAAATGGTAAAAATTGTGATTTTAAGCCCGTGTTTAAATCAGATTTTTATATACATGTTGCTAGTGTTTTGCTTCACATTTTATAATCTCAAATTGTTAATGGTTGATGTTTTGTACTCCTTTCTTTAATTCATTTCTTAATTATGAGTAGAATTTCAGTTTTTATATCGAATTTTTCTACTGATAAATTTTACATGTAAAAAGTTCATCTGTGTGAAAAAGCTGAGGACCACACTAACATCCATAGAGTGAGAACAATACAAACTCAAGCACAAAACTGATAAGCAAATAGCCGGTGCCGTATTTGAAACCAGCATCACTTTCAGATGTATTAAACTTTCATAAGTCAAGAAAGCTGAAATGCTTTGACCAATCTGTACTCTGCATCAGGGTTTGAAGTTTGAGGTCAGTGGGAGTTGACCTCCTTAAGCCAGTTAGGTGCTTTTGAAAATCCCACTTATAGTTGCCTAATTATGGGTTTAGAAGCCTAACTTTAGAATCCTATTTTAGAAAATTGTGGCCTGTGTGTATTAAAATGTTCATAGTAACTTTGCTAATCTATTGATAATCTAAGTAAAATTTCATTAACACGATGCAATTTTTTTTAAGTGACAATGGTTCCATTCCACTAAGAGAGACGTTTTTCATAAAAATACATTTTTAGTCCATGAAGCTGCAAACACTCATTCAGTCTGTTAACTTTAAGCATATCGGCAGTTCTGCAGAAAAGGACCTGGGGATTACAGTGGATAAGAAGCTGGATATGAGTCAACAGCGTGCCCTTGTTGCCAAGAAGGCTAACGGCATATTGGGCTTCATTAGTAGGAGCATTGCCAGCAGATTGAAGGAAGTGATTATTCCCCTCTATTCAGCACTGGTGAGGCCACATCTGGAGTATTGCATCTAATTTTGGGGGCCCCACTACAGAAAGGATGTGGACAAATTGGAGAGAGTCCAGTGGAGGGCAACAAAAATTATTAGGGGGCTGGGGCACATGACTTATGAGGAACGTCTGAGGGAACTGGGCTTATTTAGTCTGCAGAAGAGAAGAATGAGGGGGGATTTGATAGCAGCCTTCAACTACCTGAAAGGGGGTTCCAAAAAGGATGGAGCTAGGCTGTTCTCAATGATGGCAGATGACAGAACAAGAAGCAATGGTCTCAAGTTGCAGTGGGGGAGGTTTAGGTTGCATATTGGGAAACACTATTTCACTAGGATGGTGGTGAAGCACTGGAATGTGTTACTTAGGGAGGTGGTGGAATCTCCATCCTTAGAGGTTTTTAAGGCCTGGCTTGACAAAGCCCTGGCTAGGAAGATTTAGATGGTGTTGGTCCTGCTTTGAGCAGGGGTTGGACTAGATGACCTCCTGAGGTCTCTTCCAATCCTAATCTTCTATGATTCTATTATTCTATATATGGTGAGACAACCTACTGATTTTTCTCCTTACTGTGGCCACAGAAATGTATGCTCTCCACTCTTGTTTTCTCACTAGAATTGACATCCTGGTCTCAGTTTGGCACGTATCTTACTTGCCATACAGTCAAGAGATCCATGGTTCTCATTTGACAATAGTTTCATTTTTCTTTCCTACTCAGGACAAATGGACACAAATGAGGTAAGTTCCAGTTGGGTGAGTCCTAAGATATCAACCCAATATTCTAGAAGAACTCTGCTAGTAAACCTGCAGAGGTCTGTGCCTTCATTTTAGAGGAGTGAGCTAGAGATGTTGAGTTAGTAACCTTCATAATTCCTTTTTTGAAGAGGGGGAGGATTTTTCACTGCTTATGTTTTCCCACTATATTTTAGTAACATATTTTCATCTTTAAATGTCCTTTTCTTTTTTCAAGTCAGTTTCATAAATCATTTACTACATTTCTTAAAATTATCATTTGTTTCTTAATTTAGGCCACTTGTTCATAAATACACTTATATTTTCAGCCTAATTTAATCAAAGTTTCTGCACAGTGTTTTGCCAATTTTCCACAAGGAATGGGCCCAAAATACTACTGTACACCTTTCATATTAAAGCAGATTTTCAGGTATGTTGTTGTTTTGGATTCTGCTGTACTGCAGGAATATTGGCAGGATGGAGATAAACATATTTGAGGTTGCCAGTGAATTTGAGAGCCTTTCCAAGTACGTCTTGGGGGAGGGGAACTTGTTCTTATATTTTGAATTTCTGGTGAGTGGCTTGATGCCGTTCTATTAATAACTGCAGCCTTTTTGATAAGGTGACAGCTGGTAGAATAATTTAATGGACAAGTCTGCAAGCTTTTTTCCAGAAACAAACTGTTCAAACTGCAAATAAACACTACTGGGTACAGAATCACACATTTCTGAGATGTTAATATATGTTTTGCAATTTATATTCCCAATAAGGAGTGGCTAAATAGGCATTTTAGCCATTATAATTATTCTTATTTCCATAGCCTTAAAATACCTTAGATAATAGTGCTTGTTGGTTCATGAATTTGTTGCTTGTAATGTGGCAAGGGATATTTAGACACACTGGCACAGTTAAAGCCTAGGAAGGTTTCTAATATCATAACATTTCACTCCAGGTTGGAATTTGGTGGTTGATTTACCATTGAATCAATAGAAAATCTGCCAAAATCATAGTGTGAGAAAACTGAGTCAAGCCAATGTGAGGGTGCAGGTTTGGCATGTTAGCTGAACCAAATACATCTCTGTCTCTCTGGGTCACACTCACACACTGAAATAAAACAAAATACTTTTCATAGCAAATGGCTCACTGTGATCTGTTACAAGAAAGAGAAGTACAAAATCATAACAGATCAATGAAAATCAAACATAGCCCTCCCTCTCTCTGGGATCCCAATTCAGCAAAACATCTAAGCATGAGTTTATCTTCATTCCTATTCAGCTAGCACGTAAGCACATGAAGTCAATGGGGCAGAAGTTAGTTCTTAAAGCTAAGCATGTGCGTAAGTGCTTTGCTGAACAAGGATAGATTGCTGTATTGAGGTTCTGAATCAGCTAGTGCTGTGAGTCAGAGTAACAGAGTCACATGTAATAACCAAAGCTGTGTAAAATGTTCAGGGCCAGCTCCAGGCACCAGGCACCCAAGCACTTGCTTGGGGCGGCACCTGGTAAGGGGCGGCGGGGGGAGCGCGGCGCGGCATTCTGCGGGGGGGGGGGGATGCTCCGGTTGCGCGGGGCTCGGCGAGGGGGCGGCGCGGGCGCGGCGCTGGAAAGGGGTTCCGGCGGCGCTCGGCGGGGGTGGGGGGGCATCGCGGGGCTCGGCACTCAGGGGGGGTTCTGGCAGCGCTCGGCGCGGGGGGGGTGGGCTCCGGCGCGCGGCGCTCTGGCGGGGGTTCCGGCGGCGCTCAGCAGGGGGCCTGGGGGGGCGGCACTTTTTTTTGCTGCTTGGGGCAGCAAAAAAGCTAGAGCCGGCCCTGAAAATGTTATACTTTGAGCAAAACTTTTGCCAAACATGAACTCTGACTTTTGCTTGATGCTGTTGGCAAAAACAATGACAGATGATCAGATTTCACAGCATTTTAACAAATAGGATAAGAGCATGAACATTGACTAAAATCATACTAAAATTGAACTAAGCTATTAGAAATTAAACTGAAGTCTAAACGAAAACATCTTAATCATTTCTCCCATTTCTGTTTTCATTTATTTCTTGAACAAACAGAATTTTAGAAAGATATATTTATTGAAGTATGCAGTCTAGTTGTAATTGTGTCAGTCCCAGGATATTAGAGAGGCACGGTAGGTGAAGTAATGTCTTTTACTGGACCAATTCCTGTTTGGCGAGAGACTCTGTGTGGATCAAAAGCTTGTTTCTCTCACCAACAGAATTTGGTCCAATAAAAGATATTTACCTCACCCACCTGAAGACTTCGTTTCTGTTTTCTCATGTTTAAATCTTGTGAAAGTCTTCAGTTCTACACAACTGAGTAAGATCAATTACATAATGAATGCAATACAATGATGTTAATCCAATATTAACACTGTATAATAAGGCACTCAAAAGTTAGAAAATGTCAGAGAAAAGTAAATTCCATACTGACAGATATTAGTCACACTGAGGATGGCTGGGGTGTAAGTTCCTGATTCAAAGCCCACTGAAGTCAAATTGAAAGATGTCTGTTGACTTCAGTGGGCATTGGATCAGGCCTTAAATCTGCAAGTGTAAGATGCACGGGGAGCGTGGTTTCCAGACTGCAGCGCATTGGTCAATTGACCCCAAGTGTCCCTTTGTAACCAACATCACTGAGAGCCATAAATGAGCGCCCCCTGGCTGAGTTATGAGTCGCACTGCTGACATAGTAATTGCAGAACAGGTGGCAACAGGAGTCACTTGTCAGCATCCTGCCCAGAGAAAAATGAGCTGGTGGCGTGGTGGTTGTTCCACTTCTGCACTCTACTCACATTGACATAGGCTAGAGATCATGCAGGTGCCTGGGGGCTTATGTGGTCAGCCTGTCTTGTATTTTGGTGGTTCTGCTCTCCTTTGTGACTATTGGCTGTGGCTCCTTATGTGCAAGTGATGCCTACTTCCTTCCCCTGCCATGTTAGTGTGCTTGGTCACTCTCCTGCTTTCCCCCTCCTCTCTTGATGTGGTTTTGCATTCGTGATCCTTGGGTGACACATCCCTGCCACGATTATGGGACTCATTCTGGAGTTTATCAGCTCTCTTATCTGTCAGGGGAAAGCCACTCCCAGCTGAGAGAGGTTGCTGACAATACCCTTTCTCTCTTGGCCAGAGGGGCTGTGTGAGCATACCGGTTATGGTCTCTGGATGACACCAGCTGTCTGCCAGGCGTTTGCTGGCATGGGCACTTGACTTTTCTAGGATTCTGCTGTGGCCCCACTCAATAGTTCAGTCCACATGCTGTTGCTGATGGCATACAGCCTGGACAGCCATGACCCACCAAGTGTGGCTTTGGATCTTGCAACAGTTTCCTCTCTGGGCTCTTTGTGGTGACGAGGACAGCAGCTGCGTGCAGGCCATGATACTGTGCTCACCAGCAGCGTGGCAACAGAGTGAAGGAGCATAGGGATTGGCTGGTCACAATGCCGAACGTGGCCATGATATTTCCTCTGGCAAGCTAGGTTTGCTCCACCTTCTCCTTACATTTGCAGCACATACTGTGGCCCAAGGTGCAGAGTGTGGCATCTACAACAGCTGGAGCAGGGGTATGCAGTGGCTTCAATGTTAAGTCACAATCTAGCCCAGAGTTATGGAGACAAGCAGAGGATTACAATAAACAGAATAACAAAATCTTCGAGTCAAAAATAAACCTACTAGTATAGGGCCTATTGTGATATCCTTCCTCCTGGTGGGCAGCACATTGCTCCTCTAATAGCTAAAAGGAATTAATCATGGAGTAAGGTGCTACTCGGTGTGAGTAAGGATGGCAGAATCAGGCCCATAAAGTAAAAAATAAAAGATACAAAAGGGAGGGTAAAAATGTAATGACCTTTCTGTATGTAGTTCTTTTCTGATTTTGAGCTGGGAGATGCACAGGGCTTTTCGAAAATACCACTTGAAATGGTTTTGTACAACTTTTTAACAAATATATCTATGCTGTAGCCATTTCCCCTATTTGTAAGCACCAAGGGATGCAATGTGTATGTTGGAGCGGTTGATAGTCACTACCCTTCCATCCTTTCTTTTCCTAGTTCTTATTCATTTCAATCTAAAATAAAATACTGTACAGTAGGAATAAAACAACAAAAAATCAGAGTGCTGAATTCCTTCTTCCTAAACAATATAAAGCTGCAAAATGCAGCCCCTTTTCCAGCAAACTGAAAGAAATTAAAGTCTCTTTTTCAAATATCCTTTACATTTCCCTTTAACCTAGTTTGTCAAGAATGTTAAATCAAACCCCTAATTTGAAGAGTGAATGAAGTGGAGGAGCCATTCCCTCTTTGTGGGAATCTAACCACATTCCCCATGTCATCATGACTGCTGACACAATAAACTCCAGTAAACACATTTACCCCCTGATTCTTCTGCATTACCCATTAAATCCTCATTACTGTATTACATCTCCCAGAAATGGAATAGAAGGAGCACCTTTCAAAGGACAAATGTTGAAAAAGTTCATTCTGGGAGGTATCTGAACTGGAATACATATTGTTGGTTGTTTTAGCCCTGCAGGAGTGGGTAAAGCCTGACTAGGTGGAAACTGGAATCCATAATAACAAACATGCAACATTAATAAAATATAAGCATATGCAACAAAAAAGAACAGGTGTCAACATGTCTCTAAGCCTAAGGGTTTCCATATTGGTGTTTCCCTAGCAAAATGGGTTATTTATTGCATAAGCGGGGAGACGATGTTGCTGTGCATAGATAGTTACATACTCAGGGCTTGTCTACATGGGGAATTAGTGTGCGGCAAGCCAGGGTGTGAATATACAGCTCATGTACAGCCGGCTGTGCACTAACTGGTCATGTGGTCTCTTCTGCTGTGCATTACAAGTTCCCCAGTGCACTTTGACATACTGCTGTTTGGAATGGGAGCACATCAAAGTGCACTATGAAAATTTTAGTGTGCAGCAGTAGGATCCACATGGCAACTTGTGCTCAGATCATGCGCTGTAGATTTACACTCCGGCTCAGTTTGCTACACACTAAGTCTTTGTGTAAACAAGCCCCCAGTGATGCAAATTCATTTCCTGGATGCATGTGTGAATCTGTGACCAAAGTCTATGAGAGCTGCCTATGTGCATCATCAAGCAGAATTTGTGTCCATAAAGGTACAAGTGTAGCCACATTGGCTGAACACAGCTGACAAATGTAGTTCCAAACAGGGCAGAATTTAATTCAGAGATTGCAGAGAAGAAACTAAACCCATTGCTCAAGTTAAAAGGTTCCAGCTGACGACATGTGCATTGGGCAACTAATGTTCTGGGAATGCTAAGAAGATTCCATCACTGAGGATTACATTATCAGGGCTGCCATTCTGAACTTCTTTGTTAATCCCTCTGAGCACGCTATGCTAAGCAAAGCAAAGCCAGAATTGCCTTTTTATGATATAGTCGGGTTATTGCTTTGACGCTCATGTACTAGCTATCGCCACTTCTGCGAGGAGGAGTGGGCAGAGAGTTACGCTGTCGGAGTGTTCATGTCCATGCAGTAGATAATGATGGAGATTTTATAAGCCTGGGCATCTCTGGCACTATAAAGAACTGACGCTCTGCTTTCTGAATACACTGGTCTACAATTTTTGAGAAATTGTCTGCTTCAGAGATAAAATGTGCTATTTATTATGTATTTTGATGTGCTGAATTCAAATATGACAATTAAAACAACTGATTGGCTACTGTTTCTAAGATATTTAAATTTTCACATTTTATGTCTATGTATTGTGACAGACCCAGACCAGTGGGGTACAGGAGTCTGGTAGAGGGCAAATATACTGGTCACTGGATGAGTAGTTTTCTGTTCCCTGAGTGACCAGAGCAGGGGCTGCACTAGAGTAATCAGGAACCTGCTAGAACCAGTTAAGGCAGGCAGGCTAATTAGGACACCTGGAGCTAATTAAGAAGAAGCTTCTAGAATCAATTAAGGCAGACTAATCAGGGCACCTGGATTTTAAAAAGGAGCTCACTTCAGTTTGTGGTGGGAGTGTGAGGAGCTGGGAGCAAGAAGCACAAGGAGCTGAGAGTGAGAGGGTGTGCTGCTGGAGGACTGAGGAGCACAAGCGTTATCAGACACCAGGAGGAAGGTCCTGTGGTGAGAATAAGGAAGGTGTTTGGAGAAGGCCATGAGGAAGTAGCCCAGGGAGTTGTAGCTGGCATGCAGCTGTTACAGGAGGCACTATAGACAGCTGCAGTCCACAGGGCCCTGGGCTGGAACCCAGAGTAGAGGGCGGGCCCGGATTCCCCCCAAACCTCCCAATTGACCTGGCTGTTCCCCAACCCACATGGTGAATCTCTGAGGCAAGAAAATCCGCCAATAAGCGCAGGACCCACCAAGATAGAGGAGGAACTTTGTCACAGTATATTGTGTAGATAGTAGAGTTTTAATCATAAATTGTAAACCTAGGTCTTTTCATGTGTTTATGGTTGCTTTACATGATCATATTTCATCTGTCCTGTTTATGTAACACTTTAAAAATCAGCAAAAGGATTATATAAATAAAATTTATTATGAAACAAAAGGCAAAAAACTATTATGTACATAGTTTAGTCCTATTCAGTGTCTACTTGGCGCTTCTTGGCTTATTCATTAAATGGAGTGTCTCTTGTCACTGTCCAGCAATAGTCTGCAAGCATTGATGGGCTCCATTTGCCCTGATAGCGTTTCTCCATTGTTGCAATGTCCTGGTGAAATCCCTCGCCATGCTTGTTGCTCACTGCTCCGCAGTTCGGTGGAAAAAAATCTAGATGAGAGTGCAAAAAATGTATCTTTAGTGACATGTTGCAACCAAGGCTTTTGTATGCCTTGAGGAGGTTTTCCACCAACAACCTGTAGTTGTCTGCCTTGTTGTTTCTGAGAAAATTTATTGCCACTAACTGGAAGGCTTTCCATACCATCTTTTCCTTGCCACGCAGTGCATGGTCAAATGCATCATCTCGAAGAAGTTCACGAATCTGAGGACCAACAAAGACACCTTCCTTTATCTTAGCTTCACTTAACCTTGGAAATTTTCCACGGAGGTACTTGAAAGCTGCTTGTGTTTTGTCAATGGCCTTGACAAAGTTCTTCATCAGACCCAGCTTGACGTGTAAGGGTGGTAACAAAATCTTCCTTGATTCAAGAAGTGGTGGATGCTGAACACTTTTCCTCCCAGGCTCCAATGACTGTCAGAGTGACCAATCTTTCTTGATGTAGTGGGAATCTCTTGCACAACTATCCTATTCGCAGAGAAAACAGCAGTACTTTGTGTATCCAGTCTGCAGACCAAGCAAGAGAGCAACAACCTTCAAATCACCACAAAGCTGCCACTGATGTTGGTCATAGTTTATGCACCTCAAAAGTTGTTTCATGTTGTCATAGGTTTCCTTTATATGGACTGCATGACCAACTGGAATTGCCATTATGCAGTAAAACAGCTTTAAGACTTGTCTTCGATGAATCAATGAACAGTCTCCACTCATCTGGATCGTGAACGATGTTGAGGGCTGCCATCACACCATCGATGTTGTTGCAGGCTATAAGATCACCTTCCATGAAGACGAATGGGACAAGATCCTTTTAACGGTCACGGAACATGGAAACCCTAACATCACCTGCCAGGAGATTCCACTGCTGTAGTCTGGAGCCCAACAGCTCTGCCTTACTCTTGGGTAGTTCCAAATCCCTGACAAGGTCATTCAGTTCACCTTGTGCTATGAGGTGTGGTTCAGAGGAGGAGGATGGGAGAAAATGTGGGTCCTGTGACATTGATGGTTCAGGACCAGAAGTTTCATCTTCTTCCTCTTCCTCGTCTGACTCAAGTGAGAATGATTCTGGTGCATCAGGAACTGGCAGTCCTTCTCCGTGGGGTACTGGGCGTATAGCTGATGGAATGTTTGGATAATGCACAGTCCAGTTTTTCTTCTTTGACACACCTTTCCCAACTGGAGGCACCATGCAGAAGTAACAATTGCTGGTATGATCTGTTGGCTCTCTCCAAATCATTGGCACTGCAAAAGGCATAGATTTCCTTTTCCTGTTCAACCACTGGCGAAGATTTGTTGCACAAGTGTTGCAGCATATGTGTGGGGCCCACCTCTTGTCCTGATCTCCAATTTTGCAGCCAAAATAAAGGTGATAGGCTTTCTTAACAATAGTGGTTATACTGCACTTTTGTGATACAAAAGTCACTTCACCACAAACATAGCAGAAGTTATCTGCACTGTTCACACAAGTACGAGGCATCTCTGCTCACTTTGGCTAAACAGAAATGTGTCCCTTTGCCAAATCAAACACTGACAAATAAGAGAGAACGACACTGTATGATTTCTAGAGCTGATATAGGGCAATTTGTTCAGCAGAGTGATGTAAGCTTCGTTATGGTTGCATCATCCATGACTTCTAGGAATAACATGATGCAATTCATATCATGTATGACGCAATACCAGCTTCAGATTGCATCATTCTTTGTTTTGCCTAAAAAGCAAGTACTGTCCAAACCCAGTCATAGATTTATTCATAGATCCAGTCAAAGATGTATTTTAGTCATTTCTGGTTTAAATTGGGATCCCTTCCCTTTATAACTCACTTATCCTCCGCCATTCCCAAGTCAAGGGTCGTATATACTGACCCAATAGCATATCTTGAAAACTAGAGCCAATCAACAATTTTAAGCATCATTTTCATTCTCAGTGACCCAGAATTAGTAAAGTTTGACTACATTTATTTCAGAAGCATTTTGGCTGTAGTGCAGTGTAATTCGTTTTACAATCAGGCCAGTAAAAATATAGAACTATTCATAGTAGAAATGGTGGCTATTAAATACATGCAAAACAACTGCAGGAATTGTCTTTCCAGACTTTGTCAATAAATGGATATGTGTTTTAACGTAAGGTAATGCAACAGTGGCATATTAGATTTAGAATTCTTTGTTCTTAGCGTGTGTCCTAGATTGAGGTGTTACATTTATCTAGATTGTTAATTTTCTCTCTCAATTGAACCAAAAATAATTGTACAAAAATTAAACGTAAGTAGTAGCAGGACATGAAATTAATATCAGTGATTCACCTTAATGTCTTTCTGGCAATTGAGAGTTTGATTTTATTTTAATGTTTATTTTTCAAATGCCACTTTTCACAAAAAATTGGCACACTGGAGTAATTGTAACTTTCATTGTTTAGTTCTAAACACCAGTTATTAATGGGTCAAACTGAAATCCAGAAAATATTGTACAAAAGCACCATTCTACACTTCAATCCCTAATGGCCTGTCCATTTTTTTTTAAAGTGAAACATCCAATTATTTATTTCAGTTTTCCAATGAATTATTTACATTCCTTTAAGCAATGTAGTGGAGTTGAGATGAAAACCTGAATGGTAAGCAGAGTTCTCTGACTATGTCTACAGTTAAAATTTTATTACTCAAATCTTTCAGTATCCAGGCCCTGATTCAAGCCAGTTATTTAAGCATGTGCCTAACTTTAACTACATGGGTAGTCATAGAATCATAGAACTGTAAGGGACCTTGAGAGGTTTTTAGTCCAGTCTCCTGCACTCATTGCAGGACTAAGTGTTATCTAGACCAGGTGTTTGTCTAACCTGCTCTTAAAAATCTCCAATGATGGAGATTCCACAACCTCCCTAGGCAATTTATTCCAGTGCTTATTCCATCCCCTGTTTTCCTTCCCTTTTATGAATGGGAACTGTGTAGAAAGATGGTGGGAGTTGCTGGGGCTGTGTACAAGCCCACCTAGGTCTGGGAAAGGAAAGGGAACTGTTTGGTTATCTGAGGAAAGTCTGAGTAGTTTATTCTCCCTGTGATTCTTTCAGATGTTTTGTACTGTTCCCAGTCCCTGGTGTCTGTCCTCTCCCCACTCTGCAGAAGCCAGGAGAAGCAGGGGTAAAGCCCCCATTCTGGTGGTTGCACAACACACTGCTGTGTCCCTTAGTAGTGGAGAGGTGACTGGCTTGCAGTGTTAATCCAAAAGTTCAGGGAAGAAAATACATTTCCAGAGTCATTCTCTGTTTCCCTGTCCCTTTTGATGCTGTTTGCTGGACACAGGGGCCAGACTTTCTAGTGATGCTGTTGGGGTTAGAGGGTGGGTGAATATTTTCTGTGGTTCTGTGTTCCTCTTCATTTGCTATCTTAGAATATAGTCAATTTCCTCTCTAATTGCCTCCCAGTTCTGTAAGCATAATTCAGCAAATTTTTGGTGTAGCAGAAATTCAAGCTGGCTCTTCAGGTTTAACAGCACGGCAAATGAATTTTGTCGACCTTTTTAGCTCACCAAACCTCTCCACTCAGCAATATGTTGAGGCATCACCATTAGCAGAAATATCTCTCTGGTATAGGTGGCTGGGTGTCCTCCTCAGTCCAGGAAAGCCACTTCTCTTTTCCATTCCAGTACCTTCCAAACTGCTATGTTCTCCAAGTGATGGTCAGCTTTTAAAGAAGAAAATAATGACTGGTAACATGACTCTGAAGGAATGGAAGCACACTGGCCCATTGTTGCACTATAAACATTACAACATTTTAATAAAAGTAATGCAGGTATCTTACCTTCCTCAGCTTCTTCCTTGTGGGCTGCAAAAGTCATCTGAAGTAAGGAGGCTGTAAACTTGCACTCCTGGTATTCTAGAAAGTATCAATATTGTGGCTTTGAGCAGCACAATTACTTGGGGGGGGGGAGGATTTAGGTACCGTCCAGGGAGACATGAAAGCTACCCTTGACTTGGCAGCACATTATGATACCAACAGGGAAACCATGCCTGTGGTAGGGCAGGAGCAGTACCACAGAAATAGCAGAGGAAGACACAGAAGGATCTCGGAAAACTATGCTTCTTGACATAGAAAGGAGTCCAGAGCAATTCAGCGTTCTTAGGGAGGAACGAACTCTTAGGTGAGGTGAGGCATTCCTGCAAATGGAGAGACAGCCCAGGCAATGGGAGCATGCACAGACAGAATGGGATCGTGCACTCATGCAGTGCCTAGTCCAACTGGCGATGGAATGGTTTCAGGGCCCGCCCGCCACTGTGGCTGCTGCTCCTCTACGGGAACAAGCCTAATCTCCTCCTCCAGCTGCTGCCCAGGCTGCTGCTGAGGCAGTGAATCCCACCCTCTGCCATGACAAGGAGGAGCATGCGGGATGCCCGGGACAACATCCTCCACAGGCACTCAAAACCCCTTGCAGGTGAAGCCCGAGAATATTCAGGATGGGGAACAATGAACCTGACCCAGTCCCTGTAGCTCAGTCTGTGTTTAGACCCTCAACTACACACAGGAGATGTCCTTGTTTGTCCCCCCGCACACTATTGTGTGGCCATTCTCCCCCCCACACCCCCGGTCAGGAGGAGGGGAAGGTTGAGGAGATGTGTCCACAGACATTAATGTTTACCCCTCTTCTCGGGGAATTTGATCTTCTTCTTCTGCTTAGTTCATTTCTTTCTGTTACAAACTGTTTTAGCTGTATGTTCAATGTATGTAAATAAAAGTTACTGTTCACTTCACTTGTGTGTGGACCTTGTTTTCCAAGTATGATCAACATGATACATCTCCAGAGGTTTGGGATGGAGTAGCAGAATTGACAGCACATGACTGTGATTTCTTAGAAGTCTGGTGTCATAGAAATGCAATTTCATCCCTCCCACAATCCCTTCCCCGAGCCATGAATTTTGCTAATGTTAAAAAAAAGAGAGAAAGAAGGGGGAGTTCATGACAATGAAATAAGATGTGAAATAATTGTTGCTTTCCAAAGCACCTGAATGAAAAACAGAAGACAAGATAAATGAAATGTCTTTATGGCTTCCTTAATGATTTAAGCAATAATATAGACAAGGGAAGCAAAACTAAATTAACACTAAAGGGAAATACTTCCATGCCGAGTGGGCACAGCACACATCTGTTTCTCAAGCCTGTACACCAAGAGGCACTTTTATAATCCCTTCCCCCTCCCCCAACAGTCACCAGTGAAAACCATGGGAGTAATGATGCATAACACCTGATATGTAGTGTGAGCAATGGTGCTGTGAGGACAGGGCCGGCTCTAGGCACCAGCAAACCAAGCACGTGCTTGGGGCGGCATGTTTTCAGGGGCAGCATTCTGGCCCTTTTTTTTTTTTTTTTGCTTTGGGCGGCAAAAGCCTAGATCCAGCCCTGGCAGCAGCAGCGCGTTGTGCATGGGGTCGCGCCCTGAGGCCACTGCGGTTCGTGCCACAGGAGCAGCGCCTGCACCTTGTGGCTGGGCCGGGCAGGCTCTGAACGGGGGACACTCGGGCTGGAGGCCACCCCATGGCGGCTGCCCCCCAGCGCCTCAACCGGGGCTTGGCGAAGTGGTCTGAGCCACCCAGGGACTGCGGCAGGGTGGCCAGAAGCAGCAGCAGTGGGGCCATAGAGGGCGGGGGCGCTACCGTGTGGGGCTCGCGTCCTGCTCTCTGGGGCTCCGCTCCCTCTGGGGATACCCTGCCCCAGCTCCTCAGCCCCCTGCCGGGGCAGTCCCCCGGCTCTGCCCTCCTGGGTCCTGGCTGGTCCTGGAGGCGGGAGCTCTGGCTGGAGGGACCCTGGGCTGAAGCGCGGCCCGGGAGCCTCACTGCTTACTCTGACCCTGCCAGCATCGAACCGGCTGGAGGTGAGGGGGGAGCGGGCAGAGTCAGCACTGGTGGGGGGGAACCCAGGGCTGGGGATGCGGGTGGGTTGGGGTGGGGGGGGGAGAGCCCAGCACTGGGGCAGCAGGGAGTGTGAGTGGGGAGGGAAAGAGAGAACCCAGGGCTGGGATGGCAGGGGGTGTGGGTGGGGGAGGGCATTGGTGTGGGGGGGTGAGAGCCCAGGGCTGGGGTGGGGGGCAGCCAAAAATTGTTTTGCTTGGGGAGGCAAAAAACTTAGAGCCGGCCCTGTGTGAGGAAGGAATGTGTGAAGTCCCTCCCAATACCTTATCGAATTTTTAGAAAATTACTTTAATGCAGAAGTTCTTCCTTTAAAGCAACCCCAAAGAGAGCAGTTAACATAGAACAAAAACATTGCTCAGTCATGCCCTCGAAGTGTGTTAAAATTCTCCTCAGCACAAAACTACAGCCAAAGGTGTTAACCTTGAGGGCTCTCCCCCAGTTGTCTACTTGCAGTTAGTGTATTGACATCGGCTGCTGGGGATTGAAACCCACCGAGGTGTCTTGCAACAGAAGCATGAGGCACGGCTCTCTTGGGCTTTCCAGCAGTACCATAGTGTCACAATAGTGTCCCTCAGTACAGTCCAAGTCACATTCTGGGTCCATGCTGTTCCCTGACGTACGAGCACACAGAATTACAAATTTCCTTGGCCCAATGGGAAACAGAAGCTTTGTGCACATGGGTGGGAGCGGACTGCCTGTACAGGCTTTGAGAAACAGATCTGTCCTGTGCCCGCTAAGCATGGAAGTATTTCTCTTTAGCTTCACATATATTGTGCAAGGCACAGCGTGCCACAATAATCTGAACTGCATTGCCCTATTAGCATCCAGATGGATCTGGAGGCATCACCAATGGACCTTTAGCCATCCAGTGGCCATTTTCACCACCATTCTGCAGCGACTCAGGTTGTTTTTGAATTTCCCTTTTCTTGATCTGCGATGTTGGGGTATGGCTTCATGAGCCATAGTAGGCGCAGTATGCAGGGTGTCCCAAAATAAATTTTGGCACAGAAACATTGTACTTAATCACATCATTACAGGGGGGAAAAGACCCTTCTCCCTCTTCCCCGGCCCCCACAATGTAGCCCCAACTTCCTGCGCACTGTGGCATCACAGACCTTTCCCATGTGTCAGTATTCATGTTCGTGAACCAACAGCTGTGGTCCACAAAGCCTTGGAGAATCAGTGAATAGTAATCTTTGCAGTTCACATATTCACTGGCCCCCTTAGGTGAGCAAAGCATAAGGTGTGTGTTCCATCAATGGCCCCTGCACAATTTGGATACCCCTTCCTCTAAAATCCTGCAATAATTTAAGGTACTTGGGTTATGGCCACCACCCTTGGGTAGATCACAGTATCGATAGCCTGGCAAACCTGAACAACCACCACCCGGACAGCTGACTTCCCAATCCTGAACTGGTTTGCAACTGACTGATGGCTATCAGGTGTTGCCAGCTTCCAAAGGGTGATAGTCACCTGCTTCTGCGCTGGTATGGGTTTCTGAAATCGAATGGTCTGTTGTTGGAGCAAGCTCCTTGCACAACTCGATGAAAGTGTACTACTTCCTCATTATGAAGTGCTTCTGCCACTGGTGGTCATCCCAGGTTTCCAAGACAATGTCCCACCACACTGTGCTGGTTCTTTGGGACCAGAAGCGGTGGTCCACCTATAGGCATACCGTTGCAATTCCAACACTCTGTTCCTTGTGATCATAGTGGATTTTCATTCCCCCACTGAGTCATCTTTCTTTGCCATTCAAATTTTTCTGGACCAGTTTCATCCAGTATCTGGTACTGCACTGTGTGAACATTTGTCTAGAAAGCAGTAGACAGAGCAGAAACACATCATCATACACTTGTTCCATATTTTCAATGCAGTTTGGGGGGAAACATGACTGGGAACTGCCATCACCAAATGTGTGAAGGTGGCATACAGTACCAGCAACACACAGCAAGACGGTTCCTAGCGTGTTCCCCCTCTCATACAATGTTTTTCTCTTTGAGTTGCAAAGTACTGCTCAATAATATTTCATTGTAGTAGTGAGCACAAATATCGTCTGGTAATAGTATTCTCTCTCATTTTATAATTCACTGGGGAATTAAGCTTTTTAAGGCGGTTTAATGTATTCAGCTTTTTTATTGTACCAAGTCCAAAAATGTATTGCCAACAAAGATAATTTTAACATTTTATTTTACAGTCAGAGCAACATCATGCAGCATTTAGTTTTAAGAAGGTACTTGCTGCTGATAATCTGGGCAACTATTGTCTGGTATCAAATTTTCTGGTTTTGAATCCTGAGATGTGTGTGGTGAGGCAGTCCTCTGAGCAGCTAGATGTCTCAGATCTCCTTGACCCATGTTAGTCAGGATGCAAACTTGGGTATTTGCAGAGACTGCATTGATTTCTTTGGCCTATAGTCTTCTCCTCCTGATGGCGTATGGGATTTGTGCTAATGTTGTTAGATCTACCACTTACCTTTGATAGTATTGATCATACGATGTATTGTGACAAGTTTCAGAGTAACAGCCGTGTTAGTCTGTATCCGCAAAAAGAACAGGAGTACTTGTGGCACCTTAGAGACTAACAAATTTATTAGAGCATAAGCTTTCGTGGACTACAGCCCACTTCTTCGGATGCAGAGCTAGAATTGATATGCAAACTAGGCACAATCAACTCCGGTTTGAATAAGGACTGGGAATGGCTGAGCCATTACAAACGTTGACTATCTCCTCTTGTAAGTACTCTCACACTTCTTATCAAACTGTCTGTACTGGGCTATCTTGATTATCACTTCAAAAGTTTTTTTTTTTTTTTTTTCTCTTAATTAATTGGCCTCTCAGAGTTGGTAAGACAACTCCCACCTGTTTATGCTCTCTGTATGTGTGTATATATATCTCCTCATTATATGTTCCATTCTATATGCATCCGAAGAAGTGGGCTGTAGTCCACGAAAGCTTATGCTCTAATAAATTTGTTAGTCTCTAAGGTGCCACAAGTACTCCTGTTCTTCTTTTTACGATGTATTGTGACTCACTTGGGAACCCAAGCAGGAGCAGAAGGGACAGGCTGCCCTTCAGTGGCTTAATTTCTCTCTCTCAAAGAAATGCCAGATGGTGGTTTTAGGCAATTGCCCAAAATTGACCTAAGGGTGTTCTCCTGGAATTTTGCAGGGCTGCATCTTATCGTTCTCTTGGTTAATGGGGACATTAGTGGAAGGGTTAGTAAAGAGGCATGCACAGTATGTTGATGACACCCAGCTATCTGCAGAAAGAACAGGAGTACTTGTGGCACCTTAGAGACTAACAAATTTATTAGAGCATAAGCTTTCATGGACTACAGCCCACTCTGACCCTGCCAATGCTGTCAAATTCGTATGCAGTGTTTGCTAGAGATTGGGATATGGATAAGATGGATAAGTCTGGATAAGACGTAATGGATGATGGTTGGATGAGGGAAGCAACCGGATGGTGTAGCAATGATATTACCTGTCCCTTTAACTGAGAGCATGTCTCTATCCTGTATTGTGAGAGATTTCAGTCTAGGAGTATTGCTGGACTGATCGCTGCTGTTAGACAATCACATCACATCAGGGAGTGCAATGGCCTTTTTTCATCCGCATATGGCAATAATGTGGTGTCTGTTTCTTTCAGGTTCTAATTTTGCTATCATGATCCTTGCTTTTGTCACCTTGAGCTCAGATTATTGCAATGGGCTCTACAGGGGAGAGGGAAGGCTCCAAACAGCTCAAGTAGTCCTGGGACCTGTGCCCATGTGAATTCTGAGGAACAAAACTGTTTTGTGAGGGAGATACAGAGTAGCGGTAGCCAGGTTCAGTCTATGTCCTGGTATAATGGCTGTGGAGGGACTGTATTGCAGCCCCAAGGCCTGTCCCTGGATTGAGGGCATGAATGTCTTCCCCCTAACGCTTCTTGGAACCCTGCAGAAAACCTGATTCCTCAAATTTTTGGTGTGATGGGTAAATTTCACACTAAGCTTTTAAGCATACTAATGCCAATTAGAATTGCTGCATGAATAAAATATGCCAGAAAGTTCATTTTTCATCCTCTGCATTTGATGGTTAGGAGTCTTCTAGTATTATAGCATCTCGATTGATAAATAAACTCTGGTAAGCGTGGTACAAAGAGTAGTTTTTGTTAGGTTTACTTGGAAATGAAAAGATTTTTTTGCCTTGTTTGTTCTGGAGTGGAGTATTTATAAGCCTGTTAAGTTCTAAATCAAGTACGTAACAATTTAGCTTAAAAGTTATAATTAAAAGATCAGTTTAACTGTCTGTTCAATTTCATGATCCATGACAGCCTCTATTTGATAAACAGTACAACTGTTAATAATATAATGACTATAAATAGGAGCTAGGAAAATGACAGCATGGTATATTTGCTTGCATGCTAATGAACATGGATTGTGTGGGTAACTGGGTTATTTCAGAGAGGGAGCACCATGAAGGGGGGAATTCAGTTTTCTGAAAACAAATGCCGTGTTAATGTTGAAACTGCGATGATGTAAATGGCAGCAACTCGGTGAAACATTGACCTGATGATGGCCTGTAGAGCATAGGGTGCCAGCCAAGGACATGCTGTCAAATGATTTGTATCTGCTTTTTTGGCCAGCAATCTGTAGTGCAGATTATAAATCTGTAGTTGTTAATGTGCTAGACTGATGATGGGACCTATTCTCCCAAATCTATTTAGATACAACCAGATATAACTGCAAACTCTGCTCTATTGCTTTGGTGTAAATACAGAATAAGCCCCGTGAAACTAATGGAACTGCTCCAGATTTATACCAGAGGAACTGAGAGCATGAGGTGTCCCAGAAGCTTTCCTATTATTGGCTCGCTCTTTTACTTTGGATGGGGGAGTTAACAGTAACATACAAGTGGGGGTTGGGTGTCAGCCAAAGAAATACAAACAACGTTTCATTGGGCTGTTCTCAGTTTATATTTAGATTAACATGAATATCTCTACATATATTTCCACATGGGATGTTTTCTTAAAATAACTCTGTTCTCCTCGTCACCCGGGAGATGACTGTGGCACTACTCCGAAATTAACGGGAAAAGGCACAGGGAGGCGGATTGGCTTTAAATTCATTAATACCTGGAACAAAGCTAGGGTTTAAGTTCTGAGTCTAATCTGACAGATTTTAAAAAGCTATGCTCCTGTATTCGTGGTGCAATGTTGTTATGCTTGCACGTTAAGAACAAGTTTAATATTTTATTACTAAAAAAAGAGGATGATTAAAGAGAGAGAATTCCACACAATGTCCAGAGTACTGTGACATGAAGGTTATGGGCTAAAGCCACCACTGTGAAACAAGGCTAAAGTGGGGTTTAAATGGTGCATAGACCTCATGCTGGCCCTCTATAGAAGAGTAAATTTCATCCTATGCAAATTAGACATGTCTGTCACAAGTAGCAGTGCTTGCCAAGAGTGCTGGTTCTGATGTTGATGGGAATTTTTCCATTGGCTGTAGGAGGAGAGAGATAATGCCCAAACTCAACCACACAGATGGGAATTTACATTTACAGCATCTATCTACCTAGGTACTTGTAGCACTCCCACCATCTAAGAATCAGAGTGCCTCCAGACAACCCATATTGATTGACAATGCTGTGAGATTAGACTGTGCCCCAGTCATTACACCTATTTAAAAATCAGACTTGCTAAGTGTTCCTTGCCTGGGTGCACGAGTTATATTTGACATGATTTTACTTTCAGCTTTTTTTGTCTTGTAACAATAACAACATTATAATGAGGAATCTAAAAGTTGTTCCACCCGCAGCAATTGCCAAAGAGCGAAGACGGCTGGTTGTCAGGGCAACGGTAAGAGCACACTGTGAGCTGCCTTAAAAAGTCTTTTGCTGACTCTTGTCTTGCTGCTTTTTAATGGGTCATTGATGCTCTGAGTTAATGATCAGGGGCTAGATCAAATATCTTAGCTGGTTTAGTGCTTTTATTTGGAAAAAAATTAAAAATATAAACTCTCATACAACTCCAGCCTTGAGACTACATTTACTATTTTCATGCTAAATCTCATTCCAGTAATCAAAGCAAATATTCAGCTGGAAAACAGATTTGTGGCGCTCCTGTAGCATAAAAAGAGCCAAATTTAGTGTTGTCCCCTCTCCCTCACAAATCATATTTACTGAGTCACATACCAGCATTTTAGTTATTACAGATCCACCTTTCTCTATTCCTATTTACCGGCATGTTATGTGATGTATGTCATTCTCAGTCCCTGTGGCCTGTGTCTCTGCCTCCACATGGCCGTTGGATCTGCATACTCGGGGATCCAACTGGCCTTGCCAGCTCCCACTACCAAAATCCCCCAGCACACTCAGATGTTGCTCACCCCTGTGGAGCTGCACTTCGGTGTGCAGTTGGGGCCCAATCCTGAGTCTTTGTTGATGTCTACAAGAGCTGAGGGAACTCATCGCTATGGAGGTTCAGACCCCTAGTGTGCGTAGCTCCCTCTCTGTGTTACTGCATTCAGGACTCTGTGCCTGTGAAGGGAGTTTTGGAGGATGTACCCCACAGTCTAAGGAATATAAGCCACACTATTTTACTTAATATTTGATTTCATTTGATTAGTTTTAATTACAATAAAATGTTATCAGCAATTATTTAATATGACTAGATTTGTAATAGGGTATACTGGACTCTTTGAAGCAGATTTATGGCTTGGCACAATCCTGTTCAAGACAAAAGGCATTCTGGGACTAGGAGTCCAGAGGGCCACATGAGAAGTTGTAGGCTGGGCAGCAGTGCCTACTGGGAAAAGGAGAAAGGAAATGAAAGAAGAGGTGGCTAGACTTATTCTGAGAGAGATTTGGTAAAAGGAGTAGCAGCTGGTGAGTCTGTTCTGGACAAACCTGAGAAGAAGCCTGGGAGGTGACTAAATGTGGTTAGAGAGAAAAATAGTGGTGGTTCTTGAGAAGCATGACAAAGGAGTTTGCTTATCTGGGGTTGGGGGGATGGGATTTTTTTTCTGGGCAATAACCCTGGGCATTGAAGCAGAGCTTGTGGGAGCACTTGCTTGCCTTTATGAGCCCAAGGTTGGAGACTCCTGTAGTGGAAAGGAAGAAGTCCCTCTTCAATCCCCTGCATAAAGAGGGAAAGGTTTCTCAGATCCTTGATGGAGGGCCGTAGCCCAGTCAGGGAGAGGAATGACTTATTGATAAATATTAGCTTCTTGACTTCTAGTTCCAAAATATTTCTAAGAAGCTTCAAACAAGCTTCAATCACTACCAGTATATGTAGGGTTGCCAGGCATCTGGTTTTCAACTGGAAAGCCCGGTTGAAAAGGAACCCTGGTGGCTCCAGGCAAAACCATTGACCAGGCCGCTAAAAGTCTGGCTGGCAGCGCAGCGGGCCTAAGGCAGGCTCCCTGCCTGCCCTGGCTTCGCACGGCTCCCGGAAGCAGCTGGCATGTCTGGTTCCTAGGCGCAGGAGTGGCCACGGGGGCTCTGTGCTGCCCCTTCCCCAAGAGCCACCTCCGCAGCTCCCATTGACTGGGAACCGCAGCCAAGGGGAGCTGCGGGGACAGTGCCTGTGGGCAAGGGCAGCACACAGAGCCCCCTGGCCGCCCTTGTGCCTAGGAGCCGGACATGCCGGCTGCTTCTGGGAACTACCTGAGGTCAGCACCACCCAGAGCCTGCACCCTGAACCCCCCCTACACCCCAACCCACTGCCCCAGCCCTGACCCCCCTCCCACACCCAAACTCCCTCCTGTAGTCCACACCCCCCACCTCCTCCTGCAGCCCAACACCTTGGCCCAGCCCTGAGCACCCTCCTATACCCCAAGTCCCTCATCCCTGGCCCCACCCCAGAGCCCCCACCCACAGCGAGATCCCTCATCTGCACCTCAACACCTTGCCGCAGCCCTGAGCCCCCTCCTGCACTTGAACCCCATGGCCACAGCCCAGAGCCCCTGCCTCCACCCCAAACCCCTCATCCCCGGCCCACCCCAGAGCCCGCACCCCCAGATGGAGCCATCACCCCTCCTTCACCTCAACCCCTTGGGCCAACCTGGAGCCCCCTCCCGCACCCTGAACCCCTCATTTCTGGCCCCATCCGGGAGCCCGCACTTCCTGCCTCAGCCCAGTGAAAGTGAGTGAGGGTGGGGGAGAGCAAGTGATGGAGGGAGGGGTCTTGGAGAAGGGGTGGGCCCTAGGGGCAGAGATGGGGCAGAGGTGTTTGGTTTTGTGCGATTAGAAAGTTGGCAACCCTAAGAATATGTATATTATATTTGCCAGTTAGGTTTTTGTTTTATGATCGATCAAAAAATTCATGTAATATTGTTGCTGGTTCTCTAATAGGCTGTGTAGTAGAAAGAGAAAGCCTGAAGCATATGGCCTGGGACAAGGCCTAAGGCCCAAACTTAAGTCGGGCCCTGCTGATATAAAGCAAAGTTAGCAAGAGTCAGACTATGAGCAAAAGTCAGGCCCTGTTAGAAAACAGATGCTTGCTTGCAGGTTCACTGTCTGGTACATGAACTTGGCAAGAATAGTCAGCTGGTGTAACAAAAACACAAACACTCCTAAGCACTAAGTATTCATGTAAACACATTTGAGTAAGGCAGTGTTTATCAAACTGGAGATCTCCGCTTGGGTTGGGCAGCAGACAAATCTGGGAAGGGTGGTGGGGCAGGGCAGTGAAGATAGGGGAAAACTGCCTGACTTCATATCCACTCTGCTTCCTCATTGCAAATGTGGTCTGTGGGTAAAATGGTGGTTATCTCCTTCCTTTCTTTCTCCTGTTGCAATCCCTAACAGAGCAGGTCACAGAAGTGGACCACGTATATATGGCTAACCAAGCAGCATGGCTGCCTGGACTTGGGGTGTCTCACATGGTCTCAGAAATACTCTGCACATGTGCAAGAGCACATGTTCTGGCCTTGGAGCCACCACTAGACTCACCCCAAGCAGCATGCAGCCTTCTGGTGAAGGGGATAACGAGGGGGCAAGTGAAAATACTTCAGGAAAAGTGCAAAAATGAACAAAAAGTAGAGAATGAGGCCACAGGATGAGGACAGAAGGATGGAGATGTGGAGAGAATTGACAGAAAAAAGAACTAGTGACCTTGTAGCTATTCCTTGTCAGGGCACAAGAGGATATGGGCAAGGAGGGGAGTTATCTGGTGAAAAAGGCTTGGGACCAATGCATTATGGCAAGGAAGGATTTGGCTCATAATGCAAAAAGCAATAGATTACTTACACTGAGTAAAGTGGTTCATTTTTAGAATCTCCCCGTCTGCAAATATTGAATGGACTTTGCTTGATAATAAGAAAATAGCTTCAGGATACTAATGATTTGGCACCAGTATGTTTCAGTGATTAGATGTGTTGCAACAGATTGATTCTCTAACTTAAGAGAATGCTAGCAGTGTCATAGGAATGCGCTTTCCTGTTTTAGAAAATAATTACATGCTTCAAATACTTAGAACTTCCTCAGATGGGTACACTCCGCTTCCCAGTTTTTCTTAACCAGAGCTGGGTTAACAGAGGTGGATAGCCAGGGTTTCTTTCTATTCAGAATGCTTTTCATGCACAGTAGTCCAGTATTTTGACATAAACCAAGCTGTGATTTTGTTATAAAGCAGGATCCCATTTTAAGGAGGACTAATTGATTCACCTCTTAATCAGGCTACCTCTGGGCTTTAAAAGTAAATGACCATTTCTGTTCAGCTCCCATGAGCTATTGAAACAGTTTTATATCTCAGAATATTTAATACAATTTTTGGAAGATTGTTCATCAATTCACTACTGAGAACAGTTTTGGCACCTTAATAAATCTGCCAAGTAGCTGGGATATGGGGTGGAAAACATTTGTAATTTATCTCACTATGATATTAGTTAGTAGACATTAGCTAGTCCATGGGAAAGGAGACTAAAGCTTTGGCCCCGCTTTAGCATTAACATACCAATTGCTTTGTTCATTTTAAATGACAGACCGATGACCTGTTAATATGCTAGTTCCATTCCAATGATCAAAATCTTTGCAAACTTGCTCAGCTTTTCTATTAATAAAGTGATTACAGGAGTTAATTCAGTTACACTCGGCAGTAATATCCTTGGCTCTTTAAAAATAAAAATGAATGCACATCCATAATCTCACAGAAAATCAAATCGGAATCTGATCCTCTACCCCGACTCTTTACATAAGCATGTCTCTTCAAAATATTCTTTTACTCCTCCATCAACACGCTATTTATTGTATTGCTTTGTAGACATGGTTATTATAGATTTCATACATTTTCCCACACACAGGGGTTTGAGCTGTCAGCTAGGATGTTTGAATAGAAAGTCGGAAATGATATGGTTAATAACATTAATGCTATGCTGGCATAATAAAAAATGTATTAAATATCCTGAGATATAAAATTGTATCAATATCTTGTGAGAGCTGAATAGAAACAGTCATTTTCTTTCAAAGCTATTGTTTTTGTAACTAGAAGACCTTTTTATTTAGTGGGTTAATCTCTACTCATTTATTAATCCTTTTTAAAGGGTGTTTGGTGTTTTCCAGTGTTTAACCCAATGGGGCTTTAATGCTTTCTCCTAAAATTACCAAATTATGTTTAAGACCTAAAGGCAAAATTTTCAACCCCTTGTGCCCAAATTTAGGCACCTAAATAAAAGCTTTTTCAAAGATGTTGAGTACCTCTAGCTCCCATTGAATTCACTGTGATTTGTGGGTGGTCAACACCTCTGAAAAGTCAGACCATTTCTATCTGTTAAGGCAGGATCAGCATGAAAAATACTGTGTTAAAGCAGAAAATGTATCTCAGCTTAATTAGAAAAGGAGACCTTTTATATCAAAGAAAATATAGTGCTGATCATTATCAGTTCAGTATAACAAAACAACAATTTCTGCTTAGCAGTATAACACTAGTTCATCCCCATATTTAATCCATAGCATATTAATTATATGGATAAGCTTATATATATGGATGTAGGTGTAGGCACCCAGATTTAAAAATTTAGGCACCCGGGTGTGACAGCGTACCCCATAAGGCTTTATGGGGGGGTGTTTATAAATGTATGTATGACATAACTGAAATATGTTTTGTGCTGCCTGTGCCATGTAACATATCTCCGTAAAGTTTATGGTCTACTATATCTATTCATCCTATTTGTACATATATATCATTTTCTACTTGAGGTTAAGAATATGGGCTGTATGCTGGCTTGGTTTCTAAGTAAGCTTTGTGAGGCATTTAGTTAGCTTCTTTAGGAAGGAATTCGCCAGGTTAAGTACCTGATCAGGAAACACTTGGGGAACAATGCATCTTGGAATGCTCCAATCCACATAAGAAGTCTTCCTGGAGACATGCAAGATACCATGTGGACAATGGCTTCGGCCTGTAAAGGCTGAGTCATGCAGGGACATGTGACTTGCCCAGGTGACTCCAGAACTCCATCTTGGAGCTGGACTTTGCATAGGAGGGAGGAGGGGGGTCTCCACCCACAAGAGAGAGTCTATTTAAACCTGTGGGAGACCCAGGGCCGGCTCTAGGCACCAGCAAAACAAGCTGGTGCTTGTGGCGGCACATTTTTAGGGGTGGCATGGCCGGCACCAGAATGCCGCCCCTAAAAATGCCGCCCTAGCTCACCTCCGCTGCTGCTGCCAGGGAGCGTGAAACAGCTGATTCACGTACCGCTACTCACCCTCCCTCCCAGGCTCTCAAGCTCTCTTTCGCGCGCCGCGGCGGCTCGGGGTCTCCCCCTCCCTCCCAGGCTCTCAAACCTGGGGGGGGGGAGATCCCGAGTGGCCGTTTTGCGCGCCGCTGCTCCCCCTCCATCCCAGGCTTGAGAGCCTGGGAGGGAGGGGGAGAAGTGGTGCCCACGCCGCGGCCACGCGGAGTTTCCCCCTCCCTCCTAGGCTCTCAAACCTGGGAGGGAGGGAGGGGGAGACTCCGAGTGGCCACGGCGCGGGTGCCGCTTCTCCCCCTCCCTCCCTCCTAGGCTTGAGAGCCTGGGGGGAAGAGGCAGGGCTGGGAATTTGGGGAAGGGGCAGAGATGAGGCGGGGCTGGGGGTGGGGTAATTAAAGAAGTGGGTGGGTAGCCAAAATTGTTTTTGCTTTGGGCGGCAAAAATCCTAGAGCTGGCCCTGGGGAGACCCCTCCATTTTATCTTCATCTGGTTAAAGAAGGAGCCTCTCCACCCCCCCAGGATACTTGAAGGAAACTGAAACAAAGGACAGTAACTACAGGGGATGTGAGTGATTGCTGGACCCAGGCTAAAAGGAGATTAGCCTGTAAAAGGGAGCATTCTGGAACTGGTGAGGAACTTATCTGTATCTAGTTTGATTAGACATAGTTTTGTGCATTTTATTTTATTTTGCTTGGTGACTTACTTTGTTCTGTCTGTTATTACTTGGAACCACTTAAATCCTACTGTCTGTATTTAATAAAAATCACTTTTTATTTAGTAATTTACTCAGAGTATGTATTAATACCTGGGGGAGCAAACAACTGTGCATATCTCTCTATCAGTGTTATAGAGGGCGAACAATTTATGAGTTTGCCTTGCATAAGCTTTATGCAGGGTAAAACGGATTTATCTGGGTTTAGACCCCATTGGGAGGCATCTGAGTGCTAAAGACAAGCACACGTCTGTGAGCTGTTTTCAGGTAAACTTGCAGCTTTGGGACAAGTGATTCAGACCCTGGGTCTGTGTTGCAGCAGACGGGAGTGTCTGGCTCAGCAAGACAGGGTGCTGGAGTCCTGAGCTGGCAGGGAAAACAGGAGCAGAGGTAGTTTTTGCACATTGGGTGGCAGCTCCCAAGGGGGTTTCTGTGATCCAGCCTGTCACACCAGGTTTGAAAATGTTGGCCTCAGTGAGAAACCTGAACATCAAGAATGTAGTGGTGGTGTTTTCTGGTGTATTAAAGATGGTGTTGTGTTCAGTAATAGCAGAAAGATTTTGCATAGCTTATGCTGTTCTGCTACCCTTGAACACAATACAGACCTAGCCTAGCTGAGGAATACAATTTCATTTTTAAATGATCTGGTTAGATACCTAACTGACACTCATTTCCTCAGAAATAATGAGGATCATTAATGATTTGAGAGTGGCTAGGTACCCATCTGTCAAGGATTGTCAGAAGGGGACCTCACCCCATCTTTTAGTAAAGAAACTATTCTATGCACTATTCCCCCCCCCCCCTCTTTTTTTAAAGACACTTCAGAAATTGGCAGGCTGGCCTCAGTTACTATATATAAGTAAGGGGGAAATTAATACTCTGTGGATTAAGTATGGGGATGAACTGCTAAACAGTAATTGTTGTTTTGTTACATTGAATTGATGATGATCAGCACCATATTTTCTTTGATATGTTTTTCCTTTTTTAATCAAACTGAGATACATTTTCTGCTATAACATAGTATTTTTCATGCTGATCCTCCCTTAACATAGTATTTTTCATGCTGATTCTGCCTTCATTGTGACTTTATTACTATAGAACATACAAACTAAAATAAAAAGTGAAAATTCCATTTTAAAACTATTTGACAGTCAAATAATACTTGTGTGTTCTCCTGAAGCATTTATCATGCTGACTGCTCAGTAAACTAATTTGTAGGAAAGATGAACACACTGTTTTACTAACCCTTATTCCCCAAAGGACCTGACAAAAGTGTACTAGCAAATAAACATATGATATCTCTTGAAAAAATTAGTCTTCCCACCTGCTGTGCTTAATTTCAGGATACTGAGATACTGTTTTCAAATCACTCTTTTGTCCATCCACCATTCTGTGCACACTTTAATTAAAACATTTAGGGGGCATTTGCCCTCATATGTAAAGAATCTTTGATCTCTGACTTGCTGTTAAATGTATTTTGATGAGCAAGTGTTTAAGCATTTTAAAGCTTATTTCCAATATTCTGGCTACAGACAGCAAATGGAGAAGGAAGATAAAAGGAGTTTATTTTATACATGCTCAATTAGTATTTGAAGCTACATGCAAATGTGGTTTCAATAGAGACTCCCCTACTGTTAGTCTGTGTCTTGGTGTAACCAGCTGCATTACTTTTGCCCTGTTTGCTGTCAGTATTTAGCATGGCACCAGAATATCCAAACAGACCTCAATGTGAAGGGTCTGCATGTCACCCCTGAACTGTGGGTCAAACAGTCTTTGAGTTATCACCAGGTGATCTTTGGTGGTTATTGCTTCCTGTCAACAGTGTAATCACTGAGAGCTGGATGGTCATGATACTGATTGGTTGGGATATCTGAGTTAATATGTTAACATATCTTAGCCTGTGTGAGTGTCCTAGTCTCTAAGCATTTTGTGATGGATGTTTTCAGTACCTACCGCATAGATATGTTTCAGAGGTGTCGAGAGTATGTGGCCTCCTACTGGACCCTGATGTTTATGCACTTGTCCTATGTCTGTGCCTGACAGCATCTGCTCAGCAGTAACAATACTGTGGTCACTTGCTGCATGCTGCTCAGTTTTCCAGATCCTGCAGAACTCATGACTGTAAATGATAGGATGATGGAGACTGGTACTGTATACTGAAGCCAGTTTCTTCCCCTTTCTCAACTGTATGGGCCAGTGATGGCTTTTATGGATGTATAATAGGACACATGCTTCATGAAGCTGCCCATCTGGACCCATTAGCATAGTATCGCTACCATATTTTCCCATATCAAAAGGTTGTGGCTATGAAGAGGAGCAAATCCTGAATGTGAATTCACTGATATGCCGGAAAGTGTGCCACTTGTGTTCTCCAGGTCAGTCTATGGCAGTCAGTACAGTTGTTACTCCCAGAAAGCACACTGGCACCCATGTCCTGTCACTGCTGATGTGGTCCCATCTATATCGGTGCCTTTCTGGTGTTGGTGTGTATTTAGTGTCTGGCCTGAAGTATATTGGTGGCTTTCATTTGATGCTGAGGTGGACCACACATTCCTCTGAAGTGTTTCCACGGAGTTGTCTTAACTTAGAGCTGTGCTCACGCAAACATTTGGACAGTGTTTCGAGTTTGGTAGGGTGCAGTTCCAAGGGTTCCTCGATAATTTCTTTTCCTCTCCTCCAGTTGTGATCATTCCTAGATTGCTATTGTGGATTTCCTATCTCTGTAAAGCTACATTGCTTTCTTGCCATTGGTATGATGCCACATACTGATTGGGCCAGCTGCTATATATTTCTCTTCCCTTTTAAGCATAGTTGGCTACCTTTCCCCTTCATTCCTTCCCATCAATCTCAAGGCAACATTTGGCTTCTGGTTAGCTAGTTGTTCAGAAACCATCATGAAAAGTGTAGCATAGCAATGCCTCAGGAGTAAAGCAGTGACTACTTTGGGAATGTGTCATCTCTGAATGCCACTGGATTTTAAAGTTGTCAGAGCCTTGGTGGGTTATGCGCCTCTTTCCTTTGGAGCACCTGCTCTGTGAATGGCTGAAATACAAATCTGAGTGTGGATATTAGTGTTGTACAAGTAGCAAAACTGTCACTGGTTCCAGTTCTTCCCACAGTGTTATGTTTTGTCTCACAGTATGACACTGTGTTACACAGCATTTTATTACCCTTGGTGCCTTATTTAATAGGGTTTTGGTGAATAAGCCAGAAACTAAACCCCAGGTAGCTTTTGAATTGAAAAATACCTCAACAACTTGCACACTAGTTTTGGGAAGGTGAGGTGTCTTTTTTTTTTTTTTTTTTTCCAACAGAGCATTTGGGTTTCCATAGCACTTGATTTGTCTTCATTAGAAGAGATGCTAATAGTCAGTCATTGCTTGTTCACATGAGTGAACTAACAGATCTTCACTGTATGCCACTGAATAGCCTATGGAGTTGGCACAAACATGCTAAGCATTCTTAATGGAGAGGAAGGTTTCATATTGCAGTAGATTTTTGTTATTTTCTTTGCTTATATGAAATGTTTAAAGAGCATAAATACAACTCTACCCCGATATAACGCTGTCCTCGGGCGCCAAAAAATCTTACCGTATTATAGGTGAAACTGCGTTATATTGAACTTGCTTTGATCCGCCAGAGTGCGCAGCCCCCCCCCCCCCCCCCCGAGCACTGCTTTACCGCGTTATATCTGAGTTAGTGTTATATCAGGTCACGTTATATCGGGGTAGAGGTGTATTGTCTGTCTTGGAGGTCAGAACTCATTCATCTTAATCTCTTAACTCTGTTCCTTTCAAATCACTTCTGTTAGCTCGGAGTTCTCAGACATTAGGACACTATCAAAGCAGTAAGTTAGTGGTCACAGTTCCATCAGGCTTTTGATCTTTCTTAACTTCAGGTTCTCCTGTGGGTTTCTCTATTACGGTACTGGTGGCATAAATTGCATTGATCACAGCAGATTGCAGATTTACTTGACCGTATGGCTTGCAAAAGCTGATAGCTCTGGGTTAGCAGGTATAGTTGACCATGAATAGGCATCAATTTGGATTGTAAGAAAGGGGTTAAGATGGAAAATGAAGCGGTAGGCTGTAATATTGGAGGAATGCTTTAGGAACTTTTTGGGTCAGATTCTCTGCTGCATGCAGCTTCTGCTAGGGCTAGGGCTGTCAGGAGGCCAGTGACAAAGCCTTTGTAGCAGGCTGCAGCAGTTGCTCTACACTGTGCTCAGCTGGCTGTAGTCCCATAGGGACCGTATGCCAGCTCAGGATATCTGAGCCCATTTTGCTCTGGTGACTCTTTTTCTTGCCTCCAATACTCTCCCTGTACCCAGGGCTACGGGGAAGGAGGTCTAGGAGCCAGTAATTCTGGCTTGGTCTGCCAGAAACACCCTTCCCCAACGACAGTACTTAGGGAGTGGGAAACACCCTTATGTGCTAACTGTGCATCCCAGAGAGAGCAAAGTGCAAATCAAAGAGTATTTTAAACTCTATATCCAAAGCTACTGAGTTTCCTCTGGTGGTCCAACAGGGGTCCAAACTCTGTGGTCCCTCATCCAGCAAAGTTTCCAGTGACTTCAATTAAGGACTGCAGAATTTGGCTCAACAGAACTGTTGGTCTTAAGGATGTACATTTTATAACTCTTAAAACTGCACTACTTATTCATGAAATAGTATGGCAACTGGCCCCACTGAAGCAGTCTCCAAGGAAACACTATCCACCCCTCTGACTCCCACCAGCGTGGCAGCATATTAGAAATGGCAATGTCACTGAAGATGTAGTGGCTTCAATATATTAATGTTCCTGCCAGGTCGCAACTGAATGTGTGGCTGTGGTGAAGGGGTTCGCTGGTATCCGAATGACAGCATCAATGATCATATTTACCTTGAAATAAAGGGTGAAGTAGCATAGTGCAATATAACGTGAAGCTGCATGATTATAACAGTCGTGGATGTCATCAGGAGTCCAGGAAGAGTTTAAACACTTCTGTGAAAGGAGCAGTGTACCAGGGAGAGTAGAGGGGCATTCATAAGTAGTTAAATGTGTGTAGTATACGGGAAATTAAATGCTTTGGTATACTGTGCACATTTAATTTCGAAGTGACAGTAAAAAGCAGGAGGAAGCAGGGTTTTTACAACTGTAGTAATTGGCAGGAACATGTTATTATTTACAGTAGATGAACAGCATTTCCAAAGTAAACTATATAAATGCCAAACATCAAAATAGATATCTGTGCTTTATAATTGAAGGTGTAACTGACGTCAGCCTGTCTGCCACAAGCAGCACAGAGAAAAAGCTGCTGTTGTCAAAAGGATCATGACTTCCTGGGTTCTCCCAGCTCTGTTTTTCCGGCTTTCTTTCTCACCCATTGTTTAACTGTAGATTTGGAAGGGCACCAGCCCACTGACCTCTTCATGAATGCAGAGTAGCACTTTGCAAGGCTTTCTGGAGCGCTCTGCCAGTGGTAAAGAATGGGGGCACATTGAGAGAGACTCCTGGATGGTTTGCAAGGGAGCCCTAGTGGGTGTTCAGAGGAAAGGAGACGAAACCAGAAGACGAACAAACATCAGAAAAGGGAGAAGAGAGAACCACAAGCATGACAGGAAGGACAGTGTGCAGGCGAAGAGTTGACAGAAAGGAATGAGGATAAAAGCTTGTGACATGTGCCTTAGGCTTGTACCCAACATATACATCAACTTCAAATTCAGCCTGCTGAGTCTTAGGCCTGGCCTAAACACTTTTTTGTTTGTGTAGGGGGCATAATTTTTATACTGAAATAGTTAAAACAGGGTGTGGACACAGTTCTATAACTATAGCTTATTTCAATAGCTATACAGATATTAGCACCCTTATTCTGGTATAATTGCCGATAGTAGGGAGCTGTACCACTTTAACTGACTACATCTGTTTCTAGACAGTGATACAAGAACTGTGTGTAGACTGAGGGAGGCTAAACTGTGTGTCATATAAAGCTGACGCTCTGCATAGGAAACATATATTTCCTATTCTGGTTTTAAAGAGCATCAATAAGTCATAAAAATAATTGGAAACATATAATAATATTGACCAGCAGCAAAAATTGAATCTTTTCCTTACCCAGGACATTATCTCTTCTACACTTGCCAATCCACTCAGGGTAAAATTCACCACTGTGCAGACATGCAGCATGAGACTTATGCACAGTTTAAGTCCCACTCATTCCCTATTTTGAGGGCTTCAGTGTTGCAGAAGCCTTGTGCTAACCATCTGCCCAGGGCTGAATTTCAACCTCATTTCATTAGACTATTCCCTGATGTTCAGTTCACCCACCAATTTCCAGTGTTAAATTAGTTGAAAGCTCAGTGTATACCTGCTTGACTTCCGATAATTTATTAAATACCAGTTTGGCCCATATCGCCTACAAAAACAGCTGTCAAAAACCACAAGCACTTTTCAATGCTAAGCATGTAAAATCACATTTCATCTTTTCCTCTGGCTTTCATACTGTAAAACCACTGAGTGCTCGATTCTGTCTGTCCCTCTGGATTGGTACAAAGGAAAAGGGATAAGGGTACAAAGAGCCTTCTTCTTGCTCCCCTTGTTCAGGGGTCAAACTGGGAAGGGGAAGGGGAGGGAGGCAGTGGTACTTTTCCAAGTACTGCCTACCCAAACTCCACTCACTTAAGATGCCCAAATGGGACACCATTCTCAGTAGATTGTGCAGATGTTCAAAGTATCCTGGTTTTATCAGGCTTGGCTTCCCCTCACTGGGGCGCAAATGCCCTGCTGGGCTTGGCTCCTTCTTGATTGGGGGGAAATAAGTTGTGGTATCTCCCAGATCTACACATCTGTGGCACCAAAACAAATGGTTCACTCAAATGGTCTTTAGTTATCCTCTCCTCTATGTTTGTGCTATGAAATAGTTCACAGTGTGGATGTTTTAAAGTGTCATCACTGTCCTCTGAGTTAACCTGCCCTGAAATAAATGGGGCAATTCACACTTATTATTTCAGGCTCTCTGCAAACTCAGGCAGATACTGCTTCTGTGGTTATGTGTTTGATATTTTTTCTTTGCAACCATAAAAGACTTTTTAAAAATGGAAAGCTGAGACTCTGGAGAACAAGGAAGCAACTTGGGAGAGATGCTGGTTCACTGTATTTATCCAGTTCAAGCTCTGTCTATGCAGGGCCAAGCACAATCTCAGGCCTCATGCTCCTGGTGCAAAAGGACCAGAAGAACTGCAGCGCTGCTAAATCTTGTGATTTTTTTTTAAATTGAAATTAATGAGATATTGACCCCTGCTGCAGGGAGTCTCACTATGTTGAAAGTTGCTTTGGCCACCATGCAATGTTTCAGACCTCCCAAGAAATCCCTTCTCTGATTAGATGTCTACCTCATTTACCTGCGGTTTGGGGAAGAACAGCCAATCAGAGCTGCTGCGGTTGGCAGTGAGTGCTGCCCCTCCCTTTAGGAGCTGATACTTTTTACAATAGCAGGGGGAGCAGCTGATGCCATTTTCACAAGTGGGGGGAAGGAGCGAATAGAAAGTATGAAAGCTCAGGGTGCCTCTTCCCTTCTGTCCCTGCAATAGCAGGCTGGGATGAGTAAGTAGAAGACCCCCATTGGAGCTGCTAAGGCCTGGGAGGAGAAAGAATCTCTATAACTGTAGGAGGATCAGAGAGGTGCTGGGGGCAAGAGAAAGATGTGGGTCTGGGTGAGGGGCACAGAAGTAATTGATGTGGAGTAAGGAAACACAGCATTGATGTGAGGCCAGGGGAGTACATAACTGATGTGTGGCTAGGTGGGTGAAGGAGGGTGGGTGACAGAATTAAACATGGTGTTTAATTGGGGGAATTTCAGGAAAATTGGGGGGATTTCAGGAGAAGCTGGAAACTCTGCACACGCAGGCAGCACCATTTTGTGCAATTTGGTGTCATCTGATCTCACAGTCACTTGGGTCCTCTAGTCAGAGCTCCTATGGCAGGCAGCAAAATCGCCTTACTATAAATTGGGGACAGTTGGCAATGTTGTAATTGTCACACACATTGGGGTGAGCAGAGGAAGGTCAAAACTCAGAAGACAAACTAAAAACACTATTTAATTTTTGGCCCCAATGTAATGTGATTTAAAAGATATTACCTCACCCACCTTGTCTTTCTAAAATCGCTTCTTGGCAAAGACCTTGCATTCCAGGTTTCAGCATGGAGTAGATTTGTCAGTGAGTGTTGAGCCACCGACGATAAAGATTTATAGGGAAAATTGTGGCACCAGCTTACCAGAAGTATTGCAGCAATGTTGGTTGCTGTTAAATATTGAGCCACCCTTTTTTCTATGCTGTAGAAATACATACTGCTAATAGTTATATATATAATGCTACGACACTTATAAAAGCGCGTGGGAGAAAGTCAATTTGGAGCTGGAATCAAGTGATTTCCCATTAATTGTATTTAATCTATATGTATATGTAAAACTGTGTTTGCAGATGAAAATGCTTCCGTATTCAGTAAAATCTGTATCCTGAGTACACTGTCTTCTTTCGGTGTACTGCCACATCCTACAGCAATGGGGAATTTCTCTGTGGTCTTCAGTGTATCTTTAAGCTGTTGTCTCAGTCCTAATTATGTCTTCCCTTGACGCTGATTACAAAATGGAAAAAAGACAATTCAGACTTTGGCTTCCTCCTCGGTGTAAACCACCTCCGAGTTCATGATGTATCGTTTTATAGGGGGGTTGTATCTCACAGAAACCCTGTTAATCAGAAGCTGAGACTTGAGAGTTTTGGGGCAGCTCTTCACTTAAAATGCTGCAGCTGCGCCATGGTAGCACTTCTGTGAAGATGCTACTACACTGGGGGGAAAGCTTCTCCCCCACGGTAGTTAATCCACCTCTGCGAGAGGCAGTAGCAATGTCTATGGGAAAAACCCTTCTGTCCACATAGTGCTGCCTACACTGGAGGCTGGGGTCGGTCGGTATAACTGCATCATGCTGGTGGGCTGGATTTTTCACAGCCCTGAGCAACATACTTATATCGATGTATGTTTGTAGTGTACACCTGGCCTTATTCCCATCTATTCCCAATCTGTGTCATGTCAATGTTAGACTCCACAGAAGCAGGGCCTTTGGAATGCTGTAGCCACCATGTGGCCACTTCCTTTGGATATTCTGAGCCAAATCCTGCACTCTTTCCCTAGGCAGGGGAAACCTTGGATGGTGTAGAGCCACTGTAGCTTTGGGAAACAGCCCAGTTTCTGGTTGCCCCCATGATCGGGGACCATAAATGTGGATTCAAGACACCTTTGCCTGCCCCTTAACACCAGGTCTCCTGCCATGTGCAGATTGGCTGGACCAGAAAATCGGGGGCTTGATGTTAGACTGACTGCTAGAATTGTGTAAACATTTCCAAGTTAATTTTCAAATGCACTGGGAAGTTTAGTTTGCCATCAGAACCAGGATCGATGGGTATAGGCCAGGGAATTTGAAAACATGTGGGTTAGAACGAATGTGCTCATAATTCATTGTGAAACCCATAGGCTTATGCATAGAATTAATTCTACCATTCTAGGTCACTGTCTGCAAGATACACAGAAGAGAGGCCTCTAAAGTATTTTCTGTACAGGACGGGTGCATACATTAGGACTTGGAGAATTTTTGCCTTCAAAAGTACACGGAGTGGCCTACAATTACAGCTTTGGTAGCTGCACTTTGCGATTGCCTGGGAAGGAAGATGTGCGAGGATACTGTCACTGATTGCTGTCATTGCAGATCTGATTTGTGTATTGCCTAGTCCTTTTCACCTAGTGATTCTAGTGCTAAGGGCTGCTTTCAAGGGGGTTTGTTCCTGTCTACCCAGGTAACTGTGCTGGAGGGGAGGCTTCAGGACTGTTCTGTAGACCCAGCCCTAGGACTCTAGCGTGGCATCTCTTTACTGTTGATGGCAGTAAGTTCAATCGCCACTTTAGAGAAGCTGTTCCATTTTTATTTTTTTGCCAAACTTTAAGGGCACCTGTGATCAGGAAATGACACCTTCTTACTCAACACATCTGCTCTGTGGAGTCAGATTTGAACATAGTGAGCAAAGCAAATACGTATAACTTTTGCCTTGCAGGGTCACTACAGATATGGGCAAGTGGGCTGGATTTCGTAGTATCTTGTCTGTCATCAAAAGAATCGTTAACTATGGCTAAAATGTTTAAACTAGGCAGCCTGATTATTATTTTTATTATTTTATTTTTATTTTATTTAGAAACCCTGAGCTCCCACCATTTTAAAAAATAGTGGGATTTGTTGGTGCTCAGTGCCTATGGAAAATCAGGCTACTTTTACACAGATGCCAAACTGTGAACATAGGCACTTATCTTTGGGTACCAACTTTTAAAATTTTTGTCTCAGTTCTAGTTGCAGAATTTTTACTTTTACACATAATGCCAGAGCCAAAAGGAAGAAACCCAGCATAATTTTCAGATCCACAGCTAAGTTTTTTAATACTCTTTACTAGGAAAATGAGCAAATTTGACGTAGAGCTCATGAGAGACAATAACCATGGAAGCCCACCCTACCACATAATTGTGTTGGTATTCAGGTGATTAGAACAACACTTTAACAGAAGTTCTTCTTTAACTAGTATTAAGGAGTTATTTGGTTTTTTTTTCAAATTCAGTCAAAACAAGCAAAACAAAACCCTATACTAACTAACTTTAGAGCCTTTTGAAACCATAGCTGTGGTCTAGGGAACTGGCTTTCTATCTTCTTGGAATGTTTGAAATGGAAAGACTTCTGGTCTGATGTCAGAATATTGATCCAAGAATTGCTTTAGAGATAACCAGAATTATATGGTGTTATGGAAATGTCATCTTTTATTGAAATTAAGCTAAATAATAACATCCCCATCTTCCTGTCGCTCTACTTACAAAGATCAGAATCTGATCAATTATCAAAAGGGCTATTTAAAAAAATGAATCTGAGAGCTTGATCAACATTCCAATAGGGTGACCCCTTGGAAAATCAATCCTCTTTCTTTTCCCTCTGGCCTGGCCCCACTTGCATTCTTAGACTGAGGTTAGAGAATTTGTTATACGAGTGGCAATGACTGCTGCTAGTTGCTGGCTGCCAGGTTTCCAGTGAGAGTCTCAGTCCCATGTGTGTCACAGATAATATCCCTGTCCCCATGCACACATTGTCATCATGTATTTTTGCTCCGAAAGCCATGGCTGCAGCTTTTTGGTTCATGCTTTGTACTATTCATTTTATATTAAAGACCAAGCTAATGTAATGTAATGTAAGCTTGGAAAACCTGATTAATGATCAACTCTTCTGGTAGGAGTGAGTAGCTTATTTATTGGAAATAAATACCGAGTTGGGCCAGCGCATCTAAGTGTATCATGAACAGGACTGACTCTTTTCCAGTACTCCAGGGAAAATAGCTTTTGATGGCTAAAGATAACCGCTGCCTTTCACATTGTCCTGCATGTTACAGTGGTCACTTTAAGAGGTTAGTTGTACTTGCAATGAACATAAATCAAGGCAAATACCTATACATGAGATCTGTTCATAAATCAGCTACCTCTGCTGCAATGTAAATATAGCATCTCTAATGATTGGAAATAAATATTTACTTGGTACATCAAGCCACTTATTAAACGAACATCAACTAGATGTGCAACACATGATAACCCCATTATATAGGGTTATGTCCTCTAAGTTTTTGAAGATCCTTGGCTTTCCTGAACAGAAAAAAGCTAAAGAACATGTGTTTTTTTTTTAAATCACCCCTCTGTTTAACCTCCATATTTATAGCTTGTCTGTGTGGAGGAGGGCACCACGTGGCTGTTTGGCATTGGGCAGGACTGCAGAGGTAAGGAGAAACACAGCTGAAGTGTGATATTCTTCAGATAGGACAGGGGGTTGAGTCTGAGGTAGAGGGTCTTTATGCAGAGCTTACGAAGTGTATGTGCTCTAGGAAAATATGATAATAAAGGCAGAGTTACTACTTGTCTGACTAGTAAATCTATCTGAGCTTTCTGTGAAGCTCTGCTGAACTGTAGCTGATCTCCTCCAATGTTAAAAGGAAAAAGGCCTCCTGTTTACAAGTTATTTTTCTGAGGTTATTTTAAAATTCTTCTTTTTTCAACATACTTGTGTAAGCTGAGTTTGGACTAACCTTGTCTTCCTCTCCCATTTATTGTGATTTTTTTCTCCAAAATATGCAAAGTCTGTAATCCCCACCTGACAAAGCTCTGACAATCAGCACAGCAGTAAAGGAAATTAATCTCACACAACTCATCCCTTCATAGACCGTGATGGTTACATTGCTCTGGAGCCGTGTTTGTGAAGATTTTTTTTTTTATTACATTCACCGAAGAATCAAATCTGGTTCGTAACAGAGCAAATCAATAACACTTATAGAAAAATAATGTGTGTGCAACAAAAATTCCCCTATGGAAGTTGCTCTCAATTTTTGTTTTCATTCCACAATTGATACAAATTATTTTAGAAAATATTTGTACATCCTGGCAGCCCATCAAAGAAATTCATACAGAGGTTTATTTGTGTCAGAACGTCATAGAATTTAAGGCCAGAAGGGGCCACTAGATCGTCTAGGCTGACCCCCCATATACCACAGGCCACCAACGCCCACCCAGCACTGCACACAAGACCTACCAACTGGAATTAGAACAAAGCATTACAGCCCACATGAGACCAGACTATTATGTGCCACAGGAAGAGAATAGGAGTGACCAAGGTGCACCAGTGCTTGAGGCCAGGGCCGGCTTTAGGCCAATTCCACCAATTCCCCCGAATCGGGCCCTGCGCCTAAGAGGGCCCCGCGCCCAGCGGCAGGGCTGCCAGAGGGGAGGGAAGAAAGAAGTGGCCGAGAATCCCTTCCCTGGTTAGAGGCTCCTTTTTAATTTTTACTCACCCAGTGGCGCTCCGGGTCTTCGGCAGCACTTCGGCAGCGGGTCCTTCACTCGCTCCGGGTCTTTGGCAGCACTTCGTCAGAAGGTCCTTCAGTGCCCCCGAAGACCCGGAGCGAGTGAAGGACCCGAAGACTAGGAGCGCCGCCCGGTGAGTACAAGCCCCACGTGTTTTTTTATGTGGGTTTTTTTTTAGTCATCCCTGCCGGGGCCCCGTCGAAACTGTTCGAATCGGGCCCCGCACTTCCTAAAGCCGGCCCTGCTTGAGGCCCTGCAATGCCAGGGTAATGGTTAAATGAGATCTAGCCAGATAATCTTGGCAAGTAACTTGCACTCACATGCTGCAGTGGCAGGTGAACCCCGCCCCCCACTATCACTACCAGTCTGACTTGTGAGAAAATTCCTCCCTAACCCCACAGATGGTGATCAGTTAGACTGTGAGCAAGAACCAGCCAACCAAGCACCAGAGAGAGAATGTTCAGTGCCACCTCGCAGCCCTGACCCAATCTGCCCCTGGTGTCCCATATCCAGCTGTGGCTATCCCTGATGCTTCAGAAGAAGGAGATGAGGGGAGGGATCCTTCCTGACTCCTGCCAGTGGCCAACTGAAACCTAGAAGCATGAACTTTAGGAACATAAGACAAACTGGAAGTGAGTCTCAGAGTTGTTGATCTCTGCCCCCACCCCCGCTCCTCACAAACAACTCTGTCACACAACTGCACTCAAATTTGTCCATCTCCCTCTTAAACTAATTAAGTTGTTTGCCCCCACAACTGCTACTGAGAGGCTCACCCCTCTGATGATTAGAAACCCCCTTCTAATTTTCAACCTGAATTTGTTCATGGCCAATGAATATCCTTTGTTTTTGTGGCAACATTGTCCATTAGCTTAAATAGGTCTTCACCCCCCTGGTATTTACTCCTCTTGTGTATTTATAGACAGCAATCATATCCCCTCCAAGTCTTCTTTTTGCAAGACTAAACAAGCCAGGCTCTTCTAGTCTCCTCTAATAAGATGGACCTGCAATTCCCCTGATCATCCTAGTAGCTCTTCACTGCACCTGTTCCAGTTTAAATTAATCTTTCTTGAACATGGGTGATCAGAATTCTCATTTTACTCCTACACAGTATTCCAGATGAGGGCTTACCAGTGTCTTGTACAATGGCATTAATACTTCTCTGTTACTACTGGAAATAGCTCGCTTAATATATTCTAGGATCACATTTGCCTGGTTCACAGATGCATCACATTAGTGGCTCATAGTCGTCCTCTGATTGACCCACACATCCAGGTCTCTGTCCTCTGTCACTTCCAAGTGATGAGCAAAAATTTTTATTATTAGACCTTAAGAACATGACCTTCCCCTTTGTACTATTGATTTTCATCCCTTTTCTGTGACTCTGATCTTCAAGGTCATCCAGCTCTTCCTATATAATATTCTGATCCTCCTCTGTATTGACAGTGCCTCCCAACTTTGTCTCATCAGCACATTTCACAAGCCTACTCCTGCTTTTTGTGCCAAGTTCATTAATGAAAATATTGAACAAGATTGGTCCCATGAGGAACTCCATTAGTAACCTCCCTCCTGTCCGATAATTCATCTTTTAATTCAACCCATTGCTTTCTCCCCTTTAGTCAGTCCTTTATCCACCTTACAGTGCTTGTACAGATCCCCATCTTCCCCAGTTAAACTAACAATTTCCTATGTGGTACCGTGTCAAATGCTTTACTGAAGTCCAAATATATTAGCTCTACCGCACTTCCCTTATCTAAAAAATCAGTTATTTTCTTGAAGAAGGAAATCTGGTTAGTCTGGCTGATCCACCTTTGGTAAACACATGTTGCTTTACATCTCCTTTACATTTACCTCTATGATTTTAATTGTTAATTCTTTCACTGTTTACTCTAAAACCATACATACTACTGAGGTCAGACTAACAGCTCTGTAATTTCCCAGATTATATTTTTCGCTTTCTTAAATATAGGGAGATTAGCTATTCTCCAGTCACATGGTACGACCCCTGAAAAGAGATTTATTACAAATCCTTGCTACTGTACACACATGTGCCTGTTCTTTCAATGTGCCTGTTCTTTCAATATTCTGGGATGGAAATTATCTGATTCCCCTGATTTGAACGCATTAAGCTCTTTAAGTTTTTCTTCCGCCACAGATGTGATAATTTCCATTTCTAGACATTCATTTCCATCAGCTGTACTTCCTTCACGCACATGTTCCATATTAGCATTGTTATTGAAAAATGGAGACAAAGTATTCATTTAGTTTTTGGGCCATACCTAGATTATTTTAATCTCCTTCCCATCCACACTGCATAGTGGCCCAACCTCACCCTTCATTATTCTTTTTGTTTATATAACTAAAAACCCCTTATTTATTTAGATTTTCTTGGAAAGATCTAATTCAGCTTCACTTTTAGCAATTCTCACTTTAGTCCTACATTTTCTAACCTCCATGATGTAGCTTTTTTTGCTAATCAACTCCTTTTTCTATTCCCTATAGGCTTTCTGCTTACTCCTAACTACCTTTCATAGAATCATAGAATCACAGGACTGGAAGGGATCTCAAGAGATCATCTAGTCCAGTCCCCTGCACGCATGGCAGGACTAAGTATTATCTGGACCATCTCTGACAGGTGTTCGTCTAACCTGCTCTTATAAATCTCCAGTGATGGAAATTCCACAACCTCCCTAGGCAATTTATTCCAGTGCTTAACCACCCTGACAGTTAGGAAGTTTTTCCTAATGTCCAACCTAAACCACTCTTGCTACAATTTAAGCCCATTGCCTCTTGTCCTATCCTCAGAGGTTAGGGAGAACAATTTTTCTCCCGCCTCCTTGTAAGAATATTTATGTACTTGAAAACGGTTATCATGTCTTCTCTTCTCCAGACTAAACAACCCCCTTTTTTTTCCATTTAATTTAAACTGTCTCAACTTGTGATCACTTGATCCAAGGTTGTTTCCTACAACCAGTTCTCCTAGAATGTCCTCAGTACTTACTGAAATGAAGTCTAAAATTGCATCACCTTTTGTTTTTTCAGTGACGATTTGAGGAAGAAAATTGTCATCTATCATGTCCAGGAATAAGTTGGTCCCTACCAGTATTGTTAGCATGTACTCTCCAATCTACATCAGGGAAGTTAAAGTCTCCCTTGATGACACAATTCCCCAAAGTATTTCTCTCTCTAATAATATTTAAGGGATCACTATCCATATCTGAGCCTGGCCCTGGGAAGTCTATAGCAGACCCCTAATACTATCCCAACATATTTTGACCCAAACAGTTTCTGTTGTCCATACTATCACTTCCTATTTCTTTACAGTGCACTGCTTTGTTGATGTACAATGCTACCCCACCATCTTTAACTTTATTCCTCTCTCTCCTAAACAGCACATGCCCTCCAATACCTGTCCTGAGTGCTATTTCATCCTGTTTCTGTAATCCCTATAATACCTGGTTTGACCTTCTGAACCAGTAGTTCCAGTTCTTCCATTTTAATGCCCAGGCCCCTTGCATTCGTGTATGAGCATTTCAGTTGTTTCCCTCAGACCTCACCCAGTTTTCTTGCTTGTGACATTCCATTATCCCTTACTATACCTTCATTTAGCTGATTTTCCTGTTCCTGTGCACTGAAGTCAGGCATGGAGATTTCATATGTTGCTTCCAACTTTCTCCTAGTTTAAAGCCCTTCTTATCAATTGTGCCAGCCTTGAACCCAGAAGATTAATACCTCAGGTAATCAAATGGAGTCCATCTGCCGGGGTGGGATTTTGATGCATTACCTTGAGCTAAGCAAACTCTTTGCTTGAGATTCAAACTCTGTTAAACAAATCTTTTAAAGCTTTCCCTACAATCTCTGGCTCTGCATTTCTATTTTCTGATAGGCATGTGATGGCTCAGCTGAACTCTCCGTTTAGAAGAGGCCTTCTGCCTGCTTTGGGAAGGACGTTTTAGATCAGCTGCACTTCTAGATCTGCTGCAGGAGTGCAGAAAAATAATAGGGTAGCTTTCAGCACTGATAGGTTTAACAAACTTGCCTGGAATGTCTGAAACCCCCATGGGAGAGGGATGCTTTCTCAAAAGCATTAGAATGGCAGTAGAAAGAGGGGGAGGGCACAGTGTGGAGGTTGGATATTGATGAACAAATAGCATTACGGGCTATGAATGCTTGAAACAACCTGCCTGGTGAGCAGGGTTTCTTTACAGCTCCCCAGCTAATATCCAAGGAAGGCTTAATTACAGTTACTTTAAAATATATCTGCTCAGGCTTCAACTCTGCCTTGAGGCCTTGTTCAGGAATAGGCATTTTTAAAGTGGCAGAGCTAAAAAATACTATCCTGCTTTTTGTTTCCCTCCCAGTGGCAGCCTCTTCTCAACAAACCACTTTTAACACACAGCATGCCATTTTCAGCCAGACTGCCCTTGGCTGAAGCAAATTGGCATAGAAGTCAATGGAGCTATGCTATTTACCCCAGCTGAGGCGCTGGCTCATTATATGTAATGGAAAAGATCAGATGTCTGCCCTCTTCCCCTCTTCTACTGGAAGAATTGGGTCATAATCACAAATATTGTAAACTAATTTGAAATTAAAAATCAATACTTAGCTTGGATTCTCCTCTCCAAAAGCTGCAGACTTCACCTTGGAGACAAGACTAAAGGTATTGTAGGGTTACCATATTTTGTGCCTCCAAATGGAGGACACTCCACGGGGCCTCGGCCCCGCCCCCAGCCCCGCCCATGCCCCCTCCCCAACTCCGCCCCCTCCCCAAAGTCTCCGCCCCCTCCCCTGCTTCCCGCGAATATTAAATTCACGGGAAGCCTGAAGCTGGTAAGGAGGGGTGTGGGGGGAGCAGGCGCGGCCCAGGCTGGCCCCCCGGCGGCGCCAGCCTGGGTCGGCTCGGGCCCTGGGGTGCCAGCCCCGGCCGACCACCCCCAGCCCGCCCAGCACTGCCGGCCCCCAGCGGCCCAGCGCACCCCCCCCGCTATCCCGGACCGGCTCCCGGCCCCGCGCACCCCCCAGCGGCCCGGCCCCGCGACCCCGGACCGGCCCGCGGCCCCGCGCACCCCCGGCTCCCCGCCCAGCCCCGCGGCCCGGCGCACCCCCCCGCTACCCCGGACCGGCTCCCCGCCCGGCCCCGCGGCCCGGCGCACCCCCCGCTACCCCGGACCAGCTCCCCGCCCGGCCCCGCGGCCAGGCGCACCCCCCCGCTACCCCGGACCGGCTCCCCGCCCGGCCCCGCGGCCCGGCGCACCCCCCCGCTACCCTGGACCGGCTCCCCGCCCGGCCCCGCGGCCCGGCGCACCCCCCCCGCTACCCCGGCTCGCGGCCCCGCGCACCCCCCCCCCGCTACCCCGGCCCGGCTCGCAGCCCCGCGCACCCCCCCGCTACCCCGGCCCGCGGCCCGGCGCACCGCCCGGCTCCCGGCCCGGCACCGCGCCCCCGGCTCCCCGCCCGGCCCCGCGCCTGGCCCGGCACCATGCCCCCGGCCCCGCGACCCCGGCCCGGCCCCGCACCGGCCCGGCCAAAGAGGCCCCGCCCGAGCCCTCCATTCCTCCCTCCCGATTTTCCCGGACATGCCCGGCTTTTGGGGATTTCCCCCCGGACGGGGATTTGAACCCCCAAAAGCCGGACATGTCTGGGAAAATCCGGACGTATGGTAACCCTAGGTATTGTAAATATCATCTTCCTCTGCCCTGTCTTTCTCTGCTACCAAGTCCTCCTCCATCCCCACTCCATTGGCCATTTAACAGGAAAATTATATAAGAAATTCCAGGTACTCCTAGTGCTTGCCTTTGCAGCAATTATAAGCTAGTCTGCTAGAGTTTAATTGTTGCTTTTAATGCAGTTCACTGCTTTGCTTCAAAACTATAATATCAGTTTTATGACTTGATTGTTAGCAGCAGTCCACAACAAGTCATTCTTCAAAGAGCTATAAGTCTATAGCATGCAAACCGTAGGTCTATAGTACAGGTGTTCCAGAATCTGCTAGCATTAGGTAATCCAGCAAATAGTCTTAGGGGTTCCAGGTTTTTTGCATTCTATCTTGGTTTATTCCACTGTTCAAGCCATCTGTTTCTCACTGTACCTGCAACACTTTCATGCTTTAATTTGGTCATCTCTTCTGTGATACTGAAAGACAAGTGTTGATAAAAGGTTAAAAGAAATTGTAAAGGTTTACTGATGGTTAGAATATTTGGTTTCTTTATGAATTTTTTTTATCTTTGTGTCAAAATGATAAATTACATTTGGGAAGAAAATTCTTCTTTTTTTTTCATTTCACTCTCCAAGCCAGTTTGAGACCAGATGGTGACATTTTCCTTCATTATACTCCTAATCTGTCCTAGGAATTGAATACTCAAGAAAAAAGTCACACCAATTATAGTGGGTTTTGAGCATAGGTTTTTATCATAAAGGAACATAACCTGAAATTTCTTGAAGGCTCTATTATTATAATAGAAGTAATATGCATATGAATGAAGAGGTGCTTAGATTTTTAATTGTGTCAACTTAATGTTGTTATGACAATGGAATTTCATGTAAAAGAAAGTCTCTTGTTTTTTTAAAAAAGGAAAAAATTCTAGCTGCATTGCAGCTGTATTGTTTACTAACATAGTTGGTGATATATTAACATGGAGTGCAATTACTAGAGCTGGTTTGCCAGTGCTGCAAACTTATGTATCCCTCCAAGCTTTTCATGTTTGTATTTGCTTTTCACAGTTAGTCTATTGCCCACTAGGTTCATGATAAAGATGGAGGATTGTGATATGGTGTTCACTGCACACTGGAAAGGAAGGGGTTAAAAGTAGCCTAGGGAGGCTGCACCGGGGGCATTGAATAAGAAAGAGGTTGCACGGAGCAACCAGTCAGGGCCCAGTGGGCTCACATAAAAGGGAGCTGCAGGGCAGAGCAGGGTCAGTGACTGTAGGGAGCCCAAGCAGAGAGGACTATGTTCCTAGTGGGCTGCAGGAAGGTAGCATCTTGGACAGGGCAGCTGCTGGCAGGAACCAGGGGAGTAAGAGAGAGTTCCTGGCTGGCTGCTAGGTTGTGTTGGCCAGAGGCCCTGAGAAGAGGGCAAGGAATGTGCTGGGGCCGTAGGGAAGTGGCCCAGGGAATTGAAGCAGCACTTGCGGAGAAGTTAAGGAGAGGCAGCACAAAACTGCTACCTGCAGGGTTCCTGGGCCAGGACCTGGAGTATGGGCTGGCCCAGGTTTCTCTCTTCTCCCCACTCCCCCCAGTCACCACTGGGAAAGTTACTCCCTTCCTCCCGGAAGGGGGAAATGTGAATGTTGTCACAGCTGGAAGGCTGAGTCATGAAGAGGATGCTGTGATACTTGGACTGAGACAGGTCTGCAGGCGGAGAAGGCAGTGGGAGAGGCACCACCAGGCGAGGGCATGCGAGTGGAGAAAGCTAATCCCCGAGATGGCCATCAGGAGGTGCTGCTCTGTGAGTGAACTCTGTCACAAGGATAGAAATGGTCAAAAATTGCACCAGTGAGTTGGCAAGAAAATACAATTTTTTTCACACACACCCCTCCCAAGGATGTGAGTCAACATAACTGCTCGAAGGAATAACAAAATGTTCCAGTCCACATCACTGCATCATGATTGCAATCAGTAGATAGCTTTACTTCCTCTTGTGTGAGGTTAGTCCCAGCTGGTCCAATATTCAGCTATAGGAGGTGAATATGGATTCTAAACTAGGGAGAAAACCAAACTGATACATTTGGGGTTGATTCTCAGACATGAACACAATTCAGTTTCAGGGGGTAGCCGTGTTAGTCTGTATCTACAAAAACAACAAAGAGTCTGGTGGCACCTTAAAGACTAACAGATTTATTTGGGCATAAGCTTTCGTGAGTAAAAACCTCACTGCATCCGAAGAAGTGAGGTTTTTACTCACGAAAGCTTATGCCCAAATAAATCTGTTAGTCTTTAAGGTGCCACCAGACAATTCAGTTTGTGTCCATGGGTTTTGGTTCGGGTTTGTCTCTAAAAGCATCCAACGTACTAAGAGGCTGAAAAGAAATGGAAGGACTCTACGCACTTTAAAATGATCCCATCTTCCATAAGCATGTAACAGAGAGAGAGAGGAAAAGAGGCAGGGAAGCCATACCCCTCCCCGAAACAGCTAATAATACATGACTCCCCTAGCACTTTTCAGCTGTAAATCTCAATGCACTTAACAAACATGGCTAAGAATTTTTACCGCCAGTTTACCTGTGGCGAAAATGAGGCATAGAGGTGTAGACACTTGCTCAGGGTCACAGAGTGAGTCAATGACAGACCTGGCAGTAGAATGTAAGTCTTTGGGCTCCCACTTCAGTATCTTTTCCACTGGCTGGTATAGTACAGTACCTTTCCATCCGCATAGTGTCTGAACATCTAGTATATCTCTTGTTCTTTATTTAATTATTTTTGTTGTAACGTTCCTTTCCTACACAAACGAAATGTCAGATTTCTTGCATCTGCAGCTCTAACTGTTTCACTGGAAATACCATCTCATTAACATCCATTGACAGCTCTGTAATGTACAGTTCATTAACTTATGACTATGTCATCAATGAGGTATTTTCATTTTTGCTTTGTTTCCTTGCGCTTTTATCCATGTAATTAGTACACATGGTCGTCACCATGAAAATCTTTATAGTTTTACCTTTTGATTAATTTTACCAAGGCATTTGCAGTAGTCCTTATGCTCAGCAAGTTGACTAGTCGGTGCTGTTTGAGTCACGAAGCCCTAACTTAGAGCAAATTGATTGTAAATTTGAAAAGGTTCTGCATCTCCCTGCTCTGTTGGCTTATGCTGCATCCACTGCAGTAGCATGTTCTCAACCCATTCTAAGCAGACAGACTCTGTGACTAAAATGCCACAGTCTGACTAGGATGCAGGGTGGAGCTGCACTGCTCCAAAAAGAAAGCCAAAGAGATTGCACAAATCCCCAAGGCACAAATCTCTCCCCGGGCTGCTCCCCACATGTAGGGAGTGCACCTTTTGCATCAGCCATTAGGCTGGTGCTGAATGTTCCCTCTGGCGCACTGGCCCCCCTCCATGGGCTGGTATGAAATGAGGCTACAGCTCAGAGTTCTGTCTGCTCCCCCTTTCAGTTTTCTGCGCCCATGGATGCCTGGGGGAAAGAGCAGGCGTGAGCATTAAGGGCCTAATCCAAAATCCATTCCATGTAATGTGTATCTCTCCACTGACTTCAGTACTGAGAGTTAGATCAGGCCCGCATTCTTTCCCCAATTACAGGGACTGCTACTGCAAGTGGCATCTGTGCAGCTGTGCTGGGCTTAATTTCTACCTCCTTTACCGGAGCTGTTTAGTTAGTTTTCAGCTATGTCTTTTGGGGCCTGATTCTCCCCAGTGCTACCCCAGTTTTACACCACTGATTCCACTGACATAAATGTGGTGTGGTGAATCGGGCCCATTGTGTGTCAGAACAGTGCAAAATTAGATGCCACATCTGAGGGAGAGCTCAGTGGTTTGAGCATTGGCCTGCTAAGCCCAGGGTTATGAGTTCAATCCTTGAGGGGGCCATTTAGGGATCTGGGACAAAAATCTGTCTGGGGATTGGTCCTGCTTTGAGTGGGGGGTTGGACTAGATGACCTCCTGTGGTCCCTTCCAACCCTGATATTCTATGATTATGTGTCTTCACTGTACTGTGATTCAGGCAAGTTAAGCCTTTGTGGACTTGAAGGCACATTAATAAACTATGTTCATTAAAGGCAGACTTCTTAATCAGAAATTGGATTGCAGACCCAGTACCAATGAGATGCTTTAGTTTTATGTTCAGCCTGGGCATTTATTAAAGGTTCCAAACTGTATCATAACAAGTGCTGAAAAGATATTGGGACAAGGCATTTATGAGAGAAATGTGTGGTACAGCTAGTATGTTCATGCTAGTAGCCATGACACAAGCAATATAGCTTGAACATGCTGTGATGTAATACATAAATGGAATTTTAAGGTAACAATATCTTTGTTTTGCCACTACTAGAACTGATGGATTTACATACCACCCTCTTTGTCAGAGCTGAAAATCTGCCTGTGCACCTGGAAATGATTTCGTCAACCATTACTGGAAACACTGATTCAAAGGTCACTTCTGGCTTCATTGCTTTCTGGTGGGGATGTTCACAAGGAAGATATTGCAATGTTGCTGCTCAGCAAGTTTTCTTGAGTATCTAGGAATAGAAGCGGATACAGGCTAATAAAATATTTGCCCATCTTTAATTCTGAAACAATGGAATTATGGTATATGAGCACTGTAAGTCTAGCAGCATTAGAAAATGTTGTAAAAATGAGGCATGTTTTGAAGAACGGAGGTGCCATCTAGTGGAAATAAAACAAGGCTATCACATTTAACTGTGAAAGGAGAAATTGTACCTTCTTCACATCACGCAAGGAGCAAGGTGACCAAAAAGCATCTTTCCACAAATGATTTCACAGCCACTGCAGAACAGGCATCATGCCATAGGAATGAGAATCAGAATCTTCTGAGCTCTAATCCTGACTCTGATCTGTGTAGTCTTGGCTTTTATATGGACTTGCTGCATGACCTTGGACAAGTCATGATAAGTTTGAGCCCCAAGTACTCCAGAGGAGCATTCAGTTCACCTGGAGGAAGTGTAGAGGTGGCTTTGTTCCAGCTTCCCTTCTCTGTGGATCCTATGAGGGGAGGGGGGCAGCTTCTGAGTGCTCCCAATGCAGGTTGTCAATTTCAGGGTCGCTTCAACTTTTGCAGGCAGATAGCAGCTTCCTAGGAGCTATTCCATTGGGCAAAATCTCAAGAATGCATTGTGCGCTGGCCCTAACTCCTACACTGCTGGTGATGGGAAGATGGGTCACATGTGGCTTCTATGACAGGGCAATCTTAAGCTGCTGCCTTAACAGAAATTTAAATCCCCTTTAGTTTACCAGGTGCTGAGGATGTGGGTCTTAATGTCTGTGGGCCAGATCCTAGCCCTCACTAAGGCTGCTCTGTGCTGCACTGATGGTTCAAAGCAACTTTAAAGCTGGCTCTACACCATTTCCCCTAATCTAGGCACAAAATGGTATGGTCAGAATGCTGCTGCACTCCAGCAATCCCCAGCCAGAAAGGTCTCTGGGAGCTGTTGTTACTAGTGCAGTTTAGAATAACCCTGGGGCTGCTCTAAGCTGTTCCTTGGGACCAACCCAGTATCTAATAGTCTTAAGATCTCAGCACATCTGTGCCAGGCATAGCTGGCCCTGAGGCTATGGCCCTCCGTGTATGTTTCTCCATCAGTAAAATAGGTTTAATACTATCTTCCTATCTCATAAGGGTGTTGAGAGGGTTACTGAGTTAGTGTTTGTGTGGTGCTGTGCTGTGTATGTGTTTAGCATTTACTTTTAGGGATTGTAAATCCATAAATGGATCCCGATGAAATCAAGCGCCACAAAAATGAAGTTCAAGTCTCAGACCCTTGAGGTGGGAAAACAGACCTATATTGGAAAAAAAAATGTATATAACACATGAAACCAGTCTCACTTCCCTGTTCCTTCCCTTCCCCTTTGTTGTTCTCCCATTTGTCTGTTGTTCTCCCATTTGTGCCTCTCGAGTCACTTGTCCCAAAACAGGGATAGAGCCTCTCTTATTAACAGTCTGATAATTGCCTGCCCATGATGTAAATCCACTGACTGCAGGGGAACTAGCATGGTTCTGCTGAGCAGGAAATGGGGGGAGGACAAAGGGGCTTCTGCAGCATCTGCATGTTGTGAGCTGGGGCTCCCTACTGGCCTCTCCAGGAAGCCTATAGAGGGGGGACTAGCTGCCTACACTGATCTACTGACCTAATGCCGCCTGTAGGGTTTGCTAGTGAGCTGCTGACAGCCCTGCAGTCCTGAGGACACAGTAGTAATAATGGAGGGGGTTGTGTGGCTGTATCTCATGCTGACCCTGAGCTGAAGATTTACTTTGTGAGGGCCTGTGATGGGGTGTTCACCCCACACTAGCCTAGAAGGGGTTAAAGAGGCTGAGAAGGGGCCAATTAACACGATAGGCTGCAGCTGAGGGGAATTAGATGGCCTAAGTAATCCCCGAATGATGATGGACCCCAGTTGAGAAGGAATGGGTGGAGCTAATATAAAGCCAGGAAAGGAGCTGCCGTGAAGAAGCCTGTTGCCCTTTTCTGGAAACTAGGGAGAGAAACAAACAACCTAGGGGAGAGGGTGCAGGAAAGGACAGCAAGGTTTAAGACAGTGGAGACTTGGCTCCTGATTAAAGGGTCCCTGAGCTGGAACCTAGAGTAGTGGGCAGGCTTGGATTCCTCTACCTGCCACTGGGGAAGTGGCACTATATGGGCCGTGAATGGGAAGGCTGCCTGCAGGGCCGTCCCTGGGGGGTGCAGGGCCCGGGACAAATCAGCCCCTGCCATAGATGAGGGAACTAAGGTGCAGGGGGTGCTGCATCACACCCGGGCTCCTCTGTCTGCTGGCCCCACATGCCCGGGGCTCCTCCGGCTGCCAGCCCCGCACACCCGGGTCTTGGGTGCCAGCCAATCGCACTGGCCCCGATTCACCATACCCAAGGGATGGCTCTGGCTGCCTGAGACGACTTGTATGGAAAGACTTGATACCCTGGAAGGGAAAAGCTATTGTGACCTGCCCAGGCCAAGCCATGACGTGATAAGCATCCAGAGTCACAGGGAATTGAGAGAGAGAGGTGGCACAGTGCACAATGAGCAGCGGAAGGGGGCATTGGAACTGGAAAGAGCTAATCCCCAGAGCGACCAGGAGGAAGTGCCCTAGCAATGAGAGGATGTTGTGACAAGACCATCTAGCCTCTTGAAGTGTTTTCACCTTATTAACCTTAATATACACCGCTAAGTGCCATAGCTGCCCAACATCTCAGAGCCTTGTCTACAGTAAGGATTTTTTCCAAAATATGTCCACTGTTGCTATCACCAGTTCAGCTCCATTGGTGGTACCAATGCTGAGATCCTTGTGGCAGACATGCTACCACCTCCCAGTTTCAAACACTGTCAGTTGAGACCTGTGCTAAGCAGGGTTAGGCAAGGCAGTGCTTCAAATGCTGGTGGCAACCAAGAGCCTGTTTACACTATGGTCTCCTAGCACCCTCAGAGCCGAACCAGTGTTAGCAAAGGTGTAGACAAGACTCAAGAGTCTATCTGCATGAGGAAAATTACCTGCTGCTGTCAGAGGTTGTCAGCAATGGGTTGGGTCTCCCCTTGTTCCCCCTCAACTGGTGTTGAAGAGATTTATAAAGGTTAGTGTTAGAAGGGGTTAAAACTTTTTCAGCACTATTACTGAAAGTATGTTGGACACCCATTCTACCAGGCAGCCTGTCTTTAATGGTGTTGAAAATGATTTTTGTCCCACAGACACTAGCAACTAAATCATTTTTATCACCAGTTGAAAGGAAAATGGTGCGTAAGGGCAGGGGGGAATTCTGTTGCTGACAATGGTTGTCAGCGACAGGTCATTTTCCTAGCATAGACAAACCTTTAAAATGTTTCCAGATCTCATGGAATAACTTTGGTTTGTGCTAAGCCTGCTGGTGTTTGGTTTGCAGCAAACTCTTTCTGTGTAAGAGACATTATTTATATTTCACTCTTCGGCCATGCAAGAGGGATTTCTTTTGTTGGCCTGCTTTGTTCTTTTTTGCAATAGTGCAGCTCTTCTTTGTTCTTTTTGTGGCCATAGTTTATCGTCTGTCTTCCTTCTCCATTGCTGAAAGCAGATGAATCCATGCTTTGCCTGGCCACAATCCCAACAGATGCTTTTCAGGTCATATAGTCAGGGACTGACTGTTCCATTGGGGAGGAGCGGGGCAGAGGGAAATCACATCAAGGTGAAATGACTAATTTTGCTTTTTCTTTTCTGGAAGCTTTGGGTATAAGTATGGAAAAATGGTCAGTCACCAATATTACTATTATTCCCAAAATGGCAAATTTAAGCCCAAATTCATGAAAAAGATCACAATTTGCTGAACAAGTGCATAATGGAAACATACTACATCCAAAGACGTGTATTGTGATTCCATAAGGTACGAAATACTTACGTAAGGTCAAGATGGATCAATAATTGAGTGAGAGCCACAAGGACTTCATCACTTTGAGATTTTAGGATGAAAGGCACTATGGAACGTGAAGTAATAACAGTAATAGCAAATAAAAATTAGATTAAACTTAGAACTATAAAACTGGATTCACTCTGAAATTTTCACAAAGCAAAAGCCATTCAGTTCACCAAATAACTCTCAATACTCAATCCAAGTTTGTGATTGCTGATGAGTTGGCATGTCTAGCTCCCTATAGCAACTTGTGTACCAATATCAGGTAGTTGTGCAGGACTCATATTTAAAGTTCTGAAGCAAAGTTCTTTTTTCTAGTCAAATAGTTTGCTCCAGTAATTTATCATTGAAGCTTTCTCCTACCAATGAACAATATGCTCTAAGCACTCTGGTTTAATTACTGTTACCATATTGCTCTTGCTTTGCTGTAAATAACTTTTTGTCTGTGACAGGAAATATACTAACCAATTCACTGAAATTCAGATACTGTCAACCCTGATATTACAAGTAGAATAGTAGCTAGATGGCATACATTGTATTTTCATCCCCAGTCTGCAGAATGCCCATAAATAACTTGGGGAGAAAGCATGATGCCTATATAATTTGTTGTCAGATAGAAAAGCAATTTGTAACACAGGGAGGGTGGGGGAAAATGTCAGACTCTTCCTTGAAAACCATTGTGGGATTTGTTTTGCTTGCTGCAGTTTTGTAACTTGTGCTATCAGAAAATTGGTCTTCAAAGGTCTTTGGCTGCTAATTCATTCTAAGCCTTGGGCTTACTTTCCAAACCAAAGAAGTAAAAGTCACTCTTTAAATCAGACATCACCACCTGCAAATGGAAATGTGGGTGTTGGCATGTGCTGATTCCTTATGCTAAGTTCTACCCTGAGTTATACCTATGAAGTTTCTGTGGACCCTAGTGTGACTGCACAGATGTGTCGGAGAGCAGAATTGGGCCTGTGGGAAGAAATAATAGTGATTCTTCTTTTGTGCTACTGTAATTTCTCAAGTCTGTTTTCCCCCCCTTATTAAATGTTCTTAGCCTATGGCTACACTAGAGAGCTTACAGCAGCACAACTGTACCGATGCAGCTGTGCTGCTGTAGGCTCTCTGTGTAGCTGCTCTATGCCGACGGGAGAGAGCTCTCTTGTTGACATAATTAAACCATCCCAAACAAGCGGCAGTAGCTATGTCAGTGGGAGAAGCTCTCCTGCTGGCATAGCGCTGTGCACACTGGTGCTCCTGTTGGTGAAACATATGTTGCTCAGGTGTGTGTTTTTTCACACCCCTGAGTGACATAAGCTTTGCTGACATATGTGGTAGTGTAGCCATAGCCTTAGATTTAACTCTTAAGAGTGGGAAATAAAAGAACATGCTAAGGTTCAGAGATTGCCTGTGAATTGGCTGATGCGGGGACAAAGTTGATGAAGCGGATGTGAAAGAGGATGTTATTTCTGGGTTTTCCGTTCTTTTTTTTTTCTCCCCAGAACCTTGTGTTCAGCTATTAATGTCAGATCAGTAGATGCATACCTTTCCACAGATCAAACTATTTATTAAATTGTCTCTTGTCAAAGGCTTCCATTACTTTTGTGATGCTATATTAAAAAGGAAGGTGGCCGTCTACACCAATGTCGTCACCAATGTTACAGCATTGTGATAAATCATGTACAAAGTATGCCTTGTAAGGTAACATTGGAAAAGTTAAAATCTGCTAAGTATTATTATCCTGTTTAAAAGTGTGTATCACTATTGTGTATGAAGTTGTGTTCCTGGGTAACACCCACAAGACAGATTTACATCACGACAAGCCAGCCATGTGTTGATGGACCATTCAGGAGAATCAACTCTTCCAGTGGGGCCACACACCCTGCCAAGGATGCCTCAGACAATGGATGCCCATGACTCAGCAGGGCAGATAGAACATGTGTTCCATGACTCCATGTTTGAGCCAGTATTTTTCCATGCAGATGGACTAGGGATATTTATTGGAGAGTGTGACATCACCTCAAGGCCGCTTTCCTGCTCCACATCTCTGGACTGTGATTTCTAACAACAGGGGAGCTTTGAGCAATGGACTGAGGACCCCAATAGTTTGGATGTACCAGAGAGACTTATTACAGACTGGCAGATTTAACATCACTGTTATTACCCTGATCTACAGACTCTGAAATCAACTGTAATGTATATGATTCATTTTAACCTTTTAATAACTCTCTTCTCTTTTTTATATTAATAAACTCTTAGTTTTAGTTTACAAAAGGTTTGGTTTTGGGGTAAGGTCTGGCATATACTCTGACCTGGGATGAGTGGCTGGCTCTCTGGAGCTGGAAGAACCTAATGTGATTTCTGTGATAAATTATTAAAACCAGAAGTCTGGTTTGTCTGGGTGACACCAGGGCCGGCTCCAGGCACCAGCTTCTCAAGCAGGTGCTTGTGGCGGCCGCTCAGGAGAGGGGCAGCAGGTCCAGGTATTCAGCGGCAATTCGGCGGACGGTCCCTCACTCCGGCTCGGAGTGAAGGACCTCCCGCTGAATTGCCACCGCAGATCACGATTGCGATCGCGGCTTTTTTTTTTTTTTTTTTTTTTTTTTTTTTGGATTTGGCTGCTTGGGGCGGCCAAAACCCTGGAGCCGGCCCTGGGTGACACATAAGGGGTTATAGGGCCTGAAGGGAACAGTGTGTGGCTTCAAAATAACTAGTGTAGTTTTTTGGAAGCACACATTAGTTACTGGCTTGGTGCCATCTCATGATAGAATATACCACCAGTTGTTTTCTGGCAGTCTGACCTGAGATTGGCACTTTTAGCTATGTCCCATACTGGGCACTGTGACAACTTTCTCTCCTGGTCATAGGGACTGATCCAAAGCTCACTGAAGTCAATGGTAAGACTTCTACAGTAACTCCTCACTTAAAGTCCTTCCGGTTAACGTTGTTTCGTTGTTATGTTGCTGATCAATTAGGGAACATGCTCGTTTAAAGTTGCGCAATGCTGCCTTCTAACGTCGTTTGGCAGCCGCCTGCTTTGTCCACTGCTTGCAGGAAGAGCAGCCCGTTGCAGCTAGCTGGTGGGGGCTTGGAACCAGGGTGGACTGGCAGCCCCCCATCAGCTCCCCTCTCCCCTAAGTTCCCTGTGCAGCAGCTGCCCGCAGGCTAGCAATTGCTGCTGTCCCTCCCCCCACTGCCATGTGCTCCTCCTGCCCTCTGCCTTGGAGCTGCTCCCCGAGACTGCTTGCTGTGCGGGGAGGGGGAGAGGGAAGATAGAGGGGGGCTAATGTCAGGGTGTCCTCCTCCCTCCTGCTCCTGCACCCCATTTGCCCCATTTTCCATAGAGCAGGGGGGACACACAACAGGGCTCAGGACGGAGGGGGCTTGCTGGCAGCAGCTGCGGTCTCAGCAAGCTGATCTAATTAACAAAGCAGTGTACTTAAAGGGGAAATGTGCATCTCTCTCTCTCACACACACCCACACCCACACACACAGTGTGTGTCTCTGTCTCTGTCTGTGATGCTGTCTCCCCTTCCTCCATTCCTGCTGCCTTGTAAAGTGTGAGAGTTAACCCTTGAGGGCTCAGCCAATTGCTAGTTCATCATTTAGCAGTAAGACATTCCCTGGGAAATATCCCACTCTCTGACTCCTCCACCTCAACCAAGCTTCACAATCATCATCACTGTGTACCAGTATTAAATTGTTTGTTTAAAACTTATACTCTGTGTGTGTGTGTGCAGAGAGATGCACATTTCCCCTTTAAGTACACTGCTTTGTTAATTAGATCAGCTTGCTGAGACCGCAGCTGCTGCCAGCAAGCCCCCACTATATATACATAGTCTTTTGTCTGGTGAAAAAAAAATCCCTGGAACCTAACTCCCTCATTTACATTAATTCTTATGGGGAAATTGGATTCACTTAACATCATTTCGCTTAAAGTCACATTTTTCAGGAACATAACTACAATGTTAAGTGAGGAATTACTGTATTAATGTCAGTGGGTTTTAGAGCAGGCCAATAGTGAAGGGAGAACCATGTCTTCTGGCAGTGCTAGCAGTAAAAGCTGGTAGATGCCAGATGATATCCATCACAGGACAAACATCCATAAGGCCCTGGAGTCTCCAAGTTTCAACTCAAAAATGTTCTTATAAGTAATTCTGGCCTGGAGAGGCACAGTATTCACTCTATGCAATTAAAGAGGACATTTTCCTTCAACCACAGAAGGACCTTTTGTGGAATCAGTGGAATCTTCAGTCTCCCTCCCCCTGGGGAAAAAAGAGTCACTTTTAGAAAATGTTTGCCATTTTCCTGCCTTCCGAAGGATTTTATTGATGTCTAGTTTTGTTGTAGAATGATGGATGAAGATGGATTTATGGCTCCCCTGGGTAAAAAGATCCTAACTAGCACTCTGAGGTTAGCAAGGAGGAGATTAGAAAGTGTATGTGTAGCTTTCACTCACCTGTTCCAACCTAGCTTTGTGTCATTCCTCGAACTGCTGAACCATGTAATAAATGGAGGGTTAACCATTTAAGAATCTCTCGCCAATATGGACATTTTCATGAACTGCAGCCCTATTGCTGCTCAGTCTGAACTTCTCTAAATCTCTCAGAATGGCTGAAATTATTAATAGTCATATAAATTACATGTGGATTTTTATGCTGTATTGTATGTCTTTCAACATGAAATATGCCACCCTGTTTTCTGTAACAGCCTAAAAGTCTGCCTCTGATAAGAGGAGTAGTAGACTCCCTGGGTTTGTTGTTATAGGGCCCGTTCCAAAGCCCAGTGGAGTCAATGAAAATAGAGCAGAACCATGCTTCTGATAGCATGACACACCCATGGAACTGATTATGCTGTGTATAGTTACTGGGTTTGTTAGCCATTTAAAACAAAATATTCCTATTACAGCGTGAGCTGTCAACTAGTCACTTCAGCACATCTAAGAAGAAAAATACAGTGGAACCTGCTAATGGTGAGTTAACGATAGTAAAACTCTCTTTACAGTGGCTTGGAAGTCTAATTGTTTCAGTGCATTGCAGTGTGTAAACGACAGTTCTGGCTAGAAACATCTTTTTGTGAAAAATAAATTGCTGAAAGAAGATTCCACTGAATATGTAAACTTAAAAAAAAAATTCCAAATTATCCAACTGAAATCTAACTTCTGTATAGCCCTTGGAATCTCATCTATAACATCACATTTAGGGGGTTGTTTTAATTAGATAATTTTGTGAATAGATACTGGTCACTAAATCTTTTTTTTCTTTTTTTAAGTTAAATCATTATGCCTTATCCCCCAAATTTGCCGTTGCAGCACGGGTCTGTGCCAAAATTCCTTCAATTTCCCTGCTCTGACTAGAGCTATGTGTGCCTAAATAATTAATAATAAAAAATGCACACCGTTGGAATAAACACCTAAACAAAAGACAATCAGAGTGGCATGAGTATTAGAAGATAGTCAGTGGACCAGACTCTTTGTTGTGTAGTCATTTACATTAGTGCAACCTGAGTACAAAGTGGGTGTAACATCTACTAAATCAGAATAGTGGTCATTTACACTTCCTTTGCACTGATATCAAGGAACCCAGTGTTTTTCTCGTAATCAGCATCCCAGGCTTTCCCCTGTATCCCTTCACAAAACACCTCCATGTGGTTGGGGGTTTTGGCAGAGAGATTTCAATATTATGTCAGTCACTTCCATCAACCAACCACAAATGGAGTCCTGTCTTAGTCCTGGTTTAGACCCTTAATGCTGTAGTTAGGTCGACCTAGCCTCCAGTGTAGACACGAGTAGGTTGATGGAAGGATTCTTTTGTCAACCTAGCTACTGCCTCTCAGGGCTTGTCTCTACTTACCAGGGGACTGACACGTGGCAATCGATTCACCGGGGCTTGATTTAGCAGGTCTTTAGATCAACCGCCGATCGCTTGCCCATTGACTCTGATACTCCATTGGAACAAGAAGCATAAGGTAAGTCGATGGGAGAGTTTCTCCCGTCTACCCAGCGCAGTGTAGACACCACAATTAGTCGACCTAAGATATGTTGACTCCAACTACGTTATTCACATAGCTGGAGTTGCGTAACATAGGTCAATTTAGCCCCATAGTGTAGACCTGCCCTCAGAGAGGTGGATTATCTACATCAATGGAAATCCCATTTCCATCATTGTAGGAAGCATCTATGCTACGGTGTTACAGCACCATATCTGTGTTGCTGTAGTGGCTATAGTGTAGATGTGGTCTCAATCACTGCTTTTCAGTACACCTCTCAGTGCCCCTCTCACATGGACTCTTATTTTTCTCTGTGCTGGGAGCCAGGAGGAGAATTCATACTAATCTGGGTTGAGCCACCAATTTTAAGGACCAGTTCAGCAAAGTGCTGAGTGCTCTCATTGACTTCAGTATCTCACAGAAGGTGCTTAGCATCATTCAGGATCGAGCCCCTAACATGGGACCTTGAGCAAGACCCTTAAGTCTCTTGTGCTTCAGGCAGCCAGCTGGTTTGGAACAGACTAATACCTGCAACGTAATGCTTAAAAACCTGCTTCTTTACTTTATAAATACACTTGAACTAGTTGCAGAACTGTTTAATGTAGATTGGATTTACAAGGGGCATCAAGGGGATTATAGCACTTGTTTGCAAACCTGGATCAAACCTGTCAGAGCCAACATCCCAAAACCTGTGGGATTAACATCAATTACTTGAGAAATAATGAAAGAACAGCAAAAAAAAAAAAAAAAACAACAACAACAAAACAACCTGTCCCATTATCTAGAAAAAAGTAATTGGTTAACAATACAAAGTGGATTTAGGATCAGCATCATAGGTATGTTGGACCAGATCATTAGATTAGTAATGGCTCTTTAGAAAGCAATGTAGAAGAGTGATTATTGAATGGTATTGTTTGTGGTTTTTCTTTTTTGGAAAGTTTATGACATGCTTTGGAGAGAGAGATTATTAATACAATTCGAAAAGAGTGGTGGGAAACTGGGTAATGGGTTTCTGAAGGTAGAACAGTTCAGGTGAGACTGGGGACAGAAACATTTAAAATCTGGAATAATCAGAGTAGAATTCCATCACGGTGTGTAATCTGGTTATTGCTATTAAACACAATGATTGATTGGCTGTTATTTCTGTCCCCCCTCTCTACTACTTTCCACAAAGGAGGCTGGGAATTTTACTTCTCCTGCTCCTTCTGTCTGACACTGTTGCTCTCTCCAAGCCATTCTGTAACTTTAATAACCTTTTTTCACTTTACACTCTGATCAGCATGGAAATGTGCTCCTTTTTCCTTTTCCTACCTTACTCATCTTCCTATTCTTCCCACATCTTAACTAGTCTCTAGGTATACTTCTTTGCATAAGTGTAAGAGGCAGAATGATCTAGTGGTTAGAGGAGACTAGAAATCAAGATTGCTAGATTTGCTGCTGCTGCCGGCTCACTGTCATGACACAGTCAATCCAAAAGGCCCACATTTTCAAAATAGTCTACTAATTCCTGGTGCATCAGTTTTTGGATGCCCAACCTGAGCAGCATTATACCTGACATTTAAGGGGTGCTGAGAAGCTGTGGCCATCATTTTCTCCAGCTGAAAATGTTAGGCTCGGCACATTTGAAAATTGGGCATAAAATATTTGTATTTCTATGTATCTATTTTGGAGGATTTATTCTATTTTTCATTTTATAGGATCATCAATCACCATGGCATCTGGAAACAAAGTTGAGCATCCAAAAAATAAGATGATAAAAATTAATGGACATTTTTGAAAATATTGGCCTTAGTCTCTGTGTGCCTCATTTTATCCATCTGTAAAATATTTTATTTCCGAGGGGAATTTAATGTTTGGGGAGTACCTTGGGATCCTCAAATGAAAGATGATGTCATAAGTGTGTAGTTTCTGTTATTATTTTTACCCTTGTAACTTTCAGCTTTCTATTATTTAGCTTCCTTTCTTTCTGGCATTTTCCCTTTCTTGCCAGAATACAAGTTGCTGTAGCCAACTCTGCAAAGCATTCTCATTGTCATATGTCTTTTCCTTTATTTGTAGGTATGCAAAAGGTATTGCATTAATTATAATAAAATTAGTTGATTTAGGATGTGATCCAGCAGGATTAGAGCAGTGGACTCAGGAATCAGGACTCCTAGAATTTTTACCATGGACTCATAGGACCTTAGGCAAGTTACAGGACTTTCTGTCCAAGGGGGGCTCCAGCCCTTGCAGAAGGGTTGGAAAGATTTAAGGGGCCCATAAGAGAGATGGGTAACCTCCGGTGAGCTTTTAGCATGCATATAGGAATGTCTATTATTTTTATATGTTTTCTCTGCAATGCTTTTACCCGAAGAATAAATGTGCTTGCTTGTGTGGTAACTTGAAACTGCTGGCAATACTCTAGTTCACTGATACTCAGACTGAGGCTCGTGAGCCGCAAGTGGCTCTTTAATGTGTCTCCTGCAGCTCTTTGCAGCATGTGGTAGTAAAAGAACTGTGTGATTTAATTATTAACCAGTCTAAGGGTATGTCTACACTACAAAATTAGGTCAATTTTATAGAAGTCGATCTTTAGAAAGCGATTTTATACAGTCAATTGTGTATGTCCTCACTAAGCACATTAAGTCAGCAGAGTGCGTCCTCAATACCATGGCTAGCATCGACTCACAGAGCGGTGAACTGTGGGTAGCTATCCCACAGTTCCTGCAGTCTCTGCTGCCCATTGGAATTCTGGGTTAAGCTCCCAATGCCTGATAGGGCAAAAACATTGTCGCGGGTGGTTTTGGGTACATGTCTTCAGTCTCCCCTCTCTTTCTCCCTCTGTGAAAGCAATGGCAGACAATCATGTCACACCTTTTTTCCTGGGTTACCCATGCAGACGCCATAGCATGGCAAGCATGGAGCCCGCTCAGCTCACTGTTGCTGTTGTGAGCATTGTAAACACCTTGTGCATTATCCTGCAGTATGTGCAGAACCTGGCTAGGAGCCGCTAGCACAAGGACGATTGTGAGGAGGACATTGACACAGATGTTCCTGAATGAACAGGATGTGGCAATTTGGACATCCTGATGGCAATGGGGCAGGCTCATGCCATGGAACGCCAATTCTGGGCCTGGCAAACAAGCACAAACTGGTGGGACTGCATAGTGTTGAGGGGGGAGGGATAGCTCAGTGGTTTGAGCATTGGCCTGCTAAACCCAGGGTTGTGAGCTCAATCCTTGGGGGGGCCACTTAGGAATCTGGGGCAAAAAATCAGTAGTTGGTCCTGCTACTGAAGGCAGGGGGCTGGACTCAATGACCTTTCAGGGTCCCTTCCAGTTCTATGAGATAGGTATATCTCCATATATAGCTATGGGATGATTCACAGTGGTTGCAGAACTTTTGCACGTGTAAGGCCACTTTCCTGGAACTTTGTGAGTTGCTTTCCCCTGTCCTGAAGCATAGGAATATCAAGATGAGAGCTGCCCTGACAGTTGAGAAGCAAGTGGGGATAGCCCTGTGGAAGCTTGCAACGCCTGACTGCTACCGGTCAGTCAGGAATCAATTTAGAGTGGGCAAATCTACTGTGGGGGCTGCTGTGATCCAAATAGCCAAGACAATCATTAACCTTCGGCTAGCTAGAGTAGTGACTCTGGAAAATGTGCAGCTCATAGTGGATGGCTTTGCTGCAATGGGATTCCCTAACTGTGGTGGGGCGATAGACGGAATGCATATCCCTATCTTGGCACCGGACCACCTTGCCAACCAGTACGTAAACCACAAGGGGTACTTCTCAATGGTGCTGCAAGCACTGGTGGATCACAAGGGATGTTTCACCGACATCAACATGGGATGGCCGGGAAAGGTGCATGACACTCGCATCTCTAGGATCTCTGGGCTGTTTGAACAGCTGCACGAAGGGACTTACTTCCCAGACCACAAAATTACTATTGGGGATGTTGAAATGCCAATAGTTATCCTTGGAGACCCAGCCTACCCCTTCCTCCCATCGCTCATGAAGCCATACACAGGCAGCCTGGACAAGTAGTAAGGAGCAGTTCAACTATAGGCTGAGCAAGTGCAGAATGGTGGTAGAATGTGCCTTTGGACATTTAAAAGCTCACTGGCACTGTTTGCTGACTAGGTTAGACCTCAGCGCAACCAATATTCCCATTGTTATTGTTGCTTGCTGTGTGCTCCATAATATCTGTGAGAGTAAGTGAGAGATGTTTATAGTAGGGTGGGAGGTTGAGGCAAATGGCCCGGTGTCCGATTTTGAGCAGCCAGACACCAGAGCAATTAGAAGAGCACAGTTAGGTGCGCTGCGCATCAGAGAGGCTTTGAAAACCAGTTTCATGACTGCCCAAGCTACGGTATGACAGTTGTGTGTGTTTCTCCTTGATGCAAATCTGCCCCCTTTGTTGATTTTAATTCCCTGTAAGCCAACCACCCTGCCCCCTTCGATCACAGCTGGCAAAGGAAATAAAGTCACTATTGTTTTGAAACCATGCATTCTTTCTTTATTAATTAAAAAAGGGAGATAACTGATAAGATAGCCCGGGTGGGGTGGGGTGGGGGACGGGGAGGAAGGAAGGAGGACAAGGCCACATTGTTTATTGTAGCCACACTACAAATCAAAACTATTTGAATGACAGCCTTCTGTTGCTTGGGCCATCCTCTGGAGTGGAGTGGCTGGGTGCCCAGAGCCTCCCCCACCACGTTCTTGGGCGTCTGGTTGAGGAGGATATGGAACATGGGGAGGAGGGTAGGCGGTTGTACAGTGGATGCAGTGGTTGTCTGTGCTCTTGTTGGCTTTCCTGCAGCTCCACCAGATGCCTGAGCATGTCCGTTTGCTCCCCCATTAGCCTCAGCATTGCCTCCTGCCTCTGCTCATCGTGTTCACTGTATGCTTTCCTGGCCTCTGCCACTGAATGCCTCCATGCATTCAGCTGTGCCCTATCAGTGTGGGAGGACTGCATGAGCTAGGAAAACATGTCATCACTAATGTGTTTTTTTCGCCTTCTAATCTGCGATAACCTCAGGGACGGAGATGATAGGGGAAGCACTGAAACATTTCCACCTGCGGGGAGATAAAAAGGTAGAGTAGACTTTAAGAAAATACATTTCTGAGAACAAAAGGGAGACTCTTTCACAGAGAATCAAGCAATTCACAGCAGACAGCACATGTGCTTTAGGTGCAAGGTCGCATTGACACATCACACATGGCTGGGCAACAGAATTCGGTTTCCAGGCAGCCATGGTAAGCCAAAGGGTAAGCGGGGTTGGCTTCTTCCGCCTTCATAACATGTGGGAATGGTTTCAAACTGCAGCGCCCTCCTTTCCCATAGCAAGCAATGCCAGTTGGGTTTGCCATTTAAAAGGAGGGGCTGCGGTTTTCGGGTAGATGTGCAACACACCCCTCCCCCCACCCCAACCGTATGGCTATTTGGGATGATCCCTTCACCCCTCCCCCCCACTGCATGGCCATTCTCAGGAATGATCCCTTTTAGCCAACCGCAAACAGCCCAGCATGAACGGGGTCCTTTTACTGTTCCCTTACAAAAATTCCCTTATTTCAACCAGATGACCATGAATGATATCACTCTCCTGAGGCTAACACAGAACTATATAGACCGAATGTTGCTTGAATGTGACCAAAACCCAGGACCCTTCGCTGCCATGTGCTTTGTGCTGCAATGATTCCAGACTACTTGCTACTGGCTTGGCATGGTAAAGTGTCCTACCATGGAGGACAAAATAAGGCAGCCCTCCCCAGAAACCTTCTGCAAAGGCTTTCAAAGTACCTCCAGGAGAGCTTCATGGAGATGTCCCTGGAGGATTCCCGCTCCATCCCCAGACACGTTAACAGACTTTTCCAGTAGCTGTACTGGCCGCGAATGCATCCCAAGTCTTCAGGGGAATCAAACATTAAACACAATTGCTTTAAAACCCTGTACTGTAGTTACAAATGTTCACTCACCAGAGGTGCCTTCTCCGGCTTCAGGGTCAGGGATCCCACCTTGGGAGGGTATTGGCTCCAGGGTGATGAAAAGGTCCTGGCTGCCGGGAGAATGGATTCTCCGCTTGCCTGCTGCGCATTCTCCTCCTCCTCTTCCTCATCCACAAAATCCTCCTCCTGGTTGCATGAGACTCCCCCCTTGCAGGTGTCCTCGGACAGTGGTGGGATAGTGGTAAGGTCCCCCCCTAGAATGACATGCAGCTGATCATAGAAGCGGCATGTATGGGGCTCTGACCCGGAGCAACCGTTTGCCTCCTTTGTCTTTTGGTAGACCTGCCTGAGCTCCTTAACTTTCATTCGGCACTACTGTGTGTCCCTGTTGTAGCCTCTCTCCACCATGCCCTGTGCGATTTTGGCATATATATTAGCATTTCTTCTTTTTGATCGGAGTTCTGCCTGCACAGATTCTTCTCCCCATATAGCAATCAGATCCAGTGTCTCCTGTTCGGTCCATGCTGGAGCTCGTTTGCAATTCTGGGAGGACTGCATGGTCACCTGTGCTGCTGAGCTTGCCACACTGACCAAACAGGAAATGAAATTCAAAATTTCCCAGGGCTTTTCCTGTGTACCTGGCTAGTGCATCAGAGTTAAAAGTGCTGTCCAGAGCAGTCACATTGGAGCACTCTGGGATAGCTCCTGGAGGCCAATACCATTGAATTGCGTCTGCACTACCCCAAATTCGACCCAGCAAGGTTGATTTTAGTGCTACTCCCATCACTGGGGAGGAGTACAGCAGTCGATTTTAAGAGACCTTTAGGTCGATGGAACGGGGTTGGATGTGTAGACGCATTGCTTATAAAATCGACCTAACGCGGCTAAATTCGACCTAACCTCGTAGTGTAGACCAGGGCTTAGTTACTATCCAGTCAGGATGCTTTTACTATGCTATTAACCTGTTTTAATTTTAAAATAATAATACTTCATCAGTCATTTTGCTGAGAGAATAACGTATAAAAATAGTAAATGAAACAACAAACTCCTACTACTGTGGCTCTTCTGGGTAAAGTTGATCTCTCTTTTGGCTCCTGAACCACTGAGGTCTGAGTATCACTGCTCTAGTCATAGCTCTCAGAGAGAAAGCAAAGCAGGCTGGCTTGCTGAGAATATTACAGGGAGCCGTGCAGCCTTAAAAGCCCAGGTCAAAAGGGAGTCAGACACTGGTCTCTGCCCAGAAGAGGGGATGACTGGGAGCCAGAAACCTTTAAGTGGGTGCTCTGAAGAGAGGGGGAAATATAAGTGCAGTTACTTGGAAACTATGGGTGTTTAGATTTGGGCTTTGGCTCAATATAATATAGAGATAAAGACCAGCTGTATAATGTGAATACAGATTCAAATTTGTATTTCCACCTCTCTCAAACTTCATATCCAAGATTTTGGTCTATGATTTGTGTTTATTTCCAGATGATTGTGAGGCAGAAAAAGGGAATCTTTAAATTCTGGGACTGAAACTTGACAATAAAACGAAACTGGAATGCACACCTCTAGGGAATAATCACTCTTAGATTCAGAGCAAGAGCCAATTTAATGATTCACTGTGGTACAGGTACAGATTTGGTAGGGAGTATTTTGGTCCCTTTGAGGCAGAGATCTTGCTGGCTCTGTCATTGATTATGTTAAGAACATTATTTAGCAAGCAGAAGCCTAACAACTTGATTTGAGATCAAGCAATAGCTGTAATGTTCTTGGATAGTGCTGTTGCTTCAACACCTTTTGTAGGACTCAGGGGTGAACCCGAAAACACACCCAACAGTTCAGGTTCTCATGGTGCTCATACATACAATCTGAACCTCTGGAATCTCCAATAATTGGATGGAAACCTAGTATCTCAAAGCACTGGGTTTCAGATACGCTCTGCTTCCAATCAGGCCAGAAATAGTGTAAGAGTAAATCTTCTCGTGGTATTTCAACACTTCCATTCCTGGCCATAATCTGGAACTGCAGACACACATGAAAATGAGAAATAAGGGATAGGGATGATTGATTTTCTTTTTCATACCCCCTCCCCCAAAAGGGGGGGGGTCAAATACCAAGTTTCCCAACTGTGAATATGATTGATATTCCCATAAATAAGCCAAATATCACCGATTTTCACATGAATTCTGATAATTTAGTACTCTCTGGGCCTGCTGCTGTCAGCAGAGAGGAGAATAAAGATCTTCTCCCCAGCTGGCTCAGCTCCTTGCCTCTGGAGGGAAGAAAAGTGGCTATTTCTCCCTGGCTGGTTCAGTTTCTGCTCCCCAAGGCCTGAGAGTGAACATGAAGACCCTGCTCAGTTCCTTACTGTTGCTCGTATTACCAAGGGATTAGAGGGGAGAGGAAATGATCCTCTTCTTCTGGGAGCAACAGGACTTCTGGCAGGAGCTACAAAAAGAGAGGTGTGTTCAAATATTGGCAGAATATTCCAAATGGGAGAGGACCACTGTTCTACTGATGTTAGGCCCCTTACATGTTCTCTCTCTCAATCTGTGTATGTGTGTGAGAGAGACAGAGAGAGAGACCTTGTCTACACTACAAAGTTTTGTCAGCCAAAGCTGCCTTTTGCCAACAAAACAGGGAGATGTACACATTACAAAGCTACTTTTGTCAGCAAAATTCTGCTGTTTTGCCAACGAAATAAAACCACCTCAACGAGAGGCATAAAGCCTTTTGGGGCAAAGTTAAAGCGACAAAGGGTCAGTGTAGACACTGCTGTTTGTTTTGTCGACAGAACTGGCTTCCACCAGTACCCCACAATGCCTGTGTGACCGCTCTGCTCACTGTTTTGATCTCTGCTGCCCTGCAGGTATGCGCCCCTCCCCTTTCAAAGCTCTGGGAAGTATCTGGCAGCTCAGCCTGCTGCTCAGTTTGGGGAACAAAGAGCAAATCATGAGCGTGGAATGCTCCTGTTCTGCCCTGCACTGGGAGCACAGCGGCAGGCAGACTGCTGCTGCGAGGAACAGGGGGGACAATGGATGACTGCTGTGCTGCTTTGACATTCTTCAGCATGGAGAGCTCACAGAGCTGCTCAGGATGCTGCTTCCGGCAGCTGAGGGGGCTGTGGGAGAACTTGGCGAGAATCATAGAACCATAGGCAGGCAGGCAGAGCGGTCTGCATTAGGGGAGACTGCTGTGCCGACTGCCAAGCAGAGACGGGGGCTGACCTGGGGTGTGTGTCCCGCTCCCCCGCCTCAGGATAGGTGATCAGCCTGCTGTCTCGCCTGCCCCAGCCACACCACTCTCCTTTCCCTCCCCGCACACACTTCAGTTGAAAAAGCAGCTGACAATCTACTAGGATGCCCCTGGAATGATGGGACTGAGAAACATGCCTCATGTGATGCTGTACCTTCCCCATGAGTCATTGCAACACCCTTCCCAAAGCACCCTGGGATAGCTACCCACAGTGCATTGCTCTCTGTGTCGATGCAAGAGCTGCTAGTGTGGATGCGCTCTGCCGACACAAGGAGCTACTGTGGACATGCAACAACGGTTTTAATTAAAGCACTTTAATTAAAGCAGCATAACTTTTGCTGACAAAACTTTGTAGTGTAGACATAGCCTTTGTGTGAGTGTGAAAAGTTGAATTTGGGGTAGAAGTTCAGGTCAGTTTCTATTTTATCCAAAATACTTGGCATATTCTCACTTGTTGGCCCTAAGGTAAAATACCTACAGAAAAAAAGCTGATAATTAATTATTGTCATGACATAATGGGAAAGAACTGCAGACACACTCACTTTCTTCTAACATTCAACAAGGAACAGTTTTTTTCGTATTAAAGCAAACAGTGTGATACTTAAAGCTATTACGTCTTTCTTTTGCTTCACTGAAGTGATTCTGACTAGTACCTTTCTTAGTTCCCTGTCTTGCTTCCTACTGCTGATCTAAAGTAATGACATCCACACAATTATTAAGTGTGAAATGCTGTGTATTCATTAGTGATATTAAAATGCTAGTTTTGAAGAGGAAAACTAAGATTTTTTTTAATTAAGTGCCAAAATTTGAGTAAGAGAAATCCAAGGTTCACATGCATTTACATGTATGTGATTATGTGTCTGTTGCTGTGACTATGCATATAGCCATTCAGACATCCTAATAGTATGTGCAATTTGCATGTGCAAATTCCAATTTGCACCCACCATGTGTGTCATGTAAATACGATTATATGTGCATTGAGAATGTGGAGTGGAGGCCTCTTTGAAAAAAATTATCTGTAAATTAGCTAAGTGACTAATTTAACTAGAAATAGACAAAATTGAATTATTTTCTTTTTAAAATAACGTAGTATATATAACATGCAAATAAATTCGCCATTGAAGCCTCAGCTTCCACAAATAATTCGTTTTACAATCAGGCCAGTAAAAATATAGAACTATTCATAGTAGAAATGGTGGCTATTAAATACATGCAAAACAACTGCAGGAATTGTCTTTCCAGACTTTGTCAATAAATGGATATGTGTTTTAACGTAAGGTAATGCAACAGTGGCATATTAGATTTAGAATTCTTTGTTCTTAGCGTGTGTCCTAGATTGAGGTGTTAAATTTATCTAGATTGTTAATTTTCTCTCTCAATTGAACCAAAAATAATTGTACAAAAATTAAACATAAGTAGTAGCAGGACATGAAATTAATATCAGTGATTCACCTTAATGTCTTTCTGGCAATTGAGAGTTTGATTTTATTTTAATGTTTATTTTTCAAATGCCACTTTTCACAAAAAATTGGCACACTGGAGTAATTGTAACTTTCATTGTTTAGTTCTAAACACCAGTTATTAATGGGTCAAACTGAAATCCAGAAAATATTGTACAAAAGCACCATTCTACACTTCAATCCCTAATGGCCTGTCCATTTTTTTTTAAAGTGAAACATCCAATTATTTATTTCAGTTTTCCAATGAATTATTTACATTCCTTTAAGCAATGTAGTGGAGTTGAGATGAAAACCTGAATGGTAAGCAGAGTTCTCTGACTATGTCTACAGTTAAAATTATTACTCAAATCTTTCAGTATCCAGGCCCTGATTCAAGCCAGTTATTTAAGCATGTGCCTAACTTTAACTACATGGGTAGTCATAGAATCATAGAACTGTAAGGGACCTTGAGAGGTTTTTTTAGTCCAGTCTCCTGCACTCATTGCAGGACTAAGTGTTATCTAGACCATCCCTGACAAGTGTTTGTCTAACCTGCTCTTAAAAATCTCCAATGATGGAGATTCCACAACCTCCCTAGGCAATTTATTCCAGTGCTTAACTACCTTGACACTTAGGAACTTTTTCCTAATGTCCAACCTAAGCCTCCCTTGCTGCAATGTAAGCCCATTGCTTCTTATCCTATCCACAGAGGTTAAGGAGAACAATTTTTCTTCCTCCTCCTTGTAACAACCTTTTATATACTTGAAAACTGTTATCATGGCCCTTCTCAATCTTCTTTTCTCCAGACTAAACAAACCCAGTTTTTTCAATCTTTCCTCATAGTTATTGTTTCCTAGACCTTTAATCATTTTTGTTGCTCTTCTCTGGACTTTCTCCAATTTGTCCACATCTTTCCTGAAATGTGGCACCTAGAACTGGACACAATACTCCAGTTGAGGCCAAATCAGTGCAGAGTAGAGCGGAAGAATAACTTCTTGTTTTTTGCTTACAACGCTCCTGCTAATACATCCCAGAATCATGTTTGCCTTTTTTGCAACAGTGTTACATTGTTGATTCATATTTAGCTTGTGATCCACTATGATCCCCAGATCTCTTTCCGCAGAACTCCTTCCTAGGCAGTCATTTCCCATTTTGTATGTGTGCAACTGATTGTTCCTTCCTCAATGGAGTACTTTGCATTTCTCCTTATTGAATTTCATCTTATTTACTTCAGACCATTTCTCCAATTTGTCCAGATCATTTTGAATTTTAATCCTATCCTCCAAAGCACCTGAAGCACCTCCCAGCTTGGTATCATCCGCAAACTTTATAAGTGTACTCTCTATGTCATTATCTAAATCATTGACGAGAATGTTGAACAGAACTGGATCCCAGACCAATTCTTGTGGGACCTGACTTGATATGCCTTTCCAGCTTGACTGTGAACCCCTGATTACTCTCTGGGAACTGTTTTCCAAACAGTTATATACCCACTTTATAGTAGCTCCACCTAGGTTGTATTTCCCTAATTTGTTTATGAGAAGGTCATGCGAGACAGTATCAAAAGTCTTACTAAAGTCAATATATACTACATCTACTACTTCCTCCCTATCCACAGGGACTTGATGCCCTGTCAAAGAGAGCTATTAGGTTGGTTTGATATGATTTAGTTCTTGACAAATCCATGGTGACTGTTACTAATCTCCTTATTATCTTCTAGGCATTTGCAAATTGATTGCTTAATTATTTGTGCCATTATCTTTCCAGATACTGAAGTTAAGATGACTGGTCTGTAGTTCCCTGGGTTGTCATTATTCCCCTTTTTATAGATAGGCATGATATTTGCCCTTTTTCCAGTCCTCTGGAATCTCTTCCATCTTCCATGACTTTTCTAAGATAATTGCTAATGGCTCAGATATCTCCTCAGTTAGCTCCTTGAGTATTCTAGGATGTATTTCATCAGGCCATGGTGACTTGAAGACATTTAACTTGTCTAAGTAATTTTTAACTTTTTCTTTCCCTATTTTAGCCTCAGATCCTACCTCATTTTCATTGTTGTTCACTATGTTAGACATCCAATCATTACTAAACTTTTCAGTGAATACTGAAACAAAAAAGTTGGTTAGCACTTCTGCCATTTCCACATTTTCTGTTATTGTTCCTCTTCTCCCCTCCCTCTCCCCCCCCCCCCCCCGCCAATTGAGTAATGGGCCTACCACGTCCTTGGTCATCTTCTTGCTTCTAATGTATTTGTAGAATTTTTTCTTGTTACCCTTTATGTCTCTAGCTAGTTTAATCTCATTTTGTGCTTTGGCCTTTGTGTTTGTTTGTAATTTTACCTAGTTTCCACTTTTTGTAGGACTCTTTCTTGAGTTTCAGATGATTGAAGATCTCCTGGTTAAGCCAGGGTGGTCTCTTTCCTACACATAGTTTGCTCTTGTGCCCTTAATAATGTCTCCTTGAAAAATTGTCTATTCTCTTGAACTGTTTCCCCTTGTAGTCTTGCTTCCCATGGGATCTTACCTACCAACTCCCTGAGTTTGCTAAAGTCTTCCCTCTTGAAATCCATTATATTTATTGTTCTGTTTTCCCTCCTACCATTCCTTAGAATTATGAACTTTGTCATTTCATGATCAATTTCACCCAAGTTGCCTTCCACTTTCAAATTTTCAGTCAGTTCCTCCTGATTTATCAAAATCAAATCTAGAGCAGCCTCCCCCCGAATAGCTTTCACCACCTTCTGAAATAAAAAATTATCTCAAATACATTCCAAGAACTTGTTGGCTAATCTGTGCCCTGCTGTGTTATTTTCCCAACAAATGTCTGGGTAGTTGAAGTCCCCCATCGCCACCAAGTCCTATGCTTTGGATGATTTTGTTAATTGTTTAAAAAAAGCCTCATCCACTACCACTTCCTGGTTTGGCGGTCTGTAGTAGACCCCTACCATGACATCACCCTTGTTTATTACCCCTTTTATCCTTACCAAGAGACTTTCAACAAGTCTGTCTCCTATTTCCATCTCAACCTCAGTCCAAGTGTATACATCTTTGATATATGAGACAACCCCGCCTCCCTTTTTTCCCTGCCTGTCCTTTCTGAGAAAGCTGTACCCTTCTATACCAATATTCTAGTCATGTGTATTAGCCCACCAAGTCTATGATGCCAACTGTGTCATAGCTGTGTTTATTAACTAGAATTTGTAGTTCTTCCTGCTTATTCCCCAAACTTCTCGAATTAGTATACAGACATCTAAGTTACTGATTTGATTTCCCCTCTGTGTTCTCTCTTCTCCCTGTTATAATGGCCCATGATCCTCCCAACTTCTGACCCTTCTCCCAGGTCTCCACGTTTTTGACTTACCTGTGTGCTTTTGTCTTCCTCCCCCCATCAAACCTAGTTTAAAGCCCTCCTTACTAGGTTAGCCAGTCTGTATCCAAAGATGCTCTTCCCATTCCTCAATAGGTGAACCGCATCTCTGCTCAGCAGGCTTTCTTCCTGGAACAGCATCCTGTGGTCCAGGAAGCCAAAGCCCTCCTGGCACAGCATCTGTGCAGGCATTCATTCTCTTCCAGGATGCATCTGTCTCTGCCTCAGCCCCTACCCTTGACTGGAAGGATCAAAGAGAACACCACCTGCACCCCAAACTCCTTCACCCTTACTCCCAGAGCCCTGTAGTCACTTCTGATCTGTTCAGGGTCATACCTTGCAGTATCACTAGTGTTCACATGGATGAGCAGCATGGGGTAGTATCAAAGGGCTGAATGATCCTTGACAGTCCCTCTGTAATATCTCAAATACTGGTCCCTGGCAGGCAGCATACCTCCCAGGATGCCATGTCAGGGTGAAAGATGGGTGCCTCTGTCCCCCTTAGAAAAGAGTCCCCATCCACCACTACCCTACATTTCCTCCCAGCCTTGGGGACACAGCGCTTCTCCTCCTCCACCTTTGGAGGCAATTTCTCATCACTTGTTGCCAGGGCAGCATAATGGTTCTTCATCACGATGGTTGATAGGTTCAGAGTAGGGGTGGAGCAATGTCTGCTGCCATAAGTATCCAGTATCCAGTTTCCTCCCTGGGACAGAGCCATATCCTCCTCCCCTGGTGGTGTGACAGCAATCCTCTGTAGCTGGATAGCATCCTTAGCCTTGGATGTCTCCACGTGAATACTCTCTATGAATTCCTTGTGATCACAGGTGCTCTTACAAACTCTATCTTAAACTCTGCTGTTTGCGATCCTCCATTCACTAGCTTCCCTTAGTCGCTTAGCTTCTGGCTTTTAAGGCCTTCTCTCCTAAGTCAGCACTCATTAATCACACAGGGGAAGGGTGATCACAAGGCTGATGGCAAAAGTCCAAACAGTCCCCAAACACACAATCCCAACTGACCCTGTAACTTTAAATAACCCAAAAGCATAGGCTCTGACTTTTACTTTTCCCTGGGGGTGCTCCACCCTGAGGTCCAGCTCCCATTGCCCCACTCTCTTCCCAAGGCTCCCCCCCTGCTCTGCCCCTCCCCCAAAGCTCCGCTCTCACCCCACCCCTTTCCCCAAGGCCTACCCTCACTTCTCCTCTTCCTACCCTCACTCCGCCTCTTCCCGCTCCCACTCTGCCCCCTTCCTGAGGCCCCAACCTGCACACCACTCGCTGGTTTCTGCCCTCCCCCAAGTTCCTCCCTGAGCCACCAAACAGGTATTTGGTGGCATCGCCTATCAGCTGTTTGGCTGCATCCCTGATCAGCTGTTTGGCAGTGCCCCTGATTAGCTGATCAGGGGTGCTGCCAAAAAGCTGTAGCTTTTTTTTCCATGGGTGCTCCAGCCCTGGAGTACCACGGAGTCTGTGCCTATGCCCGAAAGAGAGAGAAAACAACAAACAATCAAAAACCAATCAGCAATACTAGCTCACTCACACCTAAGATTAGTACTCACACCTTGTTCATTCAGCAGGGAGATCTCCTTCTCTCCCTCTCAAACTCCCCTGTTTGCTGTTCCCCCCTTTGCTAGCTCCCCACTGACTTGCTAGCTCCTCACTTGAAGTCTTACTGAATATGGGCCTCAGACAGGAGTTACTTTTGTAGAATTCTATACAGCGAAGAATTTAAGGCGATTAGAAATCAATATTTTTCTTTTAATACATGTTCATCTGTAATTGGATGATAACAAAAATGTTGGTAGGAGAGTAATGAAAATAGTAAGAAAAGAAGCTGATTAGAACATTCCTTTATCCCCAAAGGAAATAATAAGTGCAGCACCCTTCAGATATAATTGTTTCTAAAATAGCAGGTAGAAGGCTTGCTACTGCTCTCATTGAAGTCAATGGCATCAGACCCATAATGGATACAAAAATAAAAGGAGAGTAAGTAGTGAAAAGGCAGTCCATAGCAAATACTACTAACTCATGCATTTTACAGCAAAAAAGAGGCCATCTTTCAAACTAGCATTCAACTGTGCCAAACTAGCATTCAATCTACTACATCAATTAATCTAGCCCTACTGCCAAAGCAGGATTTTGGATTAGATTCAGTAATTGTTTCTTTAGAGTAGGAGCAGCCTACTGATGAGCAATACATAACATTGTCACATAAGGAAAAACGACAATTTCTATGTATAGTGTAAAGATATTGGAGAGAGAAAAAATTATTCAGAAAAAACAGAAATAGTTCAGAATTTCATAATGCTTCAAGGGAAAAAATTACTGTAAGGAATTGTAAAATTCATTAAAGAGACCTATGTATTTCCCAAAGGATACAACAGCCATATGTACTGTGGAATAAATACCATTCACTAAGCAACCAGAAGATGGCATAAATGCAGCGAGCCTGATGTGAGGAAGGTTCAGATGCTATTATACGTTACAAGGATCAGACAGTGAGATTGCATCTAGAATACTGTGTTCAATTCTGGGAACCTCACCAAACAACATAGACCCATTCAGAGAAGAGCAACAAAAATGGTTAGAGAAAGATGAATTTGTGAGAAAAGATTAAAAAAGCGAAATCTCTATGGCTAGGTTAAGCAATGATGAAGAGAGGATATAGCTATCTACAGATATTTGAAGAATATAAACAGCAAGAAAGGAGAGAGATAATTTGAGAGGGATAGAAGTAATGGAGTTTAGATTGCATATCAAGAGAAGCATTCTGTCAATGAGGTCTATTTGTTTTATTTTATTTAGCATGTGCATAGTTGTCTAGCCAAGCGATGGCATCTTCAGTGGCGTGATGCAGTTCTTCTAGGCCACCACTGAGCCTAGTCAGCAGGCATTCATCGACAATGTGCGTCATTGTCTGTGTTGGGCTGGAGCTGCACAAAGGGCTGTCACGTAGGCCCCAGTGATACTGGTTGGCTGCACAGAGACCTTGCCCGGTCCAGAACCTGTTCAACAGGGACCATTGGCCACGGGGCAGGTCAAAACCAGGCGGGCAAATTGTGGGGTCGGCGACGAGGGATTATAACTGATATCCATTCCTCTCACCAGAGTGTTTCCGCCCTAACATCCTGGGGTGGCGGATGAGACCATAATGGGTAACGTGACAGCAAATATGTGCAGCTGGTGGTTTAAAAAGATCATTGTGCAGTGGCAGACTTGAGTTGGCATGTACTTTCTCCAGTAACTTGCCAGTGGCAACCTCTTGTCTGATATGAGGAGGAGCAATATTGCTCAGAACTGGAAATCATGGGAGTGGAGTAGGACGCAGGGTGCTGGAAATGATGCGTATGGTGGCATGTAACTGTGTATCCACCAGTTTGGTGTGTGACGATCGACTCCATACTGGTACGCAGTACACTGCCATCGAATACGAACACAAGCACTCCATGACGAACCTGCTAGTTTGCTAAGAAGATTGTTGCGCGTCTTAACTTCAGCTGCTGTCTTCTTCAGGTGGGCATGGTAACTCAGTGTGCAGTCTAAGGTCATGCCTAAATAGACCGGTTCTTCTTCATGCTTCATCTTCTGACCATTCAGATAAACATTCAGTTCTCGGGTTGTGCTGGCGTAAAGATGGAACAAACTGGAGACTGTTTTTATGATGCTTGGCTGGAGATGCCAAGTCTTACAGTAGTCAGCTAACTTTATCATGTCCCAGTTTAAGGTGGCATCAAGCTCATGAAATGTCCAGGCCTGGGTACCACAACAGATGTCATCTGCATAAATGAATTTTCCTGACTTCGTTGTTGGCAGGTCATTGATGTAAAGGTTGAACAGGGTTGGAGAAAGCACAGAGCCCTGGGGCAACCCATTGCTCTGTTGTATCCAAGCACTCGTTTTCTCCCCCATATGGACTCTGAACTGCCTATTGCGGAGGAACAGTTGTGCCATATCTTATCATAGGCCGCTGTTAGATCGATGAAAACAGCACCTGTTTTCAAGTTTCTCTGGGAGCTATTCTTAACAAGTGTGGTCAGCATGAATACTTGGTCGCACGTGCTATGGCCTTGGGTGAATGCTGGCTTGGTCAGGGCTCAAAATTCTCTCCACATCAGGTAATATATGCTGTAGGACCAAGCACTCCAGTGCCTTGAAGCACACCGACAATAATGACATGGGACGATAGCTTGATGCTTGACTTGGGTCCCTTCCAGGCTTTAGGAGGCCAATGACTTTTGCGGTGCACCATATTTTCGGTAGCCTACCTTCACTGATGACACTGATGAAGAATTTCACAAGCCGAAGCCAAGAATGGGGGCCAAGGTTCTTCAAGAATTCTATTATTATTTTCAGGAATGAGGTCTATTATCATGTGAAATAGATTCCCAAGGTAAGGGCAGGAAGTGCCAGCACTTCAATATATATATATATATATATGTATTTTTTTAAAAGACAAAACAGTAGACATTTAATCCTGGATGTCAGTGGAAGATGGAATAATTGAACTGCCAGGGCTTTTATATCTCTAATCTCTATGATTCTATGAAGAGAGGAAAGAACTGGTACTTGTGGTGGTCAAGAGCCTGTATTCAACAATTTTATGTATTATTTGTATTGTGGTATCTCCAGTCATGGATCAAGACCTCATTGTAGTAGGTGGTGTACAAACACAGAACAAAAAAAGAGCTTGCCCCCAAAAATTTACGATCTATTATTAGAATATTATGTAGTACAATGGTAGGAACCTGCTGTAGCCTGCTACCGTCTATTCTGCTCCCCACCCCCAGCCTTCTTCGATGATAGAGGACGACCTCTGCAACTACACACCATATCCATATACAGTATTGGTGACAAGTTTTGGCAAATGAATGAAACTGGTGAATTTTGAAGTTTCCTGAAAACTGTAAAAGAATATCACTTTCTGCCAATGCAAGGGGGTTTTCCCCACCAAACGGAAATTCAACTTTATCTCAATGGGAAGTGTGGGGCAGGAGGGAGTTGGAACCTGTAGTTCAATGGGAAAATTGGTGATTGCTGTAGGGAGTTTCAACAGGTGGTTCTTGTCCTCATGACAAGCAGCACTTACTCTTGGAAAGAGAACATTTGGACAGCAAAAGAGTTTGTGCAGGCATGTCAGGAGACAAGCTCTTTGAAAACTTCACTGAAACATTAATTAAGAATGTTAATATAAACCCATGTTCTTGCAAGTTCCCATCCCGTTATTACATTCTGTGTCTAGAATTTGTGCCTGCATTACCATAACATTGTTGCCAGCAAAGTTTATCTCACATCATCCCTTATGAAGTGGTCAGGATTAGACTCCTGCTTCTTTAGTCCTGGAGCCCCACAACAAATAGCTGAGAATTGTGGGAAGAAAAAGAAGCTGGGGATTCTACCACTAGAAAATGTAGAGTAGAATTATATCTCCTAATATCTTTATTTGTACTTACATCCACTATCACACTATACATATTATAACCTGGTCTCTTGGTTTGTGTACCAAATTAGAAGATTAATGAGCAGAACTTGTGGTTAAAGTATGGACTAGGAATCAGGAAATCTGGGTTCTGTCCCTGACTCGAACACCTACCTTTTGTAAGAACATGGACAAATCACTTAATCTTATGCCCCATCTGTAAAATAGGGATAATAATGTGCTCTCGCATTCTTTGTCTTGCCTGTTTAGATTATAAACTCTACAAAGCATAGATTTTCTTTTACCACGTCTGTTGGAGCTGAGCAAAAAAAAATCCATCCTGTGCGAAATTCCAATATGTTGACATTTTTAAATCACAAATTGGGCTGAAAGTCAAAATATTTCAAGGAATATTTCAAGGAATGAAAAGTTCTAAGAAAAAATCCATTTAGAAATGTCAAAGCCAAACACTTCGCTCTGTGGAACAGAATTGTAAGATTTAGTTTTGAGGAAGGTCAACAGTAAACTGTATTTCCCTATAGTGCTGCACTGCTTCATAAGAATTATAGTTCTGGGTACCTCTTGCCCCCTTATCTCCTATGGGCTGGGCTCTCTGGTTAAACTAAATCTGCCATGATGCACTGTAGCCGTATGACTCCCATGGGTGAATCAGAGAAGAGATCATGTTGTGTGCCATAGGAAATGTAGTCCAGTGAGGGAGTCCCTCCCATAGGGGAGAATAGTGGCATGAAGCACCTGGAACTACAAGTCTCATTGAAACAATGCAGCACTATAGAGAACTACAGTTCAACAAACCAAAATACTTCAATTCGGGTCAAATGTACCTGAAATGAAAATATTTTGATTGGATTTCCATCAGGAAATTGAAAAATTTCAGCAAGATCAAAACTACATTTTCTGTCAAAAAAATCATTAGAATGGAAAATTCCCAATCAACTCTAATGTTTACATAGAGTGCTAAGTACAATGGGACCCCCATTCTTGGTTGATATCTTTAGTGCTACTGTGATTAATAAAATAATTCATTTTACCAAAAAATGAAGCATTGTTAGTAATTAGCTTTCAGAATCATAGTCTAGGCAGTAGCCTGTTACTGGCTTAGTATTGCAGTTTTTAAGGCTATGTAGCAATGGCATTTGCTAGTTACATTAACCATAGATATTATAAGGGTGACAACTGAATGAAGAATAAAGATTTAATGAACGTTAATGTTGGAAGAGACTCTTCCCATATACAAGAGCTGCAAATGCAATGTTTATTTCACAAAGAAAGAAGTAGTTCCCATTTCTTTGTTTAAATTGCATAGGAATGGCAATCCTGTAGATAATTGGGCACAATTGATAGTAAAGTGTCTCTAAATCTGAGATAACTTTGTGCCTCTTGCTTTTCAGTTGTTTTGGCCGGAATTATTTATGAAGAACTCTTCATCTCCATCTTGATGCCTTATATGTAAATATCAATTACATAGTTTAATATTTAAAAATATAAAAATCGAATGAATCCCATAGTTTCATCCTAGTTAAAATGCACACAAATGAAACAGCTTATTGAGACCATACAAATTGATAAGTGCATTGCAAAACTTACAAATGACACATACATCTACAGAAACAGGTCAATGTGTTTTCTGTACTCACTGTAAAAGAAAATAATATACTTCACTTATGATAGAGAAAATTAACGCCCAGTCAGACACCTAGGGCAATTTGAAGTAATTTGATTAAGAATCATGATTTGAAAGTAAGTGACATTCTCAATGTAGCTGTACATGCTTGGTGAATAAACTAATCAGAAGGAGAAGCTGAGTCATAAGACAAAGCAGTCATAAAAGAAAATTAAACATTAACTTTTCCCCAGAGCCTCTGAAAGAAGTTATCAAAATCATTTCTAGATGTCAACAAGCTCATTTCAGCACCTTAGTTATTATTGTCACCACTAAGCTGTAAAACTGAAAGCTGTAAGTTCTTTTAAAAGATTGGAATACACAGAAAAATATATAGCAATGGAAGTTCATTCAATTCAAAATGATAGTTGTCTGCTTGATCCAAATTCTGTAAAAGGTGTCCCAGCCAGCCATCTTATTCTCCTTAAAGAGAGAGGGCGACTTGTCCGGTAGTCTTAGCACAGGACTAAGAGCAAGGAATTCCTCAATTTTATTCCAAACTCTGTCTCAGACTTACTGTGAGATAAGGAAGGTCACATGAAGTCAGGGGAGTTACATCAGGAGTGAATTTGGCCCACTATGTTTCAATATGTGTCTGTTTCCCATCTGTTAAATGTGGATAATATGTAGGTATTGGGAGAATGAATTACCTGAAGTGTATAAAGTGCATTATATAGTAAATGATTACACTGCTCTACAGCCAAAATGCTTCTGAAATAAATGTAGTCAAATTTTACTAATTCTGGGTCACTGAGAATGAAAATGATGCTTAAAATTGTTGATTGGCTCTAGTTTTCAAGATATGCTATTGGGTCAGTATATACGACCCTTGACTTGGGAATGGCGGAGGATAAGTGAGTTATAAAGGGAAGGGATCTCAATTTAAACCAGAAATGATTAAAATACATCTTTGACTGGATCTATGAATAAATCTATGACTGGGTTTGGACAGTACTTGCTTTTTAGGCAAAACTGTGCATTATCCAAACATTCCATCAGCTATATGCCCAGTATCCCACGGAGAAGGACTGCTGGTTCCTGATGCACCAGAATCATTCTCACTTGAGTCAGACGAGGAAGAGGAAGAGGATGAAACTTCTGGTCCTGAACCATCAATGTCACAGGACCCACATTTTCTCCCATCCTCCTCCTCTGAACCACACCTCATAGCACAAGGTGAACTGAATGACCTTGTCAGGGATTTGGAACTACCCAAGAGTAAGGCAGAGCTGTTGGGAGCAGGGCTCCAGACTATAGCAGTGGAATCTCCTGGCAGGTGATGTTAGGGTTTCCATGTTCCGTAACCGTCAAAAGGATCTTGTCCCATTCTTCTTCATGGAAGGTGATCTTGTAGCCTGCAACAACATCGATGGTGTGATGGCAGCCCTCAACATCGTTCACGATCCAGATGAGTGGAGACTGTTCATTGATTCATCGAAGACGAGTCTTAAAGCTGTTTTACTGCATAATGGCAATGTTTTGCCATCAATTCCAGTTGGTCATGCAGTCCATATGAAGGAAACCTATGACAACATGAAACAACTTGTTTGGCGGGGGAAGCGCTGGGAGGGAGGGAAGAAGGGAAGGGGAGAAGACGGAGAAGAGGAACTTGTGCAATGCTTCCTTGTAAAGTCAGCCAAACGACGTTATAAGGGAGCATTGCACAACTTTAAACGAGTATGTTCCCTAATGGAGCAGCAACATAACTTCAAAACAACATTAAGCGGGAGGATGTTAAGTGAGGAGTTACTGTACTTAGTTTTGGTTTGCCACTCTCCTGTAGAATGTTCCTATAATTCAAACTTGTGCAGCACTCTTCTTCTACAGTCACTTGTTTCCTGGCATCCCCTCTTTTGGTCATCTTTCTTGTTTCCCAACCCTCCTAACATTTGGCACCATTATTGAATCTGTGTTACTTTAGAGTTGTACTGTTCCCATTGGCTTAATCCTGGGTCAGTTGACTGTATTTTAGACTTGGGCAAAATGCAAGAATTTACAGTTTACTATTCAGACATTAAAATAACATTATAGATAATTTATAGGGTACTGTTTGCCAAAGTGGTGAACATACTATCCCTTATAGTTTGCAAGTTCACTACTGTTCACCCATTAGACTCATTTATTGTTATAGCTTGGTCAGCTGCCAGTTATTCTCATAATGAAGACTGAGCCTAAATACTAACCAACATTCAGCAGTTTCAAGCACAGGAATCAGATCAGCAAAGGAACTACACTGGGAGTTCTCAGGATATGTGTGTAGCCAAGGCAAGCAGACTGAAACCTCAATAGCTAAGGGGCAATAAAACATACTGTTCTCGTACAGCAATGGTTGTGGTGGCAAAGGACCTGTCAGAGGGGCTATTCAGAGCAGTGATGGTGTGAATTCATTCAAAAGTCCACTAGTAGTTGCTAGTGCACTGGCTGGCAAATGTGGTCATGTTGATTGATGGTGAGATAGAGGGAAGAAGGGGGCACTCAGGCCAGGTCTGGGAAGGGGAAGGCCAGAGAGGGAGTGTGTGAGGGGGAGAGAGGAGTAGTTTTTACTGAACTTTCCCAAAGGTTTAAAAAAATTAAAATAAATCAGATTTGATTCAGTTTCAGGGATGCTCACAGAATCAGATTGGTATTTATTCTTAACTAAACCAACTTATCTATCCATGGAATGCACTGTATGCCCTACTGCGGCAATTCTGAATTTAGACCCTGTGATGGGGTGTTCACCCTGTGATGGGGTGTTCATCCCACACAGGACTAGTCTAAGGTGGCCAGGTAGGCCTATTAACTCCACAGGCTGCACCTGGAGGGAGAACCAGGGTGCAGGGAATTGATTGCAAGCAGATTCAGATTGCAAGAATAGGTGGGGCCTATCAAGTAGGAAGCTGGCAACATACAGGGACTGCTGCTGAGATAGAGCAATCACTCCCTGGGAAGTGGGAGGAGGGTTTGGAGCTAGGACATCCAGAGATGGGGGGAATCAGGTAAGAAGCAGTCCAGGGAAGGAGAAGTGAGGGCTGGGAGAGTAAAGCCCAGAACTGCTGGGTTGAGGGTCCCTGGACTCAGTGTTTTCCCCAGGAATTGAAATCAGGGTGTGTGTTCAAATTTATGTGGGGAAGGGGTCAGGGCCGATGAGGGGTAAGACTGTGAGAGTGAAGGTGGGCTGTATGGCACCATAGTAAAAACTGAAAAATGTTTCATTTTTATTAGATTTAACTCATGTTTTAAAATCATTACACAAAGTAAAGTTGGCTACTCAAGCCTTCTATGAAGCACTACGTCTACATCCTTGGTTTCTTATTATAGTTTTGCACAACTCTGTTAATGAATTTCTTGAATGCAATGCGTTCATCTTTGGTGGCTTCTCGTGTGTCTGGTACTTCCATTCCTTCAATTGATATGCTCATTAGTTCATTCACATGATCAGGCAGAAGGCGACTTCTTTCAGAACACAAAATTCTATTCAATGATGAAAAAGAGCGCTCAACTGTAGCTGTTGTGACTGGGAGTAGCAAGAGATGAATTCCTACTTCTTTCATCCCAGGGAACAGAACACAAAGATCGGGTCAGTCGAGCCACTAGTGATGATAAAAAAGAAGTTGAAGTCAAATCTTCATTCATTCATTGTACGATATTCTACTCTGTGTTCAAATTCTCTATTCTGTCCTGAGCACATGGCAGCCCCATTGCTGGTAGTGCCTCACTCCATGCAACTTGTAGGTGTTTTATAGGACAGGGATCTGTAAAAGTTACATAGAGGTTGAGTAGAATCTAGAACTCGCTGTTGTAGATTTTTAAGAATCAAGTCTGTGTACTTTTTCAGATGTCTTAACAAACACTTCTTGTCCTCTTCACTTAAGGATTCAATATAAATGCCTTCATTAGTCAACTTGTGGACTGAAGTCTTTGCTTCTTCCTGTACTTTTTCAATGGATAGCTCTCTGATTGATGCAAATGTAGCTTCTATTGCTGGACAAAGATCTACTGCTGTTGTAGCAGATGCCTGGATGGCATTGTTTAATGACCCAACTGGTTTCAACAGTAGACTTACGAGAGAGAGAATGGCAATAGTCTTCTCTGAATGTAGTAGCAAAAGTAATCCACCAGCCTCACTACTTAGATCCATCCCATCTTGGTAGATACTTTCCAAAGCCAGTAATAATGGCAGGAGTAATTTTAAGACAACAGCCAAGGATCGCTCATGAGAAAGCCAGAGGGTTTTCCCAGGTTGGACTAATTTGAATTTCAGTCCCAGTGTATCTTCTATATTTTCCAAGATATTCAGTCTTTTTGGATTCTTGCTGAAAAAAAGAACATAATGAAGACATTAAATGCATAGATTTTTATGTCTTTTGAAGAGTCTGCAGCGCGTACTAGCACTAGTTGGAGTAGTTGGCCTCTGCAATGTGTATAGGAGAGATTAGGGTTACACTTTTCTCTGAGCAAAGCTTGTACTCCAGCATGTCTTCCAGAGACTTTTGCAACTCCATCAAATGCACAAGCAACCATCTGTTTGGGGTCCAATTGACAAGCATTTAACTCTTCTAAGATGTGGGTGGTCACAGATGCAGCCAATGTGTCTTCTATAACTTGAACATCTAGAAACGCACCTACTAGCCTACCACTGACATCAAGATAACATACACAATGATTTAATACTTAATGTTCATTTGCATTGGTGCATTCATCAGCCATGTATGCAAATTTTTTGAATGTGGTGAGAGAGTTCTTCACTTTTTCAACTGTTGAGTCTTTCACTGTTGCACCACATGCTTCTAGCCAGTCAGTTGAGTTTCTTGCAGAAAGATAGTGAGCATTTGCTGGTCTTGTTCGGAACCAGTGTTCAGCTTTAGGATGAACAAGTGACAATGCCCTTAACATTGGCCTCCAGTTTGTAGTGTGTGGTATTTCTTGTTTAAATAGAAAGTATGTTTCCACAGCCATGTTTGTTCGCATGAACTGTGTTGTGTCTCCAGCATTCTTAAGAGCCTCATTAACACTCATCGGTGTTGTCTTTGGTCAGTGGAGACTCAGAGTTCAGAGGTGCTTTCACATGAGTTCACCTCCCAGGTCGGGGGCAAGAAGGCACCTTGCTCATTCCTCCAGCTGCTCACTGTTCGCTCTGGCCACTGTTGTTCATTGTGCCACCGTTCACTCCATCGCTCTGTTGCCAATGGCCCTGCATCATCACCTTCTGCTGCCACCTGCCCCTGTGACCTCTGTGAGTTGGTCTCTTGAGGTTCCACCCAGCTCTCAGTGATTTCAGCTGAGCTGTCAGTGGGGGAACCTTGCTGTTAGTGCAGACTGGACCGTCTCTTCCACAGAAACACTGTCCCACAGCAGATCTAAGCACTTAGACCTGATTATCAGTGATTTCAGCTGTAGTGGTCACGTAACAAAACAAGAAACTAACATAATCAGCTCTGTCTTTAAACAGTGGAGAAGGGCCGGTCAAATAGTACTTGTGACTCAGGCAGACCATCAAGCAAAGCACATGTCCCACCCTCTCTCTTGATGCCCTCAATCAGCACAGGCTAAGTACAGTTCTACTGCCTTTTATTCATACAATAAGAATAACAATATTTCATTCTCCCTCCCCCTCCGCCCCACCCCTGCATTCAAGTGATTTGTAACCCAACCCCAGCCAAAATCTATCACTTGGGCAACACAGCTCTGTTTGATAGGTACCTAGGTAGATTAGGTGTGAATGTAAATACAATCTGATCCTGAAGCCTTTCCCCCCAGCCCCCAGCTCACCATTAGCTGTCAGGGAGAGCTCATTTAGACTTCGCTTACAAATCATAATTTGAAATTATTAGGTTGGCCACCATCACCGAAATGAATGCACTGACATTGTCCTAAAAAACAACAGCTGTATAAGGAAGCTAGTCTGTTTCATACTTTTCAAATCTATTATACTTTTTCAGATACACGTATTTTATCATACACTTTATATGCTTTTAAAGTGTGTATTAATGTTTCAATTTCAATTCAAATGTCCAAACAATCACTAAATTGGCAACACTGCATGTAACTAGTTCACAAAACGGGGGGGGGGGTTTGTTGGAAAAATTCAGGGGGGGTGTACACCCCCCCTGGGGGTTGTAGGGAAATCCTTGCCTGGACTGGAACCTGGAGTAGAGGATGGGCCCAGGTTCCCCTACCAGCCACTGAAGGAGTGGCACCTGAGGTGGTGAATGGGAAGACTGCCTAGGACAGCTGAAGGAAAGACTTTGATATACCCCAGAAGGAGGAACACTGAATGACCTGGCTGAAGGGACGGTCCCATCACAGTCCCCAATTCAGGAAACCCCGTAAGCACATGCTTAACATTAAACATGTACTTACTATGTTGCTTTGACTTCAATGGGACTTGAGCATGCACTTAAAGTTCAGAGGTTTAAGTTCACATCCCTATGTTTTCCTGAATTAGGCCTTAGCTAGAAACAAAGAGCTCAGTTCTGCCAGGTTGACTTCAGTTGGTCCTGACAGGACTCAGCAGTGCCCATCAAAAGCTCTCAGTATCTTGCAGGATCAAAGCCAGAAAGAGAGAAATTCCACAGCAGTTGTGGGTGTGCATGCAGCAGTGGGGTGGAGGAAGTGTGATTTAGTCCAAAGGAGAAGTCTTCTATTTCTTAAACAGCCCGGGGAATAGACAGGTTAGGAACATTCTGTGATGCTGACCCCTCTAGTTTTCTTAAACTTTGAAAAAGTAATTCTGGAGTTTATTGGAGCAGCATGTTAAAAGCACAATAGGATCTACTTCATAGTCTCTCTTTTGAAGCAATACATTATTCAGCCTTAGATTACAAAGAGTTGCACAGTCAGTGCCCTGGAGGTTTTTGGAATGGGCACCACAGTCAAGGTCACTGCTTTCACATCTTTACAACAAAGTTAGGTCTCAAATATCAGCCACTTTCTGTTGAAATCTTTTATTTTTCTTAACTAGAACTAGGAGAAGTATATCATGGATGCTCATAGAGTTCTCTAAACTATCTCACACATTCCTCTGTAAAAATAAAATTCAGACTGTTAAACCCTGATTCAGCAAAGTGCGTGTTTATGTCCATCTCTGTTCACCAAAGCATTGGAGTATATGGTTAAATGATATTGACCTCACTGAGAGTTAAGCATGTGTTTAAAAGCTTTGCTGAACAGGAAAGGACTTAAGCACATGTTGACGATCAAGTTCATGCTCAAGTATTTTGCTGAATTGAGATCTTAGTCAATTGAACAAGACATATAACTCAGTTGTGCAGCCTTTTCTCATTTTCGAGAGCACTTACTCACCCAATAAGTCCCCATATGAAGAAAGCTTGCACAATTGGGCTTATTGTGATGAGACAATATAAATATTCATCATATTTCTCTCCGTTGCCATATGGCAACTCAGAAGTCGGGAGGCTAGATTTTGCTCTGTTAAGCAAGTAAAAATCTAGAGTAACTCCATTAAAATCAGGTGAGTCATAACCTGAATTTACATTAAGGTAAATTGTTACTGAATCTTGTCCAAGCTCAGCTTTTTTGGGTAAGTAAACAACAAATGAAAAGCAAAGGCAAGAGGACTGTGAACATAAGCTGTAGACCACAAAGACAGGAACAGGACTCATGGGGGATTTTAACCATCCAGAGAGCTGCTGGGTAGGAAATACAGATAAACAGGCATAATCAGAAAGATTTCTAAATTGCATAGAGTAGAGACAACTTGTTGTCCAGAAATTAGAGACTTCAGCCAGAGGAGAAGCCATCCTAGATCTTCTTCCTCCTGTCAGGGAGGCATTGATAGAAGCTAATAGGTGAGCTTGGAACCAATGACCTCAAATATTTGAATTCAACATAGTAAGGAATGGGAGTCATAGAATGCAGCAGTACAAGGACATTCAGTTTCAGAAAAGTAAATTTGGGGGAATTAAGTCAGCTACGGATTAAGATGCAATGGGAGTAAGAATTAAAATCTACTAGTGTGGAGAAAGGATTGAGAATTTTGAAAGGCATATGGCACAATATTTCAACAGTGCCACAAATATATGTAGCATTGGACAGGTATAGGTCAATGCCGAACAGATAGGTGCCTGTCCTGAAAGGCATTGTTTCAACTGGATAATGATATTCTTCACTTCTTGGATTAACCTGTTGTGTAGTGTTGCACTATGAGATTAAAAAGTCAGTTTGTTTCATCCTGCACATGGTGTTATTTTAGTGGGGGGTGAAACACTTTGGAATCCTTCTGGAGGAAAAATGCAGTCTAAATCTGTAGTAAGTTATTATGAAATTCTGTCAGCTGCTGTGCTCGGAAAAATGAGTTTTGGCATGGTATAAGTAGAGAATTAGGAAAGAGCTGTTGGACACACACGCACACTTGCTGAGAGTACATATCAGTAACTTTGAGGAAAAGAAGAAAAAATTGCAGGAATGTTGCAATTACCAAAGCATTAAACTCAGAATCAAAGTTAAAAGGATCCCAAACCTCTGAAAGTATGAAAATGCCCTGTTAAAGGCATCCAAACAACCTTACCTTTACCCCAGTGGTGGTGCCCTGAGCAAGGAAACCAAAATCCGAGACAACTTTATCCACCCGTTACAAAGATGTTCATCCCACCAGTGACGTCAGACTCTGTATAATGGACTTTGTAAAGCATTCCAGAATGTGTGGTCATGTTCTTGAAAGGCTTTCTGACACCTGCTCTCAACCTTAACTCTTGCATTATCTAAGGTGGGGTTTTTTGTCTCGAAACTTCCTTTTTTTTTTTTTTAATATCAGTGAAACATTCATGTTACCCCCTGGCAGGGGGCATGAGAAGGGCAGAGTCCTGCTGCATGGATGCCAGAGAGCATCAGGATATAGCAGGATAGGTGGTGTAGAAGTGCTTTGTTGTCCAATATTTCCTGCCTTAGGCCAGAAGTATCATGATGAGGAGAGGGAAATGGTTCTTCACTCCCCAGACCCCCTCCTCCTTTCAACACAAAGGGTCCTACTGGGCAGGTCAGCCATTCAGTGAGCCTAACTGACATCTTCAGCCACAACAACCATAGGTACTTCTTTCCAGCCCATCCTTTACATTCCACACACCATGCTCCCCGCTCTGGTCTCCACCTTCTCTCACTCCCCTCCAGGTTCCTCTCTCTCCATTTTCCACTTTCTCCCCATCAGCCTCTTGGGATTTCATCTCTTTTTCTCCAGAATTGTAGACAATCCTAGCAAACAGGTGAGACACTTCCCAGGCCAGTGAACCTAGTCTGTCTTCCTTGATGCCTTCCTGTTCGATGTGACTTCTGTCCATAAGGATCAAGAGTAAAAAATACTTCTTTCCTTGGAAAAAATGTCCCATGATTTAAAACTGTCCTAAGTAGTCATATCAGACTATAACATCTGAGGTTCTGAAAACCTACCAGTGAAGGGAATATGAGGCCCCACCAAAAGCATAATGCTAGAGAAGAAATTAAAACACAGGCAGTTTGTGATGAAGCAGCAAAAAAACCAACAAAAAACACCTTTAATCAAGTACATTCCAAATGTTCAGGGGGATAAAAAAACCTCTTTGTGCTTTAGTGTCCCCATGTGGAAACAAATCAACTTTTACCTGAAGTAATGAAGGGGGGGGCTTGAAAATATAGGGCTTATAATGGGTGTCTAGACTCAACTTTAACTAAGGAATTACTCCCAACCCCTGTGTATTGCTGCACATGTCCAGAAACAAGATGGCCATACCCACCTCCATTCAGCAGCACATTCCACCACATTTTGTTATTTGTGTTACTGCACCCAAAAGTGTGCTAGGCATATTACAGACATATAATTAGACAGTTCTCTGCCCTTGTATGTGTTTTATTGTGAGGTATCTCAAAAGAAGTAGGACTGGGGCATGGTTTTTATAGAAGAAAACACTGACCACAAAGAGTCAATTAAAGTAATAGTTTAAAAAATGAACTGCTAATTCAACCACATCTTCAATGGAAAATTCATATTACAGCAAAAACACAAGCATATTTCTCTCTCTTTTGTGAGTTTAACTTGGAACGCCACACAGTTTTTATTTTGGACTGAAAGCAGAGAATTCTGGAGTGAGAATTTCTAGCATCTGCTTTGCTGTGGCAGCTGTACAGTGAAAAAATGGCATTTTTGTTAAAAATTCATTAGTTAGCTCAGATGTTTGGCTTGAATTTTCTGATCCTTGATCTTCATGTTGCAGCTGAAAAAAATGATCAATATACTGACATTTATTTTTTTTCTTGGAGCAATAATTACATTTACACTTTGTTTACTGCAATACTTGAAAGATGTTTCCAGGGCTCTGTTATGATTTTTAGGTCTTTCCTTTTGCAAAAGATTACAAGATGCACAGTTTGAAATGTGATAAATTAAATAAAAAAGCACATCACAATTTAATACAACAATCGCTTTCTTTTTTCCTACCTCCCAAGCATAATCCTAACACACTGTAAACTAAGGGCCTGATCCAGCAGCCATTGCAATCAATGGGACAGGACCTCCATGGCCACTGCATCAGCCACCATAAGAATGGGCAGATTTCTAGTTGCTTGACTCATGCGAGTACTCCCATTGGCTTTAATGGGACTGTTCAGGTGGGTGGACTTTGTCCCTATGACTATATTACAGATTGGCTAGACCCTCAGTTATTCTCTAGATTTTTAACCACTTGGACTGAGGGGTTAGTAAAACTAACTGAGCTAAAAGTTCACACTGATTATTTAACAACTTTTGCCTTGACATGCATTGTCAGGATTATGCTCATCAAGAGCAGTTAAAAAGTAGCCAGGACATTGTTAATAAGTAGAAGTAGCCATAAGGACAAGTTAAATATGAAAGAGGATGAAGGTGACTATTAAAGTTAAAATATTAAGTTAAAAATTAAATATTCTTCAGTGAAGGTTCTAATATCTGTTGTTTCCTTTCTGTAGTTGCAGGTAGAGGATTGTTCTTTGAACTCAAGTGTGTTTGAAGAACAAGGGTGAAATCCTGGATCCACTGAAGTCAATGGGAGATTAGCCATCAACTGGAATAGAACCAAGATACGTTATAGCTACTTTTACTTTTCACCCTTAAGTTTTATTGTTGGCACAACCCCTCCCAAATAACATCTTATTATTCTTGCAAAAAACGAATAAAGTGTTTTTGTTACATACAGACTTAACACATCTTTATCAATAAAAGTACTGGAGAACTTCAGTAGCTTACTTAAAACTTCTGATTTGTGACTTTCAGAACTAAATGTGTCATGCTGGTATTATGCTGGGGGTTAATTTACAATAACCAGTACAATTACTCTGCTAACTTGCATTCATTGTATAGCAGCAGTCTTATTAAACTCAGTTTTAGCTGAAGCCAGTTTTTCAGCCACTACAAGAAGGAGGCTGCTAGTAAATAAAGGCCTCAGTGGACAAATAAGTGGAGTAGGTAATCAAGTTCACAGCTTAACATATCCATGTGAAAAATAATGGAGCGTGTTGTAATGAAAATGGAGAGTGATGTGCTGCTTCACTCTTGCGATTTGCATTGTGAGCTTCTTTGGGTAGGGAACTGGTCTGCATACTCTGTCAGATGTGCCCAACAAGAAGGGAGCTAGCTCCCTGCTAAGACCTCACACAGATGGTCAGGGGGAAGTGATGAGACAGGGATGAGGTAGTAAGTTCCATTCAGATTCTTAGGTTATGCCAACAGCTATAAAAAACCTGTGGCACAGAGTCTCAGATGATTCAGGCTTGTGAGGTGTGGGCAGTGGGATTAAAAATAGTGGTGTAGATGTTCAGGCTCAGGCTGGAGCCTGAGAACCTGAGTCCCTCCCCAGTCATGTGGTCTCAGAGCCTGGTTCCAGCCTGAGTCCAAATGTCTACACTGCTGTTTTATAACTCCCCAGCCTCATGAGCCCAAGTCAGCTGACCTGGGCCAGTCACAGCGATGCCAAAGGTCTTTCATCACAGTGTGAGACACATCCTTGGGCATGGGACACAGGAAACTTTATAAGAGCAGCTACTTGTGAGACATAATAGAATGATGCGCTGGAAACTGTGGGAACTCTGCAGATTCGTATTGAATGTCTGCCATGGTAACCTTGGCTGGGGATGATTCTCTCTCTTATTTCTAGTTATGTACGATTGTTTTATTCCCCTGTCTTCTTATAACAAATACACTCTTAAACCCTCAAGAATAAAACTTTGAGGGAGAAAATTCCCCCTGAATCACTTTATAAAAATGTCTAAGACACCTAATCCACACCAATAGCATATAGATATTGGCACACTTTTGCAGCTATATACAATTATAACGCTCAGTGCTGAGGGGGAAACATTTGAGATTAATCAACAGACTTTCATGTGCCACGCACAGGGCAGGGCCACAGTAAAGCCAGTTTTAGGTATGATATCCATGATCAATAACAAATACTCTAACAAAACATGTTCTTGAAATGGACACAGTACAAATAATTCACCTGGGTTCAGCAACAATCTCCAGTGTTTTGGAGTCTTCCAGTGGCTCCACAACCAATTCCTACTTGGCATCAGTTGGTGTCTAGGGCTCTGGCACTCTCAACACCCAATCTTGTTCCTTGTTAATAGGAAACCAACTCTAGAACAGATTCCTGTGCATTGCTACAGCCTCTCTTACACTTCATGAATATGAGATCGTGACTTTAGTGGCTGGGTGTAAATCCCATCAAGAAGTTATACTTATGACCATGACCTATCCATTTGTAGACATGTTCAAGTTTTGTATATGTCCTTGAGGGCTTGTGATCTTTTCTTGGTGGGAACAAATAGCTACAGAAATCACAAACCCAGTCAAAGGCTAAGGTTTTATATTCTCTTCTGTTGCTTTATACCCTGTGATCTATCACAGAGTGTGCACGAGACTGATGTGAGGGCCTCATCCAAACCCACTGAAGTCAGTAGCAAGTCTTGCATCAGCATTTTGGCTGTAAATAGAAAAACAGATGACTTAAAATAGTCAAATAAGGAACCGTGCTTCAAACATGAAGATCCCCTTTTGAAATCATCTGAAAAGGAAAATGATGCGGGGTAAGTTCTGCCTTGTCTTGCGCTAGGAAGAAGAGAGTTTGGGATACTCTACTCTGCTTACCTGTTGCCCAACAGTTAATTTGCATTGCACAGGAAGCAGGTAGAATGGTGACTTAGTGTTCTGAGTACTATCCTGGTGATCTAACTAAGATGCCAGGAATGGTTATTTGCCCTAAGTGTTTGTTGACTGGCATCTTGAGGTGTGGTCAAGACCCTAGCACCCTGAGACTCTACTGGCACCATAAAACAAGTGCTTGGAGTAGTGCACTCCTCTCTTTTCTGGACTGGCTGTAGGAAGGACTATCTGAAACCAAGTTAACTGAGCCATTGTGCTTGCATGTTTCCAAGGGAGACATCACAAGTCTCAAGGGAGAGGGGGGATGATGGGAGTGTATATAACTATGGTCTGAGTACATAATCATATCTTTTGTTTTTATTTTAACCTTTAGTTCTCCTTGTGTTCCTTTGAAACCTCTGCATTTTCCTTACTCACGCTTGAAGGTGGCTGTATAATCAAAATATCATTGCTATCTTTTTAATTTTCATTGTGTATCGTAGATAAACTTTGTCACACATTGGCGTATGTACTGCATATGCATTCATAAACACATTATTTAAGGAAAAAAACCTAACGCTTAACTAAATTCCAAATCTGTCCATTTCTGAAACCCTATTAATCAATCCTAAATGAAATTGTGAATTAACAGGTATAGAAGAAATTACGTTCAACATAATACTTTTCTGTCTCCATTTAATTCAACTTCTGAAATGCATCAATATTTTTCATGTGAGATTTCAAGGTTATAGTGCTCAGTACATTCTTTTATTTCCTTAGAACTGTAAACACTGATTAAATGTTTCCACCAAAAAAAAAAAATCAGTGTTATCTAATATATTGTAAGATCAGCTCGGGACATTGCATTAAAGCAAAGGAAAGCAAGCAAGCATATGTAAGTGATAAAGTTTTTTAATTTGTTCTAGTGCTAAGATAGAATATATCCAAAGATATTTCTTGTAGAGCCAGGGCCGGCTCCAGGCACCAGACCAGCAAGCAGGTGCTTGGGGCGGCCAAGGGGAAGGGGCGGCACATCGGGCTGTTCGGTGGCAATTCGGTGGCGGGTCCCTCTTGGAGGGAAGCACCTGCCGCCGAATTCCCGCCGAAGAAGAAAGCAGCGCGGTGGAGCTGCCGCCGGAGTGCCGCCAACTGCAATTGCGATCGTGGCTTTTTTTTTTTTTTTTCCACCGCTTGGGGCAGCAAAAAGCCTGGAGCCGGTCCTGTGTAGAGCCTATGTGATCTGAGAAGTAGAGGGCTGGAACAAGTTGAGTCCAGCACCTAGGTGGAACAGTTCTCTCTCTCTCTCTCTCCCTCATATATATATATAAAATAAAAGCTATAAAGTAAATTGAAGAAATGTAAATTGAAGAAAAATCTGGAATGTTCTATATGTTCCACTCTAATAAACTGAATGCTGATTTCTCCCTAATTTTTAATGCTAAATTAGCAGTAACTAACTACTGTGTTCATAACAAATACCAGTGGGATGTTTCCCATAACATAAAATGTTATGACATCCTTGGGATTTAAATATCATTATATTAAGAGTGAAAACACTAAAACATTACCAGAGAATCAAAACGGTACATAACAATCTTTTATTTGTGTAGCTGATTTATCTAGTTAGTGCAGAGACAGCATGTGTTTTCAGTGAATTGCTGCTTCTCCCCTCCCCCCCCCCAATGCAGCAGCTGGGATAAATGAAGTCAAAGTCAAGGTCTGAATTAATGTTCCTAGGGCCACAATTAAACTAAACGAGGGCATGGAGAGGAGGCATAGTGACAGTGGCCACAGGCATTTTACCTACAGAGGTCAGGAGCAGATATACTAGCTCAATCTACTATGTGCATCAAGCTCTAGTAGTCCTTGCTGCACACTTGGAAAAAATGTGGCATTCTTCTTCCAGGGCAGCTGGTTTCTTTGTCATCTTCTCTCTCTTTTTGCTGCTCAGCAGATTAGGGAAGAAGAATGCAGGACATTTTAACAAGAGGAACCTGTGGGCCCACAGCACATCACTGGCATTGACAATTAAGAATGATAGGTTATCATGTTGCTGGAGGAATACACCTGTTGAACACTTGAGTTTGGCTGGAGCTTTCTGGCCTCAGGTCCAGTTCCTAAGCCTCTCCCCTGCGTTGTGCTATTTTTTGGCTGTCTTTCAGGGTAGGCATGACCAATAGTAGAGATTCCATCCCTTCTTCCCCTGCCAGCCATCCAGCTCACTATCTGTGCTCCGCACCTCCACCTTGTCCAGTGAGAGAGAGAGAGGGAATGGCTGAGCAGAGGAGGAGGAGTGGGAGCAATTGGCAGGAGAACTGAGGGAGGATGGGACAGTCTCAGTCACCAACACAGCAGAATCAAGAGCAAGCTACTCAGCCTGAATGTCTGCAGAGGTGCTGCCGAAAAGAAGATCCCTGAATACTGAGGATGGCAAGAAGAATGTGTGGGGGTTTGAATTGATAGATTTTTAGGGGAATAGTGTAATAAGGTCTTGACCACTTAGCCTGTGGTAATGAAAGGTGCCAAGATACTTCTTCATCAGAATAAGGATGCATTAACCTTGACTAAGTGAGCACTGCAGCTCACTTAACCATTCTGTGCAAACATAAATTCTTCCCCACCCTTCCCCCGCAGTCTCAGTTAGAACGAGGGCCCGGTTCTTACGTAAGCTCCCTTTGTGCTGCCAGAGAGATGTGAAGAGACCTTAGTGTACATGAGAATAAGGCTCTGAGCATTCTTCGGTTTGTGTTTTGGAACTGCAGTGCAGTGCTGCTGTGCGCTTCCTGTGGTTTTTCGCCTCAGTGGGCTACACTTTAGAAATGGCAAATTAACTGGAAGCATGTGGAATAGGTTGGCCAACTTTCTAATGTCTGAAAACTGGACTCCCCTGCCCCTGTCCGTCTCTTCTCCCAAGGCCCCGTCCCTGCCCCACCTCTTCCCTCAAGGCTCTGCCCCCCACCACTCACTCCTCTCCCCTCTCCCCTCCCTCATCACTCTCTGCTCTGCCCCCTCGACTCCAGTGTGAGCAGCCGCAGCTCCAGCAGGTCACCTAGCAGTGCAGGTCAGAGGAGTGCTGTGGCCACACAGGAGCAGCCAGGCAGCCCTGCTGGTGAGCTAAGATGCGGCCCTCCTGCCCGGCAGGCCCTCCCCCCCCCACCTCCCTCTTCGTTGCCTGCCCAGCAGCCCCCTTCCCACCCACTCGAGCCCTCCCCACCCTGGAGCTGCCTGAGAGCGTGGCCCAGGGAAGTGCTGGCTGGTGGGGCAATTCGCATTCCTTCCTGCCCGGAGAATGTTCCATGCCCACTGGGAGCCACTTACCCCACTCGCCATGGGCTCCCGCACTCTGTCCTCTGCTGCAGCCCTGCAAACCATGCTCCTCAAAGGGGCCGCCCGTGGCCCAAGCCGGTGCATGCTGCTGCCACAGGAGCCGATGCTTCAGGGCTGGGCAATAGGCTACCACTCCCCCCTCCAACCTCCCGTCTGTGGTAAGTGGACTTTTAGTGTCCAGTCAGTAGATCTGACTGGACACTGCCAGTTCCCTTGTTGACTGTACTTTCCAGTTGAAAACTGGACTCCTGGCAACCCTAACGTGGGGTGGCACAAGTGGGTTCCTCCCCTCCCCTCACTTACTAGCACTTACCACACACAGTGTGAGCTGGTCCCTAAAGGGTACAATCTAGTCCATAGTTAGTAGCTCAGTGTGCAAAGCGCTTTAGGGTCCTTTGAGAGGAGAAGCACTATATCAATGTAAAGTGATACTACCATTATTGTGCACCACCTTGTATTTAGGTATTGCAGGGGTCTGGGGCAAGTGAGTGATCTCAAAAACAATATATGCAGTGATATCTGGCACAACAAGGCCTCTTAATGATGAAGGAGCAGTAAATTCAAAAGAGCTTCAGACTTAATTTAGCTTTCTCCCCCTCTCTTTGAAGGAAATGAGAAGTGACACAACAGGATTAGATACACAGTTTAGGTTTTTAAAAAACCAGAATATTTATCTAAAAGATTGTAATGGGTCCAAGCTGATAAATACCCCATATTGTGTTTGGCTCACACATCAATTTTGAAAATAAATATTATTTGCCAGATATTTTGTAGATGCTCCTCTGGAATCTCCACAAGCTGCTATGGTTTTTGTAGCACTGTGAGAAAATGCAAATTGTACTGAAGCTTCTTAAAGGGTTTGCTGTGTGTCTATATCTACACCTATATACGGGCTATCAAACAATTTTTAAAAATAGCAATTAATCACGAGATTAAAAAATAGTCACAATTAATTGCAATTTTAATTGCACTATTCAACAATAATAGAATACCAATTTTAATTTATTGTAAATATTTTTGGATTTTTTTCTACATTTTCAAATATACTGATTTCAATTACAATACAGAATACAAAGTGTACAGTGCTCACTTTGTGCAAACTCCTGTTCTTACTTTCAGGTGACATTCTAATTAAGAAGTGGGCAGCATTATCGCCTGTAAATGTAAACAAATTTGTTTGTCTTAGCGATTGGCTGAACAAGAAGTAGGACAGAGTGGACTTGAAGGCTCTAAAGTTTTACAGTGGTTTGTTTTTGAGTGCAGTTATGTAAAAAAAAAATTCTACATTTGTAAGTTGCACTTTCACAATAGAGATTACACTGCAGTACTGGTATGAGGTGAATTGAAAAATACTATTTCTTTTGTTTATCTTTTTACAGTGCAAATATTTGTAATAAAAATAATAATATAAAGTGAGCACTGTACACTTTGTATTCTGTGTTGTAATTGAAACAAACATATTTGAAACTGTAGAAAAACATCCAAAAATATTTTTATAATCAATTTAAATTGGTATTCTATTCTTAACAGTGTGATTAAAACTGTGATTAATCACAACTATTTTTTAAATCTAATTTGTTTTGCATTAATCATTTGCGTTACCTGCCATTGACAGCCTATATATATATATATTAATCTTTGAGATTCAGCTGCCAAAATCCTTCATAGTAGGCCTATTCCTAACATGAGAGAAGGAGAGTACTGTGCTTTGATTACTCAATATGCTAGGGGGAGGCAGAGGAATGAAAAGTTTCCGAAGAAGTGGGCTGTAGTCCACGAAAGCTTATGCTCTAATAAATTTGTTAGTCTCTAAGGTGCCACAAGTACTCCTGTTCTTTTTTTTAGAGGAATGAAAGTAGCACCTAAGAAAAGAGGAGCAAATGGTTTCTTCCCCCCTCCAAGGGAATATTATGAAAGGGTGTGGTACAAGGAAACAGAGAGCCTGTAGATGTGTTCAGGCACCCTCTGAAGGCTTAATGATTCACTCTTAATCTGCATATATATAGTATCATACTTGATGATCTTGATTAATTTAATACTTCGTTTTTTGGCTTCAGAAATCACTGGCAGCGAGTGCAATAGCCGTGCAGTCCTTACCTGCTTGGAGGGGGGAGGGCGCATTTTCTTAACCTCCTCTCACTGACAATCAGCTGGTCTCTTCTTGGCTAGAGCTGTGCGAGATGTTTTGTTCACAGTGCAAGTGAAGGCCATGCAAACAGTCACCTGCCTTAGAGAGTGAACCCAAAACCAGAGAAAGCAAGGTGCCTTGTGAATTGTTTTTGAGACTGCAAACTTCTTGCCAGAATTAGAAGTGAAATGCCTTGCTCTGCCTGGAGTAATGTGAATTTCTAGAGGCTAAGTTTAATGGGTTCATTTCAGGTTGATTGCAAAAGATCCCCTGGTGTAAATTATATAGTAGGTTCTCTGGAACTCTGGTTGAACCAACTGAACTCCATATAGTCAAAGGGGCCACCATATTGCCGGCTGTGGTTGTGTGTTCATAAAGGGTAAAATTCATCCTTGTGCAGAGGGCTGGCACATAACTAGACTGCAAGTGGGATTTGACTGGTGCTTGCCCTCTGCAGATAGGCAAATTACACCCAAAGAGAAATTGTTTCACTGAGCTTTGCATACCTTTCCCCAGGAGTAAAGCAACTGCATATATTGTAGCTTTTAAAATACCCTCTCACACACAAAATCACTGTCTTGGTATCATCAGTTAGTCAGGGAGGGATGGACAGAATAATTTTTTGCACTTGTAATAATGTATTTTTTATTGTGTAGCTCTGATTTTCTGTTCAGGGACCAGGCTCATGTAAACTTAGGCCTACGCTACTTGCCTTTCTTTGTCCAGCTACTAATTCACTCTCTAAGGATACGTGTGCACTGCAGTCAGGAGGTGTGATTGCTGCACGTGTAGACATACACGCACTAGCTTTGATCCAGGTAGCACGAGCTAGCCTGGCTCACCTAGGACCCTGGAGACATACTCGAGCAGCCAGCCCATGCTGCCTCAGCTTCACTGAAATTATTACTCAAGCTCTCTTTGATCTTGTTCAGGTATCATGAGCTGCAATTTCACCTTCTGACTGCAGTGTAGACATACCCTAAGTGTCTTATAAGTATATTTTGCAGGCCCACATTCCCTGTTTGTTAGAGCCAGATAAATATCTCTTTCATACCAACTGCAAAAAGAAAATGAAGATGGTCAGCAGTAGCAGTCAGAGCAGAAAAAGCCAGTAAAGCAAAAGACAGGAGGTTTACCTCATAAAGAGGCAGCTTTTTCAAGGGGCTGTAGTTGGGCTTTGGGTGATGGCAGTGCTGGGGCAAGGGTGGCATAACTTGATCATGATCAAAGTAGATCATTTAGTTTTACCTCAAAACGTCAGGTGCATTGAAATCTAAGATGAAGTAGAAATCCCTGCAGGTACTCTGCCATTGGAGCAGAGCTGGGTGGGAAATTGTTTTTCAATCCTGGGAATTTTTGCAAGAGTTCCAAATTTTTTCCTTTCTCAAATCAAGGTGCAAATTTGAAATCTCAAAAATATTTGCAAACCGACAAACCAAAAACTTGTTTGGTTTGGGTCAATTGAAACATTTCATTTTTTCTTTTGATCTTTTTTCATTTTCTCACTCTAATTAGCTGACATTTTTTTGTTTTGAAATTGTCAAAACGAAATATTTTGACAATTTTAAATCTTTTTCATGGCCTTTTTTTGAGTAAGGAAATTTGTCAAACATGCCCCTGTTTTGTGATAAGTTTTGATTGAGACAAAATGACATTTTCTGACAAAAATGAGATTGGTCAAAAGTTCCCAACCAGCTTTACATTGGAGATGCAGCGTTAGCCAAATGATAATGAACTAATGCCAACTTTCATCTGCTACAAGTTGGCATTGAATAACATGCAATATGCGTCAGATGAATCATCACAAATTAGACCTAACGAAACAAATGTATTTGCTGTTGCCTCTAGGAAGTCTTGTTTTTCCTGTCTGTACAGTTTCTTTCTAACATGTCTTATGTTGATGACACATTCAGGAGTGTGGACAGATGAGGCTGCAGACTTTCTGGAGTGTTGTGGCTTAATGCCATATCTTACTTTTGATTTGGGTGTTGCTGCTCTTCTGGTTCCTTACTCATACTTTAATCCAGGATTGCTACAGCACTGGATAATGAACATAGATACATATTCTGTAAGGCCAACATTTGCAAACTTGGGTATCTGAAGTTAGGCACTGAAATTCTCATTTAGAGTTCTAAATAAGTGGCCTGATTTTTCTGAGGTGCAAAGCACCTGCAGTTCCCATTGACATCAGTATAGGTTGTGAGCTCAGCATGTCTGAAAATCAGGTCACTTACTTAGGCATCTACTGGATGCAGGTGCCTAACTAAGGGTGAAATTCTGGCCCCATTGAAGTGAATGATAAAACTCCCATTGACTTGAACAGGGTAAGAATTTCACATAATGACTTTGTCTCCTCCTGTGTAAGAGACCACATGTAGCTCCCCTGTCCCAGGAGCTTTGAGACTTACAGTTCCTTCACCGGTTCCCTCTTGCTCCAGAGAGGAACTAATATCTACTACTGGCTTACAACAGTAGTAGATTGCTTCCTTCTCTGTGCCAGCTTAGGTATTGCAGGGGTGGGAGCCAAAACTTCATCCATTCTTTGCTCACCTCTGTCCAGTCCCCTCTTGCCTGTGTGTAAGTGTCAGGGGGGATAGAGGAATGACCTCATGGAGCCTGTTCTCCCCAACAATGCACAGAGGCGATACAGGAGAGAAAGGCACTGCCTTACTCCTTGCTTAGCTGCATGGAGAAAGTTAGTGACATATTTTTCCCTTTTAGGCATCAAGTTAGAAAAGCTGATCCTTATTTTCTGTAGACACCCACTAACCTGGCTGATTCCCTCTCGTTGCCGTCACCTTAAACCGAGAAAATCCTTGTCCCCTGCTTTACTGATACCTTTTAGCATGTTTCAAATATCAGTGATCAGCACCATCAAACCAAGAGTTTGAGAGGAATATACTCTGCTAATATGAATACTCTATATAGTCTGCATTAAAGGAGATGCACATTGGGTGGGGAAGGGGGAAAAGGGACAATCATCCTTAAAATAACTTTTCCAATTAATTATTCCCCCATTTCAACCCCCAGCCATCTGAAAACCTAAAAAATTCCTTGCAGACCTTAAAATTCTGAAGTCCCTGATTATTTTTCATGCCTGTAATTTTCAGATGCAGATGGTTTACAGCAGGATTTACTTTACCTCAGAGGAACAAAATACTTACTATACAATCTTCCTCAGGCAAATTGTCCCAGCGACTGCCTGAAAGCAATAGCCTCTGTCTCTGAAGGGATTTTGTTCAAACTTTCTAAAAGAATTCACCTTCCAGGTAGAGAGCAACTATGGAAAAATGAAGCCCCAAAGGTCAATGTTTTGCAATGTTTGAGCATGTGAAAACAGAGGGTTATAATGGAAACTATTTTGCAACTATAGTGATAATAGGTGTGGCCAAGACCTACTATCACATCTTCTTGTGAAGAAAAGAACTGTCTCTCAGTGTTTGCAGTGTTCTTTGTAGCCCTGTGGGTCCCAGGATATTAGAGTGACAAGGTGGGCGAGGTAATGTCTTTTATTGAACCAACTTAATTAGAAGGAAGAATTTTTTTTATCCCTTCTCAACCCTGAATTTAGCAGGATAAAGGATAATAGTTCTCTTTTCTATAGATTATTTCTTAAGATTGAGTAATTTTAGCTACATCTGGAAATAAATGTATTCTATGACCTTCCAAGGGCATTTCTTAACTTTTTCCATGGTAGAAATAAAAAGATCTCTCTGAGATAGTATTCCTAGAGATAATCATTGTACCAGATTTGAGGTGCAGGATATGTGTACTCTTCTCTTTATTACCATCACTTCTTGGACTTTTCATAAAATTTCATAGGCACTATCAACCTCAGTAGTTTTCTCAAGGTTCAGTTCTGAAGCCTTCTTAGTAACGTATTTGCAAAAACACAGATTTCATTTCCTTTGATTACAGTCGGATGATGAAGAACTCTCAAATGTTTATTCAAGATGCTATTTTCCAGGAATACACATTTGGAATGCAATGAGGCACTGGTTTGGTTTGGGTTTTTTTAGTTCTATTTACAGAGAATCAATCTAGTGTGTGGGCATTTGAAACTGATTGTACTAATTCCATGGTTTGATGCTCAAATCCCCATGGGCCTGACACAACTCTATTGAATTCAATGGGAGAATTTCCATTGTTTCAGTGGATGTTGGGTCAGGTCCCATATTGCTGGTCCATGGAAACCATTTCTAATTAAATTAATCCATTGTTTGCACTAATTTTCCAAAGCAGGGCTCCTTTGAACATCCTTGGATTGCAAAAGTGATAAAGGTATTTCTCAGTGTTTAGGATAATCAATCTGAAGCAATTTCTTTGTTTGAGAGGTAGATACAATGGCCTCATGGGGAAGAAACCTCAATAGAGGTTTTTCATTTTCAGCCCCATTGCACACAGCCTGAGAGACCTGGATGAATCTTTTGGATCCTTCAGTTCCTGATCCAAGAGGAGGGAAAGAAGGGGCATACATGAAGCATCTGTGTAGGTTAGTTTGTTACAAGCAGGTGGGCAATTTGTTCCCCTGAAGCGATATTGTGTGTGTAATCAGCGAAAGCTCACTTTGTCCTCCCACCTCAAAATACAGCAGATGGGCCAGTCAGTCACTCACCAGAAGAGTCTTGGGATGGGAAAGGGACATGTTTGAGTTTCGGGCAAGTGAGGTGAATTTTGGCTGCTTTGAAGTTGCATGAACGTATCAGGCAAAAAAAAAAAAAAAAAAACTTTCTTGAACCTGAGCCTTTTAAAATTTCCAGTTTGAGGCTTGAAGGCCGTTTATATTTGAATTCCTGCATCTAAACCTACACCTTCACTCTTGGTTCTGGGTCACAATCAAAACTAGAAGGGTTTAATTTAACCGATTTAATTAAAATGAAGCCACAAATTCATAGGAACAGCTATCATCATGAGGTTGCAGCCATCCTGTGAAATCTTTTGAGGTTCCTGACACCATGAGCTGAAATATATCAATAGTTCTGTCATTTGGGACCAAAACTTCAGGATGTAGTTACCTAACTTTCAATGTCCATTTTTGAAAAGCTTGTCCTAAATCCAGTTTTTAAACTGGGTTTACAATGGAAGTTTTCAGGTAACTAACAAGAAATCACTTCTGTTGCTGCTCTAATAATGTGACCAATCAGGTGGAAAAACAAACAAATTCCTTACCATGCACTGATAAGAACCATCTCAGCAATAGCTCACTTGGTGAAATAAAATTACTTGATAAAAAGGAAGGAATTTTCAAAGGCATTAGTTGGTGGGGGTAACTCTCCTCCCAATAAGGTCAATGGAAAATTTATCATCTACTTCAATGGGAGCAGAGTTAGGTCAGTGGTGGATGCTTTTGAAAATCCCACCCAAATCTTTCAGTGTAAAGCTCTTCAAGTGGAAAAGAAGCCCATTCCAATTGTGTACTCTTATAGGCATGTCATTGCCAACTGTCAACCAGCACCTGAGTCTCCCATCCCCATCCACCCTAAGATACAGGCGAAGGAGGGCTTGTCTACACACACAAACTGTATCACTTTAACTATACCATGGTACAATCCCCCTAGTGTGGACTTCTGTGATATTTTCAAAGAGATGACAAAAGCAAGATGGAGACACAAAAGTGGAGAGCAGTGACTACCACGATGACATCTAAATAGGAGGGAATGACACTGAAGAGAATGTCTTCTCGTTCAGTACCTGATCCTGTACTATTGAATTCCATGGCAGCTTTACCACTGATTTCAGTGGAGCAGAAGTGGGTCCTCATTTCCTTTCATGGTCACATTGCCCAAGAAACAGCGCATTTAGTTGAAACATATGTCCTTGCCACCTCTTTATCTAACTTTATCAACAATGCAGTCATTAAGAAACAGATTTACCATTTTGATTCAAAATTAGATATAGTTACAAATAAAATCTCTAATCTCAGGAAAAGTATGCAAACAATACAAGGTTATTTAAAAACAATGAAAGAAAATATACTAAGGAGAGAGTACATAGTTGTCAATGGGTTTTTTTTAAAAAGGGTAACTGATTGATGTACTGAAAAAGCAGTTTGACAAATTTCTACTGATCTTTTGTAATCAAGCTTTATAGTTTGGAAAGCAATACATGAGTATTTGCAGAATAGAATGTCAGTAGGGATCTGGATTTGTAGGTTTTTCTAATTAGCCCAGGAATCTAAGAAGAAGTTTCCAGTTAGCATCTTTGTTTTTGTTTTTTTAATTAAAACTATCGTTTATAGAGTGCAGTGTGTATTTTCTTACTATCTTTTTAATGGGGACGGAAATCGTTTTTTTTATGTAGATTTTACATATTAAATAACCAGGTCTCATTTAACTAGAGTAATTGATAAAAATGCATTTTGAGCTTAGTTCTTTGTGTGTGTGAAAAGTTGTTATTCTGAAAGGAATGTTTTTGGTTGTATTGGCTGTTCTCTCTACGAGGTACTTCCTAACCAAACTACATTTTGCAGGGTTTGCAATGAGCTTACTTTTTTTTCCTTGACAATTCAGGGAAAGTACTTGCCAATTTTTCAATCCTTGTTTTATTGATCTAATGTTTTGACATTACAAATGAAATTTTAAAAAGCCAATAATAAAAACAGAAACAATTATGTTTTAGTGATTGAAGTGGAAACCCAACTGGTATTTTGTTTCTTTACATAAAGAAAACGTTAAAGATTCTGGAGTTTACTCTTTAGCTATAGCTAGCTAAGACAAAAAGCTGAAGTAACCACAGAACACAGGAAACCACAAGGACCAAACCTAGGATAGGCAGGACTCCCAGCCACTGAAGCTCAACATTTTGTCAAAATTTTGTCAAGATATTGAAAAATTAATTTAATATTATGAGGGAGAGCTTTTCTGTCTCTTAGGTATTTATATGGCCCCCATCACCACAGTATCAGAGGGCCTCACAATCTTTGATGTATTTATCCTCACGACACCCCTGTGAAGTAAAAAGTGCTATTATCCCCATTTTACAGATGGAGAACAAAGGCACAGGGAGACTAAGGGACAGACTTGCAATGGTATTTAAGTGCTTAAAGATGCAGATAGATGCCTACTGGAATTTTCAAACTCACCTGTGTGAGATAGGCCCTTAACTATTGACGTTGAGTGGGAGTTAAACATCTAACTTGCTCAGGAGCTATTGTAAATTCCACTAGGTACCCGCCTGTATCTTTCAGCACCTAAATGGCTTTGTAAATCTGGCCCGAAGTGACATTCCCAAGGTCACACAAGAAGCCTGTGGTGGAACTGGGACTTGAACTCAAGACTCCTAAGTCCTAGGCTAGCCCCACAATTATACTCTCTTTCAAACCATCAAATGATAGAGGATAACAATGGTAAAATCATATCAAAATTAGTTGTTGTTTTTTCTAAAAACATATTTGATATTACATAGCTAGGATTTTTCCTCTAAGGTGCTCAGTAGTATCCCAAGAACTGTCCTCTTTAGCACAAGCAACTTTCAGGAGAGTGAACATACTGTGAAGTTAGCCTGACCAACTGGTCTCTACCTACTTAGCTGGGTGTCTTAGGTGACATGTACGGGCTGAGTCAGTGGTTTCAGTCTACCAGCTCACCTAAAATAGCTCTAGCATTTCCAAAAGAACATCTTGTCCCTTGGAAACAATGCTTTCTGCTGCTCCAAGCTTTTGAGATGCACCATAAACTCATTTTTTCTTCTCCCCAAATCCTTCAATAATAATTAGATGTGGACCTCACCCAAACCCCGTGATTCAAATACCTCTGCAGGACATTTCGATCAGGATCCGAGCAGTGCATAGTGTCTCCTATTTCTGTAATGAGCTGGGCCAAAATCCTAGATCTGAATTCCCCCAAACTTTGGGGACATTTTGGATCCAGATTCAGATATAATTTCAGGTCTGAACTTCATGGCTCAAGCACATCTATCATATTTAGGTGGAAGTAGCCTCTCTCTTCTTAGACTCTTTCTTCCATTGCTTAACCCACCCAGTGATTCTAAAACTTCTAATTAATGCACATAATTAAAGATTTAATAATTTTTTTATTTGTTAGTAAATAGAACTTAGAGATGCATTTTGGTCAAGATATGTTTCTGCACTTGTTTATGATCATAAATTATAACACAACTTTTGCTACTTCCTATATATATTTACCTAGAGAAATTGTGCAATGAAATGTGTATCTTTATTTTTGTTTCAGAGGGACAGTAAAACATTTTTCTGACACATTTGTGATAGGGAAGAGTTAAAACTCAAACGTTCATTATGACTTTTCTTCCCTCTTTGGGATGCATGCAGACACATGTTGAACTGAACCTTGACTAAAACTTTTTTGCAAGTCTGAATTACCTGGAGCATTTTCTGTCTGAGATTTTTGTTTTCTTCTATCTCTTCCCTACTTGACTCTTTCCAAAAACAAGAGTTGGAAATACCACAAGAAAGTCAATTATTATTATTAGATTTCCTGCTCAAATTTATAGATCCAAGAAGTACAGATAAACAGCTGAACTTCTGGGATGTTATACTCTTCCCTATCATTGTTCTAAATGTCCGCCATAGTACTGAGGTACAGTAGAAGAGATTATATGCAGAGTAAGTGGTTTAAAATGGGGACCTTATGTTCACAATTCTCAGAAAAAGCTACATTAAAAGAAAGGCATTTGAGTTGCAACGTCAAGCACGCAAAATTTGGGAAATGTCAGATTTATATTTACCTGTGGACCCTTAATTCCACCACTTTGTGCACTGAATGAGGCAGGCATCCTGTGGGAAAAATAGTAATAGATCATGTAATTAAAGACTGTATCATAGCACATATGTACAAAGGGGCTGAATAAATATTCACAGGCAACTGTAAAACAGGCATTTCCTAATTTTCAAGTGCTTAACTTTGCAATCTTAACATAACTTTTTGCAAGTAATTTTCTAGGTTTTTATAAAAAGGGAAAAGGTAGATATCTGTCATCATGCATCATTAACAGGGTGTGAACTATGAACCTTCAGCACTGCAATACAGACTACTGCCACTTGAGATATGGGGCTAACTGCATCAGTTAACAGCAGAAGAAGGCTCTTATCTCAGAGGAAATCTGTTGCTGGTGCATGTTCTGAGTCCAAGGTATGATTGAGGGCGGAGCTCAGCCACCTTTGTCTCTCTCCTCACCCCTCTGGGAGTTGGAGGAACTGTTGCCCCATTTGATATCCACAGAGGGGGGCTAAGATGCTGAAACCATGTGCCAGGGCTGTTGAGGGCCCAGCCTGCCTCTCTTTCCGCCTCCACTCCACCCTACCCACCATTCTAACTGCTTTGGCAGCTAACGGGCTTTCCCAGTGCAGTGTGTGCTGCGTCAGTGGCAGTGTGGGCCTGACACTTTAGAATATTCACGTGCAGTTATTATGTTGGCAAGCTGCCACCATTTTCCTGAGGAATACAAGTGAGAGCCAGGAAATAGCAATTTTAATCATTCATAGCTCAGCTAACCCAGAATGGAATTTCTCTAGCTCAAGGGCTTTATCCGTGCCCAGTTCCAAAGGCCTGCTGCAAACAACGGTGTTACAGCATCTCAAAAAAAGGTCACTGGACTCCTTTTATAATGCAAGGCACTAGACAACCTAAATATAGGGGTTGCTACCAGCTCCATCTCTCATAATAATTAATAAAGGGACAATCAGTTCCACAGGTCTAAGGATTGGGGGAGGAGTGTATGTGTGAGTGGTGTGAAATTTGTTTGTCTTTGACAAGGAAATAAAATCACATCTTACTTATGTTCTTCTAAATTTAAAACAGCTGTTGCCTGCTGGCACTGCCTAAATGCCTACATACTTGACCACATGAAGGCAGAATTCCAGGCCTCTATTTCCTATGGTTGCATATCGATGACATGATTGTTTACCAATGCCACTGTGGAAAAAAGAGCTTTCGCTTCTGCTAGTATGTTTTCTTTTCAGTGAGATGGTTCTGATTTTGTTAGTAAAAAGCCATACTTAAAACACCTCTCGCACCTCAGCACCAAAGGGGGCAAGATTAATCTAGCATCAAGTGCCCCATGAGAAGTCTCTATGGTTGCTTGTCTCTATGATCTGTTGCATTGGACCGTCTTGCTGTGACATAATTCCATGAAGCCATGCATCTGGGAGGATGTATGTCAGAGAACAATATCCCAGAGCCAGCAGATCAGTGTTTCCAGTGCTGTAATGTCTTCCCTTTCATTTCTGCTTTTGGGATTTACTTCTGGGAATCCCATCAAACAAGAAAGTAGCGCCTAAGGCACTTCGGAATGGTTATGGATGGCAAAACACTTACACCACTCACTCCTCACATTCAGAAGCACCCAATTTTCCCCAAATCAAATCTGCACCACCTCACTTTATTTTCTGCATCTTGTAAATAACAGAGGAAATGGCACACAGGAAAGCTCAGAATAAGTCATCAAAAAGAAACAGTGTCGTGGCTAACCAGCTTGGAAACATTAGTGTTCAGGGATTTCAGCTATGACCATGGTTGTTATGGTTCAGTGTGCTAAAATAGTCCTGGTATAAATTCATTTCAGATGGGTTTCAGTCTCCTTTTTGCCAGAAGGAAGGGGATCATCAATAATGTTGACTTTTTTTTTTTTGGTCTCTATTTTCTTTTTTTCATGTGTGCAAAGGTTTGTGCCCTTATTTGTTCCGGCAAGAAGGCCTTTGAGGGACTTTGCTCAGTGAGACTAAAGTTTCTTCAAAGATTAACTGACATTCTTTAAAAGTACATCAGTTTCCTTTTAAGCAGGTATTTGCTTACCACGTAACTGGGTGTTGAGTGCTATTGTAGTTATAAAGTTTGCTGGGCTCAGCTCTAGATTTCCTTAAGACATACTGCTGACATCACTGAATCTCCTCTCAGATTCCTTTCCCTCTCTCTCCTGTTTCCTCCTTCAGGTAATTCCAACTCAGACTCTTACCAACTTGTTTTTGACTGACAGTGAATTAAGGAAGACTTTTTAGGGGGATAGAGGGGGAGTGTTTAAAACATACATATGTGCTGTACCTAAAGGATACTCATTCTTTTATAAACAGTTGTTTGACCTGTCATGACGATAACATCTAGTAAGGAATCTGAACATTGATCTTTCACAGGTAAGAAGTAATTGGTTTAAAAAAAATTGCATACATGCTTAAGAGAGGTTTAAAAACTTTGTGTTTCAGATAAAGCTTAATGAATCCATTCTCGTCCTATTTTAACTATTTTAATAATGTATGGTTCTAGAAACTATCTGCAAAAGAAAATCTGCTTATTAGCTCATGCCTGCATGTGAAAACTAGAACTACATAGCAGTTTAGTGATGGTGCAGCAAAAGCTGTCATGTTTTATTCTACCTATTGATGCAGTATTCCAAACATTATGTTTACAATGTGTGTGTGGGGGGATATTTTGGTCTGTTAGGGGATAATAATAGTTATCTTTGCAAGACTTTTCCTGTTATGGTGTTTTTCTGAAGACATTTTTAATGCTTTTTGTTCTGTTAAAAATCTGTTTTTGCTAATTTTCAGTCAGTTATTTCTCCTTTTTCAGTGGAAAAATCAGTTTTAGTTTCCACAGTGGGAAACTAGACCGAAACATTTTATAATCTCTGGTGCATATCTGGATAAGAAAGGATTTGTACGTTTTCTGTGGTAGGTATAAGGAATGTAAACAATTCTGATTTGGAGAACTTTATGCACTTTCCCCCAGCTCCTGGATGGTGTCTTTATATTTCTTCCTTAACTGTATAACAAGTATGACTTACTGTCAGCAATCAGAATCTTAGATCTGAGCTGCAAATTCCCCATTACTTCTGTTTAGCTTTGTACCTTCCCACTATTATTTTTCCTGTATAATTTATGCTTTGAACATATTTATAGTTACATTACTTTTTCCATGTTACGTAGGTTATGAAAATGCAACAAAACTAGCTTTTCTACGTGAACCATGGAGAATTATATTATCTTTATAACTTAACCTTGTTTCTCCACTTTACTTTGCTTATATTTATAGGCATTTCTAGAGTCCTCTTCATCTTAGTATCTGAGTGCCCACCTTAAACCTCAACATATTTTGTTTTTTAATTCTGATTTGGTATCATCACTCATGATTTCTTCTTTTAAAGCAGGGAGGTAGCAGGGGCATTTTCAAAATAGAGAGCCGCTACAGAAATGCCTTTATTTTTCTCTGTTGTAAAATGTTGCTCTGGGCTCTCTGCACTCTCTGGTAACCAGCTTATGTGGGGAAGAAAGGCTCAAAATATAACTTTGTGCAGTTGGTCGTAGATTACAAACTGGCATCACATTTGCAAATTGGAGCATTGAGGAGTCCAAAACTTCCAAAAGAATTCCATGTGGGTAAATTAGGCATGGACTAGAGACAAAAACAGCAACAGATGACTTTCAACACTTCAGGCTACTTTCGATAGCCTTTCAAGTGAAAACAAATAGTGCTTTTTACCCCAGTTGCTCATGAAAAGAAAAAAAACAACCAAGTCATCAGCTTGTAGTACTGATTGGAGCTGAAATTTGGGTTTGCACAGATTTTACAAAAAGTGTTCTGACCCCTATTCTCTCTCCTGACACACACAACTAGCAGAGACCAGCTGTATTCTTTGGGTACAGGTAGAGACCAAAAAAACATACTTAATCGTTTTGCACACTGAACTTCAGGACATTTTGAAATAAACTTGGATTCTTTAGCTTCTAGAAAAACTAGAGTGAATTGTGAGTTGATGGGTTTGTATTTAATTTGGCGGGGGTTGCGGTCAGGCAATCTTTATCTTATTGCCTGTAAAAATATACAGGTAATTGGGGAAAACATTGACTGGACCCTCAAACAGTTAAATTCAAAATCTCTAAGCTGAGTTGAATCCATTAAATGTCAAGTATTTGAAAGCTGCCTTCCAGCTGTGATGTCCCTAACTCACTGGCATGAAAAAGCATTCATGAGTTACTTGAATGAGTTACTACCAACTCCGGGATCACCTCAGCACTCTGTATATCTATGCTACTAATACGTTAAAAGGCTTGGAACTAAGACAAGAGTGTGCACTATTGGAGTAAATGGCACAATTGAAAAAGACAGCACTCTTATAACTCTTGCATATGTGTTTAAAGTGAAAGGCCAAATCATTCTCTCGGTATCTAGACATGCATGGGATTCAATGCAATGCATACCAGCCCAAACCACTGATAAATTCTTCATATGGGAGGGGGAAGGAATATCAGCAGCATTGTTCCTTGCCCAGGAACATGTGAAAGTCCATTGCATGGACAGCACATATTTTGAGGCTCACTAAATTGGAGGACACCGCCAGGTGGAAAGGGAGCAAAACTAGAAAGGGTGGCTCTACGTATCATCACCTCCCCCCCCCAGTGGCCAATGGAAACTCTTGTGCAATTGCCGGATCAGAGTTAGTTTCTGAAAAACTCAGCTCTGTTCATTTTTGCCCACCTCAGGGAGAGTAGTTATGGTTCAGGGGTGAAATCCTGACTCCAGGAAATCAGGCAAAACTCCCATTGATTTCAGTGGGGCCATGATTACACCTCAGGTGTGGAGTGGAGCAATGCTGCTGTGGGGTAGGCTGGGGCCAGGGAGTACCATGAAGGGGCAGGTGCTCCACTCGGATTTACTGAGTTCTGCAAGATGATAACCTGAGATATTCCAGGGCCCACCAGACTAAGTGATGAGGTAAAGCCCATCCTCCCACCTGTGTGATACTATGGAAATTCTGTGATTGTAAAGCCACCAAGTCTTAAGAATATCTCTTGCCTCCCTGTGCATTTCACCATGGGATGCCATATTACTCTGGTGCTCTGGGAACTACACTGGCATCCTTTGGATTTCTTTGTGGAGCAGAAGATGTTAATTTTGGTCTATGCAGCTCTAACTGGCTTAGGAGATGCCTACTTGAGAGACACCTCCCCCTCCTTTGCCTGTGCCACAGCTGCTGCAGCTGAAACCTGCAGAGTTGCTCAAGCTGGAGCAAAGGAGTTGCTGATGTGTTACTTTCCTGGAGGGTCCCTTAACTTAGGAATCTGCTCCCCACTTGGTTCAAAATAGCCCAATTTGTTGACCTTCAGGACATATTACAAAGTTCTTTTCTCCCTCTGGCTTTTAGGGAGGGATGGGGGACACCTGAGGATTAGCAGCTGAGAAGGGTGAGATATTTCACCTGTTTTGTTTTTTGTAAAGCTTGGCTGGTTTACTTTTGTTATGTAGCGAGGATTGGCAGCTGGACTTGCTGTATGCCTGGTGTTTTTAAATAAGTGTAAAAGGTAGACAGAGCTTTGGCTAGGTGGCTTTAAACTTCCTTTATAAATCCAAAGTGATAAAGCACAGTAAGTTTTGATCAGCAGTGGCACACTAGTCTGACCCGGTTAGGTTCAATTTGTTTCCACAGCTTCAACTCAAGTGCTTCATACTAGATTAAATCACAGCTTGTTCCTCTTCTCTAGTTTCATAGATTTCAAGGCCAGAAGGGACCATTGTGATCATCTAGTCTGACCTCCTGTATAGCACAAGATATAGAAATTCCCCGAAATAATTCCTAGAGCAGAGCTTTTACAAAACATCCAGTTTCTCAAGTCTTATTTTCATCTACACTTTTTTTAATCTGAACTTAACTTTTTATTAAGGATATTTAATAAAAAGATTATCTGTTGAAATAATGAGTGTAATTTGTAATGGACCAATGTACAACACAACACATTTCATTCAATGCATGCCATTAAAAATGCTGTATGTGTTGCTTTTCTGATTTAAAAGTGGATTAGAGTAAGCTGATGGAAAAAACATGGGAAAAAATCACAAATATTTCATGAAACTTTCTACCCTTTTTCCATCACAAAATCGAACAATCTCATAAAAAATAAATTTTCGAATCTTTCGACCAGCTCTGTTGTTAATAGATAACTTTGTGGACAATAGTTAAGGTTCTCTCAAAGGCATAATTCACCACATCAAGATTAATTGATCATGGGAGATAAAGGCAAATGTAGTCATGGCAGAGCAATGGATATTGTACCTAAGGTTGGTTGAACATTTTTCATCAAAACTGTTTTCTTGTCAAAACTGGTTGGTTTTTTTGTTTCTTTTGGGGAGGGGAGGGGTCAATAAGTTGACATTTTCTGTGGAAAATTTCAATGAAAACTAAATTGTATTTGTTTTTGTTGATGATTTCCATGAACCCTCCCCTCGATTTTCTGACAAGCTCTGATTATAATGCACCACTGCCAGGTCCCACTCCTAGCATCTTCACTCTTCCTGTCAGCTGGTGAATCCACTGTCATTCTCTAGCCCCAGCAAACAGTCCTTACTTCCCTGCTGCCTTAGCCACCTGCAGCCATCCACAAAAGCATCTGCCCTAACTTCCCAGATGCTAAATCTATTAACAATCTGCCCCCGCCCCCCACCAAAAAAACATGCCACAAAACTACAAAAGCAGCCAGTGTACGAAAAAAATATGGAAGAAATAATGGAAGAAAAGCCAATGTGATTCTGTTATTTTTGTGGAAATGTGAGTCAGATTGTCCCTCATATAAATAAGGCCCTGGCCCTGGTGTATGTGTGGTGATGCATAGATGTTCCAGGACACGTGTAATTCTCATTCATTTTCTTAGGAAGAAATTAACTGCGGCACCATTTGCATAACATTTCAAGCAGTGAATTGAGTGAATACAGGGGATTGGGTATCAGAGGGGTAGCCGTGTTAGTCTGAATCTGTAAAAAGCAACAGAGGGTCCTGTGGCACCTTTAAGACTAACAGAAGTATTGGAGCATAAGCTTTCGTGGGTGAATGCCCACTTCATCAGACGCAAGTAATGGAAATTTCCAGAGGCAGGTATAAATCAGTATGGAGATAATGAGGTTAGTTCAATCAAGGTGCCACAGGACCCTCTGTTGCTTTTTACAGGGGATTGGGTGATTCAAGAAATTAGTATTTGATCAGGAAACTTTTGATTTAACATCTGGCAGCTGTTTCGTAGCCCATTTGGAACATGCCCTTGGCCTCAGCCCAGTTCCTGGTATACTGATGTTACCTCATAAAATACACTGCCACCACACTGGTCCTCTTTGGCAGTCTCACAAGAGAGTCAAAGACTGAAATGGCACAGCATGTGAAGTGCTGCTTCACCAGTAAAAGTGGAAGAATGTAGAGCAAGCAGTGAGGGAAAACTTGCACTGCCATTGTTATCAGTACATTATGGATAAACAAGTTTCTTTAGCCTAAAGCAACAGAGGGTCCTGTGGCACCTTTGAGACTAACAGAAGTACTGGGAGCATAAGCTTTCGTGGGTCAGAACCTCACTTCTTCAGATGCAATCTTGATGTGGTGAATTTCTTTAGCCTGATTTTTTTCATTCCCATCAAGGTCCCTTTACACTGCCCGAGTGGTGTAAAGAGATCTTGGTGCAAGTGAGAATCAGGCCCTTTGCCTCCACTGAGATCCCTTGGATAGAATTCATGAGCACTAAAATCAACTTCAGATAAATTAAAAAGCAAACACAATAGTGCAGTTGTGCTTACTATGCTTACTTCCCCCCCGCCCCAATAGTTTGTCTTATTTTTCTTCATATCCTTGCTTTTCTTGAACTAACTCTACCAACATACTTAAAGCTACATACTTCTCTTCCCTTGTGCATCTTCCATACGCAATAATGTGAGCGCCACTACAGGATTCGAGGGTATGTGGCCCTTTGAGTTCATCCCTTTTCAGGAGTGTTGTTGCAATTGAAGAATGTACTGCAGGGTAAAATTGGATTTTCTGAAACACAAAATTTGCCCTTTGGTCTTGATTTATTTCTTTCCAATATAAAATAGACAAGTTGTGACTTGACTTTCAAGGCTTCAAAATAACGTTTGCATTAATTTTGCAACATCATATTCAGTACTCCCGTGTGATGGAGAACTGGAAATATTACCCTGATGCCATTTGTCTGTGTTTGTCCTTTAGTGGAATGCAGAAAACAGTTCAATCGAGCAGTCCCAATGATACATCCTCCTCGTATCCTGTAACAGAGTTTTGTTTTTGCTGAGTGTAGTCATGATTTTGTAGACTTACAGTTTTAAGAGTGGAGATTTTAAAGAACACATTTCTCTTGGAAAGCTTCTGAGTAATGGCTAGAAAACAAAACAAAAAAACAAAACAAACCATTTACTTCTAGATACATTAGTCAGTCTTATGAAACTAGTTAATCATTTGAAGCTGTTACAGTAACTTTCACTGTTCAAGGGTGAAAGTGCCACAGAGGGCAATAACCTCTGAAAACATCAGTTAAAGTACATTGCTTAAAAACACAGGCTGTCAGAGCTGAAATATTAACATGGGAATATATAAAAAAGGCTTGAACAACAGACAGACTGCTGTTTCTCAGCCTTAGAAAATAATGGACCTGATTTTCAGCATCTGCTGAGCATCCAGAACTAAGGTTGAAATCAATGGGACTCGTGGGTGATCAGTAACTTTGAAAATGTTAAGATGAAAGGCAAAGACAGAGAGTGCAGAGCAGCATCTGTCAGAGGCTTGTGGTGATAGTGCTTGGCTCTAATTTTGTCTTTTTTTCTTATTGGTTATTGGCTAATTCTCAGTGAATGCAAATGTCACTAAGAAACAATGGTAGAATTAAGAAACAAATATCATTTTGGGGAGATCAAAGTGATGTTACAAAAGAGGTAGGGCTGATAGTGGACAGGGAATTGGATGAGTTTGCAATGAAATGTGCTACTAAAAACAGCCAATACCATTTTTGTAATTGCATACATGTAGAATCATAGAAATGAGGGCTGGAAGGGACCTTGAGAAGTCATTAAGTCCACCTGCTCTGTGCAGAAGGAGGGCAAAGTAAATGTAGACCATCCCTGACAGGTATTTGTCCAACCTGTCTTTAAAAACCTCCAGTGATGGGGATTCCACAATGTACCTTGGAAGCCTCTTCCAGAGCTTAACTATCCTCATATTGCGAAAGTTTTTCCTAATACCTAACCTAAATCTCCCTTGCCGAAGATTAAGCCCATTGCTTCGTGTCCTATCTTCACTGGACACAGAGAAAAAATTGATCACAGTCCTTTTATAACAGCTCTTAACATATTTGAAGACTATCAGCTCCCACCCTTCTTTTCTCAAGATAAAACGTGCCCAGTTTTTTTTAACCCTTCCTCATAATCAGGTTTTTTTAAACTTTTATCAATTTAGTTGCTCTTCTCTGGACTCTCTCCAATTTGTCCACATCTTTCCTAAAGTGTGGTGCCTAGAACTGGACACAGCACTCCTGCTGAGGCCTCACCAGTGCAAGTAGAACCGAACAATTACCTCCTGTGTCTTACATACAACCCGCCTGTTAATTAGGGTGACCAGATATCAAGTGTGAAAAATCGGGACAGAGGGTGGGGGGTAATAGGCACCCATGTAAGGAAAAGCCCCAAATATCGGGACTGTCCCTATAAAATCAGGACATCTGGTCACCCTACTGTTAATACACCCCAGCATATTAGCCTTTTTTGCAACTACATCATATTGTTGACTCAGATTCAATTATTGATCCACTATAACTCTGAGATCCTTTACAGCAGTACTACCACCTACCCCGTTATTCCCAATTGTTGTTGTGATGCACTTAATTTTTCCCTCCTAAGTGCAATACTTTCTACTTGTCTTTATTGAATTTCATTTTGTTGATTTCAGACCAATTCTCCAGTTTATCAAGGTCACTTTGAATTCTAATTCCATCCTCCAAAGTGCTTGAAACCCCTTCCGGCTTGCTGTCATCTGCAAATTTTGTAAGCCTACTCTGCACTCCATTATCCAAGTCATTAATGAAAATATTGAGTAGTATTAGACCCAAGACTCTCCCCTGCTGGACCCCACTAGATACACTTTCCCAGTTTGACAGCAAACCATTGATTACTACTCTCTGAGAACAGTCTTTCAACAGTTGTGCACTCACCGTAAAAGTAAATTCATCTGGGGCATGGCTACACTTGCAGATGTAAAGAGCTGGGAGTTAAACCAGCCTTCGGAGAAAGCAGCAGGGAAAACTCTGCCATGTGTTCACACTGTCAGATTCAAGTGCACTGGTGTGGCCACATGAGCAGCTTTTGCAATGCCACAGAGAGCAGTGCATTGTGGTAGCTATCCCAGCATGCAAGTGGCTTCAACATGCTTTTCAAATGGGGGTGTGGAGTGTGACAGGGAGTGTGTTGTATGTATGTGGAGGGAGAGACAGTGTGTTTTGGGGTGCTGAGAGTGTGTCAGCATGCTGTCTTGTAAGTTCAGACAGCAGCAGACCCCCCTCCCCCCCGCCTCTCTCTCTCACACACACACTCACAGCAACAGCATTCCACACTAATGGTTACTTTGTCCCAGAGCAGATAAGCATGCTCAGAAACAGAGCTTTGAAAGGGGATATCCGCATTCCTACAGCCGATTCCAAAACAATGAGAAGAGTGGACCCTTGACTTCAGGGGATTATGGGGCATTTCCGGAGGCCAATCACAGTGCAGTAATGCAACAGCTTGATCACACTGACACCTGGGCATTTCAGCTGGGGCGCAGCAAGAGTTATGCTTCTCGTGGAGGTGAATTACCAGGAGTGCTCCAGCTTCAGAGTCCGGGCGCTCTACATGCTTTGCCAGTGTGGATGCATCAGGAGTTAGGGCACCTGAGGCTGCTTTAATGCGCTCTAACTTGCAAGTGTAGCCAAGCCCTAGATCTCATCATGGATTAGAGAGCTGCGAGTCCTATACAGCATTAGATTTGTGAGACCCTACTTCGGTAGGGGATGGAGCTAGATGGTTTAACAGGTCTTTTTCATACCTTATTTCTATTACTCTTTGGTCCTGAAAGTCCATCTGAATTATTCAGGCAGGTCTTGCAGTCTGTTACTCTGTCTTAATGCCAACACTGGTTTGCCTTTTTTTGCATTCTTCCCAGTGATGTAAGTTATGTATCAGTAAGTCAGTACAAGAGAGTCTAAGGTGGTACAGTTTACATGAAGAGGAGATGGAAGAGGGGGTGAACTGGGGCAGGAAAACCATAAGATACATCCCCACACCTTATCTTATATTTTCAGTTAGTTGTTTTCCTGTTATGCCCTTCTATTCTGCCTCCTCTGTGCATAACTTACACATACATAACTTAAACTCATAGATGTGAAGGCCAGAAGAAACTTTTAGATGATCTAGGCTGATGTCCTATAGGAGCCCTATCTCTATCCACCTGATGGGGCTTCTGTGGGATTTGAAGGTAGGTCCTTTGTCTTCATGAGCAATAGACATACCTCCAAGCTACTAAGCCACTTGTAATCTACATCAGCTCTGAATGTGGTCCATAATTTGAATGTATTATTTATACAGTGCTGAAGTCAAAGACCAGAATCCCTGCCCTGAAGAACTTCATATCTAACAGCACAAGTGGAGTATGATACAGCACAAACAAGAGATACAGGTACACTGTAGGCAAACATAAGGTGGCATGTAGCTACTATAGCTGGAATACTTCCATCAAACCAGATGTGTTTTGGGAAGTTGTTCTGAAAGCAGCCAGAGATGGGATTTGACATATGTTAATTGGGAGGCTGTTCCAGGCACATGGAGTGGTCGGAGAGAAATCTCAGATGATATATCAGCAAAGGAGACAAAAGGAGCAGTCAGAAGTGAATCAGAAGAAGTGGGAGGCCAGGTCGGAGTGGATGAAGGCAGAGTTATGGGAAACTTTGAAGGCGAGCTATGCTTTTGTGCAGTAATGGAAGGGAAGGCTGTGCAAGCACTGAGGAAAGAGGAAGTCGTGATCAGAATAATGGGAAAGAAAAATTATCGTTGCAGGAGCACTTTGGATGGCTAGGCCATAAGGTAGAGGAGAAGGGCCAAGAACACATGGTTGCAGTAGGCAAGTTAGAAAACACCTAGCTAATGAACCAGAGTTTGGCAGTGGGTTCACAGAGGAAGGGATGGATTTTGGCTATATTGTAGTGTCTAGCTGCCAACAGAAAGGGAGGAGTTTTACTCATTTAATGAATGAAGCAAAGGATGCTGTATCTCACAGAAAATGTTCCTTTTGTAAATCATGGGTTTCCCAGGGGTGCCACTTTGCTAACACAGGGACAAATGAAGGCCTCTGGATTGATGTTATATTTGCATCAAAGATGACAGAATGTTGTATCATTCGCATAATCCATAATGGAAACACAGTACTCTGTGCCTCTTTGAAGCATGAGGACTGGATCCGTCTTTCATCCATCACTGTGGTTACAAACAGATTCCACTGAAATACACTACTGCAAATTAAAGCTCATGGGTCTTTTTTAGTTATTTTTTTTATTATCTATCACCAAGAGTAGGTGACTCGTAGTGTGCTATGTAGTAAAAACAAGAAAAGATTTCCTTACATTTATTGATTTGTAATAGTATGTAGTATTTTAGTCTACAGTACCTCACAACTTAAGCTTCAGAACTCCTTGTTAGATTCACTTCTCTTTAACAATTGATGACAGAATAAAAGCTACCTTTATATAGGATTATCAGTCAATGAGACTACATATGGCTGTTTACTAGGGCTGATCAAAAAAATTGGGATTACAATTAAACAAAATCTTTCATTAAAAGTCTCTGATTTTGATGGAAAATTTACATTTTTCATCCAAAAAGACACCTGAAAACCAAAATGTTTTCAGTTGAAATCTGAAACATTTTGATTCAGGAAATGCTGCTGTGTGTCTCATGGCGAGGATGTGGTTTGGTTTTCTCATGACCCCATTCTTCTCTATGGACCAGGACTCCTATGATCCACTACTTCCCCTCTCCAAGAAGGGAGACCAAAGAGCCTGGCCTATACAAGAGAACAGAAACATCAGGCATTCAAACTACAGCTCCTCTGAGTCACTGCGGTAGCATTTCTGACTAGAAATATTTTGGTTTTCAGCCGCATAGTTTAATTTTCAATTTTTATCTGAAAAGTTATAATTTGTTTTCATTGAAATTTTCAGCAGAAAAACCGCTGAAACCAGCTCTCATGTTTAAATTTAAATGTTTCTCTGTTCTCTTCTGTGATACACATTATGAAGCCATCAAAAGCCTGATAAGTTATCCTTGTCAACCAAACACCTAGTAGTGACATAATAAGGTAGTTGGGGAAGGGTCATATTTGCTATTCTGGTAAAGCAGATGACTTGGAAAACATCAAAGTGTAGCTTCTGACCTTCTTGGCATCTGGAAAAGTTAAGACAAAAATAATTTAATATAATTACTCAAGTTGTTGAATTTTGTAGAGTTTTAAGAATAAATTTGGGGAGCTCTGAAAAAAGAACAAACCTATGTCTCAACAGAACATGAAAGAAATATCCAGTTTAATTCTTCAGTGATCAAAGCTAGACTTTCTCAAGTTCCCTAGTACATAAGATCATTGAACTTTTGAGCTGAGACAGGATCATAAAGAAACAATAATAAAGATAAGATAGAGTGTAAATAAACAAGCAATACAACCTCCCTTCAGTGAAGTTATAGATATGCTGACTTTGAAAAACAGGTTGGTATTTATCTTTTTGGGAATGTATCATTGTTCTCTGAAGTATGTTGCAGGGCAGCATAGCACAGGTTTTACAAGGGTTTCCTAAGGAACCATAAAGTGAAGAGAAAATAAATTAGGACTGAATACCACAAAGTTATCCCCCCAAATAAAGAGCTTAGGCATGGATTCTGCTACCTTTACCTAGGATGAATAGTAACTTGTTCCACAAATAGTTCCATTGGCTCAGAGAGTGCCCCTGAGATGACCCATGCAGAAGGGATGCTGACAGTCCCTTTCCCTATCTGCACGTACCCACCGTGCACTTTCCCTTTCTGGAATCCGTGATGATCTCTCTGAAGGTCTGGGGACGGGGGGGGTGTCTCTGCTGCGGGAGGGGCAGAGACTGCAGTGGGAAAATGGGCAAAGGACCAAGGGGACATACACATTCCTTTCCATTCCCCTGGAGTTTACCTGGAAAATAAGAAGCCTGGGGCTGTATTATCTTTTCCACAGAGCACCACACCATATTGGATCCCAGTGGCCACTGCAGCCCAGTCCAATGAAGCCATACTGCCCAGGAGCTCTGTGTGGATGGCCCTGACCTCCAGCAGATAGCCTGGGAATCATCAGGTTTGAGTTGGAGGAAAGCTGACACCCCCCTCACTGTCCATGAGGAAATGGTTGCAGAGATTTCCTCCCCCAGAGCCTGTCCTGAGGGCCTTACCACCATGGGGGTGAACTGGGACACTGGCTTCAGTGGGGCCACTGTGCAGTGTGAGTAAAGGTAACAGAATCAGGCCTTTCAGAACACCATAGGCATTCCAGTTAGTTTTGGAGATAGTGTGGGGCTTGAAGAGGAGTGCAGCCAGTGAACCCCTTCAGCTCTAAAAATGATTCCCTCTAGAGCAGCAATTGTGGCAGTGTGGGGAAGCCCACAGTGCTGCAGCCTTTCTCCTTTCTGCACTGTGGATAAGGAGAGGACGGCAATGCTGTCAGTCCAGCACCTTTCACAAACCCTTTCTAATCCCTTGCCATATTGGATTAAAGGGAGGCTCTAAGGTTACAGCTGCAAGCTACCATTTCCTTATAAAGCTCCCTAATATTTCTCCCCACTGAGCTTTGATTTTTGTTTACCCTCCCTCATAAAACATCAATGCATTCAAGAGTGTAATTGGAATACTTTGTATAAACAGAGCAGGGAGCCACACAATCTAGTAGTTTATATTATTTTCACTTTATAATTATTTTTAAAAAAAATCTCTGTAGCACTCTATATTTATGGCTTGAAAACACAATCAAATAGTTTGGGATTCCAACACCATAAACTTCCTTCCACAGGCAGCACTAGAATGTTCTCATTAACAGTGGACCTCTCATGTTTCTGCTCTGAAACAACAGGTATAACCAAATTCTTCTGGAGGCCTTTCCTTCCTCTCCCCAGAAATGTGCAGAAGTGGGGGGGAAAGGCATTTTTTCCATTCATTGCATGGAGAATATGAAAACTTGGCACACAAGTGAGTTATGTACTGGAATTTGGGTGGGTCTAGGAAAAAGCACAGTCTTCAGTGGAAAACATATATGGGTGTGTGTGTGTATGAGAGAAAGCCTTTTAAACCATAAATTGATCACATGCATAAACTGGTGAGGAAAGAAACAGAAAATTGCCCTGAAATAATACACTCAGCTGGTACTGAAAACAAGCACTACTGCCCCAATTTGACAGTGCCATTGGCATTTTAAATATCATTCCATTAGTTTCATAGTGTAACTATTTCAGTGCTCATTATAAGTTCAGACTGTAGCTTTAAGCCATTATCCAAGTGGGTGATGGTGAGGGCTCAGTGGCATATGCCCCAGCAGCTGCTGCCGGAGTTGAGCAGTAGGCCTAGATCCTCAAAGGTGTTTAGACGTGGAACTCCCATTGGGAGTTAGGTGCTTCAGTACCTTTGACAGTCTGGGCTTAGGGCCCAATTCTCCATTCTGCTATAGCCCCTTTGCACTGCTTTAGTTAGCAGCCACTCATAGGTTAGAGGGACCTCTTTGGGGACATGAACTGCATGTTTGTTTGGCCCATCAGCAAAACTCAGTGGGCGTTTTGACAAAGAACTTGAAGATTTAGCTCAAAGAGGATACTCTGAGCCCTGTATTGGACATTAGTGATATGGCTAAGGTATCACAAAGGGTCAGTTCAGAAGTTCCATTTTTGTCACGATCTAAAGACTTTTCCTAATTGAACCTAGCAATTCTGTAGGCAAGAAGTGCAGAGGAATGTGTATTCAAAACCAGATGTTTCCAAACCAAGACTAGATCCAGCAATACCTCACAAATTAACACTTGGTTAATAGGCAAACCTGCTCATACTTGCAACTGCTCGTTCTCAATCCACTACTCAACGAAGATGCAGCAAATGAGTGTTGCACTGTTAAAGCATGTTACCAGTGACATGTCTACATGGTGGGGTAATGCACATGACAGGGATGTAATTTCTAAAGCACACTACCGTGCTGCACATTAATAGGTCTGTGTAGACCCTGCTACTGCACCAAAAGTTACTTTTACAAAATACACTACTGGTTATTTAAGAGAGTACTATCTTCTGAAGTGCTATTATACATAGTGAAAGCTAACCTGAGGTGGTCAGAATAAATGAACAAAGTATATGTACTGATGCATCATCTGTAAGGTGACTCCATGTCCTGATTTCACCAGACAGTACCAGTTTTTTATTGCATCAGTTCACATGTTTGTCTGTTTAAGAGCTAAAGAGTGGAATTTGCTCTGTGTTTACTAGAAACAAACAGTTCAAGGGAACAAGTGGTTGTGTGCTTTACAACATTTGGAGTTTAAAACGAAAACTCAAACGAGAGTGGCCATCCTTGAAGCTGTTCTTTAACTCGGAGTGAGTGTTCAACATGCTTATTCAGTAATACATGATCAGCTCATTCAAAACCCAAAATAGCTGCAAGAAAATCCTCCACTCTGAGTAACATGCATGTGTCGCTGCTGTCTCCGAAGCTGGCAGTATGACAGCAGCACACATTTTCAAAATAAAGGGGGCCAGGGTTTCACCCTTTAGGACAGTGGGAGTTTTGCCATTCACTTCAGCGCAGCCACATTTTTACCCACTGTGTACTTTTATCTTTTGAATGGCTATGTCGCAGCCCTAAAAATAATGTCTACACAAGTGTCCCAGTTTTTGATTTTGAAAATATAAATAGTTTTATTTTTTCATCATGGCTGTTTACTCATTAACAAAGGATGAAATTCACCCCTGTGCAAAAGACCAGCATGAAGCCTAAGGCACCATTTACTTCCCACTTATGCCTGTGTAGCTTAAGTGGCACATAGACCTTGTACTGGCCAACTATACAGGAGTAAATTTCACCCAGACCGTAGTAACCTGTAGTGTGTTTCCTAGCTGCTCATGCAAATTAGTGAAATTCTGCTGTAATTGGGTTTTTTAGTTGCTGAGCTTAGAGCAGAATGCTGTCATGTGGTAAGTGAGTGCAGGTTTACACTACAAACGTGTTAGTGCAGCTGCACCAATGCAGCTGCTCTGCTGTGGTGCTGCTGCTGAAGACGATTTAAGCCAATAGAAAAGAGCTCTCCTGTCGGTTTAGTAACTCCACCTTTGCGAGAGGTGGTAGCTAGGTCAGCGGGAGAAGCTCTGCCACTGACAAAGCACTGTCTACATGGGGAAGGGATGGGAGTTAATTCGGTATAACTACCTCGCTCAGGGGTGTGAATTTTCCACACCCCTGAGCAAGGTAGTTATACCAAAGCAAGTATGTAGTGTAGACCTGGCCCGAGTTAGTGTTTAGCAGAATGAAATTAAAGCTTTGCTTTAAAATCTAATAGACTTAGATGGGGAAAAAAGATACTTTGTCTTATCATCTGCCCTTCCACAGCATGAACTTGTTCACACAGGCAATGGAATTCTTCTGCATAGCACAAGCACTTCCTGAGAAAACAAGTTTTGAGATGAAACCATGACAAGAGGAGTCGTCCTTTCTTGGAAACACACTTTATAATACTGTAAAATCATAAGACCAGATTCACTGGTATGCTCTGGTCATGCAAAGCAGCCATAAATCTGATTTAACTAGCAGATGATGTTAGATTTATTGCTATTTTGCATAGCAGCTGAAGCGTACAGGTGAATCTGGCCCATAGCTCTCAGCGATGGAAAACTCTAGTAGTGTGACTGGGTCTCTCCCGTTTCTGGGAAAGAATATGCTGTATTTCCCCAACTAGCTTAGATTCTATCTATATTAGAGCTGAGCTGACCAAAAGGCCCAGCAATATACTGACCTTTTAATGAAGGACTTTGTACTCCTTGCCCTTTTTCTTCCCTTACGAAGCTGTAGTATGGTTTTAAATAGCATGCTGTGCTTCTTGTATACCAGGAGAATTTGATTTTGTGAAGATGTTTCCAGGTTGATGTAATGTTTTTATTTCATCATAAACTTTGTTCTAAGCCCTCTTCAGAGCTGTGCTTGGTATTTTCATTATAGTGTGTAAAATAAAATTATTTTGGAGAGAGAGTGAGTGTTCGGGGGGTGGAGGGGCTCCTCTGGGTAGTACTGCCACCTACCCTTTGTTCACTACTGATGATGCTGTAGGCCTTCTAGGTGTGGAATAAAGGAGTGAGTTTGTTACAGAAGCTGCCATAGCAAAATTTTGACACCCTCCAGTGAGCCGTACCTTGCTGCCACACCTACCCTCTGCTATAAATGCAAGTGTATTGAGACTAATTAAAAAACAAACCCCAACTTGACTGTAATAGAGCACATGCAGGCAGCAGTGAAATGAATTAGCAAATAGTTAACGGCAACTACTTAAAAGAAAGAGCTCTTCAGAGCATGTATGAATGACCCAATATATGGAAGCACAGCCAAGCCTCCTATAGCATGGCAAAGTGTAACTGATTTACTATGTTAGTTCTTAAGGACAGATTGTGCCTGGTCAAGCCATGCATTACTCCTCCTGCCTCCTTCCCCAAGCACATGGAGAGCAAACTCAGGAGTAAAGCCCATCCCAGGCTATGGAATCCTCTTTAAGGAGGGTTTCAAGGGCAGTGCACGGTCTTGACTTCCATTGACACCCAAAGATCCTCAGTTGTGGGGACCAAGCCCCCCTTTCCTCGATGGAAATCCCTGACCAACTGACAGGAGGATCCGTGAGGGGAACTTTGTGGAGGCCCCGGCACCCTTGTAGCATTTTCCCTGGAGGGTTATGATCTGGGCCACATATAGTAACCTCCGCTGGAGAGACAGTAAGCATGAGAGATGTAGCAGCACGAAGGTCTGGTCTGTTAAAAGAGAGAAAGAAAGAATAACTGAAATTGGTGACAGAGGGGACACGGCAGCCTTCCCTGGGCAAAATCCTGCAACGACAGATCAATTATTCTGGGACCTAAACAAATTATCAGCTAGATGCTCAGCTGTTATAAACTGTCCAAGTTCTAGTGAAGTAAACGGACCTACCCCAATTTACACCAGCTAGGTTCTGGTTGTATATAGTTCCTAGAAAGCCAAACAGATGGTAACACATTGATCACTACTAGTGCCTGTGGGCCAGTACTGAACCAATGACCTAAAAAAGCTCTTGTATCCCATACGAATTCTCTGAGTCATCCAAGTGGTTGTTTATTCCTAATTTATTTACAATGAAGAAACCCTGCCCATTTAAAAGTGATACCTCTAGGTGCAACTGTACTCTGCATTTCAATAAGTGTTGCTGGGGCCTAGGACAGACTCTGGTCTGCTTCCTCATCTACTTGCTGAACTCCTGACTAGGAAAAGCCCAGGGTAAGTTAATGCTGTTGTGAGTTACCGAGTTGTCAATTGTGTTAACAATTATGCTCCCAGCAGAGAGCGGCACACTTTAAAATACATTTTCTCTGCTCTGCAACAATGCTGCATTGGAAAAGCTGGTTTGGGTTGAAATCATTGAGAAGTTAAATGGAAACATGAAAAATTAGTGTAATCTAGTTAATTTTAGATGCATTGTTAGCCAGTGAATTGAACACTCATCTGCGGGCCAGGAGACCTGGATTCTCTTTCTGACTATGCCATGACCTGCTGTGGGACTTTGGGCAAGTCACTTTACCTTGCTGTGCCTCTGTTTGTCTTCTCAATCTTTATCTGCCTTGTCTACTTGGCTTCTGAGGAGTTTGGGGCAGGGAGTGTCTCTTACTATGTGCTTGTGTGGAGGAGGAATGGTGCTAAGTAGAAAATGGCTGAAGTGAACATCAAAGAGCCTATTCCTATTAACGTTAATAATTCATTAGGTATGTATAGTGAGAAGTAACGTGCAATAGATTTCAAAGGTTTGGGGAGAAGAATGATGGTCCAGTGGTTAGGGTGCTGGCTTAAGAGGCCTGGGTTCTGTCACCAGGGCCGGCTCTAGGCACCAGCAAAGCAAGCAGGTGCTTGGGGCGGCAAATTTGCAGGGGTGCAAGAATCCAGCATGAGAGCTGAGAACCAACAGGGAGCCCTGGGAGCTGTAGTTCCTTGGTTAGCTCCCTGCCTATAGAGCCAGCCCTGGAGCAGAGAAAGAACTACATTTCCCAGCATTCCCTCAGCCGCAATTAACAGGAAAGGGAGGGGGGAAGGAGTGTAGAACTGAAACCTCATGCTGCAGCTTGCTGTGAATGGTAGGAACAGAGCCAGCTCTAGGTTTTTTGCCGCCCCCCACCTCAGCCCTGGGCTCCTCCCACACCCCTGTGTTGCCCCAGCCATGGACTATCCCCCACCCACACCCCCTGCTGCCCCAGCTCTGGCCCCCACCTGCACCCCCCTGCTGCCCCAGCCCTGGGTTCTCCCCCCACCCGCATCTCCTGCCACCCCAGCCCTGGGCTCTTCCCCCCCCCACCTGCACCTCCTGCCACACCAGCCCTGGGCTCTCCCCCCCCCCCACCTGCACCTCCTGCCACCCCAGCCCTGGGTTCTTCTCCTCCCCCTGCACCTGCCCTCCCTGCTGCCCCAGCTCTGGCCCCCACCCGCATCTCCTGCCACCCCAGCCCTGGGCTCTTCTCCCCCCTGCACTCGCACCTCCTGCCACCCCAGCCCTGGGCTCTCCCCCAAAGAAAGAATCAGGTGAACTAAATGGACATTGCACCTCTCTATCTGAAGCCTAGCAAGGCAAGTACCTGGATCCCACTAGAATTTAAAATGAAAAGTAAGGGAGGGGCGGCTCTACTAGACTGGGCAGCTTTAGATACAGTACGAGGCATGTAGGAGGATTTACACTTCTGAGCCATGGAAGCAGAAATTGACTTTTCTTTTCCAGATTTAGCTAATATTCAGAAAGGGAATCCAGCACCTGCCTTCCAGATTTGAACACCCTCAAAATTCAGGAGTGCTCAAGTTCAATTTGGGCAGCTGTTACTTCATTTCTCCCAAATCAAATATACTGAGCCACTGTAACTTGCTGTAGGAAAAAGTAGAATAAATTGAGCAAGAAATGCTTCCCAGTGGTTATTAGGACTGGAATTGCTATTTTCAACAGCCATTGCTTTTTTATTATGATTATGATTATTATTATATTATTATTTTTAAGTTTTAGTTTTATTTGTTTAAAAGGAAGACCGTGATATTGCATTGGCAAATTCCCCATAGAAACAAAGAATGGAACAAAAGAGTAATAAAGGCACCTCAACTTTTCCTCGTTTATGTAGGACAGTCTTATAATATGCATCCAGATATCCTCCAATCACACAAGCTGAAAATTGTTCCACTTTACTGCAGTTCTGTAACCATATGGGAACCAATCCTGTCTGTGTTCTGTGCACATCCAAAATTCCTGCTGAATGATCTGCCCTGGGAGCAAGTTACCAGTGACCCAGGGCTGGGGCGGCAGGAGGGTGCAGTGGGGTGGGGAGGCAGCCAAAATTTTTTTTGCTTGGGGCAGCAAAAAACCTAGAGCTGGCCCTGTCTGTCACAGACTCCCTGTGTGACTTTGAACAAGTCACTTAGCCTCTCTCTCTCTGCCTCAGTTTCCCCATCTGGAAAGGGGGATAATAGCACTGCCCTACCTCGCTGAGGTGTTGTTAATAAATACAGTACTCAGATAATGTGGTAATGGGGGCAGTATAGGTATGGCAGATGGATAGAGACAGGGGTACAACCAGAATTTTCCTGAGGAGGGGACCAGGATTCTCCCTCCCCCGCCCTGCAACCTTCTCCCAAGCTCTCTTCTTCTGCACCTAGAGACCTGTGCTCGTCCCCCTGCACCCAGCTCCACATGCACTCCCTTCTTGTGACCCCAGACTCACTCAGTGCATGCGCTCCCTGCACCCAGCCCCGCAGTCTCTCTGCCCCCACACCCAGCTCCATGCTCTTACTCAGTGAGGCAGTCAAGTTGAAGAGCACCATCCTCACTAGGGGGTAGGCAGCTCGGGGAGCCCCAGATCCCATCTTCCTTCTGCATCTCCACTTCCCCAGAAAGCACTGAAAGCCCGGCTCCAGTCCTCAAACTATGCTGGGAATTCCAGGTATCCTCTGCTCCACTGCTCCCCAGCAGCTGGGAGGCCCCCATGCCCATGGGCACCAGAAAGACTACAAAAGTTGGGGGACCAAGTAGGCACATGGGGTTGCAGTGATATTCCAATTGGCCTGGCTGTCCAGTGAGTGGCATTGCAAACTGGTGTATGGGGGCACAATGCCACTCAAATGTCCTGCTCTGGTCAGGGGCCAAAGTGGGTAGGGTGGCCATTAACGCATCCCCAGAATACAGGACATCCAGCTCGGTTGCATGAACTTCCGGAGTGGTGTGGGCCCACCCCTGCTGTCACAACCCTGCCGCTGTGCAGTCACACCACACAGAGGATGCCATTTTGCAGAGCTTGCTGCCCCACCCCCAGCAGCATGACCTCACATGCACAGTCACATCACAGGATGAGCCTGACTTGCTGTTTAAGGGCTGGTGATCAATTTTGCTAAATGGATGATGATGTTTAATTCTGGAGCTCAGCGACTGTAACACCTAACATGGTATAAACCAAGTGGAAATATCACAGATAAAAGTCTCTATCCCAGGGTGCAATGGTGAGGCCATGCTGGCAGGGGTGGAGCAGCGTGCCCTGTAAAATGATGTTCTCGGTGCATCCACGTCGCAATGATACTGTACAAAACCATGCCTGATTTTATATCAGTCCTGGACAGGGTGACAAACTTTACACAGGAGTGTCCAACCTACAACTGGATGAATAATCTGCCTGCAACTGGAGGCCACTGTCTCACCCCCCCCCTCTTTTGCCCCCCAGGTTGTTGAGCCCCTGGATAAAGGTTTTGACCAGTAATATTTCTGCTTACACAGAGGCTGAGATCCAGAATTAACAATCCTTATCAATTTAGCAAAATTGAGCATCAGCATTTAACAAAAATCAAGCCTGACTTACCAGCTGCCCCAGGTTGCCTGGGAGAGTCCTGATTTGCCCCATTTCTGGTTCCGAGGCAGCTGAGACTGAGGGCTTGTCTACACTACCACTTCAGTCGATATAAGTTACGTTGCTCAGGGGTGTGAAAAAAACCACCACCACCCCGAGCGACGCGACTTACATCCACTTAAAGCGCTGTCTACACTGTGCTACGTTGGTGGGAGATGCTCTGCCACCAACGTAGCTTCTGCTTCTCATTTAGGTGGAGTAATTATGTCACCAGGAGAGCATTTGATGCAGTGGCGCCAATCTAGCACGGTAGTGAAGACAAGCCCTGTGTGAGGGTTTAGTGCTGTTGCTCCCCAGGTGCCAGCAGAGGGTCCCTTTGTGCAGAAGCTGTCTAAGAAGCAAATTCTGCCTTTCTTTCTGCTTCATTATCTGTCTGGCTATTTGCACTGTATGCCTCCACCTCTCATTGGGACTTTTCCTCTTCTAGTTTTGTCTCTGATTCTGCAGCATACAGCAAGGGAGGCAGGTACCAGTCCTAGTCCTCATCAGTAGCAACAGTGTGAGCTTCCCTTAAGGTATATACACAGGTAACCCTTCTGCCAGGAAGTTAACAGCAGCAATAAGAGCCAGGTTCAATATAAGTAGGGTCCCTCTCGCCAAATAACTAAACTGATGTCTCGAGCCCCCTCCCAGAAACCTGGGAAAGTTAAATGCATCCTAGCCATTAACAGACTGAGCTGTCTTGTGCACAAGCTCTCTGCAACTGCGTATGCAGAAGGAAATCTTTATTATGGGAAAGAGAACCCAGTTGAGAAAACGCAGCACCAGAATGTATGTGCAAATAGACCTAACCCATTTCAGTAACTTTGGCCGTAGTCTGCCTAACTTCCGTCCCCCCTGCTATGGGAGTCCCCTGACTGTACCACCTCACCCATCCACCAAGATCCACTCATTGGAATCAGTAGTCCAAGTGTCTCTTTGCAGGTCTCCTCCAGTCCCAAAGGAGCAGCTTGCCTGGTCCTGCCTGGAGGTACCACCACCTAACCCATTTTAATCATTCAGGTTTACTAAGGAGAGTCCATTCAATGAACTGCTGTCCCCTTCACTGTCCCACACCATAAAGTCCTTTGCATTGTCTGTTGTGGTAAAGTCTTTGATCTGCATTGTTTCTCACAGTGAAGTGTGCTAAGAGGGCTAAGCACCTTGAGTAGCGCTCTGGCTGCTTAGAAATTAGCTCTTTGTTAACGCTGGCCTAGTTCACAAGAAATTTTCACATTTAAAAATTTTTCATTCTGACTTGGACCAAAACCATGTTTTGACATTTTCCTGTGAACCTGAAACTCCAGAAATGGTTTCTTTTGAAAATGCTGACTCAGAGTGTTTCTGAAATGAAAAAGGCTCCCCTAGGCTGCATGAAATTGATAGAATTCTTGTCTTGACAGGAATCTTGATAGGATTCAGGAGTGAGCAGCAGTAAACCTGACAAGAATCCTGTTAGTTTCACCACAAACTGCCAGGGAATGGATTACAGGGATTTGTGGCTAGGCGCCGCCCTGCTACACGGACTACCTGAGCTGGGAATGCCAGGACTTCCAGACAGACAGGCCAAATGTCTCCCCCAACCCAGGGAACCAGCTGGCCTGGCAGTCTGGAAGCCCTGATCTCCACATCCCAGGGCAGTCTGTAGGATGGGGCTGCCAAGGAGCTGCATTCAGGAAATCCATCCCAAGACTTCCCAGCTCCGTGCTGGGAAGTCCTGAGAATCCCCCAGTTTCCAGGTTATGGCTGGAAAGCCTAGAAGCCCTGGGAACCTCAAGGTTTCCAGGCTACTTGCTATGGAGACTGGATCCAAGCTATAATTAGAGTGGGGGCTCCCAGCGTTTCCAGGCTCCCGGCTCCATGCCAGAGAGGAGGTGCCCTGGAACCATGGACCCAGGAAGCCCTGAGGTCTCTATCCCCAAAGCCAGCCACACAACAGGGCTGCCCCAGAACTATGGACACTTGCTGCTACATAAAACAACATATTTCCCCCTAGCCTCATTCTTGGAAATGGTTGAACCATTTTGGCTGAAGCTCCCATAAATAATTCACCCTGCAGCAGACCCCCAGCATGGAAAATTTGAGCCCAAATGGTTAAAGTTTGGCAAAGTTATAACTGAAAACAGGGTGTGATAATGGGAAGTGTCAGACCACCTTCACTGTAGGTGGTGCTATCAGCCTTGCCTAACATAAGAGACTCGTAAAGCAATAAATAAAACATGTAAGAGACCAATATACTGTGGTGGTAACACATGCAAATAGGTAGAGCCCCTTTAGTTCAAAGAGCTAAGGAGGGCAGGACAGGAAGGGGATACCTCCCAGGACAAGGGAAAACAGCACACCAAGGAATACCTCACAGGGAAAAGACACACCCCAGAGGGAAGTGGGAAGAGAGCATGGGGATGGAGGACCCCAGGAGGGCACACTAACAAGGTAAGGGGAAAAGAAATGGGGAGCCTCATACAGCAAAGCCTACTGGACAAAAAATGGGTAGAATCTAGGATCTTCGGAGTTCTAATCCTGGCTTGGCTACTGTCTTGTTATGCAGCTTTGGCTAAGACATTGGCCTCTCTCTCTGCTCCTTTCTGCCTACATAAAGTGGGCTAGGAATGCTTGCCTGCTTCACAGCAGTGTTGTGAGCATTAAATAGTGTTTGTACAGTGCTTTGAAGCTGTAAGTGATACAGTGGGGAAGTGCTAAGTATTATGATGATAAGCATGTTCAGCTGATAATGGCTCTTTGTAACCTGTCGTTTAATTCCAGCACTCCGAGCCTCAGAAATGGAAAGTGTGACTTCATAGTGAACTAGTGTCTGTTTAGACTTGCCCTCCTAAAGAGACAGGTAAGGTTTGCACAGCATGAACTAGAGGAAGGGTGATGGGAGGGCAGAGCACCGCTCAGGAATTAGGAGTCAGAATGCCTGGCTATGCTAATAAAGAGTAAAGATGAAAGCGCTTTGAACTTAAGGAATTTGAAAAAATAATATCCCAGCAAGAGCCACATAAAAAAGTTCTGAACATTTTGTTACTGAGGAAAAGTCATTCATAAAAAAGTTTGAACATAACAGGTTTCTGGTGATGCTTTGCATAAATGTTTTTCTCTGTTCCAGCAGCATTTTATAACTTGTTTCATACAACAGAAAAACAAACTTTAGTAACCGTTTAGTTTGTTTAAAAAAATGGTGCTCATGAAGGATTCTAGATTGATAGCTCTGTGGACAGCAAAAACCTCTGTTTATCTACTGGACATGGGCAGTGGCAGGGACTATGTTCCTCAAACCTGTTTGAGGGGTCTGATCTAAAGCCCATTGAAACCAACGGAATCATTGACTTGGATGGATTTTCTTTCTTTCTTTCTTTCTATCTATCTATCTATCTATCTATCTATCTATCTATCTATCTATCTATCTTCTTTTATTCTTCGGCCCATCATTGTGGTACCAGAGCATCTTACACATCAAATCAATAGCAATGACCCTGATCAGGCCCTTGGAGAGATATGAATCTGCTGGACACAATGGAACACCCAAGACTTGTTTGATTTGACCTCTTCCTCGACTGACCAAATGTGTCAGGCAGAGAAAAACTTATGAAAAACCATGACTGGATTTGGATGTTTTACTCCCTTCGCTGAGAGATGCATGTCTAAGGTTAGTCAGAGAGAGCTATTCATATCATCCATTGGATTCTGTTTTATGTGCCTTAGTATCAACTGGTGGTTGGGGAGAGGCAAATGGACAGGCTATTAAATGGCTAGCTTCAGGAACTGATCTATCAGCCACAGGCAGATATATTTATAGGCATGAGGGTCCAGCCCTTTTACAAATAAAAAGCAATTAATTTAAAAAAAATATTGGCTCTGTTGATCACATGGGCTACCAGCCTGTCCTTCCCTGGTCCCAGCTGTAGAGGAGACTGTTACTCCAGCCTGGAGCCCAGCCAGGAGCCTAGAAGTAACAGTCGCTGGAAGTGTCCAGGGTTTCAGGTGACAAGGCTCTATTACTGGATGCTGCAGCCTGGAGAAGGTGAGGAGCTCATTTTCAGGAACTGCCCACCTTTCTGATTCCATGTGTTGGAACATGGAGGAGGGTCTAGCTGGTCAACTGTCACAGAGCAGAACCTGCCACCGTGCGGCACTTGTGTAGTCCAGAGGGATGGTGGACAAAGTTGTGAGAATTTCTGAGACACTTGTACAACCCACTGAACCTTGTGTGACTAGGGCTGCCAACTTTCTAATCACACAAAACCGAACACCCTTGCCCCGCCCCCTACCCCCACTTCTCTGAGGCCTTGCCCATGCCCCACCCCTTCTCCAAGGCCCTGCCCCGGCTCGCTCCATCCCCTGTTCCTCCCTCCCTCCCTCTCCCCCACCCTCATTCACTTTCACCAGGCTGGGGCAGGGGGTTGGGGTGCGGGAGGGAGTCTGGGCTCTGGGCTGGGAGTGCAGGCTCTTGGGTGGGACAGGGGATGAAGGGTTTGGGGTACAGGAAGGGGACTCTGGGCTGGGGCAGGGGGTTGGGGTGTAGGAGGGTGTGAGGGCTCCAGCTGGTGGTGGGGGCAGGGATGAGGAGTTTGGATGCAGGAGGGGGCTCTAGGCTGGGGCAGGGGGTTGGGGTGCATGAGGGGGTGAGGGCTGTGGCTGGGGGTGTAGGCTCTGGGGTGGGGCCAGGGATTCATAGATTCTAGGACTGGAAGGGACCTCGAGAGGTCATCGAGTCCAGTCCCCTGCCCTCATGGCAGGTCCAAATACTGTCTAGACCATCCCCTGATAGACATTTATCTAACCTACTCTTAAATATCTCCAGAGATGGAGATTCCACAACCTCCCTAGGCAATTTATTCCAGTGTTTAACCACCCTGACAGTTAGGAACTTTTTCCTAATGTCCAACCTAAAACTCCCTTGCTGCAGTTTAAGCCCATTGCTTCTTGTTCTATCCTTAGAGGTTAAGGTGAACAAGTTTCTCCCCCCTCCTTATGACTCATAGACTCATAGACTTAAGGTCAGAAGGGACCATTATGATCATCTAGTCTGACCTCCCGCACAACGCAGGCCACAGAATCTCACCCACCCACTCCTGTAACAAAACCCCTAACCTATGTCTGAGTTATTGAAGTCCTCAAATCGTGGTTTAAAGACCTCAAGGTGCAGAGAATCCTCCAGCAAGTGACCCGTGCCCCATGCTGCAGAGGAAGGTGAAAAACCTCCAGGGCCTCTGCCAATCTGCCCTGGAGGAAAATTCCTTCCTGACCCCAAATATGGTGGTCAGTTAAATCCTGAGCATGTGGATAAGACTCACCAGCCAGCACCCAGGAAAGAATTCTCTGTAGCAACTCAGATCCCACCCTTTTAGATACCTGAAAACTGCTATCATGTCCCCTCTCAGTCTTCTCTTTTCCAAACTAAACAAACCCAAATCTTCCAGTCTTCCTTCATAGGTCATGTTCTCAAGACCTTTAATCATTCTTGTTGCTCTTCTCTGGACCCTCTCCAATTTCTCCACATCTTTCTTGAAATGCGGCGCCCAGAACTGGACACAATACTCCAGTTGAAGCCTAACCAGCGCAGAGTAGAGCGGAAGAATGACTTCTCGTGTCTTACTCACAACACACCTGTTAATGCATCCCAGAATCATGTTTGCTTTTTTTGCAACAGCATCACAGTGTTGACTCATATTTAGCTGGTGGTCCACTATAACCCCTAGATCCCTTTCTGCCGTACTCCTTCCTAGACAGTCTCTTCCCATTTTGTATGTGTGCAACTGATTGTTCCTTCCTAAGTGGAGCACTTTGCATTTGTCTTTGTTAAACTTCATCCTGTTTACCTCAGACCATTTCTCCAATTTGTCCAGATCATTTTGAATTATGACCCTGTCCTCCAAAGCAGTTGCAATCCCTCCCAGTTTGGTATCATCTGCAAACTTAATAAGCGTACTTTCTATGCCAATATCTAAGTCGTTGATGAAGATATTGAACAGAGCCGGTCCCAAAACAGACCCCTGTGGAACCCCACTTGTTATACCTTTCCAGCAGGATTGGGAACCATTAATAACGACTCTCTGAGTACGGTTATCCAGCCTGTTATGCACCCACCTTATAGTAGCCCCATCTAAATTGTATTTGCCTAGTTTATCGATAAGAATATCATGCAAGACCGTATCAAATGCCTTACTAAAGTCTAGGTATACCACATCCACTGCTTTTCCCTTATCCACAAGACTCATTATCCTATCAAAGAAAGCTATCAGATTGCTTTGACATGATTTGTTCTTTATAAATCCATGCTGGCTATTCCCTATCACCTTACCACCTTCCAAGTGTTTGCAGATGATTTCCTTAATTACTTGCTCCACTATCTTCCCTGGCGCAGAAGTTAAACTAACTGGTCTGTAGTTTCCTGGGTTGTTTTTATTTCCCTTTTTATAGATGGGCACTATATTTGCCCTTTTCCAGTCTTCTGGAATCTCTCCCGTCTCCCATGATTTTCCAAAGATAATAGCTAGAGGCTCAGATACCTCCTCTATCAGCTCCTTGAGTATTCTAGGATGCATTTCATCAGGCCCTGGTGACTTGCAGGCATCTAACTTTTCTAAGTGATTTTTAACTTGTTCTTTTTTTATTTTATCTTCTAAATCTACCCCCTTCCCATTAACATTCACTATGTTAGGCATTCCGTCAGACTTCTTGGTGAAAACTGAAACAAAGAAGTCATTAAGCATCTCTGCCATTTCCAAGTTTCCCATTACTGTTTCTCCCTCCTCACTGAGCAGTGGGCCTACCCTGTCTTTGGTCTTCCTCTTGCTTCTAATGTATTGATAAAAAGTCTTCTTGTTTCCCTTTATTCCTGTAGCTAGTTTGAGCTCATTTTGTGCATTTGCCTTTCTAATCTTGCCCCTGCATTCCTGTGTTGTTTGCCTATATTCATCCTTTGTAATCTGACCTAGTTTCCATTTTTTATATGACTCCTTTTTATTTTTTAGATCATGCAAGATCTCGTGGTTAAGCCAAGGTGGTCTTTTGCCACGTTTTCTATCTTTCCTACCCAGCGGAATAGCTTGCTTTTGGGCCCTTAATAGTGTCCCTTTAAAAAAATGCAAACTCTCCTCAGTTGTTTTTCCCCTCAGTCTTGATTCCCATGGGACCTTACCTATCAGCTCTCTGAGCTTACCAAAATCTGCCTTCCTGAAATCCATTGTCTCTATTTTGCTGTACTTCCTTCTACCCTTCCTTAGAATTGCAAACTCTATGATTTCATGATCACTTTCACCCAAGCTGCCTTCTACTTTCAAATTCTCAACGAGTTCCTCCCTATTTGTTAAAATCAAGTCTAGAACAGCTTCCCCCCCAGTAGCTTTTTCAACTTTCTGAAATAAAAAGTTGTCTGCAATGCAGTCCAAGAACCTATTGGATAGTCTGTGCCCCGCTGTGTTATTTTTCCAACATATATCTGGATAGTTGAAGTCCCCCATCACCACCAAATCTTGGGCTTTGGATGATTTTGTCAGTTGTTTAAAAAAAGCCTCATCCACCTCTTCCACCTGGTTAGGTAGCCTGTAGTAGACTCCTAGCATGACATCACCCTTGTTTTTTACCCCTTTTAGCCTAACCCAGAGACTCTCAACACTTCCGTCTCCTATGTCCATCTCCACCTCAGTCCAAGGGGTTTGGGGTGTGGAAGGGGGCTCTGGGCTAGGCAGGGGGTTAGGGTGCGGGGGGGGGGTGAGGGCTCCAGCTGGGGGTGCGGGCTCTGGGATGGGTCTGGGGATGAGGGGTTTGGGATGCAGGAGGGGGTGAGGGCTCCAACTAAGGGTGTAGGCTCTGGGGTGGGGCCGGGGATGAGGGATTTGAGGTGTGGAAGGGAGCTCTGGGCTAGGGCAGGGGGTTAGGATGTGGGGGGAGTGAGGGCTCTGGCTGGGGGTGGGGCCGGGGATGAGGGGTTTGGGGTGCGGGTGGGGTTATGGGATCCTGGCATCACTTACATTGGCTCAGAGAAAAAAGTGGCCGCCAGGTCCCTGCGGCCTCTAGGCACACGGGCAGCCAGACAGGTCTGTGCGGTGTCTTCGTGCCTGCAAGCGCTGCCTGTCCCCAGCTCAAATTGGTTGCGGTTCCCAGCCAATGGGAGCTGTGGAGCCAGCATTTGGGGCAGGGGCAGCACACAGAGTCTCGCAGTCCCTCTCTGACCCAGCGCCTAGGGGCCGGAGGGACCTGGCAGCCGCTTCCAGGAGCAGCACAGAGCCAGAGAAGGTAGGGAGCCTGCGTTAGCCCCGGGTCCCTGCTGCGCTGCCGAACAGACTTTTCATGGCCTGGTTGGCAGTGCCAACCAGAGTCCCCAGAGTCCCTTTTCAACCGGGGTTGACCGGATGCCAGGCAACCCTATGTGTGACCTGTCAAAGATCTCAAGACGAAAAAGGTTTGTTTTCTTTTTTTCAAATGCTGGTAGCTTACAATGGCTAAAAGAGCAATGTAAGTTTTAGCCATTTATATCCAAGAGGAGAGTGGGGGAGGCTCCATTGGCAAAGCATATCTGATGGATAAGAAAGGAGGCATTTGAGGCCATTTGACCAAATAATGCTTTTGTCTTCTTTAATTGATTTGTGTAGGCTCAAGTAGGTCCTAAACAAGCAACTCTAGTTGTACGGTGTGGACATTAGTGTGTATGCAAGTGGGTCTCAGCTCTTTGATAATGTGGCCCTTGGAGTCAGTGTTAACATCAAGATACTGATTGTCAGTGGTTTGGTACATAACTCTAAGCTTTCTTGATCTTGTGTGCATTCAAGTCCTTTACCAGTATGCACTCTGGTGGGGAATCACTCTTCTGGTGGATCCAGAGTTCTTACCAGAAATCTGGAGGGGCTAACTGTTGGGCATGACAGTACAATATAAATATCAGACTCGTCCTTCCCTTCCCTTATTATGCTACTGTTTCTTTAAGCTATCAATTAATTCTGTAGTTAGAATTGGGGTGGGGTTTGGTTTCTTTTTTAACAGGGTATTTTGGCTAAATTTTGGTAGTTTTCACTTCAGTATAAATCAACTAGTTTGCTCCCTTACAACTAGCATGTTATTGTTATTGGGAATGTTTCTTTGAAAAAATGTAAATTTGTTGTTTTAGGAATGTTTGCTGATTCAGGAAAAAATTGAAAGGAAAAGAAGTAGAATAAAAGCTGGGCAGGGAATCAAGACAGAACTAAAAAATTCCAAATGTAAGGAAGTCACCCTGTAGAAATCTTTTAAGATGCCTGTATATAAAGATGCATAGGGAATGAGATGGAGAATATTAAGGAAAATATAATGACATTATATAACTCAGTGACTTGCCCTCATTTGGGATTCTGTATTGGTTACCTCATCTCAGAAAGGATATTTTCTGAATTAGAGGGGGAAGGTTGATTGGCAACTTCTGTTCAGTCTTTCTCTCTAATCTCCACAAGAACAAGGGGACATTCAGTGACATTGGAAAGTGGCAAATACAGAAAGGAAATACTTATCCAGGCAGCTCGCAGTGAGCCTGTGGAACTCATTGCCACAAGATATCACAGAGGCCAAGAGTTTAGCAGGTCCAAAAAGGGATTCGATATTTATCTGAGTAACAAGACTATCCTATTAAAATAGAGAACATTTTAAAAACCAAGAGCTTTGGAAGGGGACCCTCAAGCTTCAGGGTATAAGCCAATCTCTAACTATTTGGGTTTGGAGAAAATTTACCTTAGGTGCAGGTTATCCCATAACTGGTTACTCAAGGGTTCATTCCTCTGAAGCATCTGGCACTGGATTAGATGGGTTGCTAGTCTGATACAGTATGGCAATGCTTCTGTTCCGCTATTCATGCAGCTAGGATGACACCAAACAGAGGAAGTACTTTTATAGTGAGAGAAAACCAACATGAATTTCCTGTGAGAGGAAGAAATATACTAAAGGAATTCAAAATTGTGCAGGAATAGATGATGTAACAGGGAAAATGCAGGAAGTCAGAAAAAAGTCCAAGATCAGATGGGATCCATTCCAGAATACCAAAGGAAGTATCTGAAGAGCTGAGAGCCTTGAGATAATATAGAAATACAAATCAAGAGAGGAGCCTAGCAAAAACCAGAATGAAGCCATTATAATTCGTATTTAAGCTAAGGGAGATCCAGCAACCTACAGATGTGTAAATCCCCACCACAGAAGTGGAGAAAAGGCTGGGGATGTCGGGGACAGACTTGCAGATCGCTTGAGTAAAGGGGTGAATGGGAGGTTACTTGGAACATTCTGTAGGTCACTTACAGCTAAACTGAAATCTGATGTCTTTGGAAGAGGCAGCACATGTTGTAACTGTTCCATGCCACGAGCAACCCTGAGAAAGAATCATGCCTTCGAATCACAGTTCCTTCCCTGGCTCCTCCCTGCTCTCTTGGAGGAGACTGTTTTGCTATAGCCCACTAGGGTATGTTTACACTGGGCTCCCGGGGCTTAGGCAAAGGGGCTTAATTGCGGTGTAGATGCCCGAGCTCTGGGACCCTCCCACCTCACAGGCCCAGCATTCTCCTTCCCCCAACAGCTCAACTCCACTAACTGGTGCCCTGAGGGAAGAGGGCAGGTCCTTGGCTCTCTCCACCCACGCCTCACACAACTGCACAACTGGCAGGAGGTAGCAGTTCTGGGGAGCCTGCTCTGCCCCCTGCACACGAAGCAGCAATGCTGGTAGGCTGCACAGGGGAGTGGGGCTGGCCCTTACTCTGCTGCATGGCCTCAAAGTCCAGGTACAATTTGGCCTTTAGCGGATTAAAGCTGCTTGTGGCAGAGAACTAATTGTAACCCATCACTTCTCATGAATGGAAGCAGAGACTACGGAGAAGTGAGCTTTAGAGGAGATAGGATTGATATCAGGACAGATTTTAGGCACTTTTTATATCAATATCTTATCATGGTAATGCTTGATGTGGGCAATGGAGCCTCTTGACTATATGGCGTGCATTTTTTCCTAATGAGTTTTACACTGCATGTTGCATATACTTACATACGCTGTATTTTCTCTGGCAGCACCATTTGAATTGTGGGCTTGTCTAAACAGCAGTTGCTCATATGCTGCTGTGTTTTATTTTGCTTTTTCTGCTTCCTCCTGTAGTTCTTTTTAAGATCACTTGGTCTTTTTTTTTTTTTTTTTTTTTCTGTTTATCTGGACATGCTGCACAGTGTGTGTGGTGGTTTGATTGTCACATAAAAGGTCTCCTACTGGGATCACCAGTGCAGTCCTATTTTTTTTTTTTATATATTTTAAAACTGAGCCTAAAATAAGGAAAATGAGCTTTAACGATTAAAACAAAATCTGAATGAATTACAGTGTGACAATACAAATAAAATTGCAATTACTTTCCCCCTGAAAAACAGTAATTTGATTATCAGTGTATTTAGTAAACAAAACTCTCTTTTATTGACATAACAGGAAAGTTACAACACTGAACAATTATGTTGTTGTCCTGGGCAGGCACACCCCCCCACCACAAATAGGTCTTGAGTTTCCTGTGAGTTTCTTTTAAGTAGTTACAAGGGAGAACTTTTTTTTCCTGTGGTTCATAAAAAAGAAACACTTATTAAAGCTTCTTTTTAAGCAAAACAATGGAACAAACCAATGTTTGTTGTATGACCTGCCAAAAGCACAAAGGATGCACAGTGGGCTTTTTTTAGAGCAGGAAGTTTTGTTATTGGAAACTACTACTGTAACATCCCCTGTCCTTGCACTACGCAACCACTGTCTTGTCCTGGAAGCTGTGTTTCTTTATTTGCCTCATCAAACTGGCACAGGCAACCTTCTCCTGCACTTTGTGGGTTTTGTTCCGTCCTGAATGTACTCCCACTTAATCTCCATCTGGACTGAACTTGGTTCACAGTAAACAAACTTCTTGAGTTTTGTGCTCCATTGATTCCTGTGTTTGCACAGGTCAGGGCCTAATGCTAGAATGCTGAATTTGTGAATTGCCTCCTGTTTTCCACTGACTGTTTTGAAATTGGAGTGCTATATGTTACAAAGAGCCTTGAAGAGTTTTCAGATGCAAATATTTCTTTCCAAAACTCTCTTTTATGTGTTCACAGGACTATGCTGTTTCCCTGTAGCTTAGTTATATGTTTAGGGAAGAGCTAGAAATGATTGATTATATCACTTATGGAAGTTAATTAGCCATGAACAAAATTTGTTTTGCTTATTTTGACTGTATTGTTTTGCAAGACAAAGGTGGTCCGGCATTCTAAATCAAGCATCAAAATGTGTTTAATTTTAATGAAATCCTTCTCCTGAGTGCATGAGTGGGAATAAATATAGTAGTCAAAACAAGTCTCTCCTGCTTTCTCAACAATATATGAGAAGAATTTTACCTTATGCCTTTTTAAAAAACACAGTACTAACATAGGATTTTAGCTTGGTCAAATTTCTTTTCCAAGATACCATAAGACAGTCCATTTCTCCTTATATGGCAGTCACGAAAGTCAAAAAAAAGTCAAATAGCTTTAATATCAGACACTATATGATGGTAGCTTTTTGTTCCAGGGGCATTCCTTTATTATACATATGTAATGCGGTCATGATTGTGTACTTCTGTCCTTCTGTGTTTTTCAAATGATTTTTAAGGCACATGTACTTTGACTTTAAGTAACTGAATTCTTTTTTTCTCTTCTTAGAACTGAGGAACTGAAAATGGGCACCACTCAAATCAATACATCAAGTGCCCCACTCGTTAACGGTATTATCAGCGCTGACCTCAAGACACACAGACCCCGGGTGATGTCCAAAAGTGGTCACAGCAATGTGAGGATTGACAAAGTAGATGGTATATACCTGCTTTACCTTCAAGATTTGTGGACAACGGTTATAGACATGAAGTGGAGATACAAACTTACCCTGTTTGCTGCTACTTTTGTGATGACCTGGTTCCTCTTTGGAGTTATCTATTATGCCATTGCATTTCTTCATGGAGATTTAGAAAGGGATCATTTCCCCCCCAAACATATGCCTTGTGTCAAGGAAGTAAATTCACTAACTGGGGCATTTCTCTTTTCTTTGGAGTCACAGACAACTATTGGTTATGGCTTTCGTTTCATCACAGAGGAGTGCCCTCATGCCATATTCCTCCTGGTTGCTCAGCTGGTCATCACAACCTTGATTGAGATCTTTATCACTGGTACCTTCTTGGCCAAAATTGCAAGACCCAAAAAACGGGCTGAGACTATTAAGTTCAGTCATTGTGCTGTAATTACCAAACACAACGGAGAGCTTTGCCTTGTGATCAGAGTAGCAAATATGAGGAAGAGTCTTCTGATTCAGTGTCAGCTGTCTGGGAAACTTCTTCAAACCTATGAAACCAAAGAAGGGGAGAGGATCCTGCTCAACCAAGCCAGTGTCAAATTCCATGTTGACTCCTCTTCAGAAAGTCCTTTTCTGATTTTACCTTTAACCTTTTACCATTTATTGGATGAGAGTAGCCCTTTAAGAGATCTCACACCCCAAAACCTAAAAGAAAAGGATTTTGAACTGGTTGTCCTCTTGAATGCCACAGTAGAATCCACTAGTGCCGTCTGCCAAAGCAGAACTTCTTATATACCAGAGGAGATCCACTGGGGTTATGAGTTTGTGCCTGTGGTTTCTCTCTCTCAAAATGGAAAATATGTTGCTGATTTTAGTCAGTTTGAGCAAATCAGAAGAAGTGTAGACTCTACTTTTTATAGCATGGACTCTGAAAAACAGAAACTAGAAGAGAGATACAGACAGGAAGATGAAAGAGAGAGAGGACTGAGAACAATTTTGTTACAGCAAAGCAATGTGTGATTGTATGTAGGGCCGGCTCCAGGCACCAGCGCAGCAAGCAGGTGCTTGGGGTGGCCAATGGAGAGGGGCAGCACGTCCGGCTCTTCGGCGGCAATTTGGCGGCAGGTCCCTCTCTCCTTCTCAGAGGGAAGGACCTGCAGCCAAATTGCTGCCGAAGAACAATGTGGCAGCGGTAGAGCTGCCACCAAAGTGCCGCCGATCATGGCTTTTTTTTTTCCACCGCTTGGGGTGGCAAAAATGCTGGAGCCGGCCCTGATTGTATGAGCAAACTTTAACATTAGTAATGCCTATTTACAAACTGAAACAAAAGCATACATTATATACTGTATGGCTCTTAAGAAAATGCAGCAGAGACCTCTTAAGCAAGTGCCTTGGTATAGAGTAAATCTGTCCTTTTGTGAAGTCAAGTTGTTAATCGAGTATTTGTTTTAATTAGGTGGGATTTCTTTGTTTATCATAATGACTTAACAGAGTTGGATTTATTTTGAGAGTCTGCCTTGTACCAGCTGTAAGATCAGACATACTACTTTCCATTTGGTAAGTGGAGTTTGATACCGTGAGAAGATTTCTTCACATAGATATTTGCCATCATTTAATTATAACAGTGGGATCTCAAAGTTAGCACACAGTGCTTCCAGAAGGAAATAGGCTCCTTTAAAATGTTTATTTTCATACCAGTGCTTTATTTTCTTTAAGTGGTCTTAACTAAGTTAATGTGAGAGATGTGTGGTTCAATCAATGCAGACATACTATAGCTGGTAAACAGATCCTTTTATCCTGAATGAGAGAAAATGACTTGTACACTAATAGCCCCGCTGGACTTTGTTAAAAGGGTGTTCTCAGCTCCATTAGGGACCATTAGTTTCTTGAACACTCATTTGTTTTTTTACCATGTTAATGGCAGGCTTGTATATAACATCTAGGGAGGGAGCTGCGGGCAGTTAACATAGAATCAAAACAGTAATTAACTAAGTTAAAACTGGCTTTGCCAAGACTTTTGTTTTCATAAAGTGTAAATCATTTCTATTAGCAGCCTAACAATACATTTCTGAAGGTTGCTTGTTTTGCCATGGGCCATATTTAATTTTTGTTAAATGAAATCTTGATGACATCTGTAGCCAATATTTACTGTTTCTGGCCACTTTAATGGACAATCATTCCTTTGATCCATTTCAGTTTTGGTCTATTAAACCATTCTATTAATAAAGGAATGTAATTTGAACGATTGCTGATTTCTTTGTGGCGCAGTCAGAGGGTGTGGTAGTTAGGATATGCTTGGCATATTAATTTACATACAGCAAAAGCAAAGATTACAGATTGACTCACTTTAACTAGTCAGGGAATGGGGAGAAAGCTGTGGAGCAGTGATGAATTGGAAACATACTTTCTGCATGAAGAACAGCTATCCGATATAATTTAGAAATGAGTTTCCTTTCAGCCCCAGGTGTGCTTTTGCCAGTGGCAGTGGTGAGCTCCAGAGGCCCTGATCTGGCAAACCTGGTACATGGAAAAGTCCCTGTTGTCCGGAGTGTGAGCTTTGGGTGTGTCATGTATGCAGGCTGGGCCTAGGTCTGGGAAGCGCTGGGTCCTGCCATTAAGGTAAATCATTTTCGAGTTCCCTTCCAGCCCTACATTTCTATGATTTTATGCCAAGAAAAATTTTAGCTCACTTGCACATGACCAGAATTAGAGCTGTGCAGACTCTAAAGCAGGGATCTCAAACTCGAATCACCACGAGGGCCACATGAGGACTAATACATTGGCCCAAGGGCCGCATCACTGACACCTTTTCATATAAAGATACAAAAGCCTGCCCCCGCCCCCACTCCACCCCTTCCATGAGGCCCCACCCCTGCCCCGCCTCTTGCCACCCCTGCCCCGCCCCCATTCCCTTCCCCTGTTATACCAATAGAATAAAAACCAGCAGGATCTTATTAAGAGGGATAAGGCAAAGATGCCACATTTATTGTAAATATAATGGTAAAGCAAAAGATAAAAGTAAACAACATTGTTTGACCACTTATTCCTATCACTACTTATTCCTTACACACACACACACATATATATATATATAGAGAGAGAGAGAGAGAGATTCATTCACACAATCATTCATTCAAGTTCTGTATAGGTGTTATAGTTACCAGCCTAGAAGTTGCTCATGCCAAGTTACTGGCCAGGTATCTTGGTCATGAGGATGGAGCCGAGTCTGTGTCAGATGCACCTGATACTCCTGGAGGTTGGCAGCAGAACCAGAGACTCAAAGCTATCAGTCTTGAGAGTCCATTCTTATAGGAATTAATTCCTATGTTAGTCTATGGGAGCTGTTTCATCCTGCTGTTGACTCAATCAGCAGATGGCACATTCCTGGGCACATTCTTGGTGGTTCCAAACTGTCCAAAGTTTGTGTTTCTCATCCTTCCAGGTGATGGGGTGGATCCCAGTTTACCCTCCGGGGGTTGTCTGGTGGTCCACTTGACACATTCTTCGGCCGATGGATACTCCCTTTCTAGGCTGGCACCTCCCTAACCATTCATGAATATCAAGCATCAGCATACATTCCATATCTTAACCATATTTTAATTTACTGTCTCCACCACTGTCGGGGTGTGTGCTAATTCATTTGAGACTCCTGGCCCTTTAATCACAGAGGGTGGGGGTCTGTCCTAGGAGCCGGTGCTATTACAATGAAGTGAAAGTCATTTAATGGCTTATAGTATTTGTTTACATTATATCAATTACTTCAAGAACAAAGTCAATTAACTTGTTTGTAAGTTTTACATAGTAATAAAGTATCTTTCACAGTGTAGATACAATCAATGGTTTCTACAGACAGTAGCTTACAAATTTTAACAGAAGACCCAAGAGATTTTTGTACTTGGTGAAACTGTTAGATTTTAAAGTGTGGGGGAGAAATTATGAGGGGGTCACTGTCACTCGGGGGAATCACTATTAGTACCTTCTTTAATATCCCTACACCCCAAAGTCCCCGCCCCAACTCCGCCCCCTCCCTACCCATATTCCAACCCCTTCCCCAAATCCCCGCCCAGCCCCGCCTCTTCTCCGCCTCCTCCCCTGAGCACGGGGCTCCCTGCTCCTCCCCCTCCCTCCTGGAAAGCACTAAGCGCCGGCAAACAGCTGTTTAGCATCGGGAAGCACCTGGAGGTAGGCAGAGGCGCGGGGACATGGTGAGCTGGGAGGGGGGGAAGCGGTGGGGGGTGGACAGCTTGGGACCCCTGCTCTAAAGGATATGTTCTAGCTGAACTACAAGTCACTAGGCTAGATGCAGACATCACTGGGTGCAATGCTGTGGCCTGTACTACACAGGAGGTCAGACTAGACGATTATAATAGTCCAGTCTGTCCTTAAACTCTGTTAATCTACTTGTACCAAATAATAGTAGAAAGTTAGCCCTTTCTTCTCCTGCTCATAAATTAGCTTTGAGTAGACTTTGATTTTGAAAATGTGTTAATGATTTGAAACTGTACAACCCATGAACAAATATGAAGAAATTTCAGCCTATGGGTTGTTTATGAGCTATTTGCTTCATCAATGTCTTCAACTCCTCGTTACTAGTTTTTCATGCTGTTAAGCGGCTACCTTCCGCTGCATCCCTGGGTATCTTAGAAACAGGAAAAAATAAATTAAAGAGATTTCGAGAGGGCCTTGAACACCTATGGTGGGATCCAAAAGGTACTTAAGTGCCTAAACCCCAGACTTAGGCATCTAAGTCTCAGGGTTAAGTGCCAAAATCCCAGTTTTCACTCCACTGTGATCTACAAAACTCCTTCCAAACCCTGAAGGTGCTAAACTCACTTGGCACCAAAGTTTTCAGGGTAGAAGTTCCTTAGGTGCCTACGTTACTGCCTCTGAGCACAAGCACCATTGCCTCACTCTAGGTGTCCGGAATCCAGATGCCTATCTCCCACCTAAGCCCCAGAGTGAATCACGAACTGAGAGAGGATAGGCATTCAGTTGCCTATCTCATGTGCAGGGCCCAATCTGAGAGGCAGCCTCTGAGCGTGTCTACTGGATCGGGTCCCATTGGTCTCTCTAGCCCAATAACTATTTAAGGATTTACCTACATTGTAACAGTCGTTGGGCTAGAGAGTGAGAGAATGACTCCCTAGCCTGGTGGTTAGGGCATGCTTCTGGGACATGGGAGAACCAGGGGCCAGTCCCCCTGCTCTGATCACTCTTTCATTATTTATCCCCAGTGGAACAGCTTCAACAGAAGAGGCTGAAGGAGCCCCATGTCAGAATATCCCATATCTCATGCTTAGAGCACCCTCCTAAGGGGTGGGAGATCCCTGTTCAAATTATTCCCCCTCTGGAAGAGAGGGAGGAATCGAACCTAGGTCTCCCCACATCCCAGGTGAGTGCTTTAACCACTGGGTTAAAGGTTCTAACGTGGGCGGCAGCATCACCTCCTCCACCAGCCATTTTGTGTGGAGGCAGGTGCCTAACTCATTCCTGCAAGAAATGCCTTAGCCATCTATGCTGCCTGACCCTAAAGGCCACCCTATAGTTATTGGGTTCCTGTTTGTGAATTGCTGAGTAGAGCTAGATGCCTATCTCTGAGAGAGGAGACGGGCTTAGCACACACTCCTCTGATCGGTGTCCCACTATTACCTAGCTTAGGTGGCTCCCTGTCTAGCATTGGTGGCTTTTGTGGATTCCATTGCAAAGTGCCTGTCTCTCTCCATTCATTGTATAAGGAGCCTAGGCACCTAACTCAGCTTTGTTGTTCCTGTGATTTTTCTAGGTATCTAAAAGTTAGGCACCATGATGCTCAGTTTTGCAAAGCCTAAGTCCCTTTGTGGATCCCACCCTTAGAATATAGCACTGTGCAAATGCATTTGTACACGTATTTGTGAGTCGAGTTAAGTGAATAATTGATTTTTTCGTTCAGTGTCTAAACCGAAAAATCTGGAAAAAAAATTTGGTTAGTTTCAAACAAAGTGAATTCTCACTGAAACCAAACCAAACAAAAAACATTGTGTTTGGGTTGAACAAAATATTTAGACTGTCATTTCATTTTGCAAATGTTGTTTTGAAACAAAATGGCAAAAGGGATAGTTTAAAAAAATGAATATTTTTTCAGAGTTCGTTCAGCCAAACCTGTTCATCAAATTTAACCCAAGTAATAGTTTTAGTACCCCTCAACATGCATTTTTTGGCAAATTTACTATTCACTGAATTATTATTATTTTTTGCCCCGTTCTACTTTGGAGGCCTTTGCTTTCTGAAGAAATGCAAAACTTCTTGCAAAAATGGCGCTCATGTTTGTATAAACAAATAAAACGGGTTGTGAGCTCTGAAGTGAATTCATGATTTTATATTCAAACAAATCTCCACCGTTACATTTGGTAGTATTTGCCCAGCTCCAGTGAGAACACTTCCTATGACAGACTGCTCTCAATTCAAAACAGGTATGACTGTGCATCGATTGTGTCTGATCCATAATGTAAAGCAGCACAAAAGAAGGTATTGTGTAGATAGTAGAACTTGCATATTCGATATTAAAATTCTGCCTGGCTGGAATATAACTATCTGTCACACTTATGTACATTATTACATGAATAATGGAACGTTATGCTCTTACTAGGCTGGTCAGCCATCAGCCTATTCTGTGAAAATATTAGATTACCATTTCAGGGTCTTCTTAATGGAGAAGATTTCTGCTGAACATCCTGTACCTAACTGGCTTGGAAAAATGTTTGAAACATTTCCAGTGCTTTATATAGTCTGTCAGCGGAGGCTACTCAGAATTGTCCTGTTCTGAGTCACCACATAGTAAACAGAAACAAAACAATGTAATCCACAAGTAGCCCAGCAACTGTATTTTGTATATACTGTATCTATTTTAATAATAAACTTTTTGATGATTATTGCACACCTCAACAGATTGCATAAGCTGTATTAAATTCATTAAATTGTACCTTCTTTGCTCATCAGCCTGAACAAGAGGTGATATGATGTCTGACATCAGTAGAATAGATAGGCGCTAAGTACTGTGTAGGTATCTGCTAGAAGTTTGGAGCAGACACACCAACCTCAGATGAATATTTTCATGAACAAGATACTATGGGCCTGATGCTGTACTCCATTAAATCTACTGTCCTGTAGTGGAGACTTAGACCTGGAGCTTTAAAGGACTGTGTATATTTTCAATATTTGTGCATAGCTTTTCTGCTACGAATTGTTAGCCTCCCATTGTTCCATTCCAAAGTCTCCCCCCTATACTGTACATGTTACAGATCTAATTGTTTGATTTCAGATAGGGTCACAACTCACTTACTTTCCTCTGCTAAGATGATATACCCTTGAATCACTGAGAAGAGTAAGATTTCACTTAACAGTTGTGGTCAAAACAACAAAAGTTAGGAGATTATTGCTTATCCTTTCATCAACGAAACTTGTAAAATTGTGTGCAAAAATGTTCCCATTGCAGTGCTCCAAATTAAGAAATGACTCCGAATAAATCTGAAAATCCACACCCGGGAATAATGTATGTAATGCCTGCTCAACTGCTAACCTTGCTACTTATGGCAAGAAAAGGGAGGGCTATTTTCACAGAGATCCTTAACAATTCTCTGAGAATGTTGTATTAAGTAGGAGAGGTCTTTAAGTAAAGGTCTTTATGTTATCCTACACTAGGATAAATCTTGGAAGGAATAATACATATTATAGTAATGGTTTCACCTAACCAATGAAGGATGCCTGTGGTGTGCCATGAAGATATTATCATTGAGCATGAGCCTGTAGACTACTGCCTTCCTCGTGAGAAAACTGAAATGAACAATGTTCCTTGGCCTTAGCTTGCCTCACTACCAATACCCTTTGGCTAGGATCACACTATTTGTGAAAGCCTCAATGTGTGCCCATTAGGCGTTTGACTAAGAACAGACTTGAAAATTAACCATAGTTCTAAAAGAGATCCCTGCACTTTTTTCTTCTGATTTCTTCTCTGAATTCATTTGGCCCGATTTACTGTTCACAGAGTGTCCTGTGGATCAGAATAGCGGGCAGTAATTTGTGGGATTCCTGAAGGGTGAGAAGCTACACAAATATCTCCAAGCTCCAGCCCCCAGTACATACCGTGCCATCTTTTACTTGTCAAATAATAATGCAAACTCTTAACAAAATACAGAGCAGAAGAGGAGAAGGAAAGAAACACCTTTCTCTGAGAGGAGGTCTTTAAGATTTAAGGTTAAAGTATTAAAGGTTAAGATCTAGTGTTAGAGTCACAAAAGGATTTGGGCTCCTAACTGCCACTTTAGGTGCCTAAATCCCAGAATCAGGCAGCTGTAGGCAACTAAACTTACTCCACGCCTAAATGTTTTCAGTACATATTCCCTAAGCACCTATGTGTGAACTACCCCACTGCGCCAATTAGCCAGATGACTAAGCCACAGAGCAATGTACAAACTGGGGGAAGATAGGTGTTACTTGCTTGCACTGCCCAGTCCAGTAAGCATGCTTGGACTTCACCTTCTGCATCTGGCCCCTATAGGGCAGTTTACACAGAATAGCTGTGAGGCAAGAAGGAGTTCCCTCATACCTTTTAGCCTAATGGTTAGGATGGGGTTGGGGGGGGGTCACCTGGGATGGGGGAAAACCCCAGTTCAAGTCCCCCATCTGCCTGATGAGGAGACAGGATTTAACAGGGATCTGCTACCTCTCAGGTGAATGCCCTAACCTCTGGGCTATGGAATGTTCTGAGAGGGCTCCCTCGGTCTCCCCTATTGCAGCTGTTCCACTGTGGACAAATCATGAAAGAACTATGGGGCAGGGGAAAGGAGAGTGAGCACAAGCATGGGATTGGCTCTGTCACTTGGTGGTTAGCGTGGTCACCTTGGAAGTGGAAGAACTAGGATCCAGTCCCCTACTCCAATGACTTCTTTATTTATTATCCACAGCGGAACAGCTTCAACAGGGGAGCCTGAGGGAGCCCCATTGGACTAAAAGTTATGAGGGAGCTGTTCCTCCTCCTTCTCAGGCCTATTGCACAAGCAGTGCAGCCCTCGCAGCTGAACCCCAAGAGAGGGTTTGCAGCTGAGAATCCCAAGCAGAGGACGGTGCCTGCCTGGATTTAGGAGCCTAATTCCCTGAGAGGGGGGGCAGGTTTAGGACACATCCCCTGCCTCGGCATCTCCCATTGGCTAGTTTAACCAGGGAGCCACTTAATGTGCTGATTTTTGTGACTCCTATTCTGAGATGCCTATCTCTTTTCCTTCAGTGTATATGACCACAGGCACCTATACCAGACTTTGGGAATCCCAGTGACTTTCTAGGCACCTAAATGTTGAGTGTGGCGATGCTCAGCATCGCCAGACCTAAATTCCTTTGTAAATCTAGCCCTTCAAGCGAAGGCACCTATTGGCTTGGTTTCCCTTGCTTACCTCTACAAATAGATCACAGAGAGACTCTAAGTTGATTGTTCCTCCCCTCCACAGCACTTGAGAGACAAAAGCAGAGCACAAAACTTGGCTAGAGCAATAAAACATTTACAAACAATAGCCCAGCCAAAAAACAAAACAAAACCCTGAATCTGCTGACTGGTGGTTTTAAAAAGGCTCTGATCTCCAAAATGGCTCTCTTCTGAAGCATTGATCTCTCCGTTCACTTACAGCACTGAATCCACTGACCTGGACAAATGAGCTAAATTTGAGGGGGGAGGGGAATCAAACAAAACTTGCTTCAGGTGTGATTTCCCAATTCCCTCAGTTCTAGATAACACTTGAGTTTCCCAGGCTTTTTCAGATTGTTGGTAATGGTTGTAGTTCCTTTTATTGAAATGTTTCTTCACAGGAAAGATGCACTAATACTGCATGATATTGTTAACAATGGTTCCTTATCACCTGCCTGTGAGGATTAATTAAATTGACATATGCTCAACATACAGAGTCAAATTTCCTGGGTATAATGCCTCTGAAGTCAATAGGCCAGATTCTTGGGCTCACAATGGTCCTTTTGCACTGCTCTGGTGGTGCAAAGGTGTAAAGCCAACTTAACAGTCGAGCTGAGAATTTCCCTGGCGTAGATCGAAACAGCATGAAGACTGTCCTGGGTCCACTGGAAAATGGGCCTCGTTTTGATTAAAAAAAAAAAAGCCTCAGTGAAATCCTATGCAAAAACTGAGTCCACAATCGAGATCATAACTAAATATGAAATACACGTCAAATAGTTTTGAATTTAATAACAAATATTTTGCCTAGCTCTAATTCTGTCCTATGATGATAAATTGATCACAGATAAAGGTTTGTTTAAATTCTCTCTCTTATGCCTTAAATGTAGATGTTTACCTGGAATTTAAATTCAGGTCTTTTCAGTGTTAATATTTAGCAGATGAGTAAACAAGAGTTGCTGTAGTCTGATAGTAGCCAGAAATGAAATGCAAGTGATATTTTCAAACCTGACCATCTGCTATCAGCATCCAGTTGTCCAAGTACCATTGTGAGCCCAAGAATCTTGCCCAAGTACCCAACTGATACCTGAATGCAGTTGCTATTTAATAACAATGCCTAGTTCTTATATATCACTTTTCATCAGTAGATCTCAAAGCACTTATTAATGGGGTCAATATAATCATCCCCACTTTTATAGAGGGGGAAACTGAGGCACAGAGAGAAGTGACTTGCCCAAGGTCACCTAATAGGCCAGCAGCAGAACTAGGATTAGAACCCAAGTTCCTAGCTCAGTGCTCTATCAATGAGGCTATGGTAGGTATGTGGCATTGTTGCTACTGTCCGTACTGCACACCACTGGAATCTGCTCTATCAGTAGTTCTGGATGTATCTCTTCCAGTCCTTGTAAGCAGGGATATGGCTCTATTAAATATGTATTTTGTTTTGCACCATTTCTATCATCACTGCTCACCAGCATAGCCTCTCTCTTTCTGTCTCTTTTGCCATTCTTCTTCCACATGTTCCTGGTCAGCCCCCGTCCCTGAGCTCCCTCCCTCACACAAAAGGCAGGCAGGAGAAGAGATACTCTCTCCCTCCTCCTGCAAACACTGTTGTGGCTCCCTGCGAAATTCTTCAGCTAAAAGACTGACTGGGGATGTGGCCTGCTGACATTCTCTAGCAGAGCTATTCTGAACCCATATGTGATTCCCATAATGTGATTTTGGGATCCATTCCAAAGCATCTTAAAGTACAGTTTTTGTAAAGCTTCACATTGTACTGGGTTCTGGCTGCGTTTCTTTATCAGCTACAATTAGAGTAACTGCTTTAGTCGCACAAGCCAGTGGCTGTAAACCTCTAGCAATATTTTATAACAACAAGATCTACAAATAAAAGGTGTTAACTGGTAGTTAAAAATACATTTTCTCTCTCTCTCAGTTTCTTTTCAATCCTAGCTTCTACCTAATAACTTGTTTTGGGAAATTATTTTCTTGGATAGGCTTAAAGAATAGAGAGCTGGTGCAGTACAAGAATGCATTGGCCTAGAATCATGTTTTTTCCGATGAAGCGTGATTCAAAATAGCCTTAATTTTTGTGTGGCTGCTGGAGAGCAATGTGTTAGGTGATGGGAGAACACTTTGGCAGTAACTATAATGCAAGAAAATGGATGGTCTAATTACTAAATGGAATTACTCTAAATGTACATTGACTGGTTATTGACCTGACCCTGAGATACAGAAATAGAACCACTAACTACTGGGTACTTCATTCCCATTCCTGCAGTTCTAAGTCTGGTCAACATGCTGGTCTATACCATAAATTTAATTCAATTGTTGGCAAACCACACTTATGGCATGATGCAAAACTCACTGAATGCAAAAGAAGCCTTTCCACAGATTTCAAAGGGCTTTGGAGATTGTGAGCCAAATACACTATTGAATTAAGTGAACTCAGCTCCACTGAAGTCAATGGAATTGTGTCGTGCCAACAGTGAATCTGGCCCATAAATTTTATTCTATAGGCACGGGAGGCTGCAACATTCATTTCAATAGTTGAAGCAGTAATTAAATTTTCATGCCCATCAGCACATAGACTACACTCTGTGTCCAATTACACCGTGAAGGTTTTGCTTTTTCCCTTAATCATTTTTAAATGTGTTCTTGTGTTTCAGTGCATTGTTGAAATATTAACCATTTGCATGTATACTTTTTATTCTTTTCGTTATGTTTGGGAATCACGGTAGCCCCCCCTCTCTGTTAAAAACTGGCAATAGAATAAAGTTGATTATATGATTATGATTTTCATGGTTTTCATTTAGTGGACTGTTAATAGAGGAAACATGAAATAACATGACTTGTAAAAGTTCCAATAGGATATAATATGTGACTTTAGTAGATGTAACAGAAATTTAGAGTTAGCTGAATACTGACCTTTCCAGAACAAGAATCTCCATTCTGTGCATATATTAGAGGCACTGGTTTAGATTCACAAAAGGACTTAGTTACCTAATTGCTACAGGCACTATTGGTATGCACAAAACCCCCATTCAGCCGCTGCTGAACACTGTAGGCACCGAAACTCACTTGGCACCTAAGTTTTTGCAGTAAAAGTTCCCTAGGCACCTATGTTTCTGCTTCTGAGCACATGCACTGCTGCCTCACTCTAGGCACCCGAATTTATATCTCCTGACTAAGCCACAGTGTGCTTCACAAACCTATGCAAGATAGATAGGAGTTCTTCCACCTATCTTGCCTGTGAGGTGTGATCCAATAGGCAGGCTCAGAGCACGCCTAACCCCCCACAAAAACCAGTCAGCCTAACTTCCATACCTGGAAAGATACAGGAACAAATTATTAAACAATCTGTTTGTAGGCATCTAGATCAGTGGTGGTGTAACCTGGAGTCTGCAGGCCCCACACAGGCCGTCAGGGTAATCCGCTGGCAGGCTGCAAGACCATTTGTTTACATTGACTGTCTGCAGTTCCCAGTGGCTGCGGTTCACCATTCCTGGCCAATGGGAGCTGCAGGAAGCAGCGGCCAGCATATCTCTGCCAGCGCCGCTTCCTGCAGCTCCCATTGACGGGGAATGGTGAACCACAGCCACTGGAAGCTGTGGGCAGCCGTGCCTGCAGACAGTTAATGTAAACAAACTGTCTCGTGGCTCACCAGCGAATTACCCTGATGGGCCGTGTGCAGTCTGCAGGCCGCAGGTTGCCCACCACTCATCTAGAGCAGTGGTTCTCAAAGCCGGTCCACCGCTTGTTCAGGGAAAGCACCTGGTGGGCGGGGCTGGTTTGTTTACCTGCCACGTCCGCAGGTTCGGCCGATCGCGGCTCCCACTGGCTGTGGTTCACTGCTCCAGGCCAATGGGGGTGGTGGGAAGCGGCGTGGGTGGAGAGATGTGCTGGCCACCCTTCCCGCAGCCCCCATTGGCCTGGAGCAGTGAACCACAGCCAGTGGGAGCCGCGATCGGCCGAACCTGCAGACGTGGCAGGTAAATAAACCAGCCCCACCCACCAGGGGCTTTCCCTGAATAAGCAGCGGACTGGCTTTGAGAACCCCTGATATAGAAGATGGTGAATTGGTTTGAAATCAACAAGATGAAATTCAATAAAGACTAGTGCAAAGTACTACACTAAGGAAGGAAAAAACAAATGCACAACTACAAAATGGGGGAAAACTGTCTAGGTGATAGTGCTGCTGCTGAAAAGGCTTTGGAGGGTTATAGTGGATCACAAATTGCATATAAGCCCACAATAAGATGCAGTTACAAAAAAAAAAAAAAGACTAATATCATTGTGGGGTGTATTAACAGGAGTGTCATATGAAAGACACAGAGATAATTGTTCTGCTCTACTCAGTACTGGTGAAGAGCTTCAGTAGGAGTATTTTTGGGCATCACACTTTAAGAAAGATGTGAACAAATTGGCAAATGTCCAGAGGAGAGCAACAAAAATGATCAAAAGTTTAGAAAACGTGACAGAGGAGGAAAGGTTAAAAGAACTGGGCATGTTAAGGGCTGATGTAAAAGGACTGTGATCAATTGTTCTCCGTGTGCACTAAAGGTAGGATGAGAAGTAATGAGTTTAATCTGCAGCAAGGGATATTTAGAAAGATTTTTCTAATATCTAACCTAGCTACTTAATGAGCTTGGCCCCTTTAAAACTTTGCCCTGAGGCAGAGGAAGTGCTGGCTGTTCCATGGGAGTGGAAAGAGGGAGGGTGACAGGGTATGTGTGTGCGTCTGGAGCTCCAGTCAAGAGGGCTGCAGCAAGCAGGTCTTCACAGAGTGAAGCAGCCAAGAACCAGCCTGAAGCCTGGGATGGAGAGGGCCAGGGCCAAGAGGAGCATTGAACCAGGGAGGAATCACCCAAGAAGGCCAAACCAGAGCTGGACCCAGTATCACTTGTGCCCAGAGCTGTATGGGGCCGTGAGTACTGGGGCTTGTGACTTTGCACTGGGAATAAGGAGGGAGGTTTGGTGTCTGCCCTTTCATATTGTGGTACCACTGGGTCCGTGGGGCTCATTTTGGATATAACCCTATTTTACCGCACCCCTTATCTCCCCCCACCCCCTGTTGTTTTTCTCCATTCAGCCCTCTGTAAATAAATATTTCCTTTTCCTATATTCGTTGTACTATTCCAGTGTGTGTGCCCACTTGGGAGGTGGGGGAGGGGGTTGGAACTGGTGCCCCTGGGGTGAAAGGGAGTTTCACTGTTGTATTCCTGCATGCACACCTTCTCTTGGCCAGAGCTGCCTACAGAGCAGGCTCCATCTTGACCACAAGGGCGCTATAGTTACACTACTGAGATAGTTAAGTACTGGAAGAGGTTACCAAGGGAGGCTGTGGAGATTTTAAGAACAGGTTAGATAAACACCTGTGCAGGGGTGGTCTAGGTTTACCTGAGCCTGTGCCAGCACAGGGGGCTGAAATAGAAGATCCCACGAGGTCCCTTCCAGCCCTTACGAGTCTAACAGTTAATTTTGTAAACCGTGTGTGATATTTATTCATGTGCAGAAGTTTGCCCAAGACCCATCCACCATTAGACACTACTTCAGCAAAGCACTTAAGCACATGCTAACTTTGAACCTGTGAGTGGTTCCAATGAAGTCAACAAGACTTATGTGCTTAACGTTAAACATTTGTTGAAGAGGTTTTCTTGGAGCCAGGCTTTAAATCCCACTTAATCTCTTAAAATAGGGTTTAAGTGAGACTAAAGTGGAGCATTGTCCAGGTGCTGATCCTCTGCACTGGGGTGAATTCAGTCCTAAATACATAGTTTGGCATTCACAACATGAATGCAGATCAGCAATGCCACATGCTTCCTAGCAGTGTGCATCATTTCACAATCCAGTGCTATCATTAAAAAAAATCCTGTTTGTTCCTTCATCTGTTCAACCATGCCTCCGTTTTTCATTAGCTATACTATTTTGCTGTAAGGGAACATATCAGATCATATTGCCATCCAGACCAGGGTCTGGTCTCTAATTTTTCTGTGAACAGTCTTGGCCTAGCAAACACTCTTGCCACGGTTGCTAGGAATTGTGCTTAGTTGAATAGAGTTCATCATGTGTTTTCTCGCTCTTTTTCTGAATCAACTTTTGGTGCTTAGGAGAGGCTGGCCTAAATCCCAAACTCTAACATGCATCCTGCTAGCTCAGCAGATGAATATTTTGCATTACTCTTCAGACTTACAAAGCCATGGACTGAAACATTCCTTCTCCATGCCCCCTTGCTGCAAAACATGGAGACAGATCAGCCCTAAATAACTAACTAATAGGCGCATCTGCCATTTCCTTTGTCTGCAGTTTTCTTTGCTCCCCTGTTCTCTACCCAGTAGTGACTTGTTATGATGCAATCTTATCTGAAATGTGAAGTTTCTGTTTTTTCAGGGTAACATGTAGCTTGGATTGCTAGCAAATTACCTGTAAACTAGCTGATAGAGGAAAAATCACTCCCAGGGAGATATAGCTTATTTCAGCTCCCATTGAAGTCAATGCAAGGTCTCCCATTGACTTCCATGGGAGCTTGACTGGGTCCCTAGAAAACAGGCAAGGACTTTTTAGGCAAATTGTGTTTGCTACATGAAGTCCCTCACTGACATAGTAGCTAAGCAAAAATGCACATGGTGCATACAATTTCCACAGTATCATTTCCCGCAGGTTCCTGCATTTTTGCTAAATGTTGTGGAAGCATGAGGTAAGTTTTAGGTAGCTCACATTTCATTGGGTGAAATACATCTCTGAGCAGCAAACCACCTGCAAGAGGCCTATCCACCTTTTAAGCCCTGAAAATAGGGTTAAATGGGACTCTTAAGCAGTGGGAAAGCCTTTGTGCAGACCCTCTGCACAGAGGTGAATTTCACCTACCTTGAATATTTTGCACTGTTCTACCAGACACTGTAAGGGCAAATTCTCCCTGTGGGGAGCAACTCAGTATTGGAATCTCAGATGGAAATAGCTGATACTTTCGCTCTTTTCCCAGGTTTAATGTTTCAGGTTTTGAGTAAACATTTCTGCTGTGACCTGGCAACTGCCTGCACAGAGCTCCATGTTTGCTCTTCCTCTTTCACATATTCTGAACTCTCAGACTCCAGGGTCAGGAAGCTACAGGCAATAAATTAAAGGCCAGATTCTGCCACTCTTACTCACAATGAGTAGCTCCATTGACTTCAGTGGTATTGCCCAGAGAGTAAACTACTACTCAGTGTGAGTAAAGGCATCAAAATCTGGGCCTCAGTAACCAAATGCTACTACGTGCTTGTTTTACCCACACTCTGTTCCATGTCGATTATAACATACCACAGAGAATTCCAAAATTCAGCTTTAGAATTCTTTGGTGTTCTGAATGGGTGAAGAAGCAGTGTTTGAATCCGGATGGGGTTTAGGTGGGCATTGTGGTTCAAGGCTGACTCAGGGCTAAAGTGCAGATTCATAGTTGAGGGAACGGCAATTGCATATGTTCATCTGATGAGATTCCTTACCAGGAAAGCTTTGCTTATGAGATTTCAGTCCCCGATGAATCTGGGTCATATGCTGTGGGATCCTGAGTACTTTCAGTGCAATGCTGCATATGCTCAACATCCAGGAATTTCAATGGTATGACTCCAGCACTTTGCCAAGTCAGGCCCTGGAGCTGCAATACACAACCCTTGTGTTTCTAAACCCAATCTGGAACTAGAACCATAGAAGCAGATTTGGATTTGAGAACTGAATGTGAAGTCCCTGGAAATTCAAAAGAGATTCTGGGTTCAGGCCCATGTCTTGTTATGCACATAAATAGGCATTATTACTTATTTAGAGCTTGATCCTGTACAGTGCTGAGCAACACCAAGGGGGTGCTGGGATCCCTTAACTCCCATTGACTTCAGTCTGAGTCGAGGATGCTCATTACATCCTGGGGTTGCTCAATTGCTTACAAGTTCAGGTCCTTCTTAGACAACTTTCCCTCAATATCCTGGAATAGTTTAATTCCAAAGTAGATTCTGTCCTTAAAAGTGCCTATCTTGGCCCCCTCCTATCTTATACAGTAAATGTATGTTTTGGCAGGATCCTGCATGCAGACGAGCAACTTCATTTGAAATATGTACTAGACCTTCCCACATGATATGCTTCATGTCACAAGCTGATGCTGCCATTAACAAATTGGTTTGCGCTTTCATCTGTGCAGTGCAGCATAGCACCAATTTCCCATTACTTTCACTACTTAGCCAAAAGGGAAAGGATCCAAACCTTTTGCCTTTAAAATGATTATATTGCATTTGCATATTCCATGCACAGAGTACAAATACAGCTGGAGCATCTTACAATTGTTTAAAATCTTAGTGAAGTTTTGCTATGACCCAATATATGTAGCAGGGATCAGCAAACTTTGGCTCACGGCCCGCCAGGGTAAGTATCCTGGTGGGCCGGGCCTGTTAGTTTACCTGCCACGTCTGCAGGTTCCGCCGATTGCAGCTCCCACTGGCCACAGTTTGCCGCTCCAGGCCACAGCAGCCCCCATTGGCCTGCAGCGGTGAACCGCGGCCAGTGGGAGCTGTGATCGGTCGAACCAGCGGACGCGGCAGGTAAATAAACCAGCCTGGCCCACCAGGGGGCTTATCCTGGCGGGCCGTGTGCCAAAGGTTGCCGATCCCTGATATACAGTCAAAAACCAGGAGTCACACCACCAAAAATCAGAAGATTGGCTTAAAAGTCATGAGACATTTACAAATACTAAATGTTTTTATGTCCTTCCCCATGTCAGTATTGGTGCACAGGGCGGAAACCAGTCGCTTTCATGCCTCTACGTCATTGGCTGCAGCTGCTTCCACTTGCTCTAAACATACACACCCAAGAGTTCACAGTCCAAATGGACAAGACCACCGAAGGGATGACAAAAGGAAGGATTATCAGCCCCAATTTTCAGATGAGGACCTGACGCACGGTGACTTGCCCAAGGTCACACAGGAAGTTGATGGCAGAATGGGAACCGAACCTGGATGCTGAGGATATATTTACACTGCAATCAAAGATGTGACTGCATCATGTATAGACATACCTGAACTCGCTTTACAACCTCCTTCTATCCATAAGCGAAACAAACCATAGCGATTAACCAACCAACAGCAACCTCGACCTTGTCACAGTATAGCTTCTCTACACATAGGGCCTGGTATAAAAATGGTGTTAATGAAGTAGGCTTGCAAATCTTCCCAGTTGGCCAGCACAGCACCGGTACGGGCCTGAATTACATTCTGTACAAGCCTCTAGTGAGCCTCAGCACAGAATTTGTCCCTATGCCTATCATATTTTATCCACATGCCTGAAGAGCAGGGCCACTAGGCAAACTAGGCAGCCGCCTAGGGCGCCAAGATTTGAAGGCGCCAAAAAGCGGTGCCCAAAATGCCTCGGATGCTCACGTGGCACTGGCTAAATGTGTAACCCTCTTCCCGCCACTGTGCGAGGGGGCGCTGCGGCTTTGATCAGCTCCGGCCGGCCGGGAAGTGATGTCATTCCTCCTCCAGCCACCGGGGGCGCTGCGCTGCTCCCTGCTGCTCTGGCTTTTCCCCAGGGCCCCGCCCCTGCTCAGCCCTGCCCTGCCCCCCACTCCCTGAGCTCTGCAGCAGGGTCGGGGCTGCACTCACCGGCGGCGGGAAGTGCAGAGACCCGGCCCCAGCTGCGCCGCCGGTGAGTGCTGGGGGGTGGTCCCCCCTGCCCTCCAAGCCAGCCCCGACCCCCCGGAGGCCTGGGGCACCCTCCCTGGGGGGGCGCTGCGTAGGGCCCAGAATATCTAGGGACAGCCCTGGTACCCGCCACCCTGCCCTCAGCCAGCCCCACATCCCCGTCTCCAGCCAACCCCGGACCCCATCTCCAACCAGCTCCGCATCCCCTGCCCTGCCCGAAGCCAGCCAGCCCCACACAACCCTGTCTTCAGCCAACCCCTGCCTACCCCCATGCCCGAAGCCAGCCAGCCCCACACCCTGTCAGGTTATTCATTTATTTTCATTAAAATATGTAGTCTAAATAATTAAATTAATAAATTTTCAAGCCAAATATGTATTAATTCTAATGAACAATGCCATATTATGAAGTATTCATTTTTGAAAGTTTATAATAAGCGATGCTCCGGGGGGAGGGGTGGGGTTGGGAGGCGCAAGGTGGAAGTTTTGCCTAGGTTGCAAAATATCCTTGCACCAGCCCTGCTGAAGAGAAAGGGTATGAAGACCTATGAAGCAATTTCAGCTGTGCATGCTAAATATTGTCCACAGGAGATGCTTGTTCTTGAGATAAGTTGGTGAGGGCCTCCCGCAGCCTGGTACAGTCTCCCACAGGTGGTCGAATGAAATACTGAACCAGTCTCCGGTTCAATCAGAGGCAAGGTGACTCAGCACCTCACAGGAGGTACTCAGAATCTTGCAGGCTCAGGCTTAAATAGGGGACTGCTGTCTGGAGTCACATTACTTGGTTGTTACATTTGAGGAGATGCTGTGTTGCACTGAGAGAAAATGTCACATTCTCACAAACATCAGTGTATAGCAGGGATCGGCAAACTTTGGCATGTGGCCCGTCAAGGAAATCTGCTGGCGAGCCGGGACGGTTTGCTTACCTGCAGCGTCTGCAGGTTCGGCCAATCGCAGCTCCCATTGGCTGCGCTTCACCGTCCCAGGCCAATGGGAGCTGCAGAATGACTGAACCTGCAGACGCTGCCTGTAAACAAACCGTCCTGGCCTGCCAGCGGATTTCCCTGACGGGCCGTGTGCCAAAGTTTGCCGATTCCTGGTGTATACTATACCAAATGGAGACTTTCAGGATTCTGTTTCAATTGGCATTCAAGGAAAAGCTAATGAATGAAGTGGCTAGATGAAAGTGTCTGCACTATAGCCTTCGCAAGTGAACAGAAAATTGAAAGGGTCTGTGATGGGGGTATTCACCCTACAACATTCCTGAAGGGGTGGAGGTAGGCTAGACGGGCCAATTAACCACCTAGACTAATCCTGGAGGGGAGCCAGGGATCAATAACGTTTTATTAAGGATGAAGTTCACCTGGGCAGGAACAGGTGGGACTTCTATAAAGCGAAGAAGCTGAGACCAGATGGAGGCTGCAGGGGGAAATAATCTGCAGTCACTCCCTGACAGGAGGGAGGTTTGTTACAGATTACAGGGTCTGGCACGAAGCCAGAGGGGGAAGTAGCCAGAGGGAGCGGAGAAAGCTTGGGTGGGTGCTAAACCCAGAGGTGCCAGAGGAAAGAAAGAGGGGGTAGGACTGAGCCCAGGGAAGTAACAACCAGGTCTGGGAGTCAGTAGAACCATAGTTGCGGAGCATAGGGTGTGTGGGCTGGAACCTAGGTTAGTTCGTGGGCCTGGGTTCCTCTACCAGCCACTGGGTATGTGGCACAGCTTTGGATGTAGAACGGAGGACTGCTTGGAAGGGCAGAGGAACAGCTTGTCCTGAGAAACACTGACAGACCTTCTGGAAGGGGAGAATTAAAGTGTCCAGGCCGGAGGGTCGAGTCACAAAGAAGAAGAATACCCAGACCTGGAGGGTGAGATGGAGACAACAGGCTGAGTGACCGCAGGAAGGGGTGTCTGACCAATAGTGAGCTAATCCCCAGATGAATCACAAGGTGGCACGCCAGCGGTGAGTAGCAACCCCATTACAAGGTCCAAATGATTAGGTCCCCCCGTGACCTGAGCTAGAAGTTGGTAACTACTACTTATGTGCCTAGTTTTGCGTTACAGTGGAAAATAAACAGGAAATAGTTCAGTAACTGGAGCATGACTGGAACAAACTCTACTGTGGTTAAAAGCCTGTGCATTGTGGATACATAACACTACTCTTCAGGGTTGGCAGGCGTTTTGCTTTGATAATGAAAAATGTTTGAAAGTAAACTCCCCATAATTTAAAGAATTCATATAATCTATCAGAAATAATAACCAACCTTTGAGCACAAGTATAAAAGACTATATTATGTCTGGCACACGCAGTAAAACCTTCCCACCTATAGTCCCTTAATGCAACTCTTTATTCTCTTTTGTAAAGGACTACTGATGCCTCTGTCATTCTGTGACAGAAGTGGAGCTGATACATACCACTGTTATGAATACTGTTGGACCTGCTAGGTAAGCATTTGAGAATAGTGATATGTAGCATAGTTATTGAGGGAGACTGTATAATTTATAGTGGGGTAGTAGCATATTTATTGAATACAGTAGGGGCTGTGGGAAGAACAGACAGGGAGGCAACATAACGGCTTCCTAGTGAAGACCATCTAGGTCACCGGTGGGCAAACTGCGGCCCGCGGGCTGCATGCGGCACATCAAGGTAATCTGTTGGCGGGCCGCAAGACAGTTTGTTTAAATTGACTGTCTGCAGGCACGGCAGGCTGCAGCTCCCAGTGGCCGTAGTTTGCTGTTCCCGGCCAATGGGAACTGCAGGAAGCGGCGCGGGACGCAGGAACGTGCTGGCCCCCGTTTCCTGCAGCTCCCATTGGCCAGGAATGGTGAACCGCGGCCACTGGGAGCGGACAGTCAATGTAAACAAACTGTCTCATGGCCTGCCAGCAGATTACCCTGACGGGCCGCAGGTTGCCACTGATCTAGGTGCACTCTAGAAAAACAGTGGGTCAAGCTGTTCGCTTCAAGGAACCTATGCTGAGTCTCCAACACCCTGTAAACCTTGTTTTGCTAGAACTAGGAGGCTGGAGAGCAAATGGAGACTGAAGAGTTAAAAAGCACTTCCTGAAGGGGAGAAGAGTCGCTTGTGAGCAGCCAAGCTGGCACAGACAGGGCTGTGTGGAGGAGTCTGGAGGAATTGGGTCTCCTAGATCCAGGGAATGGTAAGCCTTAGGGAAGAATTAGGTATGTGCACAATAGGCTTTATTGTTTTTAAGATATACGTTCTCTGAAATGCTTTTGTTCTAAATAAATGATTCTTTCCTTTAAGTAGGCTGTTTGGTCACTAATGACCACTGTTATTGCCCCAGGGGAATGGAATTGCATAAACCAGACTTGCTGAGGTGATCACAGTTGAGACCCAGGGGACTGCAACCCAGCTCCTGGTCTGAGAGTGGAGAATCCTGTCATTCCATCCCAAGAGAAGAGACAACCCAAGGCCTGAGACCTAGAGAGGTGTGCACTGAGAGACCAGGAAGGCTCAGAGGCAAAGTTTACCTGGTAACTGTGAAAGCTTTATGGGCAGTTTTCAGCACTCCTCCTTCCTTGTCCTTTATTAACAATAAACACTCTCCCGTCTCCTGCTTACTGACTTAACTTGCTCTTTGTTGGTGGGGTAGCTCAGGGACCCTCTTTGCAGCCAGCACCCTCTGCTCCCCACAGCCACACCATCTGCAGCCTACATCTCTATTGCAGCTTCATGAATTTGCATGGTGCATGGTTCTGGGTTCCCAGAGAAGTGGACTAGATTTAGCATTTGCTTTCCTAGGGATTTTAACCCACTTTGTCATTGTAGATCACAAACAAAGCTGAATCCAAGTCAATTTCCTTTAGTTTTGTTAACACACAGATAATTTTTCAGACTTGAGATAGCAACTGTTGCCTGTTGAGCTATGGACTTTAAATGCAGCTCCCTTATTTCTTTACTGTTTCATGGATCCCCAAAGTATAACTCTCATATTTACTCAGAGAAGCTTTTTTAACTAAAGCTCTTTAACTCAGTGAAGAGTGTAACATGCTGACCTTGGCCAGCGTGAGCAATGAGCTTTATGGAACTGTGCAATTTACTGGGATGACTTTTGTTCAAGGACTAAATCCTACTTGCTTTACTTGCATGAGTAGTTCCACTGATGGGGACAAAGTTGAGCTGAACATGATTTGACCCTAAGATATAAATGGGCCACTATTCAAACATATTTTGATTAGTATTATACAAATATAGGGCTGGAAGGGACCTCAAGAGTCCACTTAGTCTGTCTTCTCCATGCTGAGGCAGGACCAAGTACCTAGACCGTCCCTGACAGGTGTTTGTCTAACCACCCTGTCCTTAAACCTCCAGTGACTGGGATTCCACAACCTCCTTTGGTAACCTATTCCAGTACTTAATTGTCCTTATAGTTCAAAAGTTTTCCTAATATCCAACCTAAATCTCCCTTGCTGCAAACTAAGCTGATTATTTCTTGTCCTACCTGTCACAGTTTAGGGCACGTGCACCTGTATTTCCCTTTAATGATTCAGCAAGGGCACCCACTCTCAAGCGTCCAGCTCCCCTGGTCATCACCTCTCTTGAGTGCAGATCCACATCTCTCTTCCTTCTGACAGGAGAATTCCCAGGCCAAACAGTTCTCTGCCTTTAGTGTGTTATTCCCAGCAAAAGATAGTTTGCCTAGACAGGCCTGATTGCTCCTAGACAGTACATAGTGTAATTGCCAACAGTTATAAGTTATCACACATACTTCCCATGCAAGCCTATTTTATTCTTAAGGAAAAAGCACTATAGAGAAAGCCTATTAAAAACAATTAAAGAACCTACATGTATGCTGATAATCTTACCACAGCTCACTCCAGCTGTCTCCAACATGGACTCTGGCACGAGTCCTTCAGATCCTCAAAAGGGAAACCTTTTGTGGTCACAAGTTCATCACAGCCTCAGCTCAGAACTAGCACCCAGTCTTTTATGGGACTTCAGTAAGCCAAATCTTTCCAACCCTTCCCTAAAGCTTGGGGCCCTCCATGGATCCCAAAGCAGTTCCCGAGACTATTTAAAACTACGCTATTTTTCAAAAAATCTTTTCTTTGTCTGTTGGTCCCTGGAGTATCCGGTTTGAACTAGGGTTGCCAACTTTTTAATCCCTGAAAACTGAACACCTCTTCCCCCGAGGCCCCACCCCTTCCTCCAAGGCCCTGTCCCCAGCCCCACCTGTCACTCACTCCACCCCCGCTCCTGTCGCTTGCTCCCCCATCCCCTGGGACTCACCTGCTGCTTGCAGAGCTGGCTGGGAGGGGCTGACATGGAACCTGCCCGGCTGCCCAATCGGGGCATGGCAGGGGTCAGTCCCAAGAGCAAAGGGCTGGGGAAATTGGACCACAGCAGAGTGGGCGGGGGGGGGGGGCAATCACTGGAGCAAGGGGCTGAGGCGGAGTGGGGGTCTCTTTATTAAAACTTTTTACAAATTTGAAGACTGTTGTCCTAGAAATGCTTTGTAGGGTTGGGCAAAAATTAATGAGTCCCACTAGCAAAGATGGCAGAAAATAATATTTGATGTACTGCATAATACCTATGTAAAGAAATAAATACAAGGGGCCCCCAGAGTTCCCTGCTCATATGAAGGTCCAGAGCTCATTGCAGTCAATGGAAATACTCTTATGATGTCAAAGGGCATTGGATCAGGCTCACAGAGGGCTGTGGAAATAAGCATTGTTTCTTCCACAGTGGTTGCAAAGGGCCTCATCCATGGGGGAAATAGCCTGGATCTACTGTACAGGGTTGGGTAGATGTAGGACTTGAGGACCCAAGGCAGAGTGTGCATTGCACCTGAGCAGCACAACTCTGGGTACAGCTCTGTGAGGAGCATTGTTGCTCCCAGAATTTCGGGGCAGGGGTAGGCCAGGGAGGAACAAGAAAATGAAATCTACAGCAGCTTAAAGAGCTCTCCTAGAGCTCTGAACTGCTGGAGGGTTTTTCATTCCAATATTAGGGGGACAGAGACTGATCTCCAATAAATTATCCTAATTCAACAACATGACTATAACATTGCACATACTATACCTTTTCCATTCAGCTATCACTCCATGCTGATAATTGCCAAAGGAGTATTAGTCCAGCAAAATTGTTACAAAATAAACCTCAGTCATTTTTTGTTTTGTTTTGTTAATCTACATTCCTTGAGATATCAACATTCTGCTGCAAGAACTGTTCTTCAGAATTAGCTAGGCAGGTATAACCAGGCAGGTCCAGATTTCAATCCCGAACCCATGCAAAATGAAGATTATGCTGGTGGGCAGAGGAAAGCACTTTGAAGAGGTTGTAGCCACGGTGCAGTCTCCTTTGGATGAAGGAACACAGCCACAATTGGTCAATTCAGTCCATAGTTTAGGAGGCTCCTGGATTCCTCATTGACACTGAGCTCTCACATGGGAGGACCCACAAATAACTCTTTCTACGATTGCTGGATGGCTACGAGATTGCATCCCATCCTGATGAATGATGACTTGGTCTGGGTTATAGAAGCCATTATCACCTGCTGTTTGGACTACAGCAATTAATTATATCTGGGAATGAAGCCATCAGCTCCTAGAAAACTCCAGCTAGTACAGAATACAGGCAGCATATCTCCTCAGCAAGATGGATTATCATATGCACATCAGACCTGTCCTCAACTCTCTGCATTGGCTTTCCATAGAATATCGAGTCAAAGTCAAGGTCTTGGTCCTTATTTCCAAGATGCTTAATGGCCTGGGCCTGGCATATCTAAAAGATGAGCTAAAGCTCTGGGATGCTGACTGTGGTTGACAACTTCACTCCTCAGGCACAATGAACTTTCTTCCATAAAGATAAAGCTGGTCTGTGCGAGAGACAGAGCTTTCTCAGAGGCCAGTCCAAGACTGTGGAACAAACTCCCACAGGAACTAAGGACCATGACAGACCTCACCACCTTCCGTTCCAAGTACAAGATGCACTCCTTTGACCTTGCCTTCTCTAACATAAACACAGAGTTGGGTGTGTATAAGAAAAAACCCAAACCTACCAAATGAAAACATTTCACTGCATACACAGTTGTCCCCTGGGGAGAGGATCAGAACAAGAATGAACCATGTGATAGATATTAATCATGTCACTTAATGCACCACTGGAAAGCACTCAGATAGTGTGGGCAGTATAAGAATCTATAAAAAGCAGAATGCCCATTGAAGGCAAGAGAGTCTTTCCATTACCTGCAATGGATGTTATATTTATATGGAGATATACCTATCTCATAGAACTGGAAGGGACCTTGAAAGATCATCAAGTCCAGTCCCCTGCCTTCACTAGCAGGACCAATTTTTTTGCTCCAGATCCCTAAATGGCCCCCTCAAGGATTGCGCTCCCAACCCTGGATTTAGCAGGCCAATACTCAAACCACTGAGCTATCCCTCAGGCCATTAGAAAAAAATGTTTTCTGGTGGGTTCCATTCCCAAAGTAGAATCAAACATGCAGCCACTGAGGGAATGAGCTATACACGATGAACTTTGGCTAAAAAACCCCCCAACAAATCAACTTTTGCTATGGCTCTTTCTGGCAGCACCATTCAAAGATCAGACATAAAGAAAAAAGAAAACTTGTAACTCAAAACATGCATCACAATATGTATGAAATGTTAGGTTTTGCAGTTGCAACGTGTATTAGCAGAATGAAAGATGATAACTTCCTGTGTAGTAATGGAAACAGGATAAGAGCATGGCAGGCCTATTCTCTGTGTAAATGCAAAACACTCAGACAATGACTCTGAGAAGCAGCTGAGCCCTCCTGTTTCCTTTGATGAATAAACACCTCTGCTTCCTCTTCATTCTAAAAAACAAATATTTGGCTGACAAATGCCTGAGTTTCCTCATAAGAAATGAAGAAAAGCCTAGGTATTTCCCAGTTGCGTACATTCCCCAATTATAGAGTTGGCATGCGTCAAGGAATCGTTTCCTCTTGCAACAGCTAAAACTTTGCACAGTGGGTCAGGTCCTTAGCTGGAATAAATCAACTTACTTGCACCAGCTGAGGATGTGTCCCAATGTGTAGATGGGGAAATTCAGAACTGCATAGCTCCATCAGTGATAACAATGGTGGAAATTCTAGTGTAAAGAGGGCTCAGGTGTTTTTAACCACCATTTAGTCTAGCCCCAATCATGCTGTCGAATAATAATTCATTCTCAATGACTCTTATTCCTCCACCCCTACCTCCCTATTCCGAATAGGGTTAGACAGTAGTAAAATCTCCCATGCCACGTCTTCTACCACTGCTACCACAAATAAAGCTCCATTAGTAGCTAATTACATCTGATTTTTCCTAGCGCAGACAATGAGAAAAGCTCTAGGATTGTTAGAAGCAGCAGCCTTTGTTAGCAATCTTCTGGCAGAAATCAGGGTCCCTGGTCCCCATTCCTCTCTCTACTTGAGCAAATCTTGCAGTTATTGTGCAAGGACATTAGCTAGCTTTCAGTGTTCTTGGTCAGCAAAGCTAGTCTCCAATTTCTGATCTCTGCTGTACTGTGATGCTGATCCATTTTATATTGAAAAAGTTTGTTCTAACTGGGCAATGACGTAGATATCCTATGGTATCCAGCTTAGTAGGTCACAGACCAGCAATTTTCTTTTGAGCCTCTTGAAGGCTCAGAGAGAAGGAGAATGACTCCATTTATGAATTGAGACTGTACAGTTCCTAGCCTTTGTGGATTAAATGCATGCTCTGCACAGTGGCATGTTTTAGAGATACCAATCTCCCCTGATATACACACAAGGGAGATTTTCTGCTTTGGGCTCTTGGCATCTGGGGTTGAAAAAGGAGTTTGCAAGAGGTAAAAGGTGAGGCTATTTTGAGATGTTTACCTGACTTGTCACCAGCCCTGAAAGTCATAACAAAATTATAGTGTTAACTCAAAGAAAAACATCCAGAGAGCAAAGAGATTCAGATCAGCAGGGGTACTCCAGCATGCACATGTATGTATCCTTGTTGACTCCGACCATTTTAAAAGAAGGTCAACTGTGCATGGGATGTCTTCCACCTGTCTCCCGAGCAGAGGGGCCAGAGAACAGTGGCATGAGTGGGCAATGGTGTGCTGTAGATGGATACAGTGCCAGAAGTAAGGGATGGAGTGAGTCCATAGAGAGCTTTGACAACCAGGAAGGTCACTCCAGGTTGGAGTAGAAGACAGATAGAAAACAGGTGTAAATGATGGGTTTATTATTGTCTCACTTCTTGGAGCAATATGATCCCACTTCCTCAGTATTGTGGATCCCCTGAAGTTTTTGGCACCATCTATGCTACAAAAATAATCCTATGTAAACAGTGTTGGGGATCAAACATGTTCACATTTCTTCTTGCCTTTGTGGATGAAGAATCATAGAATATCAGGACCAAGCCCCAGACAGATTTTTGCCCCCGATGGCTCCCTCAAGGATTGAGCTCACAACCCTGGGTTTAGCAAGCCAATGCTCAAACCACTGAGCTATCCCCCCTCCACATGAAGAAACCCCATATGTTGTTGTATGTTTTTTTCTCTCTACTCAGGCAAGACTACACCATGCAATAACATTGCCTCAGCTATGTTTCATAACACAGTTGAAACAGGGTTGTTTGTGCAGTGTGGACTGGACCTTAGAGAGTATGGATTTAAGCTTGCCATAAAAGAGGGACTTGCAATAGGTGAGAGAAGAAGAGACTGAGGATGTCAGCAGAAGGAGGGTCAAGTTAAGGTCAATTCTGGAAATGTTCTGAAAGTGGTAAGAGACTCCTATAGATAGGGGAGATCTGGGAAGAAAAAGTGAATGATAATGGAGTCGGATAGATCTGGCAACTCTTGGGCATTGAGTTCAAGGGAGCTACACCAGCCAGGAATTTGGCCATTAACTGACTTGGGGCTTTTAGTGGAAGTAAAAAAATGAAAACTTTTGCTGAATGGTAGCAAATAGGTTTATTACATTTTTGGATAAACTATAGAGAAACACATCTGGGATAATGAAGTTTTACTTTCAGAATAATATTCAGCCACTAAATGTCTCTATGAGTTGTATACAGTTCCAGAAAGGGTGTGATCTCTGGTAAACTAAGGAGGCTAAGCTGGGACTCAAGCTGCACAGAAGCCTGTTTGTCTGGAGTTGCAGTGGTTTTCTTTAATAAAGGACTCCTGTTTAAGATGGACTGTGATTCCATATACACCTCTACCCCGATATAACGCGACCCAATATAACACGAATTCGGATATAACGCGGTAAAGCAGCGCTCCCGGAGCATGGGGCTGCGCACTCTGGTGGATCAAAGCAAGTTCGATATAACGCGGTTTCACCTATAACGCGGTAAGATTTTTTGGCTCCTGAGGACAGCGTTATATCGAGGTAGAGGTGTATCATAATATCTGGCAACTCTGGCAAAAAGAAAGGATTATTTCCAAGATGTAATGCAGTCTTGCCTCTGACTGAATGGCATGGTGCATTACAGGAGGTGTAGTCTGCCTGGGAACATGGTCCATAAGGGAAAATGGGGGAAACCAGACCCAAACTTCAACTCTCATGAGACAGTGTGCCAATCTAAGGAATTACAGTGGTTGAACTGACTTGAATTGGAATGTTTCACCACTTCAAAATAGATTTTTTTTAAATATTTCATTTTTTGCAAAAAATTGCAATATTTCAACTTTTCCTCCCAATTTGGGGGAGGGGAAGGGGAAATGTTAAAATATCAACATTTCCCATGAAATTCTGATTTTTTTGCTCAGCTCTATTGAATACCAAGCCTTGGAGAGGGAAGAGGGAAATTGAAAGGAGAGTGCAAGTGCCATGGTTATCTTGCTCAATCAACACTATGTAGCTGAAGAGAGAATATATTTGTGGAAAGCCTTCTGTTAGGGAAAAGGAGTCAACCAATTTGTGATTAAGCTAAGGACACAGCAGAAGATAGAGCAGTTAACAAATCTGCCCTTTGTCTGGGGCTAAAGCTGCTGTTGTACCCCCTATATTGGCATAAATGCAGTGGGTGCCCTGGAGCTGAGGAATTTGCCAGTGTGTCATGTATTGCACCTTGCCCTCATAGAACTTCCCATAGTCAGCACAGGACAGAACACTCATGAAGTCAAAGTCTATAGTTACTCCAGCTGGCTAAGTATTTGACTAGCTGCATAAGGAGGAGGGTACAAGATGGGTAACCTCCTGATTCATACTGAGAAAGTAGGGCACTCGGCTAGTTATCTTAGGTGCATGTACACGAACGCAAGAAGCCTAGGAAACAAGCAGGAAGAATTGGAAGTCTTGGCACAATCAAGGAACTATGACATGATTGGAATAACAGAAACTTGTTGGGGCAGTTCACCTGACTGGAGCACTGTCATGGATGGGTATAAACTGTTCAGGAAGGACAGGTATGGGAGGAAAGGTGAAGGAGTTGCATTGTATGTAAGAGAGCAGTATGATTGCTCAGAGCTCCAGTTTGAAACTGGAGAAAAGCCTGTTGAGAGTCTTTGGGTTAAGTTTAGAGGTGAGAGCAACAAGAGTGATGTCATGGTGGGCATGTGCTATAGACCACCAGATCAGAAGGTTTCCAGATCGCAGGCCCTGGTTCTAATGGGGGACTTCAGTCACCCTGACATCTGCTGGGAGAGTGGTGCACAGACAATCCAGGAAGTTTTTGAAGAGTGTTGGGGACAACTTCCTGGTACAAGTGCTGGAGGAACCGAATAGGGGCCATGCTCGTCTTGACCTGCTGCTTACAGACGGAAGAATTGGTAAGGGAAGTAGAAGTGGGTGGCAACCTAGGCAGCAGTGATCATGAGATGGTCGAGTTCAGGATCCTGACAAAAGGAAGAAAGGAGAGTAGCAAAATACGGACCCTGGACTTCAGAAAAGCAGACTTAGACTCCCTTAGGGAACTGATGGGCAGGATCCCCTGGGAAGCTAATATGACGGGAAAAGGAGTCCAGGGGAGCTGGCTGTATTTTAAAGAAGCCTTATTGAGGGTGCCAGAACAAACCATCCTAAAGTGCAGAAAGAATAGTAAATATGGCAGGAGACCAGCATGGCTTAACAGTGAAATCTTCAGTGAGCTTAAACTCAAAAAGGAAGCTTACAAGAAGTGGAAATTTGGACAGATGACCAGGGAGGAGTATAAAAATATTGCTAGAGCATGCAGGGATGTAACCAGGAAGGCTGTGACAGGGCGCTGAGCAGAAAACTGCTTAGCCAACCCTTGGTCACTCCAGCTCCAATTAAGGGAGATGAATTGGAGCTGGGTAGATCACCTGTCCCTGATTAGGGAAGCTGGAACAGCTGCTGCCTTATCAGGCTGGGGCTAGATAAAAACCCCAGGGGAAGGAAGCTGGGGGGAGGAGCTGGAAAGAGGGAAGCTGCAGTAATGGCAAGGCAAGGCAGTGAGAGGAAGCAGAGAGAGATAGCTTGTCCCCTCTCTCCTGCTGGGGGACTGTAAGAAGGAGACTATGTGTATGGCGGAAAGGTGGTGGGAGCACAGCCTGTAAATAAAAGCACCAGGTGAGCGCTGCACCCAAAGGTCTCTCTGTGACTTTCTCAGCCCAGTGGAGGCAGGAGCCAGGAGGCCCTGCAGGGACCCCGTTACAAAGGCCAAAGCACAATTGGAGTTGCAGCTAGCAAGGGATGTGAAGGGTAACAAAAAGGGTTTCTACAGGTATGTTAGCAACAAGAAGAAGGTCAGGGAAAATGTGGGCCCCTTACTGAATGAGGCAACCTAGTGACAGATGATATGGAAAAAGCTGAAGTACTCAATGCTTTTTTTGCCTCGGTCTTCACAGACAAGGTCAGCTCCCAGACTGCTGCATGGGGCAACACAGTATGGGGAGGAGGTGAGCAGCCCTCGGTGGTGAAAGAACAGGTTAAGGACTATTTAGAAAAGCTGGACATGCACAAGTCCATGGGTCCAGATCTAATGCATCCAAGGGTGTTGAGGGAGTTGGCTGATGTGATTGCAGAGCCATTGGCCATTATCTTTGAAAATTCGTGGCGATCGGGGGATGTCCCGGATGATTGGAAAAATGCAAATATAGTGCCAATATTTTTAAAAGGTAAGAAAGAGAACTGAAGGAACTACAGACTGGTCAGCCTCACTTCAGATCCCTGGCAAAATCATAGAGCAGGTCCTCAAGGAATCCACTTTGAAGCACTTGGAGGAGAGGAATGTGATCAGTAACAATCAACATGGATTCACCAAGGGCAAGTCATGCCTGACCAACCTGATTGCCTTCTATGATGAGATAACTGGCTCTGTGGATATGGGGAAAGTGGTGAATGTGATATATCTTGACTTTAGCAAAGCTTTTGATATGATGTCCCACGGTATTCTTGCCACCAAGTTAAAAAAGTATGGATTGGATGAATGGACTATAAGGTGGATAGAAAGCTGGCTAGATTGTCAGGCTCAATGGGTAGTGATCAATGGCTTGATGTCTAGTTGGCAGCCGGTATCAAGCAGAGTGCCCCAGGGGTCAGTCCTGGGACTGTTTTTGTTCAACATCTTTATTAATGAGCTGGATGATGGAATTAATTGCACCCTCAGCAGATGACACTATGCTGGGGTGGAGAAGTAGATACGCTGGAGGGAAGGGATAGGATCCAGAGTGACCTAGACAAATTGGAGGATTGGGCCAAAATAAATCTGATGAGATTCAACAAGGACAAGTGCAGAGTCCTGAAGAAGAATCCCATGCACCGCTACAGGCTGAGGACCTACTGGCTAAGCGGCAGTTCTGCGGAAAAGGACCTGGGGATTACAGTGGAGAAGAAGCTGGATATGAGTCAGCAGTGTGCCCTCGAAGGCCAACAGCATATTGGGCTGTATGAGTAGGAATATTGCCAGCAGATTGAGGGAAGTGATTATTCCCCTCTATTCAGCACTGGTGAGGCCACACCTGGAGTATTGCGTCCAGTTTTGGTCCCCTCACTACAGAAGGGATGTGGACAAACTGGAGAGTCCAGCGGAGGGCAATGAAAATTATTAGGGGGCTGGAGCACATGACTTACGAGGAGAGGCTGAGGGAACTGTGGTTATTTAGTATGCAGAAGAGAAGAGTGAGGGGGGATTTGATAGCAGCCTTCAACTACCTAAAGGGGGTTCCAAAGAGGATGGAGCTCGGCTGTTCTCAGTGGTGGCAGATGACAGAACAAGGAGCAATGGTCTCAAGTTGCAGTGGGGGAGGTCTAGGTTGGATACTAGGAAACACTATTTCACTAGTAGGGTGGTGAAGCACTGGAATGGGTTACCTCGGGAGGTGGTGGAATCTCCATCCTTAGAGGTTTTTAAGGCCCAGCTTGACAAAGCCTTGGCTGGGATGATTTAGTTGGTGCTGGTCCTGCTTTGAGCAGGGGATTGGACTAGATGACCTCCTGAGGTCTCTTCCAATCCTAATCTTCTATGATTTTATGATATATAAATCAGCATGTCCTCCTCGGTGAATCAAGTAGGAGGCAATAGTGACCAGGTAGAATTCCAACATTTTTTGGACAAATGTAAACAGCTTAGGTAAATAACGGAGATGTCATAACAGTGGAATAGGTCAGAATGTGGGACTCCATTTCTGGACCGTATTGTTATTATACAACATGTGCTGCAGGGACAGAGAGGGGATCATCCAGTGGTAATATGGCAAATAATTGTTCCAGGTTTAGTATGGTGGAGAACAGAAAATACAGAAGCAAATGGGAAGTACAACTCAGAAGCTGTAGCAGCAACAGCAACAACACACTGCAATGTGCGAGGAAAGCGTGGACACTGTTACACCACTCTAAGGGGTGCATCATACTCCTTGCCTTGCACAGCTGGCTAGCTCCACCCCTCTCTGACCCTTTCAATTCTTCTCATACTCACACTGGGTGTAGCTACTCAGATTCAGATTAAAACTAGATGCTTTAAGACAGGGGTCGGCAACGTTCGGCATACGGCTCGCCAGGGTAAGCACCCTGGCGCGCCAGGCCAGTTTATTTATCCGCTGACGTGGCAGGTTCGGCTGATCGCGGCCCCCACTCGCCATGGTTCACCGTCCCGGGCCAATGGGGGCGTCGGGAAGCGGCGCGGGCCAAGGGATGTGCTGGCCGCGGCTTCCCGCCGGTGCTTACCCTGGCGAGCCGCATGCCGAATGTTGCTGACCCCTGCTTTAAGATGTAGTCTCCCTTTGCCTGTCATCCCCCTTTGACTGCATAACTCCACAGGCACATGGCTATCAGTTTAGCCAAACAAAAACATCAGTGTTTGTTTGTTTGTTTGTTTTTTTTCCCCACCCATCTGTGAAAATATGAAGTAACCAAGTAAGCCAGTTTGACTACACATGTCAGATTCTTCCTCCTGATGCATGGGCAAAACTCTCACTGAAGGCAACGGGAACACTTGCATACATCTAAATGCAGAATATGGCACCACATATGTAATATCCTTCACACAGCTGTAGCCGAGGCATAGCTTGTTGCCTTTGCACTTTTTCTTCAGAACATTTCCTCTGTTATCAAAAATGACCCAGCCTGGAAAACAGCGAGTGAGCGGAGTGTTTACTTGATTGGTGAATGCTGATCAAGTGCTGGCTGCTGCATGATTTTTGGCTGAAGTCAGTGGTTTGCAATGTTGTCTGATTCTGAGATAGCGCCAGAAACCATGGAACAGGTGGCAGTTCTTGAACAATAGTCAATTACACTTTTAGTCAAATATTTGTTTTCTTGTCCAGACAATGTTTTCTTGTGGAAATGTATTTACACTGTGTCCTTGACAGGGACACTTACGATAACCTGGACAGAGTTACATGCAATTTTGGAACAGTGTAACACACACACTTACTTGTTTCGGACAAAAATCTAGCTGCTAAAAAAAACCCACCATGAGACAAGAAAAATGCCATCGAAGCAAATGGTAATTATTTAATTTTTACCTGTAAAAAAATCCCCCGAAGCGTCAATCTCAGTGTTTTAATTAGAAGCTCCACCTCCTGCTCTAGATTGCATTGGGTTGAATTATTATTTACAAAAAATGATTTTGTGTTTAATGTACTGAATTGGGACCCTGGGTTCAATTCCTACATCTACAATATGTTTCCTGTATCACTTTGATCAAGTCTCCTAGGGATGGATTTTCAAAAGTACCTAAGTTACTAAAGCATACTAGTAAATGGGATTCAACATTAATCTCTCTGTGACTCTATTCTCTATTTATAATATGGGGATAATAATACTTCCTTTCTCCTACCCTTTGTCTGCCTTGTCTATTTAGAGTGTTGAAACACTGAGACGGGAACTAGCCCTTACTAAGGGCTTAGTTACACAATAGAGTAATGTGCTCTGGGGGGTTGATTTCTCAAGTGCACTAACGTGTTGCACATTAATTGTTCTCTGTAGATCCAGATGGAGCACAATAAAGGTTCCCACGGGTGCTTTAACATGGTATTGCTTCCAACAGCATTACATTAAAGCACACAAGCAGGGTCTACACAGACCAATTAATGCACAACACATTTGTGCCCTAGAGAAATCACGCCCCCCCCCAGAAAGAGCATTACCCCATGGTGTAGACAAACAAGCCCTACATTTTTTTTGTTTCCCCTCCCCCCCCCCCCACCCAAGCACATAGCGCAATGGGGCTTTAACCTTTGTTGGGGCCTCTAGATAGTTCTATAATGCTACTAAAAGTGACAGTTTAGCTCTTGTCAAATTATTCACAAACTCCTCCTCCTTTCCTTTGCATGTATTCCTTATTAAATATTTGGTGAATATTTTGGATAAATAATTTTCAGCCTATAAACCAGGGGTAGGCAACCTATGGCACGCGTGCCAAAGGAGGCAAACAAGCTGATTTTCAGTGGCACTCACGCTGTCCGGGTCGTGGCCACCGGTCCGGGGGGCTCTGCATTTTAATTTAATTTTAAATGAAGCTTCTCAAACATTTTAAAAACCTTCTTTACTTTACATAGAACAATAGTTTAGTTATATACTATAGACTTATAGAAAGAGACCTCCTAAAACGTTAAAATGTATTACTGGCACGCGAAACCTTAAATTAGAGTGAATAAATGAAGACTCGGCACAGCACTTCTGAAAGGTTGCCAACTCCTGCTATAAACTATTCACTTCAGCTATTGGCAATTGATTAGCTATGAAGTGTGTTGGTCACCTAAGTTACAGGGTATATTTTTTTTCTGCTTCCTGAGTGGAAAACTGATACTTTTAAAATAAGATAATAACAAACAGCAAATAAACTATGCATTGGATGAATTTTCAGATGGCTAAACATTTGTGCTAAAGTAAGTAAAACAAGGAATCTGTGAAGATTTTCACAGCTACTCTGCAGTTGTCTGAATAGTCATAAATAATAATATGACCCCAGGATTACTGGTCTCAATACAGGGGTAACTGAATGAAATGCTATGGCCTGTGTAATGAAGGAGGTGTGATTAGATGATCTAACAGTCCATTCTGGTCTTAGAATCTGTGAATCAGAACAAGTCAAACTCACTTCCCTTTTTACAAAAATATTCCTGAGTCAGTTTTTTACCCATCTAGATGTACTCCATAAGAGTGGGTAAATTGCTGCTGCTGCAGTCCTGATAGTGAAATCAGATTTTAGCTCAATAGTTATTTTATGTCTTTTTTTTTCTTCCTGAAACTCATCTTATTCCCATTTTTCTTGTCTTTTAAACTCTAATTTTCTATCAGGGGGAAAAAAATAATGTTACAAAGTGTTTCTTCTGCTAAAGAACCTTAAGGAAGAAATGTTACTGTCCAAGGGAGCCATCCCCTGATCTGTGGTGAGTGTGGAGAGACAATTGAAAAACAATTACTATTTGGGGAATTCTGCTTTTGTTGTGGCTTATTCAGTTATAATATGGCTCCGCATTTCTTCACCCTTAATCCTTCATTGTTTAGAACATAATAGCTCATTTGCAGTCCCCTAAAGGCATTTTTTAAATTCCCTAATGACTAGAAATAATTTGTGTTATATGCCTCTTTTCCGAGAGCCCTCTTTAAAGCAATTTAAGGCCCAAACCTGTTCTCATTCAAGACAAGAGTTTTTTAAACTGACTTAAGTGAACTTCATTCCTAATCTAACTACTATGTGATGTTACCACAAGGAAATTGACTGATGTCACACCCTCATATCTATACATCTCTAGTCCTGAGATACCAGAAATTGCAAAAGAGGTTAAAGTTGACCTACAAAAATTGGACTTGTGTCTTTTTCCTCTTTTTTTTTTTTTTTTTTTTTTTTAATGCGGTATAAGGAAGGTTTGAAGAATTCTATTGGGGGGAGGGGGTTCTTGCTTGGTTTTTACATTAGCCTTTCATGTCCTCTCTGTCTGGGAAGACTTTAGGATGACTGGCAAAATGTTGAAATGAAAGTACCACAAGAGCCAGGAGACTGCAAGCTGAACAAGTGAGACAGGAAGGGTTTTTGTTAACATATTTTCAGCTTCAGTGGCTAATTAGTATTTTCCAGGAAGAGTGTTTTTGTAAAACATTCAAGAGACTTGCCCTTAATTGAAGCTGTGAGTGCTAACAAAATATGTTCTATGAGATCTTGTAACTGTCCTCCTCCTTGGGGTCAGGGCACCCTGTTTTGGGGGTTACGGGGAGTCAGTATGTCTGCCAACTGTTCATCAGGTGGTCTACCTTGCAGCTACATAATCACCAAATTAGCAGTCCAGGCTTCCCAAAAGGAGGGTTCAGCACCCCACCAGTCAGCTGGTAGCTGCAACTTTCTGGCTGGGTGCATAGCAAGAGTCTAAGGGGGGCTCTTGGGGGTCACATCCCACAAGGGTCTGCCTGCCCCGCACCCCAGCGCGGCTCCAGCTCCGGGAGGTCTTGCTCTGCCTGCCACCTCCCGGGGCTGAGCCACCTGGGACCAGTGCAGGGGCCGGGTCATTCTTGGCCAGCATGGGGGGAGGGGCTCATCTGGGCCCCAGGCAAGGGGGTTCTGAGGGAGCCTGGTCCAGGCAGGCCCCTCCCACTCTGATCCCCGACTGGCCCCAGCTGTGAATAGAGGCGAGGGGTGCAGGTCACATGCCACTGTCCCCCCCGCCATTTCTGTGAATGCAGAGCTGCCCAGCCCGGCTGAAAAAAGAAGGTGCTGCCAGCTCCCTGGACTTTGCAGCTGGATACCACCTTCTGGGTCCTAGTGCTGGTTAAGCTCCCTTCTGTGTGCTGGGATCCGTCCTTCATTTGCTCCAACCCCTCAAACAGAAACCAACACCTACAAGATCCTCACCAAGCATTTTCAAAACTACGATACCCACATGAGGAAATAAGGAAACAAATCAACAGAGCCAGACGTGTACCCAGAAGCCTCCTGCTGCAAGACAAGCCCAAGAAAGAAAGAAACCATCAGAACTCCACTGGCCATCACCTACAGTCCTCAGCTAAAACCTCTCCAACGCATCATCAGTGATCTACAACCCATCCTGAACAACGATCCCTCACTTTCACAGGCCTTGGGAGGCAGGCCAGTCCTTGCCCACAGACAACCCGCCAACCGTAAGCATATTCTCACCAGCAACCACACACTGCACCATAGTCACTCTAACTCAGGAACCAATCCATGCAACAAACCTCGATGCCAACTCTGCCCACATATCTACACCAGTGACACCATCACAGGACCTAACCAGATCAGCTACAACATCACCGGTTCATTCACTTGCACGTCCACCAATGTTATATGTGCCATCATGTGCCAGAAATGCCCTTCTGCTATGTACATTGGCCAAACTGGACAATCCCTATGTAAAAGGAAAAAATGGACACAAGTCAGATATCAGGAATGGCAATATACAAAAACCTGTAGGAGAACACTTCAACCTCCCTAGACACACAATAGCAGATTTAAAGGTAGCCATCCTGCAGCAAAAAATCCTCAGGACCAGACTCCAAGTTCATTTGCAAATTTGACACCATCAGCTCAGGATTAAACAAAGACTGTGAATGGCTATCCAACTACAAAAGCAGTTTCTCCTCCCTTGCTGTTCACACCTCAACTGCTAGAAGAGGGCCTCATCCTCCCTGATTGAACTAACCTCGTTATCTCCAGACTGATTCTTGCCTGCATATTCATACCTGCCTCTGGAAATTTCCACTATATGCGTTTGACGAAGTGCGTATTCACCACGAAAGCTCATGCTCCAATACGTCTGTTAATCTATAAGGTGCCACAGGAGTCTTTGTCGCTTTTTACAGATCCAGACTAACATGGCTACCCCTCTGATACTTGACATCCTTCATTTTGTACAACAGTGAGTGCCCGTGGTGGGGCAGGGAAGAGCAGGGGAAAAGAGGCAGTGGGGAAGGAAGGGGGTGGGATGGGAAGGAGATGGAGTGGTGGGGAAGGGGCATGGGATGGGGAAGAGAAGGGGATACAGGAAGCGGGAGCCCAGCATGCGGATGCCCTTGGTAGCAGCTGGGGCGCCCCTGTTAAGCAGGCCCATCAAACCCTCACCCTGACAAGCCCCACCTCCCTGCATCTGTACCACCCTGATGAGCCACCCCCAGACACCCTCCCCACTGAGCCCCAACCACCTACACCTTGACCCCCACCCAAATGAATCCCACCTCCCCTGCACTTAGACCCCTCCACTGAGCCCCAAATACCTGCAGAGTCCCATTGCCCCTGCACCTGGAACCTCCCTGTGCATCCAGATCCCCCACTGAGCTGCCTGCACCCAGACTGCCCCACACAGAACCCTCTTACCCCCATCTGGATCCCCCCACACTAAGTCCCCCTGCACTTGAATCCTGCTGCCGGTCTCAGCCTCCCTGCCCACATCTGGTGTGCCTGGTGCAAAAGGGGCAGGGCCCTAGGGTGTTTCTGTGGCAGGCCTGGCCCTTGTGCTGTGTCAGGGTCAGGTTCAGCCTCACTGCCAAGTCGCTGTCCCACGGGGGTGGGGGAGGCTGCAGGGTATTCTCCCACCTCCATGCAGCCAGTGGCCTATGCTCCCCTCAACCATGGTGGAGCTTCCACATTTATTTATTGTAAAAAAAAAAAAAAAGCAGAATTTTAAAATATTATGCACAGAATTTGATGCAGAATTCCCTCAGGAATATGGGGCACTGTACAGCTGTGATGGGGGTGCTGGACAGTAGGGGATCTGTGGGTGGGAGAGCTGGGCAGGGGATATGGTGTGTAAAGTGCAGGTGTGGTGGGAGGTCAGTGGGAGGGGTCTCTGGGCAGGGGGTGCTGGGCATAGCGGGCCAGGGGCATTGGGCATAGGGATCTGTGGGGGAGGTCACTGGGCAAGGGGGTGCTGGGCATAGGGAACTGTGGGGGATGCCGCTGGGCAAGGGGCCGCTGGGCATAAAGATCTGTGGGGGAAGTCTCTGGGTGAGGGGGTTCTGGGCATAAGGGCAGGGCACTGGGCAGGGGGCAGTGTGGAAGGGGCACACTGGCAGCTCAGAGCTGGGCGGGCCAGTGTGCGCCTAGCAGTTCTGGGTTTGTAAACAGTGCCCTTGTTCTGGGCTGACTGGGGCCACTCCCGTTGTGCTGCACCTCATTGCCCCCAACTGGCCCCTTGCTCTGCAGACCGCCCCCCAGTGGGAGCCCGCAAATATATTTGGCACTGGGCCCACAAAAAGTTAATCCATCCCTGGCCACTGGGAATGGATCTCATCCTTGCTGTCAGGCAGCTCTTCCTCCGGTCTCTCCCCAGGCATCTCCATCTCCTGGGGCAATGGTTGGCCTTTTCTTCCTGCTACCAGTTGTGGGATCCGCTGAGGGCTCAGCTCCAGTGGCAGATTACCACATGGGCCAATGGCTTGGGACCTCACATGATCCCGGCTGTTCCTCTCCCCCCTCACCCAGGGCCTTGCCACCCTACTCCTCTGCTCTCCCCTGAGGCTCTGCCCACGGGCCAGGCTGGAAGCCAGAGCCCGGCTGTGGTAGGTAGGGTGCCCAAATGCTCCCCTACCCAAAGCTGGCCCGAGCACCTCTTCCTCCCCCCACCCTCCATGAGGAGTCCTCCCAGGCACTTCTTCCCTCCTCCATGCTGAGCCTAGCTGAACATTTCGTTTCTCCCCCATGCAGAGTTCTGCCAAGCACCTCTGCAGTAGGGTTGTAGGGCCAGGCCATTAACAGTCTGGTTGGCGGTGCAGGGGGGTTTGCAGGATCCCTTCTCAGCTCCATGTGGCTCCTGGGAAGTGGCTGGCATATCCCTCCAGCTCGGGGGTAGCAACAGGGGCTCTGTGTGCTGCCCCCATCCCGAGCACCAGCTGTGCAGATCCCACTGGCCAGGAACTGCGGCCAATGGGAGCTGTGGGGGTGGCGCCTACAGGCAGGGGCAGTGCGCAGAGCCCCCTGGCAACACTTCCACCTAGGAGCCAGAGGGACATGTCACCGCTTCCCAGGAGCTGCCTGAGGTCAGTGTTGCCCAGAGCCTGCACCCCAAATCCCCTTCTGTGCCCCAGCCCTGAGACCCCTCCTGCACCCAAACTCCCTCCTGGATCCGGAACCCCGCCCTGCACTCCAACCCTCTGCCCCAGCCTGGAACCCCTTCCTGCAGCCCAAACCCTTCAACCCCAGCCCAGCCCAGAGCCTGCACCCCCAGCTGGAGCCCTCACCCCGCCTGCACCCCAACCCCCTGTCCCAGCCCAGTGAAAATGAATAAGTGAGAGAGTGGGGAAGAGCGAGTGACAGAGGGAGGGAGAATGGAGTGAGCAGGAGTGGGGCCTCGGAAAAGGGGCGGGGCAAGAGTGTTTGGTTTTCTGCAATTAGAAAGTTGGCAATCCTAATTGCTACCCGGGGCTTGCTGGAAGCTGTGGTCTCCATGAGCAACCACAGTCTGCTGCTTTGTGGCATCCTACCTACTACTAGCACCTCATCTGGGCACAAGCTGCTCGTGCAGGGGATGAGGACGAGCAGCATCGGGGCCGGGAGGAGCCTTTGCAAGGGCTTTCCTAGCCCCTTCCCTGCTCAGGAAGTTCTATCAGGAGCTGAAGCTCCCTGCCTGTGGCCCAGCTTAGCAGGACATTGTGGTCTCCCCATCACAGCACAGGGAAATGGTGAGTCACTGAGCAGCTCTGCTGTAGTGAGTGACTGTCAAACCCACCTCACAGGGCCCTGGATTCATCATCTCAGTGGCACAAATGCCTCAAAAACCCAGGAACTGGGAGTCATGTTAAAGTCTTCCCAACCTTGTAGCATCAAAGCAAGAATGATTCAGCAGGCCACATCCTGATCTCTAGTCCCCATCCCAACTGTTCTATCACCGTCAGCTCAGACCCTCAGGTGATCCATATACAGCCACATCCTCCTCCCCCTTATCACCTTTGGGTCCTGCCCCCAGGTGAGCCCCACACAGCCCTAACCCCATTGCCTTCATTAGATTGCCCACGTGTAATCAAGAGCACGTGGCCCAGCTAACCAACCTGCTGGTGATGTGTGAGCCTGTCATAACTAGGTATAAAGGGAAGGGTAACAGCTGTCCTGTGTACAGTACTATAAAATCCCTCCTGGCCAGAGACTCCAAAATCCTTTTCCCTGTAAAGGGTTAAGAAGCTCAGGTAACCTGGCTGGCATCTGACCTAAAGGACCAATAAGGGGACAAGATACTTTCAAATCTTGTGGGGGGGAGGCTTTTGTTTGTGTTCTTTGTTTGTGAGTGTGTTCGTTCTCGGGACTGAGAGGGACCAGACATCAATCCAGGTTCTCCACATCTTTCTAAACAAGTCTCTCCTATTTCAAACTTGTAAGTAAATAGCCAGGCAAGACGTGTTAGTTTTCCTTTGTTTTCTTAACTTGTAAATGTACCTTTTACTAGAGTGTTTATCTTTGTTTGCTGTACTTTGAACCTAAGACTAGAGGGGAGTCCTCTGAGCATTTTAAGTTTGATTACCCTGTAAGGTTAATTTCCATACTGATTTTACACAGATGATTTTTACTTTTTTTCTTTAATTAAAAGCCTTCTTTTTAAGAACCTGATTGATTTTTCCTTGTTTTAAGATCCAAGGGGTTTGGATCTTGATTCACCAGGAGTTGGTGGGAGGAAGGAGAGGGAATGGTTAATTTCTCCTTGTTTTAGATCCCAGGGGGGTTGGAACTGTATTCACCAAGAGTTGGTGGGAGGAAGGAGGGGGAATGGTTAATTTCTCCTTGTTTTAAAATCCAAGGGGTTTGGATCTGTATTCACCAGGGAATTGGTGAAGGTTTTTCAAGGCTTCCCAGGAAGGGAATCCATTGAAATGGTGGCATCGGAACCAGAGCTAAGCTGGTAGTTAAGCTTAGAAGTTTTCATGCAGGCCTCTACATTTGTACCCTAAAGTTCAAAGTGGGGATACAGCCTTGACAGAGCCAGACTAGCCTCTGGTTCCCTCTCCCGTTATTGGGCTGAGTCTATGGGGCTAACAGGAGGTTTTGTTTTCCTGAGAGCTGGTAGCTCTGACTGCTACCTCCAAGGGGCATTCTGTGCAGCGCAAAGGGGCTGTTATGACAGAGGTACGTCTTGCTACTAACTGCAACTGGTAACGGAGCTGACCTCTGGCCCCTCTTTTCTGTGAGGCCAGGTTTTGGGGAGCACACGGCCCTGGGAGCCCCATATCCCCTCTCAGGAGCTCTATATAGAGGTTCCTTTTAGTGGGAGGAAACCCTTGGGTTTCAGCGTTTCCAGACTCTGGAAGTGTTTTTGTCGGTGTGGGCGATTGACTCCTGGGTGGAGGAGATGTCTAGTTTGCTAGCTTAGGGTTTTGTCCTGACATTCATCATAAGCCTTCCACATAAGATGAACAGCAATAAGGAAGTCCCTAGTGACAGGCAACCTAAGTAGCGAGTTAGTAATGGGCAGGCCCCAGTGCCACCCTCACAGGTGGGGACATCAAAGCAGGCATTCCATAACTGATCCGTGGACTCCCTATACTTCATGAACCCATCCTGGCCCCCTGCTTAGCAACAAAGAGACGGGGAGTACACACCCTGACAGACTGGCCCACGGTTTGTGGGGGCTGAAGAGATGGGAATTAATGATGTTAGGTAAAGGGCCCTGGTGAGGCGAGTCCATACAGAAGGGGAAAATAAAATAAAATGCTCTAAAAACAATGGGCCACAAGCTCAGGGTCACTTGTTCCTGGGGTGGGGCCTTGAGGGAGTCTGGGGGATCTGGTTTGATAGGGAACTCTAACAATGCTATTTTAAAAAAAATACCTGCTTGGGGACCCACCTATTGTCAGGCTTGCAAACTGCAAGAGTCCCTCATCACTACCCTCCAAGCATCCATCACCTCCACTTGTTGTGTTGGCTTTTAAGAATCATTGGAGCTCTTTGGAGTAGGTGCCATCCTTTATTCTGTGTTTGTGATGTCTGTGTAGTCTCATGAAATGGAGCCCTGATCCTGATTTAAGCAAGGGAGCCACAGGATTAACCCCCTGCAGAGCCAGAGAAAGAGAGATGCTGAGATTGTGACTCACTTAAGAGCTGCCCAGAGAGCCCGGGTTGCTGAGGGTGGGGGAGCGGGGCCCTGAGAGCAGCCCCCAGCCTGTGTCTCTGCCTCCCAGGGCACACTGCCCAGGGCAGGTGGGGTGTCCAGGGCTCCCCACAGCGACCCAGTCTCCCTGGGCTGCTCTTACCACGGCTCGACTCAAGCTTCCGGCCAGGCCAGAGGGTGGGGCCTTGGGGGGAGGGGGAGCAGCAGAGGGTGGGGTCCTGTGTAGGGTTACCATATTTCAGCAAGCAAAAAAGAGGACGGAAGGAGCCCCGCTCTAGCCCCGCCCCTGTCCTGCCCTAGCCTTGCCCCTGCTCCTCCCACTTCCCGCCCCCCTCAGAACTCCCAACCCTCCCTCCTAGCCCCCTTACCCTCCCGCTCGTCCCGGCATGCTGGGCAGCAGTGGAGGAGGAGCGGGGGAGGAACTGCAGACTGCCGGAGGCGATCTGTGAATGCAGGGAGGGGAAGCGGGGGGGGGGCTCTCTCTGGCTGTTGGAGCCCCATGTCAGTGGCACCATCCGGCCGGCTGCCCTGTTAGCCGCGCGCGCTCTGCATGGGGGAGGCGGGGGAGGAGGGGAAGTCCGGACATTTACAAATTCCTCCCGGACGCTATTTTTAGCTCAAAAAGCCGGACATGTCCGGGGAATCCGGACGAATGGTAACCCTAGTAGGGTTACCATACGTCCAGATTTTCCCAGACATGTCCGGCTTTTTGGGCTCCAAATCCCCGTCCGGGGGGAAATCCCAAAAAGCCGGACATGTCCGGGAAAATCGGGACATGCGGGGCCGGCGGTGCGGGTGCTCAGGGGCCGGGCCGGTGGTGCGGTGCCGGGCCGGGCCGGGGGCTCGGGGGCTGGGGATTCGGGGGCCGGGCCGGAGGAGCGGTGCCGGGCCGGGCCAGCGGAGTGGGGCCGGGCCTGGGGCTCCAGGGCCGGGCCAGGCCGGCGGTGCTGGGCCGGGGGCTCGGGGGACGGGCCGGCGGTGCCGGGCCTGGGGCTCGGGGGCCAGGCCAGAGGAGCGGTGCTGGGCCGGGCCGGCGGAGTGGGGCCAGGCCGCGGGCTCGGGGGCCTGGGGGCCGGGCCGGCAGTGCCGGGCCGGACCGGGGGCTCCAGGGCCGGGCCAGGCCGGCGGTGCTGGGCCGGGGGCTCGGGGGACGGGCCGGCGGTGCTGGGGGCTCGGGGGACGGGCCGGCGGTGCCAGGCCGGGGGCTCGGGGGCTCGGGGGACGGGACGGCGGTGCTGGGGGACGGGACAGCGGTGCGATGCCGAGGGCCGGGCTGGGGACCGGCGGTGCGGTGCCGGGGGCCGGGGGTGCTCGGCCGGGGGGGGCCAGCCTGGGCCTCCTCCCCCCACACCCCCCTTACCTGCTTCAGGCTTCCCGCGAATCAAATGTTCACGGGAAGCAGGGGAGGGGGCGGAGACTTTGGGGAGGGGGCGGAGTTGGGGTGGGGGCATGGGCGGGGCTGGGGGCGGGGCCGGGGCCCCGTGGAGTGTCCTCCTTTCGGAGGCACTAAATATGGTAACCCTAAACCCTAGTCCTGTGACTGGCGGCGGGGGGGCCCAAATGTTCTTTATACCCAGGGTCCCAATAAATCTTCATCCGCCTCTGCTCAGCTCCCCAAGAGGGACATCTGCCGCCTCCCCTGGTCTGGCCACAACTGAGCTGCAGGGCCCTGTTCTTATACTTCCTGCAGGCCCCTCCACTTCCTGAGCCCATCGGGGGAGTTAACCCTCTCTGTACTGGACAGAGGCCACTCTGCCTCAACTACAGACTTCCAACCAATCTTCCAGTGAAATCAAAGAAGACCAGCGCTGACATTCCTAACATTTAAAAATTGAAAAATAGCAGATAAAAAGCCTTAAAAAAAAAAAAAAAAAAAAGCCAGCCAAGCTGTCAGACCTACTTTCTACATCATAAAGAAACAGAAAAGTGCACAGGCCTAATTATGAACATGCACTTCTCTAGTTGTCTTTAACCAGAGAACATGCAGATGCTTACAGGAGTTTTAACTAGAGATGGGTCTAAGAAGACACTGGTTTGATCCAGTGTCAGATTAGTGTTAGGCTTCGGTTTTGGTTCAGGTTACAGTGGGGTTACCATATGTCCGGATTTTCCCGGACATGTCCGGCTTTTTGGGACTCAAATCCCCGTCCGGGGGGAAATCCCAAAAAGCCAAACATGTCCGGGAAAAATCTGGTGCCGCTGGGTCGGGGGCTGGCCCGGGGCCGGGGGGTGCGCCGGGCCGCTGGGGGCCGGGGGGGTGTTGGGCGGCCGGGGGGTGCGCCGGGCCGCCGGGGGCCACCAGGGGCCGGCGGTGTTGGGCGGCGGGGGGGGGGGTGCGCCGGGCCGCCAGGGGGTACGCCAGGCCGCCGGGGGCCTGCAGTGCTGGGCGGCCCGGGGGTGCGCCGGGCCGCCGGGAGCCGGCAGTGCTGGGCGGCCGGGGGGTGCACTGGGCCGCCTGGGGCCGGGGGTGCGCTGGGCCGGGGGCTGGGGCCGGGGCGGGCGGTGCTGGCCCGGGGCCGGCACCCCAGGGCCCGAGCCGAGCCAGACTGGAGACGCTAGGGCCGGCCGCCAGAGGGGGCAGGACTGGGCTGCACCTCCTCGCCCTACCCCCCAAGCTTACCTGCTGCCTGCTTCAGGCTTCCCGCGAATCAAATGTTCGCGGGAAGCAGGGGAGGGGGCGGAGTTGGGGCGGGGACTTTGGGGAAGGGGTGGAGTTGGGGCGGGGGCATGGGCGGGGCTGGGGGCGGGGCTGGGGCCCCGTGGAGTGTCCTCTTTTTGGATACTCAAAATATGGTAACCCTAGGTTACAGGCCCAGAGAGCCAGGGTTTGAGAATGGATTTGATATTGCCAAAAATCTCCTGAAAGGTTCTTATGAGTTTTGGCCACTTTCCAAGTTGGTGCCAGTTTACCCCTCTTTCACGCATGGAGTAATACCTTACTCTGTGGGTATAATGGGACGGGGCAGCAAGTAATATGGGCCCATGGTGCCCATGCTCCAGCTTCACGCTGCACTCTGCTGTGCCCGCTCCCGACGTCAACTGCTCTTGCAGGGTCCTAGTGCCCCCCAATCACGAGTACCAGGGCAGGCTGACCCAGGCTGACCCTGATCCTGCCCTTCTGCCTGGGACAGATGGATCTTTCCCTTTTCCAGCAGGACCCTCCACCAGAGCAGGGGGCCCCCCTGCCCGCAATCAGCACTCCTGCCCCACGCTGGGCAAGGGGCAGCCCCATCCCCCCAACCTAATGAGGCTACAGTGAGGGGCAGCAGCAGGGGAGGCGGTGCACATGTGATGGCAGCCCCCAACCCCCACAGGGGAGGCCAGGGGGCTTTCTGGACCTGAGAGGGGCCCTAGGACCACGTGCAGTGACAGTGGTGCGAAGTGAGTGTGCTGCCGGTGGGGAGAGGGCTGGGGGGAGTCCTCCTCTCTGGCCCCAGCTGGGGACAGCCTGCCTCTACCCCAAACTCCTCATCCCTGGCCCCACCCCAGAGCTTGCACCCCCAGCCAGAGCCCTGACACCCTCCCGCACCCCAACCCTCTGCCCCAGCCCTGAGCACCCTCCTGCACCGTGAACCCCTCATCCCCAGCCCCATCCTGCAGCCCTAACCCCCACTCCCCAACCCACTGTCCGAGCCCGTCCCGCACCCCAAACCCCTCATCCTTAGCCCCACTCCAGAGCCCTCACATTTTTACATTATTTTA